>NC_142436.1:140000-2910000 GCF_059453495.1 Arachis ipaensis
AAACCCCTAACCCCTAACCCCTAACCCCTAGACCCTAGACCCTAGACCCTAGACCCTAGACCCTAGACCATAGACCCTCAACCCTCAACCCTCAACCATCAACCCTAAACCCTAAACCATAAACCATAAACCATAAACCCTAAACCCTAAACCCTAAACCATATAAGTTTCATTTTATGGAGCAAGCTTTATAAAATAAAAGACAAGAGCAGGCAGCAGCAATATCTGCTTCATATATTAACTTTTTCACAACAGTCGATATGAATTTAATAATGGCCATAGGTATAGCGATAGAGGCTAAAATTATTTTATACCTCCCTTCAATAAGTCTAACTAATAATAAATAATTGTTCCAAAGAAAGTGCAAACACCACCCCTTTACCGTTCATCTTATTAACTAGTTAAAAAAAATGATAAGGCTTTTTAATGGATATGTCCGATAGATTCTGTTTGGTATGAAATGCTTATATTAAAACGAAGATGTTGTAAAATAAATAAATAAAAAATAGAAAATAGAAAAATATAAATATGTTCTTATCTTACTATAATATAAGTAATTTATCTATTTACTAATATTATAAATATTATAGCTTAAAACTACAGAGAGATAAGAGAAAGAGTTTATTAACAGAGAAGAATATTATAATTTATAAGAGAGAAAGTGAAATATTTTATTGCTGTGTGTAATCTTTTTTGTATTAGGTCATGCTTATTTATAGGCGTGCAAAAGCATTGCTATTTGGTTTCATTAATTTCATTTTGTTTTGAGAAACTAAATCCTCGTCCTAAAAAAGAGTGAACCGCCCATTAAATGGGCATCCACATCACCAGACTTATCTTAACAGAAGAGACTGTGTTTGGTATGAAATACTTATATTAAAACAAAGAGACGGGAAAAAATTGAAATTTAGTATTGTGTTTAATGATTATAGATTAAAATTAAAATTTTAGTTTTGAAATACAAAATTTCAGTTATTTCAATATTTCTAAAAAGTGAGAATATATAGAGCTGAAATCTTTGGAGACGAAAACTAAAATTTTACTAATATTTCTTTCTTAAATTACCCTCTATCAAAATTTAAAAATTCAACTCTACCCTTTGATGAAAATTACTTAGGACATTTTCCTGCATTCTTTATCTGTACAGTCACTCTCCTCAAAGCATGACATCATCGTCGCTACCAGGACCAACTCGTCATCGTCATCGGAATCACTGTGACTTCCTTCTTTCTCTCTTCTCCTTCTTCTCTTTCTCATCCTTGCACCGCTAGTGTTTACTCGCCTCTCAAATCCTTCTTTGTCCTCTTCTTTCTGTATCTTGTCTTAGCTGCCTTGGCTTTATCGTACCTCGTCTGTCTCTATCTTGTGCTCGTCTGCCTACTTCTTTCATTTTGTCATTGGGTCGAGTCCTCTACAAGCTCTGCTCTGCTCTCTATTGTCGATGGCTTGCTCTTTAATGGCGCAACCCGACCCTTACTCGTCACTATGCCGTCGCCGTCGCTCGTCCCTATTCCATTTTTCATCTTTTTCTATGAGTCACTAATTCCTTTGTTAAGGGGATTAGGAGTTTTATTTTTATTTTCATGGATTATTAATCTAAGTTTTATTTTATTTTGAGGTTATGCATTGATCTATTTTTAAGGTTGAGTTTTCATTCTTCATTCTTTAAAGGATTAGTAATATTGGTAAATATGCTAATTCTGTTTTAAATTCTGTTTATTATTTTAGAAAATTTAATATCGAAATTACAGTTTGAATATTCTTTCTCATTACTTTTTGATTTGACTAGGAATAATATTTTAAAAAGTGTTCGACGTTATTTTTCTTTTAACTCTCAATTGTTTATGACTAGTTTAAATATGTGACACATACAATACAATATTTTTATAAAACACCATCTGATATATATATATATATATAAAGGCTGTAAAATTAAAATTAAAGTAAAAAAACGACAACATTTAACCCTAAAATTTTCATTTTTTACAAACACAATTACACAACCTCATTAAAGATATTGCAAGAAGAGAAGATTTTTTTTCAAGCTAGCGTTGGTTCAAATAAAATTATCATACTACAAGTTTATAAGAAAAATAATAAGTGACCTACTAAACTTTACAAGAATAATACTTCTTATTCTTTTATGTATAATACTTTTTCTTATTTATTAGTACTAAACTACAATATGTAAATCACTTATTCATATAATCCGCATGCTTTACATTTTTCTTCCTAATTTTGTGCTATAATTGAAAACATGCTTCTTTGGCCTTAAATTTGCTATGTTTAATCATCTCTCATTACCATTCGATACCTTGATATGTGTGTTAAGTGATTTCAGAGATTAATAGGTTAAAGTTGAATTTCATGGATATTGTTCTGAAGAAAATGGGTTTTGGGCGAAGGTGGAGAGAGTGGGTTATGGAGTGTGTTAGCACAACTTCTATGTCGGTGTTGATAAATGGGTCGCCAATAAAGCCGTTCAAGATGGAAAGAGATTTGCGACAAGGTGATCCTCTATCTCCATTCTTGTTTGTTCTTGTTGTGGATGTCCTACATAGAATGATTGGAGTGGCAGTCAGGAACGGTCGGATAGCTCCATTACTTGTTGGGAGAGACAATATAGAACTGTCACATCTCCAGTTTGCTTATGATACTGTGTTATTCTGTCCACCAGAGGAGGAGACTATTAAAAATTACAAGAGGCTGCTTCGTAGTTTTGAGGTGATGTTGGGGCTAAGTATCAACTTTGACAAATCCAACTTGATCCCAGTCAACTGTGAAGAACAGTGGGTTCAAAGTATGTGCAGCTTGTTGGGGGTGCAAAGAGGCTACTCTCCCGGTCAGGTACCTTCGAATCCCCTTAGGAGCTAACCCAAGGTTAGTCAAGACTTGGAAGTCAATTATAGACAAAGTGAAAGAGAAGCTCAGCTTATGGAAATCAAAGACACTCAACAAAGCGGGGAAGCTTGTGCTCATCAAAGCAGTTCTGAATAGCCTCCCGGTATATTATTTAAGTTTATATAAGATGCCGAAGGGTGTTCAGGAGAAACTTATTTCATTACAGCGAAGGTTCATGTGGAGTAAGGAGGATGGCAAGAAGGGGATGACTTTGGTTAACTGGGAATTGGTCTAAGCTCCAAAAAAGTTAGGTGGGCTAGGAGTTGGTAATGCGATGCTTCGTAACACAGCTCTCCTGTTTAAGTGGTGGTGGTGGTTCTCAAAAGAGAAGGGTCCGTTGTGGAAGAAGGTGGTTTGCTCATGTAATAGTCTCTCTCCTACTAAATTATTATCTTCCCAGACTTTACCTACTAGAGGGGGCCCGTGGAAGGATATCTGTCAGTTACAGATCAGGGAGCAACATATAAGAGACAAGATGATAAATGGCTTGTCTATGGAGATTGGCAATGACGGGAAACTCTTTTTTGGGAAGATGTGTGGCTAAGTGGTGGTCCTCTAAAGGAAAGGTTTCCAAGGCTTTTTTTCGGTTTCAGACCAAAAAGAATCTGTCATAGGGAACTATGGTTTCTGGGATGGGTTAGAGTGGATTTGGAACTTCTAGTGGAAGCGTGAGTTTTTCCAATGGGAGTTGGAATTGGTGAATCAACTACATGATGCTTTGAGACCGGTTAAACTAGCTTTTGATAGAGAGGATAGAGTTGTCTGGAAGTTTGACAAGCAAGGCATTTTTTCTACTAACTCATTTGTGCAGGTGGAAACACTACCGGAAGAGATAACAAGCTATAGCTTCACGAAGACTATTTGAAAAGGCTTAGTCCCCCCAAGAGTGGAGTTGCTTGCCTGGTTCGCTTTAATAGGCAGGGTGAACACAAAGGAAAGGTTGTGTCGTCTCGAAATCGTTAATCAGGATGAGAATGTGTGCGTATTATGTAATCATGATGTGGAATATATTCACCACTTGTTTCTTGGCTGTAAATTTACCTGGCAGGTGTGGTGCACTTGGCTATCTGATTTTGGCAGAAAATGGTCTGTTCCGGGTACCCTCAAAGAACACTTTAAAAGCTGGACAGGTGCTACAGGTAGAAAGGAGGAACATAAGGTGTGGTTTATAAGTTTCTTTGTCATTGTATGGAACGTCTGGCTGGAAAGGAACAGGAGGTTGTTTCAAAATAAAAGTAAAAGTGTCGAAGACATCATCAACATGACGCGATTTAACTACAAAGAGTGGAGGTGTGAAAATCCTTTTTGTTGTTGATGGCAATACTGGAAATGACATTGGGATGCATATATATTCGCTCTGACAAGTTACTAGGTGGATATAACAGACGTTGTTTTATTTTATTTTTATTTTGTTATTGTCACTACTTTGTGCTCCATGTTTGTGTTGAGCTTCTTTATTTCAAAAAAAAAAAAAACAAAAAGTACCAAACCAGTGATAATATAATAACATTAGTAAAGCCACATATCTAATTCATTACTTAATAAATAAGTCAAAAAAATAAAAAATTTTCACCATTTCTATACTTTAACATGTGGTGATTTCAATGAGTCAATTACAGCAGCGTCAAATAATTCTTGTGGTAGCTTTGGTGGATTGATTATGGCAAAACAGAGGAATTTACAATTTTCTATGTTAAAAGATGATAAATCATTATTTTGCATTTGAAAAAACCAAAATAATGTGTAGAATTTAAAGAAAAAGGAAGGGGTATGAAAACAAAAAAAAACAAAAAAACTGATAATACTAAACAATGTGAACAATGGACATATCGGATATTCAATTCAATAGGTATGCAGATAATTATGTTCATTATTTTTACTAGGATGTTTTTTTTTTTATTCGATTTATTTATATACAATTAATAATAGCTGGATGTTCAATTCACTAAGTGTATAAATAGTTATTCTCATGTTAAAGTTTAAGAAATAATTTAAAGGGTAGAGTATTTTTTTATTTTGTTAGGTCAACTCTAAAATTTATTATTTAAATTATTTATAAAAATTATTATTTACCTAAAAAAAATGATCAGAGCAACAAACGCTATAAAAAAATTTAACAAGTGTATGTCAATTTTATCGAATTACCAGGATAATTAGACTTCTATTCATTTCTCATTAGGAACTATATTTTTTTTTACTACAAGAATTTGAGTTATATTATTAAAATAATTCGATTAAAATGTATGATCCAATTTGACTATAATTCTGTGAGGAAAAAAAATCCATGTTTCTATTGTGGGAATTGCAATGGTAAAACCTGGAACCAAAGATACTTAGACATATAACAATTTACCAACAATTTATTGTGGCCTTACTAATTTGAGAGATGCCAGCATCAATTTCATTGAGAACTAGTGAAGTTGCACGGGGTATGATAAGTATAATGAAAAAAAAAAAAATTAAAATATTGTTAGATTAGGTGCTTAATATGGATCTTTTATATTAAATTGAATCATAAAAATAAGAATATATAATTTTATTTTTTAAAAAAATGCAATATTTTATTAAAAAATTAAAAATACCGTTTAATTATAATAAACACATTATAATATAATTGTATAATAAAATTGTGAACAAAACAATTTAATATTAAAGTCTGGTAAAAAAATTAACTATAAAATTAAAATTTTAATGAACAAATTATTACCTTAATATAACAAAAAATATTTGTTATGCCATTTACTACAAATTACAAAAAATGATGAAATTCTATTAATAAAAAATTATAATACAATGCAGTATAATTATCACCATATTTAGATAATGAACTTTTAAAAGTTTATATTTAAAGATAAATGATATTATTAATGAAACTAAAATTCATACGAGTGGCAAGATTCTCTGCCAAACTAAAATCAATCCCACACTAAGCTGTCAATTAATGAGACACTATGTAATAAGCCAAAAAAAAAAAAATATGACCCGTAAATCAAAATCAATTACAATAGAAACTTAAAACTAAGATTTCAAACTCAAATTAATAAAAAATCAACCAAGAGGATGAGGGTTCCATTAACTGGACCATTCTTTATTAATGACATGTATTTAATCTTTAGTCAAGGTTTAAGTCTTTAAAATAATCCTGCCAATATTGTTGATTCTCAATTAATTATGCAGTTGGAATATCTCATAATATAAAGAGAGACTAAAAAATAAAATAGCATAACCATTTGAAACACAATGGCTCTATTTTTTTAGAAGAAATTTATTAAATATTTAAAACATCTTATAATGCTAAAGTCTTTAGTATAGTTGCAACATATGAATGAAGAATGGTGAATACAGTGAATGGCCTGGGAACAGTACTGGTTCCCATCCTTCCTGTCATACTCATAGAAAGGTTTGCACATATGGAAGGCATACAAACTGCATACAGTGAATGGTTTGCCGTGCATAATCTTTCCAACATTATCACCACAGATTGACACACTTGTTCACCCAAAGCTGTCATTGGCTTTTCCTGAGTAATACCAAAAAACAAAAACGTAATTAATGTTATTTAATCTATCATTTAATCACTAAGATATTTGAATTCATAATACCATAAAATGAAGAAACCTCTCCGTGCAACAATATATGTTGATTATTTGAATTAATCATTATATGTTACATAAGTTCAATCACAAATGAAAAAAAAAATAATTTGAAAAGAAAACAAACATATATATACTCTAATGCATACTCTCACAGATCAAAACATGAGCAAAAGTAATTCCAAATCTTATTCACTATGTCTAACCAAAGCTTTGAAATGGAGAGTAACGGTAGTATTCAACCTGATTATCAATATTTGTTATTTTTCACACTTTTTTTATCATAAAAACTTTAACCTAATACCCTCTTCTGCTGGAATGTCTTTCAAACATAGCATAATACACAAAGCAAACCATATAATTTCAAAAAGGATAAAAATAAAATACAAATCCTTATAACATATAGCTTATATGAGCCTTAACCATTCAATGAAAAAATAACCTAAAGAACAATAGTCAATCAATCAATGATGAAGATGACAAATAGACCCTTTTCAGTAAAAATGCAAACATAAAAATATTTATCAATAGGTGCTAGGGCGATACAATGCTTTGATATGGAATTTTCAATAACTTGATTTTTTTATAGACAAATAATAATAAAAGAAAACTACAAACTTCAAGCTTCAGCTAGATGAGAAAAATTTTATGTATCTTCATGACAGGCTTTAGCAAATGACGAAAAACTTGAAGATAGCATTCATCCCCTATGAATTCATAAAACAATCTGATAATTAATAACAGAGGATAACACATAATAGACATAAGTGTTTTTTTTTTATCTCACATCAAGCTTGAAAATCATGTCTATATAAGTCATATAGTACTTACCTGACAATTGTGCAAGGGTTGAAAGCATGCTATTACTCTAACAACAATTGTTGATCTGCCTTCAATTCCATTCGCATGTTTTAATGCACCCCAAAAGATATGCCACAATAGAGTATGGCAATGAAGGCACTAAACTAATAACTACAAAATAAAAAATAAACTAATGTGAGAATGGGTATGGCAGTGTTAATGGAACCTATCCTACCTGCGAAAACAAAGAATAATATGAGTTAGTTACTTTGTTATTTATGAAATGAAATTGTCTCAATTTGAGGATTCATTCATATCCATCATATATACCTTATTTGAGGCACAACTGAACCAAGCACCATCAGCAGAACCACCATGCCAGAGAAGGCTTTGCAAGGAAGAATGTGAACCTAAACCCTAAACCCTAAACCCTAAACCCTAAACCCTAACCCTAAAACCCTAAAACCCTAAACCCTAAACCATAAACCCCTAAACCCTAAAACCCTAAACCCCTAAACCCCTAAACCCCTAAAACCCTAAACCCTAAAACCCTAACCCTAAAACCCTGAACCCTAAATCCCTGAGCCCTGAGCCCTGAGCCCTGAACCCTGAGCCCTACACCCTACACCCTAAACCCTAAACCCTAAACCCCACACCCAAACCCCAAAACCCCAAACCCCAAAACCCCAAACCACAAAACCCTAAACCCTAAACCCCAAGCCCTAAGCCCTAAGCCCTAAGCCTCTAAGCCCCTAAGCCCCAAGCCCCTAAGCCCCAAGCCCTAAGCCCTGAACCCTGAACCCTGAACCCTGAACCCTGAACCTTAAACCCTAAACCCTAACTTCAGTGAGGTTGATTCACTCCTTGTTCAGATTTTCGCATTACCAAATGTCTGCACATCATTAGCCAGTCAAACTTTGGTCATCCTTAGCCACCTTACCCCCAAACCACCACAGAATTCACCTTATTATTTACCTATAAAATTTGAAAATAAAAAGATAGGCCTCGTTTTATTCTATTTCTACTTTTAAATAAATTATTCAAAATTTTTCTTATATGAAATATATAAGTTATTAACTTTATTTATAATAATATTATTCTAGAAGATAATGTCCTAGCTTAGCCAAATTAATTAAAGATATGGTAAGATTTAGGGATTGGTCAGTCCCAATGAGAGCATATGACCTATGTTTAGGGGAGCTTAATCAAATAAAAATTGACATCATCATCAATACATCATTCTACTATTATAGTCACCTTGATGGCTTGATATATAATTAAAGGAATATAATACTGTAAAGTTTTGGTTTCGTATATAATATGGAAATTAAAGCTAGCATTCAAATTAAATATATATATATATATATACGAAACTTTTCAAATAACAATTATTATGAACTAAAGAAAGAAATTTAAATTTGCTACAATTATAACCACCAAATCTCCTTGAATTTTTTCAAGTTTTATAATTATACTCCAAATAATTAAGTAGTAAACAAATTAGCCCATTTTTTAAATAATCTCATCGAATTCCAACAATGCAATTTAAGAGAGAGAAAAAAAAAAGAAACAAGGAAAAATAAGGAGATGGCTACATATAATTTTTTGAAATCAAATTATTTATAAATTTAATTATTTTATTAATTTTTATAATTTTAACAAATTTTTAATTAGACCTTTATAATTTTAAAATTTGTAATTAAGTCTCTATATTAGATAAAGATTTTTAATTAGGTCATTTTTAACCATTATTTGTTAAAAAATAAATTTTTTTAAAATATTTATTTTGTGTTTGATATATAATAAATTATAAAATATTTCGAAAAATATATATTTTAGGATTAGTGTATTTTTATTATTTTTAAAGTCCTTAAAATTGATTTCTACTGTTTAATTGGTTCTTTCATAAATTTTAATTCAATTTTTAATAAATTTTATTATAAAAGAATTCATTTTAAATAATATAAGATAAATTAAGCCATCGTCACATTCCACTTCCAGAGAATTCGGCATTTGTGATTTTGATAGTAAAGTTGCAAGTTGCAATTGCATTTGCATGCATATCCGATCTTAGTTATATATACATATAATAATCTGGTGGTGAGTTTAGATTAGATTTGATGGGTCCACCAAAGTAATTGACAATCTTGCAATCTTGCGTGGAAGCATGGAGGTTCCACTTCCATAGATACGCACCATCTACGCTTTTATTTTGAACACCATGCACTAATGATTATTACTACATACTATGGAATCAACCAATTATTTTGCTAGAAACTTGTAGAGAAACAATTTTTTTTATTTTTCTAAAAAGAGGAGTGAGATTCGAATTCGATATTTTTAGGTTAGAATAAAAAGATTATTTCATTTAATTTTTATCTCGTTGGTAATTTTTAGAGAACATTATTTTTTAATTAATTGTTGAAACTTTTTTTTTTAAGAATTTAATAAGCGAGCCATTTTTTTAATTAATATTAACTATTTTTTATTTTTAAATTCTAATATTAAATCTTAAAATTTGTAACTCAATTTTAAATTTTTAAACAATAAAAATTCAAAAAATAATTTTATAATAAAAAATTAATTAATATTAAATATTTAAAAATTAATTTTCTATCGTTTCTTCTTTTTAAAATTCTTTGAATTAAACAATAAAATAACGTATAAATTAGGTTAGGAGTTACTAATACAAACTCTTGGATAGTATTTATTATTTAAGAGAGGGAATATAATGGAATAATAAAAAGATAAAAAATTTAAACTAAAAAGAAAAATACAATCACTATGAATTCAACCTCCATAAATATTTGATGGGTAATGGTAGTTATAATTATGGTGAGTGTGATAATTTCGAAATTTTAGTAATACTTCAAATGTATTATTAATATTAAGATCACACTTTTTAATTTAATTATATTTTTTATTTTTAAAATTAAAAATATTATCAAATAATAAAAAGTGTGACATTAATTTTAGTTACATTTTTTAAATATTGTTAAAGTTATATAACCACTATAATTATTATAATCATGGATTGGTCGAATGGTCAATTTACTCGTTTGTTTAAGTAAATGTCGGGAGTTCGAATATTACTTTATGTATATAGCAATCCATTAAGCAGCGATAGATTCTTAAATAAAGCTCAACTATGAACTAGTCTTTAATTTGTTGGATTAAAAAATATCGTGGATAAAAAGAATAGTTACTATAATTCTTGACAAAATTCTTGACATTCATATTGAAAGAGCAATGCACTTATTAGGTACAGAAGAAAGAAAAATGTGGCATGCATGAGACCATTATTATTATCGAAAATATTTGATAAAAAAATAAAAAAATTAATACTTATCTTATTTAATATTTATTAAAAATACATTAATTATAAATAAGATAAATTTTATTTTTTTTCTAACATTACCGTATTATTATTAACCTCCAAAAAATTAACACCACGCCTAATGAAACAAAACTATGTATCAATTAATTATTACTTCTTGCAATATAATGACACATGCATATATCTGCTCCTACACCATTATTATAATATTATATGCTATCAACTAACACTAGACAAAAGACATATATATACTAATGATTTACCAATGGGAAGTTCATGCATGTTTGTGTCGTCGTATAGCTAAAACTTTTATCTATAATTATCAACTGTTAAAAATATTATAATAAAAAAAATAGAAGTAGGTATATCGGTATAATTAATATTGCTACTAAGTTCTGATGAATCTTAGATATGTTCTCAATGAATAATTAATATGAGCTAGCTAAGTTCAAATAATCTAAAATGTATTTTATTATAATTTTTATTTTTATTTTTAATTTTTTCTTTTTAAAAAATAAAAAAACGAAAAAATTACTTCTTCTATAAATAAATTCTACTATAAATAATGGACTCCACCAAATAATTTAAAAATAATTAACTTCTTATTTTTTTTAGAAAAAAGGACAAATAGGTCCCTGACCTTTTGTCCCGCGAATATTTTCGTTCCTGACCAATGAAAAATACTTTTAAGTCCCTGACCTTCACAAAACTTGGACGGATCAGTTCCTGACGGAGGCATTTGGACGGATTAGTCCCTGACGGAGGCATTTGGACGGAGGGACTGATCCGTCCAAGTTTTGTAAAGGTCAGGGACTTAAAAGTATTTTTCAATGGTTAGGGATAAAAATGTCCGCGGAACAAAAGGTCAGAAACCTATTTGTCCTTTTCTTTTTTTTTTTATTTACAAATTTTTCACTTTATAAAAATAATCAAACACTATACTAGCAAAATAATTGTCACTCCCAACACTAGAAATCAATTAATGATGTGGCTATTAATATATGAAAAAATATAGGGTACCAACATATTATCTGTCAATTTATTATCAATAATAATTAGTTATTATATTTTAAACATATGTATAAAAAGACACATTCAGGAAATATATTTATAAAGATACTTCTATTAGACACGGCCATAAAAAAGATATTTTTATTAGACACATTCATAAAGACACTTTCATTAAACACAATTATAAACAAAAGTTGGCAAAAATTGATAGAAATGCTGTTGTTAGAAATTGTTAATATATATAAACTCGTCAGCTAAAAATGTCTAAAATCACCGTTATAACCACCACTAGTTTTCTTTTTGCAACAATTTGGGTTGACCGCTGTAAAAAAATGTCGCTATATGCTAGATTTTTTTGTAGTGTAGATTTTTTTTATAGTATCTTTTAATCCGGCAGATTAAGAATTAATTTATCGTCGCGGCATTGAATTTCATTTAAAAATTTATTATCAGCTAATGAATTGCTGCATGCATAAGACAGAATTTGAATTTCCGACATTTAAGCGAACTATTTCTAACAAGATATAATATTTACTTATATGGAATGTGTTAGTTGGAATACCACCAAATACCATATAGAAAACCGTGGGCCAATTTCTAACAAGATATAATTTATAGTTGGATTCAAGGGCCAAGAAAATAGTAGTACATATTTTATTTTCTAGGTAACAATTAGGTTTAGGACCATATACTATATAGCTAGCTCTTATTAAGGCTAGACATGCTTTCAGTCAATGATTGCAAGTTCAAATAAATTGAATGGCAAATTCAGGTTGTTTAGATTTGTCAAATGTATTCAATTCACTCATCAAAAATTTTATCTAACAAGTTATTTGCAAAAGATTCACAAAAGTAATGTGTACAAAATAATTAATCCTAAGTTGTTGAGTGAATATATACCTAGACAAGCTTATTTCATTTTAAAAAAATTTGGATTCAAGTCTCATCTCTAGGTAAAACGTTTTCAATAGAAGAAATAATTAAAGAAAATAGAGAAACAGCTTAGTATTAAACATTAAATAGAGAAAGAAAATCACCCTATATACACACACACACTTCTCACTTCTCTAAATAAATAATAGTAGTAATAATGATAATTATAAATAATAATAACTATTTAATTAAAAAAATTCACTTTTATTTAAGAAAATTATATATATAACACAATATATAATAATGTTATTTTAACATTCTATTTTGACAACTCTCACAAATAATTCTTTATATGTCTAACATAAAATAACATAATAGAACTTGTTTGCGAATAGGGGTGGCAATATGTACCCAATTCGCGGGTATTCAACCCGACCCGCAGCGGGTAGGGTAGGGTGCAGGTAGGGTTTTCGTGCGGGTTGGGTAGGGTGTGGGTTGAGCTTCAACCCTACCCGACTAACCCGCACTCTATATATGTTTATATTATATACTTATATAAAAATATGTTTTAAGTGGATGTTGAATCAAAGACCTCTCACTAAATGTAAAAGATCTTTAGCCACTAAAAGAAAATCATTAATTGATAATTTAATATTTTTTTTTACATAAAAATCAGTTCTATTTTAAATTATCATCAAGTTATATGTATATTTTTTATACCCGCGGGTAGAGTCGGATATCCGCGGATTAAGAGCGGATAGGATTAGGGTTGGGATATTCTCAACCCGTGGATAGGGTAGGGTTTAGTTTATATAAAAATCTCGACTCACGGGTAGGATTAGGGTTAAATCCAAACTCTACCCTACCCTACCCATTGCCACCCCTATTTGCGAATTACCTTGAACGATAGAATTTACGTTTGATCGGATAAACAAACTTTATAATTTTTGGATTAGTTGAATGAATAATAAAGGTGACTTGTAAATACAGCTCGATGTTCAAGTCAAAATAAATTTAAATGGTAGAATTTTGAGTGTGTGTAATATATCTAAAGAAGTTCTAAACTCCTCTTTTTATAATTTTATTTTATTATTTTATTTTTTTAATTGGCTAAGATAGAGAAGTTGTTTAAATTTAAATATTGGTTAATAATTTTTAATTATCTAGTTTGTTCCGGATTTTTGGATCATTTGAAAATAATTTAAACTTGAGAGTCAAGTCATCCCGTTGAGGCCAGAATTTGGGTCCGTAACTTCTTACTCATGTGATGAATTATTGAATACCACAACTTTATATATAATTAAACTCTATTATTAAAGCAATAATGTAGAGTAGCTAGCAAAAGAAGTTGTCCCATTCACAAGGCAAAAAGGGAACTTACTTTCTTTGTTGTTTTCTTTCCCTCTCATTATTTTGTGGCCGTCACTATAACTTGCACGTGCCATTGGTGTCTTGTGTTTTTTAATAAATATTTAAAAATGGTTTTCAAAAAATTTTAAATTAAATATTTTATTTTCTAAAAATTCTTAAAAATTACTTTTAAAACATAGGTTATTCCTTTGTTATTTAAAAAAACATAATAACTTTTTAAAACTTAATTATCTCATAATAAAATTTATTACGAATTTATTTATTTAGTATATATACATATAATTTTTTATTAAAAATGATGAAAAACAATCTGTCTAATAAAAATAATTCTAAATAATTTCTAAAATAATAAAAGAAGTTTAAAAACCAAAATATCCCATTTAAAATTGTTTAAAATCAATTTGATTTTTCCTCTTTGTTTTTCTCATGAGTGAATATTCCACTCGATCCCTTACAATTAACTCGAAAAGATAACGAGGTCTCAAAAAAAAAAAACACCCAATCCGGCCCTTAATTTTTTTTTGGAACTGATTAGCTCCTGTGCAAAAAAAAAATAACATTGACTTTTTTTGATACAGAGACTTCGTTGTTCTTTCGAGATAATTGTCAGGAACCGAGTTGAATTTTTTTTTTGTCAAAAACCTCGTTATCTTTCGAAATATTTTTTTTTTTCTGTTAGGTTCCGAACTTGAAAGCCAATTGATTTCTTGGCTAAGAAAATTAGTAATGAAGTATAGAAATAGAGAGAGTGAAAGAGTGACGTTAATCTAAAAGAGGCACATTGCATTAAATGCGAGTTGGTTGATGGTAGTTTCATTCCACCTTCTCCCTCACCTTTCCCTTACTCCTTAAGCTTCACCTTCTAAATCTCTCTATATCTATATATCTTTATAAATAAATACATATAATATATTATATCATATCATATCATATAAGCATATATATATATATATATAAATAAAGGTATAAGAATAGCAACAATAATTAATCTATCAAATAGAAAAACAGTGGTGTCACTACTACTACTACTAGTAGCTAGCATTATTTTGCTTAATAACCAAGCTTGTGAGATCATATCCTTCTTCATCAATGGAGTTTGTGGCAGAAAATCCAAGTCCTTTGTTGGGTTCCTTTGTGGAGAGAGTGAACATGGTTGGTAGCCATGCCCTCTCTGCCATTGTTAGGAACATCTTCTCTGCCATCTTCACCTTCTGCTTTGCATTAGGTACTACTTCAATTCACTACTTCTTCATTAACTTAGCTTCAATTCTCTCTTGTTTAATTTCATTCTATTTAGCATTTCACATTCTACATTCTGAGTTTTTATTTGTACCTGTTATTTCACCTATTAAAACCAAGAATTCGACTAATTCAACTCGAAAAACTGTTTTTTTTAGCAATTTTTTTCTTTTTTAGTTTAGTAATGAACTCGAATTCAACCTCGAATTCGAGCTCATTACTAAAAGGAGTCCTTTTGTTTACTAGGACTTTGTACAAGGTTGTTTTTTGCATTTCTTAAAAGGTCCAAACACAAATGCACTTTTTTATTTTATTGTTGAATAATGTACTTTAATTTGAATTTTGTGAGAAAAATCCAAACTTGGGATGTGGGCATTTGTTAGATTCTTGTTCTGTAATTTGCAGTATTTTTGACATTTTTTTCATATTTATTTAGAATTCTCAATAATTGTGACACTTTTTGAGGTTAATACATACATACAAGGTTTTGATTTTAATTAATGAGGTTTGTTTTTTGTTGGCAGTGGGGACTTTGTTGGGGGCTATGACTGGAGCTTTGATAGGACAAGAGACAGAGAGTGGATTCATTAGAGGAGCTGCCATTGGAGCCATTTCAGGAGCTGTTTTTTCCATTGAAGTTTTTGAATCTTCTCTTGTTCTTTGGCAATCTGATGAATCTGGAATTGGCTGCTTCTTATACTTGGTGAGTTCTTGTTCACCATCCAATGTTGTAATAATCCTTTAATTGGATCTTTGAATGGTTGAATTTGGTGTGTTTGGACAACAAACTAAAGTATTTCTTAAAATAATCAA
This sequence comes from Arachis ipaensis, assembly GCF_059453495.1. NCBI lineage: Eukaryota > Viridiplantae > Streptophyta > Magnoliopsida > Fabales > Fabaceae > Arachis > Arachis ipaensis. The sequence continues at coordinate 155,940 of NC_142436.1, forward strand.
ATTATATAATCAATGTATTTTGTTTTAATATCCACTTTATATCGTCATTATACTTAGCATTTAATTGATACTCATTTTTAGATGTTCAAGTAGCATATCAATTGGATAATAAAATATTTAGTACCTTTTTTTTTTTTAACCAAAGATAGGAGACTCGAACCCGCAACCTCTTAATTGAGTATGAAGAGACTATGCCATTTGAACTATTACTCATTGGCAAAAATATTTAGTACCCTTGAGATTTCATATTGTTATCTCTTTATTCCTTATCTATGTATTTAAATATAATTTATATATTCAAATATATTAGTTTGAAAATGTATAAAAGAAGGGTCTTTTATATAGGACAATAAAAAATCAATTAATAATCAGCCAATAAGAATTTACATATCTAAAATTTGAAAAAGCATAGTTAAACAATTCTTAATCAGTCAATTTTAAATAACTGTAATTAATAACCATTATTTTTGTATTTTTTAAAAAATAAAATTTAAATAATCATAAATTAATGATAATTAATTAGTATAAAATACAATTTAAAAATATTTGTTGGCTTGTTGTTAGTTAGACTTAGCGAGATTGCTAAAATTTATGTTGACTAATTATAGGCTATTTTATTTTTTAATTTATTTATAAGAAAATAATAGTAATAGATAAAAGAAAATATCATTGTGTATTGTATATATATAATCTAATGATTTTGAGTAAATGTGCATGCAGCTTGATGTAATTGCAAGCCTATTAAGTGGAAGACTTGTGAGAGAAAGGATTGGTCCAGCAATGTTAAGTGCTGTCCAAAGTCAGGTAATTTACTTGGTCCTAATTTCATAACCAATTTACAATGATGTTGACACACAAATTTTTGTTAATGTAGTGTTATTTATATATATATCAAGGACAAAAGTGTATAAATGGACACCAATTCAAAAAACAAATAAACTTTTTTACAATGTAAAAAAGTATTTTAAATTTAATTTTAATATACTCATAGTATATAAAATGAATAAATTATTATTTGTACACATCAAAGATACAGATATTGACAAATGTACCCATATAAAAATAAAACGACAATTATAACCACGAAAGATGACTTCCGTATGCCAAGAATAGCCAGACGTTGGTTACACAATTGGTCCGTTAGGGTATTCTTGGCATACAGAAGCTATTTTCCGTGAATACCATTGTCGTTTTATTCTTATATGAATACATTTGTCAGCGTTTGTATCTTTTATGGATATAAATGATAATTTATTTTATAAAAAATTTAACTCAATTAATGAATTTAAAAATTAATTTCTTTTGTTAATATGACAATACATAATTAATTGTCTCGGTAAAAAAAATTTACACTTTGAGTATAAAAAATTAAATTTTAATATTCTTTTTTTGCTAATGCAACTTAATTACATATGCATGTGAGATTAACTTTAATTTCATTTTCAGATGGGTGCTGTTGAGATTAACTTTGATGATGTTCAAAACATATTTGACACTGGTGGTGCAAAAGGCTTATCAAAAGATTCAGTTGAAAAGATCTCAAAGATCATAATTACAAGTGACAACAGTGTTGATGCTTCTGGTGAAAAGGTTTCTTGCTCAGTTTGCCTTCAGGTTTGTTTACACCTCATCTTTTTTTTTTTCTATATTAATTAAAAGAGAAATAAATAACATCTTTATTTGTCACTATTATTTTTTAGATTTAATTATTTTATTAGTCTTTATAATTTTACTAAATTTTTAATTAAGTTTATATATAATTTTTTTTTCAATTTAGTCCCTACATTGTTTTTAATTTTGTAATTAGGTTATTTTTATGTCAAAAATGTTATAATTAACAGAATATTTTTCCTAAAAAATATGCGGTAAAAAATTTAATTAAATTTTTATAAATACCTTTAATTTGCGAAAAAATATTCATTTAACTCTAAGATTTTTTATATTAGAAAATACCTAACTATAAAATTAAAAGTAGTGTAGAGATTCAATTGAAAAGAAAAAAAAATATAAAGATCTAATAACAAATTTGGTAAAACTATAGAAAATAATAGAATAATTAAACATATTTTTTATTAATATTAATAAAATTGAAAAGCTTTCAAGTATATCAGTATCTCGGTATTTCAGTAAATTTTAACCGTTGATCTTAATTATATATATTATATATATTTTCTATAATTAAGATCAAAGATTAAAAATCACTAAAACACCAATGTAACGGTACACTTGGAAATTTTCCAAAAAAAGGTTTAATTACTCTGTTGGTCCCTATAGTTTTGTAAAATTTTCAATTAGGTCCCTATACTTTTTTTCTTTTTAATTGAGTCCCTACGCTAAATTTTTTTTCAATTAAGTCCTTCTTAGTAGTAATTGACTTAATTTTATAGGGACCCAACTAAAAAAAAAATTGGTATAGAGACCTAAATGAAAAGAAAAAAAGTATAGAGACCCAATTAAAAAAAAAATTAGTGCAAGGACTCAATTAAAAAGAAAAAAAGTATAAGGACCTAATTGAAAATTTTACGAAACTATACACACCAACAGAATAATTAAACCCCAAACAAATTATATATACAGAGATAGTTTTTGGATTGAGTTTGGTATATAGAAGTTACTCACTTTTGTGGTTAGATCATACCTACAAAGTGTGTTGTTGAGCTTATAAAAGTGTTATGAAATTGACATTATGAACTTTTTGTGATTTTTTTTTCTTTTGTTTTCAGGACTTTCAAATTGGAGAAACAGTTAGAAGCTTGCCCCATTGCCATCATATGTTTCACCTACCTTGCATTGACAAGTGGCTCATAAGGCATGGATCTTGCCCTCTATGTAGAAGGGATCTGTAATTTTTGTACATGTATCTGGAAATTAAAAAAAAAAAAGAAGGATATTTCATTGTTTATATGCGCATTTAATTACTTGTAGGAACATATATACTCAGGGTACATTGTTGTAAAATTCCCTCCCAATGCCATTTATGAGTGGCACCAATATTGTACCAAGTTAGTGAAAAGAAAATTTTGGCATTAAATAGAGTCTATTATTATATTTATTATATTCTTAAATTAAATAATTTTAAGACATAATATTAGAATTTTTATACTCAAAATATTTTAAATTTGATTTTTGTTAATATTAAGAGAAATAATTTTAGCCTAAGACAAAAAAAATATCTATTTAAAAGTAATATAAATATTTACATATATTTTTTTGTTACTTTAAATTTTTTAGATAAGTAATTTTTATGCTAATAATTTTTTTATATATTAATTTAATTTTGATCCATTATTATTGAGTTATTGTGAAAGAATTTCTCATTATATATCATCTAAGTATGTATTTATGTTGATATATCAAAGTAATTAATTAACTCGCACACAATTGGTTAATTGTTGTCTTAAATGTTAGTAGAAATATTAAGTATAGAGAATTAATTTTTAATTAGTCAATTAACATTAGTAAATTTTTTTATTGTAAATGTTATTTTCTGACTCCTACTTTTAGACGATTTATAATTTAGGATTAAGATTTAGATATTTAAATATAAAATTTAGAGTTTAGTTTAGGATGTAAAATTTAAGATAAAAAAATGATTAAAATTGATTGGAAAAAATTAACTCTCTAACGAATTAAATTCATATTAGTCTTTTGTACAAACATTGGGTTAATGTTCAAATTGGTCCCCGAAAGATTGCACGATCGTCAATTTTGTCCCCGAAAGAAATTTTTAATCAAATTAATCCTCGAAAGATTAGACATCAATCACGTTTGTCCTTCTGTTAGTGGGCTCGAAAATTCCGTTAACGGCAGTACAGGTGGACTGTTAAGTGACACCTAGATTCATCCAAAAACGACGCCGTATAGCAAGAAAGGCTATTACTGAAGTAACTCTCCCATTCCCCTTCTCCCTTTCACTTTCACTTACACTTTTCCCCCCTTTCACCCAAAACCAACGAAGAGTCACCGAAACAGAGTAACAAGAAGACGCTACTTTGATCACCCGTGGAAGCAATAACCAGCGACGCCGTTCGCCTTGCGATCGGTCCTCCTCGTCACAGTCTGAAGGTCACCAGTCTTTTGCGGTGGTAGGCGCTGTCTCCGGTGAGAGGTAAGTTCTCTTGCATGGCGAGTTCCTTCTCTACTTCTTTTTTCTTTTTTTTTTTATGAATGTGTGGGATGCTATTCGATGATTTTGAATATTGGTTGATTTTGGGTTAGGGTTTTTGTGATGGGGGTAGTTGCTGCTAGGGTTTTGTAATGGTTCAAACATTGTGTATGTTGAAAAATGTGGATGCTCTCTGTTTTGATATGGCCGAATGCAATGTGTGTGGATAGATTAAATGATTTGTTTTGTTTAGTTCATGTAAAGACATGGTTTGATTCTTTGTGGTGTTCATTTTAGATGAAAGTAGTTCCTGAAATATCATTGATGAAACATAAATAAATTGTACTAAAAAATAAAAATAAAACAGAGTGCACTCTCATGATTCATTCTTGCTATTTTTAATTTGTAGATGGAAAATTATCCAATGACACTTGTTTTCCATCATGGTGGAAAGTTTAAGAATGATGAAGGTGGATCAAAAATTTATGAACCAGACAATACAAAGGTGTTAGCGGGAGTTGAAGGGGATACGCTAGATGTTTTCTTTGTAAAGGGATATTATAAGGAGTTAGGATATTCAGAGGTGGAGGGTTGTTGCTGGAAAGTACCCGGAATGTCGCTTGAAGTTGGGTTGAGAAAGTTAGAAGTAGATGCTGATTTGTTGGAAATGGTGAAGGATTGTAGAAGGAATCACAATTCGATCAACATTTATTTTGTGCATAGAGTCTCAGAGCCACACATGGTGGAGTGTATGAGTGAGGATGATGATGAGTTAGTTATATTAGAGAACCAGAGCACCTGTAAACCCAAGGCCACAAATACTTCCCAGTTGAATAAGAGATACTGTTTAAGGCCCAAATCACAGCCACTATCCCAACCCAAACCACAGCCCATGTCTATGCCCAACAATACACTACCACAGCCAAAATCCCAGCCCAAATCACAGTCCATGTGTCAGCCCAAATCCCAACCCAAATCACAGCCTGAAACACAATTTGTTCTTCACAACCAGCCCCTGAAATCCTCTTCTCAGCCATCAAGGTCATCTACCCAACCTTTAAAAGTTCAGTCCCAACTATTGAAGACTCACAGCCAACCCTCAAGATCTAAGCCTTTCAAGAAGCATGTTGTTGGAGAAAAAAAGAAAGAACCAGTAAAGAAAACCAATGTGACAAGGAGTGGTAGAGTTGTTACCCCAGCTCCACTTCAGGAGGATAGTGACTCTCATGATTCGTACGAGAGTACCGAAGATAGTCTGTATAAGCCTCCGAAGATCTTGGGAGATGGATATGAGAGTTCTGGTGATAGTGATAGTGATAGTGGGGTTGTTGCAGGCAAGAAATCAGGTTCAAAGAAAAATGGAAACAAGGAGAAGTCTAGGCCTGCATCTCACAAGACCACTGAAAAGGAAATTGAAACAGATGACTCTAGTTATGAGGATATTGAAGATGATGAGATATCGGATTCAGGTGACATGCAATTTACTTTCTTATATTATTTATAGTGTTGTGTTAGAAACTTTAGTTATGAAAATGTATTTATAAAACTCTATACTGGTGTGTTGTGTTACTTTGTAAATACTGTTTGTTATCAATTTTTCAGGATCAGAAAGAGGTGTAGATTCTAACAGTGAATCTGATTGTGGATCCTGGCACTCAGAGGATATGAATCAAGCATTGGATTCTGATGAGGAAGACTGTGCATTTTATCCACCATATAACGAGAAAGCCAGGTTTGGAGAGCTGAAGCTTGAGTTAGGTATGATCTTCAAGACAAAGCATGAGTTTATGAATGCCACTAGGGACTACACTATACAGTGGAGTAGGAATATTATTTTCAAGAAGAATGATAATGTGCGGGTTAGGGCTATTTGTAGGGGAGAAAATTGTCCTTGGATAGTGTATTGTGCTTTGAAAAAGTCCGATATGTCTTGGCAGATTAAGACTTTAGTGGATAAGCATACATGTCCTAAAAGCAGGAGTAATAGGGCTGCTACTCAGGAGTGGACTTTGAAGAAGCTTATTCCTAAACTAAGAAAACACCCTACAATGAAGCACAAAGAGGTGTATGAATGGTTTATGAGAAAATGTAGCATACGGCTGAACAGTACATGTATCACTAGGGCATTAAGGAAAGCTAGGAAGGTTGTTGAGGGAGATGAGATTGCACAATATGGTCTGATTTGGGATTATGCCCATCAACTGTATACCACTAACCCAGGTTCAACAATTCAGGTTGGAGTGATTCCGATGCCTGAGAGTCCCCCACAGTTTCAGAGATTCTATGTGTGCCTCGACGCTTGTAAGAAAGGGTTTAAGGCCGGGTGTAGACCGTTGATCGGATTGGATGGGGCATTTTTGAAGAATCTACATGGGGGACAAATTTTGACTGCATGTGGGCAGGATGCCAATAATCACGTTTACGTGATTGCTTATGCAATTGTGGGAGTTGAGAACAAAGACAATTGGAGTTGGTTCTTGGAACTTCTCCACAATGACCTTGGTGACACACAGCATGGCTGGGCATTTATCTCAGACATGCAAAAGGTGAGGACTATTTTGATTCACGAAAAGATTTTTAAGGACTAAATTGATTTAATGATGATCATTTAAGGACTATTTTAACTCATTATCTTTTCGAGCTTTGATGTTTATGCAGGGGCTAATTCCAGCTGTGAAAGAAGTCATGCCAAATGCTCACCACAGATTCTGTGTTTGGCATCTATGGAGGAATTTTTCAAAGCAATGGGGCAGCATTGAATTGAAGGATATGGTATGGGAATGCGCTAGATCAAGAACCGTGTCAGAATTTGAAAGAAACATGAGCAAGGTAAAAAAGATTAGTGAGCCAGCTTGGGCATACCTTGATAAATGGCCAAAAGAAGCATGGACGAAGGCACACTTCAGAGAGGAGCCGAAGATGGACACAATATGCAACAACGCGTGTGAGTCATTCAATGCAAAAATAAAGCATTACAGGGCAAAGCCCATCTTGACACTAGCTGAAGAAGTCAGGAGGATCATTATGAAGAGCATGATAGAGAATAGGCGAAAGTTATTGCACTATCAGGGAATTCTGACTCCTGTTCAACAAAGCCGGTTAGAGGCAATGACAAAGCTGTCAAGAAATTGGTTTCCTCAATGGTCGGGTGATGACAAGGAGGTGTTGTATGAAGTGCAAGGCTGGCCAACGAATATGGTGGTGGATTTGGGAAGTCGCACCTGCACATGTAGATTCTGGCAGCTGACAGGTATAAAGAATGCTCACCATAACTCCTGAATTTAATATCCTGAAATATTATGTATGAAAATTTGTTTCTTTATTGTTTAGCTGGGCAGTTAGTGAATTCTGTTTGATTTGTAAATTTGTGCATTTAGTGAATTTGGCTGAGCTGTTAGTGAATTCTGTTAGATTTGTAAATTTGTGCATTTAGTGAAGCTGTTAGTGAATTATGTTAGATTTGTAAATTTGTGCATTTAGTGAATTTGGCTGGGCTGTTAGTGAATTCTGTTAGATTGTAAATTTGTGCATTTAGTGAAGCTGTTAGTGAATTATGTTAGATTTGTAAATTTGTGCATTTAGTGAATTTGGCTGGGCTGTTAGTGAATTCTGTTAGATTTGTAAATTTGTGCATTTAGTGAAGCTATTAGTGAATTATGTTAGATTTGTAAATTTGTGCATTTAGTGAATTTGGCTGGGCTGTTAGTGAATTCTGTTAGATTTGTAAATTTGTGCATTTAGTGAATTTATGCTGCTGTGCTTATGTCGTATTATGCAAAGGTATGCCCTGTATGCATGCCATCGCTGCAATTCAAGACAAGAATGACAAGAGGCCTGAGGAGTATTGCCACGATTGGTTAACGATGGATGCGTATAGAAGAACATATTGCTTCAATGTGAATCCAATAAAGGGGCAAGATCTATGGGAAAAAACAGGGTCGCCAGCACCGGTTCCGCCTCCAGTCAAGATCAAGCCGGGTAGGCCCACATTGAACAGGAGAAAGGACAAAGATGAGCAACCTGTTAGTTCAAAGACACGGATGAAAAGAAAGTATAACCCAATACGGTGCCTGTATTGTGGTGAAGTTGGGCACAACAGAAGAACGTGCAAAGTGAAGAAGCAAGAGGAAGCTTCTGAACAAGCAAGGCTTATGCAACTTCAGCTTGCAGTAGTTGCTGCCCCTGCTAATGCTAATGCTAAACATGCACCCAATGGAACTCCGACTGATCCTGTTACCCAAGATCCTACCAATCCACCAGCAGCAACTTCAAATGCACCAACTGAGATGATCATTGACCAATCAGAAGGAGTTCCAGTTACACAAGAATCTCAACCTTTATCTGTTTTCAGCCAAGTATAATACTTTATGTTTAATCTATCTTTTATTATAAATTATAATGTTCCATAATGTGAAAATGATTAGTCAATTTGACTTTATCCTTCATGATGATAAAATGCAGGATAAAGTTAGAGCAAGGCCTCCAAAGCTTCATGTTAAAAAAGGAAAAACAACAATCTCAGCCTCACCACAACCGGCTGCAGCTACAACAATTCCAATTTCAGCTGAAACAATCAAGGGCACCAGTTCTGCTACTGCAAAGAAACTTGCTGGTTTCATGACTTTTGTACCAACTCCAGGATTCAAACACCCGAGGAAGAAAGACAAGGCTGTTTGAGTTGTGTTATTCATTAAGGGCTAAATTATGTATTTTGTAAAGGGCTGCTACTTTAGAATCTTTATGCATTATAGACATATTGAAGTACTTGTTCATATTTTGGTATAGCCCAAAATTAAGTAACTTATGTTTGATATTATGAAGACTTCATTAATAGGTTTGGTATTATTGTGAAGACTATATTAGCATGCTTATATGGACATGCAAATGCTTTGATTTTAATACATCTGGTTAGACTTAATTTATCTTATGCAAAAATGTTTAGACTTATTTTTTATTCATCTGTTTTCAGAATTGTGTAAAAATTTGTTAATGGATATTCAAAAATGTTCAAACTGATTTATTAATGGATATTCAAAAATGTTCAAACTGATTTATTACATTTCACCAATATTCTTAACAAGATACAACAAAACAACATCACCAATGCTTTTACAACTTTTTCACTTTCCCACTGATTTGACACAAAATGCTCCAACCACTAACATAAGCATTATTACTATGACAAACATGAAAAAAAACAACATCTTCACTACTCTGACTTCAGCTTCCAAACTACCCATTCTCCAACCTAGTTTCACTTTCCAATCTTCATAATCACTTTCAACTTCAAACTCTGCTTCTGCCCCACCATTTGCAACTTCAAAAGCATTATATTCATTATCATCTACCCAACTAAAGTAGTTACAATGGTTGCCTTTCTGCACATGTGAAGTGATAAATTTGAATCTCATATCAATGGTGAAAGAGGGGTTCAAGAAACTATGGTTCATACCAATTTAAACTCACCCCATATCTTGGACAAGTGTGAAACAACCTTCCTGGGTTTTCTGGTGTTGAGGATTTCTTGATCACAGTTTTCAGCCCACAGAAACAAGTTCTGTCCATCTTCATCCTCCTTTTTCGCATGGACGAGCTAGAGCCGAAGCTACCAACCGATCGCGGTGATAACCCAGCACTTCGACCTCCACCGGCGCTCTGCATCCGAGTTTCTAAACCTGTGGTGATGTCTTTGCACTGCAACACCACTCCTTAATGTTTCCGTTCAGTTTGGGGGTTAGGGTTTATAAAATGGGAATAGGGATTAATTTGACATAATAAGTACAACATATCTTGTCAGCTTTCAACTGGGTACACACCTATTAACACACATGTCACTTAACAGTCCACCTGTACTGCCGTTAACGGAATTTTCGAGCCCACTAACAGAAGGACAAACGTGATTGATGTCTAATCTTTCGAGGATTAATTTGATTAAAAATTTCTTTCGGGGACAAAATTGACGATCGTGCAATCTTTCGGGGACCAATTTGAACATTAACCCTACAAACATTAGATATGAATATATGATTAGATAAATAGTGTATGTGAGTTTTATGCCCAATTTTACCTATTAAATATTAACATTCATTTATTTTTCAAATTAGCAATGTGAAATTAGCTAATCGTCTTAAATTCTTAATTAATTGCTTAATGAAGGTCTTTTTATAGAACTTTAGCTAAGCTGAGTTTTAGTCAATTTACATTAAGGCCCTTTTAAATGATAAGACTTTAGCTAGTTCAAGTTGAGTTTGCCCGTGAATTTACTCAAATATTGAAAATGTTTGATAATAAAAAAATATTAACAAAAAATTGTTAAAATTTATTTTATTTAATATTTATTAATTATTGTAACAATTAATAAATATCAAATAAGGCAAGTTCAGACCTTTTTTTTTTTTTTTATTTCTCTAGTATTATCATTCAAATATATACTTGTGGTTCAATAGAGAGGGGAAAGAAAAAACATAATATTTAAGAACATTAAAAATTATGAAAACTAGGTCAATGCGAGATGTTTTCACAATTATTGAACTTCCATAATCATCATAAAAGAGTCTTTTAATGCTTTTTAATAAAGCAAAGAAATTTGCATGAAACTAATTATTAAATTGAAGTGCATCACGATCATAATTAATTAACCGAGGGTATATAATATTGAACCGAGAAAAATGACAAAAAATATAATAATTATAATAATAAATGATGAGGAAGATGCTGTGAAAAGAAGAAGGAATAAATGACAATAAGGAGAAAATAAAAGTGATAAGAAATATCCAAAAAAAAAAATGAAAATGAGTAGTGGATTTGAAGTATAAAATTTGGGGGTGTGCAAGTAGTTTTTCCTACCTTTTGAAAGAAGTGTTTTTCTTGAAAAATGTTAGGTGATTATTATTTTTCTATATATATTTATCTTATATGTAAATTAATACTAACTATTTTTTTTTTTGCTAAAAATATTGGCCTTCTAGCATTCACTTTTTCGTTTACAAACTATCAATTTTGTGTGGCTCAAACATTTATTGCTTTCGTCAATACATTATTACTTATAATTACTCATATTGTATCATAGCTTTTATATTATATAGTTAGAATTATGTAATGGGAAAATATAGTATCTACAAATAAATAAATAAATAAATAAAGAAGTGATGAGTTTGGTATAGTACTAGGCGTGGAAATCATGAAGCATTATCCAAAACATGCGAATGAGACTTTTCCTTTTTCATGTTTAAATCACATGGATCATAAGTTGATAGCCTTTAATTTATTCATGGTTGTGAATATATATTTAATGAACCTTTCTCTTTAGAATTTAATAATTTCTATGTAATATCAGTAAAAAAAAGTTACATAAATATTCAATAACAATATTATTACACTTCTTTTCTCCCTAGTTACTTTCTAACACACACTCTACTCTACTCTTTTTTGGTTTTCCATAATATTTTTTAACCTGACAGATTAAGGACTAATTCGTTACGGATCAGAATTTCGTTTAAGAGTTTGTCATTGATCCATAAGTTATTTTGTATGCACAATATGAGATTCGAATATCTGACACTTACTTAAACAGACTAATGAACTAATCACTCGACCAACTTAACTTGGTTACATTATACTCTACTCTATTTGAGTAACCATAACGCTCAAAAGCTGCTAACATGATTTTTTAATTGTTTTTGGACAGGGTCTACTTGGCTGTTCTCCTCAAAATTTTTGAATCATTTTAGCAACAGATTGAAATCCAACAAACCTAATATATTGGACACAAACAAAATGCAATAAAAGTATCAAACTCTGCTTTTGTATTCATCTTAACACAAAGCACAATAAAATATTCATCAGTCCAGTTAAGCCCACAAAGCACAACCACAAATCCACAATTGATCCACATTCCTTCCACTTGACTTCTTTTTTTCCCCTCTTTTTTTACTACTGCTTTCATCATGGATGACTTTTGGGGTGTAGTTTGTTTCCCATCTAATTAAAGATATATAAATATAGTCAAGATTCAAATAAATTAGACTTAAATTGATGCTTAATAAATCATATATGCATGTATTATAAGATAATTAAAATTAAAAAATTATTATTACAAAATAATTAACAAATAAATTAGTAAAATTAACTTTTTTTTTTGAGACTCAGAAGTCAGAATCCAATATTTATAGGTAAGAATAAAAAAAATATGTGATTTGAATTATAATTCGTTAACGGTGAAATTAACTTTTATATATTAACTTTATATGAACTATACCTAATTATCTTTTAATAAAAGAATAAATGACCATTTGTATCCATAAAAGATAAAAACGTTGATATATGTACCCACACTAAATCAAAACTAAACTTGTATCTACGTAAGATGTCTTCTATGTGACAAAAGTACCCTCTCTTTAGAGGGTTAGAGTGCCACGTAGGGTACTTTTGTCACACAAAAAGCATCTTGCGTGGATACAAGTTTAGTTTGGATTTAGTGTGGGTATATATGTCAGCGTTTTCATCTTTTACGAGAACAAATGATCATTTATTCTCCAATAAATATTAGAGCTACCAAACTTGAAGGCGCGCCAACCTTCACACGCACGCCACCGGTCACCGCTGCCGGTATACCGAACACCTGTCCACACCCGATTGCTTCTGCCCCCTCCGCCTCAGCCCTCATCCACGTGGCATTCAACCTTTAGGCTCAAGTCTCCCACTCACTCACTCATTAAAATATTTTAAAAAATAAATAAAATATATATTTCAATTGATACGGAAGCAAGCAACTGAGAGGGAATCGCAGTAACAGAATAATAAACAAACTAAACTAAAACTGAACCAATAACAGAGTAGGGGTGCGTAATGCGCATCGCAATTCCAACGACGACGACGACTTCCATGGCCGGCGACGAGAGACAAACTTCTTACCGTGTTCTGGCGGATCGGTGTCGGACACTGGAGGAGGAACAAGCCAAGCTCAGGGAACAGTTCCGCCAACTCTTGCAGGAGAAGGAAGAGGAAGAAGAAGAAGTGGTGGTTGCAGATTCAACGCTGCGTTTTCTTTCGGGGAACTTCTTCTCGGATAGTCCGTACGCTAGCGTGTTGAAATGCATGGGACACGCCGTTCATGTCTACAGAGCTTCCTCCGGTGAGATCATATATTGGTAGGTAATTTACTAATTTCAGACCATAACAGTAACTAACTAACTAACTAACTATTCTTTGATTCGCTTTCCTTTTATTCACTATATGCTATGCACTACTTTCTAATGAAACAGTTGCAGCTGTGAATTGCATACTGTAGATACAAAAAGAGTATATCGCGTACAAGTTAATCGATGCGAAAAGTATTTTACATTAAGAATTTACCTTTTGTTGTGAATTATTCTTGATTTAGATTTTCCAAGAGTGATTTTGAGTTGAACATAGACGTTTCATTTTAGGAATCGTTCAGCAGAAACACTGTATGGATGGAAAGACTATGAAATCATTGGTCAAAGAGTTGCTAAGTTCCTTGTTACCGAAGAGTGTTATGAATCTCTGCAGAATATTCTAGAAAGATTGATCACAGGAGTTCCATGGTCTGGAAAGTTTCCTTTCAAGAAGAGATCTGGTGAAGTATTCGTAGCAATAGTGACTAAAACTCCTCTTTATGAGGATGGCGAGCTTGTTGGTATTATCACTGTTTCTAGTGATGCCGCTGTATTTAACTCAATGGATTCAGAAAATAGAAGAAGTTACCAACCTGGTAACAATGGCAAAGCTGGAGGACAGAGGATAAATTTCAAAAGAATTCAGTGGCCTCCACGACCGTTGATTGCATCATCTGTCTCTAATCTGGTTCTCTTAAGCTTCATTAATACAGCTTTTTTTTTTTAATTTCATTATTCTCTTTGGACTTCCATCACTTTTGCTGAAATTATATCATAGAACCTAGTCTTTATATCTACCAGGCATCAAAGATTCTCCTAAATCGGCATCCGGATGATGCATTTTCCAGGAATCCTACAACAGATGGAGATGAAGAAAAACACAGCATTCATGTATGTCTCCATTCTGCTTGAAGACTTTCTGGGATTCTGGTTTAGCTTTTTTGGTTTTATAATAAATTTTTTTAAAAATTTTCTTTCTAATTTGGATTCAGGAAACAGAACGTCATTCTAGTCATCAGAGAAGTGAAAACATAACTTTTAGGGAGGCGTCCGAGAAGGTTAAGTCTACTATTGTAAGTTAATTTGAATTTGTGAATTCTGCTTTGTATATCAGTCTTTGTGTGGTTAATATATGGTTTAATCACTTCAGGCAGCCAGAGTCCTAGCCAAGCTACAAACAGGGGGAAGTGAAAAATGTGGGAAGGATGATGGAAGCATTAAAAGTAATTGCACGAATGATTGTTCCGGAAGTAAGAGAGTGAATAATGAGGGTGATTCTTCTGGAGGCTCAGTAGCTTTAACTCCACGCAAGGATGGTGCTAATGAAGAGGATAGAGAAGTAAATATTCATAAATATAGTTCTTTTTGGGATAGCACTATAGCGGATACAAATATTTGTGCACAAAGAACATTCACTGTTCTCAAATTTATTTCTGTAGAATCTTTCTTAAGGGAGTACATTGAATGTTTTGGTTCTCCCTTTTCCTAGGACCCATTGTTAAGATTACACTGCAAATTTAATCCAAAGAAAAAGGAACAAGAAGCTATAAATATGGTGATAGAAGATGAAATGAAAAAGCAACAAGAAGGACTGCAATTGCAAAGTACACGAGAAAGCACTGGCAGTAATGGAGGCAGTAATGGAAGTTCATCCAGTAAGGGTGACAATGAGTCAAACTCTATTGTGAAGTCTGAAATCCATTGGGAAAACCTTCAATTAAGAGAGGAGATTGGTCAAGGTAGTTGATTCTGTTGTGCATTTTTATGATTCCTTTATGCTATGTTGAGGAGTTGAAATGCTGAGACACTTCTATCTTGTTGAAGCAGTCCAATACAATTTCCGTTTGCACATATTATCAGTTAAATATATTGATTCCAGACTTCATTATGTTTTTTCTTTATGTTGCAGGGTCTTACGCAGTTGTGTATCACGGAATATGGAATGGATCGGTAATAATTCAACGTATTCTTTTTATTGTCTTCGTAGGAGTATTGATTTGGCATCTACTGATGTGCCCTATATTCTTGATATCAGGATGTTGCTGTCAAGGTTTACTTTGGGAATGGATACACAGAGGAGACCTTACATGACTACAAAAAAGAGGTATAAGAATTTAAGTTTCATTTTATATTTGCCTGATTGAGAAAGAAAACAGCTCATTCCGGAATCTGTGTGCTTACTTCAGATTGATATAATGAAGAGACTAAGACACCCTAATGTATTACTTTTCATGGGAGCAGTATATTCGCAGGAAAGGCTTGCCATTGTAACAGAACTATTACCTAGGTAAGTGTTAGAGCTTGTTATATTGAATGTAAAATAAGTTGTGCTTACTTAGATGCACAAAAGTATCATGCATCTATTAGGTTTTATTTTTTTTATTATTATTATTATTTTTTGTCATCATGTAATAGATATGTGAATTATTGAATATGAAAGTATCAATCAGTACGTGCATAAAATCCCTATCTATTTCTACTTTCTTTGAGAAAATTTGAGGAGCATCTTACATTGATTTTATTGAACTTGGTAGGGGAAGCCTTTTCAAAATTCTTCACAGGAGTAATCAGCCACTAGATATCAGAAGGCTTTTAAGGATGGCTCTTGATGTTGTGCGTTTCCTCTCTCTCTCAAACACCACATTCATAAACGGATATTAAGAACTAGCTGATGGCTTGCTGAACCTTAATTGTTGCAATGTTATCAATCACATCATTGCTTACTGCAGGCTAAAGGTATGAATTATCTTCATCATAGAAATCCACCCATTGTGCATAGAGACCTAAAGTCTTCTAATCTGCTTGTTGATAAAAACTGGACTGTCAAGGTAATTCATTGCTTGGATATTCATTCAGTAATCCCGGGAAGATTGAATACCTACCTGGAGAACAATGATATTTGGTTTTTTACCCTTAGGTTGGAGACTTTGGTTTGTCAAGGTTGAAGGATTCAACTTTATTGACTTCAAAAGGAAGAGGCACTGTAATGATATCTCTCATCTTTTCACTTTGTAGATCCAATACCTACGGCTTAAATCATTTTAGTTTTTCATCAATGTGTTTTTGTGTTTTTCTGTCAAAATGCAGCCTCAATGGATGGCCCCTGAAGTCCTACGAAATGAGCCTTCCAATGAAAAGTAATTCCCTGGAGCCAAGTTCTATAGATACTGCTCACTGGGGAAAGTTTTCAGGAAACTTTCTGAGAAGTGAATTTTATTCTTTTGTTTCTTGCCGCTTATTAATTGCTTGCTTGAGGAATAGCTCAATCAGTCAGCTTGAATCTCCTCACAACTTGCAACCTTATATTTGATGAGGAAGTGATAATATATCAGTCCTTAGTTTTGTCCCTTGTCCCTATCATCGCCCTACATTCGCAATTTCAAAATATCCTGATGTGATCATTTTCGGATTTTCCTTTCTATTTTACACAGGTCGGATGTGTACAGTTTTGGTGTCATCCTCTGGGAACTAATGACTCAGTCCATTCCGTGGGAAAATTTGAATTCCTTACAGGTTCCTTTCTCTCTTCCTCTCTTGGTGACACACATGCCAGGAACTTTGATTAAGTGTAGATGGTTTAATTAAAATGATGAACATATCATTGAATTAAACATGAAGATAACAAACCTCTGAAGTCATCTTGCCATAACTGCTGTATTTCACTTGAAAGGTGGTTGGAGTAGTAGGATTTATGGATAGAAGACTTGAGCTTCCGGAAGGGCTTGATCCCCAAGTGGCATCAGTCATTCGTGACTGCTGGCAAAGGTGCTTCCATAATATTCACCACCTCTTTGGTTGGTAGTTTTCCTTCAAACTCAAAACTAAAAACATGACTTATGTTAAATTTGAGCAGTGACCCAGAACAACGCCCATCGTTTCAAGAGCTAATACAGAGAATGATGTTCCTTGTTAACAAAGTAAACGCAGTGTCAATTAGGAGAAATTCAGAATCATAAACTTGTTATGTGGTCTGGGTTTATGAATAGCAACTGAAAAGTCCTAGCCGAACAAAATTGAGCGCAACAGAACATCCTTCCTAGTTCCTTCCAATATGAGAGAATTGGAAGACTTTGAGAAGAATAGCTGGTTGATCATTGTGATTCTTGTCACTGATGTAGTTATGGATTCAAAGTAACTTGAGATGATGCTGACCAATGACGGGCGCCTTCCATGAAGGCCAAGAATCGAATTGAACCCATCTTCATCATTCACAGAGAAATGCTAAATTCAAACTAGAACATAGAATGCATAGAATGTACAAGCTAGAACATAGAACATAGAATGTACATTCCTTACTTCGAATGGAATAATTCAGAAGTTAATGGTTGAACCTATAAATTAGTCATACTAATACAATGTCATGTATTTATTGCTATTCAATATCCAAACATTTGAGTCAAGCGTTCTAGTTGGAACGCATGATCCATTTAACTACGTGAACTTTTTTGCTAGAAATGGTTGCATTCATGTGATCATATTCACATGTACGTTGAAGTTAAAAGAGATGTCCAAGTTTCACATGTGGCTAAGGTTCAATAATCAATCGATAGGGAACTCAACAATCCTAGTCCAAACAAAAGTTCTAGACCGCATTATTCTATATATTATTCTACTCCATGCATTGCTATGCTTTGTTCTTTTTCTTTCCCTCTTGGATTTTTCCTCTTATTGTGAAGCATATAGTATAAATATGATTAAATGTTGGAACAAGTCCAAGATGAGTTGTAAACTTGTAATGGTGTTGAACGTGTCAAAGGTCAAGTTGATGATGACCACTTGGCTATAGTATAATTGGCCTTCCTCTCCTAAAGTTATATTGCTACATAATTTTTTTTTTTTTGCTAGATTTTATTAATGTGCTTGAATTTATATAAAGATCTTTCATTTTTCTTTTATAGTCTTAATAATTATGTAATTTTGGGATAAGTGATAGTTAGATAAAGTCTTCTCCAAAACGACTATAAGATTTAAATTTTTGATACTGTAAAGTAAAATCTACTTAGAACATAATCCAATAATATCATTAACTAATCACTTCTGATAAGCTAAAATGGTTATGGATGAACTATCAAAAATTACTGCCTTAATATTTGAATCTTTGATATTGTAAGTAAAATTTAATTGGAACACAATCTAATAATATCATTATAACAAATCACTTTTAAGTGTATGAGGCTAAAATGGTTATGGTCATGAAGTATCTTTTTCTAAAAACGTAAGCTGTTACATGCCTCCTTATGTATATATTTATTTTTGTTTTGTATTAAAATTTTCTCTTTATTTTATTACTAACCATCATTAAACCTCACATATGGCCCTGACCAAAAAAAAAAAAAAAAAAAAAAAAAAAAGAAAAAGAAAAACCTCACATATGGCTAAAAGATGATTGTTCCCATCCTGGTACAATTATGTTCAAACTTCAAACCAAGTATACTAATTTCACTGGAAAAGGAGACACAGCACCCTTCAAAATTTTAGATCACCGCCCCACCAAAAACATTTTTCTTAAAAAAAAATGGAATGTTACAATTAGTGGTGCCAGATCCTTTAATTTCTCACTCATGAAATCAATATTCTTATAAACGGATGATCGAGGCAATGCTTTGTTAAATGATATATTCTTCAATCAATCAACAATATTCAATGAAACAAAAGGTATTGGCCAACACAATCAACAAATTGCATAATCAAATCTCTAATGAAACAAACTTGACTTTGTCAATAACCCTATAAACTACTATCTATGATTACCATTATCATATCATATTATCATATATAGCATTAAACATTTAAACATGGTAATTGGGATGCTTATCTAGAAGGTTATCCGGCATGTCTATTAATCTTGTGACAAAATTAATTTATTAACCTTCCTAGATTACTCTCTGGCTGTATTTAAACATAGCATCATCATCATCATCTCCATCACATAAAGTTGTACATTGTCATAATCAATTCACTAGCAATTAATTAATTAGTAAATTATTGTGTATTGTGGTTCTTCTGTTTGTTTTTTTTTTGCTGAAAATATAGGTTACGTGAAGAATTATATTATGTTTGTTAACCAACTTAAGTTGGTTAAGTGATTAGCTCACTCGTTCACTTAAATAAATGCCGGGGATTCGAATCACACTGTGTGTATGTATCAACTCAATGATCAATGACAAACCGATCTGCGACAGATTAGTCTTTGGTCTGCCGGACTGGATGATATTCGAAACAAAACATACATTTATATATATAGTTGCACTAATATATAGTAAGGGGAATCCTTTTGGCTTATAAGCCGGCCTAATAATAATATATGACCAATTAAAAGAGTTTCATTGAGAAAATCATGGAGTTGCAATTATCGGCTATGTAAGAATAATGTTTGTGGAATCTCATCTAAAATTGAAACTACCAAAAGGGTGTTTATCAGCTATAAAGAAATTTCTTCTTCACATAATCATAAGGTTGAAGCAATGGTTGATGAATATAGAAGTATGGTGGAGAACCCATCACCAATGGGAAACGCAACAAATCACATGATGCTGGGATTTCTTGCTGGAATTTCGACAGTTATGTTAGTTGCTGTCATATTGTTCTGCCTCTTTGGAACAAAGCTCACTGCACTTTTCAAACAACATAGGACTTTGAAAGGTGAGCTTCTAGTTATTTTTATTTGGTTCTCTAAAAGAATACTTGTCATTTAATCACAAAAATAAAATAAAATAACGAATTGCATGGCAGAAATTATGTTCTTATTTTAAATCCAATAAATGCATACATTCATCTAAGCTAGGAGTGGAATTTTGTAGCATAGTTTTTATTTTTATCTGAATTTCTTTTGGTGCAGGTAAAGAGTACAAAAGCTTCAAAGATGAAACAATGCCGCTAAGGCGTTTTACCTTTGATGAAATAGAGAGAGCTACCAAGAACTTTAGCCAAGAATTCTTACTTGGTTCTGGTGCATTTGGAAATGTTTACAAAGGAAATTTTGAATTAGAAGGAACTTTAGCCATTAAGAGAGCTCACGGTGAATCCTTCTTAAGCGTCGATGAATTCCGAAATGGTAAGCTGACACAAGAGAAACTTCAATCAATCATACTTTCTCTTCTTTCTTAAATTTGAATTTTTTTTGTTATGTTCTTGGCAGAAATTAGGCTCCTTGCAACTGTAAAGCACAGAAATCTTATTGGTCTAGTGGGGTATTGTGAAGAACCAGGTTAGTTAGTTAGTTAGTTAGTTACATGAAAGTTGAGCTCTCATTTTTACTTGTTCATGTTCTTGACATTGATGAATTTGTTGCCAAAGAATGCTGCTTTGGTAGCATGTATTCAATTGAGTTTAGTTTACCTTGATTCTCTCTTTTATTTGCATATAGCATACCGAATACTGAATAATTCTAACAGAATTATTGTTATATGATCACAAAAAAAAGAAAAAGGTAAATGTATATCAGAAGATTCCAAATATTTTCATGCTAACATGGCTCAATTATGTGTTTATCAGAAAGATTTGGGGCAAGAATTCTGGTATATGAATATGTACCAAATGGCTCTCTGCTTGAATATATGATTGGTAAGTCAACTATTTAGGACTTCATTTCTATTTTCATTTTCAGGAGAGTATATATCCAAATAAATTCCTTAGGAATTTCATGTCAGACGTTTTCGTCCCTAAGAAAATTTTATTACGTTGAGTTCCTTAAACTTTACAAAAGTAAGACTATAAGTCCTTTTGTTATACTTTTAAGGACTTATTTGTCCAAGCGAAAACCATGGGTCTAATTAAGGTAGGGACTTATATGTCTTGTTTTTGTAAACTTCAGGGACCTCGGCATAATAAAATTTTCTTGGGGACCAAAACGTGCGAAGCGAAGTTCCTTAGAGACCAATTTGAATATATATTCTTTTCAGTATTTCTCTGTTTATATAATTTTGTAAAGGTAAAAATCAAAACCAAAAATAGAATTTCATTGTTTAATTTTTTTATTTATCAAATTTAGTACATAAAAGACACTACAATAGAAAGAGATATGAAAACATGCCATTATTCTTATCCATCTTAGAACATAAAAATATGAATGTTGCCTTGTATAGGAAACAAGAATAGCTTGACTTGGAAGCAAAGAGTGAACATAGCAATAGGAGCAGCTAGAGGTATATATTATATCCTTTACAAGACTAATTAATTATTTATCCAACAATTCAATATAACAAACAAGAAATCCTCTAAACATTTTTTTTATATATATATAGGCATAGCTTATTTACATGAAGGAATAAAGCCGAGTATAATTCATCGTGATCTTAAACCAAGTAACATCCTATTAGGGGAAGGTTTCGAGGCTAAGGTCTCGGATTTCGGGTTGGTGAAATCCGGCCCTATCAAGGACCAATCGCATGTGAGTAGCCAAATCAAAGGGACACCAGGGTATCTTGATCCGGCATATTGTTCAAGCTTTCACGTGACAAAATTCACTGATGTTTATAGCTTTGGTGTCATACTTCTTCAACTTGTTTCAGCTAGACCTGCTGTTGATACAAATGAGGTACAAAGCAAGCAACATATAATTGATTGGGTAAGCAATGCAAATGATAATGAGTTAATGACCTCACAAATTTTCTGTATAGCAAGTTACTAAAGTTCTGCATTTTGTTAATAACTTTCTCTTTGACATTTTACTATTTTAGATCTATAGGCAATTTAATGTATTTGGACTAAAATTGTATCCAAATACACTAAATTGTCAATGAACTTAGGATAATGAGACTCACATAATGGGACTTACCTATGATGAAAGTTCAAAGTTACAAAGTTAATGATTATTTATCATTTTACTAATCTCTTCATTTTAGAGAACCTTTTTTGTCTAACAAATATTCAATAAGTATTAAAAGGAACGGAAAAAGTCATAAATATTACTATCTTGACAAATATTTGAAATTCACCTATGTACATCTTGGAAATATGTTTGCATGTGTTGTGTTCATGTCCCATTCTTTAAAATTTTGATGTTTTTTAACGTGTGCGTATCGTGTTGAATGTCTATGTTAATGTTAATATTTTTCACTTAATGAATGACTTTTGAGGCAGCAACTCAAAAGTCAAGTACTTATCATGATGCAAAAATATGATTAAACGGCCAAGATATTATATATTGACAGTATATCAAAATTAATCAGTAAAAGTAGTTGCTATCTATGTTGTTGTAGGCAAGCCCTAGCTTAGAGAAGGGTAATGTTGAAGAAATCATAGATGCAAACTTGCTATGTCAAAGTGAGCCATGCAATATGAGAGTTATGCTGAAGATGGGTCAACTTGCTTTAAGATGTGTGGTTCAAGAACCAAAAAGTAGACCTACAATGATTCAAGTGTGTCAAGAACTAGAACAAGCACTATACTCTGAAGATACCTTCAACAACAAGCAACATTCTTCAAAGGGTTTCCCTAAATCAATTGGATTGTCTCAGCAATCATCAGTGGAAAAGAATGATAGCTTTGTGAGCATAGATGGTGTTGGACTTCAGAAATTCCATATTGATATGGATAGCTTATCATTTCAGAGCACAAGGTTAATGTGCCTAGAAAATAATAGTATAAGTATTGACATTGATAACAACAACTTGAAGAGAATTCAAGAGGATGGGGACATATAAAGATATAATTAATTAAGACCTTAGATGAATTATATATTTTCATCACTCTTCCTATGTTTGAATGGAGAATATTTTTGAACAATTTGTATAGACATGCCCATATTAATATGGTGTAAATTAAATGATTATAGTTGTGCATTTATTTAGAAGAAAAAAGACATAATGAGAGAATTTTATTTTTGTATTAACATGTGCAATGTTCAAATAGTTTAAAATAATTTATGAATGGCTCAATGTTATAAATACAAGGTTTTTGCTGGAATTTTAAAAGTAACAAGATTTTTTTTTTTTTTAGAATTATATATCATTGCTTATTTTCTTTATTTCCTTTTCTCAAATGTGATGACTTCTATTCTTTATTTGTTTCCACTCTTCTATTCCTGAAATATTTAAAAAAAATTAAAACAAATTAAGAAAAAATACACCATATTGCTAGGTTTAAAATTGTATAGGTAATTAGGTATGATGAAAAGTTGAAAAAGCACATGCATTTAGCCTTGTATCAATCTTAACCTAAGAAAAACAATATCAACAATCCATAGAAAACTTGTGACATTTATCAATGTAACTTTGCTATTGAGAACAACAAACTAGCTATTCAATATATAAACACAAAATCGGATTTGTAATCTGCAAATTCTTCTCTTCAATGTTTACAAGTTCGAGTCCTAAAAAACATTGCTAAAACTTGAAAAAGAAAGTCATTATTTCTCGAATCACATTCAGATTTTAACAGTTAATGATATAATCATTTATATATCTCTTCCTATCAGCTTAAACTTTCAAGAAAAGTGACTTCATAACAAAGGGATATAAACATTAGAAAACAATACAAGAAAATAAAAATAGTTTTGTAAGGCATAAGAATGATCTAAAAGTGTGCACATAATTTACAGAACATCACTCCATAGAATGATGAGAAAAGATTATGACTGAATGATCAAATATCCAATGTCACCTTTTGGGTTTGGTGTTCTATTTTCCAAAGATGCTTTTTCTCCCTCAGGCATTAAGCTAACATATCCCAGGTTACTTGTTACATTGCATTAATTGACCAAATGTTTTTTTTTTTTTATCTTCTCAAACTTTGTTAAATTGAATATACAACCTGGTGGTTCACCAGAAGCTCAATGTCTTGCTAAAAAGGGTACAAACACTACATACAAACATAAATAACAGGATGATACTGCTGCCGCCGCCGCCGCCTTCATCAGCTAGAACCGAGTTCGGCGCATGGAGCCAAGGTTCTAGAAGGTAGGGGAACGCCCCCGCCCCTCACAGATATCGGAGGACCTCGTACCGAGCTGGCTCGGCTGACAAGATTGGAGTCAAGAAATACAACTACAACTGTGATATCATCGTGGAAATGCCGCCGAACGCCACGGTCTATTTTCTTCAGGTCGGAATACCTCATCTCTCGTTTCTTTGCGGCTTCCTGAAGAGCAACTTTGATGAGCCTCCGAGCAATTCCCTGCAAAGACAACCAAATTTAACCCTGACATCTACTAGCATTTACTCTCTGATTATCCTACAATGGAAGTGTTGCATCCTAATTAAAAGTATCAATCTTCCATGACAATTATTCATTGTAAACAATTCAGGTCACAACTTCTTTCCTTTCCTAAAAAAATGCATCATCATTTCTTTTATCTGATAGGAAAAAAAGTTATAACTGCTCCATACAACACAACAACAACAAAGTCTTATCCCACTATATGGGGTCAACTACATGGATCAATCAATGTCATTGAATCCTCTCATATATCATGTCCACAATAAGACTGTTTATAACTGCTCCATAGTAAGTGATAAAAATAAATAAACAATGGACTCAATTAACTTATGAAACTATTTAAAATGGAAAGGTATGTTATATATAGTAAGTGATGAAAAATAAATGTTTAATTATTCTCAAGGTCCCTAAAATTTCACTCAATTTTTAGTTAGATCACTATAGTTTAAAATTTGTGATCAAGTCCTTATATAATACAAAAGTAACCAAATCTCTATAGTTTAAACATTTCAATTAAGTCCCTTTTTGTTGGAAAATCTTATAATGAAACCCCTATATCAGACATTTCTTTTTTGGTGTCTAAAAGAGAAAAAGAAAAGAAAACCCATATACTAGGATGATAGAGCCCTACTTTTTCTGAAAATTGTGGTGCAATATAGGGAGAACTCAATTACAAAATTTTTAAATTATAGCGTATAGGAAACTAATTGAAAAACATCTGTACAATATAGGGATTTGATTAGATCTAAATTATAAGGACTTAATTGAAAATTTTTGTATAACATAAGGTCTGAACTACAAATTTTTAAACTATTTGGACCTAATTGAAAATTGAGTAAAACGATAAGAACAAGAATAACAACTAAACCAAACATAAAACATATAGCATGTTCATCTTACGTTGTGTGGATGATTTTGAACTATATCAACAGCATCCTGATTACTTAGGTGTTCCCAAAGACCATCAGAAGCAAATATGAGAAATTGATCATGCTCTTGAAGTTCATGAACAGAAATTGATGGATCAGAGCTCAAAATTGGTCTTTTGAAAGTTTCCCGAAGACGAAACTTAGCATACAACGGTTCCTTGTTAAATTCTGCCTTTTTAAGGTACACATCACCAATGGATCTTGAGACCTGTGACAGAAAAATTTCATAACCAATTTGTATCACAAAAGATAAGTCTAAACAATTTGCAACCATATACAAACCAAATCCATCACACCATGAGTCAATGACTCCATCCTTCCAAACTTCAAGTTCCAACTTTCATCACTGTAATTTGTAACTAGCCATATATTTCACTTTATAATAATCAAAACTACACATGATAAAACTTCACATTTTTTTCCCTTATGATTATCCAATTTTGTTCCCTTTCTTTACTCAATGCATTTTTCTTGTTGAAAGAACATGGTTATGATTGAAGTGGATATAAGTAAGAGATAGTATATTTATCACTCCTATTCTTATGATATGAAAAACTAACACCCATTTTACTATGCTGGGTACTATTGCAACTTACAAGTCACATGACATGATTCCTAACACATGAAAAAGAGAAGAAAATAAGAGACATTCCTTTCTTTTGCTTGATTGTAGAAAATAGTATGAAGAAAGGGGAAAAAAGTAAATGACCATTTGATCCTACTATGATTAAGAGGAAAAAAAAATAAAGACGAAGTTCTCATTTTAAATAAAATCATTCATTTCTCTGGTTTTCTTTCTGAAAGTTGAGATAACTTTGTGTGAACTGAACACTTATTTCCTTTTTTTTTTCTTTATTACAAATTATCTCTCAGTATCCAACCAGAAGAAAAAAGGAGCTCTCTCATTTTTCTCTCTCTAATCTCTCTTCAACCAGGTATTTGAGCTTAATACACTAGATAAATAAAAACACCAATATATAATATTATTCAAGGCCAAAAGCTTGTTATAGTACAACTAGTATGATTGCAGGATTCCAGTGCAATAAAATTCTTGACAATAACACAATGCCCAATACTGAAAAACTATTAACATTCTAACATTCCTCTTAAATCTCAAGGTTACACTGCTTTTAGAATTTTTTTAATAGAACTAGAAATTTACCGGAAGAGAAGAGAACATACAGAAAAAGATAAGGCATCATACATCATACATATATCAAAGAAACAGCTAAGACCGAAAGGGATAAACCATGTAACAACACTTGTCAGTCCCTTGGAATATCAGCTAGACAAAACACCATTAAACAGAATGTACAGAGCACCACATGAAATCCAAAAAACTAATCCTATCCTAAATAAAGTCAATACTCAATAATTGAGTCTGAATAATTAAAGCTAGTACTCCATGGTAAGCAGTGCACCAAAGCACTACAAAAAGAGAGGATAACACACAATCTTTGCTTCTTTACACACATTAGTGATGCTGTTAGCTTCATACAACTAAACCGACTTCAAGACAACCATTAAAAAATATAAGATAAGATAGGTTCTATAAACACTAGCTGAAAAAACAACTCAAGTATCACAAACGTTAATAAAGGAAGTGGTGAGTCAGCAGCAGAAATACTAGGACAGAGGGTCTGAGATTTCAGTACTCAAGTAGAATAACAAGGGGCGAAGGAGACTGGGAACACTAACATCAAATTGAAATTATAGTGGGGTTTGCCAAAAAAGAAGACAGGAAGGCAGCAAGGGCAGACAGAACATATCTGATTGATATTTCACATGATCTGATATACTACATGAGCCTGAATCTTGGACAGAATGAGATGGCATGATTAATGACCTTGGATGAATGAGTGGTCCCAACCACTTTCTATTATCTGTCAAAATCAAGGCTAGATTATTCTAGTTGGGTAGTTGGGTACCATAACTTCATCTGATAGGAAGAACTAATTCCTAGTTATACAACTAGTTTGAGTCAAGTACTAATATATGAATAGCCTGATGTGATATCATTTGTAATATGACAATTATTTTCTACCAATGTATTGCTGCGGCGAAAGACTACAATTATTTGATTTAATTTAAGCTTCGATTTATTGTTTGGTTTAAGAAACAAGACTTATATTTTTCTCCCCACAAACTACACGCCCATCTCTTCATGTTTTTACCCTCTTACAATATCCTCAAATCCATAGAATCCCAGTTTTTATATTTGATATGTTAAAAGTTTAGTTAAAACTTTTAAAAGGAGATTCTCAAGCCAAAATATTGAAAGAAAAAGGTATTTGACAATTAACATGATTACCCATATTCAGGCATTGTTTATGATATTTGGCATTTAAGAAAGACAAAGTTTTCAATGTTATAACATATTTAATACCACTTTCTAATTTTTGCAAACCACCACCACCACCACCACCACCCCCCCCCCCGCGAAAACCAAAAAAAAAAAAAAACGCACCACGGTAGGGCCGGAGGGACCAAAAGAAATGCAACATGACATTATCACTGAAATCAAACAAAAAGTCATGATAACAATAGAAGACAGTGATTTAGGCACGCCTATATCTGCTAAGCTAAAAGAAATATTGACAATATATGCACTCTAATATCGCATATTTAGAATGAAAATTAAGAATCTGATATCCTAGTTAATAAAAACGTCAATCACCAATATTCATATAAGGAACTTACCTGTATCAGGCCCTTCACTCGCCATACGTTATGCTTCAAAACCACAATTTTTGAGTCATCCGGATGCAAAGAATGCATCTCTTGTCTCACAGATTCTATACTCACATTATGCTCTGATGACAGCTGGATTGCCAGAACCTCCCCAGTTGCCCTGACAACCCTCCCGAGCACAACACGGGAATCCCCAAGGTTAGCAACATAGAGAGAATCACCACAAATCACACCAACCAAACAACATGATCCCACAGCAGCAATTTGAGGATTCATAGGCCACTGTTTAGTGACTACTGACAGAAAACCCTCTTCTGTAGCTTGGTACGCCTTCCGAATGACCTCCACAGACATAGACTTATGCTCAGATGCAAATCCTTAACAAAATAAAAACACACACACACATACACAATATCAATACAATGTTCAGAACCAACATCAAACCAAATATAAACTCTTAGATTTTTCTGGAGCAGAGACTTCTCTTGCACTGTACTACTGAATATGTACTCAATCAATTACCGCGCCATCTCTCACTTTAACTTTATTTTTAATGCCATAGCTAATGAGATACGCATTCAATGGTACAATACAAGAGACTTCTCCTGCTCCACATGCACCTAAGAT
The DNA here is from genome assembly GCF_059453495.1 of Arachis ipaensis. Classification (NCBI taxonomy): domain Eukaryota; kingdom Viridiplantae; phylum Streptophyta; class Magnoliopsida; order Fabales; family Fabaceae; genus Arachis; species Arachis ipaensis. Next base: position 184,586 of record NC_142436.1, read on the forward strand.
CTCTCTTGAGAGCACAGAGTCATTATAACAAACACAAGGGATGCAACTTTAAAGAAGCCATTACTTTTTAGGTGCTGGAATAGGTTATCACAAATGTAACGCGATGTCTCAGGTCCGCCGTGACCATCGTAAACACCAACAAAGGTACCATAAGGGCCAGTGTCAAGCAAGCTTAAGGGACCAGACTCAATCTGGCTCTGATCCTCAAGCAAGTTGTTGGCCTGAACCACAGCCATAGAGAATTCACCAAACAGATGCTGCCCACAATCCTTGTACCACAGCAAACCCTCCTTCCGCCCGCCGGAGACATCGGAGCCCTTTCGATCCGGCGATGATCGTCGCCGCCAGCAGGCAACCAGAAAGTCCATAAATTTTGATAGCATCCCTCATTTCAAACCAAAACACCCACCAAGTTCCTCTTCACATCCAAAAAGTTGGATGCAAAAAATGACAGTAATCCAGTTTCTTCGCACTTCTTCACACCTATTGTTATTTGTAAACACAAGCACCTATCTTGAAGTCCCAAATCAAACATGAAAATTGGATAAATACAAGGTTGAATTTCAGTCAAAGGGGCAAAAGGGTACCTGAAAATATAAACAAAATAATAAATTTAAACAACATAAATAATAACAATAAAGATAGTTGCTAAAAGGAATAGTACTAGTAGTTATTGTAGAAGGAAGAAATAGAGTTACTTGATTGATGGAACAACGTTAGATCTGCAGATCCAAGAAAGTGAAGGGTGTTGTAGTAAAGATAGGGTTTTTGGTGTGAGTTTATGATGTTCTGTAGTTGTTGTGAGTTTGTATCGGAGAGAGAGAGAGAGAGAGAGAGAGAGTGATCGGTGATCGGCGGAGAAAGGAGGGAAGAGAAGGGAGTGAGGTGACCTGAAAGAAGCTGAGAGCTGAAAACTCTCCTTTTTATCTGTTTTGTTGTTGTTGGGTTCGGTTGTTGTTTGTGTTCTTCTTTTTCTTTTCTTTTCTCTTTTTCGAGACACACACCGAAGGAAAAGGGCAAAACAAGTAATTCTCCCTTCAATTTCTCTCCCTAAATTCTCGATTTTTGCTACGCGGTAAAAATACTACATTTTTAGTTTATAAAAATAAGGGTAAATATTTTTTTGATTCTAGATCATTTTTCTGTAGGACATATTGCTTCTTAATCATTACTAAATTTTAAATAGGTTCTCATTCATCTATATAACCTGATCATTCGACTTCTGTAATCGATTGTTTGCGGATTGTCAGTATGATATGTCAGGTAGACACTGAATTGCCTATTCCAAGTATCACGTGTCAATTAAAATCGTTTCAATAACAAATTATTCTCTTCCTACAAGTGAAACGTCGTCGTTACTTGGCACTCCCATAAATTCCCTTCCTCGAAGGATTGAAAGGGTAGGGTTTTCATCTTGCATCGATGTGAAAAGACTTCGTAACAGTAGACATGGGTGCTGCGAATTCTGGTTCGTCATGCAGTCGTGAGAAACGATACGGTGGGTTGAAGAGAGTTAGAGCAATCAAATGAATGCTGATGAAAGCAGTCTGGAAGGAGTGTCGAGGAGGAGGAAGAATAAATTTGTTTCTCCAGTGTGCAATTGCAGAACGTACACCATTTTATTCGAATATGACACTTCTCAGAATCCAAGGAGGCTTTTCTTTGGTTGTTCTTATTTTAAGGTAAGTTTTATGTTTAGGATTTGTTTAGTGTGCTGAGTTATTTGGTGATTTTTGGAGTTTAATACTAGTTATATTTGCTATAAAACAACGCACGACATTACAAATACTTTGTTTGGCTAGATGTGTATATTGCCTCTTTTTCTGTTAATGAAGTGGCACAAAATGGAATTGCAGACTCAACAAAAAAAGATGAAAGAAAGGGTTGCAGAGATAGAGAAGAAGCTGGTTGAATGCAAAAAATGTTGAGAATGACAGTGGTGCTCTTAGCAAGTGGAAATTATTTCGGTTGATTTTGTTGGGCATTGTAATAGAAAAAGGGTTTAGTGTAGTTACTTACAACTGTATAATGGTAGTGTGCTTTTATTTGTGTAATCTTAATGTTTTGCAAGTGGCTAAATATTGAGTATGCAGTTCAAGCTAAATATTAAAATTGTAGTAAATTATGGTCTTGGAATAATAGACATTGTGTATTCAATTATCCCTGTTTTTCACATTTCATGACTAATACATAATTGAAACACAAAATCTTGATTTGGGAAAGTAGAAAACATAATCACAATTCATACTTACACAAAGATGAGATATTCTCATTTCACAATAGTAGAAATTTCAAAATGTAACTAACAAACTCTGTGAACCAAAGTTTCCAAATGTAACTACACCAACCATATTTTTGATATTATACAAAATGTATCACAAAATATGTTTAAACTAATTATTAGTTTTCCAAGCACAAGATTAGCAACAAAAAAAAAAAAACACAAACAACTAAAAAACAGATAACTAAGTGCAATGTCTTATGATATGACCATCCTAAATAACCAAGTCTGCTTAGGTGGCTTGAAATTTGGTGTTGGAATGAACTTGGATAGTCTTAAAGAAGTTCTTCCACTTGCTGCAGCCACTGTTTATTTGGATATTGTCTCAGGATTTTTTGGTGTAATGGTAGACTAGCCTAAAGGAACTTGAGTTGGTGCAGGCTTAGTGGGTCCATAGACATTTGATGGTTGTGGATTTAGAAGAGCTAATGGTCTAAAAGTCATCTGCTTGGGCCTGAATTTTGTAGCTGGCTAAATTAGTGGTGCAGGATCATTTTGAGATTGTTATGCAACAACATTTACAAGATCTTGTTAGTTCATAATAAAATAAGGTGCACAATAATGCAGCAGGCCAAAAGGAATGGAGAGGAGAATTTACCACTGGAGAAACAGACTGAGTGTTTTAAATTTTTTCCTGTCCATCTTGTGGGGTATGTGGCCTATTTGGTATCTTTTTCTTATTCTTCTTTGATTTAGCCTATTTCATCTGTAAAGAAGAATATGAAAAAAAATAGCGGGGAATTATTGAATTCTAATTACATGTGACAACATGAACAGTCAAGGAAATAGTCCAAAAAACACACCTAAGGACATTTCACTTTTCCAATCCTAATTTCTTCTGAAGAAAGCTTCTGAGGCTTTGGGTTGGTGTGAGTCTAACCAAAGGATCCACCTTACAACATTAAAAAAAGAGTTGGTCACCGTCTTATTTATTTATCCTCACTACTCCCACTCTCACTCTCATACTCAGGCAGAGGAGGCTTGTAGGCTTCATCTTTGGCACTCTCATAGGAATCAGATGATGAGACGATGATTTTGAAGACTCTGTCACTACCAACACATGCTCATCTTCGAAAACCTCTTCCTCAACGACAGGATCATCTTCAATTATAATAGGAGTATCCACTCTATGCTCGAAGTAAAGGTAGAACTCATTCAGATTGTGGCTCATAGTAAAATCACACATATTGTTGATCTTCTTGTCACCACGAAGCGCATACAAACCATCCTCAAACTCAATAGCAGTTAGGTCGTGCCAGTACATTTGTTTATAGGCCAAATACCCCAATCCCTTGAATAGTTCCTCCAGGTCCTTCTTATTAACGAAGTCAACATTCATTGGAGAAAATTTCTCTAGCTTCCCGCTTAAGTAACGCAGTTTTTCATTTGCAGCTGTTACAAGCTTTCCGCCATGGTTAAATATAGGGATCACAAATAAAGACATCTGCAGCTTTTTTGCCAGAATCATTAAGGTTTTACCGTAATGCACAACAACAACATCGATGAATATCATGACTAAAAATACTATAAGAATTTGATTACTTGGAATATTGACTACATTTCTCAAAACATAGCATTACCGAACCCTAATAAAAAACAATGTTCATTCGTTAACAACTTTATCAATTAACTCATACTCATCATAACGAACGGCAGGCAGTTCATTCCTCAGAGACATATGCATGGAAAACAAGTTCATTGTCATCTAACCTTTCACTAACATAATGAGAAAACTATAACAGGGAACTTACCTTTCACTGTCGTGTCACGCAGTCGCCGTTTGAACCCTCCATAGTCCACACCACCGTCGCAGACTTGTTACCATTTTTTCAACACCATCTTTGTCCAAAAGTTTTGGAGAGAAACAATTGTGGAAGATGAAGTATTAGGACTTTTCTATAAATGCATTATATATAAAGGGGAGTACCAAGCAACAACGACGGTTCACTTGCAGGGAGGGGGTAATTTGTTCCTGAAATGATTTCAATTGACACGTGGCACTTGGAATAGACAACTCTTTATCCACCTGACACATCATACTAGCAACCCGTTGGCAACCGGTTACAGGGGTCGAACGGTCAGGTTATATAAATGGGTAGGGACCTGCTTGAGGTTTAATGATAATTAAGGGGCGATATGTCCCACGAAAAAATGGTCAAAGGCCAGAAAGGGTATTTACCCTAAAAATAAAAAAGAGAAAGTCTAGGGAACCAACTCCTAAACCAGCCAATTTTAAATAACTCTATTTAATATTTATTAATTTTAAATTATATTTCAAAATCAGAATCTGATTAATTGACATTAATTACGTTTTTGAATAATAAATATTTGGTAAATTAACCGCTCCCTAAACATAGTGCCGTCAACCTTTCCTCTCATAGCGTTGGCCTTCTCCCTCGTGCAGATCACCGCTGCAATGTGCCACCATTCCCGCCGCATAGACCGTCGCATTGCTGCCTCCATGGTGCACCATCGTTCTCACCGCTGGTGCAAGGACAAAAAAACATCCAATCGTAATAAAAGAAACATCCATTCTCAAGTAAAAGGAACATCTAATTTCGTGTGAAGTCGTCTATTAAATTTTTGAACCCAAAACAAAGATAAAACATCCAGTAAATCGAAGAAACAATATCTACTAATCTTTGGAGGATGAAGAGGAGAAGAAGGCAAGACAAAATGGAGAAGAAAGAAGAGACACAGCATCACGACAGAGACGGTTGAGACGCAACGTGACGGAAGAGACGCAGCGCAACAATGCAGTGGCGATGGAATAAAAGGTTGTGCAGCGCGGCAAAAAAGGCGTACGACTCGACATGACTTCTCGATCGTGGTGGACAGCGTCTTTGCAACAAGCAACACGGCGCGATGGAATAGTAAGCCACTAATATGAAAATACTCACTCTCTCAACTGTATGATAAATGTAATTTGGTTTACAATATATTATGAAATTTTATTATAATTACATTACAAATCTATTTTTGTTATAATTATGAATTTGGTTTAATTATATTATCATGAAATTTAATTCAACATGTAAAATTTATTTGATTATAAAATGTAAATTTAGTTTGTATTTTGCGGATATTATAAGGCCACTTTACATCTTTATACAAAATAATTAATTATCTGATGTTTATGTAGTATTGATGCTCAGAATTTTATTAACAAATATGGTATTAAGAATTTTAAAATAATAATTTTTTAGATATTTCAAAAGAAATTCACCCCATTGTTATTGAAAATTTAACAAGAATTACTCGCTTGAATTCTTAACGAACAAAACCCAATACGTAATTAAGAAAAAAAAATAATTGGAAACGATAATATGTTTTTTAATATTTTCAATACGTAAATACATAACAAAGTTTCAAAGTTTTCTATTATTCTTAATTCCTTAATAAGTTCTATAGAATAATAAAATTAATTAAATCCTCAAGGAAAGATACCAATACTCTATTTCTTAAAGAGTGGTGATATATCTTCTTAAAATTTATAATATTAAGTTTTCTTTGCAGCTTCTGATTAGAAACCCCATGTATAAGCTTAATTGTTAAGGTAGCTTGTGATAATTAAATACTCTCATTGGCATATAATTAATTAATAGTTATGACGTGTATGAAACTATGAATGAATATATTTTTATTAATAAGGTAATTTGTTTAAGAACACGTTTCCCAAATCAGGATTATATATGACAAAATCAAATTATATAATATATAGGTGTATGTGTAAAAGATGTGATGGTGTGAATTATATAAAAAAAATGATATTAAAAAAGAGACCTGCTACACATACAAGTCTTTTTGACATACAAGTTTATACAAGTTAATCCTAATTCAATAAAATCCACTTTTATAATGCAAGGAAGAAGAGGAAGAGTTTTGAATTATATAGAACTTATCAATACACATACATAAAAAATTCTTAAACAATACAATATAAATGACTTGTATGGACTTAATTGTATGTGTAAATGACTTGTATGTAGAGAATAATCCTATTAAAAAATAGTAACAATAAAATGATAAAACCAATACTTATGTGAAGCAATGTCAATACAGTCCTCAGTCCATATCCATATATTAAATTTTATAGACAATATAATAAATTCAAAATTAAAATTATGATCAAATGAATTCAATTATAATCAAACTCTATAACCATATATAATAAAAAAGTATATATTGTATAAAATTCAATAAATCAATAAACGAAGGTTCTATTGTGCCCTTCAAACACCATGTCTAGCTAGTATTATAATAAAGAAATGAAAATCAAACGAATGGTTTCAAATTTAAATAAAAGATATAGAAAACAATCTATTAAACTATAAACTTAATTAATAAAAAAAACATTTTAATATCCAAAAAAATTATTATCAATCTCATTATATATTCACTCTTTATTATCAAATATTATTTTAATATTAATATTTTTAACAATTAATATATATTCTCTTTATTTTTAATTAAAAATAATCTAAATATAGAATTATTTAATCACAACCGAGTTTTTATATGAGTATAAAAAATATTAATACACATATACACATACATTCTTTTTTTTTTTTTACGATATTTTTTAGGTCAATGATTAATCCATCGCAGATCGGACATCCATTTAAGAGTTTGTCGCTAGTCAATAAATTATTACATGCACAAGATAGAATTCAAACATCTAACACTTACTTAAACAGATTAATAAATTAACTACTAAACAAAATCCAACTAGATTCACTTGTACACATTCTTTGCATCTAACCCTAATTTCTATAGTGTGTCAACCTTGTTCCATTGGCATATATATGGAGGACAAGTTTAGTAGCCCTTTTCAAAGGATCCATTGCATCCTTCCATGTCTTGGATTTTGTCAATAGAAAGTTTCCATTTTCATGTCTTAGCTACAATTCCTTGACCATATATAATTATTATATATGTCCATCCTATTTAATCTAAAAAACCCACAATGATCTTCACATTCTATGTTCTTGCCTTATCTTCCCCAAAATAGTAATCATAATCTCTTTGTTGCTGCTCTCAATTATGCAGCTTTGCTTGCAACCAATTTTGAAAGATGTCAATGTCATATAATCTTCTTTGTTCTATTATTAGAATTATTTGTATCATTAAGTGGTATTTAACGGTTTACTTATAATTATTGTTTGGCTAATCAACTACTTTTGTTGATTTCTTAACCTAACTTGAAAGAACTAATAATAAGTTAAGTCTTAACTTTTCCCCTTAAATTTTCTATTATTTTTATTCAATCATGTTAGTATATAATAAAAATAATCATTAAATTAAGTATTTATATAAAATATATATTAAAATAAATTAAATAATATATGTATTTATGTATTTAGTTTGTAGTTTGTACTCATTAGTTTTTTACTTTCTATCTAAAACGTTATATGCATTTAGAGTTCACACTTAAATAAATAAATCTCTTGTTAAAAGAATCTATCACCTCCTAAGAAATCTAATCTTTTAAATGAAATTGATCTTATCTTATTACATTAACTAAAATTCATTTTGTCAATGAGTAATAGCTCAAATGACATAGTCTCTCTATACTCAATTAAGAGGTTGCGGATTCGAGTCTCCTATCTTTGGTAAAAAAAAAAACTAAAATCCATTTTAGAATTTGAATCAAGTTTTTTTTTTTTTTTTAAATCGTAATGTTTCTTTATACTATTATACCAACACTTTTTTTTATAGCCTCTAATTAAATTGAATCTAGTTGATCTATAACACTATTAAAATGCAATTAGAATCCTAAATTAATATTTCAATGAATTAAAAAAAAATATAATTATTTTGAGAAAAAAAGTATGTTAAATATATGTTTAAAAAATTTAAACATATAAATTTAATTAAATAACCATATTAAACAATTCACACAATTAGTTAATCAAAATTTATTGTTTTGTATTTGTTTTTTTTGTCGTTTTGTGAGAAAGTTGGCAGTTTTTGGAGGCAACGAATAAAACAGAAAAAACAAACAAAAAACCAAAAATTACATCTCTGTCCAATCTCTTCTTCCTCTTGGATCAAAATTCTCCTCAAATTCTTCGCAACCCTAACCCTAACCCCCGATTCAACCCCGCAAATTCCAGCTCCCTCCGATCCATGAAGAAAATCCAACCCCAGTTGGACTCAATCCACCGCAATTCTCACCAAAAAGTCGCAAAATTTTATTTCCATAAACCCTAATTCTTACTTTTTTTTTCTTCAATCCAAATCGCAATTTCGGTCATGGATATACCACTCCCCCCGCCGCCGTCTTCCTCCGGCGGCGACGAAGGCGGCGGCGGAGACCCGTATGCCAACTGGTACGGCAACATCGACTATCTCCTTAACATCTCCGCCATCGGTGCCGCCTCCTGCGTCCTCATATTCCTTCTCGTGAAGCTTCGCAGCGACCACCGCCGCATGCCGGGACCCGCCGCACTAGCCGCCAAGCTCCTCGCCGTCTGGCACGCCACCGGCCGTGAGATCGCCCGCCACTGCGGTGCCGACGCCGCTCAATTTCTCCTAATCGAGGGCGGAAGCGCCGCCGTTCTTCTCTCCATCGCCGCCCCCGCACTCCTCTTGCTCCTCCCTCTCAACCTCTATGCTGGCGACTCCATCCTTGACGACCAGTTCTCCAAAACTACCATCAATCACATCACCAAAGGCTCGCCTCTTCTCTGGATCCACTTCGTCTTTACCGTAATCGTCGTTGTTTTGGTCCATTTCGGAATCTCCGCTATCCAAGAACGGTTGAGGATCACTAGGTTTAGGGACAATTTTGGTAATTTGAGTGATCCTTCCTCGAATTCCACTGCTATATTCACCATCATGGTGCAGGGATTGCCAAAGATTATAGGTGCAGATAGGGCTGTGCTGCATGAATATTTTCAGTATAGGTATCCAGGGAAGGTTTATAAGGTCATTGTTCCAATGGATTTATGTGCATTGGATGATTTGGCTAATGAATTGTTGCGTGTTAGGGATGAAATTTCGTGGCTGGTTGCAAGGATGGATTCGCGGCTGTTGCCGGATGATGATTATGATGGTGGTGAAGGTGGTTTAGGTGGTGGAGTGGAGCAGGGTGGTTGGAAGGGAACTAGGCATTGTTTGATTTGTTGTTGGAAATGGTGGAAGGGTTTTTGTGCTGATGTGATGGCAAAATTTGGTTACACGGATGATGAGCGGTTGAGGAAGTTACAGGAGGTTAGGGCTGAGCTGGAGAATGAGCTGGCTGATTATAAAGAGGGCCATGCGCCGGGCGCTGGAGTTGCGTTTGTGATGTTTAGGGATGTGTATACTGCTAATAAGGCTGTTCAGGATTTCCAGAATGAGAAGAGGAGGAGGATAGGGAAGTTCTTTTCGCTGTTGGAGCTGAGGTTGAGGAGGAATCAGTGGAAGGTTGAACGCGCCCCCTTGGCGACTGATATTTACTGGAAGAACATGGGGACGCCAAGGCTCTCGCTTAAGTTGCGTCGGGTGTTTGTGAATACATGCTTGATGCTTACGTTGTTGTTCTTTAGTTCACCACTCGCTGTGATCAGTGCTCTTAAGAGTGCTGGGAGGATCATCAATGCTGAAGCCATGGATAATGCACAAAATTGGGTGGCTTGGGTGCAAAGCTCTAGCTGGCTTGCAAGCCTTGTTTTCCAATTTCTGCCGAATGTTATCATATTTGTTAGTATGTACATTGTGATACCTTCGGTGCTTTCCTATCTATCGAAATTTGAACGCCATTTGACAGTGTCTGGGGAGCAAAAGGCAGCGCTATTGAAGATGGTTTGCTTCTTCCTTGTGAACCTCATTATCTTGAGGGGTTTGGTAGAATCATCATTAGAGAGCGCAATCCTGAAGATGGGGCGGTGTTATTTAGATGGAGAAGATTGCAAGAGGATTGAGCATTACTTGAGTGCATCATTCCTGTCGAAGTCATGCCTCTCCTCGCTTGCATTCTTGATCACTAGCACTTTCTTAGGTATATCTTATGATCTCTTGGCTCCGATTCCTTGGATCAAAAGAAACCTTCAGAAGTTTAGGAAGAATGACATGCTTCAGTTAGTTCCCGAACAAAGTGAAGAATACCAGCTAGAAAACCAGGACACCAATGGTCTTCAGAGACCATTGATGCAAAATGAAAGTGCTTATGACAATTCCAGTATGGATAACCCAGAGGGACAGGATCTTTCTGTGTATCCAATCACCGGAAGCTCACCTGCACCGAAACAAACCTTTGATTTTGCACAGTATTATGCCTTCAATTTGACAATATTTGCACTGACTTTAGTGTATTGTTCATTTGCTCCACTTGTGGTCCCTGTTGGTGTCGTCTATTTCGGGTACAGATATGTAGTTGACAAGTACAACTTTCTGTTTGTGTATCGTGTTCGTGGCTTCCCTGCAGGAAACGACGGGAGGCTAATCGATACTGTGATATTCATCATGCGTATCTGCGTCGATCTGTTCTTGATGGCTATGCTGCTGTTTTTCTCGGTCCAAGGTGACTCCACAAAGCTGCAAGCTATATTCACTCTTGCATTGTTGGTCATGTATAAATTGTTGCCTTCTAGTAGTGATAGCCTTCAATCAACTCTTTTGGAAGGTGTTCAAACAATTGAAAATGTTGTTGATGGACCAATTGATTACGAGATCTATTCACAACCCAGGTTTGATTGGGATAACTCTCAAGGGTGATTGATTCTTTGACATGAATGCTATTACTTAGAAGGTGTAATCTGTCTTCCCAAACAGAGGTTGTACCTCAAACTTAGTGATTAGGGGAATTCGGATAGAGATAGGGATAGGTATTGTGATGATGGAGGGTTCAAGCTTATGCAGGGAAGAAAATGGAAGAGGGTTCTTTTATTGAATGTTGTGCATATTTTGTTCTACACGAGATTTTATGGCATTTTATTCTTGTCTTCCATTCCTTACCTAATTTAAGCTCGGTGATCATGTTAATATTGAATTGAATATATGTACCATATGATAGATGTTCCTATGAAGTTCCTAGCATCATGAATTTGAGGGAATTTGTTCTTCTATTGTAACAATTGTAATATATATCTAACACAGTTTTGCGAATAGATTCACTCAATTTATCTTTTCAATTAAGAAAATTAAGCTTGATTTGATTACTTGATACCATGCAATATATCAATTATCTTGTTTGGATATCACTTAAAAGTTGTATAGTGAGAATTTTGTAGCTAAATTCTAAATTCTCTTTGAAATTTCAGTATAAATGATGGGTTTTGTTTTGCTTGAAAAAGATGCAAAGAAAAATGAATAAACGATTTCATTGTCAAAATGGCATTTCCTTCATTATTAACCTACCGAACCCATACTAAAAATTATAACTGCCATTTGTTTACATTAATTTCCTCTTTCCAAGTGAAACATGTTCCTATAAGATTTTTTTTTTTATCTTAATGTTCTTAACTTCTCATCACAAATCACTAGCATTTACCATGTGTGGATATAACATGAAGTTACAAATTAGTAGCATCCAACACATGCGGATATAACATGCAATTTATTAATTACATTAATTCACATTTAAACAAGTAGGAAAAACGTTAGACTATGGCCAAAAATAGAGAAAAAAAACACATTAGTAATTTAAAAAAAAAAAAAAAAAGACAAGATAATGAAATGTTGAAGCATTCCAATGTTGGAATTCACTTGGACCAAATGAATAATAATAGGGAGATTGAATAATACAACATAGTCAAAACACAAATCCTATAGTAACTCTAAACCAAACAACTTCCAATATCCCTTCTCACTTAAACATGTTCTGGATCAATTTCCATACACTCATCACTTATGACTCATTTGTCACATGATGAAATTAAACTAACTCTCTCTCTCAAAAATAAAATGTGTGGCTATTCTTTCAATGTAACTGCTAGTAGTATGCACTAGGACAAAAATACCAATTGTTCAATGAGGATATAAATAGGTTGAATTAGCTTGTCACAAGTCATTTGCTCCTCCTTCACTTGTCACTTTGAATTTATTTTTTTTTTCAAAAAATAAAATAAGTTTTTTTTTTTAATTTATCTTCTAAAAAAATTTGCTTTTGTTTTCTCTCATCACTTGGGAGAAAAAGGGTATTTTTAGATTTTAATAAGATATGATTAAAAACATGCATCATAAGGTAGTGAAAAGCAACCTTGCTGATTTAGGTTCAGAGAGGAAAAAGGTTGGATCAGGTGGTTATGAATATGATCAACCCCTTTGCCCAAAACCAAGAAGGCTTTCACCTTCCATACCTGAATTTATCAAGCCAATTAGATGCAACAAACACAGGTGCCACTTTTTTTTTTTTTTTTTAATTAATCAATTATTATATGGTTATTCCTAGGGGTGAAAAAGGGTTATAGCACAAATTTTTCAGAGAATTAGAAATTTTATTGAACGAAAGTGTTATTTTACATCCTTTTACTATTACTATAATTTCTGTAGTAAATTTTGATGTATATAATTATTGAAAATATATATGTATTTTTTTTTTCTTTTCTCCTTTTGTGAATGTGATTCTATTTTTTTTTCTTTTTCTTTTACCAGTCAGCCAAATAATTTCAACAATGGAAGTGGGGTTCTCAATATGATCACAGAAAAGGTTTTGCTTTTTTTTTTTTTTTTTTTTTAAATAGTGTAAGAAGAAGGTTGATGCGATCGTCAACTCTGATCTGGTTCAACAACTCCGATAAAAAAAATGAGAAATCCATGCTAAATCGGATTAGAGTTGACGTTCGCATCAAAGGTATTATCCTAGATAATTGGAATGAATAATTTAGTAATTAAGTTGTTGATGATGGTTTATGTAGGGATCAGATGGAAAGGAACTGGCATGTAATGTGTGCTTACCATCATGTTATTATGGATCTCCACCAAGAAGAACAGAGAATCCATTGATTCATGATGTAGAATTTCTTCACCAAGTGGAACTAGTTGCACCATTAGCAAGAGCTAAATTATCTGACAAATTTGGATTTACTTCAGCTTCTCCAATGTGAATGTGGAAAAAGAAAAGGATGAGAAATTAAGTTAGTAAATTTTGCTTAAGATGAGAGTTAATTAAAATGTAAGGTTGAGGGAACATTTTGATTACTGTTTTGAGGGATTGTTTAGAGAGTAATTAGTTAATATAATTACTTACTAATTAATTAGTATAAGGCATGTTTTCTTTTTTTTTTAGTTTACCCAAACAGTATCCCTTAACCCGACTGGTTAAGAACTAATCCATCGCAGATCTGAGCTCCATTTAAGGGTCTGCCGCTGCTAATGAGTTGCTGCATGCACAAGATGGGGTTCGAATTCCCGACACTTGCTTAAGCGGACGAGTGAGCTGACCACTCGACCAACCCAAGTTGGTTATAAGGCATGTTTTTTTTTTTTAATACTTATATTATGTAAATATGCATTTGTGAGAGCTTAATTGATAGCTAGGGTCAAAAGGATCATTTTGTATATAACAAGTTTTTGTTTGTAATGCCAACATGGCAATATGGTTATTTTACTAAATGAAACTGTTTAATATTTACTAGTAATTATTCTTTTCCTTCTTCTTATTTCTGGTGTTTCTTCACCATTTTTCTTTTATAAATTAACAAATATAATTTTTGGAGCTGTTATAATTAAAGAGTAATTTTATCTCCGCAAATTAAGGTTATTAAATAAAGTCTTTAATTAAATATAGCAAAAATTGAGAGTAAATGTTAAATTTCAATCGTGAAAAACGAATTTATAATGAATTATTCAAATCTCAAAGGATAAGAATTCTAGACTTAATTTATTGTCAAATATACACATTTATGTTCAAATTACTGATATTTTTTCTAATTATGTTATTTGTTCATAAAAAATTAATCATTCATATAAAAATATATATTAAATTATAAAATATATATTAAAAATAAATTAAAAATACATATATTTATATATAAATATTTAGTAGTTGATTTCATAGCTAATTTTTAATGTATAATATTTTTGTGTTTTTAATTTTCATCATTTGATCAAAATCAAGGTTAATTCGTTGTATGCCAATGAGTAATAACTCAAATAGCATAATTTCTCCATACTCAATTAAGAGATTGCGGGTTCGAGTTTCATATCTTTGGTAAAAAAAAAAAAAGGTTAATTCATTGTATGTAAAAAAATATTCTGGTTTGTTAATTAAGCAGGGAATTAAAAAAATCCGTAATAAAAATAATTGCAAGGCCTATTTTGATACTTCTTTTTTGATTGAGTGTTGTACCATCTCTAAAAAGTTATATTGTTTAAAATAGAAATTATTATCATATGTTTAACTGATATTGTTAAAAATATAACGAATAAAGATGGTAATATCATAGTTGTAACTTTGTTGATGCTAAAATGTAATTGTCTTTTAAATTAATGAGTTATAGTTCAAATGACATAGTCTTCTCATACTCACGTAAGAGGTCGCAAGTTCGAATTTTCTTATTTTCAGTAAAAAAAAAAAATATATATATATATATATCTTTTAAGAGTTGAAGAATGTTCCTTAAACAAAATAAAATATCAAAGAGAATGTCTAATATGGGACAATATATTTTGTTAATGTTTAGATTTTTATTGGTTGAAGTGATTCAGTACTTTTTTTTATTCAGTACTTAGTACTTGTTTCTTTGTCTCTTTAAAACTGAGATTTTGATTATATATAATATAAGTAGATAGATTAGTAGAAGAGTCATGTTATATTGCCAATTTTCACTTATTATTTAAATAGCCACAAATGTTTTTAAGAAATTACATGATATACAATAAATATATTAAAATTAAAATTAAATTCTAGTAAACTTAATTATCTATTAGAAATAAATAAATAAATAGTAACATAGAATTTTCACTTTTTTAATTTATATATAATTATAATTGAGATGTATTAGGAAAAAACGTTCTAACTTTGTTATTTTCTAAGTTATGGCATACCTGAAAATATTTATATACCCCAACTTTTTTAAAATTCAAATTCCAAAACATAAAATAAATAAAAAAAAGTAATTTGCTTCGGATGAATGTGCTTTTTAAAAACTAAAAAAGGATCTAATTCACTATGCCCAATTTTAATTATAAAAACACTCCCACAATTTCTGTTTGTTCCTTCATATTTTCAAAAATCATTAATAATACCTAGTTTTTAGGATTTTAACTCTCAAAAAATCATATTAAAATTTTTTAACCTTCAAAATATCCGGTTTGTTAATAAAAAAATAAATAGAATAAAGTATTATTTTGGTTTTTAATATTTAGAATAAGTCTTAATTTGGTCATAATATTTTAAACATCTTATTTTAGTCTCAAAAAATTTTAAACATCGTATTTCAGTTTTAAAAAAGTTCAAACAGATATAATATTATTCTACTATTAAATTTAACACTAACAATTAGCATATTGAAGAGTCAATAACGTATGGTTTTAGAACGTAAATAAAATCGATCTACCAACGATCATCAATTTAAAAGATTTTTCTTCAATTTTGCATCATTGATGCTTGATTGATAGATTTTTGGAATTTTTTTTACAAGAGGACGAGAAGAAAAAATGTTATAATAAGATTTTGATCTTCTAATACAAAAAAGATGATATGATTTAATAATAATATTATTAATTTTTACGTCATTTATTTCGTTAACTATGTTAAATTTAACATTAAAATAATATTAAATCTGTTTAAAACTTTTTCGAATAAAAATAACACATTTAAAATAGTAAAAATCAAATTAGAAATTGACCAAAGAACTAAAATAATACTTTACTCAAATAAATAACATGTAAATTTTAGTAAAAAAACCAAAAACTAAAATAAATAAATAACTAAATAAGAGAAGCCCGCCTTAGCAGCAACCGTCATCAACTGTCAAAAAGGAAAGACGGGCCCCACTCACATGGCCTCTCTTACACTCTGTCGTTCACTGTCAATTTATTATTATTATTATTATTATTATTATTATTATTATTATTAAGTTAATAACAATTTAAGAGTGTTACTGTTGAGCTGAGTTGAGCTGAGAGTGTGACACTCATTTTCAACCCATCACTCTCACTAAGATCCCAACACAAGAACTCAAATTTCACATTCAAATAATAATAATGGATCTTCCAAGATAGGGTTTCGTTTTGCTTCTCTTCTCTTCTTCAATTCACATACATAGAAAAGAAAAGAAAAGAAAAGAAAATGCTCACTTTCTTCTGCAGATTCGCATTCTTCATCCTTCTCTTTCTATGCCGCTGCTTCCATGGACATGGCGCCGCCGTCTTCACGTTTCCGATGCACCACCGTTTCTCTGGCCCTGTCCGCAAGTGGTCGTCCGCCGCCGCCGGCATCCCGCCACCGCCGGAGAAGGGAACTTTCGAGTACTACGCTGAGCTTGCTGACCACGACCGCTTCCTCCGCGGCCGCAACCTTGGATCCGATCTCGACGCCGGACTTGCTTTCTCCGACGGCAACTCCACCTTCCGCATCAGCTCCCTCGGATTGTACTTACCTTCATTTCTCAATCTTCGCTTTTCATTTTTGTTTTGGATTTTTTTTTTTAATAAAGAAATGTTTTGGAGATTGTTATCAAGATTATTAAAGAGAGAAATTTGAGAAAGAAAACATTTTGTTCATAATTATTTTGGGGGGGAAAAATGTAAAGAGAGAAACTTGAATGCTCTTAATTAGTGATTTTGCAATGTGCATTTACATTTAAGCTTTCTTGCTTTATTATGTTTGAGGAAACCAACAAACTTACTTTTAGTAGATAAGTGTTTGTGAATTGGATTGGATTAGATTAGATGAAACTTTTTGGTATTTGTTTTTCTCGTTTGGGTGTTTCTTTAACTCTTTCTTTTTCCTTTTTCTGGAGATTTACTCAGTTTGCATTACACGACAGTTCAGCTGGGGACTCCAGGAGTGAAGTTCATGGTGGCCCTTGACACTGGAAGTGACTTATTCTGGGTACCCTGTGATTGCACCAGATGTGCAGCTACCGATGGCTCGGTCTTTGCTTCTTCCTTGGCTCCAGTATGTTCACTTTGCTCTCTTTCTCATTATCTGTGGCTGAAGTAAAAAAGAATCTCTACAATTAGCTATTAGTTATAACTTTATAATTAAAAAGTGTTTCTGCATTGGTTATTGCTATTGCCTGTTTATGATTTTGAATGACGATCGTTGTTTTGGCAGGATTTTGACCTTAGTGTGTATAGTCCTAATGGATCGACAACGAGCAAAATGGTGACTTGTAACAATAGTCTGTGCACGCATCGCAACCAATGCCCTGGAACATTCAGTAACTGCCCCTACATGGTCTCTTATGTCTCTGCTGAAACTTCTACGTCGGGAATACTAGTAGAGGATGTTCTGCATTTAACGAAAGAAGATAATAATGATGACCTTGTTGAGGCAAATATTATATTTGGGTCAGTTACTTTGTTAAATTACCTTTACAGTATGATTCTCACTTAGTGTCTCATGTTTTATTTTTTTCCTTCCTTCACTTTTTTCTCGACAATTCATCTAAAAGTTACCAATAAACGTGCGTGTTGCAGCTGTGGACAAGTACAGAGTGGATCATTCTTAGATGTTGCTGCTCCCAATGGTTTGTTTGGGCTGGGTATGGAGAAAATATCAGTTCCTAGCATATTATCGAGGGAAGGCTTTATAGCAGATTCATTCTCCATGTGTTTTGGACGTGATGGCGTTGGAAGGATAAGTTTTGGGGACAAGGGAAGTCTTGATCAAGAAGAGACTCCATTTAATTTTAATCCATCACAGTAAGTGGTAATTCCCTGTTGCTTCCCCTCTGATTATCTGAATTTAAAGTATTATTATCAATGCTTGAAAAGAATATAACTTCTTATGGTTGGGAACATCACACAGCCCTACCTATAACATCACAGTCACTCAAGTCCATGTAGGCACAACTCTAATTGACGTGGAATTCACTGCTCTTTTTGATTCTGGGACATCTTTCACATACTTGGTTGATCCAATCTATACAAAGCTTTCTGATAATGTAAGTACTTAACCAGAAAGGGAAGCAATTCTGCCTGAAGTTAGCTAGATATTCTTTGAAGACAAACTTATCACGGTATCTATATTGTAGTTTCATTCCCAAGTAAAAGAAAGGCGGCGTCCACCTGATTCAAGAATCCCTTTTGAATATTGTTATGATATGAGGTCATAGAACTGCTATTTTTCATGGTTCATATAATTTTTTTTTTCTTTTTCTTTCAAATTCAAAGCTAAATATTATTTCTTATGTTCGACAGTCCTGATGCAAATAGGAGCTTGATACCTAGTGTGAGTTTAACTATGGGAGGTGGAGGCCATTTTCCTGTTTATGATCCAATAATTATTATCACTACTCAGGTGAGTAAAGAAGGAAATTATTCACCTCTTCAATCCCTGTATGCTTGTTTGTTATTTTTGGATCTACATATTGCTAAATGTGTTCCTTCCCTTATTATGTTGCAGAACGAACTTGTATATTGTCTAGCAGTTGTCAAGAGTGCCGAATTGAACATAATTGGACGTAAGTCTTTTAATTTCTTAAAGTGAGTACTCATCATTTCATGTGATATGAACCTTAAGTGAATTAAGGGGAAACACATTAAAAGAATGAGGTTTTACTTCATATTAATTTGGTAAGATACAATAGGGTATTTTTGTTTCCGGGTTTCTTGATAGCAATGCTGCATTGCCTCTTTTTTCCCCCAAATCATGCTTGATGCTTCTTATATGCTCATTCTAATGTTCTGTTCTACCAAATCATTTTGATGATTGCAGAAAACTTCATGACCGGCTACCATGTTGTATTTGATCGGGAAAAGCTCATCCTAGGATGGAAGAAATTTGATTGTAAGTGTTTACTTTCTTCTCATAGTTATTGTTCCTCCATTTGATTGTACATATGCTTCACTTGAGGATCAAATTCATAAGTTGATTCCTTAAACAGGTTATGACATTGACGATCATGACGAAATTCCAACAAGACCACACTCAGATACTGTGCCTCCTGCAGTGGCTGCCGGTTTCGGTCATTACCCCGCTCCAGACTCTGCTGCCAAAAGGACAGAAAGCAGTTCCACCACTGTATCACCACCATCCCATCATAGTCATAGTTCACTTCTGGCTTTTTTCTGTTTTCTCTTGTGTTGTTTTGCTTACATATTCAGGGATCACTCGTTTCTATGGGGGAGTGGTAGTTCACGGTGAACCTTTTTTGCTCACATTATTGCACTACATGAGTACATGTTGATATATTAGAAAGCACCATCTCCATTTGCTGCTCTATAGTATAGTGTTGTAGAATATGTACCATTTTTTCCCCACTCATGATCTTCCACCATGTAAATGCTATTTGTATGTTTCACTTCCCATGCATCTTGTTATGTATCTATTCAAGCCTTCAAGGACAGGGTTCTCTATCTTTTCCATGTTACAGTTCTGAGGAAGCTAATTTTTTGGCACAACAATGGATATGCCAATGAGTAATATATCGACACAAATTATGACAATAGTTATGTTAGAGAATTCAAATAATGCCAATGTATATGCAAGAACTAAGTAAGAAAGGACGTTATAAGAACAGTCAACATCGTTTACGATGTGTGATGAAAAACATGATGCAAATAATTCGGACCCAAAGACAATGTGGAAAGCTTAATCTCCATAACTTGGTTCCATCATATTCGTGGGCCAAACCATATGCTACACCTATGCTTCGTACGCCATCCTTCTTTGAAATATCTGACATTAGATTCAATGCTAAGAAAATGAAGGATTAAGCTATACACTTCCCACGTTGATTTGGACAAGTGATTCCGTACCATAATCAAGTCCACCTTACAAATATGCAACACCATCATCAAGTGTTTAGTTGACGAATACTTTTATTTAAAAGGAAGTATAAGGAGCCAATGAAATATCTGTATAATGTGTACAATGGGGGTTTAGGGATATTCGATTCAGTAGGATATCAAATGTTTATTATCCTTGGTATCCGGATGGTTATTCTGGATAGTATCGGTGTATTGTGTTTGAGAAATTAGTAGTATTTTATTCTGGATGTTTATTTTTTAACTCATATTAGCCAAATAAATAGTCCATTATACACATTGTACAAATACTCTATTGGCTCCCTAGCGAAATTTTTTATTTAAATATAGTTACCATGGTATTTTTTTTAAATGTAAAGTGATTAATATTTTATTATATTTTTTATTTAAATTAATACTAATTAATTTTTATTTTTTATATATTTCTCTATCAATTTAAATTTTTTAAATAAATAATATTATAAATTATGGTATAATATTAAAATTTTTATGATAAAAAATATTTACGGTTCAATTTTTATTCACCTTTAAAATAAAGAAATTATGCCATTTGGGTTATAACCCATTGGCCGTGATTATTCACTCTTGATAACGATATAAATAACTATTTACATAATCAAATAGAAAGTAATGTTGATATTTCTTGTGGTATTTGCATGAACATAGCCTTGTAGATTGGTTATAAACTTCCAATATGAACTCGATGTTAGTTATATGTCCACTTCTTCCATGAAATTGGCCAGACGAATTTTGTGTTCACTTTATTTATTATTAGTTGGAATTAGGTTATTACATGAATATATAGGTGCTTGGAAAGTTCAAGTTCCACACGTATGTATGAGAGAAAAGAACGTGGATTATTATTGTGTAGTGAACAAATTACAAAAGAGAAAGGACAATATATGACACGTAAGATTGAAAGTAATTATTAAAATGGTCAAAGTTGACTTATAGTGGTAGCCTATTAATTATGCCAATATCTATCTACTTTGAAAAGAAAGTTGCTAACAATATTCAAATAAAAACCTAATTATTTGAGTCTATTGTTAATTGAGTCTATTGACCGTTTATAAATAGGATTGTTGATATTAATTTATTATGATTTTATTGTGAAAATATTAATGTTATTTAAGTGAGTTTAATTTATTAACTAAATGATGAATGATGATAATCATTGTCTTTTTTTTTTTGAATTATTTAAGTGTTTTTATTTTCATTATTAATCTTATTGACTAGTAGAATTATAGAACTCTTTTTTCTCTCATCCTATTTATTATCAGTCCATTATTTTTTAAAATAATGCAAGAAAAAATTTAATATTACTAGTTTAAAATTATTCAAAGCTTTTGTCATTTATATTTCTTCTCAAAATATCCCCCTCATTCAACAAACGAGGAACTCTTTTTTCTTAATTTAGAATTCTTTTTCAAGATTTTTTTTCATAAGAAATATGATTGTTTTAACATATAGTAATAATTTTTTCATGCTCACTTTTTACTTTGAGAGCTAAAACACCCTCTTCTTTTTTTTTTTTTTTCTTTTACTAAAGATAGAAGACTCGAATTCGTAATCTCTTACTTGAGTATAAGGAGACTATGCCATTTGAACTAAACACCCTTCACTTAAAGCAAATGATGAATTATATATATATATACATATATATATATATATATATATATATATATATATAAACTTTATCTATATTTATTTATTTATTTATATTCATATATGAAACCATGAATATTATTAATAAAGAAATAATATAAGACGCGTGGTTGGTTGTTTCCCTTTCAAATTTCAATCCCCTAATAAGTAATTTGAGGCTGAAAACTTTAGTTGGAATGTCTTTGTTAGAGAATGGGGTGGCTCAACTTGGCAACCACACCGTCCTTTTCATTTTTCATCATGCCTTCATTTTATTATTATTATTATTATTATTATTATTATTATTATTATTATTATTATTATTATTATTATTATTATTATTATACAAGTGAATTAATATTCATGCATCCACAAGCAAAAAGAGTTTGGGGGAAAAAGACAAGATCCACAATCATAGACCTTAACTCTTATTGCCAAATGGCCGAGATAAGTTAAACAAATCATAGACCTTAACTATATGATATATGATTAAGAATAATAAAGAGAGGGAGAGAGGTGAAATAATTTACTTCTTTTAGATGTTTTATTTGAGAATCATTTTGATGTATATGATCCGAATTACTTGTTGTGAAAAGTTTAGAGTGCAAACTTGTTGGAATCATGTGATTATATAGATGATAATATAATACATTCACATAGATATTGTTATTAAAATTAAATCTATTTATTATTTGGCTACATATGATTTTTGAATATTAAAAAAGATAAAATAATTTATTAACCTGGTAGCTAAAAAAATATTTTTTAAAATCTAATATTAAAAAATATTCCTAATATTAATTTGATTCAATTTTATCTTTTAACATTCAAAATAAATTTTAATTTTATTTTTACTGTGATTTTACGGTCAATAATGAGTCAAATTATTCAATAAAAAAATAACTAACAAATAAGTCATCTTGATATATGTATAAGAAAAAAAGTTATACATAAAATAAAATCCTTTTTCCAAACCTTTCACAACTTATTATAAATTTATGGTTTATGATGAATACATAGTTAATTAATTAATTAAGGTGCTTTATTAATATTTAATAATGAAGGACAAGTGGCTTTGGGAGAGAGGAGATGGCAACCATGCATGTCACTGTTTCCATGGAGGCAAAACCTTACGGCTTGTGGAAGGAACTTCAATGTCAATTCTTTACCCAACAAACTCTAACCCCTCAAACTCTTGTCTAATATTAATCGGATGAATTTATTGTTAGTGTTGTAAGAGAAGTGTTGAAATTAGTTTCACATCAAATAAAGTAAAAAATAGTGAGGAATTTATAAGATGAAAAATCCATTAACTTAACACTTTAAAATTTTGAGTTAGATGTGGTGTCTTTTCATTTTATATTCTTTTGCTTGATTCTTTCTCGAAGTCTTTTCAATAGTCGATAACTTTTCACGATTAGCCTAACATTTATTTTTTATTTGTGCATGCAGTAATAGTTATGGATAAATTTTTAAATGAAATTTTAATCTATAATAAATTAATTTTTAATTTGTCGAATTAAAAATTACTGTAATATATATATATATATATATATATATATATATATATTCCACAATTTTTCCATTCTTGATTTTCTTACATTAGTGCATTTTAATCTATAACCTCCTCTATAATATATATAGACCAATACCTTAATATAAATTTTAAAAATTTATTACTCGAATTGAAGGTATATACATACTAATATCAATATCCATAAGATAATAAACTCTATATAATAATTATTGTTATGATAGCTAAGGTGGTTATAAAAAGTTCGATAATAATTTATAATTTGATCATACTTTTTTTTAATATTTTTCATCCTACAAAATATTATAAAATAATAAAAAACATAACATTAATAATGTGAACTATACTTTTTAAATATTATAAAAAAAATTATAATTACTATATTCATTATAATTATAGTCAGTTAGTCACCATAGAATACATCTATTTATAATTTATAGTTATGTTTAACAAACATATTAAGTTGACTTAGTAAAACATAATTATTAAATGAATCTTAATCAAGTAGAGTTGAAGTTTGAAAAGAACAATTCCACCAAACATTATGCTATAGGATTAAATAAATAAGCTTCTCTGAATTGGATTATATTCTCTATAGCAACATTCTAATTTTATCATCTCCATTTCTCCATCAATTCACCATTCATTAAATGCTTCATACATGCATAGTAATCCTGCAATTCCCCATATTAAATATATCTTGTTTCTGAATTTTGTATTTATTCTTTATAACTTATTCCGTCATTATATTCTTTATCTGATTTTGGAAAATATTTTAAATATTTTAAATAAATTTAATAAGAAAGAGATAACTTATATTATTAAGATGGTTGACTTGATGAGTTAGTACAAATTGGTACATTATTACTTCACATGTAAAGTACTAATCACAACATGGGGTGAGCTTTTATGGTACACCTATCAAAGCAATCCAAATTCCCAACATATATATATCGTAAAGGAAAAATATAGGTAACTAACAATATTTTTGAGTAATGTATAAATAATATGAATTAATAGGGTTAAAAAAGTAAATTTAATTAGTAATATTAAATTAAGATGTAGTGTATTTTTATTTGATTGGTGGTTATTCATGTTGTTCAAGATAGTCATTGTCTACTTAACATTCTTGTTGGTAAATTATACAATTATCAATCCATATTATTTGCTAGTAAACACAATAAGATATAAATGTCATTTCAAATTAAGGGTTAAATTTTTACAATAGTCTCTAAGATTTATGTAATTATTTAATTTGCTTTTTGAAATTCTAATTTTATTATTATAATCTTTTAGATACAGTTTTAGATATTATAGTAGTTCTTAAATATTTTTTTAATGATAATTTAGTTGTTACAGTACTGACGTGACATCATTTTATTTTGTATAATAATTAATTTAATTAACAAGATTTTAATTTAAATCCAATTTAATATCTTTTTCTATATTTAATCCTAATTTTTCAAATTAATCTTAAATATATATCTCATCTATGGTAAAATTAATATTAATTAAATATTAAAGGATGGTGTTGGACTGTTGGTAGAGACACAAATAAATTAAAGGATGATAATAACCCTTTTAAGTACAAGATTAAGATGTTCCATGATTAATAACATTAGGGAATTAAAGGAGAAAACATAAAGGAAAGAAAAGAAAAGATAGGAAAATGTGGGAGTTGTTACAATATTATTACAAACTAATAACATTCCATTAATTTTCATGCAACAATATATATAATATAGTGAAATAGTTATGACAGAATAAAATATTCATAGGAATCAGCTGGGAAAGGATTCAACTGGGTTAGTTCATTTGTAAGGCTAAGAAAAAATCTTCCAGAAAAAGAGTCAAATATGCATTATTGGCTTCCATTCTAAACAAACTTTTATATTCTCCTAATCTCCTTTAATTTAAAAAAATAAAAATCATTCTAACTACCAGATATGGGGAAAAAAAAATCAAAATATAATATAAAAAAGTACAAATATACAATTGTGTATAAATGTGAAATTAGTATTAGTATTTAGTATATAACTATATATGCTGTGTCATATTTTTTACCATGCTTCAGAAAATAAAGTACAAGGGATATACTTGAATCATTTATTTATTGTTGCATTGTGATGTTATCATCTAAATTTACAAATTGCATAGCAAAAATTCAAAATATTTAGTAGTTTCAGTTTGTTTTCTTAGCTAGATAGGTTCACTTCACTTAAAATATAGTTCAACTAAGTAAGTCTTTACGCATAATCATGAATATATAATAGAACATTTTATATTTTTATATCTTTATATATATAATTAATTAGTGACTTATAAAATCCAGAAATATAATTTTGTCAAATGATCATATCTTTTTTATCGAATATATTTTAGATGTTGTGATACTTGTTCGATACAAGTGTTTTGATTGTGTTTTATATTTAATATTAGATAGTCAAATTAATCCCTAAAAAATAACCATTCTTTCAAATAGCAAACATACTTAAAATGAAGTTAGAAATAATAAGTATTATTAATTATTAATAAGAAATTATATAAAATACTTTATATAATTAAAAAATAATCTAACATACTATTTGTATATTAAAATCAATCATTATATATATAAAAATATATATTATTTAATTTATTTTTAATTTATATTTTTTATTTTAACATATCTTTTATATTAGTGACCGTTTTAAATGTACACCTAATATAATTATAAAATAATTTTATTTTATTTCATCAACAATATAAAAAGAGTTTTACACAGAATAATTATTTTTAATAATCAATATGTGAATAATTTTAAAAACAAATAGACCTAATTAAATAATTATATTATATCAATAGATTAAAATAGTCACACAAAAATATATATTAAAATTAAACTCATCTTATGGAAAAAAAAATCATCTTGAATTCTGCTAATAAAAATTTAAAATTAGTATGTTTATATATCTTATATGGTGTGATATCTTATACAGAAAAATTTTATATTTATGTAAAAAATACATAGATGTTATTCAAATAACTTTTTTCACACGCGTATTTTCCCATTCCACAGTCGTTTGTTATACACGCGCCTCATATAACGTATATAATGTAAATCTTGTTCTCTTTTCGCATTTTTGTTCTTCAACTTAATAAAATTCGTCGTTTTTCTCTGTTCGCGTTTTTCTTCTCTGCTCGCATTCTTCATTATTGATCTGCATTGAATTCAACATAATAACCTCCATCGTTCTTCTTCTTCTTCGTTTTCTTCTTCAATCTACACTTCTGAATAGAAACAATGATTGATTCAACTTCAAATCAGTTGAATGAGGTTATTACGTTGAGACAGCTAGGAAATGATTGCTGCATGCTATCACAATAATCTTAAACATTGAACAAAGTAAAAAGAGGTCACCGAACCGAACAACATTCACCTGGTAAATCAAAATCATAAAGGCCACCGAACTGAAAAATGTTTATGTGGTGAATAAATGGTGATCAACTTTCAATCAACAAGAATAATATTTCTCCTCCTCTTCCTCCTCCTCCTTCTTCTTTCAAATTCGCGCACGTAGATTATTCTTCTGCTTCTTCTTCTTCGCGCACGCAGATTCTTCTTCTTCTTCTTCTTCTTCTGTTATAATCATCACTAACAAAACCAAAATTTTGCTTGATTAAGTGGAGTTGCTCATTTTGATTCACTTGATTGTTAATGTGTTCAGTTGAGTCCTTGTGCATGCAGAAATATTTTTTTTACTGATTGAATGCTTATCACTTTTTATTCAGCACATGATTGGTATTCGGTTCAGTGGTATTGACCATTTCGGTTCACCTGATTGTTATGTGTTCAGTTAACTTCTTTTGCATGGAAAAATGCTATTCTCGATGATTGAATGTTTACGACGTTTTATTCAGTAACATGAATGTTACTCGCTTCAGTGGAGTTGCTTATTTTGATTTACTTGATTGTTAGTGTGTTTAATTGACTCCTTGTGCATGTAGAAATATTTTTCTTGATGATTAAATGTTTATGACATTTTATTCAGCACATGAATGATATTCGGTTCAGTGAAATTAGCCATTTCGGTTAAATTTATGTTCTACACAATTTAAAACTCTGCCTCCTCACCTTCTACTGCTTCTTCACCAAGGAGAGAAAGAGGAAAAGACAAAAAAATACAGCAGCAATAACAACAAAAGAATGAAGATAAGAAGAAAACACGTGAAAAAGAAAGAACGCGAAAAAGAAGGAGGAGAATGAGGAGGAGGAAGAGGAAGGTGAATCTCTGTTGCTGTTTTCGTTTGTTTTTGGTTGTTTCTTGTCAAATCTTCTAGCAAATCTTCTCCAGTAGTAATTTTTGCAAAAAACGTGACTGAAGTTTGAGTGATTTTAAAAGAGATTCGAAGAGAATGAGCGATTTTGTATTAAGAAAGAAGTAACGTTTCTTTATAATGTGCGCGAAGTAACGAGGGGATTTTGGGTACGTATTTTCACACTTTATTAATGCTCGTGAGTTAATTTAGATTTGGGCCAACTTGATTATATGGTTACATGGTGTAGCATATCTGAAATCTATATATCATAATTAGTGATTAATTTTTTGTAATCTCATAACCAATTAGTAATTAAGTAGTAATAGCCGACCAAACACCGTTCTTTCTCATCACCTTCTTCTTCCTCCTCCTCCTCTCATTCTCTCTCTCTCTCTCTCGTCCGTCTGAAAACAATTTCTGTGTTTCAACGAACGTCAACTTCTTATACGCGTTTCTCTCCCTTTCCTCTCAGTTATACTAAACCGCCCTTCTTTGACTCTCTGACTCAACCTTTCATACTTCAATTAACACACACACACTCTTCAATTCTCACACCCCACAAAGCAAAATCATATCTTCATTCATTTTTTCATTCATTCACAGAGACCATACTTCAAAGCTTCAATCTTTCATCCATGGGTTCCTCTTCTAAGCTGTTGTTGTTGTCGATGACGATGCTGAGTTTGTTACTTTCTCGTTGCCATGGATACACCACATTCGGCTTCAGCATACATCACCGCTTTTCGGATCAGGTTAAGGGCATTTTGGGAACTCAAGGATTGCCTCAAATTGGAACTCCTCACTACTATGCTGCTATGGCTCACAGGGATCGACTTTTTCATGGCCGGAGACTCGCCGCCGGAGATCGAAACCCGCCTCTCACCTTCGCCGCCGGCAATGATACTGTTGACATTCCTGCTTTTGGATCGTATGACAAAATTCCTCACTCACCCCTACTTGCTAATTTGATTTTTACTCCTTTTGTTTATGATAATTGAGGAATTAATAAGAGAGCTGAACAAAATTTAATTTTTTTTAAGGAAAAGATAGAGAATTTTGTTTTTTTGAAATCAGAATCGAAGTTTTGACTGTAGAAGAATATGCTGTGTTTTTTATTTGTTTCAGGGGAAGAAATTGTATTTGATTTGATCCATTGGTAAAACCATATCATGCTTGAAGATTCTGATTTTTTTTAACACACTTTGCGGTTTCAAAAGTGTTTTCCTTTTGTTTCTTTTTTTGATGAAAATTGTTGCTAGTTGCATATGAATCTTTATATTTTTAAACTTTATCTATCTTCAGTCAGTTGTTTTTTTTTTTTCTCTATAAAATAATAACTCTATGATGGGTTTTGTGAGGTATACTTTATGTTGCTGTATGTCTTTGTATTAATAAGTAATAACTTCTTCTCATTGTTTTGGATTTCAGTTTGCATTTTGCCAATGTTTCTGTTGGAACACCACCTCTTTGGTTTCTGGTGGCATTGGATACCGGTAGTGATTTATTCTGGGTACCTTGTAATTGTAGCAGTTGTGTGAGGGGTATAGAGACACAAAATGGAAAGGTACATATACACATACTCTCTTTTCTGATTAAGATCATGCTCTAGAATAATTGTATACCCGAGAAATGCTTTTCTGTTGACAAATTTCGTAGAATTCACATAGGCATTACTATTAACAGAAATGAAATCGAGATCACAAGTTTGTTTAGTTATTTCGGGAGCTAAATTAATGGTTTACTCGAGAAATGTTTTATGTTACTAGTATGTTTGGCTTGGTAAAATTGAAGAGTTGTATGAAACTTAAATTTGCAAATAATAGGTTAATGGATTATCTTGATGGTTAGTATTGGATTCAATTTGTTGGATAGGTAGGTTTGAATTTGATGGTTTACTTTTTTTTCTTCTTGCAGATTGATTTTAACATCTATGATATTGATCAGTCTTCCACTAGCAAGAAAGTTCTATGCAATAGCAGCTTGTGTGGTGAACAAAAACAATGTTCTTCCTCTAGCAGCAGTTGTCAATATAAAGTTGACTATCTTTCGGCTGATACTTCATCTAAAGGATTCTTGGTAGAGGATGTGTTGCATTTGATTACAGATGATGATCAAACAAAGGATGCTAATGCACGAATTACTTTAGGGTATAATTCTAAGAACTTCCTGAGAAATTTTATTCTCTTTGCGTGTGAAGGCATATCTTCTGTTTGTTTCTCCTTTACCAACATCCTTCAAGGTTGAATCTTCTTAACATTAACATATAGTATGTGCCATCCTATGTATTGCAGTTGTGGCCAAATTGAGACCGGTACATTTCTAAATGGGGCAGCTCCAAATGGTCTATTTGGACTTGGTATGGAGAACATGTCTGTTCCTAGTGTTCTAGCCAAACAAGGCCTTACTTCGAATTCATTTTCAATGTGTTTTGGATCTGATGGTTTTGGAAAGATCACGTTTGGGGATAGCGGCAGCTCAGACCAAGGAAAAACTCCGTTCACTGTCGGGGCATCACAGTACGTCTCTTTCTAATTTAAACAATAAATTGTAACTTGCACCCTGAAATATGCAAATGAAATTAGATTAGTGCTCATTCAATCCTGTTCTTGTTTCCAGTCCAACTTATAACATCACCATTACCCAAATCATTTTGGGAGGGAATGCTGCTGATGTTGAGTTCTATGCAATTTTCGACTCTGGCACCTCATATACATACCTAAACGACCCGGCTTATTCACAAATTGCTGAAAAGGTAATCAGTCTACATTGCATGTTCTTTATTTTAAGATGGCGCCTGAATTTTCATGTTGCATGGGTTGTTAAGATTTCTTGGTATATCTGCAGTTCGATTCACTAATGAAAGCACCACGGCATTCATCTCAGTCAACTTCTGATCTCCCCTTTGAATACTGTTATGACACGAGGTGATTTCACTTGAGAGAAACCCTTTCAAGTTTCAACCCCTTTCCTCCCCGTTTTAAGCAATCAGACACTGATTTTGACTTTACGTGCAGTCCGAACCAGTCAGTTGAAGTTCCAGATTTGAATCTAACGATGAAAGGTGGAGATGATTATCCTGTGATGGAACCAACAATAACAGTTTCTAATGGGGTGAGAACATTTGGTTTCAATATTCTTGTTTTGCAATTTCTAATTATTCTCAGCCTTCTTAAATCTTAACCACCACCTCTCTTTGTTATATATCCACAGATTGCAGAAATGATTTGTTTGGCGATTGTGAAAAGCAACACTGTAAATATTATTGGACGTAAGTATCTATTTCAAAGTTTATCTTCTTCTTTCTTACTTGAGTAAATCAAATATATGGTAGTCAATTTCAGTAAGGCTTCCATTAAATCATTGCTGAAGCTTTCATTCTATTTATCATCATGCAGAAAACTTTATGACCGGTTACCGTATTGTCTTTGATCGCGATAACATGAATCTTGGTTGGAAACAATCCAATTGTGAGTACATTCCACCTCTTTTCTACATTAAATTTTGTTCATATTGTGATTCTTCTTCTCATTAAGTTTTACTAAACAATGGAATATGATCTTCTCAGGTTATGATGATGTACTCACCAGTACATTACCTGCTAACAAATCACACTCTCCTGCTATTTCTCCCGCTGAGGCCGCCAATCCGACAGTTACATCGGACCCTTCGAGAAACTCTGGGAAGCTTTCGCCTAGTCACTCGTCCAGGATCAAACCTATTTTTGCACTTATGATTGTACTATTTCTACTTTAGACAATTTTTTTTGCATTCTTCATGTTCATTCCATGAGTATTATTCAAATTTATAGGCGATTTTATTTTTAGTTGACCACACTAGGAGCCATATTGCTTCCATTTTTCTTTTATAGCATTAATTTTATTATGGTTCTGTATATAGTGCATTCATTACACAGCATAGTTGTAATCTTATAGAAATTTCCCTTATATTATTCTTTATTACACATCAGGGGTCAGTTTGATGGCTCTTTTCCCCCTCTTAACACTGTGTTGAGATGTTTTTTTTCACTCTGGCTTGGACTTTTTTATTTAATGGATCAAAACCTTGTATTGAAGCATGATCTTAATAAAGTTGATGGAGAGCAGAAACATCTTGAACAGATTTGTATTTATAATAAAAAGCCTTACAACTTGTTTAAATTACTGATACTCTATGATACGCCATAATATCTTAATAATTACAATTTACAACAGATAATATAACATTTTTTGCACTAATAATCTGTTATGGTTAAGTTTGTTTTGATGCAACATGTGATTAATCTAGTAAATATAATCTTATTGAATGAGTATTAAGTGAACGAAATATGACATCATTATTTTGTTTGGAGTTTATTAAAAACAGAACAGAATCGAGATAAAACAAAAGATGATTAAATTTTAAAGTTAGTATATCTTGATCTTGATACACTTGGTTAAACTCGAGGAGTGGGTTAATAATTACTACTGTCCTATTTTGCAAGTGTTCAAGTGGAATAATATTCTCAAGTATACCAAGCACAGGATTTGGGTCTGCATTCAATACAAATTGGTATATCAGTATATGTAGTTAACTTGTACAACAAAAAAACGAATCAGCACCATAATTATTATTATGTGGATTCAAAATTTCAAATGGATCTATTAAATAACCAATCAGAAGGTTCTTGGCAAAAGATTGAACTATCTCAACCTTTAGTCCTTCAAGATTGTATAACATTTTGAATGATCTCATTCTTCCAGGTTTATGGATTGAACAAGGTTGAGAAACTAATGTCTCTTTCGCAATTTTCCATCTTTCCTTGTCTTACCATCTGAGGGCAATTTAACTTGCTTTGATTTCATCTTAATCGATTTCACTAAAGATGACAACTCGTGCTTATCTTTCTTTGTTCTCAAAACATCTGATCCTTCTTCCTCACCCTTCTTCGCCATGCCAGAATCTTCAGAGGACAACTGTGCTCCTCTAGGAGGCTTCACATTCTCCCTTTCCACTGGTATTTCCGAACTACCCTTCTGCTGCTTCTGTGCTAGTTGCCTGACATATGCCGCGCTCCTGCAAACACCCACGGTTATACTTGAGAAAAAAAGTAAATAAATCGTTTAAGTGAACAACAGATAAGCGTCTTGAATTTTGGATAGTCCCATCTAGGAGATTTAGGACATACCAATCTTGGCAACTATAACTAATGTCATCAAAGTTACATGCAGCTATTAGAACCAGATCATTAGATCAACCAGTCAGGAACAAGGCTCATCATAGCATCATTAAAAGTTAAAACTAGAAATTGCTAATCTGTTAGATATAAGACTGGTTGCTAGCTGCATGTGAGGAGATACATATCTAAAATAACATGGTAATAAGAAAGTCAAGAAACAGGAGTAGCACAGGAGATACCTCTTAAATTGTGGGTCAGTTGGATCAATTACATAGTCAGGAGAGAAAAGAGATGCAAAACGTGGATCATCATAAGCAATGCTTGGTACTTTAGCCTCATCAATGACATTATCCTTCTTTTTGCCCTTTCCTTTTTTGAACTTGAGATTATATCCCCTGGGGCCAGCATCAGTTCCATTGTCATCAGCAAGCAATAATTCAAGCTCTTCTTTGCTTGCTTTGTCAGCTCCATCAATATCTTGGTTCTTATTCTCTTTATTTTTAGTTTTTGCCTTCTTCTTTACAGCAGGCTCCTCAACGAAGAAATCATCTGCATCTTCGGCAGCTTCCTGAGGAGAATCATCACTACTATCATCATCTGATGAATACTGAGATTTGTTTTTCCTGGCCCTCTTTTTCTCACGCCTTTTCCTCAGATACGCTTCCCAAACTGTTTCTGATTGTTTATCCTTCTTTTCCATAATATGTTTGCTTATATCTTCTAACCCCGTATTGAAGGTGACCTCCATATCCTGGGGACCATCCTCTTCACTATCTCCTTCTGAACCATCACCAGCTTGGAGTAAAGCACGGTATTTTTCTCGTTTTTTTGCCTTTTTATCAACTTGATCCTTTGTCTCATTGTTATCTTCTTCATCATCATCACTTGCACTCTCATCAGTGTTCAAAAATTCATTCAATTCCAACTGGGCCAGCTGTTAAAGAGGACAGAAGAAAAGAAAAAATCAGGTTCCTTATAAAGCAAGTTATATAAATAATAAAAAACTATATATATGAAGAAAAGGATCTTTTCAATTTCTCTCCCTTGACATGAAGATACATAACAAAATAAACGTAAGTGACTAGATAAAAAGTAAAGGCATAAAAGAAGATGTACTAATTACAGTAAAGTTAAGACAAATTACACCGACCTGTTCATCATTGAATTTCCGTTTCAAGGTCTTCGCACGGAGAGGTTCATCCTCATCCCAAGATAGATTAACTTTACTGTGTTGAAGTGCTCGAGAATAGAAATCTTTGCATTCATAGTTTGCAGGTGCCTAATCAGAAAAAAGAATCAATAACTACCTATTTGTTTCAAGGTGTGATATTTCCAAATTCTAATTCAAAGCCATAACATAGTGGCGAAGGCCGACTATCATCAAATGCTAAATACCTCTGTAGCAACATCCCGAGGTGGGTGCTTGAATTCCATGTCATCAGGAATAAATCTCAAGTCAAGTGCATTAGATGATTGTATGAACTCAAGACCATCACATTCTTTGTAAATATGATCTGCTGTGGCAACCGATTCACATTCCACCACGGCAAAATAGTACCTGGAGTACCAGAAAGAACCAACCAAGGTACATAATAGTACTCACAGTAAGACTAATAAAATCACTATTTAAAGCCATATTTAATCGAAGGTGGAAATTAAAATCAGCAGCTTTTCTTCTATGCCAAGCCAAGATGTCCTTAACACAAGCCATATTTACCTCATCCTGCTCTTCTCATATTCACGCAGCTTCTCATTGTAAATCTCATCATCATCGCTGTCATCGTCACCGTTTTCCTTTTCATCATCAAATAGACCAATGGGGCCATGAACTTCCTCCTCTTTCATACGCTGGAGACCAAACTCAGACGGATAGACAGCTACCGATTCGATCATTCCATTAGACGGGACAAACGAACTTAATAACACATACAAGTCAACAGCCTACAATGACAACAAAATAATCCATAATTGAACCCTAAAAAATTCAGAAAAATCTACATTATATCCAAATAACCAACCAAATAAAAGCTTTGCTTGAAGCACATTATCAAACTTGATGAATTACGCACCTTAACATACCTCCAGTCCATGTTAACAACAGCAAGCCTATGTGTCTCTTGCGCAATCGCCGGCACCTCTTCCTGTCGATACAGCACACAATCATCATCACAAACTCAATTAAGAAGCAAAAACATCCCAAAATTTTCAAATAATTCCGACGAATAACAAGCTTAACGAGCTCAAAACAAGCTCATTCAATCACACCTTAAATTCTGTTTGCTAATATCCTATCCCAATTATTGAGAAAATAGAATAAAAAAAATCATTTTTTTTCTCATCTAGAGATATTTTCAATTTTAACCAAACTGAGCTTAACCAGCTGCAATTTAACCGTTGCAGAATCATTACCTTCACTTCAGATTCTTCCTCATCGTAAGCCTCCACGTCAGCACCTTCCTCATCTGCATCTGTATCCGTATCCGTATCGGCATCAGACTCCGATTCACTCTCCTCTTCCGACTCAGCCGATTCCGACTCAGTCCCTTCTTCTTCTTCTTCTTCTTCTTCTTCTTCTTTATAGTAGTGTCTCAGAGAAGCGTGAGTGGAAGGTGGGCCCTTCTTAGGCCTGCCCCTCTTGTCAACGGGGGCTTCACTGGGCCGGAAGCTCTTATCTGTAAACATTCGGTCGAATCGCGAATCGATAGCCACCTTGGTTTTGTGTTTTGGCGCGTCCTCCCGGAACCGAGGATCGGTGTGAAGCGACGAGAATCTAGGGTCGCTGATGACATTATTGCTTCCATCGTTGGTGTTATTGTTCTTCTCATCAAAATCGTTGTTGGAATTGTGCTTCTCGCTGTTGTCCTTCTTCTTCTTGCTCTTGTTCGTCTTAACATTGTTTTTGGATCCCATTCTGTGCTTGAATCCAACGACGTCGCTTCGTGGCGGTAGTGGAGTTTGCAGGGTGCAACAGCAGAGTCAATAAAAAAGAGGGTTTTGATTATAAATGAAAAACGTTTCGTTAGTCGTTAGGGTTTTAGCCAAATTTTTTGGATTGTGGGCTCGGGTTTTTTGCTGCGGGCCAAGTCCAACTAACAAACACTTCTTTTCGTTATTATGCGTTTTCTTTTTATTTAACGTGATGGATTAGTCTTTTTATTTTTTTTGGCATCACAAAGATCATTCATCATAGTTACATTATTTTTTTTGGATTGGTCGAGTGGTCAGCTCACTCGTCCGCTTAAGCAAGTGTCGGGGATTTGAATCCCTCTTTGTGTATGCAGCAACCCATTGGTCAGTGACAGACCCTTAAATGAAGCTCCGATCCGCGACGGATTAGTTCTTGGTCTATCGTTCTATGGGCAAACAAAAAAATAGTTACATTATATCAGTTAATTTTATATGATTTTTTTTTTTCAGTTTTCACTTCTCACCCATATATCTCTTACGTTTCTTGTGGGTTGAAATGAAAATATATGTGAATAAATAAAACAAGCTAAACTATAATTGAAAATTAAAAAATATATTAATAAAAAAATTGAGATAAGAGGTGGTGGTCATGATAAAGGTAGCTCCACCTAAGGGCACCATTATTCATGCTACCCTTGGCCCTTGGGTACACCTCAGGTCTATGCTTTCAAATTTCAATTCCCTACTAACTCAATGGGAGACTACATTTTTCTAAAGTGATAAAGTTGACCCAAAAAAAAAAGTTTAAGTATATGATGAAAATTTATAAATTTAATTATGATTAACTCTTTTTTTTGCAACAAACTCTTTTATCTTATGTTATTATTACTTTTCTCATTTAGAAGTTAGTTTTTTTTCTAAAGTTTGGTATTAATTTTTTTTTTTTTTTGTCTTCAAGTTCTTTTATTTGTAAGTACTAAATACCATGTAAACTTAAGTACAAAAAAAAAAAAAAACTAAAAAGAATATGTATAAATATGAATAAATACAAAAAACATTTTTTAAATAATGTTTGTTGTTCCCCTTTCTGGAACTTACCCCAATCTCCTCTATACTCTTCTTCTTCACTGAACTCTGAAGCTCACAATCCACCTGATTATGGCGCTTGCTCACTATTTGGTTGCAGTTCCCATTGAACCTTCCCCTAAATCCCCAAAATCTTCCTTATTGAATCCACCATTTTCAATTTCATCAAACAGTTTAAACTTGTTTGCTTCTCTCCCTTCCAAACCTCATAAACAACACTCTCTATTCTCCAGATTCCGCAGGGTCACCCATAAAGGTGAAAAAAATTGCTGCTTTCATAACGTAAATTGTGGTTATTTGAGTAAAATCGGTTCTTTTTTATGTGGGCAATTTTTGATTTCTTATACTTGCATTCAAGGCATTGCATTTGATTATATGTTCAGCTACCCTTTTTTGTGAAGTTAAAAAAAAATGATTTTTTTTAATTTATTTATTAAAAATTGATTTGTTGCCTTCTCAATTCAGCTAAGGCTAAGGCACAAGAACCTGAAGTGAGTGCAGCTAGTGATGCCTTTACACAATTCAAGCATCTGCTTTTGCCTATTACTGATAGGAATCCTTATCTCTCTGAAGGAACAAGACAAGTGAGTTTCTATGATGCACCTTCTTTGATTCTATGTTGGGATTGAAAGTTTTTTTTGACCTAGTTGATGATGGTATTGTGATTTGTGAATATACACAATTTGTTTGTTTTACAGAGAAGTCAATACAAATAGTCACATTTTAGTGAGTAATGGAGAAAACATATCATCTGAAAATGAGAATAGAAAACAAATCAAATGGGATCTTTTTGATACCTGATAGAATCCTTGACATTTTTTTCCCATTCTTCACCAAAGATTAACTTGTGGTTAATGCAATTTTCATTAGGCTATAGCAACTACCACTGCTTTGGCAAAAAAGTATGGAGCTGACATTACAGTAATAGGTAAGTCATCATATCATTTATATGCAAATCCTCAATTCAAGTTTGGAACTTTTACTTGGAGTTTTGATTGTACACCAAAAATTCAATTTTATTGTGTATGAATAATTCTAACATGACCCAAGAAAAGGCCAAAAAAGAGTTCCTCTCGTGACATTAGTGAAGGTCTCAACACTTGTTCTCCACCACCGTTTCACATTTTTAGTTCTTATGTTGTTTATCTGTCACTAATAGAAGTGTTTTCCTCATAAGTTTACCTACCCTTAATCTCTCCTCTTAATCTTTCTTTACTTAATTTATTTCCACATAACTACACCCGAATCCGGTTTCAAATTAAAATCTGAAGGAAAATCCTTTTTCATTCTTTTGCTTTTTGATCATTTGTAAATTGAGAATTTATTTGGAGCGATCGGCATACCCTTTACATGTTTATATGCTTTTGCAGTTATTGATGAACAGCAGAAAGAGTCACTACCTGAGCACGAGACGCAACTATCCAGCATCCGCTGGCATATTTCTGAAGGTTTGCAAAAGCAATTCTTTGTTTTGTTTATAGTACTTGGCATTATGCATGTTCATGCCCTTTGAAGCACAATACCAATACTAAATTTTCTTGTTTGGTTAAATATCCTTTCACGGTAGAATCTTTCATAGAATGTTTTGGTATTGTGTAACATGGGAGGTTTGTTTGCATAAGCTTATTTTTGGATTCACAGGTTAAAAAAGTTTATAACCATGATCTCCCTGTGATAGATTTTGGACCCCAAAAAAAGAAAGAAGAGTAGGAGGAGAAGAAGATTATTTTCTAGTATATAAAGGTTACTAAACATGGTTGTACTGATGTAGTTGTTTTCATAGAGGTTTTGTGAAACTTAATTATGCATGCCGCGATTTCAATCTAAGAGCACATAAGTTTTTTAATGTAACGAAATCTTGGCTATCATAGTATCAAGAATAATGAATTGATAATTTCATTAGATTTATTTGCTCCATTTGCTAGTCAAAAGGTTTTCTGTCATACATTCTCTGGTAATTATTATGATCATTTTCTCTTCTATGCAATGATTATTTATATGAATTGTCTAAATGGTCATTTCCTAATAGATTTCACTAGGTTTGTTAGATATATGTCCCAACAATATCTAGGTAGAAAAAGGCTTTCATTGTTGTATCATGTCCGAGAGCTTCGAGTGATTGTTCGATCTGTTTGTTCTGTATTCATAAAACATATATACAGGTGGATTCAAGGATTACAACTTACTCGAGCGGCTCGGAGAAGGGAGCAAGCCAACGGCGATCATTGGCGATGTTGCCGACGAGCTCAATTTGGACTTGGTAGTTATTAGCATGGAAGCAATCCACACAAAGCATATAGATGCAAACTTGCTTGCCGAGTTCATTCCATGTCCTGTTATGCTTCTGCCATTGTAGTTTCCATTGTTTTGGTAAACATTGCAGGGCATGCTTTTATCCTGGTTGCTGTCCTTTCTGCAATCTTGATATTCCTTGTTCTTAGCATTTGATTTGATTCTACAGTTTCTAGGATAATTTTGTTGAAAATGTTTGATTGCATCTTTTACTAAGATGGGTTTATATGTATATATGTAACGCAGAACAGAAGTGGATCATGTTACAATTTCCTTTTTTTTTTTCCGAAAATATTTAGTAACAAAAAAATTTAGCCAAAATCAGCTAGAATTTGTCTTATTTAATATTTATTAATTGGTGCAACAATTAATGAATGCTAAATAAGGTAAGTTTTGACTGTTTTTTTTTTTCGAATATTATTGTTTTTTTCCCCTAACAATTACAGCAAGTTTTATTAAAAAATAGAGAAAAAAAGGACAAATAGGTCTCTAATCTTTTGCTTCGCGGACATTTTCGTATTTGACAATTGAAAAATACTTTTAATTCCCTGACATTCACAAAACTTGGACGGATCAGTTCCTTCGTCCAAATGCCTCCGTCAGGGACTGATTCGTCCAAGTTTTGTGAAGATCAGGAACTTAAAAGTATTTTTCAATGGTCAGGAACGAAAATGTTTGCGGGACAAAAGATCAGGGACTTATTTGTCATTTTCTCTAAAAAAATATGAAAAGGTTTAGGGTGTTCGAATTGAGTCACTTTCTGTTTTTAGAATTTTGTGAAGGAAAAAAATAAAAACACAAATCAAATAGATTTTTAAGTTTGTTTATATTTTTAATGAATTGACTGCATCAAAAATTCAAAAAAAAAAATATTCTATTATTGTCTTTTTAACAAGTTTGTTAATTTAACATAGAAAAAGAATTTAGAGTAAATTACACTAGATAACCCTCTTAAGATTAGATTATATTACATTATGCTGGGTATGGGTGTTTGCGGTGCGGTTTGGTTCGGTTTTAAGGAAAAAAGTCATCCGATCTGAACGCTTAA
This sequence comes from Arachis ipaensis, assembly GCF_059453495.1. Taxonomy (NCBI): domain Eukaryota; kingdom Viridiplantae; phylum Streptophyta; class Magnoliopsida; order Fabales; family Fabaceae; genus Arachis; species Arachis ipaensis. The sequence goes on from NC_142436.1 coordinate 224,697, forward strand.
TTTATGTGCGGTGCGATTTGGGTTGGATGAACTTTTTTGGAAATCCGATCCGATCCGATTACAAGCGGTTTGGATCGGTTTGGATTTGCAGTTTTTTAAATAAAAAAAATTAAATACATATAACAAGTCTCAACATCAAATTTTAAATAACCAACAATGACATAACAAGTCTTAACAATATCTTAAAAAGCCAACGATAATATAACGATAAAAATAAAATTATAGGTTAGTTAAAATAAATAAATAAATAATATTTTGAACATAAAATATTTATTAAATAATAATAATACATGAATAATAGAAAAATGTATAACAAATTGAACATGTTATAAGTATAATTGTAAATATAATAATAAAATAATAATATTATAGCACATTGTGCGGTTTGGATCGGATTGGATCGGTTATGAAAAATAGATCCAAAATCCGATCCAATCCAGCGGTTTGCAAAAAATAGAATCCAATCAAATCCGAATTAGTGCGGTTTTAATCGATTTTCGGTTTGAATTGGATTAAATAAGCAGTTTAATTTGGATCGGTTTGGATTTGAACACTCCCACCTCATTGATTACTGTTCACATTCACGGTAACATGAGTAAAAAAGTGAAGTAATAATGATATTTGTACTATATTTGTTTATATTTTTTATCATATAAAAAATAAACATTTAAGTTTTATTTTTTATCAAATATTTTTAATATAAAAATAGAAGATTATATAAAAGTGATATGTATAAATAATGAGTGAAATAATTGATATTTATTTATGGTTATACATGTCACATCTATTAATAAAATAGTACATGTTAGAAACACACTTGTTTGAAAGCTACATATAATTAAGAATTAATTAGTATGTAGTATTAGTATACAGGGGAATAAAGCTAAACATAAATATATTTAAAGGTAGCTTTCATTCAATTTTCCAATAGTGAAGCTTCTTCAAGAATTTGTTGATTTATTTTGGATTTTGTTTCAGTAAACCTTATTACTCAATCTTCGTAGAACAACATGTTATTATTTAAGAGAATTCATACTTTTTTTTTTATGATAATTTGATTCTGATACAAAATTGTACAAATTTAAGCAGTTATAATTTGACCTGTAACTAATTTTTATCTTTCAAATCGATTTGGTATTTGATTTTTGATTAATCCTATTAAAATCGGTCAATTCAGTTTGATGCTTAAAAATATGGTTAATAATGATATTTAAATAAGATAACAAAAAATTCGGGTAAAAATTAATTATCCGTAAAAAGTGGACTCTCAAATTTTTTTTTTTTTAATTAAGTTCAAGATTGTCATGATAATGTTAGATATTTTATTTATCTTAAATCATCATAATTAAAAAAGTGACAACATAACAACAATAGAAAACAAACGAGAGAGTTTGGTTTATATAATAATAATAATAGACGCATTAAAATTATTTCTATATATTTATCTACTTATTTTTAATATATATTTTATATTTTAACATATATTTTATACTAATAACTAATTTTAGTGTATATATAACACAGTTAAATTATTTTATATAAACACCTTATATAAGTAACTAGTTAATAATAAATAAGTAAAAATTAAAAGGAAAAATTGGTGCTTAAACTTGGATGCCAAATTCAATTAAATGGTAGTAATAACAATAATATTATTTGTTTACAGTATCAATAATTCAATTCAATATACTAGAATTAATATCTAAAAGCAATGTATCTTTCAAAAAAACCAATAACTTATAACTCAAATAACATAATCTCCTCATACTTAATTAAGAGGTTGTGGATTTGAGTCTCATATCTTTAGTAAAAAAAAAAATATCTTCCAAACAAAAATTTTAAAATAGTAAGATAAAAACAACTCCAACCAATTTTTATTTTGAATTAATTTTAAAACTACCTTATTAACTAGTAGCATTCCAAAAATTTGAATGAGTTATACTTATATCTTTGAGCTGCTATCATATCTTATCTTATTTAATATGTAATATAAATAATTGAGAATGAAGAGAGAGAAAGAAGAAGCTTGAAAAATAAAAACACGTTTTGGTGCCAAACAGAGCCTTAGGTTCCTATAAATGCACACACTCTCTTAACAAACCTCCTCTTCTTCCACCCTCTTCTTCTGCTTCTCACTTCCGCGATCACACAGCGAGAGAGAGAAAGAGAAAGAGAGAGAGAGAGAGAGAAAGAGATCGGAATAATCAAACCGAGCAACGAACCCTAACTAATTTCGTTTTTTCTTCTTCAATCTGTTCTCGGTCACGTGATCACTCCCAATCCATCACGTGATTATTCGATTCCATCATCGTTCCGATTCCAATGGCCATGACCGGTGCAGGTGCTCCTTCCAATCATTCACCGAATCTCACCGTCGTTGGAACTGGAGGCGTTGGTTCCTCTGCGTGGAGCCACGTCGCCGCCGCCGCCGCCGCTCCTCCTACGCAGCCGCTCGTCGAGGCTCCAGCTGTTTCTGTGAATTCTGTGCTGCCGGAGGAGCCTGGTCGTGAGGGATTTGACAACGGCGGGAACAATGGCGCCGGTGGAGCCGGGAGGAGGCCTGCTTGGAGCAAACCCTCGAGCGGCGGTGGTGGTGGTGGCTCTTCTTCGTCGGAGGTCATGGATGCAGATTCTTGGCCGGCGTTGGTGGAGTCAGCCAGGGCTACGGCGAAATCTCCCGCGCTGTCGGAGACTGCTGCGAAGGGCCCTGTGCCGGAATTGCAGGTTGTGATTTTTTTTTGTTCCTCCTTTCAGATTTTGATTTGATTTGGATAAATTAAATCACATTGTTAGGAATTTCAATTGTTACATTATTTATGATTGTTAAAGCTTTCAAATCCTTTATCGGAGGAGTTCTTAGCTGACAGTGATCGAAAGTTAGAGAATAACCTAAAGAATTAGAGAAAATAAATGAAAAAGAAAAAAAAAATGGTATTGCTTGTTATTTTTAGGGCACAATCGGGATAGTTCTAATTACGGAACAAATAAAACAGTAGTTAATACTTAATGTCACTGATTGAGTATTGCTAGAAATTGCGTTCGTTCCCCTTGATTTTACTTTCATGGACGTTAGTTGTTGTTTGTTTGTTTAATGTACACACTGATGGTTATTTGTTTTTGAGTGGTAATTATAGAATACTGGGAGCTCTGTTCCTTCTTCTCCACAGAGGCAAGTTAAGGACAATGCAGGCATGAGCAATGCAGTGCCGACTCACCAAAGGACATTTAGAAGGAACAATTCAAATACCTCCTCTAATGGAGGCCACCCACAGCAACATTCTGGTCCTCAAGGTTCTGTCACTGCATCAGGGCCCCAACACCATGGCTCTAGGACTGGATTTGGGTCTAGTGACCACCCTCAGCAGCGTAATGACCATCCTCAGCGTAATTCGTTTAGAAACCGGAATGGTGGTCCACATCCTCGTGGAGATGGGGGTCACCATCATAATTATGGTGGCAGACGTGATCAGGGACATGGGCATCAGGACTGGAATGCTCATCGAAACTTCAATGGCAGAGACAATTATATGTCGCCGAGATTTGGTCCGAGGATGGTGCAAGGTCCGCCACCACCTCCTCCTAATCACTTCTATGCTGCACCCCCAACGATGAGGCCTTTTGGGGGCATGGGGTATTCTGGTACAATTTCTAAACGTTAACATGCTATTTAATGTTTGTGTGTATGGATATGTTCTGATGTTTACATGCATTTTCAGAACCACCTCTTCAGCAGATGGTGTACATGCCATCTCCACACCTGGATTCACTAAGAGGTGTTTCTTATATTCCTCCAATACCACCAAATTTGATGTATTATCAACCTCCTGATCCTCACTTGTATACAAAGATAGTGAACCAGATTGATTACTATTTTAGGTAATTCTCATATTTTTGTTAGCTACAGTTTTCATTTGGTTGCTTTACTGATTTTAGTATGATTTGGAGAGATGACTGCATACATGCAATAACTGTGGTTTTGCAGTAATGACAATTTGATCAAAGATCTGTACTTGCGGCAGAACATGGATGACCAGGGGTGGGTTCCTATAAGCTTGATAGCAGGATTCAAGAAAGTAAGATATTGTTCTTCTGTTGTTTCCAGCTATTAACTACTCCTCTACTCCTTTTCTAGCATGAGTTGGGTTGTTTGTTTGAATTTATAGATGATTAACACTGTAACTTTTTATATTTATTTATTATCCATAAATAATCAATCTACTTCTGGAGTATTCAATTATGTCTCTGTTATATGTACTTTGATGCAACATATGCTTTGTTTGAGAACTTCCCTAGCAAACATACATAGACCCTGATTTATGTTTCCATGGTTGCAATATCAATATTCATTGAATTAATGTTGATAAATGGAAATTGATATTACAAACACATTGTATGTAAAGTCATGTATATTAAAAAAATGACAAGATAGAAAAGGTGAAGACCTTCTCTAAAATAGTAATTTATTTTAAGATTATATGTAATTATTTAACCTTCTAACTACTGTGGTTGTTGCTGGATATTTGAGTTAAATGTAGAATCATCTGCAATTAGATGACCATTAGTCTGTATTTACCAGGTTATGCAGCTGACTGATAACATCCAGGTTGTGTTGGATGCCGTTCGAACTTCATCCGTCCTCGAAGTGAATGTAAATTTTCTAAACTCATTAGATGTCTAAGTTCTAAATTCTCAAGGTTGAAGGATTTTTCATATTTATTGTTATGAAGTTTAATCACATTTGTTTTTCTTTCAACTGTAGGGCGACAAGATAAGGAGGCGAAATGATTGGGCGAGATGGCTCATTCCCCCTAATATCATGAGTTCTCAAACTGTTGGAAGGTTGGCAGAACAGATTCAAAGCATTACTCTAGAGTCAACTAACAATGACAGTGCTCAAGGATTAGATGCTTTACAGAATAGGCCTTTTGGGGAATTAAATAGTCAACTTCTGCCCTCCACCAGCGATGGTGGTCAAGCTGGGATTCAGGTTTCAAATCACTCAATTTCTGCGCAAAACTAGTTTCAGATGTTCTAAAAAACATTTTTTGTGGGAGAATATTCTTAGGGCAAAATGGAAAGCAGGTATCTATCATGGTCTTAATTTTTACATGTGGCATGGTGGGATTCAATTTCTCATGAGGTATATAGAAAAACATGATTGAGAAATGGGAAGGAAAAATCCCTCAAAGAATAGACACAATTTTATACATTATAACAAAAATATATATATACACGGCTGTCCTATGGCATGATGGTGGTTGTTTGTTTAAATCAGGGGATTTGTTTTTCTACTTTCTTCTTTCTTTTTCCCCCAAACCTTCCCCTCAGCTATTTTTTAGAATCTTTGGGGTCAATTTCTCTCCTTGTACCTGCTATAATTGGGTGTTGAATGAGTTCTCCGTGCTGCTGCAAGTGAAGGGTGAAGATGGCTGTCTATGGTGGAGATTGTCTCTGCAACTGCTTAACAGATGATGATTGCATGATTTTGCAGTCACATGTCTGTAATGACTTGGTCTTTAGACTTTTTTTTTTAATTTGTTTTTTTTTTTAATTTAAACTCACATTTTCTTAGGTTTAGATTATCCTTAGGGGTTTATTTTATTTTAAACTTATGGGGATTATGATAGACTTTTGAAGTTTGAATGATGTTTAACTGATCCTTATGACAATTTATTTTGATTATGTAATTAATTTGATTTATTGTATGATGTTGGTATATTTAAGTATATTTTATGATGGCTTATTAACATTAATTGGTATGTACTTATGAATTTATTCGGTTCCATGTTCATTCAACATTTTATATAATTTTGATTTAAAAAAAAAAGGAGTGATTTGAATCTTACAAGTTAGCAATTGATTCTAAGGTGTGTTTATGGCAATTTTATATGTTTTTAATTTAAATTTTTGATAGAAATTTCTTACAAATATTCAGCAACTACAACTGTCCAAGATTTACATATTACAAGGAAAGTTCATAATAGTAGAACATGATTTGATTCCATATTAACACTAAATAAACTTGACATAAAAAAATGGGCCTTAACATGAGGATGGCCCAAATAACGGACTTTATACAATAATTTATACAAGTTAGTAATATGATGCATATGGTTGTATAATATGTTTCAATATTTGTGTTTGTGCGCGTGACTTGGTGGGTGATTGAAGATGGGATTATATAGTGCATGGGGGTAGCATTAAAGGGTGGTTGAAGTTTTTTATACCGATATTAAGCATGATGCCCCCATGTAATTTAGTCAATTGTGTCCTTTAATTCGAATAAGTGTGGATATTCTTTTCTTCTAAAAATTTAATAAGATTTCTTATATGTGCATAGCATAGTTGAGTTTTGGTAAATCTTTTCTTATGCTTGTTTGCTCTATTATGTTCAACAATTGAGTAATTTAATTTCTCCTTTTATCTAAGAAACCTTATTTTTTAGATGACAAGAAACTTTAACACACACATGAGAATTGACTTGTTTAACCCCCTCTTTTTTAACATATAAACATATTATTTACATGAACACACACCAAATGCAAAAATGATGATACTAGCTTAACAATCCAAGGTCTAATAAAAGTTAGAGAGCTTATATTATATACTATTCTTATTATTGTAGACCTTTGTGATTGTAATTTCGTAATTAGACTTTTAGAATTTAGTTAGTATGAAATCTGTTGTATATACGAATGTTTAGGTACTTTTTCTGTCCTTGATTAACTTTCTTTAATCAAATTCTTTTAAAAAATCAAAAAATAAAAAAGGGACAACTCATTTAACGGATTTTTTACTTATATAAATTAAATAATTTTATTAATTACCGATTTTCATAATATTCCGCGTTTTTATCGAAATGGGTTGCATCTCACATTTCGTTTACAGTGTAAACGAATTAATTTTACACATATTTCGTTTACACTGTAAACGAAATACGGTTGACAAAACAATACGTGTATATTTCGTTTACACTGTGAACGAAATACATGTAAAGTTAATTCGTTACATTGTAAACAAAATACAATAGAACAAATTTCAAGCAGTTATAAAAGGGTGTGCAACCCATTGTATTCTTCACAACAAATTCACTACTCCTTGTAAAACTTTCCCAAACTAGTCATAATGTCTACTAGTAGTGTATATTTGGTTGTGTGTATTCCAATTGCCTTACGAGGAACGAGGATAACAGGGTGGTGTTTGAGTGTGAGAATCCGGTGCTGCTGCGCACACGACGAGTTGTCTCGTTGTCGGAGCTGAAGAGTCTGATATTGAGGCACCTCGATCATAGTGGGAGAAAAGAGATTGGAAGGATAGGGTATAGGATGCTAGCTCCAATGGGAAATGAAGTTTTTCGATTTCGTCTGTTTTGACTGCATGACGACGAGTATGTGCGGCTAATGTTTGACATTCATGATAGAATCATGTGTGAACAAGTGATGGAACTCTCTGCAGAGGTCGGTGATGTTGGTGACGATGGATCTGAGCAGTTGAACTTTGTGTAGGATGATCCGTCCCTCGCACCGCCGCCTATCCATGTTACCCAAATAGTAATTTGGCTTCTTCTGGACCTGTGAACCAAATCCTTTTTATAGGCGTCACTAAATAGAGACGTTACAGAATACGTGTGCACACGTCATACAATAAACAAAATGTGATATGTAATACATTTGGTTAAAATACTGTATATTATAGAAATCGGTAATTAATAAAATTATTTAATTTATATAAATAAAAAATCCCTCGTTTAACTCATCATCACTAAGACAAATTAAATCAAATAGAACTAATATTTTATTAGCTCGTTAAAAAAGTAGTAGTCTTTTCAATTTTGACTCAACATTTAAGATGAGCAAATTTGAACTCAGTAATCTCGTTTTGGCGGCTCTAAATAATAACCTCTGAGACTTTACTCCAATCCCAACTTTTAAGACTCTTAGCTAGGCTTTGATTGGTGAGTTTATCGACATTAAATAATAATGCTCAATCTACTTTTGGAGAATTCGATAATGTCTATATGTACTTTACTTAGAAGACTTCTAGTTATGGCTTTCCTAACAAACATATTAGGCCATGGTTGGCTTCATATCCAGTAAACAATAATTTACAATTTTATATAAGTAAATTCATGAACGAGTAGTCAAAGACCAAAGGTCCAAACTACTATTTTTTTTTATTAAAAAAAAAAAATAAGTCTTTAATTTTATAATTCGAAGATACATAAATTTTTAGCAAATTAAAAATACACAAATAATTTTTATTTTTTAAAATATGAGACTTTTAAATTTTTCTGTCTAAGATATATAAAGACAAATGAATCATTTGGAGAGACTTAGATGTCTCGCGTTTTAGAAAAAGAGAGACATTTTTATATTTTTAATTAGTCGATAACTTATTTGTTTTTGAGATAAAACGTCAGAAACTTATTTGTCGTTTTCTCCTATTATTATATACACACCGAAGACTAAAATTAGAAATTATATTATAATTGAAATGGCATGTCATGTCATTAATTCGAATAAGTGTGGATATTCTTTTCTTCTGAAAATTTTAGTAAGATTGTTTATATGTGCATAGCAATGATAGCATAGGTTTTTTTTTTTTTTGTGACTGCAATGATAGCATGGTTGAGTTTTGGGAAATCTTTTCTTAGGCATGTTTTCTCTTTTAGGCTTAACAATTGGGTAATTTAATTTCTCCCTTTATCTAAGCAACCATATTTTCAGATGACAAGAAACTTTTAAAGTGTGTTTGATTTGTGTTTTTATTTTCAACATTTTTACATTTTTGAAATTTGTAAACGAAAAAAGTAAAAATAGTAAAAATAATTAAATTCTGTTTTTTGTTTTTATCTGTTGTTTTTACTTTATTTTTATAAAATTTAAAAAATAAAAAATACTAAAAATAAAAACAGAAAATAAAGAAGTAAACCAAACGTAACCTTAAATTTTAGGGTAATATTACGTGACCAATAATTTTTTTGAACAACATGAACAAATACCAATCAAATCAAAACACACTACACCTTCAAATTATTCACCTAAATCTTAATATTAGAATAACCATCCGCACACCTAGTAAAATAAACATCCAATATATCTATTATTTACATTGTTTAATATTTTCATTGTCTACCTATACTTTTTCTAAATTTTAACACATACATGTGCCTTAGTGCATCCTCTATTGGATATGTTCACGTGTCATTTTTTCATTTTTTAATTTTTAAAAAGGAAGCAAGCTAAGATGACTTCGATTATAATTTCCTGTGTCATCAGCTTTGTGGCTGTTAGTGTAAATAACATCTGAAAACCATGCCCTAGACTTCCAACCTTTCTTTATTCCGTGTAACTCATGTTTGAGGCTACTCTGAAATAGAGTGAGATGAGCTAGTAAAAATATAATTAGTTTAGAAGTGGGTTAATTTAGTTGAGTTCGGATAATTCAAAAAATGATTTGTTTAGTCTCTTCTTTCAACATATAAATATATTATTCACATGATGAACATACACCAAATGAAAAAATGATGATACTAGCTTAACAGTCTAAGGTCTACTAAAAGTTGATGAGAATATATTATATACTATTCGTACTATTGTAGACATTATTAGTTTTGTTATTGTAATTTCATAACTAGACTTTTAGATTTTAGTTAGCATGAAACTTCTTGTATAGATGAATGATTAGGTACTTTTTTTTTAATTCCTTGAGTAAAACTTTTTAACCAAATTCTTATAAAAATAAAAAATAATAAAACAATACATATAATCCGTTGGACTAACTATAAAGAATAATTCTCCACATATAAGCGTTTTTTTATACAAGTCTTTACAAGTCATTTATATTAACGCGCTTCGAACCGTCACTGCACGTTTTTCATCTTCTTCCTCCTTATCTTCTTCTTCTTCTTACTGCACGTTCTTCTTCCTCTTCCTTTTCTTCTTCTTATTTTCTTTCGTTTCTTGCATTCTCTTTCTCCTTCTTCATTTATGTGCTTTTCTCTCTGTTTTCTTTCTTCGTTATTCTCGATTTCCATTGTTTTTTGACATCAAGCTCTGAAATCGTTTTTGAAAAAGAAGAAGCAGCGGAAGATGAGGAGGAGAAAGAGAAAGAGTTATGAATTATGCATAAGATGTACTTCAACGAATTTTAGGTGTATTTCTTAAATTCTTTGTGTGTATTTTCATAATCCTTTGAGTGTATTTCTGTAATCCTTCGGGTGTATTTCTATAATCGTTTGGGTGAATTCCTGTAACCGTTTGGGTATATTTCTGTAATCCTTTAGGTGTATTTCTGTAATCGTTTGGGTGTATTCCTGAAGTTTCATTATCTTCAAAACGATTTCAAAGCTTAATTTCAGAAACCATGAAAATCGAAAAAAAACAAAGCAAGAATACCGGTGATAAACGCAGGTAAAACAACGAATGAAAAGGCGAAGAGAGAATGCACGAAGGAGATCAAACAAATTTGGCAAGAACCTCATTTTCATGGAAGAGAAAGAAGAAGAATCGTTCATAATACATGGTGAGTGTAACGCTTTGAAAACAGGAAGCGGTTGAATAATGCATTAAAAGGCCCGTATGTGTAGCAACTTGTAAGACTTATAAGTGAAAAAGACTTGTATGTGTAACAGGCCTCAACTATAAAAGGTCAAGACCAAAAAATAAAAAATTTAACTAAAATTTCACTCCGACCCTAATAATTTCATTAAATATCCCTAACCAACTCCAAATGAAAGCATAATACTATTAGGATCTCTATCCATTGTCTTCGTCGGACATTTTGGCCTTTATGTGAACCTCACCGGCAATAAGAGGTGGCGGTAATCATACATGTAATGTTAGGTTCCTATGTGCCAATTACAATTTTTTAGAGTAACTCCAATAAAATATTTTTGGTATCATTTCTGATAACTTTAAAATTGAATTTTACATTGAATACAATATCTGTATAAAAAGAGACGGTATCACTTTAAAAAAAGATTAACCAAATATTATTACTTGTATAATTCATTAAATAAAATAATAAAAAACGGTATAAAGTTTAAATTGAATTGAGACTAACTATTGGAGTGACAAAATTGAGTCTCAAATCAATTTTTTATGATAAATGATTTTGCAAATATTTATATTACCTTTTGTAGAACTCAAAATAAAATTAAACTAAAACTAAACATCGGAAATGTTTGTAAGGATAGGTAGTTCTGGATAGTTAACAAAATGCTGGTATTTTGCTTGTTTCAAAAAGAATTTAATACCAACTTTCTCTTCGTTACTTAATGTATTTCAAACCATAAAAAAAAAAACGAGTTACACAAACCAATCTTCATCTTTAAATTGGTGTTTACGAAGGTCTTCGATTTTTCATTGGAGGCTTGAAAATAATTTGCTGCATTGAAATCAACTAGTGCCTTCAAGTGTGGGATTATATTGAGGTTTGAAATTAATTGGGATAAACTCAAAAAGCTTTGTTGTTGTGTCAGAATTTGTAGCTGCCAATATCTCTACAGAAATTCCAGTGGTGTTACTTGGTTTAGGAGGTGCTGAATTAGCTGTTTTTGGAATTAAATTTGGATTAACAACTAGTGTCACAAAGAAATTATTGAAATTGTGCATACATGTTGCTTCACAATGGGTTGTTTTGCTCTCCATAGAACGTTGTGGTGTAGATTAAGAAAGTAAAATCTTATCTTTTTGTTGTGGTGGCATTGAAATTTTTTTTGGTTGTTTTTTCTTCCAACTTTTTAGCTTTAGCTTATAAAACACAACTAAGGCAATAGTTTAGGCCAAACACATTTGTTATGATGTAAATGTAGAATTATATATATATATATGTGGCCCTTACAATACAATTAATTGCTTCACTTGTACTTGTTGCACCATTTGGCTAGGAGCATTGCTGGTGGGGGACACTTTTTTTAATTTTGCATGGGAAAAATAGATTATTAATTTATTTGAAGGACATTTAAAGCCTTAAAAATTTAAAGAAGGAATTGATAAATCCTATCAATTGATTTGAAGGACATTTAAACCTAAAAATATTATAAATTGTAAGACTAAATTGTACTTGCTATTACAAAATCTGTGTATTTTATGCTGCACACATTTTTTATACATCTATAATATTATAATACATTTTGAATATTAATATTCAACTAAAATATTATTTCCAGAGTACGTACTGACTATTGAGAATCTAAAAAAGATAATTACTGGTCAAACTAACTTTTTAATTTTTTCAGTTATCATTTTACATGTTTCCATTTCTCATTGGTTACACGTAAAAGTAGTCCTCAAGACTTAATACGTGGATCATTATGATTGGGGCGTCCTCGTTATAAAGCGTCAAATTCTCCATTATATGCTGTAAATATAGGAGTACATAGGGCACAATGCTCTCCGTACCTTCAAGGCTCTCTCACATACTAGTAACTATTATGCGTTTGGGACTTTAAAGTTAGTCAAGATGACAGAATCAAATTGTCTGTAAAATTGATACTAAAGATATCTTCTGACAGAAAGAGCTAATATATTATATTCCTAGAGAGTTATTATATTATATTATATTATTAACAAATGATTCAAAGAAATTTAGATTGTATATATAAAATTCTAAATCATACTATTACAAAAAGTTTGATTATTACGTTATAATAAATTTATTTATCTAAATATAAAATTTTTAATATTCTAATAATAAATTATTTTATTAAAGAATATATATTAGATACAATAATTAATATTTATTTAGATTACTCCTAATTTATAATTTCATAATATTTTTAAATATAGCCAAAATATAGATAACAAATACCTAAATTTAATAACTAAATGATACATTTCACATCTTAAATTAATCAATGATATATAGTTCTATCTTATATTTGAAAAAGATCAATATTATAAACATCTTTTTATATTAAAAATTAACCTAAACAATATTATAATATGACATGAAAAATAATGACATCTATTTCTAAAATAGATTTTAAAAACAAACTTTATGATGAGTAAAACCATTAAAGTTTTTAGTCATCATATTTAATGTATATGTTATTTTAACGAATTAGAAGGACTAAAAGATCAATAATTTTGTTTGAAGATATATATTTCATTTTATAGTAAAAATAACGGTTAATAAACTGTAATTATTTTACTAATGTATGTGTTACGTTACAAAAATACATCACAGTATATTAAACGCAAGTAATCCTACAATAGTGTTGATTTATGATAATTAACATTAAATAATATAATATAAAGTATTGTAACAACTTTATACATCCAATTGATAATGCCTTGGTTATATTATTATTTCACATGATGTAAGTCCAACAAGAAAATGGTCAATTATTATTTGTTTTATAAAAAAGCAGTGTTGTTACTTAAGTTAAGTGTAAAACGATAAAAAAAACATCACATCAATCAAAAGGCAAATCAAATTAATTAGTTTTCACTTTACTGATATAAATTTCTATTTTGTTATAAACACATCTTTGTAGATACTTTTTAGTATATAAATATTTTTTATTATATTTTATATTAATAATTCAAATAAAAATATAAAATTTAAATTTAATTTTTTTAATTGTGTTTATTTTAATAATAAATTATTTTTTAAAATATATATACACTTTATTTTTTTAAGCATATTAACATTTGTGTTTGTTTTAATATAAATATTTTTTGGTGACTTTTAATATAGATCATTAATCATAATATGTATACATTAAAATTAATTATTAAAATTAATTATTAGTATAAAATATACATTAAACAATAAATATATATTAAAAATAAATTAAATTATATATATTTATACATAAATATAAATACATAATAATTAATTTTGATAATTAATTTTAATATGTTGATAATATTTTTAATAAATTATTACATAAAAAACAAAACTACGAAACAAAAGCTCATTGTCTAATTAGATATGTCATTTTCAAGTCATTAATATTTCCAAATAGATAATGTGTACTTTAATTTAATTATCTGATCCCACCATTTATAAATAGAAATGTTTGATATTTGGCAGTTTCATTATTATCACCAAAAAAAGAAAAAAGAAACAAAAAAATGTCTCCATCGTCAGAGTCTTCAGGTTCCTCTCGTTCTTCCTTCTCATCGTCTTCGACTTCAAACAAAAGCAGCAGCAGTATGTCCATGGAACATACGTTGATGCAAACCCACCATACTCATCCTCTTCCTCCACCTCCTCCGCCTCCGGTTGTCACTACTCTCAGCTTGAGTTTTGCTGGTGTTCCACTCACTAACGTGCAGCCTCATCTGCAAAACCAGCAAATCTCTGCTAATAACAACGAACTTCTTCCCCGTTTTGATTCTTTGTCCTCTCTTCTTCGGAGAAAGAGGATCTGTGAAAACATATCAAAACGCATGATGAAGAATCGTGAATCTGCTGCTAGATCAAGGGCTAGGAAACAGGTATAAACCATTTATTAACAGTCTGTGTGTCTTTTTTTAAAGAAGTGCCTTGTGACATTTTAAAAATTATTAGTGAAATTTTTTTTATTTTTATTTTAACAAAGAATTTTGTTGGTGACATTTTATAACAAACAGTTTAATTAGGAACTATTTTTTTTTTTTTTTAAATTATTTTTTCTTAAATTCTAAATTTTAAACTCTAAAATCAGATGATGAGTGACTATCTCACTCATTTATTTGAACAAGTATTCTGAGTGTAAATTTGCCTTGTGAGTACATGTGAGTATACAACAAATTCATTGGTTAAATATCAAATTCTTAAGTAAATTCAGATCCATGCTTGATCTGTCCTACTCGAATGTACTAAAACATATGCAAGAAATAAATAAAAATACTAAATTCTAAATTCTTGAAAAAATAAGTTTAAAAATAATTTGACAGTAAAAAAAAGTTGTCTAATGTTATTTAATTAAATGTTGGTTCTTCCTTAAAAATTAAATATTGTAAGTTTAACTATTTAGTTTTATTAATGAAACTTTGTTTTTTAAAATATATTGTAAGGATTTTTTTTAACAGTTGTATTTATTATTACTTTTAATTGAAGTCAATTTAATTTTTTTTAACAGCTGTATTTATTTATTAGTCAAAATAGCTTTAAATTATAGCCTTACTAATAAGGTTTATTCAATCTAATAGTTACAGTTAAATCATACGATTGCAGTGACATCAAATGGTGTTCAAACTTTTTCAAAACCCTTCTGCTCATCACTATTTAATTTGTTGAACATTAATGATTTTGATTTACTTGTTTTAATTTGATGTTGATACAGGCTTATACACATGAGCTGCAACAAAAAGTTAAAGAGTTAATAGCAGAGAACAATAGACTCAGAAGACAGAACCAACAGCAAGTTTGTTTTTCTTTCTCTGTCTCTTTTATGTTTTTCAAATCTTTTCTAATTAGTTATTATTGATTATTTGAAAACTATGATATTTTTATTTTATAATACTCTTTTAGACTTATTCATTTGCTAATTCATGTGATTTTACATTATTTTAGTATATAAAATATCAATTTCATGGCAATAACAACAATAATAATAAGTATAGAGATTGATTTTTAATTAGTCAATAGTAATCTATTTTTAATTAGAAAATTAACTTTTTAACCTTTATTTTTGGACAAATTAATTAGAATTGAAAATTTAAAATTTAGAATTTATGATTTAAAATCTAAAATTTAAAGAGATGATGAATATAAGAATAAAAAAATCATTTCAAAAAAATGGTTGATAATACTCCTTGAAAATAACTGATTTTTAGTTATACGATAAGAGTTTAGCTAATATGATAAGCTTACCATTTGTAAAAGAATTTAAATTTTTTAATTTAATAGATACAAAATAAATGCATTGAAAAATTAAATTTTTTTTAGCATATGTTCTTAGGGCATAAAATAGACAAACACATATGATAATATATAAGAGCAAGTCGATCAATGTAATTGGTGGAACCACCTTCTCTTAGTGTTGTTCTATTTTTGATCGTCTATTTCAACAAATCAATAAAATTCTTCTTTTGATAAAAAAAAACAAGTGTTAAGATTATAAATTAAGAAAATTTTTATTGAAAATACGAAAAATTTGGGTGCATTCGGTTTGTGTTTTTATTTTCTGTTTTTTTTTCATTTTTTTTAATTTTATAAAGAAAAAAGTGAAAATAAAAACAAAAAATGAGAAAATATTATTTTATAGTTTTCACTGTTTTTACTCTTTCCTTCACAAAATCTGAGAAAACAGAAAACACTAAGAATGAAAATGCAAATCAAACACACCCTTAGTTAAGTTTTCAATGTATTTATTAAAAGAAAGAATTTAAAATCTTCTACTAATAGTAAATTTATCATATACTCTAAGGGAACATATTAGCTAAATTTTTGATAATAATAATAATAATAATAATAATAATAATAATAACTACTATTTTAGATATATGGTAGTGGTACATTTATCTTATGAATGCCTTATTATTGTGATACTGTCCGGATCCATGATTAAATACATGATATATGTAGATAAATAAATATGAATTTTAAATAAAATGAATATATTTTATTCCTAATTGTTTATTTTAAAATATGATTTCTATATGTATCATTGTCTGATCTTTAAAAATTGATGCTTCTTTTGCAATATAACTCATTTGAAGAATTGTTTTCCAAAACTATATATGGTTTGATTATTTGTCAAACCATAAGAAAAAAGAATAACGAATATATATACATGGAAAAAAGATAAAGAAGAAACACTGCATTTGTATAAAGAATTCTTGTATAATATATATAAGTTGATTTAACAAATACTATCTATTATTAGCGGCTTAAAACACATAATTACTGAATTTTTATGTCAATAATCTTAGAAAACATTCGAAAAATTGGTTGGATTAAAAAAATAATAATTTCATTTCAAAAGTTTTCTTATATTAAAAATATTTAAAAAATAAAACTTGAAGAAGTTCATTGTATTGTCATATATAATAACAAAGGAAGGATAAAAATAATAATATATAATATATGTATTTAAAAGACCTCACTCAACAACACATATAAGGACAATTTAAAAAAATTAAAAAATACACAAGTTTTTTTTAGAAAATAGTGCGTATTTGTGAATATTAATAAAAGAAAATAATCGAAATTTTATATATGAATTTGAAATTTTATAAAATTCAGTTTATTATATACACCCAAAATATATATTTACAAAAGCTATTTGCATAATAAGTATATTTAGATATAATTTATATTGATTTTAATATTTTAATTTAATAAATCATATTTGTACCTAGAAAATAAGTATAGTATTAATTGTATTTATTAATATTTAATTTTTATATACGATAATTTTGTTTATTATATAAGTTTGTCTTATTAGTTATTACTAATACATTTTTCTGTCTCCTTTAGTATGTGCGTCTTTTATGTTGGAATAGATATTCCAAAAAGGTATATCTTGTTAAACAATATTTAAAAATGTGTATCATAATATGCACGAAAACGACTTACAGAATTAAATTTTAAGGTGGCCTCTATTATTAATTTTTGTATTAAAAATATTTTTAAAATTTCAATTACACTATAAATATGTTTGAAATTAAAAAATTACATCACATTAGTTTTTAACGGTTTTTTGTTAACTTACTTCTCATTTCTCAAGTCGTGAATGATCTGATACATATTCTTTTATATTGGACTAGACGAAACGAGAGAATTTTTTAAATTTAATACTAAATAATTAAAAAAATGATGTCATTTTGTCAAACATTTAGGATTAAAACTAAAATAACATTGTTTCGTTTAGTCCAATATAAAAAAAATATATGTCAAATCACTCAATGCATGATGTGTAACTCGATACATGTAGATCAATATGGTGTAATTTTTCAATCTCAAAGACCTTTCTATTACAATTAATAGAAGAGTGAAATATTTTAAGAATAATTAATGGTCTATATAATTTTAGTCATTGATCTTAATTATATATACAAAAGAAGTATTCCTCGTGTATTATGATTTTAAGTTGTATTCTAGTATTTTTAGTTATTAGTTTTGACTAAGTATATATTTTATGATCAAAATCAATAGCTAAAAATACTAAAATATCTAAAATCATGGTATATGTGAAAATCTTTTTTTATATTATATATAAATTTTATCATTAAGATTAATGACTAAAAACCACTAGAATATTTATATTCTTAAAATACTTAAAATTTTTCATACTATTATAAAGATATCTCCAAAAAAACCCATATTCTTGTATATCAAAATATGTTGATATGTGATTGGCATTGATCAAGCAATAAACACAGGTATCAAAAGTCAAAAAAATGTTTGGCATACATAAAAGAAGCATATTTTTATTATGGTATTAGAAAGCAATATATTCTCAAATATAAATGACCAGACTAATATGACTACTTTTTATTTTTATTATTGAAATTCTGGTGGTGTTTTTAAATAATGTGGAGAAGTGGTGTGTTTTTTTTGTATGGATAATCACAAAACTGAGACACAGTCTTGTGTATTTAAAATTTTATTTTTTGTTATATTGAGGGTCAGATTTGTGGTTTATAATTTTTTTTTCCACAAAACTGACCAACCGATTTGTTATCCTTTAAAAAAAATTTTAGCTTACACAAATGTGAGGCTCAGATTTCTCTATTACCCCAAATCTGACCCTAAGTTTTGTTTCCAAAAACAAAACTGAGCCTTCAATTTGTGAATTTCAATTTAAAAGAAAAAATTATCTCTATATCCATGAAAAACACACCATTTTTCCATAATTGAGCATAACATATTTTAAACTTCCATAACTAAAAAAATTAGCCTAATATGACACCAAAAAAAAATGACCAAACTACTAGCGGTAGTAATGCATCTATATTTTTTGAAACTGTAGCTTGTTTGCAACACTTTAAAATTAATGTCCCTTGATTGCTTGCAGATAGTTGAAATGGGTTCCAAGCAGGATCCAAATGAGAAAAAGGGCAAAAATAAGCTTCGCAGAAGTGGTAGTATTTAGTTAAGAAGAATGATAGAAGGCCAACATTTCTAAATAAAAATTAGCTAGTATTAACTCAAATATAAAGAAAAAAATTGTTGGCTTCTAACAATTGTGTTTTGTGTTTAGCAAAAACACTATTAGTATTGCTTAGGTATTGGTTTGTATGGTTTGTAAGGTGTTTTTTCTGTGAAGATAGTATTAGGAACCATTAGATGATTTAGCCAATATATTAAATAAAATATATAAAATCATCTAACAGTTCACAGTATAATTTTCATATCAAGATATCTTCACAGAAATATACGCCTTGTAATATTATAAGTAGTATTGTGTGAACTCTATGTATTATGATGTATTATGCTATGCTAAGTGAAATTATGAACTATTTGTGTTTTTTTTTTTTTCCCTTTAAAAGAGGAATATTTTATATATAAAAAATCTTGAGTTGTGGAAGGTTAAAGAGAGTAGAAGACAATGAGAGAAGAGAGGTAAAGAGAAAGAAAATCTGAGAATAGATTTGTTTGCTGAAGTAGAATGAAGAATCACAAAGTTAACTATTATGATGCAACTATACAACAAAAATGTAAACTAATTCTGATTTGATAATTCTGTAAAAATTTTTGTCAAACATTAAAATTAAACTGAATGAATGGTTTTGTTGAGCATGAGAAATTACACATTCAAATACAAACTCAATATCATCAACTTGATATTTACAATCATACAAAATTGAGAAGCTTGTCCACAATCTCCAGATATTTAATCAAAATAAGAAATTTTTATTAACATTAGGAGTGTTCAATGAGTGCATTAATATAATTTGGTATGTAAAAACTTTTAGGTACTATTGCTGTGACTTTATACTTTATATAATTTGTGATTATTTGTATTGAAGGGGGTGACTCACAAATCAAAAACTCACCCTTTCATCTTAGGTTAAGTACTCCTTCATCAAAAGTCTAATACACTAACAATCATCAGAAATGGAAGTTACCTTGATCATGCAGGAATTTGATTTGGCAGCACTTTTCAAATAGTTAAGAGTCTTAGAGATATCAGAAACTTTTCAAATTTTAAGATGTTGTAGAATACATTTTGAAAGAGTAAACGATATCATTTTTGTCCCCAACGTTTACGGTAAGTCCTATTTGTGTCCCTAACGTTAAATTGTCCTATTGGCTATTTGTATCTCTAACGTTTGTAAAAGTGATTCAATATTATCTTACCGTCAATTACATATAATGAATTTTAGTTGGAGTTATGAAAATCTCTTGAATTGAGAATACAAATGTCTGGGTCATAACCGATGATTCACTCCGAATAATAACTCATTAAAAGTTGAAACTAATCCCTGCAACATTTACATAATTCACTTTTTTAAGGACATAATTGAACCTGAACACAAATTTTGGGTACAATATTAAAATCGAACATATCCAAGTGAGTCCTAATTGAGAATGAATACATCCAAGTGAGAATAATTGAAAAATATAATCTGATCTATTAGTATAATTGACAGCAGGATAACATTGAATCACTTTTATAAACATTAGGAATACAAATAAGATGATTTAAACGTTACGGACACAAAATAGCACTTACCCCAAACTTCGGACAAAAATGATACTTTACTCCATTTTGAAATAAACCTCAACAAAATTTTATAAGCTTTTAGATTGATTTTGTGGAGAGTAGTATTAGCTTTAACAGAATCAGAAAATTAAATTATGTTATAACTGCCAAAACAGAATCATCCAAATCTGGTTTACTGAATCCACAAGCTACTGCCATTAGATAATATCTGAACTATCAAATTGCACAACTAACAATTTAGAACAATAATACAAAATATCAGATTCAATTTCTCTTCTCGATCTCTCACTGCATGATAGTCTCATAGAAAAGAGCAGGTCTTTGAGTTGTTCAAGAGGAAAAAGTCTCTGAAGGATCTTCTTCGGAACTAGAGAGATATCTATTTAGAAATGAGACAATACAAAAATTATAAAACTTAAAGTTTCAATGTATTTATTACTTTAAAGAAGTTTAACAACTTCTGTTAATAGTAACTTGAATGTGTCTTATATTAGATCATGTTGAGTATATTTTGGTTTTTCTTTTCTCCTACCAATGTTTTTTTAATCTGTAATCTGTCTATGAATTTTGTTTAGGTTTACTAAAACTTGTCTACTTTACAATGTGAACAAAAGAAGATAGTTCGAGAAATTTCAGATGCATAATATATTCTGTGTTCGCATGTGAAGAAACAAATACAATAATTATTGAATGATATTATAAGTCTGAGTTTGTCAAAATGGTTATGTACAGGTGCTAAGTGCTGAAGTAACTAAAGGAATCTAGGGAGCTAAATCCATAAGTTGGTTCAAACAAGTGAACATTTTATATACCTATTAAAAATTGGATTATATTGGAACCGTTAATGATAGTTTTCGGTGTTATGTATTCAAAGCAAGCAACACGAATAAGAAAGTAATTCTTTTCTCAGAAGAAAAAAGCTTGGCAAAGAATTGAACATTAAAACATGGTACCCAGAAACAAATCATTCCTCCACCATAATCAAATACTTACAATTTCAAGATCCAAATAAGAGAAAGTCTTGTCACCAAGTCACCAACATTGACATAACAAAAATAGGGAAAACAAGATAAACCATCAAAGTAAAACTAGCAACTATAGCATAAATGGAACCACAGGGCACCCAATCTCAGAAGCTATGCATGCAGCAGGAGAAGCAGCAGATCATCATCATTCAAACGCCCACTGGTTTTCGCGGCGGACCTCCTCCTCCTCCTCCGGCGTGAAGTCGTTCTTGATATTGAATGTCTTGCGAATCTCCTCCGGAGTCTTGCCCTTGATCATGTCTGCCACTGTCTGGCAAGTAAGGTCCAACAGGCTCTTGATGTTCAAGTAGTTTGCAGCCTGAAAGAACCAAAATTTCACAATTCAAGGTTAACCCAATAATCATCATTATTAATCAATAATCTCAATTAGTCAACGTAAACTACAGCAAAGACTACTAACACCATTGACAATTTCAACAAATTAACAACAATTAGGAAATAGCCATATGATACTTGTCACTAAATACTAACTCGGAACCCAGCTTAATTATAGACCTAACCCTAATTAACAGAATACATACCAAATTGTTAATCGTAATAATCATCAAATCAGATAAACCTAAATTTACAAAAATCCCGAATCTCAAAGAAAAAACCCCAGCTCCCAAGTTTCAAAACCCAGAACAATCAAACATATAAATAAAGCAAAATCAAAAGTAACTAAACACCTAACAAAAATCCCAAATTCAAAACCCTAATACCCAAATTATGAAATCAAACGCAAGAATTCAAGACCAATAGTTCCAAAGAGCGAACGCCGAGAATTGAAAACTCACCAGAATTAGATCGAAGAGCGTGGCCTGATCGACCTTAACGAATTCAGCATCCCACATCTTGAGATCCTCCTCGGATGGCTTCTCCTCGGAAGCAGCAGCATCGACGTGCTTCTTGCAATACTCAATCACCTTCGCAAGGATCTTGCTGGTGACGTTTGGAAGAGGAATTCCACTGTCAGCGCAATCGTCTTCGATCATGTGCTTGATCGTCTGCGATTCGAGAGCCACTGCCTCGTCAACCTCAAACGCCTCGCCGTCGGAACTTTTCAAAGTGATCTTCTTCGTTGACGCCATTTATTATCGATTGAAGAAGAAAAGAGAGATTCTTTGCTGAATTAGTTGTACAGGAAGAAGAAAGAGGGCTAAAATCCTAACCCTAATTTCGTTCTTTTTCCCTTTCTTTTTTCTTCTAATTGAAGAGAACGAAAAGAGCGTTTTAGAAAACGATGAGTTGAAAGGTGCTTGTGAGTCTCAATTTATAGTGAACGAGTGATGATAATTTTTCCGTATGGACACGTGGCAGTATTTTATTGGTTATGAATGTTTTTGTTATGATTAGAATTAGGATTACTAAGAGGATTTGGTGGGGTTGGTATCAGAGTTTTAGATTTGAAATGAAATAATCAAAGATTTTATTTTCAAATTGTAATTTTTGAGGGTTTAATTTGATTTATGAGATTTGATGAATTATATGATTTCAAGATTTATTGGATCTTATCTAATTTTTTAGAAGATTAAAATTTTCTTTATCAAATTTAAGACTTTATTTGTAGGTGGAAACTCATAAAGTTGATAATTGAAAACTGTTAGATGATTTGACTAATTTGACTAAATTTTTATCTAACGGCTCTTGGCTATTAACTTCACGTGGAGTCGATTGCACCTGAATTTTCACCTTATTTGTAATATGTTTATTATGTATTATATA
The DNA here is from genome assembly GCF_059453495.1 of Arachis ipaensis. Classification (NCBI taxonomy): domain Eukaryota; kingdom Viridiplantae; phylum Streptophyta; class Magnoliopsida; order Fabales; family Fabaceae; genus Arachis; species Arachis ipaensis. Next base: position 248,058 of record NC_142436.1, read on the forward strand.
TCATGTGAGTAAATAGTCAAATTAATCTCTAAAAGATCATCTAATCTTCAAATTAATTTCTAAAAGATTAAATTAATCAAAATCGTCTTCGAAAGATTTAAATCTTTCGAATACGATTTTGATTAATTTAATATTTCAGAATCAACTTGAAAATCGGGTGATATTTCAGGATCAATTATTATTTACTTTATATCATCTTATCAACATTTTATTATTAATATCAGAATATGGAATAAGTTTTATTTATTTATTTTATCAATTAAAAATACTTGTCTTTTTTAATATTAAAATTATAATTTTTTATTTTTCTAAAAGTTAAATAAATCCATCTAATTATCGTCGCAACTTCAGATTGGATTTTGAATTGAACTGAAAGATAAAATAAAATCAATCTAATTCAAATTACAACAAATTTTATACGTCAAATCAAATTACTTTATCTTCAAGAAACACATATATACTTTCTTTTTTTAATATAAAAATAAATTTGTTTATATTTCTTACTTATCATTTACTTTTAATATCAAAACTTGAAAATATATACTTGATACTACTTATAATGTTGCTCTATCTTAATATAAATCACAATTTCCCACTATCCTTTTTTTCAATTCAACAATGGGTAGTTTTAAGTTATTTTCAAATTCAGAGAATTGGAACTTATCTATTAACGTATGAATATTAGGTAGCATTTGTTTTGAGGTACTGAGATAGAGATTGGGAGATGAGACTTAGTATTATGTTTGTTAGTTTATAGATTGGTACTAAAATTTCTGTTTCTATTCTCAAAATTTCAGTATCTTCAAAAAGTAAAGACACATGGGACTAAAATTTTTAGAGATGGAGACTGAAACTTTAATAATATTTTATACCCAAAATACCTTCATTTTAATTAATTAATTCCAATTTTATCCTTTGTATAAATTAAATTAAAATTTTATTCTTTGTTTTAATTTCTATCTTCCACTTTACACCAAATAAAATACTGAATTTTATTTCAATCTCTCTCCGTCTTAGTCTTCTGTCTCAGTCTCTCTACCAAAGTGATCGGTTAGAGACTAGCATCGAAAAAAAAAGAGAAAATAGCCATGGAAGGCGAGGGTGTTATAAAGCACAAGGCTTACGCGCGCGCGGGGCTTCTCGGCAACCCAAGCGACGTGTATTACGGCAACACAATCTCCTTCAGCCTCGCCAACTTCTCCGCCACCGTCATCCTCCACCCTTCCAACGACCTCTTAATTCAGCCGCATCCTGTTCACGATTTCGTCCGCTTCACCTCTCTTCCTCAATTGGTGAATAGGTTGAATAATGAAGGTTACTACGGTGGAGTGCGGTTGCTTATGGCAATTTGCAAGGTTTTCCACAATTACTGCAAGGAGAATGCCATTACTCTCATTGAGAAGAATTTCACTCTCTCTTATGATACTAATATACCTCGTCAGACAGGACTTTCAGGTTCTAGTGCGATTGTCTGTGCTGCCTTAAACTGCCTTCTTGATTTCTATGATGTCCGTCATCTAATCAAGGTTGAGGTGAGGCCCGGCCTTGTCCTGGCAGCAGAGAATGAGCTAGGCATAGTTGCTGGTCTTCAGGATCGTGTCGCACAAGTCTATGGGGGTCTAGTTTACATGGATTTCAGCGAGGAAAACATGGATAAAGTGGGGCATGGAGTTTATGAGCCTTTGGATGTGAATCTCCTCCCACCTCTGCATCTAATCTATGCTGAGAATCCTAGTGATTCTGGAAAGGTTCATAGTCAAGTAAGGCAGAGGTGGCTTAATGGTGAAGAGTTCATTGTATCATCAATGAAAGAAGTTGCAAATTTAGCAAAAGAAGGAAGAAAGGCATTAGAAAAAAAGGACTACTCTAAACTTGCAGCACTAATGAATCGGAATTTTGACCTGCGAAGGTCAATGTTTGGAGATGCTGCCCTTGGTGATTTAAATATCAAAATGGTAGAGGTAGCTAGAAAAGTTGGAGCTGCGTCAAAATTTACAGGTAGTGGAGGAGCTGTTGTCGTATATTGTCCTCATGGGGATTCACAGGTAAAGCTTCTACAAGAAGAATGTAACCAAGCAGGATTTCTGTTACAACCAATTGAAGTTGTTCCTTTCTGTCTAAATGACACTGACTTAAAAACCTTATAAATGATGTAATTCATTATGCTCTTCACTAAGAAAAAATGTCTTTTCATTAAAAGACCAATTAGAATTTTCAATGATTTGTTGCTATATTTAAGAATAATCAATATTAATTCAGTTGAATTAATTTTTTTTTTAAATAAAAAAAAAGTTATACTTGTGTCATATAATATCCAATAAACTGAGAGTACTAAAAGTGCTAGGAGTACTCTCTGTTTATTGTAGCACTCTAAACTTGCAGTACTCATGAATCAGAATTTTGACCTGCGAAGGCCAATGTTTGGAGATGCTGCCCTTGGTAATTTAAACATCAAAATAGAAAAATTGGAGCTGCGTCAAAATTTACAGGTAGTGGAGGAGCTGTTGTCGTATATTGTTCCCGTGGGATTCTCAGATAAAGTTTCTACAGGAAGAATATAACCAAGTAGCATTTGTGTTACAACCAATTGAACTTGTTCTTTCCCGTCTAAATGACAGACTTAATAAATGAAGAAAAAATGATGTAATCCATTCCTTAATCCATTATACTCTTCACGAAGAAAAAATTATCTTTTCATTGAAGGACAAACTAGAATTTCCAATGATTTGTTCATGTATTTAAGAATAATCAATATTAATTCAGTTGAATTAATTTTTTTTTAAATAAAAAAAATTATATTAGTATCACACAATAGACAATACCCAATAAATAGAGAGTACTAGGAGAGTACTCCCTAGTACTCTCTGTTTATTGCAGCACTCAAACTCATGAATTGGAATTTTGACCTGCTAAGGCCAATGTTTGGAGATGCTGTCCTTAGTGATTTAAACATCAAAATGGTAGAGATAACTAGAAAAGTTGGAGCTACGTCAAAAATATTGAGAATTTTGAATTTATAGAAAAAAATGAGAAAAAACTGGTGAAGGGACTAGTTTGGTGCACGACATTCAATTTCAGGGACTAAAATGAGTCACTTAATGCAAAGTGAGGGACTAATTTGGTGCATATACAACGATGACATAATGGATGACACGTGGACGAATACTGTTGCGACACATGGCACAAACGGACACGTGGCCAAATAACATTGTGACACGTGGCACAACCATCCACGTCAGCATGTCACGTGTCATTGGTCACCACATCATCATACCATTACACATGGCTAAATCATGAAGTGACATGTGTCACTTACAATCCACGTCATCATACCATGTCATCATGTCGTTAATGGAAAATAGGTCAGGGACTAATATGGTGCATTTTTTTCAATTTCAAGAACGTAATTGGTGCAATTAGAATCTCAAGAACAATTTTAGTACACCACGCCATTTCAAGGACAATTTTAGTGCACGACGCCAATCTCAGGAACCATTTTGGGGTTTAACTCTATAACCGCACTCTTTTTAAAGTTCAAACCTATTTTGGTGTCTATTAAGATTATGCTTCTTCTAGGGCCTTCAATAGAGTTAATTGTGATTCACGACAAATATTCTAAATTTTAATTAGATTTAATTATTCTGTTAGTTTTTATAATTTTACTAAATTTCTACTGTGATAAAAATATTGAAATTAATAGAATATTCTGTTAAATTATACAAAATATAATCGTTTTGTTTAACATAATATTTCATTAATTTAATTACAAAATCTAACATGGTATAAAGATTCGATCGAAAAAAATAATAAACGGTAAAGTATATTTTTTGTCTCTGAAGTTTGGCAAAAGTTTCAAAAATACCCCTAAGTTTTATTTTGTTTTGATTTTGTCCAGAAATTTTCAATTTGTATCAAATATACCCTTGACGGCTAAATTTTCAAAAATTTTAAGACCAATCTAATAATAATACATGAAAATTATGCTTGATTTGCTTATGTTGAGGGTTGTTCTTATAAAATTGTTGTTGAGTTGGTCTTAAATTTTATGAAAAATTAGTCGTCAGGAATATATTTGATGCAAATCGAAAACTTTTGGAATAAAATTGAAACAAAATAAAACTTAAGAGTATTTTTGAAACTTTTATCAAACTTCAAAAACAAAAAATATACTTTACCCAATAATAAAAATTTAATTAAAAATTTAATAAAACTATTAAAACTGACAGAATAATTAATCCTTTTAATTATCTGAAAACTTTTAAATGCATGTATTAACTAAGCCATCTCTTATTTATTAACATTTGAATCATTAGATAGCTCTATTGTAGAACCAAAAAGAAAACTTTTTTCTTTTATATTGCCAAAATCACAGCTACCTTCCTTTGAAAATATTAGAAAAAAATGGTTTTATTTTTTTGAGTAATGATGCAATTAATTATTAATAAAAAAATTATTACTGCTAAAATTTAAGGAGAATTACCGTCAACAATCATCTATTTGTCACATCAATAAAAAAATTATAACCAAACTATTATAATTTAAAAAATTGTAAATTCTTTTAATTTTGTATATGAAGAATGTAAGCCATATTTATAACACATAAAAAAAAAATTAATCATTGTCCTTATCCATGCAAATACTCTTAGTCTAATGAATATAATTCTTTTTCTTTTTCAATATATTTCTAACGAATATAAAAATAAAGTCAAAATTTCATAAAACAAATAAAATAAAATAAAAAACCATATGATGAAACATGTAAAAAAAATGAACTCAAACTATATTAAACCAGGTGTAAGAAAAAAGAGTTTATGATGCACCAAGCACCATAAGCAATAATGTAAAGTTACTGTACAAAATACAGAAATATTAATTCACATGCAGTAGTTTAGTTCCAATGGCCAATTGCCTCTATTCAATAATGGTATTCAAGCTCTAAAGAATCAAATGATTTACCCCTTTCTTCACTCAAGATTCCATGTATTGTAAAGGTGGAGGGATTGTTTTGATCTTCTCAGAAGAACCTACAAAACAGTTTTGCATGTCACATGTATTTTGAGAACAGAACAATCACCCATAATTTTATGCTCAAAAGAATCAACAAAAAAAATGCTATAGGTTGTTTTGCAAATTTGGTGCTGCATTCTTGGATTAATGTGGCTGGATATTGTATACTCGACACCTTGATGTACTAGATTTGCGCGACGATAGGAAAGAAAGAATCTAAGAGTAGAAATCTATAGATTTCGAAGGACAAAGTGAATAGGACATACGAATATGTTCGAGTCTACTCATCGTACTTCGAGAATTCTACTGAATTTGCTACATTATTCAGATTATTCTTGATATGATTTTCGATATTTCTTAATCCCTTAAGTAACTATTTAATCCCTAATAATCCATGCTAATGGGGCTATCAGATTTGGAGTGTATCAAATTCCTTAGAAGTTAAGCAAACTGAATGCTGCAAGACATACCATAATACCCGCGGATTTCAACTTCTCTCCATTCTTGCACAAGAGCACAGCAGCAACACATGAAATGAGAAAGAAAATCATCAACATAGCCACCCTGCAATGAATAGAATGTCAGTGACTAATGAAACATATGCAGATGCTAAAAATGCTTAAGAGTTTATGTAATACTAAATTCCAAAGAATAACTTTCACAAAAAAGAAGTTATATGCTTTAGCTTGATTTGTGAATTGCACAATCAGGATCAACGCAGAAATAAACCAGATTGTTACAACTTTCCATGTAAAAAGGAAAACTAAAAATGAATACGTCTAGATGCAAGACACGACAAAAAAAGGGGGACATGAGTTCATATTTATGCCGAAAGAAGGACACATTATTACCGTGATGTTGAACAACTTCCTAAGCTTCCTCCTTATGCAGCAAGTATAGCAACAGCAAGACAAGATCAATGAATATGCCAATAAGTCATTGCATGCTTCTGCAGAAGCTGAAAAACCACAAAATATTATAGCAACCCATCCTCATCTAAAGTAATTTACAGTATTCGGATATAGATTCATCATTTTAATGCTAACACAGCATAGATAACTAACGTACATATTGGCCTGTTGGTTGCAACAGTAGCAATCTTCGAAAGTGTTCCGCAAGGAAAGAAACATGTCTTTATACCTGCAAGAAAATCATATACTTGTGATGAAAAATACACCAGGACTAGAAAGCTTAATTAATCTTTTTTCTTTTTGTTTCCATGTTTATCATACCCTATATTGAACTTTCCCTTGATTGAAAGAAAAGAGTTAAAATGCTCAAGTGAAACTACACCTATACAATCACCTGCTAAACTAGACTGTGTACAAGATATTTGCAGTGTTCTCACCACAAATTGGATAATTTACATCGAAAATTGCAGCTTTAGTATTAAAAGAAAAATGTGATCGATAGGCACAACTAAATTAAAGAAAATATATTATCAGCTGGAAAAAACATACAAAGACAAGGTTCAGAACAGCAAGCAAGTAAATCGGTATGCCAGTCTTCCTGCTGATATGAACCTCCAGTCGATGGCAGATCCTTTTCTGGAGCTGGTGACCTGTTTGGGGGAAGGCGCAAGAGAATCGAACTTGATTCAATACAATTAACAAGCCAAAAGGTTAAAATAATACATGACAACACCACAAAGAGATGGACGGGCAAGAGCTTTAGTGTAGTGCAAGCTTTCCTGGTTTATAGCTAAGGCAAATTTCCAAGAAATATTTCAAATTTTAGTCAAGTTGGCAACTTGAATGGATAAAGAAACTAATTGAAGCTGAGGAGGAGGAATATATATTACCTTGATGCTGGAAAAGTATCACTTTTTTTATAAGGCTTTTCTTTTTCGGCAGATGAATGACTTTTGCCACCACCACCAGCATCAGAGTAGCTGTAGTTACTATACTCTACTTTCTTATGAGCTTTTTCAGGTGAATAAGCTGCAACTTCTGTGATATCTAACAACCGTTGAATGAATTCACACTGATGTATATCCATAATTGCCTGTGAATATTGTAGTTCAAGTTGAAGCTTTTCGTTTTCTTTTTTAAGTGCTTCTGAGAAAGGTACGTTGGGGTACGAACAGGATAGAGTTTTTTTCAGCACCACAGAGTCTTCTTTGTCCGGCTCAGGCTTTAAAATAACAGTCTGCAACTTTTGGCAGTCATCATCCAACGTGTACTCACGTTGATCCTTCTCAATAACTTCAAGTCTCTCCTGAATATTCAAAAGAAGCATGGAGATTCTCAACCTATTAAGGTTACTCGGACTAAACTAATAAAGATAGATGTTAATCTGAAGCAGATCGAAGTCGTGACAGATAATGGAAATTTGAAAATCCAGGTTGAGGCATAAGAAAAATAATGCAACTTGTGCAACAACTTCACACAAACTCATAAGTCACATACACGAGGAAAACAATGGTAATTTTGATTAAATGATCAACAAATTACAGCTTGGACTATTGACGTCTAGATAGAATCATACACACAATGTAGTAAATCATTCAAAAGTTGAGTTCCTGTTTTATGAATTTTGTGCCAAAGGACTTGTCTAAATTGTAACCCGAGGAATAGTACATAGAAGTAGTATTAAATTAATGGCAAACTAGAAAAGATGAGCAGTGAAAACAACACTGATGTTTAGTATAATTCCAATAACAAAAGCAAGAGACTCAAAGCACCATTTACAATAAGAGATAACTGATAACTGACAATTGAGCAAAACAAAGGTGTAAAAGTTACCCTGACTCGAGCATTGTCAACCAGAGTAATGAGAGGAACGAGGCGTAACAATCTGTCGATTTCATTCTGAGCCTTCCTGAATTGATAGACAATGTTCCATCCCATGGCCAGTAAGTAAAGATAGCTGCGGTCCTGACAACTATTAACCAGAATGTAAGATCTTCTGAGAGCATCCTCTAGCTGTTCTAGAGGCTCCCGGGTCTCTGGGTACCTCTTAAGCTCTGAGATCTTGAGCTGCTCCAACAAGTTCCCAATCAACTTTATATGCTGTGCAAACTGCCTACAGTTCTTCTTGTGCATCCGTGCCGTGCTCGCAGCTTTCACAATCATACCAATCAACCTCACAGCATCTATACCCGTCAGCTGGGCTACATTTGCAACCTCCCCAAAATGTTCCCATGAAGATGCCATGATCTCAGCAAATCAACCTAAGGAAAATCCATCCAGATTAGCTAACAACTTGAAACATGGTTTTAGTCCTTCCTAGATATCTTTCTTTCTAAAAGGGGAAAAATAACCCCTTTTTTACTTAAAAAAATGTTCATTTGTAAACATACTCAACTCCATCAGATAATTTTTTTCTCATTAGAACACAGAAAGCATAAAATTAACAATATTCTATGATCCAACAACTGAACCTTGTTCAACTAAGTGGGGTCGGCGGGATGGATCAATTGACGTAGTGTAATGTCGTATGATCCATTTAGCTCAATTCACCTAGATGGAGAAAGTTTGGTTGTTAAATATTCACCACAACATAATCACAGCAGATCTTAGATACTATAGCTGATAAATTTCACCTTTGATTATGCAAGTAACATTTGCATCTAAGTCTATGATTTGGAAATGGTATAATGATGAACACTCTCAAAATCTCAAGCAGGATCAAGGCCTCCCCTGAGAAATGTTGTCAGAGACAGCATTGCCTTCGAAGATCTTGATGCAGAGACACTGCAGAAACACAAAATTCCAAATGAAAACCGAAACCAACAAAATTATCATTCTTCAGAGAGTGTCATTGAAGCTTCTTGACTCACTTTTTCAACATAAAGCTTTTCCCTTTTCTTTTTCAGTCAAAAAAAAAAAAAAAACACGTTTCTCAGTGGATTAAAAAATTAAAAAAAAAAATCAGCACCATCCTATTCCAAATCTTGAGCTGAAACCAAACCAAACCAAACTAAATTCATTTATTTTTTTTCCCCAAAAGCACAAAAATTATGAATATTATAAATAAAACTAAGAAGTAAAGAGACAGAGAAGGGTAGCTTGTAGCTAGCTTATGTTGTGGATTAAGAAAATGTGAACTTGAAAGATTGATTGATGCAAACAACACATAACAAAACCAATAACTTTTTGCTCAAATAAGTTAAGACCAAAAAAAAAAAGAGCTTACATGGCAGAAGAAAAAAGACGTTTAAAGTGAGCATTGAGATTCAGGTAATGGAAGACATTGGTAATGGTTTGAGCGAAGGGAGCGGAAAGTGTTTGTTGTAATGCGCCAAAGAAAAAAACAACACAAAGAGTGGTTTTCTCAGAGCTCAGTAGTTTTCTTTTTGTTGTTTATTGTTTCTCACTCACTCACTCACTCAAGAGTTTCGGTTCGGTGTCGTTTTGCAGTGTGATTCACTCACTCACTCACTGTGCTGTATGCAGAGCTTGTTATGCTTCTCTGTTCTGCTGATTATGCTTATTTTCTCACTTCCCTTTCATTCTGCATTTAATGCGGTGATTATTTACGACAATTTTGCAAATGCTATAGTGTCTAAAATAGGGTGTTCGCAGTGCGATTTGGTTCGGTTTCAAGAGAAAAAGTCATCCGATTCGAACGTTTAATTTATGTGCGGTGTGGTTTGGATTGGATGAAATTTTTTTGGAAATCCAATCCAATTACAAGCGGTTTGGATCGGTTTGAATTTGTGATTTTTTAGATAAAAAAATTAAATACATATAACAAGTCTCAATATCAAATTTTAAATAATCAACAATGATATAACAAGTTTTAACAATAGAAATAAAATTATAGGTTAGTTAAAATAAATAAATAAATAACATTTTGAACATAAAATATTTATTAAATAATAATAATTCATGAATAATAAAAAAATGTATAACAAATTGAACATGTTATAAGTATAATTGTAAATATAATAATAAAATAATAATATTATAGCACATTGTGCGGTTTGGATTGGATTGGATCGGTTATGAAAAGTAGACCCGAAATCCAATCCAATACAGCAGTTTGCAAAAAATAAAATCCAATTAAATCCGAATTAGTGCGATTTTAATCGGTTTTCTATTTGGATCGGATTGGATGAGCGGTTTAATTTGGATCTGTTTGGATTTGAACACCCCTAATCTAAAAGGTGGTGTTTATTTACTAAAAAAATTAAAAAAATAAAGAAAAGTCTAGGGACCAGTAACTTTATTAAATTCTGGACAGCATATAAGAAAAGTGAGCCATTGAATAAAATCTCACACTAATTTCACACTATTAAAATCATCATTGATGCTATTTGATAGCTACAAATCACAAAAGTTGCTGTCCTCCTAGCACTCCTCAAAAAATAATATTTAATTTAAAAAATATAACAATAAATAATTTTTAAAAAATCAAAATTTACTACAAAAGATAAGTTAGGCAAAATTTAGATACCAACTCATAAATATCATAAAATTGGCCTTAAAGATTAATCTGTAAGTTTGTTTACCGTCTGCATAGTGTAAAATTTAACTCCAATACTTACTTAAGCGTACTAATTAATTAACTATTAAATCAACTCAACTTGGTTAAATTTGTTTAAATTGTGTATATTATTGTTGAATATCAAAATAGCTCATATGTATTTTTTACACTTGAATAAAATGTGAATACCAAATTAAATATTGTATGACTAGACATGGTGTTTCATGTTAAATATGTCTTAGGAGAAATTTTTGAATTTTAATTTATATTCATGTCATTAGAGAATTTACATTTCAATTAAATATGTAAAATAATAGTAAATTCACTAAATTGTGGAAAAAATGTTGGTTTTTTTGTATCAACAATAAGATTTAATTCGTCTGATATTGTGTATTATTTATAGTTCCAGCTAGGATTTTTTGTGTGGTGGCCCAGCAACATGTAAACTCAATGACAGAGAAATTCTTATTTTGTTCATACAGAAAATCCTTTTTTTTAATACATTTACACAATTTATACAATTTTTTAAAAAGTAATATCATTACTTTTAAATTTAATATTATCACTCTATCTTTCATTCTCTTTTTTATTTTTTTTATAATGATAAAAAACATTTTGAAATTTTTAAAAAATACAATAATAAAATAACATTAGCAATTAAAGAATGATGATACCTACTAATTTGTTTCTTTTTCTCTTTCTTTTCCTTTTTAGAATTTAGTAGCTAAGATCACTTTGTGACGTAGTAAATAATTTTTAGTCACACAAAAAAAAAAATTCCCCTAAGAAAGTTGCTAAAGCAAATCCCCTTAATTTACTGTGATTATTACTAAATTGCCACTCAACAGTCAACCCATTTCACCCACTTACAGCTGAGAGTAGTTGGGTTTGTTGTGTGTCAAAAGGTTCATAATTACTGGGTTGACTCTGAAATTCTGATTCATGTAGAATTGTAGATGATTGATGAATATTATTCTCTTGTTTCTTTTGATGTGTCACTTGTTTGATTGTATCAATGCTAGTATCAAATTTAAAATTATTAGCAATATTTAGATTAATTAAGTTCGGATATTATTCCTGAGACTGAAGTAAATTGATACTTAAAAAAAATAGAAACTTATTGAAATTCTATTGATCTAATGATGAATTAATTTGTGTTTGATGAATTTATTATGAAAGTAAAACTTTTAACAAGCTACTAGTATTAATCAAGTGATTTAATTGTGACATTGCTATATGCAATATTTTTTCATCTAGTAGTTGAAATATCAATTTAATTAAAATAATTTGATATTAAGATTTTGAATAAGTTTTTTTTTTTTTAACAAAGATAGGAAAACTCGAACCCACGACCTCTTAGATGAGTATGGGGAGACTATGTCATTTGAGTTATAACTTATTGGCAGATTTTGAATAAGTTAATTATTCAAAAAAAAATTGTATTAAATAAGACAATTTTATAAACTAAATTTCATTACGATTTCATATACTTATTTTATGTAAAATCACAATTTTTCTACCCTCCTTAGTTCAGCTGAATTTTATGAGTTTTTAAGAGATTTAATAATGAAAATGAAGTAACATATACATATATACAAAAATAACGGTATATTATATGAATTACTTTGCTAATTTCCTAAAGTTTCTGAATTGAGTAAAGAAATTGACAAAAGAAAAAGATCAAACTTATGCTTCAATCAAATATATATAGGTGTTGGAACGAAGTTGGATGAAGATATGGCAACTTGAAACTTTATATTAAGAAATAAAAAGACACAGGTGGGCTAGATTAAAAGTTAAGATATTGAAATTTTGAAAAGGATCAAAATTATTCAGAAAGGGAAAAACAGAGAAAAAAGTACGTAAATGAAGAAGAAGAAAGAGAAGGCAAGCAACGAAAGAAAAGAAGAAGAAGAGGAAGAAAAACGTGCAGCAAGAAGAAGAAGAATGTGCAGTGAAAACGTGCAGTAACGGTTGAAGAAGGAGAAAGAAAAGGTAAGAAACGAAAGAAAAGAAGAAGAGGAAGAGGAAGAAGAACGTGTAGCAAAAAGAAGGAGGTGTAGTGAAAACAGTTTGAAGCGTGTTAATATATATGACTTGTAAAGACTTGTATAAAAAAATACTTGTATGTGAAAATTTTCTCTTATTTTTATTGATGTGATGTTATGTAAATGAATATATATATATAGAGATAGTGTATCAAAATTAGATTAAAAAAAAAGGGGGATCATTATAAAGAAAAACTTGCCGTGTAATTGAATCAGGCGATCTTAATAATCCTCTATTGGAAATAATGAATACGGTATCATGTGATCTTTTTATATGCACCTAACGTAACTCACAAACTATGCTTTATATAAGTGCTGTTACTTTAATTTAGTTTCAGGGCATAAAAAAAATTACATAAATATATAATCGTATATTGTTAAATAAAAAAATTATTTTTTAAAGTTATTATTTAAACAATTATTTAAACAGATCAATTTAATATAATTAAATAATTGTATTTTGTATGCACTATTTGTATTATTAGTATTTTAAAATTAAACTCTAAGTGCTGTTATTTACCTTGGATATTACATTAAAAAATAATATATATATATATATATATATATATATATATTGTAATTTATAATTTGTTGATGTCAAATTAGTTTTTAGTTCTAGACATGTTTTGACTTAAGATGAGAATATCAATAAAAGGTGAAAGAGTTATTTTTACCAGTTATTTAATGAATGACAGAAGACTCTTTTGAGTCTTGGTCGGTTATAAACAAGAAAAGAAGATCAAAACTTTAACTACTATCGAAGGATTCGATACTTCAAAATAAAAAAGGCTCTGAAGCGGACGAAAAATAGCAGGACAGTAAGACCCGATAATATTCCAATTGAAGTTTGGAAGGGCTTTGGAGAGAAAGACATCAGTTAGTTAACCAAACTTTTAACGAGATTTTAAAGTCAAAGAAGATGTCACATGAGTGGAGAAAGAACACCTTGGTACCTATCTACAAGAATAAGGGGGACATACAGAGTTGCGAAAACTATAGAGAGATCAAGCTCATGAGCCATACCATGAAGTTATGGGAAAGGATGATAGAACGGAGGTTGAGACAAGAGACACAAGTAACAGAAAACCAATTTGGTTTTATACCAGGTAGATTCACCATTGAAGGCTCTGAAACTACATACCTATTAAGAAGGATGATGGAAAAGTATCGTAGTAATAAAAGGAATTTACATATAGTGTTTATTGATTTGGAAAAAACATTGGATAGAGTGTCATAGGAGGTCTTATGGAAGGTTTTGGAAAAGAAGATAGTGAGGATCGCATATATTCCTATAATTAAAGATATGTATGATGGAGTTACAACTAGAGTGAAGACTCAAGGTGGTGTGATAGAAGAATTTTCTATTGTTATAGGATTACACCAAAGATCATCCTTAAATCTATACATTTTCACATTAGTCTTGGAAGTACTCACAGAGCATATCCAAGAGCCTGTGTCATGGTGCATGTTTTTTGCCGATGACATCGTCTTTATGAGAGAGTCAAGGAAATACCTAAATAATATAAGAAGGTGGATTTGTAGAGAGAAGTTCTAGAAGTGTATGGTCTGACGGAATATACGGAATGTAAGTTCAGTCGCCAAAGGAAAAATCCTAATATAGAGGTGAATATTAGAGAAAACATCTTACGAAAAGTTAAAAGTTTTAAATATCTTGGGTGTATCATACAAGATAATGGAGAGATTGAACAAGATGTAAATCATAAGATCCAAACAGATTGATCAAAATGGCGGAATGTGATTGGTTTTATATGTGACAAAAAAGTGCCTTTAAAACTTAAAGATAAATTCTATCGCACTGTTATCAGATCGGCTATACTTTATGGTATAGAGTGTTGGGCGACCAAAAGAGAGTACGAATATAAGTTTAAGTGTGGCAGAGATGAAGATGTTGAAATGGATGAATGGTCATACGCAATTGGATAGAATAAGGAACGAAGATATAAGAGAGAGTTGGAGTAGCATCTATTGTAAAAAAGATGGTAAAATTACATTTCAAATGGTTTAAACATGTGAAAAAAAGACATCCAATCAAGAGAATGGATGAGATAAAAGATGGAAGATAAATAAAGAGTGAAAAATAAAAAAAAATATATATCTATAAATTAATCAAACAAAATCTACATATAAATGATTTTTTTGTAAATATAATATATGATAGAATTTGTGGTAGTTGTAAAAAAAGAAATATGTGTGATGTTCTTTAGTAATGTGCATAATGTATATTATAAAATACTTATTAGATCTATCTATCACTTTATATTACATGCATGTTACTACACATATAATAATGCATTAATCAGATGTTATTTGAATGATGGGTTGTCGTTTGTCCATAATCGGTATATTCCATGCATGTAATAATAATAAATAAAAGAAAATTGGTATATTCAACTTTTTACCAAATTCTGAAGGGGGATAAAATGACAGACAAGTATTTTTTATTGGTCGTCGTCACAAAGCTCTACAAATCTTAAGACTTGGTGTTAAAAATACAACTACAAATTTTCAAAATTAATTAATCAAAATCTTAATAATAACTAAATAACTTTTAGCAGCAATGACAAAAAAAAAAAAAAAAAAAAAGTTGTCAACATTATCTAGTTTAATTTGGACCCTCTACTAGTTCTTGTTGCCGTGAATATTTTTCCTTCACGTATTATTTATACCATGCTTTTCTTTTAAAAATGTAAAAAATGAGTATAAAAATAATAAAATAAATAAGTATTTTTAAATTGTTCAAAAAGACACGTTAAAATATATAAAAATAGTATAAATATCAATTTTTTCAAAAAACACCAGAAAAAAAATGAAAATGACTTTTGTTACAGAAAAATTCTTAAAAATTAGTCATTTTTAATATTTTTAATTATTATTTAATCAGTATAAATATTAAATTATTTTTAACAAATAAATTTTATTAATTTATATATATAAATTTTGTAAAAATATTAATGTAAATAATTGTATTATTTATGTATAAAATTTTGATAAATATAAATATAAATTAAATATATATTATTATTGATCAAATATTAACAAAAAAATAATAATATTTACCGAGCATGTAACATTATCTTTTATTATATTATCATTTATTCTTCACTCATTCATTATTGTTGGAAGAGAGAAAAAGAAAATGAAAAGTGGAGTTAGCTTTAATTCCTCGCCCAATTTGTTTGTTGATGGTATTACATATAGGTGCAAGACAAAAAATGCTTTTGATTTGTCTAATACCTGAAATCCATTTAGTGTTGAACATAATATTTAATTATTTATCATTGTTGTCACACAAAATGGGACCCAATGCATATGATAATGAAAAAGACCCCCAATTTATTGACAAGAATAATTTTCTTTTGTATGTGCATGTTATTGTGTTAACATGTGGCTAAAACCTAAAACAACAGAAAATAAAGTAGCAACAGTTATTGATTGTTTACTGTGGTGTCGGCATAACATTTTGCTTCATGATGAAAATTTCATGTGTGTTGATAATTTCTTTTGCGTTGGTTTAATTTTTTACAACAAATTAAAATATTTAAATTTATGGTAAATATTAAATTAGTCAAAATAATAAATACTTTAATTATAATTTATGGAAGAAATCTTGAGTTTAAGTCATAGAAATAGTAAATCTTTTTTATAAATTATATATAATGATTGATAAAGAATATTTAAAAAAAAAGAATTTATACATCAAAATTTTCTCATATCTTTGTTATATATTAATTAATTATAATTGTTTTTTGGTCAATAGTAGTGTTTTATAGATTGTTATTATTATTGTACAAATTAAATTAAAAAAAAAGTTAGGTAATGAATATATTTTTTTGTTATTTTACTTTGAATCAACACTATTCAACTCTTTATTTTTTACATTAAAAATGTTGGTCTCTAACCTTTCGGATAAACTAAATACATATTAAGGTGATAAAACTTTTGCACATGAGGAATTATGTCCTAATCCTAGCCAGTATATTGTTCATCGAAAATGTTTAATAATAAAAAAATATTAGTTATAAATTATTAAAATTTATCATTTTTAATTTTATTTAATGTATTTTATTTTAAATAAATATTAAATAAAATAAATTTGATTTATTTAAACTGATTATTTTTTATCTCCTTAACATTATTAATTATTAACTATGCCCTAAGCCTAACAGCTATTACTCTATCCTTTTTCCTTCTCTATAAGTATTAATATGTATCTTTTAATTTTAGTCAAGTTTCACATACATATATAGGCAATAGTATAATCTAGAGTTCTATAGCTAAAAGCTACATTAATTAGGGTAAGTTGTGCTAAAAAAATTGCATTAAGGAATCTCACAGCTTTAAATCTCTGAAAAGGACCAAAAGGGTCATTATAGTTACTTCAGTTGAAAGGGTGCATTCTACATGTCTTTTAGTGCATCTAAGCTAAACTTTATAAGCAACTTGTTTTGGTGTGGTCCTTCACTAAATTACATGCATCAATCAATTATCCTATTAATTCTATTCAACCCTATTATGTACGGATACTGACACAAACATGAAATACGATATGATACAGAGAATACGCATACACAAATTTTAAAATGTTATAAGACACGGAAACACAATATATATAAAATATAAAATATTTTTTAGATAAATTATAATGATATTTTAATATTTTTTTAGTTATTAAAAATATTTAAAATATTTTTTATTTTAATAGATAATAATATATATTATTTATAAACTCATTTCAAAAATATATGTTAAAAATAAGACCGAACACACTGATACGAGATGGTATTTAGATGTGTTTAAAGAAAAATTTTTATTTTTTATTAAGATACAATTAGACACAACAAACACGCGTATCAAACAAATATCGATAAATATCGTATTTAAAATATGTCCAACAAACAAATACACTATCTGTGCTTCTTCTTAGGTTCAAGCTATCTTAAAAAATTGCATTTGGCACTAACTTTTCAACTCAAATAATATATACCAATTTTTAATTGATCCATGAGATGGTCCAACAATGCCATTATGCAAGGTAAACTTGGCATGGCATCAATCCATGATTGAACATCAATAACATTATTGGACCCCCAATGCCTTCTAGTGATGAATCAATCACATATTATGTTTCAAGACCAAAAAGTAAAAATAAAAATCACATATTATATTTTAGATTAATTTATGGTATGTTAAGTTGTTAACAATTTACCGGTTTGAGTAGTTTGACACTTTGACAATAAAGCTTTTTAAGTGAGGTCAAGCTATAATCTCGTGAATAATAATAATAATAATAATAATAATAATAATAATAATAATAATAATAATAATAATAAAGGAGTTTTATTTGTACAAGTACATTAATAAGCACATTCATTTTTTATATAAAAAAAAAAGGCTGAGTAATTTTTTTTTTTAAAGATTCATTTATTTTATTCCCCTTAACTTCCTTCAATTATACTTATGGATATTATTTGTAAAAAAAAAAAAAGTGAAATTTGGATATCAACAGATTTTTTTTATTTGTAGTAGTAGACTAATTTGATTGGAGGTAGATTAAAGAATTCAATGAACTAATATATGAAAGTGGTTTATACCATGTCCATAAGTAATAAAGTAATCAATTTTATATTGAAAGCACGTTGTAATTTCAAGTTACGTATTGTAAAATTAAAAGAAAATGTTATAGCAGAGACATTATCTAAACATGATCGAACATAAAGTTGAACCAAGACAAAATGGGTATGATCTAATCATGCCAATCCAGCTGAGATTTTTGTCAAGATTCATATAGGTTATTGCATTGCCTATTATAAAACAAAATAAGCAAAAATAGTTTTTACTCCTAATTGAAGGTATGGTTATAGAAGAAGCATCATAATCTGTTAATGTGTTAGTGTCTTGGTTGGTTAAAAATCCATTCATATTTTGGTGATATATATTTTTTCTCATGGTATTCTCAGTTTGAGAGGCAATAACTAATCCATTGCATATTTGAATTTCAATTAAAAGTTTGTCAATTGTCAACAAATTATTATATGTGCATAGCAAAATTCGAATCCTGAATACTTATTTAAACAGACTAGTGAACTGTTTACTAGATTAACGCAAGTTGGTTATTTTGGTGAAATAAGTTTTTTTTTTTTGTTTCTCACGGTATCCTCCAACCCGACAGGTCAAGGACTAATCCGTCGCGAATCTGAGCTCCATTTAAGGGTCTGCCGCTGACCAATGGGTTGCTGCATGCACAAGGCGAGATTCGAACCCCCGACATTTGTTTAAGCGAACGAGTGAGCTGACTACTCGACCAACGCAAGTTGATTTTGGTGAAATAAGTTATACCCATTCTACCAAAGTGATTTAACATTAACATTAACATTGCACCTATATCCTCCCATATGATCCATGATATTTGGTTTGGCCCAATGGGTCTAATATTGCCTTACAAAACCATAAGACTTTATACATTATTACACTAGTTTGGCCAAAAATTGTATAGGTAGAATTAATCAAGTTTAATTCCAAAAAAAATTCACATCCAATAAGGAAAAAAAACTAGTTTAATAAATTTTCAAGATAATTTCTTTTTATAGAAATTTCAGGAAATTCAAATATCAAATTTAGTAGTTAGTATCTACTTGCATTTTTAAGGTTATATCATAAATCAAAATTAAGTGGTATGATGAAATAGAAAATCGCTTTCAAAGTTTATGAAATTTTATACAATTGAACTATATAATAAAATATCTCAAATTCAACTATTGGATTTGTGAAACTTATAATTTATATAAAAAAAATATAAGGCTCAAATATAATTAAGAAGCATATTAAATCCAGAGAGAGAGAAATCAATTCTTTTTATTTAAAATTATCAGTTTTCTTTAACTACACTATAATCACATCAATTAATGTCCTTTATAGTTTTTGTGGTTCTAATAAATTTGGGTTTTGATTGTGGGCGCATAAGAATTTATATTGAAATGAAGGTGAATGGATTAACTTGCTCCACATTGAAGACAAACATAAACCAGTGGATGCAAACCAATAAGGGACCTACAAATATTAATCCAACTTCATGATTTTTTTTCTACTCCTACCAATTAAGTCAATTTTCATTTGGAATATGATTCTTATCTTTCATTTGGATGATAAATTGTCAAATCAGCTTGGATTCTTTAACGGTCCAATCACTTATCATTCACTTAATCAATAATATTCACTTATTCAGACTATGAAAATTACTTACAAAAAAAACTCTTAATTACTAAATTATGATCGATTTAATCTAAGTTGGATTAGTCAAGTTGTTAATCCATGAGTTTGAATTTCACTTTGTGCATATAATAATTTATTGACTAATTACAAATCTTTAAATAGAACTCAAATTTACGACGGATTAATGTTTAACCTGTCAGACTAAGAAATACTATAAACACAAAAAAAAAATTATGATTGATTTTATAGTTTTATATTATATAACATATATACATCTATATCAATAACTTAACTTATTGGTTTTGAAAATTTGTGATTGTCTACTTTAACTTTATGACAGATTTTTTCCTTGCCCATAACTCAAACTCAAGAACATTGAAAAGAGAAAATAAGTAAAAACAAGAAACATGATTTTATTGTTTTCTCTTTTTTTCTTTATAAAATTCGAAAAACACTTGAAATAAAAATGCAAACCATGTTGGGCCGCCGCTCTCGACCACAGGAGAAATTTCGGGGAAGAATAAAATAAAATAACATAAGATTAGAAGACACCACATCCAACTCAAAACTTTAAGGTATTAAATTAATAAGTTTCTCATCTTATAAACTCCTCACTCTTTCTTGTTTTCTTTGATGTAGGACTAACTTCATACACTCCTCACACTTGCAACATTAACAAACCAAACGCGACTGAAACATACCCAACCACCTCGATTTTGAAGAAAATACATTTATTAGAAAATCCATAAACTAAGTACACAACCTTCATATGCTTGGTCTTACAACTTACACACACCATCCCATTATATATAGGAGAGTGCAGCTCTCAAGGAAAGTTCCTCAAAGCTTATTAAAACCAACTCAAAAATCCTCATGCTTATTACAATTTGCTCACTCTACAAGGTTTTTATTGTATATATATATATTTATATTGTAAGCAACTGAAAAATCTACAATGTAGGAGGGATCCATATATAACCGTGTGTTTGAACATAGCCGGCTTTTCGCAGCAATTCATCGGCTTCTGCCGGACCTCTACTTCCTGGCTTATAAGGGAGTGGCTTGAACTCCCCTCTATCAATTCTGTGCAACAATGGGGTGAAGATCTTCCATGATGCCTGATAGTATAGAAAATATATAGTTAAGCACATTACATTAGTCTTTCAAGAATATATGAAACATTGTATCAAGCCATGTAACAATTTGTTACCTTCAACTCATCTCTACGAACAAAATGTTGCTGATCGCCTCTAATTCTGCAAAACGCAATACAATTGGCATTATTATTTAACGCGGATCTGTTTCTTTCAAACTATTGAGCTGATTCGTGAGTTATTTTGATGCAGGGCGACAGGGCGTCGACCCTATAATATTCGGTTAGGTGGCTTCACTATATACATCAGTTAGTGTTACTATGTAGCTTGGATGTATAATGAAAGAAGGCTAGAAAAAATTGGTAAGTTATAAAATATGAACTAGGAAAGTGAAGATACGTGTCGAGAATGAGCCGCTCATAAGCCTCTGGAATGGTAACCCCTTGATACCGCTGCCCATATGACAAGTCCAGTTCGCTTTGAACGGTAGACATCTCCAAACCGGGTTGCTTGACCTGCAAGAATAGCACATATCATGGATTTGTAAAACTCTTATGCAGCAAATGCATAATCTAAATCTAATATATAATTGTTTCTAAATACACTTAACATTAAATTATCAAGTGAATGAATACAAGAAACCAATAGATGCAGTGCACTTGTTCAGTAATTTGGCAAGCGAATTTAAGTTTAAGATAAAATAAATAATTTTGACTTCAAACATTGAATTGGGAGATCTATATTTACTATATGAACATCAAACTTCTCAATAAATGCATATGACAATATAGAGAATCATCGAAATGTAGGCGATCATATACCGTAAGCTTCATGTAAATAGCTTCTGAAGGCTGTAGGCGGATAACAAACTCATTTCTCCCTTGCTTTTGACCTAGACATGCACAAGTTTACAGTGAGGTTTCGTTTTGCAGACATCGATATTTTGATGAATGAAGAAAAGTATTTACTAGAAAACATTTATATTCACTTTCAAAGCCGATAAAGAACATGTATCTATGTTTGTCATGTTAGCGATTATGGATTATTGAGATGATCAACATCTTAATACTTTCTATGTACTATGAGATAACATCCAAAAATTAAAATCGTATGGTGCCATACACTTGAAAATATCACCAGGAACGTCCTTGAATTGAACTCGTATCTCTGCCTTTCTAGAATTTAAGGCCTTCCCTGCTTTTAAAATGAAAGGAACACCTGATGCCAAAAAGAAAATCAAGGAATTCATGAAACATAAAAATAAAGTATTAGCACAAAGAAAATGAAAGTATGCCCCAAATTATATTCATTTTCGCTTAGGAAGAAAATGCTAAAGATGTTACCATACCTTCCCATCTTTCATTGTGTATGCGCAGAATAACAGTTGCAAAAGTTGGAGTGTTCGACTCATCAGGTACGGTTGGGTCATCTCTATAGCCTTCATATTGTCCAAGAACAACCTCATCGTCGCTAATAGGTACTACTGATTCAAGAACCTGCATTTTGTGGCCAACAGAAAATACTTTAGACTTTGATTGCATGCCATGGACCATCTCAAAATCTAGATAAATATTGAGGTGCAACAAGGAAAGTTTGTGGTTATGAAAATATCTCTCATTGTTCAATTGCAATTTGCAAGTATGAGAAACCGATTTAATAGGAGAACAAGGATTTTCTGCTGATATTGATGGCTTCATATTAGCAAAGCTGAATGCAAATGGCAACATAACGTGATAATTTCGGCTTAAATTGTAGGGAAAAGGTGCACACCTTCACTTTCTCATCCCGAATGTGCTCAGGCTTGAGAGAAACTGGCTTTTCCATAGCAACTAAGCAGAGAACCTAAATGGTAGAAAAGTGATGAGAAAAATTCAACATTATTCGACATCTTATAAGTTACGATTTAACAGAAGCGTCCACTTGACAAGACAAAATAATTATAACAATGTCAAAGTATATTATTCTATATTGTTATGAAAATGAAGAGATCACCTGAAGCAGATGGTTTTGAATAATGTCTCGAATAATTCTGCCAAAAGAAAAGTTGTACACTGATGATTTATACTTCCACAAGCGTAATAAGAGAAATCGTATACAAAATGAGTAATAGATATTCAATATTGATGCATATGAAAAAAAAATGAAAAATCAAAGTTCAAATTTCAATATCATCAATGAAAATAAAATTGGTATACAAAAATTCTTTTCATTAGTATCCCTTCATTGACTATTTGCATCACTTGTCATTTGAAAGCTTCATTGAACAATTTCATTAAAGCAAAATTCTACACATACCCATATTGGTCAAAATATCCACCACGACCTTCGGTTCCAAAATCCTCTCTGAAAACTATCTGCAATGAAATCAACAGCCAAATGTTCATTTGATGTGGACATCAAATGTTGACAACTTAACTAAAGTTCTAGTTGTAACTTTGACTACAAAGAAAGAATCTCACCTGGACATTGTCGATGTTGTCACGATTCCAAAGAGGCAAAAACAATCGATTTGCGAAACGAAGTACCAACTGCCAATATGAATAAAATGAAAAGGGTTTAGACTTTAGACAGAGCCTATGGAGCAAACGGTAAGTATTAAGTAAGTCATCATATAAACATTTATTACCATATTCTGCACTAGTTCTTTTCCCAAGTAGTGATCAATACGGTAGATTTGTGGTTCCTCAAACAACTCTCCAATCTGAGTACTTAGTTCTTCTGCAGATTCTAGGTCCTTTCCAAAAGGTTTCTCAACAACAACACGTGTCCACCCACCAAGATTGGCTACGAAAAGGCGGCAAATTAGCATCAATAGAAACAAAAGTTAGACATTCCAGATAATAAGTTAAACTTTATTTCATTATTATTTCCTTTTTAGTCTATACACAATAAAATATAACACATGCAGTCATCCTGTAAATCCAAAATCTATACCAGCAGCAGCTGCATTTTAGAACATTGGAACATAAATTATATGTTACAACCATATATTATAGCTCTTACATTTATTCATGCAACAAGTCTTGATCATCTTGCAAACAGATGGATATACTGAAGGAGGAAGTGCAAGATAGAAAAGCCGCCTAGACAAACCCTCTGCGCTGTTTTTCGAATATTCGTGCTCTGAAATCTCTTTGTCCAACAAGCGAAAACCTTCCTCGGAATCGTAAGAGCCACTTACGTATTTGATCTAAATGGAAGAGAAAAAATGAGATAGAATGAACATTTTGGGCTGACAAGAATTGTTTTGTAGTGAGACTACAATGAAATTTATATACAAGTACAACAACGCAAACAAGGGAAATGCTAACCAGATTCAAAAAATCCGATACATCATCCAACTGTTTTGCGGAAGCATCTTTGGCAGGAACAAGATAGCTGCACGAGCCACGTTTGTTATGCTTACAAACAGTTTAAATACTATAAATTAAAATATATGAACTAATAGGAACACAGTTTCTATAGAACAACTTCGTGAAACAACCCGCGAACAAGAATTCGTGAAATGCTTATCATAGAAAAAAGTGTATAGTAAAGATTTTTTTGGCTAATTCAAAGGAAACAATTGCAAACATAAACTCGTCTCACTGCATTTGTATATTCTCAATTCTAGAATATCAGGGAAAGTTGTAACTGATTGCCATCTTTTCCCTTTCTGTATTTCATAAATATTTGGAAAAAATAATATGCACTTTTCTTTCTAGAGAAAGCCTCACCCTCGCAATCGATCTCTCAGTTCATCATCAGAGATTTTTGTCCTTGCATAACCAAAAATATGAACTTCTTTTGGTGGTAGGAATCCCTGAAAATAAATTCACCAAGCATAAGAAACAAATCCTTCAAGAAAAGGTAAAAAACTATTAGAAAATATTCCATCTACAAAAAGAACAAATTACGAATAAATAGTATGGTGATCCTCTTCATCAATTTTCCTTTTTAGTTTCACCTCAGTTCTATGCAACACGCCAATTAGACATGATCCAAAGACTTTGATATATTGCTCTATAAATGGAAGGCACCAACCTGCCGATACAGGTGGAAAAGTGCCGGGAACGTTTTCTTCTTAGCCAGATCACCAGAAGCACCAAGCACAACAATGGAGAGTGAGCCAGTTTCAGATACATTTAGAGACTCTCTTGCCAAGGGAGATTCAGTTTCAAAGCTAGATCTTCTTTCGATGTGCCATTCGTTCGTTCCCATCCTCTAGCAGTACTTGAACTATTCTGCAATCCAAATTGGGAGTGATCTATTTGTCATGTATCAAATCATAAGAACAACTTAGAAAATATACTAACATAGCTTTAATTAATGTTAATGATGAATTCCTTCAAACAAATAAGCATAAAATTGATTCTCAAAACATAGAATTAACAATCAGAAAAAAAAACCATCAATCCAAAAGGTAACAAACCAACAAATCAAGCCAGCCAAATTCAAATACAGTGCCTTTTGGATTTTGGAATAGTTCCAACACAAATCTCAATCAATCACATACCAGAGAAAATGAAAACACCCCTTTTAACTACCAAATTTATCAAAATTGACCCAGATAAAAATAAAATAAAAGCTACAAACTTTTATCAATCATGCAGAAGAGTTCAGCTGAAACTCCAAGAGAGCTGAAAAACAAAGTAAAAGCTACACCCAAAAAAAGAAAAATTTGAGACCAACCCAATTATCAAAATCAAACCTAAATTATCATGGAACATGGGATCAAAACACAGGAACCAAGAAATTCAGGATCAAAAGGGTGATCCACAAACAACAAACACATGCAAGGAGCTGGTTGAAATGGAAAGTGTGAATCCAGAGCAGAAGAAAGTGGCAAAGTCAAGTCATCAATATGAACAGTACCTTGTTGTTGTTATTGTTGCAAAACCTTAATTGATTTTTTCAATGGTTTCAGAAGAAGCTGAAAAGCATAAAAAGGGTCTCTTTTATTATTGAGGTTTGGGAAGTTGGTTGTTCAGAGTTCTTCACCAACTTCACAACTCTCTCTCTCTCACTTCGGTCTTTTTGGTCAGCGACTACGGTGTTAACTGCTAAGTGCTGACGCAAATCAATATTTTCTATAATTCCCGTATTGCCCCTGTATTTTTCATTATTTGCATTCTGACCCCTGTTTTTATGCCTCTTCACCTTATACCTTTTTTTTTTTATGAATTTAGTTAGCAATAATTTTATTTTATTGACACTTTTTAAGAGTATCATAAATAAAAAAGTTGAGTAAAGTGATAATTAGGTTGCTGAAGATTTTGCGTTTGGACAAATTAGATCCTAAGAAAGAAAAAGTAACAATTAAGTCTCTCAGAAAATGAAACGTGGACACGTTACATCCTTCTGTTAGTAAGACTAGCGGCGCCTCTGATGTGGACTGTTAATGTAAGTGAGATGTCCGTTAAATGCCACATTAGAATTACTCTAAATAATGAAGATAAATTAGTCTTTGAATGTTGTTTGATTTTAACATGTTCCAAACCCTAATTGTCCAAAATCCCCAATTATTCACCCTGAAACAAAACAAAATCCTAGCACAATACAGAATGAATAGCACCAGAAGCTTTCAGTGTAATTGCCAATTGTATGCAACAATATACAAGTCTAGAACAATGGAGAATCCTGATCGGTTATTTTTTGGATGCCCAAATTTTAGAGTAATTGATATCTCCTTCTTACAGTTGCTTTGATTTGTTTGGCGCAAAAAGAAAATGTTTTCATTTCTTGACTTTTTTTTTTTTACAGAAAAATTTGCCATACCGCAAATTCTTTAAATGGCTAGATGAAGCTGTTGGGGATGAGAAAGTTGTAGAAAGTAGAAAGCATGGTTGGGAGCAGAGATTGATTGATTTGGAGGAAAGAATTTTGGCGTTGGAGAAGCAGGAATCTCCTAAAATTGTTGTTAGTCGATTTAGGGATGTTTGCTTTTTCTTTTTATTGGGTTTATATTTACAATAGTTGTGTCTGTCTTGTGTAGTAGTACTAAGTGAACTAGAATTGTTACTGTAAATGTAATGTAATTTGTTTACCATGAATGAAGTTAGCTGTGAAGTGTGAACCATTATTGTAAGCATGTAGTTTGTTTACGATAAATGATATTATCTAGTTGTTTTAAATGTGTGCAAAATCTGATAAACAACCACATCAATAATAAAAGCACAATATGTAATCCAAAGTGAAGCATAATTAAATAGATAATAAACATTACCCAAAGTGAATTAGTAGACTTATGAAATTACATCACTTGAATCCAAAATATGACCAAATTTATCCTAAAAACATAAAGTACAACACTAATGTGCTAAATCCAAAAGAAAACATTACCCCCCAAAATAACATTATATCCACCAAAACAGCATGTTCAAATCAAAGTTTTTAAACCCCAAAAAATTAAGTCATGATCCATTCAACCTAAGGAGATCAATATTCTAATGCCAAGGCCTAGGCCTAAAAATTTCAATATTCTTTAGACTGGTCCAGTGTTTGTTGTTGCCCTTGTTTCTGTAGATAGATGATTAGTTGGTGTAACAGCCCAGACCACCCGGGTTCTGACTCTGATACCATCTGTAACAGACCAAACCACCCGCTAGCACGATATTGTCCGCTTTGGTACACAAGGCCTCACGGTTTTGTCTTTGACGATAGGGATGATAGCCGAAGCTCCCACACTCACTCGTCAAAATGCGTCATGCTAGGGAGAGGTATCCACACCCTTATAAGACATGATTCGTTCCCCTCCCCAACCAATGTGAGACCTTACAGTTGGCCCTTGAGCTATTTGTGATTGTAAGGCAAGCTGTGGGTGAAGAACTTGTGCAGGCCTAACAATAGCTTCTTTCTTCCTAAAGGAGCTGGATTTAGTGACTTGTTTGACTATTGCTCCTACACAATACTAGACCAACACCAACGGTTAATATATTCCATAAATAGTAGATATAATAACAGGATTGACATTGTTAGCAATAGCAGCAACACTAACTATAGTTGTGCTTGTAGATTGTGGGATATTCATTGCTAGGACTTGATTTGGCTAAAACATAGAATAATAGTTGCATGAAACATGCACAATTTTATCTTTTAGTGTACAATTAAACCCTTATAAAAATTATAAAAGGGACAATTAAACCTTATAAAAGTTATGAAAGATACAATTAAACCCTCATAAAATATATTGTATGGACAACTAAATCCTCATGTTTGAAAGAGTTAAAGGCTAACCTCAAGATCGACAGTAATCTCTTGTTGTCAATGCTGGGTGCACTTTGAGACAGTGCACACTCCTCTTGAGGGGCAGACTCACACTGAGATTTGGTCCTTTTTTTGGTGCCTTTCTTTATTGTTGGAACTTTTTTGCAAGTCTTGTAATTGTAGTTAGGATTGTCACACTTGCTGCAAGTGATTATAAGACTTCTCCTAAGCGTATTTTCATTCATCAGTGGCTCTGTATGATCTTTCTTCTTTATAGACAATATTAACTCACTACCGAGTCAAGCAACTAAAAATTCATAGTTTTTTAATGGTTTATGCACGATTTTTAGCAAAGAACAAAGAGCTCTAAACTTAAAAAGAGTAGACATTCACATTATTTTAATGGTTCATGCAAAGTTTTTACCAATAAAAAATCATAACCAATTGCTTTACACACTTTCAAACATAAACTACAAATTCTTTACATCATTGGGATCACACAAAAAGAAACCACAACCTTCGAAACACAAAAATGACAAACATTTCTTACTTGGAGGATGAATGTCGACAACACACATTGTCTTCTTCCTTCTACAATGTCACAAGATCGTCATGGAAATCACTAATTTTGGAGAGAAACTTTGATGATCTGTAAGGTAGCGTTTGGTGGAGAGACAGAGACGGAAAGATTGAGACTGAGAGACAGAGACTAAGAGACAGAGATTGAAATAAATCTCAGTATTCTGTTTGGTGCAAAGTGGGAGACAGAAATTGAAACAAGAATGAAACTCTAATTTAATTTGTACAAATGGTAAAATTAGAATTAATTAATTGAAATGAGGATATTTTAGGTATAAAATGTTATTAAAGTTTCAGTTTTCATCTCTAAAAATTTTAGTCTCCTGTGTCCCTACTTTTTGGAGGTACTGAAATACTGAAATTTTAGGAACAGAGACAGAAATTTTAGTACCAGTCTCTGAACTAACAAATATAATATTGAGTCTCAGTTTCTCAGTCTCTGTCTCAGTACCTCAAAACAAACGTTACCTAAGTATTTGTGGATAAATAAAGAGACATGGAGAGGGTTAAGGGAAATTTCTAAACTTAAAGGAGGAGGGAGATTATTTCTCGAAACGACGACGTTTTTATTCCCACTTGGCACCAATGGACATATCACTATTAATAATAGTACACATAGTCAACTCCATTCCGTTTTGTGTCAACACTTGACAGAAGGGTTTAACGTGTCTAACGTTTGTAATCCTTGAGGATCTATTTGTTATTTTTTTTTTAAAAAGTCTATTCTGTTCGAAGTGCAAATCTTCAGGAACTTAATTGTCACTTTACTCTAAAAATATTTAACTTTAATGTAATTATAGTAATTTTTATGCAATTTTTTAATTAGATTCTTATATTTAAATACATTTTTAAATATAACGTTAAGATAATTTTTTTTAATGTAACAATATATCATTCATTTTCTACATAAAACTCTTTTGCATTAATAATGAAAGAAATTAAATTAGTAAAAAATTGAATAAAAATACAACTTTAAAAATTTTAATGCATTAAAAGTATTAACAATTTTTTTTTTGAATTTTCTTGGCCAATGTCATTAGGTTAACATTCTTCATAATAACATTTTTTTGTTTATAGTAATTTTCTGTTTGACAAGTCAATGACTAATTTATTATAAACCTGAACTCCATTTTAAGAATATATTGTTGGCCAATGAATTACTGTATGTACAAGATAAAATTTAAATTCTCAAAACTTATTTAAACGAACGAATGGGCTAATCATTCAAACAATTTAAATTAATTTTTTAAGTTCGAATTTTTCCTTAATTAAAACGAATAGTGCTATTTTTAAATGAATATCTTAAAAGAATAAATAAAATAAATTAAAATGAGTGAAAATGAAAGTGGTAGGACCTTGGTGATAGAAATTGAATACACCAACTTTGAAAACCACCGGTCTTGGGTGGTTGTCATCACATTTAGACCAACCCATCCAATGCAGTCCCACCAAACCCCTTGGCTGCTAATTAATTTAATTAATTAATCAGAAAAACTATGATTAATTTAAGAGTATATGTAATTAATTATAAGAGAGGCTCATCTAACTTTACTAACATGTCTAGTGCCCGAGTCTCACATACATTGAATATGGAAAATTCCAAAATTTTAAACCAATTAATTTATTCGAGATGTTTACATGCTTAGTATACAATTAGTCACTTCATTGGTTAAATAATAATTTAATTAAATGATGATATACCACATATTATATTATAATCAAATCCGTATTGTAGACATGTATATGTATGTATAATTGTACGTATACATGTGTTTGCCGGACCCACTACAAATCTAAACTATATGTGATTTAATTTTACATCCATGCCCCCACAAGGTCTACTTGATTGGATCTCAATAGTGAGGTCCTTTGATGTTAATTTATAGAAATTGAGTACCATAAATAAATTTTCTTACATATAGTATATATCATGAAATATATATATATATATATATATATTAAAAATATATAAAACAATATACATACACATAAATATATAAAAATTAATTTAGTAATTAATTAAATTTAAATATATACATATAGTATTTTTTTTCAAAATATATAGAGAGATTTCTGATACTTGGAAATTAGTTTGACTTGTTGCTTAGTCATTTAGTGGCAATTACTTTGTTTATTACGCTTGTGTACATAAGTTACAACTTATTGGTCAAGTTTCACTGAAAATGATTGATTATTATTAATTTTAATTTTTCCTCCTCTCCATCCTATAATTCATTTTCGATCATAAATTTTTATTTTAAAAGTTTAACTAGCTAGCATATTATGATAGAATACAATAATTATTTTAAATAGTTAATGAAAATGATTAACAACAATTAGCATAAAATTATATTGTATTGTATTTTATTCTTTTTACACTTTTAATGAACATGAAGGATACATATTTTTTAAATTTTTATTTTAATAACATAAATAATAAATAATATATCCATTACTTATATCTCATGTTTAATATAAGTGTATATAGATGAACACTTCCAAAACTATTAAGTTACTGATGACAGCTCAACACTTAGATACATTCAATTAGTTACACACATTCTCAATCATTTGTAACCACTAATCACTTTTCTTTCCTTCATTCAATACAACAGTCTCTCCAACCTTCTTCTTCTTCTTCTTCTTCTTCTTCTTCTTCTTCTTCTTCTTCTTCTCTCTCTCTCTCTCTCTCTCTCTCTCTCTCTCTCTCTCTCTCTCTCTCTCTCTCTCTCTCTCTCTCTCTCTCTCTCTCTCTCTCTCTCTCTCTCTCTCTCTCTCTCTCTCTCTCTCTCTCTCAGAGAAAGTGCTCTTTACTTTATTCATTCTTATCCAAGAATCTAATACCTCACATAATATCAGAGTTTCTCGGTTCAGATCCATGGAACAAACCATCACTTCCGCACTGAAAAATCGCTCAGCTGCATCAATGACTTTAATCGCAAATTTCTCTGCAACAATCAAGTTAGATGAAGACAATTACAAAGTCTGAAGTCAGGGCGTAGCTTGCATCAAAGCTACATCATAGCATATTCAATGCTGAAGAAGCACAACTTAGTGGAAGATCAAGCTAAGCAGCAGAAAAAGTTTCATAATAATTTGAGAATTGGGAGCAAAGAGATAAATGTCTTGTAGCTTGGATGTTGTCTGCTATAGATGAATTTTTTGTGAACAAAGCAGTTGGATATGAATATGCGTATGAAATTTGGGCAGTTCTTGAAGAGCATTTCACTGCCAGGATGAAATCCAAGATCAAGTTGCTAAAGGCTCAGCTAAAAACAATCAAGAAATATGGTTCATTAGTCTCAGAGTACATTACAAAGATTAATAATGTAACAAATTCACTTTCTGCTCTTAGAGCTCCGTTGACAAAGGAAGAACACTTTGAAAGTACACTTGGAGGGCTAGATGAAGAATTCAGTGCCTTCATTACCATGGTTAATGCAAGATCCGATCATATGTCCATCAATGAATTAGAATCATAGCTATTAGCGCAGGAAGAGGTAAATGATGGATTTCGCAAAATATATCTAAACATGGTGCATGCAAACCTAGTGCACAAGAAACTAGATGCAAACAAAGAAGAAGTGGAGTACCAACCTGAAGCAACCTATGAAAGCTATTCAAGAGACTATGGCAGAGGACAAAATGGTCGAAGAGGCAGAGGAAGAAGCTTCTTCAGAGGAGAAAAATCGTGGTGGCAAAATGGCAGACCCAATGTCAATTATGTGGAAGGACATGCCATACGATATGGCAGTGCTACCATAGGTTCAACCAGCATTATCAGAATCCACAGCTCCAGCAACCAAATAATGGACCTCCACCACCAAATGATGGATTTCACCAACAAAACCAACAAACTCTGAGCTTCTATCAACCCCAAAATCCACAAACATACAGATCACAAAACCAACAAACCCAGCAAATGAGCCAAAACTCCCAAGCACTTCTTACTGTTCCAAGCACAAACTCAGATCCAGGATGGTATCCCGACTCAGGACCCTCCCATCACATCACCTTCGACCAGATGAACTTGATCAATAGCTCAGAATATCAGGGACCTGAATAGGTGTTTGGAGATTCCTATGATACTGTACTTTCACAGGTAGCAATTGAACCTGACACTCAATCAGCAGAGGTTGCACCTTCGCCACCCATCCTTCAGAACCATCATCCGATGCAAACTCGAAGCAAAAATGGCATCTGCA
Organism: Arachis ipaensis; assembly: GCF_059453495.1. NCBI lineage: Eukaryota > Viridiplantae > Streptophyta > Magnoliopsida > Fabales > Fabaceae > Arachis > Arachis ipaensis. The sequence continues at coordinate 280,836 of NC_142436.1, forward strand.
AGCCAGAAGTATATATTACTACCTTAGCCACAACCAACATCAAATGTGTAGACCAGTGCCTCCCGAGTTCTATAGAACAAGCCCTTGCTACCCATACTAGAGAGAAGTCATGGAAGAAGAATACTCAGCCTTGCTAAGGAACAACACATGGCGCTTAGTTGATCCTCCAACCCACTCAGCTCCCATTGGATGTAAGCGGGTATTCGGAGTAAAAAGAATCCATATGGTAGCTTCCAAAAGTACAAGGCTAGACTTGTAGCAAAGGGCTTTCACCAAAAGCAAGGAATCGATTATGATAAAATATTCAGTCCTGTGGTGAGACCTGCCACGGTTCGGATCATGCTCAGCATTGCACTTGCAAATGGGTGGAAAATTCATCAATTTGATTTCAATAATGCTTTTTTGAATGGTGATCTCTTTGAAGACGTATTCATGCAACAACCAGAGGGTTTTGTGTCTCCCAACAACTAACAACTGTGTGAGCTCCAAAGATCGCTCTATGGACTCAAACAAGCCCCAAAGGCGTGATTCACAAAATTAAGTGTTGTTCTCCACCAGTTCGGCTTCACAAGCACCAAATCTGATGTATCCCTCTTCACCAGACTCACAACAACCTCAGCCACCTACATCCTTGTCTACGTAGATGATATACTGGTCACTGGTACCTCTGAAAGTGAGATCACAACTCTCATGATGCAACTGCACAACACTTTCTCATTGAAAGATCTTGGTGAAATGCACTACTTCCTCGGATTGAAGTCTGCTCAAGCTCCACAGGGACAGTCACATTGAAACAAACCAAATACATCAAAGAATTGCTAAAGAAAGCTGATATGATCAATGCCAAATCCGTGCCAACCCCCATGATCTCATCACTAAAGCTCTCTGCCTTCGGTGACACCACATTCAACAATCCTATGTTGTATTGATCCATTGTTGGTGGCCTTCAATATGCTACTAGCACTAGACCAGAAATCTCCTTCTCAGTGAATAGAGTGGCTCAAGTTCTTTACTCTCCACTGGAATCACATTGGAAAGTTGTCAAACGAATTCTCAGGTACCTTGCAGACACCATATGACACGGCTTGAGGTTCAATAAATTCACTAATTTTAGAATATATGATTCTCGTTACTCTAATTGGGCTAGTGATATTGATGACCAAAAATCGACAAATATCTATGCTATTTACTTAGGTTCGAACCTGGAATCTTGGGCTAGCAGAAGATAAACTGTAGTGTCAAAAAGCAACACTGAAGCAGAATTTAGAGGCATTTCAGATGCTGTCACTGAAATTGTTTAGTTGCAAAATCTTTTGGCTGAACTCAAAATTTTCCGCTCTACCAAACCTATAGTCTATTGTAATAATCAGAGTATTGTTCTATTATCAGCCAACCCAATTCTGCATAATAAGTCCAAACATTTTGCACTAATTCAATCTTTTGTTAGAGAATTTGTCACTAAAAAGGATATCTTTGTTCAACACATTCCAGCAAAGGATCAATTGGCAAACACATTGACAAAGCCTCTCTCAGCAGCAGCTTTTCTCAAGTTTAGAAACTTGTTAAGAGTATTTGAAATAGAATCCTGGTGTAAATGCCTTGGTTTCATGGGGCATTTAAGTGTATATAGATGAACATTTCTAAAACTGTTAAGTTGCTGATGACAGCTCGGCAGTTAGTTACAATCAATTAGTTACACTCACTCAACCATCTGTAATTACTTGTTCTAGACACACTTACATTCTATAAATAACTATAATTCACAAATTTTTTTTTTCTTCTTTCAATACAACAATTTCTCTAACCTTCTTTTATTTCTCTCTCTTTTTGAGTGCTCTTTTCTTTCTTCATTCTTCTTCAAAAATCTGATACCTCACATCCAATGTATATTGACCTTTTGAAAAAAACTAATAATCTCTCTGTTATGATTTTTGTTTTAACGATGATAATTGCATTGTGACAACTAACAATTGCACCACAAATTAATTTATTAGTTATGCCAATTATTTGACCAATTATTCAATATCAATGACTGAATTAAACATCTAAAAAATGAAAACATATCTCATGAAGAGACATATTATAGATAGAAAATTCAAATTTATCCATAATTATTCATAGCTTGTTTGGTAAAATTCGAGTGTAAGATAAGAACTATTGCTGGCTACATTTTCAAATATTAACAAGTTGTCGTTTTAATCTATAGTCTCTTTCTCTAAAGCTTTTCAAAGTCTAACCAATACTAATAAATAAAAAAATAAAATGCTTTTTCATGTCACAATCATTTTAATTACAAATATAATCAAAATTTTGTCGCGTTTGTGCAATTATTGCTTAGCCATATAGAGCCAGTGAGCCACCGACGAGTAGTTAGCTGAGCTCCCTTAATTTCTAGGTGCCCTTAAAATAAATATTATTATATTATTTTATAAAATATTATATTCTGATGTCAAATATATTAGTATTGTGCATTTTGGTATTAATTTACAGAATTTTTTTAACCAATTTTTAAGAAAATATTATGTAATCAATCATACACTAATTAATATCTAATGATTATTGTTTATATTAAGATTTGTCAATAATTCTAATATTTTATTTTATATTTTTTTAGCAATTATTATTATCATAATTTTTTATATATTTTTATAAGTCAATCATCAATAATCAATAATTCTAATTTTAAAACGAGTTACATTCTAATGTCAAGTATGCTGACGTGACATTTTGTGATATCAATTTGCATACCTCTTTTCTCAACCATTTAAAAAAAACTAAATATTATATAATCAATCAAACGTAAATTAATATTTGATTATTAGTTATGTTGATATTTATAATATTTTTTATCTTTTTTTAATCATCGTGATATTTTCTTATATTTTTGTAAATTAATAATTCTAATATTTTATTTTATATCCTTTTTAAAATTATCACGATTCTTTCTTATATTTTTGTGAATATTATATATAATAGTATTCTTTTACCATTCATAAGCGTAAGTTTTAGAGCCAATTTATGCTGACGTGGTATATTTTTGTGTTAATCTACATGTTGATGTTATTTTTGAAAAATATTATTTATTAAATAATTAGATTTATTAATATTTAATAATCAATTATGGTGAAATTTATCAATAATTATAAAATCGTATATCATATCCTTTTAATAATCATTTTGATTATTTCTTATACCTCTATAAATATTATATATATCTTTTTAATAATTCTTGAATTTTTTATACAATATTTTGTATAGTATATTCTTTTTTTTTTGTCTACTAAATTTATTTAAATAATCAGAGAATTATTTGTTAACATTTTTTAATAATATATTATTATTTTTACTATTCAAATTAATGTTTTATGATTATTATTATTATTATTAATTTGACAACATTTAGTTTATTTTTTCTTATAGACATTGAGTTATTTGTTTATTACGTACTATATCTTTTCTTTAATAAATATAAGTATTTTGTGAATTTCTTTATTTTATAGATTGTTTGTTATTAGTATATATAAATAACAAAAATATATGAAATTATTTTTTATAATGCCTTAAATATATTTATATATAAATAACCTATTTTAAAAATATATTTCAGACATAAATACAAAAAGAAGATATTTTTGTACATCACATGAATAGATACACTAATTTGTTATATATATTAATTTTATTTTGTTACTAATTAATGTGATCTATTGGTTAATCTCATTATATTATACTAATGCATGTATTACTAACGTGTTTTATAAAATTAATAAAAGTGAAATTAATTGAGCTGATAATTAAGCAACTTATAACTTAATTAAGAAGTTTTAGGTTCAAATATTAAAAATGGAAAAACAAATATTTTTATTAAATTATATATAATGAATAATATTTTAGAAAAAATTATACATGAACCTTTTTCATATTTCTATTATATAATACATATATATTAGTGTATTAATAATTCATCTTTCATTAATAAATGTATATAAAAATAATAAATATAAAATTAATTAATATCATAAATACCTTACACTATAACTAACAAATTTTGGATTCAATTTTAATTAAAATGAAACATATATATATTTTTTATGAATATACATGTATATAAACTATAAAGATTTGTACACCAAAATTTCCAATTATGATAATATATAATAGAATTTGTGAGAACAATTATTGTAACAACTAACAAGGACCTACAAATTACAATTGCGCCGTCTCCAAAATTAGAAACGGGTGTCAACAATGATGAACCATGGAATTATTTCATTAACAAATGTCATCAGGATCCTATTAGATATGCTGCCATGATTAATCATTAAATTAAAGAATTACACTAACAAACAGAATGAAAAGTGTGATGCACGACGTGTAACACAATAATACTAATATAATAATCCATTATGATTTTAGAAAAACATTGAAGCCATGCATTCGGTCTGCTTTTTTATTTTTTATTTTTTAATATTTTTTATTTTTTAAATTTTATAAAAAAATAAAAACATAAAACAAGAATTTTAGAGTTTTTTTTATACATTTGTTGACTTTTGTCCTTTTATTCAGATCTTTACATTTTTATGCTATTTTTTTTTAATAAAAATAATTAAAAATTTTAATTTTTTTATGTATTTAACATTATTAAAATGTTTTTTTCTTGCTTTTTACCTTTTTAACACTACTATTATTAAACTTAATTTTTCTGGATCTTAAAAGTGGTTTTTTATACCATATATAATAAGAATAGAGCTGCACATGGATTGGATAATATTTGCATATCTGCAGTAATTATCCGTATCTGATCCGAATTTTGTAGATATTATCCAATCCGCAGAGCTATTGGATCGGATCAGATCCGATCCGCACTATGGTAGTATCGGATTGCAGATTTGGCATTGATATTTGAGGATCCGATTCGCAAATCCGCATATCCGCACGTCTCATATAAATAGCATAGTTTAAGAAAGTAAACCCTAATATGATATGAATTTTAGTGTATTGTTTTATAATTTTATGATATCTTGTTTTTAATTTTTTATGTTGTACTTCAACTTAGAATAATTAAACTTAAATCTTGTGTTATTATTTTTTTTTTGTTATTCAAGAGAACTTTTATTGATAATAATTTAGGAGTAAATAGGCTTAAACAAGTAAAAAATGAATTTTATGGATATTTTTTTTGTAAAAATAGTCAAATAGAATCGGATCATATCTGACCTGAAAAAATATGGATATCGTATCCGATCCGATCCGATAAGTGCAATGCGGATCAGATAGAATTTTAGACTATATTCGATCCGTGTGCAACCCTAAATTAAAAGAAAAAAAAAAGAAATGCAAATCAAACACACAATTTTAAATTCAAATAAAATAGATAAAAATAACCATTAAATAAATTGTGACCAATTGTATGTTAATAACAAAAAATGACAGAAATATTGCGTAAACGTGAGTGCATTGAGCAGTGTTCAATAATTATTACTGGTATCTAAGTGGATTATGAATTTATGATTTTTGTAAGTTATATTTTCCGAAGCGCGCGACTCACGTGTGGCTTCTGAAATCATAAAGCTGGTGAATGGTGATTCCATAATTTCATGCACTCAGCATTCACATCATCAATGGTAAAATAATTCAATTAACTTCTCTTTTTATTTCTCATTTTTTCCCTCTCAAAATGCCAAATATATCGTCCAAAATTTGGAATTGTTTTTCTAAGGAGAATAATATTCTTTTTATTAATGAAAATCATTCTATAAAACTATGGGTGTTTAGATACATTTTTTTTTAAATATTTTGCTTAAAATTGCAAAAAAGTTATGTTAATTTATTAATTAAGTTAACAACATATTGGTTTTCGAAAAAGAAAATTTAAAAATTATTATTAGAAAAAACAATTTTTATATTTTATATCCAAACATAAAATTATTGTCTTAATATTTTTTAAAAGTTACAAACACAAAATTATATTTTTTTTAAATTCAATCCAAATGCATCTTTACTTTTCTTCATTCTGTTAATTTTTAAAGCAATTATGATACAAAGACATATACTGACATACTGTTAATTTTTTTCACTTTGAATAATTAATCACGTTACTATCATAAAATAGAACGTAAAATTTATTTCATCAAGAGTATATTTCATATAGAAGTATTTATTTGACACTACTTTGTAAATATGAAAAATTAAACTTTCTATATCCAGTAATTAAAAACATAATTATAATTAATTAAGAGAACATGCTTTAAAGGTTTATCACCATTTCATTTTTTTCTCCTTCTAAAAGGAAGAACATATGATGCACGGACACTGACACGGACACGCGACACGACACGATACGAGATACGCCGACACGCGAATTTTAAAATTTTACATGACACGGGGACACACATACATATAAAATATAAAGTATTTTTTAGATAAACCATAATGATATTTTAATATTTTATTGATATTAAAATATAAATTAAATTTTTAAATTATTTTTAATGTCTTATTTTAATTATATCAAGTATTTAAAATATTTTTTGTTTTAATAAATAATAATATATATTATAACTAAATTTATTTTAAGAATATATATTAAAAATAAGACCGGACACGCTGACACATGATGGTATTTAAGTGTGTCCAAGTGTGTCGGGGGAAGAATTTTTTATTTTTTATTGAGATACGGTTTAGATACAGCAGACACGCGTATTGGACAAGTGTCGGTGAGTATCGTGTCTGAAATGTGTCCGACACGCAGACACAGCAACTCAGCAAAGTGTTCGTGCTTCATAGGAAAGAACAAATAATCCTATAGTCTTCCTCTCCTAAAAGTATATGTACTACTTAATTATTAGACTAGAATAATCTAAGTTTAATGATTATATGGTTTTATAATTTTATCGAATTTTCAATTTTATATATATATATATATATATATATATATATATATATATATTAGGTCTTTATATCATATCAAATTTTGTAAGTAAATTTTTACTATGACAAAAACGATGAAATTAATAGAATATTCTATTAAACTATACAGAATATTCAATAAAGTGTTAGGCATATTCGTTTTGTTTAATAGAATATTCTGTTAATTTCATCGTTTTTATTACGGTAATAATTTAATTACAAAATCTGATATGATATATGAACTCAATTAAAAAGAAAAAAAAGTATAAAGACCTAATTAAAAATTTAATTAAACTATAGGGACCAATAGAGTAATTAAACCAATAATCTAATTATGCAAGTGTTTTTTTGTTTTCTAGCTTTTTAACTAATACTTATTTAGTTTGATTAAAACAACATCATTCTTATACTATTATAGTATTATTAGGTATCCAACTTACCTAACTCAACTAACTAAGATTTTATAACTCGAATCTAAAATCACTAGGAATGACTTAATTTATATTATTATTAATCATTAATTATAAAGTGGAGGGAAAATTATTCTATAAAATTTTAGGAGGGGTTAACTATAAAAGAGAAATTTTTGTACCAAAAGTATTAAGAAGAATTAATTTATGCAATATTCACACACCAAATTCTTTTTGTAAATAGATAAATATATTTTTAAATTATTATTTTTCTGTAAACATATTTTCTCTTCTAATTGAATATCATATTCACATTCTATTAGAAAGAAAACATGTTTAGGAAAAAATAAATAAATAAAAAATAATCTAAAAAATTATTTTTCTACTTAAATAAAATTTAATTCTTCTCTTTAAATATTGGTAAAAACTCAAGTGAAATCGACTGCAGCTGAGTTTCCACCTTAAATATTACATAAATTAGTCATTTTTAGAATAATTTTCCATTTTCCATAACGCGGAACTGTTCAACGAAAATTTGGCGGGCACATTAAGCAAATTCAAAACTAAAACCCTAGCGGTCCCAATTCACTCCGTTCCCTCTCTCTCTCTTTCTCTCTCTAACCTTTTCTCTCTGCTCCGTCAATTCCCAATTCCGATTCCGCCTACTCCGAAAGCCGTAGCTTCCTAACTATTCTGCTTCGTTTGATTAGCTTCAATAGCTTCTGCTGCTGTTCCTCAATTAGGTTTTCAATCTACATTTCTCAATTCATTTCCGGGAAGCATAATTTTTTTCCCTTTTTGGCTGTGCGATCCCTCGTATACTCTTATTTATATTCATGTAAGTTTCTATCATTTTCATTATCTCTGATTCCGGTTTCGAATTTCTCATTTTTTTTTTAATTTATTTTTCACTTGTTTCGATTCAGTTGGTTAATAACCTAACTTGAAGTTTGTTCCTTTGTTGGCTGTTTTTTGCAGGTTGAATTGAATAGTTGGATTCAAGATTGTAGATTTAGGGTTTAGATATCAGGAGTATAAGAAGTTATGGGAAAGGCATCTCCGAAGGAGAGGAATTGGAAGGCTAATAAAGGGAAGAGGCAGTTGAGGAGCTCGGGGAACAAGTACCTGAAGCCAGGAACTCTAGCTCAGCTTCGGATCAATAAGTCCTCTTCGACGTTGGTGTCGTCGTCGTCGTCAGCCTCCAGTGCTGCAAATGGCTGCACTGATCTTGGGAAGAAGAGGGTGGCGGTGTTGAGTTCAAGGAAGGCGCAGATTGGAGGTGATGTGGGGAATGAGGGCAAGGTGTTTGATAAAAGTCCCCAGATGCTGTCCCCTGTGAATTCGGTAAAGCAGAGTGGTTTCCTGGGAACACCAAAGACTCCTCGGATTGAGGATTGCTTATCAGAGTCTCGCCTTGAGGGTCTTCCCATGGATTTGTTGGTATAATTCTACTCACGTTTTTTGTTTTGGCTTAATGTTTATTTCTTACTTATATTGAGTCTAGTTGGTTTTGGAGATTTAGGAATATATATAGCATAATGTCAAAATATCAAAGTTTGTTATGTTCCATCAAATATTTAGCGTAGTTTTGAGTTTTATTACTTCTACCACCAATGTCTTCTATGTATTTGTATCTGTTGGTTTCAGTTTCTGACTTGTCTATATTTGTAAGTAACGAGACACTAATATCTAGCTCATTTGATATCGTTCTCTCTGTGTTTGTGGAGACTGGAGACTGGAGATGGTCTGTAAATACTCTTTGATATTGATGATGTGGATTGCTTCTTTTTGTCCGATTTTGTGATTTGTATTGATGCTGAAGACTATAGATGATGCTGGGATTTTCTATTTAATGTAACTTGATGCTTCGTTTATAATACTCTTTTGTTTCTTTGTGTGTGTATTTGTTTCTTTTTCTTTGTCTGGAGGTGTTAACTGCTTGTGAAATGTAATCAGGAGTTAATTGGCTTTGTTGAATTTAGTAAAGATTTAGAAAACTGCACAGCTAAATGCACATGCATGCACATTCTAAAATACACAAGTCTGGGTCTCTTGTTTTGTTGAGCTTTCTATTTCATCTGTGGTGTTGACCCTCTTTTATAAATTTGAGGTTAAAATACTATGCAACCTGCATCATGACCAGCTGAGGGCTGTCTTCCATGTTTCTCGGAGAATTAGAAAAGCGGTGAGTTTTGTCTCTGCTGTGTATATAACTTTACTGTTTGCTTATGACTAGCCTGCATGGTTCAGTTTTTTGTTTAATGGGAAACTTCTGAATGTTATTAGGTTGTGATTGCAAGACAGTTTTACTTCAATTATACTACACCAGATCGCTCTCGGCAAGAGATGTTAAGTACCATGACTCCCCGTCCTATTGAGCATTGGCCTTTTCTGTGGTATGTACTTTTAACAACATGCTATTTTCTTGAAACATTTTATGCCCGTCTTGTTCATAGTTCCATGATATTTTCAGCAAGGTTGATGGGAAGGGAGTGAGGATTGCAAGCCCACATACACCTAAAGCACCAAGACATGGGCCCCGACCACTGTCTCGCCTTAGACTTTCTGAGATGCGACAGGTTGCTGCTGTTCTTTTCCGGGAGAAGGGAAAGGAACCAGCTTTCCCTTCTCGTTGTTTGGTACCATCAGTTATAGCAAAGCCCCTATGCAAGTCCTTGGCTTCTAATAGAGTTCTCTTCTACGAGGACGAACTATGCCAGGCTGTTGCTCAGAACAAACTTCTCTAGGTTGGTTGTTTGCTTTTCTTTTTTCGTCACTGCCTCGGTGATTCTCTACTGTGTATAGTAAGGATGTTAGAGTAGTAAGGATGCAATTTTGTAGTCTGTCTTGTGGCAGTTTAGCTGTGTGGATATTTCGGACGGATGTCAACGCAAGTGTGAAAGATTGGTGGAATAATATTATACATGTATATGTTTTGTATGGGTGAAACAATTGGGGGTTTCTTTCAGAAACAATGAATGGTCTTCTACATTAGTATAAAAGGCTGTGTTCTGTAATTTGATTACATGATTGCAAAGAGGGTTTTGCTGAAGTGGAGATGCAGTTGGTCATTATGTCAGTTTAAGTTGCTACGATTTAGTTTAATTTATGTCTGGTATTACAGTTGAGAACAACAAGGCGCTTTTGTCAGGTATTAATGCTTTAGATACATTTTATGGACAAAATGTTCCGCAAACATGAAAAAAAAGGAGCTTTTGACCTAAAAATAATCATGTTTGGATAAAATCTGAATGTTATGCAGAATTTATTCATATTTTTTATTTTAGGATTTTATCACCCAAAGTTTAAAATGTTTCAAAACTAATTCAATTTTGTCGTGTGGTTAAAATCATTAAGAATCAATTGTTCTTGTTAGTCAATATTTTTTGGGCAAATCACGTAACTCAACCAAAGAGAGAAAAAATTTACACAATTCAACCAAAATAAAATGCAACGTGAATCTTCTAAAAGCAATATACTATGTAATTCGAATCAATCACATTCGAATTAAACAAATTAATAGTAATTCGAATCAAATTAATTCGAATTATACAAAGTAATAGAAACCCCTAGTAATTCGAATCAACAAGACTCAAATTATGCATGCATGGGCCATGGGCTCCTAAGGTAATTCGAATCAACCAAATTCGAATTACACACAAATAAGATGCATAATAGTTCGAATCAGCTTGTTTCGAACTAGCACACCGAATTGAAGCCCCTAATAATTCGAATTACAAAGGCTTGCTCTATAAATAGAGTTCGAGTTAAGTTCATTTGAATCACTATTCCAAACCCCCTGCCCCACCAAATCTCAGAGAAAACGACCCCAACTAAGTGTTCAACAGAATATTCAGCTGATGGGGGATGACCCGGATCGACTCTATCGTTTGTATGGGGTCGCACATATAGCTGGTGTCATTAATGAACAGGTTAGTGTGATTTTTTCCTTTTAAAGTAGGATTTAAAGTGTTATTTTTTATATTTTGACCTTTTGTATGTTATAATGGTAGTCCTTATATATTGTTGTGAAGTGGTTATATTAGTGGTTTATGGGTGAATACAAATAAGTAGAAAAAGTTATCCAGAGGAAGTTTTTTTTGCTTACTTGAGTAGTCTTCGTAGGATAAATTTTTTTATCGTAAATAAGTACACTCTTTTTAAGAAAATGTTTTAAAAATATTTTCTCATTAGGCCCAGTTTGATGTGTATATGAAGTTATTAACCATGCTAACGCGTAACATGATTTGGTAGAGTACAAGTTGTATGTTCTGCTCTACGATATGCATTAGTGAATGATGTTGTGTCAATATGTTCCGATGTCGAGACACAATCTGATACATTCTTTATGCAGCCTCACCGATGTATCTCGAGCATGCGACGGCAGCAGGGCATGCACCTGGACGAGAGGTACGTTCCGTACTTGCAGATGGATGGCTTATACCATCTAGCGAGGCTGAACGAGAGATGGTTTAGGCTGAATGAGCCCCTGGTTAGTGCATTAATGGAGCGCTAGCGCCCGGAGACGCACACGTTTCATATGTCGTTCGGGGAGTGTACGATCACGTTGCAGGACGTGGCCTACCAGTTAGGGCTGCCGATCGATGGGCATTATGTTAGTGGTTGCCTGACAGATTTTCAGACATACATCGAGTGTGGTCGCCCAGCTTGGGTGTGGTTCGAGGATCTGCTAGGTGTGTTGCCTTCTGCGAATTGCATCCAGAAGTTCGCAGTGAACTGCAGCTGGTTCCAGGATACATTCGGCGAGCTTCCTGAGGGGGCCGACGAGCCCACTGTTAGGAGGTATGCCCGGACCTATATCATGATGCTGCTGGGTACTCAGCTATTTGGTGATAAGTCCGGTACTCGCATTCACATCAGGTGGCTTCCATACGTAGCTAGGTAGGATGTTCGAGTTCCCGTCTTGTGCAATCGCAACGAGAAGGGTACCCCGTATTTACCATACAGGTGGGTCCCGTCAATACTCACCAACGGCTTGCAATGACGGAATGCCTCAATACACGGTGGGAATATCCAGAAAAATCGATAAAAATAGGCTTGCGAGTCGTTGGTGAGTATTGACGTGGTCAGACAAGTATGAGGTCCATTATACCGTTTTACTTTCTAAATACCCCTGCGTTGGCGGAGACTGATCCTAATCAACCATGTGCACCCGTTGTCGAATTCAATACACTTCCCAAGGTACTTCTGATAATCGGACTTCACCACTTTGTATTGTACCCCGCGTCGGATGCTATACGTCTTCACGCTTAACAAAGCCTCCTCTTTATTCTGAAACTGCTGACCAACCTGAAACTCTGATAGACCTCCGGTATTCTAGGTATCTCTGGCACCAAATCCAATAAGTTCTCCAAGAACCCCCTCCTGTTTCATCGCATCCAAGTCCAGAGATGAAAAGTGTGGGGAGTACTGCTGAGTCCCTGAGCTGGAACCACCGCCGGCCCCAACTGGATCACTCGCTGCTATGTCATCACCACTGTCATGAGCAATGATGTCCAGCTCCACATCATCAGCGACATCATCATCCAGCAATGCATCATCCATACCAACCGGTGCCCCATACTGTAATGACATCAGCGCCCTCTCAATGATACTGACGTCTCCACCACCACTGCGGTTGAGATCAACGGCGAACGACGGGGAGGCCACATGCTAGTCCTGAGGTGCAATCATAGGCACGGATGACGATGCACCAACAGGTCTCGAACTAGAACAGGCTACCGTTCCTGCGGTTTGGGTATTCCTGTTCGAACCACCTGAGCTAGAGACCACATCAACCAGCTTTGCCAACAGCTCAGGAATCCTGACCTCGGAAAACTGCCAACGACAATGGAAGACGACCTCCAAATCCTCGCCACTCCCTATGACAAACGAATCGTACTTCATGTCATCTCGCAGCACTGAGATCGGAATGCGATAGAATAACTTCTCAACCCGTTTCACACCTTGCAGTCTAAGTTTTCGTATTATGGAATTCAGGAAGTCAGCGAAACTCGTTGTAGGTTTCAAAAAAATATTGAGGGGATCCTTATCAGTAAACTTAACACCAGAACGTGTTTTTTTCTTAATCGACTCTCTATAATGCACCAACACTAAAAAACTCTTCTCACTAACCATTGTGTTTCACTCTAATGAGAGGAATTCACATTCACACCATACTTATACACGTTTGGGGCTTCATAATTCGAATCAACCTGGTTCGAACTACTAGGTATGATTGCTGCATAATTCGAATCAGTATGACTCGAACTACATTAACGTAAGATGCATGTATAATTTGAATTGTATTGATTCGAATTACCTGGGACATAATGCATGTATAATTCGAATTTAGTAGGTTCGAATTACACTTCTCAACTAATTCGAATTGGGTTAATTCGAATTACTATTGGTTTCTTAGTTCGAATTAGGTTAATTACATTATATTATGCTTTTGGGTGATCCATGTCACGAATTTAGCTTTGATAGATTCATATAAATTCTTCTCCCATTTGGTTTAATTTAGTTTTTTGCCCATATTTTTTCTTTAAAATCAACCATTTCTTTCTTTCTCTCGCATATGAAAATGTAGTTTGTAGTTGTTGAACTAACATAGTTAATGATAAAATAAATGCTTTTTAAAATTAAATAACGAAAAAGGCAAATATGTTATGTATTTTAGATCAAACGTTATTAAGCTAAAAATAGAAAAACTCGTACAAAATGTTAGTCAGACAAACACCAATAAATTTGCTGCAGTTAAATACTTCGATTGTTTGTGAAAATCCAGAGACGAAAACAAAAACAGCAAAGAGAATACCGAATGAAAAGACTATCATAACCCCGCTTATATCTTGAATTCTTGATGCTGAGTATTCTAGCACTTCTCATTTATCAGTCCACCAGGGCTTTTATCAGGTAGAACACGGGCCTTAGTGTCCGGAAAGAAACCAAGAGATCCTGGAAGCTCTGTGATAGTTCCATTATTGGCAGAAATTTTAACAGGATAGCAGAGCAGGTGACCAGAAAGGTCAGTCACAGTTGAAGAAGAATACGCGTTCCAATTTCCTTGAGCAAGTTCGTTCACCCTTCTAATGCAATCTTCTTTTTCAGGCTCGAGGAATCTGTGATCTTGCACGTTAAGGTGCTCGTACCAAAGTGATTTGCGAAAATCACGGATCTCACCCGTTGCAGTTGCAGTAGCATCACCACCAGGCTTAGTCACAATGGGTTGATAAGCTCCCATAGCAATTTCGGTGTCTCTTCCACCATTCATTGATCTCTCGTTCATATTAGCAGATCCAATGATTATGTATTTATCATCCACTGTCCAAAACAATAAGTTATCCTCACTCAATAAAATTATATAAACGCTATCTGATAAAACTCTATAAGAAGAAAATCCAATGAAGGTAACAACCCTTCGCTGAATTATAATGATACAGTTTTGTGAAAATTGCAAAATTTCAAATCAAAGCTTGAGATATTGTGCTTGAAACTGTCATATTTTGTAGTGCAGAAGCATTTTAGCAAAACCAGGATCTGTTTAGACTTCAAACATACATCAAACAGCTTAAAAATCAGCCATCCCAACTTGAAATTTTAATTTGAAAAATTGCTAGTGTTTGACATACCTATCATCATCTTCGAATGCACATAAATCATGAATCGCCTAGCTTTTTGCGCGTTCATGTAATCATTATCTTTATTCTCCTCCTTCTCCTTCTCCTCCACTTCATCCTTCATCTCCTCCTCGGTCTCTGCCTTCTCCTCGTCCTCATTCTCCTCCTCCTCCTCCTCCTCCTCCTCCTCCTCCTCCTCCTCGTCAACATCATCATCATCGGTCTCTGC
Source organism: Arachis ipaensis (assembly GCF_059453495.1). Taxonomy (NCBI): domain Eukaryota; kingdom Viridiplantae; phylum Streptophyta; class Magnoliopsida; order Fabales; family Fabaceae; genus Arachis; species Arachis ipaensis. The sequence continues at coordinate 296,006 of NC_142436.1, forward strand.
CTTCTGCTCCTCCTCTTCTTTCCTCTCATCCTCCTTCTCTCGGTTTCCAAGACAGAAGAAAGACAAATATCTTTTAAGATCTTCTTCAGTTTTGTTCTCCCTATTGAGTGCTTGAGTAATGTCCTTGTACATCATCTCCATTGTCCTCCTCTGGTAATACAAAATTCGCTTAACATAAGAATCATATGGGGAAGGCTCTGGCCACATTGGAACCACAACATACACAGCGAAGTCTTGCTTAGCTTTAATCTTGCTAACAATTTTAAGTGAAATCTCCTTTGGAATGAGATTCAAACAATCCACGTGATCAATTTTGTTGCCATAGTCATCTTTCCAGTCAAAACCACTTCCTACAAAATACTGATTCTCAATATAAATGAATCTTTCTGCACGCCTAATAGCATCAATATAGGCATCTTGAATGCTACGATCTATGATTCTACCGTTCCTTCTAACAAGACCAGCTCCGGCAAAACCTTCAGGAGTGTTTGGTAACCCACAAGTAGTTGAATCATCAATAGATCTGAATAATTGAACATTCCACATGTCAGCATCTTTTACGTCGCAGGAGTGATCAATGACATTTTCAAATTCTTGTTTCGGAAAAAGTATTCCCTCTTTAATACCTTCCTTCATACATCTCTCCACAAAGGTGTCGTAAACATCCTTCACAACAGGGCCTTCAAGCTTACAGTGCACGTCATGCCACGGTTCCCTTGGACCACCTTTTTCTATTGAAGAGCCGGGAAAGCAGGGTTGGTGAAAATCTTGACTGTGTTCAGCATTCAAGGTTCTAAAAAGTGAATGGGTTGGAGTATCGTATCTACCATGAGAGAGATCGAAACCCCCAATAAAACTCACTATTCTTCTTCTGTCATTATCACCGGGAAAATCACTATCCACCACCACAATTTTTTGGTGATGAGAGTATCCAAGAGGACGAGAGCATAAAACACAGTGAACACCACTGCCCCGAAAATACTCTCGGGTTTTTTTGCAGAAAGTTTTCATGTGGCCACCACTGCCAGACGAAATGTTTGTTAGATCCTCCCAAAGAAGCAGTAGGACCTTCACATCCTGAGGTTCCTGTGCCTTTCTCTGGAGCAGCTCACCAAGTCGTGTATTTATTTCGTCACTTAGAATACTACTTGTATCCCTTATGAGGGTTATATCAGTCTCCAAAGACCAGCCAGCAATATATATGAACTTTTTCGCTTTATTGATTGCATCAAACATGTCCTCCCAGCATCTTTGAGCCTCGTAAGTCTCAACTCCATTAAGCAATATTCTTGGAGCAAAATCATTTGGGACATGAGCGTCTTGGTAAAGAGTAGCCTGAAAATATTTTGCATAATAAATATCAGTTTACAATAGAATTTCAAAAAGAGTTATGTTACGTGTACAATAAAATATGCTGAAATACAAATACACATTGAAAATAAATTAAACCACACATGTATTTATACATAAATACATTAGTGGTTGATTTTAGTGTCTAAATAACATTTTTTGTCCTCCTTGGTGGCTGACCAAGCGTAGTTTCTCTTTCTTGCAATGTCCTCCTTGCTGGATCCCTTAACAGTTTTGTATCAGTGTCAAGAGACCAGCCAGCAATGTATACAAACTTCTCTGCTTTCTTGATTGCATCATATATATCCTCCCAGCAGCATCTCTGCGGCACCTGATTCTCCATTCTCTGCACAAACTCATCAGGAATATGAGCATCTTGATACAAAGTTACCTTGCATCCGTTCCTCTGTCGGAAGAACGTGCGAGGAACTTCACCAAATACACTACTTTCGGTGACTTCTTGCAGCCGTGTAGCAGCAGAAAACTGCACCTTCACGTTCATCCGAAGTTGATAAAAATTATTAAGAGAAAGCGTCCCTTCATATCGACCACCATCGATGAACCGCCGAGCGGGCAGTTTTGCTTTTGCAATTGAATCACTTGAACCCATAGTTTGCGGTTCGTTAAGGTGGATGCTGAAAATGATGTGATGAGCCTTATGGGCACAATGAAAGTAAAACTTCTCCTGCCACCTGATATTAGTATTTAGGTTGACACAATCTTGTATATTTATACGCCTGCTTATTCTCATGAGCATTCCATCCAGATAAATGGCTGCATAGAATCCCCTATGGTCCGCTTTACGACCGGTGTCCTCCACACGATCACCGCTTTCTATATACTGAAGCAGAACAATATAACTTGAATTAGCATCATTTGTTATTTATGAACAATGCAAAAACAGAGAAAACCCATATAGGAGCATATTAGAAATACGGCAAACCATGATAAGCTTCTCGATATTTTGGAACCCCGAAAGAATAATGGTTGCGTCCATAGTCCCATGTAGCAGCTGCGGTTCCATCACTAAACCTGCAAGTAAAATTGAGAGAGAGAGAGAGAGAGAGAGAGAGTTCTGACTTGTAATGAAACCGGATTAGTGCTGATTGTTTTCCTTGATACGAGGTGTGATCTACCATACATTTTAGGTGGTATAAGTATAAACAATATGTTTTTTTATGTGTAAAATTTTTTTAAATATAATCTCTCTCAGTTTCCAATATTTACAGTAAATTATAAACTCTTGGGACAATCTATCCAAATTACTTCGGCCCTAATATTGTTAGTCTGTATCTGATAGGAATACCTAACGAAATGAGTCCTACAATGAAGATTAATCAATCAGCAATAAAATTATTTTAGAAGAATGGGAATAGAATATTAACAAAATTATTCACTGAATCAAGCGAAGCTGCAACAGGATACTAAGTTAGTAATTAATCTTTCACCATGTAGTCACTTTCTCTTAAGAGTTAAGACACTATTTTAGCTTTAGGTATTGTTATTATTATTATTTTTTTTACGGTATCTCTCGATAATTCAAAGATTTATCTATTAAAAATTTGAGTTTTATTTAAAAGTTTATTATTAACTAATAAGTCATTGTATACATAATATAAAATTTGACAACATTTATTTAAAATAAATGAGTTGACCACTCATTCAATCCAACTATTTAAGCAGTTTTTTGTTTTAGTTGTTTTGTTTTTTTTTTTTTTTAATTTATTTCAGTCACAAAAAAAAATTGATTTAGACATTTGTTTTTTTTGGACTTTGAAACATTTGTTAAATACCGGAGAATAACGACCTCAACTTAGTCTTTCTTTATTATTTTTGTTCAAATAAAGCATGTCGGCCTCATTCGGAAAGGCCCATCAAACAGTTTTCCCATAACTATTTACTTATATAAAATTGTCTTATTTCTCAATACCAAAAAAAAAATGTCTTATTTCTTTCAAAATAAAACGGTTGTGTTATTTATATACCTACAAATAAATGTTTATCAATTGACAAAAAGAAAAATAGGAAGATGAAAATTTAGAATCAACTTATGTTTAGGCTATTTAAAAAGTGGAATTCTTTGAGGAACTGAATTTTCAATGTATTGTTATTTAATTTCAAATCAAGAAATCGAAAACTAATTTTTTTTTGTAGGGTATTTGGAGAATTGGAGTAACATATAAACAAAGATGATATCCCTTGAGAATATTCTATATCAGATAATATAAAATGGCCAACTTGTAATTCTAGAAACAAAAGTAGATGTTTAAATATCCAGGAGCAGGTGGAGTAGTATTTTGTGGGGTCAATGCACTGTGTATTCCAATATTCTTTCAAGCATTTACTTGATACTACTCATACTAGCCTTCTAATAATATAATTAACGACCACACTATTTCTTAATTAATCAAAAGCATTTCATCTTTGATGAATGGGCCATGAAGGAATCAGCCAAAATCATATTCCACGAAAGTAATATAATTTGAGTCATAAAGTTGATTTAGAAGTCAATTGGAGCATGCTTGTTAAAGTGACAGGGAAATTTTCTAATAAACACCAAGTTAATTAAAACACACTAATTTAACTTGTAGACAGTGACAAACATCATTAATAACAAATCTTAATGAGTTCCTCCTTAAATGGACAGAGGGATGGAAATGTACGAAATGATCAATTTGAGTTCCTCCTTAAAATTTTAGATATAATTTGGGTCAATTAAAAATTAGAGAGCTAAATTGAGTTAGAGATCAAATTTCAAAAACCATTTTGAGAATTAACTCGATCTTTTTATTAAATATGAGATAATAATGCTGTAAGTTCTCTCACGAGGGTGATAACTGATAACTGTCCCATAGGACATATTTAGATGCATCTTTGCATATTCAATGAGAAGTGCTATAAAATGGGCCAATGCAAGTTCCATATTTGCAATGCCACAGCATGCTCTGTCCACGCTCTCAAATCCTGTTCCACAATCACTTAACCAATATGTATATATATCAAATTTCACATATGAATATGAATATGAACGAAAATTCATTTGGTATATTAGACCTAGAATATCATCATGTTGGGAGTGGATGCACTCTATTTCAATCATTTACTTGGTATAGTCAAAGGCATTTCATCAGGATGAATGGACCATGAAGGAAGCAGCCACAATTATATTCAAGAGGTAATACAACTGAGCCGAGAAGACTTTTAAAATGGATAAATTTCATTCACCAAGTACAAACAATACAACATTTATTTAATATCAAAAGTTAAGATAAAGGTATCCATTATCAAACAGGTACAACAATAAACCAGATGTTAATAAAGGATACTTATTTTGATCAAGGAATTGAACTTTAAGAATTGTGGGACACTCTTTTAGCATGCATGTTACATGGTGAAGATCCTGTTAGGAAGAACTCGATTTATGATAGTAGGGTTTTTGGAACCTAGAATAGGAGCATTAGTGTCAGGGAAGAACTCAACTCCTGAGAGATTTGTGAGTGTTCCATCATCAGCAGAAATGTCAACAGGATATCGAAGCAAGTGACCAGGAAGGTTATTAGATCCAGGTAAATCCTTGTTAGAATACAACTCCCAATACTTGTCTCCAAGTTGCTTCACTTTGTTAATACATTCTTCACTTTCTGGGTTGAGGAAGGTGTCTTCATGCATGCCAAGGTGCTCGTACCATAGGGACATGCGGAAGCCATGGATTTGGCCTCTTGCACCACCTTGGCTGGTAGCCAAATGGTGCGGTTGATAAGCTCCCATGGCAATTTCGGTGTCTCTTCCACCATCCATTGATCTCTGGTTGATGTTGGCAGATCCAATGATTATGTACTCGTCATCAACTGTTAAACAAGCAAACAAAAAACAAACAAGAAAAAAATTAATCGAGTTACTCAAATGAAGATGTCAAAAACATCTCCTTATAAAAGTGTGATTTATTTATTTGTTCACATTTTAACTAAAAACAACACTTTTATAATATATCAAAATTTAATTCTACAATTCATCATCTAAAAGTCAAAAAGAAGAATTTTCATACGAAGAAGTCTTCCTTAGAGTATCCACAAAAAATTAAAGAATCCACGTAAATAACTAGGTAAGTTTTTACAATAAAAAATTACTTACTTTATCATAGGAAGGCATATAAACTAAATTAAATTAAATGGCATAAAAATCATGCGTTTATTTTGATTGACTAATAATATAAAGACTTTTTATAGATGACATTTTAAATAACGAATGTAAATATTAATTATTATTTGTATACGAAAAGAGTACCTAAACATTAAATTCAAAATAAGGTAGAAATTTGAATGCAGTTAAGTTCATGTAAACTTGATAGTTAGAACCGTTAGATGATAATTTAGTCAAGGTAAAAACTCAAGTGAAGTTAATAACTGAGAGTTATTAGATGAAAATTTAGTCAAATCAGTCAAATCATTTAACCGCTCTCAGCTATAAACTTTACGTGAAGTTAACTCTACCTGAATTTCTATTAAATCATTTAACAAGTGTCAGCTATCAACTTTATATAAAGTTAATTCCACCTGAATTTCCACTTCAAAATAATCGTTGACTTACCTATCATCATCTTGGAATGCACATAAATCATGAAGCGTCTGGCTTCTTGAGCTTTCTGGTAATCGGAACCTTGTTTTGGTCTCTGCGGAGGCACATACTCTCCGTCCTTCTTCGCCTCTCGATTGCCAAGACAGAAGAATGACAAATATTTTCGAGGATCTTGTTCAATTTTCTCTTCCTTGAGTGCTTCAACAATGTCCTTGTACATCATCTCTATAGTCCTCCTCTGCAAATATAGTATTTTCTGAACAGTTCCAGTAGTCTTATTTATTGGAACACCCTCCGGCCACATTGGAATCACTACATACACCATGAACTTCTCCTTAGCCTTAATCTTGCTAACAATTTTGAGTGAAAGCTCCTTTGGGATAAGATGAACAGCATCAAATTCTGTGCTATCCACACTCCACCCAAAAGCACTTCCTATGAAATATTGGTTCTCAATATATATGAAATTCTTCGCTCGCCGAATAGCATTAATGTATGCATCTTGAATGCTCCGATCTATCATCTTGTTCTCCCCACTAACAAGCCCATGTTCAAAAGCTTCTTTAGCAGTTTCTGGAAAACCAAGAGTAGCTGTATCATCAATGGATCTGAACAACTGAACATTCCACGTGTCATCATCATCATCAGGGTTCGTTACTTGAGATGGTGCAACGATGAAATCCTTAAGCTTTTCTTCTGAAAGAAGCATGCCCTGATCTGTGCCCTGTTTTCGAAATCTCTGCACAAAGGTGGAGTAAACATCCCATGCAATAGGCCCTTCAAGCTTACAATGTATATCATGCCATGGCTCCCTAGGACCACCCTTTTCAATTGCAGATCCAGAAATACTTGGTTGATAAAAATCTTTACTGTGTTCAGCAGCTAAAGTTTGAAAAAGAGAATGAAATTGAGTATCATATCTTCCATTACAGAGATCAATACCTCCAATGAAACTCACAATTCTTCTTTGATGATCTGAGTCCTTTCCATTTGGCAACTTAGCATCCACCACCACAATCTTTTGGTGATGAGTGTAAAAAACACTGTCACGTGGGCACAAAATGCAGTGGACATTTGTGTCCTTGAAATAGCTTTGGGTTTCTTTATCATGAGTACCCATGGTTCTGGCGTAGCTTCCAATTCCTGGAACTCGAATTATTCCATCCTGCCATAGAAGCAGAACAACCCTGACTCCATCTTCCTTTGCCTTTTTCTTGAGCAACTCACCGAGTGTTATGTCTCCACCATGCTTTGGCCTCTTAGGATCTCTTATCAGAGAAATCTGAGTGTAAAGAGACCAACCAGTGATGTATATAAAATGTTTTGCTTCGTTGATTGCATCAAAGATATCCTCCCAGCATCTTTGAGGTTCGTAAGTCTTACCTCCATCGAGCACTACTCTTGGAGAAAAATCATCTAGGACATGAGCATCTTGGTAAAGAGTAACCTGAACATATTTGGCATACAAAAATGTTATTCATACATCAAAATTAATGTATTTGTGTATAAATACACGTGTGATTTAATTTATGAGGAGTGTTAGGGTCAGTAAGTTTTGTATTTTGTAACCATCAATTGGCCATCAATAGTATTTTTAATGGTGGGAGATCACTCACTTTTCATTTGATGATTAAGTGCTGGCTAGATTGTTAAAAAAGTGCTGGTCCTACACTTTTTCTTAATTTATTTTTTATGTATATTTGTATTCCAAGATATGACTAATTTTAATGACTGATTTTGGTGTACATGTAGTATAATAGTTTTGGATAATACTAATTAGTTGAACTCAAAGTAGGGGTGTACATGTACTTAGATCCGAATATATCCTAAAAAGGAAAGGCTCGGGCCAGCAATTTTTTAAAAAGTTGGCCAACATTTAACCATCAATTTTTTAATAACATCACTCTTTTTTTTTTTTTTACAAATTTATGCAATATATAATGTAAACAATTATATATAAAGTAACATCATAAAAAATAAGAATGAAATTATCATTTTTTTTAATTTTTAATACACGAAATTCGACCTTAAATTAATCCGAATATAAATCAGATTAAATCAAATCGACTCGATGACGTATAATTAGTGTGTATATATATATACACACTAAAGATAAGAAAATTCAAATCCACGACCTCTAAGTCAGTATAAAGAGATTATGTCATTTGAGTTATAACTCATTCGCTATAATTAGTATATATAATTCTTATAAATTTTGTACAACAAATAATAAAATATGATATTTAAATGTTAAATTTAATAAATATTATGTATATTTATATTAAAATAAATTATTAAAAAATAAAATAATATTATATAATGTAAAAAAATAAATATGATATAATTATTAATTTTATTATAAAATATATATTTTAGTTATATAACATAAATTTAGACCGATCAATTTGCTCCATTTAAAACATAACTTTTTTTAATTTTACCAAATAAAAATAATAAAAATAAAAATTCAGGTGTAGTCAACTTTACGTGAAGTTAACAACTGAGAATTGTTAGATAAAAATTTAATCAAATCAATCAAATTATTTAATGGCTCTTAATCAATTTCACATAAAATTAACTGTAGTTGAATTTTTGACCTTTAATAAATCTGACAAAATATATTCCGAGCAGAAAGACCGCTAACAAAGTGTAATTTAGCTATAATGTCTAGACTTAACAAATAATAATAATAAAGTAAGTAATTTTGTTTATCATGATAATATATACCTTGCATCCCTTATGCTGGGAGAAGAAAGTGCGAGGAACTCCAGGGAAGTCAGGAGATTTGATGCCTTGAGACCAGTTTTGGTGTAGTTTAGCATCAAAATATTGTAGCTTGACATGGATCTTTGGGCCCCCAGATATGGGCTTTTTACTGGCATCAACAATTTCAACCCATTTGTCAACTTCAACACCATTTAACATTTTCTCATCAACTTCCACATATGCTTCTCCAATAACACCTCGTCCACGAAGAGAAGAAAGCCATTTGTCACGTTCCAATTTGACTATGATATTTGATGCCATATGGGCACAACGAATGTAAAAACACTCTTCCAATTTAGGGTTAATAGGCTCTTTTAAAGGCCTGCTTTCAATCTTTACTTCATCCAGATAAATGCTTACATAAAGGGGCACCTGGAATTGGAGGAGGACAAACTTTTTGTAAATGCAAATATATATATAAAATCTAAAAATCAACTTAAAATAGTCGAAATTTATTTTTATTTTATATTCATTAATTCTTGCTGAAATAAATAGATAATTTTAGATATAATAAATATATAATTATAGATATTATAATATAAAATTATAAATATTAAATTAAATAAAATAATTTTGTGTTATTATTTTTTTAATATTACTTTTATTATTATTATTATAAAATAATAATAATAATAATACTGATTTTTTATGTATACATAAATTTTTGTTATTTATAATAGGTATAATCTTGTTAAAGTCTAATATTTCTTATAAATCAATCTAATAAAATTTTTGTAAGCTTGATTATCAAGATAATATAACATGATTGTACTTAGTGACAGATTCAAAAAAAATAATCCAAAATAATGGAAATATTAATATGTAGATGATATTTTTTTTATCTTAACCAAGTTTGGAAAAAATCACTAATAATTTTAGTTATATTTAGGAAATTAAGCCTCGATTTGGTTATTAATTAATCAGTTAGTGTTGCAAAGTTAATTGTCATTATTTATTTTTTTTTAGTTTTAATATTAGATCAAATTTTTAAAATAAAAATCAAGAAAACAATTTATATTTTATTTTGAAGGACAAACATAATATAACAATGAGAATAAATATATACATCTGATCTATATAAAATTGTTAATTTTTAAAAAATATATATATTTGTGGGGATAATTGCCCCCTATGTTCTACATGCTGGTCTGATTCCATGATTGGTTCGATGAAATTCATCTCACACAGGACCTACATTATTGCAAATGGAACTCTCTTTCTTTATATATAGTTGAAGCTAAAACTTCTTAAATAGAGTGCAAATAAGTGCACCAGTTATAACTCAAATGACATAATTTTCTCATATTCATTTAAGAAGTTGCGGGTTCGAATCTCTCTATTTTCGATAAAAAAAAATAGAGTGCAAATAAAATAGGTTTTATCTTCACCAATCTTCTATTTATGACTATTATACACCTTTGATAAATACATGTTTGAATTAGTAGACACTTTAATTAGATTTCACATACAATATGTTCCATTTAATTTTCGAAGTTTTTTTTATTTAAATAAAAGAAATATATGATGCAAAAATAATAAATTTTAATGACATTCGTAGAGAAATTAAATAGTCATAGAAACAGGACTAACCGATGAAAAGGTGTCGAACTTTTGAGTCTCACAAATGGTTGCATTGATATCTCCATGTAGCAGAAATTGTGCCATCACTTATACCTGCAAGTAAAGATGATGCAATTAAAGTTCAAAAGAAAGCAGGCTAAGGTTTAGAATAACTAGATGGCCATGAAAATTAAATCAAACTTGAAAAGAAAATAAGAAAAGATTGTGAGAGTAGTTCAGACTTGGGACTTGGGAGAGTTGAGAAGAAGCATGGAAAGAGGACATACCAAATACCTATATATTTATAATGGGGAATGCTAGGGGACAATAATTTTGTTGAACAATATGAACAATCACCAATCAAATAAAAACACACTACACCTCTAAATTAATCTTCTAAATTTTAATATTAAAATAACCATTCGTACACTAGTAAAATGAACATTCGATATATCTATTGTTTACATTGTTTAATATTTTCATTGTTTACCTATACTTTTCCATTTATAATTGGCTGATAATGCATTCCTTAGTAACGATTTGCATGCTATTAAATTATAGGAAAATTATCAGGTGTACCGGGAAACATCGGTGTTCCAGTTGTTTTAACCGTTGATTTTAATTAATATATATTATATATATCTTTTATAATTAAGATCAACGGTTAAAACAACTGGAACACCGGTGTTCCCGGTACACCAGATAACCTTCCTAAATTATATTTCAAATTAAATAGTGTGAAATAGAACCACGTGGAGGAATTTATTTAGCTAGCTTCTTTATTATTAGAGAGGATTTTTTCCTTTCAGCATTTGAGATTCACATTCACTTGCACTTGCATTATTTAATAGATAGGAAATTATTATATGATTTGATAAATTTGACTAAATAAACATTTTTAATTATTAATTTTATATAAAATTAATTGTACCTGAATTTCTATTTATTTTTTTATGGTATTTTCTAACCCGTCGAGTTAAAGATTATTTGTCCGTATAATTCTTTAAACAATATTTTTTAATTATTTTTTTATTTATTATATTAATATTTTTTTAATAAATAAGTACAAATTAATTAATAAATTATTCAAATTTAAAAATATCATTTATTATGAAACCAAATAAATAATTTTTAAATATATAAATAATAAACATTAAAATTCGATTAATACATTAATAATAATAATCCTATGATATATTATTAGTATTATAATTAATGAACACATTATTTGATATATAGTAAACTTTTTTTGACTAGTAACAAATTTAATTTTTTATCTCTTTAAACTAAATTAATAATTCTATTATGTTTTATTTCATTTAGTATTAGTAGCCTACTCATAGTGTATTTTAGTGCAAAGATATCAAATAGAATTATTAATTTAGTTTAAAGAGATAAAAAATTAAATTTGTTATTAGTAAAAATTTTTTACTATATATCAAATAATGTGTTCATTAGTTTTCACTTTATTGTGAAAATTAGCTAGATCATAATACTAATAGTATATCATAGGGTTATTATTATTAATGTATTAATTGAATTTTAATGTTTATTATTTATATATTTAAAAATTATATTTAAAAATTATTGTTATTGCTATTGCTATTGTTATAAAAAAATCGATTTTATTCTAGTTTATTAAGAAATTAAAAAATAATTGGTTCATTAATACGTCCAATAATAATGCGACATATAAGTATCTTTACGTGTCTTTATGAGAGCATTCTCTTGAGATCTAAACACATGATGAAAGAAAAAAATACGTAAGTCTAAAAACAGATAAAAAAAAAAAAAAAAAGAAGTGGATCTTTTAAATTTTGAATTTTATTTTAGAAGGTAAAGTGTGATCTTTTACTATTTATTTTATAAGTGAGACCAAGAGAAAATATGAGAAAAAACTATTTAAGGATGAGCGATCACACTTTACCTTCTAAAATTAAAATTCAAAATTTAGAGAATCAAAATTAAAAAAGAAAGACCATATTAAAAGTCATCTTGCAAAATCATTTATTTTTTTGATGGTATTTTTAATTCGGCAAATAAATAACTATTTTATTACAGATCGAAGTTTAATTTAAAAGTTTAATATTAATTAATAAATTATTGTATATATAAGATAAAATTTAAATTTTTGATATTTACTTAAACAAACAAATAAAATAGTTATTTTGATAATTTATGTTGATTATATCACCTATTTATTTATGAGGTAATTACTCTAATAAAAATTTTATAATTATTATCATATGAAAATACTTTATTTTAATCATTAAATAATAAATTGTAGGATTTAATCTTTATATATTATAAAAATGTTATTTTTTATTTAAAATATAATTAAATAAATAAATTATTTTTTAAACAAAGATCATTATAGAAAAATATTTTTAATATTTTTACGGTAATAACTGCCATTTATAATTGTAGGGTCTCAGCGCGTCACCGACGAATTTTGGTCAACTTTTTTTTGGAGGTAAATGGACTCTATATTCCAATAATATTCAACATTTTTACTGTAATAACTGCCATTTATAATTGTAGGGTCTCAGCGCGTCACCCACGAATTTTGGTCAACTTTTTTTTTGGAGGTAAATGGACTCTATATTCCAATAATATTCAATATCAATGCCACAGCATGCTCTAAATTTTTTGGTGTAGCGTCGGTCAATTTATTGGCGTAGAGTTTGATTCCTACTCCAACTCTATCAACACGTTGGAATGGAAGAGTGAGTGGGTCAGTGGTGGAAGTAGCTGATATATATGGCTCTCCATCAAACACGTCAATGAGAGTGGCTAATTACTCTAATTCTATCTGCGAGTTGAAAATTTTATTAAAACTCTATTCTATTCTATTCGTGGGTTGAGAATTTCTCAACCCTAATCCTATTCGTATCCTAAAATTTTTTTTTGAACAAAGAAAGCTCAACACTGTAAAGTGGAGCAAACAAGCCAAATACTAAGTACTAAATGGAAAAACATAACATTCCTGTCGATGCCAGCAGTGCCATCAACAACCAAAAAGATCACTATCGGTCCATTCATTGTAACTCAGAATTGTCCTTCTTATTACGAAGTCAACACCTACTTCCTTATTATTGAAGATTCTAACATTACGTTCCACCTAAATGTTTCAAATCACTACAAAGAATCCAGTCAGCCACCTCTTCTACTATCTTTTTCGCTTATGCCAACCAGTCCAACTCTCAAACAGTTCTCTTATTGTGCCAGAAACAGCCCAAACTTCACCAAACGACTGCAACCCTTTTGTTGTGAGAAGAAAGTACGAGGAACTCCAGGAAAATCAGAATCCTTGACACCTTGAGCCCAGTTTTGATGTCGTTGAGCATCAGAAAATTGTAGCTTCACATAGATCATTGGACCTCCAGCTATGGGCTTTTGGGCTTGAACCCATTTGTGAAATAGAGCACCATCTATGATATCGTTAACAGGCACATATGCTTGTCCAATGGCAGTTTTGGACCTGCTACGGCGTTCCAATCTGAATATGATATTTGATGTCATATGGGCACACCGAATGTGAAAAGACTCTTCTAAGTTGGGATTATTAGAGGGGTTTTTTATACGCCTCTCTTCCATTTTTACATTATCCAAATAAACGCTTAGGTGCACCTGGAATTGAACAACAACGTGCATGGAAATTATTAACATTGCATGAAAGGTCACTGGTATTTCATTTTTGACATAAGTTTATTTTGATCTATCTCTTAGATTTGAAAATACCAGCAAATAAATGTGTTGACTATTAGATCCCTTATTTTTTGAATTATATATCAATTTGGTAAGTATGACCTCAAACTAATTTATTGTAGTTCTATTTTTAAAATAACAGAAATATTGGCAATAAAATAAGTTAAATATTCCAATATTCCAATTATTCTTTCAAGCATTTACTTGATATTAGTCTTCTAATAATATAATTAACGACCACACTATTCTTAATTAATCAAAGGCATTTCATCATGATGAATGGACCTTGAAGGAATAATCAGCCACAATCATATTCAACGAAAGTAATACAATTGATTCATAAAATTGATTTAGAAGTCAATTAGAGCATGCTTATTAAAGTGACAGGGAAATTTTCTAATAACACCATGCTAATTAAAACACAATTATTTAACTTGTAGAGAGTGACAAACACAATTAATAATAAAGTCTAATTTTTATACATTGGAATAATCAAATCTTAATTAGGTCCTAGTTTGCTACAAGAATATTTATGTATCATTCATTACTTTATATAGTTGTTGGAAAGTAATATTCACACAAATTGATAAAAGGTTTTGGAGCTAATATTTAAAACATCCTTAAAATTTGATTTTCGACTCAATTTAGTTTTTTAATTTTTAATTAATCCAAATCGTACCCTAAAATTTTGGAGCATAATTTAAGTTGGCCTCTTCATCTATTTTTGTCACTAAAAAAATGACATAGTATCATTAAAAGACGTCGTTTTACTCTTTTTCCTCTTCAGTGTCTTAATCTCCTATTATCCAATTGCTATCACCCTCAATCATACTTTTTCAACTCCACCACCCTCACCACCATCACCCTCCTCTTCACCTCTCCTCACCTCTTCTTCTTCTTCCTCCTCCTCAATTTGATCAATAGAAGAGTATGTTGACGGGTTGAAGTTTTCTGGAGGGTCTCACAGCTTGATGCCAAAGTCACTTCTCAAAGAAGTGATCGACATGGCTCATCACCATGATGTGTACGTTAGCACTATTGTTGAGGTTTGAGTCTCAGAAATTCTCTTTATTTGTTTCTAATTAGTTATTTGTTATTGTTGTGCTAAGTCAATAATGACTTGTCAGAAGAAAGCAAAAAATGAGTTTTGAACTTTTAACACAATTGAGCTCAATGTGGGCTCACTTGGGATTTCCAAAGATATTCTTTTTCTTTATCATTGTCAACTGATTAAATTGAGGAGAAGGAAGAAGAAGGGGAGAAAAGGTACGGAGGAGGAAGAGGGGGTGATGGTGGTGGATTGGTAAGGTACGATTGATGGTAGTGGCAATAGAATGGTGGGAGGTTTAGACATTAAGGAAGATGAAGAAGCTAAAAAAGGGGTAAAATGACGATGTTTAGATGCAAACAACAAAACGATTTAATCGTGTCATGTCATTTTTCAAGTGATGGAAATGGATAGAGATATCAACTTAAATCCCTCTTTAAAGTTTTAGATATAATATGAGTCAATTGAAAATTAGAAAGCTAAAATGAGTCAGAAATCAAATTTTAGAAACCATTTTTAACATTAACTCGATCTTTTTAATTAAATATGAGATAATAATGCTGTAAGTTCTCTCATTAAGGTGATAACTGTTCCATAAAACATATTTAGATGCATCTTTGCATATTCAATGAGAAGTGCTATAAAATGGGCCAAGTTCCATATTTGCAATGCCACATCATGCTCTGTCCACGCTCTCAAATCCTATTCCACAATCACTTAACCAACATTATATTATCAAATTTCACATATGAATATGAATATGAATGTAAATTCCTTTGGTATATTAAACCTACAATATCATCATGTTGGGAGTGGAAGCACTCTATTGTAATATTCTTTCAATCATTTACTTGGTATAGTCAAAGGCATTTCATCAGGATGAATGCACCATGAAGGAAGCAGCCACAATCATATTCAAGAAGTAATACAACTGAGCCAAGAAGACTTTTAAAATGGATAAATTTCATTCACCAAGTACAAACAATACAACATTTATTTAATATCAAAAGTTAAGATAAAGGTATCTATTATCAAACAGGTACAACAATAAACCAGATGTTAATAAAGGATACTTATTTTGATCAAGAAATTGAACCTTAAGAATTGTGGGACGCTTTTTTTGCATGCATGTTACATGGTGAAGATCTTGTTAGGAAGAACTCGATTTATGATAGTAGGGTTTTTGGCACCTAGAATAGGAGCATTAGTGTCAGGGAAGAATTCAACTCCTGAGAGATTTGTGAGTGTTCCATCATCAGCAGAAATGTCAACAGGATATCGAAGCAAGTGACCAGGAAGGTTATTAGATCCAAGTAAATCCTTGTTAGAATACAACTCCCAATACTTGTCTCCAAGTTGCTTCACTTTGTTAATACATTCTTCACTTTCTGGGTTGAGGAAGGTGTCTTCATGCATGCCAAGGTGCTCGTACCATAGGGACATGCGAAAGCCATGGATTTGGCCTCTTGCACCACCCTGGCTGGTAGCCAAATGGTGCGGTTGATAAGCTCCCATGGCAATTTCGGTGTCTCTTCCACCATCCATGGATCTCTGGTTGATGTTGGCAGATCCAATGATTATGTACTCATCATCAACTGTTAAACAAGCAAACAAAAAACAAACAAGAGAAAAAATTAATGGAGCTACTCAAATGAAGATGTCAAAAATATCTTTTTATGAAGATATTTTGCATAAAAATGTGATTTATTTATTTGGCTATATTTTAAATGAAAACAACATCTTTATAACATATTAAAATTCAACCCTACAATTCATCATCCAAGGGTCAAAAAATTTTTTTTATACGAAAACAATTATAAAATCTTCATTGGAATATTCAACAAAAATAAAAGAATCCACGTAAAAAACTAGGTAAGTTTTTACAATAAAAAATTACTTACTTTATCATAGGAAGGCATATAAACTAAATTAAATGGCATAAAAATCATGCGTTTATTTTAATTGACTAATAATATAAAGACTTTTTATGGATGACATTTTAAATAACGAATGCAAATATTAATTATTATTTGTATACGAAAAAGAGTACCTGAATATTAAATTCAAAATAAGGTAGAAATTCGGGTGCAACTAATTTCATGTGAAGTTGATAGTTAGAATCGTTAGATGATAATTTAGTCAAGGTAAAAACTCAAGTACGTCATGAAGTTGATAACTGCGAGTTGTTAGATGAAAATTTAGTCAAATCATTTAACCGCTCTCAGCTATGAACTTCACGTGAAGTTAACTCCACGTGAATTTCTGTTAAATCATTTAAAAACTATTAGCTATCAACTTTATATAGAGTTAATTGCACCTTTTCACTTCAAAATAATCATTGACTTACCTATCATCATCTTGGAATGCACATAAATCATGAAGCGTCTGGCTTCTTGAGCTTTCTGGTAATCAGAACCTTGTTCTGGTCTCTGTGGAGGCACATACTCTCCGTCCTTCTTTACCTCTCGATTGCCAAGACAGAAGAATGACAAATATTTCCGAGGATCTTGTTCAATTTTCTCTTCCTTGAGTGCTTCAACAATGTCCTTGTACATCATCTCTATAGTCCTCCTCTGCAAATATAGTATTTTCTGAACAGTTCCAGTAGTCTTATTTATTGGAACACCCTCCGGCCACATTGGAATCACTACATACACCATGAACTTCTCCTTAGCTTTAATCTTGCTAACAATTTTGAGTGAAAGCTCCTTTGGGATAAGATGAACAGCATCAAATTCTGTGCTATCCACACTCCACCCAAAAGCACTTCCTATGAAATATTGGTTCTCAATATATATGAAATTCTTTGCTCGCCGAATAGCATTAATGTATGCATCTTGAATGCTTCGATCTATCATCTTGTTCTCCCCACTAACAAGCCCATGTTCAAAAGCTTCTTTAGCAGTTTCTGGAAAACCAAGAGTAGCTGTATCATCAATGGATCTGAACAACTGAACATTCCACGTCTCATTATCATCATCAGGGTTCGTTGCTTGAGATGGTGCAATGATGAAATCCTTAAGCTTTTCTTCTGAAAGAAGCATCCCCTGATCTGTGCCCTGTTTTCGAAATCTCTGCACAAAGGTGGAGTAAACATTCCATGCAATAGGCCCTTCAAGCTTACAGTGTATATCATGCCATGGCTCCCTAGGACCACCCTTTTCAATTGCAGATCCAGAAATACTTGGTTGATAAAAATCTTTACTGTGTTCAGCAGCTAAAGTTTGAAAAAGAGAATGAAATTGAGTATCATATCTTCCATTACAGAGATCAATACCTCCAATGAAACTCACAATTCTTCTTTGATGATCTGAGTCCTTTCCATTTGGCAACTTAGCATCCACCACCACAATCTTTTGGTGATGAGTGTAAAAAACACTGTCACGTGGGCACAAAATGCAGTGGACATTTGTGTCCTTGAAATAGCTTTGGGTTTCTTTATCATGAGTACCCATGGTTCTGGCGTAGCTTCCAATTCCTGGAACTCGAATTATTCCATCCTGCCATAGAAGCAGAACAACCCTGACTCCATCTTCCTTTGCCTTTTTCTTGAGCAACTCACCGAGTGTTATGTCTCCACCATGCTTTGGCCTCTTAGGATCTCTTATCAGAGAAATTTGAGTGTAAAGAGACCAACCAGTGATGTATATAAAGTGTTTTGCTTCGTTGATTGCATCAAAGATATCCTCCCAGCATCTTTGAGGCTCGTAAGTCTTACTTCCATCAAGCACTACTCTTGGAGAAAAATCATCTAGGACATGAGCATCTTGGTAAAGAGTAACCTGAACATATTTGCATACAAAAATGTTATTCATACATCAAAATTAATGTATTTGTGTATAAATATACGTATGATTTAATTTTTTTTATGTATATTTATATTTCAACATATGACTGATTTTAATGATTGATTTTGTTGTACACGTAGTATAATAGTTTTAGATAATACTAATTAGTTGAACTCAAAGTAGGAATGTGCATGTACTTAGATCTGAATATATCCTAATATTTTATAATGGAATGGATATTCTCACTCCAATTTTAATAACATCACTCTTTTTTTACAAATTTATGCAATATATAATGTAAAAATTTATATATAAAGTAACATTATAAAAAATAAGAATGAAATTATCATTTTTTTTAATTTTTAATACACGAAATTCGACCTTAAGTTAATCCGAATATAAATCAGATTAAATCAAATCGTGACGTATAATTGGTGTATATATATATATATATATATATATATATATACTAAAGATAGGGAGACTCAAACCCACGACTTCTAAGTAAGTATAGAGAGACTATGTTATTTAAGTTATAACTCATTCGCTATAATTAGTATATATAATTCTTACAAATTTTGTACAACAAATAATAAAATATGATATTTAAATGTTAAATTTAATAAATATTATGTATATTTATATTAAGATAAATTATTTAAAAATAAAATAATATTATATAATATAAAAAATAAATATGATATAATTATTAATTTTATTATAAAATATATATTTTAGTTATATAACATAAATTTAGACCGATCAATTTGCTCCATTTAAAACATAACTTTTTTTAATTTTATCAAATAAAAATAATAAAAATAGAAATTCAAGTGCAATCAACTTTTTACGTAAAATTAACAACTGAGAATCGTTAGATAAAAATTTAGTCAAATCATTTAATCGTTCTCAATTAATTTTACATAAAATTAAATGTACTTAAATTTTTATCTTTAATAAATCTGACAAAATATATTCCGAGCAGAAATACCGCTAACAAAGTGTAATTTAGCTATAATGTCTAGACTTAACAAATAATAATAATAAAGTAAGTAATTTTGTTTATCATGATAATATATACCTTGCATCCCTTATGCTGGGAGAAGAAAGTGCGAGGAACTCCAGGGAAGTCAGGAGATTTGATGCCTTGAGACCAGTTTTGGTGTCGTTTAGCATCAAAAAGTTGTAGCTTCACATGGATTTTTGGACCCCCAGATATGGGCTTTTTACTGGCATCAACAATTTCAACCCATTTGTCAACTTCAACACCATTTAACATTTTCTCATCAACTTCCACATATGCTTCTCCAATAACACCTCGTCCACGAAGAGAAGAAAGCCATTTGTCACGTTCCAATTTGACTACGATATTTGATGCCATATGGGCACAACGAATGTAAAAACACTCTTCCAATTTAGGGTTAATAGGCTCTTTTAAACGCCTGCTTTCAATCTTTACTTCATCCAGATAAATGCTTGCATAAAGGGGCACCTGGAATAGGACGAGGACAAACTTTTTGTAAATGGAAATATATATATATAAAATCTAAAAATCAACTTAAAATAGTCGAAATTTATTTTTATTTTATATTCATTAATTCTTGCTGAAATAAATAGATAATTTTACATATAATAAATATATAATTATAGATATTATAATATAAAATTATAAATATTAAATTAAATAAAATAAATTTGTTTATTATTTTTTTAATGTTACTTTTATTTTTATTATAAAATAATAATAATAATACTGATTTTTTATGTATACATAAATTTTTGTCATTTATAATATAGGTACAAATCTTGTTAAATTCAAATATTTTTTATAAATCAATCTAATAAAAATTTTATAGAATTTAAAATTGATAGCCAAGGGGCCAACAGGGCCTAGGGCCATGGACCCCAAACAAAATAAGTAGTTTATATATGTGCACAGGCAATTTTGATTATAAATAGTTTAATATTCGTGTAATATATTTTTATATAATGTTGACTGACTCTATAAAAAGAAATTAAATATGTATATAACTATATAATGTTTACATAGAAATTGAACTTTTCAAATTAATTTTTGTAACAACAAATTATGATGACCCTCGTGGATAAATAGTCACAGAAACAGGACTAACCGATGAAAAGGTGTCGAACTTTTGAGTCTCATAAATGGTTGCATTGATATCTCCATGCAGTAAAAATGGTGCCATCACTTATACCTGCAAGTAAAAATGCAATTAAAGTTCAAAACAAAGCACGCACGTTAAGGTTTAGAATAATTAGATGGCCATGAAAATTAAATCAAACTTGAAAAGAAAATAAGAAAAGATTGTGTGAGAGAGTACGTAGTTCTGACTTGGGAGAGTTGAGAAGAAGCATGGAAAGAGAGGACATACCATATACCTATTTATAGTTGGCGGATAATGCATGCATTCCTTAGTAACCATTAACTTGCATGCTATTAAATTATATTTCAAATTAGATAGTGTGAAATAGAACCACATGGAGGAATTTATTTAATATCACTATTTCTTCTCTTTTACAGATTTTTTTATCTAATGCTCCCATCTCCGATCCAGGGCAGAACCATGTTCATGTGTAAAGGTTTGTTTCAATTATTTCAGGGTCAAACATTTTTTTAATTAAATAATTCCAGATTTTCGTGTATTCTCACCAAGATGATTTTAATTTTATTATTGTTTCAATTTTATTTTTAACATTCTATTTCATTTCAATTTTATTATTTGCTAGAGATAATTTTATATATGTAAGAACATCTTTAGAGATAATTTTGGACTAGATTTTCACAAATTGGAGTTCAATTTATAAATTTGACACTGATTAATGAATTATTACATACACATGAAATTTTATCAAAATACTTATTTAAACAGACAAGTGAATTAATTATTTTATCGATTCATGTTTGTTAGCATTTATTTATAATTGTAAGGTCTCAGTGCATCACCAACAAAATATTAAAAATAAAAATAAATATATTTTCAAAAACTGAATATATTTTAAATTATTTGGTAAAATTACATAAATAATTTTATGTATCATAAATACAACAAATATTTTAGAATATCATATATGAATAAATTATATTAAGTATATACATATTAAAAATAAATTAAATTACACATATATATTTATACATAAATATATAATAACTAATTTTAGTCACCTATACAAATAGCATTTTTTATACGAATACAAATTAAATATGTGGCAATGTGGCCCTAAGTTGCGTTCAAAGATAATTTCTCATACTACATGATGCTACTTTGTAAAAATGTTATTTGTATATTAAAATTAGACACTAATATATTTGTATATAAATACATGTGATTTTATTTATTTTCAATATGTATTTATATTTTAACATATATTTTATATTAATAACTGATTTTAGCAACTGATTTTAATATGTACGTACCATAATTTAATAACTGACTTTACTGACTAATTTTCCTGTATGCGTAGCATAATACAACTACTTGAGATCTAAGCACATGGAGAAAGAGACCAAAAATTAGACAAAAAGAAAGACCAAATTGAAAGTCTTACAAAAATTATTTCCGAATGAATATATATGCAACAAGTTGCGAAGAGAGCGGAGAGGTATGGCTCGCCATGCACCAAGCCCAAGGGACGCGGGTCAAACTTTTTTTTTTTAAATTACATACATTATTCATCCAAGACTTTTTTGAATCAATTATCTAACAATATTTGTTGAAAGTCTTGTTTTTAATTATTATTTTTCTTACGATTAGTCATCTAATGGAAGTTGAAATAGTGATTTGTTCTAAAATTCAACCATTATATATATATATATATATATATATATATTATTGCATATTAATTTATATATTTTTAACGTTGTATTTTGTTTTAGCTTTGTTTTCACTGTTTAAAATGATAAGAAAAATTAGTTAAACCTTTTTTGCACTTTTTAAAATGATAAAAACAATGAAAGTCAATTAGAGCATGCTTGTTAACGTGATAGGGAACGAATTTTCCTAATAAAACCCATATTAAACCACAATTATTATTTATTAACAAAGTCTAATTTTTATTAATTGAATAATCAAATCTTAGGTCCTAGCTAGTTTGCTAAATTATAATATGCATGATTCATTAGACAAATTAATATGGAAAGTAATTTTCAGACAAATTGATCAGTGGTATTTTTTATTAAATCTGAAGTAAGAATGCTGTAAGTTTTCTTGGTAAGTTGGAAACTCGTGTACAGTGTAATTTCACGTAAAATTGATAATTGAGAGTCGTTAGATAAAAATTTAGTCAAATTATTTAACAATTTTTAACTATCAACTTCACATAATTGCATCTGAATTTTTACCATATATGAATATGCATGTAAATTCTTTTAGTATATATTAGACCTATAATTTCATTTCATTTTTTATAAGATATTTATTATTTAAAAATTTAAAATGCATCTGTGGGCAATTTTTTGTGACAAACTCCTGTGTTTCTGATAGTGAAGACAAAATAGTCAAAAATATTTGACACATATATACCTTTGGAAGATGATTGAGGAACAGAGTGTCTGAACCTCCCATCACCCAATTGCCATCACCTTCGACCAGGAGCTGAGCTTAGTTGAAACAATTGAGGCTATGACTCCCCAAATTTTTTATAAAAAAAAGTAGTAATACTTTTTTAAAAAATAAAAAATAATTTATTTGACTTGGATATTTTACTATAATTTAAAGCACCTATCTTCAATCCTCATCTCTTATTTTTATTGCACAATAATTTCTACATGTTGAATTTGGACTGAACTGAGTGGGTCTTTGTTGACTTTCACAACACATCAAAATTAAAAGATAAAATCAAATTAAATCAAAAAGTTATCTAACAAAAAGGATAAGAATAAAAAAATCATCTAACAATCAAATCAAATAAAAAAAAGTAACTTTTCTATTCGTATTTTACAGCTCTCTATTCAACAAGTAACATTTCTTCTACCTTTGAGTCAAATATAAAAAATTAGGTATTTTTATTTATTTAATTTAATATTATTTTATATTTTATTGTTTATTTAATTTAATTTTTTAATTATAAAAAATATTAGAATATTCAATAAGTATTGATATTATTGTATTTGTATAAATTGATAAAAAAATTTAATAAATATTATAAATTGCTGAAAAGTTCAATTCTGATCCAATTATTGAAGATTTTAAGTCACTAAAGACTCGAAGAGTACCATTATAAACTATTTTATATTTTTTATCTATAGAATTATTTATTTATTATCTTATTAGTAACAAACTTAAAAAATAATTATATTTATAAAATTTATTTTAATATAATATTATTATTAAATTTTTATATTAAATTTTTGCCCCCCAAATTTTATTTCAAACTCCACCACTATCTTCAATCATACTTTTCCAACTCCACCACTCTCACCACCACCCTCCTCCTACTCCTCACCTCTCCCTCACCTCTCTCCAAAGTCACTTCTCAAAGAAGTGATCAACATGGCTCATCACCATGATGTGTATGTTAGCATTGGTGATTGGTGTAAGAATCCGTTTTTCTGCAACAGACTTTTTTTACTATTTTAAAATTTATTTTGCAAAATTTCGACCCACAGCCCAATAAAAAATAGTGAGGTTGACCCAATATTAGCCTAGGGGTGCACAGACCCGGCCCGGCCCGAAGGCCCGGCCTGGTCCCGAACACTTTTGGGGCTAATTTGGTGTGATTTCATCGGGTTTTTGGCCGGGTAAGGGTCTAAAAAATAGACCCGGTCATTATTTTGGGTCGGGTCCGGGCCATAGCTCGGGTCACCCGAAGTCGGCCCGGTGACCCGGTCATCATACACAATTAATATTTTATGTTATTAGTGATGGATCATGACTATTCTTATGTGGAATTTAAGTATTGTAAATCTTAATATTTTGTGTTATTAGTCATTATAAGACTCTAAGTTAATGTTTTATGTTTAGAATGCATAAGACTTTAGACTAATGCATAATATTGTGTTATTTGTATTGATTTAAATATTTGGTATTATTAGACAATATTAGTATTGATTGTGGTTATACTTTAGTATTGATTGTGGTTATGCTTTAATTTTAAAGAAGGGTTGGTTCTTGTTATATTTTTCTAAGTGAATTTTACCATGTTAAATAATGGTTGGAGTCTTAGAAATTTGGATATTTTTACATGTTAGCTTACAAGAAGGTATCAACGTAATGTAATGTTAACGGCCCGATTTTCACCCGGTTTTCACTCGGTATAATTGTGGCCCGAAAGTGTATTGATTTCATCGGGTCTAGGGTCGGGTTCGGGTCTAATAAATAGACCCGGTATATATTTCGGGCCGGGTCTGGGTCACATCAAACCCGGCTTCACCCGGCCCATGTGCACCCCTATATTAGCCATCCATTCATGATTTACTCCGTTAAGAATAAATATTAGCTATTAATTATTTCACTACACGGTAAAATTTACTCCGAACCAAATTTCTGACTAGTATCCCGCAAATAACTCCTAGAGACCCAAAATCTTCTTACTTGCCACCCAAGTAACTTGTCTCTCCTTCTCAGCCTCTGGGCTGAGACTATCTCAGCCTTTCACCCCTCTCTGCTAAGTTTTTAACCTTGAGTAACTAACTGTGGTTAACTGTGGATAAGCTTGACACGCAAGCGCTGACCAAGCTTCCTCGTTTTCATGCCCTTTATTCATTGAAGCCCAGCCTTGACCATAAAAATTTCAGTCACTTTTATCATCATAAATTCAGCAAGACTTTGATTTTTTTTATTTAAGGAAGCACTGACCACAAAATTCACAAAATACTTTACACATTTTTACACTATTTTGACTGAATTCTTGAGAGAGAAAGAGAGAAAATTCTTGCACTTGTTCTCTGTACCCCATCCCCTATTTCAACTCTTCTTCCATTATTCTTCATGTGTTCTTCAAGTACTCAATCTATACAAACACGAACTCTTGCCCGTTTTTGCTAATTCTTGCATTTATACCGAAATTTTGGCTAGGTAAACTCTTGTTCTTTCTTCTTTCATTTTTTTTAAAAGTAGTAGTCATGATGAATTCTTACTCTCCTCCATGTATAGAGAACTCCTCTTGAAGCATCCATGGAGCACGCCTAAGCAGTGGCGGATCCAAAAATTTTATAAGAGGGGGACCAAATTAAATATAAAATAAATTAAAATATAACATAACAAAAAATCAACAAAATATAATTTATGGTATATAGGTCAAAATTAATAAATATATTATATAACAATTAATATTCAACTACATACTTTAAGATTTTGGTATTTTTGAATTTATTCTGCGATATTTCATATAACTAAAATTATCAATTTACCATCTGAAATAAATTTTGAAGTATTCTCTTTTCAACATATACAATCATATAATCTGTTAAAAGTTCGTCTTTCATCTTGTTTTAAAATATTGTTTTTATAATTTTTATTGTTTAAAAAATCTATTCAGTTGTTATTACTGTTGTCATAGAAAGAGTCAAAATAATTTTTTTTTAATTGTCACTTTTTATATTAATCCAAATCTATATTTTTCAATAATTTTTTAATTATTTATATATTTATACGCTTTTATTATTTTTTAAACCTATTTATTAATTTCTATTGATATATTATAATACACATTATAATTTATACATATAAAATTACTAACATATAAATTTTTTTAGTGTGTAATATACAAAAATATATTTAATCTATAATATATATATATATATATATATATATATATATATTAATTATATAATAATAAATTAATGATAAACTAATAGTAATATTTTTTTTTTTTTGAAAAAATTTTAGGGGGACCATGGCCACCTTAGGCCCCAGCCGTAAATCCGCCACTGCGCCTAAGGAGTTAAGGAGTTTCGAATTCACATTGGTCGAATTTCGACGTTTTGCGACGCTTTAGGCCAAAAACGAAACTCACCACCACCAGCTGTGTTTCTGCCCTTATGTGCATATTTTCTAGTGTGTGAAAGGTTTAGTAACCGAATTACATAAGAGGTAAGGATTATGATTAGTTAGAGTATGGTTGTGCTTGTTTTCGGTGATTATACGAGCCACTTTGTGGTGAATTTGTGCTTGTTTTGAATTTCTGAAAATTTTGTGAGTTACCACTGTTTTGGCTTGCTAAATATGTGTAATATACTATTATATTGCCTCTAGATTTTGTGTGAAAGTAGCCGGAAACATGGAAGCACTTGGGGTTTAAGTTTCGAGCTTTAAACGTCACAAAAAGCGAAGAAAAATATAAAAACTGCACCTTTTAAATTTTTAGTCACTAAGAGAACGAAAATTATGATGGAAAAGAATTAAAAAATAGTTATAAAAATAGTTTTAATCCTATGGAATAAAGGTGTAAATGTAAAAAGCGTGTTATGGTCATTTTTAGGCAAAAAGAGAGTTAAAAATATAATTTAAACGAAAAATAAATAAAATTCTGAATTTGGTGTCATTAGTGGTAAAATAATAATTATATAAATTAGTTGGGTCGAGATTAAATTACAATAAAATTTCGGGCCTAAATAAAAGGTGTAGTAAAAATTAGAAGTAAAACGGTAAAAAGCGATAACTAGAATAAGTAAGTAAATTTAATAAAGGATAAAATGATCTTTTAGGTCTCTAAGAGTATAATTGGCATTAATTAAAAGTATTAAGGATAATTTGGTCATAGAAACGTATTAGGATTAATCCGATAACATTTTGATGGTAAAGCAGGTTAAACGGTAAAACTAGAGTACTTAGGGGTATATTAGTAATTTTAGGTATAAAATCAAAATTAAAAATCATTAATTAACTCAATAATGGATAAGAAGGTATTTTAGAAAAAATATGAGAGTAAAATGGTGAAGTACACTAGTGGTGAAAGCGTCACTAAAAGGCTAAAGAAAACTAAAAAAAAAACGAAGTTACGTATAAATCGGGTAAAATTGAAAATGTACAAAATACCAAGGGTAAAATAGTAAAATATGTGACAAGGCTGAGATATGTTAAGAAAGGACCGGGCACAAGTTTTATTTAATAAAAAGGACAGAGAAGTCCTTTAGAGATAAATTTTATTGAGATGTGCCGCGGAAAAGGAACTGTAAACCCCAAGGTGTTTGAGGTTGTTTGGAGGCGGGTATTACCCACTGGCTGCTAAAAATCTATTTTTCCTTTGTGCGTATATTATGGCATCAAGCTTTGCAATGATTGTCTGTTATCACAGACTGGTGGTATTCTTAACCACTTCGACACATATGCACGGACGAACGCAATCGGGAAACTAGGACTAGTTGTTGTAGGTAGTCAACTGACGCATGAGCTCATGGCCTGCATAGGATCAGGTATGCATCATACTTGGTTGTTGCATTTATCTATGATTGTGATTTATCTCTATTTCCTGTATTTTGTGTTTATTTACTATTCTACTATATACTTGTGCTTGTACTTATTTGTGTGACTTACCAACCTAATTGCGCGAAGTCTTAGACTTAGGCTGCAAAACCCCTTAGGCTTTCCTGTTAGTACCTTGCTAGGAACCTTAGGTTCTCACCCCTTACTTCCCTGTTCCACATATGCAAACCAGCGAGATCTTCTTTGAGTTTCCTGCTTTGGGACTAGCGAGAAACAGTAGCATTATCGGAGGGTCAAAGCAACTTCTTTTACTTCCACACAGCACTTTCGTGATTCTTCAGCTGCCAAAGATCGGTGACCAGTAGTAGTTATAATAGTCATAGTAGTAGTCTTTGCCCTCGCTCTGTATTAACTTTTAGAGGGCTAGGTGCTTTTGTAAATATCTATAAAAACAAGTTAGAACGGGTCGCAGACTAGAGTAACTCTTGTGAGTCGAGGCCTGTTAGTATAAATATGGAATCTATAAATATTTTCATGAATAAGCAATGACGTAACTTGGTATTAATTATGATGTACTAAATGATCCTTCGGGCATATATGTATGATTTTACTATGTTTTCTGTATTTTCTGTGCATCATGTATATATTATCTATTTAACTATTATCTATTTCGTTATATCTATATATCTGACACGCGATCTCGACTAGCACTACAGGCTCATATGTATATATTTAATATAAAGTCTAGAGTCTCTAGAAAAAACCATGTAGTAGCGCCTAGCGGTTAACATTGGTCATGACGTGCTAGAAGTTGGGTCGTTATAATTGGGCTGAGTACACCATTCCCTCTGCTTTCAAAGATTTTATTAAGGTTTGAGTATGAGAATTCTCTTTATTTGTTTTTAATTAGTTATTTGTTATTGTTGTGCTAGGTCAATAATGACTTGTGACAGGAATGCAAGAAGATGGGTTTTGAACTTTTGACACAATTGAACTCAATGTGGGCTCACTTGGGATTCCTGAAGATACTCTTCTTCTTCTTCATTGTCAACGGATTAAATTGAGGAGGAGGAAGAAGAGGGAAGAGAAGTGAAGAGGAGGAGGGTGGTGGTGGTGGTGGTGGTGAGGTTGATAGATTGGTAAAGTATGATTGAGAGTGGTGGCAATGAGACGGTGGAAAGTTTATACATTAAGGAGGATGAAGAAGAAGAGGGGAGGAGTAAAATGACGTAGTTTAGGTGCAAATAGCAAATCGACGTCATTTAGTTGTGTCATATCATTTTTCGGGTGATGGAAATGGACGCAGGGATCAACTTGAGTCACACGTTAAAGTTTCAAATACAATTTAGGTCAATTAAAAATTAGAGGGCTAAATTGAGTCAGAAATTAGAATTTAAGAGCCATTTTGAAGATTAACTCGTTCTTTTTTATTAAATCTGAGATAACAATATTGTAAGTCAGTAGGGTGATAACTATCCCAAAAGACATATTTAGATGCATCTTTGCATATTTTCAATGAAAAGTGCTATAAAATGGGCCAAGTTCCATATTTGTAATGCCACAACATGCTTTGTCCATGCTCTCAAATCCTGTTCTTTGAGAAGTATATATATCAAATTTCACATATGAATATGAATATGAATGTAAATTTTTTTGGTATATTAGACTTAGAATATCGTCATGTTGGGAATGGATGCACTCTACTGTAATATTCTTTCAATCATTTACTTGGCATAGTCAAAGGCATTTTATCAGGATGAATGGACCATGAAGAAAGCAGCCACAATTATATTCAACGAAGTAATACAACTAAGCCGAGAAGATTTTTGAAATGGATAAATTTCATTCACGAAGTACATGGAATACAACATTTATTTAATTCAAAAGTTAAGATAAAGGTATCCATTATCAAACAGGTACAACAATAAAGGATACTTATTTTGATCAAGGAATTGAACTTTAAGAATTGTGGGACACTTTTTTTGCATGCATGCTACATGGTGAATATCTTGTTAGGAAGACCTCGATTTATGACAGTAGGGTTTTTGGCACCTAGAATAGGAGCATTAGTGTCAGGGAAGAACTCAACTCCTGAGAGATTTGTGAGTGTTCCATCAGCAGAAATATCAACAGGATACCGAAGCAAGTGACCAGGAAGGTTATTGGATCCAAGTAAATACTTGTTAGAATACAACTCCCAATACTTCTCCCCAAGTTGTTTCACTTTGTTAATACATTCTTCACTTTCTGGGTTGAGGAAGGTGTCTTCATACATTCCAAGGTGCTCGTACCACAGGGAGATGCGGAAGCCATGGATTTGGCCTCTTGCACCTCCTTGGCTAGTAGCCAAATGGTGTGGTTGATAAGCTCCCATGGCAATTTCGGTGTCTCTTCCACCATCCATTGATCTCTGGTTGATGTTGGCAGATCCAATGATTATGTACTCATCATCAACTGTTAAACAAGCAAACAAAAACAAACAAGAGAAAAAAGAATCCACATAAATAGCTAGGTAAAGTTTTTACAATAAAAAATTACTTACAATATAGAGAGTTTTTAAATATTAATTATTATTTGTATACGAAAAGAGTACACGAACATTAAATTCAAAATAATGTAGAAATTCAGGTGCAGTTAACTTCATGTGAAGTTGATAGTTAGAGTTAGTCAAATTTGTTAAATCATTTAACGACGGTCAACTATCAACTTTACATAAAGTTAACTGTACTTAAATTTTCGCTTCAAAATAATCATTGACTTACCTATCATCATCTTGGAGTGCACATAAATCATGAAGCGTCGTTCTTCTTGGGCTTTCTGGTAATCGGAACCTTGTTCTGGTCTCTGTGGAGGCATATACTCTCCGTCTTTCTTCACCTCTCGATTGCCAAGACAGAAGAATGACAAATATTTTCGAGGATCTTGTTCAATTTTCTCTTCCTTGAGTGCTTCAACAATGTCCTTGTACATCATCTCTATGGTCCTCCTCTGCAAATATAGTATTTTCTGAACAGCTCCAGTAGTCTTATTTATTGGAACACCTTCTGGCCACATTGGAATCACTACATACACCATGAACTTCTCTTTAGCCTTAATCTTGCTAACAATTTTGAGTGAAAGCTCCTTTGGGATAAGATGAACAGCATCAAATTCTGTGCTATCCACACTCCACCCGAAAGCACTTCCTATAAAATATTGGTTCTCAATATATATGAAATTCTTTGCTCGGCGAATAGCATTAATGTATGCATCTTGAATGCTCCGATCTATCGTCTTGTTCTTCCCGCTAACAAGCCCATGTTCAAAAGCTTCTTTAGCAGTTTCTGGAAAACCAAGAGTAGCTGTATCATCAATGGATCTGAACAACTGAACATTCCATGTGTCATCATCATCATCAGGGTTCGTTGCTTGAGATGGTGCAATGATGAAATCCTTAAGCTTTTCTTCTGAAAGAAGCATGTCCTGATCTGTGCCCTGTTTCCAAAATCTCTGCACAAAGGTGGAGTAAACATCCCATGCAATAGGCCCTTCAAGCTTACAATGTATATCATGCCATGGCTCCCTAGGACCACCCTTTTCAATTGCAGATCCATAAATACTTGGTTGATAAAAATCTTTACTGTGTTCAGCAGCTAAAGTTTGAAAAAGAGAATGAAATTGAGTATCATATCTTCCATTACAGAGATCAATACCTCCAATGAAACTCACAATTCTTCTTTGATGATCTGGGTCCTTTTCATTTGGCAACTTAGCATCCACCACCACAATCTTTTGGTGATGACTGTAAGAAACACTGTCACGTGGGCACAAAATGCAGTGGACATTTGTGTCCTTGAAATAGCTTTGGGTTTCTTTATCATGAGTACCCATGGTTCTGACGTAGTTTCCAATTCCTGGAACTCGAATTATTCCTTCCTGCCATAGAAGCATCACAACCCTGACTCCATCGTCCTTTGCCTTTTTCTTGAGCAACTCACCGAGTGTTATGTCTCCACCATGCTTTGGCCTCTTAGGATCTCTTATCAGAGAAATCTGAGTGTAAAGAGACCAGCCAGTGATGTATATAAAGTGTTTTGCTTCGTTGATTGCATCAAAGATATCCTCCCAGCATCTTTGAGGCTCGTAAGTCTTACTTCCATCAAGCACTACTCTTGGGGAAAAATCATCTAGGACATGAGCATCTTGGTAAAGAGTAACCTGAACATATTTTGGATACAAAAATATTATTTGTACATCAAAATCAGTTATAAAAATAAGTTATCTATGTATAAATACATATGTAGTTTAATTTAATTTTTAATATATATTTATATTCCAACATATATTTTATACTCATGATTGATTTTAGTGGCTGATTTTAGTATATACATAATATAGTCGTTTTGAATAATAGTAGCTAGTTGAATTCAAAGTAGGGGTGTGCATGTACTTAGATCCGAATATGTCCTAATATTTTATAGTGAAAAATGGATATTCTCGCTCCAATTTTAATAACATCACTTTTTTTACAAATTTATGCAATATATAATGTAAAAAATTGTATATAAAGTAACATTATAAAAAATAAGAATGTAATTATCATTTTTTTTATTTTGAGTACACGAATTCGACCTAAGTTAATCCGAATATAAATCAAATTAAATCAAATTGACTCGACGACATATAATTACTATATATAATTCTTATAAATTTTGTACAACAAATAAAAAAAATATGATATTTAAATGTTAAATTTAATAAATATTATGTATATTGATATTAAAATAAATTATTTTAAAAACAAAATGATGTTATATAATATTAAAATATAAATATAATATTAATTACTAATTTTATTATAAAATATATATTTTAGTTATATAACATAATTTTAGACTGAATTTGATCCATTTAAAACATAAATTTTTTTAATTTTGTAAAAAAAAAAATACCAAATAAAAATAACAAATCTGACAAAATCTATTCTCAACAAAAAGACCGCTAACAAAGTGTAATTTAGCTATAATGTCTAGAGTTAACTAATAATAATAATAATAAAAAACTAACTTTTAGTTAGCCAATGTTAGGATTATAATTTAAAATTTAAAATTAAAGATTTTTTATTTAAAATCTAAAATTTAAAATAAATAAAATTTAAAAAAAATGGTTGATATTGACGAAAAGAATTAATTCTCTAGTATTACTCTATATAATAATAATAATAATAATAATAATAATAATAATAATAATAATAATAATAATAATAAAAAAGTAAGTAATTTTCTTTATCATCATAATATACCTTGCATCCCTTATGCTGGGAGAAGAAAGTGCGAGGAACTCCAGGGAAGTCAGGAGATTTGATGCCTTGAGACCAGTTTTGGTGTCGTTTAGCATCAAAAAATTGTAGCTTGACATGGATCTTTGGGCCCCCAGATATGGGCTTTTTACTGGCATCAACTATTTCAACCCATTTGTCAACTTCAACACCATTTAACATTTTCTCATCAACTTCCACATATGCTTCTCCAATAACACCTCGTCCACGAAGAGAAGAAAGCCATTTGTCACATTCCAATTTGACTATGATATTTGATGTCATATGGGCACAACGAATGTAAAAACACTCTTCCAATTTAGGGTTAGTAGGCTCTTTTAAACGCCTGCTTTCAATCTTTACTTCATCCAGATAAATGCTTGCATAAAGGGGCACCTGGAATAGGAGGAGGACAAACTTTTTTGTAAATATATATATATATATATATATATAATCTAAAAATCAACTTAAAATATTCGAAATTTATTTTTATTTTATATTCATTAATTCTTGCTGAAATAAATAGATAATTTTAGATATAATAAATATATAATTATAGATATTATAATATAAAATTATAAATATTAAATTAAATAAAATAATTGTGTGTTATTTTTTTTTATGTTACTTTTAATTTTTGTTAGAGTAAAGTATCATTTTTGTTCTTAACGTGTATTTGGGGTAAATTTCAAAGTTGTCCCTAACATTTGAATCGTCATATTTAAGTTTCCAACATTTCAAAATTGACTCAATGTTGTCCTGACGTTAGAAATCTGTTAACGGAATTGATGGCGGGACAAAATTGAGACGATTTTAAAACGTTAGGGACTTAAATAGGACGAAAACGTTTGGGACTTAAAGGTAGCGTTTGGTAGAGAGACAGAGACGAAAATACTGAGACTGAGAGACAGAGACTAAGAGACAGAAATTGAAATAAATCTCAGTATTCTATTTGGTATAAAGTGGGAGACAAAAATTGAAACAAGAATGAAATTCTAATTTAATTTGTACAAAAGGATAAAATTGAAATTAATTAATTGAAATGAAGGTATTTTAAATATAAAATGTTATTAAAATTTTAGTCTCAATCTCTAAAAATTTTAGTCCCTTGTATCCCTACTTTTTGGAAGTACTACTGAAATTTTGGAGACAGAGACAGAAATTTTAGTACCAGTCTCTGAACCAACAAACATGATACTAATAAGTCTCAGTCTCCTGGTCTCTGTCTCAGTACCTCAAAACAAACGCTACCAAATAGAACGAAAATGTTGGGGACAAATAAAAATGATATATATATATATATATATATATATATAGAAATAAATTTTAATTTTATCCTTCACTAATATCAATCTTTTACTGTACATAGTTATTCAATTATTTTTTAATCACATTTAAGTAAATTACACTTAATCACATTACTTTGATTCTAAATAATTTTTTTTTAATAATTTTACTTTTAAAGATTTTTATTCATCATAAAATATTTGTAAAATGACTAGAATCACATTACTTTATGTACTAGTCATTCTACAAACATTTTATGATGAGTAAAAATTTTTAAGAGTAAAATTATAAAAAAATAAAGGGTAAAGTATACTTTTTGTCCCTGAAGTTTGGCAAAGTTTCAAAAATACCCTTAAATTTTATTTTGTTTCAATTTTGTCCCAAAAGTTTTCGATTTGCATCAAATATACTCCCGACGGCTAAATTTTCAAAAAAATTAAGACCAATCTAACAATAATATGCATGAAAATGATGCTTGATTTGCTTATGTTAAGGGTTGTTCTTATGAAATTGTTGTTGAATTGGTCTTAAATTTTTTGAAAAATTAGCCATCAAGGGTATATTTGATACAAATCAAAAATTTTTGGGACAAAATTGAAACAAAATAAAACTTAGGAGTATTTTTAAAATTTTTGTCAAACTTTAGGGACAAAAAGTATACTTTACCAAAAATAAATTTATTTAGAATAAAATTAATGTGATTAAATGTAATTTACTTAGATGTGATTAAAAAATAATTGAATAACTATATACCATAAAAAATTGATATTATTGAAGGATAAAATTACTATGGATCGTTTTTGTTCCCAACGTGTTCGTCCTATTTAAGTCCCTAACGTTTTAAAATCGTCTCAATTTTGTCCCGCTGTCAATTCTGTTAACAAATTCCTAACGACAGGACAACATTGAGTCAATTTTGAAACGTTAT
Organism: Arachis ipaensis; assembly: GCF_059453495.1. NCBI lineage: Eukaryota > Viridiplantae > Streptophyta > Magnoliopsida > Fabales > Fabaceae > Arachis > Arachis ipaensis. The sequence goes on from NC_142436.1 coordinate 331,695, forward strand.
GAATTTAAATAGAGCGATTCAAACGTTAGAGATAATTTTAAAACTTACCCCAAACGTTGAGGATAAAAATGATATTTTACTTTTTTGTTATTTATAATATAGGTATAAATCTTGTTAAATTCTAATATTTCTTATAAATCAATCTAATAATAAATTTATAGAATTTAAAATTGATAGCCAAGGGGCCTAGGGCCATGGACCCCAAACAAAATCAGTAGTTTATATATGTGCACAGGCAATTTTGATTATAAATAGTTTAATATTCGTGTAATATATATATTTTTATATAGTGTTGACTGACTCTATAAAAAGAAATTAAATCTGTATATAACTATATAATGTATACATAGACATTGAACTTTTCAAATTAATTTTTGTAACAATAAATTATGATGACCCTCGTCACCGAAACAGGACTAACCGATGAAAAGGTGTCGAACTTTTGAGTCTCATAAATGGTTGCATTGATATCTCCATGCAATAAAAATGGTGCCATCACTTATACCTGCAAGTAAAAATGCAATTAAAGTTCAAAACAAATCACGCTAAGGTTTAGAATAATTAGATGGCCATGAAAATTAAATCAAACTTGAAAAGAAAATAAGAAAAGATTGTGTGAGAGTACTGACTTGGGAGAGTTGAGAAGAAGCATGCAAAGAGGACATACCATATACCTATTTATAATTGGCGGATAATGCATTCCTAACTAACCATTTGCAATTTTGCATGCTATTAAATTATATTTCAAATTATATAGTGTGAAATAGAACCACGTGGAGGAATTTATTGAGGAGTGCTAGAGGTCAGTAACTTTTGTGTTTTGTAACTATCAATTAGCTATCAATAGTATTTTTAATAACGTGAGATTAAATCCAATAGTGTGAAATCATTCAATTTTCTTTTAATGATTAAATATTGACCAATTTTTTAAAAAATTGCTGGCCTCAGACTTTTTCGAATTTTATTTAGCTAGCTTCTTTATTATTAGAGAGGATTTTTCCTTTCAGCATTTGAGATTCACATTCACTTGCACTTGCATTATTTAATAGATACGAAGTCATTAGATTTGATAAGTTTGATTAAATTATTATCTAATTATTTTTAATAATTAATTTTATATGAAGTTAATTGTACTTGAGTTTTTTTTTATTTTTTTTTTAATTTTTCACGATACTTTTTAACCTAGCAAGCCAAGGATTAATCTACCACAGTACTGAGCTCCATTTAAAAATTTACCGTTAGTTAATGAGTTGCTACATGCATAAGGTGGGATCTTAACTTTCAACACTTACTTAAATAGACTAATGAGTTAATCACTATAGATTAAATTTTCACCTATTTATAAATATCACTATTTCTTCTGTTTTAGAGATTTTTTTTTTTTTTTTTTTTGTGTGTGTGTCTAACGCTCCCATCTCCGATCCATGGCATATTCAATTTTTGCATGTAAAAATTATATTCAATTTTGGTCTTTTTTTTTTAATTTGATCATACCTAATGATTCTAATAGACCATCCATATATATGTATATAATCAGATGCGGAATTAAATTAAATTTAAGAAAGAATAAAAAATTAATTTCATAATAAAAAATAAATAAAAATTTTAGAAGAAATTAAATTTAAATTTGTAATTAATTTTTAAAAAATTGAAATTTAGGAACCATATGAGACTCCGCTTTTGTTTGAACAATATGACAATTTGGTCTTTGAAATATCAAATAAATAAAAATATGGCAATATGACCCTAAGTTATATATGTTCCAATCCAAGAAAATTTCTCATAGTTGAATCTTGAGATCTAAGCACATGTAGAAAGAAAGACCAAGCTAAAATAATCATTTTCAGGTGGACATGTGCAATAATAAGTTGCAAAGAGGGAAGAAGATATATAAAACTGGAGGGTCAAACATTTTTTTAATTAAATAATTTCAGATTTTCGTGTATTCCCACCAAAATGATTTTACCTTTATTATTGTTTTAATTTTATTTTTAACAATCTATTTCATTTTAATTTTATTATTTGCTAAAACTTTTTTAAAATGATAAAAATTTAGTGAACCCTTTTTTGTACTTTAAAAGTCTTGCTTTTTAATTAGAGAAAATAATACTTTAATTTCTTCTCTTGTAATTAAAATGATATGACCAAAATACTCTTCAATAACTATTATAATTATATATAAATTAATAATTATTATTTGATTGATTCAAATAATAATGATAATGTAAAATATTTTATTTTTTTATAAAAATATATAAATAAAAAGAATTAATAAGAAATAAGAAAAAATAATAAGAATATTTTATATATAATAAAAGAAACATGCACCCTTAGTATATAGGTAGGATACTAAAGAGTAATATAAATATAATTTTTTAATTAATTAATTGGTCCATGTAATAAGAAAATAGATATAAAATTAAAGAAAATAATAAATATATATTAAAATTATTGTTTTTATATGATAAAAAATTATATTATTTATAAAAATATTATCAATTAATCTCATATAAATATCATCTACTAACTCTCAAGTGTCAACTACTTCTCATTATTTTGATACAATGCTTTATTAGCCGTGGGTCAAATTAGTGGCCATTTGCATGCATGTGATTAAATTCTATTTTAAATCGTTTGAAATAGAACCACTAGGGGTAGAGCATTCAATTCTACATAAAATTACAATACTTTCGTGCTTATAATATAAAAGTTTTTAACATTAAAATAACAAAAAAAAAAAAAGCACTGATGAATACCTGTTAAATGCTTTTGTATTTTACGAAGTATTTCTACATTATTATTAGTTAGTTAGTGATCATTTGTGAATAAATTTGTTATTATAAATAATGTGAGAAATTTTCAAAGAAGCAATTTGCAACATTAAGATCTTCCGTTGATAAAATTTGGAGTTCGGAAGAAGTTGCACGAGTGAAAGAAGGTGTGAGAGGAGAGTGGCAGAAAGAAAGTGTGGAAGTGAATGAAAATTAGGTGCTGAAGAATAATAGAGAGTCACATTTGTAAGAATATTACAATACAGTATTTATACATCAGACTAACTAGATTCAATTAACTATGGCTAATTCTAATTCACACTAATGGACATCTAACTACAGTAATTTAGTTACTTTTTGACTATAACTATTCATTAACTTACTTCTATAAATATTTAGGTTGGAGTGGCACCTATATCAGTTAACATTCCCCTCAAACTAGGAGTGTGAAGATTGTGAATGTCCAACAATCCTAGTTTGGAACAACATGGGTGGAATGGTCCTGGTGCCAGTATCTTTGTCAAGAGGTCAGCCGTTTGATTACTTGAGGTTACAGGTAGTAGCTTGATTACTCCCTCATTTGCTTTGTCACGAACTATATGGCAGTCCGCTTCTATGTGTTTTGTTCGTTCATGCATAATTGGGTTGGCTGCCATGGCTAAAGCAGACTGGCTATCACTGTACAGAACAAGAGGTTGGGCATGACTCACACCAAGCACATGTAGCAGGCGAAGAAGCCAGAGAGATTCACAAGTGGCATTGGCCAATGCAAGGCTCAATATTCCGCTTCAGAGGACGATCTCAACACAGTTTGCTGCTTGCTGCTCTTCCAAGAGATCAGCGTTGTGCCAAGAAAGAAACAGTAACTAGAGACAGAGCGCCTGGTATCGGGGCATGTTGCCCAATCTGCATCGGCAAAACCAGTGAGTTTGAAGTCAGTAACAAGAGGGAAAAAGAGACCCGTGGCCAGAGCGTTCTTCAAGTAACGTAGAACTCGTAGGGCCGCTTTGTAATGGTCTTGAGTAGGAGACTCCAAATATTGACTTAATTTTCCCACTACAAAAACAATGTCGGGTCTGGTGTTGGTAAGATATTGGAGCTTGCCAATGAGCTTTCTATACAAAGTGGCCTCGGTGAGGGGTGCTCCTGAGGTCCTGGAGAGATGCACTGAATAGTCCATCGGTGTTGAAGCAGGTTTTGCCTCCAATAGGCCAAAATCCTCCAAGAGATCTGTTGTGTACTTCTTTTGATACAATGCCAAACCCTTTGGGTTATAAGCAACTCCATTCCCAAGAAGTATTTGAGTTTTCCTAAATCTTTGATGCTAAATCTGGCATCCAGAACTGATTTGATGTTTTCAATCTCATTGGTGTCATCCCCTGCAAAGACAAGATCATCCACATAAGCTAAAATTGCAGTGAAACCTGAAGCAGTTTGTTTGGTGAATAAGGAATGGTCTGACTTAGACTGTGTGTAGCCAGATTCAGTGAGCACAGAGACAAGTTTGGTATTCCATTGACGGCTCGCCTGTTTGAGGCCATATAAAGACTTGTTCAGTTTGCAAACTGAGCCTGGAGGTGCTGCTAGACCTTGAGGAACTTGCATGTACACTTCTTCAGGTAAATCGCCATGAAGAAAAGCAGTGTTCACATCCAATTTTTGGAGAAACCAATGCTTCAGGACAGCAACAGACAGGAGAACTCTTAACGTAGTCATGCGAACAACAGGGCTGAAGGTATCAAAATAGTCAAATCCGGCCATTTGAGTGAAGCCCTTTGCCACCAACCTGGCTTTATGCCGTTCGACAGTTCCATCCGCATTAAACTTCACTTTAAAAACCCATTTTGATCCAATAGCTTTCTTCCCATGAGGCAGACTAGTAATAGTCCATGTTTTATTTTTCTCAAGAGCTTGAAGCTCAGCATCAATTGCATCTCGCCAACAACCCAATTTCACAGCGTCATCATAGGTTTTAGGTTCAGAGATGGCTGCCACCGCCAATGAAAAACTTTTGAAATTTTGAGACCGTTTATTATAAGAAATATGTTTCGAAAAAGGGTACTTGTTGGTGGATGAATATGCCAAAGTCGATGGAATGGTGGGACAATCATAGTCATGCAGGTATGCAGGTATTTTTCTAGTCCTAGATGATTTTCTGGGAGCTGGCTGTGGAGTTAAGGATGATGATGCAGTATGAGTGTGCAGGGGATGTATGTCACACTTATTAGAGGGTGTGGGGTTATCATGTAATGCAGATGCATCATTAGAACATGAGTGATATGGTGAAGGTTCTACTAGTGATTCGAATGGAATGGGTGAAGTATGATGTGAAGTGAGAGGGTTAGGCATGTGTGACCCATGAGGCAAATCAAAATGCAGCAAGTTGTCATAAAGATGCAAATCATGAGAGCTTGAACTCGGATTAATGCCATCTATTACCAGCTTGCTTTCAGATGCATTGGGGTTAAAAGCCTTTTGAAAAGGAAATACAGTTTCATAGAATTGTACATGTCTGAAAATAAAGATTTCTCGTGTGTTGATATCATGCAGAACAAACCCTTTAGTGTTGAATTTATATCCTAGAAAGACACATTTTCTAGCTCTTTTGTCAAATTTTCTTTTATCAGTAGTTAGTGTAGTGGCATAAGCTAGACACCCAAATACTTTCAAGTCCATTAAGTTTGGAGGTTTCCCAAAAATGACTTCATAAGGTGACTGATTTTTCAAGTTTGCATTTGGAATTCGATTTATAAGATGAGCAGCATGCCCAACTGCAGCTGTCCAAAAACAGGTTGGAATTGAAGAGTGATACATGAGTGCTCTAGCCATGCCTAAAAGGTGTTGGTACTTTCTCTCAAACACCCCATTTTGTTGGGGTGTCTCTACACAAGAAGTTTGATGCATGATACTATTTTCAGCAAAGAATGTTTGTAAGTTCCATTGTCTAAATTCTGAACCATTATCTGATCTAAAACACTTTACTATCTTGTTAAACTAGGTTTGGACATAAGCTAAAAATTGTTTTATCAAAACTGGAACCTCAGATTTTAATTTCATGAAATAGAGCCAAGTCAATTTGCTTTTATCATCAATGACTGTCAAAAAATATTTATGTCCAGCAGTTGAAGGAGTAGCTAATGGTCCCCAGACATCAAGATGAACCAAGTCAAAAATTTCATTAGAATCTGAAGAGCTGTTTACAAAAGGTCATTTCTTTTGTTTGGTTTAGTGACAAAAGTCACACGATTGTACATTATCAGTACAATTTATTTGAGGATAACTCCTCTTTATTACATGCATTCTATCTATAGGTATATACCCTAATCTAAAATGTCACAGGGTTGCTATGTTATTCATGTCCAACGGTGCATCAAGTGGACCTGTATGTCTAAAATAAGATGCTGATGACAATGCAGTGTGATTTTGTGGTTGTAATCTCAATGGAGGAATGGTCAATGTATATATACCTCCACTTTTTTTAGCATATCCAATCATCTTCCAGGTTTATATATAAATCACACTAACGGACATCTAACTACAGTAACATAGTTACTTTCTGACTAACTATTCACTAACTTACTTCTATAAATATTTAGACTGGAGTGGCACCTATATCAGCTAACATCTGTTTTTTTTTTTTTTAAAAAAAACCTATTTTAGATGACAAAAGGTGAGTTCGAGCTGCATCTAAAAGGAGTGACTTAAGAACTAGTGGATTGTGGAGAGAATATTTCTCTACACATTCTTTTGTTGAGAGAATTTTATTGAAATTGGATTAGTGTTTGAACAACTTCTATCAGTTACATGTTTGTGTATTTATATATAAACTTGCTAAGGAGACTAACTGGCTGACTATAAATAGAGTCAATGCTAACTAATTCTAACAAACTTAAAGCAGTGCTAACTAATCTAATCTAATCAGGTGAGTTATCAAGTTACACCCTGCCTCAAGTCAGGCGCATATATGTTGAGGAGCCTGAACTTGCGATGACGTGAATTGAACAACTTGGGACTCAATGCTTTAGTGAGGATATCTACAGCTTGCTTTTTAGACTTAATGGGCAGTAGCTTGATCATTTATTCCTTGATTTTGTGGCAAACGATGTGGCAATCTGCTTCTATATGCTTTGTTCTCTCGTGAAACACTGAATTAACAGCTATGTGTAATGCTGCCTGGCTGTCGCAGTAGGTGGCTATTAGCTTCATTGGTGGGAATTTGAGCTAATTTATGATGAAGCGTATCCACTAGGCTTCACATGTTGTTGCCGCGAGAGCCCTGTACTCAGCTTATGCTGATGATCTGGCCACCACATTTTGCTTCTTGCTCTTCCATGTTATCAAACTTGTTCCCAGGAAGAAACAATAGCCCGTTACTGACTTTCTCGAATCGGGACATGCAACCCAATCGCTATCCGAATATCCAATTACTTCAAGATCTGACTTGGTAGAAAAGAACAAGCCTTGTGCTAGGGAGGATTTCAGGTATCTTAGTACTCTTAGGCCAACTTTGAAGTGTTTGTTAGTGAGGCATTCCAGAAATTGACTTAACTTGCCGACTGCATAGCTGATTTTGGGTCTTGTATTTGCTAAGTAGAGTAGGCGCCCAATTAGTCTTCAATATTCAGTGTTGGTCTCTAACCTTGTTCTTGTGGATTTTAATAGTTGACTGGAGTAATCCATTGGAGTTGTGGCACTCTTGGCAGCCAGCATACCATAATCTTCAAGTAGTTCAAGACAATATTTGCATTGGTACATTGCAATCCCTCCCTGCTTCTGGGAAACTCGATGCCTAAGAAGTACTTAAGTTCACCAATGTACTTGATCTGGAATAATTTGTGCAAGTGATCCTTGACAGCCTGAATCTCAACCATACAATTTCCTGCCAAGACGAGGTCTTCCACATACACAAGTATGGCGGTGAAGAAATTATCGAAGCCTTTGGTGAAGAGACAATCATCATGCTTTGATTGATGGTATCCAAAACTGGTCAGAGTGGTGGCAAGTTTGGTGTGCCACTATCTACTTGCTTGTTTTAAACCATAAAGCAAGGGACCGTGTAAGCTTGCAAACCAAAGCAAAATCATCAACCTTAAGGTCTGGTGGTACTTTCATATACATATTTTTAGGGAGATCGCCATGGAGGAAGGCTATGTTGACATCAAGTTGATGAATGATCCAATCACTTGTGGCTGCAACAGCGAGAAGAATTGAGTGTGTTCATTTTAACCACAGGGCTACACGTATCGAAGTAGTCATGGCCAGGGACTTGGGTGAAACCCTTTGCAAAGAGACGCGCCTTGTACCGCTCAACACTTCCATCAACTTTGAGTTTAGTTTTGAATACCCATTTGCAGCCGATCGTGCGTTTCCCTTTCGGCATAGTAGTAAGAAACCAAGTGTTGTTCTTCTCTAGAGCTTCAAGTTCTGCACTAATGGCCTGCTGCCAACAAGGATGCACAATCGCTTTTTGATAGGTTTTTGGGTCTTCAACGGTAGAAAGTGCTAAGGATAGGTTTCTATGTGAAGATGACAGTGACTGGTAGGATAAGACATCACTTATTGGATATTTGCATCGGGTTGCAGGAGCTGAAGATGATTGGTAAGTTGGTCCTGTGTTTAATAAGGAGCAGTGAAAGTATCTCAAGTAAGAGGAGGGTCTCCGTTCTCTTGAGGATCTCCTAATAGACCCAAAAGGCAATGTAGTGTTTTGATGTTGTGCAATAGTGTGTGATGCAGTTTGAAATTCATGTTGTGATGGTAGATGATTATATGGTGATGTGTGTGAGGGAGAAGTCGAAACTATTTAAGAAGATGCACACGGTGTATTATTGGATGAGAGGTGAGTGATATTTTGTGAATGAGAGTGAATGGTTGAATCAAAAGGATCTATGAATTGATGAATATGATTTTCTGGTTCGGGTATAGAATCAGAGATGTCATGAGTAATTGAATGAAAAGAAAAAAGGTGCTCATAGAACTCAACATCTCTAGAAAGTAGAAAGGAACATTTCTCTAATCTTTAGATTATAGAGAAGGTAGCATTTAACTTCTTGCTTATGCCCCAAAAAAATGCATTTTCTGGCTCTTGAATTAAGATTTTTTCGATGAGTTGAAGTGGTGACAGCATAAGCAAGACAGCCAAATACTCGAAAGTAGTTGATATCTAGTAGTTTGTCATATAGAATTTGGTATGGGGACTTATTTTTCAAAATTGTACTAGACATTCTATTGATTATATGAATGGCTTGAGCACTTGAATAATTTCAAAAACATTTTGGAATATTTGCTTGAAACATGAGTGCTCGAGTCACTCCTAGTATGTGTTGATGTTTCTCTCAACAATGCCATTTTGTTGAGGAGTTTCAACACAACTAATTTGGTGGATAATACCCATGGCTTCATAGTATGCTTGCATTTGGAACTCTAATCCATTGTCAGTTCGGATTTTTTTAATTGTTTTGTTGAACTGAGTTTGGATTAGTGTCACAAAGCTCTTGATTAATTCTTTGACTTCAGACTTTAATTTCATAAAAAGAGCCATGTATATCTACTTCTGTCATCCACAATTTTAAGGAAGTATTTATGACCAGCAGTAGATAAGTTATTAATGGGTCCCATATATCCAAGTGAATCAAATCAAAATTATTTTCTGCCTTTGACAAACTATGTCCAAATACCAATAATTTTTGTTTTGAGAAATGACATGAGTCACATAGTTTATTACAATGTGAGTTTTCTATGCAAGCATAATATTTTTGCATTACAATAATCTTATCATTTAGTAAATGACCTAGTCTACAATGCCAGATGTTATTATACAATTGTGTGGTGTCCCTTTTGTTGTGGTTGTGTGTGATGAGTGCTGCTGCTGGTACCTTGTTAGTTGACTGAGTTGAAATTAAATTATCAAAAGCATATAGCGCTCTTCTTTGCTTAGCTTGACCAATCATCTTCCTGGAAGAGCAATCATGAATCTTGCAGCAAACATCATTAAAAACAAATTCACAGTGAATGGAGCTAGTTAGTTTAGAAACTGAAACCAAATTGAACTTAACATTCTGGAATGAAAAGGACATTGTTAAGAAAGAATGACTTTGAGAAAAATATGGTTCCCGCTATTGAGGTGTTGGTACGGGTTCCATCTGAGAGTTTAACAGTGATTGGATTAACATGATGATATTATTAAAAGGCATCTAAAGAGAATGACACATGGTGTGTGGCCCCTGAGTCTATTACCACTGCTAAACACATTGAGAGACATTACGAAAGTTATACCTTGGTTTGATGGGAGTGATACCACTTGATTTGTTGTACCTATTGTCTTTTGTATTTGTTGTGCATCTGATTGTTGTAGCATAGACAATAGCGCGCGTTTTTGCTCTAGGGTAAACTCTAGCTCAGTCTTACTGTCCTCTCCAATGGCGCTGCTGTTTGTATCAGGATTCTCTTTAGCAGCTACATTGTTGATGAAGCTTGTTCCACCTTGTTTGAAATGAGGTGGCATTCCGTGTTTTTTGTAACACATATCAATTAAGTGACCAGTCTTACCACAATATGAACATTGTTTTGAAGATCCTCTTCCTCTGCCAGCTCCTCTATCATGCCCCCTTCCTCTATTTTCTTGAGGAGTGTTGCTTGAAACGCTCATGAGGGTTCTGGCATCGAGTATCGGTTCAGTCTGATGTATTTGCCTTTCTTTCTGAAGTAGCAGGGAGAAGGCTTGGTCAATATTTGGCATTAGTTTCATCAACATGACTTGAGACTTTACACGAGAATAAACTTCATTTAATCCTTTCAAGAATCAGATGACATATGCATCTTCTCTGTACTTTCTGACAATCTCCAAACCACACGCACAATTAGTCACTACACACGCTACACAAGGGGGTATAGGTCATAGGTTTCCAAGTTCTTCCTAAATTGCCTTCAATTTGGTGAAGTATGTTGTGACAGAGAGTTCACCTTGCTTGATTGTGCTGAGCTCATCATGAAGTTTGGCCATCTTGAATATATCCCCTTGACTATACCTGTATTTTAGGTCTCGCCACAAATCTGCTCTTCATCAACAAATTTTACCTTATTTTTCGACCTCAATGCTCTCCACATTGCTGTTTTCCAATTGTGGTAGTTTAAGGATGTCAAGATTGTAGCGATCAGAGGGGATCGTGGACTTTCACAAGGATGCAGGTAGTATGGGTTCAACGGAATTGTGAGAGGACTTATGTTGTTCCCTGCTTGCTGAGATTGCATGATGTTGAATTGATTCATCATATTCGTAAAGATGTGTATGTCCATGTTTGGAAGCTCGTTTCTCTAATCTAGCGCCATATACATCAATGAATCTTTTAGCGTTCAAGATTCAAAACTTCTTCTCTAAACTCGTTGATCGAAAAACAATTGTTAGTATCGAGAAAACCGAAAATTTGCTAAGCTCATTGTAATCTCATCAATCTCTATCATGTGAGTGAAGAGGAAGAATTGGACAGAAGCGAAAAGGAGAAATTGTAGATTAAAGAATTTGGGGAAGAATTAAAGAAAATTGAATCAGGAATTGAATTTCAAGGGTTTGAGGCAAGAAATTGAAATTGAAGTTGCAAATGAGGATTTGATGCATCAATAACAATCAAGAATCGAATATCTAAGGTTTTGAGGCAAGAAATTAGATTTGAAGTTTCGAATGAGAATTCGATTTGATGTGTTAATCACCTCTTTCTCGCTGTTTGTTTGAATCTACTCGACCTTCAAATTTTATCTTTCACACTCACCGCACCATGATAAAAGGTGAGTTCGAGCTGTATCTAAAGGGAGTGACTCAAGAACTAGTGAAGTGTGGAGAGAATGTTTCTCTGCACATTCTTCTGCTGAGAGAATTTTGCAGAAATTGGATTAGTAATTGAACAACTTCTATCAATTACATGTTTGTGTATTTATACATAAGCTTGCTATGGAGACTAACTAACTGACTATAAATAGAGTCAATACTAACTAATTCTAACAAACTTAAAGCAGTGCTAACTAATCTAATATAATCCGGTGAGTTATCAAGTCAGGACTCAAGATGATTTTATATATGTAACATCTTTAGAGATTATTTTAGCCTAGATTTTCTTTTCTTTTTAATTTATTCATTAACTACACTACTATACATGCACCGGGTATGTTGAAGTTGAGAGTTGAGATCTAAGCACATGAAGAAAGAAAGAGTATGTAAGCCTAAAAACAGATTAAAAAAGAAAAGGCTACAATTTTTTATTATGAAAGAGAAATATGTATAATTTAATTCTATTGGTTGTGTATGTATTTTTATTTTAGTATGGGAACCATTAATCGAACTTATCGATTATTTTGTAAGTTAATTTTTAAAATTTTTTTAATATCAAATCGGAGAGTCTGATTTATTTGTTGTTATTTTTTTTAAAAAAAATCATAAATCAGAACGTCTGATTTTTACATTTTAAATTCAAAAAATTTTATATTTAAAAATAACACTCTTATAATCTATGATCCTAATACCATTTTCACTCTAATATAAAAAATTATTTGAGCTATTATCCAATTTTTTTTTTAAGTTCAGAATAAAACTCGAATTCACAATTTTTAAGGTGAATATCGAAAAACTATGTTATTTAAATTATAATTCATTAACAAATCTCTAATATTTACTTAAAGAGACATATAAACTAATTATTTTGACCATTCATGTTGGTTATATCACCTATTTATAATTGTAGGGTCGTCACCAACGAATTCGGGTCAACTTTTTTCTTGAGGTAAATGGCGAAATGCCTAAATGCACTCTATATTCCAATAATATTCTTTCAAGCATTTACTATTGATATTAGTCTTCTAATAATATAATTAACGAACACACTTGATCCTCTGACTTAATCAAAGGCATTTCATCATAATGAATGGACCTGGAAGGAGCCAGCCACAATCATATTCAACGAAGTAGTTTGGGTAATAAAAGTTACCACCGTATTAGAGGTCTACACTAAAAATCAGTTGCTAATATAAAATATACGTTGAAATCTAAAAGATACATTAAAAATGAATTAAATAAAATATATTTTTTTGTGATGATTTTAGTTTAAAAATGGTGATTTATTTATTTTGTCACATTTTAAATAAAGATAGCATTTTTATAATATACAAAAAAATTTAGTCCTAAACTCTATTATTCAATAGTCAAAATAAAATATCTTCATATAATGATAATTATAAAATCTTAATAGGAGTATTCACCTTAAAATAAACCTTCTAAACCAGTGTCCAAATAGAAATTATCCATCATATTAGATATATATAAAAAATTAACTATTAAATTAATTAATAATATAAAATTTATTAAAATATAAAATATATATTAAATGATCTCATTAACTAATATTTATTTAGTTTTTTGGGGGTTGCATAGTAAGTAGAAATAACTGAATCTCATACAGGTTTTCAGATAACTATTTGTTCAAAGAAGTGAAATTCTTCAAATAAGTTTCTTGAGCTGCAAATTTAATTAAAATCATGGCCTGTTTTGTTGAGTTGAATTTTAGAGGTTTTTGGCGTATCAAGTTATTGAAGGAGGTGAGGCGCAGTTAAATGCTGGATCTCTTTCATGTGAGTATTCATGGTTTTTTGTTTTTGTTTTCTTCATGTGATACCTTTCATTACTTTTTACCCCTTTTTCTTTTGACTTATTATTTTGGGCCTTATGATTTACTGGGTTATTGATGGGTGGAAAACGATCTAACACAAAACTCAACGGCAAGTGTACCGGATCGCATCAAGTAATAATAACTCACATGAGTGAGGTCGATCCCACAGGGATTGAGGGATTGAGCAATTTTAGTTTAGTGATTGATTTAGTCAAGCGAATCAAGTATTGGTTTGAGTAGTTTTTAATTGACAGAAGCTAAATTGCTTGAAATGTAAAGGGAGAGGGAAGAATTGCAGTAAATTAAAGAGTAGAGAAAGTAAAGAGGCTGAATCTTAAAGTACAAGTAATGTAAATTGCAGAAACTTAAATTGCAAGAAATTTAAATGGCTGAAGATTAAAGTGCAAGAAATGTAAATTTGCTTGAATTATAAAAGGAATTGGGAATTGGGATTGCAGAATTTAAATAAGAACAAGTAAATTGCAATAAATAGAAGAGTAAAAGATGAATTGAATTGAAGTAGATCTCAAACAGAAAAGTAAAAATGCTTGAAGAATTAAAACAGAAAGTAAAATGTAGCTTAATTGCTGAAACAAATAAAGAAATGGTGGATCTCAGGAGTGGAAGAGACTAGAAAACAAGTCTAGATCTCAAATCCTTCCTTGATCCAATAAGAACAATTGCAAAAGAGAATGGAAAAGTAAATTGCAGAAGAAAAGAGAAGATGAAGGCAGTAAACAGAATTTGAATTATGCAGAAAGATGAATAATAGATCTCAAGGTGAGATTGAAACAGAAGTTCTTCAATTCTCCACCCAAGATCCAAGATAAGAAATAAAGAGTGCTCAAGCAAGAACAAGGAAGAAGAGAGATCAATTCTCCTTCCCAATTCTCTAAGATCCAAATTCAAAGTAAAAAGCTCAAAATTACAAAAATAAAAATTCAAAAGAAGCAAAAAGGTAAAAGTCCAAAAGTAAAAGTCCCTACTAAATCAAACTAGTTTCTATTTATACACTTTCTATTCTTGGATTTAAGAATTTGGATGGGCTTTTTAATTTGGTGAAGAATTGGATTTAATTGGATTTTAAATTTCCAGCCCAAGTGTTGCTCCCAGTGGAATGCTCTGCTCTTGTGGGGAGCGGAGCATTGAAGCTTATGTTGGAGCCCTTTGTTGTGTGCCAAGGCTGTGAGGCATTCAGGATAGCGCTCCGCTCTTGTGGGGAGCGGAGCATTGGCTTGTGTTGGCATGGGGTGTCTTGCGCGTCTTGCCTCCTTGCCCGTGTCATGTTGCATGTGTTGCACCAAGGAGTAGCGCTCTGCTCTCCTTGGGAGCGTAGCTTTCCTTGTTCTTGGGTGAGGGTCCAAGTTCGAAACCTTGGGGAAGCATGCGCTGACTAATTTCTTTTGTGAAGGAAGTGGCGCCTTACTCCTTGCTTCCTTAAGGTGCTGTGTTCGATCCTTGGAGGTGGCAATTTAGCCAAGTGTGGCTCATTTTTCCTTGTGAGTAGCGCTCCCCACTCCCCCTTGCTCATGGATTCGAACCTTGTGGCAAGCATTGGCAAACTTTTTCCCTTGCAATTGTTTTGGTTGGAGCCCGATAATGCTCTTAAGGAGAGCGGAGCGCTATTCTTCTCCCTTTTCTTTCTTGGTTCAAAAGTGTGCTCCGCTCTCAAGGGGAGCGTAGCATCAAGCCTTGCTTTCTTGGTCCATTGTTGTGCTCCCTTGAGAGAGTGCTCCGTTCCTGAAGAGAGCGCTATGCTTCCTCCTTCCATGTGCCATGCTCCATTGTTTCCTTTGCCACACTCTTTTCTTCCTTGGGCCACGCTTCTTAGGCCACGCTTTCTTGTTTTCTTCTTTTCTTCACCTACAAGTAATCAAAACAACCAATCAAAGTATCACCAAATTCACAAGGTTTATAAATCAATTAAATATCAATTAAATTTAGCTTAAACCTCATGATTTAGTATCAATTAAATGGTGGTTGATTGATTCAAAGAAACCATGCAATTTCATTCTAAATTACTTACTTATAATGCAAGAAAGTGCATAAAACTTAATAAAAACAAAGAAAAAGACTAGTGAAACTAGGCTAAGATGACTTGTCATCAGTTATTGTCACTTCTTTTGCCTTCAATTGTCTCAGTCATAAGCGTCCAAGGTACCATGACACAATCATGGAAAAGTTCTCTAAAGGTATTGAACAACTCTTTGAAGGTATATCCAATACTTGGTAACAATTTTTGAGCTTCTATTTTATCTTCTTGAAGAGAGGAGTGACTTGCCAGTTCTCTTTGGCTGGGATTATGATATTCTAATATTTAATTTTTTAAGAACTAATTGTTGGATCTCATTTTGTTTTGCATCATGTTACCCTTCTAGCATTTTCTTTTATTTTCTCCTCTTAAAAATATCTAATTTTCTAACTTCAGACACTGCAACATCAGGTCAGGTCCTTATTCTTGAGTGGAATATCATAAGAGTTTACACCAAGTATAACAGCCCCTAATTGTAACTGCTGAAGATATGTGTGAGAGAGAATGCGACAGACAAGTTGTGATGTGTTTGCGCTGTAATATAGTTTTGGAATGGACCTCTGTTTCATGTCTTGTTTCTCAAATGCAAGATGTGCCTTGGAAGTCCTTTTTCCGAAGCCCTGCTATATGGGCAATGATATATGCTCACTTTTGAGGTAGCTGGGGTCACTACACTTGACTATCATGGCTCCCAACATATTTTAGGTACCCTTTGATAATTTAATTATCCACTTGTTGCTACTTTTTGCTTTTCTTCATTGCAATCCAGCTGACGAGGGAATTGGTTAACACTTACACAATTTTGTTCTTTCATATACTGTGTTTTTATGCATTGTTTATTGCTGACCAGATGTTGATAATCACTGACAGCCATTTGGCAATCTTTTTTAGTTTTAGAATTATTTATAGGTTTGACCCAATGGAGAATCTAATTCTAGTCAAATGGAAATAATTTAAAAATTTTTTATTTAAAAATAGAAGAATAATTGAAAGTCTAGGATGTGATTTGTATCTGAGTTTTGCTCTTGCAGTTTATGATTGTTTCTCAAATTATTCCGGCATTGCTTAACAAGTAGTCACCAAGATCCTATCCACGTCTAAGATTGTCACATAAAGTCAGTGACTCAACATCTTCTATGTCAGGTATATATTATTTAGAATCTTAAAATTTTGTTCATTGAAAATCTGGGATGGAAAATTGGCTTTGGAGTGCCTACAGGACTAATGTTCATATCTGCTCTGTTTCATCATCGGTTCGCCGTTGTATGTTAAAGGTAAACCAAGGAGCAGCTTACTTACTAGCTTTGTTCAAGTGGCTGTCGTCGCCATAAAGAATCAGAAACCCTGTGTTCCTGATTCAAACTTTGATCAGTATTATCAAGGCAATGATAAAGAGCTGGTGTTTTCAACGGATAGCCTAAGGTATTTTATTGATAATTTTTTCCATCATAATTTCTCTTCTTTTCATTTCACAGTGAATGCTTCTTTCATTAAAGAAGATGCAAATTTTGTCTGCATTCGATTAACTTTTTTATTATATATTGATTAATGAAATCTTTTGCTAACATCTTCAAAGGCAATTTGTTAGCGCCTTAAGTAAAGGATCATTTTGACTTTTGAAATTGCAGCCAAATTCAAATTAGTCCTCAATATTTCAAAAATAGCAATTCATTCCTTGAAGTTAAACTTTCTAATTTATGATCAAGATAAAAAGTCAAACCGAATCACACAAACCGTAATTTTAAGGACTAAATTGCTAGTATTTGAATCTCAAAGACCAATTTGAATCATGGTCGCAATCTTGAGGACCGAAATGAACATTTACTCATTTGATCTCCTTTTGCAACATTCTACTTTTGTAAGAATGCAGAGTAATTTTGTAATTTAGTACTTGTCCTAAATTTGAACAAACATTATCATATTATTATTCCTTTTCAGGTTTTTGAACAAAGCTTGCATAATAAAAAACCCAGAGAATGACTTAAATCCAGATCATTCAATCAAAGATCCATGGAGCCTATGCACCGTAGGACAAGTTGAGTAGCTGAAATCGTTGCTTCAAGTCCTTCCCATGTGGACTACCGGCATCTTCATGATGGTTTTCCTGAGCTCCTTCTCCACTCTCCAAGCAAACACTATAGACACAGTTGAGTCTTCAAGTCTTCATGATTTGTATGTTGATAATAGGTTAATGAAGAGTTTTGATTGAGGTGAATTTCATGGAATTTATGTTGAATTCTCAACCATGGAAGTTTTTTCAGGTCACAGAAATGGTTTGCTTGGTTCAATTCACTAGAAAATCAGTAAGAGTACAAAAGTGCTA
Source organism: Arachis ipaensis (assembly GCF_059453495.1). Taxonomy (NCBI): domain Eukaryota; kingdom Viridiplantae; phylum Streptophyta; class Magnoliopsida; order Fabales; family Fabaceae; genus Arachis; species Arachis ipaensis. The sequence goes on from NC_142436.1 coordinate 349,473, forward strand.
AGTGATGAAAGTGCAGAGAGTGATGCTGATAAGAGTACAAAAGTTTGTTGTTAATATGGAATATTTGTCGAAGTTTTATATACTTTTGCTCAAAATTCATTAACCCCACTTACAAGCCTTTAATAAGAATAACCAAATAATTTTCATTTATTTTTAAGATTAATTATAAAGATGTCAGATTGTTTTCATAGTATTCCCCGTTTTATGATTTTAGAAGTGATACAACTTACAATATTTTCTTATTTCATTGTTTCCTTTAGAAAAATCTAAAACCATTTAGCTAAATGAAAACAAGTTGGCATTCTTTAGTAAGAGTGCATATAAGAGAGATATCATTCAATTCAGGTCCTAGAATTCCAAGTACATTACAGTGAATGATTTTCCTCACATTTATGTGACCTTTCTATTTGATCTTGTACGAAATAATCTAGTTGTGGCTGCGAAAGCTAAGGAAGTCACATATGTACTTAAAACTTAAAAGTAACTTGCATACTTCATTCATGAATATAAACTTAACTTCATGTTTTGATTTAAGGGTAATCTCAATGATTATTCAATTATTTGTTGGTGATATGAAATGAGTTGTCTTGCATGCCAAGCTGACAAACTTAAAATTTTGTTTCAGAAATTACTACATAGGAAGATCGTTATGATGACACGAACTTGTAGGCGAGGATAATCCAGTGAAGCAGGTGAATTGTGAATTTTGTGCACCGCTGCTGTTGTTATTGTATTTTGGTTTAAGACATAAGACGTTTGGTTTATCTAGAGCTAACTTGGAGTGCCTGTTTTGAGGATTCAGTCAGATATAGAGATAGAAGTTACATGGGGGAATGTTGAAGAGGAGAGAGTGGTCAGAGATAGAAAAGCTTTCCTGCTGTAGAGTCGATTTGTTGATATCTCGATATTCATGGCCATCAAGGCAATACAGCATGTCATGGAATCCAATATAAAGAATGAATCAAATTCTCCAAATTCAATTATGCATGAAGAGCGCGTAGGAGACTTGTCAGTTGTTGTCAAATGCGATATTCGCAATGGAAATAGAGTTTAAGTACTATAAGTATTTTTTTCTCATTTTATTTGCATCATGAAGCAAACTTATACAATGATTATTAATTAATAAAAGAGTCTATACAAATTTTATTTTGTGAATTTAATGAAATATTTTATGTTGTAGTAATTAATTTTAGTATATTTATATTGTGTATAATATAAAATAAAAAATAGTATAATATAACTAAAAAAATATTACTAAAGATCTTTTGTAATATTTTTTAAGTGTTACAATAAATATCTATGGTAACATTTTTCTAACTATTACAAAAAATATCTATGGTAACATTTTTTTAAATGTTACATAAAATATCTATTGTAATATTTTTTAAGTGTTACAAAAAATATTTATGGTAATATTTTTTTAAGTGTTACAAAAACTATCTATTGTAACATTTCTCTAAGTGTTACTAAGAAATATCTATTATAACATTTCTTAAAATATTACTATAGAATATCTTTTGTAACATTTTTACTAAATGTTATTAAATCTTTAGAAAAATATTAGTAAAACTCTTTAGTAACATAGGGTATATTTAATATTTGTTAAAATGTTACTAATATACATAGATAATATTTTAATATAATTTGGTAACAATTTTTAAATGTTAGTAAAAGTCAATTATGTAATAGTGAAGTTGCGTTCAAAGATAATTTCTCATACTAGAATCTTGCATTACCCATGACAGCAAAAAAGAGTTGAGAAGAAAAACTAAACGATGCTTAACTACTTGAGATCTAAGCACATGGAGAAAGAGACCAAAAATTAGATAAAAAGAAAAACCAAATTGAAAGTCTTACAAAAATTATTTCCGAATGAATATATATGCAACAAGTTGCACCAAGGGATGCGGGTCAAACCCTTTTTTTTTTTTTTTAATTACATACATTCATCCAAGACTTTTTGAATCAATTATCTAACAATATTTGTACTTGAAAGTCTTGTTTTTTAATTATTATTTTTCTTACAATTAATTATCTAATGGAAGTTGAAATATTGATTCATTCTAAAATTCAACTACTATATACTTGTGTATATTATGCATATTAATTTACAGATTTTTAACATTTTATTTTGTTTTTGTTTTATGTTTTTTTATTTTTTAAAATAATAAAAAAATAGTTAAACCTTTTTTTATGAAAATCAATTAGAGCATGCTTGTTAAAGTGACAGGGAACGAATTTTCCTAATAAAAACGATGTTAAATCACAATTAATAACAAAGTCTAATTTTTATTCATTGAAATAATCAAATCTTAGGTCCTAGCTAGCTTGGTAAATTATAATATGCATAATTCATTAGACAAATAATTAATATGGAAATTAAATTCAATTTTAGACAAATTGATCAATGGTCTTTTTTATTAAATCTGAGGTAATAATACTGTAAGTTCTCTCGGTAGGATGATAACTGTCCCAGAAGACATATTTGGATGCATCTGTGCAGATTTTCAATGAAAAAGTACTACAAAATAGGTCAAGTTCCATGCTTGCAATGCCACAACATGCTCTATCCACGCTTTCAAATCCTGTTCCACAGTCACTTAAATAATTACTATATATATCAAATTTCCCATATGAATATGAATGTAAATTCAAGCGTAGTTAACTTCACGTGAAGTTGATAATTAAAAGTTGTTAGATGACAATTTAGTCAAATCAGTCAAATTTTTTAATCACTCTCAGCTATTAACTTCAGATGAAATTAAATCCACGTGAATTTTCACCTTAAAATAAAGACAGATATAGATATAGAAAATAAACTGACCAAATTGGTTGGGGTGTTGAATAAGCATATTGAGTGAATTATGAACATCAAGGTATACAATTCTGGAACCAGAGAGGGTCTTCTTGAGAGCCATAAGTGATTGATAGAGCATGGTATTGTAGACTTGTGCTGCCTTTGTTACTGGTTCCACACAATTCCTTTTTATGCCTCCTCTCACTGTCCTCTGCATTGGGATGCATCCTAATGCTGATAAGCTCACTGTTCCAATCCTTCTTGCTCCCAATCGATATAGTTCCTTTTATTCATTCAATTCAATTCATCATCATTATATACTATTTGTTTGAATCTAATAATTCAACTTTTTCAATAGTTAAATGACTGATTATGGTAAAGTAGTGTTATTGATAAAGGAACATGAGACATATTATATATGGGTGGAAACTCAGGTGAAGTTGACTTCACGTGAAGTTGATATTTGAGAGCCGTTAGATGATTTGACTGATTTGACTAAATTTTCATCCAACAGCTCTCAGGTATCAACTTCATGTCAAGTCGACTTCACTCGAGTTTTCACCTTATATATGTTCCTTGTATTAAATTAAACAGTTAAATGACTGATTAATCCGATTAAACTAATAGTCTATCTAATCGGAACCATAATAATATCACACACAATTCAATACTACTTGATTTGTATTACCCTTTGCATTTTAAGAAGTACCATATTCTAATATCACTTAACTTTAGGCCTAGGGAGTTAAAAGAAAGAACCACTCATTAAACAAAAACACTTGTTCATAATTCGAAGGGAGTCACTTAGATAAAGACACTGAAAACGTTTTTTTATAAAGATGTTTTTTAATAATTAAAATTTAACACATATAATCGATTAAATTGTGTTATTTTTATTAAAATTAGGCTAGACAAATTGATTTGACCGAAAAATGGTGAATCAAATCTTGAACTGGTCTAAATTAATATCATTTTTTATAGAAAATGACTACAATACCCTATTATAAAAAATGACTAAAATACTTCTATTATATATATTAATTTTGAGAATCCTAAATTTTAGTTCTTTATTTTTCTATTGTAGGATTATGATTTAGAATTTTTAAAATTAATATATATATATATATATATATATATATATATATATATATATATAATAAGAGTATTTTAATCATTCTCTATAATAAGAGTATTGTAGTAATATTTTTTTATAAAAAAATAATATTAATTTAGACCAGTTCAAGATTTGATTCACCATTTTTTCAGTTAAATCAATTTGTCTAGCCTAATTTTGACAAAAATAACATAATTTAATTGATTATATATATTAAATTTTAATTACTCAAAAACATCTTTAAAAAAAGACGTTTTAGACGTCTTTATCTGAGTGGCTTCTTAATCCCAAATTCATATTCATACAAACCACTAAATATTTTCTAGCATTATTCTTGCATTTGAAAATTTTAGGCCAAATTAAAACTACATACTACTAATTTCATAAGTGAGAATAAAACTCTTATCTTATTTAACCAACAATTCAAGCTATAAGTATTATTCAAATAAAGGTCTTCTAAATATTCAATTGCATATAGAGTAATTAAGTATTTACATACCAATATAAATCTTGTTGTTAATCTGATAAGCCTTCTTGAATATTGTCTGACATTGTAATGGACTCTCCTATATGGTGTGAGAAAATATGTTCCTGCAATATCATTGCTTCCCATGCTGATGAGAACTATGCTCTTTTCAAGAATGTAAGCTGTTCTTTCTTCTCCCACAGCACCCTTAAGTTTTCCAATGTATTCTTTGAACATGTCTAATTGATCCTCTGTTGACAACACTGACTGATATATATAACAAAATCATAAATAGAAAAGAAAATTGTTAGAGGATCTTGTAACACATACATAGTCTTAGGAGTAATTAAGGTTTTGAATGAGCACTTATAGTTTAAAAATTTATAATCAAATTTATTATAGGTTTAATTACTCTGTTGGTCCTTATAGTTTTGTGAAATTTTCAATTAGATCTCTATACTTGGTTGTAAAGCTACTGAAACACCTATAGAGCCTAACTTAAAATTGAAGCCAGCTGAACCAGAAAATGTAATGGACAAAGGGAGATATCAGCGATTGGTAGGGAGGCTAATCTATTTATCCCATACCCGCCTGGATATAGCCTTTGCTGTGAGCATGGTAAGCCAGTTTATGCATTCACCTGGTCAAGAACACATGGATGCTGTCTTTAGAATCCTAAGGTACTTGAAAGGGTCGCCTGGGAAAGTGTTACTCTATAAAAAGCATGGACATCTTCAAGTAGAAACTTATACAGATGTAGATTGGGTTGGGAATGTCATGGATAGAAGGTCAACATTTGGGTATTGTACTTTTATTGGCAGAAACCTGGTTAGTTGGAGGAGTAAAAAACAGAGTGTTGTAGCACGAAGTAGTGCAGAAGCCGAGTTTAGAGCAGTGGCTCATGGAATATGTGAAGCAATATGGGTAGAGAAAATCCTACAAGAACTAAAAGTTTCCATCCTCCACCAATGAGGTTGTATTGTGACAACAAATCTGCAATTTTCATTTCTCATAATCCAGTGTTGCATGATAGAACTAAACATGTTGAAGTTGACAAGCATTTTATCAGGGAAAATATTGAGAGAGGACAGATTTGCATCTCATATGTTCCAACCACGGAACAATTAGCAGATATTCTAACTAAAGGATTACCCAAGAAGACTTTTGATAGCATAATAAGCAAGCTGTCAATGAATGATATCTTCAAGCCAGCTTGAGGGGGAGTGTTGACTAAATCAAATCAAAATCAGATTCCTAATTCCTTTAATGAATCTTTTATGTAAATAGAATTAATTATAAATCTTTTCCTTTTTGGGTTTAGCTTAATTTTAGGGATTTTATGATTAGAAATCTTTCCTTTATTTTAGGCTAGTATTTTTCCTTCTTTCCTATTTTCTAGTTATTTCTATTTCTGTAATTCCTCTATAAAGAGGCTGATTCCCTGTACATTTGATAACACAATACATTTAAACACTTCAATTCTGAATTTTTTTGTGGTGAATTAATGGCTTACATCATTTTTTAGAGGCAAAGCACAATCTCAAGCATGTAAATTTGGGATCTCATTGGATAAACAATTTGCTACTACAATCATCTCCTCGATTAAGCCTCAAATCAAATTTTAAATCCTTAATTTTATAGTTTCAATGAAGAAAAGATAAAAAAGATTACAGTTGATTCAAGAAATAAGGAGTTGAGCTTGAGAAAAACCCCTAGCTATGACTTAGAGCAGATAAGAAAAATTGATTTTCATTTGAGCTCATTACACCAACACTAAAAAAAACAATTCGTCAAGATAAAGAACAATGTTTTAAGTTTAAAAATTGAATTTAACATATAGAATTAAGGTTGTGATTCATTATCTCCTTTATGGTTTGCTGTTTGTATTTTTGTGTCAATGTTATATATTTTTGTTTATATTCAAATGTAAAAAGCAAGAAAATAAGGTATTGTGAAAAAGCTATTAAGTGAAAAGACTGAGGAAAACAATGTTATATATATATATTTTTTTTGTTTACATGTTTCCCTGTGTGTTTTTGAGCAATCTGAAGCACAGTAGCGCAATGTATATATATTTAATGAAAAGGAAGCCAATTAAATTCTAAGTTAATTACTATGGTGTGCTTAAAGATAGTATCTAATTTATTAAAATTTATTATAAAAAGTAAATTAGAAAAAGAGAAAATATAAACACCCATTCATAATTATCATATAATTACCCAAATTCCAAGCTTTTTGCAGCAATAGAGAATCTAAATTAAAAAAAAAAAGGTAAAATTGGAAGTCTTGTAATATCATATATGAAAAATCAACTGATTCTCTTTATATTCAATTTCTTGATGCAACAAGAAAAAAATACCTCAATCTAATTTATTCATTGGTTTGAAAATTAAATCAAAGAAACTCACTCAATTTTAGGTTAAATAAAGAAAATTCTAAATTCTCTGACATAAAATTCAAATTAGTAACTAAATAAACAAAATTAAAATACGTAAAATTAAATTAAAATTAATTCGTCATATTACAAACATTTGAATGAAACAAATATCACTTCTAAAAATCTAAAAAGAATATTTAATTTTTACGTGTAACTCTACTATTAAAATTATGGTTGATGAATTTAATTCCACTAATAAAAAAATAGTTTAATTTTTCTAGAAAAAAGTGTATGGAATAATAATTTTGGACTAACTTTTTTTTATTTAGATTCAACAATATAGAACATACATGTCATTCTTAAAACTCTGAATCTAAGACATAATAATGCTTAATCAACCCAAATAATTATCACTTTTATGTTAAGTCTCGTTGTTAATAAATTCGTGCTATCTATTAAGTTTAACATTGTTTGCTCTCCGTCCACATGTAAAATATGGCAGAATGCATTAGATGCAAAACTTAAAACAATATTTTTTTTTAATTTATTTTCCAATTTTAAGTAAAATCCTTCTCCGGTCCCCTCACCATTAGAAAATAACAACACAGTCCTTATCTATTTTCTCTGTGTGACTGAAAGGACCCTTTTAACCGGAAGTACCGATAAAAGAATTTTTTTAATCACATAGAGAGAATGATTAAGGACCGCGTTGTTAATTTCTAATGATAAGAAAGCGCTAGGTCAATTTCGTAAATGGTTAAGAATCGGAGAGGGATTTTACTCTTTATTAGCGTAGAGTTTGATTCCTACTCCAACTCTATCAACACGTTGGAGTGGATGTGAACACTCTGGAATGGAAGAGTGAGTGGGTCAGTGGTGGAAGTGACTGTGATATATATGGCTCTCCATCAAACACGTCAATGAGAGTGGCGATATTAACACCATCGGTCCATCGCTCAAGTTGTTAGAGTGGCGATATTAATACCATCGCTCAAGTTGTGGTTGGACCGTTGATTATTTAAAGGAATAACCACTTTGTTAGCTAACAAGAGCTGCATTCAATGTAGGGCTGGTAATCGTAGGGTAGGGTAGGATTTGAAATTTACTCTAATTTTATCTATAAGTTAAAAATTTTATTAAAACTTTATTCTATTCTACTCGTGAGTTGAGAATTTCTCAATCCTAACCCTATCCGCACCTTAAAATTCTAAATCATACCTTATTCTATCCTACCGTAGAAATATCAAATCTTTCTAAAGTAAATATAAAATTCATTCATTTTGAATTTTATACATATTAATAACATAAAAAATAAAAAACTAATACTTTAAATTATTAAATTAACTAACTAGTTTAAAGGCTGTTCACTTATTGTAAATCATTACGTAAGGGAGGTTGTGGATTTAACTCTCACTTCCTTTATTATATATCTAATTTTTAAAAAATATGTGTTATATATGAGGTGTGGATAGAATAGAATAGGATACACCCTAAACTCGTACCCTACCCTACTTGCAAGAATACCCGAGCCGTACCCTACCCTACCCAAACGGGTTGGACCGGGTTGGATACCCGCGCCCTATCCTACCCAAACGGAGTGAATCGAGTTGGATACCCGCAGCTAGGATATAAATTGTCAGCCTAATTTAATGGTAGCTAATTAGTAATTTTTTTAATTTTTTTATAAAAAGAAATGTAAATTTAAGTTATCATTAAAAATATTTAAAATTAAAAAATATATATCCTGTAATAATTAAGGGTTACTAAACCCATCAGCAAGGACGGATTTATATTAATTAGTGTGGGGCAAGTGCCCCACTGAGTTTTAAAAATTTTATATGTAGTATATAGTAAAAATATTTTTTTGTCCCCACAAAGTAAATAAATTTGACCCCATTCATATTTATTTTTTTGGTTCACAACATCTATATACAAATAAAAAAAAAGAAATTAAATGATTTTATTATTTTATAAAATATTATATTAATTATTTAATAAAAATAATTAAATAAATAATAAAAAAACTAATAATAGTAATTTAATCAATTTGAATCATTTTAATTTTTCAAAGTGTTGTTTAAAAATTATTCAAGTAATTTAGATATTTAATGTTGTCATCTGTTTTTTCTCTTGAACATTATTTTGCTCCATTGACTACGTGAATGCGTGATTGTTGTCTCTATTTTTAAGAATAATATCTTCCATTTAAATATATTAAGATAGAAATTCAGGTACAATTAACTTTATGTAAAGTTAATAATTGAGAGTCACTAGATAAAATTTTGGTCAAATCAGTCAAATTATTTAACTGTTCTCAACTATTAACTTCACTATCAATTTTGATTCATCTTTCTATATGATTTTATTTAAGATCTTTTTAGTGAAGTGAGAATTAGTTCATATATGTGAAAAAAAATTAAACTCATGCCTTATTACATGTTTCTTTTTTTTCTTATTTATGTGATTAATTTTAGCACAAAATCAAAAAAAATTATAGCCAAAGCAACAATAGTATATTGTGTATATATGGTTTCACTACTACTTTTACAAGTGTTTTTTTATTTTGTTTTATGAATTGATTTTAAAATTATATTTGATTAGTGAATTTAATTTTAATTTTAATTTTAATTTTGTGATGTTGAATTATTAACAGATTATTATTTAAATAATTATTTTATTGTTTTAATTTATTTGTGAGATAATTTGAAAATTAATTATATTTTATAATAATAAATATAATTATAAAAATAATTATCATGTTATGTATATTTTGTCCACTCATAAAATTTTCTGGATTTATCACTACCCATCAGAATGCTCTTTACATATATATCCTGTAATAATTAAGGTTACTAAACCCATCAGAATGCTCTTTTCATTAAAAAAAAATCAAATCCACCGCTAACTAGATAACCAGTAATCCACGTACCTGATGGTTCTATATTTCACAACATTTAAAAAAGAATTTAATCACATGCAAAAAATGGTTATTAATAAGTAATAAGTACTAATGCGTGTTTAAAAAAAACCAAAATATTTGGTATTTGATAATTAAAAAAAATTAATAAAAAATATCCATAAAACACACTACACCTCCAAATTAACCCTCTAAATTTTAATATTAAAATAACCATCCGTACACTAGTAAAATGAACATCCGATATATCTATTGTTTACATTGTTTAATATTTTCATTGTTTACCTATACTTTTCCTTAATTGAATTCAAATTTGCCGATCCTAAACGAAACACACAAAAGAAAGCTTAGATTATTAAGAAAAGATACCCGGTGGTAGGTGCATGTGAAGTTCAAAGAACCTCCCGAAAACATCAAATGTCATGAGATAGTTAACTCTCAACATGCAACTAAATTAAAGACAAGTATTAGTCTGAAGCAAAAAGAAATCAAAATGTATCAGGATGCCACCATAAATAAAGCAACGAAGGAATACCTCAACCTAGAAGAAGATCCCGAATAAATGGAAGCCTCGTGTATATGTCATCCTTTCCTAGAATCTCAGCATTAGTGTCCGGAAAGAACTCAAATCCAGGAAGCTCTGTGATGGTTCCATCGTCAGAAATGTGATAAGGATAGCGAAGAAGGTGGCCATGAAGGTCAACGCTAGATATATCGGAATATGATTTCCAATTCTCCTCAGCAAACTGGTTCACCTTCTCAATACATGCTTTACTCTCAGGGTTGAGGAAGGTGTTTTCATGTTTGCCAAGATGCTCCAACCACAAGGACCTGCGGAAATCATGCACCTGGCCCGTTGCACCGTTTGGCCCGCTAGCCAAATAGTAGGGTTGGTAAGCTCCCATGCCAATCTCAGTGTCTCTACCACCATCCATGGATCTCTGGTTGATGTTGGCCGATCCAATGATTATGTATTCATCATCAACTGCCAATAATAGAGAAAAAGTAAGATTATGTTTAGTTTGTGTTTTTATTTAAAAAAAAAAAGTAAAAATTATTAGTCATAGCATATATTTATACGGTCTGTTATAACTTAACAAGTTAGTTAGAATTTGAATTAGTTATATTAATTAGTCGCCTTATATACATACGATAAAAAAAATTCAGGTGAAGTAGACTTCACGTGAAGTTGATATCTGAGAGTCATTAAATAAAAATTTAGTCAAATCAATCAAATTATCTAACAATTTTTAGGTATCAACTTCACACATGAAGTCGACTGCACCTGAGTTTCCACTGTATACAATAACAACCAAGTTCACCTTCTCACTAGACGCACGTATCATAAGTTTTTAACTGAGTTTGGTAGTCTTAGTGATTTAATATAGTAAAAGTTTAGATTAACTTTCGACATACCTATCATTAGCTTAGAATGTACATAAATCATGAAGCGCCTGGCCTCTTGGGCTTTCTGGTAACTGGAACCTTTGGATGGCTTGTCTGGAGGTTCATACTCTCCTTGCTTCTTCACCTCTCGATTTCCAAGGCAGAAGAATGCCAAATAATTTTGAGGTTCTTCATCAATTCCCGCTTCCTTGATTGCTTGATTAATGTCCCTGTACATCTTTTCTATTGTTCCTTTCTGCAAATCTAACATTTTCCGAACAAAGGAACATTCTGGGATACCCTCAGGCCACATGGGAATGACAACATACACAGCGAACCTTTCCTTGGCTTTAATCTTACTAACAATTTTAAGTGTAAGCTCCGTTGCAATTTGATGTGAAGCATCATTTTTTTCAGAACTATTTCCTATAAAATACTGGTTCTCAATATAGATGAAGCGCTCGGCAGCTCTAATAGCATATATATACGCATCGTGAATGCTCCGATCTGTCTTCTTATTCTTCCCTCGAAAACCTTTTTTTGTTTCAGCAGCTTCTCTAAACAACTGAGCATTCCACGTCTCATGATTAGGCTCAATTATTTGTTGGTCACTTATGACATCTTTAACCTGTTTCTGTGGAACAAGTATGCCCTCTTTTCCTTCCTTCTTGCAGCTCTCCACAATGCCACGGTCACCCATGACATCTTCAACCTGTTTATCTGGAACAAGTATGTCCTCTTTACCTTCCTTCCTGATGCTCTCCACAAAGTTTTTATAAACATCCCATGCAACAGGCCCTTCAAGGCGACAGTGCGCGTCATGCCACGGTTCTCTAGGGCCTCCTTTTGTGATTGCAGTACCTTCAAAGTTGGGTTGATGAAAATCCCTGCTGTGCTCACCGTCCGGGCCCAAACTGCTAAAAAGTGGATGTGATGGAGTGTCGAATCTTCCTTTGCAGAGATCTAAACCCCCGATAAAACTCACTAATCTTCTCTTCGCATTATTGGTCAATGGAGCGTCCACAATCACCACTTTCTCGTGATGAGAACACATCCATTTCTCATGAGTACGTAGAACACACTCCACACCAGTGCCTTTGAAATACCGTTCCGTTTCTTTGTCACAAGTACCCATGAGTCCTTCATTTTTAAATAACCGAACAGCTGTTACATCGTTCCAAAGAAGTAGTACAACTCTTACACCATCTTTCTCTTTTTTCTTGAGCAGCTCACCAAGTGTTTGGACACTTCCAGGATTCATCCTTGGATCCCTTATGAGGGTTATCTTAGTGTCAAGAGACCAGGCTGTAATGTATATGAAGTGTTTTGCTCCATTGATTTTATCAAACATATCCTCCCAGCATCCGTGGGACTCGTATTTCCCAAGTCCGGCATCGGCTTTTCTCTGGACAAATTCATCCCGGGTATGAGCATCTTGGAAAAGAGTTACCTCACATCCAATTCTCTGTGGAAAGCATCTGGTGGGAAGCCCTAGCCATTTTTTAGCTTTAGAAAACTGCAGCCTCAGGTGGATTGATGCATTCAATGGCTTCTCATTCTCATCCACTAGTTCGAGCCTTCTGTCTATAGGACACTTTTCCGAGATATCCCCAGCAAGTACCCATGCTTGTGCAAAGGCATCAATTGGTAGCTGACCAGTAGGTTTTGCATAGTTGTCGTCACAGTGCAGGACGAATACCATTTTTGATGCTTTAAGGCAACATACAAAATCCAAGCGCACTTCCCAACTAGAATTGTTGGGTTGTTCTATATTTTTGCTTACACATTTGGTTTGCCCCACAAAAATAGCCACATGGTATCCAGTTACATGTTTCCCCGTGTTTTTTTGAGCAATCTGAAGGACAGTAGCGCAATGTATATATAATTAATGAAAAGGAAGCCAATTAAATTCTAAGCTAATTACTATGGTGCTTAAAGATAGTATCTAATTTATTAAAATTTAATATAAAAAGTAAATTAAAAAAATTTAGACACCCATTCATAATTACCATATAATTAGCCAAATTCAGAGTACATATTTCCTTAAGCTTCGGGATTGTCTTTCTCTGACAATATGTACAATTTTAAATACAAGAGTAAAAAATATTAGCTCTCTCTTAGGGTTAAATGCAGCAGTGAAAGCAAGTCATTGGAAATGGGACTAAATGACTAACCGAGGTAATGCTACCGGCCTTGGTGCCATTTTCAATCCCCGAAATAACTACCTGTATGGTTCCGTTTAACAAAACCGCTGCCATTGCTAGCCTGCTGGAAGTGAAAAGATTGAATGTAAGATTGAAGATCGCACGAAACAAAAGCTAACTGCTTTCACATTCTTATCATCTTTCCTGTCAGGATCTCCTCTCCATACAAACACATACATACAAAATCTAAGAAGAAAAGAATGAAAAAGAACAAAGGCTAATAACAAAACCTAGAGAGCACTCTTAACGAGTTTCAGGAAACAAAGATCAGCTTAAAAGAGAAGGCGCAATTTTGTGCGACTGATGAAGTAGATATGGGGAAGTATAAAATAAGATTATTCTCTAAAATAGCATAAAATTTTCATTTTCGTTTATACCCACATTGCAAAAATGTTTAGCAAAACCGCTGCCAGTGCTAACCTGGAAGTGTGGACAGATTGAATGTAAAATCGAAGATCCCACGAAACAAAAGCTTAGTTCCCTGTACAATCACGTACATACAAAATCTAAGAAGAAAAGAATGAGAAGGAACAAAGGCTAATAACAAAACTTAGAAAGAGTTACCGAGTTTCAGGAACCTATCAGCTTGAAAGAGTTAGCAACAATAAAACACATCCCAGGGGTGTGACATGTAAATAATAAAACAATATGGTGAGATGCAACATAGTTTTAGATTTTTGTTGACTAATAAAACACATCCCAGGAGTGTGACAGTAGACGATGAATATTCTTGAAATTTGATTCGACATTGCTCAAAATTATGTACGTGATTGAAAAAAGTAGGGGCAACTGTATAAAAACAGGCTGGCCAATGATAAGGAAAAGTCATATTACATAATTAAAATTATGCAATAAATAATTATATTCAACCATTTGTAATATTTTGCCAAGTTAATATAATTTGTAATAAATAATAAATGAAATCATATTTGTTATGAAAAAAAATCTATCTATGTATTATGCTTTTTTTTAAACTTAAATAAAAAACATAATTTATTCCATTAATTATTTAAGACGAGATTGATGGAGGCATGAAATCACGTATTAACAAATATTAACTAAAAAATTATGTAAATAGGCATCATTTCATCGTAATTTTATGTTATTGACTATTAGTTGGTGTCTTAATTTTTGTAGAGTATTTTATCCAAATATTGTTACTATAAAACAAAATATTTATATTATTAATAATATATGTTATATATAATTATAAATTTTGAATATTCTAAAATAAAAAATAGTTTAATTTATTTTACAATGATATTTATTTTAGAATTACTTTAAATTATAAATTATTTTAATATTTTTATTATTTGTGTAATACATTATAAGTATTATTTATCTTCTAATTTATTTAAGTTACAACTATGTATATGAATGAAGTATTCGGTAAATAAATAACAAAATTAATATTTACCTGCATTTAAGAGTATATTCAAGAGTAAAACACACTGATAAATCATTTCCGTCTTAAAATTATGTTAATGTCCTATTTTAATTTTCGTTACAAACATATCTTAAATGATTCTATATAACTCAAATAAATTAGATTTACTACTATTACAACATATACATGCTAAATTGAATCAAATTGATTCGATTTACATAAAATCAATTTAGAACATGCTTGTAACAAAAATCAAAATAAGATATTGGCGTAATTTTGAGACTGAAATAGTTTATTAATATGTTTTATCTAAGTAAATGTACTTTTCAGTTAAATTATATTTATTTTTATTTTAAAAATCTTTATTATATATTTTTTTTATTTTTATCTTATTTGTTAAGTAAACATTTTATAAAATTTAAACTGAAAATTTTATTAAATATCCTTTCTTGATATGAATTTATTGTAACAGTATAATTGGTAATTCAATGACACATAATATATATAGAACTTAGATTGTAAGAATGATCATCAAATATTAAAATTATTTTGAATTTTACACTTTTAATTTGTTTATCATTTGTGTAATGCATGATTAGTATATACCAATTATCTACAAATTAATTTTAAGTTATAACTATATTTGAATTAAATATTTTTTAAGTAAATAAAAATATGATATTTATCTGCATTTAAGATTTTATCAACAAAAATTTAAATTAATTATTTCTCTTTTTTTGGTTCCATAGGAAAAAAGAAACAAAAATTGTCAAATTTTATTTGACTATTATAACATTTTTAACTTATACTTTTAACTTATAGAAATATTTGCAGTCATTTATTTAATTGTTTTTTAAGATGTAATTTTTCATTTGTAGTTATTTTTTTTATTTTTATTTTTATCTCATTTGGTATTCAAACTTATTATGAAATTAAAATATTTAATATTAAAAGTTTAAATCTGCACGTAAATTATGTAAATTGAGAAAAGCATTGTTTTCTTACTCTCATATAGCAAAATTATTATCTTCTCCTATCTCACTATTAACTTTAGACAAAAAAGTTTTACTCTTAGAAGATTTTAACAGATCTTATTCTCACAGTTAGTTACATATTTCCTTCCACTTCTCAACTCCTCCAAATATTTTATTTAGCCATTTTAGCCACCAAACATATTTATTCATCATAGACGTCACCAATATATAATTAAATACACATACAAAATTTTTTAAAAAACAATGCCGTAATTATACACGAGTCAACATTCTGTGTACTAAGAAATTTGCTGAGCATTTATTCCTTAGGTGTGAGGTAGCTGTGTGGTGCAAGTGGTTGAGGTCACTAGGTGGAGAGTGGGTGATCCCTAGAACCATTAGAGAAATGTTTGAAAATTGGCATGGCTTACATAATAGACAACAAGGGCAGAAGATGTGGATGATAGTGTTCTTTGCAGTAATTTGGAACATTTGGTTGGAATGGAATGCACAAATCTTTAAGAATACAAGAGCAAGTCTGGAGGTCATTCACACAAAGACGGTGATGAGCTATACAGAATGGCGTGGTGGTGATTCTGGGGGAGGCTATTGATAGGTCTGGGATTGTTAGGTGTTGGTTTCGTTGGTAGCTCGTTGTATGTCTTCTTCTTTATTTCTTATGCTTTACTTTAATGTGTTGAGCTTCCTTTATTTCAAAAAAAAAAAAAAAACAATGCCGTATAAAAATTAAGTCATTACAAAACAGTATTGTGTTCGCACTTTTTTTTTTTGGAGGGGGAAGGGATAATAACTTATCGAGATTTATTTTTATTAATTGAAAGTACATAAACTTGCTTATTAAAAGTAAATCTACTATATATCTAGTGTAACAAAAAAAATATAATTTTCCATATATATAGTTTTTGGTAGACTACCATATATAGTTTTACAAATAAATTAAAGGAAGAGTTAAATTGATAATGTTGAGTAAGTAGATAAATTAAATATTAAATAGTAATCATGTATAACATAATGCATTATGCATATGTTTGTTGGATATTTAAGTTCTTGTACAATACTGTATTTGGTATAATTTATTTGAGATGTTAATCCTATTAGAGAAGCAATTATGTAGCAAATTCTCTAATTTCATGTTATTATAATTATTTTATGAATAATATTTTAATTTAAAAGTATAGGAAAAATTAAAATAATGTAAATACCTTATAAAAAGATCATCTATCTAGTTCAATTTTGTAGCATCTCATTATTTTTAATGAATGCAGTGAGCATTCAGTGATCTAATACTTTATTGAATTATATTTATTAGTTGATATACATAACATAATCATTATTTTTTATATATAAAACTTATGTAAATATAAGTACAAATTATTATTGATAAGATATTAATAAAATAATAAAACATATTAAAATTTTATTATTTATTAATTATTATTATTTAAAAATATAAAATAAAATATATTATTTAATTATTAAATTAAAAAAATAAATTAATAATAAAATAATAAAAAATTTTAATATTCCTAATATTTTTTAAAATAATAATATTTATTAGCCACTGTTCGTTACTTAATTTATAATTAAAAACAGTACATAGAGCGTAGACGCAATGAGGCAACAAGGAATTCTCGAGAGGGAAAAGTCTAAGGGCCAGCAATTTTTATATTTTTTGCCCAACACTTAACCATCAAAATAAAAGTGAGTGATCTTTTATTATTAGATATAATTTCACACTATTAAAAATACTATTAATGACCAATTGATGGTTACAAAACACTAAAATTACTGGTCCCCTAGCATTCCTCTTCTCGAGAGTGTCTGAAAACCCATTTTCAGCTTCTTCTCTTCTCACAACCCGACAAAACTCTTCTCTTTCTCTTTCTCTCTCTGCTTCAGTGGCTGTAGCTCGTAATTTTCCGTCAAAAACCTCACCTTTTTCGATTCCCTTTTTTTTCTCTCATTCATTCAACTTTTTGTAATTAAAGGGATGGTTAAATTTTTATTAACATCTTAACCAATGAAAAAGCAGCTAGCTTAGATGCATTTAACTATTTATGTAAAGTTACATAATATCTAGACCAATTATTGAATCGATAAATTTAGAGCTTTGAAAATTTTAAAAATTTAACATGAGTTTATTAAATAATATATAATAAAATAACTTTTTATATATAATATAATATATATTTTTAAAAAGCAACTTTTTAAAAATTAAATTTTTAAATCAATTTTTTAAAGAACCACACCGATTTTTTAAGTTCCGGTTCATTATTCAACTCAATTAAAGAAGGAAAATAAATAAACGAATGGGATTTGCGTTTTATGTGAGTTTTGTACTTGCGAATTGTGATGTTAAGCTTTTTTTTTTTGAGAGAGAGAGAGATAGAGAGAGAACCTTTTTAGGCGTGATTGTTGGAGGAGACAGCTAATGTTCGCACTTTATGCGCAGGTAACTGAGGTAAGTGTGTTTTTGTGGGGTGAGAACAATTAGGGAATCAAAAGCATATCAGCCAAAAATCAGCCAAAATGTGTTTGGGTTTCATGAAAAATCAGGTTTTAGTTTGTGTTTCGTGATCCCAAGAGCAGTTTTCAAATATATTATTCAAAAAGTGATTCTAATTAAACGGTTTTGTTTACTTTTTGGCTGATCACCTTTTGTTTGGTTCCATATACTTTTCTAAAAGTATTTATGATGCTACTATGGCACTATGTTAAATAAATTTAATTTGATATTACTAATAATTAAAAATGTTTTGTAAAATTATTTAAATTTATTCTTTTAGATAATTATTTATATAATAGATACGAAAATTTATGCCAGAGAATATATTTATGCCACTGTCTCAATTCCTCTGGTCCCCAACTTTTGGATGGATACCAAATTGGGCATATTTTGGTAGAGAAAGTATTATTCACAATTTCTTCTTATTCACATTCATTAATGGGTTGAACTTTTGCCTTATAATCCCTCTCCTACACTCCCCTTGAAACTGGCATTTACTCGAAGAGTCACACATATCATGCCAGGCATGGGATTATTTGTAAAATGATTGATTTTGTGTTTTGAATTTCACTTGTGCTTCACGTCAAGTGAAAGTACCAACTTAATTAATAGCATTGTTGATTTGTTCAAATCATTATGCCGCCTCCAATTGATAGAATGTTTTGTTTCCAGTTATAATATGTCCTAATTTTGACTGTCACAGCAACAGAAAGGAAACCATTCATGGACACACAAAGTGAGACTAGGAAGTTGGGGCAGGACATCTTCAAGGGAAGGCATCGAGCGCGAGCTCAGGTCAAACTTAATTCGACTGTCTCTAGCAGCAGCATTAGCAACAAAACTACCATTGAGACTTGGAACTTGGAAGGTTTCATATTGAAAATTATGCATCTCAAGGTTCTAAATTATAATTTTAGTCCACATTGGAAGTACTACTCTTTGAGGACTTCATACCCTTTTCTCTCCTATAAAGGCTTTTTATTTAACCTTAAGAATTTTCTCTATATTCACCTTTCTAAGTTAGAAATTCAGGTGAATTTTTTTTTATTTGAACTAGCATTGGAATTAGTTAAATAAAGCGTGTGTTTTTTCTCTGTATTCCAATGCGTGTGTTTTTAATTGTCCATTTGTCCTATCTGGTCACGAGCAAATTAATTTAAATTCACCCTCTCCAAAAAAGTATATTTTTTAATTTCATGGTCAATTTCAGCTGAATTTTTTAATTTTCTTTATAGATGTCTTTGATTTTAATATTTATTTGATAGTGTTTCATTTTGAGAAATCAGTGTGACGTGGCTGACTGTATTCTTGATTGGCATATAATGCAGCTTAGCACATTTCCTGGTCCATGGTGTGTGACAAAGAAACAGTTCCGACAGAAGCCGAGACTCAACCTCATTTGGTGTTTCACCCAACTCATCTAAATCTTTTTATGAATGTAAATTATTCATCTTCCTCCTGAACAACAGCAGGAGTGAATTATACAGCAGAATTTCTTGTATGCGTAAATAATGTGATGTCTTTCTTTACAAAAGTATAGATGGTAAATGGGCTGATTTATGTACACAAAAACAATTGGATAAAAAATATTCTTATAAACCAAGTTGGGTTGGTCTAGTGGTTAGCTCACTAGTCCGCTTAAGCAAGTGTTGGGGGTTCGAATCTCGCCTTGTGCATGCAGCAACCCATTGGCCAACGGCAAACCCTTAAATGGAGCTCAGTACTGCGACGGATTAGTCATTGACCTGCCGGATTGGGGGATACCGTGGGAAACAAAAAAAAAAAAAAATTCTTATATTGCATCTTGCGACGAAGCTACAAATAAAATTGCAGTCCACAAAATGAGGGATTCGATGTATCACAAACGATGTTATGGTAGTGAAATACATTGTTATGATTTTTCGGCTACTACACTGGCTTGGCTAAAGGCCTATTAAGTATTGTACACAAAATATTAAAATGTATATCAATGTCAATCAGTATGATTATAACAAACATACCCTGTCTCCACATTGGGTCAAGAACAGGATCAGAGGGATCAAAAACTGCTAATTCATATAGAGCCATCGAACCGGTCCAACCAGCAACCAGAGCCTAATTTTTATAGGTCTGCTCAAAAGAGAAAAAACACAACCAAATTATGCAATAACAATTCACAAAAGAATGATTTCATTATTCCCATAAAAGCTAAGCAGATACACTATATTAACTACAAAAGCCATGAAGCTGTTTCATTTAAATATTTCGTTACAGCCAACAAGGTGGTGTGGGTTATAGACCTATGAATTTATATATATCAGAATTTACATGTGTTGCGTCTTACTATTCAAGCTCGCAGAAAAGTCAACCAATCTGAACCATAATTGATGCAAAATCCAAATCAGATTCTCCTTCTAGTATTATAGAAAGATCACGATAGACTCTCAGCATTCAAGAGAACACAAAGTCGGTGAATTATCAAAGCACTTCGTCTAGAGCATTAAGAAAAAAATAATTTAATAACTAAAGATAAAAATAAAAGCAAATACATAATTTTAGTGAAACTGCATAAATAAAGATTAAATTTTTGAACAAGAAAAAAGCATACTTCTCCAAAAGAGAATTGTCTATCCGAAATTTCTCCACCTGAAAAACAACAATCTACCGAAAGTGCTGAGGATCTTTTGCAATAGCTGCATGAACATCGAGAACTAGTAGTACATCCTGTTTAATTTTGTTTAATTACAAAAAAAGAAAGATGAATAACTGATAATATAGTAGTGCATGCTATATAGTCACAATTTTGATCGAGTTAGACTTTTATTTTTATTGTATATTTTAATTACGTTAGGACTTGAGAAAAAAAGTCTAAATATTGATAAAGCAAATTCAATACTCAGTATATAGTAAAAGCAAAAGCTTAATGTGATTTACCATTCTAAACTATATTCTGTTAATGACTTAATTATAGTACTAAACTCATTATACTCAACCCTAACCCATGTTTAAAATGGATACACATTTGCTATAGAAAAAAACATTCACACATATTTCTAAGCAGGAATTATTTCTAAAACACAAAATGCATTACCTTAATTATTAAGGTAGCTCCTTGATAATTATCATGAATTTGATATCACAAGCTCATCAAAGATGACAATAGTAAAATCTGCATTCAATTTAGCAAATGACTAAACAACGATCAATTTTTTTTTTGGTTTCTTATACATATTTTTATTCTATTGTTTAGATTATTTAAAAGTATAAAATTATGATTAATTGAATTCTAAAATTTGATTGATTTAAAAGATATTTTTGTCTAATCGAATAAAGTAAGGATGTTTAAGATTTTTTATAAAATTAAATATTTTTATTTTTATTTTTATTTAATTAAAATGATATTTTAGTAAAAGTTGTGATATAATATATAATTATTTTTAAAAAAACTAAATGTGGATGTGAAAAATAAATTCCACGTGACTTATTATTATTTGTTCATATTTTAAACGTATAAGTACGTATGAATTTATCATCATACCGTAAAAAATACCTGTATTTATTAGTTGATATAATGTAATCTATTTAATTTGGTAACAATAATTAAGTAGAAACTAATTAACTAAATACCATTATAGTGAAAGATAAATTTTCAATTCCCAAAATAGAGAAAATACCGGATGAACTACATGGTGCAGTGTTCTTTTTAAAAATACTGGATGAGCTACATGGATGAGTAGTTGAAGCGCTGATAATTATTAATTTAATTATTAACAAGTAATATATTATTATCAGATTTATTGAGAGACAAATTTAATAGTAAAAAACACTCAAAAATCTAATTTATAGCACCAAAGTTATCCATGAAAATTTTCCGACAATAACAACCTTTAGAGTTTTGTCAACTAAAAATTTATATTCGCTAGTAAATAATTATTTACGAAGTTTTTATTGTCTAATTTCGTTTCTCACTAAATTCAATAGTAAATAATTTTCCAGCGGATTTTTTAGTTATTTTGCCAATAAATCAGGCAGATTTTTTTTTGTAGTGTTTAATTCATTGCAATAATCAAATCTTAGGTTCTAGCTAGTTTGGTACAATAACATGTATCATTCATTGGACAAATTAATATAGAAATTGAATTTTAGACAAATTGATCAATGGTCTTTTTGATCAAATCTGAGGTAAGAATGCCGTAAGTTCTCTCAGTAGGGTGATAACTATCCCAGAACACATATTTGGATGCATCTTTGCATATTTTCAATGAGAAAGTGCTACAAAATGGGCCAAGTTCCATACTTGCAATGCCACAGCATGCTCTGTCCACGCTCTCAAACCCTGTTCCACAGTCACTTCACCAATTAGTATATGTATAAAATTTCACATAGAATATGAATGTGAAATATTTTTTAGTATATTAGACCTATAATTTCATTTATTTAAAATATTTATTATTTAAAAGTTTCAAATTATGTCCTTAACTTGTATAATTATTTTCAATATGTGTAACTACTCTAGTCTTATAGTTAAAATATTGTTTATATATGTATAGAAAACTGACCAAATTGATTGGGGTGTTGAATGAGCATATTGAGTGAATTATGGACATCAAGGTATACAATTCTGGAACCAGAGAGGGTCTTCTTGAGAGCCATAAGTGATTGATAGAGCATGGTATTGTAGACTTGTGCTGCCTTTGTTACTGGCTCCACACAATTCCTTTTTATGCCTCCTCTCACTGTCCTCTGCATTGGGATGCATCCTAATGCTGATAAGCTCACTGTTCCAATCCTTCTTGCTCCCAATCGATATAGTTCCTTTTATTCATTCAATTCAATTCATCATCATCATATACTATTTGTTTGAATTTAACAATTCAACTTTTTCAATAGTTAAATGACTGATTATGGTAAAGTAGTGTTATTGATAAAGGGACATGAGACATATTATATATGTTCCTTGTATTAAATTAAACAGTTAAATGACTGATTAATCCGATTAAACCAATAGTCTATCTAATCAGAACCATAATAATATCACACACAATTCAATATTACTTGATTTGTATTACTAGGGGTGAGCACGAGTCGGTTTAATTCGGGTTTATGGTAAAATTAGAATCGAATCAATCAAAATGTAATTGGTTTGGTTTGGTTCGGATTTGCATTTTTTTGTATATGTACCTGAACTAAACCAAACCGATTAAGAACGGGTTGGTTCGGTTCGGGTAATTGGGTACCCAATGACTTTAAAATTTATAAAAAAAAAAACCAAATTTTTATGTTAAAAATTCAACAAGTACAATAAATATGTAACATCAATAGAAATAATCCAAACATGTTAAACACCAAATATATTAAAAACTAAACTCATTAAAATCCAAACATATTAATAATGAATAATCATTGTCTAATGAAAAAATCATATATATTTTTTATTTTTTTTATTTGATTAATATATGATCAGGTTCGCGGGTTGGTTTGGGTTCCGCACCCCCAAAACCGATACCCGAACCAATCACTAACAAAAGTCATCGATTTGGTTCGAATTGGACCTGATTACCTATTGGTTTCAGAAATAATTTAATTGATTCGGTTCAAATTCGGACAGGTAATCAGGTACCCGCTACCCGTGCTCACCCTAGTATTACCCTTTGCATTTTAAGAAGTACCATATCTTCTAATATCACTTAACTTTAGGCCTAGGGGAGTTAAAAGAAAGAACCACTAAATATTTTCTAGCATTATTCTTGCATTTGAAAATTTTAGGCCAAATTAAAACTACAAACCACTAATTTCATAAGTGAGAATAAAACTCTTATCTTATTTAACCAACAATTCAAGCTATAAGTATTATTCAAAGGTCTTCTAAATATTCAATTGCATATATAGTAATTAAGTATTTACATACCAATATAAATCTTGTTGTTAATCTGATAAGCCTTCTTGAATATTGTCTGACATTGTAATGGACTCTCCTATATGGTGTGAGAAAATATGTTCCTGCAATATCATTGCTTCCCATGCTGATGAGAACTATGCTCTTTTCAAGAATGTAAGCTGTTCTTTCTTCTCCCACAGCACCCTTAAGTTTTCCAATGTATTCTTTGAACATGTCTAATTGATCCTCTGTTGACAACACTGACTGATATATATAACAAAATCATAAATAGAAAAGAAAACTGTTAGAGGATCTTGTAACACATACATAGTCTTAGGAGTAATTAAGGTTTTGAATGAGCACTTATAGTTTAAAACTTTATAATCAAATTTATTATAGATTTAATTACTCTATTGGTCCTTATAGTTTTGTGAAATTTTCAATTAGGTCTCTATACTTTTTTTTTTAATTGGGTCCTTGCACCAAATTTTTTTTCAAGTAAGTCCCTCTTAGTAGTAATTAGCTTAATTTTATAGGGACCCAACTAAAAAAAAAATTGGTGCAGGGACCCAATTAAAAGAAAAAAAAGTATAGGGACCTAATTGAAAATTTTGCGAAACTATAAGAACCAGTAGAGTAATTAAACATTTATTATATATAGTATAATAAATTTTAAATAACTCATATATATATATATATAATTTAAGATTTAATTATCTTGTTTACTTTTATAATTTCACAAAATTTATAATTAGATTTTTATAATTTTTTTTAATTAAGTCTTTACACTAATTTAAATTTTATAATTAGGTTCTTATTAGTATAAAAAATATTAGAGTTAATTAATTTTTTTTTTTTTGCAAATTGAAAGTACCCACAATTAAAATTCTAATTAGATTTTTGACCACATGTCTTTTAAAATGAATATTATGTTAACTTTAATGTTTCTAATACAAAAATAACCTAATTACAAAATTAAAAATAGTATATGGACATAATTAAAAAGAAAAAAATATAAGAACCTAATTGCGAATTTGGTGAAACTATAAAAACCAATCGCGTAATTAAACCATAATTTAAATATTTCGAGTTAACTAAGTGTTTATATTTTATGATACTTTTTCAACTATGTTCTTAAGAGACAATAATGGAGGAGTAAAGTGAAGATTACAGCTAGTTCAACTGTGAGAGGATCATATCCTGAACCAGCAGAGGCAAAGCTCACCCCACTTAAGAGATCTTCAATCTCCAAATCTGGATCAAGATAAGGTGGCATGGAATCCTTAATTCCAAGTATTTCAACTGAAAAAAAAAGAAAAAAAAATCCAAATCTTTTAGTACAAGTTTTTTCCTATTTGTGAATTCATAATAAGTATTTTATCAAAATGACAAATATTACCACTACTAGAAATATGATTTTTTCGGACGAATTTTGAGACGAAATTAAAATAAATTTCGAACAAATTAGAGACAAATTTTTTTTCAAACAAAATTGGAACGAATTTTTTTTGTCCCAAAAAACTTTGTTGCTAATTTACATTTTGTTTAAAATTTCGTCCGAAATTTTTTTCAGACAATTTTGTAAGATAGATATGAATAAAAAATAGTCTATTAAAATGTACTATTATTTTAACTAAAAAATCATATCAAAATCTTTTAAGGTGGTATGAAATATAGAAACAGAGTGAATATTTAACTGGCCATTGGAATAAGGCATTATTATTAGTTAATAATTAATTACCATAAAAATCTGAAGGGATTCTGCCATTGCAAAACCTTCCGGTGGATTCTTCTGCAAAGAAATCTCTGCCATAAGGTTTAAAATTGGACCTCAAAGCTGTTAGAATGTAATTGTTGTTGCCAGTATCCAAGATTGAATCACCAAAAGCTATGACAGCAGGAAATGAATAGTTCATATATGTAGGTTGTTGTGACGATTTGGCTACTGTCACAACAAATAATGAATAAAACAAAACTAGAAGAGGAGAAACATAATTGAAGGTTGAAAGCTTCATCATGTGATTTAAATTTCACTCTTTTGGTTCCCCTTTTTGGAATATAAATTTATATTTGGAGAATATTTGTTGAGTCAATCATCATATATTGAAACATTTTGTTTAAGACAAAAATATTCATATTATAGTAATATAAAAATATTATTTGTATACTAAAATCAGAACTAAAAATTAGTTATTATATATTTTTATATAAATATAATACGTATTTATACTAGTGACTAATTTTGTTGATAATAATAATGTTAATTCTCTCACGGAAAAAATGTAAAATTAATGTTAAGCATATATGTTAATTAATTATAATTATTAACAAAATATTTGAGAGCTCTAGGTGTTACTTGTAAGTAAATGAAAATTAAAATAGATAGCAATTTAAAAAATTTGTGAAAACCTTATTAAAGTGTGAAAGTAAATTTTTTTTTCTTCCTTGAATATAAGTCAAACCTTAAATTTGCATTATAAGGTTACTAATTCTACCTTTTAATTGTCTCATTGGTGAACAAAATTCATGGTATGATATAGTTATATTACACACTCATTTGGAGATCTTTGTTCTTCACGTAAGATAGGTCATACATATGTTGTGTTTCCCTAAATACATTCTCCCATTGATTGGAAAAGGAAAACCAATAAAAATAGGTCAAAAATTGAGGTCATGCATTTGATGCTTGGAGACAATCACCACTAATGATGGGAAAGGAAATTTTGATACTACAAGAAAATATAAACTAAGGAGAAGTTTAGTTTTTTGTAAAAACACTCAATAAATTTTTTATACCTAGAAAAATGTATGAATTGTGTTTGTTATGTTGTTAGAAAATTTAAATAGAACTACCATTACTATTAGAATTTAATTTTAAGCACAGTTAATATTAAGTAATTTTATATATGTATTTAATCGGCTAAAACTTTTATATATGAATAATTTTAATGTAAAATACAAAAATATTTGATTATTTTAGTATTTTACACTGTTGTGATAGCAGCATAAAACGTTAATAATATTTTGTAATAAAAAAATTTAATTATAAAAGAACAAAACGTTACATTTTGTAATAAAAAAATTATTTTAATTATTAAAACATAAAATATTATTGACATTTTGTTAAAAAATATTATTTTAATTATCAAGGTACAAAATGTCAGTGTCGTTTTGAAAATGACCATAGCAATGTTTAATACATAACTTAGTTCATTATTATGGAGGATTTCACATCTAATAATACAATATAAAAAAAAAGTTTTATCCAATTATATAATACTATATTAGCAAAAACAAATTATTTTTATATCGACTGTAAATAATTATCTAAAAGAACAAATATAATTACATAATTACGTAAAATATTTTACACTGTCATTACATTAAAATTAAACTCGTACTATTACGTAACTAATTAAAATTCTATTCACAAGTCTTAAATTGAAAACCTCATTTAAATTAAGATAATATTAAAAAGTATATGATCCACTTGAATCACCACAACAATGGTTTTAACTAATGCATGCAACAAGATAAATAAAATTAGCAAAACATATAAAGCTATAGATTGAGTATTAATTAAAATTACATATTATTATTCATCATAACATCAAAATCACTCAATCTTCACATGAACACGAAAAATTAAAAGCAAGCAATTCTTCCCATTATTATTACACTTATAATAATGTTCTCCTAATTAAGGATCATTGACCCTTACTACTAAAATTGAGGACTTATGAAGTAATATATATAATGGCCCAATAAAACACATACACTATGGCATGAGAATTAAGAATAGTAGAATATATAATAATCATAATTAATTTCATTAATAATTGTGGTCAAAAGAAGTCTTTGATTTTGTGATCAAGAATCAAAGAACTAAGCACAAAATAAGCCTTTTGAGTAGGATGATAACTATCCCAGAAAATGTAATCAGAGTCGTTGGAACATGTGTTAAGGCTGTAACGGTTGCACAATATGCTCACTTCTATGTTCCCTGTGCCACAGCATCCTTTCTCTACCTCAGCAAAACCTATGAGCCATAAAAACTAAAATTATTATCCAAAAAGGTAATAATAATTTATTATAAGTTACAAGAAAGTTATTCAAAATAGACCTTATTATTCTTAGATGCTCCTTGTAAAATAAGTACTATACTTTTTATAATTAAATCATTTTAAATTTCTATTTGTTTATTTTGATATCAATAGTAGTTTAATTTTAGAAGGATAACTTGCTAATAAATAGGTTAATTATTTTTTTTTGGGAAAGATTATAAAAAAATAAAAGTCTAAAATTTACTAATTTATTTGTTACTTTTAATAGTAGGTTATTTTTTAAAGAGCACTATATTTTTTATTTTTTCTAAAGTGCATTAGTATTCACTATTGTAACAATTTTTTATGTAGTTAAAAAAAAGTTAAAATTGATTTTTTAATAGAAAATACTCTATAAATATGTAAAAAGGTTATTTTTAACATATATATATATATATATATATATATATATATATATATATATATATATATATATATATATATATATTCAGAGAAAGCTAAAATAAATGAACCTTTACTTTATTTATACAAAAGTTGATACATCATTTTGCTCATTAAAAGTATTGAAATAATGTATTTCATATATATTGGAATTAAATTTTTGTTACTTTATTTCATGCATACCTACCTACAAAATGAAATATCATATAAATAAAGGGAATTAATTGATTGATAATGGAAACCTTTAAATATTATATGACTTAATAATGAACAACAACAATGATGTGCTATTATTTTTTCTTTATTATTTATTAATACACAAGTGTTATTCTACAAAAGTAATAATGTCACATATCATGTACAAAGAGTATTAATTTCTCCTCGGCCATGTCTCAACTATATTTTTCCATTTAAGTTGGTAGTTGAGGGTATTCTCATGCTAATTATTTGTGAGTCACATGGAAAGTGCATGAAGGAGCAACTAAGAGTAACACATATACCCCCAACAATTATATGAACATGGAACAACTAATAAAATTACAACTTAATTTTAGTTTAAGTTGTGCTTTAAATAACAATTAGGTTAAACTATGTTTATGTTAATTCATATAATAACGAATTTCATTCGATTCGATACTGCAACAAAAGCAGCAGATAACTCCAGCTTATTAGTAGCGATTTTGACAATCGTCACAATCTGCTATCTTTTTGTAGTATATAAATCGATCATTTTATATAAAGTGAAGATTCACATGCAGTTGTCTTCATGTGAAATTGATAGTTGAAAACTATTAGATGAAGCTAAGATATCTGACGATTCTCAAATATAAACTTTATACGAAGATATCTGCATGAGAATTTTTACCATTGTCTAATAATAAGTGATGATATATTTGTTTAATAATGCCTCATAATATGTAGCTTTTTATTAAAAAAAAATAAAAATACTTGAATGAAATTGTGATTAATAAATAGTAGTATATATATGATTACCATATTTTGTAGGGTTTTGAAGCATATCAAGGAATGGATTGTAGGAATCAAGATAGACAAATCTAGCATCTGGAAACTTCTTTTGAAGTGCATCCATTTGGTTGGAGAGCTTTGAGTTAAAGAGTATTGCTGCTTGGTTTGTAGAATATGAACATGCTCTAAGGATGCCTCCACTAATTGTTCTTTGTGAGGGCACACAACCTATAACTGGTACACCAAACACTCCAATCCTTCTTGCTCCTAATCCATAAAGTTCCTATAATATCACAATATCAAGCTTCATATATATTAAAAATAATTTTTTCTAAAAAAAATGATAATAATAATAACAATAAAAGAAAGATATATACAATAAAATATATTTAAAAATTAAAGGAAAATCTTTTGAGGTGAATACTCGCATACAGTTGTTTTTATATGAAATTGATAGTCAAGAGACCTTAGATAACAATTTAGTCAAACATGTCAAATCATTTAATGAATCGAAACTATCAATTTCACATAAAAATAACTGCATGTGAGTTTCCATCTTCTTTTGATACTCTTCAATTTATTTATAAGAGTATGCGAAACTTTCATATATTTAATAGTTATCATTTAATTGTAATTATTTAATGTAATTAAGAAAATATTTTAAATTTTAGTGCAATTTTTTAAAACTTAAATTTGCAATAAATAAAAATATTCTTAAATTTTAATTTAGGATAGGATAAATCTCTAAACTTAAAATGTCCATAAAATTTAGACAAAATAACAAAATTATTCTTGTTTGGTACAGTGATTTTGCCAGATGTGGACAGCAGAGAAATTCAAACAATAATTAAATCCATGTTTCATATATAAATAGTATAGTAGTTCTATGTTTGTTTATTCATATTCCAAATTTGTTCATTTCATATTTGAAAAAAGAAAAGGAATTTTAGCTAGCAATGTATTGGAACTAAGACTACATACATATAAACAGTTTAAAGAAGATGCAACTGCCACACTGCTAGACCTAATTTTGACAAATAACATATATAGTATGGGAAATATTTCAAGTGCACCGGTAATACCGGTGTTCCAGTTATTTTAACCGTTCATCTGAATTATAAAAAATATATATAATATATATTAATTAAAATCAACGGTTAAAACAATTGGTATATCGGTACTCTCCGATGCACTTGAAATGTTTCCTATAGTATGAAATAGTAACATAACCTAAGATTGGAAAAAAATTACAACTATAATTTAGCATTGCATTTATAAGGTAACTAATAACTTTGGAATGAACAATATTCAAGCACATGCATTGGTATTTTCAGCATCAAAATGTTAAATAATTTAATGTTAAATAAAACAATAAATAAATGTTAAATAAAACAAGTTTAAATTATCTAATTTTTTTTCCTTCCTAACATACCGATTCAGCATAATATATAGTTTGATAATTAATTATCTTGTTACTACATAAATTAAATTAAATGTGGGCATGTCTTAAATAATTATATCAAACCATACCTGAAAGAAATTTGAGGCTTCAGAAGCCATAAAATCTGTGTATGATGGAATATCATACTGAATTTTTCTAAATGGTGTCTGAACATAAGTGTTGGCAATGTCATCACTTCCAATGCAAATTATGTATATACTCTTTGACACTATCATTGATGTTCTGTTTTCTCCAACTGCTTCCTTAATCTTGTTTATGTACTCCTTAAACATGTTTAGTTGTTCTGTTAATGATATCACAGACTTACAATAAAAAGAACACAAAGTAAACAAGAGTTAGGT
Organism: Arachis ipaensis; assembly: GCF_059453495.1. Taxonomy (NCBI): domain Eukaryota; kingdom Viridiplantae; phylum Streptophyta; class Magnoliopsida; order Fabales; family Fabaceae; genus Arachis; species Arachis ipaensis. The sequence continues at coordinate 380,753 of NC_142436.1, forward strand.
TTCATACTTTCATATATATCATATGCTTAAGAAAATTATTCAAAAAATAATAGATATTGTAGAATAATGAAAATAGAGTATTTATATAAAGTTGCATAAATAATTTATTTATTTACCATTAATTTGGATGTTAGAGGATCATATCCGGCACCGCCGGAGGCGAAGCTTACTCCGGTGAGGAGATCTTCAAGTTGCAAATTCGGATCAAGGTAAGGTGGTAAAAGTTTCTTGACTCCAAATCTTGCAGCTGAAAAATTAAAATTAATATTAAAAAAAATAAAACATATTATTTTGTTAGGTTTTATGTTTTCATAATTATAAAATATGCATAATTGTAGATTTAAGGATAATTTTTTACCAATAATGTCTGATGGGACTAAACCGTTGCTAAATCTTCCGGTCGGATAATTTCCGTCACCAAAATCTCTTCCGTATGGTGAGAAATCGCACTTGACAATAGTACTGATATAATTGTTGTTGCCGGAATCAACTATGGAATCTCCAAACACAATCACTGCTGGCACAGTTTCATTGTTTGGTAGATTTTCAGCAGAAACATGTTGGAATAATATGATGATGGCAATGATGAGAATGGAAGAACAACACCAAAGAATTGCTTGAAACAATTGAAAAAGAAGCTTTTGCAAGAGTAGTGATGGCCTCATTTTTTTTTTCTTCCTTTGATGATATTAGTTTCTTACCTTTCTTTTTCAAGAAGTCTTGTATATATATAAGAGATGTTATATTGTATCCAAGTTAAGGTGGAGCCACTTATAAGAAATTAAATTTAGGTTTAATTACTTTATTAGTCCCTATAGTTTCGCAAAATTTTCAATTAGGTCTTTATAATTTTTTTCCTTTAAATTGGGTCTCTGTACCAATTTTTTTTTCAATTAGGTCTCTCTTAGTAGTAATTGACTTAATTGTATAGGGACTCAACTAAAAAAAATTTGGTGCAGGAATTCAAATAAAAGGAAAAAAAAGTGTAGGGACTCAATTGAAACAAAAAATTGGTGCAAGATCTAATTAAAAGGAAAAAAAGTATAGGGACTTAATTAAAAATTTTACAAAATTACAGGACCAACAGAATAATTAAACCTTAAATTTATTGTTATTTATTTGTTTATTGAAAAATGCCATCATAATTATATAATAAAAAAAAACTTGAATAAGAAATAATAATATAATAAGTAAAAAATTATTGATATGAATTTTTTATCTTGATTTTTTCAAATAACAAAACTTTTAGCATAATATATATGAATATGGGAAGAATTAGTATTTAATTTTTTTTTTAAATATTTTTTTTTAAGTTAAGATCTCTTAGGTAAAAATTATATATAAGCCACATATCATCTTAACAAATTCATTTTATTATTATTTTTATACATATTTGATAAATAAAAAAATAAATTATTAATAGACACAATAGTATTAATACAGTAGTATATATAATTAAAACAAATGTGACTTGAATGCGCAAATACCTAGTATATATTGATATGGATAAAGTAGGTATATACATAACCAATTAATACCTTATAAAGTATCCTTTTCATCATTGGGCAAATGCAAATATATACCAGACTCATACACAAAGCTATTATAAGTAATTGAAGGAAAGAAGACACTCCATGCATCCAATAGATGAGTCTTGTAAGTTAAGCATGCACATCATCACTAATATTAATTTTTTTTTGTGTAGTTTCTAGGGGTGTCCATGGATCGGATCGTATCCGCAAATTCGCGGTAAGTATCCGCATCCGATCCGAAAATTGCGGATACGATCCGATCTGCAAATTGATCGTATCGGATCGGATCCGATCCGCACCCTTTGCGGATCGGATCGCGGATATCTGCTTTACATTCGCATATCCGATTTGCGGATCCGCAGATCCGCACTATAATAATTAAAAAATAAATAAATATATATGTGTTTGGTATTATATTTACTTGTTTGTATGTTTTAGTTAGTAATTATTATTCATATATTGTATTATTTTATTTTTGTTATTTAGAGAGAGTTCGATTAAAAATATTTTAGGAATAAATAAGTTTAAAAGTATGAAAGAAATATTTTTATCGAATTCTTTTATATAGAAATATGATTAAAAAGAGAATGTTTAATTATGCGGATATATCCGATATCCGAGGTGCGGATCGAATCGGATCGGATCCGACACTAAAAGCGCAGATATCATATCCGATCCGATCCGATTGAAATTGTGCGGATCGGATCGAATTTTCGGCCATATCCGATTCGATCCGATCCGCGGACACCCCTAGTAGTTTCCACGGTATTCCCTAACCCGACACGTTAATGATTAATCCGTCACGAATTTGAGCTCTATTTAAAGGTTTGTCGATTTGAATTTCCGACACTAACTTAAACGGACGAGTGAGTTGACCACTCGACCAATTCAAGTTAGTTATATTAATTTATTTATTTTGGTGATTCTATCAATTTGGATGTCATATATATTATTTTTGAATACCAAGAAACTTTTCTAAATTAAAAAGGAAGTGTATGATAAATGATACTGCAATACTTGGGCCAGTAGTTAATGTTTAAAATTAATTTTACATTATTATTGAGTGAATTTCAATGCAAGAATATAATTATTATGTTATGTTATCACTAATGCATTAACAATAACTAACTATAGAAAGGCTTATTTGAATTGAGTATGTAATTTGATATGATAAACACCTTTGTAGTAAAATAATATATGATACTATACGTCTATACCATATAATAATACACATTAATATAAGATCACCAATCATCTTCTCTCTCACGTGATTAAAAGCATTATTATGTTTGATTTAAAATATAGAAAACATATATTTGGATTTTTGGTTATTGACAAGAAATAACTTATATTATTTCATCATCAAAATTCGATAACCAGCAATCGTGTTTTTATATGCGAATTAATTAAACTGAAAAATAAAGACAAAAAAACTATCATATTATTAACAAAATTTATATACAAATTAAGGATCTCTTTTAACCTTTACTATGAATCCTATCTATACAAGTTTTGGTATAAGCATATAATACATCAAGTAATCCAAATTAGTCACAAAATTTGCATGGGCCATCAATTTATAATTTTTTTTTTTGTTGGTAATCAATTTGTAATTTTATATCATGGTTGAGCTTCCTTACTCGTTGGAACATATTTAATGCATAATACGCTTATTTTTAACGTAACATGCATATAATAATGTAACTATCAATATATAATTGACAAAAGTAATTATGTAATGCCATAACGTAGACTTCTGCTGAAAGCTCATTTTATGATCATTACTTCATCAACTTCTTCTTTATGTTATTATTATTATGAGTTTAATTTTAATGTATAGAAAATATTATTATGAGTTTAATTTTTATTATAACACATTAACACAACACAATTAATATTTTTTTAACTTTTTGTCCTTTTGGGGTCTTTCCCTCCTTATTTTCTGCTAAATTTTGTGCAAAAGCCCACCATCGTTAAAAGGGCAAAAACGATATAAAAAAAAAAAAGCAAATACATTGTTTGTAGTGGTGACACTACCAAAAAGAAGGGGTTTAGCCACGGAAAAATCCGTGGCTAAACTCCAAAAAAACTGTGGCAATTATGCTTTTGCAACAAATGAACATCCGTGGCTAGGGAGGGCGACGCGTTTTTAGTTAGCCACGCTTTTTACTCCAATAGCCACGGTTTTAACATCCGTGGAGACATTTGGTTAGCCACAACTTTAGGACGTTTAGACACACTCTTTTCTGTGGCAAAATAAAACATTTACCTGTGACAAAATTGACCAGGCCGGGCTTTTTTGCCATACTTTTTTCCGTGGCTAACGATAGAAGTTAAATTAAAAAAAAATATCATAATAAAAATGCTCTTTAATATAAAATTACATCATATAATATTAAAAAAATTAATCACATTCTTATACGTATTATCCATAGTATAAAAATATAAAATTAACAAATACTTAGTATTGAAAAGCAAATATCCTAGATTAATGGATTTAATGTTAAAAAAATATTCAAATAAAACTATTACAAAATAAATATCAAACTTTGCTAAAATGATACAAATCTTGAAAGTATCAAAATAATGAATTTATCAAGCTCTCCATTTCTTATTACAAAGACAATCTACATGCAAAAATATTTTCAGGTAAATAGTAAAAAATACACATAACTTCAGCCACTAAATTATACACCACTGAATTATACACGCTGTCGATACTCCAGTTGCTTTGTGTACTCCAATAAAATCTGTTAAGCAAAATAGAGATCAAGAATTAAGCTAAAAAATTAATAGGTCATGATTTGACTCATTCGAAGATGATAAAAAATTAAGGTACAATACTTACTTCTCGGATGTAATTTGCAGCTGCTTTGCGGCCTTCAATTGTCAGTTACATAACATCTTTCAAAATGCCAATTGGTGATTTAGAATCTATCTACAACCAGTAACAAAAGAAAGAATGCATGTTGGAATAAAAAAAAAAAAAAAAGTCTAAAATTAACTTTCATTGTTGACTAAAAGAAATATAAAAAACAAAATGATGTCATGAAAATCTTCTTCGCAATTTGGGTTTACAGATAGAATTCTGATTCCACCGATTTTGCTTGCTTCTTCGGCGACTCAAACTGACGGTACTCGAACTGCAAATCATGGTCCCTGCTCTTTCACAGAACGTCCGGTGTGATCGTACTTAGAACCTAAAAAGGAACGTCTTGAGCGAATTGCTCTGAAGGTTAGCTGAATTGATCTGAGTGCAGGAGTTAAGAAATTACGATCGGGAGAAACGGAAGAAAATATTATTAACGAAAGGGTTGGCTGCATGTTATCAAACTTGAATCAATTGCAGGAGCTAACAAATAGGAATTTTGGAAATAGTGGAAGGGAGTTATTGTTAAGACTGGGTGAGTGGGCTACTTAATAAAAGTTGCGCTTAACATTGCCGCTCAAAATTTCATTCGTCTTATTATAGATGTTAATTTGAATTTTATTTAGTGAACTAACTATAACTTTTTAATTTAGTGTAAAATTTAATTTTAATAAAAAAATATCAAATTGTAAAATTTACAACTTTAAATTATATTCAAAAATTTCACATACTAATTAGAATTTAGAATTTTTACTCGTTGAATTTAAAAAAAATGGCATCAGTAAAAGTTAAAATAAATAAACTTAAAATTTAAGAATTTGATACCTTTAAATTGAAGAAAAAAAAATTTGTACATAATTAAAAAATGAACTCCCATAAAAATAATTTTAATTTATTTTTCAAAATAAATTAATAAAATATAGATATAAAACTAATATTCTGAATTTTAAAAGTTAAAATTCTGCTTATTAATGTTGCCATAAATTAAGAGTGAGTAATTAAATAATGAATAATTAAATTAGTTATTATTTCAATAAATCATAGTTAGTATCTTTTACTTTCTAGAATTAGTTAGAACTATTTTATCAAAGATAAATATGTACTCTTTTTATAAGTACTCTTTTTTATAATTTTAACATTTATTTTCAATTGAATCATTTTATTCTATCACCAAAGTCTCTAAATAATGCATACGGTAAAATTGGACATTGAAACTGCATTTGACCAAAAAGAACATACACAAAAAATTAACAACTAAAATATAAATATTGAAATTGTATGTATATAATTTAGTCTTTTTGGTTACATTACAATCTGATTTATTAACAAGTAATGAATAATACAACCACGTTAAAAAACTACTGTTAAATCAAAAAGAAAAAATTAATCAAATCAGCGCATAGCTAATACTAAGTAAAAAAACACATGATTCAGAGATATGGCCAAATTCAAGGATCATATGAAGTGAGAAAATTGCACATCATCAACAACATCTAAAATCAAACTATTAGCATACTTTATTAATTTCTCATGGCAGCACTCAAAAGGAGGGAGAAGAATTCAACAATTAAAGAATTGGAAAACCCTGCACATGATAAATCGAATTTATCTTTAAGTTACGGTTTAAATTTTGAAAAAGTAAAAACTGCATAAAAATATTTTGAGAGGGATGGAGGACAAAACTAAATTAAACGCGAAATTTAAAAGTGAAAATCGTTCGATTTTGCCACGGTAATCATTGAGTCTGTGGTCATTGAGAGAACTCATCTCAAGTTAGCCACGAACAAACAAAATCGTCGAAAAATTTCACAAAATTTGGCCACGGAAATATAAGACGTTGCAAGTGATTACCACGATCATATAAATTTGCCACTCTTTTTAGTTCGTAGGTATCTTCCCGTTGGTAATATCCGTATTTCTGGTAGTGTGAGTATCTCTCTAAAGTAGTCTTTGACATTGGTATTATATATCAAAATGGTTCATGGAATTTAAATTATACTAATTATATCCTGAAATTCATAAAAATATATCATGTTAGTCATTGATTCTTTTCCTGTTAGTAATATACTAATTTAATTTGATGATGATATAGCTTGATTTTATTATATGTGGTCAAATTATGATATTGTACATACATGTATTAATAATTTATTTATGTCATTAAAATACGTCAGTATATTATTAATAGAAAATGAATTAAGAACTTACCTAATATATTTTTGTTAATCTTAAAAATATAATTAGTAATTTAAGTTTTTAAAACAATTTTAGACGCAAACAGTAATTTGAGGATTATTCTTTTTAATTTTTGTACAAATTAAATTAGAATTTTATTATTGTTTTAATTTTTGTCTTTCATTTTGCACCAAACAAAATACTAAGATTTATTTTAATCTCCAATTTTTAATTTCTGTCTCTCAATCTCGATCTTTCTATTTCTGTCTCTCCACCAAACGTTACCTAAGAGTCTATTTGTGTCAAGTTCCAAATATTATTGACAGCAATCATATTTTACTTGCAATTTAAATTTTTTTTCCAAACACATTTTATAAATTTTTTTTTATCGGAAATATAGAAAAAAGAAAAGAAAAAAAAAATACAAACAAATGAAAACGAGAGAGAGAGAGAGAGAGAGAGAGAGAGAGGGGTTAAACGAGTTTATTGGCGAAGCGAAGATTGGTTCGCTCAACGAACGCTTCAACGGCAAAATTTCCCGGGCGAAAAAAAGAGGAGGGGGTTCGTGTCTCTCTCTTTGATCTCGTTCTCGCAACAATTCCCTTCATTCCCCCCTCACGCATCCACCATAAGGTTTAGGGTTTCTTAATTTCCATTTTCCTCTTTCAAATTCCCCCTAATTTCTCATTTCGTTACAATTTAGTTTTTTTTTTTGTCCTTTTTGAAAGTTCATTTTGATTGCTATCCTCTTGCATTTTCCGGTTGAGCTTGTTCCCAATTTGATTTGTCCATTTTTCAAAATTCCACCTTTTCCCCCCTTTTTGTTCCTGATTGTTGATGGACATTTCTGGATTTTTTTTTGTTTTTCTTCTTTTGGATGGTACAGACGGTGATTAATTGAAGCGTGAGGAAGTTGCAGCAAGTGGAGGAGAGAGAGAGAGAGAGAGAGAAGAAAAAAGGGGTGGTGTTGTTTGTGTGTTTTAGAGTGATTCAGAAAAAAAGGGGTCCTCAGGTGAAAGATCTGAGGCTTTTAGGTTTTTGAGGGTGTAATCGAAGAAGAAGAAGAAGAAGATGAGCGCTTCAAAGTTCATCAAGTGCGTTACTGTTGGGGATGGAGCTGTGGGCAAAACTTGCTTGCTAATATCCTACACCAGCAACACCTTCCCCACCGTAATTTCTCTTCCTTTCTCACTTTTTCTGTTTTAATTTTTGCCTTTTTTTAATGTATCTGCTGTAAAAATATTTAATTTTTTTCCCTTTTTGAAGTGAGAATTTCCTTGAAAAGTGGATCCCCCACCCCCACCCCCCTTTTTTTTTTCCGGGGTGTTGTGATGATTGTCAAAATTTTGTTGCTCAACTCAAATTGTGAAATGTTACTAAATAAGAATGCTGAGTGACCTCAGGATTCAAAGTGTTCAAGGAAATTTGGAGTATGCCTTTTCTAAGGAGGCAGTGATTTTGAGTTGGGACTGGTTAATTTGGGAAGTTGGGTTGGCAAACAATTAATGAGATGAAGTGAATGGAAATGTCTCTTACTTTAATGGTAAAAAATATGTACACAAATGCATATATCTCCATTTCATGGTGGGGGAGTAATGGAAGATGTCTAATATGTGTAGTAAATGAAATGAAATTGGTTTCCTTGAGAGAGTTTTAATGATTATATATAGGTGAAGAAATCAATGTTTGCCATTCATGTTTGGATTGTTCTGCATATAATGATTTGTTCTTCTTTGAATTTTTTTATTGTATTGTAACCTTGTAATATGATATATCATTTACTTGTACTTATTGAAAAAAGAGAGATGGTTATAATTTTTCTATCTCCTTTTTGCTTGGAAACAGGATTATGTGCCAACTGTGTTCGACAATTTCAGTGCAAATGTTGTTGTCAATGGAGCCACAGTTAATCTCGGTTTGTGGGACACTGCAGGTAATCCTACATATTTACCCTTCTTTTTGGATTTTTATTGTGTTGTTTTGTGAAAGATATTTCTTTTTGGATTTTTATTGTGTTGTTTTGTGGAACAGGGCAAGAGGATTATAACAGACTACGACCTTTGAGTTATCGTGGTGCCGATGTTTTCATATTGGCTTTCTCTCTCATAAGCAAGGCCAGTTATGAAAATGTTTCCAAAAAGGTACTTAGCCTATTGTGTTACTATAATCCTAGTTTTGCAATAGTTTAAATTGTTCTTTTGATATGTATAGAGCTTTCTATACGAGCTATAATGAACAATATTCTGTTTATCTTTACTAAAAGTTGCTGATGAATTGAATATGTGTTGTTTGCTTTTCCAGTGGATCCCAGAATTGAAACATTATGCACCTGGTGTCCCCATCATTTTGGTTGGCACAAAGCTTGGTAAGTTTCTTGCTGTCTATTGTGTACCTCATATTTGTGAGATCATGCATTTCGTCCTTGCTTTCTTCTAGCATGTTAACTGATGTTGATAATCATTTCGGGTTATAAAATGGTAGACTTAATTTTGTGGATTCACTGTTTTCAAGAAAAAGATGGAGGATTGTTACCGCAATTTGCCTCTTATGAGCCTCTTTTGGTAGTTATGGTCATCTTGTTTGTTTCTAATTGGGCATCGTGCTATAACTTTTCAGACTTGTGTCTATGGTCTGGTATGTTTTGCTGGAGCGAATTCATGAATACTTTACATTGACCAGTTTGAAACCTAACAGTTGCTGGGAGGGTCTCATCTGATCATATCTTCTTTAAATTTCATATCGATGGTCTTAGCAGCAAACTTATTAATAACGTTTAAACTTTTAAAAAAATTATTACATACTCAATAAGTCTATATGATGATTGTGCTTAGTTCTGTTTTCTGACTTTTCTCCAATTGCCTGTTATATTAACGACCAGATTGAAAGCACTGGTTGAGTCTAGTGCAGTTTTCATGCTTGACTTTGTATTGGATTGGGAGCTGTGAGATGAAAATGTTTTAATATCTGGCATTAATTTATTGTGTTGTCCATAATATAGTTGTTTGAACTTTTGGATACATTCGCAAATCTGCATATCCAGATGCAACTTATATTTTAACACATTGATTTATCGATATGGAAACGCGGGAGTTATATTTACAAACGATCTAGTAACGATTGTTTTGAATCTTCCTGATCTGAGCATGTTCTATATAATTATAATGTTCTCTCAGCTAAGATGTGCCCTTTATTGTTGTGTTATTTGAAATAAAACAGATCTTCGGGATGACAAGCAGTTCTTCATTGACCATCCTGGTGCCGTACCCATCACTAATGCTCAGGTGAATACTGTTTCTGGCTCCCCTCTAATTGTTCTAAACTCCTATGACACGTTCGTCATCTGTTTTCTTTTTACATAAAATTAAAAATCTGAAATTTACATTTCCTTCCTTGCTTTTAAGGGAGAAGAGCTCAGGAAGCTTATCAATGCACCAGCTTACATTGAATGCAGTTCAAAATCTCAGCAGGTGGATACTTGAATCCTTGTTCTTTGGTTGACGGATTGTATTGGTTAACTATTTCTAGATGTTCTTACAGTTTATAGGATCCTATATTGTATTAAACTTTTTAATCAAGCATTTCTCATTTACATCAATATAGTTTGCACAGTACTTTTGTACAATACAAAGACTTAGTTAAAAACACTAATTATAAGAACCTAATTAGATGGTACTTTGTAGAGCATAATGGTTATTCTAAAATCGATTTTCACGGTTGATGCAGAACGTGAAGGCGGTCTTTGATGCGGCTATTCGAGTCGTTCTTCAACCCCCTAAGCAGAAGAAAAAGAAGGGTAAAGCACAGAAGGCCTGTTCAATATTGTAATTCGACTAGGATTCTAAAGAGAAAGATCCATATATGTCTCCTACTTGTATTTCCTTCCCTCCCTCCTACTTGTATTTCCTTGTCTCCTCTTCCCTTCTTCCTTTTCTTCATTCCCCTTTGCAGTTGAAGAAGTTGGTGTCTATGTGAGTTTATTATCTGTCATATATTCCGAAAGAAGAAAAAAAAAAACTTCCTTGAAGCTTAAGGTTGTTGATGCATTGCATTAGTGGAATTAATTGTGGAAAACTTATTGTCAAAAGTTGCATTTCATGGTTCCAACTTCCAACCCCTTTATTAATGTTTTATGTATTAATATTAATATAAATCTATAAATTAGGATAACCACCTTGTTTGCTTGAGGATACAGAAATATAAATTATTTGTGCATGAATCTCTAATGCTTCCTTAGGTGTCATTTGGTGGTTTTGGAGTTAGTGGGAGCAGTTTTATTTGGTTTCATGCGTTATTTTTTTACTTTAAGGCAAAACAAAAAGACCCTAAAGTATAATATTAGAGTTTGTTTTGGACGTGATATTTCATATTATAGATTAATTTTAATGTATTGACAGTGAAAAATGTTTTTATAGTTGTCTAATCATATTTGTTATTTTGAATAATTATTCACACGGTTAATGTAAAATATAATTATTTTTTATGAAATGGTATTATGTAATTAGATACTCATGTAAAAATTTTTTATTCTAAAGATGTATCAACATTAAATTCATAATATTATAATAACTTAAAAATGATACTAAAAAAGCGTTTTATGAAGTAATCTATGTTGATTGTTCAAAAATTTTAATTGATATTTAAGGTTTTTTTTAAAGTGTCCCATCCCAAGCCTTTAGCTATGCTTGTGAAGCATATCATTTTTCGGCTTTTTATCTGAACTAACCCAAAATAATATTTGTCCAATTGGTCACTACAAACCTAACCCCACTAGATCGTTGCTCTTCAACGTCTGAGGTCAAGTTTTTCAAGTAACACATTTTTATTAAAATAAATTTAAGTGTTATTATGAACTTAACTCAATACTAGGTTGGTTTAGTGATAGATAAACTTATTCCCATGACATTTCTCTTGATTTTGAGCCAAAAAAAAAAAAAAGAATTAATACGTTATTGTTTTTGTCAAAAGTAAGACTTAATGGTGTTACTAAAATAAAAAAAAATGGGCTAGATATGGGCCAAGAAGAGAACATAAGGCCCATAATGATGATGGGCCCACAACCCCGAAGGCATGTTCCCAAAAAATCAGAGAAGCAGATACCCGCGTAATTTCGAAACCCCCGCACTTCGTCTTTCTCACAATTCTAAAATGGTTCCCAATTTCGCTTTACCATCATCACCATGAGCAGCAGAGTCTCTTAGTTAATCCTAAACCGCGAACTCACAATCCTTGATCGAGTTTGTTAGTTCGTTCCTTAGTTAGTTATTATTCAATCAATCAATTAGTTAGTTAGTTAGTTAGTTGTAGGGTTTTTACTTCCTTCAGCAGCTGCTCATGGCAAAACGAAACGGCTTCGTTGTGATCTCTTCCGACGATGAAGGAGGATCCGAGAATCGCTCGTTGAAAGGGAGTAGAACCAGAAGCAGCACCAGAAACTGTAAGAGGCCGAAGTCGAGTTCGAGTTCAACAAGCTCACGTGGAAAGAAGAGGGCTAGAGATTCTGCTTCTCGTTCTCGCCTCTCTAAGCTCCATGAGGTATCCATTTTTTTTATTTGTTTTTTTCTTCAAAGTTTTGCCAATATTTGTCGAAAATGCTAGGTTAGGTTTGTGGACTTCAATTTAAAATTGTTAACTATTGTTTTCTATTTTTTGTGGTGTGACATTATAGTGATAATTTTTTGATACTGTAGTGTGAGTTTGGTATTTTTCTGTTAACATGATAATGCTTGATTGAATGTTAATGTAAAGAATATATTCTGTTTTAAAGTGCCAAAACGAGTTGCATTTCTTTTGGAGGTGTGTTATTTGACTAAATGAGGATGTGTTGAATTGAATTTATTGCAGATCAGCTTATTTGAAGATGACTTCAATGATGTGTTCACAGGGTCAAAGGTATCTGCTGGTATGCTTTCTCTTTGTTCATGTTTCAACACAGGACTTCGTATTTTTATGATGAAGCTGAGAACTTAATTTTGGAATACTGGAAACTCTTTAAGACAGGCATGAGTCAAAGTTCATTGACTTGGAGAAAAAATTTGATTTAATGAATTTAAAAGTTTCTAGTTCACAATCCTATAGTCATGGAAACTTTTTTGTTTTCTGAATCTGTTGTATTCCCCTCTCTCATGAGTCATAACTTTTGCATCAGGTACTAGGAGGAGCATTGGAGAGGATCTGTGGGTTGATAAATACAAGCCCCTTTCTGTGGAAGAACTTGCTGTTCACAAGAAAAAGGTCAAGACACTGATCCTTAAGTTGTTAATTTTGGTGATATAAATGGCGTCTTAATTTGCTCTTTCTGCTTTGTTTTACAGGTTGATGAAGTTAAGATGTGGTTTGATGAAAGGGTGAATCCTTCAAAGGTACATTTAGCAAAAGAGGTTTTAGGATTTTAACTGATGTTTGTGTTTTGTTCTCGGATTATAGAATTTGGGTGATTATAAAAGGAGGACTGATGTTAGTGCCTTGTTTGCAGATTATACAATTTGGGTGGTTAAAAGGAGGATTTTTACTTATTAGAAAAAGGGTCACTTGTTGGCTTTTAGTTATTTTGAGTCACTTTTTCAGTGTTTCTCCATATGAATTGTTTACATTTGGAGTTTAAATTTCTATAGAAATGCTTTCCCCAGAATTTCGTTATACTAATAAACAGTGAATTAAAATTTTTCTGATCCTTAGATACGTAGTGTGTTGTTTGTCTTTTCATATTGTGTTTTTTTTAATCCCCCTCCTTTCTTTTTGTAAACCTACAGGATGTCATCGGAAGTAATGTTCTTGTCATCACTGGACAGGCGGGAGTTGGAAAATCCGTATGTACTCTTCCATTCTCTTGTTAACACCTTTACCCTCCTGCCTTTTTTTATAGACACAACCCGACTCTGGGCAATCTAGATTTGTCGAAATCTGGTGCATGCTAATGTGGCTTGGAATTCTTTTATCAGCATTTTGATTTGTTTCTTATTTGGATTTCCTTCTTTATTTTAGCTACGTATATATGCACATGTTAGTTCAATTATTACTGAATTTCTGCATTTCAGAATTATGAACTTTCCTATGAATTCTACATTGACATTGGAAATTTTATTCTTGTTATGTAGGCTACTATTCATGTAATTGCATCTCACCTGGGCGCAGTAGTATGTGGATGGGACACACCTACGCCTGTACTTTGGCAAGAGCATCTTTACAATTCTGGCGCAGGTGGGTCAAGCTAGTCTACACTTGATAAGTTAGTACGAGAAGAACTTAATTCAATTCTTTTCTGCTTTAGCCTCTCTGATTCTAAACCATGAGGTTCCTTGTGTTAGTGTATGTTCAAAATCAAATGACAGTGTGCATTTGGTTTACAGTCCAAATAGGAAAATGCTTACATTAAATTTTGGAGAAAGGAAAGAGCATTCTAATCAGTTGTACCTAATTACATATTTTCCCCATAATTTTATTTTCTATCGTCAGGAGTAAAATACACATCCAAGTTGGAAGAATTTGAAACTTTTGTTGAGAGAATACGGAAATATGGAGTAATGTCAGCTTCTCTTACAAGCGAGTCAAAGCCATCTGTCATACTTTTAATAGATGACCTTCCCTTGACAAATGGGAAAGCTGCTTTCGGAAGGCTTAAAGATTGCTTGCACCTTTTAGTGCGCTCAGCTCAGGTACCCACAGCAATATTGTTCACCGACTATGGCAATACTGATTCAGCAGATCCCAATGCGCGAAACCTGCATGAACTTCAGCTATCTCTAGAGAGTTCTGGGGCTTGTAAGGTTACTTCCTTGAAAGATTCTCTTGCATTTTTTGACTTCTTGTTAAGAGAATTCTAACCCAACTTTTGGGAAACTTTCAGGTGGCATTCAATCCAATCACTACTAATTCTATTAAGAAGGTTCTCTTTAGAATATGCCAAATGGAGCAGTGTGATATTCCTGCTGACCATGTTGATCTAATAGCAAAAGCCAGTGAAGGTGACATCAGACATGCAATTACTTCGTTACAGTTTTTCTGTCTGAAACCAAATCAAGTCCCTTCCTTTTCTCAATCCGCTGATGCTCTTGGTCCATTACAAGATCACAGTAATACATCTGAAGGATTAGAGGATGGATATTCATTGAATTTTGGCAGAGATGAGACACTTAATTTATTTCATGCCTTGGGGAAGTTTCTACACAATAAGAGGGAGGCTGGTGCTGCAGTAAACTATGGTACTATAATTTGGTGAAAATTGACACTCATATTTTCTTTGGATTGCAGCTTATTCACATTAAGTTGTTTTTCTTATTTTGTAGACCAACATGGCTTTCATATACAAGAAAGATTTTCAAGATTACCTTTAAAAATGGATGTCCCAGAGAAGATTCTTTCTCAAGCCCATGTACAGCCGGGACAGGTTGCTGATTTTCTGCATGAAAATGGTATTTTTCCTGGCCACTTTTTGTTGATGTCCTTTGTGAAAACTTTATAATGAAGATGTTTTATTCCATTATTTATTTTCAGAACCAAAGCCAGTAAGTTTTATTTTTCCCACATTCTGATTTCTTGCAGTTCTGGAGTTTGTGGATGATGAAGCAATAGATGATGCATGTACCGTGTCTACATATCTAGGTGATGCAGACATCCTTCTTTCTAAACTTCGGGGAACGCTATCTAGTTATAATGAAGCAGAGAGCATGCTGCAGTCAGCTGCTGCATCAATTGCTGTGCGCGGGGTTCTGTTTGGAAATTCTCATGTAGTATCATCTAGGTTAGGATATCACTTATATGGATGCGTCTGTTGTGTGAGCAAAATATCTGTTTCTCTGTCATGTTTAATATTGTTGACTTTTACAGGTGGCATGCAATTCGTAGACCAAATCTCTGGCAGGTTGAGAAATCATCACTTTACAACAAGGTGTTTGATTGTGGCCTTTCTTTCTGTAAATTTTAACATCTTCCAATTTCCAATATTGGAGGAGCTCATTTAAAATATGCTACCTGTTCATTTAATTTGAGAGAGAAAAGTAATTTAGAGAGCAGAAATAGAGTATAGTTTTCATCACACTAAAAAATTGTCTTCTGTTCATGATCTTCCATTGCAGGATGAGTTGTTTAGATTGAGAGACTCTGATTGGAAATTGAGTTCTTATAATACATCTGTTATGGCCATGGAGTACATGCCTATGCAAAAACTGCTTGGAGATAGGGCATGTTATCAGGATTCAGTGCAGGACTTGGATATGGAAGATGTTGATGTTGACAAAATGAATTTAGATGCCCAAGAAGATGATGATGATGACATAGAAGATTGGTAGAGATTCTACAATTAAGGAGGTTGACATTTTATTGTCGATTCAAGGACTATGGGGAATGATAAGTTGTGAGTAGTTTTTGTTATCACTGTGATGTAACAACATACGTGTCAAGGTGGTAAAGTGTTAGTCCAATTTCCTGGATTAAATTTTCGGTCTGGGAAAACCATTGTAAATATCAACTTTTATTTTATGAAAGTGTTTTTATTATATCCAAGTTCATGGAACAAATAGGGATCGATAGAAAAATGTTCTATCATTTGTCAAGGTGGTAAAGTGTTAGTCCAATTTCCTGGATTAAATTTTCGGTCTGGGAAAACCATTGTAGATATCAACTTTTATTTTATGAAAGTGTTTTTATTATATCCAAGTTCATGGAACAAATAGGGATCGATAGAAAAATGTTCTATCATTTGTTTTCTATTTCTCAAAGCTCAGAAAGGAAAGGCCATAAAAGAAAAATTGCAACATCCTCAAACTCCCCTATTTCTCATTCAACTATTTGGCGTGAATAGAACAAACTAGATGCAGCAAAGCTACGGAATAATCAAATTAATTTGATTTCAAGATGTATCAACTCAAAATCGGCTTATTACAAAGTCAATGTGCCTGGATTTACAAGGCATAACAAATAAGTAATAGACAAAGTAAACTAATGCAAAATAGTCTACATGCAGCTACTCCTATTCGTAGAACTGCTATAAAAATGTAGCATAAATGCATAATACACTTCATCTTCCTCTAGCATGAAATGAAGTTACTTAAAAAAATGGAGACCAAGTTCATCTCCAACCTAAAAAAAACTATGTTATTTAGGTAATTAAATTATTAAATCAAATTGGTTGGTTTTCAGGCCCTAGGACTCAAAGATAATGTAATATCTTGAAAAACCTTAAGCCTCTTGTCAATCTTGTTCTGGAAAATCCCAGTGCTATTTGTGTCATTTGATGTTGTTGTATGAGACTCATTTGGGGGTCCAAGAATTGCAGAAAGAATAGCATCTTCAAAGTCCTTGTTGTTGGGTAACAAATCTGTTAACTTGTTCTTCTCATCATTATTGTCCTCTAATGATAGCCTCCTTCTTGTTTTGTTCTCTGGCACCTCAATTTCCCTATGCAACTTGTTGTTATTGAGCTCTCCCACATCATTCAACACCCTCATGGATCCTGCAGCATTTCCAGACCTTGTTCTCTTAAGGGTCTCCGAGAAAGGATTCTCAATAGGTGGCTGTGGCATAGGCTCCTTGAAAGACAAAGAAGATTTTGATACATAAAATGGTGGGGCTGCAACATTGAGTGAGTTATTCCCCAACATGGCACTAACAAGTTTGGTACTTTTCTGCATTGGTGGTGGTGCTGGATTTATTGTTGTTATGTTGGAATTGATGTTTTCATCGGCGAATTCATCCTGTGCTGCTGCCTTATTGTTCATCATTGATGATGGCATCATGCTTGTATGATGATCCTTACAAGGCTGAGGCTGCCAAATTGATGATGAACCCAAGAAAGCCTCAAAGAGTCTCTTCTGTTCAATCCTATCACCATTTCCTTTGCTCATCATCTCGGATTCGAGGTCTTTGAGCATTTGCTGTGCCCTTTCATAGGCCTTGAGATGGGAATCTGAGCCTCTTGGGCCGTCCGGGACAGCCGGTTTCACTCTAAAGAGGGTCTCTTTCGCCTCGCTTATCCTCCCTTGCTTCATCAGACAGATGCCTAGATTGCACATCTTGTTGTTGTCTGGAGCTATCGATAGCGCGCGCCGATAGGCCTCTTCTGCTTCTACATAGTTGTTCTGCTGCATCAATGCCCATCCCAAGTTCCCCTACACATTCACAACAACAAATTCAGCTCAGTTTCATGTAATTTGTGATGGAAAAATTCACTTAATCACAATGCATATCAAATAGAGATATAAAAAAAAAAGGAAAAGAAAACAAAGTATTCCCAAGTTAAGTGATCACAAGGACACATAAATATAAGAATCAAAATAAATAAATGACACAAGTTAAAATTGAGACTCTGAAGTTTACAATTTTCTTCATACCAGTAACCTTGTGGCTTCTTGTTCCACAGATACTTGAAACTTTTTCCCTTGAGATCTAGCAGTCTTTGTACGCTTGCCATTGAAAGCCAAACCTTGTTGAATCAAGAACAGCTTGTGCTTCAATAGACCAATTTGATCATCAAGTCTACCACATCTCTGTGAAGAAAACAAGATTCAACATTGAGTTTTTCAGCATTGCTAGTGAACAATGTTGAAGGACTAACACTTACGAAACTAGAAACAATTAAATACACTGGTGCACATTGGATGCATCATCATCATCATCTTAATAATAATTACCTTGTAAAGATCCAAGAGGATGTTATCAAGGGATTCTTGTGCTTGATCAGAGCATCTACTTCGAAGAGATTTAATGGCTTCGATGGCTTCTTCGGCCCGGTTCTGCTGCTTCATCACAATTGCCATGTCTTTCAAAGCACTATCTACTCTATCTCCGGCATTAATGGCTGCCCAAAACAGTGGAATTGCTCTCTCTGGATCCTTATCCACCAACTGAAACAAAGAAAAAAAAAGAATTAGATAAAAAAAAATCATAATTAGGTTGGAGCATTTTATGAATCAAACACCAAGAAAGAAGCAAGTTAACCAAGATCCTAACCTGAACATTTTTTGCTCTAACATAGGGACTGTCACCAACGGGAACCTTGTGAGTGACGTGGAAGGATTCGGAGCGTGTTCTTGAAACCCCGAGAGGCTTCGCCGGCGACGAAGGTGCAGACTTTGTTGGTCTGAATCCTGGGGGAGCATTCCACATATCTTGCAACATTATTATCAAAACTGAAAGGAAAAAAAAAAGATAAATTCTTTTCTTCTTTTTGTTTCTGTTGAGAGAAGATAGAGTAGAACAGTGTTGAAAATGAAGAAGCAGAAGAATGAGTGATTAGAAGAAGAAAAAGCAGAGAGAAGAGAGTGTGGGATTGTTCATGCGGATGAGTTCAGGTTTTTAAGTTTTTGAAAATTGAGTAGCCGTTAGAAAGTAGCCGTTGGAAGATGTAATATTAGATTTAGCGGCGTTAACACGTTCGGGTTGCTCATACCTTAAATAACTTTGCATAATTTTTTTCTTCTAATATCGGAAAAAATTGCACAGTTTTTTAATCTATTTAATAAAAAATAATGTTGTCTTAATTTCTAAAATGTAAATTTGTTTTTTGTTATTAAAATGAGAATACATTAGTGCATTTATATTTGATTATTGTAATTAACATTCTTAGATTAATATTTTCATTACTTTTATTTAATTATTCATAAGTTTTTTTTGGGCACATGAAATATTTTTAGTTGTTGACTATATAGTTTTCAAGTATATTTTTATTTTATTCATTCCAATATGGCATAAAAAGAAATTATAACAGTATTTAATTATTTATTGAGATAAGTAAATAATTTTGGTTATTCATATTTTTAATAAAAATTTGACATCCTATATAATAGCCTATGTAATATCGTATATCATTATCGAATTTTTTTATGTATTGTGGTTTATTATATAAATAGTAAATGAATACTAAAAAAAATTATTAACGAATAAATAAATACTTACAATTTGTAAGACTTTTGAAATATACATGGTTTAGTAGGATACTTTTATTAATTTCACCAATACATAATTCTGTCCTAGTTTTTTCTTCTTCTTTAGATTGATAGTATATACAAACAAAATCCTATTATTATTATTATTATTATTAAATAGAAAGATAACTTTTAGCAATATCTAAATATTGATGTGCATTTAACTAATTAATAAAATGATTAAAATCTCATTTTTTTTCCATATCTTCCGGGGAAAAAAAACCTAAAGAGAAGATCTAGGGTATTTATAATGACAGTAACATAATTTTATGAGTTCTACCAGAAAAAAAAAACATAATTTTATGAGAAAAAAAACTTCAAAATTTTTACAAAAAACTCATTAAACAAAAGTTATTTGTAAGGTAACACTTTTTGGTAATCAACCTTGTGCTTAAGAAGAAAATGGATAATATATTTTCCAAGAAACAAAACATTATTACACTTTTATAAAAACTATGAGACACTACACAAAAGGATAACATAACTTGTGTACCAATGCAAAGATGCAGAACAGTGCTTCTAAGGAACCACATATGAACAACATCAACAAAGGAAATCTTGTCACATAAAGTGAGATCAACTACATAGATCAAATCAGATAGGACATGAAAAGTAGTCATAATTCTACTTCTTAAACAATAACTATGACAATTAGCAACTACAGTGCGCGGAAACTGTCAACTTTATCAAGTCTAGCTGTTCCTGAACTTGATGACTCCCCCATTGCATCGGGAGAGGCTGCGACCTGCGTTGATTCTCTATTTAACGAAGTTGGCATACCTGAAATCTCCTGAAAGTGATAAATGGCATTTATGAAAGGATGGAAAGCATAGATAACTAAACAAGTGTTACAACAGGCACAGGGATGTTGTCTCATACCTTCATCAAATGTAACCTCAAATCACAGGGTCGAACCTGGTTTCCAATGGATGCCATCACGAATTTCGAGTATTGAAACAATACATCAGCAGCAGCTTGCTTTTTCTCTTCTACCTGAAAAACCAAATTCAGTTCAGTTCTTTCACAAAAATTGTTCAAAGTGAATGCAATTACTCGCTCCACAGACTGCGACCGGTAAGATGGAAACCCAAAGGGGAAGGAGAAAGAAACCAATGCTTTTTTCCCCAAAATCACAAGCTATTTTGAATTCCAAGTATTGGAGTTGTTGTTAATGCTCAAGACCAAAACTTCTCTATCAATTCATACATTTAAGGTATATTGTTTTATTTGACATGTAAGAACAGAAGCATCACTTTTTTCCTACTATTTATCTCCCAAGCTTTCAAAAAAGATAGCTTTCCATGGCAATAACAAACACTAAAGCAAGAATCAGAATCGAAAAAGCAAATCCCGAGTCAAACATCATACAAGATTCTGAGTTAATGCTTACTGAAATTCAGGGGAACTTAACTATCTTGCCATCATATGTATGATCAGGTAAGAGATAAAGCATAGCTTCAAACCAAACCACCAACCAGAATCAGAATAAGTCACATCAACACTTAGCTTCAAACAATGATTCTCATTTCCAAAAACTGTAACTGAAATAAATTATCCATATGCTTATCTTCCCATCCTTATGAACTAGTACCATCAAGAATCACAATTAAAATGTGTTTGAGACTTTTGAGGTGCAAGTGTGCAACCTCTTACAAACATAAATTATATGGAAAATTCTAAGAGGTTTACTATCTTCCATGAATGAACCCAAAACTCTAACCCTAGCAAAATTAATGAAATTCTCTCAAGAGTTATCATTCAGCTGGAAAAGGAAAAGAGCAAAGGCAAGCATAAACTAACAGATTCATAGCTCAAAGCGAACAATTGATCCAAAACAATCAGAACGATAACCAAAAATGATGCGAGAAACTGAAAATTGACGTATTCACAGGAAATGGTATCAACGAGATCGACAGAATATACTGAATCAAAGAAAACAAATACGAAATTAGGGGTTTTTACTTTTGAAAGCATTTAAAAATAGGAAATTTCGAATTTTTACTTTAATTATTATCTTGAATGAATTTAGGGGAAAAGGAAAAAAGAACAACAGAGAACCTCGTAATCTTCGATCATGGCGGGCGTATGTATGGCAAAATCTGAAGATGTTCCTTCCTCTTGATGCTGTCGATGAAGTTCTTCAATTATATTCTTGTGGAGATTGTTTATGTATACATAAAATAATAACTAGCTCTATTACCAACTGGCCTATTAGCTCAGTTGGTTAGAGCGTCGTGCTAATAACGCAAAGGTCGCAGGTTCGAGACCTGCATGGGCCATTTTACAATTTTATTCTTCCTTTTACAATTTTGCCACTTCTAGTCCATTTTTCTCCCTTCCTATAACTATCAGAATGATATTACTCCCTATTTTGACTCGCTTAATTCATTGATTTTAATCATAAAAAGGCAATGATAATTTCTTGGTAAAGTACATATAAACTTCATGAAGTAAAACTGCTGCACTGGGTATTCAGTAACGAAGACAAACTACTACAACTGAATTTCGAAGAAAGAATGTACGATGAATATTCAAGACCAAATATTGTTGATGCATTAAAGCTCTTGATTACTCTTGATTACTTGTTGATGCATTCAAGACCTAATAATCTAATTTAGTTAATGCATTAAAGCTCTTGATTACTCTTATATTCTGGTTAATATGAACTTCTACTAAATATTGTTGTATGCCATAACTCAAACTGTTTATATACTAGTTGCTAGTGCCTGTCAGATCATGGTTCAACACAAAACTCAATTTGTGACGATATAAATTAAATTCTATATGATTTGACCCACAAATAATTAAGCACTCATTTTGTGTGGACCAATAGCACCTACAAGAACAATTCATGAGAAAAATTGAAAAAGAAAAACATAAGTAAATAAATGTCTCCTCAAACGATCTTTCTTTGCAGCCTCAGCAGCTGTTTTTCTTTTGTTTCAATATTAGCCACAGTGGCTTTAATTTTTGTTCACTAAAGTACGGCCAACACCTAGTAAGAACATTGATCGCATAATACAAAACAAAAGAAACAGAAAATTCATGTCTCCTTAGGAGGAGCTTTCTTTGCGGCCTCAGCTGCTGCTTTCTCGGCTTCAATCTCGGCCACAATAGCATCGATTTCGGCTTCCTCAAGTTGACGCAAGCCTTGCTCTTTCGTCATCACAGCAACTTCAATGTTCTTGCCTCCGCTCTCAACGACCTTATTTCATACACCAAGAAGGAAAAGTCATAAGTGAAACAGTCATTATTGATTTATCCAGTTCCATATAAGATGAGTTACTAGCTCACACAAGCACTGTAATCATTCAAAACACATAAAAGAATCACTTATGACGATTCTATTGTTAGGTCGTGTCAAGCCAGTGTACAACCATCAGATTTATCAGGTTTGATTGTAAATTTGTCAAACAATATATGAAGAATCTGGCAGATGATTAAAGTAATAATGTGACTCCCTCTTGCAATCATGTACTATACACATCCTAATATAATTGCTTAAAAGTTCTGGGCTGTGTCGCAGCATAACAATTAAGGAACCCCTCACATAAATATTTTGCTTTTTAAGAACAAATTATCAGACAAGTGCTTGCTTTAGTCAATATATTATCAACCCACTAAATGATATTAGTGGATTTTTAAAGAATTCTTAAGTATAATTCAGTCGAACAAAACAAACAATTAACTGGAAAAATGGATAATGATGAAACTTTTGAGGCTAATACTACTTACCATCATCAACACTTATAACAAGCTGAAGTAAGGAAATATTAGATTGGATGCCTGAAATGATTTCATGATACTCACACAATTGTTTTTAATAAAACAACTGAAAAATAAAACTATTTAGTATTTACATGAATAAATTGCTAGATTATGTACCACATAGTTTGCCAGAACATGCATCAAGGACAAAGACTTGAAAGATTGGTACATTTTATGTAAGCAGAAAGGTTAGGCATGATTTCTGTATTGGAAAAATGAATGTAAACTCATAATTGAAGAAACCCTTTTAAATTCAAAGCATCATAAGATAGACACATGCAAAGAACAAAGGAGAAGAGTTCCCTTTAGCATTTGAAAGAAGAAAAACCTTCAAAATATTGCAGCAAGAAACCAAGATACATAATAAATTCAAGTATGCTTCCACCAAGACGAAAAGAACAAATGACCTCACCTCAAGCAATGCTCGGATAGCCAATTTTATGGTTTCTTGGCCAGAAACTTCCTTGTAGTTCTTCTCTAGGAACTCCCGGATGGAATTTGAGTTTCTACCAGTTGCGTTGGCTTTCCAAGCTGAGAATGTGCCAGAAGGATCCGTTTGGTACAGGGATGGTGTACCAGTGTATGGATCAAAACCAACAATCAAGGTTGAAAGGCCAAAGGGCCGAACACCACCACTTTGTGTGTACTTCTGCTGAAGACCTGCAATGTAACGAGTTATGTACTCTACCGTCACTGGATCCTCGACAGTAAGCCTATGGCTTTGACATTCAACTCTTGCCCTGTTTATAAGGACACGTGCATCAGCTTTTAGTCCTGCACAAGCAAGAGCAATGTGATCGTCCAGATTGACAATCTTCCTCACCGTTCTGCAAAAATATAATGCAACATAATGGTGAGACAAGTAAACACCATACTATCTCCTATATTGCTATATATAGCACACAACAGAAACTGCAAAACTCAATTCTTTGAGTGCTTCTAAAGAGGAGCTAACAATTCTTGCAAAGCATTGAGGGTTGTGGCAAAAGCATCTTAAAGGCCTTCCTGAAACTAAGAAATTACTTCACATCAAAAGTCCAAACACTACCGAAGGGATCCAATATTCTCAAACCTAGTCATTAGTGATCAAATTATATGCTAACCAAGCAACAGAAAGGTTTCAAAATGGAGCATTATACAACAAAATCAACCTATATATGTTCTATATCATACTTCAAAGCTAAAACAACATTTCTCTGCAAAATCATCCCAAAAATATCTACATTCTAGTGAGCATCCAAGTAAAATCAGCATATCAACACTGAAGTCAACATAGAATGCCTAATTAGAGAAAGTTCCAAATAAACATAAACCCTAGAAGCCATTCTCGGTACCAAAGGGATCTATCATCTATCTACCCTACAAAAATGTACTCAGCAAGATCACACCCCAGAAAGCCTAACCACAATAATTATCACAATAACAATTAGAAATACATTAGAAAAATTGAATCACAGAACTAGTAATTGGGGAGTGGAGGGTCCGAAAGATCACCATTTCAGGCAAAGTAAGAAAATTTCGGAGAGGGATTTTATGAAAAGTCGCAAACTTTGGGAACAAAAGTTTAAAATATAGGATTAGGGTTATGGTGTTACCTGGAGTCTTGGAGCTTGGCGGTGGATTTCTTCTCGACGCCGAGCACGACGTTGTCGGTGCCACGGACTCCAACGGCGGCGTTGCCCTTGCGGACGGCCTCGAGAGCGTATTCGACCTGGAAGAGGTGGCCGTCCGGCGAGAAGACGGTGATAGCTCTGTCGTACCTAGCCATGGGTGGTGGTGCGATTCAAATCTGTGTTGTTTAGTCAAAAAGGTTTCTTCTTTCTTTGCTTTGCTTTGTGTTTTAATTTGCTGATTCTTCTGTTGAGTGTGATGATGCAGTAGCAGCTGCTTAGGGAACAAGTATACTATAACACATTAACACTATTATTCTTATTGGGCTTTTTGGTCCTTTATTGGGCCTTCAATTTTTTGGTATTATGGGTCCATCTTTGCTTGCCAATTCCCCAACCACTGGCTCAATACTATTAACAAATTTTCTATAACCAGCTTGAATTGATAGAGTAGTCAGTCTACTCGTCTACTTAAATAAGTATCGGGTGTTCAAATTCTGTTTTGTGCATGCAATAATTTATTAGTTTAAAGAGTATTTCCTTACAAAAAGAAATTGTGAATGGAGTTTAGATCTAAAAGATATCGTGGGCAACAAAAAAATTTTCTATCGAAAAAAGTTTAAAGAGTATTTCCTGACAAAAAAGAAAGAGTATTTGGTTTGTATTTTTTATTTTTAATATTTTTATTTTATAGAATTTCATTTTTTTTTATTTTATAAAATCTTTAAAAAATAGAAAATACTAAATATGATAACAGAAAATAAAAATACAAATCAAATAATAACTAGTTCATTGAACTGAAAAAAAAAGTTTAACTAATTTAACTATGATGTGTGGTATGGTGTGGTGTGGCAAAGCTTGTTTTGTTCACTAATTATGTGGTTGGGAATTTGATTATTACTTATAGAAATAAAAAATATCTATGATAAATTATTTACTTAAAAGTTTTTACATTCATTGAGATTATATATGAGTCATTTATCAAAGTCCACCTTTCATTGTTAATGAAAATTGAGCTCATATCCTTGTAAAATATAAGATCATTATTACAAACCTTGTTAAGCATATATGGTAATTCATTTGTAATGCTTTCCCTTTTTATTCTATTCTTCAAGAGTATTTAATTTTTTTTCCTCTTATTTAAAAAAAAAAAAAATCACACAAGAAGAAATGTGAAAATATGAGGAACAAAAACAATAAAAAGATTAAAAAAAAAAAAAAAAAAAGAAGAAGAAAAGAAGGCCTTATCTGAATAATGGAAGAAGCAAAGAGCAACATTTACAACTGAATCAATTAAGGTAAATATGTTGAGCTATATTTTTCTTATGTTAATATATATATGTAGTAAACTTGAATACATATATATTATTCTTTTTGTACTTGCCTATGATGTCTAAAAAGAAGAGACTAAATCTATAAGTTAGGATATTGTTCTTCTTGTGAGAGAAAGAATAGTGGATTCCATCAATTTGAAGTCAATTGGTTTGGTTAAATAAGCATCCATTCCAACTTCTAAGCATTTGGCTTCATCACATGACATTGCATGAGCAGTGAGAGCAACTATTGGAATGTGAACTCCACTTCCCACTTCTGATTTTCTTATTGCTTTTGTTGCTTCATATCCATCCATCTTTGGCATCTATTTTCATCACAAAGACACAAACAAGAATTAGAAGCTAAACTCAAGTGTGACAGTTAACTATGATCTATATGGATGAAAAATTGAAAACAACTACTTTACATGAGGCACTATTTGCCAGCAATATCTGGGATCTTGGTAATTTTAATTAATTTTCAACTAGTTCTCTGTAGTTTAATAGTTTGTAAATAAAATTCTATGTTGTACAAATTTTTTAACCTAATTTAAGGTGAGTTTGGTTTGCGTTTTCATTTTCAATATTTTTTTGTTTTCAGAATTTCGTAAAGAAAAAAAAAACGACGTGAAAACAGAAAAATATAAACACGAACCAAACGTACATCTAAAACTTTTCTAACAAAGTCGTAGTTTTTATAGTTTAGATTTTGAGAAAATAAATAGGTCCTGACTTTATAATTCAAAGACACATAAGTCTCTAAGTAATGAAAAATACAAAAACGTCCCTCACTTTTTATAATAGGAGACATTTAAGATGTCTCGCGTTTTAGAAAGTGACGGACGTTTTTGTATTTTCATTTAGTCGAAGACTTATTTGTTTTTGAGATAAAAGGTCAGAGACCTATTTGTCGTTCTAACAAAGTTCCTATACTTTTGGTTTTTTTGTATAATCATGAAGGAGCTTCTAAAACTTTTAAGATAAAATGAATACTAATACAGCTTTTTTTCATTTTCAGTTCATACCTGACAATCCATTAGGACCAAGTCATATGAAGGGAAACTGAGAATTTCAGTTTGAGAAGATGATGATCTTGTGTTCCTTTCATTCAAGTTTGAGTCTCTTCTAAAATCTTCAACACCAAGCAAGCCATTCAAAGCATCCACTGCTGCTTGTCCATCACCAACTGCTACAACACTTGCTCCCATCTTCTCAAGCATTATGGTTGCAACTCTTTGAATCACAGGTGTGTCTTCTGCAAGCAATATCCTTAACCCTTCAAGAGATTTCTTTCCATTTACCGGCCTAGCCGAGCCGCCGATGATCCTATGCTCTTCTTTGCCTCTGCTCTCAGAATCTTCACCTTGATGAGCTTCTCTTGGAAAATAGTCTTGTTCTGGAGACAATGATTTTGGAGAGTTTTGGTTATTTTGACATAACTCTTCCTTCTTTGGAGTATTATTAGCTTCTGAATGTTCATCTGTTAATCCTATTAAGCAGTTGTTAATCCTATACAGTGATAATCTATGAAACTGCTCAACCTTCTCACTTTTTTTTTCATGATTAGTACTACTAACAGGATTACAAGGACCTGATTCGGATATGTCCGAATCGTCCGAGCTAGCAGCATCACAATGAGTATAATCACTCTCATGAAGCTCATCCATGTTCTTCTTTTGCATCTCATGATTTCTCTCTTTTACAACTTCCTCCAAAATGTGAACAATTTTTGCTTTGTAAAGTGGTTTGTTAACTGTCATCATATATCCTTTTCTTCTAAGCTCCATTTTAATGGTGTTAGAGGTGTCATGGTTTAGAACCCATATAAATTTCGCCCTCCCCACATATCTGTGAAGAAAGTTAAGCTGCTCCTTCCATATATCTGTGCTCAAATCGAGTAGTCCTATGTCGACTGCGATGACAAAAACTGGATTCTTGATTTCTTGTATGCTAAGTAACTTGGACTTCAAACTCTCATGTATTGGATAGTGTAAATCAAAGTCATTGTTAATTCCTGCTGAATTCCTTGTATGAAAGAGTTCCCTTAGAATTTGTGTTAATCCATTCCATTCAGATGCTTCCATTGTGAACACCCCATTTTTCTGCAGCCACTTAGATGTGATTGATCTTCCCATGTTGCCGTGCAGTGCAAGCAATACCTGAAACAATGCATATTATTTCAGGACTTAGGCCGTGTTTGGTAAGCGTCTTAGGAGAGAAATACAGAGACATTAAGACAAAGACAAGAGTGATAATTCTACTCACCACTAAGCCATTGTTTGCAATATCTACCAAACAATGTTGTTCTGTGTCATCCCCGGCCGTATCGAGGCGCAGGTATAATCTCATCAGTGTTCCGGGACCTTCCTTTTTGACAACTTTGATTTCTCCACCCATCTTATTAACCTGCCACCCCAGAGAACTAAAGAGATCAAATGCATTTATATACAAATCTAGGCATGAAAATCTGATTTTCTAAATAATGTTCTCTATATGCAAAGTAATGTTAAAGCTTAAAACATGCAACTGATATTAGCATATGCTTCATGCTAGCACAGGGTTTTTGTTGTTACAATCACATTAATGGTGATTTTTAATGGTATTTGTACTTGAATTGTGGAAAACATAACATATTAAGGGTCTAACTCACCAAGCTTCTGACAATGCAAAGACCAAGGCCAGTACCTCCATGCCTGAAAATAAGTAAAGGTTCCATAACTACCTAGGCCTTCAGCCCATATCATTTCAAAGGTTCTTTCTACTATTGGATATATGTTCAAAATAAATTGAATTTGAAAGTGCAATTGACAACTCTAGATAATAATAAATAAAATCAGGTTCATTTGTTAGCTAAAAGAAAATTTCAGCAGATTTTATGTTAAAACTTAAATTACTTACAGTCTAGTAGTTGAGGGATCTGCTTGCTCAAAGCTTTCAAACACAGAATCCCATTTACTTGGATCAATACCTATAAATGCATGAGATTCATATGAATAAGTTATATATAAACATGTCAAATAAATACAAACAGCCTAACCTGATAATTACATAAGGATTCCACGACTTGAACCCGTGACCTTGAGGTTTCACAGACACAGGCTAAATCTTTTTAAGACAAGTTTAGCAAGGTTCTTACCACAGCCGGTGTCATCAACTTCAAACCATAGGATTGCTTTGTTATCCCTCTTAGAAGTCCTCTTTGCATGGTTCTCATGTTGCCTTGCTCTAGTCTTTTGTGCACATTGTAAATTCTTCTCTTCCATAAGATAATTTGCATTATCACTACATGGATTTGGATTCTCAAACCATCCTCTCAGAATAATGTGACCAGCTGAAACCGATTCAAAGGGTTAAGATTAGTAATCCTAGTTATTTATTTATTGATTGATTTATTTGATTCATAGTAAAAGAACCAATATGACAAATCTTTATAAGATTTTCTTAACTTCTTCACCAGCACTACTTGTGTAGAAAAACTTGAACATAAATTTTGGCTTACAAGGAGTAAATTTAATTGAGTTGTTGATCAAATTTGCAAAAATTTGGACTACTCTAGCAGAGTCGCCGCGAACTAGCTTCGGCATATCATCTGCAAAAAATTAAAATGTTGCATCAGAATCATTGTTGAAGAGATTTCTAGTCACCAAAATAAGATTTTAGATTCATACTAAAATATGATTCATATTATATACTAACCAGATAGGTCTAAGACAGTCTCTACACTGTGATTCATGCATTGCACTGAAAACATATCCACTAGTCCTTCAAGTTCCCTTCCCAAGTCGAATTCAGCATCTTCTAGAACTAGCTTTCCTGATTCCACCTATATTCTATGAATCTTTAGAAAGTTTTTCCAAACAAGTAAGTGCATATTTTTTCAAGGAACTTATAATTGAATGTTCTTGAGCAAAATAATTAAATATGTCACCTTGCTGAGATCCAAGATGTTATTAAGAAGCCGGAGCAGCGCAGTCGAGCATTTTCTTATCTGAGTAACCGTTGCACACTGCTCGTTGGTTAGACAGTCGTCGGACATAAGAATGTCGAGTAGGCCAATTATTGCAGCCATAGGTGTCCTCAATTCATGGCTGCAATGCACCAAAAAGAAGGATCCTAATTACATGTTTGATAAAACAAAAGTAGATACCAAAATCTATACACAATTTTAGCATAATCAATCAGATTGAAGCTGAGAAAATCAACCTCATGTTTGCAAGAAATTGGCTCTTATAGTTGCTTGATGCCTCTGCCTTTCTTCTAGCTTCAAGCTGACTAATAAGTTCTGCTCTTAGTTTCATTTCTTTTGAGACTCCATTTGTCAAAATCAAAATGCAAACCCATCCAATGACTATAATACACATTGATGCAGATATCAGAATAACCAAAGTCTTGAAGGCTCTTTTATCTTCCTGGCCTAATATATGCTTTCTTGGAATGATTATTACACCAACCTGCCACAAAATTCAAGCAATTAATTTGAAATATAGTAGTAGTTGGTTATTCACAGATTCTTTTTAAATCCTAAAGGCATTGTATTTGTATTCAACTGTACCATAGGAAGTCTCTTCAAGTTTAGGAAGAACGAATCGATGTAATATCTGTCGTGGCCTAGCCTGACATTCGCGACATGAACCTCATGGCTAGGAGGGAATTTGTTACCAGAACTTTTCTTCAAATACTCAGCTCCAAGCCTTATCACTTCATCTTCACAATCTACAGCCATCTTAAGCTTAGGAGGCTTTGTTGAATTTGTAAGAAGAGGTGCATCAGTGGAAGTTGCAAGCAAGTAACCTTCTAGAGAAGTTAAATACATATGTCCACTATGCAACTCAACAAGCTCCTTCATTAACTGTCCTACACTATAAAGTGCAGTTGTTACTCCCACCACAGCCACAATACTCTTGTTAGAAGGATCCCAAACAGGCAATGCAGCCGAAAGCAAAGGCGAATCTGTGAACTTGCTCACGACGACACGCCATGAAGCCACCCCATCAGGGACTTGGGATAGGCCTGCTATGTGGATTGAGTCTTCTGGGGCAATCTGCATTGCTTTTCCAATCTTTTCGCCGGTGACAGGATCCAATGGCTGGCGATACCATACAGCAGACTTGTTATCATGATCATTCCAAGATTCTTGAGAAGAAAGTGATGAATAATTAATGTCACTGTTAGAGCTACTTGCACTTGCACCAATGGAATAATTTGCAAGATCAGAGTAAATATAGAATGTGTTGTTATCTTTAAGGTCTCTATGGAATGCTTGAACAAAACCATTATTGTATTTGACAGTGATTGAGTTAAGAGCTTTTCTACTAGCAAAAAGTGCCCATGTTACTGCTCTCATTGCTTCATACATCTGCTAAGAATTAAAAAAACAGAACAAATAAGCAAACTGATAGTAAAGTGATATTACCAATCACAAGTTTAATTTTGATGCAATGATAATGTAAATTACACAGTCGTTCAATTATATCCCTTCTTTCAGATGATTATTCACGCAATTAATGTAAAAAGTAGTTCGTTTTTATCGACGTGTCGTTATGCGATTGAATGATAAAACTGCTTTATGCATCAAGATTAAATTCAAAACATAACTATAAGGTTTAATTATTTTGCAGTCATTATAGTCTGGCCTAGTTTCCAATTTGATCACTATAGTTTAACAATTTCTATCAAGTCCCTAGAGAAATTTACCATTACAAGAAGAAAAAATGCTTGAATTGAATAAACTGTTGTTTCACCTTACAAATTTAGATAAAGATCAATTGAATTATATGAAAATTTGAAAACTTTGCAATAGTAAGGACTTGATTACACAACTTAATTAAAATTGAATGGAAAAACAATGAAAATTGATTAACCTCAACTTGGTTTTCTTGAGTGGTAAGATTGCCATGGCTTCTAATCACATACTGAGAAAGCTTGACCTGAGCCATTGTAATTTCAGAAGTAGAATTCAAAATGTTCCACATCCTCAAGATTGGGCGTTGTAGAAGCTCATAACGCAAGTCATAGGCTAAGCTATTAAGAGATTTTGTTGTATAAATCTTTGTGAAATGCCATGTTAGTATAGTAAGAAGACCAATCAAGATAGCTAGCATAACCTACATGATGAAACAGAATCAATGGTTAGAAATTAGAACAACAAAAATGGTTATTTCATTTTATGCACATCAAAGGATCAAATCTAACTAAGCCTTGTAATTAGCACTAAGAATTTCTCTCAGCAAATCATTCACATTGTAACTACCAACATAGGTTGGTCGAGTGGTAGACTAACTAGTCCACTTTCTGATAGTCTCAAGTTTGAGTCCTACATACAGATTCTCGAGACAAATTAGTCGAATTTCTGGTAATAAGATCAAAATACTAACATAGGCCGAAACAATTCTCCGGCCGAAAATTAGCCTGATTTCTGATAATATGATCCAAATACCGGTGGCAAAACCAAACAAAGTTTACACTTTACATTGTAACTAACATCTAAAACTTAAAAACAATCATATAAGTTAGAATTGAATTGATATTTTACCATGATTGCAAGACGAACCACAAAGACACTATAGTATTTTGATAGGCACAGAGTACTAGCATACTGAAATTCTTCCTTTTCCACATCCCTTTGGAGAATTCTTGAGCCAATTGGGGTGCTACTATTTTTCTTACAAGAAGTAGCAAAACCCCATAATCTACCAAAGACATGTCTGAACTTGGTAGTAGCCATTGTTGTTGTTGATCTTGATCCTTGTGAGCATATGTGGAACTACTTTAAGAAGATGAGTTTATAAAGTAGCTAGATAGATAGATAGCAGCACATTGGATTCAAAGAATTCAAGGTTCCATTTTCAAACTTCAACTTGTTTTTGTGTTTGTGTTTGTTAAGATTATTAGAGATAAGTTCTTCACTGTTTAATAATGTGCTGCTTGTACTTTGTGTCATTTCCCACTCTTAGTGTAGAACTCTAAAAGAGTGTGTTATAATAATTTATTGTTATTTATTTGAGTATTAATTTTTTGTGGACAGCATTCACACAATTGTGGAATTAAATTAAATCACATACATGTAAGTGATCACTGGTAATTTCTCTGTTGAGTTATGATGAATTTAAATATCTGAACTTGTTATGAGTATACCACTACTGATGAAAATTGATAAAAAAATTTAGAAAAAAACCCAAAATAACCCTGACAATTACTTCAAAAGACAACGAGACCCTTGACAAAAAAAATCCAACTCGGCTCTTGACAATTATCTCGAAAGGACAACGAGGCCCCTGTGTCAAAAAAAGTCAATGTTGTTTTTGTTTTGGCACAGGGGTTAATCAGTCAAAAAAAAAAAAAGATCAGGGGCCAGATTATGTGTTTTTATTTCTTGGGGGCCTCGTTGTCCTTTCGAGGTAATTGTTAAGGGTCAGGTGGAGTATTCACTCTAAAATTTACTGTATTTCAGATTTATTTATTATTTGTCATTAATATATTACAACCATAATTATTATCAAAATCAAATTGGTAATAATGACTTGATCCAAATACTGAATCATTGAATTAGTAGTTTTTGTCTTTTTATTAATATTTTCTAATTTAAATCTTTTAAAAATATTGTACTAAGAGAATTAACTATAATTTTTCTTACAAAATTAGTTAAATTCTTAATAATAACATTTGAAAATTAATGATAGATAAGATTATTTATAGTTATTTATATTTTATTTTTAAATGTAAAAATAAGATCTAAAAAAATTGCTATTATGTTTAGAATTTGGTCATAATACTTTTAAGGTGACTATTCTATAAAATATTTTCGTATTAAAATAATAATTGAGAACTATTAAATAATTTAATATTAGATTACTACTTGACATATACATATTTGTATCTCAATATATATAGTAAGAGAATTAACTATAATTTTTCTTACAAAATTTGTTAAATTCTTAATAATAACATTTGAAAATTAATGATAGATAAGAAAATATTATTTATAGTTATTTATATTTTATTTTTAAATGTAAAAATAAGATTTAAAAAAGTTGCTATTATGTTTAGAATTTGGTCATAATACTTTTAAGGTGACTATTCTATAAAAATATTTTCTTATTAAAATAATAATCGAGAACTATTAAATAATTTAATATTAAATTACTTCTTGACAATTGACATATACATATTTGTATATCAATTATCATTTCATTTTTCACAAGAAAACTAGTTATTTTTAAATCCTTAAAGAGTTGTTCTATTCCTTAGTATGTGTTATCCTTGGTGACAATATTTTTTATGCCAAATTTGCCCTTATGCTATGTCCCCTTAGCTTGGCCCAAATCCACCGTTGGCGCCATTTGAACCACACTTAGGGCTATTGCAAGTTTGCAACGAACAAAAGGAAGGGACCATGACCATGACCAATCATGATTCATTGATTCTTATGTTTGGGTTTGGATACTATGAATTTGTGCAATGTTGGTCCACAATCTTAACTTTTGTCTTCAATCATGCTGCTTCCTCCAACCAAGGAATAAAAGTTAAATAATTAACATCTTTCTATGTTCTTTATACTTATATCTATGATTTTTAGTTTATTAAGTGTCACTAATAATAATCCTTTTTAAAAGGTTTTATGCGAATACTATATTGTTTTCATATTCTCATAACATGTATTAGGAGAAATTAGAGAACAACTTGGTAGACAATAAATTGGTTTTCAACTATTAGATAGCCAACATTATTTATTTTGGCTTTATTAATTGTAAATATCTCTACAAACCTTACAATTATTCATACTAAATTCAACTTTGAATTTTAAAATTAAAAAATTGCAGAATATTCTCATTAATTAGACAATCTTCAAAATAAAATGTCCAAAATTTTAGCATTCAGATCATTTTTCTCTTCATTTCATCTCTCTTATATTTATTTCGCAGTTTCTATAGTTTCTAGAAGGGTAAAGTATCATTTTTGTCCCCAACGTTTGGGGTAAGTTCTAAAGTTGTCCCTAACATTTAAATCGTCTTATTTAAATCCCTAACATTTTAAAATTGGCTCAATGTTGTCCTGCCATTAGGAATCTGTTAACAGAATTGACGGCGGAACAAAATTGAGACGATTTTAAAACATTAGAGACTTAAATATGACAAAAACGTCGGGAACAAAAACGATACATAGAAATAAATTTTAATTTTATCCATCAATAATATTAATTTTTTACGGTACATAATTATTATTCAATTATTTTTTAATCACATCTAAGTAAATTACACTTAATCATATTACTTTCATTCTAAATAAATTTATTTTTTATAATTTTACTCTTAAAAATTTTTACTCATCATAAAATATTTGTAGAATGACCAGTAAATAAACTTGCGGAAAAAAA
This sequence comes from Arachis ipaensis, assembly GCF_059453495.1. NCBI lineage: Eukaryota > Viridiplantae > Streptophyta > Magnoliopsida > Fabales > Fabaceae > Arachis > Arachis ipaensis. The sequence continues at coordinate 416,310 of NC_142436.1, forward strand.
TTTCAATTTTTTTACGACAAATAACTACTTAATTTATTTTACAACATTTCAGACTATATTGATCCCAAGAAAATTTTAAATTTTACACTTTAATTTTTAATAAATTTTTATTCTCTATAGGTCCACAAAAATTATTTCTTTCAGACAAAATTATCCTTCTGTTGTTTTAAAAGAGGACTAATTTATCTTATAGTAATATTTTTTTATCTAATTCTCTTATAATTATTTTTTTAAGAATTTATGTATCCAGCATGTATAATAAAAATTTGATTGAAAATGATAAAGATGCTAATTTATTTGACAGAATTTGATCACATACATGTGTAATTTTGATTTATTTCAAGAGATGTATGTGATTTATCTTTTATTATTTAGTAATAGAAATGGTAGATAACTTAGGGAAACCATAGTAGGGCATCAAAATGAGGGGTAGGTAGTTAATATTTTATCTAATATATTGTGATACCTAAAAGCAGAGATGCTTTTGTAATCTAAATTGTTGGCATTTATTTGGCAAAGGAAATTAAAGCCAAATTGAAGTAGCATGATAATAAAGTGAAAAGTAGGGCAATAATCAAATTAATTAAAAATGAGCAAATGTCAATCTCTTTTTTCTTCAATAATGGGTGGTAGCTGTTAATCAACTCATGATGATGATGAGATCATTATCACAAATTTAAACAAATTAAACACATGTGAAGCAAGGAGCATGTAGCAAAATTAATATTTAGTCAACCATGCATAACCATATAACAAAACTTTTTGTGCTCCAACTCACTAATCCATATCCAACTCACTACATTTTTGAATTAGAATAATATGGATTTAATTTTAAGCACTAAGTGGCTAAAGGGTAATTAAATGATATCTTTCTAATGTTTTAATTTCAAGTGGCAAAAAGCTTGAATTGCTATTTGCTTGGTGCAAACATCCTCCACACTATTACATTTCCATTGCACCGCTAGAAGAAAAAATAACCAACAAATTATATTAAAAGATTCAAAAAAAAAATATATATATATATATAAGGTAATTATCTTTTCCACTAAGTTACAACCAAGTTGTTTTGTTTCAAAGTAAAGTATTAACTAAAGTTATATATTGATTGTGCCACAAAATAAATTATCATGTGTTTTCTTCACTTCTAAATTTAGGTATCTTCTACAAAAAGAGACAAACATATCATCAATCTTGGTTAATTATATTCAAGTGTACCAAATGAAAGAAAAAATTTTTTGAATAATGGATTGGGACTTTGAGTCCATTTTATCCTATTCACTTTATATGTCTACTTTGAATATGTAAATATAAGCTAACATTTATCAGAAAAGAATTTTGATGTTCTATTCTATTATTCCATGAATTAATGTAGATACCAGCTCTTTGGGCCATAAAGGAATTACATTCCTTAGGTCCATTAACTATGTGAATATATTTTCTTAGCAGTGAAATTTAGGTTTAATTACTCTATTGGTTCCTATAGTTTTGCGAAATTTTTAATTAGGTTTCTATATATTTTTTTAATTGAGTCATTGCACCAAATTTTATTTTTAATTAGATTCCTATACTTTTTTTCTTTTTATTTAGGTTCCTGCACTAATTTTTTTCCTTAATTGGATCCCTATATAATTAAACCAATTACTGTTAAAAGGGACCGAATTGAAGAAAAAAAAATTGGTATAAAGACCCAATTAAAAGGAAAAAAAAAGTATAGAGACCTAATTGAAAATTTTGTGAAACTATAAAACCAATAGAGTAATTAAACCTAAAATTTCTCTAAAGAAAAATAATATTTACTCTATTGTTTATACTTTTTTTGTAGTTGTCGTTGTATTACTGTTTATACTTTTTATATTTTTTATGATATAAAAAATATTTGTTTTCTTTTTTATCATTAGTTTTAATGTCAAGTAAAAGTATATATATATATATATATATATATATATATATATATATATATATATATATTTAACATCTGTGCCATCATCTTTTTACTTAATTTTTTTCCTATTAGTCCTATTAATCTACAATTTTATTTATTAAATATGTAAAATTATAATAAATGTGAGATTAATTAAGATAATAAGTAATTTATACTCTAACAAAGAACTCTTAGGTTCGAGTCATATAAATAGCAAAAAAATATTTGTTTATATACATGATAAAGATACTTTAGGGATAAAAATGTGTGCATAAACTCCTCTTTAATCCAGATTATGTTTAGTAGATTAAATATTAAGGAGAATTAGTGTAACACAGGAATCTATGTCCAATCCTGCTTAAAGAACTCTAAGCAATTCATCACTTAATCTATCAAAATTAGTGGACGATGTTTCTTTTGCATTTGGATTCATTCATTCTGGATGGAATCTTCTGTAAAGCAAAATTATCCAGATATCATAAAAAAACTAATACAAAAATAAATATAATTAATTACAAGACACTAAGCTAGCTAGTGAGTGCACCATATGCATGGTTTTAATTTGATTAAAATAACATGATCTGCATGTGTCACTTCATTCAAAATAATTAAGCAAATATATGGCATGCATATATTTTTTTCATTTCTAGTTATTAGATCGATGTCTAGCAATTAATTTTATTGGATAAATTGGAATAAATTGGTTCTTCCATCATTTTGAAGAGGAAATAATTTATCTCATAATAATATTTTTTGAAATTTAATTGTCTTATTATAAAATTTGTTAAAAATTTATTTATCTAATAAGTATATTAAAAATTCGATTGAAAATGAAAAAAGGACTAACTACTTATCCAACAAAAATAATTTTTAAAAAATTTTAGAGAATAAAAATTGATTAGCAACTAAAATATCTTATTTGAAATTCGTTAAATATCAAATTTGAATATTTACATACAAGTTTTTTATATACTCATCATATATATGAATTATGACTATGTAATTAAAACTTGTAGAATTTAACTTTTGAAATGCATTGTTGTTATTTTTGTAAAATTTGTGGGATTGAATTTGGACTTGTTGAAAAACAATGTCATTTATGGAGAATTCAACTTTTGATAATAGAAATTTTGATGTTGAAGAGATTATGATAGTTTAACACAGTCACTAAATACAGGAAAAAATTGTCACAGGAATAAATAACTTAGTAAATAACTTAGTAACAGTTTTAAATCGAAAAACTGTCACTAAAAATATTGTGACGGTTTAAATAGTCACTAAATATGCCTAAAAATTATCGTAAGAACTACTAACTTAGTGACGGTTTAAATAGTCATTAAATATGTCTAAAAACTATCACATGATTTATTAATTTAATGACAGTTTCAAAACGTCGCGAAATACAGTATAAAAAACACCTGTTACAAATTAGTGACGGTTTTATACTTTAAAAACCGTCACAAACAATTTAGCGACACTCCTTATTAACGGTGGTCCAAAACCGTCATTATGCCAACTGGCGACGTTCAAATCTGTGACGCTTTTTTTAGCGGTCACAAAACCATTTAGTGACAGTTAAAACCGTCACCAAATATTAAATATGCTATTTTGTTATAGTGATAGTAGGTTTTAGTATTATCAAAGGTGGCAATGAAAGGACTTTAGTAATTCAAAACTTCAAATTCTAAAGCCAGCATGAGCGTATATCATTAATTAGCATAACAATCAAAATCAGATACTTCTAAAATACAGGGTATTTTTACATATTAATTGTGTCAATTATTTTTTTTTATCTATTTTACTATATTTATGATACATCATATAATTCACATCCTTTTCTCATATATATATATGGAATAAAATTTGACCATGGTGGCTGTTACATGGTGTAGGGAAACCCTTGGACATGGTGTGTGTTACGTTACATACTTACATGGTATTATTATTATAACTTTATAAGGTATTAGGTAAAGGTTCACGTCCTATGTATATAGTAAGGTTGATGAATGATGAAGCAGCTTTCCACACAAAAGAAGCATTTGATTCGCTGAAAATACTTATAAATTAAAGTCTTATTATATATAATATAAGAATTGAAAAAAAAAATAAAAATTAGAGCTTGTGGCATACATTTAAAGGAAATTAAAATTAAAGTGTCATTTGTCACAATCATAAGATAAGTTGGTACTCCAATAATGGCCACCTCCAAAAAAGAAAACAAAAAGAATTATTAGAAAGTGTCTGCATCATCTAAGATGCCATAGCCAACAGGTTTTGGACCACTCATGTATCCTCAGTTCTCTGAATATGATTTATCTATGCTCAGAAATTGGATCAAGACAAATAGAGGTGGTTGGTTGAACAAGTATTATTGGTTAATAAAAAACCGAAAAAAAAGGTTATGACAATTAAATTTTTTTTTTCAGATACGCTTTTCCATAACATGGAATGAGTAATAGTTTTCGCTCAACTGTTCATATGAGAAAAAGTAATCTAAAAATAATCCTTTAATTTGGTTACATCCTGGTATATTACACATCCATATATAGAATTAGATAGAGGGGGATAATTTTGAGATTTCATGCAAAACCACTTTGGAAACTCTTAAAACATTGAGTTTTGTTGTGAATATAGATAAAGTAATTAAACTTGGTTGTTACAAATTTTCTTTAGATAAAAAAGAAAAGAAAAGAAAAAATAGAAAGAAAGATGAAGTGAAAGAGAGAGAACTTCTAGAAGGTCAAAGAGAAGATAAGAAATTAACAGTTATTATTTTGTGCTTATCCTAAGTACTAGTGGTAATCATGCTAGGTAGCATGATTATATAGTTGGTTTTATTATACTTTGAGTGATCTACTCTAATATATATATATATATATATTTTTTTTTTCAGTTAAGTATACTGTGTACATCATCATAATTGCGGATAATATGAATTTTTTTAAAAAAAAAACAGTTAATAACCAATCACCATAAGTTTTTGGAATACGTAATTTTAGATTTTAGACGTGTAATATAAGATTTTGAATTCTTTTAATTGATTATTGGTTGATTGTTGTTATGATCATCTAGCAAAATTGTTCAACATAAACTTTTAGCCAGAAAAAAGAAAAGAAGAGAAAATTATTCAAGGAGAAAAGAATGTAAAATATAAGAAATGTATGTTTCAACTATAACACTGTACAATGAACATACACCAGTGATTTATTTTATTTGATACTTTTTCTATAGTGGAGGCACAAAAAGGGATCGACGAGGTTGGGTTGGTGTCACAATCTCAGTCAGCTCAATTCATAGTTCAACACACAAACTTGTAAGGGCTGATTTTACAAACACAATTTTATTCTTATCACATTCAAATTTAAAATGTTATATGGAAAACTAAAAGCGGCACAATATTAAACATCTTTTCTCACAAAGTGAAACTGAAATGTGATTATAAATGACTTCTGAAATTCATTAAATTGCAAAATTCATCTCTAAAAATGAGTATTGTTCTTGCCACCAAATTAAAACAATTAAAACAATAAAAACCCAGTTATGAAGAGTATATATATATTATATGGTAAAGAATAAACATCAAATAACCTATGGGACATGACTTAATTAAACAAACCAAATTTAACTTGGTACATCATGATACATTAAAACGATCTAATGATGTAGATCTAATAAAAAAATGTTAGTATATAGAATTATATAATACTACAATCTTATAATACCACTAGATTAGCATTATAGCATTGTCCTAAGTCCTAACCTATAATATATATCTATACAACAACAATATGGCCACCTCTCCTAAGAGTACTGTGGGCAATTAATGAATAGCAGTGGTGACTTTAGAGTTTTGATATTAGGATGGTGATCAAACCTTAAAATATTGAATAACTCATGCCATAAATCGTAATCATCATCACTTGGCCTTTTTTTTCCTAGCCTCTAATTCTTTAGATGCAACTTTGCTGACGTCGACAGGTTGTATCAAACTCTTTGGAGTAAAGGCCTGCCTTATCTTAAATGTAGCCCATGCAGCCCCAACTGCATGACCAGCTGCATCTAGCCCTTCATTTGCAGCCTTTGCAGCTTCTTCTCCATATCTGCATGCAATACACACATTGCCAAATTTCTCTCATCAGCATCATCATTGCAATATTAAAGAATTAACTTTGAGTAATAAATCCCTAGACTTGTTTCTAACCAGAAATATAAGGGACAATTAGTATTTTAAAATTTGAACATGTTTTGCTTAAGAATTATGCATGTATTGAGATTATTTACCTGTGTTGGACAAGTTCAGTTGTCACAGTTGATGATGTTGTTAAGACATTTTTTCCTGTTACTTCAACCGCATCACATACTTTAACTATTCACAAAAATGAATTATAAAATTAAAACTTGTTCATGACATATTTAATAATGTAACATCATCAGTATAATAACCAACTGAGTATTGCAAACAAGTTAGAAAAAAATTGTTGTGCAAATGAACTAAAGATTAGCATTGCAATATTACAGACAATAATACCAGTTTAAAGCTGTTCATGAAGTTTGCAGTTGCAAAAGAACTTTAGGAATTAATAGACCATATATCAGCTGATTTTTCATAATTGTTTATTCCATATATAATTTCTAACAATCTTATGCAATAGTTCATAGTTCATAGTTCATGCACATGCATTTACATGAAAGTGATCTATTTTGAATTGATAAAAACATGATTTGAAATTTTGAGTTCTCTAAATCTGTTGCACATTGAACTAAGTGAAGGCAAGAATTCCAAGTTTTGGAAAGAATGTATCAATTAGTTTTGGATGAACATTTATCACCCTGCTGATTTACCAAGTTATGATGCATTCAACAGAAGATTTTTTTTAAAAAAAATGCTGTTATCTTATTTTTTCTAATAACATCTTATTTCCCCCTCCTTTTAATTAGAAAACATCATACTTTTTGGCTCTGTCCAAATTAAAGAAGATACATGATTTTATCTATTTCTCTTTTGTGATTATTTGGCTAGAACCTGGAAACTCATATCAGCATTTCATTTATGCATGTAGAATCATTAGCTCCCTTAAAAGGAAAGGGAATGAGATAATTGACATACTGAATCCATCCAGTGATGCAATCACAACTTCTTCAGGTAGTAGTTTGATAAATTTCTTCCCGGCTTTTGAATTTGATGCTTTAGTGGCAAAAAATCCAGAGACTCTCACCACCCCACTGAGGACCCCATTGGCTACTTTCTCTGTCACTTTAGTCACCTTCTTAACCCTATATACAACATTAAAAAATAAAAAATGATACATCATAGATCTGAATCTTTGGTTTTGGACCTTCCATGGTATAGTAATATTAAATTTCTACATAGTAGGATTTATCTTAATATAACCCTTTGAATCTTAATTTTACATATTGCAATATTAAATCCGTCATTTAAAGCAGATTATTGTTGATGAAATTTAGAGCCATTATAATCAATTTATAAACAAGATTATTACATGAGAAATAAGAAATATTTTGTTTAGTATTGATATTATCCAGAACATCCAATTAATATTTATATATTTTTGTAAAAATTAGATGAATTTTAGAATGAATGGAGAAAAAATATCATCCTACCTTTTAATCCGCTTCATAGTTTGAGGACTAACCTCGACATCGGAACCACCAGCCATCCTCTGCTTCAGGAACTCATTTCCCCACTTCAACCGCTCCACCGTCACATCTCCACACCACAATATCCCCTTAATCAGCTGCCCCGATCCGGTGGCGATCAACCTCGCCGCCGTTCCATTGTATTCCTCCACATTCGGAGCCAATGTTGTCCAATACGCCGCACTCATCTCCTCCATCAATTCCTGCTTCTCCCCCGATTTCATATCCTCCGGCGAAACATCCGCCGCCACCGATCCGTCCAACGCTTCCCCCTTCTTCTGCGCATCCTTACTCACTTCGTGTACGGTGAAACAGCTGCATTCGTTTAAAATCTCATCGAGCTTCAAAAGCAGATCTTCTTGTCCTTTCGATGCGATCGTCAGGCCGTAACTCAGCACCTCTGTGGCTGCGCCTGAGCTCGGTTTCTGATCGTCGGATTCGATCGGGACACGGAAGGAGAAGAAGTAATGTGAATCATCCACCTTCACGGCGGCCTCGTCCTTCGCCAGCGGCCACTGTGTCTCGCCGGCGAGGTCGGCATAGACGGCAACGATGTTCTCGTCTTGCCGGAGGCGAATGATGGTGAGGTTGCCGCAGGCTAGTTCCACGCTGTACTCCTTATCGATTAGGTGGAGGATGGCGCCGGGGACTGTGATGAGGATCTCCTCGGTTGCCGGCGGCGCCGAAGGAGAGGCGTCGGAGGAGGAGGAGCTGGAGCTGTCATCGTCGGCAGCAGTGGCTTTCTCCTCCGGGGAGAGATTCTCGACGAGGTCTCCGACTTCGACGTCGACGGAAGGGTAAACCTCGACGTTAGGATTTTCTAGCGCCATTGATGAATGGTTCAGACTTCGAAGGTCGTTAACTGTGTTTGGATTTTGGGATGGAGAGAGAGGGAAAGAAAGTCTAACGGACTAACGGTTGTAACTGTCTGAAAGGACACGTGGCATAAGATAAAGGATCGGAGCCAAGGGTTTAACTAACTTGGAAGTTTCCCGCGCGAATACCGGTATAAACTCTCTTTTTGTTTTTTTATCTTATCCGATTTAATTTTTATCAGCCCCATACTTAATTATTTATATATAAAAAAAAAAAAGCAATTTTTAATAAATAGATAATGTAATACAAGGGTATATACTTTAAGTTTTATTCATTTGTCATAAACGTTATATCATCATATATAGACTTGCATAAATCAAATTTAATTAATAACATTTTTTTTATGTTAAGTTTGTGAATTCTGGAGTATTAAATTTTTTAGTTTAATTTTGATGTATTGACAGTGTAAAATATTCTGGAGTTATTTAATTATATCTGTTTTTTTTTTTTTACGATTATTCACATAATTAATATAAAATATAATTATTTTACTTACATGACATTACGTAATTAGATACGTGTTAAACTTTTTTACACTTATAATATATCAAAATTAAAGAATTTGGATCCTCTAAATTTTAGACTTTTACTTGAAAGGATAAAGTGTGATATTTCATCTTTGAATATTTTCTCTTTTATATTTTCTCTTGTCCTACTTATGAAATAAACGGTAAGAGATTATATTTTATCTTCTAAAGTGAAATTCAAAATTTAGAGAATTCAAATCCAAAATTAAATACTTGAATTCACACCATAAAACATTTTTTAAGAGTGCAACAAGGAATTATGATCCACTTTTATTAAATAGATGAATAAGCTTTTGCAAATACTAATAAAGACTGTATAAATAGGAACCATGTTTATTTATTCAAATGAAATCATCATTATTCAATTTTTATTTATTTATGTAAACCAATGTTCACTTTTGAGAATAGATCATATAATACATAGTTCTCTAAAATTTCAACAAGAATGTGCGTATTTCCATAGGACCAAGCTCAACAACAAAATTGAAAGTATTAACAGGGCGACCCCTAAGTGGTTTAGGTTCTTTTCCATTAATCTCCCCTTCAACATTCCAATTCATTTTCTTGATTTCTGATTTCTCTTGGTTAGCTGATAAACTCATCTCCTTCAACTCTTTTATCTGAACAATTAATTAAACACCAAGAACATATTATAGTAGTTGTTAACAACTTAACATAGTGAGATAACTTAATCTAAAGTATGCTCCTAGGAAGTATTTGATCATAATAAATAAACAAATAAAAGGGGGAAAAATTGCTTTGCTTAAATAGAAATGTTAAGTGACTAGTAAATGCCTTGCATTAGAGACAACACTAGTTAACTTTCTATTTTTTATCCACTAAAAATATTAATTCTCTAACATTTTCCTTAATTAAAATTTGATTATTGGTTCATGCAAGCCTCCTTACCTAAAGAAATTGAGCTTAATAAAATCATTAATTATTAACTAACAACTGAGAATATCTTGCAAAAAATGAGGGTGCGAAAAAAAAAAAGAGGGTTTGAGAACAAGTATTATGTACCTGTTTTCTGGCAAACAACTTCTTCAGTTCAACTTTGGCCAGAGTTGAATACTCAGCATCTTCACTTTGCTAATTTCATTTAAAATATAAGAGAAATATATGAGAAGTACATCACAGTTTACAAAATAATGCAGCTAGAGACAGAAAGAGAAATGCTCAAGGGTTAGCAGAATTCATTGTTTTTGGCCATCAACCCAATTTCTTTAGTCTAGTAATTCAACAACATACTTTTAATCTATATTTTTAAACATTAATGGCTAACCATTGGGCAAAAAAAATAAATTCTGCTAACCCTCTAGCATTCCTGAGAGAGAAAATATTACTTAATTTTGCTTGGTTCATCAGAAGGTAAATACAAGGAGGGGGATGATGATAGTCATAGATTTTACCTCATATAGATGTGCCAAACGGAGAAGCACACTTCCACCATCCAACTCCTACACAAATAATAATAATAAAAAGATTATTAAGTCTGAAAGATTCAAGAGAGTTATATCATTCTATGCTGAATTTGATATACCTCAAGAGTTAGCAGAGCAACATTGGGAGGCAAGCTGTAATTTGGCTCCAAGACAGTTCCTTTTGTCACATGAGATGACTTCCAATTTTTCAAGCTCTGCACAAATGATAACATGCCACAGAATATTTAACATTGTAACTACTATTATTATTTCATGAAGCAAGCATGCATAACTGACTCATACCTCATATGTGAAAGCCAACAAGAGGGGTGAGTAAATCTCCTGACCAACTGTCCGACGCCACCGGGAACCAGATCCTAGCTTGTGGATGCCAAGGTAGTAATTTCCTCTCACCTGATACATGCAAATTCAATATTGCATAAAATATGAAAGAAAAATTCATCACCCAATCTATTAATCAGGACGCGCAAGAATGAATTTAATTATAGTGTCATTGCCATACTGTTAGTCCTTTACATCCATAATCTTTTGCACAATCTATTTCATCAAGAGCTTCTCCTACTCCTCTACCATCATCTTGGAGAATACGCCTAGAGCATTAAGCATTGACCATTAGCAGTTTGTAACTGTTCATAGTAAAATAATCTTGAATTTGAAAAGAAATGGCATGTTTATATATACCTGTGAAGCATTAGTTCCATCTCTCCATCTCTAATGCTCGCTCCACCCGTGGCACGATCAACTAAGACAGAGAGTTCAGATTTCTGATCCTTAACATAAATTCCAAGATTAATCTACAGACAGGAAATAAGTAGTTTAGTTGCATTATAACAAACTTAACCATAATATCATAGAAGCTCATAAACTATGAAAAATAAATAAGTAAGAGATCCAAGGAATTTTACTGGATAGTAGTTTCCTGCCACAGGTTGAGTAACTTGAAGGGGCCAATCTTCTCTGTGATCTCGAACCTGCATAAACATTTTTGAGTCAGAAAACTCAATGTTGAACATCTTTCCCAGGAGGATTTTTTGTTACAAACAAAAGAAAATTGACATCAGATTTACCCTTTTCAGGAAATCTCTTCCATTAGAATCAGTATAAAACTCCTTGTTTGTAGCCATATTTGCTGTTATTTGTGTGATCACCTCTTTTCCAACTCCATCATCAGTTGGAATTGGACCAACCTTCATAAAACAATTTGTTTCATAACCTTAGACAATTAACAGCATAATATTCTATTTTGGCTGATGAAAAAAGTGGCTTCTCACTATTCCAAAGAAGGCAACTCACAGTGTATTCAACTTCAGCATGATCTTTGTCTTTGTAAAGCCTAATAACCTTCAAAAAATAAATGAAACAAATAAATAGGAAGCAAATGACATGCTTATGGACAAAGCAAACCCATTTAAGTATTTTGAAAATAATAGGACATACCATTATATGTTGAAAAATAAAAAAGACAATAAACACAATTGTTTTAAAGGACACTGACCTGGTAAATCCAAGAGCTAAACTCTAGATGAATCTCATCAACTAGTGGCCCGCGGATTACTTTGTAGGGAACCTATCAAATAGAAAACAAATTTAAATATAAAAGCTTCAAAGGAATTGGAAATGTAATATTGTGTGTATTGAGAAATCATGTAATCACAGTTCTTTTGTTATGTTATAACTAATGCCATGAACCAACTGATTGGAAAAGAAACCTACTGATCTTGAAACAACAGTTGGCGGGGATTCAGTAGGCCGGAATATGTATGCACCAGAAGCCTGCAGGAGAGATCACATTCACACCACTTTAGAAAACATTATAATTTAAACCTTTATTAGAATGGATGTTCTTGTTTGTGCAAAAATCACACACCTGATAATCAGGAAAGTTGCCTCCACTAGAAGCATACCAGAGATAGCTTTGTTGAACCGGTATATCAACCTGCAGAATGTTTTAGCGATCATGAAATATTCTTGACATGAATGAATGACCAAAAAAATGCCATCAAGAAGCAAACTATGCTGTGAAATCTATCGTTTATGGAATATGAGAACTGAGACTTTATGATTGTGCCAATATTTGTGCTAATAGCTGGTATCTGGTAATAGTCTTCAGTAGTTAGTTCTTTCTAGTGTATGACAAAATTTATTGGTTGCTTACATTGCACTATACTATAGTCGTGATTAATGACTCAATTAAAACTTAACAAAACATTATGAACACTTTACTGTGAGCATTCAAAGTTACTTACTCCAGTTTTGGAATTAAACATCCGTTGAAGTTGTCCAGAAGTTGAAGAAAATGACATCTTTAAATCCCCAGGTCCTATGGTAACGGTGTCGCCGCTGACGAGCTGTGAAAGGAAAGGACTTCTTTTTTTACCTATCAAGTGGAAACACCAAACAAAGCTTATTCAATACTAAAAATTAACAGAACATCAAATCTTACAAAAATTCATCTTTTTTGACAATTGCGATGAAAACCGTCATTAAGCTATTATTTGCACAACCATACAAATAGGAATCGCATTACATCTTTTCTCAAGTGTTTTAAGACAAAAAAAAAAGTCTTGCATATTTCTATATCTGTCTTCTTCTACCAAACAGTTAGAAACGGGCTTAAAACTATTGCTACTAGATTTTTTTTTGGGTTGGGGGGAATAATTTTACCATTTCCAGATGCTTTCGAAATGAAGTAGGTACTCCATCCAAGTGGAGGTACTGAAACTTGAAACAGAAGTGAATATTTTGGTGCTTCTTTTGGTTGCACCCCTAAATAGGCCTCAACATAGAAGCTTCTTAAATTTTTTGTTACATTATCTGTGTCCACATACTGTGCTTCAATGATATTTCCAGAAGAATCTTTGACAACAAGATTATCATCATTAACCTAGTACAAAATTGTTACCTTTCAGCATAGTGTTGGAATTGAATTATTCATAATGCCATAATAAGTAAATTAGGGATACTCACTGGTATTCTAACAATCTCAGTGCGATTCCATCCAAGTGGGTTATACAATACTACAACCTAGAAAAAAAAAAACATTCACTTTAAGAAAATTTAGCTAGAATAAACCGAGTTATGTTGGTTGTATTCATTTCCACCTCATACACAAGTCGGCACACACTTCTCTATTGTTAGATGGTGTGTGAGATCAACACAAGATAGTTCTCACATCTCATGTAATGGTGGATATTTGTATGTCAGATTGGTGTACAAGACAATATGAATAAATGAGTACATACAACAATTCTTAAAGAAAAAATAGTGAAAATATTACCAAACTCTTAGCCTCTGGAATATTGTCCTCTGTTTGTGGGCAGTAACTGATGTTGAGTAATTGACACTGCCAAAAGTCAAATAATAATTAAAACAAAAGAGTAGAGAAAGTGACAAACAATTCAATAATCAAGATTAAGATATTACAACATATCTACCAAGACACTATGGACACAATCTACAACATTTATTCATCGCTAGAACCTTGGACAAGAGTAATAAAGGGAAACTCGGTGCTAAATATCCTGCATTACCCGGTGTTTTAGAAAGAATCACACTCAAATATGTAATGTTGGCAGCCTAACCTGATTCAACATCGGTGGCTGATTCCATGGCAAAAACCCGTGACTTTAAGGTCACAAGGAAACAACTCACTCGTAGTTCCAAGGCTCCTCTTCCTTGGACAAGAGTAATAAACATCAATAATTTCATGAAGTTTTGAAATGTTACCTGAGCAAATTCCGTTGCAGGAGCTGAACAGTGACCATTTGATTTCTTGCCAGAAAGACAAGCCAGAGAAGAGCTAGTAACTTTTTCAGCCTACAAGAGAACATTGCTTGGTGAATATCACACTATTCTAAATTCAACTTTTTATTACTAATCATGATTAATTCTACAAGTTCGACTGATTAGACCCTTTTCTTCATTCGAAAACTCTCCTTCCTTCTTCCATTCCGTCAAGTAACCACAATCAATTCATTGAGGTTTTCAAGTCCATTTTACTAGGCAAAACTTCAATGAATCAGTTCACAAGAACTGGCTAAATTTTAAAGACAATCGAAACGAACAAGATACATTATCAAAATTCAGATTAGGAAAGTTCAAGCTCCTAACCTTAGAAGCTCCAATAGCCAGTCTTTTAGCATAGTCATTAGTTACATGTTGTTTGGCTGTGCCAGAGACAGCATCATGGTGTTGTGCAACTCCAAGAGCGTCTCCAAGGTCAAATGTATTACTTCCAGTTGCAGATTTCTTTCCAGCCAAAAACTCGAGTTGGCGTGCTGCCTATAACAAAATGTCATCAGCATATCAAACTGAATTTGTTCAGAACCATAGGAGGCAAAAAAAACAAGAAAATCCCACCAAATTTTATCATGATTGGAACATTAAATTATACCAAATAGTATCCACTTAGCGACCTAACGTATCGCTTGAGGGCAGGGTGACTCGTGTAGTATCCTGTCCAATAAGCATTTGCTCCATCAGCATACCTATTAGAACAAATCATCAAACATGTGGTGTGCATAAGTCACCAACAGATTAAAATGTTAACACAATGGAAACAATCATCAGTCAAAGAAGCATTCATCTAATAAATTCTTACGGGAAATAATCATCAATTTTCAATGGCAATGTTTCATTAG
Source organism: Arachis ipaensis (assembly GCF_059453495.1). Taxonomy (NCBI): domain Eukaryota; kingdom Viridiplantae; phylum Streptophyta; class Magnoliopsida; order Fabales; family Fabaceae; genus Arachis; species Arachis ipaensis. Next base: position 431,377 of record NC_142436.1, read on the forward strand.
CAGCATTTTTGGCATCAGTGTAAATAGATGGAGTAGAATACAAGGCATTCACTCTCCCATCCTGAAAAAGATTAAAAACACAATAGAGAATGCATTTAAATTCCATATACAATCAAAACATGTATATAATAACCATATAAACCCCTTACCAAATTAACATAGTGAATCAATTTATCCATTTGCTTGAACCAACTTTCAGCATATTGGTATTGAAAATCATCACCCATTGTCCACATTATATGGTTTGTCCTTGTCACACTTGCCTATAATAATAGTACAAAGAATTAAAAGTAGCAAAACTTTGTATTGATGAAATTCTTGGAGGGATTAATGCTAAAAATTCTAAGGCGAGTCAAGTTAGTCATTCTGTTAATTTCTTGCTGAGGTGTCGCTAACAATTGCTTGACATGTGAGGTAAAATTTGCCACATGTCATGTCCTTAACATGTACTTAAGAGTGACACATCAGAAAGAAGTTACTAAGGTAGCGTTTGTTTTGAGGTACTGAGAGTCTGAGATAGAGACTGAGATTCAGTATTATGTTTGTTGGTTGAGAGACTGGTACTAAAATTTCTGTCTCTGTCTCTAAAATTTCAGTATTTCAGTACCTCAAAAAAGTACGAACACAGGGGACTAAAATTTTTAGAGATGGAAACTGAAACTTTAATAACATTTTATACCTAAAATATTCTCATTTCAATTAGTTAATTCCAATTTTACCCTTTGTACAAATTAAATTAGAGTTTCATTTTTGTTTCAATTTCTATCTCCCATTTTGCACCAAACAGAATACTGGAATTTATTTCAATCTCTGTCTTTTAGTCTCTGTCTCTCAATCTCACTCTTTCCGTCTCTGTCTCTCCACCAAACGCTACCTAAAGGGACTAATTTGACTCGTCTTTTAGGCACTAAATTAAAGCATTTGAAGAATCATATTGATTCATGAATAATCTTCGAAGAACTAATTTAAACATTGTCTTACTTGACTAGTAGCAGCATTAACAAAATCTTCAACACGCTGTTTGATATTGGTGTCAAAAAGAAGAGGATCATCCTGCACATGCAATAAGCCATATACTTAACAAAATATGCAAAGATATAAATACATTTAATTTGTAAAATAGCATGAGCATTTTAGAACCTGTAATGGGATCAAGTTTTCATTATTGACTTCAAAATTAAAAGTGTTTGGAGCACTATAATGAACAGGAAAAGCATTAGCAAAAATCTGAGCAGAAGAACCAAATGTTTTGGAACCACGCCACACAACTTCAAGTGACTTATCAACTTTGCGCTTTGCTCTGTCTTGATAATCAATCCTTGCAAAGTGAACTGAATCAAAACCAACCTGCAATCATTCATACAAACACATCAAAACAAGAACAATTATGTTACTATGACAAATTTATTCTAGTGATTAATTATTTAATTAAAAAAATATATGAATTAATATGTATAAATATATATAAATTATATAATAATTAAGTCAGTGACTAATTTTTAGTACGTGGAATTTATGAAACAAGATTACAACAACAACAAAGCCTTGTCCCACTAAGTGGGGTCGGCTACATGAATCAAACGACGCCATTGTGCTCTGTCATGTATCATGTCTACAGAGAGACCGTTTACATGTAGATCTCGTTTGCCCACCTCATTGATGGTCTTCTTAGGTCTTCCTCTGCCTTTCGCCCCTTGTCCATCTTCCATCTCATCCACCCTCCTGACTGGATGTTCTATCGGTCTTCTTCTCACATGTCCAAACCACCTGAGACGCGATTTAACCATCTTTTCCACAATGGGTGCTACTCCAACTCTCTCCCTTATATCTTCATTCCTTATTTTATCCAATCGGCGTATGACCACTCATCCATCTCAACATCTTCATCTCTGCCACACTCAACTTATGTTCGTGCTCCCCTTTAGCCGCCTAACACTCCATACCATACCGCATAGCCGGTCTTATGAAACAATATTAGTACTAAGTTATATCGAATTTTGTTTAGAAACTAAAATCTTATGCATGCATAATAAACTCTTGATATTAGTAATTAGTTTGAATAGAACGAAAACTCTAATGTTAATCTTTTTTTTTTCCCATTAACCAGGCTTATATTTGATATGTTATTCAAAATAAATAAATATCATGAATAATCCTTATTCTTAATAGCATGAATTTTATGTTTTTTTTTTTTACTAATGAACTTTTTACTTTATCCACTAGACAAATAATGTCACGTATAAAATCAAATTTCTCTCTCTTTTTCCTTTTTTTTCTTTTATTGATATGAATATGTCATGTAAAGGAAAAGATAAACACTTTACGTTTTATTTTATGATAATTGATAAAGAACCTTTTAGTTTATCCGCTGACAAATAATGTGTGACAAGGGTGTTTATGGATCGAATCTAATTCGCGGCATTTATTCGAATTCGATCCAAAAATTATGGATATCCATTCGATCCGCAAAATTTTTGGATCAGATCGGATCTACATACTAATAAAATCAGATTGCGAATTTTATGTAGGTATTCGCATATCTACAGACTCGCAAAAATAAACAAGTAAATATTTTTTTATATTTTATTTCAACTAATAATTATTATATTTATTGTATTATTTTATTTTTATTATTTAAAAAATATGTTTAATAATATTTTAAGAGTAAACATGTTTAAAAGAGTAAAAAAATAATATTTTATTGATGTTTTTTAATAAAAATAAATTTTTTAAAATATTTATATATTTTATGAATATATTCGAGATTCGATCTGCAAATATGCGAATTAGATTGAATCAAATACAAACTAAAAAATTACGAATATTATATCCGATCCGATTCGTGTTCACCCATATATATTCCATTCATATGAATATGTCATGCAAAGGAAATTAAAGATAAACTTATCCATTTAAATTGAACTTTTCAAACTAATCAACGCCATTCTTATTTACCTTTGTTTGACCGACCGGCCACTTATTTAAATTTTAAAATAGATCTGATTGATCGTCTTAGTCTTTATAGTTTATATTTAATACCATAAAATTAAACGTCCCATTCAAGTCATAGAAAATGTGATTTAGCATGTAAAACTTAAATATTTAAAAAATAATAATAGTTTGATCAATGCATGAAAGAAATACAATAATTTAATTTATCCTCTTATTAATTTATAAAATTGATGTTGTAACTTGAAAGACACAATCAAATCCCTCATTTTTTTAATATGCCAAATGTATTATTTGAAGGGGAAAAAAAATTTATATCTACCGTACACATACATAGATGAAAAATTAAAAACTATTATTCTAGGGACCACCATGTTAGCAAGTTGGTGATTCTTTAACATAAAAAGACAAATAGTATTCAATTAACAATAAATATGGAAAATTGTAGTGGGTTTTCCACTCATAAGAGAAGATTTAGAGTTCCTTTAGTATTAAGATATAAGTTTAAATATGTTCTCGCATTTTTTAATCTAATAAAGGTTTAATTATTCTGTTGATTCCTATAATTTTGTGAAATTTTCAATTAAGTCTCTATACTTTTTTTTTTTAATTGGGTTTTTGTACTAATTTTTTTTTTTCAATTAAGTCTCTCTTAGTAGTAATTGGCTTAATTTTATAAGGACCTAACTAAAAAACAAAAATTGGTATAGAGACCTAAATAAAAGGAAAAAAAAGTGTAGGGACCCAATTAAAAAAAATTTGGTGCAAGAGCTCAATTAAAAGGAAAAAAAGTATAGGAACCTAATTGAAAATTTCGCAAAATTATAGGGACTAATAGAGTAATTAAACCTCTAATAAAATAAGAACTAATTTATATCAAATCGAAATGACATAAGACGCGATTTATAAAATTAATATTTGTTTAAGAATGAATAAGCTGACTACTTGACACTCGACCAACCCAAATTGATTATATCAGTTTAAATATTGACATGTGTTATGTTTGATTTATATTTACTAGAGATTACTAATCAATTTTTTTCTTTTTTTTTTCTGTTGATTTATCTAAACCAAATATTTTTCTATAGAACCAATAACATGGCACATGGGAGCACAAAGCACTAACCTCAGCACCTAGAAGATAAGCTTGAACAGCAGAGTGTCCAAAAGGGTCAATTTGCCAACCAGAACGAGGTGTCTTGTTGAACTCTTGTTTTATGAATCTATGTCCCAAACTTGTTTGATCTATCATGTCTATGTAATGTGGTGCTGCTTCATCATGCATGCACCATCCTCCATTCCTAATCACATCATAATAACAATATTAATCATAGGATCATATTCACTTAATTTTATAGGAGATATCTATTTTACTAGCCTTAAATTTTAGTAGGTTTTGTTTAAAAAATTAAATAAAAAGAAAAAGAAAATATTCAAAACTCATATATTCTCTAATACTAGTGATAAATTGAGTTATTAAAGATGACTAGTTTGGCATAAATTTTTCTAAAAAAGAACATTTTTAAAATGCTCTTTCAACCACTTCTTTATATGCCTTTCTCAGTCTTTTTTTTTTTTTTTTGGTTACTTTTTTTTCTCCACTATCTATCTCTAGTCTTAACATAACCCATTTTTTAATGTTCACTACTTTATTTAATTAGAATGAGTAGTGTTGATATGTAAATGGTTTGATTATTCAGTTTTTTTAGTTTTATTAAATTTTTAATTAAATTTTTATAATGATTTTTATATTATTTTTAATTTTATAATTAAGTTATTTTATGTTAAAAATATTAAAAATAATAGAATATTTCTTTCAAAATACATGCGGTTAAAGATCTAATTAGATTTTTAATTATGAATACCTTTAATTTTTGAAAAAATATTCAATTAACTTTAACCTTTTTTACACTATAAAAAATTTAATTATAAAATTAAAAATAATGTAGAGAGCCAATTGAAAGAAAAAAAATTATAGAGACTTAATTGAAAATTTGATAAAATTATAGGGATCAATAGAATAATTAAATTTATTTAAATATACAAAAGTAAATGATTAATAAATATTACACTACAATTTAAAAGTAGTAGAACGAGTGTTGACACAAACTATGATCATAAGATATTCAAAAATCATTTTTTGGATCAAAATATTTCAACTTGCAACTAAATAAACAAAAGAATTAACCAAACACTCACTCACACACACTTACACGAATTCGAGCTGGCCAGCATCCACAAGCTTTCTCACTTGTTCTTGAATTTCTGGACTCTGTTCTACCCACCATCTATGAAAGAATGCCTTAAGAAAATGATAAATAAATAAATAAGTAAATAAATAAATAATGAAATCATTGCTCATTAAATAAAGGGTATCAAATAATTATGCTGATTATAATCTTTAAACCATATGAAACAAATAATCACATAAATTCCACACCAATTTAAATTTCGGAAATGTTTGGTAACCAAAGAAAATTAGCCAAAAATAGCCATAACTTGCCTTATTTAGCATTTATTAATTGTTGCGACAATTAATAAATGCTAAATAAGGCAAGTTATGGTTGTATTTTTTGTTTTCCTAGCATTATCCTTTAAATTTATATTTAAAACTATAGTAGATACAATTAATATAAATTCATATTAGAAATTGTATATTCAATTTACCATCTCAGCAAACACAAACTTTCTATTTGGATCTCTCTGAAGAGACATAACCACAGAATCCAGCACATTCTCAACACATGCACCCTACAAAAAAAAAAAAAAAAAAAAAAAATCAAACTATATTCAAAAAACCAAAGTTCAAAGTTTAACAAGTCAATAGTCATATGGTACTATATTAAAAAATATAATAAAAAGTAAAATATGCATAATCTTATGAACATGATTATTTTTATGAATTCTATTAGAACCTGAATGTTGTTTCTTGATCCAACATAGTATTGATCAATGGTCTTCAACCAACCAACATCATCATGGGAATGTGCAACCAAATGAACATTCAATTTCCCTTCATTTATAGAAGCATCAGTGTTGTACTTTATGTATTTGGAACAAACTAGTGTGCCATGGAAACAAAGAAGAAGAATAATAAGAAGAGATGAGAAGAGAGACTCTGAAGCTGAAGAAGAAGAACAACTCCTTATGTTTCTCATTTTCCAATACCCCACCATGCTTTGCAATTGCATGTGCTTTTTATTACAATCAGAAATGTGTCTTTTTGCATTTAGATATATAGATATTAAATTTTAGTTGTTGAAATTAAATAACACTATTATTGAAATATACAAGGGAAGGGTATTGTCCAAGAGAAAAGTCAAAAGTCAAAACAAAAAGGTTAAGACTTAAGTGTTATTCCATTAATATAATAATACTACAATATCACAAAATGGGGAATCTATATTTAGCAATTATTGTGGGAAATATTTGCCAATCATATTTTTAAACCCTTTTTTTCAGGTTTCTATTGATAAATTATATTCTTCTTGTTTGCAAATAATTATCCAATTTGAATTTTTTTTATATATATAATAATTTGTTAAGGTACATTAAAGAATAAAAAAGGTTACATTATGAAGAAAGTTTCAAGAAATACAATTAGATTACTTTAATATTGATGTGTTTCAACCTTATCCTATCCTTATGGATTTACTATTAGCTAAATATTTAATTATATAAACCCACAATATACAATGTGCTTGTGACTGTTTAAGAAGGATAAGGCATTATAGTGGCAATCTTTACAATAAATTATTATCAATTAATTTATATTTGACCTAACGTCCATGCTTGAAATATGGAAATTAAAACTTATAACTAATTTTTCAAAAATAATCTTTAATATTTTTTAATAAAAAACATAAAATACCAGAATGTTCAATTCATCAAATCATCAAATTTTGTTTATAAAAATATTTTTCCTTCATTAGTTAAATGCCATTAGAAAATTTATTTAAAAAAGTGATTATTTTCACTCTATCAATGTCATTCTTACATAACTATTTAACATATTTATTCGAAAATAATAAAAAGAAAAACATCTACGAAAATGAGATTGGTAATATTGACTCCAATAAAGGATCCAGTCTTAGGGTGCCGGCCTAGGAAACTATAAATATTAAATAGGTAGAGATAATCACGAGGGACATTCAACTTCAATCCCAGTTCTCAAAGTTATTTAAAAATATACTATCATTTAGCTGGATAATCTTTTAGAAAAATTTTCAAGTATACCGTCATCCCGGTGTTTCAGTTATTTTTAATCGTTGATCTTAATTATAAAAAATATATATAATATATATAATTAAGATCAACGGTTAAAAATCACTGATACACCGATATGACGGTACACTTGAAAATCTTCCTAATCTTTAAACCTATATATAATCACTTAATAAAAGGATAATACAAAAAGCAAATGAACAAATGAATGGATATGATCAAATCCGCAACAGATTAATGATTAACCTGTTATACTAAAAGATACCGTGAACAACCAAAAGAAAATAATATTAATTGCTTCACCACAAAATATAGGGATCGATTAGGATACCCTTTCTTAGCTTCTTAAATCTATTTCTTAATTTAAGATCCAACCTTTCTTATTTTCCTAACCGAAATCAAAGAATTAGTAGATCCATTCCACCCAAAACAAAAATGAGTTAGGGTTATGAACTTAGAATTTAGAATTAAATGATCGACTAAGTTCACTCCATACCACACTAGACCAAAGCGAAATAGGGTTATATACATCCTCATAATGAGAATTCACATTATGAGGGGGATAGATCCTTTCAACTTGAACTTTTGGCTATTTTGTATATAAAAGCAAAATGTAAAAACATGAAAAAGCTTTAAAGTGGAATTAAAGTAAAACTTGAAAATAGTATGGTATGTTCATTCACCACAAGACCATGTACGTTCCCCTTAAATGCCCCATTGCATATCAATACCATGGTGAAAAAAATAAGGCATGGCAAATAATAGCCTCTATAACCTGATCAATCCTTCATTCATAATCTTAAGACATACATCATTTCCAATTAGCAGAGGAAAATCAATAATTGAAATACATTCAACATGCTTCATGCCTCTACTAGAACCATAATCCAACATGCTACCATTATGTATCAAAGGAAACGAAATCGAAACCCGACGCAACCAAGAGATTCTCGAAATTACTTCTTTTCCTCCTCACTTGGTGGCTTTTTGTCATCATTCTTCTGCTGAGACTGACAAGATAGCACAATCAGAAAAATAGCAGCAGTGTTTAAATGTAACAAAATCCAGGAACATTAAACAAATTAATGAGGGTGGCAGTAAAGAAATACATATCCTGTCCAGCACATAGTCATTGACACACGACAAAATCCAATTTTCAGTTTACAAAGACAAGAATATGAATCAGGAGGAGTAAAATTTAAAGCAGACTTGCCTCAGATTGATTTTGCATGGAGGCCAGCAAATCTTTGACAGATGGATCATTTGGGTCAACCCCAGGAAGCTGCAGAAGAAACGAAATATTGGCGTGAGAACATATAACTTATCGTTCTATTTATACATCTGATTGCACATGCTGTATTTTACTGAAATTTTCAAACTTACCGAAGCAAGGATAGATGACACAAAGGATTGATCTGCCAACAATTTACTCATGTCTGACTGGCTAGATGAGTCCTTTGAACTGTCTGCTACCGATAATTGGAGAGCTCCAAGTGATAAAAATAATGAAATAGATAATCAGTATAAACAAAACATCTAAGGCAATTCTGGAAATTTATTAAGACGCAACACAATGCAAGCAGTGACAGTGAGCAGAGAGGAGACACCAAATTGTAACAATTATTAGATACATACGCAGCATATGCATAATATTAAAAAAATTGAAGAATTATTATTCACAATGTAATACATATAAGCTTTGTACATCCCCGTTTTGCAGGAGAAACTTGTCTTATCTTTGTTCAGTATTTTTTTTAAAAAAAATCATAATATAATAATAATAATAAATAAATGCCATAGTCTCTATTGTATCATGTCACATTCAAGTCAGAAAAGGAAAAAAGATTTAACATGCACAGACACTTGTCATCTTTATATCATATTCAATGTGACGTGTACATATATGTCGTAACAGAGGGGCACATGTTTGTTCTTTATAAAAGAAAGGCAAGGCGTGTTATAAACTAATAATCTATATAGACACAGCAATTCAATGCAATGAAATGATACCTGCACGACCATTAATACAAACTCCAACATAATTGATAGAATTTTCTCAAATTCAGAACCAAATAAATGATCAAGCAATATAACAAGAAAGTACTTCTCATGGATGACAAGACTGTATGCAAAGATAGACTTACAGAGCACTCACCCAATGTTTAAAACAAGAAAGATTAATAAACATTTTAACTCACCAAGTGCCAATTCGGGATCATCTGAAGCTGCTTCAGACATATCTGTATCTTTGGCCTCCTGGTTAATCGCAGGATCATCCATTGACATTGCAAGAGCCTGTTGTAGTAGTGCATTCTCGTCATCCTGCGTCAATTTGAAGGTAAGTTAAACCAAAGCAAACAATACAACTAGAAGTAAACTTTTAAAAGAAAAGTTTTTTTTTTAATCAAAACAATAGATATATAAAAAAATAAAAATAAAAATAAAATCAGCCCAGAAAAAGGGAGTATTAAAACAGCTTTTTTGGTGCTTTCTCAAACGAGGAAAAAAAAAAGAAAAAAAGAAAAAATAGCTTCTAATAAGCCAATGATGTCTGTCCATCTGAATTATTCTAAACCATCCAGAAATTGAATGGTACTTTGAAAGATCGAGAGGTGACATTGTTTCATCTTGTGAAATGGATGAATAATCCCATGGGGGAAGAAACAGAAAAATAAATCTGCCTAAAAGAACAAATAGCACCAACCATCATATCATTTGTCTTTGTCTCAGCTTCTGAAGCTGATGCACTAGCACGCTCAGTCATTGTTGCATCTTGTGAGCTGGCTTGCTGCTCACCACCCTTCTCTTGTTTAGAAGCTTCTTCTGCAGCTTTTTTTGCAGCTGCTTCCTGCCTGGCTCTCTCTTCTTCCATTGAAACTCTTAAAGCAAGAGCCAGCTCGGGGTCCAAGTTTGGATCCACACCGAACTCAAATCCAGATACACCACCAGCTGCAGCTGCTGCTGCAGCAGCTGCAAATCCACTTCCACCTTCACCATCGCCAGTAAAAATAGGTGTGCTGCCACAAAACAAGGTTACAAAATTTACTTCTCAATAGGGAAAGCAAATTTGTTATTGGACTACAGGAAAGAATTTAAAAAGAGTCGGAGCAACAATGAATCCTCTAACACACAAAAAAAATAGGATGACAGAATAAGTATGACAGATATTTCACGAGAGCCATCTAAAGCATGCCATTTCTGCTACTTGGGTTTGGCAAAGAAAATATATGAAGGACGAGCCAATGTCTATTTGGTGAGCTAGTAAATAATTGGGGAAAGGATTAAAAGAAAAAGCACAAGAGTCCAAAGCCCCAAAGTCCAATCAGAATTGGAAGAAAACAGAACAGAATTGGATAGAAGCCGAGCAGATAATAAACAAATTCCTTAACTCACATGTATATCAAAGAAGAAGTCCTGGATCAAATGGGAATCCTTATTAAAAAGTAAGAAACAGAAATCAAATAAGATGAATTGAATTCACAAACCTTATAAGCACATCAGAAAGAGCATTTGTACCAGCTGGAACATGAACAATGTGGCTGGTATCATTATTGTTCACAGCTGCAAGGAGTGCTTCCAGCTTCTCTGTCTTCCCCTCATCTTCCTCACCGAAATTGACAATGTCAAGTGCAACACTATTCTTTTTTAACTTTCTTCCAATCATCTCCAATACTTTCTTCTCATGCTTGACAGGACTTTAGAAACCATGAAATGAGATAATTAGATGAGAAAATAGCTACAAACAAATGAATTAAATATTTCAGAAAGGGACAGTTTTTTGTACCTTCCAGCAAAGACAATAATCCTTTGCTGCTGCTTCTTATTTTGCCGATGCTTAAGAGCCAATTGTGCCACCTGAATGCCAGCGGCTAGGTTCATATCACCACCTATTTCTAATCCTAAATCAGGAAGAAAAATAAGAAAGAGAAATCAGCTTTTTCACAATCAGGATAATCCAAGCACAATAGTACAATAAATACATAAAAAAAGTACGATGCTAGATTTTTATAAATATTTTTCAATCTAACGTAACTGAGGTTTAAAGAAGACCAAGTTACATTGATACACACAAGGTAAGAGAAAAGGTACATAGAGGAGGAATAAAAACATATTAAGATAACAACTAACCATGCATGCAAGCTAATATCTTGCCCAGATCACTGGTAGGAGTGACCAAAACACGAACCCCCTTCCCGGCCATGGTGAGAACTCCCACTGTATTTTCTGGATTAGACTGAATTATCAACACAAAAATTATCAGCACAAGTGAACCCGATGCACTTAATCACCCAAGCATCAAATCTACAATGGAACACTAGAACAAAAAGTAAGAGCTTCCTACATCAATTTGGGAAACACCGTTCCTACATCATGTATCAATAACTCCATTAATATGCTTGTAAGAAATCTTGTTTCACCAAATTGATATTTCAGTTATGGTTTATTAACAAGGTACCCAACATTCATTATTTCACCATATTCACAAGTGAGAAAACTGAAACCTCCAGTTATCCAGCAGATTCACAAATAACACAGCTCTAAATTACAAACTTCCCAGCTAACATTGATACATAATTCTCATCTCTAAAGCGTGAAATTTGAGTATTTGATTTGCAAATAATTACCATTTCTCCTATTTCTACTGAAAAACAACTAAATTATTAAAAAAGCAATGATTTACCACGAACCTGAGTTTTGGCACCGCAAATAAGATTGACAGCGTCAGCTTGAGCTTGGAATCGAGAAGGAGAATAATCCCCGTTTCGCATCCATTCCGAATTGTCGATACAGATCATCGTCGCCTATCGAATCCAAAATAACAATTACCAATAATAATAACAACAATTAATAATAACAATGTTGAAGTAACAGCAAGAAAGAAAAACCCTAATTGCTTACAGGGGATAAAAAAGGGGGAAACGTAGGAATGGTGGTGTTGGGGATTCGCTGAGGAAGGAAGAGAATCAGGGCTTACCTCGAGCACCATAGTTGCAGGATTCAGAAGCGAAACGAAGCCAAAGATCGAATTTTTCGAGAGCAAGCGAGTTCTTTTCGGATGTATTGAAGAACTATCGAGGTTTACTTGCTTAGTAGGGGAAGAGCTATTTTCGCGAAGAACAAACTTTTATATATAAAAAAATAAATAAATATTTATTACAGGTTAATTATTTTGTTTTGCCAAATATTAAGGAAGTGCCGCTATTTTTTAGAAAAATATATGCATAAGCCGGTTTACAAATTTGAAAAAACATAAGTTGAGTTGTTATAATATTTAGAATTAATCTTAAATAAGATTATAAAAAAACAGTTTTTTGATCTAATAAAAATATTAAACTAATTTTGCCATTCTTTTTAACAGATATATTAAAATAAGGTAAAAACTCATGTGCAGTTCACTTCACGTGAAATTGATAACTGAGAATCTTAAATGATTTGATTGATTTGACTAAATTTTCATCTAACGACTATCAATTATCAACTTCACGTGAAGTCGACTGCACCTGAATTTTCACCTTAAAATAATAATTATTATTTTTAAAAATATATTGGGATAGAGTGATTGGAATCACACAGGTTTTAAATTTAAAAAAGAAAAAAAGATTAAATAAGAGTGATGATACAATTAGAATTCATTAGGTTTTTTATAAAGTATATTTTATATTTTAATATATTATATAAATAATTAATTTAGTTATTTAGTAGTTAATTTTTGTATATATTTAATAAAATTTAAATTTAAAACTATTTAATTTAACTAAAAATAATATTTATTACTCTAACTTCTTCTAACATAATTGAATTCTAAATTTTTAATCACAACTCTAACTTCACCTCACTTTCAATTCCCAACCCTTCACTAATACTTAACTATCCTTTTCTTTTCCTTCTTTTTCTCATTTGAAGTAGGTTAGGAATAGAATTGTGGTTGAAAATTTAGAGTTAGATTAAAAAAAGTAATTTAAAAATGTTAGATAGTTTTTTATTATCCGAATAGACAGTATTATCCATTAGAATCCATCTTTATAGGTACAACATCAGTTTAATTGTTTTTTAGATAAATTTTTGTCAATATTATAAACATCTATCTATCTTTCTATCTAATATAAAAGTTAATACCTTTTTTTTTTTACAATGAGTTTAAGTCAATTTTTTTTTTGTTAATGATATCATATCAGCAATTTTAATTATTTAGTAAAAGATGAGAATTATTCAATTAAAATATTTTGTACTAATTAAATACAATAAATATATATTTAAAGTGTCATAATAATAATTATTATAAAAATTCTGCTACAAATATTTAAATTCTACTACTTATATATGTTAAGATTTTTATTATTATATTATTTAATTTATTTATACATGGAGCATAAGACTCTTATTACTTTTCATTTTTAATTTCTCGTACTAATTAGAAAAATTCTTTCAAGTAATTTTAAATTTGACACATCTTAATAGGTACAATCAAATATATCGTGATTATAAAGTTAATTTATTATTTTATATTATATTTTTTGTATTTTTCATTCTCATTCATTTATTTTTCTTTAATTATTTACAAACTAAAAAACGTTGCATGAAAAGATAAAGTATGACAAATAAAAAAAATATAAAAATAAAAACAATAAATAAAAATATAATTTTGTATAATTCTAATATAAAAAATCTATGTTTTTTTTTTCTAAAAAAAATTTGAATTCTTAAAACAATAAAATAAATTTCAAGTTGCATTATATTTTTAGTTGAATAATCATATAGAATTATACACAAATTATTAAATAAATATTTTGCAAAATAATTTTAATATAAAACACTTTAAATTTAACATTAACTTACATATTATCTAATCAATCTATAAATAATATAATACTTATTATAATACAATATATAGCCTCTCTGTGTATGGAGCGAATCTCACCTTAGTTCATAAATAAAAATGATAACTTATTCTTATAGTCATACCAAACTCATTTAAAATATGTTCACCATTAATTAAAAAAAAATTATCTGTATTTGCTGATCAATCTTGTTTAGCTAAACTTATTATTTTGGAGCATAATCCTCTTCTCACCTCAATCACCCAAATAGAAGAACCTAGTAATAGTATTAACCTCATTCTTCACTTTTAGCCTAGTTGATCTAAAATTTGGAGAAAATGCTATTTGTATATTAAAATCAGTTTTATGTATAAATACATATGTGGTTTAATTTATTTTCAATGTGTATTTGTATTTTAACATGTATTTTATACTAGTGGCTGAATTTGGTGGCTGATTTTGGTGTACACTTAGCATAATCCAAAATTTGGTCTACCAACAATAAACATATCAAAGTCTATTACTTAAGATAATCAACCAATAATACAATAGATTTTCTATGCAAATGGACATGAGAAATAAGAAATTAACAAGGATTTTGTCTGTTATTAATGGTTGTTCCCATTAATATAGTCCTTGAAGATTACAATTGCATTACAAGTTTACAACATATAGTTGCATTTCTTATAATTAAGGATAATAGATATACATACATACTATAGCTAGTGAGAACAATGAAAGTAGTTAACATGGATATTCATACAGAAAATATCAAAACCATTATTCAGATGAAATTAATGGATCCATGATCCTTTTATTGATTAGAGATCATTTTTCACTTTTGGTGCTTTCACTGGAAATTCATTCTTTATCCAGTCCAAATAACCTCCTCCCATGTTATTCACATCCTTATAACCCTGCCAAATTAAATTTCACAACAAAATCCAATCAATATAAACAAGTTAATTTCCTCATCCACATTGGTTGGTTCATACAATATGACAAAGCTAAGAGAATAAAAGAAAAATAAAGAAAAGCCAAAAACTAGCTTTTAAACATTGTTCATATTATTGATAGAGGACATCAACAAGGTTCTTAATTCATCATTTTTCTAAAAAACTACCCTTTTTAGAGTCGGATTGAGTCAAATTAATCGAGTTTCTAGTAATAAAATTAAGATATCTAAAAAATATTAAACGAACAAATCATAAAAGTTTAAACAAATTCGATATATAAAATTCGTTTGGATTTTCATAATCTCAATTCAAAGAACTACTTTTCATCTAATTAAGCCTTCTTAATAATATTATTATATGAGATAAAATCACCTTAATTAGGCCTTTGTCTCTATTGTCCATTCAGATAAATAATTATGCATATATTAAAAAATACAAAATGAATTTTTATTTTTTTATATTTTTTTTTAGAATTTTGATTGAAGAATGTGTTGAAGTAATTGTTGATATGAACTTTCAAGTTACCTCAGCAAGAAGATCAGCAGTTGCATAAAGAGACCTCACCCCACTCTGGCAACCCTAAAAAAAAGAAGAAACAAACACACATAGAATATCATAGCAATATGTATTAAGAAACCAAAAAAAGAAAAAAAAAGAAAAACTATTGACAATGAAAATAGATTTCAAATAAATTTACCACAATGATGTGATCTTCTTTCTTACAAGCAGATGAAACCTCCTTCAAAAACTCCAGGTTCTTTACCCTTCCTGTTCCTCAAAATCACATTAGTTAAAACATTCTAACCATAACAAGCACGAAAAATAGTTATTTTTACTAACGTATTATGATCTTTGACTGTTTTTCGAATTTTGTTATCAAGAATTTGACTAATTCGGCTTGAAGAACTATGACAATCTCTCTTAACACAAAACGGAAGATTAATTACTGTAGATTTTAATGTTACTAGTTATTTTTATTAACGTGACAGTATATGATTAGATTTATCACATCATTGAAAAATTCTTTTAGATTGATAGTGTTTAAGTATAATTTAAAATAAAAAAATTCAGCATACCCTGTGGTGTATTAAACATGTATGGAATGTTGATAATCTTATCTGCATCCACATGTCCTTTCTGGAACTCTTCCACAGTCCTAACAATTTGCAATATCAAAGAAATACCAGCATGAAATCTTAAAATAAATCCAAAAAATTCAAAGAGACCCAGAGATATAAAGAAAAATATAAATCTTACCTAACATCTAGATAAACATGGCCATTCTGGATAAGACCCTTAGTTGAAATTACATCAACTGTGGCAACCTCAACTTTTGGGCTAAAATCAAGAACCATAGCCAAGAATAATCAGCAACTCAAGTACTCAACCAAATGAAATTATTTCAGAAAAAACTATTGGAATAATGATGAATTTGTAAGCTAATTAAGCAAATATTTGTTACCTTTCGGTTCCAATTGAACCCATAGTAGAGATAAGCAATATCTATCTACAACATAGAAAGAAAAACTGGTGAATGAGGATATATATAATATAAGAATTTAATTTTGATGTACTATCAGTGTAACTTTACACGTATATCGAATTACACGATGTTACATCAATAAAAATAAATATCTTTTAACCGTATAATTCAAAAGAACGGATATGATTGCACAACTGTATAAACACTATAATATGTTACACATCTCATCATCCAATGATAGAAAAAAGTGAATTGATTCAGTATATAAATTACTTGGAACATAATTGATAAATGGAAAGAGAGATTATGCTTATGCTTTATGCACCTAGACGGGTTAATTGCAAAAGAGTGTGCTTGAGTGTGAGATTGGAATTGAGAAAGGATCCATTATTTGTGGAAAGGTTAGTTAAGTGGGGTGTGATTACACAAATATGATAAGAAAAAAAAAAAAAAAGCCAATGATTTTGTAGTGGAAATGAAATAAAATAAAATAAAATGTAGAGATGAATAGATTGGTAGATAAAGAAATGAAATAATAAATGGCAATTGAATTGCGTGATGCGTCAGCTTGATTTGTTGCGGAGTGTGTGTAGGATTCCAGTTAAGTTGTTGATTCCTGCATGGAAGGGAATCACACAAAAGAGATATTGCTAGATTCTCTTCTTCTCCCTTTTCTTTAATGTAGTTATTAGTATAAATTGAAAAATAATACATATAGGTAGCGTTTGTTTTGAAGTACTAGGACAGAGATTGAGAGACTGAGACTCATCTGTCCCTAAAATTTCAATATTTTAGTACCTCCAAAAAGTAAGGACACAGTGGACTGAAATTTTTAGAGACAGATACTGAAACTTTAATAACATTTTATACCTAAAATACCTTCATTTCAATTAATTAATTCCAATTTTACATTTTGTACAAATTAAATTAGAGTTTCATTCTTGTTTTAATTTATGTCTCCCACTTTGCACCAAACAGAATACTGAGATTTATTTTTGTCTCTGTCTCTTAGTCCCTGTCTCTCAGTTTCAGTCTTTCAGTCACCGTCTCTCCACCAAACGCTACCATAGGGACACAAAATAAATCATCGAATAAGTTATAAGATATCGTTTGGAAGAGAGATCGAAACTAAGAGATTGAGATTAAGAGACAGAAAATGAAATAAATCTTAGTATTATATTTAGTGTAAAGTGGGAGACAAAAACAGAAATAAGAATGAAGTTATAATTTAATTTGCACAAATGATAAAGTTGAAATTAATTAATTGAAATTGAAGCATTTTAGGTATAAAATGTTATTAAAGTTTCAGTTTCTGTTCCCAAAAATTTTAGTCTCCTGTGGAGGTACTAAAATTTTGGGACAGAAACTGAAATTTTAGTACCAATCTCTCTGTTAACAAACATGATACTTATTCTCAATCTCTCAGCTTTGTCACAATATGTCAAAACAAACGTTACTTAATGTATTTACGTATAAATATATATTGTTTAATTCATTTTTAATGTATATTTTATAGAATAATATTACATATCTAAATTTTTTTTAACCAAGTTCAATTAAGTTGGTCTAATATAAAAAAAAATCAGTTATAACTAATATTATTCAAAATCTTATTATTTAACTTGGTTAGATTTAATTCGTTAAAAAACTTGAATGCGGAATATTACTCTAATATATATTTTATGTGAATTATTGATTTAGTAGTTATTTTTTAGTATACAGGTAGAATAATTAAACTTTAAACTCTTTGACATTAACTAAAATGAATTTCTACTATTAGTAAAGTTATGAAAATGTTTTATGTATTTTAAAAATTAATCATTGATAAGCAAGTAGTTACCTATATTTATACATGTATTAGTTCATATTTTTTAAATTAAATAATTAATCATAAAAATAATGTATCTTAATAGAATAATTAAATTTGTAATAGACTAATCAAATTTATTTAAATAAAAATGTTTCATCAAATACTAAATATATAATTTTATACGTGAAGATTATAGTGGTTGATTTTGATTCTACAAGTAAAATGATTGGTAAAATTAATATACCAAGATGGCATTCCAATATTCATAAGCAGAGAGAAAGTGAATAATTAAAAAAAAAAGTTTTTAAAATTCAATGCTTATTTTTTATTTTGTTTTTATAAGTCCCAAAGTTACCTTAATCACAATACATAAGTGTAAGTAGTACTATTTAGCTCCAGTTTTGGTAACCAACTTAATTAAGCTTCTTTTGATAAAATAACTTAAATAATAAATGACTCCGTTACAAGTAACTTATAAATAAGTTATTTTGTGTTTGGATTTTTAACTCTAAAAGTGCTTATTTTATAGAAATGTGATGAAAAGTAGAAGTATTATGAGAGAAGTCATTTTTTTTAACTTCTCTATAAGCTCCTAAATAGCTTCTTAGAAAGTTACCATTTAATTTTAAAAATTGCACCCGACATTAATACTACTACTTTTCATAAGCCAAAAATAAAAAAAAGTTATTTCTAAAATTTTCCAAAGAGGCCCTTATTTCCATGTGGAAATAAGAATTGAGACAAAAAGTCTATTTCAATGGCTATGAATACATCAACAAGGATGGGCAAAAAATATAACTTTTGAATTGTGAGAATAATCTTTCATCATCATAGAAAATTAAATATGGATGAAGATGAGGTATGGAACAAATTAAACAATGGGAAAACTATTCATTGTCTACCTCACTAGTACTACCCATTATATTATTCTTATCACTTTATCATGCATAATTTTAAACTTTTTACATAATCTTCATTTACTTTTTTATTGTTATGTTTTTTGTTTTTATGAACATCACATTAAATAATGAGTGCATTGAAAATCACTTTTTCTTTTGGGGATTATATGCCTCTGTTTCTTAAAATTACTTATGGTGTAATTAAAAGTAATAAAGAAGAAATATTAATGTCTCTCTATCCTTGAAAGTTGAAACAAAAATTTCCCCTTATCTTCGATTACTATCTCAACAGAAATTAATAAAAATACTGGTAAATATATATATAAATTTTATTTCTTAATTTTTTTTAATTTACTTCAAATATATTTTTAATAGTTAAATTTAAAAAAAATATATAATCAATTCAATAATAATATTTAATAACTAAGAGTTAGTGATAAAATTTTGTGTCTAACATGGTTGTATTAAAAATTGTCTTTATAAATTTATTACTAAATTAATTCTAAATTTTGAATATATTTTATGGAAATTGAAAACTTTTGCAATATAATTAAAACGAAATAAAACTTATGAATATTTTTAAAATTTTTAACAAATTTTAAAGGCAAAATATAGATTTTATCTTAAAAATATTTATCCTCTTCTAGAACTTGATATGTAAATAAATTTTACTAATCTCACTAAAATCGTTTTGAAAAAAAATATAAAATATTATTTCATTCTAAATTATAATAGAATTATTTCACATACATTGTCTCTTACACTTAAAATATTTTTTTACTAATAATTTTAACTTTTGATTTTATTATACGAACTACTAACTAATATTTACCCGCCACTTTTACATGTCGTTTACTCCATAGACGACAAAACCTAGCAAGCGTTCGCTCTCGTCGAGCTTCCATGGAAGAAGACGCTCCAACGCTGCCATTGCCAGAAGCTTTCCTTCAATTCCTCGAAGCCAATGGCCTCGACCCTTCGATTTACACTGCAATCGATTCCACCCCACGATTCATTCGGTAATCCCAATTTCCCCCTTTTTTCACATTGTTTTCAATTTTGCTACTTTTTATTAAAAACAATTGTAACTTTTGGGTTGGAAAGGTTGAAACCCGGATTTGATGCTTGTGTTGAAGAGGTTGAAAAAGAGGTGAAGTGCAAACTTGAGAAAGTGCAATGGTTGCAAGGGTTTTACTCTCTTCCACCTCATGTTCAAATTGCTGGTTCTAGGGCATATCAAGAAGGGAAAGTAAGTGAAGAACGATTTTATTTAATACTGTTTAAACTCTTTGTCTTTATATTCAAAATTTAAAACCCCATTTTTGCAATTTTTGTTGTTAACTTTTTGTATAGTTTATTACCTTATTTGTAGCTTGAGCCATTTTGGGAGTTTTTTTCTATAATGTTATTTTTTATCTTTAGGGAATGAATTGGTATTTTTTATTATTTGTTTTTCTAGATATATGGAATTGATGCATCTTCGGGAGCTGCTGTTATGGCTTTGAATGTATCACCTGGGGATCATGTCCTTGATCTATGTGCTGCTCCTGGTAAAAAATTTCTTCCTCTTAAACTGTGCTAAGTCTTCACTTTCATTAATTTATATAATGTTAAAATCTTAGAAAAAGTACTATAAAAAGATTGTAAAAGGAAATATTATATGAGGGGGAACTTTTAAATGTGATTTAGTAATTTGCCAGATATGATTATGATGGTACTCCTTCAAAATTGATTTTTTTTAGGGGCTAAACTTTGTATGATACTTGACCTGCTTGGGGACTTGGGCTCTGTGACCGGTGTAGATGTTGCAAGGCATCGTTTGGCTGCATGTAGAACAATGCTGCAGAAATATGCATTGGGTGATCGATGTCGGCTTTTTGTTGCTGATGGAACAACATTTTCAGTTATTCCTGTGGGATCTCGTTCTGATTGCAAATCATGTAATTGAAAATTAAGTTGGAATAGAGATAGTCAATATTGGAATACTACTGTGCTACAAATTTAGTATCATATTCTTGCTCATTATCATACGTTCCTGAAATGTTTTCATTCTGTCTAGTATCAAACAGTTGAATCTGGATTGGAAGAGAAAGATGATGTGTTCAAGGAGTGGACCTCAAGAAGACCATGGAAAGAGAGGAGAAAAGCAAATAGAAGTGGTATTCCACAGTCACTGTCAAAGTCTCAGCCTCCTGAGCTCATATATTATGGTCGCCATTCGGGAGTAATTGGTCTTGCTAAAGGAGAGCTATATAAGACTGTATCTGATGTTGAGATGGGAAGTCATGGATATGACAAGGTAACTGGTAATTCATTCGAGTTAATGTTTCTTAGTTATTTGCTTTATTCTACCATGATAATATGTTGGATTTGGTGTAGGTCCTTGTGGATGCAGAATGTACTCATGACGGTTCAGTTAAACATATTCAGAAGTTTGAAAATTGGGGCTGGGGGACTTTTCAACGTCGAGTACTAGATGCAGAGAGGACTGATAACTTGCATGTTCTGCAGGCAAATGATTCATCCTTATTCCCTTGATCCATAATGCATCTTTTCTCACTAGTTATGACAGATTATATCATGATTGATAACCCTCTATGCTCTATTAAGTTAATCACGGTGGAACTTATCATTGCTGAACTGAGGCTCCTTCACTTGAATATCTGATCCTAAATGATCAAGCACCGAGCTTAAGCTTACAAGCTAACTCTTTTAATATTTCCAGGCTTCATAAAGAATGTAATAGAGATAACATGGGATTTTACACATGGTGACTAACATATATTACTTTTAAAACTAACATACTTTTCGTTCCTTTCTGCAGTTGAATCTTCTCCGTAATGGTTTCAGACTACTAAAAGTTGGAGGCTCACTTGTTTACAGCACTTGCAGGTACCTTTAAATTTTTAAATTCTTTGGTATTTCGAATGAAGTAAAAAATACGTGCACAGAAACACACACTATCATGTGATTTATTCTCACAAATACCTTCTTTGTTTATTAGCTTAACATTGGCTCAGAATGAAGATGTGGTGGAACATTTCTTGAAGGAAAATGTAAATGCTGGTAGGATTCTCATGCCTCTATGTGTGAAGCGTCAACCATATATTACTAATAATCTAAAATGATATTTTTAGCAGCTTTACCATGCTTTTTGTTTTTTTGGTCTAGTGTTATAACTTATAAACATGGTTTATGATACTATGTTATATTGTCGTCCCAATTAAACCAACCCCAAAGGGCAGTGCTTGGAGTCGGTGGTGGTTGTTCACTCATGCTATGTATAATATATGAATTTGGATCGTCTAAATTTTAAATTTTTACTTTAGAGGGTAAAGTGTGATCTCTCACCCTTGAATGGTTTTTCTCTCATATATTCTCTTGGTCCTACTTATGAAATAAATGGTGAGAGATTACACTTTACACTCTAAAATGAAATTCAAAATTTAGAGGATCCAAATCCATAATATATTTATTTCTTTTCATGTCTTTCAAAATAGTTATCATACGACATACATATTGTTGAGGTTTTTTCTTTTCTGATGTTTGACATTATTATGCAGAGTTGGCAGAGATAGATGGTGGTGCCAGAAATTGGCCTTGCAAAAGTGGTGGGATACCAAAAACATGGCGATTTGACCCCTTAACATCTCAAACTAGTGGACTTTTTGTTGCCAAGTTCACAAAAGTAGCCATTTAATCTCTTCGGCTGTCCCCAAAGTATTTTATTTATTTTCAGTTGCCAAAAAATTTTAGATATGTACCAGATGCATTAGAAAAATTCATTCACAAAAGTTTTCGTTTGAGTATTATCAAGATCTAGTCGATTTAGTTAAAGGAATTTAAAAATATTGTTATTCAATCGGATGTTTGTGCTTTTAAAATTATTAATAGAGTGAAAAGCTGAATTAAACACTTTTTTTGTGTGAAAAGAATTAAACATTTTTGTTGTTGATATGATAAAAACATATTTGAATTTGAAAATTCTTATGCTTATGGTGTCTACAGATTAAGTCAAAATAGCTTTCAATTATTATGCTTGGAAAAAGAAAACGTTACACAAAGTATAGAAGAGTCTCTCCATGAAGACAAACCAAACTAGCAATTCAGTACAATCTCGCAGAGTGGCAATGTCATTCCAAACTCGTTGGCCACTTGCAAGTTGCAACAGAAGTGTACAGCAGGAATCAAATCAAAGTGAAAACCTTTGTCATCCTCATCAAATTTAAAATTGAGATTCGATCAAACTACTTTGCTCTAAAATGTATCAACTAGTTTATGCATGTTAAATCACATTTATGCAAACGCAACAAAATGAAAATCTAGTAACAGGAATACAATTGAAAGAATAAAAATAAAAAGAATATGTTGAGGCATGGATTTGCAAGGGGCAGGCTATGTAGAAAGTTACCAATCAAAGATTATGAGTGGGATGTGAGCAATCTTGGGCCACTCTTTCCCTTTCTTTCTCTCACAACTTGCTTTTAACATTGGGCATCCCCGAATTTCTAGACGTGAAATTGAGGAGGGCAGCCTTTCTTTTGGCAGTGACTTGAGCTTGTCACATTCATACAACGAGAGAGTTTTGAGAGAGGTGAGATGCTGAAGCCACTTCCCATCCAAATGTTGTATTTCACGTGCTCCTTCTATTTCCAGCATCCGAAGAGAATTGGGCAACAGAGGCACTTGTATTTCCATCAGCTTCTTAACCAGATAATCACCTTTAATACTCAAATATGAAAGAGAAGTGAGTCGGTCCAAGCCCCACTTGGTGATAGCTGTATTGCTGTAAACCCCTTCTTCATTGCCGACAGTTAGTTTCCTTAAATTGATAGGCAAACCCTCTTCTGCAATGGATTCCAAATTCGGAACATCACAAATATATAATGTTTGGAGGCCACTGAGATTATTAATTGGTTCTGGTAATGAATTAATCTTCTCGCAACTCGTTACCATAAAATAACTCAGGTTAGGAGTGGACGAATCGAGTAGGGAAATCGACTCCAGTTCAGGACACCCATATACTTGGAGATCTTCAAGAAACATGAGAGACTGGCTTGCTGCTGCTTCTTCCGAAATTGAAATTGATTTCAAATGTTTACATTTCCAAAGTATAAGACGCTTGAGCACAGGGAGAGAACCTAAGGGAAATGACGTCAGCGAGCAACAGCTACTCATTATCCTCAGACCCTCAAGTGCCTTGCAACTCTGAAGGAACTCATGACTTGGGAATTCAAGCTTCTTACAATATTCGATAGAAAGTGTCTTTAACGCTTTGGGCAGACCATTGCTCGGGAAGGACGTCAGAGAACGAATTCGAACTAGAGATAATTGTTGAAGAGAGTTAAAATTGAATAGATTCAATGGTCTCATTATGTTTCTGTTATCCACTTCTCCTGAAAACTCTGATTCAAGTACACAACAATCCTCTACATCAAGTCTAACCAAGCACGGAAGATTGCTGGGTAAATTTCCTTTCAGTTTCGGACAGCTTCTCAGAGATAGGTGTGATAGACGGGGAAACTCAGTAGTTATACCATCTATCATGTTCCATTCCTCCCACTCTGCCATCGACTCAAAGCTCAAAGTCTCCAAGGAGGGAAAGGGTTGGAATGAAGGGGAATTACCTCCGTAAAATTCAGACCCAATACTCTTCACTGATTTCATACCCGAAATGAAGAGTTCTTTTAGACTCTGTAGTCGTCCCAGAGGTGGCAATGAAGAACAATGACGGCAATCTTCAATCCACAAACTCACTATGTTGCCAAACGAGGAATCACCCAACCAATTTGGGAAACTAGTTCCACCATAGCATTTAACAGTCAATTTCTTCAAATTAGTTGAGGGTTGCAGATGTTCAAGTACAACTTGATGGGACTCTTCCAAAGTGGAATGACTCCATTTCAACAATAACTCTTTAATTTGCTTTTTCTCCTTCAAATTAGCTTGACAAGCATCAGACGGATCAATAACATTTTCTAGTTTTGAGATGCAGAGTTCTCCTTGTAAAAGGGGAAATTTTCTCAATTCTGCAAGCTTCAGTCCGTTTTGTTGTTTGCTGACAATAAAACGACTCAGACTTTGCAGATTTTCTAGTTTGGCTATTTCTAAGGGCATCTCCTGCAAATTAGTACCATCAATATCAAGGCGGCGTAGATTCACCAATTTTCCCATCCCCTTGGGCAACTCTTTAAGATTCATACAATTATCAATAGCAAGGCGGCGTAGATTCACCAATTTTCCCATCTCCTCAGGCAACTCAGTAAGAGCATCACAATAAGATAACAACAAGGTCTGTAGATTGTAGAGCTTGCATATTGCAGGAGGTAACATTTTAATTCCAGTGAAAGATAGATCTAGATGTCGCAAGTGCTTTAAATCGCCAATAGAATTCGGCAAAACAGTGATATTCCAGTAGCTTGACAGGGATAACACCCGCAACTGTTTCAATGCTACCAACAACTCATGCAATACCCCATTCACTAGGAAATGGCCCCCATACCGGTTATCAAATGGTAATGGTAATGCTAGGAGTGTACGAAGACCTTTCAATCCATGAAAGGAATCAAGTTCGCCAAAATGGTTAAACATATTTTTATCATAAGATAAATGACGAATTTTGTTTTGATTTTCAACGGCCTTTTGATCCTCGCACCTCTTACAATATGGAGAAGAAACCATGGTTGCCAAATCGTTGATGAGGTCATGCATTTCAAAGTGTTGCCCATCAACAGATCGTCGTATCAACGACCTTGCTACTAGTTCATCAAAGTATTCACCGCCTACTTCTTCAATGCTCTTCTCATTTTGGGACACACAAACAAAGCCTTGCGCCATCCATAGCTGAACTAACGCCTCTTTTTGCAGCTTCGAGTTTTTTGAGAAAATTGCACAATAAGCAAAGCATTGTTTCAAAGAAGCTGGAAGGAAATGATAGCTCAAAAGAAGAGCTGGCTGCACGTCTTTCACTGTAAGATTCCAAATGTTGCTGTTTAAGACTTTAGTCCAGTGCTCGCTTGATACCTTTCTGCCAAGAAGACCCCCCAATGCAACCGCAGCTAATGGCAAGCCACCACACTTTTCGGCAATTTTTCTACCAATTTCTTCAAAGTTGGATGACAGTTCATTGCATTTGTGTGCTCCAAATGCATGTTTGGAAAGTAAAGTCCAACAATCTTCATTGGCCAATGGTTCCAGACGGCAGGTGCGCATAGCTTTTACATTATCCACAACATCTTGATGTCGTGTTGTAACAATGATTTTGCTTCCCATTTGTCCAACATTAAAAATGGGCATCAAATTGGTCCAAGCAACATACTCTGCATTCCATATATCATCCAAGACAAGCAGAAATCTTTTACCCGACAAGTTCTTTTGCAATTCTGCTCGCAAGGCATCGAAGTTATCCAAATTTGTTGCTGCAGATGTGATAGATTCAAGAAGAGATTTTGCCAACTTGACAACATCAAAATCTTTGGAGACAGATGCCCATGCTTTCACATCAAACTTTGCTTTAACTTGAGGATCATTGTATAGGAGTTTAGCAAGAGTTGTTTTTCCGAGGCCTCCCATGCCAACAATGGCAAGCACTCCTATTTTACCGCCACCATCAGCAACAGCATCTTCTGACAGCAAATACTCTTTAAGATTATGCTTTTCATCATCTCTCCCACAAATAGCAGAATCATCCACCGCAGAGTTTGTAGGTGTTGTGCGCCAATCACTACCAGAGACACCTTTCTGTAGTAGAAGGATGTGAGCTCTTTCTGCAAAGTCATTTAATCTTTCAATCAATTTCTGCATCTGAGAATTGATCTCTCCATAAGGCCGCTTGAATGGATAGCAAAGGACCTTCCTCACCTAAATTACAAGAATATGGATATTGAATAAGATACAACAATAATGTGTTTTGCAAAAATGTTACGGTACACAAAAAAATATAGATACTAAATCATTCATTATTTATTTTTTTAATTTATTTTCAATAAGTTTTTTTTTTTTAATTTTAACATATGTTATATACGAGTGACTATTTTTTAAAAACACATTACATGATAGTTTATCTAATAAAATTATAAAAACTGATATCTTGGTATGATGACTAATTTATATGAATCGGTACAATAAAAATATGAATGAACGAACAAATTACACTTGGATCATATTATTTATGTCAGTATTTATTTTTTTATTTATTTTTTAAAATAAATTTTATGTAATATACTAAAAAGCCATTATTATTAATTATGAAATGAATAAAATGTCTTTTTGACCAATTTCATAAAAAGAAAACTAATTTTGACAAAAAAATTTAATTCATTTTATAAAAGTACAAAAATACCCTCAATTAATTTTTCTTTTAAGATAATATTATTTAATTAGATTGTAAATTATAAATTTAATTTTAAAATAACTAATATACCTTTTAGTTAATTATAAGACTAAAATACCTCCTTTAAACATTAAGTTTAAAAAGACTGAAATACCTTTTTAAGGATTAACTTAAAAACTAAAATAACTTTTTAGAATTAATTTTGTTTACTTTTATTATAAATAAATTTTATTTTGATTTTGAAAAGACTAATATATTTTTTTTGTTAATTTAAAAAGACTAAAATTTTTCTTTTAAGATAATATTCTTTAATTGTATTAAAAATTAAAATTTGATTGTAAAAATACTAAAATAACCTCTTTTATTTTAAAAAGATAAAAAAATTCTTAGTATTAATTATAAAAAGATTAAAACACTCTTTTAGAATTAATATTATATTATTTAACAATTAAAACGAGTGTAACAGCAATAAATTCATATTTACTTTTATAATCTCTATGTTTTTTTTCCTTTAATTTTCAAAGAATATATTTGGATTTAATCCTTGCAAATCTTTTCTTAGCAAATTAAGTGGTATAAATCACATTATGATGATATCAAATAGAACTCCTAATACAATATTTCGATTAGAGTGATTGCTATAACGTGATTATATTACGTCTACACAAAAAATTAATTATTAAATAAATTATTTATAAAAATATATATTAAAATATAAATTATAAATAAATTAAAATATATTTATATATAAATATAAATATATAATAGTTGATTTTTAACATGCATATAATATTTTTGACTAAAATGCTATCACAATTTTAATTTTTCATTGATATTTAATGTATAAAAAAATCATAAGTTTAAAAATATTGTGTTTTATATATATTCTTGCAAAATTCTTAAAAAATACTACATGCAGCTTAAAAAATTAGTGAATAAATTAATTATTATATATTTATATATAAATATAATTATTATTTAATTTATTTTTAAATTGTATATACTTAGATCTAATTTTTGCATATCTTTTCTTAGTAAATTAAATGATATAAATCACATTATGATGGTATCAAATGGAACTATTAATATAATATTTTGATTAGAGTAATCTGCTATAACATGATTATATTATATCTATACAAAAAATTAACTACTAAATAAATTATTCATAAAAATATATATATTAAAATATAAAATATATATATTAAAAATAGTTAAACAAAATATTTTATATGTAAATATATAATAACTTATTTTTGATATATATAAAATAATTTTTTACTAAAATGTTATCATAGTTTTAATTTTTTTATTCATATTTACTGTATAAAAAATAATAAATTTAAAAATATTATGTGTTTTATATGTATTCTTGCAAAATCCTTAATCTTATAATAAAATACTACATGTAACATAAAAAAAAATCAATCAATAAATTTATTATAATATTTATATATAAATACAAATATTATTTAATTTATTTTAATTTATATTTTAATATATATATATTTTTTATATAAATAATTAATTTAATAATTAACTTTTTATGTACACATAATATAATATAATTAATTTATGGTACACAAAAATCATCATCAAATGAATTGACTGCAATTAAGCAACGAGAATACAAAGAAGAGTGCTAGAAACAGTAAATTTTGTAATTTATAGATATCAATTAATTATTATTAATATTTTTAATGGTATGAGATTATATATAATGATGTAAGATTATTTATTTATTTTTTAATTAAGTGCGATTAGATTTTAATAAAAATACTTGTATCTAAACTTTCTGGTGTAAGATATACGGTAAAAATGAGTTATTTGCGCGCGCACCTTCACGGCAAGGGAACGGCGGGGAACATAGCGGGCTTCCACTTTGCGACGGAGAGCCTCGGTGGCAACGTCGTCGAGCAAGTCGTCAGCATCAAAGAGAGCTTGAGTGAGGTCATCAAGCCATGCCTTCACAGCAGCGTTCTTGATCTGCTTTTCCTCAGCATCACTCAGAAAAGCTTGAAGAATTCGCATCGTCGATTCCAGCTTATCCAGCTGTGACTCATCCAGATTCTTGCTCCCATAGAACTCCGAAATCTCAGTTGTGATCTTCCCAATCATTGCTTCCACAGCAGCCGAGAGCAACGCTTCTCCCACAGCAGCAGCAGCCATGTTTTTCTCCTTAGCTTCGAATTCCGATTCAACTCACAGTATTTGGAAACAAATGCAATGTGGGAACGAAGCAAAGAGAATGTGATTTTTTTTATCGTTAGATTAGAAGCTTTCTTCCGTTAAAAGTAAGCATGGAATCCCCAACCAATAACTAACTTTTCCACTGGTTTTATTCTTGAAGTAACATTTTTTTTTTGAAGAAGTTCTTATATTCTTTCTTTTATCTTCATACACCTTAAATTAAGGTGAAAATTCAGGTGCACTCAACTTCACGTTCAAAATATATATTTTATATTTTAACATGCATTCATATAAATATTTAGGGACTAATTTTTAGTGTATACGATTTTTTTGCCAGTATTGTACTGTTCTTTACTTCTTTTCCTAATGTGGTTGTTGTCTTTTTCCTTTTTCATGACAGCTGAAATTAACTTGTTAAATTGTTGGCGACTTGGCGTATATAATAAGAAGAAGAAAGAAAAAAGTTCGGAGATCATTTCTTTGGCAAAGCATTTTGTAAGATTATTGGCGTAGAATAAGAGTAAGAAGAAAAGTTCGGAGCATAACATTCTTTGTTAAAGTGGGCAACCTGCGAATTCCTTGAGAAAAAGAAAATCTTCATTTAGTCACAAAAGACCTTATACCTGATGGTAGGATTCTCTGCTAAAATGTATTTTTGCTGCACAAAAATTATGTCCCAATGGAATCATCAACCATATGATTATTTTCACTTCACATGGTGCTTATTTTCACTCTGCATGCAAATGACTCATCATTTTTCCCTTCATCCATAATTGTGTCTTCTCTGCTATACAACATTGACAACAGATTATGCCTTGATTTTGGTCTACAGCTATAAAATTGGTTTATGATCCGATACAGTATTGTCAACCCAATCATATGGTTTTGTTTTTAAAATTGCTATTGTAGTGAATAATTTTGGGATTTTAGTTGAATGTGAAAATTTTTATACTGCTGAAGTGTATCTAGCATTTTGGAAAGACCATTGTTGGGGAAGGAAGTTAGAGAAGGAAATTTGTGATCTCATGGTGTTTCTGCCATCCACTTCACCTGAAATTTGTGATCCCAGTAGTGAACAATCAATTACCACAAGTCTAATAAAAAAAGATTGCTGGGTAAATTTCCTTCTCAGACATAGGCCTCATAGACCAATCAGAGAATATGAATGGGATATGAGGAATGTTAGAGTTGAACATCAAACCAATCTAATTGTCGTCAAATTAAAATATGTCTCCTGTAATTTGTATACAAGTAATAGTTTTTATTCATTAAATTGAAATCACATCAAACTACTTTACTCTACAATGTTTTCAACTAAGTTATGAATATATAAAATCAAATTTCTCCAGGACTTAATAGTTGGTAATATATAGAATCTAGTAACTAGAACATAATAAAAAGAACAAAAATCTTGAAGGCATGGATATGCAAGGGGAAGGGTATGTTGAAACCAGGAAGTTAATTTTCTGCATAAATTATTCTTGAGATGTGGGAAATCTTAAGCCACTCTTTGCGTCTATTTCATTGACAACTTTGTTTCAAAATCTTAAGGTAAATGATGTCAGGGAAAGACAGCTACTCGATATCACCAATTCCTCAAGTGCATTGCAACTCTGAAGGAACTCATGAGTTGGGAATTCAAGGTTCTCACACTGTCTGAGATAAAGTGTCTTTAACGCTTTGGGCAGACCATTGCTTGGGAAGGACGTTAAAGAAGGAATTCCAGTTATATATAGTTGTTGAAGATAGTTAAAATGAAGAATAAATTCAATGATGTCATCATGTTTCTGCCATTCACTTCACTTGAAAAATGTGATTCCAGTAGTAAGATGTTCAAGTATGACTTGTTGGGAGTCTTCTCCATTCCAATGATAACTCTTCAATTCGCTCTTTCTGCTTCAAATTGGCTTGACATGCATCAAAGGGATCAATAACATTTTTCCAATCTTGAGATGCAGAGTTTCCCTTGTAAATAGGGAAATTTTCTCATTGCTGCAAGCTTCAGTCCATTGTGCTGTTTGCTAAGAATAAAGAGAATTATGTTTTATGTTTTTTTTTTTTTAAATTATTTACATGAAGTTGTTTTTAACTGAATAGTTTCTCACCTAATGTATGTAAGATTTTGTCCATCAAAGTATAGTACCTTAGCGGTGACAGTATTTCTTATTAGGCAGTAAGACAATATTAGAGCCAGTTATGTTAGTGAAGCTTTATTTGTTAGATGATTGGTTAGTCTGTTGGAGGGTGAATTAGTGCTCTCTTGTGCATATAAAAGTCAACGCTGTCCTTCTCTTTCTTTCTTCATTGCTTCCGTTTGATGATTATTTTCAGCTATGGCTATCAGCAATTGCATTAAAAAATTATTAACTATAACTACGGTTTTTACACTCTGGTTATCAACAGACTATGGTTTTGGACTTTTGGTATAGTGCTGTCTTTATAATGCAATGCTTCTGCATTATTGCCAACTTGCTCTCCAATTATACATATTTTAAGACTTGATAATTAAAATTTTAGAATATTAATTTATCCCTTAAAATAATACACATCTCCAGAATATATTCAAATTGTTGTATCAACCAATTAGAAGTTTTATTGAGAGATTCTAATTTCCTTAAAAGCTGTATTCCAATTTAGTCAATTGTAGTTAATTAAGTTTATGATAAAAAAAATTAAATAACAAAATATTATATGGACATCAGAAATAATTTTGCCTCATCTCTGTCTTCCTAATTTTTTTCATTTGCTCTCTGTTTTGCTTTTCATTTCTTTTAGTTTGTTAGACACTAAAAAAAAGTACATTTTCTGCAGACAAATGGCTCATCATTGTTCCCTTCATCCATAAAAAGTTAACTGGAATTTTTAACTTTGATTTCTAGTTATGATTGCTGACCTGAGGCTCCCTTTGAATTTTCACAAAGTTTATTGCCTGTAAATTTTTGAATATCTGAGCTTTAATGATCAAGCATTGAGCTTAAGCTTACAAGCTAACTCTTTTAACATTTCCAGATTATATAAAGAATGTAATAGAGATAACAAGGAAGGACTAGGAGGGAACTGGGAAGACTTTAATTTAAATTGAAGCTGTTCAGTTGAATTTCTCCTGTGTTTCCAGTAGTATATATTATGCTTTCAACTTCTCATTCATATGGTTAAGTGGTTTGTCCTTGTAATTTTCATGTTCTTTGTTGTTTCAAATGAATTGAAACACATGCACACAAACACACACTATCATGCGATTCATTCTCACAAGTACCTTCTTTGTTTATTAGTCTAACATTGGCTCAGAATGAGGATGTTGTGGAACATTTCTTTAAAAAAAATGTAAATGCCGGAAGGATACCAAAAACATGGCGATTTGATCTCTTAAAAATCTCAAACTAGTGGACTTTTTGTTGCCAAGTTCACAAAAGTAGCCATTTGATTTCTTCGGCTGTCTCCAAAGAATTTTATTTATTTTCAGTTGCCAAATAGTTTTAGATAAACACCAAATGCATTAGAAAGATTCATTTAGAAAAGTTTTCATTTGAGTATTATTAAGATTTAGCCAATTTAGTTAAAGGAATTTAAAAATATTGTTATTCAATCAGATAGAGTGAAAAGTTGAATTAAACACTTTTGTCGTTGATATGATCAAAACATTTGAATATGAAAATTCTTATACTTATGGTGTATACAAATTAAGTTAAAATAGGTTTTAATAATTATGACGGAAAAGAAAGCGTTACACAAGTATAGAAGAGTTTCTCCATGAAAACAAACCAAACTAGCAGTTCAGCTGAGTTTTGTAGAGTAGCAATGTCATTCCATGGATTATGAATGTTGGGCCACTTGCAAGTTGCAACAGAAGTGTGCAGCAGGAATCAGATGAAACTAAAACCTTTCTCATCCTCATCAAATTTAAAATTGAAATCAGATCAAACTACTTTGCTCTAAAATGTATGAACTAGTTTATGCATATGAAATCACATTTATACAAACTCAACAAAATAAAAATCAAGTAACAGGAATACAATTGAAAAAATAAAAATAAGGCGTGGATTTGCAAGGAGCAAGGCTAAGTTGAATGTTCCCAACAAGAGATTATGAGTGGGATGTGAGCAATCTTGGACCACTCTTTCCCTTTCTTTCTCTCATAACTTGCTCTCAACATTGGGCATCCACTCATATTTAGATGTGAAATTGAGGAAGGCAGCCCTTCTTTTGGCAATGACTTGAGCTTGTCACATTCATACAACTTAAGAGTTTTGAGAGAGGTGAGATGCTGAAGCCACTTGCCATCTAAATGTTGTATTTCACCTGCACCATGTATGTATAGGGTCTCGAGAGAATTGGGCAACAGAGGCACTTGTATTTCCATCAGCTTCTTAACCAGATACTCACCTTGAATATGCAATTCTGAAAGAGAAGCGAGTCGGTCCAAGCCCCAATTGGTGATAGCTGTATTGCTGTAAACCCCTTCTTTATTGCCGAGACCAAGTGTCCTTAAATTGATAGGCAAAACCTCTTCTGCAATGGATTCCAAATTCGGAACATCACTAATCCATAATGTTTGGAGGCCACTGAGATTATTAATTGGTTCTGGTAATGAATTCATCTTGTCGCATCTCATTACCGTAAAAGAACTCAGGTTAGGAGTGCACAAATCGGGTAGGCAAATCGACTCCAGTTCAGGACATTTGTATACTTCGAGATGTTCAAGAAACATGCGAGACTGGCTTGCTGCTTCTTCCGAAACTGAAATTGATTTCAAATTTTTACAATCCCAAAGATCAAGATGCTTGAGCACAGGGAGAGAACCTAAGGGAAATGACGTCAGCGAGCAACAGCTACTCGATATCACCAATTCCTCAAGTGCCTTGCAACTATGAAGGAACTCATGACTTGGGAATTCAAGGTTCTCACAAAATAGGATAGAAAGTGTCTTTAACGCTTTGGGCAGACCATTGCTCGGGAAGGACGTCAGAGAAGGAATTTTATAGAGAGATAATTGTTGAAGAGAGTTAAAATTGAATACATTCATTGGTCTCATTATGTTTCTGTTATCCACTTCTCCTGAAGACTCTGATTCAAGTACACAACAATCCTCTACATCAAGTTCAATTAAGCAAGGAAGATTGCTGGGTAATTTTCCTTTCAGTTTCGGACATCTTCTCAAAGATAGCTTTGATAGACAGGGAAACTCACTAGTTATACCATCTATCATGTTCCATTCCTCCCACTCTGCCATCGACTCAAAACTCAAAGTCTCCAAGGACGGAAATGGCTGGAATGAAGGGGAATTACCTCCGTAAAATTCAGACCCAATACTCTTCACTGATTTCATACTCGAAATGAAGAGTTCTTTTAGACTATGTAGTCGTCCAAGAGGTGGCAATGAACAACAATGATGACAATCTTCAATCCTCAAACTCACTGTGTTGCCAAACGAGGAATCACCCAACCAATTAGGGAAGCAAGTTCCACCATAGCATTTAACGGTCAATTTCTTCAAATTAGTTGAGGGTTGCAGATGTTCAAGTACAACTTGATGGGAGTCTTCCAAACTGGAATGACTCCATTCCAATGATAACTCCTCAATTTGGTTTTTCTCCTTCAAATTGGCTTGACAAGCATCAGACGGATCAATAACATTTTCTAGTTTTGAGATGCAGAGTTTACCTTTTAAATGGGGAAATTTTCTCATTTCTGCAAGCTTCATCCCGTTTTGTTGTTCGCTGACAATAAAACGAGTCAGAGTTTGCAGATTTTCTAGTTTGGCTATTTCTACGGGCATCTCCTGCAAATTAGTACCATCAATATCAAGGCGGTGTAGATTCACCAATTTTCCCATCTCCTCAGGCAACTCAGTTAGGTCCCTA
This sequence comes from Arachis ipaensis, assembly GCF_059453495.1. NCBI lineage: Eukaryota > Viridiplantae > Streptophyta > Magnoliopsida > Fabales > Fabaceae > Arachis > Arachis ipaensis. The sequence continues at coordinate 466,899 of NC_142436.1, forward strand.
CAATCAGATAACAACAAGGTCTGTAGATTGTAGAGCTTGCATATTGCAGGAGGTAACGTTTTAACTCCAGTGGAAGATAGATCTAGATGTCGCAAATGCTTTAAATCGCCAATAGAATTCGGCAAAACATTGATAGTCCTGTAGCACTGTGACAGGGATAACACCCTCAACTGTTTCAATGCTACCAACAACTCATGCAATACCCCATTCGATAGGTAATGCCTCCAGTACGGATCATCAAATGGTAATGCTATGAGTGTACGTAAGCCTTTCAATCCATGAAGGGAATCAAGTTCGCCAAAATGGTTAAACATACTTTTATCATAAGATAAATGACGAATTTCAGTTAGATTTCCAAGTTGCTTTTCATTGTCATGCCTCTTACAATATGTGGAAGAAACCATTGTTGCCAAATCGTTGATGAGGTCATGCATTTCAAAGTGTTCCCCATCCGCAGAACGTCGTATCAATGACCTTGCCACAAGTTCATCAAAGTATTCGCCGCCTACTTCTTCAATGCTTTTCTCATTTTGGGACACAGAAACAAATCCCTGTGCCATCCATAGCTGAACTACCTTCTCTTTTTGCAGCTTCGAGTTCTTTGGGAAAATTGCACAATAAGCAAAGCATTGTTTCAAAGAAGCTGGAAGGAAATGATAGCTCAATAGAAGAGCTGGTTGCACATCCTCTTTTGTCAGATTCCAAAGGTTGCTAGTTAACACTTTATTCCAGTAATCATTTGATAACTTTGTGCGAAGAACACCACCCAATGCAACTGCAGCTAATGGCAAGCCACCACACCTTTCGGCAATTTTTCTTCCAGTTTCTTCTAGGTTGGACTGCTCAGTGCATTTATCTGTTGCAAATGCATGTTTTGAAATTAAAGTCCAACAATCTTCATTCACCAGTGGTTTTAGAGGGCAGGTTTGTGTAGCATTTACAACACTCACAACTCTTTCATGTCGAGTTGTAACAATGATTTTGCTTCCCAATTGCCCAACATTAAAAATGTGCATCAGATTGGTCCAATCAACATACTTTACATTCCATATATCATCCAATACAAGCAAGAATCTTTTACCAGATAAGTTCTTTTGCAATTCAGCTCGCAACGTATCGAAGTTATCCAAATTTGTTGCTGCAGACGTGACTGATTCAAGAAGAGATTTTGTCAGCTTGACAACATCAAAATCTTTCGAGGTAGATACCCATGCTTTCACATGGAACTTTTCTCTAACTTGAGCATCATTGTATAAGAGTTTAGCGAGGGTCGTTTTCCCGAGCCCTCCCATGCCAACAATGGCAAGAACTCCTATTTTACTGCCACCATCAGCAACAGCATCTTCTGACAGTAAATACTCTCTAAGGTTCTGTTTTTCATCATCCCTCCCACAAATAGCAGAATCATCCACAGCAGAATTTGTAGGTGTTGCACGCCAAACACTACGGGAAACACCCTTTTCCAATGGAAGGTTGTGTGCTCTTTGAGCAAAATGCTCCAATCTTTCGAATGATTTCTGCATCTGAGAATTGATCTCTTGGTAAGGCCGCTTGAAAGGAGAGGAAAGCACCTTCCGCACCTGATATAAGTTGCACAAATATAAATATTGAATTCGTACATACGAAATACAATAATTTTATCAACAATTTTAAATAACAGAGACTCATTCTTAGCTTTTTCTACTCATACTTGAAGCTACTTGGTTCAAAATTGGCAGAGAAGTCATACCTCACCATATAAATTCATACCTAATTCAAGAAAAAACTTTTGAAGTATTATTTTGTCCCATATTCATAGCTAATGTATGTTACCTTAGCCGTGACAGTTTGACGGTGACGATAGTTGGCCTCGACTTTGCGACGGAGAGCGTCGGTGGCGATATCATCGATCAAGTCATCGGCATCAAAGAGAGCTTGAGTGAGTTCATCCATCCATGCCTTCACAGCAGCGTTGCTGATCTGCTTCTCCTCAGCATCATTCAGAAAAGCATGAAGGCTTAGCAGCGTCAATTTCAGCTTCTCCAGCAGCGATTCATCGAGATTCTTGCTCCGATAGAACTCCGATATCTCAGTGGAGATCTTCCCAACCAATGCTTCCACGGCAGCTGAGAGCAACGCTTCTCCCACAACAACAGCAACAGCAGCAGCCATTTCTTTTTCCCTTAGACAGAGAGGTTTGCAACAAATTAAAAGTCAACGCTGTGCTTCTCTTTCTTTCTTCATTGCTTCCTTTTGATGATTAGTTTCAACCATGGCTACCAGCAATTGCATTAAAAAATTATTAACTAATGACTACGGTTTTTACACTCTGGTTATCAACAAACTATGGTTTTGGACTTTGGTCTTCTTTGTTTCCTTTTGGTCTTTCTTTGTTGTTAACTATGTTTATCACTAATCAGCTATTCCATAAAAAATAATTAAAACACTAACTACGGTATTACAGACTATGGTTATCAATAAACTACCGTTTTCATTCAGTGCTTATTTTTCAAAGTGGATTAATTAAAAATTTAAAATTGCATCAGTGCATGTGTTACTATGTGTTGTTTATTATTTCCCAAAAGCAGTGTGTTGATTTGCGATTTTAATAGTAGATCAGATGTCAAGTGGCCTTTGGCTGGCTTTTCAAATCAATAAGGTTGATGGATGGGATGAGATAGATGCAGATAAATTATTGGCTATAGGACAATTACTTGTATCTTAGCATGGGATATGTATAATTCTCCAATGTGATTATGTCAACCAATAGTGTCAAACCAAGCTAATAAGGCACACCATATTTTACACTTGAATTGTTTGTTGTCAATAAACTCATCCAATCTTACTAAGAATAAAAGGCACAGAATAGTGTACGTGATAAGTGGGACAAAAAATCAATATGAGAGAGAGAACAATGAAGGGTTAAAGATCACACTTTACACTCTCAATTTTTTTTAACAATTGACAACTGATTATGCCTTGATTTATTACTCAACACATGACTATTAATGGTGTTTGTATCAAACAATTTTTTTTTGTGTATAGAAGACCTTCTATGGTCTTATCACGGTGGAATTTGTCAATGCTGAACTCAGGCTCCCTTCTGAATTTTCACATAGTTTATTGCCCGTAAATATTTTCAACTGAGATATGAATACAAAATCAAATTTATATACGACTTAATATATACGACATTATTCTAAAATGTTTTGAACTGAGATATGAATACAAAATCAAATTTATACAAAACTTTACTAGCTGGTAATATATATGATCTAGTAAAAGGAACATAAATTAAATAATAGATATACAAAGGCCGGCTATGCTGAAAGTTAATTTTCTACATAAGTTCCTTTTTAGCAGCTTTACCATGCTTTTTGTTTTTGTTTTTTTGGTCTCGTGTTATAAACATGGTTTATGATACTATACTATAATAGATAATATATTTGCTTTCATGTCTTTGAAAATAGTTATCACACCACATACATGTTGTTGAGGTTTTTCTTTTCTGTTGTTTGACAAATTATTATGAATTAAACACTTTTGTTGATATGATAGAAACATATTTGAATGTGAAAATTCTTATATTTATGCTGTCTACAGATTAAGTCAAAGTAGCTTTTAATTATTATGATGATGGGAAAAGAAAGCGTTACACAAGTATAAAAGAGTCTCTCCATGAAGACAAACCAAACTAGCAATTCAGCTCAGTCTCGTTGGAATGATTGGATTTTGAATGTTGGGCCACTTGCAAGTTGCAACAGAAGTGTTCAACAAGAATCAGATCAAACTGAAACCTTTCTCATCCTCATGAAATTTAAAATTGAAATCAATGTCTGAACTAGTTTATGCATATAAAATCACATTTATACAAACTCAACAAAATAAAAATCTAATAACAGAAATACAATTGAAAAAATAAAAAAGAATATATTAAGGCATGGGTTTGCAAGAAGCAAGGCTAAGTTGAAAGTTACCAATCAAACATTATGAATGGGATGTGAGCAATCTTGGGCCACTCTTTCCCTTTCTTTCTCTCACAACTTGCTTTTAACATTGGGCATCTCCGAATTTCTAGACTTGAAATTGAGGAGGGCAGCCCTTCTTTTGGCAGTGACTTGAGCTTGTCACATGCTACCAACTCAAGAGTTTTGAGGGAGGTGAGATGGCTGAAGCCACTTCCCATCCAAATGTTGTATTTCACGTGCACCTTCTATTTCCAGCATCTCAAGAGAATTGGGCAACAAGGGCAATTGTATTTCCATCAGCTTCTTAACCAGATACTCACCTTGAATACTCAAATATGAAAGAGAAGTGAGTCGGTCCAAGCCCCACTTGGTGATATCTGTATTGCAATAAACCCCTTTTTCATTGCCGACAATTAGTGTCGTTAAATTGAAAGGCAAACCCTCTTCTGCAATGGATTCCAAATTTGGAACATCACAAATCCATAATGTTTGGAGGCCACTGAGATTATTAATTGGTTCTGGTAATGAATTAATCTTGTCGCATTTCTTTACCCAAAAAGAACGCAGGTTAGGAGTGCACAAATCGAGTAGGGAAATCGACTCCAGTTCAGGACACTCATCTACTCTGAGATGTTCAAGAAACATGAGAGATTGGCTTGCTGCTTCTTCTTCCAAAATTGAAATTGATTTCAATTTTTTACATTTGCTAAGTAGAAGACGCTTGAGCACAGGGAGAGAACCTAAGGGAAATGACGTCAGCGAGCAACAGCTACTCATTATGGACAAATCCTCAAGTGCCTTGCAACTCTGAAGGAACTCATGAGTTGGGAATTCAAGGCTCTCACAATCTCTGATAGAAAGTGTCTTTAACGCTTTGGGTAGACCATTGCTCGGGAAGGACGTCAGGGAAGGAATTGTATTGAGAGATAAATCTTGAAGAGAGTTAAAATTGAATAGATTCAATGGTCTCATTATGTTTCTGTTATCCACTTCTCCTGAAAACTCTGATTCAAGTACACGACAATACATTACTTCAAGTGTAACCAAACAAGGAAGATTGCTGGGTAAAGTTCCTTTCAGCTTCGGACAGAAAGAAAGAGATAAGTGTGATAGACGGGGGAACTCACTAGTTATACCATCTATCATGTTCCATTCCTCCCACTCTAACATAAACTCAAAACTCAAAGTCTCCAAGGAGGGAAACGGTTGGAAAGAAGGGGAATTACCTCCGTAAAATTCAGACCCAATACTCTTCACTGATCTCATACCTGAAATGAAGAGTTCTTTTAGACTATGTAGTCGTCCAAGAGGTGGCAATGAAGAACAATGATCACAATCTTCAATCCTCAAACCCACTATGTTGCCAAATGAGGAATCACCCAACCAGCTTGGGAAAGTAGATCCACCGTAGCATTTAAGACTCAGTTTCTTCAGACTAGTTGAGGGCTGCAGATGTTCAAGTACAACTTGTTGGGAGTCTTCCAAGATGGAATCACTCCATTCCAATGATAACTCCTCAATTTGGTTTTTCTCCTTCAAATTGGCTTGATAAGCATCAGACGGATCAAAAACATTTTCTAGATTTGAGATGCGGAGTTGACCTTGTAAATGGGGAAATTTTCTCATTTCTGCAAGCTTCAGTCCATGTTGTTGTTTGCTGACAATAAAACGACTCAAACTTTGCAGATTTTCCAGTTTGGCTATTTCTACGGGCATCTCCTGCAATCCGGTACCATCAATATCAAGACGACGTAGATTCACCAATTTTCCCATCTCCTTAGGCAACTCAGTAAGAGCACAACACCAACTAATATCAAGGTGGCGTAGATTCACCAATTTTCCCATCTCCTTGGGCAACTCAGTAAGATTTATACAATTATCAATAGCAAGGTGGCGTAGATTCACCAATTTTCCCATCTCCTCAGGCAACTCAGTAAGATCCCTACAATAAGTTAACAACAAGGTCTGTAGATTGTAGAGCTTGCATATTGCAGGAGGCAACCTTTCAATTCCACTGCAAGATAGATCTAGGTATCGCAAATGCTTTATATGGCCAATAGAATTCGGCAAAACAGTGATATTGTTGTAGGATGACAGGGATAACACCCGCAACTGTTTCAATGCTACCAACAACTCATGCAATACCTCATTCTCTAGGTAATGGCGGAAGATCATGTAACCAAATTCTAACGGTAATGCTGTGAGTGTACGTAAGCCTTTCAATCCATGAAGGGAATCAAGTTCGTCAAAATGGTTAGACATACTTTTCTCATAAGATAAATGACGAATTTTGTTTAGATTTCCAAGTTGCGTTTCCTTGTCATGCCTCTTACAATATGGGGAAGAAACCATGGTTGCCAAATCGTTGATGAGGTCATGCATTTCAAAGTGTTCCCCATCGGCAGAACGTCGTAACAATGACCTTGCCACTAGTTCATCAAAGTATTCACCGCCTACTTCTTCAATGCTTTTCTCATTTTGGGACACATAAACAAATCCCTGTGCCATCCATAGCTGAACTAACGCCTCTTTTCGCAGCTTCGAGTTTTTTGGGAAAATTGCACAATAAGCAAAGCATTGTTTCAAAGAGGCGGGAAGGAAATTATAGCTCAAAAGCAGAGCTGGTTGCACATCCTCTTTTGTCAGATTCCAAAGGTTGCTAGTTAACACTTTATTCCAGTAATCATTTGATAAGTTTGTGCGAAGAACACCACCCAATGCAACTGCAGCTAATGGCAAGCCACCACACCTTTCGGCAATTTTTCTTCCAGTTTCTTCTAGGTTGGACTGCTCAGTGCATTTATGTGTTGCAAATGCATGTTTTGAAATTAAAGTCCAACAATCTTCAATCACCAGTGGTTTTAGAGGGCAGGTCTGTGTAGCATTTACAACACTCACAACTCTTTCATGTCGTGTTGTAACAATGATTTTGCTTCCCAATTCGCCAACATTAAAAATGTGCATCAGATTGGTCCAATCAACATATCCTGCATTCCATATATCATCCAACACAAGCAGAAATCTTTTATCCGACAACTTCTTTTGCAATTCTGCTCGCAAGGTATCGAAGTTATCCAAAGTTGTTGCTACAGATGTGACAGATTCAAGAAGAGATTTTGCCAACTTGACAACATCAAAATCTTTGGAGACAGATGCCCATGCTTTCACATCAAACTTTTCTTTAACTTGAGCATCATTGTATAAGAGTTTAGCCAGGGTCGTTTTCCCGAGCCCTCCCATGCCAACAATGGCAAGCACTCCTATTTTACTGCCACCATCAATAACAACATCTTCTGACAGCAAATACTCTCGAAGATTCTTTCTTTCGTCATCTCTGCCACAAATAGCAGAGTCATCAAAAGCAGAATTTGTAGGTGTTGCACGCCAAACATTGCTAGAAACACCTTTTTCCAATGGAAGGTTGTGTGCTCTCTGTGCAAAGTGCTCTAATCTTTCAAACAATTTCTGCATCTTGGAATTAATCTCTCGGTAAGGCCACTTAAAAGGAGAGGAGAGGACCTTTCGCACCTAAATCGCACAAAAATATGATTATTGAATAGCTGCATTAATTTTATCATAAAATTTAGTTCAAGGACGTGAAATGTTAAATGCACCATTTTTTAGATGCTTTATGTGTACATGTTCGATACTTTGTATTAAAACTTAAAAGTGATTGTTATAGTTAGAGTATGTAAAAAGGGGCACTCTACTATACAGATTAGGATTGTATAGAGAAAGAATTAAATTCCTTTTATAGTTATTTTTTATTATTTTATTAATATTCAAAATGTAGGTCCCATTATTTTTAATCTCTCTTTCATCACATGAAAGGAAAGATCTATAAACTTACATTTTTACCTTATAATTCACCATGTAAAAAATAAGGGGAAAACTCAAGTGAAGTCGACTTCACACGAAGTTGATATTGAGAGCCGTCAGATGATTTGACTGATTTGACTGAATTTTTATCTAACGACTCTCAGGTATCAACTTCACGTGAAGTCAACTGCACCTGAGTTTTCACCTAAAAAATAATTGTATTTTAATTTATACTTAAAAAAAATGTACCTTTAATGTTATACACTTATACTAAAGAGTTGAGTGGCGCGGATATAAACTTCCGTAATAATAAATGCTCAAATATTCACTTGTGTAATCTCTATGTTTTCTTCTTTAAATTTCTAATAAATAACTCATTTAGTGGTTATAAATCTTTGATAAGCAAACTCAATGGAAAAACTCATATCTATCAAATAACGAAACCAATATAATATGATGAATAACAATGTCTAAACAATCATCGGATCAATTCTGTTTTTTTTTTTTTTTAAATTTCAAGATTAGCCCTAATTCTTTGTTTTCTTATTTAAATATATGAAAAAAACTTAATGGTTAAAAAGTTTTCAGAAGTAACCAAAATCAAAACCTGTATTTTTTTTTTAATGATATGATCGCTATACGTCGCTAAAGAAAACTATATATCAAAAATTCAAAATCTAGTGTCATAATGAATCTAGTTTGTATATCATTTTTATCTATATTCAGGAGCTTAGCAATCGAACCAGAAAACAAAATCATAAAATACCCAAATTAAATAAAGAGTAACAGTAAGTAACTACAACCAATAACAATAAGCAGGTTTAGAAAAATAAGAATAGTCTTGAACAAAATTCACGCGCTAAATAAGAATAGTCTTGAACAAAAAGTCTTGATGAACACCTAATGATGAATAAAAGATCAATAACTGAATTAAGAGTTGAGAGATAGAAGTTGGAAATTATAATATAATAAATTAATAATATAGTAGTTGTAGCAAATTAAATAGGTCTATTATTATACCAATAAAGAAAATTTATACTTTAAATATATTAATCTTTAAAAAATATATCAATACAATTTTTTATAATAATAGATGTGAATAAATTATCTTTTAAATTAAATTTTTTTATCTGATGATAGAGACTAATCTAAAGATAATGTATTTAGTTTTACTATCATAAAAAATTTTGTTGATATATTTTTTTTCGAAAATTAATCAGTTCCAAATATAAATTTCCAGAACTTATTTATTATTGTTAGAGAATCATTAGAATCAATTTAGATCGGTTAGTATCATATATATTTATATAGCATATCTGTATATTAATTGTAGAATTCTATACTTTTATTATTTTGATTCTACTAGCAGCTATATAGACCTCTTTATATTGTACTTTTCCTCAACTTGAATAATGCACAAAACACTTTCTTCAGATTTCTCTCTTGTTTCTAATATGATATCAAAGTGAGTCTTGATCTTGCATACCCATCTACTGCCCACAATTTCCTTATTAAAAGGAGGATTAACCAAATCCCAAGTGTGTGCTTTTTTAAGTGCTTGTATTTCTTCCTGCATTGCTTGTTGCCACTTTGGATTTGCGGAGGCTTCTCTGAATGACTTAGGTTCATGTTGATGAAGAATAGTAGAAAAGCAATGATAATCAAGAAGATGAGGAGGTGGATTTCTTACCCTAGAAGAACGAGTGGGAGGAGGAGGCATGACGGTAGGAGCGGGATCGCCATCCGGTTTAAAATCATCGGGAGATGGAGAAGGCGGAAGAGCAGGAGGCTGTAGAGGATGACCCGAGATAGAACTTATAGAATCTTCACTAGGAAAAAGGTCAACAATGGGGTTAGTGAAGAAAGGTGACTGAGTGGGAAGAATGGACTCAAAGGAGAAAAATCGAGAAAACATGTGATGCTCCCAGAAGACAACATGATGAGATATACGAATACGTTTAGAGAGAAGATCCCAACAACGATAACACTTGTGTTCAGTGCCATAACCAAGAAAACAACACATGCGAGCATGAGGTTCAAGTTTACTGTACTCATGAGGCTGAAGAAGAACAAAACAGACACAACTAAAAACTCGAAGGGAACTGTAATCTGGAGAGGCATGATAAAGACGTTCAAAGGGAGTAACATTACTAAGAACAGAAGAAGGAAGTCTATTGATAACATGAATAGCAGTAACAACAGCTTCATCTCAAGTACGCTCAGGACACGAAAAAGAAAGAAGCATTGCACGAACAGAGTTAAGAATGTAACAGTGTTTACGTTCAGCTCGGCCATTTTGTTGAGAAGTACCTGGGCAAGAAAACTCAGACAAAGTACCCTGTTATACAAGAAAGGCTAAAAGTTTGGAATCACGGTATTCCATAGCATTATCGCGTTGAAAAACTTTAATGACATCGGAAAACTGAGTTTTAATCATAGTGGCAAAGTTAATATAGATCTGAGGTAACTCATGGCAATTAGTCATCAAATAAACCCAAGTAAAGCGTGAATAATCATCAATAAAAATAACAAAGTATCGAGCTCCTCCCATAGAAGCGGTGGGAGCGGAACCCCAAACATCAGAGTGGATAAGATCAAAAGGAGAGCAAGCAAGAGAGGAATTATTGTGAAAAGATAAAGCAGGTTGTTTGGCAGTTTGCCAAGAAATGTAATCAAAAGACTCATTAGGAACCTGACCCAATACACCCTGAGACACAAAAGGATGACGTTGATGCCATAAGTGAAGGGTAGATGGAGAAGAAGCAGCACAGAGATTTAGTACAGGAGGAATATGAAGATTCTCGAGTTCAAACAACCTTCCGACTTTATGTCCAGTCCCGATGATTTGTCCCGTCCGACGATCCTGTACACGACAACCAGAAGTGAAAAAAGTGACATTAAATCCCAAATCAACAAGTTGACCAACAGAAATAAGATTAAAGTTTAAGTTGGGAATAAAATAAGTATCAGGAAGATTAAGAGTCGATTGGGAGATAGAACCCTTGTGTGTTGCGTGCAAGAGGGAACCATTAGCAGTATTGACAGAAGGTGCATTTGTAGTGGTAGACAGAGACGAGAAAAAGAGATTACGCAACGGAGACATGTGATTAAAGCATCCCGAGTCAAAATACCATTTAAAATTACCTGGAGGAGTCGAAAAAGCAGCAGGGGTATTATCAGAAAGGGAGAGAAGACGCTGAAGAAGAGACGCAATATCAGATAGAGAGACAGAAGATGGGTTGAGAGGAGCAGAGGTGGTAGATTCAGTAGTAGCATCAACAGCAGAAGCAGGCTCAGGACGTGGTGGGCGAGTAGGACAGGTAGCAATCAAATGTCTTTAGAGCTTGCAATAATGACAGAACAGCTGTGAACAATGGTAGCTAATATGACTTTTCTGGTGGCATGTGTGACATTCAACAGAGGGACAGACGGAGAAGAGGTGCCCAAAGCGGTTACAATTTCGACAGAATTTATCCTTTGTCTGTGGTAGCAAAAACATATAAAGATCAAGGAAAGGAGAGAAAAACTGCAACTTTGGAGCCGGAAACGAAAAAACGGAGGGCAAAATTGAAAAGAGTGCACCAAAAAATTCTAGGGAGGGTCCCACTGTGTGCCACGTAAGCAGGGAAATGACACGTGGCGACACGTGAGAGGAGGACCAAGACACATCAGCAAACACGTCAGCGCTGACAGGAGGCGGGTCCACGCGGGTTGCGAAGCGGGTCAGGTCAGGAGCGCGGGTCTGATGGAGCTTCCGTCAGACACGTGGCGTGACAGGAACCATGGATTTGGGGTGCTGATCCAAAGGCACTAGAGGCGTCTGGAGGGAGAAATTCTTCACGCGGACAGGTGACTTTGGGTGGCGCGTCCGGCGGTGTTTTTGGAGGCGTTGAAAACCTGGCAACGAGGAGAAGGGTGGCGGCGATGACGAACCAAGGCGTCGGGAGAAAGGCAAAAAATAAGGACAAAGTACTGCCGGAGGAGACAAAATAAAAGAGCTAGAAACCAATTGTTTCTGGAAAAAAAAAAACGAATCTCTCTCAGACAAAGTATGCTTCAAATCTTCTTGCTCGCGCTGGGATTACAGATAGTCGCACTAATAAGTCTACTTCTCTTGAGCCTAATGTTCGATTAATCCCTATGGATGGCACTGGTTTGGATAATCCGACTCTCTATCGACAGTTAGTTGGAGGTCTCGTCTACATGACTGTCACCCGACCAAACATCACCTATCCAGTTTATGTACTTAGCCAGTTCTTATCAACTCATCATACTACTCACTATGCGGCAGTTTTTCGCATTCTTTGCTACATCAAAGGCACTCTATTTCATGGCCTTTATTTTTCTGCCCATTCCTCTTTGTCCCTTCAGGTATACTCCGATGCTGATTGGTCTGGTGATCCCACTGATCGTCGTTCTACTACTACTGGTTACTATTTGTTTCTTGGCGACACTCTCATTTCTTGGCGTGCTAAGAAGCAAACGTTCACTACTCGCTCAAGCACAGAAGCTGAGTACCGTGCCCTCGCTGACACCACTGCTGAGGTTATCTCGATTCGTTGGCTTCTCGAAGATTTGGGTCCTCCTCAGTCGTCTCCTACTGATGTTTTTTGTGACAACCGCAGTATTATTCAAATTGCCCATAATGATGTGTTTCATGAACGCACCAAACACATTGAGATTGGTTGTCACTTTATTCGGCAACGTATCGTTATTGATGCTGTTCGTCTCATTGCTGTTGGAACACTAGATCAGACTGCTAATATCTTCACGAAAGCTCATCACCCGACTCGTTTCCGGACTTTGTTATCTAAACTCAAGATGGTATCCTTAACTTTCACTTGAGTTTGAGGAGGGATGTTAGAAAATCATTAGGGAATCATTAAAATCAATTTAGATCGGTTAGTATCATTTATATTTATATAGCATATCTGTATATTAATCGTGGGATTCTATACTTTTATTACTTTGATTTTACTAGCAGTTATAATACTATATATACCTTTTGTACGTTATATTTTTCAACTTTAATAATACACAAAATACTTTGTTCAGATTTCTCTCTTATTTCTAATAATTATATTACTCTTGTTACGGTGAATGAATTTCTTTTCTTGTAGCGTATAAGTCATACCTTAGAACTGACAGGATGATAGCGGGCTTCCACTTGGCGACGGAGAGCTTCGGTGGCGATGTCGTCGATCAAGTCATCGGCGTCAAAGAGAGCTTGAATGAGTTCATCAAGCCATGCCTTCACGGAAGCAATCTTGATCTGCTTTTCCTCAGCATCATCCAGAAAAGCATGAAGACTTAGCAGCGTCAATTTAAGCTTCTCAAGCAGCGATTCATCAAGTTTCTTGCTCTGATAGAACTCCGAAATCTCAGTGGAGATCTTGCCAACTAAAGCTTCCACAACAGCTGAGAGCAACGCTTCTCCCACAATTGCAGCAGCCATTTCTCTTTCCTTAGCTTAGATTCGATTCAGCTTCAGCTCACACTCGAATTGAAGATGGAGGTTAGCAACAAAAGCAGCGTGGTAGAGGAGCTGTATTATAAATATGGTAGTCTTTATGGTCAACTGTTAGCAATGCAAGTCTACCGTGCTTTCTTTTTGGTCTTTACAGTCAACTGTTAACTACTCAACTATGGTTAGATTATGAGCTGTATTAGACAAAAGTAACCATGGTTTTTCCACTATCCTGGTTATCGATTTCTCTTTGGCCTGCAAATCATGAAGTGGAAGTCTATTTTGGACGGCGGTAGTGCTAGATAACAAAAAACATTCAGTTTAAATTTGTGGCCAAAAGTTTTTTATATGGACTTTTTTTGGTGGAATTATGTTTTAGAAATTAGAATGGGACCGAATGAAGATATACCTTCATGTTGAGGTTGAGAAATGAGAATTTCATTTTTGTTTTTTATTTTTTTAAATAAAAGAAACTCGCTTATGACAAGAAGGTTTTATTTTATTTTATTTTTAATTTTATTAAAATGTATCTTGTAAAGAGCGAAAAAAGTTTTTTTTTCTTTTCTAAAAAATACATCTTGGGAAAGAGCGAAAAGAGTTACTATTTTTTTATTGAAAAAATTAAATTCGTAACATGCCACAAATTAAAACAAACATTTTTTATATTTTAATCATCAATACTCAGGAAGATTCAAACTTTTGAAGAGAAGAAAAAAAAGTTATATTTGAAATTTCAATTCCCAGTAAATTATTGTTCAAACTTCAAAGATACTGTAGATTGTAGAGCTTGCATATTGCACAAGGTAGCGTTTTAATTCTAGTGAAAGATAGATGGAGATGTCGCAAATTCTTTAAATTGCTACGGTCGAATCATCTTCTAACTAATTGTTTTAAACTACTGAAAGGTGCAGAGACACTTGCTTACAGCACTTGCAGCTACCTTACCATTTTTAAGCTTCTTGTGAAAACTAAATCACAAAAACACACACTATAACTTGTGATTTATTCTCACAAAGACATTATTTCTTGAATAGCTTGACTCTGGCTCAGAATGAAAATGTGGTGTAACATTTCTTAAAGAAAAATTTATCTGCTGGTAAGATTCTCATGCTTCTATTTTTATTTTTATTTTTTTTTGCAGCAGAAAAGTTATGTCTGAAGCATCAACCATATATTATATTACCAATCATCTTTAATATATATGATGCATATTTATTTTTTGAACACCTGATCTTTTTTTATACTCCTTATTGATATCTATCTTCTTGTTCTTGGATTTTCATATATTATGGTCTCAGCCATATCTATCTTTTTTATACAAGTCTCAGCCTCCTGAGCTCATATATTATGGTCGCCATTCGGGAGTAATTGGTCTTGCTAAAGGAGAGCTATATAAGACTGCATCTGGTGTTGAGCTGGGAAGTCATGGATATGACAAGGTAACTGGTATTTCATTCGAGTTAATGTTTCTTAGTTATTTGCTTTATTCTACCATGATAATATGTTGGATTTGGTGTAGGTCCTTGTGGATGCAGAGTGTACTCATGACGGTTCAGTTAAACATATTCACAAGTTTGAAAATTGGGGCTGGGGGACTTTTCAACATCGAGTACTAGATGCAGAGAGGACTGATAACTTGCATGTTCTGCAGGCAAATGATTCATCCTTATTCCCTTGATCCATAATGCATCTTTTCTCACTAGTTATGACAGATTATATCATGATTGATAACCCTCTATGCTCTATTAAGTTAATCACGGTGGAACTTATCATTGCTGAACTGAGGCTCCTTCACTTGAATATCTGATCCTAAATGATCAAGCACCGAGCTTAAGCTTACAAGCTAACTCTTTTAACATTTCCAGGCTTCATAAAGAATGTAATAGAGATAACATGGGATTTTACACATGGTGACTAACATATATTACTTTTAAAACTAACATACTTTTCGTTCCTTTCCGCAGTTGAGTCTTCTCCATAATGGTTTCAGACTACTAAAAGTTGGAGGCTCACTTGTTTACAGCACTTGCAGGTACCTTTAAATTTTTAAATTCTTTGGTATTTCGAATGAAGTAAAAAAAACGTGCACAGGAACACACATTATCATGTGATTTATTCTCACAAATACCTTCTTTGTTTATTAGCTTAACATTGGCTCAGAATGAAGATGTGGTGGAACATTTCTTGAAGGAAAATGTAAATGCTGGTAGGATTCTCATGCCTCTATGTATGAAGCGTCAACCATATATTACTAATAATCTAATATGATATTTTTAGCAGCTTTACCATGCTTTTTATTTTTTTGGTCTAGTGTTATAAACATGGTTTATGATACTATACTATATTGTCGTCCCAATTAAACCAACCCCAAAGGGCAGTGCTTGGAGTTGGTGGTGGTTGTTCACTTATGCTATGTATAATGTATTTATTTGTTTTCATATCTTTCAAAATAGTTATTATACGACATACATATTGTTGAGGTTTTTTCTTTTCTGATGTTTAAAATTATTATGCAGAGTTGGCAGAGATAGATGGTGCCCGAAATTGGCCTTGCAAAAGTGGTGGAATACCAAAAACATGGCGATTTGACCCCTTAACATCTCAAACTAGTGGATTTTTTGTTGCCAAGTTCACAAAAGTAGCCATTTAATCTCTTCGGATGTCCCCAAAGAAATTTATTTATTTTCAGTTGCCAAATAGTTTTAGATTTGTACCAGATGCATTAGAAAGATTCATTCACAAAAGTTTTCATTTGAGTATTCTCAAGATCTAGCCAATTTAGTTAAAGGAATTTAAAAATATTGTTATTCAATCGGATGTTTGTGCTTTTAAAATTATTAAAAGGGTGAATAGCTGAGTTAAACACTTTTTTTTTTTTTGTGAAAAGAATTAAACACTTTTGTTGTTGATATGATAAAAAATATTTGAATTTGAAAATTCTTATACTTATGGTGTCTACAGATTAAGTCAAAATAGCTTTCAATTATTATGCTTGGAAAAAGAAAACGTTACACAAAGTATAGAAGAGTCTCTTCATGAAGACAAACTAAACTAGCAATTCAGTACAGTCTCGCAGAGTGGCAATGTCACTTGCAAGTTGCAACAGAAGTGTACAGCAGGAATCAAATCAAAGTGAAAACCTTTCTCATCCTCATCAAATTTAAAATTGAGATTCGATCAAACTACTTTGCTCTAAAACTTATCAACTAGTTTATGCATATTAAACACATTTATGCAAACGCAACAAAATGAAATCTAGTAACAGGAATACAATTGAAAGAATAAAAATAAAAAGAATATGTTGAGGCATGGATTTGCAAGGGGCAGGCTATGTAGAAAGTTACCAATCAGAATGTATGAGTGGGATGTAAGCAATCTGGGGCCACTCTTTCCCTTTCTTTCTCTCATAATTTGCTTTTAACATTGGGCAACTCGAAATGTATAGACTTGAAATTGAGGAAGGCAGCCCTTCTTTTGGCAGTGACTTGAGCTTGTCACATTTATACAACCCAAGAGTTTTGAGAGAGGTGAGATGCTGAAGCCACTTGCCATCCAAATGTTGTATTTCACGTGCACCTTCTATTCTCAGAAACTCAAGAGAATTGGGCAACAGAGGCACTTGTATTTCCATCAGCTTCTTAACCAGATACTCACCTTTAATTTTCAAATATGAAAGAGAAGTGAGTCGGTCCAAGCCCCACTTGGTGATATCTGTATTGCAATAAACCCCTTCTTCATTGCCGACACCAAGTGTCCTTAAATTGATAGGCAAACCCTCTTTTGCAATAGATTCCAAATTCGGAACATCACAAATATATAATGATTGGAGGCCACTGAGATTATTAATTGGTTCTGGTAATGAATTCATCTTGTCGCATTTTCCTACGCAAAAATAACTCAGGTTAGGAGTGCACAAATCGAGTAGGGAAATCGACTCCAGTTCAGGACACTCATCTACTTCGAGATGTTCAAGAAACATGAGAGATTGGCCTGCTGCTTCTTCTTCCAAAATTGAAATTGATTTCAAATTTTCACATCGCCTGAGTACAAGACGCTTGAGCACAGGGAGAGAACCTAAGGGAAATGACGTCAGCGAGCAACAGCTACTCGATATCACCAATTCCTCAAGTGCCTTGCAACTATGAAGGAACTCATGACTTGGGAATTCAAGGCTCTGACAACATTGGATAGAAAGTGTCTTTAGCGCTTTGGGCAGACCATTGCTCGGGAAGGACGTCAGAGAACGAATTTGAAAGAGAGTTAATTGTTGAAGAGAGTTAAAATTGAATAGATTCAATGGTCTCATTATGTGTCTGTTATCCACTTCTCCTGAAAACTCACTACCATCCCGTACATCAAGTGTAACCAAGCAAGGAAGATTGCTGGGTAAAGTTCCTTTCAGCTTCGGACAGAAACCCAGAGATAAGTGTGATAGACGGGGGAACTCAGTAGTTATACCATCTATCATGTTCCATTCCTCCCACTCTGCCATCCACTCAAAACTCAAAGTCTCCAACGAGGGAAACGGTTGGAATGAAGGGGTATTACCTCCGTAAAATTCAGACCCAATACTCTTCACTGATCTCATATCCGAAATGAAGAGTTCTTTTAGACTATGTAGTTGTCCAAGAGGTGGCAATGAAGAACAATGATCACAATTTTTAATCCTCAAACTCACTATGTTGCCAAACGAGGAATCACCCAACCAATTTGGGAAACAAGTTCCACCATAGCCTTTAACGGTCAATTTCTTCAAATTTGTTGAGGGCTGCAGATGTTCAAGTACAACTTGATGAGAGTCTTCCAAAATGGAATCACTCCATTCCAATGATAACTCCTCAATTTGCTTTTTCTCCTTCAAATTGGCTTGACAAGCATCAGACGGATCAATAACATTTTCTAGTTTTGAGATGCAGAGTTTACCTTGTAAATGAGGAAATTTTCTCATTTCTGCAAGCTTAAGTCCATGTTGTTGTTTGCTGACAATAAAACCACTCAGAGTTTGCAGATTTTCTAGTTTGGCTATCTCTACGGGCATCTCCTGCAATTCAGTACCATGAATATCAAGGCGCCGTAGATTCACCAATTTTCCCATCTCCTCAGGCAACTTAGTAAGAGCCCAACAATAATCAATAGCAAGGTGGCGTAGATTCACCAATTTTCCCATCTCCTCAGGCAACTCAGTAAGAGCAACACAATAAGATAACAACAAGGTCTGTAGATTGTAGAGCTTGCATATTGCAGGAGGCAACCTTTCAATTCCACTGCAAGATAGATCTAGGTATCGCAAGTGCTTTAAATCGCCAATAGAATTTGGCAAAACAGTGATATTCAAGTAGTGTGACAGGGATAACACCCGCAACTGTTTCAATGCTAGCAACTCATGCAATACCCCGTTCGCTAGGTAATGGCGCTGGTACGGAGCATAAAATGGTAATGCTATGAGTGTACGTAAGCCTTTCAATCCATGAAGGGAATGAAGTTCGTCAAAATGGTTAAACATAGTTTTATCATAAGATAAATGACGAATTTTGTTTAGATTTTCAACGGCCTTTTGATCCTCGCACCTCTTAAAATATGGAGAAGAAACCATGGTTGCCAAATCGTTGATGAGGTCATGCATTTCAAAGTGTTGCCCTTCCACAGAACGTCGTATCAATGACCTTGCCACTAGTTCATCAAAATATTCATCTCCTACTTCTTCAATGCTTTTCTTATCTTGGGGCACAGTAACAAAGCCTTGAGCCATCCATAGTTGAACTAACTTCTCTTTTCGCAGCATCGAGTTCTTTGGGAAAATTGCACAATAAGCAAAGCATTGTTTCAAAGAAGCTGGAAGGAAATGATAGCTCAAAAGAAGAGCTGGCTGCACGTCTTTCACTGTAAGATTCCAAATGTTGCTGTTTAAGACTTTAGTCCAGTGCTCGCTTGATACCTTTGTGCCAAGAAGACCCCCCAAAGCAACTGCAGCTAATGGCAAGCCACCACACTTTTTGGCAATTTTTCTACCAATATCTTCAAGGTTGGATGACAGTTCAGTGCATCTGTGTGCTGGAAGTGCATGTTTGTAAAGCAAAGTCCAACAATCTTCATCGGCCAGTGGTTTGAGAAAGCAGGTCTTCGTAGGTCTTACAGCATCCACAACATTTTCATGTCGTGTTGTGACAATGATTTTGCTTCCCGTTTTCCCAACATTAAAAATGGGCATTAAGTTGGTCCAATCAACATACCCTGCATTCCATATATCATCCAGCACAAGCAGAAACTTTTTACCCGACAAGTTATTTTGCAATTCTGCTCGCAAGGTATCGAAGTTATCCAAATTTGGTGCTGCAGACGTGACAGATTCAAGAAGAGATTTTGCCAGCTTGACAACATCAAAATCTTTGGAAACAGATGCCCATGCTTTCACATCAAACTTATCTTTAACTTGAGAATCATTGTATAGGAGTGCAGCAAGAGTTGTTTTTCCAAGTCCTCCCATGCCAACAATGGCAAGCACTCCTATTCTATTTCCACCATCATCAACGGCATCTTCTGACAGCAAATACTCTTCAAGATTCTGTTTTTCATCAGCTCTTCCACAAATAGCAGAATCATCAAAAGCAGCAGTTGTAGGTGTTGCACGCGAAACATTGACAGAAGCATCTTTTTCCAGTCGAAGGTTGTCTGCTCTCTCTGCAAAGTGCTCTAATTCTTCAAACAATTTCTGCATCTGAGAATTCATCTCTCGGTAAGGCCACTTGAAAGTAGAGGAGAGGACCTTCCGCACCTAAGTTGCACAAAAACATGATTATCGAATTCCTTTGCATTTAAAATAATTGATATAAACTTAATGATATATTAAAGAGTGGTACAAATATAATTTCTTATCATCACAATAAAAGCTCGAATATTTACTTTCCGAAGCTCTACACTTGCTTCTTTAACTTTCCAATAAATAACTCATTTAGTCGCTATAATCCTTGATAAACAAATTCAATGGAAGAACTAATATCTAAATAACATGAAAACTAGATACATTATGCTTATGGCACTAGATTTTGATATATAGTTTTCTTTAGCGATGTGTAGCGATCTTATCACAGACAAAGAAAAAGAAAAAACAGGTTTTATTTTGATTTGATTAGTTCTTAAACTTTTTAACCATTAGTTATTGGTGTTTGCTACGGTAAGATGATAAATTTATACGTATCTATATGTTTAAAATATGGACAAATAATAACAATCCATGTGAAATTTATTTTCCACATCAACATTTAATTTTTGTTTTTTTTTAATATATATTATATCACCACTTTACTAATACACCCCTTTAATTAAATAAAACTAAAAAAAAAAATTTATTTAATTTTATAAAAAATCTTAAACATCATTCTTTTATTTGATTAGACAAAAATATCCTTTTAAATTAACGAAATTTTAGAATTCAATTAATCCTAATTTTATAGTTTCAAATAATTTAAACAACAAAACAAAAATATATTAAAAAACAAAAAATCAAAATTTCTTCGTCTTCTCCAATTTCTCTAATCATTCGTGCCCCTCTAAGCAAAATATATCAAAGAAACAAAAAATCAATTGTTCTTCATCTTCTCCAATTATCCCTCTGAAACAAAGCAATAAAAATTTCAAACCAAAACCTAGGTTCTTTGCCGCTACCTGATTATTAATACGATGAAGAAACCAAAGAAACCAAATCAATCGTATTATAAGCAGCTTCTCGCAGCACTCTTGTTTCTCTTCCAAAACAACCATGAGAAAAAGACGAAAAAGATTCCAATAAGACCCACACCGTCCGTCTCTGCATCGGAGAACAAAATCGCCTTTCAGATTCACACAACACACACAATGATTTGCTACGTTGGAAAAGCAACTAAGATCTTCATGTTCATTGTCACCCTTCTCGTTGTTATTGGCCTCGTATTAGGACTTGGGATCCTCCACCGCCTGATTTGGTTTCTTTGGTTTTTTCATCGTATTAATAATCAGGCAAAGAACCTAGGGTTTTGGTTTGGAATTTTCACTGTTTTGTTTCAGAAGGGTAATTGGAGAAGATGAAGAACGATCAATTTTTTATTTTTTTGATATGTTTTGTTTAGAGGGGACACGAATGATTAAAGAAATTGAAGAAGATGAAGAAATTTTGATTTTTCGTTTTTTTAATATGTTTTTGTTTTCTTGTTTAAATTATTTGAAACTATAAAATTAGGATTAATTAAATTCTAAAATTTCATTAATTTAAAAGGATATTTTTGTCTAATTAAATAAAAAAAATGTTTAAGATTTTTTATAAAATTAAATAAAAAATATTTTTTTTATTTTTATTTAATTAAATGGGTGTATTAGTAAAAGTGATTATAATATATATTTTAAAAAACAAAAATTAAATATTGATGTGAAAAATAAATTTTACGTGGCTTGTTATTATTTGTCCATATTTTAAACGTATCGGTACGTATGAATTTATTTTCGTACCGTAACAAACACCTTAGTTATTTCTTTTTTTCATATATTTAATTAAGAAAATAAGAGTTGAGGATAATTTTGTATAAGATATGAAAGTGTAAATAAGAAGAGAGAGTTTTATCAATTTGATGGTGACATTATTTATATATTCCCCTGATTTTTTTATACAAATACAAGAGTTTAATTTTAAGGCACGATTTAATGTAAAATACTATTATATGTATTATGTCAATAAAAATAATTATTTTTTATATTAATTGTGTAAATAATTAATTAAAAAATAAATATAATTTAAATATTAAACTAATATGTAAAATATTTTTTACTGTTAATATATTAAAATTAAATTTTAAAATTAAATTATAAATATAATTAAAATATTTTATTGTTGTATTTGAATGAGACATTTGTTTACAAGACTTTAAAAGAAAAAAAAGGTGAGAAATTTCTTTTGGTATCATAAACAACATTTTTGAAATTTGGCGTGGATAAAAGAGTTTTGTACATCCATTATAGTATTCAATTCTTTAGGTTGAATTGATCTCACAGACTGATATTTCAGCCACTATGATTCATCAATGTTATACAAGAAAAGATTATCCCTCAAAAGAATATTTCGATTCTCAACTCTTTTTTTTTATTATTTTAGAATAATACGACTTTTTAATTAAAAAAATTATTAAATAGTAACAAAAAATTAGTTTATAAAAAATTTTATTTGTAATTTGTAGGAGTTTTAAATTTTCATAAATTATTAATAAATTTATTTTTAAAAAATTTTTTTAGGACAGTGGTTAAGTAGAGAAAGACTATCACTAAAAATGATAACGCAGAAAGAAAAATAATTACAATACAAAGACTTTTTAAAGAAAAAATAGCATCAAATAAAAAATCAAATAAGATAATATTAATATTGATGATATTTGTATTAGTGATAATAACAATAGAAGAGATAATAACGATGATAAAATATGGTTACATAATAGAAATAATAAAAGTAAAAGTGATAATAATAAAGACGAAAAAGATAGTGGTAGTAATGATTATGATTGAATATATTGTTAAAAAAAATTTGTGAAAATTTTAAACCCTCACAAATTTATAAATTAAACTTTCATAAAATTACTTTTTATTATTATTTAACAAATTTTTTAACAAAAAACTTGTATTATCTTAAAATAAAAAAATTAAAAGTCGAAACATCTATTTTTTTTTTTAAATAAAAATCGGGTTAAGTCTTTATTCTTATTTTTATCCGTATTTAGTAGTTTACCAATCCAACCACAAAATAAAATCCTAAAAAAGTAAGTTATCCAAATCCAATATAGAGTAACAATAATCAACCACAACCGAAAACCAATAAAAATAGACATGCTTAGGAAAACAAGAATTCACGTGCTAACT
Source organism: Arachis ipaensis (assembly GCF_059453495.1). Taxonomy (NCBI): domain Eukaryota; kingdom Viridiplantae; phylum Streptophyta; class Magnoliopsida; order Fabales; family Fabaceae; genus Arachis; species Arachis ipaensis. Next base: position 490,005 of record NC_142436.1, read on the forward strand.
TCATTTGTTCAATTCCAAAATATCCTAAAAGTTTGTGTTATGAGATATGAGAGTAGTTTTAGAAAAAATGAATGACTCTTTTTAATTTGTTTTATGAAGTATGATTTTTTACTCTACAACATATTTTTTTATATGATTTTTGTTAGTCTCACTAGAAAATATATGATAAGAAAAAACATTTTATAACATCAATTAACAAAAAATAAAATGATCGATTTTTGTTCTAGAAGAAGATATAAGAATGTAACTAATAGGGAGTGGCTACACTCCCAAAATTAAGAAATAATACTAATTTTTAACTAATAATTTATTATATATTTTATTATATATTACTAATTTTATTATTAATATGCATTATATATCACTTTTTATTATAATTGAAATCAAATTTTTTTCTTCTTTTCTCTAAAATTAAAGAGTTGTCTCTTTCACTTTCTCCCCTTTCTCTATCTCTCATTTCTTTACTTACTATATCTTTTTTATATATCATTATTAATGACGAATTACAAATTTGACAATCAAAATATGCAATATAATTTTTTTAATTACAATTAAAATAAAATTTACTAATTTAACAAAAAAAAATTCAAATATATCACATAACACTCTCTAATTAAAATCAAAATAAAATATTTATTTCTAAAATTAATAATCTCCCTTCCTCCGTTCTCTTATTTACCTTTCTCTTTTTCTGTATTTCTCTTTATCTTTCCCACTCTATATATAATTTATAATTTATGTTTTATATTACTAATTTGATAAATCAAAATGTGTCACGATATATATTTTTATTACAATTAAAATAAAATTAATTTTTTTAAAATTAACAAACTCCCTTTCTCCTTCGTTATCTTTATCTTTATCTTTCTCTTTCTTTTCTCTCTCTACCTTTCTATTCTATAAAAAATAAAATTAATAAAATAATATAATTTAAAGAAATTTATAAATATATTAAATTTATAATTAAATATAACTAAAAAATAATTCCATAATATTATTCACATAAAATAATATATTATTATATGCATATTTTTTATTTTTTTTATTTAGTTATAAATTTTCACTGCTTATCTTTCTAATATATTGTCACTTCTCTTCCTTCAAATATTTATTACATATAATTTGGAGAGAATATTAATATAGTGATTAATAATTTAAATCAAGATTCAATTGTTTCAAAAAAATTAATTTTGAGTAAATTTTTTAACTATCAATATAATTTTTTTATACTAATATATATATATATATATATATATATATATATATATATATATATATATATATATATATATATATATATATATAGAGAGAGAGAGAGAGAGAGAATATTATTTTTATTTGTGCAACAAAATTAATACCTAATCAAATATAAAAGTATACAAATTAAATTCTTTCAGTTTTTAGATAATGAATAATGTTAAAATTAATTATTAGTAAAAAATTAAATTCTTTCACATAAAAACAATAACTAAAATGCTTATTTTTTTTTTTTATCTATGAAGACCCTGATTTTTAGTCAATAAAAACTTTTGTCCTCTATGACATTTTTGCAAATCTTTTGTCATAATCTATAATATCAGGATAAAGCCGACGTAACTTTAAAATACTTGTATTCTCATAATGTTATTATGGGTAAAAACACTAATTCCTTTTATAAAATTATGCATACACTAAAAATTAATAACCATATTATTATAGTAAAATATATTGAGAATAAATTAAAAAATTTAATTATCATTTGCTTTAAATTAAATAATATATAATGATTAATTTAATTTTTATATATATTTATTATTTTTGTTTTTGATAAATACTTAATGGTGAATATAGGCTCTAAGTCGAGACTTAGAAATTTATATTATCATAAAAAGTATAAAAAATAAAAAATTAATATTAATTATCTTTAGTGTTTAAATTTATAACATAAGATTTAAAATAAAAAATTTAAGATACTTTTAAAAAAGCTTTTCATATTGATTAAAAAAAAGTTTTACCTAACAATATTTAGTTATTAGCTGCAAATTAATAATTCAATGAGGTATCTTTTAAATTATTTCTTTAGTTATTGTTTTATGGGTAAATTACTGTAATAAACCAAGTGCAAATTAAAATTATCTAGATTCTTCAAAATAAAAAATGCTACTTGAATGTCCCAAGTTGCATTTCTATATAAATCGAATTAATTAAATTCGATTTATGTAAACTAGTACTAAATCGAATCTATTAGATTCGAATTGTATACAAATAGAAATTTTCCATAAATTGAAGCTATTCGAATTCAAATTGTATGTAAATCGAACCCATTAAGTTCGATTTCAATATGCATGTAAATCAAACCCATTAAGTTCGAATTGTATACGTGAAACAGCTACCCATGGTAAATCGAGGTCAATGGTTTCGATTTAGTGGTTTATGTAAATCGAAACCCATAGATTCGATTTACAAGCAACTTTTCTCTCAAGTAGTTCGAATCTAATGGATTCGATTTAAAGGCAATGTTGCTATATATACAAATCGAATTTCATTCATTTGAACTACAAAACATACAAACCCCACACCCAATCCCACCATCCAGATCCGAAATTTTCGGAAAGCCACCAAGGGAAAATCGAGGCTGGACACATGGAAGACGATCCGAATCGTCTATATCGGCTAGATGGAGTCGCTCATATTGCTGGCGCCATCCACCTCGAGGTTAGTGAAAAATTTTTTCCTTTTTGAACATAGATTAGTCATTCTAGTAATGTTAACATAAATCGTGTGATAGTTAGTTAGGGTCTTTAATTAGAGAATAGGGGAAAACATTGTAATACAAGTGTATGTTAGAAGTAGTAAGCTATTAGGTTGTTAGATTTTGATAAGTTGAAATGGTACTTAATAAGGCTGTTTTGGAATGTAGGTTATGTTAGATTTTTGAAGTTCTTAGTCTTATGTGCAACGAGACTTGGTTTATGAGTAGCGATAGCTATAAATTTCTTGAATTCTTTGAAAAAAGTAATATAAATATTTTTTGTAATCTTGATTTTCTGAGTTAGATAATTATGTTTAGAAATGTTATGATATGTTAGATTTTTTCAGTTTTTTAATATTTTTGAATTGTATGTGTAAATGTGTGGAAATAAATGCTTTGGGTATAAGGTTATTATTATTATTTTTTTTTTTGGAACATGTTCATGAGTTATTAAGGATTTTGTGTTTGGTTCGATTACTAAATTTTGGGCTATACTGTAAACAAGTTTTTAAAGTTAGATCATGCCATGATTATCGTTTTCAGATTTTTATGCATTGAAAATTGTATTGTGACAATTGTGATAAGGAATTTTCTATCTATGTGCAGCCCCAACGCTGCATTAGAAGCATGAGACGGCAATACGGTATGCCGTTGGGCGATAGGATCGTTCCGTACTTGCAGATGGCAGGGTTATACCATCTTGCAAGACTTAACGAGACATAGTTTCGACTGAACGAGCCATTGGTCAACGCATTCGTAGAGAGATGACGGCCTGAGACGCACTTTTCACATGCCGTTCGAGGAGTGCACGATTACACTCCAAGATGTGGCATACTAGTTAGGGCTCCCGATCGACGGCCAGTATGTCAGTGGATGCCTTACGGACCTTGCGCAACATATTCAGGGGGGTCGGCCAGTGTGGGTATAGTTTGAGGAGTTGTTGGGTGTTTTGCCTCTTGCGAACTACATCGAGAAGTTCATGGTGAAGTGTAGATGGTTTCAGAAGACATTTAGTGAGCTACCGCAGGGGGCAGACGATGAGACGGTTAGGAGGTATGCCCGTGCATATATCATGATACTCCTATCTACACAGTTGTTCGGGGATAAGTCCGGTACCCATCTCCACATTCGTTGGCTACCCTATATTGCCAGGCTAGAGGACATGGGTCAATATAGCTAGGGTCAGCTGCACTGTCATGGCTATTCAGGTGCATATGCCATGTGGCAAACAGAAATGTCGTCAAATTGGCCGGTCCACTACAGCTTCTCCAGTCGTGGATCTTTTGGAGAATCCCTGATTTCCGGCCAGACGGATTCAATGTCTTCTATTGGCCGTTGGCGTCTAGGTACTCTCCATTTAACTATGCATCATCTTTCTAATGATATGAGTGTTTACTTTATTTTTAATTAAATGTTGTGTATTTCAGATGGCTAGGTTATCAGCCAATGTTGAGTGACAAGGGGCCTCGTGTAGCGCATTGGAGAGTTAGGATAGATTTACTCCAGCCCGGGAATGTAAGTATCATTTGGTTTCAATCTAACATAACTAGATTAGTATTTGCATATTTTACTATTTATGGTGACTCACGATAACTACTTATATGCACGTTCTTGTGGATGCCATATAGCTTGCCGGAGGTTGTTCAGGTGGTTCACCCCGAGATCTTAGAGCCACGTCATATGTCGTTGTGGAGGGCTGCGACAACGTTGATCTATTTCGCTGTCATTGAGTGGCATCCGGTAGATCCGATGCTGCCGCAGTTTGGTGGGGTTCAGGGTAGACCTCGTGCTTCCTTGAACATAGATTTTCTGATGTCGAAGAATGGGAGAGGCAGAAATCGTTGGTTTTCTTATACGCTACAGAGTTGGACCTGCATTGGGCCAACAGGGCGCAACATGTGCTACAGTTTGACGTGGTTGCGGATCCATGACCTTCCCATGAGTACCTGGATTGGTGGTATCAGTACGGCAGGAGGTTCTTGTCGCTGGAGCTTCTCCTAGGTGATCCCAGGGCTGCTACGATTCCAGCTCAGGCGATAGAGCGGGGTCCTGGACGAGTCCCTCACATGGATCATGTGCCAGATGTCCCAGACAACCGTCGAATTGCACGAAGGCAGCGTGTTGGGACACGATCGAGCCAGCATGAGTGGATATGGTTAGAGGAGGCCATCGATGTGATGGAGAGGAGGGGTCATGGGAGGCGTGGTGGGAGGGGTCGTGGGGTGCGAGGAGCTGTAGGTCATGGTCGTGGTCGAGGAGGAAGCAGAGGTAGAGGCGGGCAGGATGAAAGTAGCGGTAAGGACGACGATGGTGGTGACGGCGATGACAGAGGTACGGACGATAGTCACGGAGGTGGGGGAGGTGGTGGTGGTGGTGGTTTAGGGGGTTCAGGGGAGGATAGCATGGTGTAAGTGGTAGGGCTGGTAGTGGGGGATTTAGCAGGGATATCAGTCATGGTCAACCTGAGGGAGTGGAGGGGAGCCATGTAGGCGGTGGAGTGGGTGGGGGACCTGACGTAGGCGGCAGTGTCCCTGGTCGCGAATTTGGAGACTATTTCGTTTGGGTTCCTACGTGTGACGATAGTTTGGCTGAGCATCAGACATATATTAGCCTAGGTCAGATGCTGTCCGAGCTGATGGGCAGTGAGGGCCTTGACGTGGAGTTTGGTGGGTCACATTTTCTTGATGAGATCAACATAATCATGCAGGAATATGAGCTTGCCAGACGCAGGTCCCGAGTAGTTGGATCCTAGGCTCAGGTTGATGTGGACATAAATGAGCCTCCTTCCGGACCTGTGGACGACACATTTGCATTGGGCAGGACACCCCCCTCTACGTTCGATGCACCCAGTACATCACAGCCTGGTCCATCCGTATCACAGCCTGGAACACCAAAGGTTGTCCCGCAGAAGGCAGCCAAAGACGGCGACCGAGGCGATGAGGAGGACGATGTCCCTCTGGCAGAGAGAGTCTGGCGGGTCAGGCGTCCTCGACGATGCTTCATCGGATTGCATCTGCTCTGAGGATTGATGTGACTATTTAGTATCGTGTTTTATGTATTTCATGTTTTTCCCATTCCATGTTGTATATTCCATTTTAGTTATGTATGTCGGCTAGTTATGTATTTTAGTTTGTTGTCGTGTTATGTCAGAAAAAATACTAACAAAACTTTAATAAAACATGTAATCCATTTTATGTTATGTATTCAGTTTTAGATGAGTTCGTTACTTCACATTTTACGATGTATCTTTAGTAAAATACAAGTCAATATCCGGTGAAACAAATTGCTCAAACAAACCAAATTTAACAGAAAGCATCCCTGGTAAAATAAGATTAAACATTGTGAAAACACAAGACACGATGGCTTTTAAATTAAACCCTAGACACACTACAATAAAGCTAAAGTAAACCATACAACGGTGAATAAATACCAGATAAAAGATAACATGATACAATAAATGAAGTGAACCCTACACGTTATCGGCAGATGCAGAACCGAGTGCCACTCCTTTCTAGGGACACTTCTTACGTGTGTGGCCAGGCTGTCTGCAAAGCCCACATCTCTTGGGCCTGTTTGGGTCAGCCTCATCCATGGTGGTTCGGATCCTGGTGGTCCTGGGACGCCCCTCTGACGCACGTCTCTTGGCCGGGTCAGGTGTGACGGTCGGACCATCATACGATGGCCAAAACCCCTCAGGAATTGGAGGTGTGAACCCTAGGCGATACACCTCGTGTACGTAGGTGGACCAGGTTAGGCGTGCATATGCACAGTAAGCCAAGACATGATGACATGGATAGTGAAGTGCTTGGAAATACCCGAAATCACATGTTTGGTCGGTGAGGGATACTTTGTATGTGCCGAGTGAAAAACTCCCTGTAGGAGTGGAGTTTGCCACAGTAAACTCTGAGTTGTCTCTGTTATACAAAGTCACCATGAAATACCTTGAAGCCTTCAGATTTGCCTCAATCGCATTAATCATATGCTGACTAAACTGCTGTCCGGTTCCTAACTATGCCTCCGCTTCTCTACCTTTTCGGACGAATAACTCGGCCAATCTCTCGTAAGTGGCCTTCACCAACGCACAGACTGGAAGGTTCCTCACACCCTTTAGTATTGAGTTCACACATTCAGATATATTCGTAGTCATGTTCCCAAATCTCCGACCTTCGTCCCGATGCTGAGTCCAATGTGCACAGTCAATCCGATTAGCCTAGTCGCACATAGCAGGATCTTCAGCACGAATAATGTCAAATCAGTAGTGAAACTCGACATCGGTCTTGGCATAAGCAACATTCACTAACCACCTCCGTGCATCCTATATATATTTGATTATGGAGTTAAATCTCAATTTGACCCCTAAAATTTGGCATGATGCTTAGAATGACCCCCACAATTTCGTTGGCCCCAATTAGAACCCCCAAATTTACAATTGTGGCTCCAGCTTGCCCCTGCGATCATCTCCGTCACCGAAATGCTGATCTAGCGCAATTGCATGACATGATGGACACTACTTAAACGACGGCGCATTGGTTTCGCGCGCAAACCCTTTGGAAACCACGTAGTGTAAATGTTTTCTTGATGTTTGGCAACTTATGATCGTCGTAGTGGAAAGAAAGAGAGTTTTAACCCACAAAAAACTGAAATGACGTGGTTTCCAAAGGGTTTGGGCGCGAAACCAATTGCGCCGTCGTTTAAGTAGTGTCCACCGTGTCATGCAATTGCATCAAATCAGCATTCTGGTGATGGAGATGATTGCAGAGGCAAGTTGGAGCCACAATTGCAAATTTTGGGGTTCTAATTGGGGCCAACGAAATTGTGGGGATCATTCTGAGTATCGGGCTAAATTTTAGGGGCCAAATTGAGATTTAACTCTTTGATTATGATTTTATTTTACCCAGAAGGATAGGAAATGTTTTCGAGTTTTATATTGAATTTGTTTGTATGACATTTATTATTAGTAATAACTATGTGATTATTATTACTTAGTGATCTTTGATATATGATTTTAAGTAATAAAAATAAATTTTTTAGGCATTTTCTTAAAGCGACATCGAATTAAAGGCTCAATATTAAATAGTTAATAAGAAAAACGAGTTAGTAACGCCTTACTTTTGGTACGATTATGACGTACTAAAAGTTAGGGTGTTATAGTTTCTGGAGTATAGTATCCTTAAACTCAGCAAAACTCGTCGAAGGTTTGAGAAAAACACTCAGCAGGTCCTTTTCAGTAAACTTAATACCTGATCGCGTTTTTTTTTTAATGGACCCTCTATAATGCACAAGAGCTACAAAACTCTCATCACTAGCCATTGTGAATCTTACTATAGTAAAAATTTCACGTTGAGCTCGTATTTATAAACGTCAATAATGTATAAATTGAGTTAAGAGCATTCGATTTACTCACATAGTGTAATATATACTATATCGATCCTATTGGATTTGATTTACCTAACTGGCCACGTACCATTATAAATCGAACTTAATAGGTTCGATTTACATGCAGTTTGAATTTGAAGCCATTAGCTTCGATTTATGGAAGATTTTCATTTGCATGCAATTCGAATCTAATAGACTCGATTTAATACCAGTTTGCGTAAATTGAATTTAATTAATTCGATTTATATAGAAATGCAATTTGGGACATTTAGGTAGCATTTTTCATTTTGGGGGATCTGGGTAATTTTGGTTTGCACTTGATTTATTATAGTAATTTACCCTCATTTTATTATTAATTTTAAAAAATAAAACAAACACAACTAAATAGATTTAGTATTTTTTTAAATTTAAAATACAAATTCAAAAAACAATTTAAGTAAGACTAATACTTTGTTTGAATGAAATGAAAATGAGTAAAAAAATAGAGATAATTTTTTTGGATAAAAAAATATATAATAGAAAAAATTACATTAATATCTTAGATCTTTTAATTTTTTATTAATCAAAGAATAAATTAATTATTTTACTTTTATTTATACATTTTTCCTTCATTTTCATATTATCTTTGAAAAGAAAAAATTTTAGTAGATCCTACCTTTTTTTTTCCTTTTACTCAATTATTCTTTCTCATTCAAATAACAACAAACTCACATTTTCAACTTTTTTTTCCTTCACATTTTCTTTTCTTTTATATTCTCTTAATTCAAACAATATATAAAATTTAGAATTTCAATTTAAATATCCAAATCTTTTTTAAATCCTTAAACATTTACACATTAAAAAAAATCCTGAAATTTCCAGACACATCACAGTCCTAAAACAACAAAATACATAAGAGAATCTTTGTCTTCGAGCTCCTTATCATCGTCGCCGCTTCCTCTTCTGCGTCGCGCTCATCATCCTCGTCGCCGCTTTCTCCTCGTCGCTGCGCCGTGCTCTTCCTCCGCGCCGCGCTCCTCTTCTGCGCCGCACTCTTTCTCGTTGCTACTTCTTCTGTGTCGGAAATGCGTTTCACGTATTTGGATGTGTCTGTGTTAATAATTTTTTTTTCACTATTCTGTTTGATAAAAAAAAATATTTTTTTAATGACAAATATTTTTTATTTTTTATCGTATTTGACAAATTTCGAATAATAAAAATAAAAATAATAAAAAAACATTTTTTTTAAAAAGTTATAATTTATATATTTTTAAAATATTTTTTTTAAAAAATATATTTTTACATAATAAATAAATAAATATTTATATATTATTATATTTAAACATAATTAATAAATAAAATTTTTTTTGTATAAGATATTCAAACATAAAAACACTTTTATTTTTTTATAAAATTTTTTAAAAAAATAACTCAAAAAAAATATATTCTTTTAAAAACTCATTCAAATAAACCCATTCTCTATGTTATTATAGTGTTTAATATTTTCTTTTTTTATTTTTTTTATTAATAAAAAATATAGATTTCGGAAAGATAGAACTTTTTACGGAGTAGTGTCGCGCGGAGGAAGACCGCAGCGACTAGAATGAGCGCAGCATGGAGAAGAAGCGTGACGTTGAGAGGAAGGCGACGCAGAAGAGGGAACAGCGACAAGGATGATGAGCACGGTGCGGAGAAGGAAGCAGTGTAGAGGAGTAAGCCCAAGATTCTGCTAATGTGTTTTGCTGTTTTAGAATTGAAATATGTTTTAGGATTTTAAGGGTTCTTTTTGGACATGTTAGTATTTAAGTGTTTAAAATAAATTTGGATATTTAAAATTAAATTTTTGAATTTTAGTTTTATTTAAATATGTTTATTTTAATTTTTTAAAAGTAATATAATAAAAAATTAGCTAAAAGATAGTTTAAAGAATAGCTCTCTAGCAAGTTGTATTGTAATTGAGCAATGTTAGGGCCAGCAACTTTTGTGATTGTTAGCCATCAACTAGTCATCAATGATGATTTGATGGTGTGAGATTGGTGTGAGATTTCATCCAATGGCTCACCTTTCTCTGCTGGTTACATACTGGCCAAAATTCATTAAAATTGCTAGCCCCTAGACTTTTTCATTGTAATTATATTGAATGAATCTCTTTTGTTACCTTAGCAGCGACACTTTGATGATAGCGGGCTTCCACTTTGCGACGGAGAGCTTCGGTGGCGATGTCATCGATCAAGTCATCGGCGTCAAAGAGAGCTTGAGTGAGCTCATCAAGCCATGCCTTCACAGGAGCCTTGCTGATCTGCTTCTCCTCAGCATCATTTAGAAAAGCATCAAGGCTTAGCAGCGTCACTTTCAGCTTCTTCAGCAGTGATTCATCAAGTTTCTTGCTCCGATAGAACTCCGATATCTCAGTGGTGATCTTTTCTGCTAAAGCTTCCACAGCAGCTGAGAGCAACGCTTCTCCCACAATTGCAGCAGCCATTTCTCTTTCTTTAGCTTTGCTTCGATTCAACACAGACTAGAAGATAGAGGAGCCAATAATGCAATGCAAGACTACTGTGCTTTCTTTTTGGTCTTTATGGTCATTCGTCAACTACTAAACTATGGTTACATTATGAGCTGTATTCCATAAAATGTAACCATGGTTATTGATTCCGTTCTAAGCATGGAAAACAGGAAGTACGTGGAACCCCCCAACCGGTAAGTCAGTAACTATGTAGGCAAAGTATTCAGATCAATGAGGGTGGGTTGGTGAACCTCATTAAGGTGGTGAAAAAAATTACTTACAAGTCCCCAGTAAAACTTTCTTAAAACTCTATCTGAAAGGTATCAATAAAATTTTTTGGATAACAAAGGTAGATAAATTAAATCAAATTAAGATCTTTTATTTTAATTGTAGGAGCTAATTTTAGAGAATTTTATTAATATTTTTTTAGAAATCAATCTATTCAATGAATAAATTCTCATAAATTTATTTGTTATTTTAGTCTATTTTGTAAATTACAATTTTATGCAAGCTACACGGTGTATATGGTTATTATGGATTTATGGCCACTGAATATATAATTTTAGTAATACTTAAATTCATGAGGCTACCGACATCTCATTGAATATTTTGCTGCTGTACAATGTCCTATTACTGGTTTTTTTGTCATTCGTGAAATTCACGTGTTAAATTATCGAAGTAGAATTAAAATTTGTTTGAGCGTCGTTAAACTGTCAAAATTTATAATTTTTAATAAAAAATTATTTTTCAGTATATTTGACAAATTTTTAATAATAAAAAATAAAAGTATCTTTTAAAAAATTATAATTTATAGCTTTTTCAAAACAATTTTTTTTACGTAAAAATATTTCTGTTCTAATCATATTTTAGTTCTTGAATAAATAGTTAAATACATACACACTTAGCATGTTAGTCCGTAGAAAGATTTTGTTTTAACTTTTAACACTTCAGTCAATAAAGTATTAAATATAAATACTTTACTCCTTGAAACATTTTAGTCTCAATATTTTATTTCTTTAAAAAATTAAGGTATATATACCTTTTAGTTCTCAAGAGGTTTAATTTAGTCTTTTAATAAATGAAATATTAAAATTAAACATTATATATATATATATATATAGAGAGAGAGAGAGAGAGTATTAAAACTAAACAATAATTCAGACTGATATATGTATGTTTAATAATTTAGGAACAGAATTGTTGAAACAAAAGTCTTTTACCTCTTTTAATAATTAAGTATGTCTACATTTAACCTTTTAGAGGCAAAAGTGTTAAATTTTGTGAGCTATTAAATTGCTTCACTTAAATAAAGATGTGTATTATAATTGACGCAGGGAAATACTATAAACAAGTACCTGAGTGGTGGTTTATTTGCATTCTTGGCATCAACGTATTGTTAGAAGCGTTTATGGTTCGGATTTGATCTGTATATTGGTAAATTTGATCTGTACATTAATAAAATTAAATTTGATCTGCACACAAATAGAATTGAATTATAAATTTTATGTAAGTATCTGCAAATCTACAAATCTACAAAATTAAATAAATAAATATATAAATATTTTTTTATGTTTAATTTTAATTAATAATTATCATTGTATTTTTTTTATTATTTAAGAAAAATATGTTTAATAATATTTTAAAAATAAACATATTTAAAAAAATAAAAAAAATTTTATTGATATTTTTTAATAAAAATAAACTTTTTAAAATATTTTTATATTTTACAAATATACCTTATATCTAATCCATAAATGTACAAAACAAATCAAATCGAAGCTGATAATTTTAATAGAGATTGGATCAAAATTTTAACTTGAATACGATGTGCACTCACCCCATGATAGGGTGTAATTTTAGCTTGTGTTGTTGCCATATCATTCACACTTCGAGTTGGAGTCATTAGAGCCACAACAAATTAGATATGCCCTTAGTTTATTATTCTACAATTTTTTTTAGATAAAATACTTATATAAATAAAAAATAATTTAATATTATATAAATCTTCCAAAACAAATAACGTTACATGCATGTTTTTATTTATATATAATTTTATATAAATCGAATTACTTAAATTCAAATTACTCATCAATTAATTCGAATTTAATTTATATAAAACTAAGAATAAAGACATGCATATAACGTTATTTATTTTAAAAAATTCATGTAATATTAAATTGTCTTTTTTTTATATAAGTGTTTTACCCTTTCTTTACTTCATACATATCATTACTTTACTGTATTTCATTATTCTACATTTCTTTGCTAGCTTTGTTATTTTTTGTCATTTTATATTGTGAATATGTTTTCAAAGAACCATATATATACTTACTTACTTGAAATTCAATCTATTGGTCATTATTAATGTGAAGCATTCAACAGATTAATAATGGTTTTTACTCCTTATTTAATTTCCATATATATTTATGTTATGAACAAGAAATATATAGGATAATTGATATTGTATAACTGTATGTCTATTTTATTATGCATTTCATGCCGTAAATTTTAAGAAAATGTACAGAAAACTTCTTTAATTTAGTGAATTGAATATCACTTTTTTTTATTATTAAAATTGTTTTTTTTTTTTTACTTTTATTTTTCGAGAGTTTAAAATTTAGATTTTTTAATTTAATTTAGAATTTAGAATAATAACCAACAACGATATCGAAGGACAACAAACCAAGGATGAAATTGCAATTATTAAGGGGAAAAAGAAGAAAGATGACAATAATTAGTTTGAAGGCTTGAAGTTATAAAAAATTAATGGTGTTTGCTATAGTACGATGATAAATTTATACGTACCGATACGTTTAAAATATGGATAAATAATAACAAGGCACATAGAATTTATTTTTCACATCAACATTTAATTTTTATTTTTTTAAATATATATTATATCACCACTCTTACTAATACACCCATTTAATTAAATAAAAATAAAAAAATATTTTTTTATTTAATTTTATAAAAAGTCTTAAACATCCTTCTTTTATTTAATTAGACAAAAATATCCTTTTAAATTAACGAAATTTTAGAATTCAATTAATCCTAATTTTATAGTTTCAAATAATTTAAATAACAAAACAAAAACATATTAAAAAAACAAAAAATCAAAATTTCTTCATCTTCTCCAATTTCTTTAATCATTCGTGTCCCCTCTAAGAAAAATATATAAAAAAAAAAACAAAAAATCGATCATTCTTCGTCTTCTCCAATTACCCCTTTTGAAGCAAAGCAGTGAAAGTCTCAAACTAAAACCCTAGGTTCTTTGCCGCCGCCGTTCCAAATCAAGTGGAGGGTTGGGTTCCTCCAAAGGCACGCTAACGCTTCGTTTCTTCCTTCTGGGGTTGATGTGAATGGATTTAAAAGTGTACATGTCGAGAAGAACGAAAGGAACATCTGATACACAGGAGTAGCCTTCGTAGTCATGGCCGCCGCTTCGGATTCTGAGCTGAAAGTTGCTGGCTTTGGAGCATACAACTGCCGCCTGAATGTGCGATTCGTGAAAAGGGGTTATGATGGCGATGGGTTTGGGTATGTATGGTCTGTTGAACCTCTTGTTGCGGGTGTGGAGGCTGAGGATGTCGGAAAAGGATGAGTTGTCTCTGGTGTATAGCGCTCCGGTCACGCTAACAGGAGCTGATGGGTTTTTCCATCTCTTGTTTGAGAGACAAGTGTGAAAGTAAGCATCTGGGTTTGCATGTAAAATGGAAGATTGAAGAAGAAGAACAATGGTGGTGCTAGCAGAGTTGAAAGGAGAAGAAATGACAATGATGATGATGATGATGTCACCATTATTGTTATGAAATGAAAGTGGTGTTTGCTAATTGCCGCATTTTTAGGGTTGCTTCAGAACAGAAGGGTAATTGGAGAAGATGAAGAACGATTAATTTTTTGTTTATTTGTTTCTTTGATATGTTTTGCTTAGAAGGGGACACGAATGATTAGAGGAATGGGAGAAAATGAAGAAATTTTGAATTTTTATTTTTTTAATATGTTTTTTGTTTTGTTGTTTAAATTATTTAAAACTATAAAATTAGGATTAATTGAATTCTAAAATTTCGTTTATTTAAAAGGATATTTTTGTCTAATTAAATAAAAGAAGGATGTTTAAGACTTTTTATAAAATTAAATAAAAAATAATTTTTTATTTTTATTTAATTAAAGTGGTGTATTAGTAAAAGTGGTGATATAATATATATTTAAAAAAATAAAAATTAAATGTTGATGTAGAAAATAAATTCCACGTAGATTATCATTATTTATCTATATTTTAAACGTATCGGTACGTATGAATTTATCATCGTACCGTAGCAAACACCAAAATTAATTAGTTCTCAGCCTAGACTCAAATTTTAAGAATCATCATTTTAGAAATATCAATAAAAAGAGTTGTAATCAATTTGAATTAATAAAATAGTTAATTTATTTATTTATTTAAATAAGTGTCAGAATTTAAATTTTAACTTCCCTGCGATGAGTTAGGGAATACTTTGAAAAATTATGATAAATGATTATGATATCTGTATCTCAATTATTATCGATCTTTATATATCATTTATTATTAAATTGTTTTTTACAAATAGCTTAGCTAATTGAATTTTTTGCTCCGAATTCTTTTTCATTTTTAAGCATAAGACTAGAAGAGTATGTATTAAGATCCTTACAAATGTTATATTCACACACAAAATTAGCCACTAAATTAAATTTATTTAATATATATTTTATATCTTAATATATAATTTATATAAATTATAACTAATTTGATGACTAATTTTTTATAAATACATAATATAATTGTAAGATATTTCATCACCTAAGAAATAAGATATTGATACTCTTATAATTTTGCTTTTAAATTTAATTATTGCATTAATTAAAATCTTATCATCTCTTATTTATTAAATTGAAACGATTATTAAAGGAGAATATAATAACAAACGGAGTGTTCAATTTTTTTTTTTTAACAAAAGCAATAAAAAAACACACCAGCTAATATTCAAATAAAATAAGAAAATGTAATTATAGATTGTAGGCCAAACCGTAACCGGAATATTCAAATAAATATTTTTAATTTTTCCCCCTTTGTGCGAGTGAATAAATAATACTATACTACTAGTATTTATTATCATGTTTGGAGAATACATAGATTACCTTATTTAGGCTACAGTTGGAAGGAAAATTAAAACTGAAATTAAAAATAGAGATTAAATTAAATTTGTATATTATATTTGATATAAAATATATAAAATTAAATTATATTTTAGTATTATATTAAATTTAAAATAAATATAAAAAATAAATAATAAATTTAGATCAAATTTAAAATTAAATCATAGTATTTAAAAATATATATATTATTAAAATTTTAGTTTTTATTTCTAAAATTTTCAGTCATTTCTACTTTCTAAAAATATTAAAAAAATTAAAATTTTATATTTTAAAATTAACATTTTAATTTCAGTCTCGGATCACCAATCAAACAGGAGAACATATAAAAATATCTTCTCATGCAATATAATGTATCCTGCCCATAAACCAGTCCAAATGCGATGAATTGCCCCCTACGGCCTACCATATGGAAATGAATTTTCCTTTATTCTCCATCAAGATTCAAACTGAGGCAAAAAAAATTTTGATACGAAAACAAAATGAGTGATATACTTTAATATAGTAATTTTTTGTATTTTTTAAAATTATGGGAGTACACAAATTGGATTCAGTTAAAAAATTGAAAAAACTTTAGAGGGTTCGATTTATGTTAAAAAAATTGAAAAAATTCAGACTACACAACTCGGACCATGTGAGTTCTTTGGTTATGAAATTTTGCTTCACAAATCGCATAGTCCGATTTGCAGTCCATGGAATTTAAAATCTGAAACGTGGAATTTGGACTCTCCGTTTTTTTTGTTCTGGGTAATTTTTTTTACATTTTGAGGACACAACTCGCAGAGTCCGAGTTCTGCTTCCTCTGATCCCATAACGAGGTGAAGCACCCCTTCTCCCTATACGCGAGTCCAACACTTCCATTACTTTCATATTCAAATTAAAAAGCGTCAAACTGATACACAGAGATTAAAATATAAAATATACAACATATAATAAGATTATATATCTCATTAATTTACTAAAATTACTCGTTATTATGAATGAATAACATAATTAGCATAGCCAACAAGCAGATAACGTCATCAGTGTCCCAACCATTTTGTGTTCTAGCTCATGTCTTATCTACCAATCATGCAAACATATATATAAAGAAAAGATTCATAATTAATATAAACAAAAAAAAGCATCCCACCATTAACAAAATCAGATCCGATCCCTTGTTAGTTTTCAAACTCCATGATTCCATGCCCCTAGTTCCTACTTCCTACCAAATAAAGAGACACAAAAAACACTATGGCTAGTAGTGAATATCAGGAAATCAACGAGCCTCTTAGTATGCACCTTAGCTCAATAACTCTATTTCCAAATTCTTCTCTTAATTTTGTTTTTTTTTTTTTCCTTTAATTTAGTTATAAAACTTCTGCTGAGTTTATTATTGGTCAGTCCATTGTCCACTAAGAATAAGAAATGTATCTCTAAATCTAATGATTTCTTAGACAGTTTTTTAAATTGCATTTTTATTTATATATTTATCATTTGTAACCTTTTTTAATTATTTTTTAAAACACTTTAATCAGAGTGTATATATATAGAAGCTCCTTAATTAAGTTCTAAATATTAGAGATTCCTTCTCAATAATTTTATTTTATTTTATTATTATTAATTTTTTTTTTCAGTTCAGAAACAGAAGCTGAGTTACCATGGCGGTTCCGGTTCCTCATGGCCGGAAATATCACCGGATACTTCGCCGGACGGCGAGAATTCTCCAATCGAACAGGTGGCGCTGACGGTTCCAATCACAGACGATCCCTCCCTACCAGTCTTCACGTTCCGTACATGGATCCTCGGAACTCTAGCATGCGTTCTCCTCTCGTTCCTGAACCAGTTCTTCGGTTACAGAAAAGAACCGCTATCGGTGACGGCGATTTCGGCGCAGATCGCGGTGGTTCCGGCGGGACACTTAATGGCGGCGACGTTGACGGATCGGAGGTTCTGGAAGGGAACGAGATTCGAGTTCACGATGAATCCAGGGAAATTCAACGTGAAAGAGCACGTGCTAATCACGATCTTCGCGAGTTCTGGAGCTGCGAGCGTTTACGCGATTCATATGGTGAGCTCGACAATCGTGTTCTACAAGAAAGAGGTTTCGGTGGTGGTGGCGATGATGGTGGTTTTGACGACGCAGGTATTGGGCTTCGGTTGGGCCGGGATTTTTAGAAGGTACCTGGTTGAGCCCGCTGCTATGTGGTGGCCGCAGAACCTTGTTCAGGTATCGCTCTTCAGGTGCGTTTACTTGCTTCACTCGCACACCTATCACGTTAACGGAAAATTAAAATAAAATAAAATAAATTAAAATGAATTCAATTATTGATTTTCCAACCATGCACATTGGATATTCAATATTCCATACCCGCCGCTTATATGATCATTTTACTTCCACGCAATTCTTTTTTTTTCTTTGTGAAATATCACTATTATGCCAGCTATTCTGAAATATTTCATTTTCACATTTTAATACCTGGCTAATAAAAATAAATCATATGTATACCATATATAGTTTTGTATCTAACATGGTCAATTATTTTGAATTTAGCTAGTTTTTTTTAAAAAAAAAAGCAAAAATAAATCAACCAATAAAAATGTAATTATTAATTGGTGGAAATTCAGCTGCAGTCGACTTCACCTAAAATTGATAGTTGAAAGCTGTTAAATGATTTGACTGATTTGACTAAATTTTTATCTAACGGCTCTCAGCTATCAACTTCACGTGAAGTCGACTGCATCTGAGTTTCCACCTTATTAATTATATATGCTGACTAAAATACTATTGACCACCTGAATTTGCTCTAAGAAAAATAGCGACTTTAATCTGTCGTTACTTACTGCTTTTTGGTAAAACAAAATGCAAGATTTATTTATACATATAAATATATTTTCAATACATGTTATAAATTGCTCACTGAATATATAGTTTATTGAAAAGTTTTAACACGTGTTTGAATGTTATTGCAATTAAACATTCAAGTATTTCAACAATTATATTTATTCAATGATTAATTAGTAAAATTGTTTTTTTTTTTTTTATGGTTTCTTAAAATATTTAAGATATACTTGTTTTTATACACTATCATTGTTAATGCCATAGTAACAGACTATTATATTAGCCAATGAGTTATAACTCAAATGACATAGACTCCCTATACTCAATTAAGAAGTTGTGGGTTCAAGTCTCAATATCTTTCAAACTTTTGCCAATGAGTAATAGCTCAAATGGCATAGTCTCTCCATACTCAATTAAGAGGTTGCAGGTTCGAGTTTCCTATCTTTAGTAAAAAAAAAAAAACAGACTATTATATTATTACATCATTATTATAATTTATCATAATAATATAATAAGGATATTATAAGCAACTTAGTTTTTTTAAAAAGTTAAACAAATTCTATTATTAATACGAGCAACCTTTTTTCATAGTGTAAATATCTTTACCAAATATCCAATATATATATATATATTATTTTTAATATGTATTTTATCTTTTGATATGTATTTATTTTATAGGATTTTTTTTTTTACATTTAACGTGCTTTTTTTTTGGTACTGGATTCACCAAGGTAATGAATGTTACCAGCTAAGGAATTTCAGCTCAAGTAATAATCATATCAAATGCATATGTAATATGTATCATTTGAATAATTCTTATTACATCTTACTTGATCAATAATGAAATATTACAATCGACTAGTGCATAACCTTATTGATTTTCACTTTTCAGGGCGCTGCATGAGAAAGAAGAGAGACCGAAAGGCGGTTTAACCCGGAACCAGTTCTTCCTCATAGCATTTATTTGCAGTTTTGCTTATTATGTCTTACCAGGCTACTTATTCCCAATGTTAACTTCACTTTCATGGATGTGTTGGATTTTTCCCAACTCCATTGTAGCACAACAAATAGGTTCAGGGTTACATGGTCTTGGACTTGGTGCCATTGGTTTTGATTGGTCCAGCATATGTGCTTATCTTGGTAGCCCTCTGGCTAGTCCATGGTTTGCAACTGCCAATGTTGCTTTTGGTTTTGCCACCTTCGTTTATGTCATTGTGCCCATTGCTTATTGGATGGATCTTTACAATGCAAGAAGGTTTCCTATATTTTCTGATGGTTTGTTCATGTCTAATGGTCAAGAATATAACATCTCAACTATTATTGACTCCAATTTTCATCTTGATATTGAGGCCTATGAGAGTGAGGGTCCTCTTTATCTTAGCACCCTTTTTGCCATGTCATATGGAATTGGTTTTGCTTGCCTTAGTGCAACTCTTGTTCATGTGTTGCTCTTCCATGGGAGGTATGTATTAAATCATGCATGTTCTAATAAATAGTTTCATAGTTTTATTTTATTTAAAACTACTCTTGGTTATGAAAGATTTCTGTTTTAATAATATTTTAGTTCTTGAAAGATTGAATAAATACATACACTTTTTAGTCCGTAGAGATTTTGTTTTAACACTTCAGTCAATAAAATATTAAATACAAATGAATACTTTAGTCCTTGAAACATTTTATTAATAATTACTGAAACAAGTGTCTTTTTACTCATTTAAATAAAGATATGCATTATAATTGATGCAGGGAAATATTGCAGCTAAGTAAGTCTGCCTTTCAAGAGAAGAAGATAGATATACATACTAAGCTCATGAGGAAATACTATAAACAAGTACCTGAGTGGTGGTTTATTTGCATTCTTGTCATCAACATTGTTGTCACTATGTTTGTATGTGAGTATTACAATGATCAACTCCAGCTGCCATGGTGGGGTGTGGTGTTAGCCTGTGTTGTTGCCATATCATTCACACTTCCAGTTGGAGTCATTAGAGCCACAACAAATCAGGTACATCCTTATCTTATTCTACACTTTTTTTTTCCTACTTACCTCATACACATTTCACTATTGTATTTCGTTATTCTATAATTCTTTGCTTTGTTGCTTGAAATTCAATCTATTGGTCATTATTAATGTGAAGCATTCAACAGATTAATAATAGTTCTATCCCTTATTTAACTTCCACATATAGTTATATTATGAACAAGAAATAGGATGATGATATTTTCTGTTGTATTGTGCATTTCATTTCCTAATAACAACTACCTTTTCTTTTTGCTGAGAAGGCACCTGCTTTGAATGTGATAACAGAGTACATAATTGGATACATTTACCCAGGATATCCTATTGCTAACATGTTGTTTAAAGTGTATGGCAATGTTAGTATGAAGCAAGCAATTTTCTTCCTCCAAGACTTTAAGCTTGGTCATTACATGAAGATTCCTCCTAGAGCTATGTTTTTTGCACAGGTTTGCACACCCAATCTTCTTCAACCTAAACAAAATAGACAGCTAATTACTCTGATATTGAATAACTGACTAACTGCATGTTTTTCTATTAACAAAAGTTTTTGTTGAAATTACACTTATTCAATAGAATGAGTGAGCTTTCAACCTCATATTTATAAGAAATTTGGCTTATATATTTTTAACAAAGCTGAATGCATTATTTGTCCACTTTTGCTGAAAATGCAAGCCATATTTCTTACAATATTACCCTTCAATTCTAATAATCTTTTCATGTAATTCTGATCCCTATTCTGTGATTGCCTTATATGTCTTTCTTAGGTACTTGGCACCATCATAGCAGCATTGGTGCACTTAGTAACCGCATGGTGGCTTATGAACTCTGTTCCAAACATTTGCAACAGAGAGCTTCTTCCATCGGGCAATCCATGGACATGCCCCAGTGATCACGTATTCTACGACGCGTCCGTGATCTGGGGCTTAATAGGACCTCGGAGAATCTTTGGAGATCTTGGACACTACTCAGCCATAAACTGGTTCTTCTTGTTTGGTGCAATTGCTCCTTTCTTAGTTTGGTTATCACATAAGGCATTCCCAAGTAAACAGTGGATTAGACTCATAACTGTGCCAGTGATTTTAGGATCACTAAATGACATGCCACCTGCTACAACAGTGAATTATTCTAGTTGGGTTCTTGTTGGATTTGTATCTGGGTTTGTTGCATATAGATACCACCGTGGATGGTGGATCAAACATAATTATGTGTTGTCTGGTGCACTTGATGCTGGGTTAGCATTCATGGGGGTTTTGTTGTATTTGTGTTTGGGAATGGAAGATATAAGCTTGAATTGGTGGGGTGGTAATTCTGATGGATGTTCATTAGCTTCATGCCCAACTGCTCAAGGTGTTCAAATTAAAGGGTGTCCTCTTTACTAAGTGTTGTAGCAGTAATCAAATCTAATTGCTGCGATTTATCTGTAATGAAAACATGATGTAAAGATTAATATTTCTAAATAGAGACAGAAAAAGAATTGAATATTTTTTTTATTTTTTGAGTGTGAAAAATCCTAAAAAAAATGTCAATACTATTAAATTAAGGTTTGAATTTTATTATGTCATCACCTTATATAGAAAGTGACGGATATATGTCAAATAATATATTTTTGTCCAAAGTTATATTTTAAAACCATAAGCTCTATTTAAGCCAACCAAACTTGTTTTTCCAACATTATTCTCATTAATTAAATGGAAGGCAAAAAGCTATTGTCATAGGGTTTTAGTATTTCAGGTTTTTTTTTTATGTAAAAATAATCATTTGTCATATATTTGTATAAATTCTATAAAATTATTAAAATAACAAATTTCAGTGTTCCCCAGAAAGCTAAACAAAATAGCTTATGTTTTCATCTTCCATTTCTAAAGCTTGAACTCATGTGAATTGATTAAGAACTAAATTATTACACTTTTGTAAGCCATTTTTCCCGCAATTTTTTTCTATATCTAGCTATATATCTATAGAGTACATATATATAGTTTTTGTTAGGATTTTTTTTTTTTGGGACAGGATTTAAACTTGATACAAGTCACTTGTTTAACCATTAAATTATAATATTTTTTTTATGGTATCATATAGAATATAATGGTCTAACAAACACGAATTCTAGTTACTATTAGATTAAGAACTTTTATTGTAAATTCATCTTATTAAATAGAAGTTACAAATCCAAAAATAATTAAATGTGATCAAACCTCTTTTAAATTTAAGCCTTTTCAAACTTTTTTCTGACTTTTATATTAAGATTTAAGAACCCAATCTCCTATGTTAGCGGGTCGGGCCCACAATCTTTTTTGTGTAAAAAAAAAAAACAGAAGAAATGACTTCGAATCTCATTCTCGTCCCCAATGCGAAATAGCTGAAACCTGCTTTGTCCAAAAAAAAAAATAGCTGAAACCTGAGAAACAGTCTCAGCTTTTTTGTTTCAAAGCATCGAAAGGTCGAAACCCTAAGGTCCCCAAATTCTCAAATTCACAATTCAAATCTCATTCTCGTCCATCATCAGGTTCGCGGTTGATATTCCATCGATTCACCGTTGCCGTCACCTTGCCATTGTCGTACTAGTCGGGATTCTGTTTCATGAGTTCGTTTTCCCATTTTCCCTTTCTTCTGTTGAATTATTAGGATTATTCTACCATATGATTGATTGTTTTAAAGTATATATAGTGCAATGAAATGTAGCCAAATAAAAAACTAAAAATTAAAAAAAAACGAAGAAAAATTTCTTGTGTTTCAAGGCACTAGGGTTTTTAATTATATGTACTGAATATCTATAGCTGTTACATTTTTAATGCATAAGTTTAAAGTTGGATCTGATTTAGTAGCTTGTATCATGTTACTTGAATACTTGATAATGTTTCATGGCTAGTGATAGATTTCTTTGCTTTCTAGGGACCTTGAGATTATGATACTAGCTGAATAGTTTGATATAACTATCTGCATACAATTTGTATTCGTTCTATTAAGAACACTGTTATTTTTTCTATGCCAAATATGATGGTGTATCCATAACTTGAATATTTGAAATTCTACATGCAGATTTTTCTCTCTTTTTTCTTTTTAATTACGAAGTTATTTATTTATGTAGAGTATGATGGCATAAGGTAAAAATCAAGACCAAAGATTTAACTATAAGAGATGTAGAAACCAGAATATGCACATTACTTCTTCAATTCTCAAGCCCCTAATTGATTTGGTTGCTTGAAAATGGAATCCGAAGGTAACCCTTCATATTTCCCTTTACCCTTGATTTTTTGTTTGAGTTCTTAAAGTTGCAACAATGTTGTTTTTTGTTTGCCTGAGCTTATGTTATAGGACAAAAGGGTACTGTAAACCCATCTGCAATGCTGGCCTCGCTGCTTAGTAGGAGAGCCAAGCTTCACGATGAGCTTCGCAGCATTGAAAAACAGGTAAAATTTTCAATGGTTGCTTCTAGGGTTTTTTCATTGCTTCAAAACACGGGTAAAGGAACTATTTCTCAAGATATATGGTCGCTTTACTTTTATTATTTGAAGTGTATATAAAGGTTCTATGATATCAATTGGAAAAAATGTCATCTATCCTAAAATTGGATACTTACACTGGCTAAGGTTCCTCGCTAATGCAGCATCATAATAAGAGAAGAAGACAGAAAATTTGTTGTAATATGATCCGCCATCATTTATATGCAGCATCCTGTCTTTATTCTCATGATATGACACTAGTGCTAGCGGGATATGTTACAGAATATTAATCCCTTCACTTGTCCAGCAATTTCTTGTTCACGTTGTGCAGTTAATTCCAATTTTATTGTAAGTTTCTTGTTGAGTTGGCATGCAATGATGCACTCAGGTGCAGTATCTTAGATCATTGGATGCTCAAATTGGATGCTTGTCTTCACTAACATGAAATGATTTAATGAAGTTAAGCTCTTTGAAGGACCTTTTACATGGTTTCTAGCCATAACGGGCTAACATTTTGCCATTAACATAGGTTTATGATATGGAGACAAGTTACTTACAGGATCCTGGGCAGTGTGGAAATGTATTGAAAGGATTTGAGGGATTCTTGTCTTCCTCAAAGAACACTGCACTGTACGAAGTTTCTTCTATTTGGCTTTCCTTTTAAATTTTGTTTTGAAATAGTCAATGTAATATCAAGAAACCTATTCTTCAGTCTCTTACCTTATGAAGTTTATTTCATTTCTCCTGAGCAGTAGTAGCTTCCATATTTTATATTACAATCTTTGATTCTAATAATCCGTAGGAAAATAGGATGGGTAATGTGTGTTCTAGAGTGAACGATCTTTTGTGCATAATTAATAGTTGTGTCTATCAGGAACCTATTAGAAAGACTAACTCATGAATTCTGTTACTAACTGCTAAATATCCCGCCTTGAACAAGGTTTATTTTCCATGTTTGTATATTGAATGTTAAAATTACACACAATGGAGTTTCATTCATAGGTGTCGTCTTATATATCTGAGTTCTATGTAGTAATGAATTTTATTGAGGGATCTGTTGCACATCTCCATCTGTATCCTGTAGTATATGGCATGCCATTTTTAATTCAGGATTATACTCTTTTGACCAAAGTCTGTGGCTGTGCATTTAGAACTTTTTATCACGGATGAGTTAATGTGTACACTTGCATGTGCTCCTATTCTTTTTTCATTTTCCCTTCTTTTTGAGATATGAAGGTAATTGTATTTTGGCTTATGCTTGTTGATGTAATGTTTGTATGACATTGTTGAATCTATTTTTCTTCATTACAGCTTGAAGCGGTCTAGAAAGTTTCATCCTGAAGATAGGCTCTTTTCATTGTCCTCAGTAACCTCACAAGCGGTGTGTTTCTGATATTTAGTGATTAGCAATTCACGAATAGAGAAAAAGGATTCTACCTTGCTCTAGTCTACATTAAACCTATGTCATATATGATTAAGAAGTTTAGCTAATGAGCCTAATCTTATGATACCATTCTTGTCAATTTGAGACCCAAAAAACTATCTCAGAGGCAATATTTATGGAAACAATAAATGAATTTGAAGCTTGGTTCATTTTTTTTTTTCCTTTAAGTGTTGGCAACCTTTTACAAATAGGTTATTTTCTGACGTGAATTCTATTTTCATTTGGTGTATTATAGGCAGAAGAGCTTGCAGCTGGACGAGATGGTGAGTTCATATAAATGTTCATCTCAATAACTTCCCAGCATGAATTTTATTGCCCATTCACTGTATTCTGTTGGTGTCAGATGGGAGATCTGATTTTGGTCCTGGTCGTTCAAAAGGCGGAGGAATTTATGCGCATGGACCGTAAGCACTTAACCAGTTTATCTTTGATCTCGATCTTATTGAATTAAGCATTTTGCTATTTTCTTTTAGAATTATAGAAATTTGTTGCAAGTCCTGGCAAATAGTTATATGTTGGATGAGCTAATATATGTGCATGTAATCCATAGGGGTAAACCAAAGAGGGGAAGAGGCGGACCAAGAGATGCAAAGAGACTAAGGCATTCAAGTGATCAAGACTTTGATTATGAAGATGATCCAGATTTGATATTTTGACTGAGAATGTTCGTGTTAAGTTTTCTATTAATCTTAATGGGAAGATTCTGTTCTGATAGGTAGCGTTTAGTTTCTATGAGAGACAATGGGGATAGAAATAAGGTATTAAGATTCAAGATAGAAATCAAATACTTATCATATTTAATGGATGTGTAGTTGGTGCTCTCTAGTTGTGCGCATATGAACTATTGATAGTTCGTTTGGCAAGTTTATGACAGTGTTCTCTCTGGTATTATTTGTAGAAGGGAGAAATATTTTGCAGAGACAAATTTTATTCAGTAAAATATACATGCTCTAATATGAACTGATTCAGATCTGATTTCTATGAATTGAGTAATTTAATTGTTTAATTCATAGATCCGCCAAAAAATGTTTAATTAACACTTCAATGATGGTATATTTATGGTTCCCGATTATAATAAACAAGTTAAAATAGCCGTGCATACGAAGCTCATGAGAATATATATTTATAAACAAGTTCCTCAATGGTGATTTATTTGCATTATTTTGATAAACATTATTATCTTTATATGGAACCTCACTATATTCATATGTGACAATGTGAGTGTTCTAATGAGTAATGATCAACTCCAGCTACCATATCATCCGTGATTTTCTCTCCATATATGCGACAAAGAAAGGCATGAAGAAGACGATTGCATAACATATTAATTAACTGGCTACCGTACAGCGATCAATAGTGTTGTGTTCCCTGTTGACTATGATTGATTATGAGTTTTATGACACGTTCCTACTCTTGCTTTTTGTTTTCCTTTCTTCAGATACAATTAATTATCCAGTTCTATGATTGCATATAGTTGCAACTTGCAACACACTCCAGCTGCAAGCGTTGAACTCCACACACAGTCCTCACATGTCGTTCTCCCTGGATCCTCATCTTTTCAATCTCATGATTCAATCCAAAGAAAAGCTTTCCCCAAACCGGATAATAAATTCACTAGTAACAATAATAAATTAATAATACAAACAATATTCCACTCGAATATTCAAAAATTCATAGTCACACAACAATGAATAATCTCAATATTAGTGAGAGTGAAAGTTAGTTTAGTCCTTTAAAAAAATTGTTTAGACAAAAAAAAAAAAAGCAGAAAAATCTGGTTTCAGTTTCATACCTTCTCCAACTTCGCCGGAACTCTATGGCTGACCACCACGAAATCCACGCGCCACTCCGTAACGCTCAGTTTCACACTTTCTCTTCTATTATAGTATGGTTTTCACTTTTCAGCTACACTAATACGCTGCGTTTTCGTGTTTCTTTTGTTTCAGTTCACACAGAACCACCATCCACCGTGCCGGAAAACTCGCCGGCGGAGGAGGACTACGAAGACTCTTCGATTGAGCAAGTCTCGCTGACAGTCCCGGTCACCGACGATCCCTTCCTACCGGTATTCACCTTCAGGACATGGATACTAGGAACCCTAGCATGTGTGCTTCTCTCGTTCCTGAACCAGTTCTTCTGGTACCGGAGGGAGCCGCTATCACTGACGGCGATATCGGCGCAGATAGCGGTGGTTCCGGCGGGGCACCTGCTGGCGGCGACGGTGACGGATCGAAGATTCTGGAAGGGAACGAGGTTTGAGTTCACGATGAATCCGGGGAAGTTCAGCGTGAAGGAGCACGTGCTTATCACGATTTTCGCGAACTCCGGCGCGGCGAGTGTTTATGCGATTCATTTTGTGAGTGCCGTTAAGGTGTTTTACCGGAAAGAGGTTACTGCATTGATGGGCTTTTTGGTGGTAATAACGACTCACTTGTTGGGCTTTTGTTGGGCCGGGCTTCTAAGGAGGTACTTAGTTGAGCCTGCTGGTATGTGGTGGCCACAAAATCTTGTCCAGGTCTCACTTTTCAGGTACTCACTGTTTCTTTCACCAAGCTTTGTCTCAAAACAATGACGTTGGACAATGACCAAAAAGTAAAATAGAGTCAACAAATGACCCATAAAAATAAAGTTTCGTTATTTAGACCAATTCTGAGCTCTGTCCAAAAAAAAAAAGACCAATTCTGAGAGTTTTTTTTTTTTTGGTGACAATTCTGAGAGTTTTTAAGATTAAGCTTTATGGATTGATAATATAAAATCATTTTAAGCTTTGAATTTTAATCAATCTAAAACATTTATAATACTTAGTAGAATTTGAGGAACTAAAAAATAATAGTATAATACTGAATAGTTATCAATCATAGTTTAGTAATTTTTTTCTTCTTCAAATTATATAAATTGAATACACAAATGAAATTCTAAAAATATAACAGGAGTGTAATCTTAAAGCAAAGTAAATATTTGTGTAATATGACAATATATGCTATATATTTGTAAAAAAAAAAATAAACAATTTATATTGACTATCAATTAAATTTAGATCTATATTACTATTTATAACGACAAAAATATAATTTTTTTTTGTTAAATGAAAATAATTTGATGCATAAATAAGGGACTCACTGTGGAAAACAGAGAAACCAAAACAACAATCAAGTCAAGAAGAAAAAGAAAAGGAAAATGTACAACTAAAATGGCGAACATGATTAGCTTGCACCAAAATTGAATTTGGAGAAAGAATAGTGATCAGTGTCACTGTCACATGTACCCATTTTCAGCCATAAGCATTTAGAATTTCCAACACAACTGTGAATCGAAATCACCAAAATGTTCATAGCAAGTATATTCACTGATAAATAGGAAAAGATCACTCTTCTAACTACTAAGTTGATGTAATAATGGTTTTCAGGGCACTGCATGAGAAGGAGGAGAGGCCAAAAGGAGGGTTAACTCGGAATCAGTTCTTCTTCATGGCATTTGTTTGCAGTTTTGCTTATTATGTCTTACCAGGCTACCTATTCCCAATGTTAACTTCACTTTCTTGGATGTGTTGGATGTTTCCCAACTCCATTGTAGCACAACAAATAGGTTCAGGATTACATGGTCTTGGACTTGGTGTTGTTGGTTTTGACTGGTCTAGCATATGTGCTTATCTTGGTAGCCCTTTGGCTAGTCCTTGGTTTGCTACTGCTAATGTTGCTGCTGGTTTTGCCATTTTTGTCTATGTCCTTATTCCCTCTGCTTATTGGCTGAATATCTACAATGCAAGAAAATTTCCCATACTTTCAGATGAACTATTCATGTCCAATGGCCAGAAATACAACATATCAGATATTATAGACCCTAACTTTCGCCTCGACCTAGAGGCATACGAGCGCGATGGCCCTCTTTATCTTAGCATAAGCTTTGCAATGGCATATGGCTTTGCTTTTGCTTGTCTTTCTGCAACTCTTGTTCATGTACTCCTCTTCCATGGAAGGTACAAGCTTTACAAGTTTTTCTTTGGAAAGTAATATTAGTATGTTATGCATGATACCATTTCATTTATGAATAAGACTCTAACCATTTGATTTACCTTTTATTTTTCATTAACTTTTGTAACTGTGGGTCTGTCAATGTGATTGAAGTATGTCTTTCAATGGAGCAGGGACATATTACAACTAAGCAAGTCTGCATTCCAAGACAAGAAGATTGATATACACACTAAGCTGATGAGAAAAAATTATAAACAAGTTCCTGAATGGTGGTTTATTTGCATTCTATTGTTCAACATCACTGCAATTATGTTCATATGCAGATATTATAACGATCAACTCCAGCTTCCATGGTGGGGTGTGGTGTTAGCATGTGTTGTTGCTCTATCATTCACTCTTCCAATTGGAATCATTAGAGCTACAACAAATCAGGTATAAAAGCATTGCATTTATGATCATTTATGACAATTCCCTATGCTATCATAATGCTGAATTGACAAAACTTGTGGCACAAAATTGCACTTATGCAACAATTAGATGACAATATAACCTGCTAAATAATTGAATTTAAAATGATTTAATTTGAAAAGTTAAAGTATAGGTGCTGTCTCATAATCCTTTTACTGTTGTAATATCAAATGGATAACAATTTTGTTTTGGTTCCTGATGAAGGCACCGGCTTTGAATGTTATCACAGAATACATAATTGGATACATCTATCCAGGATATCCCATTGCAAACATTTTGTTTAAGACATATGGGAATGGAAGTATGAAACTGGGGATTTCTTTTTTGCAAGACTTCAAGCTTGGCCATTACATGAAAATCCCTCCTAGATCAATGTTCGTTGCACAGGTTTGCACACACAATCTACCTCATTATTCATAGAAGTTGAGAGAAAGATCAGTGTGACTTCTTATATTTATGCTTGTACATGGAAAATGATTCTTGAATATTCAATTCTTCGTATACTCTTGAATTTTGATCTGGCCCTACAATATCATACAAATTCTTTTTATTCATCCTTGCTTTATAATGTTTAAGTAATATCACACTACAAATTTGAAATTTACACTCACATCACCCACTCTCATGCATATCCACTTACCTTATGAGAAATTCTTACATGAACACAAGTGTAAGAATTAAACACATTTGCAAAAAAAAGTACGAGACCCAAAAATAAGTGAGTATATGTTGCATGAAACCCACTTTTATTGTAAATAAACTTGTTCCTATGTAAGAATATCTTAGCCCACACATTATGTGCAGATTTTATGCAACTATTTCTTCTTTTTTTTCTTCCAATTCTGAATAGTTTTGGGCGGTGTTGCATTACTCTGTTAGATACTTGGCACTACTATATCCGCTTTGGTCCATTTAACAACAGCATGGTGGCTCATGAGCACTATTCCAGACATATGTGATAGAGAATTGCTTCCAGGAAGTAGTCCATGGACTTGTCCCACTGATCATGTATTCTATGATGCATCTGTCATATGGGGTTTGATAGGTCCTCACAGAATCTTTGGAGATCTTGGACACTACTCAGCCATAAACTGGTTCTTCTTGGCTGGTGCTATTGCTCCTTTATTAGTATGGCTAGCACACAAAACCTTCCCAAACAAACATTGGATTAGACTTATAACCATGCCAGTTATCTTGGCTGCCGTAGCCGAAATGCCTCCGGGCACTCCGGTGAACTACACTAGTTGGGTTCTTGTTGGATTCCTCTCAGGGTTTGTCGCCTACAGATACTATCGCGGGTGGTGGAGCCGACACAATTATGCCTTGTCCGGAGGACTTGATGCCGGATTAGCATTCATGGGAGTGCTGCTTTACTTGTGTTTAGGGATGGAAAATGTTAACTTAAACTGGTGGGGGAGTGAAGTTGATGGTTGCCCTTTAGCTTCATGTCCAACTGCTCAAGGTGTCACAGCTCAAGGGTGTCCTCTATACTAAGTTTGTAAATTACACCATTGTTGTAATTTGTAGTTACTAGGTTCAAGGTTGTATATAGCTGTTTACATGTCATTCTTGATGCTTCAACCAATATTGTATGACTTTTGTAATAGTTCATTTGAATGAAATGAAAAAAAATGTTGGATTATTATGAACATTCATGTAAATTTGAGTTCTATTATGAATTATCAAAGATGTCCAGCAATTCATGTCCCTTTGGATTTTAAAGTTGTTTGACTTTTATTGTCAATGCATATAAATTAACCTACATTAGAAATTAAAATCTTATGATAAAAATTAAAAAAAATACAAAATCTGCACTTATTATTATTATTATTATTGATACTTAATTTTCTTTTATCCAAAAAGGTTTTAATTAGTAATTAATACAAAACTAGTTCAGTATTTCACACTTTCAGTTTCAGTTAACCAGCTCACCTTACTCTTCATCGTCGTTTTGGTACTCTGCCTCAAAACGGCACGTTGTGAAACCAAAACGACATTCTTTGGTTCCCACTTCGATGGAAAGTAGCAGAACAAAGGAGAAAGCTTCCTCTTTGAGATGGCAGATCCTCCGCCACGCTCTTCTCCCTCGCAATTCTCATCCTAAGCCACGTAATTCAACTCTTCCGACTTACTTCACTAATTCCATTTTTACTCTTTCCCCCTTTCATCGCCAAAATGCTTCAATTTTTTTTTTTTTCAATTCCTGGCAGATGAGGAATCTGAAACGCGTATTAAGAGAATTTCGAGAAGAACAACGCATGGATTCAATTTGATACACTGTCATGAAGTGAAAGTGAATGCTGATGATGAATGTGGCTCCAATACACGCAACGGTTCCACCATGGATATGCGAGTTTGTTACACTCTTCCTGTCCCTGGCTCTCAGCAACTGTTTTTGACGTGAGTTTTTTCAATGTTTTTTGCTGGAAAATTTGTTTAATTAATTTAGTTATGTTCACAATGTAGTAATATTTAGTTTAGTTGAGCTCATGTGTATCAGGCTTTAGTTTCAATTAGTGAGATTGCTTGCTTTCTGTGAATCATAGAAAATTGTTTTTTAAAAGCTAAATTGTGTCAAGGATTCGTTTGTTTGAATTGATTCTTCTTGTGGTGTGTATGTTGTTTCTATAGAATTCAATGACAATCTCATTCCCATGTGACTTTCTTGGTTGAATATTTAATTTGCTTGAATGATAATGTGGCGTATTTTGGTTTTGCAGACAAAGAGTGGAAAACCATGCTCAGCTCAGTGATTTTGAGATATGCAACAGATACAACATTGACAACACTGGCCTTGTCTGTAGGTTCCTTTTATATCATCCTCAAAATACTTAGTGTGTGTTTGAATTCGCTAGACAACTAATTACTTTTGAATAATTATAAAACATGATCTTGGTCTTTTATTGATACAGTTTGTACCTATAAATCATGATGTCTTCTGCAGGTAATTGGCCATCCGAAGATGTTCTTGCTCACTTTTGCTTGTCGCAAGCAGATATATTCAGGTTCAAAAAACTATATTTCTTTCTTGATTTTACTCAAGTTTACTTTGAATTTTGTTGCTCTGTTTACTAGCATCTTTTCTCACTTTGCTCTGTTATAATGTTTATGTATGAATTTAAATTATCTTAGGTCTAAAAAAGTTATTGAACTTGGTTCTGGCTATGGCTTGGCTGGGTTTGTTATTGCAGCTGTTACTGAGGCATCAGAGGTTGTAATCTCAGATGGAAATCCCCAAGTGGTTTATTGTATCCTTTTGGTTTTGTTATATATAATGACAAAAGTTCCTCTTCTTCTTATATTTTGAAAAGATTGTATTTTTCCGAAGTCAATACATTTTCACTTTAAGCTTATCTAAATAAGGATACTATGCTGCGTTGAGGATACGGATAACAGGGCTTTCTTCTGATGATCTTATTTTAAAATTTTGTTTGTGAAGGAGAGTAACTATGTTATATACATCAAATCAAAATTGATAATAGCTATGTTGCGATGGTTAGTTGATATCTTTTTTCTCTAATAAATGTTGGCTGAACTCATTAACCGTTGTGGTATTAACTGCAACATGTTCAGTGATTCCTGAAATTAGTGAGAACTTTGAACATTTTATTCGAGAGTAGAAGTTGACAACTGAGACGAGTTGCAGCATGTTTGGGACATTTTGTTGTGCTTTGTAGAAGTGTAGATGTGTAGACTTACTTTTTACAATGTGAAAGTGATCAAATGTGTGAATAATGATGACTAATTTTTGGGCATCCCTTTGGTGCTCTTCTCATGGTCTGTTTCATGGTGTTTCTTTATCCAATGTACAAAGAAATATGGTTTATCAGCATAGAATGCATGAGGATTTCTGATCCTCCTTTGCAATCTCTTTCTTTTCTAATGAAATTTCTTTAAATAAGCACTCAAATTGGTCCCAAGGAATTTCAGATTCGACATTGTGATTTCTAATAAATTTTTATTACTCTGGAAGTCCCCAAAAATTACTTCCATCAGATAGATTAGACTCTCCGATGCTGTCAATAAATTTTTAATATGCATATTGGACAAATAAATTCCTAATAAGTTTCATTATAAGACAATTAGGTTTAAAGAAAACATTATTGTAAGACAAATTAGTCTCTTTTATAGAGTTACCAATCTGTTTCGAGAACTTCTAGAGTAATAAAAATGTGTTGAAGACCAAAGTGACCCAATCAGAAATTCCTTAGAGACCAATTTGGGTGGTTACTCTTTACTTCGGGAAAAAAAAAGGTTTTACAATTAGTCTACATCTCAGTTCTTTGTTCTCTTCAGAAATACAGTCGTCATTTAATACTTTCTTGAATGTAATTGATTGTCCATGACAATCAGATACTCAGCGTAACATTGAAGCCAACTCTAGAGCATTTGGGGATACAGTTGTGAAGTCTATGCGGCTCCATTGGGATCAGGAAGATAATATTGCAGACACTTTCGATATCATTGTTGCAAGTGATTGGTGAGACTTTCTTCTTTTGAGTTGTTCTCTGCTGTATAGCTGGTTTCTGTGCCTCTTTTTTCCATTTCTACTTAAACGTCTTATTTACAGTTGTAGTGGTATCATTGGAAGCCTTTAGCTTATTACTTAATGGGAAATGTTATTTCATGACTATAGCATTTGTTTTGTCATATTGGATAAGGATAACAGTTAAACAATAGATCAGCATGAGTTGGTAGTCATAAGGCTCCAAATCTCTTGTTTTTATGAAGGAAGATTTGTTCTTTTCTGATGAATAAAATTTTACATTAATGTAATGGTTGGCTGGCAAATGGGGTTGCTTTTCTTTGTTTCTTTTGTTAACTTTTCTATCAGTTTCAATTTTTAAACTTGGAGATATGCAGATATTCAAATTTATTCTCCAGTGGGATGAAAGGCATTACGTGTCTCACGCGTAATGCCAAAACAGATTCACATACATGTAGCTTGACTTGCTTTTTGTTTCCATCTTTATGCTACTCTTATCTTATATTTGCGGCTTAATTTGTTCTTTTCTAAAGCACTTTCTTTAAGGATTTCCACGGAGGCCTTGTTCGAATTGTCAAACGGCTATTGTCCAAATCAGCATCTTCAGAGGCTATATTTTTAAGTCCTAAAAGAGGCAACTCATTGGACCTGTTCTTGGGGGTGGTTGAAGAAAATGGTTTGAATTTCAGTGTCACAGAGAAATATGATACAGAAGTATGGAAACGTCATGAGGGGTTCTTGAATGGTGAAAATA
Organism: Arachis ipaensis; assembly: GCF_059453495.1. Taxonomy (NCBI): domain Eukaryota; kingdom Viridiplantae; phylum Streptophyta; class Magnoliopsida; order Fabales; family Fabaceae; genus Arachis; species Arachis ipaensis. The sequence continues at coordinate 525,173 of NC_142436.1, forward strand.
GGGACTCTTGGCCAAGTTATGAGAAAGATCACTGCTATCCACTATTAATCAGAATTACCCTATGAACTTAAACTTCCAAATGTTTCAAATGGGGACTCACTCCATTGTTGGTTGACTCTTATTAAGTCATGGATAAGATACAAATCTATTCTTCCAACACAGTAAATATGCTGTTGATGCATGCTTCAATTTGTTGGGGTCATATCTTCAATAGACAGTACTATTCTCAAATGAAATATGAAGCATATTCGGTGGCTCATCTTTAAAGTGAAGAATATTAAAATTTGGGGCCTCAGAAGCAGTAGATATATCAAAATATGGTTTCCTTGAATCTTATTAGTCTTTGCAACCCAAAAAAAGGGGGGAAAGAAGAAACTTATCAAAAGTTCTGTATTTGATAGATAATATTTGCTATTTAGTGATTGAATATTTGCACTATTGTTGTCTCCCATTTATGATTTAAATATACAATTTAGATGAATCATGTGTGGATTTGTTAGTATTTTATTGGGATATATTTTTTTTTGGTGACTATTTTATTGGGATATATACACATGGGGTGTGTGGGACGATGTTGACTCACACCGTGTTCATATTCATTATTGAGACGTGGGTCTTAGATTAGTCCACGTCTCATTAATGATAAGAAAAGGTGTGAGTCAGCATAATATTTAATACTACAGTTTATGGATGTATATGAAATTAATTATTTTTATAAATAATTTGATTTGATTTCAAATGAATAAAATGAAAATTTGAATATTGTTTTTAGAATGAATAGTTTAAAATAGGAATTAAAATGATTTACAAATCTATATTTATGTTTAAATTGTAATTTAATGATAAATAATTTGATTTAAATCAGTGATTTCACCTTTTTATCCTTTATTTATAAAATAATTCTACATCACATATTTACATGTCGAAAAGTTGTTGAACAGTCGTTGGTGAGTCAACTTGAATTTGACTCGTTAACAGTATGATAAGTTGAGATTATGAGATTGTGAGCCAAGTTTAAGCTTAAATTTGAGCTCATATATATATATATATATATATATAACTTGTTATAATTATTTATATTAATATATATTTTGTCTTTTATACACACATAGCATATATAAATTTTATATATAATTATGATAGAGGACATAAATTATAATTGATAGAGACATAAGTTTTTATTCATATAAAATTATAGTTGTTAGTTGACCAAATTCGTGAGTCTTTGGTGAGTTGAATTTGAACTGTACAAATAGGCTCGACTATAAATGAACTGAACCATAAGCCAAGTTCAATTTTCGTGAGTTGAATTGCGCTTGAACTTAACTTGACTCACTTTCTGCTCTAACTACCATTAGACTTTCATCATCTCTTCCGCTCTCCAAACAATTTTCTTTTATATTAATATCTAAAAATTAAAAAATAACTTTTATTTTTAACCTATTAAATCTTTTAATTCCACTCAAATCATCTAAAAAATAAAAAATTTTTATATCAGTTATAACAAATCAAATTAATTTCCATATCTTATATATTCTAAACAAAGAATTTTGATTTGAAAATCATAACAAATATACCAGATATGAATATATAATTTTTTTTTCGTTCTCACTAACTGGTTTCAAGAATCATATTAAACGAGTAAGAAGCTTTTAGAAAATTTGTCCAGAGTGTAAACAAAGCAACTCCACCATTTTGATGAAGCTGCAGTGTGTCAAAAGCTATATCAACGGGTTCAATTAAACTAGAATTTAGATTTTAGACCAAGTGGGGAATTCATGCTTTCCTTTTCCTATATTATTGTACATTAACAGAATCATGATAATATGATATGCTTTGTCTTTGAGATTATATTGTTAATAACATGACCTAGGATACTTAGCTCTTACGGAAGCGACTAGTAGTATTAAATTAATTTCTTTTTTTGTTTGTTTGGTTTATTTGTGGAGTGGACTTTTATGCATTTTTTAAAAAATATTATTTGTACACTAAAATTAGCTACTAATATATTTGTATATAAATATATGTGTGGTTTAATTTATTTTTAACGTATATTTATATTCCAATATATATTTTATACTGATAACTGAATTTGATGGCTGATCTTAGTGTACATGTAGCATAATCGATTTTTTTTTTTTTACCCTTTGTCCAATCTTCCTTCAACTTTCTAAAATAAGGATGATTTTGCTGATGGCAAGTGTCTTTGCCAGAAAAAGGAGTGGGGGCTATATTTATTAGAGACAAGCCTATGACATTTCATGCTTCGTTATATTTGCATTTTCATTTTGTGCACTCTGTCCCACTTTAATTAATCTTAATGTATGTACATCTAAAGTTCTAAACAGCTAATTAAGATTGTGGAAAATACCTTTGAGTTCATACTTTGTTTTCACACCGTTATTTGGTTTATTATTAGGTTTGGTTTTTGTTTTTGTTTCTTGTGTGATTGAGATACTGTGAAGAAATTAATAAAAATAACAAATGAGAAAATAATATTTTATTTTCAGTTATGGTATATGAATTGGAGGGTTTTTTTTTTCCCCTAATTCCGAAAATCAAAATGACAAGTATTTTTCTATTTTATATAAAGTTTCTATAAAAAAATTTATCTAGTATCGACAAAATTTATCGGTGAAAATGATTTGTCAAAATTACTAACAAAATTTATCTGTCAAAATTATCAACAAAATTTACGATAAATTTTAAGTCAATAATAAACGAGCATGATTTTTATAAAATTTACGAATGAATATGATAATTAATCAATAATTTCATCAAATTTATTAATAACCCAGAGAAGGTGAAAACTCAGGTGAAGTCGACTTCACGTGAAGTTGATATCTGAGAGCTGTTAGATGAAAATTTAGTCAAATCAGTCAAATCATCTAACGGCTTTCAGGTATCAACTTCAGGTAAAGTCGATTACACCTGAGTTTCTATGCCAGAGAAATAAGTGATTCTACTCAAGGCAAGTAGGATTAACATGAAAAAATAAAATAATATTTTCCTTCTAAATTTAATTGCAACTAATATTCAAAACTCGAAAAAATAATACATATATTATTTTTGCTAACACTATGTCTGCTTTAATTTTAGGTTGTTTTATTTATTTTCCACTTACTTTCTCATAGTAATATTATTTAGTACGAAGAATGGTGTACAATAATGTAACAACCAATCAAGCAATGATTTGTTTTAAAAGTAGAAAGAAAACAGGAAAAACAAACCCTTTATTACAAAACCCTACTTTTATTTTTGCTATCCACTTCTTGTACACTATTTTTATGACTACTTTACATACCATTAAGCAATTTTCACTTCCTTTATAGGCTGGTTTGATTTCAATACAATTCATGTTCCATTTTTATTGTACATTTTTTCTATCTATCTAACCAACGGTGGGTATTATTGCGTTAAATAATTATATGTACATTTTCCAATTCCCATTGCCTTATTAGCTTGTTGTGTAGAAACAAGGAAAAAGGTTCAAGTTGCAAAGTAATAAACCATTGAGAAAAGGTCTTAGCTTCAAGTTGTTATCTTATCTTGAGGCCAAAAGTGGGTTGTTTCATTTTTTTTGTACTAAATTGTGATCATGTTCTTCTTTCTCCAAAACCCCCCTCAACTTGGTGAAAGAATCAATTGTACTTCTTCTCTTTGTGTCTTCTCAATTGGAATCTCATTAGGGTAAAGCTTCTTTTTTAACTTTCTCCTCACGTTTTATATAGGCTACTTTCATTTGATTTAATTTGATTTTTGCATTGGGTTGTATATATATTGAAACCTTTAATTTCTAACTAAAATGAATTTAGGTATACTACTTAACTAAGCTTGAATTAGTTGTTTATTGAAAATTTAAAGTTTAATATGGTAAAATGTGCCTATTTATTGTTACTTTTAATTATCGCACATATAATCATGCCCCTAATTTATATCTTTAACATTTAAAAGTATATAATTTTTAAAATTTGACAAATTCATAACTACTCCTTGCATACATTGAGATCTAAAATGTATCTAAATACATCGAAGTATAAATATGTTAAATTATTCTCCAACTTAGATTGGTGGTTCGAGTGGTTAGTTCACTTGTTCACTTAAGAAAATATATCCTCTCAATTTTTTTAATAATTAAGAATAAAATATAATCTCTCACCATTAATTTTATAAGTAGGATCCAGAAAAAATATAAAAAAAAATATTAAAAATTAGATATCATACTTTGCTCTTTCAATTATTAAAAAAAATTGAAAGAATCTATTTCTTCTGCTTAATTAAGTATCTTTGATTCAAATTTTATCTTATAAATTATTAATTCTTGATCTACTAGACTTAGATATAGCGTAAAAAACTAAATTAATATATTAAATTACTAAAATGACAAGTGTGATTGTGTGGACATAAATGAGCATGCAAAAGTTTTGTCTAATTGTTAAAGTTATAGGAAAAATTTTAAGTGTATCAGAAATATCGGTATTTCAGTTATTTTAACCGTTGATTTTAATTAATATATATTATATATATTTTTTATAATTCAGATCAACCGTTAAAATGATTAAAATATCGGTGTATATTTTCGGTACACTTAAACTCTTCCAAAACTATATTCATCACAATCACATACACCCAAATACTACTCACCATGCATGATTCACTCCCAATAAATGGGGAATAATGTGAGAGCATTGTATTTTATATTCACACAAAGGATTGGGTTTATCCATCATAATAAGCACTTTATTAAAAATAGTAATAATAATAATAATTTAACCTAGCTGGCTCATTTACGCATATATATAATACTACTACCAAATTGCATTACCTTATTCGTATGCTGCGTTCACAATAGGAAAGTAGAGTGATTAAATTATATGTTAGACTTTTTCAGACCCTATCCTTTGATGTGATGAGATGAGATGATGAAAGTAATTGAAGATTATGTTACAATATCTTAGCATACAAAAGTAGAGAACGGCTTAATATAAATAAGTGTTTTTCTATATGTCATCATGCATGCCTTTTTCTTTTTTACTTTGGAAGATACTCTTATGTATTCATGAAGAAATCTTACATTTAGGGGAGTTTATATAATAAGATCAAGACCTTATGTCTTATGTATGGTTATCATTTAATACTATTATACTATTTCTCATTTTTTTTATTGGTATTTGTTAATTATTAGCAGAAGGCAAAAGGTTATATGGTAAGGACTATTCAGATAAAGACGTTAAAAATGTCTTTTTATAAAAATATTTTTTAATAATTAAAATTTAATATATATAAGTGATTAAATTGTGTTATTTTTGTCAAAATTAGATTAGACAAATTGATTTAATCAAAAAATGGTGAATCAAATCTTAAACTGGTCTAAATTAATATTATTTTTTATAAAAAATGACTACAATATCTTATTATAAAAAATAACTAAAATACTTCTATTATATATATTAATTTTGAGAATTCTAAATTTTAGTCTTTTATTTTTCTATCGTAGGGTTAGGATATAGAATTTTTAAAATTAATATATATATATATATATATATATATATATATATAATAATAATAATAATAATAATAATAATAATAAGAGTATTTTAATCATTTTCTATAATAAAAGTATTGTAGTTATTTTTTATAAAAAAATATTAATTTATACTAGTTCAAGATTTGATTCACTATTTTTTCGGTTAAATTAATTTATCTAGCTTAATTTTGACAAAAATAATATGATTTAATCGATTATATGTGTTAAATTTTAATTACTGAAAAACATCTTTAAAAAAAATATTTTAGGTGTCTTTATTTGAGTGGATCCCATATGATAAACTATGTATTTTTAATCAATATATTTTTTAAAATTTCTCCTTCTTTCTTTACCGTAAAAATCTACACCCTTAGTTTTTAGTTACTTATTTTCCATTTTGTTGATTGTTGGTTAAAACAGAATTAATTTCCTAACGACACAAATTATATAAAAGAGTATTTAATTAAATATATTTTATGGATATTAAAATTGACACTACTGTTTGTTAAATATTAAGGTGTCAATATTTTATATTAATATTAGCCAATATTTTAGACCACATCTTATTTTTATACTATTAGAATTTATAATTTAAAATTTAATCTTTTATATTTAAAATAGATTAAATATTAACTAAAAATAATAAATTTTATTGGTGACGTAATATTGTTGGAATAATTTTTGTTGTAGTGTAATAAGTTTTATGCGGCACATTAATAATGACCATGGCACGTAACAAGGTTTGCTTATCATGTTAATATATTATAAACTTTTAACTAATAGTTTTTTTAGTTAATTTAGAATGATCCAATGCTTAGTTGATTGGTTAGTTTAAGTAAGTATTAGTATTTGAATTCTATTTTGTGTATGTAGTAATTTATATATTAGTCAGTAACAAACTCTTAAATAGATCTCTAATCTGCGACCATTAGTTATTGATTTGTCGAGTTAGAAGTTATCGTGAAAAACAATTTCATAATTTAATAAAAGAATCAGCTTGACTTATTTTTCGTATTTTTTAAAGATCAAATTGATTTATAAACAATTTTTTAGAAATCAGCCATATTATTTAACGAAAATGTTTTGTAGTCAAAGAAAATCAGCCAAAAACAGTCATAATTTACTTTATTTAATATTTATTAATTATTATGATAATTAATTAATGCTAAATAAGACAAGTTCTGACTGTTTTTTTTGTCTACCTAGCATTGACCCTTATAATTGTCCCTCTAGCTAACTAACAAAATAATAAGTTAAATAAATATGATGCAATTAAAGTATGCCCGATGTTTCAATTATGATGTAATATAATAATTTGATTTATTTATTTATTCTGGGATTCATACTTGCATTGTCACTAATTAAAGCTACGACGATATTATTTTACATCTTTAATATGATTTTGGAGGCATGACGATAATAATTAAACAGAAGGCGCATGCAATTTGATCACAATATAGATGGATGACTCATATGATGTCAATGTCGATAATAACATTTCATCAAAGCTTTAACATCTTAAATTGTCATTTTTATGTTCTTTCATCTCATCAATTTTATCATCATCACTTTTTTCCTTTCATTAATTAGAAACCAATCTCTCTCTTATTGCTTCCACTTAAAAGAATATATATATATGATGACAACATTTCACAAAAGTGTTTGAAAATACATTTAAGCATTATTCCAATTTGTTTGTAATTATCACAAATCTTTCCCTGCCAATTAGCTGGCCATGTTTGCTTTATTTTCATGTGGACTTTCAATCCAACATTGTATTCATCCCAAAGTTGAAAGCCATTGTTCAAGCACAATATTCTCTAAAAATATCTATAAATAAATAAATATCTTTTAAATACTAGTGACTTAATAGTTATTAATAGATTTATTCATCACGTAACTCAAGTCTAATTTAAGGATATATATATATAATATAACAGTCCAGACCACCCGCTAGTATGATATTGTCCACTTTAGCACAATGTCTCGCGGTTTTGTCTTTGACGATAAGGATGATAGCCAAAGCCCCCACACTCACTCGTCAAAACGCGTCATGCTAGGGAGAGGTATATACACCCTTATAAGGCATGTTTCGTTATCCTCCCCAACCGATGTGGGACCATACAATCCACCTCCCTAAGGGAGCCCATCGTCCTCGCTGGCACATCGATACAGGCTCCAACTCTGATACCATCTATAACAGTCTAGATCACCCGCTAACAAAATATTATCCGCTTTAGCATACAAAGTCTTACGATTTTGTCTTTGACGATAGGTCTGATAGAAAAAGCCATAATATTTTCTTATTGATACACTAATACTTATCTAGTAGTATTATTAATTATTAATAACATTGTTTACTCTCTTTAAATATCATAGCTAGTATGAAAAAAAATCAGTAATATTAGAAAAATAAAAAATAATCGATCTAAACAGTTTAAATTTATTTTATTTAATATTTATTTATTATAAAATATATTAAATAAAGTTAAAAATAGTAAATTTTGATCATTTTTAATTCATATTTTTTGTTATAAAATATTTCTAAAACTTTATATATCTAAAATTAGAGAGGTACAATGTGTGAGTAGATGATAATAATAATAATAATAATAATAATAATAATAATAATAATAATAATAATAATAATAATAATAATAATAATAATATATGTACAATAATAATAATGACCAAATTAAATTGATGGTTAACCTTAGTAATTAACACTCTATATACATAGAGGAAATACATGTGTTTAAGTAGTATTTAACCACATTATTGTTATTGAGCATCATGTCATATATAGTTGATGATTTTTTAGTCCACATATAAGACTAGTCACTTTCATTGATCAATAATTTGTAATTTGTTAAGTGCTTTAACATGTGTGAGTCATAACATAGAGCCTTAAAATTGCAGGATCTCATCACTCAAATTCTTTTTAATGTTGAAAAATCTTAGCAAGCCAAGCATGCATGGCCTCTACTTTATCATAATTTTTTCCCTTTTTTTTTGGAATAATCCTTTGACATTTATGGGGTTACATCAATTAGATTATATTGCATGTATAGTCTTTAATTTCTTGCAATTTAATTTGTTAATAAGATCAAGTCAGCCAGAAAGGTAACATAATATATACTCAATATTGTTAAATGATTAAACTGCTTACTAGTACTATAAATAATTTACATTGAATTCAACAATAATAACAATACTATCTATATATATAATTTAACAACAAACAAATGTTGTTAATCCTATTTCTATATATGTTGGAAAATTAAAAAAGGTGAGAGGATGGTGCAAATCAATGCAATTGAGATGTTACTTCCTAAAGGGACATGCATTACATGCATACACACATAGGTAGAGAAGCTAAGAGATTAAATTAGAAAGAATAATGAAAGTAAGAGCTACAAAAAATGGAGAAATGGAAGGTGCAAAATGTTGAGTTCTTGTGGAAGCTCCTGTTGCTAAATTTGCTATCCATGATTTTGTAGCTACGGCTGCTTGCTCAACTGATGATCCTGCTCCAGAATCCATCAATGATTTCAAACTGCAAATTCAATCACATAATATCAGCCAATTTTTTTTAAATTATTTTATTTATATTAAATTCTTATGTCCTAAATCATACGCTCTTAATTTTATATTCTAATTTATAAATCTAAACGTTAAAATTAGTTAATATTAACTAATTAAATTAATTTTTTATTTTTTTTTAAATTACAAATCAAACTCATTATCATCTTTATTTTTTTCTTTTCTTCTATGTTTCCTTAAACTCAATATTAGTATTTTAGATACTTTAGAAAAAGTTATTATAACATGTAATATACTAATATTATTTTTAAGAAAAAAAAAAGAGTACTAGCTAAACAATGATTATCTTAAACAACATGAATAACCACCAATCAAATAAGAATACATTACATTCTAATTTAATGCTACTAATTAAATTTAAGATTGATTTACTCTTTTAACCCTATTAATTCACATTATTCACACATTGTTCAAAAATATTGTTAGTTACCTATACTTTTCCAAAAAAGAAAAATATATTTACCTTGGTAAAGAAGTAGGACAAAATGTGATGGTGTAATCAGCACCAGAACACGTAAACGTGCTCGTTGCGTCATCAAAAGCGTAGCTATACGCTTTTGGACACGCCGATTTGAATATCTCCGAATACACCGACGGTTTACACGCCGCCGGCGAACCAAACTCTCCGTCGCAGCAATACTCCGCTTTCCCAAACGCACGGCACGCGCTGTTACACGCGTCTCCCCCGTCCACCCTCAGTTCCTCCGGGCATCGCCGGTTCAGATCCGCGCCGCACCCCGTCGCGGCGCAAGAGCCGGTTCCGCCACTCGCCTCCACCACCATCGGCACGTTGTAGCCATCAACAAGGCTTACGTCGTAGTAGTCCTGGGCGCCGCCGCCAAGTGTGAACTCCGCAAGAGTAGCCGGCGGTGCGGCGCCATTGCCGTTGCAGTTGACCTCTCCGGATCCACAGTCACCCGTGGAACACGCGCCGTGTCCTGAGTCATCGAATTTACAGCCTGTTCGAGCCCAAAACCGGCCCGACCAGGCTGGAGGCGCGTTAAAAGAGCGCGTGTCTCCACCCCTGAGCTCGAAGCCCGTGGCTCCGAGATCAGGCTTTCCAAGAATGCCGGGCCAAACTGTGTGTTCACATTTATTCTCAAATGTGAATGTTGTTGCTGACACCCATAACCCTACATTGAAATTATAGAAATTAACATTAATTAGTTTAAAATCAAATACAGCATGTTATTCTCACGGTGAAAACTCAGGTGAAGACGAGAAGTTGGTATCTGAAAAACTGTTAGATAAAAATTTAGTCAAATCAGTCAAATCATTTAACGACTCTCAAGTATCAACTTTACGTGAAATCGACTTGCAACCAAGTTTTCACCTATTTTGATATATGCTAATACAATAATATTATTGTATTAAAAAAGTCAACATTAAATGTGTTATGAATTAGGACTAATGAAAGTCAGTTACAATAATAATGTAATGTAGATATAGTTATTATATTATAATGTTATATGAACCAAAATTAAAAGCATTATTTTACAAAAGTAAAAAAGTTGCATGCATAAATGTATGTAGCCTCTTTGGACTCCACCATAAAAAAGGTTTCTGCTGCATCTGAACTACTTTTTTTTTATTAATGAACATACATGATAAACCTTGGAAATGCTTATTAGTTTCTTTGACAATAAGGAGTTTAGAAGAGCCATGTTCAAAAATATTCTTACGTAAAATTAATAGTAAAAAATTATTAAATAATTTAATATATATTTGATTAAATTGCTAACATAATATGTTATAATATGTACCTGTGGAAGCAAGTAGATGTAGGAAAATGAAGAGTGATTTAGAAGAATAATAATGTTGTTGGTGATAATAATGATGTGAGAGTAGCAGAGACATATTAATTAATAGTAGTACTACTACTTGGTTATAGATTGAAATTGAAATCTTGTTTAATTTCAAGTTCAAAATAAAGAAGAAAATGAAAGGAATAATGTATATATGTATACACTTAATTTTGGAGAAGAATGAAATGAAGAGAAATAGAGAGAGTAGTGGTGAGGGGAGTTTGAATGCTAAGACATTCATTGCTATTTATAAGGAGAAAATGCCACAAAAATTAAACAGTTGGTGTTCGGTTTTGTGATGATTTGATAAGAGTGAGAGAAAAAAAAAAAGGTGAAGTTTCCACCCCACCTCCTATGCCCATTGTTTTTTAATATTTTTTTATTATAACTTTATCTGCTAATGGTTTATTATAACTTTATCAGCTCAAAATAAAGCTAAGCTACACACAAAAAGTTAAAAAAAAAAACCGGAAATATACTTTGATATAATATTATATGATATCGGTTCATATTAAATAATAAATAAAGTGGAAATGTAATTTAATTAGTTTCAGTGAGTTCAATATTTTATTATAATTTTTCCAATTTTATCTATTATATATTTTTTCTATATATTTATAATTAATTAGTGATTAATATAAAATTATTTATTTTAAAAGTTTAAACTAATATAAATAAAGATATGTAAATAATTATATTTATCTACTAAAATGATTGGTGTGTGTTAAGAGTTAAGACCAAACTCCAATTTAAAAGAAAAAATTTGAATTTTAAAACAGAAATCATACTAAAAAAATTAATTAATCATAATTAATATTAACAATAATAAAATAGTATATTAGTAGTGTATAAAAAAATATATATATATTAAATAAATATTTTTCAACTGAAGATAAAAATTTAGGTGTGAAATTTATTAAGGAAAATGTTGTGTGGTGGGCAGAGTCGGTTAATTTTGTCTTAAGTGATGAGTGATGAGATGGCAAAATGTTGTGAGTTCATTAATCGACAGATGCATGGATTTCACCATTATAGCGTGGACTCATCCCATTCTCCCCCATATCTTTTCAACTCTTTACTATATATATATAAAAAGAACAATATTCGGCTATTTTTTTTTAATATTATAAACAAAAGGAGTGTAATACATTGATATTAACTAATTTAGTGTAATGTATTAATATGAGAGTTGTTAATTATATATATCACAAAAAATCGTGATTAACAATTTTAGAAAAAGACAAAAAAAAAAAATGAGACTAATGACTTGAAGTAGGATAAAAAATAAACTAAAAAGAAATTAACGATTTGAAGTAGGACAAAAAAATTTTAGAATTAGTTAAATCGGTAATCTCAATTTCTTAAACTGATCTTAGCCGTTGATCAATGATCCAACGATTTTTTATTATTCTTTCATCTTCTCTCTTTCTTCATTGAAATCGTCAGTAATAATTTCTTTTCAAAGCATGATTAACGATTTCTGTAGACACTAATATAAAATTTATATCTATAGATTAGACATTCAAAACCTCATTTCAGCATATTACAAAAATCTAATTGCAATACAAAAAATAATTAGCGATAATATTAAACTACTTTTTTTTGTAACATAAAAACAAACATTCCATTCATAAAATAGTTACAAGACATTTACGGAGAATAAAAAAAATATTAAATCTAAATCTAAAAAAAATTATATATTTTTTATGTCGAATTAAAATAAAAAAATAAATTCAATATTTGATTCTGAATTTTAATATATAAAAATAGAAATAGATTCTAATCTTATTTGCTTCTAAAACTACACAAAAATATTATAAAATATATTTTTTTAATCTAAAAATATTTCAATAAACAAAATATTATCTCTAATATATTTGTCTAAATTTAAACTCTAAACTAATATGATAATCAGAATCTTTCAAAGATTTTTCTTTCTTTAATATAGTTTAGAGAAAGATCAAGCACAGCAAATTAAAGAGATTTTCTTCAATAAAGGAAAGTCCCTATAAAAATTGGGAGATGCTCCCATAGCAAAAAACGTCTTTTTTTTTTTTAAGATATTTTTTAATAATTAAAATTTAACATATATAATCACTTAAATTATGTTATTTTGGTTAAAATTAGGTCAGACAAATTAATTTAACTGAAAAATAGTGAATCAAATTTTGAATTTGTCTAAATTAATATTATTTTTTTATAAAAAATACTACAATACTCCTATTATATAAAATGACTAAAACATTATTATATATATTAACAGTGAGAATTCTAAATTCTAGCCATTTTCTTCTCTATCGTTATAGGGTTAGAATTTAAAGTTTTCAATATATATATATAGGGATATTTGAGTTGTGTTTTATAATAAAGATATTGTAGTAATTTTTATAAAAAAATATTAATTTATACCGATTTAAAATTTAATTTATTAATTTTTTTTGCTAAACTGATTTGTCTAGTCTAATTTTAATAAAAATAATATAATTTAATTGATTATATGTGTTAAATTTCAATTTTTGAAAAATATCTTTAAAAAAAGACGTTTTTGACATGTTTATCTAAGTATTCCCATAAAAATTACCATTACATTATTTTCATTTTGGAGTGTACTAACATAATTATTTGGAGAATAATTTTAAATTAGTTTCTAATTTTTTTTAGTAAACGACTTTAGTTTTTTTATATTTGTTTGCTATTAGTCATTAAACTTTGAAGTTTTAAACTGTGAGACGAGTCTTTATGTATTTATTAAAGCTTTTTTATGTATACAAAATGTGAATTTAGCTAAAACAGGATATGTTACAATAACGTTTCTGTTTATTACCAATATGTTATTACTTGATCATTAAGTTAAGTTATTATTAGTACTCTCTATTTGAAAACTAACATTATACGAACATAGTATTATATATGATCGGTTTTTATTAAGGAACTAATTTTTCTTAAATCAATAATCACTCAGTAAAGTAACGAATAAATAAAAAAAATATTAAGGGAAAAAAATAAGTTTTATTAAAAAAAATATTAACTCATTGTTAGTTGAAAAAAAGTAGTTATCAGTTTTGTCCTATTACAAAATCAGATTGAATATTAATCAGAATTCCTCCTCTCTCTCACGATTACACTAATCTTTATTTTCTGTTCTGCATGATTCAGCGGATCCATCAATTCACCTTAAATCATCACAACATATATATTATATATCATAGTATGTTTGAGTTACGAAATTAATAATATCGTTATTATTAACTTAACTTTAAGGCTGTGGCTAATAATATTATTTATTTATTGATATAATCTGTTTGAAATATTTTCAAAACTAAGATGAAAAATTGAAACCAGAGACTCAATCACTCAAGCTTATATTTCATGAAAAGAAATGAGAAAATTATATATATATATATATATTGTGCGAACAAATTAACTTAAAAGTTGAAAGGTTATATAATATGTGGCTTTTATTTTCTTCAAAAGAAAATAAAATAAAAATTTAATATGTATTTAATTAATCAACTTGAGATAGTTAAATAATCAATCTACTTGTCAATTTAAGTAAATATAAAAAATTCTAATTTCATCTAATTTGTATATATAACAATTCATAAGTACAATTTTGGTCTAAATATAGACCAAAACTTTTTTTGTCTCTAACCTTTTTTACTTTAAGATTTAATTTGGTTTTAAAATCATTCTTCGAACTAAAATACCCTCTTCCTTCCTCACCAAAATACTCAGTTTCTATTCTTTTTTTTCATCACAATAGCATCTCTTCTTTTTCTTTTTCTTCTTTAACAACAACAACAATAAAACAAAAACAATATAATAAACATAAAAAAAATAAAAACAAAAATAGAAATAAAAGCAAAAAAAATATAAGCATAAGCAGAATTAAAAATAGGAGCAAAGACAAAATTAAAAACAAATATAGAAGCAGAATTAGAAGCGTAAAAAACAGAAACAAAATTAGAAGTAAAAAAAAATAGAAATAGAAGAACAATAGATTAACAAAATAAGAAACAGAATTAGAATTGAAAACAATGTGATTAACGTACAATGGATTAACAAAATCAGAATCAGAATTGTGGTGGGTTAACAAAATCAGAATCAAAATTTGTGGGTTTAACAATCTTATTAACAAAATTAGAAACAGAAGCAAAATTGGAACTCTAAGAAGCGAAGATAGGTTCCCCAATCTGATTAGTCCATTGCAGCTTCAGCACGATCCTTGAGCAATTGGAGGGAGAGAGAAGTTGGTACCTTTGAAATCAAAGATGCTGACGAGGAGCCAAAGTAAGTCCCCGTTAAAAGATTCTAGAAGGTTCCAGACCTTGCGGAAATTGCCGGTGGTGGTGATGGAGAAGATCTAGTGGAGGACGCCGTCGTTGCGACGGCAGCAACGTAGGAGGACGAGAGTGCGGTCGAGGGTGACTTTGGCGACGATGCGACGCTCGTTGAGGGGTTGGACAGTGACGACGCGGATGACGGAGCAGAGATTGTCGCAGAGAAGTTGAGTTTGACGTAGTTGCAGTGGCTTTCTCTCCTTCTGGTTCTAATTCTCGACAGCGACGGCGGCTCCAAACCTCACCATGCCGTCCCCCCTCCCCCCCCCCTCTTTCCCCTTCTTCCTTTATTTCCCTTTTTCTTTCCTTCTCCCTTCTTCTTCTTTCCTCCCCTTCACGTGATTTCCTTTTTCCTTCATTGTTCTCTTTTTCTTCTTTTTTTCTTTTATTTTATAATTTTTAGATAAGAATAATTTGATAATAAAATTTAAAAATTAAGTGAAAATAATGATTTTAAAATAAAGTTAAATTTTAAGGATAATTTTATATGTAAAAAAAGTTAAAAACAAAATTTTTTTAACTTATTCCTTAAAGACCAATGCAAAAACATACTTAACCCTTAATTAATCGATCATAACTCTTAAATAATAATAAAATTTGAATCTATAATAAATTATTTTGTTCGGTATCCGGATTTGAGATAAAGCTTGTCATGTTTTCTTAGGCTAATTTAAATCAGAAGGATTCTAATCAATTGATTAAGCTACAAACAATAATGAAAGAGGATCTATATTTCTTTCTTATTAGAGTCTATCCTTTCCTAAAAAACACATAACCTTTTTTTCCGGGGGGGATTAATTTTCCTTTTCTGAAAAACACGTAACATCACTTTAATTTTTCATTATGAGAACATAAAGGGATTAATAATGAACTAAAAAGGGATAAATATTTTGTTTCCAAAGCCCAAAATAAAAGAAGGAAAAATGCGTTGGAGAAAAACCATTGCATGAGAAGTAATAAAAACTAAATGGTGTTCACATATGATTGGAGCAACGGCATGAAAAGGCTCCACGTGTCTGCCAATTAAGAAAGCTATGTTCTTCCATGCAAAAACACATCATCTACGTGTGCTCTGTTCCTTCACTATGTAAATTATACAAAAATATATAATCTAATATAGATTTAGCTGTTCATTATTTTTGTTTTAAAAAATAAAAGTTTGCATAACTATTGATGAACTCAATTACATAATACATACGATGGAAACTTGTTACGGATCCGGTCCACGGGTCCTACACCCGGAATAATTTTTGATTCGGCTATTCGGGTCCGACCCACTAAGACCTTTTAGAAGGCTCAAATCGACCTACTAGAGTTCCTAATTAATTTTTGAATTCGAACATCTCTCTTATCTTAACCAAATAGGATAAGATAAGACAGTTACCATCACCTATAAATAAAGGACTTAGGTCCCTCCAGGTATTCATTCATTCCTCATATCTTATACCTCTCATTCATTCTGACTTGAGTGTCGAAGTATCTTTGCAGGTACCTCCTCCCATTACTCCAGTCAAATGATCAGGCATCTTACCCGCAAGTTCTCGATCCATCTCTCAATCTGTACCAGAAACATCTCGTACAAAACTAATAATAAAGACATTATTATTTTAGAGATAATCATATTACTCTAGCTAAGAAAAGAAACTAATTGAAAAAGCAAATTTGATTATATGTACTCGAAAGGAGATTATTAATTTGATGAGAATAAAAAATAAAAACTCAGTCGGTGATATTACATAACCAATTTATTTTAGTAATTAAATTCAACAAAATTGATTCAATAATTTATTTACATAATAAAAATCAGGTAAAAACAAGGAGACGGAAAAAAAAACTTTACTAAATTTAACTACAAAAATAATTTATTTATCTAATATTTTTTAAAATTAATTATAATTTTATCAAATCAACTTGAGTTAACTAAATGATCTATTCACTCATTTACTTAAAAAATGTCAAGATTTTGAATTTTATTTTGTATTTACAGTCATTTATTATTAATTAATCATAAACTCTTAAATAAAATTTGATAGATTAATTGTTGATTTGATGAATTGAAAAATATTCTGAAAATTAAAAAAAAAAAGTAATAATATGATGCAGTTAGATATACTTTATGTTATTAAAAATTTGATTATTTTTGTCATGCCTATATAAAACTATAGTTTTCGTTAAATACAAGTTTTTATATTTTCTATTTTATTCTTTTTATTTCCAACTTTTGAATTTGAAACATTAGATATGAAAAAGGAAACTTTGCCTACCACTTATGAGTCGATCAATTTGATGTAACTGAGATTTTCATAATCAATAAACAAAAGTCTTATATTATATTATTGAAAAATACTTATTTAACAACTAAAGACAACAATAACAACTACTACATACATATAAAGAAAAAAAAATTAAAAATATATGTGAGGATGCATAAAGTATATGTTGTTATTATTATTATTATTATTATTATTATTATTATTATTATTATTATTATTATTATTATTCAAAAAAAACCATCAATGACCTTGTCAGAAATGAAAGACAAATTAAAGAAATTGTTAGGGGCATTTTTTTTTTTTTTTGGCAATAATTAAGAAGAAGCATCTTATGTGGTTGTAGAGTTGCCTTAATTTGATGTTTAACTGGGAATAGAAACTAATCTCAGTACACATGCTATGCTATATTTGTCATATCCACAAAGACCACAAATTCAAAGTCATTGTTAGGTAGACACTTAGTTCAAATTAAAAGACCTAAGTTCCATTTATAGAATCAAAATTTGTGTGGTTCATATAAAAGAGGGGGATTATTGTATGATTTAATTTTAATTTTTTGAGCTTTTGATAAAAATTAATTAGTACATGATAGATCAAAACTTTGACGTTAAGAAACATTTGTGAAATTTAATTATTCATTGTGATAATAATACTATTAAATAATATATAAAATATAATAATGATGGGGTGTTTCTAATTGTAATACTTAGAATTTGGGAATCCAGGTATATATATATATATATTCTACTTCACTTAATTAATTGAGAACAACTGTTATAATAATTAACTACTAATTTATGCAATTGTCAAAACTCTCATAATAAAATATTTTAATAAATTAATATATAAATATAAAAAATTAAACTGAATATCAAATATAAAATTCTAATACATAATATTATTTCATCTTATGATCTTTCATCTATCATCTCATGATGCACGTTGAGCAGTTAATTAACGAATTGACTAGCAAGTTAATTTTATAAGTTAATATTAATTAATATTTTTAATTATTTTTAAAAAAAATTTAAAATTTAAATTTTAATTTAAAAAAAATTATAATAAAAAAATTTTTAACATTAAATAATGAAATTTGGTTTCTTATACTATTTAAAAAGAAAATGGAATTCAGTTAAAGTGATTATTGCTAATTTTATAAACCAAACATCACGTGTTGACGAGATAAATAAATTGGTAATGTTAGAAAAATAAAATAAAATAAAAGAAAAAATTTTGATTGAAATTTCAGATTGAGTTTGAAAAGATAAAACAATGGCACATGGTTGACGTGTGAATTCTCATCAAAATGTCCGAAAATGGATTTCATTGCCAAATGCCAAAGCTTCAAACCTACTTTACAACAATGCATGCAGTGGCACCTCTACATTGTTTAATTTCCAAATGGAATATCTATAATGTCAATTCGGATCATGCTCACTGAAAAGCATTTATCTTTCTTTAATTAAGTATATCGATATTGTTTGACCGTTATTTTTTTTTAAAGCCAAGATAGGATACTCGAACCCGCAACTTCTTAATTGAGTATAGAAAAATTATGTCATTTGAGTTATAACTTATTAGTATTGTTTGATCGTTATTTGAGTAAAAATTTTTAAAAAATGTTATTAGACTAATCAATTATTAATCAAATAAAAGTGACTACAATTTAACATTAAATTAATCATTATGTTTAGCAGTAAATTTTTTTGTGGTAAAAATATATCATATACTTTTTTATTCTTTAAAGGTGGTAATAGAATATCTTTTTTTCTTTATATCTATTTATTGTTTTTATATTTTGTTTGAAAAACTGTATCCAATTGAAATCTTAATGGTTGAAATGTTCGTCAAAAGCAATTTTTGCATTACGTGGAATTAATTAATAACGATCACTTTCTGTGGCAGCAAATGGATAACAATGCCATAACAACTTAGTGGTTAGTAAAATAAATATCTTTCTATATATGTTTTTTTCATTTTTTTTAAATATTTTTTTTGCATGGTATATTGAGTACGACAAGTCAACAATTAATCCGTCTTGTCTGAATTTTATGTAAAAATTTATTATTGGCTAATAAATTGCTGCATGCACAAGATAGAATTCGAATTTCAACACTTTTTTAAACAGACTAGGGAACTAACCATTAAACTATTGGTATATAAAGGATAAATTTTTATCTTCTTTCATTTCGTTTTTTTTATTATCATCGGGATACATTATATTTTTTTTGTACAGTTTTTCGAACTCGACGAGTAAAGAATTAACCCGCCTCGTCTGAACTTTATTTAAAAATTTGTCATTGACTAATAAATTGATACATGCACAAAGCAGAATTTAAATTCCAATACTTTTTTAAATAGATCGATGATCTAATTACTAAATTAACTCCAGTTATTTTTTTTTATATTTTTCTATTGGTATGAAAGATAAATTTTTATCTTCTTTTATTTCATTTTTTTATTATCATCGGGGTAAAAAGTCTTAAAAAATTATAAAAAAATAACACGAAAAAATATAACTTCGTTAAAATCTAAGAACTAGAGCGAAATTATAGTGGAAAAGAATCATAAATAACTAAAAAGAGAGATTGACTATATTATATGGTGAAAATTCAGGTGTAGTCAACTTCATATAAAATTAATAGCTGAGAGCCGTTAGATAAAAATTTTATCAAATTAGTTAAATTATCTAACGATTCTGAGTTATCAACTTCACGTAAAGTCGACTGCATATGAGTTTTCACCCTATTATATAGAGGTAATAATGAAATCATGTATTATAATATACAAGAATTGAGAAGTCATGAAGAAATAAGAACTGACCTTTGGGATATTACTAAAACCAAAATAAAACCCTAGCTCCAATTGAAGCTCTAATTTGTCCCCAAAAAAAGTGATCTATAAACATGTGGAAAGACACCAAGGTGATGTGTGCTAAATGCCAAAACTTGCGTGGTTTGATTTAAAATATTGCGTGGATAACGATTAAGACGGGAGTAGTAACCCTAATTAATAGCTATAGCTAGGTGTTGAAATCTAACAAACCCTAGATAATAGCTCTATGAATATGCTATGATTTGTGACTATGCATAGCACCCAATTTTTTTATTTTTTATATTATGTACGTATTTAGATGCAATCAAAATTCAGCACCTAATTGTGTTCTTGTTTTGTGTGTGGCTGAAAATTAAGATTATAGCAGCCTAGTAATAATAAGTTAGACCTCAAAATTGATTCTAATAATAATATCTATACATAGATATAGATATTAGCTTTAAGTTGCTTTGTGGCATTCACGTCATGATTTGCTGTCACACTACACCAAGAAATTAAACCTAGCTATATATATATATTGATGAGATGAGAGGGAAAGCAAGTTTAATTTCTTCATTTATTTGATTCTATCTCTCAACTAAAATCTAACTTAGAAGTTCAGAAGTTGGGAGAATTTTGTCTTTAATTCATCACCTCAAATATTAAGAGTTAGATAAAAGGATGTCAAATATTATATTACGGATCAAGCAAAATCAATATCAATCACGCTACGTTACCAACAGCATTTCTGCTAACATCTGCCAACTCTTATTTATAACTGTTTAATAAAAGTGTATTTGTGGATGTGTCTAATAAAAATATCTTTTTTATGACTGTGTTTAATAAAAATGTCTTTATAGATATATTTTCTAGATGTGTCTTTTTATATATATGTTTAAAATATAATAATTAATTATTGTTGACAATAAATTGGCAGATAATATGTTAGTACCCTATACTTCTATATAATTTACTTAAAATTATATGATGAAATTCTAAACCCAAAATGTTAAGAAAAATGTAGGGTAAGAGAAGTGGGGAATGTCATGATATGTACAGTCACATGTCTCGCGCATATATATATATATATATACGTCTATGTTACAGTAATTACAATAAGTATAATATTTTAAATAATATTATTAAAATTAAAATAATATTTTTTATTATTTAATAATACTTGTTTTATATATGATGTTTTTTATGACCATTTATTGTAGGTGGTTAAATTGACTAGATATATATGATAGACGATGAAAAATTTAGCACTTGATTATAGAGAATTTAAGATATATAATCCTATCATATATATTTTATCTCCATCTCTAATATTATATATATAAATTATGTATGTAATGAAAAAAAAAAGTAGGTATTGAATTCATAATTTTTTTTTTATAAAAATTTGTAATAATTATTAAACTAACTGTTTAATTTACTAATTTAATATATTTATTGTTTTTATAAAATTAGTCTAAAATAAAAATAAAATTTAAAAATAAAATTTAGATTAAGATATCATATATTACACCAAGTGAATTCAGAAATCTTAATGCCGTTTCTTAAATTAGGTTCACTCAGTTTTTTATTAATATATATGAAATTTGAAATGATTGAATTTTATATTTGTTTGAAAAAATTTGATTTTCTACGAGTAAGGTAGAGTTTAGAATCTTAAGGTGTGCGTAGGGTTAAGGTTGAGAATTTCTTAATCCGCAGTTAGAATATGATATATTTTTTAAAAAATTTTTAATATGTAGATAAGTTAAGATTAGGATAATGTCCAAACCCTACTCTACCATATCCATTGCCATTTTTACTGGACAATTATCAAAAGATAAGGTCAATCGAAATTGATGATACTATAGCATTTTTTCACTTAAATCAGTCTATAAAAAAAGATAACCCTAACCAAAAGAAAGTACATTATTTATTTTAAATATATTTTATACTAATTTCACACTCTTTTATACTTGAGCGTCGGAGTGTCTTTACAGGTGTACACAGCTACCATTTTTCTTGAAGTCGACATATACTTCATCTATTCCAACACAAAGAAGAGCTCAACCTTAAACAGAACGAATTATACATCACCTAAAATTTACTATATAGGAGCATCTAGTATATTTTGTTTGTATTTTTAAAATTGCTAAAGAAAAATTGAAGAAATGAGGGAATAAATATGCATGATAACCTGTTGAAAGGTGTTAAATATCATGGAATAGAATATAAGTAGAAGATGTGTGCATGTGAGATGGGTGAGAGTAGTTAGTTGAATGTCACGACAGTGTTGATGCATTGGTCCATGAAATGATTCGTTCACATGGCGTGTAAAGTAAATTTAAATGATGTGGATAAGGATTTCATTTCTAAACTTTTCTTTTTTTCTTATCGTCATCGTCGTCATATCCTTCCTTTTTCTTCCCGTTTTGCATGCACTCTTTCTTCCTTTATTAAAGATTTGCATCACCATGTTTCGTAGCAAATATATTATTATTCATATATATGCATGCATTATGCAATAATGCTTTTTCTAATTGTTTTCTAATATTTTGCTTTAATTTGGTCATTTAGTTAATATCATAAAATTATTTTTTTTTAAAATTAAATTGATAATAATAATAATAAGACATGAATTATTATGTATTTAATACATATGTTTGCCGAATAACTCTGGTGGCGGTTATTCCAGCAATTCTTTAAAACCGTCGCTGTTGCTGTGCCGACGGTTGACCTGATCGCGTTTTATTCACCGCCGGTAGCTAATTCTAGCGGCAATACCCCCAAAATAACCGCCGTCGCGCTTTTTTATTGTAGTGTTGTGTTATGAATGTTGATTTAAATATTTTGGTTATGAAAAATATAATTTTGATATTATGTTTATCTCAAAAATTAAGTTGATTAGTAAGACAAATAAATAATTATTAATTATGCTATGTATGTACAAAAAATTAACTATAAAATCAATCATTTGTATGAAATATATGTTAGAATATATACAAAATATATATTAAAAATAAATTAAATATATATTATTATATGTGTATTTATATATAAATATATAGTAATAACTAATTTGGTTTTTAATATATATCCATGTAATATTTTTGAGTAACTAACTAACTATATATCTAAACTAATGTTAACAAAGTTTTTAAAAAATAACACCAAAATTAAATCATTTTTCTTTCCATTTATCATATATATGGTTGAATCTGAAAAGATGACATAATGAGGATGGGGACGAGACGAATATACGAAGAAGAACAATGAGGGGATTTTAATATGAAAGCGATAACATTACAAAAAATACTAAATGATTTTATATATATATATAAAAGAAGGGTAGTGTAAGAGAAAAGAACAAACAAGATGAAAAGTAGAGTCAAAGGAAGGAAATACCGAAAAAGTTAAAAAGCAATATATATATATATATATAGAGAGAGAGAGAGAGAGAGAGAGAGATGAAAAAAGTAACAAGGATTGGCTTTTCACGTTGTAAAAAAATTTCAAGATATTGTTTCCTCTTTAAAGTGTGCCTTTCATTAATTTGATGAATCTCCTTTTTCTTTGCAAATTCTATTGTTTCATAAATGTTTTATTATTATTGTATTTTAGGGTGTATTATTTTAGCATAATATATATTTTTGAGTTTTAATTTTTAACCTTTGAAACAACCTGAAAACTATATATCAACACATCAAAACATGTAAAAAAAGTATGTTCTGTTTTTTCTCTAACCAATTAGAGACTTTATAAATATAATATATTATTAAATAATGTATAATAATAACTTTAAGAAACTCATTTAATTTGGCATAATATAATTATTAATTAATAAACCTTGTACTTCAAATGTATTACAGAATTAGAAAGCTTTGAAGGGAAACCAAAAGTGATTCTTGCAAATGCAAAAGTTGGTAAACAACAATATTATTAGCAGGGGCGGATGCAAGTGCAGTGGTGTGTGGCAAGCCCTCCACTATAATTTGGAATTTTTTTGAGTAGTATATGATAATAATATTTATTTGTTTCCATTAGATTATTAAATTTGATCCTACAATAATTTTTTATTCAACTTTTGGAACTTAATCGTTAATTTAAAAATTTTATATTAGATATTTGTTAGAAGATCAATTCTCAGATTTAAACGAAATTAGTGTTTTTTTTTTTTTAAATCAACTCAAAGAATATTATTTATCTTATTTTCAAATTAGCTTTAATTTTTGCGTAGCAACTATATTAATTGAAAGAACTTTTTTAACTAAGAATATCAATAAGAGTCGGCTTCTAATTGTGTTGGGAAGTGAATTTTTAAATAATTATTTAGTAATATATATGGAAAGAGAGAAATTTTGATGGTAGTGTTAAGAGAAAAATTACTTAATTTTTTAAAAATATAAAACCTAAAAGAATAGAATTTTAAATTATATATTATTATTTAAATTACTATTTTAGTGTTTTAGTTTGTATATTAGATATTTTAAAGGCTAATCATATTTTACAATAACAAAATATAATCATAACAATAATCATGCTATATGTACATAAAAAATAATTATCTATATAAAATATACAATACATGTATTTATACATAGATATATAGTAGTTAATAGATAATTTAATATTTAATTTTTATATACACATATTATTTTTATTATAAAAATTATTATCATATTATATACATTTTGCCCCACTACTAAAATTTTCTGGATCCGTCACTGATTATTAGTATTTTCAAACTTTCTTTGAGAATTCGATCATATGCAGTTATTTTTACATAAAATTGATATTTAAAAATTATTAAATAATTTAATAAATTTAATTAAATTATCATCTAATAATTTTTAACTATTAATTTTATATAAAAATAACTATATATAAATTTTACTAAATTTTAATTTTTATTAGTTACTTTTCTCCGGTGAATAATGATCAATTAGTAACATAGGAATTGCACATGTGTTTGAGAATCTTTGAGATTATATGTGCCAATTGCCCAATTGACATTACAACACCAATCCTTAGTTTAAATTATGAAATCTATTATATGTGCCAATTCAATCATATGTATGTATACTAACATAGAAATTGCACATGTAACTCTGCCATTACTTTATGTTAGTATACATATACATGTGTATATGGATAGGACAAATTATTTAAGTAATTAAATGAATAATTTAATATTTTTGTTATTACCTTATCATTTTTAATTACTTCATATGGCAAGATATTGTTTAGAATTATATATAGTAAGACTAAAATTCTATATTTCTGAGAATATGAATTCCAAATTAATATTTGTTTGCGGTATTAAACAATATAAATTAATTAATTAATTAATTAATTAATTAAAGCTATATATATGTGTGTGTCTGAACACATACATATTCTATATAATTATTTGTTGATAGACAATGAAAAATCTTACATCATGATCACAAATAGAGTTTTATACCTAAGCAATAGTAGGTAAAGTGAAAAGGATCTAATTAATTCTATACATATCCACCTTTAATTTTGGTAGTAACTTTTTCAGCTTCATTATATATTAAGATGTATAAAGTAACACACAAATTTTAAAAATAAAAATATTATTATTTCTTTAAATACTTTTATAATAAAAACGAGTTCCACTAGCTAATTTTGTTTAAAATTATAGTTTTGGTCGATTATAAATACCCAAACTTTTTCATATGGTACCGAAATTTTAATACTATATATAATAAGTAGAAACTTTTCTAAATATGGAATATAGAATTGTCAACTACCACACCGAAAGATGCAAAGATAACAACATGGTTGCGGTTCATATAGGTTTTTTTTTTTTTTTTTTTTAATTAAGAGTGAGATTTGAACCCCAAACTTCTATTTGAAAAAAGAGAGATTATATCATTTAAAATATAGTTTATTGGCCGATTCATATATGTTTTACTTTCTCATTTTAGTATAATATACATTGTTTAACCTATAAATATTTCGGTGGTTGATTTTACAATTTGAATATGTAATTTTAAAGTTTTACAAAAATAACTCAATTATTATCCTAGGTTTTTTTTTATATAAAATGTACAAAAAAAATGTGTTTTATGATAATTAATCCTAATAAATATCACAAAAGGGTTTTATGTTTAGTTACAGACAATTATATTCAATTCAAGTAAAATGTTTTAGATATAGATTATGTCACGTGTATATAAAAATTAACAATTAATCAACTACTCTTATAGAATATATATAATAAAAATTTATAAAATAAAACAAGTAAAAAATTTTAATAGTATTTTTATTAAGAATTTGTTTCCTCCAAGCTTTAACAGAGTTGTACATTTAAAACTTGAAAGCTCAAACCTCTACTAAGAATTTAAGATAATATAGTGACCCACCCCCTTAGCCTCGCTCCCATACCAATTAATTGACCTATGTACTTATGAATTTAAATATGGTTAAAAATACAATTTGTATATAATATTTGTTTGATAATATCTTAATACACTATTAACCACAATTAATTGTCTGATGAAGTTATTACGTAGAGAAGAGTATACTAATTAACATGATATCTCACAATGACACACATATAATTGCTTTTCCTTCTTTTTTTTTTTTTTTGAAAAACCACAATACAAGTTTGTCGCTAAAAAACATTAACGGCCCATAAGTTAAAGGCAAAGTTATGGGCTGATTATTTAAACACTTTTGTGAAGCCCACTAAATATTTCACTTTTGTTTCGTCATTTTTTTAATTTCTGTTATTAATTTAATAATAATATAGCAAAATTTGATAGTAGCGGATTAAAACATTTAAAAAAAAAAAAGATGTATGTAGATGAGATGAGATATATAGGTCAAAATTTTTAAATTTCTCTCTCAAATGTACATTCTTAATAAATATTAAATTTTAACCTACAAAAATAACATTACTTTCTTGTACAATTAATATTCAATTTCACCATGCTAATGAGGTGTGTTCCATTGGGTTGTTCTTCTCACTAAACATTCATTTAATTGAATCTCCACCAAAATGAAACTAAAATAGCAGTAATAGCTATTGTCATGTAAGTGGCTGATTCATGTTTGTGCTTGTGGCCTCTAGAGATATCTGCTGCCGTTGGAAATTTTCCATTTACTACCTTCATTGAACTGCATCAGTTAATCCTTAGGTCAATTTTCAGTTGTTAATTTGATAAAAAAATAAAAATAAAAAAGACAAATAAGTTTATAATCTTTTAATTCGAAGACACATAAGTTTTTAATTAATTAAAAATATAAAAAAAAATCATTACATTTTAAAATATGATATATTTAAGTCTTTTCATCTAAAATATATAAAGATAAATTAGTCTCTCAAAAAAATTATTTTTTAAAAATGTGAAATATTTTTATATTTTTAATTAATCGATAATTTATTTATTGTTAAAATAAAAGGTAAGAAAATATTACGTGTACATAAAAAATAGTCACTATTATATAAATGTATGTGATATTTAACATATATTTTATATTGACTATGTTATGTATACACTAAAATTAACTACTAAAATCAATCACAAATATAAAATACATATTAAAATATAAATACACATTAAAAATAAATTATTTATATAAAAATATATTAATAACTAATTTTAATAGCTAATTTTAGTATATAAATTACATTTTTGAATTTATATTAGGGACTAATCTAGTTACTGAGCGTAGTACATGCCTAATATAGTTGATTTGATTTGGATATGTATCACACTATCACATACTTTACTTGGCCAAAGCTATTGAATTTGGTCTCTAGTTTTTAAGATTGGAAAAAAATTTTAAGATATAGATATGTTAATTAAATAACATGTAACAAAATGATGAATACCAAGAATTTTAGTACCTTTTGGGAGGTTTGGGACAGAAAGTGATG
The DNA here is from genome assembly GCF_059453495.1 of Arachis ipaensis. Lineage (NCBI taxonomy): Eukaryota > Viridiplantae > Streptophyta > Magnoliopsida > Fabales > Fabaceae > Arachis > Arachis ipaensis. Next base: position 553,444 of record NC_142436.1, read on the forward strand.
AGATAATCCGCAGAAGCACAAGTGAAGGTGCTGGTGCCATCATCATAAGCGTAGCTATAAGCGCGTGGGCACGCGCTCTTGAAGAACTGCGAGTACGAAGTGGGCTTGCAACTCTGCGGCGTCGCGTAATCTCCACTGCAACAGTACTTCGGATCGCCGAACGCTTCACACGCGCTCTTGCAAGCCACGCCCTCGTCACGCGCTTCCTCTCTTCCCGCCTTCACCTTCAGCTCTGATGGACACCCACCATTCAAATCCGCCACGCATCCAGTCGCCGTACAGTTTCCGCTGCCGTGAGGCACCACCATCATCGGGAGGTTGTAACCGTCAACCAGGCTCACGTCATAGAAATCTAGTCCTCCGGCGCCGTTTAGGGTGAATTCCGCCAGGGTCGCCGGAGGTACGGCGCCGGCGCCGCCACATTCTACGGCGGAAGAACCGCAATCTCCGGTGAGACATGAGAATTTTCCGACGGAGTCTGTGGAGCAAAGGGTCCGGCCCCATACACGGCCGGACCATCCGGCTGGGATGGACACCACATTAGATTCGCCCGGTTGAAGGGCGAATCCGGTAGTGGAGAGTTGTGGTGTTCCGGCGCCGGACAAAAGTCCCGGCCAAACTGGGTAGCTGCACTTGTTTACAATATTGAATGTGGCTGAATTTGCACCTGTAAAACAACCATAATATTTAATTAACTTTTGATTTCCTCATTTAATTTGAGGTTGCTAATTTCAAACTAATTATAATGTGCATCATGTTCGTTAAAAAAACTAATTACTAAAAATGCATGTTGCATTATTTACTCATCAAATTAATCAATATATATGTTTTATTTTATATTTTTTTTAATATAAGTTATATTCTAATATATATTTTTATGTTAGTAATTGATTTAATAATTAATTTTTATGTATATAAGGTTAAATATAATGGTATAAATTTAAAAGGATTTTCGTATCCCTAATTATAGACGCATAATTTATACGACATTATAACTATATACTATTTATTTTATACGACAGAAAAATAATCAAAATTTATTTTATTTACCATTTATTAATAGTAAACTTTTGGCTAATTGTAACTAATTTTTTTTAGTTATCAAACATTTTCTAACCTAATTATGTACTCCATGAATGTCACCTATATACTCTACTAAATTAATATGGCTAAAAATAATTAAGTTGCACCTCATGTTGCATGGAAATATACGACGAACCACTGACTTTGACCTGAGTTTTAGTAGTTCAATTTTTATATTAACATTCAATTAAAATATATATATATATGAGTGAATTTTGTTGTATAATAGATGTATAACCGCAATTGATCGAATATCATTTCTAAGACAACTAAAACTCTATAGAAACGAACAAGATTCATTAAGTGATGATGAATCCAAAATGAATAACATAAAATGAATAATGTATGTTTACTTAGAAATGTTTAAAACATGCCATGATATGGAAGAATCACCTGTGATGAAGTGAAAGAGTGAGATGAAGAGTAGAATAGCAACTGCCATTGCTGAAAATGAATTAGCAAATTGATGAACTAATGCAGCATAAAATGTGAAATGTGAAATGACAATGGAGTATTAATCTCTATATATATGAATGAGTGAAGTGAAAGGGGTATTGTATTATATAGAGAGAATATTTGTGTGGGGAACATGTGAATAAGGGCAGAATATGGGTATGTTTATGCAATGCACATGTATGCATTATCCGTCATACTCTAGCTAGGTTTGAGAAAGTGTGTCTGTTTTTTCCTTTCAGCATATAAGATCCAGATCCAAAGAACCTATGCATATTAAAACATGGAGATTATCAGGCTTTTCGAATAAATCAAGAGTAGTTTGTTTTGTTCAGTGTACTGTGGACCCTTCTTGTTGAAAGCGGTCCAATGGGATTAAGGATGGAGCTACCAATTTTACACCATATTTAGGGGTATAAAATGAATATCTCAAATTAGACGCAATGACATATAATGTGTTAAATGTACTAGGTTAAAAGGACTTGGTGCACTAAGTCATTTATCGTACACTTTTTTCATGAAGTTTGATAAAATCCTGTCCATGATATAAGTTATAATTTATCGTAAATATTCTTTCAGGGAATGAATCACCTATATTATTTATAAAGTAGTGTTTGATAGAGAGACAAAGATCGAAAGACAGAGATTGAAATAAATCTCAATATTCTGCTTAGTGTAAATTGGGAGACAGAAATTAAAATAAGAATAAAGCTCTAATTTAATTTACACAAAGAGTAAAATTGAAATTAATTAATTACAATGAGAGTATTTTAGGTATAAAATGTTATTAAAATTTCAGCCTCTGTCTCTAAAAATTTCAATCTCCTGTGTTTCTATTTTAGTGTCTGTCCCAATATCTCAAAACAAACGCTACTTATAAATGTATTATTGTCATATTTTATAAAATATAAACATATCAAATATAATATATTACTTAATGAAATAAGATGAAATATATTTTTTTTTAAGAAATAAAGAGAAATTTGGTTGAATTTTACCAAATATTAAAAGAATTATATTTAATTTACCCTTAGAATTAGATTGTCTGTTTAGAATGAATGAATGATATTTAATCAGACGGAGCAATTATGAACAAATATTTGAGGTCACTTTAGGATTGAGCAGTGGAAGTAGTAGTAGTAGTGGTGCTTTTTGTAGTTAAAGTATTGTAGTTTCAATGTGACTTTTGTCCCTCTTGAATCTTGATACTGTCATCAAAAGTTGTCAGCTACTTGTGATCACATGCTTCCTACTATGAATCCCATAAACCCATATGCAATACGATGCATTTTGCAATTATAGATGTTTTATTTTCATTTCAAAGTTCAAACAGAATAATTGGCTTAAAAGCTTTTGTTTAAAAAAATATATCAGATTCCATTTGTCTTCTAAAAGCAGCTCTCAGTGAACATTAACTAAGTAGAAGAAGATTACAAAGATTTTTTTAATTAATTTATTAATCAATAATCAATTGTAGCTTCAAGGAATATTCAACGCTACCACAATTAATTACTCCATTCTATTTAAAATAATTGAGCTTTAGATGGATGTACGAGATTAGAAAGGTTAATATTTTTTTACTAACACAAGTAACCAATTGTACATAAGAAGAATCATGTAGCTAGATGACTCATCCTAATGCAAGTTGATGCATCACTTAAATGCCCCTTGATTAGTCTATTGGGCAAAAACATGAATACTACTATGAGGAACTGTTTTTTGATGAATTTTAATTCTCATACATCCATCAATTGAGAACCAATTCTAATTTTTAGCCTCATCAAAATTCACCTTTTTTGATGAGTAAGAAACTGACCAGCATTATCATCAGAACCATGAACATCACATTCTCAATGGTTGTTAGAAGTTAGAACATAATACAGTCGTTATATTAACAAATAATCAAAATACTTGTGACTTCTCCAATGAAAAAGTTAACTTTGATTCTAAATTTATATCAAAGTTGGCTATCTTCAAAGAGAATTTGATTCTTTTAGGTAAGACTACAAAAAGATAACTATATGAAAATATCTTTATATAAAAATAATAGTTCAAAATTGTTAAGTGAATAAAGTGATTTAACATGTTTTACCTAAAGAGAAAGTCTATGGACCAGCAACTTTTGTGTTTTGTGGCCAGCACTTAACCATCAAAGGAAAAGTGAGTGATCTCCCACCATTGGATGTAATCTCACACCATTAAAAACACTATTGATGGTTACAAAACACAAAAATTGCTGACCCCGTAGCACTCCTCATAGTTAAAATGTTGATATGTGTCAATGTTATGTTAAGTTTAGTTAAGAACATTGACACATATCAACATTTTAACTTTTTATCTTTATACGAAAATATTTTCATGTGAATAACACCATACAAAAACGATGCTTATTCTTCAAGCAGATATGATCTTCAATGAAAAAGGGTGCCATTAGGGATGTGTCTGTAGCATATCCTTTTTAGTTGTGAAAATACACACAACTACACCAGAAATAACCAGATTTTCTTTGGGGCAAGTAATAACAATTCGATCGAATGACCAAAACCATCTAGATTATTTGGTATTGACAACCATCTAGAATTGGAAGTTACCAAACACCAAAAGTTCCCAAGACCCAAGGAAAGGTCATCAGAAGAGAATCACTTCTATGTCAATGCAGAACTGAAAATATAAGAAACTTGTAATATTTGCCAAAGTACTAGGATTAAATCCAATCTAAATATCAGGTCAAATGGCTGCACTAAGATTAAAGGCAAAATTGCAGATGGAGTTAGTCATCTTTTTCATCTGCTGTTCTGACTTCTGAGTTAGTTAATGCAAGCTCCCATTGTTACAAATCTCAATCCAACTATTCTAAATGATAAATGAATAACCTGTGATCAAGTCCAACTCCACAAGACATGCATATTTGAAAAGATAAAGTCATAGTGCTTTAACATTCCAACATAAGAAAGACTCTACCATGGACTAATATCAAATTTTCGTTCTGCTTGTAAAAGGGAAAAACTTCACATTCACAATGTCCCATGAATTTCAGTCAAACCTACAAATTACAATCCTAAGTGGTGGAACCTTTCAGTTTACACTAACAATGTCAATGAACTCTATGCCACAACGCAGCAACATCCTTCTTGGGCCAAGGCTAACCCCTTCTCACACAAAAAAACTAGGATAAATTTTTTTTTCTACAACTCAACCTAACATTGCAGACTATAAAATCAGAACAAGGTATTAACACATGTCTGTTAATGACAAGACACACCAATAATGCATAAATATAAAATATAAATTAACAAGTACAAATCAAGGCAAAATTGCCTATGAACTAGTACTTACTAATAGTCAAAATTAAGATTAAGATTCTATCTATAAACATCCCCAAAAAGAGATTAATAAGAGACTAATAACAATAATAATAACAATAATAAATAGGTTAACTGTTAAAAGAGTAGCCAAAAGAAAAACAAAAAGAGTTATGTACCATTCAACCTTTTTCACCCTTTCTTTGCAAAATGTACTAACCCCTCTGCTCCATATTCATCACTATTTTTTATTTTTTTTTATTTTATGTTTTTCTTTTCAATTCAACCAGAGGCTTCAACGCACTCCCTTGCAAAATGCCCAGGCTTACCACAATTGAAGCAAGTGCTTCTAGAACCATTACCATTGCCACCGCCGCCTCCGCCACCATACCTTCCACCTTCATTGCTGCAATCCCTAGCCAAGTGACCAACCTCACCGCACCTATAGCAACCACCACCACCAGCGCCGCCACCTGCACCGCCGCCAGTTCTCGCGGTAGCACAGTCCCTCGCCATGTGACCAAATCCACCGCATCTAAAGCACGAAACACCACCGACACCTCCACCACCACCACCACCGTGAACATTACCGTTACCGCCACCGCTTCCTCGCAAGCAATCCCTAGCGAGATGCCCAAATCCGCCGCAATTAAAACATGCACCACCACTACCGCCACCAGCGCCACCAGAATTGTTGCTCCGGTTGCAATCCCTAGCCAGGTGTCCGACTTCGCCGCAGTGGTAGCACCCGGCGCCACCTGATCCCGCAGCACCACCTCCACCTCCACCGGCGCCGCCGTTTCGCCTCCATCCGGCGCCAAATCCGGATCCGCCGGATTCCTTGGGACGAGAGTGTAGGGGATTGCCGTCGGGAGCAGTTACATCAACGGCCTTGGTCTTGTGGTTGTCGCCGGTGGCGATGGAGAACTGGACGCGATCGCCTTCGTGGAGAGTGCGGTAACCGTCGGATCTGATGGAAGACTGGTGGACGAAGAGATCTTCGCCGCCATCGTCGGGCTTGATGAAGCCGAAGCCCTTGGTGTTGTTGAACCACATAACAACGCCGGTGAACCGCTCTTCCGCCATCGGAGAATTTTTTTTTCCCTTCTTTATCTTCTGTGAGAGCAAACCCTAAACAGTGTTGGATTTGCGAAAGCAGTAAGAGTTTGTAACAGAATCTGTTTATATATATAGTGACGCCACTTGTGATAGGTGAAAAAGCAAAATAACCACCAATATATCATATCAGAAGAAAATAATTTTATTTTTTTAAGAAAAAAATTATTTTTATTTAAAATTCAATTCTATTACTTAAAATAATTATAATATATTATAGAATAAAAGTTAACTTTTAAAAATGTAAAAGTTGATTCAGAAATCAAATTTCTTTTAATTTAATTTACAAACGAAGAAAAAATGAGAATTATACTTTTTAAAAAAATTTAAATTATTATTTTTAATTATTTCAAAATAAAAAAATCAACTCTTGAATAAATTTTAATTTCTAACATTTTAAACAAGTTTTAAATAACTAAATTAATGATTTAATTAGTAAATTATTAGCAGGATTAGAAGTAAATTAAAGCACAACTCATCTCAAATTCAGCTCATTAACAATTTGATCAGGATTTATGGATATGTGTGAAATTTAAGCTTTAAATAAACTCAATTCATTGATTCATGAATTGATTATTACAAACACACACATAATTGTAATATTTATATTTATGTTTGTTAAATATAAGAAAAGATATTGTTTTCTTGTCATATCAAAATTATAATATATTTATTTATTTTATTGTAGGTTGAATAGATAATAAATTATAACCTAATAAATTTAATTAAATTATTTGTGAAAAAAAGAGCAATATATTTATATATTGATGTTTATAAAACATTATATTCATCTTTTTATATATAAATTTAATAAAAGATATAAATGATAATTAATAGATAAATAATAAATATAAATAATATTTTTATATAGGTTAATTTATTGTTAGAGAATGGTAAATTATAAATTACATGCTCATTACTTTTTGCTAAACTTCGTAAGTTCAGGCCAGTTAATAAATTTTTGGTGAATTAAACTTAGGTTTGGCCTAACTTAAGTTAGATGGGTTCACTTGGGCCCTAGTTATTAATCAAATCATTTATGAAGCTGAAAGATTTGTATGGATAATTAAGTTAGGTCAATTTAGTAATTAGCTTACTAGATTATTTAAGTGTTGAGAGTTTGAATTTTATACTGAATATATAACAACTTATTAATTAATGATAAATTTATAAAAAAAAAAGACTTGTATGCTGACTTTTCATCCAAAGTCACTTATTAATTGTGTAATTAGTGGAATTGAAAAATAATTATTTTTTAAAATTCTTTATATTAAAAATACGTGAAAATTAAATCTAAATTTAGTACTTATAAATTTATTTTATATTTCATCAAACATATTTATTATCTTTAAATAAATTTAAGGATTTAGTTAACATATATTTTAATAATACAAGTTAATGTTATTAATTAAAAAAATAAACAAAATACAAAATTTATTTTTAATGTATTTATTGTATATTTATTAAAATAAAAGATTTAAAAACTTTTATTAATAATAATCTTAATATATGTTCTAAAGACACATGATAACTAAACTCTAGATTTAATTAATATTGGTTTACATTCTAAGAACCGAATTTTTTCTAAAAAAATTGATCCTTTCAAATGAGAAGATGTTTATGAAAATTTTAGGAATAAATGACTATTTTAATACTAAAAAAAATATATTTTCCAATGAAATAATTTTTCGAAAAAAAAATGACATTGATATCCTAAAAGTCAACTATAGTTAATTCATTTTATTACTTAATATCAATTATTTTAATATATATTCCCTATCATATTAAATATTGTTTTTCAAAGGGATTAACTTTTTGCCCATTAACACTGAAACGATTTACCAAAGATTGTTTACAAGTACCGCTAACAACATGCTTAAATCATTTAAAATAGAAAACTTTCACCATTCACCAAGGTGTTTAATTTGAAGTATGATATGTATAATTTACTAATCTTCAACAAAAGGCATGAAATTAGGAAAATTGGTACAAATATGAAGGTGTGAATTTTGTCTATACTGCATCATCCCTCAAAAATTAAGGCCTTTTTTCCAACGAAGTTGTTACATAAACATGGTAAAAACAAATCATGAAAGAAAAATTACAAGTTGGTAATTTATCTACAGAATGCAGAGAAAGGGTAGTGACTATTTTGTTTCATCATAAAGCATGAGTTGATATATCTAATCAACTGAACTTAGTACACTTCCACATTCCATTGCTCTGCTTTCTTCAATTGTCTCTTGTACTCAATCCAGTCAATTCCTACAATATATTATGAAACACAATACATAAAAATGTTTAAAGTAAATTGAAATTTTGTTATGAGCACTCTTAGTCTTATAATATTAAAAGTTACTTCAAAGAGCAGAAATGTATAAGATTTATAAAAGTTATTTACACCTTATTTCTAAATAGTGTAAGACTTTAGTAGTACATTATTTTACTCTCAAAATTAGATAATGAATTAGAATTTGAAATTGATTAACTTGACAAATACATGAACTAACTCAATAAATATTGTCAAAGACTCAAAACTATTTGAGTTTATCTTTATTTCTAATTGATTGAAGACTCTAATAAGAAAATGACTTCTAAGTGAGACAAGAATTCAATAGAGAAAAAGAAGGTGGTTAAGATGCTAGAGGTGCTCTAAAATGCTAATATGGCAAAAGGAAAATGATTTTTTCTTTTTTAAGAAAAAATTGTTACCATCTCTAGCAGCCAAAGAGACCATAATGTCATCAATTCCTTTCTCCATTCCTTTAAGTCCACACATGTAAACAAAAGTGTTATCTTTCTTGAGCAACTCCCAAAGCTCTTCTGCATACTCAGCCATTCTGGTTTGGATGTACATCTTCTCTCCTTTCTCATTTGTTTGCTCTCTGCTCACAGCAAAGTCAAGCCTGAAGTTCTCAGGTGCTTTCTCCTTCATCTTCTCAAATTCCTGCCCCCCCAAAATCCATGTAATTGGAGTTCAATCACCAAATATATAACTCAACTTTTCGAGTAATGATTAATCACTGTCACGAAACTACTTATCCTAAAAATTTAAGTTGATACGAAAACATACACAAATGATTATATCTCTAACATGTCTACTCTTTTTATATTTGAAGCGTGAATTATTTTATTAAAGATATAACTATTTATGTATCACTTTCTATATCAGATAACTTTTGGGATAACTGGCTTCATGAATGAATGAAAATGCTTTGATTCTTCTTACCTCCTTGTAAAGCAGTGAGCTGCTTGTGGGAACACCCAAGAAGAGCCATGCCAAACCATTGAACTACACATGTGTAAATATATCAAAACATGGTTAATAATCAAATGTGATCACTACAATCACATTCTATTTTAACAATTGACAACAAAGAAGGATCGACTATATAGATCAAACAACTGTCACAATTCTCTATTATCTTTGATAGCAGTCAAATTTTAGTTGGCATATGCTAATAGAATTTTTTTTTTTTTTTGCTAATTCAGCAATACCTTAGAGCTAAGAACTATGAATACATATCAGTTATCAGTGTCTGGGCTTCAAATTTGTTTTATGATACTGATTGATATTCTAGGAATTCTATAGCATATATTGTCCATGTTAATGTTCATGCTAGATACTCTCAAGAAAGATGCTAGTTTCTGTGAACACTTACCTTGTAATCGTCGTGCTTTTCGAAGAACATTTTCCATAAAAATGAGCGGAATGGGGCAATTCCAGTTCCAGTTGCCAACTGTAAACGAAATCTCAATGATTTAATGGTACTAAAAATCAAAACAGCAGTGATGATCATCACATATATATAATATTCCTTTATATCTACTGATTAAGATGGTAAAATGAATGATAATGTACCATGACGATGGTGGCATTAGGATCTTTTGGCATAAGCATTTCTTTCCCAACAGGTCCAGTAATTGTTACTTCAGCTCCAGGCTTCAAGTCACCTGCATCAACAGGACCATTGTTAGTGACTGGAACAAAAGAAAATGAAAACAATTTCTTGATTATAAAAGACTATAAATTTCTTCTAAAACTATTGATTCTCACACAAGAAATTTGAGCAAACTCCTTTGACAATCTCTCCATTTTCATTTGTGTAAACAAGCCTCTTCACACATAGTGAAACCTGCATGAAAACATATACAACTCAATGTTGATGTCACTGATGAATGTTAGCATGCACTTTCTGAACTCTCTAATTAATTTGGCACAAAAGTTGATAAAGGCTCTATGAATGAATTTATGCAATCAAACTCTAACAATGACTCACAGTTTTGGAGTCTCCAAAGTCACCAAGGGCACTGCTGGCAATGGAATACAATCTGAGTTTATGAGGCTTCCCATTCTTGTCAACTCCCTCTGGAATTACCCCAATTGATTGCCCTTCTCTGTATGGAACCTCTCCTGAAATATATAATAATACACACTCAAACTTTTTTGCTCAAAACAATAACTTCTAATAGAAATCTTAGATATAAATGTTTAAATAAAGGATATGTTCAATTGGCCTAATGAAAATATTTCATAAACATCAATTGTTTTTATATAAATACGATAGTTGAGAACCATTAAATAATTTGACAATAAATATCTATATATCAGCTGTCATATTCGCATGAAAATATCTTCGTATAAATAGCCCTTACTAAGGTTAGATTAGATTATAGATTAACATAATAAAACTTTGGTAAAATTCAGGTATAGTTAATTTCATGTGAAGTTGATAGCTGAGAGTCAGTAAATAAAAATTTAGTCAAACATATTAAATTATTTAATGACTATGAAGTTAACTGCACCTGAGTTTCTCCCTAAAATTTTTAGAAATTGAATTAGGAAAATTGAAAATGTATTACCCTCAGTGCTAAAGACCATGTGCCAAGTTTCACCAGGAGCATCATCACCAGTGATCTTAGTGTTGAGCAAGCACCTTCCAATGTATGGGTTCTTAGGCTTGAACTTGTTCACAACCACACCTTCTTCCTGCTTCTTGTGCTCCTTCTCCACCTTTGTTGGTGTCTGTGTCGTCTCTGTCTCCGTGGTTGTAACTTGAGCTCTTATTGAGACCGAAACATCTCTCCATTGCAATGAAGCCTGAAAATTAAAGATTGATCAAAACCATTACATCAATTAAATTATTATCTAACAGTTTTTAACTACACAAAAATATTTGTACCTTTTTGAATACGACTCTCTCCGGAGCGACGATGGAGGTGCGGCTCGAGAGAGAGGCAGACTTGGTAGATGGGAAGGAGACTGAGGCCGTAACGGCGGCAGCCATTTTTTGAGCAGAAAAGAGTGAGAGAGAGCAATGTAGAAAAGAAGTGGTGGTGTCAAGTGAAGGTAGTTTAAACTTGAAAGGTTGTTATGTTGTGTTATTTTTTGTTTTGGTTTTTGCAGAGAAAGAGAGAAAGGATGGATTGGCGATTATTAATTGATTGAGTGGACGAGAATTGGAAAGCAATGCAGTGGAGGATATGACATGAGGATAAAATGTACGTTCTAGTGTGGAATCTATGACACTCATAAATTAGGAAAAGTTTAGGGGCAGCAACTTTTGTATTTTTTGGTCAGCACTTAACTATCAAAATAAAAGTGAGCAATTTTCTACTATTAGATATAATCTCACACCATTAAAAACATTATTGATGGTCAATTGATGGTTACAAAACACCAAAATTAATGGCCCCTTAACATTCCTCCATAAATTATTATGTGATATTTTCATCATTAACATGTGCCATATGATTTCCCAAAATAATAAATATTTGAATAAATATTTTTTTTCCTTTGGTGAACCTTTGAATAAACATTTAAGTTAGTCCAATGAATTTTTTATGAGATATTTTAGTTTTTAATAATTTTATGTTATTTTAGAAATTCTGAAAATTACTTATGTGTTTCAATAAAATTATACACTCAAATTAATCTTTACAAATTTCAGAACATTTTGGTTTTTAATAATTTGCATATGGAAACAAATGCTCATTTCATTTTCATTTTGTCCATACAAAAATAAACAATACAAAATAAAATGTGAACTAATAAAGTCCAATGTAGGTTGGCCCAACTCTAAGCCCAATTTGGGCCCAATACCATGTGCAGAATCAGATTACGCGGGAGTTGGGCTAAAAACGTTAGAAACTGGCGCCTTTAGGCGCTACGGAGCAGAAGCTTGAATTTTGTTTATTCTGAATAAATCTGTGTCACTCCTTTCACATTAACAAAACGCCATGAACTCATTACCGAATCACATTGCTTCAGCATGTAATTTGAATTTAAATAAAAAATTATATTTAATGTGCATACATGACTGAAATTTGTTTCTCTCAGAAACTACGTGCATGAGGAAGAAAGAACTGAAGAATCCAGCGTCGATTCGAGTGTCCTTTTCTCCTCGTCGGATTCAGATTTCAGGTACGCCGATTTCTCCGTTTGGACATTGATTTGATGCTATTATTATGTATGCTGCAATTTTGGTGATTATGTTTCTGATTAACACATTGCGAGAATCTGATCCAATTAGGTAATTTTATTTTCGATCTTTGTTCCTTGGTAGAGACTAGGGAACAGATCAGTAGATGCAGCATTTGAGTTTGTTTAGTTGCCAGCTGCTGGCTCTCCTTTTTTTATTGTTCAGATTTATTAATTTATATTTTCTAGAACTTAGATTTGTGTGCATTGCACTCAAGAAATTTTTGTGAGAATTGTTGAATTAGATATGTTACATTTTTAATTAGCCAATAGTGATTGCAATGTCTTGGAGATTCATAAATTATAAATTATAAGTTAATTGAAAGTTAGCTGGTAGATATGGAGAGGATTTTGATGTGATTTATGTAGAATCTGCTGGTTCTGCTCTCATGTCGACTTGTATAGCAAGTCAATTATTGTTGTAAAGATTTTCATGAAACTTGAGTTACTGTATAAATATATGTGGTCTGCACTTACTGTTTAATACTTTAATCAATGTTCATTTGTTATTGATTTATTTCCCTCCTTTTCTGTCTATGTTGTGTGAAAATGGAATATTAGATTGGTTATGATGTGGCTGATAGTTCCTTAAATAGTTTGAGAGAGAGAATACAAGATTTACATATTATTCTGAATTCTGGTTTACAATAAAAAAAATAGCAAGAGATTATTGAAGATTTGAAGTAATACCTATCACGTGAGAAGAAGAACAATGATAGATACTCAGTTGATAAAAGTGAATCAAATAGAAGATATAGTCTTCTCAAAAAGGGGCAATGGAAGACAAATATAAACATTTGGAGAAACCATTTAAAAGATGCTAATACTCTAAAATGGTTTTACTAAAAATATCAGTTTTTGATAGAGTAACATGGTTACATACATGGCATCGAATAATTCATTTAGCTACGTGGTGGCATAGGAAACTTTTGTGGATGTTACTTTATATGCCCAATTGGACAATAGGAAAGAAAAAACCCAACTTTTTCTCTTGCACTGCTCTGATTTTTTTTTTTTGTGACTTTGCAATGCTCTGATTTGGATCTTCATTTCAAGCTTTAGGATTTTTCTTTTAATTTTTTCATTTCTTGCTTTCTGTTTTATCTATTGTGAATAGAGGGATTCTCTTGTTTGGTTGAATTGATTCTCTTTGATATCTTGTTTGGTTTCTTGTCATGGTAGAAAGATACATATCAGTTTCTTAGTCTTTGTATTTTATTTCTTAATGGATAGTTTTTTATAAAAGATAGGATCTGAATTGTATAGTCATTTATTCCTTGTTAGAGTTTAGATGAAGCCTTATTCTTATTTATCTTATTGGATGTTAATATTCATTCATATGGGATTGGAAAATTTTTTTACAACACCAGCTTATGTGCATTAACCATTCCATTTTTTTAGCTAGTATCTAGATTCTTTTCAGTTTGACTAATTCGATCCGAAAAATTGTGACAATGTCTCTTAAATGAGTTCTTTTCATTTACAAAAACTCGATCTCAAGGCCAATGAGAAGAGCGCATTCATTAACCATTGCATTTGGAATGCTCATGTTCTATTTACCTTAACAAGATAAATCCTTAAGCCATCACCCATCAAAATTTAAACACATTATTTTGACTATTTAATACTTTTTTAGGGTTTATCTTTTGACCAAGTGCCGTGTGGATAATGATAAAACTATTCAAAATTATATATTCGTCAATTGATTGGTTATTAGAATCTCTAAATGCATACCACAAATGTGATCTTATTCAATAATTGACCCATGCCAATGACTTTACCGTTTGCAAGCCACGTGCTTTGACTGTCCTAAGGTCCATAGAGTTCTTTCTTTTGATCTTGCATTTGATTCTGAGTTCTTGTTTTTTACCTATTCCTACCATATTATTAGTTTCCTAAGAAAAGAAGAATTGTGATTTGTAAGAATATAGATAACTACTTTTTTTTTACCTTTTAAATGGTTGTTAGCGAGCAATTGGGAGGTTGTTTTCACTTTGCATAGACAGATACACAAGTTTATGGTCTTGGTTGTTATGACAGACTGTATGCCTTTGCAAGTTGCAATTAGTTGACACTTGACACTAGTGGCATACCTTAATCATGGTTCCACTTTTATCCTTTTAAAAAGTATAGTCAATTTCGCCTTTATTAGTGCATGATGAGGGATGATATTGTTTTAGAAAACGAGTGAGTTACTTGCATGTTTGCATAGTATTTTTTTTCTTGGTCAAAATTGGTGTGGCCATGTGTGACTGATAGTTACTTCAACCAAAATGAAAGAGATTAGAGTACATGTCAAATAAGTTGATTTACTGAATTACACATGGTGCATCATGAATCAACATTATTCAAATGTTTAGATATATTACAAATTACTTATACGAAGTTATATTAAAATTTATAACATTAGTTTTTCTCAGTGCATGATATATCAAAATAATAAAACACTTGGCGCCTTTGGATCAAATAAAATTTTCTTGTTAATCTGCATATGAAATTATGAACAGATGAGAAAATTATTAGAGTATTATTCTCACGGTATACCTTTGTGTTTCTTACTTTCTTCTGTATGAGCCCTTTTTCATATTAATAGAAATTAGTTTCTTACTTTCTTCGGTTAATTGAAATTAGTTCAAAAATAAATAATGAAAAAAATTGGGATGAGTTACAATTTCTTATATATATATCATAAATATTTAATAGTAGATTACCGGTTATCGAATCCTTGACCAAGAAAGATTAGCTACAGCAAAAGATCATTCCATTAGACTCTGCAAACATTCCATGTTGGTCATCATCCCTTCCCCCAAAATCTATTCAACTAGAATGCGGGAAAAATATCGGTGCTATAGTTAAAAGGGAAATAGAAACATCAAATAAGATGGGTTAAAAACTAAAAATAGCAGATGATGATGATGATGATAAATAAAAAATAAATAAAAAAGAAGAAAAACGAAAAAAGAAAGTGAGGGAAATGATATAATTTCATGTGGTACGTGTCAGTTGTTGTCCATGTAACTAAAACTACCTAAAGTGAAGTGTTTCCATCTGTTTGATATTACGAGTTGATTTACACAAAATCTATAACTTGATATTGACGTGTGGGGTCTTTACATTCTGCTACAATTGCCAATGCATAATTGGATTTGTTTCTGTTTTCAGGGTCGCAAACTATAAATTGACAAGTTACAATAAAGAAAACTTTTACCTAAACTTTATGTGTAGGTTATAGCTTTCTACACCAAACAACTCTGCAGGTAACTGAAAACTAAATCTTATCAATTTAAGAAGGCATTACATTTGATTGTATATACACTCACAAGAACAATAAATTAGAGATAAGAATAAATTGATTGAATAATGAAACCTTACAGAATAAATAACAACAATAACGCATTTGTCTTGCTATTGATGTAGTTTATGGAACCCTCTAGAACCTCTAGACTGGTAAAGCTCTAGCCTACTCTTGGATTCTTGCAACAAGGCTTCCAGCGCCTCATCTTGAGTCACATTAGGTTGTTTGGATGCCCATTCAAGCACTCCAAGAACCTCGGCTTGGGCTAGCTCTTCGCTATCCGGCACGTGCAATGCAATGTAAGATAGCAATACCAGTGCTGATTTTTGAACAATTTGTTCTCCTAGATACACAAGCTGAACCAAGTGTTTAGCGCCACCAGCGCTAATAATTGCCTTAGAGTGATCAACATGGAGGTAGTTGTCTTTGCCAGCGAACTTTGTGAGCGAAATTGATGCCTCTCTTGATATCTCGGCCTCCCTTTCGTCCAGAAGCCGCACCAAGGGGCCAATTATCCTTGTCTCTGTCGCCCTGAATGTCCTTGCCAGATTCCCAATAGCCTTGACACAAGGAATGAGGAGGTCCGAATCGCCTTTGTCTATGATCTTGAGCACTTGATCAACAACTGCCTTGCAAGCAGGGGAGTTAGGCTTGAAGGCAGACCTCCTTAACTCTGCATCTTTCTCTGCCACAGCCGTTATCTCCATCACGGCCATGGCAGAATTGTACTGCACATCTTCGCGCCCTCTCTCGAGCAAAACAGCAAAACAAAGCAACGCCCTTGATTCCGTGATGCTACGACAAATAGCCGAGTTTTCCTTGGCCAAGTGCCATAAGGCTCTGGCAGCCATGGCCTTCATATAAGCCTTAGTCTCAGGATCCTCAAGCTCCCTCCCCTTCATGTTAATGCCTGAATACGAATAGCTTTGCTGATGACTCTGCTTCCCATGATTCTGATTCACATCATTCCCTTGATTCACTTGCTGCTGGGACGGCTGCTGTTGCTGCTGCTGCTTGGAAGCAGCATGCATAGCCATAGTACTAGTAACCACTCTATGCATCTGGTTTGTAGAACGATCCCCCAAAGGATGCTGCACTCTACTCTTATCCTCATCTTCATTCCCATTAATCTTCTTCAAACCATTCCCATTCCCATTAACATTATTGGTATTATTTGCCATCACAACAGCGTGAATCGAATTTGGCTTATTACTAACAATAGCATACTTACTATGCTCCTGAACAGTCTCAAAAGCAAGATGACCAACTAACAATCTTATGATATTATGCTGAGCAAAAAGATCTTGGCATTTAGGGTAGTTACCTGCAAGCTCAGAAACAGCCCAAGCTACCACTGCTTGAACCTTCATAGGTCCTTCTTTAAGGATCTTAGCAAAAACAGAACAAACACCAGAATGGATCATATGCTCCACGCTCTCGGGATCACGCGCCAACAACCCAATCGCTCTTGCAGCGTTTTCCTGACCTTCCATCTTCCCTTCTTTCACAAGCTTCAGTAACGGACCAACGCCACCTTCTTCAATTATGAGCTTCCCGTAACGGTCATTATCACGCGCCAAAGAAACAAGCTGCGCCGCGGCATCGGCGCGTTCATCCACGGAGCTCGTGTGGAGCGTCGCGATGTATTCCCAGATTAGGCCGAGTATTGGCTCGTTGGCGGCGATTGGAGGAAGGCCGAGATACTCGTCGGCGCGGTCGTCGGCGGGGGCGGAGACGCGGAGAAGCCACGACACATCCCCGACGGAATTCTCAAGCTGTGACGACATCTTGCGAAACGCGGCGGCGGGGATGATGGTGAAGACGCGCTTTACGAGGCCGTTGTTGCGGCACTTGAGGACTAACGAGAGTGCCTTCTCGAGAACTATATCGGTATCGGCGACGATGCGGCGCGTGGGTCGGTCGTAGAGGTCGCCGCTTACTCTTGCGGCCTGGCGGAGGAGGGCGGCGAGCTTCTCCGCCTTGGATTTGAGCTCCTGACAATCGTTCTTGAAAGATGCGCTGGCCTCGTCGGCCGCCTTGGTTACTTGGTCTGCCAGCTGGATCGGCCTTGCCAGTAACTGCTTCACTGAGTCTCCCATTGGATCGATCTCTGATCTCAAAAGTCAAAACTTGACGAGACTTACAGTTGACCGTTTATTTGGCACTGGGAATTGTTTGATTGCTGCTTTGATGAAGGATCGGAATTTGTTTTATAAAAAGCAAAAGGTTTAGATGAAAGAAGATTGGAATTGTGAGGAAATGATTGATTAAGTGAATGAATGATTGGTTATGATAATGGAGTGAGAAAGGTGAAGAGGGTGGTGAGGGGGGTGGGGCTTATAGGTTTGGTGAGTGAAAGGAGAATGTATTGAACAGACGAATCTCAAGACTGAAGAAGTGTATACCCATGGTGCTGTGGTGTTCGACGGGGTTTACAACACACCAAACGCGGTTTCTTCTTTCTCTCTCTTGAGTAAACTTTGCCAAAATTTAGGACTTCAAATTTAGGAGACTATATTTGACTCATTTTAATAAATGGTTAAATCTACGTATTTATAGATTTAGATATTTTAAATTTTAAATTTTTATTTTAGAAAATAAAATAAAATATTTTATTTTTTAATAATTTTTTGTATTTTTTTATTTTATCTATAAAATAAATAATAAAAAATTATTTTTTATTTTCTAAAATAAAATTTAAAATTTAAATGATTCAAATTTCTTAGACTGCGTTTGTTTACAGAGACAGGACACTGAGACAGACAGGGACATTGAAACACAAAATTGTGTTTGGCAGAGGAGACATGGACAGAGACAATGTGTCCAGAGATATTGAATTAGTGTATTTTGTGTCCATCCTGACAGGAATGACATAGAAACACTAACAAGAGACACAACTTATAATTATATTTTTTATTGTTATATTTTTCATCTCAAATTTTTTGAATAAAAAAATAAGAATAAATTGAATTTTCATAATTTATTCTAGTTTATCACCAAACAAAATACAATAACACAAAATTTTGTGTCTTTGTTCATGTGTCTTGTCTTATCTTATTCTCAGTGTCTTGTCCTGTCCTCTTCTTAGAAACAAACGCACCCTTACTTATAACCAACTTAGTTGATTTAACACAATTCACTTAAATAAATATCAAGTATTTGAGTTTTACTTTATGTACACAGTAATTTATTGATTAGTTTTTGGTCAATTGAGATGAGTGATATTATTTTTTAAAAAAATCCATTTATTAACCCTCTAAGTTTTTAGGCTTGTGGTAAGATACTTACATCAAAATGGATAAAGTGGTTACTTGATTTTATATAAAAGGAATAGTTAAAATATTAGTACTATTATATCAGATAATATAATTAAATATATTAAACTATTTAACAGTTTTAATTATTATTTTTATATAGAAATATTTTTATCTGAATAATTACTCATAGATAATCAACTTGTGATTACTACAAACTCTTATGTTTTATATTAGTTTTATGAAAATCATCATTTTGACTTGTAAAATAAAAATCTATTGACAAACAACTATATTATTTTTGAAACTTATTATTTGGTTCACTTTCTTTTGCAACTTAATGTGCATATGTTTTCTTTCATTTTTAAGAGTGTATAGTGAGAAAATTTCATTTTTATCTCAACATATTACCAAGTATACCATTCACCATCAAAATTTGTTTTCACGTAACTTTCTATGTTAAAAAAAAAAAATCTTTCCATATTAGATGAATTTACACGCAAAACTAATCTTGCTTGTGGATATTATTATAAGGGAATTAATTTCTATGATGCACGGATACTAATATAGACACGGGACACGATACGATACGGATACGCAGATACACGAATTTTAAAATTTTATAAGATATAGAAATACATACATATAAAATATAAAGAATTTGTTAGATAAATCGTAATGATATTTTGATATTTTATTGATATTAAAATATAAATTAATTTTTTAATTATTTTTAATATCTTATTTTAATTATATCAAATATTTAAAATATTTTTTATTTTAATAAAAAATAATATATACTATATCTAAATTTATTTCAAGAATATATGTTAACAATAAAATTGGACACGCTAACACGGGATGGTATTTAGATGTGTCAAAACATGTTCGGAAAAAAAAATTTATTAAGACATGGTTAGACACAGCTGACACGCATGTCGGACGAATATCGGTGAGTGTCGTATCTGAAATGTGTCCGATACGCGAATATGACAGTTTAACAAAATGTCCGTGCTTCATAGAAAATTACTAACCTTTAAAGAATAAACCTATTTGTAAAATAATTTTCTAAAATTAAAATGATTTTTACATGAATAATAATGTTAAATCAAATATCATTTCATATCTCCCTCCGTTTCTTTTTTTTTTTTTTTTTCCCAGTTTAAACCATTTAGGAATCAAACTCTATATCAAGTAGATCTTAAGCTATTTAACTACATGCTCCATCTTCTTTTGGTAATAAATTTATGTGAAGTGTAGTATTTTGAAGGGGTAAGTACGATTTTGGTCCCTTAAATTTAGTGCTAGAATCGAATTCGTCCCTCTTGTTATTTTGCCATTAAAGTCGTGCTTAATATTTTTTTTCGTATTAAAATCGTCATTTTCAATAAATTTTTTTGTTTTATTCCTAAACTACCCCTATCCTATTTTAATAATAAAAATAATAAAATTAAAAAAAAAAAGAAAACGCGTAAAAACGCGTTGGGGGGTGGGGGAAGAAAAGGGTATACGAAGGGGGGAGGGGAGGGGAGGGGAGGGGAAGGGAAGAGGGGGAGGGGGAAGGGGGGGAGGGGGACGGCGCCAGGGAGCCTCCGTCGTCGCCGCCGCCTCCTCCAGAACTCTGATGATGATGACGATGAATGGAGAAGAGAAGTCGCCGTCCCGCCGCTGCAGCCGCTGCCTTTCTTCGAACCAAATCTCTTCGTTGTGCTTTGAATTTCTGTTTCTCTGTGTTTGTCTATTTCTCTATTTCTCTGGCTTTGTGTTTCTCTGTTTCTGTTTGGGGGTGGGGGGAAGGGGAGACGGGGAGGGAGAGGGGACGCGGGGTGGGGGTGGGGGGAAGGGAAGACGCGCGGTGGGGGGAAGGGAAGACGCGTGGGGTGGGGGTGGGGGGAAGGGGAGGCGGAGAGGGGGAGTGGACGTCGGGGTGGGGGGAAGGGGAAGGGGGCGGGGAGGGGGAGGGGGAGGGGGAAGGGAAAAGGGGGGAGGGGGATGGTGGCGGCATTGGTGGTGGTGTTGGGGAGGGGGAGGGGACGTCGGGGTGGGGGGAAGGGGAAGGGGAGGTGGGGGCGGGGAGGGGGAGGTTGTGGTGGTGCTGTTGGTGGTGGTCGTGGTGCTGGTGGTGGTGTTGGTGATGCTGTTGGTGGAGGTTGTGGCGGTGGTGTTAGTGTTGGTGGTGGTGGTGGTGGAGGAGGTAATTGTGTTGGTAGTGGTGAGGGTATTTTTGTCCAAAAAAAATAAAAAGGACAATTTTAATACAAAAAAAAAAATATTAAGGACGACTTTAATGGCAAAATAACAAGAGGGACGAATTCGATTCTGACACTAAACTTAAGGGACCAAAATCGTACTTACCCCTATTCTGAACAACTAATTTTACTAGTCCACACATTATTTTTCCAATTTTCTTAGTTTCATTACTATAAGAAAGCAATGAATTGAAATCGTGCGCTTGGAGAATTATAAAAGTATAAATGTTACCATAGATGCTTTTTTCTACTCTTGCCTTTTCTTTAAAGCGATTCAAAACACCTACTCCAAAAAGCAAAGAACTAAAGAAGTTTAATTTATTTGATGTGTAGCTTATGTCTTATTAAAAAAAATATATTTTTAATAAAAGAAAAAAAAGAAAATCCTTGAATGGTTTTGGATGGGGAAAGAGTTGTTTTCTTTTTGTAGAAAAGAAAAAGCAAATGGCAAAAAAAAACTAATATTAACGGAGCACTACGTATCAATGGAAAGAAAAGTATTTTAAATAGTGTATACACACGTTTAAAGTTAGGGGAAATATAACAGGTTCTTAATTCTTAGAACTAAATTAGGAAACACAAAAATTATAACATAATCTCATTTACATTTTGTGTAAGATTAGTGAATAAGATTCAATGGTTTTATTGAGTATAGTATACACATAATGAATTATGACATTTGGAATGGTTTAAGAAACTATGGTTAGTAATTAGTAAAAAATAAAAGGGAAGTGTGAGGTGGTATTTGCATATAGTTAAAAGGAAGAAAGACACCTAAAAAAAGGAAAAACAAATTTTTATATTTTGACATCATAGCGATTCTGCAAACTGGCAACAAGATAAAATAAATGTCATATAATGGCGTGGTGGTGTCGAAGAATGTACTCAAATACTATGATTTATATATATGTGCTGTTTCCTTTCTTTTTTTTTTCTTTTTTTTTTTTTCATATTAAATTTTCTTTTCGTTCTTCTTTGTTCTCGCTCAAAGCGATTGTTTTAATATTCTCATCGTGTGTATCTGTCAACGCATATATTTAGTATTTACACGTAGATCTTATATTCCAACACATTTATGTGTGGATGATTTTTTTCTAGTTCTGTTTTATATATATAGAAAAAAAATGATGATCACCAGCCTTTAATAAATCGCCGAATGATATATTCCATGAGCCCCCCAACATCAAATCAAACACATTTGTGGTTCATACAAATAAACCATATTAGAAATAAGAGATTAAATTAAAAAAAATATGGTGTATCGTTGAGTCAATTTAAAATGATACAATATATAACAGTATATATAAGTATTAGAAGAATTAAAATAATAAAAATATAATATTTTATGATAAATATATAGATATACTAAATAATGTTAATTGATCTAATGATTCTAATTATATTTTAATATTCCCCTCAAACTCAAGTGGGAGTTAAAGATACTATTTTAAATTTGGACACTAGAGTTCGAAACGAGTAGGATTATGAGCTTTCGTGAAGATATCAACAGTCTGATCCAGAGTCCCAATAGCTACGAGACGAACAGCATCAATAAGAAGGTGTTGTCGGACAAAATGGTAATCAATCTCAATGTGTTTGATGCGTTCATGAAAAACGTCATTATGAGTAATCTGAATAGCACTGTGGTTGTCATAATAAATATCAGTTGGGGATAATTGAGGGGCACCCAAGTCTTCGAGAAGCCAACGAATCAAGACAACCTCAGTAGTGGTATCAGGGAGAGCACGGTATTCAACTTCGGTGCTTAATCGAGCAGTGAACGTTTGTTTCTTGGCTCACAAAGAAATGAGAGAATCACCAAGAAACAACCAATAACTAGTAGTAGAATAACGATTAGCGGGATTACTAGCCCAATTAGCATCTGAGTACACTTGAAGGGTTAAGGATGAATGAGCAGAAAAATGAAGACCATCAAATAGAGTACCTTTGATGTAGCGAAGAATGCGAAAAACTGCAATATAGTGAGTAGTACGGGGAGCTGACAAGAACTGGCTAAGAACATAAACTGGATAGGCGATGTCTAGTCTTGTGACAATCAAGTAGACGAGATCAACTAACCGTCGATAAAGAGTAGGGTTATCCAAAATAGTGCCATCCATAGGAGTAAACAGAATATTAGGCTCAAAAGGGGTAGACATAGTGCGACTATTTGTAATTTCGGCTCGAGTAAAAAGATCAGAAGCATACTTAACTTGAGAGAGATAGATGCCATCATCTGAGGATATGACTTCAAGACCAAGGAAATAACTGAGAGAACCAAGATCTTTCATCTTAAAAGTGTGGTGAAGGGATGCTTTAAGATTAGAGATACCATCAACATCATCTCCAGTAATGATCATGTCATCAACATACAAAAGTAGAAGAATACAAACCGCGTCCACTTTTACGAATAAAGAGAGCATTCTCATGAGGGTTGCAAGTGAAACTGAGATTGCATATAGTGGTGCTAAACTTTTCAAACCATTCACGAGGAGCTTGCTTAAGACTATAAAGTGTCTTACGAAGGAGACAGATTTTGCTAGAAGGACAAGGATATCTCCGGGGTGGTTTCTTATAGACCTTCTTTTTCAAATCCCAATTAAAAAATGTATTCTTCATATCCATCTTACTGAGAGACTATTTTCTGACCGCAGCAATAGCAAGGAGAGCGCGAACAGATGTGAGACGAGCAACAGGAGCAAAAGTCTTTTCATAATCAATACCATACTCTTGAGTACATCCTTGAGCGACTAATCGTACTTTATAACGGTCAATAAAACTATCAGAGCGAATCTTGATCTTATATACCCATCTGCTACCCACAATTTCATGATCAAAAGGAGGATCAACAAAGTTCCAAGTGTGTGCTTTTTAAGTGCCTGAATTTCTTCCTGCATTGATTGCTGCCAATTTAGATTTTTTAAGACTTCTCGAAATGACTGAGGCTCATGATGAAGAATTGTAGAAAAACAATGATAATCAAGAAGATGATGAGGTGAATTTCTTACCCTAAAAAAATGATTGGAGGGAGGAGGCATGACAGTAGGAGCAGGATCATCATCCGGTCTGGAATCATTGGGAGATAGAGAAAGAGGAAGAGTAGAAGGCTCGAGGGGTTGACTGGATATAGAACCTATAGAATTATCACTAGAAAAAAGATCAACATTGAGGTTAGTAAAAAACGGTGACTGAGTATAAGGAATAGACCCAAATGAGGAGAACTTAGAAAACATGTGATGCTCCCAGAATATAACATAACAAGATATATGAATACGTCTAGAAAGAGGATCCCAACAACAATAACCCTTGTGTTCAATGTCATAACCAAGGAAACAACACATGCGAGCCCAAAGTTCAAGTTTATTATGTTTGAGGCTGAAGGAGAACAAAACAGACACAACCAAAAACTCGAAGAGAACTGTAATCTGGAGAAGTATGATAAAGACGCTTAAAGGGAGTAATGTTACCAATGACAGAAGAAGGGAGTTTATTGATAACATAGACAGCAGTAAAAACAACTTCACCCGAAGTACGCTCAGGACACGAAGAAAAAATAAGCATTGCATGAACAGAGTCAAGAATGTAATGGTATTTGCGTTCGACTCATCCATTTTGTTGAGACGTACCAAGGCAAGAAAACTCAGACAAAATACACTGTTCAGCAAGAAAAGTTAAAAGTTTGGAGTTACAGTATTCCATTGCATTATCGCGTCAAAAAACTTTAATGACCTTGAAAAATTGAGTTTTAATCATAGTGGCAAAGTTAATATAAATCTAAGATAGCTCATGGCGATTAGTCATTAAATAAACCCAAGTAAAGTGTGAATATCATCAATGGAAACTACAAAATATCGAGTCCCTCTCATAGAAACAGTGGGAGTGGAGTCCCAAATATCAGAATGGATAAGATTAAAAGGAGAGCAAGTAAGAAATAAATTATTGTGAAAAGACAAAGCAGGTTGTTTGGCAGTTTGACAAGGAATGCAATCAAAATACTCATTATTAACCAGACCCAAAACACCCTTAGACACAAAAGGACGTAATTTTTCTAAAGAGCTGTGGACAAGACGGTAATGCCATAAGTGAAGGGTAGATGGAGAAAAAATAGTACAGAGATTTGACATAGGAATATGAAGATTCTCGAGCTCAAACAACTTTTTGACCTTACGTCTAATCCTGGTGATCTGTCCCATCCGACGATCCTGGACACAATAACCAGAAATAGAAAAATTGGCATCAAAATCGAGTTTAACAAGTTGACTAATAGAGATAAGATTAAAGTTTAATTTTTGAATAAAATAAATATAAGGGGATTAAGATTGGACTGTGAAATAAAATCTTTATGTGTCGCATGCAAGAGGGAACCATTAGTAGTGTTGACAGAAGGTGCATTTGTGGTGGTAAACAAAGATGAAAAAGAATGACGCAAAGGAAATATGTGATTAAAGCAACCATAATGAAAATACTATTTAGAATTACCTGAAGGAGTGAAAAGAGTAGCAAAGGTATTACCAGAAAAAGAGAGAAGTAGCTTAAGAAGAGACTCAATGTTGGATGGAGAGAGAAGGTGGATTGAGAGAAGCAGAGTTTGTGGATTCAGTAGTATCAACGGTAGAAGCAGGCACATTCTGATTAGTGTAGTTGGAACAAAAATGATACTTGTTTTGATCTAAACATGGTGGGTGAGTAGGACAAGTAGTAATCAAATGTCCCAAGAGCTTGCAATAATGGCATAACAGTGTTGGACAATTGGAGCCAATGTGACCTTTCTGTTTGCATTTTCAATATTCAATAGAAAGACAGTCTAAAAAGAGGTACCCAAAACGGTTACAGTTGCAACAGAATGTACTCTTTCTCTTTGTGACAGCAAAAATATCTTATTGTTCCATGATAGTAGATACAAAGACGAGAAAGAGAAGGAACTGCGAAATCAAGGCAGAAATCGAAAAAATGGAGGCTAGAATCGGAAAGAGCTTACAAAAAAATTAGGGAGAGTTCCACTATCCGCCATGTCAGTATGGGAGGACACGTGGTGAGACCGGATTGGAGGAAGAAGATACGTCAAGGATGACACAGTGATGAACTGGAGCGTGGAGCTGGCATTGGGTCGGGTCGAGACAACGTGCAGATCTGGCATCGGGTTAACTGAGGCAACGCGTCTTCGACACGTGGACGGTTCGGGAGCGTTGAACTTCGACGCAGATCAACAGTTTTGGATGCGTCTGGAAGGGAGAAGAGGTGATGGCGGGCAGGGAGCTTGCAGCGACGCGTCAAGGCGTTTCTAGCGACGTGGTTGGACTACAATATATAATAGTATATATAGGTGCTAAAAGAATTAAAGTAATAAAAGTATAATATCTTGTATAAATATACAAATATGTTAAATATGCTAATTGATTTAATTCATCTTTATAATAATAATAATAATAATAATAATAATAATAATAATAATAATTTGTTAAGGTGCATTTTGTTCTGAACGACAATTCCACCACGGCTTTCTACTCTATTTGAACAAATTCAATTCTGAAAAATAGTAAACTACTTATGTTTATGTACTAGTATCGATTAGTTGAACAGCTAATTATTTAGATCAAATGAATAATCAATTAATTAATTCATCCTCCTCCTCCTCCCCCGGGAATTGTTTTTTACTAACTAGAACTTTCCAAAGATCAATGGTATTTAATTTGTGGTCCTATAATTGTTTTTATTTACCATATGCAACAACGTTTCTAGCTTGGCAAAATTGTTAGCTAGCACATAAGTATAATTCAATTAACCATGTGAAAGCAATGAAGAAGATGTTAGGTTGTTCATATTAATTTTTGTTACCAGCAAAATTATATATGATAATATACTACGGAATACTCACCAATCTAGCCTATGCAACGTGTCTTGCACAATCATTTTGTTGCTTTAATCTTATTCTTATATACGGGACATTCAGAATTCAATGTTTTGAAAATTAGATTAAATTATATTAATTTAACTAAAGTGTGATTGTGTAACAATTATAGATTTAATAATTTAATCAATCAATTCAATACCCATATGCGATAGTTCTATCTCCCATTAAGAACTCACCAAAAGAATAAAATAAATAAGGAGATGTTACCATAAAGACGCAAAAAATGTCTTTTAAAAAGATATTTTTTAATAATTAAAATTTAACATATATAATTACTTAAATTATGTTATTTTTGTCAAAATTAGGTCAGACAAATTAATTTAATCGAAAAATAGTGAATCAAATTTTGAATTTGTCTAAATTAATATTATTTATATAAAAAATGACTACAATATTCTTATTATATAAAATGACTAAAATACTCTTATTATATATATATTAATTTTGAAAATTCTAAATTCTAGCCATTTTCTTTTCTATCGTTATAGGGTTAAAATTTAAAATTTTAAATATATATATATATAATAAGAATATTTTAGTTGTGTTTTATAATAGGAATATTGTAGTAATTTTTTATAAAAAATATTAATTTATACCAATTTAAAATTTAATTTATTAATTTTTTTTACTAAACTAATTTGTCCAGTCTAATTTTAATAAAAATAATACAATTTAATTGATTATATGTGTTAAATTTTAATTTTTTAAAAAACATATTTAAAAAAAGACGTTTTTAACATCTTTATCTAAGTGGCTCCCAATAAATAAACATAGTTTGGGTTGGTTTAATCTTCAAATCTTAAAACCTTGCTACAAATATAGTACATTTTATGATTGATAAATGGTTAACCCTAAAAAGTCGAAGCAAAATTTTGTACTAAAGATTCTTGGGACCCCATTGTTATTGTATACAAGATTGCTTGAAAAGAAATCTGCATCGAACAATGTTCAATAAGAACAATTTGCATCTTTAAATTTTAGTGGCAACAACACCAACCACCAATGGAAACTATATAAGCAAATTGAAATTTCACTAATATATTATGTTGCTTTTTTTTGTGTACCCTATTTTTCCTAACATCAAATGTTGTATCGTGGAAGCATCATGGTTTTGGACTATATATCTATGCACAAACTACAATGAAAAAAAGTTATAGCTTTCAATATTGTGATGATGTTTGCACATTGGTAGCATCTTGGCCATAGTAATGGTACATAACTACATATAGACATATTTTATGTCTAACTCTCATTATGTTTAATTTAATTTCTTAGTACTTATAATATATCCTATCATTAGAACATTGCATATAAACACCATTGAAGTTTCCTATTAACTTATTAACTATGTGACAGATTACTTTGTTTCTCACAAGAATTATGTGTATGAATTCGCCACATCTTAATTTGTAATTAGTTGGTAATAATGGAGTGCTAAATTTTATGTCCGAAAAATTTAAAATTCGATCTTTTGGTGAAGTCCAAAAATATAAAAAATAGCATAAGATAAATAAAAAAAATTAAAAAAAATCTATACAAAAGTCAAACAAATTTAAAATAAACTCTTACTTAAAAAAAATATTAGAAATATATCTATTTATATTGTCTTTTCTTATGAAAAAGTGAGATCACAACGGTTATTAAATTTGTGAAATGAACATTAACCAACAAATACAAAAGTATTTCTTGAGTTTAGTTGCTCCTTACACCTTCAAAAATAAATAAATAAATAATAAATAATTTGCATATTGTATTGTAAGATAAAATTACTGAAATAAGGTTTTAGTAAAACTTGGTGTAGATAATTCTAAAACTATAAATAAAAGAAAATTGTATATATTCTTTTTCTTTCTCCCCTTATATAGATTCCAAATGCTCAATCCTTACATGCATGTTGGGTTTAAAGTTCTTAAAAAATCCTCCAAGATCAAGATGATTCACATTAACGAATTAAGAGAGGAAAAAAATAAATATACATTTTAATTAATCTAAATTTAAATTATATGAGACTTTAAAATTCACACATGATTATATGAAATTGAAAACCAATATATAGTGCTAGCCCTTTTCTTCCTTACCTTTTCTCTTTTTGGTCTTGGCTGGGCCGAAGCCTCGAAAACGCACCCTGGTTTGTAGCATGTTGCATTGTTTTCAGCCCATTATAATTATTCGCCTATAATGTTTTTGTAGCCCATTTTTGTGCAATGAGAAAAAATATTTATCTTAAAAAGAATTTAAGGATCTTCTCATCTTCTGAACCGTGACAAATAAAAAAAAAAATCTTCTGACCAAAAGAGAAAAGTTTAAGAACCTAGTTCATGATACTTTAATTTAGTCACAAATTTTGGTGTCTCTTAAGATGTTATATCCACCTGACAAAAAAAAAAAAAAAGAGATCCTATACTGGATTTATTATAATGCTTAGGATTAAGAGGTTGTTGTTCAATCCCTCTAACAAAAAACCTAGTTCCACAATATTTTTTTTATTTATTTTTGTTTTCTCTTATTTACCAAAATAATTCCTACCTTTAACGAAATTTACTTTCGTTTACACTGTAAATGAGATATATACGTTTTTTCATCCATCTGTCTTATCTCGTTTACACTGAAAACGAGATACATACAAAATTATCTCGTTTACAGTATAAACGAAATAAGAGAGGGATATTTATTTCGGTAAATATTTTTTAAATTATTTATTTCGATAATTATTATAATTAATTTATGTATTAAAATAAAAATCCCTTTAACGTGTCGATCGTAACTTTTCATGAAATAATAATACACCATTCTAAATTTTTCTCAGAGTATGAGGTCATCTTGGAATAATGTAAAGTATATTTATTCATAACATATGATTTGATATATATAGAAAGAATGCTTGAATTCTTTATTGAATACATTAAATGTGTAAAACATAAAAAATTAAGGCTATTAATTCTCAAAATCAAAATTATATAGTTTATAATATATACATAATTATCTAAATTTGGTAAAGTAAATTTCAAAGATGAAAAATACTAAAATGTTCGTATATCTATGCCTAAAAGGTAAAAAAGGTTGAATTTTATGTGTGTTTCCTGTGTCAACATTTATGATTGATCTCTGTTTTGTGATTAAAATTATATATTTTTTTCTCAGTCCGAAAACCTAAATTGGTCAATTAGACATGCATAAATAATATTATTATTTGTAAAGAAATTCTACAAATATAAAATTAAATGAAAAATATCCAAAAAAAAAAAAAAACAAGTGGAGTTATATTGACGTAAAGAGATATGAATTAAATACGAGCATAGTTTATTAATTAGTTATAGAAATCAAAAGATTACGTTTGTGTGTACATTAATTGTATTATCATTGATGATTGATAATAAACGGATGAAGGGAATGAGAATATTTGGGTAAATAGATGGAATAAAAGAAATAGGTATAATATAATTATTTAAATTTTAAATTAATAAAATGAATAAAAATGAGAATACGTGCACTCTTATTTAAGTTGTTTATTAGTTATACACTACATGTTATATCAAATAAAATCCTCAAGAGTTTTGTGTGTATATAATATATAGTAAAAATTGAGATGTAGTTAATTTTATGTAAAATTAATAATTAAAAATAATTAAATAATTTAATTAATTTGATTAAATTTTTATTTAATAATTATTAATTATTAATTTTACATAAAATTGACTACATCATATATATATATATATATATATATGTTTTTCATGGCTATCTATATTCTTGGCCTTTCCCTTTCAAGCACTAAAGTATTAACTTTTCCATCCAAACACGTATTGGAAGATTGAGAATAATAATGGAATTTTCAATCTTTTATAACCAGATATCCTTAGTCAATATCAATGGAGACTGAAGTTGAAGTGTATCCATTTTCTTCTAAAGACATTTTCAAATTGAATTAATCCAATCAATACAATTACACATGAATTCGTTACTTATAGCCCTAGCTAGAAGGTGTTGACTTTGGGTGCAATAAAAACTTTAGGATTCTAATTAATTGCACCGATGTAATGTTATTACTTATTACTTTTTACATTTCATTTCCACATAAGAAACCAATTAACGGGTTTTAATTGTTGACTTTTTGGTTAGTTCTTCAACTAGACTTTGTCCCACTCATATTATTATTAGAGTTTCATTTTGATGTATTAATATACGAAGACTAACAAATTTTATACAATTATCTAATAAATTCATATATTCAAATATTGCTTTTATAATAAATATAAAAATTAGTTATTTTATTAATGTGACAATAAAAATTAATTAAACGTATTATACAAAAGATAAAACTAAAAACATTGGGAGATTAATTACAAGAGAATCAACTTTCTAAGGATTTTTAACCTATTAAAATTAGCGGCACTCTTCTTCTTCTACGCATTTTTATACCGTAGTTGTAATAAGTAGAATACTTAAAAAAAGTGTACTAATAAATAGAGAGGTGCTTCTTTCTTTTGTATGGAATAGTAATGACATGTAGAATGTAACATATGTTGCACGCACCAACGTAATTAACTACTAATTAAACTCAAATTACAATCAAAGGCGAATTTAATAACCACGCCTAAGAATTAAGAGTTTAAGATCCAAAGTCCAGCTAACTAACTCGTTCCTCCTTAACTCACACCGAGTCAGCTCGCTACCAGCACTGATCCGTTTCCCATCTTCGCCCACCGTAACCGGGAAACCTTGACTCCGGCGTCGCCGCCGTCAGTGGAATCCGCCGTCGCTGATGCAAGCTCCTATCATAGCTGGCGCGCTTCTCAGGATCCGATAACGTGGAGTAAGCAGCATGGATCTTCATGAACTCGTCCGACGATACGTTCCGACCGCCGATCACAGTCGCGGCGTCGGGATGGCAAACCCTGGCTAGTCGGCGGTACGCAGTCTTGATCTCGAGGATCGACGCGGAGGCGGGGATCCCGAGGATCTCGTAAAACGACGCTGTTGCGTGGAGAGAAAGACTCGATGATTGTTGATTCTCCGACGTCGGAGAAGTGGTGGTTCCGGCAGCGAGTGTTGGCCGGGATCTGACGTGGCGCAGCGAAGAGAAAGATGAGGATAGCATGATACGACACCGTTTCGTTTCGTTTCGTTAAGTTGAAGAGTTTTAGAGGAAGGGAAGAAGAGCAATTTGCGGTGCCATATATAACGAAACCAAGAAAAAGTGAATTGTGTGATACGTGAACTCTCAAGAGTAAGAGTTGGAAAGTGGTGGGTCCCGGTGTTGTTTTCTGTTTTTTTTTTTTTAAATCGAACTCTCGCTGTTACGAGTTAAATTTTCATTTATTCATATTTTTTTAACTAATAAATTAATACATATATAAAATAACATTCAAATTATTGATATTTGTTTATGTTAATTAGTAAATTGACTATTTGATTGGCTGGTCCCAGTGTTAATTTATCCAATACAAATCAGACTTCAGCTTTTTTTATTCTTTATCCGTGCTGACTCATAGCATGAGTGGACACCTTATCGGCTTATCCTATCTTGCATATGGATTAATTCTTATTTATTGAGTTATATATATATATATATATATATATATATATTAAAATTAAGTTAACTATTAATATATTTGTGTATAAATATATGTATAGTTTAATTTATTTTTAATATGTATTTATATTTTAATTTATATTTTATATTAATAACTAATTTTAATGATTAATTTTAATGTATATGTAACATACTAGATCTAATAATTTTATAATTTAAATTTTATTAAAATTTTAGTTTTACTTACTTCATTTACTTTCTTGATTTCACGCTAAAATTTCAATTTTTTTCCTATTTTTGCATATGACAATAACTTCTACTTTGAATGAGAGCAATTGATTGATCATGATTAAAACTTTTATAATTTAATCGAATTAAGAAAGTCTTCTAAAAGAGAAATCAACTGTGCTACGAAATTCAAATCTTAGTGGTCTTATTGGGGAAACGTAAACTTGTATGTGAACATGCACACAACAGCTTCTTGAAATTATAATAATGGAAACAAATCATCAAACCGACATAAATAATTTATTTTTTTTGAGCGAAAATACTTTATTCAAATTAGTGTTTTTACTCATAATAACATTATGAGAATATAAACCTTTTAAAATTATGTCAAATACTATAGATTTTAACACAACAAATTTGTAAAATCAAATTACTTTTAAAAAAATCGTATGTATGAGACAAAAGTTTCTATCCAATAAAAAGATCATGATCTTCGTAGATTCAACGTGCATATGCGAAAATGTGCCTTATGAATCACTATTGTCTTTTCGTCTGGCCTAATTTAATCACAATCGGAGAAATGGATAACATTACATGTGGGGAAGAGTAGTTTTGTCATCACTCATCACTCATCACTCGCGTGGTTCCATGTTTTCGCCTAAAGTATATTTCCTCATGCATTGCACTTTGAACATGATTTGCGGAACAAATAATATTTAGGATTACCTTGGTAGTGACACAAGGAATGAAAGTAACACATCATATGAAATGAAAGTGTAAATAGTAAATACACTTCACTTCGCTTTACGATCAATCACAAATCACGCAAATCACAATAACTATTAACTTCGGTACTTTCCCCAAGTTTCAAACCCAAAGCTAAAATGAAGTAACTATGTTTTTGTCCACAGGTTGAGCTCGTATATGTCAAGTTTTTGTAGGCTTTTTTCTTTCTACTTTTTGTAGTTACATTTTCACTACTTTGGATTCACATTAGGCCCATTAGGCCCATTTTCATGTTAATAGGCCCACTTATTTATTATTCATCTTACATATAAAAAAGGCCCAATAAAACAAAACAAAAAAAAACGATATACAAAGACAAAGTCAATTCCCGTACCAGTCGCCACTCATTATTTCCACATAACCAAAACGACAACTGAAAACAACACAAAACGACAACGTGATACCAAGATAAGCAACAAAAGAAGGAAGGCGGAGCCACCGCCACCGCCACCGCCGATGACGGCGGAAATCAAGCAGCGGCGGTCTTAGAAGCTTCGAGATCTGCAGCTTTCTGGAGCAAGCTGTTGTCATCATCTTCGAGAACCATCTGGATCGGAAAAGATCCCAAACCGTCAGCGATTGCGAGCATGATCTTCTTCATCTCGGATCTGAACTCGTTCTTGTCGACGTCGCCGCTTCCATCACCATCGAACCTCTCGAAGATGGAATCGTAGAGTTTCTTGAGTTCCTCCGGCGAAGTAGCGACGTCGATGCCGAAGTGCGTCTCGATGAGCCTCATGGACTCGAAGGCGGTGCGGAGCTCCGAGCGTGACAAAACGCCGTCGTTGTTGGTATCAAGCGCCGTGAATTGTTCATCAACGCTCTTGTTGAAGTGTGCGTCGTCGTTAACGAAATCCCTAACGGTCGTGCCGTCAATAACCACCACTCCCATCCCTTCTCTCTTATCTGTGATGTGCTTTGTGGGATCTTAATTATAATAATCTTATGGCTACGGTGAAGTGAGATGAGATAATCTTACTAGTCTTGTTATATACTCAAAAAACAATAAATGAAAGATGGCAATAAGATTAAAAGGGAATAATAATTTTGGTACTCACATCAACATGAAAAAAAAAAATAAGATGCAGACATATGTTATATTAGATAATTTAATTAGATATATAAAACTTTTAACCATTGTCATTTAATTATATTTACTTTTTTTTATATAATTATTTATACAATTAATATAAAAAAATGTTTTTATTAATATAATGTTATATAATTAGATACATGTAAAAGTTTATACCGAATCAAAATTAAATTTTATTTTGATACAAGTGATCACCAATAATTTTATTAAGCTCACTGAATATAATTGATGCGTGGGCTAAAGGTGTCCATTCGATTTTTCAAGTTGAGAAGAAGGAAGATATTTTTCACGAAAATAATAATCAAATTGGTTTTTAAATGATAAGCAGATGGAATAAAATAATATTTCATAAAATCTGTGAACCGACGCTTGATTTGGTTTTACTTTATCAGGTTTTTCGCGGTATCACTATACTATATAGTATAGTGATGATATCATCATGTAAAAGCACTTTAGGATATATTTCCCACTCGTAATTAATTTATTTAGTCTATTAATTAAGCAATGAGAATTTGATGCCTTATTTTTTATGAATAAAAAGTATTTGTTTATTGAGAAGGGTATTTTGTTGAATTAATATTTAATTTAATTTATGAATTTATATGTAAGTTTTGAATTTCTAAAATTTTAATTGTTTTTATTTAGTTTTTAAATTTTACAAACGTGACAAATATTAGTCTCTAAAATAATTTTTGACATACATACGTTAGTAGAGTGTTAATATGAACATGCAAATTATAAAATCTATAAAATGACATTGTTTTAGTTTTGAAGTCTAAATAATCTAAAGATATTATCACATCACTTGCTTTGAGAAGATCAGTTTCAATTAACATCGTATCACTTATAATGTTATTTTTGGACTATTTAAGTATCAAAACTAAAATAATATCATTTTACGAAATTTAATGTGATATTCGACTGTTTTCGTTAATGTTCTATTAACATCTATACGTTAAAAATTGTTCTAAAAATTAACATGAATTACATTCATAAAATTTAAAAATTAAATATAAATAATTAAAATTTTATAAATAAATTGAAACTCATATATAAATTTAAAAATTAAATTAAATATCATCTCCTATTACCAATAAACTTATGAATTTCTCAACAACTTCAAAGAAAGGTTTATTAGAGTTTCATGTTGATGAGATATAGAGCTTGTCCTTTTTTCTTTTCATTGAACGAACCAATATCTAGGATTGATGAAATTCAGACAACTCTAACACAATGCTAAATTCTTTTTCTATATTTCTGTAAAAAAAAGTTAACCTGTAAATGTTCTATTTTGAACATAAATGAGATATATTCTATTGTCTAAAAGTATCTAAAATGAATTCAAAAGGTCATACCCAAAGAAACCCAAAACACACATGCAACCAAGAAAAAAAAAAACTGGTAAATTTTTTTTTTATTCTCCATAGTATTTTTCAATCCGACAGATTAAGAACTAATCCATCGTGGATCTGAGCTTCATTTAAGGGTTTGCCGCTAGTCAATGGATTGCTGCATGTATAAGGCGGGATTCGAACTCTCGACACTACGGATCTAAGCTTTATTTAAGGGTCTGCCAATAAGGCGGGATTTGAACTCTCGACACTACGGATCTAAGCTTTATTTAAGGGTCTGCCGTTAGTCAATGAATTGCTGCATGTACAAGGTGAGATTCGAACTCCCGACACTTGCTTAAGCACAAGGCGGGATTCAAACTCCCGACACTTGCTTAAGCGGACGAATGAGCTGACCACTCGACCAACTCAAGTTGGTTAAACAGGTAAATTACTTTAATCGCTGTTATTTATTTATTTATTTGATTTTTTTTTTTTTTTGGTTCCGATGATCACTGTATATGAAAGTGACCAGTGTAAACCACTTTTAAGGATTTAGGGTTTTACCCAATGACATTCCTAACAGTGAGCAAGTCTATGTTTGTGTGAGGCCTAAGGGCTAAGGAGGATTAGCATAATTGGCACAACTATAAATGAAGCACACAGCTATGTTCAGTCCTATAAATATATTGAGCACAGTTTCGTTGAGCTTCAACCTCTAATTTAATGTGACTACTAACTGCTATTTTCTTGGGCTTTGGGGGTTGACAATGGGCCTCCCTACCCCTTTTTTCCTGCAATGAAAATGACTTTTCTATCAATAAATTCTACCTCTGCATTTTTAACTTTCCCAACTTCTATTTCTATGTTAATATTTTTTTGGTAATATATATATTGATATATTAATTTATTGTAATTAGTATAGTAATTTTTTTTACCAACTATTTGAGTTAAATTTCAATCATATTATTTATTTACAACAAATCAGTAATTAAACTAAGGGTAAAGTATATTTTTTGTCCCTAAAGTTTGACAAAAATTTTAAAAATATCTATAAGTTTTATTTTGTTTTAATTTTATCCTAGAAGTTTTTTATTTGCATCAAATATACCCCTGACATCTAATTTTTCAAAAAATTTAAGACTAATTCAATAATAATTTCATAAGAATAACCCTCAATACAAGCAAATCAAGCATAATTTTCATGCATTATTGTTAGATTAGTCTTAATTTTTTTGAAAATTTAGTCGTTGAGAATATATTTAATGCAAATCGAAAAATTTTGGGACAAAATTGAAACAAAATAAAATTTAGGGGTATTTTTAAAACTTTTGTCAAACTTCAAAGATAAAAAGTATACTTTACCCTTAAACTAAATATTTATAAAAAATAATACTTATTAAAATAAATGATAACATATGATATTAAATATATGATAGTAAATTTATACATGAATATATGATAATAAATTTGATAACTAGACTTTTTATGTATAAATAGTATATTTGGTTAAATTTAATTTTTTAATATTATAAAACTATTTTACATCGCAAATACATAATTAAATTTAATATATTGCTAGTATAAGATCTAAATGTTACAAAAATGATAATAAAAATAAGAGAGTTAAAATCAAGTATTAATAAATAAAAATATTATTTGTATACTAAAATTAATCACTAAAATTATTTTCTATATATTTTTATATAAAATATGTGTTGTTTGACTTATTTTCAATATATATTTATATATACTAGTAATTAATTTTAGTAGCTGACTTTAGTACATACATAATATAGTTCATTAATAAATTTTAAAAAAATAGATATAACTTTTCTTTATTTTTTTACAATATTTTATGCATTTATGTGGTGATAATTTAAAAAAAAATAATTTAAAAAATACAATAACATTATTATAGTCACTTTCCAACATTTTTCGAACATACATTATTTCAACTAGAGTACTAGCAGAGAATAATTATTGAAAGACATGGACCCAAAGGACAAGAGATGGAGAAGATCTCAAAAAATAATTTATACGGCTTTGCTTCCTCTTTTTTCTTATTCTAATCATTCTAATTATGATTTATACTAGAAATCATTATTTATCCGGTTTGGGAATAGGTGAAAACTCAGCCGAAGTCGACTTCACGTGAAATTGATATCTGAGAGCTGTTAGATAAAAATTTAGTCAAATCAGTCAAATTATCTAACAATTTTCAAGTATCAACTTTACGTGAAGTCGACTGCAGCTGAGTTTCCACTTTGGGAATAATGAAGTACTTGATCACAAATATCATATTAGTATATTGTTTTTTTTAGTTACACATAAGACTTTTTTTTTTACTAAATAAAAATGATTATGTTCTGTTACATTAAAATCCGTCACTAAAATTAATCATTACTATAAAATACATGTTAAAATATAAATACACATTAAAATTAAATTAAATCACATATATATTTATATATAAATATATTAGTGACTAATTTTAGTGTACGATGCACTTTTTTAATGAAAATTCAAGTTGCTATGTGTGTATGGTTCATACATATTTGTATGCATATGCAATTTCGTCATTTGATGTAACATTATTCTTGAGGCATTAAGGATGGTAATTGAAATGGAGCTTTCATGCATGGAGACATTGAAGTTTCACTTTCACCCCTTCTCTTAGTTCTGTGTTCTGTTCTGAAATGCTACCATTTATTACAGAAGACAAAATCTTGTTTTTCCTTTCTATTTGTATGTGTATGCACATGCCCTTTTGATATTTACATAAACTCTTGGAGTATATTCAAAATATATAGCTGTCTCCTTTGTTTTATTCTCCGGTGGTGATGTAGTCTTGTATCATTTCCAACAAGGATGAAAATTGAAATATATAAGGTAAAAAAGATAGAGAAAAATCCAAAACAGCTATTGACAATTACTTCGAAAGGATAACGAGGTTTTTGTGCCAAAAAAAAGTCAATGTTATTTTTTTTAGTATAGGGGTTAATCAGTCCAAAAAAAAAAAGATCAAGAGCTGGATTGAGTGTTTTTTTTTTTCTTGAGAACCTCGTTATCCTTTCGAAATAATTGTCCAGAGTCGGATGGGGTATTCACTCAAAAAGATATGAATAAAAATGAGGGCGATTCACTTTTATAAGATTTTTATGGGTTGATAGTGAAAATAATTTTTAATTAAAAGATATAATTATTAGTCAAATTAATCTTTTTAAGTTAAAATACGATAGACAATATAATTATTCTATCATATATCATTGTCTAACTGATGAAAAAATTAATTTAATTTATTTTTATTTGACTTATTTCTTTTAGAAATTAATTTAAAATATCTAATTTTTGAAGAACAAATCCGTACCATCATAAGTTTTCTAAAGTTATTTTGACTATTAACACAAACTTTATCTTCACATTTTAGTTTTGGATATCAAAGAGATCTTAAATATTAAATTAAAAGTTTAGTTTTGTAAGTTTTTTTAAAAATAAAATAAACTACTAAAATAATATTTAAAAATTTATGTCATTGATAAAAATAACTTGAAAATCGAATGATAAATAAACACTTAAAATATTTAAAAAATAATTAAAAATATATATTAGATATATATCTTCAAAAATTAGTTTAGAAATCAGATTTTGATTATGTTTTGAAGTTAAACTTCTACTATGAATTTTGGGGAGAGAATTGAATAATAAGTTACATACTACTTGTTCTATAACTATGAACATTTTACGGATTTAGTTAATATGTGGTCTAAGAAAATATGATAAATTTATTATTAGTAAAAAATTTTAAATATTTTTATTTAATAAATATAAAATAAATATATTAAAAACTTAAATTTTTCATATTTTTAATAAAAATTTTATTAATTTATAAATTTAATATGTGCTCATATTAGGACATAAGATAATTAACCCCATACCTTAATTACAATATTTAGATAATTTGTGCCAAAAATTTCTTGTGAATTAACATTCCCTTTTTGGAGCAGTGTCAGTGTGTCACATTGAAGTGTAGAAATGAATAAACAGTTAAAAACAAAATTGGTGGGCTACTGTGCTATAGGGCCTATACCATACTTGACCTGACAAAAAAAGAAAAATTAAAATTACTAGTAATTGGTAATTATGAGTGCAATCTAAAAATAAAGCATTGATAGAGGTCTAATTCTGCTTTTCAACTTTTCATGAATGTCTCATCACGTTTGCACATTGAAAGATGACTATTCTTCATATCAGGACCAACAGATGAATGTCGTGTTCGTGACAAGACATTTTAATATATGGTAATCTTTAAATAATATAAAATTATTTCATTTTCATAGATATATAAATTAATTTACCTAATTTAATAGATCATTTCTAGACAAATATTAATGTGCTCTTTATAAAAGTAAAAAGTCTAACTTTTTAAAAATTAATTTAAAATAAATATAAAATAAACAAAAGCAAAATATTATAAATTTTAAATTTTAAACTCTAAATTATAACCTCTGTTTTGATAAGTAATAAAATAGAAAAATCAAGAGAAAAAACAAATTATACTGTCATTATTTTAAAAAATATAGTTCCAACTAATCTGTAAAAACTAAGCATATATATATATATAAAACTATAAAAAATAAAAAAATATAAATAATTTTTATTGTATATTATTGTATATGAGAGAATAATACTATCTATTTATATTAATTATTAAACTAATTTTAAATTTTAAAATAAAATAAACAATTAGAATCTTTAGATAATTCTATTAGAAAAAGATAAACATAACTTATTTAAAAAAATAAACATAACAATAGCATATGTAACATATGAATTTATATAACAATAGCATATGTTATACGAATATATTACTCTTACATATGTAAGACTAATATATTCGTATAAGAATTTATTTCTCTAAATTCATAATGAAAACATCAATTTTTCAAGGTGTCATTAAAGTTTAGAGTAACTAATACTAAAAAATCTAAAAAATAAGACCAATCGAATCTTGAGAATACATAACCACAATTAATTTTAAGTCAATTTTTATATTTACATGAGCGAAATTCATAATTCTAAATAATAAATTGGAATAATTAATATGAAATATCATAAATAAAAATATAATTGATTTAATTAATCAAAAATAAAATAATTTAAAAAATTCATTTTTAGAGTAATTTGTATATATAAAAAAATTGATAAACACGTATTGTTTATAATAAACGGTAGTAGCTGTTTATTTATTTGTATATTTTTGTTGAAATAATTGAATAATGATTAACAACATTTGTTGCTGAATCCAGTTTGTTTTTTTTATAGGCTTAGTTAGCTTAAAACATGGAGAGTATAAAGAAGTGAGAAAGGACAAATGGTGTCGGAGAAAGAGGACACGTGGCAAGAGGAAAGGTATGTAGGTAGATGGGACTACCGGCTACGCCAGTGACCTGTGTGTTGTTGGCATCAGAAAAGACAGTGTCAGAGTCAGACTCAGCACCACCACCGCCACATCCAATGCCTTTGCTTCCGCTAACTATTTTACTCTTTCCGTTTCCGCTTTCTTTTCTTCCTTGTTATTATTTTTTTGGGTAAAGTATACTTTTTGTCCTTGAAGTTTGGCAAAAGTTTTAAAAATATCCTTAAATTTTATTTTGTTTTAATTTTGTCCCAAAAGTTTTCGATTTGCATCAAATATACCCCCGACGTCTAAATTTTCAAAAAATTTAAAACCAATCTAACAATAATGCATGAAAATGATGCTTGATTTGCTTGTGTTGAGAGTTGTTCTTATGAGATTGTTATTGAATTGATCTTAAATTTTTTGAAAAATTACCCGTCAATGGTATATTTGATGCAAATCGAAAACTTCTGGGATAAAATTGAAACAAAATAAAACTTAGGGATATTTTTAAAACTTTTATCAAACTTTAGGGACAAAAAATATACTTTACCCTATTTTTTTTTATTAAAGATAAAAGACTCGAACCCGCAACCTCTTAATTGAGTATATGGAAACTATGTCATTTGAGTTATTACTCATTGGCTTCCTTGTTATTTTCTTATTCCTGCTCTATAAAAACATGTTATTGACTTTTTTTTTTACTAAAGATAGGAGATTCGAACTCGCAATCTTTTAATTAAGTATAGAGATTGTTAATTAAAATGAGTTTAATTTTAATATATTCGGACAATATAAAATATTTTATAGTTGTATAATTATATTATTTTTTTAGATTATTATTTACGAATTAA
Source organism: Arachis ipaensis (assembly GCF_059453495.1). NCBI lineage: Eukaryota > Viridiplantae > Streptophyta > Magnoliopsida > Fabales > Fabaceae > Arachis > Arachis ipaensis. The sequence goes on from NC_142436.1 coordinate 595,814, forward strand.
TATAAAAAATAATTATTTTTACTTTTTAATAATATAATATCATATATTTAAATGTGTAAAATTATTTTATATTGACTATGTATTAAAATTAAATTTAATTAAAATATGATGTAATTATGTAAATACGGTAATTACTTACATAAATATCTCTATGTAAATATTATAATTAAGATATTAATATATTATATTAAATATATTAAAAGTACTATGGAGAAAAGTACTATCAATGTCTTTGTTTTCAAAGATGTAATTAATCCTTGCACCCTGTCCAGAACTTCTAAATCAGAAGTTGCTGCAAAATCCAATCCATCACCTCTCATCTACAGCAACTTCCATCAACATGTCAACAAACTTGGGTCAAGACATGAATTCTCCAAAAAATTACCATTAAAAATCTTGTTTGCCTAAACATTTCTCATCAAAAAGAGAATATATTCAATGTATAAATTATTTATATATTTTTATTTAACTGTATTTAGAAAAAAAAATCACTATGTCATTTTTTTTGTTTACAATACATATTATACAATTTATAATAATTTTAATATTTAGGTTTTGTTAACTTGTGCCATAAAGACAAAAATTAAATATACCATAAAATAAATTTTTTTATTATTATATTTTTAAAATATACTTTTAAGACACAAATTAATTAAATTGTTAAAATATTTCTACTAAAAGAAATAGATAAATTTTCAAGTTAAACAAATAAAATTAAATTCTAATAAAAAAAACACTATTAATAGTTTAATACTAACCAGAGCTTAGCAGAGAGAGAGAGAGAGAGAGAGAGAGAGAGAGAGAGAGAGAGATTCATTGCATCCCTGTTCACATTCACATTCCACTTCAATTCCAATTCCAATTGCATTTGCATTTGCATTGCAGTTTTGTTTCTCTCTCTCTCTCTCTCTCTCTCTCTGCTCAGAGATTCTCCATTTTTTCTCACTCCTCAGCTGAAGAAGCCACAACCCCCTAAACCGAAAAACCGCTAAAGGTGGCTCCTTTATTACCCCAACTAACTAACTGTTTCATCGTTTTTCCTCCTTTTGTTCTTCATTTCCCAAGAGATTCTTTTTCTCTGAGCTCAGCCTTCATAACTCTCTCTCTATGCTATTGTTATTGTTACTGCACATTCCTCTCATTACATTGCATTGCAACGAAAACTCAACAACAATGCTGCATTGGATCCATTGAACCCGAAAACTGAAAAGATTCCCTCCACTGGTACTGGAATTTACAGAAATGCTTCCCATTTTTAACATTCACATTTACACAAACACTTCATCTACATATACAAATACAAGTACTAATTTTTCTTTTCCATTTAAACAGTCACTGAAATGGACTCAAATCAAGTTTCAGGTATGTTATGCTAATTGAGTTAAATAAATTATTATTCCTTTATTGGGTATATAAATAAATAATGTGGTAATTGTTGAAATGTGGTGTGGAAAAAAAAAGGGGGTTTTGAAGATGGGTTTGGTTTTGGTGTTGGTGTTGATGGTGAGAGCTGTGAAGAGGAAAGGAAGAGATCAAAGATTGGGAGCTTGAAGAAGAAGGCCATAAGTGCTTCATGCAGGTTCACTCATTCTCTGAAGAAGAGAGGGGGGAAAAGCAGAATTGTAGATTCTAACAGTAACAACAACAATAGGGTTCACATTGAAGATGTGAGAGATGCACAAGAGGAATCAGCTGTGCAAAAATTACGTCTGAAACTGCTACAAAGGTGTTCTTTGCGTCCAACTCATGATGATTATCATGCATTGTTAAGGTAATCTGTTCTTCTTTTGGTTTTTTTTCCCCCTTTTTTTCACCTCTATATACTCACATTAGTTCAAGTGAAAAAGTATCATCCTAATTTAGTGAAAATGACAGTTATTTTGAAACTGAGTGACTATAATGTTATATTATATCTAATGTATAGTAGATAGTGTCATTGATTTATTTATTGTTTGTTCTTAGTTGTGTTGTAGATTTCTTCTCATTCACTCTTGTGGTTTTCATTATTTGTGGGTGTGGTAGGTTTCTGAAAGCAAGGGACTTTGACATTGAGAAGACTATTCAGATGTGGGAAGACATGTTAAGCTGGAGAAAAGAATATGGAACTGATACCATCCTTCAGGTTAATGCTGCGACTTTATGAATGTAGAAAACTTAGTAAAAGTTTCAACTTTCAATGGATGCTTCAAAGTGTTGGAGATTAATTACTTCGGTACTGCCAAATTTTTTTTTCTCTTTTTCCAAGGTGTCGGTTAAATATTCCTGGGTTTCTGTTAAGGGAGGAAAGAATATATTTATATAAGGTAGGAGTAAAAACACTTAAAAAAATAACTTATTTGTTACACCGTAGAGTTTTAAAATATTTCTTAGAATTATCTAATCTTGGGTTGTGAACCTTAGTAAAAATGTTTGACTTGTATAAATATCATCTTAGTATAAATGTTGACTTAAATAAATATCATCTCTAAAGTTGGTACAAAATGAATACAAGATAACACTCACTGAATCTGTGAATCTGAATCATATGTTGATTCATGAATTGAAGGGATTGACCTCTCTAGATTAGATGATAGAGGGATTCTTAAATGAGTACATGAAAGTGGGTACTAATTTTATTCAAGATACTCACCCATTCACAGATCCCACCAACTTTTATGACAGAAAACTTGTGCTATACAACAATTTTTTTGGTTGATGAAGTAAAATAGGATAGTGTAAGTTTTTACTGTTATACAGATTCGTATACTCTTTGTATGATTTGTATATGTTAGCATTAGCATGGATTCTGTGCTTGGATTGGATACACTTGTTTCATGTACTAGTCAGCTAAGTGTGATGCCATGGTGTTTTGAAGGATTTTGAATTTGAAGAGTTGGAAGAAGTACTGCAGCATTATCCTCAAGGGTATCATGGAGTTGACAAAGAAGGTAGGCCAGTTTACATTGAGAGGCTTGGGAAAGCTCATCCGAGCCGCTTGATGCGCATTACCACAATAGATAGATATTTGAAGTACCATGTTCAGGAGTTTGAGAGAGCTCTACAGGAGAAATTTCCAGCATGTTCTGTTGCCGCAAAGAGACGGATTTCTTCAACCACAACAATTTTGGACGTGCAGGGCTTGGTATGTTGCATTACACTGAAAAAAAATTATCTGATTTCCAAAACACTGAAGCTTTGATGTGGTTCTGCGGGTTTTCAGCTTTTCACTCTTTGTATGTCTTATAGTTTGTTCTGATTTGAGGTAGCTGATTAGTCATTCACCTGTTCTGTAACAATGTATCAATTCTGGTAGTCACATTCTGTGTGCTAAACTCCTATTTGGAAGGGTGTTCTTAGTTAGCTAGATTTCAAAGTTAGGAGCTCCCCTGATTTTTGGTGCTACTTTTTCTGAACCTTAGCTGGCTCTTGATTGTGTATGATTCAGGGAATGAAAAATTTCTCACCTACTGCTGCAAATCTCTTGGCTGCTATGACAAGAATAGATAACAATTACTATCCTGAGGTTTCGTCCATATACCTTCTCAAAGTAACATGTTATTTAGTCCTTTCTCTTTGTATAAAACACTCCCTTGATATATTTACAGACATTACATCGGATGTATATAGTAAATGCTGGTACTGGCTTCAAGAAGATGCTTTGGCCTGCTGCACAGAAGTTTCTTGATCCCAAAACTATCGCAAAGATACAGGTAATGGATATAGCTTTTATTTCTGTCATGAATATTGTTCAATGTTTTTCCTGAAGTCCCTTTGATACTACATAAATTCCCAAATTTCCAGGTTTATGAACCAAAGTCTTTATGCAAGTTACTGGATGTCATTGACTCAAGGTATGCATTTATTCCTTTATATTGCCTCGAATATTCTGTTCATTGTAATTGAGTCATTTGTAATATGTAAATGCATCTGTACAGTCAGTTGCCAGATTTTTTGGGTGGTTCATGTACATGTCCTGGAGAAGGTGGATGTCTAAGGTCTAGCATGGGTCCATGGAAAGATCCTGATATCATGAAGGTATTGCCTTGTTCACGACTAAGGTGGTTTATGTCCTTTACATTTTGAGGGTTTTTTTTTTTATTCTCAGAATTGCCTTGTTCACGACTAATAAATGTTTTGATTGTAGGTGGTACATAGTTTGGAGGCAACTGTTATGAGACAAATCACTGAACTACCCGGTGAACAAGGGAAATTGGACTCTTTTTGGATTCACTCGCATAAGGTAAGTCTTGGCATTAGATAACTAGGATGTTAGAATTTTTTGTAGGATATTGTTTGGGTATTTCATCATATTCTTGAATCAATAGAAACATCTTAGAACTCTCTTTATATTTCTTGTTTGTTTCCAAAATTAGGTTATTAATCTTATTGTTTAGCGGGCTTAGAGATGAGCTAGTATCGATCGGACATGACCTAACATTACATCCCGTCCTTGATATGTTGGCCGAAGTTCTTAGCAGATATGGTTTGCACTAGTATGTGATTTACCTTATCTTCTCTCATCTTCCAGGAGCGATGGGGTGATGCATCACCGGTAGAATCAGGGTCTGATATTGATGATTGTTGCTCACCATACATACAAAGAAGCTTTACATTTCCTCGGTTAGCCCCAGTTCTTGAAGAAGTGAGTTTTGAATTTGATACCGTTCAATCTGATTCAGCTTATGATCACTTTGTTGTCTTTACATACTGTTTTCATGTTATGTGGGCGTCATCGAGCTTTTTATCATACAAAAGCTGGTTGTTCTGCAGCTCAGGGTATCGGATAGCTACTTCAGTTGCAATGGTAGCACACCTAGAGCTGAGAAAGTGCCCACAAGTGATGAATTTCATCGTCCTAACAAACAGTCATTGCACAATGATGTGGGGAAAATTGTTTCTAGCAAAAACTGTCAAGGTACTTTGTGTGGAAGTTAGGAAGTTACCATGGTTATATCACTAGCAAGTATTTCAGTATTGCATAATCTTATGGGCTTATTACAAATTTACATAATTTTCAGAAACCTTTTTTGGCATCAGCAATTGGTTCAGTCTTGTCAAAGCAATGGTGGCGAAAACCAAGTTCTTAAATGTGTCAAGAGTGCTTACATATCTATTGCAAAGACTAGTTACATTCTTCTGCAGTTTAAGATTTGAATTTGGTAGAATACAGAACGATGTTCTGCCGTCTATCCCCATCGAACCTAACACTGATAACATTTTGGCAACCAGTGAAGTTGTTTCCGAAAGGGATCATATTCTACCATGTTTACAACGCCTTCAGAGACTAGAAAATGCTGTTGAGGAACTTCGCGATAAACCAGCAAGTATACCTCTTGAAAAGGATGAAATGCTTAAGGGTTCATTGGATAGGATTAAATCTGTTGAGTTTGATCTTGAAAAGACTAAGAGGGTATTATATCTCTCTTACTTTCTTAAGTCAGCTACATCTTTTAGTTGACAATATGATACTTAATAGTTTGTGCTGTTAAATCATTCAGGTACTACATGCTATGGTGATGAAGCAACTTGAGATTTCAGATCTGCTCGAGAAGTTTCAGGTGTCCAAATTTCAAGTGAGTTGCTTTTCGCCTTTACGTGTCGTGCCATATATTCAATCTTAAAAAGAGTAATGATACAACATGTTAAACATGTTCCAAGATATCCAATTAAATACTAAGTAGATATATATAAATGTTTTGAAATGTTCTTTCTTTCAGTAATTAGGAGGAGGATGTTTAAGTAAATTTAATAGGAATATAGATAAATCACTTCTTGCAATTATTATTTTTTATTGGTGTTGACTGATTAACAATCATTATTGCAGAAAAGAAGGCTTTTCTGTTAAACAGTTGGAACCAAGATGGTTAGCAGCTCAGAAGATTAGTTTTTGTAATAGTCTATTGAATAGCATTTTCATGGTAAATAGATGGCAAAATTTTAGTTATGCTTAGATGGAAATGCTCCTGTATTCTGGGTTTTCAGTTTAATGAGGAAACTACCACTTCAAATGGGCGAAATCACAATCTTAATATTTAGTTCGAGGCATTCCTATGCAATATCAAAAGGAAAAATAAAATCCGAAAAAAAAAGGGTCCTATAAAAAATCGTGAGAGTTTGTTCTCCAATCCAATATTAAAATGCTAATATGTATCAATCATGCTATGCGTAACACCAATAGTGTGCCTCATTTTTGAAGTTTGTATATTTGCGTATGTTTGTAAATATTAAATTTTATTTAAACTAAAAAACCTATAAACTTTGCCCTAGTGAGAAAGGTCCATTTTCTTGATGACAAATAGAACAAAATAAATATTTAAATACTCTTAATAATGTAAAAACTTATGATTCCTAGTTTAACAATAGTTCTTCTCAAAAATAAAAATTTAATGTTACGAACGATTTTTATTGAACTTTATTTTGGCTCTTAGTAATTGTGCATTGCTTTTCTCTCTTTTTTAACCTCAGTTCCTAGATGGTGTCCTGAATGAATATCCACAAGAACCAGAACCTTTGAAATCACCCGCAAATTGGTTTAGAAATAATATAATTTGGAGTTGAAATTGTGCAGACAACAATTTTGATTACAAACAACAACGATTTAAAACAGACATGTTGGTTGGGAAGAATGATTCTTGTTTGCAGGTAAAATGACAAGTGGGAGAGTCACAAGGATCCATATTATAATGCCTTTTTATAAATTATTTGTTTAGTTTGTTGAGTACGAGGCAGACAAACTTTGTTCTTGGCCACAGTATCACACATCTTCCAAACATAAGAAAGAAAAACCAATAAAAAAAAATACAAATCCATCACAAGTTTTTTCTTGGCTCACCAAGGCAAACACAAATTAAATGACATTCTAATACACTTGAGTTCAACCAATGCAAAAGAAAGCTGACTTAATCACTAGATTTCAAAACTGACAATATTTTATGTCACTGTCACTACACTAGGAAAACATTTAAAAAAAAAACCTACAGATTTTAATATTATATGTTTCTCATTTCTCAAGGCTTAAATATTCAATTTTGGAGGGTTCAACTTCAAACCTTTAACTGTCATTCATTTCCCGGAACCTGGCAAGTGCCTTTTTATGAATAAGCATCTTATAACTGTCCCCTGCCTGCACCTCAAGGCTAGGATCTAACTTCTTCTGCTGACTTCCAAGTCCTGCTCTATTCTCCATGGCTTGTGCCTGCACTGGCTCTACCATTCCACTCCCATCCTTTCCAAGTCCCTGTGCATCAAATTATACATTCAAGAACAAACAAGCACAATATTAAAATCCTAGAATTCTTCAAATCATAGATATGTTGCAAGAGAACATCAAATTTCCAGGGATATCCCATCCAAGTCTACAGGTGCAATTTGATAAAATAAAATAAAAAGGGCAGCTCAGTGCACAAGCATCCCATGTTAACTAAGGATCCAGGAAAATACCGCACCTAAAGGGTGTAATGTATGCAGCCCAATCTGATAATTACATCAGTGGCTGTTTCCACGGCTTGAACCTGTGACCTTGTGGTCACACGGAGACAACTAATGCCTTTAGGATGTGTTTTGCCGGAGGGTGAAAATGGGGAGGAAAAATTTACATGGATGAGCTCCATATGTAATTTTACTCAAGAAGCTCATTCATGGAATTTCCACCCTCATTTTTAGCTTGCAACAAAGCATATCCTTAATATCAATAATAAACTAATGTAGTGCAGAGAGAATGAAATGATACCAAGCCTTCCTGCCATCCCATGTTGCGAAGCATACGATTGCCAACATTGTTTTCATCAAGTGCTTTTTCTGCTGTAATCACCTCAAAAGTATCAAGGTTGACTTCTCCAACTGCACGTCCTCCACCAACCCCAGGAGGAAAAGGCATAGGATCACCCTTCCTCGACACAAAATCTCGATCTTCAGGGTCACATAAGGTAGAAACAATTGTTTCTTAAAAGTCAGTCCATGTGTCCAGGATATAAAGTTACCAGTGAACCTAATGGCTAATGGCTTCTTGATTACTATTCCGTTACTCAAAACTCCAAATATCAAATAGTAATATCATACGAAGCATCAACAATTTGATACAAGAAATTTTTTTCTAATGCGCCACCCAAGCCTCACTAAAAATAAAATAAAATGAAAATGCAAATTCCTTTCTACCGGCTGGAATTGATCAGCACTTAGAGACTTAATAGAAATAATGGTTAATTTATATTTGTACAAAACATATATCCTAAATCATAAATATATTAAAATATATTTCACATACAACCCTACTAAAGTTTGATTTCCTTGCCTTGAAGATTTCTGAAATTCCCCTTGAGAATTATCACAAAAATAAGAGACAATCCTACATATTTACAGGCCTACATATCCCAATCTCAAAAATACAAGTAGAAGAGCAAGGCCTTACTTAGCACCTAATGTGAAGTTAAAGCTTCCTCTTCTACCAGAGCCTTTCAAAAGGCAGAGGACAATGATTTCAAATATGAGGAAATAATTGCTCTCTTAAGCAAATACTTTCTATTCACCTCAGTTATTTTTCAAAAGTAGTTGAACTCAAGAAATAATAAAAAATAATTTAAGCAGTCTTACTTGAATCCCCAATTTCATAATCAGCCAAATCATTCCCACCCGATGATGATGAGCCATACAAACTTCTCCTCTCAGCTGCACGATCCCTATAGGTTGTTTGAGGTTGCTCCTTATGAATTGAAGCGGAACTAGGCGCTTCTGAAAACCTTCTTCTGCCACTTCCAGCAGCCACTGATGGTGTATATGAACCCAAGGCAGAGACATCTGTTCTAAAAGGAGTTGAACTTATCTGTGCATCGACACTTGCAGCTGAAGAACTTGAGAATGATGATGGAGAAGCTGTAGAACCAGGGTAGGTATCTGACTTGACAACCCCTCTTCCTGAACCCCTTATAACTCCCATAATAGTTCCACCAAGACTATTACTAACAGGGCGTGCCTGCGCCTGAGAGTCCAAACCAGCAGCCTGGATAACAGTTGTATGTGTTCCCAAGCTAGATACATTGGTTTCCCTAGGCATAGATTCACCTTTTAACCTGTTCTTTGTAGGGTATGACCTATCGTCGGTGGAAACAGAGAGTTGATTGTCCTCCAAGGCTACTCGAGTAGCCTGCCCTTCATGGCTCCTCTGCTTCCACATTGACAACACATTGTTCATTTTTTTCTTGTTTGCTAGAATACTGCTTTTTGAGGCAAGTTTTATCTCCTTTGCCTTCTCTTTTTCTTTCTTCTCAGCAGCTAAAGCAGCCGTTGCAGCAGCCTGCACAGCATCTGCCAATGATGCAGGCTTCTCAACTGATGCAACAGTAGAAGCCGGTGCAGAAATTACCACCTTTTTACTACTGGCACCATCAGATGCCTTGGAAGGTTCAGACTGCTGGTTAGCTGTGTTGTTTTGGTTTTGTTCAGTGCAAGGGATGTACTGTTGAGTTTGGTGGTCATACGTATACCATATCCCATTATTACCATCGTAGTAAAGACCTACATGCCATAAAATGCAGAAAATGAAAATAAAATAAAAGGTAATATCGTTTGACAAGTATTTTAGTGTTTCTAAATCATAATGCTGCCCAAACTATGCCAAACCCATAAAAATAAAGGCCCAAACAATAAACTAAAATCCTAAAATTGAGAAGGTAACTCAAGAATTACTTCAGAAAAATGTTTTTTGAGAAACTTCAGTATGAGTTTTGTATCGAATAGCAACATACGCACCAGTATTTCCATCGTAGTAAAACCCAGATGCGGCATCATAGTAATAACCGGATGCTTCATCCCAAACAAAGCCTGATTGTGGAGCACCACCTGCGGTGCTTTGCTCAGGAGCAGTAGCTTGCTTATCATCGGGATTGTATTCTTTTGGAGCCCACCCCACAGAATCATACTGAACAGTAGGAAAAGTACAAGACAACAATCATATTCAGGACAAGTTGACAATTAAGAACACTGAAATTCATTAAGTACACGAAAATGAGGCAATATTATCAATGAAAGATTACTGCTTAAAATTCTACATCATACCTAAAATCAAAGAAAACTGCCGAAAACAGAGTGAAACTTCCAACAAAAGGGGGAAAAAAGGGCCTAAGTAGCTCTATGTCAAATTAGGAAATGAGCTCAGAACTATTTAACTACATATATTATTCTTAAAATATTGAGGATTCGAACAACTTTGGATAATGCTCACATTGCATAAAATCTTTTAAAATTAAAATGCTTTGTAATTTTTTTTAATCATCATTTGAAATCGACAATAATCACTTCAACAATACAAAATATATCTTAGTCATTTATAAATTCCAATAATATATATGTAAAGAATAGAACACCTGTTGAGCAAAGGTCGCAGCCTCAATAGCAGCTGCTGCAAGGCTGCTTGATTGGGAAGTTCCTGGTGCTCCTGATCCAGGGCCCAAGATACTTTTAGCATATGCCACTCTTAGAATTTGTCCATTCTTCTCAAGAGTAGTCCCATTTGTTGCCTCAAGAGCTTTGGTAGCATCCTCCACCTAAAAGTAAGTATCTTGTCAGATTATTAACCTTTTTCAGTTTTCACCACCATAGAAAAAAGAAAAAACTCTACTATTACCCTAAACTGTAACAGTGACATGACAATTAATAGGGATGTTAAATGAGTTAACCTAACAAGTTTAAGCAATGGATCCTCTCATGTAACCATTTAATAAGCAAAATGAGTCAATTCAATAGGTTTGGACTTGTTCTAATGGCACTAGGTTGCGCTATTGCAAATAGGAAATCAAATGCATACAATTTATTAAAATTAAGTTCTTACTGACCAATTCACGGCAAAGATATTACTTTTTAACGGAGAAAAAAGAAGGAATAGATGAGGTCATGAGGAGAGCATGCAAAAATAATTCTCAAGCATTTATCATAACTTGTACCCACCGAATAAAAGTGTACAAATGCAAATCCCCTTGAGACATGTGTAAACTTGTCTCTCACAAGACGCAGATCCTGTAATTGATGATAAAATTACTCTTAGCACATAGATGATAAAAGCAGATGCAAAACAAGACTCGTAGCATCCCAATCTAGAAGAAGGATGAATCATTTTAATAAAATTATTTATCAATAGAACCTTAATTGGAGCATGTTTAGAAAACTCATAGCGGAGCATTTCCTCATCAGCATTTTCATCCAATCCGCGAACAACCAAAACATGAGTTGGACCTGATTACATAGAAACTTCATTAATAACAGATAAATTTAGGGCGCATTTATTTCTAGTTCTGAAACAAGTGATTCCACAACTTAAATTTTCTATTTAACGGAAAATGTTGAACATTGATTTTTAAAAAAAAAAGTGAAAAAGGTGAATTTTGTTTGTCCAAAAAATGCATCCACACACACACAATTTATATTAATCTCAAATAAGAGTGCTATACTAACCTGCCTCCAGACCCTTCTTCCCTATGGCTGATGAATTTGTTAATGAAATATCTGCTGCAGGAGCATCCTCAGTTCGTGGCTCATTACACTGCAATTATGATAGTGAAAAAATTACTTAATAATAGAAGCCCATTTTCATGCTGCTATTGATCTAGTATGGTCCAGTGTGTACTACTTTTTACAATCAATGGAAGTACCTTATCTGGGGGTGGTTAGCATATAAATCAGGGAGAATATGGCTTATTATTAGCACCAAAAACTAATTTAGTCATTGCCAAAGTTCAAAGCAATATCCAAGAATGAATACTAAGCTTCAAGATAGCAAAACCAATTACTGAACCAATGCAAGGGAAAGTATGAACCTGATAACAAGAGGTACGACGTGCAAAATTGATGTAGCCACATATAGTGCACATCCAATCAGATGGTATTGTAATGCTCTTATGATTATGGCCTGATTTCATAGCTCCATCAGGACCTGGACCACCAGTAGGTTTACTACTGCAACAAAGTACGGCTGTCATATTACAGATGCTCATAAAAAGGCAATTTTACAGAATTTGAGAATGAAATAAAAAATACCTATATTCGAAGAAAAGCTTTCTGCCATCCACAACAAGACCATCATCTCCTAGCTTGTCCATCATTGCTTGTGCGGCTCCCTAATCATAATATTATTCTCATTTCAACATTCTAGAAACTGCCATAAAAATGACATTGGAAACCAGACATGATTATTACCACAGAAGGAAAATCGATAAACGCAAATCCCCGAGAAATGCCAGAATTTCTTTCCTTTATAACACGAACATGACGAAGGGGTCCCCACTCCGCCTAAAGAGATCCATGATAATGTCAGTAAAATAAGACCACAAAAGCCACATAAGTACATAATAATGCTGAAGCAAATTCAGGGGCACATACAAGTATTTGGTACAGATCCTCCTCAGTAGTTTTCTGTGAGAGACCTTTCACAACAATAGTTGCAGATGGGGCCTGGTAGAATAGCTTTTTACATCAGATCGTCCAGAATTTGTAAGATACTCAATTAAAACATATAAGTTACATTGGGCGCATACCACTGAATAATGTTCACGCTGACGTTTATCCTCACGATCCCTGCGTCTTTCACTTCTATCGTATCGACTGTCACTATAGCTATCTTCTCTATAACTCCGACTATGGCTTCGACCTCGAGGGGACCTTGATCTTGGATGATCGTCGTATCCACGAGACTGGGAGCGGGATCGGGAATGGGACTGAGATTTGGACCGGGACCGGGAACGGGACCGGGACCTAGAATGAGAATGCTCACGCCTCTTACGCGGGCTTACATCTCTTTCCCGACTAAGACCTCTTCTATCATGTTCTCGATCACGTGATCCACGTCGCCTCCAGTTACTATCTCTTCTACTGCCTCTTTCATAATCAGAATCATAACTATGGCGGCCATGATCATAATCCCTCTCATGGCTATCCTCCCTACGATGATGAGAAGCACGGGACTTGTAGCCATAGTCATCATATGCATAATCATCACGGTCATGTCCTCCAAACCTGGCAGGTTTATCATATCCTCGATCACCATAGTTTTCAATGCTGCCATAACCATCTCGAAACTTATCATATTCTGGGAACGTGTCAATATCGGCTTCCCTGTAGGCATCAATCTGATTATATGGCTCATGATAAGGCCTCTGAAAACGTCTAGATTCTCTGTCAATTGGATAATCTTCCTCATAACCTCTCCTTTTGGATTGATTCCAGTGGCCAACAGGAGGTCCTGGTGGCATATAGCCCTCCCTATCCAAAATGTCACGATGGAAAGCATTTCTCTGGTATATGGCATCCCTTGGATATCTTTCATCTACAAAGCGTCTATCCTCATAAGCACCCCCAACCCTGCCAAACAAATGGATAAAATGGGAGGAAGGAAAAGATAAAACTCGATAATATGCATCCAAACAAATACATTATGCAGCACAAAGATCAATAGAAGATCTTGAGACAATCATGTACCATATTATACCATAATGAAGCATTTCTATCTATAAAGTATAAAATAATATAAATTACATATACAAATTTGCCCAAGGCTTTATATTACCGTAGTGATGATAAGCAACAAGCAGTTGCACTCACCGATAATTTGGCTCATGGACCGCACCATAACCCTCAAGAGCCTGTGGATTCAAGAGAATAAGCTATGTCAGCAACAAATAATCAATGATGAGAGGAGTGTTAGGCAAATCCAGTCCTTATCCTCACTGCCCCCACAGCTAGCTTTCTTTCATAATTTCTCTAAGGATGACATGACATTTTCCCCGGTAAAAAATTCAATCACATTGAAACCCCCTAATAGTTTCTTTGAATAATCATCCCCACTATAGGTGAATTTATTTAAGGAGGAAACCACAATTACGCTGTTATTATCCCAGCCTTGATGAAGACCATAGCGACCAGGATCCATTTCTTGCCGAGCCAATAGCCCCCCGAGGCGAGAAACTCTCTCAAGATGGATTTCGAATTCGAGAATGCAAAATTGGGTCTCAAAACCTCTCTCCCCTGTAATATGCATACAAACAGATAGAGTTATCCACCATTGAACCAACAACCAATAATTCCCATGACCTTTTGTTGGCCCTCTCTTCTTTCATAACTCGAATAGGAATTTGCAATCCTCAAAAACATAATTACCTTCTTCCAAATCCTCCCCTTAGGTATACCACACAACAAAATTCATCAGCTCTACAACTAATTTAAAATTAAATCACATAACAAATTGAGCTTTAACATTTAAACAACCATCAAATATGAAAAAGTCCAATCGACAGTAACGAAATCAGCACAATCACACAAAAACAATGAATATAATGTTTCCGATTATCATATGAAAATCAAAGGCCAGAATAGTTAGGGTTTTTACCGATGATAGGACAGGTTTGGTAAGATTAAGTCGGATACCGCGATTCAGGTGCCCAAAATGAAGATCTAGGGTTTTCAGTTGGCAGGGAGATAGCGCCAAATTGGAACTCAGAGAGAGGTATTTTGTGTTGTTGGAGAAGGGGAAACGATTTGTTTGTGTTTCAACTTTCAAATGAATGTGCTGCTAAGTGGCAATGATTCCATAGGCCAGTACATTAATCATGCAAAAAATCAAGATCCTATTTAATTATTTAATTAATAATTAATAAATTAATACATGTATTCATAACTATTCATCGTTTAATTTTTTAATCTATAAATAAAGAATTTTATACATGAACAATAAATTTTTTTACATGTTATATAAAATGAGAGATTAATCTCTTTTTATTATATTAATATATAAAAATACTATTTATATAATAAAATCAATCATTAATATATTTATGTATAAATATATTATTTTATTATAAAAATTTATTAATATTTATCTATTAATACTAGTAATTATTATTTTTAACTTAAAAAAATCTTTGTATAAAAATTAATTATACATTGCATAACACTGTTCCATCCTCTATTTATAAAAGTCAAAATAATTTTATTATTTTTTTAGTATATATTAGTAGATTCTACTTAAATATAAAAAACTATTATGTTTGTATATTTAAATAAATGTTACATTCTGTTACTATTATACAATCAAACAAAAAATTGACAAAAATAGTTTATATTGTATTCATATAAACAGTGAATACTAATTAAGTGATATTTAGTTATATTATTAAATTTTTAGTGTATAATTCACTAGGTGCAGATGATCTACTTAATCTATTTTAATACTATCACACATATAATTATACTCAATTCGATTGAATTGTTTGATCTTAAAAGGGATCTTCTATAATTTCGTACGTGAGGAGTTATTTTTTAATTACATTCTATCATTGATAACTTAATTATTTTTAGATAATAGTTAATAAGCTTATAAAGAAGTCCTGTTGAAACTAATAAATATAGCCTGCCTGCCATCCACACCAGAATAAATGAAATTTTTCGAAAAAATCTGTTAGTAGAGGAAGACATCCTAAGGATAAGAGATATAGGGCTAAGAGAGAGTAAAAATAGATCTTTCGTATATAATCCTACATAATCTCAAATGTTATCAATTTCGGTACGTAGACCAAATAATATAATGTAAGCAAAGTTTTTAGATTCATAGAGATATAGAACAGCATATATTGTACTTGTATATTCACCATTTGAGTCTATAAATTGCAAAATTATCTTTTTTTCTTATGTCTATCCTTATTAGTCGAAACCAACGCTTTGATTTTTTGGTTGAGTAATAGTTCGAGTAAGTCATTTATATGAATACTAAAATGACTTTAGGACATTATAATAATTAATAATATGTCTCCTCACTTTTTTTTGAAAGAAACTAGCTCAACACAACAGGTGGAGCATACGAAGACGATAATAAGATCAGCACAAACTATATAAAAAAGAACTAGGCAACACAAAGAACGCTAAACTTTATCCTTTATCATTTTCGGCATTGCTATCAACAACAGAAAGGATTCACATCTAACCACTTCTTGTAGTTTGTAAAGGAAAAATGGATAATCTCGTCAATCCCTTTTTCCTTGTGCTGGAAATCCTTCTATTTCTTTTTAACCAAATGTTCCAAATAATCATATAGAAACACACCATCCATTTCTTAGGCACCTCTTTACTAATGGATATCTCAGTCCAACTTAGAAAATGTTCTTTCAACATTCTTGGGAACGATCATTGCCTACTAAAAAATGATAGTCAAGCACACCAAACCTGTAAAAAAAAAACACAACCAAAAAACAAATAGTATCCATATTTCACATCTTTGTTACATAACACAATACAAATTAGACAAACAATTCAACTCTTAACGACACTAATTCTTTTCAAATTGTCCTAATAAAATTGTAACTTGTTATATCGTCCGGAGTTATTTCCGCAAGCAATATGTTTCCTCACTTCCGTCGCATTTTAAAAGATTAAACAATTGAAAGTTTGAAACTCAATTATTATATCCATATTCACCTTTCTAGATGACAAATTTTGTATTTCTCCCAAGGGATAAGGTTTGTTCATTACCATCCAAAAAAAATTGCATAACATTTCATATACTAATTGACTATTTGGCTCTTTAGGTAAACTGTAGCTGCAATTCAATACACAGAAGATTTATAAGTATGTTTTATATGAATCAAGAATATGTGAATTTTCATCCAACAAATCCTACAAACCAAGAATGTGTAAATTTACAATAAAATTATACTCAACCAATAAAAATTTGACAATATATTCTTATTAGTTTACAAACCCTAAAAAGCACATTCTAGTTCTTCTATCTATGCTATACACACTTATTTTATGAGGTGCGGAGAATCCAACATACAACAATTGAGTACATATATAATTTTGGGGGCTTTATTTGCAAGTGCATATAAATACCATCATCTCCTTTGGAAATTGAAGGATTTAATTGCAAAGGCAAATATTATTGCAAAAAATAGGCAGAAGGCAGCAACCATAATAGCGGCAACGCACAAGAAATCATGCCTGTATCCAAACACAACTCTGAGTACTTGCGAAATAGCCATGGAATTCCCATTAGATAGCTTCACAGATTTTTCATCACCACCATACTGTGAAGTCAGGAGACCATAAAGACTCCAGGCTACAGGGTTTGCCCAGTAATACCATCTCCACCAAACAGGGATTCTCTGAGAAAATTAAAGCCACATCCAGAAAAAAGTTCTTAAATGGATCATTTTAAAGTAATGTATGAAATTTAACCGGAAAATCTAACTAAAATATAGACTTGTTTGGAGCTTTTAAAAAAATATGATGCACGACACGATACGGGACACGACATGGATGACACATAAATTTTAAAATTTTACAAGACACGGGGACACACATATATAAAATATAAAATATTTTTTTTGGATAAATAGTAATAATATTTTGAAATTTTATTGATATTAAAAAATAAATTAATTTTTTTAATTATTTTTAATGTCTTATTTTAATTATATAAAGTATTTAAAATATTTTTTGTTATAATAAATAATAATAATATATACTATTTTTGAATTTATTTTAAGAATACATGTTAAGAATAAGGCTAGACACGTTGACACGTGATAGTATTTAGGTGTGTCCAAATTTGCCTCGACAAGAATTTTTTACACTCGTCCGACACGCGGACACGGCAACTCAACGAAGTGTCCGTGTTTTATAGTAAAAAAGTAAAAGTAATTTTATGTTTGGATATTTTTATTTATCAATTATGTTTGGGTATAACAATATAAAAATATTTTTTTGTTTATTTATTACGTGAAAATTTTTTTTTAAAAAAAATCTTTTAAAAAAATGTAAATTGTAACTTCTAAAAAAGATATATTTTTTTTTTATTTTTCTAATACTTTTACTTTTACTACTAAAAATTTACCAAACACACTAAAAAATAAATAAAAAACTTTTTTTAATCAATTTAATAGTGTCCAAATAAACACTATATGTAGTAGTAAATAATAGTTACTGGCTGCTGGTTATTCAACAGAGTAAACTATTATTATATTCATCAAGATTTTCTTCATTAATTAAATCCTTGAAAGAATGCTACATCATCAAATCATTCTGTTAACACCAAATAGTCCAAAGTTACAGTTTAATTACTCAAGACCTTGGCAAATAATGCAGAATAAATGAATTAAAGATTGAGGTTGAGGTTTCATACCTTATGAGGAATCATAAAACCACTGAAAAGGTTCCATAACATATAAAATGGAGCAGCGATAATGGCAGCAACATTATGATTTGGTGTGACAGCCGTTGTCATCATTCCATAGAAGGTAAAATACAGCATAGTAACATACATGAAGAACAGGTACCATAGGAACCTATCAACACTCCAGGCAAAGGAAGCCATGGAATAGAAAATTGTGGAGTATATCATAGCCTGTGCCAACACATAAGGAAACTCAATAATAACCTGCACATCCAAGAAGTACAACATATTAATCTACTTATTACAAAATAAATCTTTCTCATCTGAAATTGTGGGTGTTCATGGATCGGGTGAAACCGAGTTTGATGTGACTCAGACTCAGCCCGAAATATATACCGAGTCTATTTGTTAGATCTGAATCCAACCCTAGACCCGATGAAACCTACACACTTTCGGGCTATGATTATACCGGATAGAAATCGGGTAAAAACCGGGCCGTTAACATTACCTTATTATAAGTTAACATGTAAAAATATCCAAATGTCTAAGACTCCAACCATTATTTGACATGGTAAAATTCACTTAGAAAAATATAACAAAAATCAACCCTTTCCTAAAATTAAACATAACCACAATCAATATTAATATTGTCTAATAATACCAAATATTTAAATAAATACAAATAACACAATATTATGCATTAGTCTAAAGTCTTATGTATTTTAAGTATAAAACATTAACTTATAGTCTTATAATGACTAATAACACAAAATATTAAGATTTATAATACTTAAACTCCATATAAAAATAGCCATCATCTATCAATAATAACACAAAATATTAATTGTGTATGATGACTGAGCCACCGGCTGAGTTCGGGTGACCCGAACTATGGACCGGACCGGACCCGAAATAATGACTGGGTCTATTTTTGAGACCCTTACCCAGCTCTAGACCAGGTAAAATCACACAAAATTAGCTCCTAAAAGATTCGGGACCAGGCCGGGTCTTCGGGCCGGACCGGACCATGAACACCCCTATCTGAAATGTAAGATACCTGAGCAAAAGCAAATGGTAAGGCCGAGTACATCCCAGCAGCTCTTTCTCTATATGAAACAAATCTTTCAACCGAAACAACAGGTTGAACGGCTGTGCCATTTGTTATGCCAATGAAGAGGATTGCAGAATACATGGATCCCATGGCATTGAATAGATCTTGCTGCATGTCTCTGAAAACGGTAAGCAAGAGTAAAACATGTTGAGAAATTCATGAGATTCAGTGGGAGTGTAAAACAAACTAAAATTAGCATGAAAAAGAAAAAAGACCTTTTAGCACCAAATCTCCAGCATATTGTGCCAAGCATCAAGGAGATGATGACAGTGTAAAAGAAGCGAACAGCAGTGTAGTGTGGGTTACGCCAGTAAGATAGATTTTGCTTCCAAAGACAAGTTAGGAACTGATCAAAATATGACCGACAATACTTGGTTGGAAAATGCAACTCTTTTGAATTATTGCTCGGCTTGCTCAAGCTTTCAACCAATTCTTCATTATACCTTTACATGAATGGTGTATTAGTATACAGAAACTGGTTATTTATTTAGTACTAATTTGAAATTTATACATACTGGTATAAACTTGATCTTCTGTATATTTCTGCAAAGTCCACTCCTAAACGGTTTTCTTCTGTTGAAGAAGTAACCTCCAACATCCATGTTGCAGGGTTATATCCAGACCTGATCTTCGGAACCCCTTCCACTGCCTACAATCACATAGATAAGTAATTGAGGATTGTTTCATCACCATTCATATATCACATAAATAAGTGAAAGCTAAGCATCAATTAGCTAACCTCGAAATAATTGATAAGTTCACTAGATTTAGGGCCAAGTGGACCAGCATATATGAGCTCTCCTCCACGCTTCATAAACAGAAGCTATAAAAGGAATTGGATTTTGGTTAGACTAGTGTGTCCAAGGCCGTGACGCTAAGCTATAAAGTATAAACTATACATTTATATAACAGAAACTAGCATATGTTGCATGTAGTTATAGACAAAAGGATATGAAAACTGAAAAGCTTCCTACTGGCCTACAATATGTACCTCATCAAACGATTCGAATATGTCTATGCTAGGCTGATGGATTGTGCACACAATGGTTCGGCCAGTATTCACTATATTCCTAACAGTTCTCATTACAATGGCTGCAGCCCTGGCATCCAATCCAGAAGTGGGCTCATCCATGAAAACTATAGATGGGTTTGCAACCAGTTCAACTGCTATTGTTAATCTTTTTCGTTGTTCTGTTGACAAGCCATCAATTCCAGGTAGACCAACTAGTGCCCCTTTCAATGGAGTGAGTTCCACCAGTTCCATTACCTCCTCAACAAAGGCCTGCCATGCCAATCAAACTCTTCAAAAGCAATAATGCATACTTTCAAAAATGAAATAGTAATGACAAGTTCATATGATTTTGGTAACTGTATTGTCTAGTGTCTAAACAAAGACTGAGTTCAAATAATATAACTCTTCACCTTTTGCGTTTCAAAGTCAACATCTGAAGATAACCGGAGCCAAGCAGAGAACAATAAGGACTCCCAGACAGTCAAGCAAGGGGAATGAACATCTGTCTGCTCACAATAACCAGAAATTCTTGCAAAACTGTCTTGCCTTTTGGGATAACCAGATATGTATATGTTCCCTTCTATAACACCTCCAGTTTTTCTTCCAGCCAAGACATCCATTAGCGTGGTTTTTCCAGCTCCGCTTACTCCAACCAATGCTGTCAACACTCCAGGCCTAAAAGCTCCAGTAACATTAACAAGCAGCTGCAGCCTTTCTTCTTGTATCCCTTCTTGTTTCAATTCCTGAAGAAATAATAAATCAAATATCTTTAAGAACACTTTTTAGGGGCGAAAGGGGGTTTCTTTTTACGCACCAAAGGGACATCCACATAGTAATTGATATTGCTGAAAGCCATGGAAAGAGGTTGAAATGGGAGAAC
This sequence comes from Arachis ipaensis, assembly GCF_059453495.1. Lineage (NCBI taxonomy): Eukaryota > Viridiplantae > Streptophyta > Magnoliopsida > Fabales > Fabaceae > Arachis > Arachis ipaensis. Next base: position 616,941 of record NC_142436.1, read on the forward strand.
CATTCCTCTTTGTTTGAAATGCTTTCCTGGGATGACAATACAATAAAATGAATGTCATATTTCCCAGCTGAACAGAAACAGGCAAAGAAAATATGTATAGACATTTTACAAACCACTAGATGCTGAATGCTGCAAGTACTCTCTCAACTCAACAATAACACTTTCACCTTTCCTTCTCTTTTCTCTTTCTTCTAGCTCACTCTTTGAAACTACAGCTTGTTGTTTTCCCAAAGCTGAAGAAAATAAGGAGAACAAGATCTTAAATTGTCCTATTTTAAACAATTAAGGGGACTAGTATACAGAGGAATTTGTCTTACGATTAAGGTAAGCTAAGAAGATAGTAAATAATGTGTTGAACAAAATTGTATATCCAACCATTGCTCCAAGACCAATCCAATACCAATAGCTCTCTTGATACAAACTTCGCTGTTTCAACACTAGCTTACCCAAGGGATAGTTGGTGATCTGATTTTGTACTGTCTGTAATAAAGAGAAGAATTTCAAGGGAGTAAGGAAATTGTTGGATTGAATGCATACTAAATAGAGATCATCACTTTACAGCATTAACCTGTGAATAAATACTGTTACATAGCTCTCAAAGTTATGATTAAAACGGTTTAAATGATACCTTATCCCAGGAATGCCCAAGGAACTCATTCACGGAAGCCGAATTTTGTGCATACATTAAAGGAGAAATCCAAAAACCCCATATCCACCAACTTGGAATGCGATCTATCAAAAAATGACAAAGACTTCATAAAACACAGTTCAATAAATAAATCAAACTAGGAGAATGCAGAGTGGAATTCCTATATAACCTCTTGAAATGATGTATCCGCCAAGAGCCATCACAATCAACATGGCAAAGGATCCAAAAGTATTGGCCACTATCATATTCCGCCCCAAGGATCCTATCAGACGAAATAGGCCTAGAGACATCTGGTGCAGAAAGAAATAAAGCAAGAATTGCCGAAAAAATCTGCAAATCAAGAAACACAAAAATGGCTCATGAAAAAAACTTAAGAATACACAAAAGTCCAGTTAGAATTGAAAGTTACCTGATAATTGAAGGATCATATCCAATTGTATAGTAAGAGACAGCAACCCAGCAACCAGCTTCCATGAGAGAAGTTGGGATGCTAAGGAACCAAGAAGGGATTGTATATGCCCAGCTAGGATAGAAGTGCAAATCTCTATGCTTGTACAAAACTGGAAGCTTTGCAACCAACATTGACACCTCGGTAAAACCATTGAAGAGAATAATAACCATTGAAAAGTACAGTGAACCAAGATATAATCCACCGTCATCAATTGTATTATGGTGCATCGTTGTCCGGAAAAATACACTCATTGTAATTAAAGCTACCAAAAACAGCTGCAAAGAATAAATACATTCTTCTTTGTCGGCTTCTGAAGGTGGTTGATTCAATAAAAACAAAATCTAAAATTAGTGGAAACTCAGGTACAGTCGACTTCACGTGAAGTTGATAGTTGAGAGCCGTTAGATAGTTTGATTGATTTGACTAAATTTTTATCTAACTGCTTTCAGCTATCAATTTCACCTGAAGTCCATTGCACCTGAGTTTCCACCTTTAACTATATAGGCTAAACACAGTACCTGAACAAATTTGAAAACATAGATGAATGAATTCCGTTTCATAAGAAGCTTCTGCCACTGGTAATTTGTCCTGAGAAGGTCAAGCCTGGTGGCGCCATAGGTACAAGTAGCCAAGGCTGCGGGATGATTGTAGCGTTTATCGAAAGGAACTCTTAGCTCCTCTGATAAGTTCTTTCCCTCGCGATACAATGAAAACGCTTGGGCAAACTTCCCAACAGCTATGTACTGATAAGGCTGGTCCAGAGCAGACCAGTACTGCTCCTGGTCCTTCTTTGACGTAACCTGTTAACAAAAAATTAGTTAGAAAGTTTCAGAGGCCAGCACTTTTATTAAAAGAATCTCACTAGGAACCAATGGAGTATTTGTACAATGTGTACAATGAGCTATTTATTTGGTCCAATATGAATTAAAAAATGAACGTCCAGAGTAAAATACTACTAATTTCTCAAACACAATACACTCATATTATCCAGAATAACCATCCGGATACCAGAACATCTGATATTCTACTGAATCTAACATCCCTAAAATAAAGAATCAAATATTGCTACCACTTACTTCTTGTAAGAAATCTGCTACATTCTTTCGCTCAGGACAAGTGAACCCCATCATTTTGAAAAACTCAAGAGCAGATTCACGGGGCCCTTGATAAACAATCTGACCCTCGCACAATAGAATGACATCATCAAACAATTCATAGGTCTCAGGAGCTGGTTGGAGAAGAGATATGATAGTGGTTGTATCAAGTGCACGGGTAGAATGTTTAAGATATCTAATGATTTGGTAAGTGGTTGCACTATCGAGGCCGGTTGATATCTCGTCCATGTACAGAACTCTTGCTGGACCAATTAGTAACTCGCCTACAAATCTCACACATCAATTGGTTAGCATAGCTCATACTAAAATGTAAGACAAATTATATGTCAATGTTATAATAAACCTGTTGTAAGTCGCTTCTTTTGTCCTCCTGAGATTCCCTTGAGCATTTCATCTCCCACCAATGTGTCTCCACATATGTCCAAACCTAATATCTTTGTGAGAAATATCTCAGCTCTATTCTTACATTTTTATCGACTCAACAAATACTAAACTATTTCGCAATTTGCATAATGAATACCTTTATGATGTACTCTACCAAAAGATCTGTTTCCTGTCCTCCAAGAGCAATTGACTACAAAAGACAATAGATTCGATTATTAGTTTGTGTAACAAGTTTTCGTAATTAATGAAGAGCATACCTTCATGAAGAGATCAAGATCAACATCTGGTTTTATTCCAGCACTCTTTTCTCTCCTAGCAAGCTCTAGCAGCATATCTGTTAACGCTCAAAACTTTAGTACTTAGAATTGGAAGTATTTTCCAAGGTAGCTTTTGTTTTGAGGTACTTAGACAGAGACTGAAGTTCACTATCATATTTGTTCGTTCAGAGACTCGTATTTAAATTTCTGTCTCTGCCCCTAAAATTTTAGTATTTTAAGGGACACAGGGACTAAAATATTTAGAGATAGAGACTGAAACTTTAATAATATTTTATACCTAAAATATCTTCATTTCAATTAATTAATTCCAATTTTACCTTTTGTACAAATTAAATTAGAATTTCATTCTTGTTTTAATTTTTGTCTTTCACTTTATACCAAACAAAATACTTATTTCAATCTCTATCTCTCCATCAAATACTACCTAATGAACTGAATATAAAAATCAACAACTCAACTTAACTTGTTTATCATAACACATTACCAAATTTAAATCCGACGCCTTGACAGCGGCCTGCAAACTGGAGAGTTTCCCTCACGGTCATCTCTGCCACGTGCCAATCTTGTTGACTGACATATGCAGACGTTCTCTGAGGAACAAACTCATTCAAACCATGTCCATTGTAAGTAATGTTCCCTGACATCTGTGGATGACATAAGAACAAAAATGAGGTGGTGACAAAAAGAAAAGAAGACAAAGATACAAGTCCAAAATAAAATGTAGACATAACTCCTACCAGTGCTTATTGCCTTCGGTTATTATCAATTTCAAAACCCAAACAACCTATTGCTCCATTCACATGATGATTCATGTTATTAATTTTTTTTTTCCAAAATTAGGAGTAAGACTCAAACGAGATTATGTCATTTGAACTAGAGCTCGTTGGCTCATGTTATCAAGTTTAAAAGAGACTCTAGCAAGGATTCTTATACTATTGTTCAACGTGAGTGTAATTAGCCTACTTAATTAGTATACCTGTAAACCAGGTCCCAGCCTACCAGCAAGAGCTAATAGAAGTGTCGTTTTTCCAGAGCTTGGTGGACCCAACAGTAGCGTTAGTCTGCAACAATGACAAAACAATATCCTATCATATACATAGCGAATTAATTTATTAATGGTTATTTTAAACAATCTTGCTACGTCTGTAATTTTTTTATTGTAAATACCATTTGACTCCTGACAACCAATATTTTTTTATTTTATTGATTAAAAAATAATTTAAATACATAATTAATTAATAACAATCATATTTTAATTTAATTTATCAATATTTTTATTGTTTTTTATATGTGAAATTATGAATAAATTTTGAATAGAAAACTTTAGCCAACATGGATGATAACAAGTTGCGACAACTAAAAATTAAACAAAATTTTTTTTCTATTGTTCGGCACATATCAATGTAATACAGGGACAATGATTCTACAAAAGGATGCATTATTAAATACCCAAAAAGAAAAAGGGAAAATAATTGATAGAAAATAAAAATTCGAAGGAAAATACTTGACGGGATTGTGTGATGAAGTACGCTGATAATAATATTTTAGTTTTTTTTTCTTAAATTATTTATTGTCAATTGTAAAAAAATTTGTATAGATGTGTATTGCTATATAAGTAATAAATTCTTAAATTCATTACTTAAAAAATTATTTAAACATGAATCTAATTGATTGAATGACCATATCAAATTTTTTATATTATCAATAAAATTGAACTTAACAAAAATTGAGAAGAAAAACTTTAAAAAATAATAATAACCATTCTTCTATTAAAGAATATTCTATTTGGCCAATGCAAATCTATAAGCAATTAGGCATAACCACATATTAAAATAGACAAAAAAAAAAAAAAAAAACACATTAAAACTTAAATAAAAAAGTTTTAACAAACAAGCAGGAATACTCTCTGACTCTCTGTTCCCACCAATTATGTACTCATTAATTTCTTTTAAAAAAATTTAAGCATCCATAATTTCCACCAAACCACTTAAAAATGATCATGGCTAATAATTGTATATATTATCTAACAAGGTTCGCATCCAACAAATCGTGAACAATATCAGCACTCCAAAAAGGACAGAAATTAAACATTTAGGATTTCTATTTATGAAAGATACAGCCGACTGTAATACTAACTTTGTCTTTCAATTTTGAAATCTCCAATATTACACAAATTTGCGATAAAAAATACTCAAACTATTTCTTGTGGTTCTCAATAAGACATTAAGGCCAGTATGAATCTAATAAAATATTAGAATTAAGTGAATAATAACTTTGATCACTGACCTTGAAGGTCTTATAATCCCACTAATGTCAGCAATAATTGTCAATTTGCTTCTCTTCCTTCTTAATATTCTCATTTGTCGTAGAAGAGCCTATAATACAAACCGAAATCAAATTAAAAAACTATATAAAAAAACAAAAAAAATTGTTGATTCAAGTCAACCTAAGAGAAATACAGGAAATACTATATATTACCTCACTCATATTGCAAATGAAATTGGAAATTGTAGGCAATGCTCTGCTTCCTACATGGACAAAAGTCTCTATTGTCAAGTTTTGAAACCGAACTTCAATCTTCGGAAACTCCAAATCTACTCTGCGGACACATAAAAAAATAAAAGGATTATTAGCTACATTCAAAGCAAAAACGAAAGATCCAGTCAAAATAATAAGTATACAACAAATCACAAACACTATTTCCAACTACACATGGAAGAAACAGAGTAAAGACAGTACTTATTACCTACATCATTTTCTATTAACAATAATATAGACTCAATTATAATTAATTTTATAGTAAGAGTACATAACGAGTACATCAAATGTAACACCTAACAAATATTTTTTTTAGATTTTTATTTTGAAAAATATACTACTTCTGATTTCAGAACTCTGAATTATAAGTTTACTAGATTCTACATTTTCCTTATGAATGCACAGAAAAGAAGTTATCATTACGCGTCGAATCGACTTCTCATGAGCTGAAAGAACGTCTCGGGATCATCATCGAGTGCATCGGCGAGCCTCTCGAGAAGGATCCGATGCTCCTGCATACCAAGGTCTGCGACGTCGACCTCCCTCTTGTCGCCGCCAAGATTCTTAAAGATTCCCCTCCGCGCTCGCCTGTAGGTAGGGAGCCTCTCAAGCGCGGCCCACCGCAGCGCCTCCTCATCCTCCCCTTCCTTCCGAAATGACGTCGATCTCGCAAACGCATTATCCGTCGAATTCCACATTGCGCCCCCTCGGCCACCTTCTCTGCCAGCGGGCAGCTCACGAAACCCCTGACTGTCTAACAAACTCGAACAAAATAGAATATAATAACAATAATAACGTGAGATGTTGGTGGTGGTGTGAGGGTGGTTACTGGTCAGTTCAACGGTGGTGTTAGTGTGTGAGAGACAGAAAGAGATGAGAAATGACGAAAAACTGAAGAAGGTACAACGATACAACTACTATTACTGCTACTACAAATATAGATTAAGTGTTGTTTGGACAGGTAGTTGAGGTGTGCATTAAATGATAGAGACTTGAATATTTCTTCCCTCTCCACATATATTGAGGTTTGAGTTGGTGCACTACGATAAAGAGCACAACACTCTGGTGTCTTTCTTTATCTCTCCAGTTAGACCTTCCCTCATTTAATAGCCGCGGGAAAGGATAAACAAACAATAATTCAGAAAAATCAAAATCAAACACGAGGCTCTCGCACTGTGACTGTCACGCGCTACCGCTAACTAACTACCCTCGCGATAATGCCTTTTAATCCTTAACACTTTAACACTAACACTGTCTCTGGATTATGATTTTAGAAATAAATAAATAGATTTGACTTTGATAAAGAGTTAAATAAATGCATAACTGTACCTGTACTTGTATGTGTATGGACTTGTTAATGGGTGTAAAATACTAATGGTTTCGACTTTCAGCCACAAATTTTAATATGAATTTTACTTTTCAATTAATTTACAAACACTGTGAAACATATTCCCTTTAATTCTTAATATTTGTGAAAAGATAGATCGAATAATATTTTCAATAAAAGCCAGTTATTGGAAAAAAAAATATACTTTTTTCAGTATCGGAAGAGTACGGTGGTCATTTAGAATGATATAACAAGTAGACTAGAACGGGATGGAGAATTTACAATCTCATCCTTGTGGTGAGTGGTGAGTGGTGACCACGATCCAACGGTAGACATGGTGGGTTAGTACTGTCCCGATTTTGGGAAAAGGGCCACAACTTGAAAATGAAGTATGAAGCATTATTGTACATTACGGTGGTTTACTAGTCGTGATGATTGAAGGGGCAAGCGTTTTCGGAACTTTTACGTTTGATTTTACTTGCAACTTACCTCCCTTTTCAGCTTGTATTTTGGATTTAAGTGTTGTTGCGAGTTATATCTCCCTTTTTCTTTCTTTACTTCCATGCACAAAGCCAAGAATCATCAAATGGAAACACACGTAAAACGTTATTCTCCTCTATTTGTTCTACGTTATTGAAAGAGGTTCATGCACGAGATTTAGTCTAAAGAAAATACTCACATACATATTAAAATAATATATAAAATATAAAAAAATATACATTACAACAAAAAAAATTCACATATTGATTTGTCTTCTTTTTTATCTTTGCACACTTGCAAAGTGGTTGCAATATATATGAGAGCACAGATATTTTAACCTAAAACAAAACTGATTTTATACAAATTATTTTAATTATTATATTACAGACCTACTGAAAATTAGTCGTCTATTTACATAAAATACATATTAAAATATAAAATATACATAAAAATATGTATAACAATACATGTATATATATAAAAATGATATGTAATAATTGATTTGATGATTAAATTTTTAGTGTATACATACTATTTTTTATTATTTTAATCTCTTAAATGGTTGTTGATCAGAGGTGAAATTAATTCTCTTATTGAAATAATTTTTTTTGTTGTAAGGGATCACGAAGGATTATAATCACGTGACATGTCACATAATAATTGATGATATGTCACATATATCATATAACATGTCACTATCCCACCAACGAGACTAAGAAACAAAATTAAGTTTAAGAAACTAATTTAAATCAAGACTATTTCATAAATTGAAATATTTAAATCCGTGTAACTATGGATAACACAACTAAATTAAAAACTGATCCGCTATTAAACCTAAAATGATTCCAAATTTCCAATTCTAGAAGACGTAGTTGAGTGTATCACAAATTCGAGTAGTTTGAGAATTGATCGCTATAGGCATATATAGTTATATTAGTTTGATGTCACTATAACTTTATCTCAAAAAAGAAGGTTTCACAAAAATAATCCATCACAGCTCGATCTTTCTTTAACACCAAAAGGACAAAAAGAGTGGTTATAATAAATCATATTTAAGATGCTAATTAGAACCATCCCATGATAATATTGATCTTAGTCCATGTTAAAAATTAATGCCATGTGAAAGGTATTGAATTTTCAAGACTCAGAAGAATGAGAATTAGAACACAAAATATAGAGATATCAGAGATATGTAAAAGAAAAAAAAAAAAAAAGTAAAAATTGTATTAAAATTAGAGTACATAAGAGTACAATTTATGTTAGGTTATATACATAGACTTAACTAATTTCATTAGCTGTCATTTACTATTATATCCTTTTGCCATGTAACTTATGATGGCCCATTTAAAAACATATCTCATAAAGCATATTCATTGATGCTAGCATAATGCAATGTACGTATATAATTGTCAACTTTAAATATTATTTTAAAAAAGAAAAAAATTGTTTAAGAGTGAATTTGCCTAAATAAAAATTATTAGTAATAAGCTAGTAATAGGTCATGATTAAGTAATAAATAAATGGTCAAAGATTTAAATATCTGTAATTTTAAAATATATACTCTATCGTCTATATATATGCAAGAGAGGATGAGAATGGATAAATATATATGTGACAAGCTTGAGTTAAAAAATAAGTTATCAATCAAGTTTCAAATAAAGAGAACATAAATAATATTTGAAAATTCCTTTTCTTACAAGGATATTTTGAATTCCTTAATTCAATATTTTAATAATAAAAAAGAACATTCTTTAAAAAATCAATATTATTCTTAATTAAACTAATAAGGAACACATATAGGTGAGATTATTTGCCACTCAGTCAAAATGTCCAATAGCAAAATGAATGTATGCGTGCTACTCAAATATAACCCACCAATAAACGGTGAAAATATTATTAAATAATGAATTCAAGTGAAAATTGAACCAAAACATACAATGCAATCACCACACATATATAAGGCCTAACGAACTTGCTTCAACCTTTTTCTATTTATATATCCAATGAATTTTCTTGTAGGGTCTTTGTCATTCCAAACATTTGGTAGATTTCTCGTTTAATAATCTTATGATATATATTATATTGACTTATTGAGAATAAGGTCACCCACTTGATAGAAGCGTATATCTATATATGACAAAGTGCACATTAAGGAACAAATGGTAAGTTTTTGAAAAAGTACAAGACATGGAATGACACTTATATGGATCTTGTTTATGTTTTTTTTCCCATGAGTTGGGCAACTACTGTGGAATCGTCAGAGATCATATTAGGTGAACTAGTTTTGTAAATTGGTGCCAGAAAGAATAATATGGAGGAGTAATTATCTCTGAAACTAGGTTTTGACAGACATAATTTAATTTACCTCTTTCTAAACATAGCTATTGTTGGGAGATTCAATAATATTTGGTGCAATTAAAAAAGAGGAATGCTAGGGACAGCAATTTTTGTTATTTGTAGCCATCAAATAGCCATCAATGATAGTTTTAATGGTGTGAGATTGGTGTGAGATTTCATTCAATGACTCACTTTTCTTTGCTGGTTACATGCTGACCAGAATTGAACAAAGTTGCTGGCCCCCTAGACTTTTCATTTAAAAAATATCATTAACCATAGTATACCAATCTCTTTTTTTTTCTAACTTTTTGTTTTACAATATAATGAGTATTGAAACTAATTAATTATAGGATAAAGCATATTTTGTCTCTAAAATTATCCAAAATTTTTAAAAAATTTTCTAAATTTTATTTTGTATCAATTTTATTCCAAAAGTTTTCGATTTGCATCAAATATATTTTTGGCAGCTAATTTTTCAAAAAATTTATGACTAATTCAGCAATAATAATTTCACAAGAACAATCTTTCATATAAGCAAATTAGACATAATTGTCATGGATTATTATTAGATTAGTCTTAAATTTTCTGAAAATTTAGCTGTCAATAGTATATTTGATGTAAATCGAAAATTTTTCAAACAAAATAAAATTTAAGAGTATTTTTAAAACTTTTAACAATCTTTTGAGACAAAATATACTTTCCTCTTAATTATATTGAGGAACTTCTCTCATTGATCTAGTAGGTATGTTAATAATGTTATGTTATATACTGATATATATGCATATTAAATTAAAATGACCAAAAATTATATATACATTGTATATTTTTATAATTACATATACGACATATATGTTATGTTTAATAATTTATTATAATTTATGATGAGAACTGACTTTATTTCTTTTTAAAATATCTAAAATGCTAAAAAAAATCTAGAAATAAGATTTAAAGGAAAATTCTTCATAAAATTTCATAAAAATTCTATTATTAATGAATTTGATGATTTAAAAGAATATTGTATACTACTTCATATACTCTCTTTATAAAAATACAACATATATTTTAATGCTTATATGATGGTAATTGATATCAATTTTTAGTCTATGTATTATGTATATATATTCTTGGTCTCTCTGTTTTCTATTATTCTATTTTGACTTTTTTTTTTAATGTGAATAACTCTTTTATGGACACATCTTGATTTGTGAATGTGAGATTTATTCTCCATGGAACGTAAGCAGAAGTAGTACATTATTCATGAGAATATAAATTTTTATTTCAAGAAGAGGTTTCCCACCGGAAAAATGTACCTTCTCCCTTATGTCATGTAAACTTGCAAGAAAATGTTGGTGGGTCCTGGCTGAATCCCATTCAACAAATATTATTAGAAAATTAAAATTTTTTATTCTTAAAATTGATAATTTTATGACAAGTGAATTTAAAAAAAATGTGAATGACCAAATCTTATTGAAAAATAAAAAATTCTAGAAATCAAATTTTGATTCGATTTTTGTATGCACCTTCAAAATAATTATTCAAGTGTCACCACAAAAAATTTAGATCAAATAAATAAATCGTTTGCTAAATACAATTTTTTTTGTCACTTATAAAAATGTAATATTTGTTGATTATTTTTGTCATATTTTTAAATTATTCAAAAGACTTATTCATTATTTATATTTTGAAGGTTTTTTTATCTGTAGCATAATATTTCGAGTACCAAAAAACAATTCTCTTTGGTGCATTTTAATCTTTTTATTATAAGTATATTGATCTTATCAATAAAGATATAATTTTAAACAAGTAATTATTCATATGAAGATATTTTTTTATATAAAAATATAACTGAAAATTGTAAGATGATTCAGAATGTTAACTAGATATTTTCTTTTCAAATAATACATACATGTAATGCTTAACGAAAATTACAAACTAATATACATGTTTGAATTTAATGCCTTCCAATAGAAATTTACATTATGGGAATCATACAGTTACTGGTGCATATTGCCAGCATAATTGAGAAAAATAGTAACTTGAGATGCAAGTAATCACCATATCCGATTAGTTTTATGCTTTTGACGGAACTGCTTCTTTGTTATACACCATGGACCAGGAAAGGTACTTAACTGTACATAATCCATAAACAGTTAGAAATTAGAGTTACTATTATTGAGTAATCAAGATAATAATGAAAATTAAACATGAGTATAGTAATAAAAAAAGAAAAAAGCAAAACATTATAAAAATACGATTAAGTCTTTATAAAACATTCAACATGAAATATATTGGATTGATAAACACAAGTTTGTCAATGTTAGTGAATAGCTCACATTGCCAATCATCTTTGCTCCAAACCATGCCGAATCCGCGCCATATGGAGGAGGTATGACTGTGATTCTGTCTGACAGGTTGGGATCAACCAAGGCATGAAGTTCTTTCTCTAATCTCTCTGAACCAGAGTGATCACAGAAGTAGCATTATTAGAACTTGTTGCTAGTATCTCATCACCATGTGTTCTCAGTAAGTTTTTAGTTCAATTTCATTTTTCAGCTCTGTTATAAGGATTTAAAAGATAGAATGCAACAATTAAAGGGATATTTACCTGCCAAACCTGGTAAACATGCACTGCCCCCACATAAGACTACGGTCTTGAACCAATTCGTGTCCGCGGTTAATTCTGCAGAATGGCAATGGTCGATGCACAGAGCAACGGCCTGGTGCAAACCCATTGCTCGTCTGTAAAACAAGTGCGAAATGTGCTTAAGCTACAATTGAGCAAAAATCTTGAAGAAATAAATAAGATAGTGACTAAGAACTCTCTAGATGTTGAATGAAATATTTGTCCATAGATAAATGTAGATGAAGATTTTCATTTGAATTTTAAACTGAATCCCATATTTGTCCAACAAAATGTCCTCATCCTTTTCAGAAAACATCATGATGAATCAATCTTTTTTGGATAGAAAGATGAAGGATCAAATTAGAAGCTTAATAAAATCCTATTCATTTTTTCGAGACTTTGAAGCAATGATTGAGTTGTCTCTATTTGACTTCAAGGTCATCGATTCAAGTCATGGAATCAGCCACTGATACAACTATCAATTAGGCTACCTAGATTACACTCTTTGCATGCGGCTGTTCGAACTATACATTAAAGAGGGTCAGAGGGATGCTTATGGTGCTCTTTTTCTTTGTTGATATTTGTTGACATATCTACTAAAATTAAAAAATATTGGCACTAACAAATGGCTCAACTATAAGCTTAGGTAACAAAACCCAAGTTCATTCAAAGCACCAAAAAAAGGAAGAAAAAATAAATTGCAATTTAAGTTTTATTTTAGATGATTGAGATGCATTTTTCCTATAATGAAACTGTTGAAACGGTATTGTAAGAAAGTACGAAAACTTACACTCCGGCAAGACGTGGCTGGAATAAGATCTCTCCGGTTTGAAAGCGCTCTTTTTTAAGTATAAACCATCCTTCTCCTGCAGCTTCAAATGATGCTTGTGTATCTTTAGATAGCTCTGCTTCATAATCAATAGCAACATAGCATAGCTTCTGTTACCATGCAACCAACAAAATATCAGACAATAACACTGAGATTATTTCAATGTAGAAGTAGTCCCTCTCACCACACTGCAGAGAAAAATCATATGAAAGGGGGAAAGAATAATGAAAGTCACAAAAGAAATCAGCAATCCTATTCCTGTTCCGTGCATTTAATTACTCATAAACAAAACTCAACTCCACCTGAATTGTTAATTTAACCTTGGTCTTATGGAATCATATATAGGAATACATTACATTGCTCTTCTAAAATTCAAGCAAAAACAAAAAGGAATGGTATTAATAGTTTAGTACCTCTTTCAGCATTCGAACAGTGTACATTGATTCAAAACTCATGTTATTCTGTTGCATTTGTTCTCTAAGGAATCCAGTGAGCTTTAGGGCTCCCAACCCCACAACCTCCACACCCACTTTTCGCATCACTTTGCCATTTAAAACTGTAAAACAAACCATTTAGATATGCTTCGGACAAAAACTTTATACATCACGATGCAAGAGGTGATTATTAAGAATTGACTACCTCTTAAAGCCACTAAGGCAGCAGATTTCAAAGGTACTTCATGCAAGAAATTCATTGTTATACATAAACTAGAAATTTAGAGAGAGAGATATGAGGAAAGAAGTTACAGAACATACTTGGAACAACAGATGTGACTTGAAAACCTATATTCACAACTATTCCAGAAGTTTGTTTGGCAGCAAAAAGAGCTAGAACTGCCTACATTTGCAAAAGCGAAATATACAATTAAAAACATTAATCGTAAAATGGAACCGGATTGCAGTTCTTTTCATTTTTTTTATTCTTTATTTTAGTACTATCAAAAGTTACCTGATTTAGAGCACAAACAGCAGGAACATTCATGTCAAACAGGGCAGTATAGATTGCTTCCTTAAGCTGCCGCCTTGAGGCTTTGGCTGATTCAGTATCTGCAATGAGAAACATATATAACAAATATTTCACTTGGGTGATGACATATAAAAAAGTGTGTTGTATAAGCTTCTTCTTTATCTACAATATTGACCTGGATAGATTGCAACTCATAACAGCTTTTGAATATAAAAGCATCAAAAACAGTATATCATGTTTGCAGCCCATTTTTCATTTTTCTTTCAAATTCCAAAACAATGGAAGAAAATCATAAAATGTAACTGACCGTCATAGTGGCATATTGGTATAGAAACAACAACTGGTTGAGAACTTGGTTTCGCCTTCATCCTGCGAGAAAGCAACAAATATATTATACAGATTAGACATAAGTAGCAATATTTCTATCAGCAGCATACTAATCATCACCGAAGCATAATAAATTACTCATTTATCAGCAGTGAATTATTGCACCAAGAATGACTTGCACCTGCTATAAATAGTCCAAAAAAAGTGTCTGAGTCTGGTGTATATTGGCGTTTCCACATTACCAAATTCCTGCATATCAAATTCCCAAACATATATTAACCTTTTAAATACCATGTAAGCAGCAATGTTGAACCTTGCAATCATTTGTTTCAAACCAAGATAGCCTTACCAGAAAGGTCGCCGACCGCCATGATGGACAAGGGAGTGTGCTCCAACCATATTTGCAATAGCCAGAACCACCTGGACAAGAAGAAAAAGAACACCAACTAAGTAACCACATTAAATATGACAACAAAAGCAAGCATACACTCAAGCAAATTGCGAGACTCACCATCAATGATAACAGAACAAGGCAGTCTTGCACGCTGGCCATAAACTTGCTTGAATGACACAGATGGCATCTCAGCAACTGAGGTTCTGCAGTTGCAAATGCATTTGGATAATAGTTAAAAATTACAACCATAGTACACAAAAGTAGTTAGTTACTAAACGAGTATAAAATACACGTTGAAAATGAGTTAATAAGCACATGTGCTAACACAAATATATAATAACAATTTGGTGGGTGGAAACTCAAGTGCAATCGACTTCACGTGAAAATTGATACTTGAGAGCCATGATTTGACTGATTTGACTAAATTTTTATCTAACAGGCTCTCAGATATCAACTTCACGTGAAGTCGATTTCACCTAATTTTTCACCCAATTTGGTGACTATTTTTGGTATGTACGCAGAAATCATATTATTGTTCAAACGAATAAAAATGAAAAAAATTCTAGAAATCGAATTTAGTATCGTACTTTCTACTTAATTATCTAAATATTCCAAAACAAATTCTATCAAATACATCAGTCTCCCACTAAAATCTAGAATTCAACGCCAACATGAAGATACGACAACTCATTTCCTAACCTCTAACCAAGCATGAATAATATCACTATCGCAGAGCAAAACAGCGCATACAAAATCACCAAACAAAGATAATCACAACGATTTGTAATCCATAGTTCCAAGATGGAAGGTGCGTTACTCACGGAAGAGGAAGAAGAGGGTAAGCAGAGGCCAGAAAAGTCTCGGAGAAAAGCACGGAATCCCATGGCTGAGGATGGTGGACCTCAAGAAAGTGGGCCCAGAGTTCGTTATCGGAGATGAGGGATCGCCACTTTCTGTTAACCACGCTGAGCTGAGCGGCCTGCTTTGGGCCCAATAACCGTACGATCTGCATCACAATCTCGTTTGGAAGTGATTCCAGCAACGAACCTGAAGAAGCAGCAGCTTCGGATGAGGGTCGGGGGTTGTTATACGACGCCGTTTCACTGCAAACGCATAGTTTTCTGAAGAGTGTTGCCATCATGGTTTGTGTTTCAGAGTCAGAGGAGTGTGGACTTGCAACTTGCAACTTCCGAAAAATCATGAAAGCGGTTAGCTCTTTCAGTACTTACATTTTATTTCTTCCTCTCCTCGCTTAACACGTGGCAGAAATAAGATAGGAAGAGTTTCAGGTATACGGAGAATACGGTGTTCCAATTATTTTAACTGTTGATTTTAATTATAAAAACGGTTAAAATAATTAGAACATCGGTGTTCTCCGGTACACCTGATAACTTTCCAATAAGATATGAGTAAATAGTTAAATTAGTCTCAGAAAAATGATTCGTTTTTTAACTTGTTCTTCTAAATATTTTTTTAATCAAATTCGTTTTTTAAATATTTTAAATTAGTCATGTAAATCATTTTGCCACTTTTTTTTATGGTGTCAAAATTTGTTAAGGTAGCACATTAAATGACACTACAACACACTTTTAAAAGTTTCAATTGACTATTAATATAATAAACGAAAAAATTTGAGGTATTGAAATTCATCAAGATTGATTTGATCTAATTTCTTAAATTAACCATGTTAATAGTCAATTAAGATTACTAAGTATGTGTTGTGATATTACTTAACGTACCACATCAACAAACTTTGACACCGTTAGTAATAAAAATGACAGAAAAACTAATATAATTAATTTAAAATCTTTAAATGATGAATTTGATTAAAAAAATCTTTTAATATTTAATTTGAAGAATGAGTAATTTTTCAAGTAGTAATTTGATTATTTATTCAATAAAATATCATCAAATCAAATGGAGTGCAATTACCTTCACATAAGATTAATAGTTAGAACTGTTGGATGATTTGTATAATAATTCTTAATTATCAACTTTACAAAAAAATTATTTACATATAAAGTTTTACTTTGAAAAAATTCTTTTTGAATTATATTTGACTGAAAAAATATGAAACTAGTTTATAATTCGAAACTAATAATTTTAAGCTAAAAAGTAATTTATAAACAAAAAAATAATTTTTATAGTAGATGATTATAAGCAAAAATTTAGTTTTTAAATTATAATAATGATATCAATCTGACTTTATAAGTATTAAATATCAAATAATGTAAATAATCCTTTTATACCTATTAAGTATTAAATATCAAAGAATGTGTGTGTAAGTGAATGCACATTATTAGCATTATTTTAATCTCTTAGGTTAATAACAATGAGTCAATGATATGATAGTTTTTAGAGATTAAAAACCACTCAAACCATAGAAAATGATAAAAATTATACTTCAATTTTTGTTGTGGATATTAATATTACTTTATTACTATTTTTGTAAAAAAGTAAAGAAGAAACAAAAAGTTTAACTATCATGTATTAGAATATATATTAAAGTTATTACTTATTACTAATAAAAGTTTTTGAGAATTTTAATTTTAATAAATAATAAAAAAATTTAATTAATAACTTCAAGTTGTGCATTAAACCAAAAAAATATATAAAATAAATAAATAAAGTATCTCTCCAATTTTTCGCAATCCTTCGTGTTCTGTTTCGAATTTGAGGTAACTATCTCTATTCTCCTTCTTTTATTCTACTTTGGCATTCTTAATTTCCCTCTGTAGTTAAAATTTCAAGATCAAGTTCTTCTCTTTGTGTCATTACCAAAAGAGAATTTCAAACTATTAACAGAAATTGTTCCTTTTTTTTTCTTGGTGGCCAAGTTAACTCAATCTCTTAGTTTACCCTCTTCCGTTTCCTTAACTTCAATCTATTTATGCTTTTTGGGTTCAAATAATTAACATTCTCTCTTACTCTCCATCGATCACCCCAAAAAACCCAATAAAGTTCGTTTCTTTTTTGTTTTCTTAGCTAAATTCTTTCATGGAAGAAGACCAAGAGTCACACCCACAAAAGGGTCATCATCAACAAGATGACAATTACCAAAACAACCCTTTTGATGATGATCAATTCAAGCCTAGCAACAAGAAGTTATGCATCAAGTTCAAGGTCACAAACACAACAGAAGAAGCTCATAACAACAAGAAGATCAGGAAGAATGAGCATGATCTTGATCATAATGTGTGCCTTTTGTGCTATAAATCATTTGGTTCATGTAAAGCTCTAGCTGGACACATGAGGGTTCATGCCTTAAGCACCAAGAAATTAGTTCGTGATGATGCTAAACAAGGAACAACAAAGGACTCAAAAAGTTCCAAACTTTCGCTTACCCTTTTGAAAGGTTGGTCTGTGACAGCCAAGAGAGGCAGAAAAGGTATATCCTTTGGTGAAAAATCAGGTTCTGTTGGTGTCAATTTGGAATATGACAATGATGAGATTGAGATGCAAGAAGCAGCCAATGAACTAATGCTCT
Organism: Arachis ipaensis; assembly: GCF_059453495.1. NCBI lineage: Eukaryota > Viridiplantae > Streptophyta > Magnoliopsida > Fabales > Fabaceae > Arachis > Arachis ipaensis. Next base: position 635,126 of record NC_142436.1, read on the forward strand.
TAGCTACCGGATTCAATCACAAATGCGAAGATTTCTCTAAGGTTGGTGTTGATCAGGTTGAGTTGTTGCCAGTTTCTGGCATCAAGGAGCTGAAGATTGAAGAGAAGAAGCCATTAAGTCATGAAGAGGGGTTTGCAACTGTTTGGGGTTCTCAGGCTTCTAATGGCAGCATTGTTAGCATTAATAAGAAGAAGAAATGGATAAAAAAAATGAAGTTAACTGAATTAAGAACAGCTGAGGAGAAGAAGAAGGAGGATTTGGATAATGGCTCGGTGAAAAGGAAATTAAGAAAATCAAATAACATTCAGAAGATTATGAACAATGAATCTAAATCATGTTTTGTGTCTGCCACAGAGAAAGTAGCAGGATTAGTAGTGAAGGAAGAACATCAAGTCAGTGTTGTTGTTGATGAATCTCATGAAAATGGGAATGAGAATTGTCCCAAGATTTTGAGTTTTGATCTTAATGAGGTTCCAACTATGGATGAAGAAGGTGATACTTTTCAATCAGAGTTATTTATGGCATCATCATCATCATCATCTAGTTATGCTTCTTCCCAAAGTTCAGTTACTCATTGGTGAGTTTAATGTTTCAATGTTCTGAAGATTAAAGTATTAGATTCTGATGTTCCAATTGGTTTTTGTCTTAGTCTCAAGTCTTTGGACACTTGCAAGTGAAACCATTAGTCATAATAGATAAGGAACCATCATGGTTGTTTCTTTAGTTTTTTGGTAGGGTCATAAAGGTCTTTGTCTTTATGTGTTTTACTTCATTCATGTGAAGCATGATGTTTCAGCAAGTTTGTTTTGAAGGAAAACAACCAAATAGGCCTAAAAGCTTAAATGCAATTTGACAATACCTTTTTCATTGTTACAAATTATTAGATAATCATTTAACCATTATCACTTTCTTTGTGGATTATTTACTTGTGGCCCCTTTTTTTTTTTGTATTAGTGCCTAATTAAACTTTGTTTAACTTCATTTTAAATTCTCTAGTGCCTAAATGGCATTCTTATTTTCACACTAGTATTTAAAAATAAAGATAATAAAAGGAAGAAAACAAAAAGAAGGAGGAAAACATAAAATTACATGAAGGATTTATCCTAGACTTGTTCTTACTATTTGATGATTAATATCCTCTCAAATTTTGCGCATAAAAATGTCTATAAAAAGGATGAAGACAAAAATAAACAATTCTCAACTTGAAATAATTTTTATTGTCAATTTTTGTCCATTCAAAAATTTAAAAACTACAAATCCAAAATCCATGCAGGTCGATTATTAGTTTATCACAAATTTATCCTAATTATTAATACCATAACTATTGTACTTTCAAATTAGAGGAATAGGACAAAAATGTCTTACAGCCCGTTTGGGAAGTAGTAGAAGCTACCTTTTTTTTTAACTTTTTTTTTTCACGCAAGGTCTGCTAGAAGTATTGGCCTTCCACCATCATTCCACCATCATTCTCACTCAATGTTCCAAACTTCACCATTTTCACGTAATGATTCATGTGATGGAAGTATTGATCCTCCATCACCATTTTCATTTTAGACAATATTGCATCTGAACAACCTACTACATATATTCCTTCTAAGTATTTTTTTTTATCATTTTATCACTCTATTTTTTATTATTAAATTTGTATTTAACTGTGGTATGAAATTTCAGTTTTAATTTTATTTTTTTCACATGTGATTTTATAACTTGTTATTATTTTCATAGTTAATTATAGCAAGTTCTTGACCTCAATAAAGGAGAAGGAAGTTCTAATAGGAGTAAAAAAATAAAAAACAGCAACAAAATATACATTGACACACATTTTATATTTATTTTTTATTTTCACCTATCATATCATACACAATATTAGTGATTAGGTTATGTAAAATCAACATTCGATATTGGAAAGTATTTGTTATCATTGTTATTTTAATATTCATTCTCTTCTGTAAAAAAATTTTATTTTTTGAGTTATTTATCCAAACACTACAACTTTAAAATAAGTACTTTTATAACTAAAAATCCAAACACAAAATAACTTATTTATAAGCTGAAATTAATAAAGTTCTTATGCTTTAAGCTCTTTTTCCAAAAGAACTTATTTAAGTTATTTATCCAAACTGGACCTTATACTCTTATGGATGATATTGAAGCCTATTTTCGTAATTTCCAAGACATAAACCAAACTATAGGCAAAGAAATGGAAACCTCTTGGAAGTAACTTAATTTGTTCTGAATTGAGCCATTGGAAAGAGTGGTGTATTTGAATGTGCAAAGTTAAAAATATAAGGAAAAAAAAATGAAAAACTTCTGAAAATTTATTTCATTTGAAGTAGCTCAATTTTTTTTTCCATGTCAAAGTAGTTCTTTCACAATCCATTTTATGTTGTAAACTGTTAAGCATTTATTCTAGCACAAATTTGAAGTTCTGAAAAGAAAAACACTTGATATTCAAAGAATAGTTTATAGAAGTAAACAAAATGAGATTAGCATACATAATGAGACTGAAATTTAAGATTCAAACATAGAATCTTCTGAGAATGAACACAGTGAAGGTAACTAAACTCCTCGGATTCATGTCGGAGCAACGACAGCAGAATCAATTGATAACCGGGAGTCAAAAAGTAAAAAAACCAAGATCAATAATATGAACTGTAATGAAAATAAAAATGTGAGCTTACACACACTTCTCTCAATCATACAAGTTTCCACAACTGCTATGATGTCACCAAAATCTTCAATTTTGTTAGGAACTTGCACTTGAATTCTAGATAGTGATCCTTGCTTCTCCAGTGTCTTGACAGAGACTGAATTCGCATCGGCGAGGTACTCATCCTTGGAATCTTCCGATTTGCTCAATGCCTTGAGTTCCAAGGAAGTTGAAGCAGATAACAGAGGTTGGTTCCAAATGTCACCAAATTTTTTCACTTCTGAAGGAGAAAAGAATGTTTCTTAAGAAGCATGCAAATCAAAATTTTTACAATGTTAATTACATAGTAGTAAGAATCAAAGAGAAGCAAACCTTGTTCAAGTGCTTCCTTTGCAATCTGAAGGCTATAAATGGACTCAGTTAAAGGATCCTTGGCCTCAAAAGATTGATGATACTCCATTTGTTCATCCTTTAACTTCTCCATTACTGCATAGTTTTGTAACCACCAACTTAACTTTGAGACATAACTCTACTCTTCTTTTAATAACTGTCTCTAGAAATTTTGATTGTAAATTGTTTTTAGCACAAAACATTTATCCAAAACAATCCTCTAGTCCTACACTACAATTAAGGTTCTCATTAATAGTCACAATAAAGATGCCTTGCTTAAAGTTGGAGTTCCTTGAATCACACTCAATCTAGAAATGAGAATTTTATCCTTCTCCCCTTTTCAACTAGATTTTAGTTCAGGGTTTTTATTTTTATTTTTTTCCCCCTAAAGAGTAGAATTGGATGAAGAATGAAAATTTTCACTAAATTTGTAGAGAATAATATATTTTTTGACTTTTTCTGTAATAAAAAAAATTACAATCTTCATTTTATTTAAAGATGCAATGCATCATATCATTATTCTCCACTATAAGACAATGCTATAATAAACACCAAGTCTTTAACATAATTTAATATCAACAATTTCCATTAAATGTACATTTCACTTATTTTAGTGTATCATTCATCATGGAAACAATTAAATAAATTCTTCTAGTTATATATATTACTATTGAGATTTTGTATTTTAATTATTTTACCAATTTTATTTATTATACTACTAACATATCGTATAATATTTTGTATTTTCATGTGATATTTGTTTACATATCTCACATTATCTATTTGCATGATAATTAAATACACCAATAATTACTTTTTGGGGGTAATATTCTTAAATGTTGTAAAACAAAACAATGACAGTAATCGTACAATCAGTAATCAGTAATGGATTTCAATAGATGAGTTATAACTTCTAATTCAGGAAAAAAAAAATTTCTTGTTCCTACACGAATGAATTCCCCTTGACAAATAGAGATGGTATTAGAGACCTGCAAAATATGGAATACTCTCTAATCTAAATCATGTTCTCAGAATGAGAATGAAACAAATAAAATAGCATTTAAGAATACAATAATAATAAATAGAAGAGAAAATTTGGAAGCAAAAATAGTTGAAAACTTTTGCACACTACTAACAAATATATCATTAATTAACCACAAGAAACCCCTTTTTTTTACCAAAAATGTATAAGCCATATGCGGATTTGAACCACCATTCACCAAACACCAATACCCAAATAAATGATCAATGGCATGCAATTTGCAAACTATATAAGCATAAATTATTTTTATGCAGCAATCACAATAAATAATCAAAGGTACAAAAGGGGTCGCTAATCAACTTTTGGGTACTGGCTTTTTTTTTCCTTTTCTTTAGTATTTTCCAAATTTTTCAACCACTTTTTTCACTTTTTGGGGGGCCTTTAAGACTCGGCTCGTCATGCATGCTGATCTTTCACCAGATATGTGGTGTTGTTCAGCTTTAGTCAATCCTTGCATAATCTTTTCTTGCGCGAGATGTTGGTGGCATGCTTGAAACCGGAGGATTCATTCTTCGCCCTATAACGATTCAACTCAAGTTAGAGATTATAGATATAGTTGCATGGTAATAGTCTCTTACTATAAGAATAGCATACTATATACCCCATGTCATGTTGTTGGAGAATGAGCTATTCCTGGGAGAGCGTTGGCCTACACTACCGAAACTAGGAGGAGGAGGTGCAACCTTAAGCTGATTCCAGTCGCCACTCTGGGGAGGTCTACCATGTGGAAACCTTTGAGTAGGTTGGTGACCGAATCGGCTTGGAGAATTTTGTAAAACATGAGGTATATAATGAAAAGGCTTTGACATGTATTGAAGATCATGATGCATTGGAGAGCTACCCATCTCACCAGAAAATGCTTGACCTGATGCGGGTATTCTGAGGCATACAGATAATATAATATATTTAGATTTTAACTCGATAGCAATTGCAAGAGAAGACAATATTATATGGATTTCTCCCTAAAAGTTTACAAATAAAATTTCAAGAAATATTAATGTTCTGATAGTTTTATGACCATAAGAGTTTACCCTCTTAAAAGTAATGTTATAAGGAAATTAGATCAATAAAAAAACCTTCAACCAAATCTTTGACCATGGAACCACTCATCAGCACGTCAAACAAAATCTGTACATGGGATAATACAAAAACTGAGGAGCAAGCAAAGCTAATTTGAGAAACATTCTGCAGCAGACAACTCACCTCTGTACGATCATTGGAGAGCTTGTACTGGTTCCATGGTTCAACCTTCCCAATCCAACCCACGGTTCCGTGGAACCAAGACTCATGCTTCTAGAAAAATCATTTGTCAAGGAACTTTCATCTGCACCATCATCTTGCAGTAGTAGTTCATCACTGAAATTAAGTTAAAGTTGTTCAGTTCATGTTATAATATCTTGTGTTGCTGTTAAAAATAATAATAATAATAATAACATACTCTTTTATAAAAAAAATTACATTTCAATTTTAATTCTTTTAGAAAAACCAAATCAAAATATCTGTCAGGGAGCTAAAAGTATACCTATAATTAGGATCCCAATCTCCAGGATCAGGCATGCCTGAATCTGCATTGTCATGAGCCAACTCTGTTGACTGCACTGCCAAATTCGAAGATAACCCTCCACTTCCTCGCTGCTTCCAGGTTCCAGGATTCATATTTGACTGCACGTAAGACGGGGAGCTGCCAAAGGCTTGGGATGTTCCCTCGGGAAGGCTTGAGTTGTCAGGACCTTGTCCTTGCCAATGTGAAGAAAATACTGTTTCTTGAGGTTGAGGACTTCCCGAATATCCCCAGTTTTTCCGTCGATTAAATTGGCTAACTGCAGGTGTCTTCCCTAAAGGTGATCCATGAGTGGTTCCTCTCGCTGGAGATGTAGGTCCATAGTGTCCGGGAGAACCAACTTGACCAAAGGAACTAGGCGGAGTGAACTGAGAGGGGCTGGCACCAAGAGGCATGGGGGTAAAATTTCCTGCTGAAGGGCTTATACCGAGCCCACTCCCGGGTTGATACTTAACTCTCCTCCGAGCATCAGGACTATTTCCAAGCATTGCCATACCACCTTGGTTATGCATGTTCATACCAGATGGACCAACCGGTGAATAGTAAGGAAACATGTTACTATTGTCTCCATAACTTCCATAGCTGCTACCAAGCCCAATGCTCTCATTATAGCTCCCATGGCTTCCTACGCTACCATAACTATTAGAAGGAGGATACTGCATCATCTGAAAATGTGCGTTGCTATAGATCGAAGCTCTATTTTTTCCTGGAACCTGGATCGATTACATATAACAAAATAAAAGTAAAAAATGAAAAATAATTATTTCTGAACTGAAAATGGTGTACATTACTCCGAATTCTGTAGTAGCCGAATTGAAGAGAGTAAATAGGAGTTTCCATTAGAGGCTGCATGACCACTTTAGAGAAGTATGTCTCGGGGAGGAGAGATGGAAGCTTTGCTATATTGTTTTTTTTTTCTTTCATCTGCCTAATCTTTTGTTTAAGTTGGTGACAATAATTGTGTTTCACCCTATTAATGTATTCTTCGATGAAATGCACTCAACTTCTCTACAGATATTAAGGCAGTAATATTTACAAAAGTAGCAGGCTCACATTAGGTGATAGGCCAGCAGCAAACCAGTGCCCTCCACCTGGATGATTATCCACCTTGACAGTTTGAACCACCGGCTAAACAGAAAAATAAGATGTATATTACATGAGGTAGATATTAGAATGAAAATATAGTAACAACCAGACAAATTAAATGGCAGAGTTAATTTAAGTCAAATATTAAAAGTATAACCTACTACCTTATGAGAAAAAATAGATCCTTTAGGATTGGAAGTTACTTACCACACGAGGGGTCTCTGGGGGAGGCTGATAAGGTTGTGTAAAAGGCTCTCCAGTTACAAAAGGGTGTTTTGAGGCCTAAAGGAACATAAATTAACAATCTAAGGACTTACAGATTAAACTTCACATCAATACAAGCCGAACTTTAGTTTGAAAATGAGTCAAGCAGGGGTAATGGGACAAAGGGAATTTACCTGGAAAGGTGACCATCGTTTCGCAGGATCGAACTCAACAAGTCCTCTCAAAAAATCAATAAGAGCCAATCTTATTTGACTTTCTGAAACAAGTTTGCACAACATCCCTTAATACTGTCAATTTTGATGCAAGAAATAAAATATAAAATATGGACATATATGGTTGAATAAAACAAAACAGCAAAATCATGCTGTGCATGCATTTCCAGCCTCTGGCTTTTACCAAATTATGGAAAAGCTAACCTTTGACAATATCTTCCTTGGGAAGGTTTTTCCTATAGGGATAGTTTGTAACAATTGCTTCAAGGTTCATATGATTAAAATACTCCTTTCCAACAGTTGGCTTCTTCAATTCTCTCTGAACAAAATCAGAAATGTAATGATAAACATCTAACCTTAAGAAAAAGCGGGGGAGCGGGCGCAGGCAAATGAAAACATTTAGAACCATTTTCTACGAGAGATGTGACAATGTTAGTTTTGGAGAAAACATCCTAAAATAGATAAAAAGAAGCATGTAAAACTTACAACTTCATACTCTTCCTCCGTCAATGCTTGATAAACACTTCTTCCATTTTTGGAACCCTCACTAATCTCTATGCTCTGGAGACTTCCAATACACTTGAAGAATTTACTTGTGTTTTTGGCCTCCCTCAATACATAATCAGGTGGCTGTCCTCTGCAATATATTCACAAAATCTAAAATCTTATTCAAAGCAGGGAAACAAAGGAAGCTAACTGATTTGCATACTAGAACAAAATAAAATTGTTTAGGCTTTATTCTGGCTTGTTCTTTATTTAAAGAAATTGGCATGCGCTGTTATATAGTTGAGAGACAGTAACTATGTAAGATGTTACTAGCATCCCATTTGCTTTTGGCATAGAAAAATTGAATATAGTAGGATAAGTAAGGAGAACCAAAGAGAGAAAATATCTATAAAAAAAAAAAGATCAAATAAGAAGAAAGAGGTATAAAGTGGTTAGAGAGGAAGATACGCGTTATATATAACCCGTTAGTTGTTTTTGCTCTTGTATAGAGTAATTCTTATCCTCTATCTTTTATTATTCTTCTCTTATTCTCAATGAAATTCTTCTTTTATAAAAATAAAATAAATGAATAAATAAAAAGAGTGATATTCTCTGAAATCGGAATCTCAAATGGGGTAATTCCTTTATAATTTGAGTTCCTAATCAATCCTTTCAGTCCTACACACTATCTTGAAGACCTAATTATATTTCAGAGTAACCTTATTGCTACCGTTTGCTGTCAATTTGGTGTTCAAATGTAGGACCATTCTGTTTCCATATGATTGCTGAAAAGACACTGTTAAATGAATATAAATACTTGAATTTTATTTTTGACCATTTATCTTTTTGGCTGGATATATATAAGTTCGACGGACAAAGGAAGAAAATATGTTGTTGATATCATATTTTTTCTACACATATATTGGAAGCACCAGATATAAAATATGCATCCAACTTGAGAGATAGAAGCATACCCAAGTATTTCAATCATCCGCCTCAAAAGATCAAATTCTGAAGCCCCGGGAAATAATGGTAATCCAAGAAACAATTCAGCCACTATGCACCCAAAGGACCACATATCAATAGCTGTTGTGTACCTTTTAAGCGTTAAGGACAAATATGAAGCAAAGAAGAGTATCTCAAAATAATCTGACAAGGTAATCATTAAAAAACAACCTTCTTCCAAACAGTATGCAATAAGGTTTTCAGGCATGCAATCAATTTAAACAAAAGCATGCCTCTCATGTACAAAGGACTGCATGTTCTAATTACCATTACGAATTACAACACTTGCGGATATCAACAAATTAGCCAAATTCTTTAACACACACCCTGCCCCAACAAAGCCCCAACTATGGCTACCCCATCCGTAAACAAGGAAGGAAAACATGTAACGTGTAACTCTAAAATGTTCAATTGCTTCCCAATCTGAACCCACAGTATGCACGAGTTTGACATCGTCGACACAGACCAAACTATAGCTCCAAATGCTAAAGCACAACCTCGACTTTGGTTAAAAACGTTCAATGCAAATACTTAGCCAATCAAACACAGGTATCACACTGCAGCAAGAAGCAGCAGCAAAAGAAAAAAGATAGAGCAGTGAAAAGAAACATCAAAAATTGAAAAACCATGAGGAAAAAAGTTTCAACAACAAATTTCATTGATTAGGATACTGATATCCAAGAAGAACCTCAGGGGATCTGTAATATCGACTCTGCATAAAAAGGGAAAGATTGTAAGTACCAGACAACTATAATTACAACAGGAAGGATCAAAACGGCTATGTTCAACAGTAAATGTAAACCTGAATATAGGAGTAAACAGTGCGGTTTTCCATGCATGCTGATCCAAAGTCAATAATTTTGATTTCTGCTGGCTTCACAGTGCTACACATGAGACACAATTTCATTAAACCACAAGATGAAATAGCTACAACACTCATTTCATTATGTACACCACGTAAAAAACCAACCTTGTACATAAAAGAATGTTTTCTGGCTTCAGATCACAATGAATAATGCCAGCATCCTTTAATAGAGCCAGTCCACATAAAATCTTAAAAATATAAATTAAAAAAAAAAGATTATGGTAAGATATCAAAGCCAGCGGAAGATAAAGCATAAAGGTCATTCAGAGATTTGACATACCTGCTTAGAGAATAGCTGAACAATGCTAAGCGATAATCCTCTGAAATGATTCATCTTGATAAGCTCATACCTATATGGCTACAATGTCAATACCAAAATATGCAACAAGATAACAAATCCAGAATTGTAATATTGCAAAATCCATCAAATATTTTAATCCAAAATTTCAACTGGAACTTGAACACCAATCATGCTTTACATGCATTTTCAATGATCATAGCAGGACAGATACTAATGGGAATAGAAGTCCAGAAGGACCAAAACTTACAAGTTTGTGTCCAGTAGTTCAAAGCATATGCACAAATGCCGTTGATACACAAAATAATCATATATACGAACAATATGATGCTTATCCTCAGGATCATACTTCTTATTTAACTGCAAGAATGAAATGATATATCAAATTAACTTCTCTTGGTTGCATTTTAAAGAAAATAATTACAATTAAAAAAAATCATAATATGATACGTTACCGTCGTCAATATAGTTACTTCAACCAGTGCCTGTTGATAGTATGCAGGTTGATTTTTAATGATCTTCACAGCAACAAAACTGTTGGTATCTGAATCCCAGCACTTCGCCACTTGACCAAATGTCCCATGGCCAAGAAGATCTTTGACAATATATCTGCAATATCAGAAAGCCAATTCATAAAAGACATGCTGATATTACTAGGTGAAGGGCAACATGACACGCTTGCTATCAACTACCAATCTGTCTGCACTCTGTATTGATTTTGATATTCAAATAAACATAAAGCGTAAAGGAAAGAAATATTTATGACAAACCTTTTATTTTTCTCTACATGGACCAAGACAAAATTCACTGTCAGAATAAGATCTGAGTTTACATTATCATAGCCATCATTAAGCACTCCAATTGATGGACTCGTCAAAAATCTTTTTGGATTTAGATCTTCAGAATATTTAAACTTTGGATTGCATGTTTGATATGTTTCAACTATCTCCTTGGTCAATCTTGCCACCAACTGCAAAATACAAGCAAAGCCAAAGCTCCGAACAGTCAGATATTATTGGGCACAAGATCATGTATCAATTGATGACAAAAAAACACAAGTTAGTAATTTTTAATCGCCTAGCTTGACGAGTGATGATAATGAAATCACTTGCTAAATCATACCATAAGTTATCTAGACAAATTGAAAAAGAAATATTATTAGAATAGAAGAGAATATAAAGATAAGCCATCATGGCATATATACAAAAGGTAAAGGTAAAACATAAAAAGCATGTAATAAGGTATGCTAGTCTCTTTGCATATTAGCTAAAGAAACTCCAATGGCCATTGAACAGCCCAAGTTCTGAGCACCAAGAGGAAGTCAAAAAATATAATCGTATCCCAAATGAAATCAATATTAAAAAAATATTAAAAACCCTAGAATTTCTTTCCGATCATATGCACCAAAGCACCGCAAACACTGCGGACTACCATAGAATCTTTACTTTTTTATGCAAGCCAGAACTTCAATTAGTGAGGAGAAACTTATGCAAGTCTATAGGGCAAACCAACAAGTCTCAAAGATACCAAAAAGCCCTGTTTTGGATGAAAGCAATTCTTTTTCTCCCATAATCTAAACATTAGACACAGAGTAAACTAAGGTTGAATTTTTTAATCACCGTCACTGAAAAGGAAACTAAAATTGAACTAGGACTGTGCAGATCCCACTACTTCTTCCATAGGCCATACCAAAGCACAACCCCAAAAATTAACACAACTGCTAGCAGAGCCCACAAATTCCATATGAAAGCTCAATATTTCTGACATTGCTCATCCAAACATAGGCATGATCCCCTACAAACATTGGAGTATTCAACCTTCTACATTTTCTGCTCTCCTTGTCATTGAGCTTAGAAAGAAATTGCAGCGACATCCCATTAACCCCATCATTCCAAATCAAAGTTTTGATACCATTTATACATGGCACCAAATTGGCAAACACTGTTGCATTGACATCACACTAAAACACCTGCTGCTGTTGATATTCGACGGATACTAGACTCAATTTAGGAGGAAGGTGCGTATATACTCATAAATGAGAAAGGTGGAACAAAAAAAAGAAAGGCTAAGATGCTGCAAAACATTGCAGGTCTCCTTCCTCCCCACCTAAAGCCTCCAATTCCTCACTCAATAATTACATGGCCCCTAAAGGATCCTTCATAAACATTTCAAATTTGCTTCCCAATGTGATGCTACTTGTGAGCCAGCATCTTGCCTTGGCATGCACAAAGAGAACTAGAGTAATCAAACCATGGCACTTGATAATGAACATGAGTACAAAGATTTGCACCCTAAATAAAAGCTATAGCTCTTAGTCTAGTAGCATTTGTGAGTTTGATTCCTATAGCATTCTACATTGGGAAGGCCTAACAGGGCCAACAAGAAGTATTAAAGCTACATTCAAGAGTTTGATTCCTATAGCATTCTACTGTGGGAGTCGCAAGGCCTAATGGACAATAGTCCGATTGATTGGATAGTAGATTCTCAAAAACCCCTTAACTATGCAATGTAGGTGTTAGAGTGGATTTTCTGTTATGGACAAACATCTAAACTCACGTCCATTATATGGTCAATGTCAGATTGCATCTACTTGATAATGTTCTTAACCAAAAGTATTTACAATTTAACTAAAAATCGCAACTTTTGACCTAGTGATATACACACAGTAAGTTAACAGTTAATTAAGCTAATTCAAACAAAGCACATCTATGACATCTAACTATGATTATAAGGGAATAACTTTCAAACACAATCATTTAAAAGATCCAAAAAGAAACTTACAGGCTTCCTCACTGTCACTGCCACTCTCAATCTCTGTGGCCTTTGAGCTGTGGCTTCTTCACCCTGTGGTGGCCCATAAGGAGCAAACACAGCCCGGCTCGGACGCCATCCGGAAGACACCGGCAACCGCGAAGCTGAAGGCGATGATGATGATGCAGCAGTTTCATTATTCCGAGGTCTAGCCTCATCCATGACACAGCAAGAAAAAGACCACCCTCAAAGATTAAAGAACAAAAGCTCCTCCAAACTCAAAGATTCACTTTCCCCAATTCCAATTCCACTTCCACCATCATCATTGCTCTTCCTCTTCTAATATCTATTGCATCATCACCACACCAATCACAACATCACAAAGACATAAAATCAAACACCTAAAGGGCAATCCCCAAAAGGGAAAGAAGAAAAGAGATTACCCCCAATCAAATAATCAAAAACACCCACCTTTTGTGCTACAATCGGTGTTTAGCGAAGAACCCACCAACGGATTTCAATCCCATCGTAAACAGAACCTTCTAGAATCATCGCCGAACGCCAAGATACCCAAGATCCATTCAAGGATTTTTCCAATTGAATCCAACACAGAAGCGAAGACAGAAACTATTTTCTCTGGGTATGAAGATAACAACAAGAGAAATCGTTGGATCGGAAGTGTTCTCACGAAAGTGGGACACCTTTTTTGCCCCAATTTTTTTGTGGTTTTTGGTGTAAGGGTGGTTTTGGTGTATGCTTGGAAAGAAGAGAGTAAATGGTATAAGAGGGTTGATGATGATGATGATGATGATGATGATGACGATGATGCAAATTGGATGTTTTTGTTTCGTTGGTGTCTCTGTGCGGAGAGAGAGAGAGAGAGAGAGAGAGAGAACAACGCCGTCTTGCTTCGATCATATGAAATAACAAATAATTATAATTATAATTATTTCTATTTATTTTGTTAATTATTAAATAATAATTATTATATAAGTAGTTTTGTTTCTTGTACGTTTCTGTGTGTGATTGTGAACAATAATTCTCACTTCACTTGAGTCATACGCTCGGTAACTATTTTATTTTTTTAAATAAAATATTTTTTAATGATTAGAGATTTTATCTGAAATTGAAATTTTATCTTGAATTGGAATTTTATCTTAAATAATAAGAGATCTCTAACTTACATTTTTAGTGATACCAAAATTAGTTTCAAAAAAATTTCAATTTTAACAAAATTTTATATCCAAAAAATTTTGAGAATGGTTGCTATCAAACACAATGGATTTTTTCTAAATTTAGTTTGCCAACAAAAAATAACATTTTTTATATGACCGTCAATATACTTACATAATCGTTATCTATAATGTATTAAAATAATAAATTAAATTTTTAAAAAAAATTAACTTTTTGGAATAAGAAATTTTATCATACATTACAAATTTATCTTAAATTTATTTTATCTTGAATTAAAATTTGGTAGGTTAAAAATTTAATAACAAGAGATCTTTACTTATATTTTTAGTGATACACTAATATTCTGAATTAGTTTTTTAAACTTTTCGGTTCGAATATATTAGTTCCAACAAAATCTTATATCTAAAAAGTCATAAAAATTATTGCTATCAAATAGACAGATTTTTTATTAATTTAATTTGTTGATAATTAATACAAGTTTTTCATGTGATTAACAATTCGCTGACACATGATCGTTATCTACGATGTATTAAAATGATAAATTGATTTTGTTTTTAACACAAATAACAATGTTCTTTTGTAAAAGTATAAAATAGTATTATTTTTAATAACTTAAATAGATTTTATCTTCAATATAGAATTTTGATTGGTTTAATCTTTAACAATAAAAAGAGATAAAAGAAATCCTACTTTTTATTTTGTGATACACTAATATTTAAAATTGGTTTTAAAAAATTTTTAACTTCAACAAAATTTTATATCTAAAAAGTATTGAGAATTAATGTTATCATCCAACAGACAAGTTTTTTCTAAATTTAGTTTGGTAACAATCAATAAAATTTTTTATGCGATCGTTAATTTGCTTACATAATCTTTATCTCCAACATGTTAAAATAATAAATTGATTTTTTTTAACACAAAAAATAATGTAATTTTATGAAAGTATAAAGGTGGAAACTCAGATGCAGTCAATTTTTCGTGAAATTGATACTTGATAGCCTTTAGATGAAAATTTAATCAAATCAGTTAAATTATTTAACGACTCTTAACTATCAACTTTACGTGAAGTTGACTGCACCTGAGTTTTCACTAAATATAAAATAGTATTTTAAAAAGGTTATTTGTCTTAGAGTAAACTTTATTTTTTGAGTATACTTTTGGTAACTATTTCATTTTAAAACATTTTTTTCTGATACACTAATATCAAAAATTTGTTTCAAAAAAAAAACAATTTCAATAAAATTTTATATCTAAAAAGTCTTGATAATTATTGCTATAAAAAAAACCAATTTGTTCTGAATTTAGATGCCGACAATTAATAAAAGTTTTTATGTGATCATCAATTTGCTTACATAATCGTTATCTACAATGTGTTAAAATAATAAATTAAATTTTAAAAAAAGGATATTAGTTTTTTGGGATAAGAGATTTTATCTTAAATTAAAATTTGGTAGGTTAAAAATTTAATAATAAGAGATCTCTACTTATATTTTTGGTGATATACTAATATTCTGAATTAGTTTTTAAAAAATTTTCAATTCGAATATATTAGTTCCAACAAAATGTTATATCTGAAAAGTCATAAAAATTATTGCTATCATACAGATAGATTTTTTGTTAATTTTATTTGCTGACAATTAACACAAGTTTTTCATGTGATCACTAATTCGCCGAGATAATCGTTATATGTGATGTGTTAAAATGATAAATTGATTTTGTTTTTAACACAAATAATAATATTGTTCTGTGAAAGTATAGAATAGCATTATTTTTAATAACTTAAATAGATTTTATCTTAAATAGAATTTTCATCGATTTAATCTTTAATAATAAAAAGAGATAATAAGAAATCCTACTTTTTATTTTTACTAATATACTAATATCCAAAATTGGTTTTTAAATTTTTTTAACTTCAACAAAATTTTATATCTAAAAAGTATCGAGGATTGCTGTTATCTTCGAATAGACAAGTTTTTTTTAAATTTAGTTTGTCGACAATTAATAAAATTTTTATATGATCGTTAATTTGTTTACATAATATTTACCTGCAACATGTTAAAATAGTAAATTGATTTTTTAACAAAAAAAAAAAACAATGTAATTTTATGAAAGTATAAAATTGTATTTTAAAAAGGTTATTTGTCTTAGAGTAAACTTTATTTGAATATACTTTTGGTAACTATTTAATTTTAAAACATTTTCATTCATACACTAATATCAAAAATTTGTTTCAAAAAAAAAAATTAACTTCAACAAAATTTTATATCTAAAAGTCTTGATAATTGTTGCTATCAAACAGAACAAATTTTTTCTGAATTGAGTTTGTCAACAATTAATAAAATTTTGTATATGATCATCAATTTGCTTACATAATCATTATCAACAATGTGTTAAAATATATTAGATTTTTAAAAAATATATTAGTTTTTTGGAATAAGAGATATTATCTTAAATTAAAATTTGGTAGGTAAAAAATTTAATAATAAGAGATCTCTACTTATATTTTTGGTGATACACTAATATTCTGAATTGATTTTTAAAGAAATTTCAATTCAAAAATATTAATTCCAACAAAATGTTATATCTAAAAAGTCATAAAAATTATTGCTATCAAATAGATAGATTTTTTGTTAATTTAATTTGCTGACAATTAATACAATTTTTTCATATGATCATTAATTCGCTGACATGATCGTTATATATGATGTGTTAAATTGATAAATTGATTTTGTTTTTAACACAAATAACAATGTTGTATTTTGAAAGTATAAAATAGTATTATTTTTAATAATTTATTAGATTTTATCTTGAATAGAATTTTTTATCGGTTTAATCTTTAATAATAAAAAGAGAAAATAGAAAATCCTATTTTTTATTTTTACTGATACACTAATATTCAAAATTGGTTTTAAAATTTTTTTTAAGTTTAACAAAATTTTATATCTAAAAAGTATTAAGAATTGCTGTTATCGTCGAACAGACAAGTTTTTTCTAAATTTAGTTTGTCGACAATTAATAAAAAATTTTATGCGATCGTTAATTTGCTTACATAATCTTTATCTGCAATATGTTAAAATAGTAAATTATTTTTTTTTAACACAAAAAGCAATGTAATTTTATAAAAATTTAAAATAGTATTTTAAAAAAAAATTAGTTGTCTTAGAGTAAACTTTACCTGAGAACACTTTTGATAACTATTTCATTTTAGAACATTTTCACTGATACACCAATATTCTAAATTGATTTTTAAAAAATTTTCAATTCGAATATATTAGTTCCAACAAAATGTTATATCTAAAAAGTTATAAAAGTTATTGCTATCAAATAGATAGATTTTTTTATTAATTTAATTTGCTGACAATTAATACAAGTTTTTTATGTGATCACTAATTCGTTGACATGATTGTTAATTTGTTATTTGTGATGAGTTAAAATAATAAATTGATTTTGTTTTTAACACAAATAACAATGTTGTTTTGTGAAAGTATAAAATAGTATTATCTTTAATAACTTATTAGATTTTATCTTGAATAGAATTTTTAATCAGTTTAATCTTTAATAATAAAAAGAAAAATAGGAAATCCTATTTTTTATTTTTATTGATACATACACTATTATCGAAAATTGGTTTTAAATTTTTTTTAAGTTCAACAAAATTTTATATCTAAAACGTATTGAGAATTACTGTTATTGTCAAACAAACAATTTTTTTTTTAAATTTAGTTTGTCGATAATTAATAAAAAATTTTATGCGTTCGTTAATTTACTTACATAATCTTTATCTGTAGCATGATAAAATAGTAAATTGATTTTTTTTAACACAAAAAATAATGTAACAGTTTAATCTTTAATAATAAAAAGAAAAATAGGAAATCCTATTTTTTATTTTTATTGATACATACACTATTATCGAAAATTGGTTTTAAATTTTTTTTAAGTTCAACAAAATTTTATATCTAAAACGTATTGAGAATTACTGTTATTGTCAAACAAACAATTTTTTTTTTAAATTTAGTTTGTCGATAATTAATAAAAAATTTTATGCGTTCGTTAATTTACTTACATAATCTTTATCTGTAGCATGATAAAATAGTAAATTGATTTTTTTTAACACAAAAAATAATGTAATTTTATGAAAGTTTAAAATAGCATTTTAAAAACATTATTTGTCTTAGAGTAAACTTTTTTTTTTTTACCAAAGATAGGAGACTCGAACCCGCAACCTCTTAATTGAGTATGGGGGAGACTATGCCATTTGAGCTATTACTCATTGGCTAGAGTAAACTTTACTTGAGTACACTTTTGATAACTATTTCATTTTAAAACATTTTCACTAATATCGAAAATTTGTTTCAAAAAATTTTCAATTTTAAAAAAATTTTATGTCTAAAAAATCTTGATAATTGTTACTATCAAACAGAACAGATTTTTTCTAAATTTAGTTTGTCGACAATTAATAACATTTTTTATGTGATCATCAATTTACTTACATAATTGTTATCTACATTGTGTTCAAATAATGAATTAGATTTTTACAAAAAGATATTAGTTTTTTGGAATAAAAGATTTTATCTTAAATTAAGATTTAGTAGGTTAAAAATTTAATAATAAGAGATCTGTACTTATATTTTTGGAGATACATTAATATTCTGAATTGGTTTTTAAAAAAATTTCAATTCAAATATATTAATTCTAACAAAATGTTATATTTAAAAAGTCATAAAAATTATTGCTATCAAATAGATAGATTTTTTGTTAATTTAATTTGCTTGATAATTAATACAATTTTTTCAAGTGATCATTAATTCACTGACATGATCGTTATCTGCGATGTGTTAAAATAATAAATTGAATTTATTTTCAACACAAATTACAATGTTATTTTATGAAAGTATAAAATAGTATTATTTTTAATAACTTATTAGATTTTAACTTGAACAGAATTTTTGATCGGTTTAATCTTTAATAATAAAAAGAGAAAATAGAAAATTCTATTTTTTATTTTTACTCGTACACCAATATCCAAAATTGGTTTTAAATTTTTTTATGTTTAACAAAATTTTATATCTAAAAAGTATTGAGAATTGCTGTTATCGTCGAACAGAAATTTTTTTTTTAAATTTAGTTTTTAAAAATTAATAAATTCTTTTATACGATCGTTAATTTGCTTACATAATCTTTATATGTGTCATGTTAAAATAGTAAATTTATTTTTTTAACACAAAAAACAATGTAATTTTATGAAAGTTTAAAATAATATTTTAAAAAATTTATTTGTCTTAGAATAAACTCTACTTGAGAACACTTTTGATAACTATTTCATTTTAAAATATTTTCACTGATACACTTATATCGATAATTGTTGCTATCAAACAGAACAAATTTTTTCTAAATTTAGTTTGTCCACAATTAATAAATTTTTTTATGTGATCATCAATGTGCTTACATTATCGTTATCTACAATGTGTTAAAATAATGAATTAGATTTTTAAAAAATGCATTAATTTTTTGGAATGAGAGATTTTATCTTAAATTAAAATTTGGTAGGTTAAAAATTTAATAATAAGATATCTCTACTTATATTTTTGGTGATACATTAATATTCTGAATTGATTTTTAAAAAATTTTCAATTCGAATATATTAGTTCCAACAAAATGTTATATCTAAAAAGTCATAAAAATTATTGCTATCAAACAAATAGATTTTTTGTTAATTTAATTTGCTGACAATTAATACAAGGTTTTCATGTGGTCACTAATTCGCTGACATGATTGTTAATTTCTTATCTGTGATGAGTTAAAATGATAAATTGATTTTGTTTTTAACACAAATAACAATGTTGTTTCGTAAAAATATAAAATAGTATTATTTTTAATAACTTATTAGATTTTATCTTAAATAGAATTTTTGATCGGTTTAATCTTTAATAATAAAAAGAGAAAATAGGAAATCCTATTTTTTATTTTTACTGATACACTAATATCCAAAATTGGTTTTAAAATTTTGTTAAGTTTAACAAAATTTTATATCTAAAAAATATGGAAAATTGCTGTTATCGTCGAACAGACAAGTTTTTTATAAATTTAGTTTGTGGATAAATAATAAAATTTTTTATGCGATCCTTAATTTACTTACATAATCTTTATCTGCAACATGTTAAAATAGTAAATTGATTTTTTTAACACAAAAAATAATGTAATTTTATGAAAGTATATAATAGTATTTTAAAAAGGTTATTTATCTTAGAGTAAAATTTATTTGAGTATACTTTTGGTGACTATTTTATTTTAAAACATTTTTAATGATACACTAATATAAAAAATTTGTTTCAAAAAAATATTCAATTTCAACAAAACTTTATATCTAAAAAGTCTTGATAATTGTTGCTATCAAATAGAACAAATTTGTTCTGAATTTAGTTTGCCGATAATTAATAAAAAATTTTTATGTGATCATCAATTTGCTTACATATAATCGTTATGTACAGTGTGTTAAAATAATAAATTTGATTTTTAAAAACGATATTTGTTTTTTGGAATAAGAGATTCTATCTTAAATTAAAATTTGGTAAGTTAAAAACTTAATAATAAGAGATCTCTTCTACTTATATTTTTGGTGATACACTAATATTCTGAATTAGTTTTTAAAAAAAATTCAATTTGAATATATTAGTTCTAACAAAATGTTATATCTAAAAAGTCATAAAAATGATTGCTATTAAACAGATAGATTTTTTATTAATTTAATTTGCTGACTTTAATACAAATTTTTCATGTAATCACTAATTTGCTGACGTGATTGTTATTTACGATGTGTTAAAATAATAAATTGATTTTGTTTTTAACACAAATAACAATGTTGTTTTGTGAAAGTATAAAATATTATTATTTTTAATAACTTAAATAGATTTATCTTAAATAGAATTTTTTATCGGTTTAATCTTTGATAATAAAAAGAGATAATAAAAAATCCTACTTTTTATTTTTAGTAATACTCTAATATTCAAAATTGGTTTTAAAATTTTTTTAACTTCAACAAAATTTTATATTTAAAAAGTATTGAGAATTGCTGTGATCGTCGAACAGACAAGTTTTTTCTAAATTTAGTTTGTCGACAATTAATAAAATTTTTTATGCTATGTTAATTTGCTTACATAATCTTTATCTGCAACATGTTAAGATAGTAAATTGATTTTTTTAATACAAAAAATAATATAATTTTATGAATGTATAAAATAGTATTTTAAAAAATTTATTTATCTTAGAGTAAACTTTATTTGAGTATATTTTGGTAACTATTTCTTTTTAAAAGATTTTCACTGATACACTAATATCAAAAACTTGTTTAAAAAAAGAAATCAATTTCAACAAAATTTTATTTCTAAAAAGTCATGATAATTGTTGCTATCAAACAGGACAGATTTTTTCTAAATTTAGTTTGCTGACAATTAATAAAACTTTTTATGTGATCATTAATTTGCTTATATAATCTTTATCTACAATGTGTTAAAATAATAAATTATATTTGTAAAAAAGATATTAGTTTTTGGAATAAGAGATTTGATCTTAAATTTAAATTTTATCTTAAAAATTTATTTTATCTTAAATTAAATTTGATAGGTTAAAAATTTAATGATAAGAGATCTCTACTTATATTTTTGGTGATACACTAATATCTTAAATTGGTTTTTAAAAAATTTTCAATTCGAATATATTAGTTCTAACAAAATCTTATCTCTAAAGAGTCATAAAAATCTTATATCGTTTTTGAACACAAACAACAATGTTGTTTGTGAAAGTATAAAATTGTATTAAAAAATATTTATCTTATAATAATATTTTTAATAACTTAATTATTTTATAATAAAATTAATTTGATTCTCAAATACTCTTTTTAATATTTTGGATATCCAACTAAAAATGATAAGTATGCCAGAAAACAGTTTCAAATATCATTTTTTAGATTTACATGTAAAAATGATCTAGCTACTTGCTAAATTTGATGGATCTCATATAAAAATGACAATTTCGTTGGTTAAGAAGATATATGGAATTTAACGGTTGTCCTAGCCAAAAATTCCTAAAAATATAACATATTAAGAGATTAAAGGATATTTGGAAAAAAAAAGTATATACACACACTAGTATATTAAATTTAGAATAATTAGAAGTAGCTGATTAAAATAATTGAAATGAGATACATTTAAATGTTATGTTTATGTTAGTAATTTTTAATTATATAATTTTTAAGATTATAAATTACTATTATTTTATTTACTTTTTATTATAACTTATAATGAAAATGAAAGTGCAAATATATATAAAAATAAATAAAGCAATCTATTTTGGAAAGGGGTAAGATTTGACAAAATGATATTAGAAGAATTACCATAAACCCATTTCTTTTATCATTATCGTGGTTTTCATCATTATATTATTCTAATACTAAACTCCATTTGTATCTCTAAAAAAAGTAATGATATTGAGACTTGTAAAAAGCTAATAATGAGATTTAATGAATAAGGAAAGAATCAATAATTAATAATAAAATTCTAAGAAAAAAAATCAATTATAAGATATATTTTAGAATGTAATCACTTTGAAATTTATTTATTATAAAATATCAATTCGTAGAAGTAATTGAGATATAATGAGAATCAATCTCAAATATAAAAAAGTTTAATAGTTTGAGTTGGGAGAGAAACCTATAACATACAAGATGCCTTTTGGTGTGAGCTTTTTAATCGATTTTTTACTATATTATTCTATTAAGGAAATATTCAACCATGATATATAATTAAAAATGAGATTTTATCGATTAAAGATTTTGAAAAATCAATGGGGATTTAATTGAAGAATAAATTATCATTTATATTCATAAAAAATGTAAATACTGATAAAATGTATTTATGAAATAAAAAACTCACATTGTAATCACGGAAGATGATTTTTATATGCTAAGTCTGAGTATTGATTTTTTTTTTAAGTTTTTTTATGGTAGTATTGAAGTCTTTCTACGTACACATTTTTATCTGTTTGTCATTCTACTTCTTTCTAAAATTTTGTTATATATGCATGGAATAAAATCTGTGGTTGATTCCTGAATACAATTTTTCTACCGTCAATATTAACCCTTGACAGCAAACAGCATAACCAACAATAAAAATTATGATTACTTCACTTATTTAAATCAATGAAATGAGAAACTAATACAAATTACTATACTAAACCAAAAACAGTGGCAAATTCTGAAATTAATACACATCAATAACAAGAGCACAATTCTATAGATAATACATATCAATAAACAGAATAATTCACTATACATGGTCTCACTAATTATGCAAATCATACATATTTAAAAATCAATAAATCAGTCATTACACTAAGTCACTAAATTCAGTAAGTATATTAAGGCCCACTTTGGATAAACAACTTAATTAAATTACTTTTGAAGAAATAACTTAAATAATAAATGTTTATATTAAAAGTAGCTTATAAATAAGTTATTTTGTGTTGGGTTTTTTAATTCTAAAAGTACTTATTTTAAGAGAAAAGTGATAAAAAACTTTTTATTAAGAAAGAAGTCATTTTTTAAAGAGTGAATATCCCACCCGACCCTGACAATTACCTCACTGGCAAATTTGGTTGGACTCTTATTCTCTCCTCTAATTCTTCTACAATTCGTTTTACATCAGCTGACTTATAATGGTTGTCTCTACTGCAGGTGTGTTCATTAACAAACGTCTTCATCTGATAACTCAGAGAAAAGGATCTCTTAACACAGTATATTTGTCAAAGACATTCCTCATCACAGCATATAGATTTGCTTCTGGTTGAATCATATCTAGGAAAGAATATGCTCCTTTCAATGTTGATGTTGAACTTCCGAACTATCTTTTTGAAATGGTTGAGGTGTTTCAAACTCCATCTCCAACTCCAACCAGAGTTGCTAACAGGAGCATCGACGTTGCTCTGAGGAAAGACTGAAGATTGATCAGCATCTTTATCACTTGCTATGCTTCTCAATTCTTCTGACTTATAGCAATGATATCTAGAATTTTCATCAGAGAATTCTTCCACATCAGCAGGGACATAGAAGGTTAGAGGCTTGTCAGAATTAGGGTTGGGTATGAAGGATTGTCCAGTAGAGGAAGGCCTCTTTACTGATCTTCTCTTGTTCACCTTAGACCTTCCCTCAACATGTTCATCTAGGATGGTTTCATTATTATAGGGAGTACTATTTATACTAGAGAATGGAATTGGATCTGAATCAGAGTTTGAATGTGAAAGTGAGTTTCTATATAGTTGTAGAATGTATTGTGTTACTTATTCAGCTCCTTGAGCTTTATTTTGACTGAATTCTGAGGCAAAAATTGTACTTAGAGATGTTGAATCAACAGTATGTATTAGCTGTTGGTCTTGCTCATTCGGGTACTATGAAGGCTGGGATTAATTGGATGGTAGCTCATCTGGTTGCACAAGTATTATAGGAGGATGAGACATCTGTTTTGATATATAGGTTGGTGGAGGTGGTTATTGAGGTCCTTGTTGGGCCACATTGCCACTGTTCTCCTTTTGGTCTTAACTTCAACCTGGTTACTTGTTTTATGGGACTCTTCCCTATTCTGGGCCTCTCCTTTACTATGGCCATCCCTCAAAACTTATACATGTCCCAGTATTTTAGCATCATTATTATCTTCAACAATTATAAATAGAAAAAAAAAAATATATATATATATATATATATCAGCTTCATAGAGATATCAAATCAACTCAATCACTTGATATAAATAGAAAAAAAATATATAATTAACTAAAGATTTTATTCATTATAGAAATTAAAGATTCAATAGTTTTCGAATTGCGTTCCTCAATCGTAAGAATTTAAAGAAGAATAATCAATCACTACATATAAGAGAATTTTTTTCAACTAATTTAGATTAGTTAAGTAGTCAGTTCAATTTATTTATGTGTTTAAATAAATATTGAGTGTTTGAATTTCACTTTATATATACAATAATTTATTTAATAATAAACTCAAAAATAAAATTTAAATCTAAAATAAATTAGTCATTAATATGTCAGATTAAAAAATAATGTGAACATCAAAAAATTAAGATATAAAAAAATTTCTTAATTGTTTCAGGAGCAAATAAAACTTTTTAATTTGCTTTATTTCATTCATGTTATGACACATCAACGATGTTGAAAAGAAAAAAAATATTATTTCAAAGAAAATAAGTTTTTAAAATTTTAAAAATTTAATTTATAAAAATGACCCATATTACTAATATATATATTATAGAAGAGTTAGTGTCTATTTTTTTCAAATATTTTTTTATTATATATAATTCATAAAAAATGTTATTTTCAAAATTTAAACCTAAAATATTTTTATTAAATTAGAAATTACTTGTCATCTCAATTTATTCATTTTTTATTATTTTTATATACATTTAAAATAAATAGAATAAACCAAAAATTTTCATTTGTTCTTAGAATATCTAAGGAACTCTCCATAACATTGTTAAAAAAATATGTAATCACTTAGATATTTTACTTTTCTTTTTCTTTTAAAAAAAATCAACTATTAATTTTTTTTTTTTTTGTCATAGCTAGACATACTCTAAGAACGAATTCTCTCAGGTGAAAAAAAAAATTGGATGATGTCAATTGTTTAATTTAAATTTTTATTAGTTTTTTTTATATTTATTTTTTGTTTCACTTATAAAATTAATAATAAAAAATCACACTTTATTCTTTCTTAAAAAAAAAAATGAAAGGATCTATTTCCCTAACTCACACACACTAGAAAAGCTCTTCAATCACAATTCACAACCTAATTAAGTAATTATTGTTGTCATCCAATGACATCTTAGGAGGCAAATAGGTTTGTCATTAGTAAAAGCATTCTAATCACTTTATATTACTTGTTATTATAACTTAAATAAATGTTCTCTTTTAAATAACTCATAACAAGGATTCAAGAAATTGACCGAATTTTCTTCTTAAATTTATATATATAAACTCAAATGAAATTAAGATTGCTTTTACTCTGCCACATTTCTCTCCCTAAACATTAGTTTTCTTTTTTCCCTTCCAAACAAAAAAAAGGCTAACCATTTTAGTTCGAAAATGAAAAATAAAAGGAAGAACTACTACATGTCTGATTTGTGTTTTTTTCATTTATTTTTATTTTTAATATTTTCTAGTTCTAGAATTTTGCAAAAAAAATATAAAAATAAACAAATAAAATTTTATTATTTCACTTCTATTTCTATAAAATCTTAAAAATAAAAAATACTAAAAATAAAATTAAAAACATTTTCCCAAACCAAACATACTTTAATATCTCAAAAAAAAAAAAAAAAAAACAGTAAAGTTATTTGCACAAAAGTAAAAATATTAAGAGTAGAGACACAAAATATGATTTATTTACTAGGTTAAATTACATAGTTAGTCTCTACACTTTTAGTGAAATTACAAATTGGTCCCTACACTTTAAAAGTTTGTAATTGGATCCCTAAAGAGAATTAAAATTTGCAATTTAGTCCCCGTCGGTCAAGAAGTGTTGATTTAACAGAATATTCTCAGAATATGCTGAGAATATTCTGTTAAAATAGAGAATATACTAAGAATATTCTATTAAATCAAATACTTTTTGAACGACGGGGACTAAATTACAAATTTTAGTTATCTTTAGGGACCCAATTACAAACTTTTAAAGTATAGGGACCAATTTGCAATTTCACTGAAAGTGTAGGGATCAACTGTGTAATTTAACCTATTTACTATCATCAATATTTTGTGTCATGAATCTTAAACACAATAACTCTTAACATCCACTTCTTGATGTACAAATAGCATTACTACCACTACTACCAAGAACATGTATATATATATAACATAATATTTATCTATTTTGGTTCAACTTTTGCTGAAATTGTGTATCCTCCACTGTAGTCAAAGGCACTGTTGTTGTCACTCACATTATCCTTATTCTTTGCAAAATTTGAAGTATCAATGTAAGGATGTTTCATCATTGCTCCACCCTTGGTGGCTCCAAAATCAGTGGCAGATGAAGAAGCAGAGGTTGAGTTTGTGTTCATTCCATCATTTTGCAAGATTGTCTCAAGTGCCTTAACAACCTCACTCATTGTTGGACGGTCAACGGCTGATTCCTCAACACATTGCAAAGTCAACTCTAGGAACCTACCAAACCCAATGAGGTTTGGTGTGTTCCTCAAAGTTTGATCCATTAGTTCTCTCATTCCATAGTGTTCTTCGTCGTGCCGGTTGAACGCCGTCCGAGCTTCCCGGACAATGTACTTACCCTTTTCAATGGGCTGCCTCGAACTTATGAGCTCTAGCATAACTACTCCGAAGCTATACACATCACTTTTTTCAGTTAGTTGTTGTGTCATGTAGTATTCCGGGTCCAAATAGCCCTGTAAAGATGTTAAATTTTGTCACCAAGAACTAGAATGAATCTTGTCACAAATTAAAAAATTCACTTCTCATGCACAAACAGTATAAAATAGTTTTACACGGACATTTAATCGTGTAATTTGGGTCTAAATAGCCCTGCAAAAGATGGTAACTTCCTCATCAAGTTATTGAGATAAAATCAGAACAAAGATTTTGAACAACATAAGTGATAGTGCAAATGTTTCTTACCAATGTTCCTTTAACCTGAGTAGAAACATGTCCTTTCTCACTGTCTGATACTAACTTAGATAGTCCAAAATCTGCAACCTTTGCTGTCAAATTTTCATCTAGTAAGATGTTAGTGGATTTCACATCTCTGTGGATAATTGGAGGGTTGGCAAGTTCATGAAGGTAAGCGAGTCCTCTGGCCGAGCCAAGGGCGATTCGAAGTCTCCTCTTCCAATCAAGATGAATGTCAGATCTTCCTACAACTCAGAATTGAAAACAGAGAACATTATTTTTCTTTTTTTGTTCATTTTTTCTTTTTCAAATGCTAAAAATGAAAATACAAATCAATCAGTTAAGCATGGAAACTAACCTGACAAACTCTCTCTAAGTGTTCCATTAGGCATGAATTCATAGACCAACATTTGTTCTCCTTGTTCGAAGCAAAATCCGACGAGTCCAACGAGGTTCTTGTGATGAACTCTTGAAAGCAACTCAATTTCAGTCTTGAACTCTAGGCCTCCTTGCATTGATCCTTGCTGAGCTCGCTTGATCGCGACGATTTTTCCATCAGGAAGCACCCCTTTGTACACCTGAATTAACAAACATTCACTAGAACTAAAATGAAAGAAAAAAAAAATGTTAACAATTAACATAGAAGCATTAAAAGTCTAACATACCTTGCCATAACCACCAAATCCTAACTCATTGCTTTCAGAGAAATTACTAGTGCTCTTTTTCAGTTCATCATATGAGAACCATCTTGCACCCTTTAATTGTGGTGCACCTCCACTATCCTTTCCACTTGGTGCCCAAGATGCTGGATCACAAAGATGAATTCACATTGATTCTCAAAGTTACACAAGTGATGATATAATAAGACTTTAAATACAATCAAATAGATAAAGGAATTACCAAAAGGTCTGCTTAATCCTATGGCTCGCTCCGCGCGCTTCTTTTGCAGGATTGCATATACTGCTAAAGCTATCAGGCTCAGAAACAGAACTGATGAGCCTACTGCTATACCAATAATAGCACCAGTGCTAAGAGAATTTCCTTTGTTAGAATCTGAAATAATTCCAGGTTAGTTGCATAAAGTTGCAAAGATAAGGCTTTGTTTGGTAAGTGTCTAGGGACAAGAAATAAAGAGACATTGAGATTCGAAGTAGCAATTTCATACTTGAAGTTACATTCGATGATTCACTCTATTAAAGGGACTAAAGTGAATCACGAATTGTAACTTCAAGAACAAACTTGCTATTTCTGAAATCTCGACGACTAATTTGAATCATGAACCTTTACTCAAGAGTTAAGGTGTAATATATTTCTATGTACCTGGGAAAGCATAAGGGAATGCAATGAAGTAATAAGGTCCAAACTCCTTAGGAGGCTTGTAAGTTTGGTTGGTCAAATCAAACCCAATTCTTTGAACTTCAGTCCTATTGAAATATTGTCCTGATGGAGGAAACAAAGCTAGTTGCACTTGAAGATAATCATCACCATTGAAGAAAGGGTTTTGCAAAGAAACTGAGCCAGGTGTTAGGTCCAACTTCACCCACAAACTCATCTCAAGTTCATGGAAAATGTTAACATTTGAGAGTTCTCTAAACAAGGGTCCTCTGAAGTACAACATCCCTTCATAAGGGTATGCACATTCACAGCTTTGAGGGCTAAGCTTTTGATCCGGCGGACAAGATTTGCCTGCGCAATTCGCCAAGCTTGTCGAGTAAGGCTGCTTAGGCTGCTGCTGAAGTTGGCAGTAGTTTGTGTTTGAGAGAACACTGCACACTGGATTTCCTATAAGGCTGTGAAATTCAAGAAGAGATTAAACATTTATAATCATTAATCAACTTCCTAAACCATGCAAATGTTTTCTAACCAGATAATTACATCAATGTGTTCTTGTATTGCGAACGGAGGATTACTGAGGAAATCTGGTTGTCTTGAAGATCAACAAGCTGCAATTGTGGACAAATGTTGTCACCTAAGTCTAATGTATTGTTCAATGCATTGTTCCTCAGTTTCCTGCAATGCAAGTAACATAAATTTTTATATAACACAATAAAGGTAGGTTCAAAACAAGGATCTTAGGAACCTACACTTGCTGAATTTGAGGAATGCTGAAGAGCTTTGATGGAAGAGGACCTTCCAAGGATCCAAACTCCATAACACTTCAAAACAAATGTACATTAATTTTTCAATATATCAGTTTATTTGTTCGAATCGGTCGTTACTTGGAAACGAAGTTAGTAGTTGGTAAGTTCTTACAGAGTGGTGAGTGATGGTAGAGATGAGAACCAGACTGGAGGTTCAGAGGGATCAAAGGAGTTGTTACTAAGATCCCTACACAATATTATAATTTGATTAACATCATAAGTAAGATAATATCATATTAGAGGAAAAATTAATTAACATAAACTCATGCTAATTTACTTACACATAGTTGAGGGTATCCATGTGACTTAAATCTGGCAAAGAACCTGTCAAATTATTGTGTGCTAAGTTCCTGAAAGATAACACAACATTATTATTATCATTATTATCATGATTACTAAGGTTATTATAAAATACTAATGTGTTCATATCTGAATATAAGTACTCACAATTCATTGATGTTTGTAAGGTTATTGAGATTCGTAGGAACCTCTCCTGTCAGGGAATTTCTATCAAGCCGACTGTTATAAATTGAAATTATAATCATTAGAAACAATATATAACTAGTCAAATAATATAAAGAGAAAAAATAAAATTAGATTGGTAGAAAGAGTTGAAAAAAATTTATTAAAAAACTGAAATATGAGGCAATTACTTACAGAACCTCAAGTGTCTGAACTAGTCCTAATGTTTCTGGTATAGCACCAGATAAATCATTTCCATCAAATAATCTGCAAGGAAAAAGAAAAAGTTGTTAAAAATGGTAAAATAGATGACATCACAAGCTTATAAACACCAATTTTTGGAAAAATAAAATAAAATACATGAACTTACACATGTATGAGCACCATGTCAGAGCTGAAAAGTTTGGGGGAAATGGTACCTGAAAGCTGGTTCTTATTGAAATGGCTGCATTAGATTACAAATACAATTCAAAACAGTTATTATAAGATGAAGGGAATAGTATACTGCTTCTTACATTATTCTTTCTCTAAAAAAAAAAACTAAACATAAATAATTTTTCAGTATTTAAACATGACAAATTCATCGAAATTTCGTCTTTCCCACTTCAAAAAAAGAACATACAAGTCTTTTCTCGTACAGGTACAAGTTGGTTATAAGTTTGTTATTTTTAAATCGGAATGATTTTACCCTTTATATTTTATTAAAGGGTCGAATTAAGTGATTACTCGAGAAATAATAAATAAAAAAAATGAGTCAAAATACTAACAAGTGCTTAGCCTTTAGAAGTTGGTCTAATCCAGGGGTGGTGGAGGTTGAAACTGGAATAGGTCCTGTGAGTTGATTATCTGCCAAGTCTAACCAATAAAGTTTGGAGAGTTTACCCAATGAAGGTGGTATTTTTCCAGTGAAGTTGTTTGAGTTTAAGGCCCTGTGTATTCAACCACACCATTATACAAATACAAATACAAATACAGATACAAATACAAGATTTGTTCTTACAGAAAGGATAGCTGTGAAAGATTTCCCAATGCATCCGGAATGCTGCCACTGAAGCTACAACCAGCCAAGATGCTGACACAAATTAAGGAAAGAAAGTATTAGTATGCATTTTTTTTTTTGTGAATATAAAAAAAATGGATCTTGTTTCTTAAGGAATCTTACAGAATATTCAGATTGCTTAAGTCTCCTATCTCTGGAGACAGGGAACCTTTTAAACCTTTGTTGAATGACAAGTCCCTACAGTTCAATAATATAGTTAGCATAAAACATGCTAGGAAAAATTTCTTCTTAATTTTTTTTTTTTTTTTTTGTATAAATTACCATGAAAGATCATGTCACTTTGTAGCTATGTGTAAATTTCATTTTCATTTTATGCATGCATTAATTTCACGACATGATATCAGTAAGTTTAAGCTTTTAAGAGAAACGATTTCATGACAATTATTATTCAGTCAGTGATGAAAATCAACACATAACGAGGTCTAATAGTGATTGTAACTGATTAAATTAGTAACATGATGTTGTTGTTATCACCTTAAGTAACAAGAAAGATCAAAGAAATCATACTTACAAAGATCTAAGTTCTGTTAGTCCACCAATGTCCCCACTTAGTTTACCTTTGAGGCCCATGGTTGAAAGTCCCCTACACATTCAAAATGCAAGTATGATTAAAAAAAAAAAAACAAAAAAAAAAATGGATGACATTAACATGGCTTGATTAATTGATAATAAATAATTACAATGAAGTAACCCTTGATTTGTTGCATGTAACTCCTTCCCATGGTGCTCCACAAGGGTCATCTGATTTATCCCAATTTGGTGGTGTATTTACCCATATATCCTTCAAAGATCTAAGTACAGCAGCTACACCACAATGCATACCATAATTCACAAAGTTCTTTATAATAAGGTACATGAATATATGCTAATTAAGTGACTAATTTTCTTACTAATCTCATAATTTATAATACCAACCAACCAATGGTGAATTAACTAATGTGTTAATTAATTAGCAGTTGACTTCAAAAAAAAAAAAGTATTTAAATGAATAAAAAAAAATTGTATATATTATAAGGTATAAGTTAGCATTTTTATTTTATTTCATTCAAATCATATAGAAAATTGCAAGAAACCACAGCATATTTTCAAGTAATTAAGCAGAAAAAGTATTATATATAAACACTAACAAAACCAGATGAATACTCCAAATCAAGATTAGCTATATCTAAAAGAAAATGATTACAATAACAAAAAGATAGAGAATTTAGTAACACATTACCATCTTGGGGATCAGTATAAGAAGAAATGACATGAATCTCAGCCAACAAAATTCCCAAAGACACCAACAAATGGAGGAACATTCCCATCTTGGGGAGAGACAAAACTCTCAACACTTGTTTCTTCTTCTTCTTGTTATTGTACAAAACAAACTAAACATCAAAACATGATATC
Organism: Arachis ipaensis; assembly: GCF_059453495.1. Taxonomy (NCBI): domain Eukaryota; kingdom Viridiplantae; phylum Streptophyta; class Magnoliopsida; order Fabales; family Fabaceae; genus Arachis; species Arachis ipaensis. Next base: position 667,617 of record NC_142436.1, read on the forward strand.
ATAAAAAAAAATAATGAAAAATATATTGCATGTTTATCATGGCAAGCATAGAAGGAAGAAGAGGGAGAAGCATTTGAAAAAGAAAGAGAAAGGGTATCATGGAATTGAATTGGTTCCAATTTTATTCATTTTTTCTTGTCTTAGAAGCTAATCAAACGGTTGCCACTACCTCTAACAACATCATAGTCATTTTCTCACTACTACTACTACTACTTTTTTTCCCTTTGTTGTTGTTGTAATAATCATAATCATTAACAAATTGACACTTATTCCGTTACCTTCACTCTTCATTCACCAGTACTGAGCCTCCAAAATGGAATAACATCACTTTTTTCTTTTTAGCTACTTTGACCTTTATCATCATCATCATATATATATATTGTCATTATTTTAGAAATACTTGCATATTTCTCAAACATATATTTAATATGCATTTAATAAAATTACTATATACGTGTATATTTATGTATAAATATATGTGTTTCTTACACTCGGTTAATATATATTTTGTATTTTAATACATATTTTATACTGATAACTATTTTTTTTGTGTACATAATATGATTGATTTTAAAAATGGTTTAATTACTCTGCTGGTTCCTATAGTTTTGTAAAATTTTCAATTAGGTCTCTATACTTTTTTTTATTTTCAATTAGGTTCCTGCACCAATTTTTTTTTTTAATTGGGTTCCTACACTTTTTTTTTTCCTTTTATTTAGGTCCCTGTACCAATTCTTTTCTTTTTTTAGTTAGGTCCCTATAAAATTAAGCCAATTACTACTAATAGGGACTTAATTGAAAAAAAATTTGGTGCAGGGACCCAATTAAAAAGAAAAAAAATATAGGAATCTAATTAAAAATTTTACGAAATTATAGGGACCAGTAGAGTAATTAAACCTTTAAAAATTTTTATAGTGGCTAACTTTTAATCTTATATATATATAACTTTTAAATATTATAATTGAAAATAAATTATTATGATCTATAATATATAAACAAATAATCAGTCATTTATTATTTGTTGCATAAAAATACATATTTGATATTCACGAAAATTTTAATTACGCTATATACAAAAATTTGATTATTCTTTTTATTAAATTTTTTTATAAAACAATACAACATAAATAATTAATACTGATTTTTAACGTTTATAATTTGTTAAGTATATTATAATAAATATACTAAAAAGTATGCAAGAATTTTGGATCACTATTTCTCATTCTTGATAGACACTAAAGAAATATCTTAGCATCTATGGCGACAGTACATTGGTTTAATGGATAAGTGGCACATAGTGTGTGTGGTTAATGATAGTGGTTAGGTTGGTGTGACATGGTCCCACATCACTAATGTTCTATAGATCTGCATCAAAGAAGTGTATGCAAAGTTTATTAGATAATAACTGAATTAATTTAAAATTCTATGTGTAATTGTGACTTGACTTTACTTAAAGCTTTGTTGGCCAAAAGAAGTGAAGAGCTTTACTAAGATGGCTATCTAGGTACCCACTTTTTTTTTTTTTTTTGGTTCTTTATTTAATTATGTATTTTATAATTTTTTTTATTTTTGATGTAATTTTTTTTAGATGAATATGAAGAGACTATATCATTTGAACTATAATTCGATGGCTCATCTTTAATGTAATTATTATTATTATTATTATTATTATTATTATTATTATTATTATTATTATTATTATATTTTAATTGATAATGTCACTTTTTTATTTATTGTTTATTATTTTAAAATTAGTTTTTGAGATTTTTTTTTTTTTTTTGATCTTTGAGATAGTTTGATGAAAGTATCAAGAAAGATTATTGGTTCAGCCATCATTTTTCTTTGCCTTTTTTTTGGTCAAGATTATTTTTCTTTTCCAAAGACCTCTAACATTGTGAGAAGAAAGCCCAATAGTTACATAAGGCCCAATAGTTTCGTTAAGCCCAATAGATTATTGTTTTTAGTGTAATTTTTTTTTCTCACACTTATGTAAGTAGATTTAAATAAGATTAGTTGTCTCACGTTTCATCTAATATTAAAAAGGTATATATCAATTCAATATGCAAAATAATAATAATAATAATAATAATAATAATAATAATAATAATAATAATAATAATAATAAGAAGAAGAAGACAAATTTTTCTTTGCTTTTCAAGTTCAACTAATTATTTTTATAGCAAATGATATGAAAGTTACTCCTATAGTAGTGTAGTTCTTCAAGAACAACCCCAATATAACACATTATTGTTTGGTTTATTGCATCACTAAAATTAATAATGAATGATTAATTATTACATCATGATAGAAATTACACCAAAGTAATTATATATCTTCACATACTCTTACACAACATAACATAACACAAATGCGACTTAAATAACAACATTATTGACAACAACAATATAATAGATCCTCTCAATTTCTTTTTTAATTTATGTTATAAAATATAATTTCTCATCATAAATAGATAATTTAAGTGGAATAAAAAATATTTAAAAAAATTGAGAAGATGTATTATTTTTTTTATCATCAGAAGACTTAAAACAACATACATGAAAATTAATTATTAATCCACCAAAATTAAAGCACATTGTTCGTTTTCAAATTTTCACAATCATGATCATGGATCTAAGGGCATTTATGGAATTGGTGACGGGTGGTGAGGCTTTTATAGCAAGGGCAAGAATCATGGTGGCCAGAGGTGCCTTCAGGAACACACTTGCAAATCTTACAGCAACTTCCACATGCCCTTTTGCATAGATTTGGCCTTGATGATAATTTGCACCTTCTTTCACATTCTAATCCACAATCTACATTATTCATATATAAATTAAATTAAAATTTATTTTATATTAACTATAATATGTACTTAAAAAAATAAAATCATATTATACATATGGTAGAAATTTAGGTACAGTCAACTTTACATAAAATTTGATCATTGACAGCCGTTAGATAAAAATTTAATCAAATCAGTCAAATTATTGAACCGTTTTTAATTATCAACTTCACGTGAAGTTGACTGTATCTGAGTTTTTACGTATATATATACCAATTGTTTGTGGAAGAGGAGTTGGTGTTGGAGCTCCAATGTTGGTGGTGCTCATTGTCATCATCTGTGAATGGAGATCAGATTCACGACAAATTAATTTTTAATCTGTTGAATTAGAAAATACTGTAACCAACCAAAAAAATAATAATAAAATAATTTTGAGTTCATTTCTTCAAATGAACACGAATTTTAATACAAAATATATTAAAATTATTTTTTTATCAATATAAAAAAATTCTATTATTAGAAATTCGAATTTATTCGTCACTCGTCAAATTTAAAGTTGATGATCCATTTTATGAAAAGAGAAAAATAAAAAAAAAACTATTATTTCTTCAAGATAATTAGTACATGTATATACTAAATAAGCATGTTATAACTAATTTAGTACTAATTAAATTAGTAATAGATGATAATGATAGATTATAGGAGGCATAATATAGGTTTACCGTTTGGTGTGATTCAGCAATGTGAAGAATGAGAAGAGTGAGGAGAAGTGAAGAAGCAATGAGAGTTCTAGAGAATGCCATTATAGTAGTGTGTATCTAAGTGATGAGTGAAATACAATAATATTATTGGTGACAATGAAATGGGAAGTAAGATTATGATGAGTATTTATAGGAGGAATTAACAACACTTTTAAGAGTGAGATATGGTTTGTTTTCAGAGAGTAAATTAATTGTATAATGCAAATTGAATTGGATGCAAACAAAAGAGATCACTACCTAGAAGGTGCTTTTGACAGGCTAGTCCAGCAAAGACAGAGATCAAACCCTAATTCATCTAGTTGCTTCTTGTTGACTTTAGCTTAGCTTGGACCTCTCACATGGATGCTAATTTTAAATAAATAATAAAAAATAATTTTAAATTTATTAATGAGATGTTAGAGATATAATTATTAATGTTATCTTCTTCTATCAGGTTAAACTGTTAGGATGAGTAATTTTATGATATGATATTTCGAATTTTATGTCCAAAAGTCAATAATTCGATCATTAGTGAATCTCAAAAGTCAAAAATAAAAAAAAATAGCATAAAATAAATAAAAAAGAGAAAAAGTCCATGTCAAAATCAAATTTAAAAAAAAAAAGTATTAGAGATATAACTATTAATATTATCTTTTTTTATTAGTTTAAACTTTTAAAATGATTGATTTTATAACATGAAAAAAATTATTATTTTTATTAAATATTCACTTTGCTAAAAAGTATTTGACAGTGATAATTTCTATAAGTGATTAATATTTTTTCCCTATCATTAAAATTTAAAATTTTTGTCTAATTAAAATACAAAAAATAAAAACAAAAATAAAAATTTTCTTAAATAAAATATATTATATAAATACTAAAAAAAATTATTATTATATATTACATATAAATATATATTATTTTATATATTTTAAAAATATATTTTATATTTTAAAAATATATAAATTTTATTTATATAAATAATATATAAATTTTTTTATTATATATTCTTAAATAAAATATATTATATAAATACTAAAAATTTATTATTATATATTACATATAAATATATATTATTTTATATTTTAATATATATTCGATACGAATAACTGAATATTTTATATAAGTTACTAAACAATAGTCTTTAATTTGAACTAGGGTTAGTATATCAAGTCAAATTCAACACTAATAAGTGAGTGTATATTCGAAAATAGAAATTCTCCATTGTGAGCTAGAGATATAAACATGATAAAATTAATAAATTAATTAGTATTTAGCCCACAGCCCCACACTTCTTTCTAAGAAGAAAGAAAAGAGAGAATATAGGGAGACAGCAACTTGTGATTTTAAAAATGCTAAGCAAGAGCATCGTACAACTACACACATACTTTTTAAGATTTGATGTCGGCATATACATCTTAGAAGCATCCAATGTAACCTTATATTATACCCATGTGTTATATTTGTTTTATTATATCTAATTATGCAAAAACAATAACTACAAATACAAAATATAGTTTTTTTTTTCTCTCTCTCTTTCTTTTGATATAATGCATACATTAATAATGTAGCAGGACTAAATTTTCATTTTGGTGCTTTGATATTCACGCGATTACTCATTTTGATTTTCGAAATTCAAAATTATTTATACTGATCTTCTAGATTCAAGTTTCGGCACCAATGTGATCCTTCGACTCTTTTCGACGATGACTAAACAAACAGAATGCTGAGATGGCACCCTTCCTACCACGCTGGATAATGAGTAAACGACATCATTTACCCTTGCCATCCAAACAAGTAAGAAATGTCGTCACTTTGTATATGAATGGAGAAGAAACGATGGAGATTCAAAATAAAGTATTCTTCTTCTTCTCTACCTCTACTATTCTTTATTTCTGACTTGTTTGGGTGCCAAGGGTAAACAACGTCGTTTACTCATCATCCAGCGTAGTAGGGAGGGTGCTATATCAGCACTCCGTTTGGCTAGTCATCGCGGGAAAGAGTCGAGGGATCATATTAGTGTCCTGAATTAAATTTGGAGGACTAGTATAGGTAATTTTTAATTTCGAGAACCAAATTGAATAATCGCGTGAATTTCAGAACCAAAATGGGTATTTAGTCAATGTAGCGGTATCAAATAAAGATGCTGCTTAAATAAATAAATAAATAACACTTTTTTTTGTGTGTGTTTATGTGTACACACTACACACACTTACCCACAAGACCAAACTTTTTTTTGGTCTTGGGCCACAAAACTAAATTTAAAACTTCAGTATTTGTTGGGCATGGAATCTATGCCTAACCCAACCAAGAGTTAAGAAGCCCAAATAAAATCAAAATTTAACTATATGACTTAAGCGGCCCAATATGTCCAAAAAGAGAGGCCCAAATGACGAAGGGTTCCCTCAAAATAATAATTCAACCCATGACAAAAAAAAAAAACTCAACAGTGCGAGGAGCCGCCACGCTTGAAGGCTGCTAAAATTTTAAACAAAAACAAAAGCTACTAAAAATATCTCATAAATACTAAAAAATAAAATTTAATTATTATATATTTATGTGTTGCTTTATATTTTTTAGAAAGTAATTAAAATTTTCAAAATATACTTATAAAAGTAAATTATTATTACATTTTAATACTTTGAATTATTTATTTATAAAATTTTATTATAGATATAAATATTTGACTATTTTGTTTTTCAATGTAGATTTGAAAGATGATGCTATAGAGTTTGATTGCATGCAGGAGTCAATATATCATCTAAATTGTTAGAGGAGTTTGTGTAGAAGCTTTGATATGTGTTACAAAATGTTGTTACAAAGAGAGTTAGGTAGCAACGTGATTGTGAGTTGTGACTTGTGACATTGAATGGTTGAAACTTCTTCCAACTCACCATTTCTCTAGACAAGTTAGTAGGAGCTACCCTTTTTAATAAATCTAATGTGTTTTAAAAACTATTAGAAATATCATCATCAATAAAGTTTTTTTTTCCCTAAAATTTGTCAAAAAAAAAATTATCATTTATTTTATTTTATTTTAATTTAATTTATCTAAAAAAATTTCAATTTCCATCAAATATATTCCTAATAGTTAATTTTTTTTAAATTTAGGATCAATTCAACAATAATACATGACAATTATGCTTAATTTACTTGTGTTGAAAGTTGTTCTTGTAAAATTATTATTAAATTGATCTTAAATTTTTGAAAAAATTAGTCCTTAAAATATATTTGATACAAATCAAAATTTTTTTAAGATAAAATTCAAAATAAAATTTAGATATATTTTTAAAAATGGACAAAATATATATTTTGTCCTATCATTATTTATATACGTTTTATCAATTTAAATTTTTTAAAAAATAATTTTATAATGGAATATCAAAATTTGTATGATTAAAAGGTTTAAAATTTTATTCTTGTTAACTCGAAATTAAAATTTTAAACACAACACAAAATGGAAAAAAAAAAAAAAAAAAACTAACATATAATATAAGTCTTTTAGACATTTATTTATCTTAAACGATCGTGGCATACCATGATACCATTTATCAGTTTCATAATAATATAAAATAAATAATTAAAATCTTATATTTACTCGTATTTTTAAGTTTATGGACACTACTGTACACACTTAGCTTATTTAATTGATTTCTTAATATATTTATAAATTAATTTTATATTTTATATTTTATATTGTTTATTGTTTAGTGTCTAGAGCACTAACTACACAAAACAATGTATCTCAGTATCTCCGTCCTCTTTATTTATTATTATTTAACATATAAAATTAATGTAAATTCATAAGTATCATCATTTCATCACAAATAGAATATGTTGGAGGTATTTATGAAAATATTCATATTTATATATTATAATGACTAATTAATTAAATTTGGGTGCGTGTGAAATTCAAACCTACCACGCCATCACTAGTACTATATAAACCCAAGAAACCCCATCTTCCATTCCCATATCTCATCCAACCATCAAAAATCACAAAAAAAAACATCACTCACACCCTTTAAACACCAAATTAAATAATAAAATTTTTCAAAAAAAAAAAAATTCATATGGCGCCAGCAAAAACCCTCACTCACTTGGCGGAGCAAAAAACTCTTGAGTCCAGCTTTGTGAGGGATGAAGATGAGAGGCCAAAAGTTGCCTACAACCAATTCAGCGACGTGATTCCGGTCATATCATTGGCCGGAATCAACGACGCAGATGGTCGTAGGGCCGAGATATGCAAGAAGATTGTAGAAGCATGCGAGGATTGGGGAATATTTCAGGTTGTGGATCATGGTGTGGATACCAAGCTCATTTCCGAGATGACATCTCTCGCTAGGGAGTTTTTCGCCTTGCCACCGGACGAGAAGCTTCGCTTCGACATGTCCGGTGGCAAGAAGGGTGGTTTCATTGTCTCTAGCCATCTCCAAGTAAGAATTTATCTAATTTTTCTTTTTCTTTTCATAATAAGTATCTAAAAAGATTTATAGATTATAAATCACACCAATTAATAATAATATTTTTAACTTTAAATGAATGATTTGTAAAATCTCTCCAAATTCAGATATTAAATTATGAACAATAATTGTTCGTACTAAAATTATTCATTAGTATAAAATATATTTTAAAAATAAATTAAATTATATATATTTACAGGGAGAAGCCGTGCAAGATTGGAGGGAAATAGTGACATATTTTTCATACCCAATTCGCAACCGCGACTATTCGAGGTGGCCGGACAAGCCGGAAGGATGGATGGAAGTGACGAAAAAGTACAGTGAGGACCTCATGGGGCTTGCATGCAAGCTCCTAGAGGTCCTCTCGGAGGCAATGGGGCTAGAAAAAGAAGCATTGACAAAAGCATGTGTGGACATGGACCAAAAGGTTGTGGTGAATTATTACCCAAAATGCCCTCAACCTGACCTAACACTTGGATTGAAGAGGCACACAGACCCAGGCACCATTACACTCCTTCTTCAAGATCAGGTTGGTGGGCTTCAAGCTACAAGGGATAATGGTAAGACTTGGATCACTGTTCAGCCTGTGGAAGGTGCCTTTGTTGTCAATCTTGGAGATCATGGTCATGTGAGTATGCACTATGCAATCTTTTCTTATTTCTCTCTCTCTCTCCAATATATATATATATATATATATATATATATATGAATTTAAGTTTGATGTATTGACAAAAAATTGGATAGGGTGCAGTGTTTAATCTAATCATTTATTATTTTCTCCCTTATTTATTTCTGGTCTCACTTATAGAATTAAAAGTGAGAGATCACAATGGATTCTATTAAGTATTAAAAAAACTGGAGAGGATCCATTTCCGGGATGACCACTCATGTGGTCAATGTCAAAAACAGTTGTTTTTAGGTTTAATTACCTTGTTGGTTTCTATAGTTTTGCGAAATTTTTAATTATGTCCCTATACTTTTTTTTCTTTTAATTGAGTCTTTACACCAATTTTTTTTAATTGGGTCCCTACACTTTTTTTTTCTTTTATTTAGGTCTCTATATGAAATTTTTTTGTAGTTGAGTCCCTATAAAATTAAGTCAATTACTACTAAGAGAAACTTAATTGGAAAAAAAATTAGTGTAGAGACCCAATTAAAAAGAAAAAAAGTATAGGAACCTAATTAAAAATTATACGAAACTATAGGACTAACAGAATAATTAAACCTTATTTTTACTAATGTAACGTTACATAATTAAATGCATTTGTAAAACTACATTACACTTACCATACATCAAATTATATATATATAACATAAATCCTAAAAGAAGAAAATAATATTTGACCCTTTAGTTTGATAAAATAAACTAAATATAAGAAGACTTATTTAAAAAGAATATACAGATTAGATTTTGACTCAAAAGTCTACTTAAAAAATAAATTTTTTTACCTTTTAATTTTTTTTTCTAAGAGAATTATTTTTGCGACTTTTTTTTTATATGGACGACCGAAAAAATTCAATTAAATTTGAAAAAAAATAGAGATCAAGTTCAAGTGCAATTCTTGAATTTTTCTTTTTTACGTATTTTCTAAATAATTTTTTAAATATTTTAATGAAAAATTAAATCAAATTTATGAGTTGTTTAATTTCTCACTTAAAAAAAGATATGTATTTTGTCAGATTAAAATTATCCCTCGAAGATTAAACTATTTTTTCTTCAAAAGTCATTATCAAAAATTATATCTTACTAAAATCATAGTTTACCTTTTTTTGGTAAATAAAATGTCAACTAACTCAGACTGTTACTGAAAATGATAATGTGAATTTAGTTTACAATAGCTCATAATTCATATCTTATGCAATGTTGACTGGCATCATAAGTACACATAATAATTTCTTTTTCTTTTTTCTGGATTTTTTTAAAATAAATTTAGATAAAAAAAATGTCAACGCATTAGAGATTAATTTACATTTTTATCCAAATCTTTTACATGTAATAATATTTTCAACAAGTGCTTTAAATAACACAATTTTTTTTAAGACACCAAAAAAAACACCATTTTTTTAATTCCAAATTTTTATAGTTCAGCCTATTAACACTTATCACAATTTACATCACCTTTAGAATTATTTAACGTGATTCCATTTAAATGTTCATAGACTTCTTAATTGAATTTTGGGTGTGCAAGTCATCAACCGTTTTCTCTCACTTTCCTATCTTCTAAGTTCTAACAACAATAACTCATTTTTGAAAATCAAAGAGACTAGAATTAATAGATGAAACCTATGAACTATGGACACTTTGTTGAGTTGTCGTATTCGTGTGTCGGACACATTTTGGACACGACACTCATCGACACTCGTTCGACACGCGTGTTTGATGTGTCCAACCGTGTCTTAATAAAAAGTAAAAAATTCTTTTTCGGACACACATGGACACACCTAAATACCATCACGTGTTAGCGTGTCCTGTCTTATTCCTAACATATATTTTTAAAATAAATTTAGATATAGTATATATTATTATTTATTAAAACAAAAAAATATTTTAAATACTTTATATAATTAAAATAAAAAATTAAAAATAATTAAAAATTTTAATTTATATTTTAAAATCAATAAAATATCAAAATATCATTATGATTTATCTAAAAAATACTTTATATTTTATATGTATGCGTGTCCCTGTGTCATGTAAGATTTTAAAATTTGCGTGTCGACGTGTCCCGTGTCGTGTCGTGTCTCATCTCATATTCGTGTTAGTGTCTATGCATCATAGGATAAAACAATATACATGCAAATTAATACAGGGTCAATTAAGTAATTTAATAAGCTATATAATTAATTCACCGAAAAAACAGGTGCCAAGTAGAATTCATCTCATGTGGAAAGAAGGATAGAGTCCTTTCATCAATTCTCCTCCATCTTTGAATGTTTATTAATAATCACATTTTTCAATATTTATCATTAAAGAAAAATCTTTCCACATCACTATTTTATGAAAAAATCCACACACACGCATGCTACACATTTAGCTCTTTTTTAGTATATTTATTTTTAATATAAATTTTTGGTCCACTTTGGTAGACTTTTGAAATGTTCTAAATTCAACTATTTTAATAAATATATGCTGAATCAATAAATTTAGTTGACTAATATATATATTAGGTGGGCCTACTAATACCCAAGCTAAAGGAGAGGCTGCGAAATAAAATACACTAATAAATAAATGCAATAATAATGCAAGTGGTTTGACTCCGGTGATTTTAATAGTGTATTTTAAAATTTATTTAATATAATATAACTAGCAGATATTTTTGAACGAAATATTATTACTATTATTAGGTCAAGTAAGTAGAACTTTAATTAGGGTTCGACCAAAGAACTATTAATTAATGGTGGAAATTCAGATGTAGTCGACTTCACGTGAAGTTGATAATTCAGAGCCTTTAGATGCTTTGATTGATTTGACAAAATTTTCATCTAACGATTTTCAGCTATCAATTTTATATGAAGTCGACTATACTTGAGTTTTCACCTTAATTAATGCTTATATATGGTGAATTGCTTTAATTTCTCCCATTAAGTTAAAATTACGGTATGGGTTGGTTAAGTATAAGTTATCGTAACATACATTTTTCAAAAAATTATTATATTTGTGGTGATTATATTTTAATAATTTAAACTTTCAAATGATTTAACCACATTTTATTTAAAACAAATAGTATATTTATTTTTTAATAACTACGTCATAAGCATAAATTGTTGGAAATAATTAATTATATGTTGGAAATGAATTAATAATTTTCAAAAAATATAAAAAAAAAAACTAATCACTTGGTATAGATTTTAAATGATAATCTAAATTGAACCATTTTCTAATAAAATCAAAATATGCTCAATAAATCAATTTATGTTATTATTATCATCATTAATTAGTAGGGCCTACTAATCTCCGAACATTAAGTAAAATTATAGTTTTTTTTTTTGTATGTAAATGACTAATTCATTGCGAAAAACAAAAGGTAGAGGGCAAAAATGTAAACCCAAAGCACAAAACCCTAATAAATAAACACAAAGATAGATGGTTTGACTCTGCTGATTTTTGTAGCCTATTTTAAAATGTTAATTTATTTTGGATAATTATTTTAATTTCTATCCATTTTTTTATAATAAATACTTTGAAAATTTAAAAAATGTTTAGCCTTTTATAAAAAGTTTTTGCATTTAACACTGTATCATCTAAATTATTGACAAGAATTATACTAATTTTTAGGTTTTATAAAATAATGACATTTTATTTTATTAGAAATTAGTTAATCATCATTTCATAATATTTTTCAAAAAATAGAAATAATAGTAATAATCTATACTTTTCTATAGTAATTTTCTTCATTCATATATATATATTTTTTTTGTAACATACAATCTCTTTATTTAATTTATCTATTTTTTTTTTGTAGTTCTTAAGTAATGGTAGGTTCAAGAATGCTGATCACCAAGCCGTTGTGAACTCAAACTCTAGCCGTTTATCCATAGCCACATTCCAAAATCCGGCACCGGATGCGATCGTATACCCTCTTAAGGTCGAGGAGGGAGAGAAGCCGGTGATGGAGGAGCCGATCACCTTCGCCGAGATGTATAGGAGGAAGATGAGCAAGGACCTTGAGCTTGCTAACCTAAAGAAGCTAGCCAAGGAGAGGCAACACCTCCAAGACTTGGACAACAAAAACAAATTAGAAGCCAAGCCTCTTGATCAAATTCTTGCTTGAGTAATAAATAGTTGCAACTTTTATGGGCTATTTAAAATTACTTTAATAAGAATATATTTATAATTCGCGACGGAATAGTCATTCGCCTGGCACGTTAAAATATATTGTGAAAAAAAAAAAAGATATCTTTATATATTACCTTTAAGCTTTGTGATTTTGTATGTTTAAAGTATAGGCCCATGTGTTTTTTTTTTTTTTTCTTTGTTTTGTGTTATGTTAAATTAAAGCTTAATCATATGAGGGTATGGCTTTAATTTGTTGTTTCTTTGCCTAGGTCATAGGATCCATGAATATCTATGTAAACACTACTTTATAAATGAGAAATAAGAAACAACGAATTGATATTTGTTGGAATTGGTATATTTAATTTGTTAACACAAATGATCTTATATTTAAATTAATATTAATTAATTTTTATTTTTTTATTACAAATATTGGTTCTTAGAATTATCAATCTTTTAACATTTCTTGTCTCACAACACAACACATATATATTAATTTACTATGATGTTGAGGCTTTAGTATGTTTTTTTGTTTTTTAAATTAAACCCTATTATATTTCTTTGATTGTTAATTATTATGTGGATATGGCTTTAATTATATTAATTTACTATAATAAGTAGTATAGTATTTCTTTGATTGTTAAGAGTTAAGGCCATTATGTTGAGAGTAAAATATATTTTCTTGATTATATATAGGATATAAAAAATATTTTATATACACTAACAATGAATAATTATTATGTATTTATATATAAAATATTTTTTATATAATTTTAATATATATTTTATATTTTAATAATATTGTATATACATAGTTGATTTAATAACTATTTTTTTAATACGTAATATAATTGATATGACATTCAAAAATAAATACTATAATATTATGTGAAATTAATTTTGACTAAAGTTAATCACAACCGCCAAGTACACCAACATCCATAGATGTATTAAACTAACGGCTTGAGATCTATCAGAGTGTATAGGTTGAATCTAAACCGTTGACGGCACCTACTACATACTCGTCCTGAAAGGGAGGGAAGCTACAGATAGATACTATGATTGAGGCAATTATTACTTTTGTCTTTTCCTTTTTTGCTTGTACGGTTTAAAAAAAAAAAAAGTTTGATTTTAACAATAAAATTATATAGTCATTGTTCATACCTCAACCTAACACTAAGGTTCATGTTTAAATAAAAGGCCCAATTTAAAGATTGGCCTTCTCTCGACACCGACCTTCTCACAAGAAGTCGGATCCTACACAGATTTACTCTAAGAAAGTCGGATCGAAGATTAGCTAGCAGATAACCCTTATTCCAATAAGTAACTGCCCATAAAATCTTTCAACCCACTTCCAGGAGCCATATCTCAACTTCCTTAAGATAAAGAGACGATTATCCACCTAAAAATGTGGAACGACTCCACACGGTGGTCATTGGTTCATCACTATAAATACCCTGACACCCTTCAGGTATCACTAAGTTTTAATACTCTCTAAACCTGCTCAAACTATTTGCTAACTTAAGTATCGAAGTGTCTTTGCATGTACCATCCCCCTATTCTTTCACATACACAAGTCAGACGGTAGTTCTCAGACGCAAATTTAGTCGGAGACTATCTCCACTCAACGCGTGGGCCAGTTTTACAAGCCCAACCCATTAACTTCAGGTTACCCACGTAACAGTTATCATAATTATATTTAGGGTAAATACCTTTCAGATTCTTAACTATTTTTTCGTAGGACATATTTCTCTATAATTATCACTAAATTTGTACTCTATGAGAAAATTTCATCTATTTAGTTCAATAAGTTTTAACAATTTAAAAGATAAAAAAAAATTAAATGACAGATGAATATAGTGAAAATAATTTGACTTGCACTATAGAATTATTACAATTTTTTTTCTTGTTTTAGATATGGATATTGATTTAAGTCATTAAACTATTAAAATGGTTTTTTGTTTTTGGACAGTCTCTTTTTGTGTTTTTTTTTTTGTTTCCAACTTTTGTTTTTGTCATTGGTTTTCAACTATTTTTCAGGTTTTAGCTTACATTGGAGCCTTTTGGAAGTCCACAAAAGAAGAATAAAAACCCAAACAAAAATAATACTATAATGTCCAAAAAAATAAAAAAGACTAGTAGATATTGGGCTTTTAAGTATTTCAACCAATACAAAAAAAAGAGTATACTTTTCAATGCAAGATTTGGGCTATGAGCCCTAGACTACCTTATGAAGAAACGAATAAAAAGTTACTACCAAAATGCAAAGACAAGAAAATAATAAAAAATTAATAAGACCGCATTTGGAAGAAAGGTTGAGATTGAGCACAAAATTTGAAAGATTGAAACTAAATTAAGTTTTTATATTATGTTTGGTATAAGGGTATAGGATTGAGTTATATTTTAATATTTTATTTAATTTAAAATAAATATATAGATGAAATAAGAATATTTATTAAAATAAATTTAATTATTAAAAAATATTAAAATTTTACTTTCTGTCTTAAAAATTTTCAGTTTTTTGTGTCATTATTTTCTAAAAATACTAAAAAAATTAAAATTTTATATTTCGAGACTAAAATTTTAGTTTCAATCTCTAACCACCAAATACAATAGAAAATTTTATAAAATATAAAAAATAAAATAAAAAATAAATGTACCCTAAATTAGGGCTTAATTCTAGACAGATTACAACATACTACTAATATTTTGTTTTTGAAACCAACATACTATTAATTAAATTTGGATCATTTAAATTTTAAATTTTATTTAAAAAAATATAATTTCTCACTATTTATTTTATAAGTGAAATAAAAAATATATAAAAAACTATTAAAAAATAAATAATCATACTTTACCTTCTAAAATAAAAATTCAAATTTTAGAAAATTCAAATTTCTACTAATATTACTACCATTAAGAAAGTATTCGTTCTGATTTTCAAAATGTGACTAATTATCTGTGTATTTGTTTATTGTTTATGAACTTAATTATTTGTGCCAACCTGCTTTGATTTTTGTGACCTAAAATATGAACATGTAACCAAGTAACCCCACCATTATTTATTATCTCAACAAAAAGTGTGTTCACATTGGCTATCTAATAAATATAATTTTATATAGTATAACATAATATAATACAGACTTTTCATATGATGATGGCAAAAGTTTCTATAAATATAAATATGATATATTTACAAGTAATATTTTAAATTTATTCTAAAAAAAAAGTCGACATTCTAATTTTTAATAAATTTTAATTATTAAATTAATTCTTAATTTTTTATTTACTTAGACAAATTAATTTTTATATCAAATTTAAAAAAAATTAAATAAATTTATTTTTATCGTTATTTAAAATAAAATATAACAGACTCTGAAAATTTTTAGAACTTTTATACTGGTCCTTTAATTATATAGATTAATAATTTGATATGGATCTAATTCATTATGACGAAATTAAAATTTAGAGATTAATTTAAATATTTAGTGAATAAAATATATTGAAAACTATAATATTTGGTTTAAATTTTCTTATGCTAATTTAGGGTATACTTTATATTTATTTACTTTATTTGGTTGTCCACGGTATCTTCTAATTCGACAGATCAATGACTAATTCATCGCGGATCAAAGCTTCATTTAAGGCGGGATTCGAAACTTCGACACTTATTTAAACGGACGAATTGCTGGCATGTATAAAGTGAGATTCGAATCCCCGACATTTGTTTAAGCGGACGAGTGAGTTTACTATTCGACCAATTCAAATTAATTTTTATATTTATTTATTTTTTTCGGTTGTTTACCGTATCTTCCAATTCGACAGGTCAATGACTAATTTATCGCGGATCGAAGCTCCATTTGAGGCGGGACTCGAAACCCCGACACTTATTTAAGCGGACGAATTGCTGCATGTATAAAACGGGATTCGAACCCTCGACACTTATTTAAGCGGACGAGTAAACTTATTCGACTAATCCAAATTAATTTTTATATTTATTTACTTAATTATGATGTTACTTGACGTATGAGCTAGATTAAAGAGAAACATTCTCAACCTAAGCTTTTTAAGACCAGGTCTTCCACAAGTCATAAAGTAGAATTATGCATAACGTAAAGAGATAATAGATGAACGAATTATTACAAAAATCTAGAATCTCATCGTATATAGTTGCATGTGAAATTGTGGATTACTACAAACAAATTACACATATATACATTATAATAATGCACCAATTTCAACATTTTTAAGCCTCTAATAATGGTTATCTCTTATTCAATTGGTCAAAGTAAGACTTGGTTATTAGCTTGAATTGTCCTCCAATAAATCAATGGCACGTCAAAGAATTCAATTTTAATTATCAGAATATATATTTCCTTTTAATAAAGTTTAAAAATTAATTTGGAACTGGAATTGTTTAAAAAAATTACAATTTAATAATTTTCAATGGTATTTTTTAGTTTTCTCTCTCTCTCTCTCTATATATATATATATAGGGGCGGAGCTACATGGAGAGAAAGGGGGTAACGGTCTCCCTAATTTTAATTTTACATGTAAATTATATGTAAATTTCAGTTTAACCCCTTTAAAATTTTATTTTAGTTTTATTTTATTGTGTAAATATTTTTTGTTCTCCTCTAATATTTTATCTAACTCTGTCTTTGTATATATATATATATCATATTAGATGTGCACAAAAAATTAATTATTAATTTAAAATAAATATTAAAATTTAAAATATATATTAAAAATATATAAATTAATATATATATATATATATATATATATATATATATATAAATATATAATAATTAATTTTTTTATGTGTCCATAATATATATATATATCAACTTGATTTTATTGATTTACAAATAATGTTGAGTGTTATTCCACTTTATTGATTCAACTTGGTTTTTTTGTTTTTAATTTTGTTGGACTAAAATTACAATTCGTTGTTAGCATTGTTCACCATTTCTATTGTCTACTTAGCAGAATTAGAATCGTATTTCAATATATATTTTATATTAGTAATTAATTATAATTTATATCTAATATATATAGTTGTATCAACTATCAATCTTCATCACCAAAACAATACAAGTGTACCTTCTCATGTTTTACTTGCTTATGACTAGTTTGAAAAATTAAAGTTGTTTTCCCATATGATGTTTTGTGACATCGTGTCTTAAATATAATCTATGCTTTAAGTTTTGTCAGTGAAAAATATCAGCCATGATGAAAGAATTTGACAAGAACTACATACATTCATTCATTCAAATTTTGCGTGGTTTGGAGGGATATATTGCATGTGAAATTCAGAACCACATGTAATAAAAGAGAGATTTATTTGTTTAAAAAATAAAAAAAAATTTCAAAAGCTCTAAATATAATAAAATTAAGTTAAAATAAAAGTATCTGATCTAAAATTTTTTAAAGTTACGTTTGGTTCACAAGATAAAATACTAAAAACAAGACATAAATGATAAAAATACAAAAATTAGTATTCATCTATTTTATATAATAATAAATTTAAATGAATGATGAAAGTTAATTATCCTCATTTTTTAATTCAAAAAATTTAGAAAAAAAATATGATAATAAAAATATAATTATAAAAAAATTAACAAAGATAATAAAATAAAAAATAAAATATAAATTATATCTTTTATTAATATTTTTGTTTTTTTTATCAAAATAGATATAAAATATATTAATTTTAGTGTTTTTAAATATGATATTTCTATTCATATATTATCTATAAAATATAATTTTATATTTCTATTTTTATCTTACTATTTGTATTTATAAACAAACACAGCCTAAAAGAATGTAGGAGGTAATCACTTTAATAAAGACTCCTAAAATGTCTTCTTTTAAAAACGTTTACATGTGTCATATTATTATTAGACATTTTTATTAAACTGGTTAATAATTTATGTTTTAATAAACCAGAACAAAATCAGTTTATTATAGCAATAATAATAAATTCAATTGTTTGCATTATAATTATTAGATTCGATTTGATCTGATCGAATTACACAATTTAAACTAAATATCTTTAAACTTTTTTATAAAACGAC
The DNA here is from genome assembly GCF_059453495.1 of Arachis ipaensis. Classification (NCBI taxonomy): domain Eukaryota; kingdom Viridiplantae; phylum Streptophyta; class Magnoliopsida; order Fabales; family Fabaceae; genus Arachis; species Arachis ipaensis. The sequence continues at coordinate 686,456 of NC_142436.1, forward strand.
AAATATATCCCTGATTTTTTGTTTTATAAACATTTAAATCCCTAAAAATTAAAAAATATAATTAAATCTCTAATAAAATAAATTTATTGTTATTGTTATAAAATAAATCAATTTTATTTTAATTTGTTAAAAAATTTAAAATAATTAATTCATTAATATTTTTAATAATTATACAAAATATAAATATCTTTACAAAAAGATGTTTTAAATGTCTTTATAAGAACATCCTCAGAGAATATATACTATAAAAAGAGGAAAAAATGCATAATACAACTATGGTTGCTAATGGGCGGGCCCATAAACACGCTATGAAATTGACTTTTGTTGCTCATGTGTCTATTATTTATCTTTTTTATTAAATAATATTTATTAATTATTTATCACACTGACGAGTGAAGACTCAGTCAATACCAAGTTGGATGTTCAGATTGAGATCCAGCACTTCAATTTGGTGTGACTTCATATATATATACCATTGAAAAAAAATCTGTCATATTCTAGCTGTACCAAAAAGAAAATAAGTAATTTTAAATATGGTGAAAACTTAAGTAAATTTTATATGGAATTGAGAGTTGAGAATCGTTAAATAATTTGTTTGATTTGACTAAATTTTTATTTAATAGACTCTCAATTATTAATTTTAAATAAAATTGACTGTATCTGAATCTTTATCTTTAAATATTAATATAATAATTTTATATATTTGCAATATGTGTTAATAACTTAATATTTTTTTATTGGTGGCAAACTCTGAATACACGCGGATATACTTATTCTAAAATAAACATGAGGGATGACACACAGTTTTTTAATACCTTTGGCCTCAACTTTCTAACTTTAATTTCTATATATAAGTAAACGAGTTAGAATTAAAATATTATATTGAAACTTTGAATGTTTGATCCTCGGAAAATATAAAATTATTATTATTATTATTATTATTATTATTATTTCAGCTCAATCTTTGATCACTTATTTTTTAATTGAAGTTGCAGCTTTACTGAAGAATCATATGCTAAAATATCAAATCATATTAATTTGAATCAACAACCAATTTTTTAAAACAAAAAACATGATGAGAGTTTACAAATTCAGACAAAAAAAAAAAAACGTATTCTCCCATTGTTAGAGATGAAAGAGAATATTGTGCTACTCATTTGTCTTGAGCTTCAAAATCTTTTCAATTATTCTACGGTGGAAACTCAGGTAGAGTCAACTTTACATGAACTTTACATGAAGTTGATAGTTGAGAGTCGTTAGATGATTTAACTGATTTGACTAAATTTTTATTTAACAGCTCTCAACTATCAACTTCACGTGAAATCGACTGCACCTGAATTTACACCTTATTCTATTATCTCCCGTCTTTAGTATTGGTATTTCTTGGAAAAAGGAGTAATTTTTTAATTAAAAAACATCTTTAGATAATTATATGAACGTTAGGTATACTTTTTAAAACGATTTCATTAAAAAATTTCTTATATTTTAATTAATTTAAAAAGTTTTTTTTTTATATTTTCTATTCAAACATAAAATTGGTTTTGCTAATTACAAAATATATTTTAAAAATATAAAATATTTATTTTCAAAAGTCAATTCAGCTTAATAAGTTATTCTATAAATATATCTTTTTTTTTTCACTAGAATATATACAAACATTTAAATTTTAAAAATAATTATTTAAATTAATCTCTAGAAAAATTAATTGGACACTTTACTATGTAACAAGTTTTAGTAATTAGATGAACCTCTAATTTTTTATTCAATTAGAAAAATTAATTCCTATATCAGATTTTTCTATTAAAAACTAATAAATTTAAGTAAAACATTTTTTATTATTATTAAAAGATGACATAAAAATTTATAAAATTGGTTTAAACTATCTTATCCGTTTTCCAAATAAATGAATCAATAACTTTGATATAAAAATTAATTTAACATAATTAAAATTTATTTAAAAACCAAAAGTGTTTTAAAAGATAAAGTCTTAAAGCATAATGTGAACAAAAAAATTAGACAAAAGCATAGGCTGTGCCTGTTTGGAGAGAGGGAATTTTACTGGGATAATAACCAGGTTTTGAAAACCAAATTACTAATTAAATTGGTAGAGTTAGAGGTTTAAAGCTTTAAAAGTTCGACTGATGTTTAATCATAGTTGAACTCGTTTGACACTTTTAAAAACAACTCATGTCTTACTCTCACAAAAAAAAAAAAAAAAACTTAAAATAACTTAAAAAAAAATCACTTTATGCTAGAAGATTTATATAAAAAATTAACTACCAAAATTAATTACTAGTATAAAATACATGTTAAAATATAAAATATATCATAAAAATAATTTAAAAAATACATATATTTACACACAAATACATAGTTGTTGATTTAATAGTTATTTTTTAGTACGCACATAATATTTTTGCAGAAAATACTGTATATAAAAAAAACCTAACAAAACTGTTTTGTAACTTTGAGAGAAGGGATATTTTCTCACAAAATGATCAATTCCGAACAACTGATTACTAAAAATATTCATCTCCACAAAATTATAAAATCATAAATAGAGACTTACGCCTTGATTTTTTTATTTAAATAAACAAAAAAATACATTAATTCCCTAAATACGCAGGAATAGAAAGGTGGACGAAAATACGCAAGGCCACTTCAAAGGAGGCACCCGCGAAAATGGGTTAAGTCTTCATTTCAGAGGGGGCGCTCGCGAATTGCTTCTGAGATGGCAGACTGAAGGATTGACCACTCAATCCATTGCTGGCGACTACGAATTGGAAGAAGTCGTGGACGACGCTTACGAAGTGGCCCATTTCAGATGCTGCAGCAGCAAAATGGAACAACCCATTGGTGGCGCACACGAATTGGACAACTCGTGTATGGCGACCATGAAATGGCGACCCGTTAGTCAAAGCTGCAAATTCCAGTGAGTATCAGTCCCCATACGAGCATGCACTGGTTGAACTGGGTGGCCATGAGTAGAGGTGAAGGGGTTTGGGACGGATATAAAAGGGGAGAAGGGGGAGGGGACCAAGTTGAACATGCAGTAGAAGGGAAATCAAGTTTAATAAAAAGGATTGTGGGAAAAAAATGTGTTGTGGGTTAATAAAAAGATTGGGACACAAGCAATATGTCTCACACAGTAAACATTGTGTTTCCATTCACACCCATCTCGCTCTAAAACTGCCTTTATTGCTGCATGCCTATCATAGATAAGCATAATTCCTGATTGAGTCGCTACATGCCTCTTTAGGTTGGTAAGGAAAAAGTACCATGAATCTATATTCTCCAGTTCAACAATTCAAAAGCGATGGACAAAATGTTGTTACTCCTGTCCTGCGCTATGGCCATCAGCAGGGTCCCTGGGTCCCTGTGTACTTACCATATAAGTGCATTCCATCAACTGAGACCAGTGGCTTACAGTGCTTGAAGGCTTCAACACACGACGGGAACGACCAGAAAACTTGATAAAACATGACACTGTCACGGTCCAACGTGGTGCCGACATAGTACGGTCGCGTTTGTAAATCAACAATTGTCCTGGGTATCACAATGCTTAATTAGTAAAACAGAGAAACGACTAAAACCACCATCAATAACAAAGTCCAATAAGTATGACTTGCTAGTTATACTTGGAACGAACGCTTGTAGAGCGTTGAAATATCTCCGCAGCTGGTCGTATGACTCCTACTAATCACCATAGATTTTGGCAATTGCTTTCTGCTTCACATGTCAAACCTTCTTATAAGAAATCTTGTACTCGTATGCTGACTCGATTGATCCTTGCGACACCTTTATGCAAATGGTCGCATCAGCATGAACCATGGGGAATATATGCTGGCAGATGACATTGTTATCAAGTTGAGCATGATCTTGAGACATCAAGCTTGCCAAACAACCATGAGGCCTTTGGTATTTTCGAATTTTCCAAAATATGGAAGACCTGATCTTTGCAACCTGTACCATCTAACGACATTGGTCCTTAAACTGCTTGCATCGACATACATACCAACTTTGATCTGACTCTACCACCTTGTATTCCGCACTTCTGCAGATGTTGTAATTCTTGACAGCAAGCATCGTTGTTTCACTATTGAGAAACTTCAACCCAATCTCGAGCTCCATCTCACCCGACAAAGCATAGTTGCTCGGGTCTGTCTTTTGCGGATGTCGAGTTCATTGCTCCAAGATTTAAAGACAGATAGTGTGTTGACGTGCTGCTAGATACACCACCACCCCCCGCCCCACCTCCCGATTCGGCACAAATTGGAAGAACTGTCTCGCGATAAAGCGGTTGGGTTTTGGGAACAACTTCTGCTTCGTCACCGCTAAAATCTTCGATCTCATCTTCATGAGATGTGTCTACCAAGCCATCCGCATGACTTTTTGGGAATGCAACAAGGTTGGAAGGGGAGGGACGTGCATGACGATTTTTTATATTTTGTTCTGGCATCACAAAGGCATTAAAGGTGGGACTACGACCCCTACCAATATCTTGAAACGAAACAAATTCTGCCAATCCCAAATTTCTAACCTGCTCCACATTATTAGAACTAGATGAGCTTCCACCAATATCTTGAAGATTCACACAAAGTTCCAACAAATAGATACTTCCAATGCTACGATGATAAGAAAACATCATCGAAACATGCTAGTCAGATTTAATTTGCATTTTCTGATACGCAGATGAGTTGGCTAGTGTAACTGACATCTTGTAAGTCAACTTCGTGGTTTTATTTTTTCCAACTATACAAATATTTATGAGAATCAAAATTTTCAGTTCTTGCAATGATGTTTGTGGTGGAATCATTATCCAAAGTGGATCATCACAAACAAATGTAATACCTTCTGCTGTATGAGAAATTTTTTCATTTGAAAATATGATGACATAGATGTTTTCAGAAGTCATAGACATAACAAAACTAGCAACCACGATATTTAAGAGAGAAAGAAAGTAAAGAGGTAGAAGAGAGATTTTGGAGTTGGAAGAGACTGCAGGAGAATAGTTCCTTCCGTGTATGATAACACACTGGTAGCCACAAGCGTTTTTCGGAACCAATTTCACATGCGGTACACCTTATTTGTACTATTTTGTTTGTAGTACCAATGAGTTGGACACCATTTCGTGTCTACCCTACTTGATGTGCCCATTTCGCTGGCGCCGAGCCAAAAGTGATTTTGTCATATCAAATTCAATTTGATGGTGAATGAAGGCTTAACTCATTTTGTGGGTGCTTCTCCTAAAGTGGTCCTATGCATTTTCGTCTGTCTTTCTATCCCTACGTATTTTAGAAATTAATATTTTTTTTATTTATTTAAATAAAAAAACTCACGTAATACTATAAGATAAAAAAAGTAACTTGATATTAATTATTTTAATAGTTAACCATTTCATTAAAAATATAGATGCAAAACAAATATAAATATACATAATTATTTAAGAATTAATTTTTAAATAGGTATATAATATTTTTGTATAATATTCTATATTATATTTTTTTTAAGAAAAAAATGAGAATGTTAGGTTTAATATTTTTTACTAATGTTTTGAAGTGTATCTGAAATGTATTGTGAATAATTAGACTTATGAAATGAGGTCAAAGTTAATACTAAAGATATCTTAGACAGTTTCACATTAATTAAAAAATGATGAATGAAAAGTACAAACAAAAATATTTATAGAGAGATATAATGATTTAGTTGTTTAAATTTATGATCTTATCTAAAATAAATGAATTTTTTTTGACATAGAAAATTAGTCCAGGTCACAAATTTATTTTTACGTGGATAATAACAGTATTAGCGGGAGAGGAGTCGTTTCTTGCTCCTTAAGTCGGGTCAGACTTGAGTCATGATACTCATATTCTAAGTAAGTCTGGATAAATTAATTCGTATTGTTTTTTGAGTGATCTTCTTTAATTTTAGACTATGATGCACGGACACTGACATGATATGGATACGGGATACGATACGACACGAAATATGTTAATATGCAAATTTTAAAATCTTACATGACACGGGGACACATATACATATAAAATATAAATTAAAGTTTTTAATTATTTTTAATATTTTATTTTAATTATATAAAGTATTTAAAATATTTTTTATTTTAATAAATAATAATATATACTATATCTAAATTTATTTTAAGAATATAAGTTAAAAATAAGACTGGACACGCTGATACGTGATGGTATTTAGGTGTGTCCAGACGTATTCGGAAAAGAATTTTTTCTTTTTTATTAAGACACGGTTGGACGGTTGAATACAACAAATACGCGTGTCAAACGAGTATCGATAAATATCGTGTCCAAAATGTATCGGACACGACAACTCAACAAAGTGTCAGTGTTTCGTAGATTTTAGACGAATTTTATTAGATCTATCACATGATAAGTCTATTTTAGACTTTGGAATAAATAATTAATAATATTCCACATTAAACGAATATTTTATTTTTATAACATTAAAATTTTAGGTTGAAAATTAAAATTTAATATTTAATATTTAAAATATTGATAAGTATTACTCAAAAATGATAAATTTTATTTACGTAACATTACTTTAAAAAAATTTCCTTCGCTTAGATCTGGATTAATTCAGAACTCACAAGTCAGAAGTCCATTGGATTATTTAACATGGTTATTGGTTAATCTACGCACTCTTAAGCAATAATTACATATAGTACTTAAAAAAAAATGATTTAAGACCAAAAATCAACAGAAAAGAGTAGTAGAGTCTGTCTGACTAACTCTCCATTCAAAAGTCCGTTTTGACCACTCCCCTCCTTCTTCCCTTCTTCCTCCTCCCTGCTCCAACCTTTCCTCTTCTCTCTCACAGATACACACACACACACACACACAACACTTTCTTAATTCATATATCTTATTATCTTTTCTATTCTCTCATCAAATGAATGACAACTACTACCTACTCCCTATTATTATTATTACTACGACGACTAACACTCCTCATTATTATTATTCCCAACACCGCATCACCATCTCAAACAATAACTATTCTCTTTTCACTAACACTCAATCATGGGCGCGTGCTTTTCCGCATCTAAAGTCGTTAGCGGCTCCAATACGACGTCGCATCACAACAAACACAAACACCAACGGCATCAGCATCACCAGCAGCAGAAGCAACGGCCTACGCACAAGCACGTGCCGTGCGGCAAGCGAACCGATTTCGGTTACGACAAAGACTTCGATGACCGTTACTCCCTTGGCAAGTTGTTAGGTCACGGTCAATTCGGTTACACCTATGTCGCAATTGACAAGGCCGATGGCCACCGCGTCGCCGTTAAGAGGCTCGATAAGGCAAAGGTAGATTTGTTTATTTAGTTATGATTAGTTAGTTAGTTAGTTAGTTAGGATTTCAGTTATTACAGCTGGAATATTTGTTGAGATTTCAAGCGTAAGTGGTGAAGTCGATAGAAAATTTGATGGCTATTGCGGTTTGGGTGATTGAGGCTCTGCAATTCTTGATTTGGTTGTTGGATGATGATGATGATGATGCTGATGGTGTGCTCAGATTTGTTGAATGTTGACTTTCATTTGCTGAAATTTCTGGTGTATGAATATGGTTTTTTATTTTTTATTTTTTGGAAATTTGATTTTTGTACACTAATAATGTTGGTATATTACATTGTCAACTTATTATATAAAATGTATGGTGTATAGGTGAGTGGTGACTGAGTTTTGAGGTAGTTATTATTGAAAGAGTCAACTATTCCTAAACCGCAGTGACTTGAGTAAATAATTGGATGACTGTGTAAAAGGTTTGTTAAACTGCATCGAGATTAAGTTCTCAGGTTGTGGTTGGTTATTCTAATTGTAGCTGCTCGGCTCGTAGTTACTGTGGTTCTCTCTTTTACCTGTGTATTGCATTCCTAAGGCTAAGCAGCTATTTGGTTGTGTGTTTAGTGTCAGTCTAGCCACACAGAAGTGATGTGAGCTTAGATAAAATCATGCATTTCTAAATTTATTATCTCTTGAATTTGTTGGCAGATGGTTCTTCCTATAGCTGTGGAGGACGTCAAGCGAGAGGTCAAGATACTGAAAGCACTTGCTGGCCACGAGAATGTGGTTCAGTTCTACAATGCTTTTGAAGATGATTCCTATGTGTATATAGTTATGGAGTAAGTTGGTTTCATTTTTGGCCTTTTTTTCCTTTGTGTTCATTTGGTTTTGACTAGTAATTTATTGCAATGTAGTCTGAATTTATCCTATAAAATCATGTATTATTGTCATGTTAATGTTGAGTACTTGAGTTAAGCCTCACCTCCTTTATTTTATTAGGTTGTGCGAGGGTGGAGAACTGCTAGATCGGATATTGGCCAAGTAAGTATTGTTTGTATCAGTATTTTACTGAGCTAGGTGTCTATTCTGAGTTCATATTGATATTGCAGTGACGGGGCCATTAATGACTCCAATTTTCGTCTGAGCTCGATTTATCGTACCAAAACTCACTTCTTCATTTGCTTTAATCAGGAAGAACAGTCGGTATAGTGAAAAAGATGCCGCAGTGGTTGTCAGGCAGATGCTCAAGGTTGCTGCTGAGTGTCATCTACATGGTTTGGTACACCGTGACATGAAACCAGAGGTAGGGTTAAGTTCCTTGGGATACCTAGCAAATCTGAGTCATATGGAGCCATTGTCAAAATTATATGTTTTTTCTTTGCATGCAGAACTTCCTTTTCAAATCAACCAAAGAAAACTCACCTTTAAAGGCTACAGATTTTGGTTTGTCAGATTTCATAAAACCTGGTGAGGAAATACTTTAATGTGCATGATTGTTTTTCCTGCCCCACCCCCCTTTTTTTTTTTTCTATCAAACACGGTATACTTTATTACTTTTATTATTATTACCATCATTTTCCTTTTTTTGTTTGAGTTATCAGACATCTTTGTGATCTTTATTTGACAATTATTTGTTATTTTTCGGGGAAAAAATGCAGGAAAAAAATTTCATGATATAGTTGGCAGTGCTTACTATGTTGCGCCTGAAGTTTTAAAACGCAAGTCAGGCCCTGAGTCAGATGTGTGGAGCATAGGTGTTATTACTTACATATTACTCTGTGGGAAACGTCCATTTTGGGATAAGACCGAGGATGGTATTTTCAAGGAGGTACTATACATTAACATTAGTCCATTCTTTTAAGTTTTACAATTTTTGGGGTATTGTGATCTATTCTTGTTTCTTTAGTGGCATAAATAATAAATCTTTGGCCCCTTACTTTCCTTGCCTAGTGATTGTGATCAAATAATTTGTTTTACAACTTTTGTTTGTTGCTACATTAAATGTATGATCTGATATAATCTGTCCATGCAGGTCTTACGTAACAAGCCTGATTTCCGCAGGAAACCATGGCCAACTATAAGCAGTGCAGCAAAGGATTTTGTGAAGAAATTGTTGGTAAAGGATCCTCGGGCAAGATTAACTGCTGCTCAGGCTTTGTGTATGTATCCAATTGTGTGTATTTTATTACATTTTTTTATTAAGAAGACTCTAATATGTTAATTTACAATAAAAGCTTCCCTTGATGTTTAATTGCTTTGACTTATTGTAAATTCCTGATATTTCCAGCACATCCATGGGTTAGAGAAGGAGGAGAAGCATCGGAGATTCCTATTGATATATCAGTTCTGAGCAACATGCGCCAGTTTGTGAAGTATAGCCGGTTGAAACAATTTGCATTGAGGGTAAGACAAATTAGTTAAGTTATAACCTTTACATGTTATATGAGGCAGTAGGCATAGAATGTGACAGGTCCAGCCGTCCTGCTTTTCTCTTACCTGATAATCTTTCAGGCATTGGCGAGTACACTTAATGAAGAAGAGTTGGCTGATCTAAGAGATCAATTTGACGCGATTGATGTGGACAAAAATGGTTCAATTAGTCTGGAAGAGATGAGACAGGTAGCCTGTTAAATTTACTTGCTTTTTAACTAGTATCTAAATACATTACCAATTAGTGAGTAATTATTCCCTTAACTACGGTTTCCCCCACTTTTGCTCAGGCTCTTGCTAAAGATCTACCTTGGAAGTTGAAAGAATCGCGCGTTCTAGAGATATTGCAAGCGGTGAGTATGCGTGATATTGTGCAGACAGTACACATAATCAGCCATAATTCAACTTTTAAGACATGGAGTTTCTTTGGTGATTGATGATAGTGATCTCAGGAATCTTAATATTGCCTTTGGTTTGTTAAAATAGTAAAATTCAATCTTATATATTTGCAGATAGATAGCAACACAGATGGGCTAGTGGATTTCACTGAGTTTGTGGCTGCTACATTACACGTTCACCAATTGGAGGAACATGACTCTGCAAAGTGGCAGCGACGATCACAGGCTGCTTTTGAGAAATTCGACATAGACAAGGATGGATATATTACTCCGGAGGAACTAAGAATGGTTGGTCTTTGTCTTTTTTAAAGCTACCCAAACATTTTTTAAAGAAGTTTTTTCTCTCAATTCTTTAAAGGTTTAATTACTCTGGAAGTCTAGTTTAAATATTTGCAATTAAGCCTCTAATTTCACAACAATTTTCAATCACATCCCTATAGTTTAAACATTTTTACTCAATTCCTTATATTAACAAATATTTTTCAACTAGGTCTCTCTAATTAATAAATCTTGTAACCAAATCCCTTTACTAAAACATGTTTTTTTTTAAAGAGTTTTTGTCTAGTTTGGGAGTTTAATCAGAAAAGTTTTAAACTAAATGGACCTAGTTGAAAATGTTTGTACAGTATAGGGATTTTATTATAAATATTTAAACTAGAAGGATCTAATTAAAAATTGATTAAGATACTATAAAGGTTTCCAAAGTAATTTAACCTTATTTAAGATTTGTTTCCCGGTGAATGCTCACCAATATTTGCATCTATGATTTTCTGCAACTAATGTAACCCTTTGGCCATTTTCAGCATACAGGATTAAGAGGTTCAATTGATCCTCTGCTTGAGGAAGCTGACATTGACAAAGATGGAAAAATCAGCCTTCCAGAATTTCGCAGACTCCTAAGAACTGCAAGCATTGGTTCTCGGAATTTGCCAAGCCCCAGCGGCAACCGGCGCACTACGATCTTAGAATAGAGGTTGTTTCGGAGTCAGAGGCTCAGTTAAGTAAGTATTGTGAGTGGAGTAGAGTTCCTTCTAAGATTATCTTCTGTGCAGATTGTGCTGAAGCCATTAAGACTGTTATCTATTTCTGCATTTTTCTTTTCGCTCGTCTGCTCTGACAATCTATGGAACTCGAACTCCAGTTACAGTGGCGTGCGCCCCACACAGTGATTATATTCCTTAAGGACTACGTCAAGAGGTTTTTGGTAGATTTTGTGCATAAAATATTTTCAGGTTTCATCAGTGTACATGATTTATTTGTGGGGGGTGTTCTTGGTTTGTCATTCATGTAATATTGTGTAACTATAAATAAATATATCTTCTAGTCAGAAATTGGGGGAAAAATTGAAAAAGGAAGCAGCAGCAAATGAACAAGAAATATGTTGATAGAGTTCTATTGTCTTGCCATTTTTCAAACTTTTCTTAGTTTATTCATTTCCTCCCAAAAAAGCAAGTTTGACCTGGTATTGTGCTAATGATTACATTACATGTGGTGTGTACTGATTTGAATATGAAGTGTAATTAGAACTGAGTTTTTTTTTGTACATAAACCCCAAAAACATCTTAGTAAGCTTCCCAGTATTGATGATAGGATTTTGCTAACCAGACTGAGGTAGAAGTAGAATCATGTAACAATAATGGATAATGATAAATCTTCTTCACAAATACTCTTCCTAAATCCTAACAGCTAAATATAGGAAGTTTTACAAGGTACTAATACATTTAAGTAAGTATTAGAAAGATTATTAAATATTAAATACTATTATTTTGTAAGGATCACTTTGCTAACCGATTTATTTAAAAGTATTTCTGTAAGTATTTGACATAATATGAAAAGACGAGGAATTTGTCTGTTGAATAACTTGAATAATACTCTATGCAGGATGGTTTTATGAAAAAATAAAAGAAAAATATGTAATTGACTCATGTTGCTAGATCATTCTGTTGTGCTAAGGATTGGTGTGGTTTTTTAACTCATGTTGTTGATGGTTATGCCGAAAATGATATAGGAGTTGTTTGGTTATTTTTATGATTTGTATCTGCAGGTTGTTTGTTTCACTTTATGTGTTGAACTTTTTCTTTCAAAAAAAATATATAATTGACTCATTGGTAAACTTTAGATTGAGAATGGATTATTGTTGATATTGGTCCTTAAAAAAATTAAGTATAACTGTATTTTTTAAAGATTTATACCTCAATTTGATGTTGGTAAAAGGTTGATGCTAATACCTTACGAAAAAAAAAATAAGGAGTATAGTGTTCTTTAAATGTAGAGGTCTAAATTTTAAATTTTAAAATTTAAATCTGAATTATTAATGCAAACTATAAAAATAGAGTTAAAATTTATTTAATTGACAAAAAATTTGAATTTTTTAAATTTTAAATTTTATTCTAGAGGATAAAGTATAATCTTTCACTATTTATTTTATAGGTGAAACAAAAAAAATATAAAATTATTTAAAAGTAAAATATCACACTTTACTTTCTCAAATGAAAATTTAAAATTTTAAAAATTTAAATTTCTAAAATATTTAAAGATTAATCTAAAAAAATACTCACGTGAATTAAATTAATTATTTTATTAAGTTATGCTATGGACTTGATAATTATTAATATATAAGATAAAATTTGTTACGTATCATATTTTTAATATATTATGTTAATAAACTTAATGATAATAATTCAACTAGAAAATTAATAGAAAGGGAAACGCACATACGGATTAACGTTGTACATATATAGAAGCATTTATTGTTAAGAAAGAAGGAAAATGGAAAAAAAAAATGAAGAGAAATCCATACAATAATTTCTTTCTAACTCTCTATCTTTATACACTTGTAATATGTATTTGAGCAAGAAGTATCTAATAAAAAGACCAACTTAACTCCTTGACGTACTTTTGGATCAAATTAAAGTCTTGAATTTGGATTTTAGTATTGGGTTATGGTGATCTATCATGAGTTAAATTAACCTATTTAAATTGGTCAAGTAGTTTTATTCACTTTTTTATTTAAATAAGTATCAGAATTTAAATATTGCTTTGTGTAGGTAATAATTTATTGAATAATGACAAAATCTTAAATAGAATTCAGATTCACGATAGATTAGCGCTTGATCTATCGGATTAGAAATATTATCGACAACTAAAAAAAAAAAAAGTGAAAATTCAGGTAAAGTCGACTTCACGTGAAGTTGATACCTAAAAGTCGTTGGATAAAAATTTAGTCAAATCAGTCAAATCATCTAACGGCTCTTAAGTATCAACTTCACGTGAAATCGACTTCACCTGAGTTTCTAAAAAAAAATCTATCGTGGGCTAATTACAATATTAACCCCGTTAGGAACACACCGTCCACGCTGCGAGCTGAGCAGAACCGCGAAAGGAAGGCGCGAAGAGAGAGAGAGAGAATGAAGATAGTGACGTACAACGTGAACGGCCTTCGGCAGCGCATAGCGCAGTTCGGTTCTCTTCGGAATCTTCTCAACTCTTTCGACGCCGACATCATTTGCTTCCAGGAGACGAAGCTCCGCCGTCAAGAACTCACCGCCGATCTCGTCATGGCCCACGGTTATGAATCCTTCTTCTCCTGCTCCCGCTCCTCCCAGAAAGGCCGTACCGGCTATTCCGGTAACCAACCTCTTCGCAACACTCTTCCTTCGCCCTTCACACTTTCCATGCAAATCAAAACTCTCAAATCGCATTCCCCAATCTATACTTGCTTAGGGCGAGTGGAAATTTTTGTTTATCTTTTAAATAATTGTATGAATTCTGTAAAATAATGAGAGTTGGAAGAAAAATCAAATTTTAGAGTAGCTTCTAATAAGAAAAAACTATTTTTCAGCTTTGTCAACTGTGTTGAGAAATAAAAATGACATTTTTTGAAAGTGAGAAACAAATGCGACCGTAATCAAAGTATACAACTTCAAAATCCTTTGTAATGTTATAGTTGTAAAAGTTAACCTCTTTTGCTGATTGGTTGAAAAATTGATTTGCTTGCATTGTGTGTTTGAATGAGCATATCTTTTTGAGTTTGAAATGGCTTATAATAAAAAAGCAAAAGCTTAGAGTAGTTTTATTCTCAAGAATACTATTTTTTACAAAGATGCCTTAGTACTGTTCATCATGAGGAGTTTTTGGAATAGCATTCTTCCTTTAAAGCAGTGAGAATTCTGTTGATTGTGTTGTGTAGGTGTCATCACATTTTGTCGTGTGAAGTTGGCATTTGCAAGTGGTGAAGTAGCCTTGCCAGTATCAGCAGAAGAAGGCTTCACTGGTCTTATGGGAAACTCCGAAGCTTGCAAAGTCGAATTACCTTTCCTAGCGGAAGATATTGAGGAATTTTCACAAGATGAGCTTCTTAGTGTTGATAGCGAAGGGCGATGCGTTATCACTGATCACGATCACTTTGGTGAGTGTCTTGTGTACATATGCTTATTGAAATAATTAGAACAGAAAGCTCGCTCCCTTGTTTACCCGGTTACAATTTTAGCATGAATTTATATTTGTTCTGTCCAGTTCTTTTCAATGTGTATGGACCAAGAGCCGGAGGTGATGACGAAGAAAGGATTCAGTTTAAACAAAAATTTTACCAGATATTACAGGTATTTAAAATGTTAATATGGTTTCGGAACAAATGAATTATATGACTAGTGTATAATTTGGGAACAACGTTCGGGATTCTCCAATCCAAACTAATTGGTGAAATTTGAATTAGCTTATTCAACTGTAAAAAGGTGATCATAAAACCATTTGCCTCTCATATATTTAGCATAAACCTGATTGAAATTAAATCTGGTAGTTTCTCTTTGTTTTTTTTGGTGTATGCTGGCTTGTAAATTATTCTTAGGAAACTGTATTTAGTTTTCAAAAATTTGGATATGTTAATATCAACGTTTGTACTCACTTTTGTTTCCTCTGTTTCTTTGTTTTGAAGAGCAGAGAATTTTCTATGTTTTAGTGTTTATCTTGTTCTGTTTCATTGATATTTATAGTTTCTCTATTAGAAAAGATGGGAGTCTCTTCTGCATATGGGAAGGAGAATAATTGTTGTTGGTGATCTCAACATCGCGCCATCTGCAATTGATCGATGTGATGCAGGACCTGAGTTTGACAATAATGAGTAAGCTGAATGCCAGAGTTATATATGAAGTACTTCACTACTTCTAAATATCAGTAATATGCTGCGAATCATTTCTTCACCTGAATTTTGTGTAGGTTTAGAAGATGGTTCAGATCAATATTACTTGAAAATGGAGGCCAATTTTCTGATGTCTTCAGAACAAAGCATCCTGATAAGTATGGTGCTTGAGCTACATTTATTGTTCGATGTCAATGGTGCCAAAACTGTTAGTCAATTTTTACGTTTCGATATTTTATGCAGAAGGGAAGCATATACATGCTGGTCGCAAAGTACAGGTGCTGAAGTATTCAACTTCGGCAGTAGAATTGACCATATTCTTTGTGCTGGTTCATGCTTACATGAATCAGATGACATGCAATGCCATAGCTTTGTAAGATGCCATGTTCAGGAGTGTGACATTTTGACACAGTATAAACGGGCTAAACCTGAAAGCATACTAAGGTAATATGCATGCATTGCATATGATGTAAGTTGTAAGCTATTTATTCTGAGTTATTTTGGAAAATAATTTTAAATATTTGGTTCTACCATAACATGCCCTTTGTTATGTACATGGGAGCTGCAAATATCATCTCCTTCCTTTTGCAAGTTGTGTTTCTTTTGTTTAGTTGACATATATTTGTGCATCTTCTTCCCACTTATGTGGTTCTTTAGCAGTACTGTATCATATGATCAAGATTAGTGCTGTATGCCTTTCTTGACACTAGAATATAAGTTTTTAACTTTATGATATGCTCAGTGCACACAGGTGGAAAGGAGGACGGAGCATTAAGCTGGAAGGATCTGATCATGCCCCAGTTTTTATGACTTTAGTTGATATTCCTGATGTCTCTTTACATAGTACTCCCTCTTTATCTTCTAGATATGTTCCCATGGTTCATGGCTTACAGCAAACTATAGGTATAAACATGAATGACATTTAAATAAAAAAATAAGAATTTAATGTTTTGTTGTTTCTGAGCCTTTTTTTGTTTCCAGTGTCAGTTTTGATGAAAAGACAAGTTTCTGAGGGCATCGAAGAACCAGTCGAAAAAACTGGTTTGCCTGCCATGTTTCCATGTGATAATAGTAATTATCCTCCAAGCCAGGGTTCTGAAGGTAGCATTTTGGAGTTCAATGATACTTGTGGAAGTTCTTCTCAGGAGGCTGTTTCAAAATCAGGAAGTGAATATACAAAATCAATAACCATGCAGTGCAATGTATCCAAGAAAAAGGCTAGAAATCAATGGTCCCAGCTCTCCCTTATGTCATTTTTCAAGAAAAGTTCAAATATCGAAAATGGTGCCGATGACTCTTGTACTGATAATTCAGATAATAAGACAGAAACCTCACAACCTGACCCTTGCGAACTTGAAACTCAGTCGGTGTGTGATAATAGTGACAGTCCCAAGCAATGTAGGTTGGATACTGATGCATGTGATCAGAATTTAGCTAAACTAACTGAGAGTTCTATAAAGAAAGAAAAGAGTAATATGGCTTCACTGGAATGGCAAAGAATACATCAATTGATGCAGAACAGTATACCACTCTGCAAGGGCCATAAGGAACCATGTGTTGCTCGGGTAGTGAAGAAACAAGGACCTAATTGTGGACGCCGGTTTTACGTTTGCTCCCGTGCTGAGGTAATTCACCTCCGTAGTGGTTTTGAGTATCATGCTTCTGCTGCAAACCATGCATCTTTTCTTCCAATTCAGACTTGTGTTTCATGGTAACTAAATATTAACATGTGTTTCTTCTTACAGGGGCCTTCGTCTAACCCGGAAGCAAACTGTGGTTACTTTAAATGGGCTGCTTCAAAGTCTAGGAACGAGAAAAGCAGCCACTGACATTTTAACCAATGAACTAACAATGCTTATGGAGTTACCAGCTTCCTATTTGAAAGAGCTGCCTCTCCTGATAATCCTCCCTGTAGATTGCCGTTACAGGTATGAATCTTAGTCATAATCAACCGCGTGCATGAATCCGTCTATCAGAGATTGTGGGCGTTTCTCCATAAATGAGAAAAACAAGGACCAGACTAGGAATTGTATAGAAGTGTTAGTCGGCAAGAATGCTCCTTCTTGGCATGTGATCCGTACTTCCATTGAGACCCGACTCGACCGGTAGCTATTTCGACATTTATTTTCTGGAGTTTCTGCTGTAGTTCTTGTTTCTATGCCATGCTTGGTCTAAAATGTGCCCATTCAAGATGAGTAATGGTTTTACTTTGACTGTAACTTATGGATTTTTATCTCCAGTTCATTTCTTTTTGGCTGAAAGCTTAACTAGAGGCTAGTGGCCACTTGAAGTTGCCGAATTGTGGTAATTAATTATCAGGGTCTATGATCCATTGGTGGTAGATTCCACATATGAAGAATACAGTTCAATTAACATTACTTTGGTGCACTACCTTGTTCAGGGAGATAGCCTATGAGTTTCAAGTTCCCATGGAAGCCTTATGTCATCTTTCATATACTTCTCTTTAACAGTCTTGATTTTATTTAAAAAAAAAAAAGAATCATGAAAAGATGAATTATCCTTTGATTAAAATCTTATTTTATATTAATTAAAAATATAAGCATTGTGATTGACCAATAAAGGAAAAGAAAAGAAAGAGAAAAAAATATGCATTTAAGTGAGAATAAATACAAAGGATAATAGCAACCTTAACCGAAATACTAATGGGTTTCTTATCTTGGTTATCTTGAAGCAATTTTGCAACCTTAGCTAATTAGCAACCTTACCCTACCATGTGGTGTTGAAGACAAGATTCAACATCCGATTGTGTCAACTGTCAAGATTGTAACACACTAACATGTGCCATTGACTTAGGGTGCCACCAAAATCCAAACACGCACCAGTTGTATAAGTACTACCTTCAATTTTTATCGTCATTTTCTTTTCTCCCCTTTATTTTAATACATTTAGATATTAATGTATAGAATGCTAAGGATTGTGTATCAAGCACTTAAGACCGCCCATTATAAGCCGATGGACGAAAATGTTATTGCAATCAAATTATAAGGAAAACAACAGTCATATAAGACTAAACATCCAGCTCGGTTGCGGCCTCTCACAATACGATTCTTTTATTAAAAAATGAATTTTTCTTCTATTAAAAATTAAAAAATTCATTAAATAGTAACAGAAATCAGTTTTGTAAGAATTTTATTTATAATTTGTAAAAATTTTAAATTTTCACAAACTATTAATAAATTTATTTTTAAAATTTTTTTTGCTAGTGGTAGTTAGGTGGAGAAAGATTATTACAAGAAGTGACATCACAAGAAAAAAAAGTAATTACAATACTAAAATCTTTCAAAAAAAAAAAAAAATAGTATCGCACAAGAAATGAGAGAAGAGAACGGAGATGATGGTGTTACTTTTGGTATTGATGATGGTAGAAGAGATAATGATGATGACAAGATATAATTGCATAATTGAAATAGTATAGGTAGAAATTATAACGATGACGCCAAAAAAGCCGGTGATAGTGATTATAGTAGTTGGTCTTATTGTAGAAAAAAAAAATTGAAAGGTTTAAAACCCCCACAAATTACAAATAAAAGTCCCACAATACTAATTTCTGTTACTATTTAAACAAAAGAGTCGTATTGTCCCAAAATTATTTTGTTAGAGGCTGAAATGTTCTTTTTTTTTGGGACAAAAATCGCCTTATACTTTAAAAAAATGGACAGAGACCGAATTAAGTGTTTACTCTCCTGTCCCCCACATAAAGCTAATATAGCAAAATTCCATTTACAAAGTTACTCGCCATATAAAGCTAATATGGCAAAATTCCATTTACAAAGTTAGCCGATAAATTCAAATTTATGAACATGCGCCTTTTATTAATCAGTTGCTTATTGCTTATCACACTAAACCAAACGATTATATGTAGCTGAGGATTAGGATGACTTAATCCTTTATAAGATCTTATAATCACATTTGGTACAAGTAATACACCTTTTACATGGCTAAATAAATAAAACGGCAATGTTTTGATGTCTAAACAATTATAATTGCTTATGATGTAAGCAAGGCTATTACATGACTAGTTTAGAAGTTTGTTAATGTATTGTTTTAAGAATTTAATTTTCATATATGGTCGGTTTTACACAAATAGTATTAATCGTGTACTATCACATAAGCAAAGGTAATTAATTTTCAATCTCATTCTTTAGAAGTTATTTAAAAACATAAGTTGGATTAGATGATTGTATAAAATATTTTGCACGATCAGTTCATCAAAATTAAACTCTTGTATTTAATATATTTGGGATAGTGGGATACAAATTAGGGATTCAAACTTATACATTTTCCTTCAAAAGAAATGCAAATATAACGATTCCTTCCGAACTAATCCAACTTATATATGGTGGTGGTTTTCTCTTACTTTTATACTTTAATATCAAAACCAACCCAATTTTAAGGACGAAAAGTTTTTGTAAGATCTAAAATAATATGGGAAAAAAGAGATGAAGCGGTAAGAAATCAAATGAAAAGATTCATATGATAGCTTGTTTGGTTGTTTAACAAAAGGGAAGACACTTCCACCAAAAGTTTGTGTCATTCTTTGAAAGAATCTTAATTTTACCCTGCCCCACATTATGAACTCTACTAAAAAAATACAACGTATAGAAGCTAAGAATAAAAGAGGGGTTAAGATTTCTTAAAACAACAGATGTATTTCTACAGAAGCTAACACAATCAAACAAGGGGTTGATACAGTGAAATCCTTTGATGAACTTCTTTTTTGTACAGAAGGGGAAAGACCCAGATTAGAGAAACATATACAGGAAGTGTGAAGCGTCTCATTTTAAGCTTGCACACCTCAAGTCAAGTAAGTTTAAGTAAAATGTTAATCAGAACATTGATTCAACCAGAAAAATTCATGCCGAAAAACGATTATGTTACCAAGATGATCCGATCATGCTGACTGCTGAGGCTCATTTTTCACTTCCAATTTTAAAATCCGAAAGAGGAGAAACTTCTCGAGCCTCAACTGCTGATGATGCTTCCTTCTTGTCAAACCCGAAAAAGGAGCAGTTCTGGAATGCATCCAAGCTGCTGGCTATTAAGCGGTTCAGACCACTAAGGCTATCACTCAGAATTAGATCTTCACTGTGATACTTGGTTGATGGTATATCCAGATCCAACGGTCCCAGAGAATCAGGCTGTAACATGATGATAGTAAAGAAAGATTAGGTCGGAATAAACTAACATATATGTATTCTGTAATATGTTCTTCAAAATCAGATGCCACTAAGTGTAAAAAAAGAAAGTTTCAAAAATGCAATAATGATTCAAAGATTTAAGTTCATAGAGCTAGTGTTGACAGATGGTTCAGAGTGCGGAACATATTCGTTATAACCCTATTTGTAGTTATTTAGGTTCTTGCAGCAAGGAACATACCCAATAGATATCCGCTAGTCCATTGAAATCTTTTGCTAATTGATGCTGGGCCTCTGCATCCGACTCACCACTATCCATATGGTCAGTTTGAGCAAAATCATCCACAAGCCTCTCTCTTTCAGGTGACAGCTGCAGTAAGAATGGAGAAAATTAAATCTTATTTAAATTTGCAAAGAATGTTTGATAGAAAACAAAAGGAAGAAGAGTCACCTTTTCAAATTTCTCGGACCCTCCAAGGACCACATTTTCAGAATCTAAGGTAGCAATTGGTGATAGACAAGTACCATCTTTATGAGGAATAGGATCCTTTTTAAATAAGAAAGCATCGCATGTCTCTTCACCATCCCATATGGAAGACATGTGGGATGCCATGGTCGGTTGTCCCATCCTGTCTTGGTGTCTAGAGATGTGAGCAGCAATAGCAGCATCGAAAGAATCACTACTGAAAGGAATTTGCTGAAGACCATGACAATTTTCAGCAATACGATTATCAACATAGTTATCTTCAAGATCTTGAGAAACTCCTGAAAGTAGGTCCCCCACACTAATGTTGGTAAGGCTGTCAGCCCACTCACCAGCTGACAGACCAGTTCCACTGCTTAACTTCATCTCATCCTGAATACAAACAAGTAGCATTATAGATATAGATGCTAGTAATTATACATCAGACATCATAACAAAACCATACAAACCCAACCAGAAACTTAAAAGCAAAGCTTTTTAGATCTTCACAATCTAAAAAGATGAGTGGATTATGCTCAAGATCTCAAGGAGAAATATGAAAATTTATGCAGAAGAGCCAAAGAAGTACAATAGGGTGAAAATCTACAGTATAATCTCAGAGCTAATGAAATAAAATATGAGAGAACAACAAATACCGCATCTTCCAACTGTCTAGTCACAGTTCTATCCCCAACATTTTTTCCACGCCATGGTACATTTGCTGTAGGATCACAGAAATCATCAGTTCTTGTATTCAGGTATTCACTGTTGTCTCTAGTATTAGGCAAAGCAGTGGAAGTAGTGCTAGCACAGTTTCTGATCATGGACGTTCCTCGTTCTTCAGAGAGCTCCAAGGAATGATTGTTAGTTGAAGGAATAGGGAGTGCTTCAGAATTCAGCATCTGACCCATAGTATTGTTCACACTATTGTTTGATAGTCCAAGCATGCTGCCAGTTACTACCGGGGCTTGCATATTTAATAACTCAAGCTCAGTGTTGGAAATCCAGCCATACCTTCACAGAATATATATAAATATTAGAATGTTGATATGGTTAGTTTTTCATACAAGGTTGAGGTGGCATGTCTTACTATTGATGTTTAGTTACTTCTTATATGAAAATAAAATCAAGAGAGCAACATGTAAATGAAATGAGGTACCTCAAACGAAATATGTGTGGACTTCCAATCATTGCATATATATCTGCAGCACTAAGAGTAGATTCCTGGGTCCATCTATGATAGTTTACCAAGTTCTCCCTTTGAGTACCATAGGGAAAAATCATTAATTCTCCCGTTGCTATGCTTGAATTCCCCCACTTACGGTTTAGATGTTCCAAAATTGATGATATCTTCTTTCTTGCACTAAGTGTAAGCTCCAGGTATGGGTTATGCTTATCCTAGGAGTAACAAAGAAAGAAAGAAGAAAAATGAATATGTAAATCGCTTTCTAAAGCACTTTTGCAGTACTACCGTAAGATGTTAGTTGGTTTTCTTTCATGCTCACCATTTCCAATGCTCTTCGAGTAGGTTCATCAATTGGGAATAATTGCAGCTTAAGTTTCATACTATTATGTACATTGTTATCTACATGATTTTGTGGAAATGTGGGCAAAGGGGGCAGTACATAATTAGCAGGATCAGAACATTTTTCTCCTGGACAAAGATGGAAGAATAAGTGTGAAATCGCAGAATAGCTATAGTAAGCCCTTTTGGGAGCAAAGATTAGATAAAGCTCTCATGGTAACAACTACCTAGATTATTCTCCTGGTCATTTTCAGCCTCCTTACCAGAGGAAGCTCGCTCCAAATGCTCAGCAGCATCTGCAACTAAAGAAACACCAGCAATTGCAGCCTTCTCCCACTTTTTATATGCTGCAGTTGTGATCACACCTGATAGATAGAAACATCAAAGAGTAAATTTCCGTTTATTTTTAAATGTAAAATAAGATACACGAATTTATTTTAGATCTATATTATCATATCTCAAAGGGGAAATGAAAAAGAATCACCAGATTTCTTTCGCTGCCTTGAGGGCTTCATGGTAATTGAATCTCCCTTTGTGTTACTACGGTTAACACCCATGTTTATGTTGCGCTTCAATGGTGGTTTTGAAGGCCCAAGCTTTAAAATATTTTGACTATCAACAATAACCAGTTTAACTGCACGAGGATCATTTACCGATGCTCTACTTTGATTTGAAACTGTGTTAGGAGCAGGAGGAGGACAGTTTACCGCCTGCAGAGGTTTCTTTTTTACGTTCTTCTTCCTGTCCTTCAAAAGTTGGTGCTCCTTCATGGCAACAAGTATAGGTGAGTTCCCAAACATACTAAGATATTCAAAATTAAAATGCAAAGACAAATGTATAGTCTTGACTAACCAAGGTTTCCACAAAAACTTTGAACCTTCGGGGCTTTAAGTGAAGCTTTGAGGCTTTGCAGCTGTACTTTTCTAATAAAGACCACCTGTGTCAAAGGTCAGATAATTTGAGGAGAGTATCTTAATCATTCCTAAGAAATTTTCAATGCAAAATTATCAATTGATATGATACTATTCCTCAAATCTTATTCAGGAATTTACTATGAAATGATAAAATTAAAAAGACGAATTAGATCTCTTCTACTTCTAAGCCATTCCGAATATATATATATATATATATATATATATATATATATATATATAACATATGCACTTCATTTGACAAAAACCCATTGAGACAGTTGTGTACCAGCGAAGCATTGCAGCATTGGTATCTTTTGAGTTTTTGGCATCTAAACACAATCCTGGACCAAGAAGTTTGTTCATCCGTCTCACAAGCCGATAGTAATAATGCCTGACCTGCAAATCATCATCCAGGAGAAACAAAGAGTGAAAAGTGGGAAACAACGAAGGCTATTAGCTTGGCAATAAAACCCAAAACTTATAAATGAGGGGTAAAAGATCATGTAGGCAAGCTGAAGCGGATGATAAAGCCTCGTAACAGGTACCTGATCCTTGTTTTTACTCTGCACACGGCAAGTGATTTTCTCGAAATTCTACATTTAAGAGTAATGCAATTAGTAATTATTAACAACAAAACAACCACAGGGAAAGCAAAATCAGTAAATATAAATATACCTTCCCAACTTGTCGTAACGCAGTGAAGAAGCTTTCCTCTTCTTGACGAGTCCAAGCAGCCCACTGCCTTGTCGGTTTCTTCGGAGCTACAAAAGACAAGGGAATGATACCTTTTACTTCTCAACCATGAAACATATTAATCATCAAAGCCTGACATCACTCGTAAGTCATAATGAAACAAATTAGGGACGAAAGTAAACAAGCAACCTGGCTGTTGAGTTGTGGTTGCATTTGAAAGAGATGAGGAAACAACAGGATCCGCATTTCGGATTGAAACAGCATTCTCCGGGTTAAGGTTAGTATCCGGATTAACCGAGATTTGTGCCTCAGCCTGCATTTTTTTTCACCCTAGTATATGCTCATTCTATGGTATTCAAATGCACCAAAGATACAAGATTTAGTTCCCTGTGATCAACAACAAAAATCAATTTTTTTCCCTGTGAATAAAAAATATGCCTCAGCTGCAACTCACTCGAATAACTCGTGGATCATAATTTTTTTTTAATTCAGGTACAGAGTCAAACTTCACAATGTAGCTTACAGGCACAGAAAAAAAAAGAATCCACACCTACTTAATTAATCATGCACATATAATTAATATTCACAAACATTAGAGTGTACTGAAATTATTTAAAAATAAATAAATTTAATTAAAATTGAAGTGAATTGTAAATCCAGAAAAGATACTAAGCTAACTAACAATAAAAATTGCATCTCAAAGAGGAATACGGTACCTTGAAGGCCAATATATCGCGAATTGATGAATTGCAGAGATGAAATTTGCGAGAAATTGCAATATGATTGGAGCAAGGAGGGTTAAGAAAAGAGGGGAAATTGAATATCTGGAAACCCTAACGCGAAGGGAGAAGAAGAAGAAGATGACGATAGACGAAGGAAGATCGACGAACCTGCACACTGTGTTCTTCAATGTTCTAAATCTAAACGCTTCGTTTCCAGTCTTTGAATTTTTTTTTTATTTTTTTTTATTTTTGGGCCTTATTATTTCTGATATAATAAATTAGGTATCAATTTAACATTATTAAATGATTTACTTTTTACTTTTATATATCTATATTTTAAAATAATTTTAATAAAATAAAATAATTAATTTTAATATACTGTAACTATACAATTTTTTTTATATAGGTATCTAATTACATAATATTATATCAGTAAAATAAATTTTTTTTAAACATATGAATTATCATTAAAAAATTAGATGTGGTTAAATAATTATATAAAAATTTTATATTACTAATATATTAAAATTAAATAAAAAAATAAACATCTAAAATTATTTGAACATTAATTAATTAGATAAATATATAAAAAAATTCTATTATATTATAAACTCTTAATAAGATCTAAAATGTGAAAAATTAAACTTTTGCATGTTAGATTAATTTGACTTTTTCAAAATGCAAGCTGTACTTAAAGTGAAGCATCTAAAAAGTTAAGGTGATAATCAATCCATTCCTTTATCAAGTTATAAAACGCATGCACAACTAGTTATATAATATGAAATCATTAACCCTTTTTTTTTTCTTTTATCAAAGATTCACATGTTTTATTTTATTATTGGATGGTATTATTTGTATCTTAAGTTGTGTATAACTCATGTTCAACTTAAATACAACTTAGTAAATAATTAAAAATTAATCATATAAACATCATTTTTCTTTATCATCTAAAATGCATCTTACACTCTAAATTACTCTTATTCAAGACTAATATATAAAGATAGATAAAATATTCACTATTTTTACAAACAACTAACTACCAAATCAATTATTCATAGGAAAATCCTATGGTGCTTACACTCAAAATCATCATGTGATGCTGATAATACGTGGTGCATTATAAGAGTGCCACATGTGTGAAAATTGTGCTACTTTTAGTACGCCGTTCATATTGGCATTGTGATGGAAGGTCAAGGGGTTTTGTTTCCGTTATTTTGATGGTAATTAATTAAGTATAATTAGTTGTTGCCTAATGAAAGTGGATTGGGCCGCGAAAAATACCGTGGAAATTGGGGCTTTTATCTTTTGATGGGAGGTACATTGGATAATTTGCATAAAATTATAACTTGGCCTTTAAATTACCACGATGACCAAGAAAAAAAAACCAACATAGTACTAATATAATAGATTCTCTAAAAATTTGTTTCTTTAATTCTTAATATATATGTTTAACCATTTCTTATTATGTGAGCATACAATCGAAAACTATATAACAATAATATTAATATAGAAATTGTTATTATTATGGAGAGAGATCAAGTAACATAGTTACTAAGAAGACATGGTTACTAAATTTTTATTATGAGTTGACAAAAATCAACCACAAAAATTTAACATTTTCACATTGGAACATTCTTAATGCATGGATATACTTATAAAAACTTTTTTTTGCAGTGAATGAAATAGTTGAGCACTTTATTATTGCAACCGGTTGAAAAGGAAGTCAATGTGATTGAGGTCACACATCACAACATATGTTAACCTTAATGTTCATAAGTTTAAATCCCTGTTTTGTGTACAGTCCATCATATTTTTTTTTTTTAGTTTTATGCATCGAGGATATTTATTTATAGGATTATGCCAAGTGTATATTAAAATTAGTC
Source organism: Arachis ipaensis (assembly GCF_059453495.1). Classification (NCBI taxonomy): domain Eukaryota; kingdom Viridiplantae; phylum Streptophyta; class Magnoliopsida; order Fabales; family Fabaceae; genus Arachis; species Arachis ipaensis. The sequence continues at coordinate 713,093 of NC_142436.1, forward strand.
ACTAATATAAAATACATGTTGTGGTATAAATATACGTTGAAAATAAATGTCAAAATTAATATTTTTTTATACTGAAATTCAATTTTTGTAAGTCAAAATTAGTATAATCTAATTAAAAATTCATATTTTATGTTTTGCATTTTTTACTTAATTAATAATTTAGAAGTCAAAATTAATATAGTCGGTATTTTATATTTTTGCAATTTTTTTTTTTGGTAAACATATTTTTGCAATTTTACTAAGTCAAATTTGTCTCTCATACTCTCATCAATATGACAAAAATAAATGTTGCTTTGAATGTTCTTTCAATTAGATATGAGGACTAAGGTAGAATGTTCTTATTGAAAAAAAATGGCCAACAAAGCTTATTCTACTTTGATGAAGACATTAAAAACTTCCTAAGTTACAATTCTACACCACTACCCAATATGTTACCACCAAAAAAGCCTGAATTTCTACAGCCTACTGTGCGACCCAATCCACTTCCATTAGACAACAATTTACTTATATCTAATTAATTACCATAAAAATAACGGAAGAGAGAATCCCTTGGCCTTTATCACAATGCTACTATAAATAACGTACTAGGGACAACATATTTTTATACACGTGGCAGTTTTATAATACACCACCTATTATCAGCATCACATGATGATTTTGAGTGTAAGCACCATAGAATTTCCCTTATTCATATATATATATATAAGTTAAACAAATTTGTTCTACAAATGTTGATAATTATTTTTAGGGTTATACTACGGTGTATATCAAAATCAGCCACTAAAGTCAGCCACCAATATAAAATACATGCTGGAATATAAATACACATTAAAAATAAATTAAACCACACATGTATTTATACATAAATACATTAGTGGCTAATTTTAATGACTGATTTTAATATACAAATAACATTTTTTGTTAAGTGATAAACGCTAATTGTATTATTTTTTTTTTCTTTTAGATTAGATTTTTAACAAAACCTCAAAAAACAAAAGACATTTGGTCAAAATAACATCTTCCCAACATTTTAGAGTTTTAAATAATTCTTTTATTTAGAAATTATTGATTTAAGTATTAATTAGTCACGCATTTTCCCACTTTTACAATTACACCCAAATTCAAAATGTTTGATAGGCGCAATAGGAGGGTATTTCCGGGAATCCAAAACTTGAATAAGCTGAAAACCCTAGCTATAAAATAAGTTCAGAGAGCCAAGTTCCTATCTTTCAGCAGAAACCCTAGCTAGCGCCCAAATCGCAACCCAGTCGGATCCCGCACTCAAATCCAGCAAGTACGATTTCGTGCACTCACGACGAATTTCAAAGTCTCTTTCTTTCGTTGACTATGTTCTATGAATTTTTTGTTAGTAACTAACTTTTGCAATTTGCTATGTTCTTTTCGGAATCAATTTTTCAGAAATGAAGGTCATTGCTGCGTATTTGTTGGCCGTATTGGGAGGCAACACTGCCCCTTCAGCTGATGATATCAAGAACATCCTTTCCTCAGGTCCCTATTTTCCAACATCTTAAATTCTTTTTATTTTTATTTTTTTTTATATTTTAAATATTTGAGCTGGTCAAGTGTTAGATGTATGAGTTGGATTTACCATGGTCAATTGTTTTATGAGTTAGATGTATGGTTTTCTTATTTATTATGTTATTGTAATAAAAAATGTTATTCGTACGCCAAAATCTGCTACTAATATCAGTCTCGAGTTTATTTATGTATAAATACATGTATGGTTTAATTTATTTTTAATGTATATTTGTATTCCAACATGTATTTTATACTGATGGCTGGTTTTGGTATACACGTAGCATAGTTGGAGATTTATTGTTATTGTTAATTTAGAGTTGAGAATCTGATTGGTAAAACATTGACTTTCATATAAGATATGTTACTGGAGTTAAATCAAGTTTGGTTGCATTTTCATATGTTAATTAACTCAGATGCATTAGTTGGTGTTTTATTCCTAATTATTTGATTTGTTGATTTGTTTATATTGTTTTGGTATTCAGTTGTAGTAGACATTACAGTTTTCTTCTCCATATAGAATTAAGTGTGTGTTTTTTTTTTCTTTTGAGACATGAAGTATAATGTATTGAAATCTTTGAATTGGAGTACATGTAACATTGAATTTTAAATCATTCGAGGATGCTCTTCCATGCTGTTGAATTGTTGACCACTTTTGTTTATGATTTATAGTTGGAGCTGAGGCTGATGATGGCATGATTGACTTGCTCTTGAGTCAAGTGGAGGGCAAAGATGTCACTGAGCTAATTGCATGTGGAAGGGAGAAGTTGGCTGCAGTGCCTTCTGGTGGCGGTGCAGTTGCTGTTGCTGCTGCTCCCGCCGCTGGAGGGGGTGGCGCTGCACCTGCTGCCGAAGCAAAGGAGGAAAAGAAAGTTGAAGAGAAGGAAGAGTCAGATGATGTAAGTTTCAATATTAAACCACTATTTGATTGGTATTTAGTAAATTCATGATTTGTTGCTGATTTATGTTTCTTATTCTTTCTACAGGATATGGGTTTCAGCTTATTCGACTAGAAAGATCTCAAGTGTTTCATGTGTACAACAACACATTTTCGGTTTTAGTTAAGAGTTTCAACCCAAATCAGAAGGTTTTGTTACTTAAGTTACACATACTTTTAGGTTTCATGGGTTTTGCCATTTTTCATTTGACTTGAGACGATGTAATGACACCAAAATGCCCTATATAATTTAGTCGTGTTTTGAATTTATGCTTATTATGGGTTTGCATTTATGCTCTTCCTTATTATGAAAAATAAGGCTTGCGGTATTTATCAGTTTTGCACTTTTGCTTTGTTCTCTCTGACTAGAAAACTAGTTCATTTAAATGCTTGTGCTGCTAGCATGCGATTTATGCACATGTCAATGGATTAGAGTATTGAGTTCAACGCATAAAACTTTGGAAAGTAAAGGGAATGTTTTTTTTTTAGGTAATAAAATGGAATTTTTTTAATATATTCAAAAAAGCTTTATAAACAATTCAACATCTCTATTTGATGATTCTTAGTAACATCTTCATTTTAAAATTTTGCAACTTCTACTAACAGTTTAGAATAAACGAAAATCAGAGGTGCTGGAGGACTGAGACTCAGATAATATATAGGTTCTACACTTTTTTCATGTTAATAGTGTCTTTTTGGGTTTATTTAAAAATGGATATATCTATATATTTTTATCTAAGTACAGAAATTTTGCAATGAATTAAATAAAAATGAAATCATTTGAAAAATTTAGTAAGTTATGTTCTCGGCTATGGATAATTTTTTTTTTATTAAATATTTGACGAGGTAGACTAGAGTGGTTGGTAAACGTTATTTAACAAGTAACAATCACTACTTTAGTAGTCCCTTAAGAATAAATAACACCGAATACAGTCAATATATGTCCAAAACTCCAGAAAAACACTTCATAAGAAAAGTCTTGCTTCATGTTTTGGACATGCATACATATTAAGTACAGTCTGGCAAGTCCTTGGCGTTGACATGGCTTATGAAGATTTGATGTGCAAAAATGTTTGAGAGTTTTTGGAAAGCAATCGGAATAATGGCAAGGTGATCGCGACTCGCCGAGTCTGAACTGCTTGGCTTGGAGACTGGTACATGAAGATAAGAGCCGCTCTTTGTACAAGGCCTGTTAAAATGGTTGTTATAAAGAAACTTAAAATTACTCATGTTGAAGCTTATTCGTCTGCCCAGCTTGTAGTGCCAGCAAGGACTGACCGACAGAATTAGCCGCACAAACCATGGACCTTAGGACTTCGGTACAGTGACATTTAGGATCTTAACATCTTGGTATGGCTTATCTGTCTTGTCTGTCTTCACTTTCTCTATAGACTGTCAAAGATCAAAGTTTTTTATTGGTTAGTTTCTTTCGGACTGCAGGTTCTCAATAATCAAATACCTAAAAATAAATGGTAACCTAATATATTGTAGACAATAACTTAAGCGAGAACATTTATTGAGAAATCTAAGGAAAATGATTAAATTACACTTAAAAGCTCAAATCACAACATGGAAATTATTTTGCAAGTGAATCAGAATAGGAGCATGCAAGCAAATCCCTTAATAAACAGTGCTGAATAATTTATTGCATTAAATGATTATGATTATACAAGAATTGAAGTCGATGTACCTGAACAACATCCATTCCCTTCACAACTCTACCAAATACAGAATGCTTGTTGTCCAACCAAGGAGTGGCTACTGTGGTGATAAAGAACTGGGAACCGTTCGTATTCGGACCAGCATTTGCCATTGACACCGTGAAAGGCCTATCATGCCTTAGACTGCGAGAGAAAAAGATATTTGCTTTATGTCCCATGAACTAAACCATAACAGGAAATTCCAAAGGCCATCAGCACAAAGGTAATCATTCTATTGAGAACAGAATCAATATAGCATCTCGTTGACATAATAACATTATAAACAAAAATAATGACCTTTTGTGAAATTCATCCTCAAATTCCCTCCCCCAAATGGACTGCCCACCAGTGCCATCTCCTAAAGGATCTCCCGTTTGTATCATGAAGCCCTTGATGACACGATGAAAAATAAGATTGTCGTAATAACCATTCCGGCAGTGAGTTGTAAAGTTCTCCACAGTTTTTGGACATTCCTCTGGGTATAATTTCATATGAATATCACCCATGGTGGTGTGTAGAATCTGCAAAGGAATAATTGGAATTGTAAAGCTCTTTATCAGGGAAAGAGGTGACCAATGGGATTTGAAAAAAAAAACTTATAAAAAGAAAAACCACACAAACGAAACCCAGTCTCCTTTCTGCTATCAAGTAGCAATTTAAAAAAAAAAAAAAAAAAATAAAAAAGAAAGAAAGATAGAGAAGAATAAGAGACAGGTTCTGATACACATAAGGTTGGTTATTTGTACACATTGTGTGTGTGTGCCTCTTTTACATACTAACATAGATAACTCACCACATTGTCAGGAAGTGAGGTTGTCGCAGTCTTTCCAATATCTGAAACTGCCAAAAGCTCATCAGCAGGAGGCTTTTCATTAAACACATCTCTTCCCTTAGTTGCATCTTCAGGCTCTTCTGGTTCTCTCCGACTGATACATGACAAACTCCAAAACTTAGATACAATAAAGAGTTATATTTTGCATGTTATATGACTGATGATATGCAGGTAAAAAAAGTACAGCCTCAATGTACTGAGAAAAATGCAATGAAACCCACTCCACATGAGATAATACACGGAATTATAACACTACTACATAACTTTGGACGATAAACCTGGGGTAAAATTCGGGTTTTATCACTATCAGGATCTTCTATACCTGAATAAATATATCCTGTGCTTTTTGAAAGCACAACACAGGAGAGTGGGGTCTGTCAAAGGCTCTTTGCTTTCATTGGCATTAGCAGCAGCTGAAGGAATCCTTCTTACTTTTTTACTACTTTGATCACCTTGATATAATGCAATCCTTAAGAACCTATCATTATTCTCCACCTTTCCAAGTATTCGAGCAACTTTGTTGGTGTGCAAGTTAATAATCTATAAACATAAAGAAGATGAAATACACATTAGCGAATGAAGTTTCATCCACTCACCTCACGGTATCAATAAGCAAACAAGGAAAACTTATGTAGTTATGTATGTGGAGAGATCAGATAACTTGAAAAGGTGAAATAGTTGCACAGATCAAGAATTGGCTCTAATCTATAAGGTAAGTAAACAGGAAAAAAAATCTTACTTTAATCCCAAGCAAGGTTGCATATATAATAAAATTAGAACTTTCATCAAAAACTGCGTTGGGCAATGGAGCACTTTCTGTTTTCTCTATCTCCTTCTCGACAGCCATCCTTCGGCCAAAATCAATGGCTTCCAGCCGGTATAATGGAGCATCGCTTCTTTGAAGATCTTGAGCAACCTATCAGTAAAGCAATTCATTCTGTAACACATGTTCATAAAGAGCACAAGATTCAGGGAAAATTTCTGTTAAATTATTACCTCCAAAGATTCATCATAAACTCTTCTTAGTTTACCCGTTCTGAACCAAAAGACACGTATCCTGCGGTCAGGCGATGTGATAGAAAATTGTTTACCATCCGGGCTGACCTAAAACATTGTGAAATACATTGAATGAATACCAGTAACAGTAAACTGTAAACTGAACAAGTAGTGTCTTGATTGCATATATGGTAACCAAAACTATGGGTTATGTTTGGACAAGAAAAATACCTCAATAGCTGAAACAGAAGTCTTGCATTTTACTATTTCAAAGAGGTTAGTATCACTCTTCAGCTTAAAATTGACCCTAAAAGCACCATAAAGGAGAACAAATAGAATGAGAATTTGAGAACAAATAAAACACAGACTTTGTAATGTTTGAAATCACGTAATCCATACAGTACAACAATAAAGGAGTGCCATAGCACTACAAAGGGTTTGGATTACCTAAAAATTTGTAAATGTTTTGGCATAATTGTATGTGAATTGATTAATATAAATAGATGGATGAAGTAGAAGTTAACAGTAAGCACATACTCATCTTCTGGGAATTGAAGCGTGGTGGGGCTCCAGTACTCAATGATCCCCTTTGTATCAGCAGAAATTACAGAATCATATACAGGATTGTACCTCATAACTTTAATAGGAGCCATATGTATCTACACATAGAAGCAAGGAATGACACAATTATGTAACTAACTGTGGAAAATGAAAGTAACACATTTCGAAGTCAGCTACCTCTTTGGAAATGATAGGGTCATTTGAACCCGATCGAGCATCATATATGTGCACAAAAGATGAGTTCCTATCACTAATGGCAAGCCTAGCTTTGACATCCCCTTGTTTGTAAACCCATTCCACAGCACCGGGGATATATGGCAAACGAATCATTACCATCATGTCATAGTTCACTACGTCATATACTTTGACAGAACGGTCATGTGATATGGTACAACATAGCAGACCATCAATACTAACCTGCATAGCTGAAATAAGTCATGGTTGACAACAAGCAAGCAATAATTGAAGTGATAATCAATTAACTTACGGCTAGACCTTCAATCGGACCGAGATGAGATCTGAAGTGTTTGGCAAACTCAATACCAATGGGCCTTTTCTTCCAAAATTTCAAGTGCCCTGACAACAATGTTTAAGTGATATTAAAATTAGCCAAATATACCTAATCTTAAATCATTATACATAATTATGATGAATTACTAACTAGTTACACAAAAATCTAACTTTAAAGTAGAATTAGCAACATGTCGTACCATCAATACTTCCAGTTATGAAGAATTCGGCAGCTGAAACAGCAACATGCGTAACCACATCGCGGTGCATATAACTTTTCTCGTACCTGTAAAAGAACGGAAAGAACAATTGCATCAAAGCTCAGAGAGTGAGTGAGTTTCTAAAACCCTAATTGGAAAAAGAAAAGTACGGTTGAGAGAGAGAGACATGTTGGCGGAGGGGAGAGCGTCAAGGTAAGCCTGCTCGAACTGGAGGGGACGCTTGGGGCGGGCTCGAGGGGCTGGGCCGGGTCCGATGGCGGGCTCTTCCTCAGTTACATTACCGGCAGTGCCATTCTCATGTTCCTCCATCTTTGTTCTGTTTCTTCTTCGTCTTCGAAGCAGAGAATAACGAAAGGAAAGTAAGATGCTGAGCTGAACAATGAATCAATAATAATAACAAAAGGTTTATGTGATTATGATGGAGATGCTATGCTACAATGGAGACCAACTACTACAATTCTACAAAGATGCTTCTTCCACTTCCACCTTCGAATAATTCACTACTTGAGTACTTGCCACTGGGAAGGAGGGAACTGAACTACACCTAAAACGGCACGTCGTTTTGGTGGTTTTTCCATAGGCAAAGCTAAACCGACTAACATATGGAACCATGTAACTTTTCAGCCCAATATTCATTGATGAAGAATAGAAGTATTGGGCCTAGGCCCAATTATAACAGAGGGGATGATACAAAAAAAGAGAAATAAGCACAAAACAGGCCTGGCAGAGACAGCCCACGCTAGCTAGCCTCTCCTTTCCTTGTGGTGTTCTTCCTGTTCATGGTCTCGTCAAACCACAGAGGAGATGCACTGCAAATATTTTCCATATGAACCTGAGGGGTAGTTTTAAGGTTAGAATTGCTCATCACTGGGAGAGTGGAAGAGCTCAAAACATGAATCTAGTTAAGAAAGAAGCAACACCAAAAAGCAAAAGGTACTTGCTTGGTTGCATTCAATACATATTAAAAATAAGTTAACAAACACATATATTTATACATAAATATATAGTAATTTGATGGTACAAATAGCATTGTAATACTCTATTATATAAAGTATACTGAAATTTGGTTACAATAAAAGTAGTTACTAGTTTACTACTACATATGCCACAAATGCTTTAGCTCTTTGAATTGCAGAGACGAGTGTGTGTCCGTTTCAGTGATTCTCCATTGCTGCTCTTGCTACTATACTCAACACGAATACACGATATCATTCTGATCCTCTCTCTCTCTCGTTTGTTAAGTTGCCCGTTTGGCACAGTTGACAAAATGAGTCACTGAAACCAACACGCGCTCCTACGCGCTTTTCTCTACACACACCCTCTCTGCTTCCATAGCACGTGAACCTCACCTCTCTCACTATATCAAACGCGCCACGACCCCGCTAAATAATCATTGTGAGAGTGTAACGAATAAACGAACCCAGCGTTGCATGCTGCAACGCACGCACACATTTGCACCATATCACCATCATCATTACATTCTTTTTTTTTAAATCTTTTTTTTTTCACTCACGCACACACACAACTCTCATATATAATCTCTTCATCTTCCTAACATGCTCTCACCTGAAACAAAGTGTGGCTGATAATGGTGAACACTACCACCATTGCAGCAGGTTCCGATGAATTACAAGTCGGTGGATTCCATGAAATCCTTCACTCCATGCTCCCACCTGATTCCCCCGTTCAGCTCAAATCCGTTCGCATTGCAATGGTATCATCATCATCGTAATAATTACTTAATTATTAGCTTTTTTTTCTTCATGATTAAGATGTCAATTAATTGAACTACGAATCAATGAATGAATGAATGAATGTGATTAATTAATTAACCAGGTGAGTGAGATTGACAGAGAGGAGAATCTGGTTTCGTTGAGGTACCCAAGCCTTCACTCTCTTCGCACTCACTTCACTAATCCCAACTTCGGAAAACCCGAAGCCAAGAAGATTCCAGCGCTCGACGAGAAATGCGTTATGGATTTCAATTCCGCCGTGAAAGCACTCTTCAGGATAGTCCCGATCCTCGAATTCGTCGAAAATAGAGAGTCGTGGGCCTTTTGGGCCTCGCCGGAAGAAAAGCCCATTGCCACCGCCGGTGGAGGAGCAAATAGTACAATAGCATGCAAGCAAGGTCGGTGCTGGTCTCACCTCAAGTTCACGGGAATGCTTCAGTGGGGCCAACGACGCCACGTTCGCTTCTTGGGCCGCCATGAGGCCCAATTACGGCCCAATCAACTTCAACTAGCTACCGTTGATGACACGGAGGAGAACAAGAAGAGAAACGGAAGAGATCAAGAAGACGAAGGAGAAGAAGAAGAAACGAAGACGAAGAAGAAGTTGACAACTCGTCAATGCAATGCGATTGTTGTAACCGCAAACGACGTCGTTTCGAATCATGCATCGAACAGAAACACCAAAGCGAAAAACAAGCGCCGGAAAATCGCCATTGATAGATGGTCAGTTCAAAGGTATATAACATAATCAGAATCATATCATTAAGTGTTATTATTCGTTTTTCGTTTGATTATTGAAATTTAAGTATATCTCATTGTAATTAGTCAGAGTCATAAGTGCACTTCAATTTAGTAGTGAAATTATTATTTGTTTGTTGATTTAATTATTGGAATCAATTGATTTAATTGATGTTCGTAGGTATAAGACTGCGGAGGAGAATATGTTGAGGGTCATGAAGGAGAAGGGGGCAGTGTTTGGGAACCCAATAATGAGGGCAGAGCTGAGATCAGAAGCAAGGAAGTACATTGGGGACACTGGTTTATTGGACCATTTGCTCAAGCACATGGCAGGCAAGGTGGCACCAGGCGGAACTGAGAGGTTCCGGCGGCGCCACAATGCCGAGGGCGCCATGGAGTATTGGCTGGAGAGTGCTGATCTCGTCGATGTCCGGCGCCAAGCAGGGGTTCAGGACCCTTACTGGACTCCTCCTCCTGGTTGGAGCATTGGTGATATTATCATTTCTCCACATGATCATGTTCTTGCTGTTGCTCAACTCAATGAGATCAAGCAGGAAATTCTTCAGTTGAAGCAGTAATTACTACTTAATTCATTGATTCAGATTTAAGCCCATAATTAGTATTGTTTCCTAAATTGTGAGATGGTAAGTCATTTATTGATTGATTGATTATGCATGTAACAGGGAAATGAGGGAGCTTGCAGCAAAGAAGGGAGAGGAAGCTTTGGCCACCACCCCTACTTCATGCTTGTCCAATTTACAGTCCGAGGAGAATGCTTCCTTGGGTCCAAAGCAGGTGAATTCTGCATGAATGCATCCGTGTGCATACAATAAGGCTTAGTTAATTAGTGCTAATTTCTAAGCTTAATTATTTGTACATGAAATGTGATGCTGAACTTTGATGACATGCATACACCAGAGAGACACTTCTTGTTTTTGTTTTTTCCTAAATTGTCCAAGGTTGGTTAGTATATAGTTTTAACTTTTAATGTACACTTAATTTTGTGAATTCATAATAGCCTATTTTGGAATCTCATGTGAGTGTTACATAGAAAGTGTGTTGCTTTTAACATCTTAGGTTATTTGTCAAATTTCAGGAGATCTATGTAGAGTTGGTGAATAAGAAGGTTAAAATTGAGGAACAACTGAAGGAAATTTCCCTCACTTTGAGCACCATGGCGGTAACATAATAGCCATTAGTTTATCAGTACTCTTCATTTTGCATTGGGTTTTGGGTTGAATGAATTTTGATTAGTACTACCTGCAAAGAGTTGCACAAAATGAACAGTAGTAAAACTCTTCTAGTTGAAAGTAATGAATCCTATTTGCTTGACACTGCTGCTAATGGAAGGCATTTGATGCAGGAGCAACTAGGGATGCTGAAGGAACCAACAATGTCAGAATCAGCAAATTCAGGGGATGATGCACTGATGCAAGAAAAAAGCACTGAAAATATGGAAAGCTTGGTAAGTGGCTTCCAAATTTGCAAGCCAAAAGGGGTATTTGTGTGGCCAAATAGGGATGTGTTTTCTCCAAAGGTTGATTCTATTGTCCCCATTGATGAAAACCATCCAGCTTCCAAACCCAACACTGAACACTTGTCAATGCCAATGCCTAACCTTTATTCCCATGTTAAGCCATTAGCAGAGAGACGCCCTTTGAGCAACGCTACTTTGACCCATGTCTTTGGGGCCTTTTCCCCTTGCTTTTCTCCACCATTAGACACCCCATGATCCCAAAAATTATTAACCTTATAAAGAAACCCATGATCTCACCCCTAGAGTAATATTGGCAAAGTCCCTAATACACCACACAATTTATATTTGAAGGAAAGAAAGCTCACCCTTTTTTTACTTTAGCAAAATTGAGTTAAGAAACTACACTTCATGGACATTAGTACCAGGTGGTAAGTACTTGGTCTTACATAATTGAGTTTATTATTTGCTTGTAAAAATGATCACAACTATAGTCATACTTTAAAATTAAACAAGCCAATTTTGGGATAATCAGTGTAGCAAACAGGCTTTTCTTCCGGTGGTTACTTTATTAATTTCCCTCACCAATTGTGCTGCTGGATCATGTTTTCTATTTAGCTCGTGTTAATTTTTCTATATATAAAAACAGAGAATCTTGCATATGCACCAGAAATAGAAGTCTGAACACATATTTCTCCGCCACTGTCGTAAGGCAAAGAATAACCAAAAAAAAGTTGTTAGATTCAAGAAATATAATCCATTCAGTTACAATAAACGAACTACCATGTCATTTTTTTTCTCTATTTTTCTCTAATTTTTGTATATTCTCATTTATCTATGACAATTCTACATTTTTTTGTCTTTACTAAAAAAATTTCATATATGATTACATCATTTTAAATTCCAACATATATGTATATAAACAATTGGGTTGTGAATTTTAAATTAGAGTTTTGAAATTAATTTTTAAAATATGATAATAAGTTAATAACAAATATTGTAATATCTTAATTATAAGAACAATGATTAAATGAGTATATAAAAGGTTTAGAGAGTGTAGACATAGTAAAATTGTCTAGTGAAATACATGTATAATAAGAACAAAGAACATTAATTATTTAAAGTATTAATTGCTAAGTTAAGTGAATTTTACATTTATACATATAGATATAGATTTGTGCAACTAGTCATGATCATATATGGTAATATATTTTTATTGAATGACATTATGACAATGCGTATGAAAATTAAACTTTTAGAAAAACATGAAGAACTACTTTTATTTGTGGTAATATATGACTAAATGTTATTTTAAAACATTTTTACATTGATAGTATATAAAAGAAACTCAAACGCTTGAAATACCCCAATAAATCTCAGAACCCTTGTATGTTTGCAATAATAACACTAACATAGTAACATGTGTGTTGGTTAAGGACATATTCAAAACCATGTGGAATCACCTTAGTTTTGGGACAACATACAAAAGTAGAATCAAACACTGCAATGATGTTAATATTAAATTATTAATTATGTAAAGTTGTTCAACTACATATTTTCTAACAACTTTTTCGTTGGTTTCAATTTTTAGAAAGCCCATGAAAAAAGGCAAAAAAACAAAACTTATGGAGCACTTTACCATAATGACGTTTAAGAACTAATCAAAGGACGTACAGTAAATATTTGTTCAGTTTTACCTTTTATAGTAAACAATGAAATATTAACATAATAAATTATTTCCTTAATTGATAAATAATTTTATAATTAATCCGCAAATAGCTATTTACATTCTTGTGAGCCCTATTATACTAGATTCTACAAACATGTCAAATATGAAAGAATCTCTTCCCTTTTGTGTGTGTCAGTCATATCTGATCTTCATATCCCCAGGACTATATTATGCATAAAGTAATTATCTACAAATCTACCAATATAAATGAAGGAGAAAAAACTGGAATCATATGATTGCTTTATGTTATCCACAATGACCTTATGCCCCACATGTCCTCCAATTTATTTTATGTTGACAAAATTATGGTTTATTGGTCCTTAACATAGAGTGGTCAGTCATACAACATTAGAACTCCAGGTGGCATTCACAATTCCAAAAAGCACATGCTGATTTGTGTGTAGTTGCAATTTCAATGATACTAAATTGTTTAGTGGTCAATAAATAAATAAATAGATAACTTAAATTAGTTGAGTGGTTAGTTTATTTTATTGTTTAATCAAATATTTAAAATTTAAATTTCACCTTGTGTAATTAATTGATCAGCAATATATTTTTAAATAGAGCTTGAATTAGCACAAATTAGTCATTAGTATATTAGATTAAAGGATACTATATATATAAAAAAAAAATGTTTAATATTCTTTGAGGAGGGTACAAAAATCTCAAAACCACTTTGATTAGTTTTTAAGTAGATAATGATATCACTTTAATTGCTTCTTAAGTAGATTGTGATGTTACCAACAGCAATGAATATTGCAGACCCTACTCACCATACCTACCTGCCAACTACCACTCTCCAACACCTTAGAAGTTATCAATGAGAAATTAAAAATGGCAACTGTATTAGATATTATTCTATTTCCCTTTCTGATGAGTTGCAATATCAATATCAAACTCAATTATATTGGATAATAAAATGTTACTTTAGTCCAATTGAATGATAATATAAAATCCTTTTAAAGTATTTGGACATCAACATCAAAATCAATTTATATTTTGTCTGATGAAGATTATAATCCTACCAATTGAGAATGAGAAGTATGGTCTAATGTAAGTAAATAAAGGACATATAATATTGACAAAAAATAATAATGATAATTATAGAGGGCATAATCAAATGGAAATGCTGTGAGATCAAACCACTTCAATTCTTCAGGTTCCTTTGCACTTTTGCACTCTCAGTGTCTAAGCTTTCCAGCAATGAAAACTTGAACAGGAGTTAGTCACTGTTGAAAAATTTGCATTCTTCATGATAGATTCTCTTGTCTCTCCACAACTACAAATCTGAGAGAATAGCTACAAATTCTTGACAGTGAAAGTGTCTTCTTTCTCCCCTCAAAACTCTACAATAACCAAAAGTTACTAAGAATAGGTGACATGATAACATCACATGAATAGTTCCTTGTGTCACTGTCCATGTCACATTCTCAATTGTTCAAAAGAACATAATGATCTCATCCCAAAAATGAAGTCAGTAACTTAATTTGTGAGCAAGAATTTAATGTGTTCAATTTGTAGCTATACTTTTCTTCACACTTGACTTTTTAACCTTTAACATCAACATCAGCATCAACTGTTCTTGAACTCTTTGTCTGGTAGCCAATTCCACATTTTTTGTAAGCAGCACATTTTTTTTTCTCTCTCATTTCTCATATATAAATCTTGAATTTGGATCCTCTAAAGTGCGGAGGTAAAGTGCAATGTTTTAGACCATTGATGAGAAAATTAACGGCCAGAGTAACTAATCATGCAATCTGTGTCGTCAATTTTTTTCCCATCAATTGTTCAGACATTGCACTTTACTCTCCGAAGTGCATTCGGATCTGCACTTTAGAGGAGCCTGAATCCATAAACGTTAGTATATTCAACCACATCAATGTATATTATGAATTTGGAGAGAACTATAGTAGTTGTAAACTGCTTCAAAAGGGCAATAATGGTTTACCACTATAGATTTCTTTTCCTAGTGTATAATCTCTTCAAGCTTTCTAAGGACTAGCTTTATGTTAGGCCTAACTGAAGGTGAAGGGGAGCAACAAGCCATTGCAAGTTGGAAAAACTTGAGAATGCTTTCTTCACTGACCGAATTCTTCTTGTCATCTCTGCTGTTTCTAAGGAGAATGGCTGGATGGTAAAGATCAGCAGTTCTATGTGCAAGAACAGCATTTCTCATGAAATTGGGAAGATAGAAATCCTCATCAGGTGTCGGATGCTCGTTGATAGGTTCCTTTCCCGAAAGCAATTCGAGGAAGATCACACCAAGGCTGTATATATCAGTCTCTTCACTTGCATCCTTCATCTTGATGAGCTCTGGTGGCTTGTATCCTTGAGCAGCCGAGCTTTCGAGCATTTCTTGGCCGGCAGTAGGATTCAGCAGAAGGTGGAGGCTGGAATCTGAGATGTACGGTTGGTAAGACCGATCCAAAAGGATGTTTTTCGATTTGAGGTTTCCATGGATGATTGGTTTGTCTAGTCCAGTGTGAAGATGCTCTAATCCTTTGGCTATACCGTAGGATATTTTGCATATGTTAGACCATTTGTAACACTCTCCATTTCCATCTGTTAAGTGAACATTGTTCATCAATAATTATAACATAAAGTTTTCAATATATATATATATATATATATATATATATATATATATATATATATATATATATATAACAGAAAAAGTAATTATCTAAATAGGGGAAGAGACCTATTTAAATAGGGGAAGAGTAGGTTGATGATTCAAATAGCAAGTTCTGAAATCTATCTATTTGATCACTAGTTCAAACTAAGGGTACAATTAAGAAAAATGCAATGTTTACCAACAGATCAAAATATTCACTAAAAATGCAAAAACAGAAAGCAAAGCAAAACAGAACTATTTGATTCAAGTTGAAACAAATATCAAGCACTTAGAAATAGGGAATTACTTAGCTACTAAGATTAAGAGTTACAAGACAAAATAGGTTGTTTCTTCAGCATTGTAACTTCCATAATTCCCATAATTCAACATCCTTCATCTCAATTAGAGATACCAAACAAAACATGGAATAATTGAATTATCTAAAAAATTTTCAGGAGATCAGGCACTGTGAATGCCTTCTAGATCCTTATCTTGACAAAATCAGAACACTTCATCAAATGAACATTTCAAACAAAAAAGAAGAATTTAACAAGCAAAAGATTCATTACCTCTAATGAATTGAGTCAGATTTCCATTCCTATAGAAAGGATGAACAAGTAGCTTCTCACCCCTTGGACCTGTGTAGAATCCAAGAAGAGGCACCAAATTGGGGTGCCTCAACCTTCCAAGAAACTGAATCATCTCATCCAAATCTTCACCTCTTGTGGTGCAAACTGGCCTCAGAAACCTCAAAAGCCTCACCTTGTTGCTCCTCTGAAGCAAAGCCTTATACAAAGTTCCATAATTGGACTTCCCAATAACCTCACCAGGAGCATCCAAAATATCACAAATTGTCAAATCCTCACCACCATGGAAGATGATCAAGTCCTCCTTCATAGCCACCTCCTCTTCTTCTTCTTCCTGTTTCTGCTGTTCTGAGCTCTCTATATCCTTCCTCTCACTTCCATCTCTTGATGATAATCTTTTCAAGTATAAGAACACATAAAGTGCAACAATTACAAGAAATGTAGCTGAAGCTAGTACTAGTACTAGTATCACCATAAGGGTAGTTTTCATTTATCTGAAAGGGAAATAAATAAAAACAAAAATCTTATCTTTTTTGTGACCCAGAAGCAAGTTAAGATTTTGAGATAATGGGGTGGCATAAAATGGAGAATTAAGATCTGGGTATCATGAAAGAGACTGAAAAGAGTTCATTTTTTATGGGGTAATAGTGTTCCCATGTGAGTATAGGACAAAAGGAAGCATGTGTAATGGGAACTTTTTCTTGTGGTGTGGGAATGGGAAGTTACCTGAGAAGGGGGCAATGGAAATAATGGTTTATGAGATGAAGAAGTGGACATGGAAGAGAGATGGCAGAGAAATTTTTGTTGTTGTTGGCATTGAAGTGAAGTGAATGAGTGTGAAAGGAGAGAGTTAAAACTCAAAAGAACATAACAAGCTGCTGGAAATGCTGTTATGAACTGTGTTTGTTGGTGTGTGGGAATGGATCAATGAAAGACAGATCTACGGCATGTGATGTATATTATTATCTGAAATAAAACAAAAATATATGAGATTGAGATGTACAAAAAAAAAATCATTAATTTAGTTATTATATATATATATATATATTAAAAATATTATTTATACATTAAAATTAGTCTTAGTATATATATACAAATTATAAATAATATATATTTTAAATATATTTTATATTAATAATTAATTTTAATATATATTTAATATAATTATTTTAGTATATATATTTTTTATAAATAATTGATTTAATATTTAATATTTAATTTTTAATTTATACATAATGCAATACCATGATTGTATCTAAAATTTGACTGTTGTGTCTGATTATTGTTGTGAAAGTACTCATTTGCCACCAAAGTTTTTAACTATTTATTTACTATTTGTGGGTGATTGTGTATGATTATCATTTATTTTTTTAGTAACTACTATATTCATATAAAATTGCTAGTGATTTACATAATATCTTAGGTATAAATATGAATGAAGTTGATTTTAAAAGTTTTATCATTTACCGAAAATAAGCCATGAGAACTTGTATCTTTCATCTAAAGCTTTGAGTAATTTAAAGAAAACAAAAATAGAGTAACATTTAAAATCTTTAACTATAATGTTTAGCAAAACTCACAAGAGATTTACAAGTGAATTATACTCTTACTCATTAAAGTGTAATATTTAAACTAAAAATCCTCCTATTGATTTCTAATTTTATCTAAACTATTATTTTATTGCTAAGTATGAAAATATTTTACCACTTGCATTAAAAAAAATGAAATGGGCATATTAAAAATCAACTATTATATAGTTAGTGATATATATAATATGGTTGTTTTATTTTAAATTAAAAAAAAATGGTTTCTTCATATGCCACCAAACATAATAATCAATAATCAAAGACCTCCAACTTCGCCGCTGATTGTCTCTGACCAAAGATAATATCCTCATCTAATATTCTATGGTGTTTAAGTGAATAATTTTTTTCTTAATCATATGAAATCACTAATAATATGTTTTAAGTATTGACATTTGAATACATTGAGTCATTTTTGTGACAACTTTTTTTTATATGAAAAAAATATTAGTATTTTTGTTAAAAATAAAATTATTGGGTGTAATTACATATAGGTGGATTTTGTAAGCGTGTTACAACACGTAGGAATGTGTTGCAATACGTGGCAACACTCCAGTCAATACACAAAAAATGTATTGAATATTTTTACAATAATATAATATACTTTAAATATTAATATTTAAACAAAATACCATCTCTACTTTTATATTAAAAATAATTTTTGCCATTCTTGTAATCATAAATTCTCAATTATATATTCTTTAAAAGTGCATTAATCTTTCAATTTTTTCTACTAATATTTACTTAATTTTATTCTTTTATCTTCCTCTTTCTTTTTCTTCTCTCTCCTTGTAAACTTTTTAAAAAAGGTTGATTTTTTAGTTTCACTTAATTTACTTTTATTCTCTACCAAAGACAATTTAACAAAAAGTTGTAAAATTTTTGTTATATAGACAAATTTTTACTAAGATTTTGCTTGGAAATTGAAATGCTTTAATTGAATTTTCTTCGATTACAATTTTTTATTTTGAATGAAATAGATATATTAGTTTGTTTTTCTCTTGTTTATTAATATAGTTGAATTATTATTATTTTTTTGTTAATTTTAAGTGAGATAAAGAGAAGAAAAATTAAAATTCTCACACTATAGGTGGAATTGTGGAAATTAAAAACTCCTATTTCTAACTAATTAAAATTCTTCAATAAAAATTCTTGAAATTTATAAATCCTTTCAATGTAAATCCAAACACAGATTTTCCCAACAAAAAATTTAATTTCCACCTTGAATTATTACCTATTGCCATTCAAATACTTTTGCATTTCAAATTCTAATAAACTCTTTTTAAAATGATTGTACTATTATCACTATGGATATTATTGACATTTCAATATACTTTCATATTACATTTTTTTAGAGAAAAACCTTGTATATTACATTTTTTTAGAGAAAAACCTAAAATAACTGTGACAATTACCTCAAAAGACAACGAGGCCCTTGACAAGAAAAAAACTTAACCTGGCCCCTGACAATTACCTCGAAAGGACAACGAGGTCTCTATGTAAAAAAAATCAATATTATTTTTTTTGACACAGGAGCTAAAAAGTCCCAAAAAAAATCAAGGGCCGAATTGAATATTTTTTTTTCTTAGAGACCTCATCCTTTCGAGGTAATTGTCAGGGATCGGATGTGATATTCACTCTTTTTTTTAAATAAATCACTTTCACTATGGCAACTATTTTCAAGGTAGAAAAGTGGAAAGTAGAAACAACTATATATGAAGCCAACAATTTTTTTTTTTTCTTTTATTGAAAATATGATATCATGTAGGGGGACCAAACTTTGATGATATTGATATATAAACATGACAATGCTCAAAAGACAACAGCTTTGAAGGTTCTTTGAATGGAAAAAGGCGCAATCTATGGAGGCATAGCATGGTCCTCTTCCATAATAGAGGCATTGTGACATACAAAAGGTAGCAAGATACTACATTACATTTGGAAATTTTCAATCTTTATCAAAAAAGGGTTGTAAAGGTTGGCGACAAAATACTCTTTTTCCTTTTGGAATTATAGCTATTCTCTTTTATTCTTTTACTTCACATTATTTTATTTTTGGAGATTCCCTAGAGAATATTATTTAATATTTTCCAATAGAAAATAACATTAGTTAAAGGAGATAATGCATGTCACTCTAAGGTTGCGTTTGTTTATTGTCTTTTAAATACATGGACACAAACATAAATACACAAAGAGACATATACATAAAGATACATAAATTTTTTATTGTGTTTGGTGATACTAAACAAGACACACAGTATAAACTAAATATCAATTTTACCCTTATATCATTATCAATGAAATAAGGACAAGAGTGAATTACTAAGGATAAAAGAGTAAGTATTTGTGTCTCATCAATGTATCTCTGTGTTTCATCTTTTTTAAATGACACCAAATACATGTATTTTATGTATGTTTGTGTGTCACCGTGTCCTTCAAAAATTCGTGTCTCAGCAAACAAACGATAGATGTGTACCACCGTGTCTATGTATTAGTGTCTATGTCTCATCAAACAAACGCAGCATAAGGTAACGTTTGGTAGAGAAACAGAGACGACTGAGACTGAGACTGAGACTAAAAGACAGAGACTAAGAGATAGAAATTGAAATAAATCTCAGTATTTTGTTTGGTGCAAAATGGGAGACAGAAATTGAAACAAGAATAAAACTGTAATTTAATTTGCACAAAGGGTAAAATTAGAATTAATTAATTGAAATGAGGGTATTTTAGGTATAAATTGTTATTAAAGTTTCAATTTCCATCTCTAAAAATTTTAGTCCCTGTGTCCCCACTTTTTAGAGGTACTGAAATACTGAAATTTTAAAGACAGAGACAAAAATTTTAGTACTAATCTCTAAACCAACAAACATGATACTGAGTCTCAATCTCAATATCTCATAACAAACACTACACTACCTAATTGATCATATTAGTTAAAAGTATTCAAGCACGTTTAATTGTGGAATTTTGATAGATCCAATATATTAATACTAGTATAATTGTATTTATCAATATATGCGTACACAATTTAGATGTTAATTAAGAATTTTTCTCAATTCATTTTTTTCCGAAAAGACTTAATGTTAATGAGTTAGGTTTATTGGAGTTGGAGTGACTCATTTTATATTATTAGCGTAATAGATTTTTGTTTTAATCTTCTATTAGCTTTTTTAAATAAAACTTAGATTCGTAATAAATTAATTTTTGACCTATCGAATTAGAGAATATAGTAAAAAAATGATTTTAATCTCAAACCCCAAAAAATAGATTATTTTTATTTCATAATAAATAAATGTTAGCTCGACTCAAAAAAATTGACTCAAAAAAATTGAAAAAGAATAGATATTGTCATTGTCAAATCGATAATGTTATTCATTTATTATATATTATTTCCAAATAATTTAAGATTTTTTTATTATTATGATTAACAGAATAAAAACTAATTTATTAAAAAAATCATATAAAGAAGGGGTGATGATATCACTAAGAAAAGATATATGTTAGGATTTTCTTTTTTACTCAAAATCAGAATTTGATGATGGCATGATGAGAATATTCCCCCCATGCACTATAGATTTTGGAGGTGGTTGTCGTACTAAAATGGGAACCCAATGATAATGGGTTTTAGAAATTGTTGATAATTCATCTGTGAAAGATTATGGTCCACTTAAATAACACATTAAATATATAACAATTATGATATACTAGTTTATAGCTGTCGGTAATTATTGTTGATAAGACATTTGATAAGGTTTTAAGAAAAATAACATGATTATATGAAAATACTTGTAGATTACTCTTGGATTAAGAAAAAAAAAATATGTTCAATAAATAAGAGTTAATTTTTAAACTCTTTAAATTTGTAGATTTCGTAAAAAATACTTTAGTTTGTTTAAATTTTTTAAATTCAAATAAGTTTTATTTTCTTTTATTTGACCAAAAGTTTAAAGAAAAGGGACTAAAATTTCCTAAAATTAACTAAATAAATTTGTTGCATTTAGAACTTGAACTTTAAGATTAAACAAAAAAAAATTATAGTTAAAAAAAAAAATAGATGGTACATTTTTTTTTAATATTCAAATTCTTAATGAAAGGGTTTAAATATCACTGATAAAAGACAAGACAAGAGAAAACAAAACAAAACTTTTTTTCCAAAAATTACTTAATCAATCTATAATGTATAGGCTATTTTTTTTTTTTTGGTGACTATCTATAATGTATAGGATCTTGTTGTATATAATATATTATATAACCTGAGAAAATGTGAGTGAGTCACCTCCCCAACTTACATTCCTTTGATAGAATAATGCAATATATTTTACCATATCAAATTTTATTTTTTAAATAAAAAATACTATATATACACTAAAAATTAATCACTAAATTAATTATTATATATTTTTATATAAATATAAATATTATTTAACTTATTTTTAATATATATTTTATAATTTAATATATATTTTATATAAATAATTAATTTAATAATCATTTTTATATACATATAATATAATTATTCTTAAATTATGTAATTTTAGTTTACATAAAATTAAACTAAATATATACTAAAATTATCTATTAAAATTAATTATCAGTACAAAATATATATTAATATATAAAATACATATTAAAAATAAATTAAATTACTTACATATTTATACACAAATATATAATAACTAATTACTAATCATTTGTATGTATAGATAGTATTTTTAGATTTTTATTCTTTTTAACAGTTTATATTTGTTGTCCTATTAAATTTATTTTTTAATATTCTTTCACTCATCAATAAAATTTGATTTTTTTTTTATTTAAATCCCCAGAGAGAAGACAATAATAAGTGGTGGGAGCATCACAAAAACAAGCTTTTTTTCTAATATCTAAATCCATTATCCAATTCCAAGTTTCCAACTTTAGCTTATAGCTTCTTAAAAATCCTTTTTTTCCTTTGTGTTCTTGCATCTTGTTGTTCAACAACACCACCATCTTGTTGTTCTTAATCCCACACACAATCATTTGTTGTTGTTTTGTTCATCATTTCAATTTTCAGGTTCACAGGTTTGACTTTAAGGAGCTTCGGAAAAAAAACTTGCCCTTTAATCTTTATCATAAGGTTGTATGTACATTGATTATTGCATGATGTTTGTACTCTCTTCAATTTCAAAAAGTTTGCTTTTTTTTTTTTTTGTATCCATTTTGTTAAGTTAATCAACTTTCTTGATCTTGTTTAATTAATGAATTAATTAGTGTTCCCTTTCCATAGTTGTATTGGTTCTTCTTTACATTTAGGTTATGAATTTGGAAGTTGAATTGATTTTTACTTGCATGTATAGCTATTCTCTGTGATGTAGGTTAATTATATCTATTCACCATCATAATCTTGAGCTAAGTTTCCATACTGCAATTTATATCCATTCTTGAAAGAATCTGCTAGAAGTTTCACTGAACATGGAAATGCCTTAGGGTAAGGGCTTTACCAGTTTACCCCCTCATTACTTAGATTAGCATTTGAAGTTGTGTGTGATTGATGAAATTTAGAGAGATATGCAATGAGTGACATATTAAGTGTTAATTAATCATCTAATCATTACTATTTGGGTGAATTTCATTGACTGTTCTTGAAGTTGGGCGATATTACGCACGACACTCCTCATTTGTAAGTTTCTAGGCCAACCTTTCCAGGGATTTAAGTTATATGACATTTGGTATCATTCTATTTTATGAAGAATGGCACTATGATTGCGTTTGGTAAGTGTTTAAGGTTAGAACAAAAGACACAAAGATAGAGATAAGATAGAAAAGTTGTGTATCTGTTCTTATCTTTATCGATTTCAATTTGGAGTAGACAAAGTATTAGGCAAATTTCATCTGAGGATAGAGACATTTTGATTGTTTCTATATCAGTTGCATTTTCTGTCATGACACTAGACAAGCCTAACCTCTGCTATGCATTAAAGCGTGTCGAGAGTAATATCACCTTTAATCAAGAAAGTTCTGTGTAATTTACCCTTAACATCATGTTAAAGGGAAATTCCAATTTCAACATATCTTTGTGTGATGGCTAAATAAATATTTGGGATTTTTTTTTTCTAAATTTGTTAGCAGTTGCTTGGAATATAGCAGAGGCATTCTGAATCCTACTTGGGTTTATTGAGCTTTCAATGGGAGGTGTATTCGGAAGGCATGATAGCCATAAAAGATGGATTTACGGAACCAAAATTGAGAATAAAATTGTTGAAGCAATGCAAAAGAGGGAATCTAAAGGATCTTCGGTGAAATCATTCAACACTATAATCTTGAAATTCCCAAAAATTGATGAAAGCTTTAGAAAATGCAAAGCCATATTTGAGCAGTTTGGTAGGTTTGTACTTCAAATCTATGCTTTTGCTAAATTTTTGGTCAGTGTTTTCTTAGAATCCTATTATTATGCCTACTTCATGTACATGCTGCAGCTTTTTTTGTGGTTTTCTGCTAATATGTGTGTGTTTTTGGCTTTGCTAATAGATGAGGATTCGAATGGGGTAATAGATCGAGAAGAGTTGAAAAATAGTTTCAGTAAACTGGAAATTTCTATTACTGAGGAGGACTTGAATGATCTCTTTAAAGCATGTGACGTCAATGAAGATATGGGAGTGAAGTTCTCTGAGTTCATTGTACTCCTTTGCCTTGTCTACCTTCTCACAGACGATCCAGCAGCCCTTCACATTGTATCCTTGCACATGATTCTTGAACTATCTTAATTTCTTTATGATAAGCTATATACGCATTCGTAAAAGTTTTGAATTTGGAATACCCTTTTCGGCCATTTGGCTAAGATTAAGGGTGGTTTTTTATTTTGATCACCATAGAAGTTCCGAATTTGGAAGGTAGAGTAGTAATGCTTGCTCCTTGAATCGTATGTTCTCTAACCTCTTATTGATATTTAAGTTGTTTAGATTTATTATTGTAAATTCAAGTCCAAGAAAATGATTGTAGATTCTTCAGAGATGTTTGGACTTAATGAACTATTCATGCATTGACATTAATATGTGATAGTAGCTTTGAGAAATTTTGTCATATGGCGAAAATAATATGAACAGATTTTGCGTTTGCCATACTTATAAGTTATAATCCCTGGATTTCCCTTTCTTGCTATCTTTTCGAAAGAGAAATTTCCATGACTTCCTTAGAAATCACAAATTGGGTTGCCGGATCTAGAGGCCACGTTCGAGACTTTGGTCGATGCATTTGTGTTTTTGGACAAGAACAAGGATGGTTATGTCAGCAAAAGCGAGATGATTGAGGCGGTAAATGAAAGCCGGGAGCGTTCTTCCGAAAGAATAGCAATCAAAAGATTTGGTCAGTTATCTGTCCCCATTCCTGTATGTTTGAATAAGCATATCATATACACTGAAGCAGGCATTTTCTAGTTTAAACACAGACATAATCATGTTGGCATTGGCACCATGCAATAATTGGCAATTATGGTTATAAGAAACTAACACAAAACTTATGTTACATTTAGTCATCAAGCTAGATCATAAGATATTCTCTTTTTATTAACATTTATATTCTCCACAAAAATGCTGCAGAAGAAATGGATTGGGATAAAAATGGAATGGTGAGCTTCAAGGAGTTCCTTTTCGCGTTTACTAGGTGGGTTGGAATCGACGACAAGGAAGATGAAGAGGCCTGAGGCCTGAAGCTTGTCATCTATAAGTGCCTTATACTGCTTCTGTTGTTAGTAGCTGGTAATAAAAAAACAAAATGTTTCAGGCTCCAAAGAAACCTGAAAATTAAAAAAATGGAGGCTTTTCTTGTTTTAGTTTGCAATAAAGGGCTGGTTGCTACACTTTGATCTGCAATAAACCTTTCATAGATGAAGTTCATTTGTAAATAGGCAGAAAAGTGTGTATAACTGTGAGTGCTATGTTGAAGATGTGTTAAAATATTTTACCTTGTAACTGCTACCATGTTTATTAGACAGCCTTCTTCAGTAGTTTTTCTCTTTTGCTTTATTATTCCTATTATTGATAGGCAAGTTCATTCCCTTCCAAGTGCCAAGTATGGAAAAAGTTTGAGTTCCAAGGTTAAGATTAGAAGGTTTATAAGTTTGATACATTATATACTTCTTGAGCTAACTTTTTAGGTAAGTTAAACACATTCAATTTCTAATATGATATCAAAGTCTATCAATTCCAATTTAGTTGGGCCTTACCTCTTAACCAATTTGGATTGGTCTAGTGGTTAGCTTACTAGTCTGCTTGAGCAAATGATGGGGGGTTTGAATTTCGAATTGTGCATGTAGCAGCTAATTGTTAGTTGCAAACCCTTAAATAGAACTCTGATCTGCGATGAATTAATCTTTGACTTGTTCAGCTGAACTCTGATCTGCGATGAATTAATCTTTGACTTGTTCAGCTGAAATATTGTGAGAAAACAAAAAAAAAAATAGTTGGGTCCTGTCTGGTAGACGTTTCATTTAGAAGTTTCATTTAGAAGTTGATTAAATGGAAGCGACATTTGAGATGATAAATCTACTTGTATAAATATCAATTTTTGGCAGTTCAGATCTCATTTATATAGTAACCGAAAAACATTTACAATTATCTTGTTCTCACTACAAACTAGATACATGAGATAAGTAACATCACATTACAACATATAGTTTGTAAATGAAATACTCTGACTAGACTATTGTATATTTTAATAAGCATGAAATCTTCCATTCAACTCACACACTCTTCATTTATTACAAAAACAAAAACAGAAAATGAAACTTTTTTCTAAAATGATTGTAAATAAAAAATTTTGTTTAAATTTTAGAATTTGAACTTTAAGAATAAAGAAAAAAATAGTTTTAAAAAATAGACAGTACAATTTTTTGAATATTCAAATTCTTAATAAAAGGGTTTAAATATCATTGATAAAAGATAAAGAGTAATACCCCAAATAGGTCTCCAAAAAATTCACGGTCGGACAGATTTGTCCCCAACAAAATTTAACTAAATTTTGACCCTGATGTTTTTAGTTCCCATGACAGTTTGACCCGGTCAGGATGTCCTACGTGGAGGTTATCGGGCTGATGTGTTAGGTTAACTGCCACGTGTCACCTCCAGGACAATTTAGTCTCCATCCAAGTTGGACAAAACGACGTCGTATTGGATCATGAGGCGAACGACGTCGTTTTGTGGAGGACAAATTCGTCCCCACCATGGAAGGCAGAGTTGCGAAACGGCAATATTTTAAATGGGGGACCTATCTGTTTGTTCGAGGGGACCTATCTACCTGATGATTATGCTTCTATAAGGACCTATTTGTCTGATAACCTAATATTTGGGGACCTATCTGACCTATCATTGGTGACATTACCGTCAAATATATTCATTGTCCTTTTTTAGTTTCATTGAAAACATAGACTCATGTATCTGGACCTGATAGCTTGCAAAATTCTAATCCTTCCTCTCATGACACTCAAATTGAAGATTCTCTTTCACATGTCACAAAAAATGTCTCAGGCAATTCCAAGGTATGCTAATTTTGAATGACTTAATGCGTATGTTGAACGATGGCTTGGAGGAGAGAGTGAATCAGTTGGAGAATCTGTTATTGAAGAAGAATGAGCAAAGCCAAGTTGTGAAGAAGCATACCATTTTTGCTTTGTTTAAGGGTATAATAATTGGGGGAATTAGTAGTTGTAGTTGTGTTTTATATGTATGTGGTGACTGTTTAGGCAAATTTTAATCTGTATTGATTATCAAATTGTTAAATTGAAATGTCTCATTATATTTAGATGGATATGCATGAAATCAATTGTGGTGAAATAGTATAAAAGAAACACATTGCTTTTGGTTAATTTCATCCATTTATCAAAATAATTACATAACTGATAATCAAAATATTATAACCACACAAGTAGCTAAGTTCAGTAGCAACATAAACCAAATCTCATAAAAGAATATTTATTTCCTTCAATATAGACTAAACCAAACCAACTCAAACAACAAAAGCTCTATTTCATCCAATATAATAAAATATGGTGTTGGAATCCTTAAAAGCATCATTTTTTCGTAGACTGCTTCAATTCCGGTGTTAGAATAAATTTCAACAATCTAAATGCTTTGCCACTGGTTGTAGCTGCCATGGCACTCTTCTGAACCTTGGCCTTGATTACTGTTTGCTTTGGACGTCTAAAAGGTTGCTGAGTCAGGAATTAACAAAATTATTATGAGGATGTTTCATACAAATTTTAACATACACATTAAGTCATTCAAAATTAGCATACTTTGAGATTGTCTGAGACATTTTTTTGTGACATGTGAAGAATAATCTTTAATTTGAGTATCATGAGAGGGAGGATTAGAATTTTGCAAGCTACCAGGTCCAGATACATCAGCCTGTGTTTTCAATGAAACCAAAAAAGGACAATGAATATATTTGACGGTAATGTCACCAATTATAGGTCAGATAGGTCCCCAAACATTAGGTTATCAAACAAAAAGCTCCCTATAGAAGCATAATCATCATGCAGATAGGTCCCCCATTTAAAATGTTGCCGTTTCGCAACTCTACCTTCCATGGTGGGGACGAATTTGTCCTCCACAAAACGACGTCGTTCGCCTCATGATCCAATACGACGTCGTTTTGTCCAGCTTGGATGGGGACTAAATTGTCCTGGAGGTGACACGTGGCAGTTAACCTGACACATCAGCCCGTTATCCTCCACGTAGGACGTCCTGATCTGGTCAAACTGTCATGGGGACGTATCTGGTGTATAACTAAAAACGTCAGGGTCAAAATTTTAGTTAAATTTTGTTGGGGACAAATCTGTCCGACCGTAAATTTTTTAGGGACCTATTTGAGGTATTACTCAAAGATAAAACAAACCAAAACTTTTCCTAAACATTACTTACTTAATCAGTCAATCAATCTATAGGATATTATTATATAATATAGTATATAACCAAGTTGGGTTGGTCTAATGGTTAGCTGACTAGTCCGCTTAAGCAAGTGTCGGAGCTTGATTCCCGCCTTGTGCATACAACAACCACTTAGCCCACGACAAACCCTTAAAAAGAGCTCAGATCCGGGCGTGGATAACAAAAAAAAATATAATATAGTACATGATCTAAGAAAATGTGAGTAAGTGGCTTAATTTGATGAATAAAATAATTGAAAAATGTAGCAATAGATGCGGTTAGATCCACAGTACGTGGTGGGAGCAGCACAAACATAGCTTCACACACTTGACAACATTGAAACAAGGAACCCTCTCTCATAACACACTGTTTTTTTTTTCTTTTTACTAATATCTAAATCCAAATCCAACCTTGGATTAACAACATCTTGTTTCAACAACACCACCACCTTCTTTGCAATTCCATTTATTGTTGTTGTTTATCATCATTACATTTTTCAGGTTCACAGGTTTGACTTTAAGGAGCTTGGGAGAAAACTCTTGCTCCTTATCATAAGGTATGCATGTTGCATAATGTTTGTATTCTCTTCAATTTCAAAGATTTTGTTTTTTTATATCCATTTTGTTAAGTTAATTAACTTTCTTAATCTTGTTTAATTAATTAGTTAATTAGATTTATGTTCCTTTGAATAGTTGTATTGGTTCTTCTGTACAATGCCCTCCTCCATGTTCTTCTTCTTTACAATTAGGTTATGAGATTGGAAGTTGAATTGATCTTTACTTGCATGTATAGGTTAATTATATCTTTTCACCATCATAATCTTTAGCTAAGTTTGCATTGTGCATTTTTGATCCATTCTTGGAAGAATCTACCAAGTTTTGCTGAAAATGGAAATGCTTAGGGCAAAGGGATTTGCATTTGAAGTTGTGTGCAAATAATTATGAGATGAACAAAACAATGATGAAATGTATTTAGAGAGACATGCAATTAGTGACATATTAAGTGAAAATTAATGATTTTGATTTGGGTGAATTTCATATCTTTGTGTGATGGCAAAATGAATATTTGAATTTTTTTTTGTTTTCTAAATTTTTGAAACAGTTGCTTGGAAGATAGCAGAGGATTCTGAATCCTACTTGGGTTTATTGAATTTTCAATGGGAGGTGCAGTTGGAAGGGCTGAATCCGTTGGTTGGATTCCGGAAACCAAAATTGAGGCTAAAATGGTTGAAGCATTGCAAAAGAGGGAATCTAAAGGATGTTCGGTGAAATCGTTCAACACTATAATCTTGAAATTCCCAAAAATTGATCAAAGCTTTAGAAAATGCAAAGCCATATTTGAGCAGTTTGGTAGGTTTCTATTTCAAATTTATGCTTTTGCTAAATTTATGGTCACTGTCTTCTCAGAATTCTATTGTTGTACATTTTTTTTGTTAAGTTTTCTACCCGGCATTCGGATCAACTAATCCAGCTCGGGGTATTAGACCGACTCGATGTTGGTTTACTTGATGTAGCTAATCATACATTAGGAATTTTCGATATTTATTCGAATTTCAATTGGATCTAACCTATTCTGAAACTCTTAGCTAGTTTTTTATTTTTCTGATTGGAGTAAAATTTGTATGGTTTCTGCATGCTAACAACAATTGACATATTCATATTTATTTGTAAATAAACTTATAACTGCTAATAGATGTGTGTTTTTTGCTTTGCTCATAGATGAGGATTCGAATGGCGTAATAGACCGAGAAGAGTTGAAAAAAAGTTTCAGTAAACTGGAAATTTCTTTTACTGAGGAGGAGTTGAATGATCTCTTTGAAGCATGTGACATCAATGAGGATATGGGAATGGAGTTCAATGAGTTCATTGTACTTCTTTGCCTTGTCTACCTTCTCGCAGACGATCCAGCAGCCCTTCACACTGTATCCTTGCACGCAATTCTCGCGCTATCTTAATTTCTTTACCATAGGCTATTTGACATTCTTATAAGTTTTGAATTTGGAATAAGATTAAGTGTAGTTTTTGCTTTTATCAGCATAAAACTTTCAAAAGTGGAAGGTAGACTAGTAATGTTTACTCCTTGAATCTTATGTGCTCTAACCTCTTATTGATGTTTAAGTTGTTTACAGATGTTTGGACTTAATGAACCATTCATGCATTGACATTAACATGTGATGGTAGCTTTGAGAAATTTTGTCATATGATGAAAATAATATGAACAGATTTTGTGTATGCCATTCTTATAAATTTCCCTTGCTATCTTTTCAAAAGAGAAATTTCCATGACTTCCTTAGAAATCACGAATTGGGTTGCCGAATCTGGAGTCCACATTCGAGACTTTGGTGGATGCGTTCGTGTTTTTGGACAAGAACAAGGATGGTTATGTCAGCAAAAACGAGATGATTGAAGCGATAAATGAAGGCGGGGAGCGTTCTTCTGGAAGAATAGCAATGAAAAGATTTGGTCAGTTATCTGTCCCCATTCTTGTTAGCAAGAGTTCAACTTTATTTCCTTATATTTTTCTTTATAACTGCATCTAGCATAAGGGTTTATACATATTTCGACATGAATCTAATTTTGATGCACTGTCAGTGTAAAGTAGTTTTACACGTGCATCCAATTACATAATACCGCATCTTTTACATTGACCGCTTGAATAGTCATCCAAAAGAACGGATGTGATTGCACGACTGTGTAAAACGCTTTACACTGTCAGTGCATCAAAATTAAACTCTTTGGACATTCATATAAAATCTAAGAACTTCCCTTTAGAGGGCCAGTGAAATACATATTTGGATATAAATATTTCATTTCAATGATCAAACTCATAACTTCATATCAGTAACTTCTATGCACTATTAACTAAAAAAAGTTAACTTTGTATTTTTTTTTTAATTAACATTTATATTATCTACAAAAATACTGCAGAAGAAATGGATTGGGATCAAAATGGAATGGTGAACTTCAAGGAGTTCCTTTTCGCGTTTACAAGGTGGGTCGGAATTGAGGACGAGGAAGATGAAGAGGCCTGAAGCTTGTCATCTCTAAGGCTGCGTTTGTTTTTTAGAACAGGACAGGACAAGACACTGATGGACAAAGACACAAAATTTTGTGTTCTTGTATTCTGTTTGATGATAAACTAGAACAAATTATGAAAATTTAATTTATTCTAATATTTTTTTTCACTAAAAAAATTTGAGATGAAAAATATAATAATAAAAAAATATAATTATAAAAAATTAACAAAAATAATGAAAAATAAGTTGTGTCCTTTGTTAGTGTCCTCGTGTCCTTTCTGTCAGGATGGACACAAAATACACTAATTCAGTATCTTTGGACACACTGTCTCTATCTATGTCTATCTGTCAAACATGATTTTGTGTCTCAGTGTCCTGTTTTTGCAAACAAACGCAGCCTTACACTGCTTCTGTTACTAATAGTTGGTAAAAAGAAAAAGTGTTTCAAGCTCCAAAGAATGGAGGTTTTTCTTGTTTTAGCTTGCAATAAAGGGCTAGTTGCTACACATAATGAACCTTTCATAGATGAAGTTCATTGTGTAAATAGTCACAAAATGCAGAACTATGAGTGCCATATTGAAGACATGTTAATTATATGGTAGAAACTCAGATACAGTTGTGTTTATGTAGAATTGATAGTTAAAAACCGTTAAATAATTTGACATATTTGATTAAATTATTATATCTTAACGATTTTCAACTATCAAATTCAAATAAAAACAACTACACATGAGTTGTTACCTAATTATATTGGTTGCTTCGTTAGTTTTTTTTCTTTTCCTTTATGATTCTTATTATTGGTCATTACTTGCTTTGATGAATTGCATTCTGAATTTGAAGAGGCTGTACCAATATTGGTAGGCAAGTTCATTCCCTTCCAAGTGCTTTTGAGTTTGAGTATGGAAAAAGTTTGAGTTGGGAGAGTGATTAGCCGAATATTACAAATCCGACATTTTTTTAAGAATTGAAATGTTTGGTAACCAAAAGAAATTTGTCAAAAATAGTCTGAACTTGTCTAATTTAATATTTATTAATTGTTGTAATAATTAATGAATGTTAAATAAGACAAATTCTGATTTTTTTTTTGTCTCTCTAACATTACGTTTTACGAATAATGTTTTTAGAAAGTTTATAAATTTAAGATATTCTTCGCATCTTGAACTAAATTTTAGAGTAAACTAGGTCCATTCTATGATACCAAAACTTAGAACTTATTTGGTCCAATCTAGTGAAGCATCTTGTTAGATGATAAAAAAAATGTTTAATTATTCTGTTGGTCTTATAGTTTTGTGAAATTTTTAATTAGGTTTTTGTACCTTTTTTTTTTATTTAAGTTCTTGCACCAAAAACTTTTTTTAATTGACTCCCTACACTTTTTTTTTATTTGGGTCTTTGTACCAATTTTTTTATTTTTAATTGGGTCTTTATAAAATTAAGCCAATTACTGTCAATAGAGACCTAATTGAAAAAAAAATTTTGGTACAGGGACCCAATTAAAAGGAAAAAAATATAGGGACCTAATTGAAAATTTCGCAAAACTATAGGGATCAACAGAATAATTAAACCTAAAAAAAAAAAAGAAGTGGAATAAACTACTGCTCCCAGCATTGCCATCCCTCGTAGCAATATTGAAGAGGGTCCAACTGGAATTTGAGCTTAAAAAATAAAGTAACAAAATTTAGAACCTGTAATTTAAAAAGCCAAAAATTGAATTTTAAATTTAAATTCTAAAAATATGCTAGTTTATTTATTATATAACATTTAATTAATTTAAATTTAAGAGTAAATAGACATTTTTTACCATAAAAGATTTGGACGTTGACAAAATTGACTATAAAAAATTAAAACTAAAATTATACCCATACAAGATAAGTTTCGTTCGATAAAGATGACTAAATATTAAATTTTTGTTTATAATTTCATAAATACCCCTTTTATTTTGATAATTAAATTTAATCAAATTAGTTCAATAATTTAAGGATTGATAATTAAAAAATTTTAGATAAAAAAGAAAAAGAGACATAAGAAGACAAAAAATTGATTAAATTTAATTACAAAAATAACTTGTCTACAGTCCAGCTAGTATTTTTTTTCCCTCTAAATTACAACGGATTTAGTCGAACTGTTTGATTTATATACTAATAATCGTACATAGGTTTAATGTTCTACAAAATATTTCGGTCATCCATGGTAAGAAATTGGATCCAATCAACAATTTAATTAGACTTTCAAAATTAAAGAACGAAATTCTAAATAAAATGTTACAAAACTCTATTTCACAAATATTTAAAACATGAAGAATACTATAATAGTATCATATTCTGGCGCATAATTAGACTTCAGCTGAGGTTGGTCCTTTTTACAATACAAATTGTTTTATGGATTATTTAGATTTAAGCTTTCTATTTTGGAATATTAGAGGTGCCTCTAATAAATTGGCCCGGGTTCATAGTAAGGAGTTAGCGAATAAATTTCATCCTACTTTTTTCATTCTGTTTGAAACCCATATTGCTTTCGAGAGGATGAAATCTTTTTGGAATAATCTAGGTTACCAGGGTGTTGGTATTGTTGAGGCTAATGGTCATAGTGGGGGTATCTGGGTTCTATGTTCTAATTCAAATATTTCTGTGAGAGTATTGGATGTAGTTGATCAATGTATCAGTTTTGAAATCACTATGGGCAATACATCTAGTTACTGCAGTGCGGTGTATGCTAATCCGCATATACATCGGCGTAAAGAACTGTGGGGTGACTTGACAAGGATTGCTAATATGATCTACGGACCTTGGATTGTGTTAGGGGACTTTAATGATGTTTTGTTGCAGAGTGAAGTTAGAGGGGGGCAATTTAGACTTGCCAGAGCAGAACAATTTGCGGAAACATTGGAGGATTGTGGGCTGTTTGATATGGGGGCTATTGGGAGAAGATTCACTTGGTACAGGAAGGTGAAAGGTGGGGTGCAGGTGGCCAAGAAGCTTGATAGAGCAGTCATCAACCAGGACTGGCGACTAATGTTTCCAGAGGCTTATACTGAGGTGCTGGCGCGCCTTCACTCTGATCATTGCCCATTATTCACTAGGTGCAAGATGGCAAAGAGGGCTACCAAGGGCCATCGTCCGTTCAGATTCCAGGCTGCGTGGATGACTCATCCTCTTTTTAGGAATGTTGTTGATACAGCTTGGAATAGAGGAGCTCCGGATGTAGTTAAATGTTTGTTGGATGTTCAAAAAGATGCAACTAGCTTCAATAAAAAGGTTTTTGGCAATATTTTTGTTAAGAAAAGGGAGTTGGAGAGGCTTTTGAATGACGTTCAGATTACTCTGGAAAGTCAGGAGGATCAACAGCTTAGGATCAAAGAGCAAGTTTTGCATCAGGAACTGAATGCTGTCCTTCTTCAAGAAGAGTTGTTGTGGTATCAAAAATCTAGAGAACAATGGGTGAGATGTGGAGACAGAAATACAAAATTTTTTCATCTGCAGACAGTTATCAGGAGAAAGAGGAACAAAATTCATGGGTTATTTTTGGAGGATGGGTCTTGGACCACGGAGACTACGACTCTAGAACTGGTGGCAAATTCTTTCTTTCAAAAGCTCTTTTCTACAAGGGAGGATATTGACCTGGACGCTATGGGGCCTTTTCCTTGCCCGTCTCTTAGTACTGAGGCTTGTCGAAAGTTAGTGGAACCAGTGACGTCTGAAGAGGTTAAAAGAGCTGTGATGACCATGAGTTCATTTAAAGCCCCAGGGCCAGATGGATTTCAAGCAATTTTCTACAAAGAGTTCTGGGACTCTCTTAGCAACGATGTGTGTAGACTGGTCAAGCGAGCCTTTGAGGGTGAGCCATTGAATGCGGCTATTTTCGATACTCTCATTGTTCTAATTCCTAAAGTGGAAGTTCCCTCTTCCTTACGGGAGTTTCGGCCTATTAGCTTATGTAATGTAATTTATAAAATTGTCACAAAGGTTCTAGTTAACAGGTTCAGACCTTTCCTGTCGGAGATCATTGGTCCTTTGCAAGGAGGGTTCATTCCAGGAAGAGGAACCACAGAGAATATTATCATTGCTCAAGAGATTATGCACTTCATGAGGAACACCAAGTCTCGAAAAGGGACCATGGCATTCAAGATTGATTTGGAAAAAGCTTATG
The DNA here is from genome assembly GCF_059453495.1 of Arachis ipaensis. NCBI lineage: Eukaryota > Viridiplantae > Streptophyta > Magnoliopsida > Fabales > Fabaceae > Arachis > Arachis ipaensis. Next base: position 748,904 of record NC_142436.1, read on the forward strand.
ACAGGGTAGACTGGCGTTTTCTGGAAGCTACTTTGGTCCGGTTTGGGTTTCCAAAGGCTACCATTAATCTTATATTGAATTGTGTGACTTCCTCTTCGTTGGCAGTTTTGTGGAATGGGAACAGGCTCCAAAATTTCAATCCGAAGAGAGGGTTGAGGCAAGGAGATCCTATGTCTCCTTATCTATTTGTACTCTGTATGGAAATGCTTGCCTGCTTTATCTCTCATAGAGTTTCCCAAGGTTTGTGGAACCCAGTTGCGGTTTCTAGGAATGGACCACGACTCTCTCATTTGATGTTTGCAGATGATCTTTTGCTTTTCTGTAAGGCATCAAAAGCTCAAGTAATAGAGGTCATGCATTGTTTGGACTTGTTTTCTAGAGCGTCAGGTTTAAAGGTAAATCTTCATAAGTCAAAGGCCCAGTGTTCCAAGAGGGTGTCGGAGAGGAGAAAAGAGGTTCTCTCAGGGGTCTCTAACATCCGGTTCTGCAATGATTTGGGTAAATACCTGGGAATTAACATCGGTCATGCCAGAGCTTCCAGGAAGACGGCTCAGGAGATTATTGAAAAAATTTCGAGAAAGCTCTCCAGTTGGAAAGGACGCCTACTGAATAAGGCAGGGAGGCTTTGTCTTGTTAAATCGGTTATGGCCTCTATCCCAGTTTATGAAATGCAAATTTCTCTTCTCCCGAAGTATGCATGTAATAAAATTGATTCCTTGATGAGACAATTCTTGTGGAAAGGTCAAGCGACTGGAAAAGGGCTGCCTCTGGTCAGGTGGGAGGTCGCCATAACTCCTAAAAAGGCAGGAGGATTGGGTATTAGGGATACTTCCTGTGCTAACATGGCGCTTCTGGGAAAGTTAGTATGGGATTGTCTAAATAATAGTGAGAAGTTATGGGTGCAGGTTCTGAAGCATAAATATCTCAGGAATCAATCTGGTATGAACGGAAACAGTAGAAATTCTTCATCGGCTACCTGGAAGAACATTGTTAGTGCCTATGAGCATCTCAAGGAAGGGCTTCATTGGAATATTTGAGATGTCCACAAATCAGTTTGGTATGATGAGTGGACTCCTTTTGGTAAGCTTTGCAACCTTGTTCCTTATGTACATATTTCTGAATCAGATTTCATGGTGGCTGACTTGTGGAAAGGGGTGTCTTGGGAGGTTGATAGTCTTACCACGCCTATTCCGCATGAGATTAAGCAGTTTATTTGTGGTCTGAGATATCCTAGTTTGACTGAGTTGGAGCCACAGTGGGAGTGGTGGCCTGCAGCAACAAAAAAGTATAGTGCAAGGGAGGGTTACAGATGGTTATTAAAGAAAACATTAAATTGGAATGCTAACAGTAATTGGAACTGGTTGTGGAACACAAACATTCCAGAGAAGTTCAAATTTACTATGTGGCTTAGCTTACATGATGCTCTACCAACTGAGACCTTTCGATTCAAGCGGCATTTAGCTTCTTCAGATATGTGTAAGAGATGTAACAAGGCGCAGGAGACTATGGAGCATTGCCTTAGAGACTGTGAACGATCAAAGGCAATCTGGTATATGTTGGATCCTAGTATCCTGGACTCGACGGCTGGTACTGCTCTTGAAGAGTGGTTTCGGAAGGCCTTGGCTAACAATGAGGCGTCCTTTGGTGCAGGGCTTTGGTGGGTATGGAGACATAGGTGCAATGACATATTCAACACTGACAACCCTTGGACAGACCATAAGGTTGTTGCCTTGGCCAGAATTACCGCCAAGGACTTACAGGTTTACAGGAATCGAAGCAATGCCTTTAGGTCTCTCCGAAATTGCCTGTGTTGGGAACCACCGGTAGGCAATAGTTTTAAAGTTAATTGTGATGCAAGCTTGTATATGGATTCAAATTTAGCGGGATTTGGGTGTATTATTAGAGATTCTAAGGGAGATTGGATCTCGGGCTGCTCTGGAAGCATTCCCCCTTGGTCTATAATCAGATGTGAATTATTTGCTGCTTGGAGGGGGCTGGTTTTAGCTTGGGATTGCGGTTTGAGGGATATTATATGTGAAACAGATTGCCTTGACATTCTGCCCATCATGCATGAGCTTACAAGTGGGTATCCATCTGAAGTAACAGATTTGGTTCACAAGATTCAGGAGCTTTTATCTCGTCCTTGGCTTGTTCACGTTGAATGGGTGTCCCGAGAAGCAAATAGAGCTGCGGATTGGATGGCTAAATATGGTGCCAAGAGTAACTCTAATCATGTTATTTGGTCTGAGCCTAGTGTTGATCTCCAACGAATCATCCGCTCGGATTTAGAATAGTTTTTGCTTTGTTTCTTTCCTTGTTTAGTCACCAAAAAAAAATATTCTGGCGCATAAAAATAAGTTTTAAGAGTGTATACGCATCAAAATATGCATTTTTTTAGTTATTATATACTATTAATTTTTCAAAATAAACTCTCAATATAACTTATTTCAAACCATTTCTTGACGAATAACCATATCAAAACCTATGTACTTAATTATTAAAACCTAGTTGGTATGACAAAAATTTACTTGATGATAAATTGATAATCAATCAAGTAACACTAATATGATTTACAAAACAACTAAAGTGGGTGTAAACAGAATATAATCATTAAATCAATTATTCTTAGAAAATATAAATTATACAATATGTATTAAAAATAAATTAAATAATATTTATACATAAATATATAATAACTAATTTAATCACTAATTTATGTGCATATAAAATATTTTAATATTATGTATATACAAAAAATTAATAACTATATTTTTGTGTGTGTATATATATTGGTTCACATACTTTTTTAACTAAATAATAAGTCATTAGAATGATCAAATTTGTTATAATAGAATAATCAAATTATCATAGTAAAATAATTCAAATTTTTTATAAAATACTAAATATGTATTGCTAATTTTCTATACACTAGTTAATTTTTTATATGAACAAATACTACATGAACAGTAAATATTATTATTTTTAATCAGTATTTAGCCACCAATAATTTGTACCAATTTTATAAATGTTTTGTACACAAAAAATATATAGTTTATAATTATATTTATCAGAATTTTGTATATATGAATCAATACAATTTGTACTCACATTTTTTTTAGAATTTACACATATAAATTAATAAAATTTATTTGTTAAAAATAATTTAATATTTAGGACTTGTTTGGACGCTATTTTTAAAAAAGATATTTTTTTAATGATCTTTTTTTGAAAGATCTTTTACAAAAGTAAAAATGATTTTATGTTTAGATATCTCATGTAAAAATATATTTTTATCTATCAATTATATTTAGATAAAATAAAATAAAAGTACTTTTTTGTTGATTTATTATGTAAAAAATATCTTTTTAAAAAAATATATAAATTGTAATTTTAAAAAAAAGATGTTTTTTTTATATTTTTCTAGTATTTTTACTTTTATTATTAAAAATTTACTATATACGCTAAAAAAAACTTTTTATTAATTTTTTTTTTCATTAATTTAATAGCGTCCAAATAAACACTTATACTAAATTACTAACCAAATAATAAAAAAAAATATAAAAAATTCCTGCCCAATAATTTCTCTTTTGATATATACTTAGCATAATTGTATTATTTATATCCAACCCAATTCTTTAATAAGGAGAGAAAAAGGAAAACAAGCCAATGAGTAATAGCTCAAATGACATAGTCTCTTCATACTCAATTAAGAAGTTGCGGGTTCAAGTCTCGTATCTTTGGTAAAAAAAAAACAAAAAAAACAAAAAAAAATGAATATTCCTATAATCACATTTAACATTGCCCTATGCTATCATCACCAAAAACCCAAAAAAAAAAAAGAAAAAAAAAAAACATTACCCTATGCTGTGTGCCCTTTGCCTTACTTCTTCTTCCTCTTCTTCTAAGCTACTTTACTGCGCATCTCTCTCTCTCTCTCTCTCTCTCTCTCTCTCTCTCTCTCCGTTCACCACTTTCAACAAACATCAAAACCCAACCCAAACCAAACCCAGAAGAAAAGGTGAGCTTTTTTTTTTAAATTTTCTCTTTCCCTCTTTCAAACAACCGATTTCTGAATCGATTATATATAAAAAAAACCCTTTTATTAATGCTTTCTCAATAAATAATTGCGATTAATATGATTTTAACAATTATTACAATAAGAATGCGATAATGAGATTGATTTTGTTTTCGTGCGTTCAGTGAAGTGCTCATCACATTCGTTCTTCTTCAGCCTCTGTTCGGATTCAAGTTGTTGCTGATTTCAGTGCTCAATCACTCACTCATTCAAGTGTGTAGCTGATTTCGCTGAGGTCCGGATTTTTCTCATGTGCACATTAAAGTTTGTGTTTTGGATTTGCTTATTTTCGGATTAGCTTTTAATTCTGTTTAAAATAGCTTATAATCGATTTTTTTTTTCTTTTTCTGAATTGAAAGCGATTATATGTGACCCCAAACGTGCCCTTAATTGAGTAGCCAATTTATGTTTGCTTAAATATATTTATGTTCTGTCAATGTTGTTGTGTTTCTTTCTTAATAGCATTAGGTAGTGGTGCATAGCTAAGTTCAGAAGAATGTCCTTTTGTTAAGATTTGGTGCTTTAATTTGTTAAAATTATTATTCATGAGGTGGGGTTTTAAAGATGTCACTTGTATTTGGTGGCTGAGTTGAGAAAGTGGCAACTGCATTTTTATCACTTTTTTTTGTCCTGCATTGCCTGAATGGGGTTTAGAAATTGCAATTGGATTTGTTGTAGTATTTGTTTTTGAGGACCAAATTGAGTTTGTAAATGATAAGAAATTCGACTTGAGAAGGGAAAATGATGGGTTGAAAAAGGTTGGGAGCTATTTCTGACTTAAGGTCATTGTAACATGTTAAATTTTTGGGCAGGCTTCTTCTCTTGCTAATGTGAGGATGAGTTCCTTCTCCATCACACGGAAAAAGACACCATTCCAGAAGCACAGAGAAGAGGAGGAGGCAAAGAAGAAGGTAGGGTTGATCTATCCATTGTAGTTAGTAGTTACTTCTTGTTATAATTTTAAGTAAGGACATTTGCTAATGATCATAATGGGTATTGTCTCCTGCAGAGAGCTGAAGATGAGACTGCTCGTTTGTATGCCGAATTTGTAGAGTCATTTCAAGGTGATACCACTCCTGGGTCAAAGGCTTTTGTACGAGGAGGAACAATTAATCCCAATGATAAATTGAAGGATGATACTGAGGGTTAGTATGAATTCTATACTTCCTAGCATTCAATATATTCTTCTGCTTTATCTCTTGGAAGTCTTGATTATATAATGTTATTCCTGTTGTGGATAAATACATAGTTTTTGCTATTATTTTGTATAATAAATTTAATAAAAATACGGACCTTTCTTATTCATTCGCGGATGGCAGGTGAAAAGTCCAAAGATGGGGTTTCTGGTCCAAAGAAGGGAAGTAGGTAAATAAATGCTTTTGATTAACAATGTTTATGTGCTCTTTTAATCAGGCATCATAATTAGAAAAATCACATGTCATTGTCTTCAGGTATAGCATACTTTTGTTAGGGTTGTAGCTGTTGAATAATAGAATGAATACTGTAATTTAGTTTTATGAATAGCAGTACATCTAATGATATAATTTAAATAATGGGAACAAAATTTGTGTAATTGTGGTATCACTCATCTGCTCATGTATATGAAAAAGATGTAGTTTTTTTCCATCTTTAATTTGTGGTATGTTCAGTTTACATAGATAAAAACTTGGTGACTGATATCCCTTAACATTGCTTTTGAAGATCATGCATTGTATAAATCATAAGCTAAAGCTTGTTGTGGATGATTGTTAATTGTTGCTACTGTAGATATTATAGTTGTTTGCAAGGACTGAGAATTATATATTCTTTTAATTATGAAGAAATTTTAAATTGCTGATGGAAATTTGTTATACAATGTGAGTTGGTGCATTTGCAATTGTTGAAAGTCAACTTATTAAATATGTATCATTCTCAGTGCATAACAAATCAATATTCTTGTATTGCATCGCTTTATGGACATTTGATTTTTGGCATGATAGGTAAATGATTGCCTTTGAAATTTAGCCAAGTCATTTTCATGCTTGTTATAGAAATCGGGTTTATGAAATGGTTGATCTTTTTTGGCTTCTAGCTTCCTTGATACTATGAATTAGAAACAAAAGAAAATGTAAACAACGTTTCTGACCTTCCACATTGAGGTATCCTTTGCATGTAACAGAATGAAGAGTAAAAAAGTGGCATATGAGCAATGGAAACCTCTAATGTATCTTTCCTGTCTAAGTTTACAGGTTGATATACCTCATCATAAGCATTAGTCGTGTTGTTTCATTATGGTTGTATCATAGGTTTTAGATAATCTAATCTTCTAGTGCATATTTATATCATATTTATACTATTTATTTGTTTTCTTCTACTGTAAATGTGTATCATTGTTAGGAATGCTGTTTGTTGGGACATTTGAGACGCCATTAATCCTTTTCTGTAAACTCCTATGTCAAGTTACTCTCCTAGTGAGAAAAATAGGCAATTATATTTATTTGCAGAGATGGACAAGTATAAATTCTTCCTTAACTATGTTTATATTTCTATGATTGCGGTTTAAATAAGACTAACAAATGGAGTAGGTTTGACCGATACCTATGGTGTGCATTTTTAAATTTCATTCGCACTTGATGATCCAGATCTGTTATACTTAGAATACCAAATTGTGAATTTGGTTATAGATGGATTTTTTCAACCTTACATTGTGTCATTTTGTGTGTGTCATGTGCATATTTTGAGTGGGAATGTTTATGGAGGTTAGAATATCAACACCTATAGTGGGAAGAAAAATGCCAGAGTTCTGGAGAATAGAGAGCGAAAGGGAAGGTGGGTTTACATAATTATATTGGAAGAGGACGAAGTTTATATCCTATCCTCAGAAGCTTGATTAATCCATATGTGAACCTTCATAGGAAAATGTGTTGTGAGGTTGTGAATATAAATGTAGCTCGTGTTGAAATATAGAATTTACAATGGGATAGAAAAGTTAGTGGGTTAATCCAAGAACTTCTATGAGGACCTAAAAGAACTTTAGGTGGACATTGGTTGATTTGGAGCACAAACCCTTTAATTTGGTTCCTTGGCATATATGCTGAGAGATTGGCCAATAGTAATCTTCGATTTTCTCTTTTATTGTTTTCTCTTGTTCTGTGTTGAGGAGGATTCCTTACCATCCCATCTCTTTTCAATCTATCTGTCTTAATGAAGTTATTCTTTTGTTAAAATAATTCGTTAGATTTCTGTATGGAGTTGTTTTGTATTTGGCTGTCAACTTTCTTGGTTCAGTGCTTCATGAGACTTTTCATATTAGCATTTGAGTGGTAGTCCAGTAGAGAGTGTTCTACATGGCATGATGCTTAGGATACAATTTATTTGATCCAAAGTCAATGATGCTCGATGTATTTAATTACCTATTGTCATATTGGATAAATTTTACAATACAAGCAACCAGTTAAGTAAAGAATAATAAGTTCTTGCTTCATTATTTGATACTGGGCAAATGTTTCCATTTCTTGTTTATTGTGTGTTTGTGTGTGTTGTCGGGGTAGTGCTTTGCCCAGTTTGGTAGGTGGAGGAGTTGTGCTTTTTGACTGTGATTAGTAGTTGAGATGGAACTTAGTGGCCTTCTGGAGGATTTTGCTGGATTACCCCAGTCGCAATTCCTGAGGCTTCAAATTAGCTGTATGTTTAAAGAACCAAGTTCGAAGGACTATTTGAAAATGATGAATGTAATATGTCTGACACTTCTATTTAGTCATAACATTGCTAGTAAACTAGCATGTAATTTCATCATTCCTTTTTCTTTGCAGGTATGTTCCATCTTTTATACCACCTCCAATGGCAACCAAGGGGAAAGAATCGGAAAGGAAAGTCTGTATCACAGTTCAACCTTTGATCTCTGATTTTGTTGTTAAGGAGTTTTCATGTATACAGATCTAATGCTTTTGTGTTGTACTTTGCAGAAAGAGGAGGAAAAACCTAAGGACAAAGAGAAAGGAAAGTCGAGGAACATTGATCATTTCATGGAGGAGCTAAAGCACGAGCAAGAGATGAGGGAGAGGCGGAACCAAGAACGTGAAAATTGGCGTGATGGGCGCCACGGAGAACATTCCACTGTAAGTGTTACTTTTATCATGCTCAGCATGCTGAATAGAGTTGTGTGTTATTGGATTTTGTCCCATATTTAAATGACTTGCTTATGGCTTGTAGATTTGTGAATTTATGTTGGGTAAATCTACATAAACATATTAAAGTAATTGGGTATTTGTATTTTCATATTTTTGTCCATTACAAATATGCCCTATTGTGCTTTATATAATTTACTCCGTGAAAGTAATTGTCAGTATATGTTTATCCCTTGTAATTAGATTTGCTTGTTTGATGAATTTATGAAACATTCCTATTGATAGTTTTCCCCTTTCCAACAGTCAAGTCGCTTTGACGAACTACCTGATGACTTTGATCCAAGTGGAAGACTTCCTGGATCATTTGATGATGGCGATCCCCAAACTACGAATCTGTATGTTGGAAACCTCTCACCCAAGGTTTGATTGTCTCCTCAGTATATGGGCTTCTTGTTATTTGAGAATTAAGGACACGAATCTCAACTTGGCTGTTCTATAATTCTAGGTTGATGAAAATTTTCTGCTCCGTACTTTTGGAAGATTTGGACCTATTGCCAGTGTGAAGATAATGTGGCCTAGGACAGAAGAGGAGCGAAGACGACAAAGAAACTGTGGCTTTGTGGCTTTCATGAACAGAGCTGATGGACAGGCTGCAAAGGATGAAATGCAAGGTCTGATTCTCTTAATTTGGAAGATATGATAGGGCTCCCTTGTTTCCTCTGTATTTTTTTTCATAATATTATTAACAGATCGACATCCATGATGCTATGTAATCTGTTCCTCAATTGCATCTTACTTGAGTTTTGAGATTAAAGAAAAACATTATTGAGCTGACTTTCTATTTGCATGGATAATTATTGAGTTTATGCTTGGAAAAAGATCTAATACGAAACTGGACAAATGTTTATGCAGGAGTTGTGGTTTATGAGTATGAATTGAAAATTGGGTGGGGAAAGTCTGTTGCGCTCCCATCGCAAGCCCTACCTGCACCCCCACCAGGGCATATGGCCATCAGGAGTAAGGAGGTATTATTATCGTTTTCCTTTTGTATCGTGATTCAATCAGGGAACATTAACCCTTCAGTAGCTTATTCAATTCTAATAGAGTAAATAATTAAAGTGGTTATTGTTTATTGATCTATTCATCTTAAAGCCTGCTATGTGTATCTAATGTGATGATAAAAAAAAAACACTAGAACAGTGACCATCTTTATTTTGTATAATCTTTTCAATGTAATAATTATAAAGAATAATCTTTGGTTTGCAGGGTAGTACTGTTATCCTATCTGGTCCATCAGGCGGTCCACCTGTGACTTCTGTGCCTAATCAGAACTCTGAACTGGTAAGTTATCAGTTTCGGAGTCATAATTTTTTTTAGTCCATAATTCCCCTTATACAACAGTTATTACATGTGTTGTTCCTGATGATGATAGGTCCTTACTCCTAATATTCCTGATATAATGGTTACACCTCCTGAGGATGAACATCTGAGGCATGTAATTGATACAATGGCTTTATATGTTCTGGATGGTGGGTGTGCTTTTGAACAAGCTATCATGGAGAGGGGTCGTGGAAATCCTCTTTTCAACTTCTTGTTTGTTCTTGGCTCAAAGGAACACACCTACTATGTTTGGAGACTCTACTCATTTGCCCAGGTACATCAATTTTGATTTTGTGTGAGGATCTATTTGCTTTTCATGAATGTGTTGATTAGAACTTGGATTAACGAATCCAAGAGAAGAGTTCATGTATGATGTATTTGAATTGTTGACTGAAAATGTGTTTATTTTTCCTGCAATACAGGGTGATACTCTTCAACGATGGCGGACTGAACCTTTTATCATGATAACGGGTAGTGGAAGGTACCGTAAATATTCTAATCTTTTTTTGAGTACGAGGTTTATTGTTATTTATTACCAAAAATGAAAACGGAACGAATGGAAAAGTGTGTTGGTTGGTTCTTTGATTTCTCTATTTGTCTCTGATTGATCACACATAATGCGCATCAGATTGACAAATATATCCTTTTTTTTGCCAGATGGATACCCCCCTCATTACCAACAGCAAAAAGTCCAGAACATGAGAAGGAGTCTGGTCCAACACATGCAGGAGGAAGAAGCAGGGTACTCTTTATAATTGTATTTTCAATCAGGATGAATACAGTTTCTCAACATTCTCCTGATTTACTCATTTCATTTCCATTTGTTTATATTTTGCAGCGTGTAGAGCCTGAAAGAACACTGACTGATGCACAGAGGGACGAGTTTGAGGATATGCTGCGGGCTTTAACATTAGAGAGGAGCCAGATAAAAGAGGCCATGGGGTTTTCTTTGGATAATGCCGATGCAGCTGGCGAGGTAAAAATGACTGGAGTTTTCTTTCCTTGATGAGTTCGCGTGCTATCATTTAATATTTAAATTTTGCATATTATCTGTATTTTATAGTGGTAGCAATCTAATCTTTTCTTAACATGCAGATTGTTGAAGTTTTAACAGAATCATTGACGCTTAAAGAAACCCCCATTCCAACTAAAATTGCAAGGCTCATGCTTGTATCTGATATTCTTCACAATAGTAGTGCTCCTGTAAGAAACGCATCAGCATATCGCACCAAGTTTGAAGCAACATTACCTGACGTAATGGAGAGTTTTAATGACTTGTATCGTAGCATAATGGGGCGCATTACTGCTGAAGCACTTAAAGTAAGCTGATCAATCATGACTGCCTTTATATAATTTCTTACTATTCTTTCTTGTTTTGTTTCTGACCTTTGCCTGAAATATTTCCAGGAACGAGTACTGAAAGTTTTGCAAGTGTGGGCCGATTGGTTCCTCTTTTCAGATGCTTATGTGAATGGCTTAAGAGCCACTTTTCTTCGACCTGGGAACTCCGGTGTTATACCCTTCCATTCCATATGTGGTGATGCTCCTGAGATCGAACAGAAGGCCACTTCCGAAGATATGGTTGGCGGCAAGGCCAACCAAGATGCTGCATTGGCAATGGGCCGAGGAGCTGCAACAAGGGAGCTAATGAGTTTGCCTCTTGCCGAGCTGGAAAGACGGTGCCGACACAATGGATTGTCACTTGTTGGTGGCAGAGAAATGATGGTTGCACGGTTGCTAAGTCTTGAAGAGGCAGAAAAGCAAAGGGGTTATGAACTGGATGACGAATTGAAATATGCTCAAAACCAAGCAAATGCAGGGAAGTATACAAGTACTCGGCGGGATACGAGTGCTGAGCCTGAACCAGCAGGATTATCTGGATGGAACCACTATTCGGATGAAGATTTGCCTTCACAAGGCAAAGGGTCTTCACCTTTAGCATCAACCCTTTCTATTCCACAGCCTGAACTTAAAGCCTTTACAAAAAAGGAGAAGAATGATCCAGTTTTGCCTGCCTCTAAATGGGCTCGAGAGGATGATGAGAGTGATGATGAGCATAGGAGGGATGGAAAGAATCTTGGGCTAAGCTACTCGTCTTCTGGTAGCGAGAATGTTGGAGACGGTCTTAGTAAAGCTGATGAACACGAGTCTGCTGCAGATACAAGTTTTTCAGCTCACACTGACAGTGGAATGAATGAAGAGCAGAGGTTGCGACCTTTTTGTTCTTCCCTTATTCCATGTCATTATTTTTGTGAATTCACTTTCCCTCTAAAGCTATTCAGAATCTCAGTAAAATGTTATCTTTTTATTTTTTTTGTTTTCTAGATGCTTATGGAGCTTACCTTTTCCATTGTTATACAGACAAAAGTTACGACGCTTGGAGGTTGCTCTAATTGAATATCGGGAGTCTCTTGAAGAGAGGGGAATTAAAAATTTGGAGGAAATTGAGAAGAAAGTTGAAGCACACCGGAAACGGCTGCAATCAGAGTACGGTTTATCAGATTCTGGCGAAGATGGTCAAGGCAATAGTAAGTTCTTTCTATTTCAGGGAAACCCTAAGTTTTTAATTTCTTGTTTTCAGTTTTAATGACAAAATTTTCAAATTTTCCAATCATAATTTTGTATTTGATCCTCCGTTCCTGTCTTTATTCTTCGTAAACAACACCTGGAAACAAGCCTCGCAATTTTCGCCAATGCCAAGCACACCATTAATTCTTAGAGGGCGAATAATGTTATTTTATAATTACAGGACGAACGTCTTCGGAGAGGAGGGATAGGCACGATGTCTCAAGGAAACGGCACCGCAGCCCGAGTCCAAGCCATAGTCCACATCAAAGATTATCAAGTCGAGATAGAGATAGAGAACATGATTTTGATAGGGAAAGAGACAGGCAAAGAGATAGAAGTCATGATTTCGACAGTGATAAAGGAAGGGACCGGCACCGCGAAAAGAGTGGAAGCCGAGAGAGGGATGATCATGACAGGGAAAGGAGCAGGGACAGAGATAGGGACCGGGACCGGAGAAGACGGACCAAATAAGAACATTTCAGGTTCTCTATTAGCAGAGATCTGTCGCCTGAAGTTGGCTTTTGCCATCATAGGGAGATTTTGGCAAATGTGATATGGGAAATAGGAATGAAGTGTCTGCAAGGAAATTGTGTTACTATATAGACTACTACCTTTGAAAATGTTGAATAGAATCTGGCTCATGAAACATTCATAATTTATGCTAAGATGTAATTTCAAGATTTGAAATCTTAATTTTGTCAATGAATTAATGTTGCCCTAGCATTGCATGTACTTTAGATCAAAGAGAGTAATTTGGCTGAAATTTTCCAATGGTGTATTTTTGTTTCTGGTTGTTGAATTATTAAAGGATAAACGGGTCACAGCTAAAAAGATGAACTTCTGATAACATAGATGTTAGTGGATTTTGTTGGTTTTAACAAAGAGTTGGCCAATTGGGTAACATTTGTCAACTAATTAGTAATCCAGTTTTATGGACGAGTAGCACGTAATAAGAAATTATTGCATGCTTTTTTAGAACAATTATGCTGAACTCGCTCACAATTTCTTCTTGGACCGAGAGTTCCATTTTTAATTAATAATCAAAGGCATAAGCCTGGAACAATACAAAGATTTTACATAATACTATCAACATAATGAAATTTGTGATGTTATACATCCATTATTAGTGAAAAACATGAGAAAACTGTTACATTTATTAACAATAGACCCATGATAAGAAATAATGAAAGATTACATTTTGCCTTTAAAGGGTCTCTATTGCCTTCAAATTCATACAACATACAAGCAACTTTGAATGTCTTCCAATACTCAAATTTTATTTTCCATATCAATTTTTCTGTCACAACATATATCACATTTTTACATCACCTAATGATAGACAAAGTTCTAAACTTCTAATCACTTACCTGTAAGGATTCACTGATTCACATGATTGGTATTACACAATATTTATGCCAACTTTGATTTTTCTATACATTTCTACACAGAAGCTGAAACTTAAAGGGTGCATAAGCGAATTAACTTGCACCCTACGGCCTCAAGACTTTAGGGCCTGCGTTGGAGGCCATCCAAGAAGATATCACATCCACAAGCTGATCCATGTCCTTCGACACTTCTGCACGGAGGACTTGTGAGTCGATGCCAAAAGTGTTCCCTACTTCTTTGGCAACTGTCTCCCATGGTGTTCCTACCGTAAGATTTGACAAAATCTCACTTCCGCGATTAACGGCATCGGCCATTGCTGGTGGAACATCTGGTAAGGCCTGTAAGGAGTGTAATAAAAATTTAAGGATGGTAGTAGCAGCATCTATAGATATCAATTTATAATTGCAAGAACTAGAAATACCTGCTGCAATGGAAGACCATGATCTCCAGGCAGCTTGCGAATTGACATGTCTAGCACTGAGCTAATTGCTGCTTCTGAACTAAGCACCTGTGCTAGAGTTGGGGTTTCATCTATTAAATCATCCTTGAATTTTATAAGAAGATTCCTGGATATGCCATAGTATGATTTTATCTGAAGAAACAAGAAACAAAATAGCACATAAATACAATTTTATTTAATGTATTCCTAACAACCAGAGTTTCAATAAGAGCCTCACAAACTTTGGTGTTTGGACTCTATTTTTGTATAAAAAATAATCCTCAGATAACTATCAGTTGAAGTTGATGCAGTTAGGAACCTAATCTAATTTAGAATTTAGACAAGGATTCTGAACTAACTACAACAAACCAAGATGCTTGCTGAGAGGTTATGCGGCATAAGGGATAAAATAAATCCTTCTCAAAATTACTTTAATGGGAAGCATATTAACAAACAGAGATGTCACATACAAGTCGACGTGTTTCCTCAGGCCTTGGTATAAACTCTTCTCTTCCTTTGACCAAATCCATGTACAAGGGGGGGAGCTGCTCAACTAAAGGAAGAACCTGTTTCATAATGGGGGGACTAACATTTTCGAATTGTTTCAGAGTCATCTCTGCCTGCAAGTGTTTCGTGTGTGAAATTAGCCATCTAAAGAAGTAACATCAATAGAAAAAGGCATATTTATCAGTGCTTCCAAACAGGATGGAAATTAACAGTTTCCCCACACTCAAAATATTAAACAACAAGGATTTTGCTGAAATTTATGCAATTAGTAAATTACTTTTTGCACTCAAGGGAAATTATAGTACCCTTTGTTGAGTGTTGAGACATGGTCAAAAGATGAGGAATTCCCCTCGTATTTGCAATATAGCACTTGACTCCCTAACTTATAAACATCATATAGCAACAACCTCCCTTGAGAAAATCTAGGCTGGTTCATCTTTTAATTCGATGGTAAAACTCTCCAATTCAATTTCCCTATCCTGAATTTCAAAAGCTTTTTGCAAGAGAAACAAATTGTCATCATAAGGAACCTTTATTTTTTTATATAAAAAATGCAATATTGCAAATTTGTCTTTCACATAAATAAAGTAACACCATCTTAAGTTTCTAGGAACTTGACTAAAACAATGTGTTACAGTATCATGTTAAGAGTTTGACTGAAAAAAAGGTCCTGTAGTATAGACCTATAGGATTATACACCAAAAGGAGCAAGATATTTATAGAATTTTTGTCTACATCTTAATATGACCGTTCTTTCATCTCTTCCCCTTCTTTTGTCAACTTGAAGGGAAGGTTGTTGTAATACGACATTAATCAGTGAAGGAGCCAAAGTCTATTTAACATACCTCAAGGGAGGTTATTGATTTTTCTCCTATGAAACATAAATAGATGTCTTCTCAATATCCGAGCAAGGTAGTTTATGTAGCAATACTGACCCCTGCACGTAGAGTTGGTGAAGCAAAAATATCTGATAGGAGTGGACCAATGCTTTGAGCCATTGGGACAATAACTGGAGAGAACAAAGGGACAGCTGAACTTGCTTCCTATAACAATGGAACAAAAGCTAGTCAATCAATAATAGCTTATATAGGAGATACTAAGAATTCTTCGCATCTTGCTTACTGCCTAAAATGGTAGAAATACTTATAAAATGAACAATGATTAAAAAAAAGAAGAAACGTTCTATTCAACTTTGGTACACCACAAAACTAAAGTGACCATATTTCAAATGAAGACCTCAAAACCTTATTGAAACAGATTTTTAGGAAAAATGTTGCATCTTGGATCT
This sequence comes from Arachis ipaensis, assembly GCF_059453495.1. Classification (NCBI taxonomy): domain Eukaryota; kingdom Viridiplantae; phylum Streptophyta; class Magnoliopsida; order Fabales; family Fabaceae; genus Arachis; species Arachis ipaensis. Next base: position 764,653 of record NC_142436.1, read on the forward strand.
TTGACTTTATACCAAGTCACTGCATATAGTGACAAATTTAGGTAGATTGCACAAGGATAGGATAATCTTCAACTTTCTCGTTTTTTCCACCCACGAATTTAGATACACATTAAAGGTCAACAGTAAAGTTTTTCAAAATTTTCCCCTATTTAAATACCTTGTTGTTGAATGCCATCAGAACATTTCCACTTCTTTGCACCGCATACCTTGATCCTGAAACAATAAAGCAATTTATTGAGACAAACAACTTTAAATTCATTTATATTCCACAATCAACTTTGGCAGAAGATCTCAAACATACCTATCAGAAGGTGGACAACTGATCCCAAAGAATGGCCAACACCGAAAATGGGAAGATCTTGGATCTGAATCAATGAATATACTCAACGTTTTAACTTAAATAGGAAAAACTAAACCAGAAAGAAACTGGCCCTTGAATCATAAGTAGAAACTTACCGTTTCTTGCAACGCACGGCAGCACCTATCAAATTTGAACTGTACTTCATCTGCAATCAGGAAGTGATCAAACCCACTAGCATATGGTGTTGCAATGATCACTACACCCCTAGTAACAGAAAGGATTTTGCAATCAGCCTTTTTCATTGACAGATCCTAGATCTATGAGTGTCAGTCTCACATGATCCAAACATAAGGATAATTAACACAAGAGAGGAGAGTTTGTTAGGGAATGGATATGAGATATTGCAACAGTTCTATGCTAATATAACAATATATGCATTTGTAATAAGAAATTAGAAAGAAAAAGAAAAAAAGCTTTGGGGACACCCTATCAACATGTTATTACAATATCTTTCAACTGAATTGCCTGATCAGATTGGAATTCGTATATTTCATGAACAAAACACAGGTACTTACTTTTCTGAGAGACGCTCAAGAAACCACCGATAGGCAAGTTGAGGCGCAGCTCCAACAAATATACCTCCAATAAAATGTGCAACAAACTTTGGTTTGGAACTTTTGGGTTTGATAATCCATGCTCCCTGAAAAATTGTACAATGAAGATGCGCTAAATTGATTAAGAATACTTTTGAAAACAGAAATGGTATGGAAAGATTTAATTGTCTCTAGAAATGAATTCTTGAAAGCAAAAGTCAAGTTGTTGCATTTGAAGTTTAAGGAACTCACAGCTACTAAGTCAGGACAGGGTAAATAATTACTACTTCAAAAAACAAAAAGCAGATTAGTTTCTAAGGAAAATCAGTTTTCAACCATATACAAAAATCAAGTTGTAAAATCAAAATTTTCCAAAATTAGAAAGAAACATACTCAAATTATAAAAGAACATTAAATCAAAATAATAGTAAGCATATACCTCCAATTCACTCCAATCTCTGGAACCCCACCAGGCATCCTGTGATTGTCTAACAGAATCCGTAACCAACCTGGAATCCAAGAAAAAAAAGCCACATTTTTTCCCCTAATTATTTTATTTCCATTTGTAAATGCTGGTAAATGCTAAGAAAATAGTCAAGTTAGTCATAAATCCTAACATTGCAAGAGTCCATCAAAATAATCCCAATATTTGAACACTATCATAATCTTTCAATCAGATTAATCACGATATTTTCATTTCCTAAGCTAAATTAATCCAATTAACGGATTGCAAGGACTAAGGTGATTATATTTTAAATCTCAGAGACCAAATTTAATCATCCTTAATTATATGTGTTAATCTTTGATTATAGTAACATGACTTACAAACTAGAATCAACTAAGAATTATAATTAAAAAAAAAAAAACGAAAAAGTGAAGCTTTTACCTTTCAATTTGGGAGTAAACTTGAATTGCGTTAGATTGGGGTCGTTCAGTGTTGTTGTTGTTGTTGTGGTTGCGGTCGTCGACGTAATTATGGTTGTTAGAGAGGTTGCAAGAGATAGTGGCGGGAACAAAACGACGCGTGGTTGAAGGCGAAAGCGAGAAGGAGGATAAACGACGGTTAGAGTATGCGTTTTGGTGTTTGAGAGAGTAAGTAGGAGAGAGTGCAAAGAAAGACGTAGCAGAAGCCATAGCTGACAGTTAGATCATCCCTTTCTACTTTCAAGTTGCAACTTGCTTTTAAACACACGTTCTAAAAAAAATAATTAAATAAATTAAAAAGCACCAAATTCCGAAAATTTTAGATGTTGTAAGGAGTGAAGTGCCAATTTGAAGGCTCTCTGTTTTCATAAAAGGTTTAGTGAATTCCCAACCGGCGGCCTTGAGAATTATTTCGAAAGAACAACGAGGCTAAGAAAAAAATATCTAATTTGGTCTCTGATATTTTCTTTGGGATTGATTAGTTTATGTGCCAAAAAAATAACATTAATTTTGTTTGTACAGACGCCTCGTTGTCCTTTCGAGATAATTGTTAGGGACCGGATTGAAGTTTTTTTGTCAAGAACTTCGTTGTCTTTCAAAGTAATTGTTAAGGGCTATTTTAAATTTTTCTCAAAAAGAATGTCATGTTCACTGATATTAATATTTGTGAATTGTGAAACGATACAGTTTTTCTGATAATTTTATCATTATTTGCTAACATAAATCGTTGAATTTTCATTAATTAGATTTTAAGTGCCAGTCTAAAATGTTAGGGGTCTGTCTTTAGTAAGCTCAAGCCTTTTGAGCTTTTCTAATAGACACAAAATATAAATTAAAAATATACCCCACATGGGGGTTTAATAATAATAATAATTTTTTTATGTTTTAACTAACAAAACCCTTAATCCAAATTCAGCCCCACCCCCAAACTCACACCCTAATTCCCAATTCCTTTCCCCCTGTTTACTCACCAGTTGCCTCACCAGTTGCCGCCACCTACTCTACTCTCCACTGGTCTTAGCATTCACCGTCGCCGTTCAGCCAAGCCGTCGCCGTTGCCGTCCAATCCATCTTCCAGCGTCGTTCGTAGGCTCTCCCTCCCCGTCTCCTCTTCTCTCTTCTCTCTTCTCTCTTCTCTCTTCTCTCTTCTCTCTTCGAGTGGTTGTCAGCGCTCTGGTGCTCCATTCCCCCTGCATCCTCCACTTCCAGAGTAACAATGGAGCCTCAGACTCAGGTATGAAATTACTTCATTGATTTAATTTTCTTTTTGTTCCTTTTATCTTCTTGTTGCATTCCTCCAATCCCTTGTATGAATCTGTTGTATTGCTTCCTTTCGTTGATTTCATTCAATTTTTTTGTTCTATTTATTTGTTCTGATTCACGGATTGTAGGCTATATTTGTTCTGTTTTGTGCTACAAGTATGTTGGCGTAGCTAAGATTCATGCCAATTATTGTTCTATTGGTATCTAACATAGTGAGGCATGAGGCTTCATGGATTTTACAAACAATGGTACGAGAATGGATGTGGTTGCGTAAGAAGTAAATTTCTCAGTTCTTACTTTTTAGTGATGTAACAAACTCTGATGTTCTGGTTTTTAGTTAACCTGTTCTTATATTCTGTCTTTGAGTAACCAATGTTTAGTTAGTTATGCAATTTGCATTAAAAGAAGAATGCCAAACTATTTATAGATGATTCTTTTTTAATGAAATGAGTAAAAGAAAATAGTTCATCTAGATCATGATTTTAAAAAAACAGCTTCTTTCACAGCAGTGCAAAATTAAACAAATTACTTATTGCAAATTAATTTTCCTACACTTTTTTTAAAATTCCCTGAACACTCTCTTTGCACACAGTAATTCCCTTTCTTATACATGCTTCATATTATTACATCACTGCCTTGCATTACAGGTGTTCGATGAATTGCCTGACCCATTTCATATGTAAAATTATTAGCTCTAATTAATTTTCAATGGATATTGATTCAATACTAGTTACCAACTTGCCATTTAGTTACTTTTCAATTATAGAACCAAAATATTTGCCAAAAAACTTTGTAGAATAAGGAGTGATCTTTAGTTAGAAGCCGCCAACATTGCTTCCCCAGCATAGCTAGATTGAAAGCTCTCAAGTTTTTGAGATCCTAGACTGCCCTTCTGACTTTGGCTTTCTAGTTGTGCTCCACGTGAAACATGTCATTCTTTTCTCCTCACCTCTTTGTCCCCACTAAAGTTGGTTCTTCGTCTAATATACATGACTCTGAATAATTTTTTAATATTTATTTACTGTGCAAAAGTAACTATGAAACGTAAATTTAAATAGCATTGACTGAGAGAACTGAAGGATTGAAATTGAATAGAAGGTTGGTTTTTCTTGTTTAGGTTGCATTGTTATGTGGTAATAAATTAATACTGTTTATATAAATTGTTTTCTTATGATTATTTTGGGGTCATTAAGACTTTAGAGAACTTGAACTAGCTATTGTGATATCTGACTATCTGTATTCGTATTTAGTTAAAGTATAATTGTTCTTGTTCTCTCTAAGGTTTGATCTTTAAGGTTAATAGTGGATTGGAAAAAAAAAATATTATACTCACATATAACTGCTGTTCTTTTACTTGCTTTAAAATTTTAAATGTTATTTTGTTGTTTTATTTTGTGCTGAGTAATTCCAAATTCGTGTATTACTGCAACTCTGCAGGAATATTTGTCTCCTAAGAAGACCCACAATGTTGATTTATGCTTAAATTTGAATTTGTTGAATGTTATCTATTATTATTGATATATTTAACTATATCCTAGTTCAGTTTGTGACTAAGCTTTAAACAAATTTCTTGTTTAACTTGAAATGATCATGTAAAAATGCTGTATCGTAATCCCTCTTGTTCACAGTATTGGTTTGGTTTCATGAACCATAAAACTGGTTCTGAAGTGGATCCAGTTTGGATTTATAAAAATCCAAACCATGCCCACCCATATATGAATCTATATAATTGATCTTAATCACCAAAATATGAGACGAGATAGAGTTTAAGCTGCCATAAGAAAATTCAGAAATTAGTATTGTGATTCTTTTTGAAAATTCAATGGTTTTTGGTTAATTTTGCTTATTAGATTATAAATTGTACCTAATTTATGCTATTTTTTTTGGGTAATTAATGTTAGTCACTATAAATTGCAGGAAGCATCAAATAGTCAAAGACACACAAGTGATCAAAATGTGCATAATGTTAGTGATCATGTGGATGAAGACGTAACTTCTGATGCGGTGGATATGGATCAATATCGCATAAACTCTTGGGAAGATATTGGTAAGATTGATTTTTCAAGTCTATCTATGAAAAATATTTGTCAATTGCACTTTGCTGATCTTGGCTTGGCATTCGAATTTTATAATTCATATGCCAAGACGAGGGGCTTCAGTGTGCGAAAGAGTAGGAGTAGAATAGTTGATGGAAAAGTTAGAGAAAAAGCATATGTTTGTTCTTGTGAAGGGTATAGATTAGAAAAATGGAACCATATGAAAAATCGAGTTAGGGAGCCAAAACCAGAGACAAGATGTGGTTGTATGAGTAAACTTCATGTTTTCTTTGATGCGGTAATTGAGAGTTGGGTAGTGAGAGATTTTTGTGATGAACACAATCATGATCTTGTTGTTCCAAAGTTAGCAAGAATGTTAAGATCTCACAAGAAAATGACTGAGCCTGACATTAGTCAAATGAACCATATGAAAGAGGTGGGGATCAGCATACCAAACATATTTGGGTCATTAGCTAGCCAGTGTGGTGGGTACGAGAACGTTAATTTTTCAATTAAGGATATGCACAATCAAGTTGCGAAGCAAAGAAGACAATTACCTGATGATTTAACCTCTGCAATGGCTTACCTGGAAATGCTAGCAGCAAGGGATCGAAACTTGTTCTATAGTGTTGAAAAGGGCAGAGAAGGAGTGTTTCGGCAAATTTTTTGGTGTGATGGCCGGTGTCAGTTGGATTACGATCTGTTCGGAGATGTGCTAGCATTTGACGCCACATATAAGAAGAATAGATACAGATTGCCGGTGGTAATATTCTCGGGAGTTAACCACCATAATCAAACCGTTGTATTTGGTGCTGCGATAGTTTCGAATGAGAGGAAAAGCACCTATGTGTGGTTACTAAAACAGCTTCTCATAGCAATGAAGGGAAAGATACCGACTTCAGTAATTACGGATGGTCATCAATCGATGGCTATCGCTATTCAGGAGGTGTTTCCGAATGCACATCATAGGTTATGTGCATGGCACTTGATGCGTAATGCAACAAGCAATATTCACAAACCTCAGTTTACGAAAATGTTTACAAAGTTAATGCTAGGTGATTACGAAGTTGGTGTGTTCGAACAAAAGTGGGAGGAAATGGTTGGATTCTTTGGAGTGGAAGATCGGGAATGGATAGCAGATATGTATGGGAAAAGAAACATGTGGGCTACCGCTCATATCCGAGGAAAATTCTTTGCTGGGTTTAGAACGACTTCGAGGTGTGAAAGTCTACATGCTGTCCTCAAAAGATATGTTAAATCACGCTATAATTTGACAGAATTTGTTCAACACTTCCAGCGTTGTTTGAGCTACATGCGGCACAGAGAGGATTTGGCAGACTTTAAATCATCAACTGGACAACCTGTGATGCAGACACACTTTCAACAATTAGAAAGGTCAGCAGCTACCATTTATACCCGGCAAATTTTTGTCTTGTTCCGTTCAATGCTCCACAAGGCCAGCACATTGAAGGTAATATATGAAGAGGAAAAGAGTTCTTGCAAGATTTATCAGGTGTCAAAATTTTACAAGCCTAATATGATATGGCATGTGTCTTTTCACGGAGAGCAAGATGAATTTAAATGCTCATGCATGAGAATGGACTCCATAGGTATTCCATGTAGTCATATACTTGCTGTTTTGGGTTTTCTAGACATTGCAGAGCTGCCAAAATCATTAGTGCTGCGAAGATGGACTAGAAAAGCGAAGGAAGGCATTAGTGGGTATGATGACATGGGCGGCTTGATGGAGGATTCCTTGGCTATCAGTCGGCGTGCATGTTTGGCACATTGGTGTAAACAAATTATGAACGAAGGGTGCCTAAAAGGGGATATTTTTAATGAATCACGAGATGCATTGGTAAATATACTTTCATGTATTAGGGCTCATAGCGGGGACAATAACATGATGGAGGAGCATGCGGAATACATGTATGAAGACCTTGCAAAGAATGGAAGTACTGAGATAGAGACCACAAGGAAGCCTAAGCGTTGCAGCTACTGTCGCAAGGGTGGGCATAACATTGCTACGTGTTCTATGAAGAAAATGGATGAAAGGACTCCCCAATTTGATGATGACGCTGCGGAGAATATTGAGGGTGAAGACTACTCCTTCGTAGATGCTGAAAGTGATGAGTATGTTCACACTGAATGGTTTGAGGAGGAAGATGTAAGTTCAATACATTTAAGTTCAAGTATATTTTGTTACATATAATATTGTATGGCTAGCTCATAAGCCTTCCTATTTGCTGTTTTGATCCAGGAATATTTAGATTCCTCAAGGTATTATGAACAGAGTGGTGGCGAGACTGAGTCCTCAATGGATTACGATTCTGGTGGTATAAAATGTTTTAAATTTTATTTTTTATTTTTTGTTATACTTAGTTTACTCTTTTTAAACTTAAAAATATGTTGCTTAAATTTTAGGGGCAAATGATGATGATGATGATGCAGAGTTGTGAACCATCCGTTGCAACAATCAAAGAGGAGTTTAACAGCACTTTTTTTCTGTTTCTATTAGTTTTACTGTTGGAACTTGGTTACATCACTCTGAATCTTAAATACTTTAGAACAGGAGAATGAGTTATTCATTTCAGATAAGGGATTGTTGTTCCCTCATTAATCTGCAACATGCTTGTGACCTGACTTCATTGCATCCTTATTTGAGCATAAGCTATATTGGTTTATCTTTATTTGACAATAGTTCTCTCTTCTACTGGCTCTTATTTTGATTTGTAGAAGAATTAATTTGTCCTTTTTACCTTGGTTTCTTTAATGATTGTGTGCTGACTCCCTTCCTTATTTAGAATTTGCACTTGAAGTTATATTTTAGTTCTTACTTCTATTTGTCATTCATTAAAGCTTTCCTCATATTTCATCAAATGATTAGCCTCAAAATTTTCAAAAACAGGAATCAAGTATGTTGATCTCTGGGTGGCCTCTTTTATTCTTTTCATGAACATATTTGCTAGCTCCAAACTAGTAAATTACTATGAGAGCTTAGTGTGTGTGTATATATATATATTTGTCAGGGACTATACAAGTTTATACTCTTCTTAGAACTCATTTTGCTAGAAACTTGCTACTTAGAAATAGAGATTGAAAGCCAATGTTGTAAGAATAGTTTGGGAGAGCTTTTCGTATAAGATCTACTGAACAAAAATTGGGTACATATGCTCAAAAGGATCAATTTTCAAATTCTGCTCAACACAGTTCCCATCCCTTACTGTCATGGATTAAGAGGCTAAATGGCTAATACTTCATAATTTTGAAACTTCCAAGTATTCATAAACATTAATCCAATTCAGTTTTTTATGCTAGAATTTTAAAGTACCTGCCATATCATATCTTTGATTTACATAATACATTAATAATAAATGTTTTAAGAATTTGTCAGACAGCTCTTGAAAGGGTGACTATGAGGCTGCACTTGAGCACTATGTTCTTGCAAGCATGGCTATGTCAGAAAATGGCCATGAAGTAGATGTTGCCACCATTGATTTGTGATTCAAAGGGTTGAAGCTTTTGAAGAAGGCTTTGAAGATATATGGTAATGCACCTGGACAACAAAGCACTGTTACAGGGATTGAGGCTAGGACAAATGGGGCTTGCTTGCGTGCAGCGTTATGCTATAAATGAAGCCGCGGATTTGTTTGAAGAGGCTAGGACAATATTGGAAAAAGAGGATATAAGCTATATCGTTAACACATATTGACTTGAGTAATGTATCCAAAAATAATATTACAATCCAAGTAATTGCTGAAATAATATCCACATAATCGGATCCATGCAGGACACCATATAAATTAAACAGTATAGCAAATCAAAGCCATAATAATATTAATAATGTTGTCAAATAAGACAGAGTTCAATCTAACTGCCTTCATATGATCAGATCACCCTTTTGGCATTTTCATGGGAAAGCTAAATTAAATTATATCACTTGGACAGCAACTTTGCGTGGATCTTGGCGGGTTATGGTTGTTCGATCTAGTTCCATGACATCATCCTCATCATCTGACATATCAAGACATATATTTGAGTCCACATCCATATTAAATATTGACTTGCTGTCACTCTTTTTGATATTTTCCGTAATTTTGCATGTCTTATGAGGGGTGGTGATAGGATTGGTCTTGCTGTTTTTCAGAAGTCTTTCATTCTCCTTCAACTCAGGCTTGACATAAATGGAATTTATGCGTTCAATCATGAACTTCAATAGAATTTGTTCCTCTCGTATACTATTGTTAGCTCTTTTGATGTCCTGCAGATAACAGATAAATCATAGGTAATTTAAAATACAACAGCATTGAAACTTAAAAATAGGACACAAATATTTGTTGGTTTTACATACCTCTAAATCAGCCATAACTCTTCTCTCAAAGGAGTTCATCAGAACACTTGGTGGTGCACATGAGTTGGGTAAACTGAACCAATAATGATAATAGTAAGATATAATTCAACCAATAGTAGTAGCAAAAATAACAATAAACGTAATGAATTGAGTGTAGCCTTTACCCATGGCTATTATTGGTTGCCATTGATCAGAGCAATTCTCCCTCTAGGTTTTTTCTTCTGAACAGACTCTTTTCTTGCAAGATCCCGTCACATACACTTCTTTAATCCATCGATATCATCTCTGCGATTTTTTTTTCAATATCAGTAGAGATATGACACAATCAATCCATTAATTGAAATTGATTTGATTTCTTAAATGCAGATTCTCTTTCTTATTTATTGTTCAAAATCTTCTCTAATTAAGGTAATCAATCAATAACAGAAGAAGATGAATGCGTGATTAAAGGAGATGAGAAGATGTAATTACCTAACAGGGCATACACCACATCGATGATGAGTTGCTTCGTCGCCATCTCCCACGCCGGCCTTCTCCATTGTTGTGGTGCTTCCCATTTTCCCTTCTGTTCTCACATCATCTATGTTGGGCATCTTCTTCCCCTTTTGCGAAGCTTCTTCCGTGAGAGTGAGAAGCAAACCCTGACCCCCAAAATAAAATAAAACAAGTAAAGCAAACTGTTTTTAAATTTTCAAAATTCAAAATCGAATATATGCGTTATTACTAACCTATAAACTATAACGTAATTTTATTTATTATCACTAAATGGAACATCATTTAATCCTTTGATTTTTCATATTTGCAGTTATTATTATAGATTCATAATAAATAAAATTATATCAATATTTTAAAGATTAAACCTTTAAAAAAAATTATTAATAACTTTCTATTTTTAATTTTCTTTCCTAAATACAAGTACTTTTGTATTTATTTCAACAGTACTTATACTTACAACTTCTTAATAAAACGGAAAAATAAAATATCTATACTACTGACCTAGTAGATAACTCGTATACATTTTCATGGTGCACTGTTGAGGTGCGCGAATTACATTGATACGTTCGAACTAACAGCTCTGAAAATTTGATAATTAAAGTTAGAAATAATTCAAACTAAGCTAAAATAGACCAAACTCAACATTAACTCACTAAAAGCTCACAAGATAAGTCAATTGTTTGGATATGAAAGACTAATAATAAAAGTTATATTAGGCTAAGTAATTTTAGCTAAGCCAAACCAAACCAAGGTCAAGTTTGACTAAAAGCTAAAAAGTTGCCTCGAGCTCATGAGCTTAGCGAATCGAGTTGTTAACGACTTACTAGTTGTTTAAAATAACATACATTCACTAATATCTTAAGAACAATCAAGTCTCAACAAATTACAATCAACAGGTTATAAACCGGTTGTTGTTAAGTAGTTAGATAAACTTCTAGTATTTTTTATAGTACAAAGGGAGATCATAATGTTCCTCCACTTTAGAGTCAACATATTCACAGATAGAGAATGAAAAACAGGCCATGAAAATCCTGCAGTATTCAACCCTTATGGACTCACAAAACATTGGGTCAAGGTGGCAGCAGAGGCAGGAATCTCATTGATGACACTAATTAATTTTTAAGTAGTTAGATAACCAACTAATTAATTTAATTTTATTATATCATTTATTCAAAAAATAATCTTAATAAATATCATTTATTGTATCATGCGCTTTAATAATATCTTATGTGTATTATTGGATTTGATTTTAACTTTATATTATGTGCTTTAATTAAATGATCTCATTACTTGTAATAAGTAATCAAAACCTATGACTAAATAAGAATTTTTAAATATTAGTTAGCTGCTCAATGTCTTTCATTTGAATCTAACAAATACAATATTATAAAATGGTGTTGCCACTTAATGATTGGAAACAACCAGTTGGTGAGGCAATTTCTGCTGTATACTTAGTCTATTGAAACTAATTTTTAAACAAGAATGCTTGTCTTGGGGAAGCATTTTTAAAAAGAGCCACTATTATATGTTTTTAACTTACCAGTATCACTCCACCCAAGTGTATTATTTTATTCCTATGCACTTCATTAAAAAAGAAATGCCTTTTTATTCATGATCACAGTAGTTCTACACTATGCAAATAGTATTAGTTATATCACCGATGCAAAGATAACCAAGATATTGAAATTGTTGGTTTTCAAAATCAAGATGCCTATTTAGCCCCTTATTGGTTTAACACTTCAATGGATTATCAATTCTCAGTTTCCTTAGGACATCTTTTACCTCAGTAATCACGAAAAAGAAACAACACCCTTTTACACAAAATTTGATTCTTCATTATTGTCTACAACCAAATCTGTCATAAAGATATTGAAAATAACAGCTGAAAGTTTTGATGATTCATTATTGAAAATGATGTTCTTCATTATAATTCCCTCTGGCTTCCATTCACTCCATTAAAGTATTATTCCTTCATTAGTTCCCTGTTTTCCAGTGCTTTGCTTATTTTGACCATGACCATGGGAAAAAAAGAGAAGCTTCCACACATGCAGTAGTCATGACCAAATAGATAAATATAAAGTATGTGCTGTACACTTCTTAAATTCCAGAGACTAAGAACTTATTATATCACAAGATGTATGAGTACCTCATCTTAGTCTTAATTCGTATGCATGTTACAATGTGCATAATTTCATTTTTCGTAATTATATTATTAAATGCATGCATGTCCAATTGAGAGTTTTCAATTTTCTGTAGTTTCATCTTTCTATAAAATTAACTAAACAAAGATTCCGGCAATATGCTAATACCATATGGGCTTGTAAGCAAGTCATTTATGCAATGCATAAACTTCTTGAATAGACAATCAATGGAGTGTGTACATTTCATTTTTTGAGAAGTAATAATAAACAGCATCAAAATACAAACGAAATACATATATATTAGAAAAGATATGATGGGTACATCAAATTCTAGACTTTAATAGTAAAAAAACTAGTGACTGCTATTAATAATTGGTCTGAATTGATGATGTTTCTAACCGCATTATTAGATTTTCATCTTCCAGATCATATTATCAACACTGCAATTATGAAATTTCTCCAATGCTTAACTGACAGAACCTGTCCTCAAATCTACCGGGGGAATGAAGCAATCTACTGAGAGACCTGGGACATTGAATGCAACCTCTTCAATTGTCCATGCCTCTTCCATTTTTGTTTTGGTATGGCTCATAGCCATCTCCCCAAACCTGAAAAGAGTTACCACAGAATGCCCATTTTTGTTTCATCTGCCAGAGCACAAATCCACTGGACTCTGCGCACCCAGAGGCATTCCGGTTTTTCACTACTCTAGTTACAATTTCAAACTCAGAAGCTACCATCCTCACCTTTCCCATTGCATATGTATTTCTTATTGAAGTTTCCTGCAAGCATAGCCAGAAAAAAACACAAGACATCAAAATCACTAGTTTAGATTTTGAATAAAACATATTCACATTTATTTTCTGATGCAAATAGAAGAATTTGGCATCCTTAATAGTAGAGAGGTACATCTAATACTTTATAGGAAGTGAAATGAATTTTAACTTCTGCACCAGGACTTGATAATCTTGTATTTGTTAGATGCTCAATGTCTTTCATTTGAATCCATCGAAGAAATCAATTAAAGGCAATACATAATAATAATATCTTTAAGACAGTGTCATAGGTAAATCAATTAAATAAAAATATGGCATACATGATGCAAAACTCAAGATTTTTATGTAGGGAAAAGAACAGCAAAGACTTACCCCCTAGCATTGCACAGAGAATCAATTTCATCAATGAAAATTGTACTTGGTGCATATGCTCTTGCAAGATCAAACAAATACCGCACCATGCGTTCACTCTCACCACGCCATTTGGAAGATAAAGTTGCGGAAGAAACATTAAAGAGAGTGGTACCGCATTCAGTAGCAATTGCTTTAGCAAGAAGTGTCTTCCCAGTTCCGGGAGGCCCAAACATGAGAACACCTTTCCACGGTCTCCTAATCCCCTGTCAGAATCACATATAATGAATTGCACAGAAAAGGTCTTTCCATGACAACAACAATGGGATAGAAATACAACAACAGCCTGCTTAAGGCCATCGAAACTCAGCATAACAAGAGAATTTGTGTGCATCACTACACAAGCATGAGAGAATTCCAAGTAAAAAAAAAGAAACAGTAGCATGCAAGATTAATTCAAATTTCAACATATAGCGATACAACTACCAAGAGAATAAAAAGCACCAGACATCACAAAAGATCCGCATAAAATAATCTAAGCTCTATACATTTTACACAGTTCTTAGATACAATAATCCTCCCTCTAAGTTTTTTATTGTTGGCTTAATTTTCAATTTTGATCTCCATTCTCGGCTTCTAAGGAAGCAAAATCCAACAATGAAAACTGAAGGGTATGCATAAAAAAGGTTAATTAGCAAGGTTTTGCTTTCCAAGAGAATCACGCCCTTCTGTTCTGCTTCTCACAATTCTATGGAATACTTCCCTGATCGGAAAAATTTAATCGGAAAATTCGGAAATTAGAAGTTCAATAATGCACAAAAAAAGATTAAAAAGAGAGAGGAGAGAAAGCTCACCGAGGTAGATCTCTAAGGATCCGCTACCAATTTTCCGACCAATACAGAACTAATTTCCAACTCGAGGCTCCATTAAAGATCAATTTCTTTTGAGCAAAACCCTACAAAAGATTCGAAAATTTGAGAAGATAAACGAAAGACGAGCAACAGAGTTTGACCAAAACCCTACCAATTTTCGTTGTGGAAGAAGGCTTAACCTAATAATCTTACTAATTTTGATATATGGGTCTCCCATCGGTAAAAATGAGGAGCAAGGAGTTTAGAGTCCATCATAGCAACCCTATGATGAGGAAGACAGCCTTCTCTCCCCAGACCCTTGCTACAACTGGTAGCATCACCCCTCTTCATGAATCGCTGCAGGATTTGAGACTGCTACGAGAGTTGTTCATAGGTACCAACTGAAATTCGTGCTCGAGTGTGAATTGGTAGCTCACAATCTCTGAATTCGCATCGCCAGAAGACTTAGAAAGGATAGACAATTCTTCGGTGGACAGTGAGTAGAGGAAGAAACGGAGGAAAGAGGGGGTAGAAGAAGAAACGGGGTTCTTCGTTTGACGAAGAACACAGAAGAAGTGGGTGGAGGGAAGAGGCAGGAGCGTTTAGTTCTGAATTTTTATATTGGGCAATATTAAAATATTAAAAGAGTTGTTATCTTTTAATGTAATTTTTAATAAATTAACAATGATTTAAATATAAACCATTAGATCGTTTATTAATTTAATCTAACGCTTTGAATCTAATGGTGCATCAGATAAGCTCATAAGAGGTGGGCTGATTTTAGACAGACCCAAATGTTAGTATCGGACAAGAGAAATTAATTTGGGTTGGTTAAGTGGTCAGCATATTTGTTTACTTAAATAAGTGTTGAAAATTCGAATTCTGTCTTATGTATATAGTAATTTATTGGCCAATAATAAATCCTTAAATAAAGTTCAAATCCACTTTGACTTATCGAGATAAAAGATATTGTAAAAAAAAAAAAAGTATTAATAAGAGTCTAATTGTGATGACTATAAAAATAACTAAAGTATTATTAGGTTGTCTTATACAAATCAAGAATAGAGAGTGAAGTTTTTTTTTTTTTTTTTCCGTGAGTAGTCACATTGACCTTTATTTTGATTGGGTTGGTTTTTTCTTTTTGTTTTGGTATGTGGTTAGGTTGGTACTTGTTACCTTAATCATGTTGTAAGAGCAAACGAGTAAAGACTAAAGACTAACATCCTTGTGATGAATGTTAAGAGTTTTATCTACTACTTAACCTCTTATACCCTCAGCTAATTTTTGAACCCAGATACACTTATTGCAAGACATTAATAATCACTAGACCATAGTCTTGTATGAATGAATATTAACTCTTATTTTTTTGTTAATGAATATTAACTCTCTTTTTTTTTTGGTTCAAGGAATATTAACTCTTTAGTGTGTTTTATGTTGATCTTGGGCCTTCGTTTAGCACACGACCCATTGGGATTTTGAAGGTTGAAGACTTTGACCAAGACTTATCTAATATGGGAATTGGTTATAATACATTAGTTGAAGAAATTTTTGCCAACAACTTTTTCTTACAACATTAAAAACGTTTTTGTTAGTCCATGCGTGTTGAAGAAAAGCCCAAACCCCAGAGAGAAAAGAAGGGCTTGAAATGGGCTTCATTATCAAGATCACATATCAAGTTCATATTCGTTATTCACTCAAACCAAAAAAAAAAAAATCATTTTTTTTTATCAAAGATATGAAGACTCGAACCCGCAACCTCTTAATTGAGTATGGAGAGACTATTAGTCACTACTTACTTGATCGTTGTAATGTGATGCAATATCATAGATTCATGGTGCCGTCTAAAGTACTAAAAAATTGTATAAATTTTATTTACTTAAAAATATAGGTTTAATTTAAACTTAATTTTTATCAATGTTAATTGTAAAAAATCATTTAATGTAGTTACAAATATGTACTAGACTTTATTTAATTAGAAAAATATTAAAGACCAACACATTTTATCAATATTAGCTAATACTTTTAGTCAATATTTTATTTTTATACCATTAGAATTATAATTTAGGGTTTAAAATTTATAATTTAATACTTAGAACTTATAATATTGACTAATTGTTGGTTAAAAATAATAACTTTATTAGTTATGTAATATTATTTAGAGTGAATACTTTACCCGATCCCTGACAATTACCTGAAAAGGACAACGAGGCCTCAAAAAAAAAACACACTCAATTCAGTCTCTAATTTTTTTTTGAATTAATTAGCTCCTATGCAAAAAAAAATAACATTTACTTTTTTTTTTTTGCGCAGGGACCTCGTTGTCCTTTTGAGGTAATTGTTAGGGATCGGGTTAAATTTTTTTTTGTCAAGGACCTCGTTGTCTTTCGAGATAATTGTTAGCACTGTTTTGAGTTTTTTTCTATTATTTTTTATTTAATTAATGAAGAGAAAAAAAGAAGGGGACAATTAGTCTTTTACCCTTACCAAAACCAAATCTTTCACCGACATTGTTCTATGAATCAAGCAATTGTCAATTCCATAATCAATTCATGGATTTCCTTCTTGCCCTAATTCTTGGGTCATGCCTCCATAGTCAATACATTAAAGCACAACATGTAAAAGGGACTTCTCACATGGTCTTTGTCTTGGATGATAATAATAGTAATAAAATTAATAATGCAACAAACATACTTTGGTACATGTACATGTGATAAGATGTTATCACAAATGATTGAAATTGTGTATTTAATGTATTTCTAAAATCATATCAAACTATATTAAATTATACATGACTTAATTATTTATATATAACATTTGTGAGATATTAATGTTATTGAAGTTTATATACTATGAAAAATAAGTACAACAAACTAACCCATTGTTAAATATAAGTCCTTTTGATGATTTGTTAAAACTTTAATTTTAGGTATATTATATAAGGTTTTCTTAGGAGAGATGCAACTATTTTCAGTGATCTCATTACAATATCATATATATGATTTATTCTCTTATATCACTTATTTAGTTTAAATCTCACTTTTTAAATGAATACTTAGTAATCATATATAATAAAGTCAAATGAAAAATGGATTTGGTCAACCTTTAAAATGTATTTAGTTTGTATTTTCATTTTTAATATTATTTATCATCAAAATTTTGTAATAAAACAAAAACAGAAAAAAAATATTATTTTAATTTTTTTTACTTTTTTATATAAAATTTTTTAAATAATAAAAATAAAAAACAAAAATACAAACCAAACACATTATTTTTATTTTTTATTAAACTTCACACAACAACGAGTTAAGCCCTATTTTAATCCTAAATTAAATAAATTTTACTGATTTAATTCTTGATATTCCAATTGTGATAATTTAGTCTTTCGTTTCAATCTTTATTTAGCGCCAAAACACATATGACATCATTTGATTATGTCCAGCATAGTAAGGATTAGGTCACATCACTAATGGCGTTGAATTTCGGTAACAAAAAATACACGAAGAATTAATGTAATATACTTTTTTAAATCTAAAAACTAAATTATCACAATTAGGATTTCAAAAATTAAATCAGTATAATTCGTCAATTTCAGATATCAAAATGGGAATTAACTCCACAATAATACTTACCTTAGAAAACTTAAATCCATAAATAAATTAATATGGTGAGATCTATATGTATGTCCCTCTTATAATAGTAATAGTAATAATAAAAAAATAATACAATACATATTATATTTGATCATTTGTGATTGGTGACAAGCCATTGAAGCTTCTTCCATTGAAAGTTGAAACCATGGACGTGGAACTTCTAAGCACCACACCACCAATTGCCACCACCATTTAAACACAACCTTCCTTAACCTCATATAGCAAATAGCAATATTATTTTATTTAATATTATATGTTAAATATTAAATACATGTATATATCGTTTTCCTTTGTCATTTTTCAGAAGGGAACCCAGATATTAAATACATGATAGTGAAATTTATCTTTAACGACATGCCACGCCAATTCCTTTGTGACCTCACAAATATTTAGCCCTTTACCTCCTCAATTTTATTTTATTTTTATTAAAAAAATTCACAATTTTTTCCATGATTTTTAATGTTTTGTTCTTGTGTTTTTTCCTCCAACCAAGAAATATGGGATAAATAAATGGTAGTAAATGGTACACATACAATATACACTTTGTATTATACTGGAAAAGATATTTCTTCATGTTAGTTGTGTTTTTATCCATAATACTTGAATTTATTAATCTACTTTTGGCCAATTGTAAGAAAATTATTTAATTTTGATTCTAGTAAAATTTTCAGTGATATATAAATATAATTAACAATTATATTACATATATTTGTAAAATATGACATTAATATCACCTGAAGTTTGGGTGATATTACATTATATAATTTTCTATTTTCTAAAAAAAAAAAAAATTAATGCGCTGTCGTTGTAAAACCGTTTTACACGCGCATCCAATTATATAATACCACGTCATAAAAAATAACTACTTTTTATATTAACCACGTGATTAATCGTCCAAAAAACAAATGTAATTAGATTATTGTGTAAAATATTTTAGGTTTAATTACTCTGTTGGTCCCTATAGTTTCATAAAATTTTCAATTAGGTCCCTATACTTTTTTTCTTTTTAATTGGGTTCCTGCACCAAAATTTTTTTTTTAATTAAGTCCTTCTTAGTAGTAATTGGCTTAATTTTATAAGGACCCAACTAAAAAAAAATTGGTATAGGGACCTAAATAAAAGGAAAAAAAGTGTAGGGACCTAATTAAAAAAATAATTTTGGTGCAAGGACTCAATTAAAAGAAAAAAAAGTATATGGACCTAATTAAAAATTTTGCAAAACTATAGGGACCAGCAGAGTAATTAAACCAATATTTTACACTATCAATACATCAAAATTAAATTCAATTGTAAAAATTAAAATATTATTATGTTTAATATCACCTAACCACAAAAGGGATCATAGTAATTCATCCAAGTCCTAGTCAACAACCAAAAAAAAAAAAAAAAAATAGTGGTTAACTAGACATAACTGTGTCTTAAGACTCTTAGACATTATTATTATTATTATTTATGAAGATACATATAATGTTTTATTGAGGACAAAGTTCTTGTATTTATTATGTGAACTCTGAAACATTATCCTTTCTGTTTGGAGCTTGAGCTCTGACACAGTCCAGGTTACTCATCCTCCAACTAATCCCTCAGCTTAGTTTCAAAAGGCTTTGCCATTTTTAGAGTTTACTTTCCCTTTAAGAAACTCCTTATTATAGTTTATAGCTTCTGATTATGCAATGTGTGATATGTTGTATGAAATTAATGTCTTTGTCATTCCATTAGCACCATGCAGTTATGATAAAGTATGTATCTGCATTCATCATTTTACATTTAATATAACTCACAAGTTTTTTGTGTGAATTCCAATGATTGTTGTTGTTTCCAGTTATTCAAAGACCATTAGACTGAAGAACATGTTTATATGTTTATATGTTGATGTATTTTTTTTTTTTTTTCATTATGATTTTAGGTGGTACCCTTTAGTTTGCACACCAAGTGACTGAGGAAATTCATAAATGGAGAAACTCAAATTACCTGTTAAGTGTGATCCTGATTCTTCTGGCAGTGATCATCCAGACTCATTTCCAATATTTAAACTTCCTGTGAGTGAAGATCTTAGAAGAGAGGAATACGGCGTGGGTTCTGTGCCGGCGATCGCACCCTCTAATTCTTCCGGCAATAGAGAAACTATGAACAAGTGGATGGCATTTTCCAGAGATTCTGGTTTCAACAATGATGGTAACTCTGCAATGAACAATCTTTCAGGGGCTAAAAGTGCAGCAAAAGTCAATGACTCCACGAATCATCGAACTTTAACCGAAGCAAGCATAGCTGAGAGAACTGCTGAATGGGGTCTTCCAATGAACTCAAGTAGTGTAAAGGCAATAGCAGAGAAAACAAGCTCCTCTTTTGATGGTGACAAAACCAAAAACTTATCAGATAGATTTGTTGAATCAACAAGGACATCCGGGGACTCGAACTATGGATCTGAATCATCATCAGGGGTGTTCCCAAGAGTCTCACAAGAGTTGAAAGAAGCGTTGGCGACGCTGCAACAAACTTTCGTTGTCTCGGATGCAACCAAGCCAGACTGTCCTATCATGTATGCCAGCAGTGGCTTTTTCAATATGACTGGTTATTCTTCAAAGGAGGTTATTGGAAGGAATTGGTGAGCATGTGTGCTGCTTCTATATATATATGCTGTTGGAGTCTACTTGCATCTTTAGTTTCGGATCTCAACCGAAACCTGTTTACTAAACAATGAATGGAAAACTTTTCTAGTGATTTTCAGTGAGGGTTGGGGTTAAATTGTGAGAGTGGTTCTTAGTAGGTATTGAGCTAGAAAATATTGTTATCTTTTTAATCAAACCAGCAATTTTCTGGTTTCAGTCGATTTCTTCAGGGGCCCGATACAGACATGAATGAAGTGGAGAAAATTCGGGATGCAACTAGAAATGGGAAAAGTTATTGTGGCAGGCTTTTAAACTACAAGAAAAATGGAACTCCATTCTGGAATCTTCTCACTATTACCCCCATTAAAGATGACAATGGCAACACTATCAAATTCATCGGGTTAGTCCAGGCTTACCTACCTGGTTTTCTTACTTTAGAAGCTTTAATTATAATGATCTCTTGGCATTTTTAGTAAAAACTTAATGGAAACTTCCATTGACTAATTGCAAATGTGGTCTGATTTTATATTTATCTAACCAAAGGTTTGAAGCAACATGATGCTAGAGAAATATAACCATCCTTGGAAATTTATTCAATAGCTTAAGGCTTCAAGAGGGTTGGTCTTATACAACTGTTACTACAGAATGCAGGTTGAGGTGAGCAAGTACACAGAAGGATTGAGTGAAAAGGCGTTACGACCGAATGGATTACCTACATCGTTGATTCGTTATGATGGTAAAATATTGAACCCTTTTAGCATTATGTGTGATTTTGAGTTTATGTATAATCATCTAATCATCTAATTTCATTTATCAGCTCGTCAGAAGGAGAGAGCTTTAGGTTCCATCACTGAGGTTGTCCAAACTGTGAAGGATCCAAAATCCTCTAGTAAGCCTATGATTGAAGAAAATGCTACCAAGCATGAAGAGAAAGAGAAGTTTGATTTTGAATTTGTTTTGCCAAAGTCTGTTGAAGCTGGGAATACAAGTAAATTTAGCAAACAAATTCCTCCCAAGAATTCTGAAACTGATGCATCACGCTTGAGTTCTTATGAGGAGAGAAACAAGGCTTCAAGAAAATCTGCACGAGTTTCTTTAAAGGGGTACTTATTTTCTTTAAATTTCTCTCAAAATTCAGCTCTTTTCTCAATAGTATTTAACTGACAAACAAAAAGAAAGTGAACTTTTGTGCTTTGTAACTACATGTTGTATTTACTGTATCCAATGTTATGGATGAATGTTTAGCTTGGGAGTATGAGTTCTTTGTGGGGTTCAGAAAATGTGCTTAATTTGTTTTCCAACCTTTTCCAGTTTTAAAGGGAGATCAAGTTCTACTGGGAGAGATGAGGAGACACCCATCATTGAGCCAGAGGTATTGATGACCCAGGAAATAACCCGGACCGAAAGTTGGGAGCGCGCTGAAAGAGAGAGGGATATAAGGCAGGGAATAGATCTAGCAACCACATTGGAGCGGATAGAAAAGAATTTTGTGATTTCTGATCCTAGACTTCCAGATTGCCCAATTGTAAGATGAAGTTTTATATTGACACTTGCTTCTGTTCTTCTCTAATAAGATTGTCTTAACAAATAAAGTTTAAGCTACATTATCATGGAAGTCTTAATTCTTCTACATCCTTTATGAGATCAGAAAACATATCAGATATACATGTTCAATTGTTATGTTAATCAAACTCTTCATACTGTGATCTATGACATTGTCTTTTCTTCTCTTCTTTATGACATTGGAGCTGGTATTGTATTTGTAATACTAATATCTTATTATCTTAGCTTGAATTGGTTACTGTTATATTGTTCTACATGCATGCATATACTTAACAGACGTCTTTAATGTGACTAATTTTTGGCGTTTGCTAACATTGCCTCAAGTGATTAATATTGATCCCTGTGCAGATATTTGCATCTGATAGCTTCCTTGAACTTACCGAATATACTCGAGAAGAAATTTTGGGAAGAAATTGTCGGTACAAATTTTACTCTATCTACATAAAAGTTAAATTTTTTCTATTAACTACGAGGCATATAGTTTCAGTGTTTCCTGATTTTGTTGTCCTCTACCACTTGCTAGTAGTTTTTCTTTGAACCGAATGTTCTAGTATTAGAGACAAATGTACAACACGAGATATGAAATAACATGTGATAAAAGAAAGAAATATGAATGCTTTCAAATGTTGAGATTTTTTTAATAACCTCTATGGTTGTTGGATGTTTATTTTATACTAGAGTTAGCTAGTCTTTAAACTTTATCATTTTCAATTCTGTGGTAATCAATTTTTACTATTTATAAATTAAAAAGATAAATGAGTGACTGATAAATCATATGTGGTTTGGATACAAGGTCCTTTTCCTTAGATCTTTAAAGTTTAAATTGATATATACTTCATTAAATTCGGATTTTGAAACTGTAATGTCCTTGTTCCATTGTGTAGGTTTCTTCAAGGACCAGAAACAGATCAAGCAACTGTCCAAAAGATTAGAGATGCCATCAGAGAGCAGAGGGAAATTACTGTTCAGTTGATCAATTATACTAAGAGTGGTTAGCATTTGATCAAATTGTTGAGTATTTTCACTTTTGTGTGTGTGTGCATAAGTAACTGAAAACAAAAAGTTGCATTTTTAAGGATGCCTAAAAGCTTTGAATAATATATCAACAGGTTGATGTGTGCATTGCAGCTTTTGTATTCTAAATCTAATCCCCTCCTGTTCTTGGTTTTTTTTTTTTAATCTGTAGGAAAGAAGTTCTGGAATTTATTTCACTTGCAACCTATGCGTGACCAAAAGGTGTTGCAATTCTCCTAGAAAACAAATAAATTTTGATATTGAAAAGTCAATATCTGTTATCATTTATTAATATTATTTTCTCTATTTTGTGTTTAGGGTGAACTTCAATACTTCATTGGCGTTCAGTTAGATGGAAGTGATCATGTCGAACCCTTAAAAAATCGCCTGTCTGAGAATGCTGAGCTACAAAGTGCTAAGTTGGTGAGTGTTGTGTAATTCTAAGAAATGCTCCTTTAGCTCAATTGTTCAAACTCTGTAGATTTTCCTGTTGATTTCTACTTCTGTAGAATCTAAATATTTTGTGCATGCAATATATCTAAGAATTATATTAAATATTTAAAATTAGTGAAAATATTAACTTGTATTGTTAAATGAAAGATATTTGAAAATGTTATTTGTGTGAAGGTAATAGCAGCAAGTACCATGAACTCATAGGTGACTCTGATGCTACTGAAGTTATTAGTTTAGTATGCATTTTCTTTTCCTAAAGAACCTTGCTCAACATTAGATTTTGCTTGAATAATTCTTTTTTTCCTCCAGGTAAAAGCCACTGCAGAAAATGTTGACGAAGCTGTTCGAGAACTTCCTGATGCCAACTTGGTAAAGGATTTTCTGCCTGTGAATTCTACGGTTCCTTAGCAGATTGTTTTTTCATTTGAATTTATTTATTTATTTATTTTTGAGACTGACATTTTATGGGTGTTTATATTGAAGAGACCAGAAGATTTATGGGCAATTCATTCTCAACCTGTCTTTCCACTACCTCACAAGAAGGATAATCCTTCCTGGGTAGCAATAAAAAAGGTACCAATGTATATATTTTACTTCCTTTGTCATCAAGGTTACACAAATAATATGTATTCTCTTATAAACTTTGTTTCATGTAACTTGTACCAGCAATGTTCCTTGATGGTGTAAAGACAGACAAATACTTGATCCATTCTATATAATTATCTTATTTGAAATATAAGTCTTGTTATAGTAACACAAATTTTTACATCTGAAATGTGTGATGTTTTTAAATTTATAGACATTGTTTAGTGAGATTTACAATTTTTTTCTATGAATTTATTTGTTTGAATATTTTAGATTGCTGCAAGGGGTGAGAAAATCAGCCTGCATCATTTTTCGCCTATTAGGCCATTGGGTTGTGGAGACACTGGCAGGTAACAATTTTCAGATGCTTTGGCTGAATAAATTGTATATGTAGCATGCATACTATGGATATCTTCTCTAAACAGATTCTTTCCCATCTTTACTTCCTTTAATACATTGATATTGATAATATTTTCCTTTTCATTGAAAAGGCTATGTTGCTATTTGAATGTAATTTCTTGTAGATAAAGCTTTTAACAGAAGATTATTTATTATTGACATAATATCAAGGCCTCTTTAATCAAGTGGTCAATAGTTCAATCCTTGTTTTCATCATACTTCAAATTAATTTGAATTTCAACATTTAAGTAGAGAGTATTATGCATTATTAGTGCTTCAAGCCTAAAGGCCTTCTTGTATCTTTATCTAGTAGCTCAAGCTTTATAGAAAGTTGGTGCTTGACAATCTACATAAGCAACAAACTAAAATTTACAAGGACTTAAATTCACTGAAACCTTGGTGTTTTCATTTATGCGACAGTGTTCATCTGGTGGAACTCCAAGGTACCGACGAACTATATGCAATGAAGGCAATGGAAAAGTCTATAATGTTAAACCGTAACAAGGTCTCTGGAAATACAAGTGGGGAAAATTTTGATTGATATATACCATTTATATGAATCTATGGCTTTGTTTTGTACTAATTAACTAGTACCTGACTCAAGTGTAGTTATAATTTCACATTTTTGTTTTCAACACACCATATCAAATTACCAATTTCTATCCTGTTATTGTTATCTTTCTTGCCTATCTTTTGTTTAGTTATAATAAATTTCTGTAATTGCTATTACAGGTTCACCGAGCATGTATCGAGAGAGAGATTATATCATTACTAGATCATCCTTTTCTTCCAACATTGTACACTTCATTTGAGGTAACTTTTCTTTTTTTGTGTATAAATGTCATGGCTCTTTTTTAAAATCCAGAAACCCTTCAGTGCTATAACATGTCACTTGAACTTAGGATGAATCTATTAAAAAAACATGACAAAACTTATGACAAAGTCCATTAAGTATTACATACAAAATTACATAAAAAATATGTTAATGAGTATGATTGACATAGGATCCTTCCAAAGTGGTAGGGAGTAGTTAGTTTATAAGCTTCTATTCAACACTTTCCCTGTCTTCATCGTTCTATCCATCTCGCAAGGTCTACGATCAGAACCATCTATTTCATTCACTTGATAGTAGAGTAAAAAGGTGGTCTATAGTGGAGGATCAAACGACCGGCATGATACACACATTTGGCTGTTGACTAATGGTTCTAATGTTTCCTTTGTCTTTACAGACTTCCACCCATGTATGTTTGATTACTGACTTCTGTGCCGGTGGAGAGTTGTTTGCCTTGCTCGACAAGCAACCTATGAAGATTTTCAAAGAGGATTCAGCAAGGTACTTTTTGTTTCCATTTTTCATTATTTGGTTGCTAGTATTGGAATCTATCATCTCATGCCCTTAACAACTTATAGTTTTATTATAAGTTAAAATAGTAATTAGCATTTGTGTTAGAATACATAGCCACGTTATAATTAGTTAACTACTGGTTATTATGATCTAATTACGAGTAGTTCCTAATTACTCCTATATTAACTGTGTGCCTCAATCGGTTACATGGATCTGATATATACTAATCATATAATAAATCAAGCTATAGCTTGGGAGGCCTAATTACAGCTACTAAATCATTATACTCACTTCACCTAATTATCTAATCTTTCTAAACATTATTAAAGATATATGTCTATATTTATTATAAATTCATATTGTAGACCCTATATATGATGTTAACTTCTATCATATCTCCAGATTTTATGCAGCAGAGGTTGTGATTGGTTTGGAATATCTGCACTGTTTAGGTATGCTGATCATTATCTCCTCCTTTCATCGGTTCGTATCACCTGCTTAGGCAGTTTCGTGTTCAATACATCCTCAATCTGTGTGTTGCTATTTGCTATGGTACCTTTGGACATATTTTAGAATCTTAAGTCCAAGATTTCTGACACATCAACTGAGATAGGCATGTTTTCTTTCTTCCAAGTTCCAAGCTTTCCACGAATTTCGGCAGTGTTTCTGGTTGTTTCTTCCATATAATATCTTTTGTGCTTGTGTGTTCTACATGGCTCGCATATAATCATCGACATTCTCACTATGCTCAATGATGATAAGAAAGAGAAGAGAAAAAAAAAATTATAGTTCTTAAATAATATGAATAATGCTTTCTTTTACTTCATCTGTCTAGGTATAATTTATCGAGATTTAAAGCCCGAAAATATATTACTTAACAAGGAAGGCCATGTTGTATTGACTGACTTTGATCTATCATTTATGACAAATTGTAAACCCCAGGTATGCATCCTTATTCTCTGTAAACATAGCCCTTCTTATTTAAATCCTTGTGCCATATTGAATTCATTTTGATAAAACCATTTATCTTTACTACCATTTCATAGGGGAATTGAATGGATCAACATGTTAGAGTTGTACTTTGAAATATTTAGAACACTCAAATTGGAAGTTATCCCTACAGGTTGTTAAGCATCCTCCACCTAGCAATAGAAGAAGATCGCGAAGTCAACCACCTCCGACATTTGTTGCAGAGCCAGTTACACAATCAAATTCATTTGTTGGAACTGAAGAATACATAGCTCCTGTATGGTGAATTTCTGTTCAGTATTTTCTTTGTAGTACCTTAGTACACTACAAAGATTAGGTTTGTTATGTTAAAAAATCGAACCAGGGAGAAGACTAGTGTCAATGCATTATTCTGTTGTTTATGTATTATCATCATCATTATCATTGTCATGTACAAGGTTTCTAAAGTGCTTATATAACAGGAAATTATTACTGGAGCTGGGCATAGTAGTGCTATTGATTGGTGGACCCTTGGTAAGTTCTTCCATCCTTGTGCTTGCACACAAATTATGGAGGAGCATTCATTGCTATATTATCATAATTTCATAATTAAATTATATTGTTAGTGTACTTTCCAGTTGAAAACCGTTCAACTTCAAGTATATATTTATACTAACAATGCATCAAATCAAATTCTTAATAACAAATATGTACCCGTTTTTCTAATATCTACAAATTATGTTTTTGATTTTCTAAATATAGGTATCTTGTTGTATGAGATGCTCTACGGCCGTACACCATTTCGAGGAAAGAATAGACAGAGGACATTTTCCAACATCTTACACAAGGATCTTACCTTTCCAAGCAGCATCCCGGTAAAATACTAATAAGTTATTGCATCATGCAATTCTCAATTCTGAGTAAAGTGAAGTACACAATGCATATAATTAAGCATATGCATGACATTTGCTCTCAAATTTCTATTTGGTACCAAAATTATTATTTTGCATTGAAAGATCAGTATTCATCACTTTATATATCTAAATTTAAATTATACACCTAAATGTATAAACGGTTCACACACTGGATACTATGATCATGCATCAATTGATAGCTTTCTGCAAATTTCCAGGCAAGCCTTGCAGCAAGGCAGTTGATCAATGCACTACTGCAAAGAGATCCGGCCAGTCGTCTAGGCTCAACCACCGGTGCCAATGAGATCAAACAACATCCATTCTTCCGTGGAATCAATTGGCCTTTAATCCGCAACATGGTAGTTGCCTCCTAAACCTTAAACAACTTAAACGAACATATCAAGGCATCGAATTTGACAATTCTAAAGCCTAAAAAGTATGTTTCAATCAATTAAGCATAATTAGGAGAAAATTCACAAAAGCATGCATTTACAAGGAATATGTGCAAGTTAAGTTGATAAATTCCACTCCTGTCAATCTAAAAATCATCATAAAATATGAATTTATCAGTATTATTCGAGTGGATGTTATTACCTTAAAATGGGAAACCTCCCTTCTCTTTCCTTCTTTTGTTAATAAAGTCATGCTATAACATAGTCCGAAAAATATAGCCTCAATCTTCAACAGAATTAGAGTGGTTAATTATTAGATAAGACGAAGGAAAGCCTGGTGCATAAGCATCCTGCGTTAACGCAAGATCCGGGGAAGGGTCACGCCCAAAGGGTGTAATGTTGACATCCTAACCTAATATTACATCAGTGACTGATTACACAGCTTAAACCCCATAACCTTGAGTTCACACGGAAACAACTCAATTATTGCTTCAAGGCTCCTCTAAAATTATTAGATAAAACGAAGTGAAAAATAAATTACTAACCCCTCAACTCAAAATCAATATTTCGAATCTAACACTTGTAGCAGGTTTATTATACTGACAACCTTTGAGTTGCTTATTTTCATGCAGAATCCACCTCCGTTAGAGGCTCCTCTAAAATTGATAGAAAAAGTTCCAGTGGCCAAGGATATAAAGTGGGAAGATGATGGTGTTCTTTCTACCTCAATTGATATGGATAATATTTTCTGAAAAGGGTTAAACACAAGTTACTCATCAAGATGCTTTGTCTAGAACCATGCCTGATCCATCCTTCAAGAATCAATCAATGGAGACTTCAAGCACAAAAAGTTTGTCTATGGTTCTGCGTTGAATCCAGTTGCAACTTTTGATCTTACAATAGAAGAGCATAACCAAATCCAATTATCCAAACAAATTTGTGAAGGATCAGCATGAAAGTATTATGTACATTGAATAAAGCCACAGTTTTTTCTTAGGATCATGCTTCCTAGCTATGATTATCAACAATAAATCAATAATATGTTTTGTAGAGTTAAAAAATATCATATATGTTGCTAGTCACTTTGTATAACTTGTTTGTAATCTAATTTGTATCAGTGCCACCATTGTAAAAAAAATGATGAGTTTCTGTTATAATTTAAATTTAGTGAATACAGTTGTTAAAATTAGTACCCATGAATGTGTCTTAAATTTCTGACAAAGAATGGAAAAAAAAAAAAAGAAAAAGAAAATCCAATTCAAACTCAAAATTAGATTGGTTTGGACCACTAATAAGGGATGGTTTTTCCTTGTGCAAGTTATTGCTTCTTGGTTTAACAAGTAATAAGTGTTTGTAAAAAGAGTGGTATATCACAAATCAAAAACTTCATACATTTAAGAAAAATGCTCCATGAATACCAAATGAATTATATTTAAAATATAATATAGGGTGCTCTATAATTTTATATTACACTATTCTTCTTTTTTTTTTTTTTTTTTTTGTGTCTATATTACACTACTATAGTTTGACAGTTATTATTAATCATAAGGAACATCAAATTATTAGAAATATTTTCTTCTTCTAACTAAGTACCAATATCTTTGGCCACCTTCTGGAATTGAATAGCAATATCTCTTACAATTTTGTTTATAAGGAAAAAACAATATATATTCTTTTTTGGCTAAGTATCAAAGATATCAAATATAATATAGACTAGTAGTTAATTTTATATTAAAATATTATTTTGACAATTCTACTTTTTTAATGAAATAATTCTTAAAAAGATTATACTATCATCTTAACACCCTAACTAATGGTCTTTGCTTTGATCCTTAGAAATAAATAATAATTTTTTAAAAAATGGCTGAAAATTTTCTATCCCTTTGTGAGACCTCCGTTGGGTCAGGCAGAACTAGTTAGGATTTTACTTCCAAGTAATAAAACCCAAATGTTAGTTGTTTCATCCAAAAAAGAAAAAAAAATGCTTCATACTAAAATGTGGGACTAAATTTTATAATTCAAGTGAGCTAACAAATTTGAGTTGGTCGAGTTCACTCGTCTGTTTAAAAACATGTGTCGGGATGTTTGAATCATGTTTTGTATATGCAGTAACCTATTGGCCAGTAACAATCCTTAAATGTAGTTCAGATTTACGGCGGATTAATTTTCGGTTTGTCAGACTAGAATAAGGTGAGAAAAAATATATAATAATTCAAGTGAGCTTTACATCTTTAGTTAATAAACTAAAATGTTTCTTCTTTTTAAGGTGCTGTGAGCACCATATTCCCAAAGGCATGAGAGTAACTTAGACAGTTAGACTCGAGCAATGGCAAACGAAAAATATCAAACCACCTTGAATTGTTGGTTGACTGATGTTGTAGTATGTTTAGTTGTTTACCTCATCTTTGTTGGGGGGTAAGTAGGAGGACCCTTCTCAACTTAGGGATTCATTGTCAAGTTGGAAAAACATCACATGCATTGGTTCCACTTTCCCCTTACAAGTTAAAATAAAAAGTTGATGTGGATATCACCTCAGCTTTCACTTAGGGAACCAAAAAGAGAGGGGACCAAACTTTATGACAAGTTCTGTTGATGCACCAATTTTTTTACTTTGATGGTTAAGAATCTAAGACAATATGGTTTGGTTAAATCATTTCTTAATCTTTGTAAATTTGTGATACATATATGCTGGTTTTGAAATAATTAGTACATGACAACCTAAAGGAAAAAGAAGCTTAACATTACAGTCATTCAGTCAATAATATAGAAATAAAACATTGAAGTCCACAAGAAATTTCTTTGCACTCTATAGACATCATGAAAATCTATGCAAAAACCAAAGCTTTGCCATTGCACTAAAACATAAGATAAAAAGGAAGCTAAAAGAGAGTTCCTCACCCTGCTGACACAATTATAATAAAAACATAAAACAAGCTTGCCCCCATTAAAAAGAAAGGGATCCCAAGCTCTTTCTTTCTTTCTCTCTCTCTTTGTATCCTCTGAAAAACACTATATACCCTACCACCAAGGTTCAATTGACTGTACAAGACTTGGTTCTCAGAGACAACAACAATAACTGAAAAGCCCTCCACAGTAATTTCACCAATTCACAAGAAACAAAAGACCAGCATAGCCAACTTAGAAATTCAAACCCTTGACACTTTCCAAAACATATTCTCGCCTATAACTTGGCTTTAGTGAACTTTTTTTTTGGTATGTTTTGATTGCTGGGACTTTTAGAAGACTGTTGCTGTCAACGTTTGAACAGCGCTGTAAGACCACATCCAGTTGGCCGCATGCTGCCGCGATAAACCCTGTGCACGACAAGATCATGTAAACAGAAATTTTTACTATCCATTTTTTCTGTCTATGCATCGTGCAGGTCTCAATCTAGTCTTAGTACCAGAATGCAATAGATGATAAACTTGAAATTTAACTTGGATGACAAGAATCAAAGAATTACCTAAGAATAAAGGAGAAGGTTTTCCTGGTCTTGATTTAAATTCAGGATGGAATTGAACACCAACAAAGTATGGATGATTAGGTAGTTCAGCAATCTGCAGCATGAATAAACAAACAAGAATTTAGATTTAAAGCATATGCTTATAGACTTATACTAAGTGTAAGTTCCATCAGAATGTATTAACCTCCATGCGCTGGCCGGTTTCGTCCTTCCCAGTAAACGAAAGACCAGCATTTTCGAGGCGAGATACAAAATCAGGATTCACCTGCATATATATGGCGACGATCATTTTCTGTCCGATACACAAATTTTACAGAATAATAATTTCTCATGCATGGCAATGCAATACCTCATATCTATGCCGATGTCTCTCATCAATGAAGCTTCTGCAGCCATATCTAAGAGGGAGGGTCTAAAGGTTAAAATCCTAATAACAGTATATATGTATATGTATATGTTTATCTACTTATTGAATGCAAAATTAAAAATGATCATATTCTCCTGCATGATCACAAAAATGGTCTTCAACAAATAATTCTGTAGAGTATTAATACTTACAGTTTTGCAGATTTGCATTCTTTGGTTTGGAAATATGTCCTCCTCGATCCGAGACGCATGGTACCCCCCATATGTGTTTTCGATCCCTAAAAAAATTGGTTTAAGAAAATCACACATAGGAATAACAGACACTTTTCTTAGCACTGAACATAGTTGACACAAGAATAGACACCTCAGGCATGAATATAACATATGGACTCTTGGTATTCGGATCGAATTCAGTGCTTGTAGCATCTTTTACACCCAGAACAGATCGTGCAAACTCTACGACAGCAATCTGCATTCCAAGACAAATGCCAAGGAATGGAATTCTGTTTTCGCGGGCATATTTAACTGCAAGAATTTTTCCTTGCACTCCTCTATCCCCGAATCCTCCAGGAACAAGAATACCTTCAGCACCCTGAATATAAAGACTCCAGTTAGATAATGAACATTGAAATTTCTTGGAATTAAAGAGAAGGTAATTGATATTAAAAGACTGTAATTCAAACCTTCAACAACTTCCTTGCAGCCTTATAAGCATCTGGATTCTGCAACATTAAAAAAAGGAACAATGAGAAGAAGCTGAGATTATAAAAAAAAAAAAAAATAACATGCTCATGCAATGTAAATGAATCAAATTGATGTTACCTCCTTTGCAGTTGCATCTTCAAGGTTGCTTGCTGGAATCCAGTCGACAAAAAGTTTCTTTCGGCAATCAACAGAAGCATGCACTAAGGCCTGAAAAGTCGATATTGTAAGTAACAATGTTAATTCTAAGAAAATCTAAATAAGCTTTACATGTTCATAGCAGAATGAATCTTAGGAAAATCATAATAATGATGCAGCAAGAGTTTATATAACTAACT
Source organism: Arachis ipaensis (assembly GCF_059453495.1). Lineage (NCBI taxonomy): Eukaryota > Viridiplantae > Streptophyta > Magnoliopsida > Fabales > Fabaceae > Arachis > Arachis ipaensis. The sequence goes on from NC_142436.1 coordinate 797,476, forward strand.
CGACCTTAAGAACAGAGAGGTAGGCATCCGAAAGCTCTGTATATTTTCCCACCAAGGCTATACGAACCTGAAATTTGCAAGACATAACATTGAAACTATCGCTAATAATCACGAACAACGAACAAGGTTGGATTTCGAGCAGAAACTCACTGGTTCATGCAGCAAATCGCAAGCCTCAGCTCTATTAGTCCATTCATCTAATCTAGGCTCCTTAATTACACTGTATATACAAAACCACAAATTAAGCCGTCAAGAAAGATCAAAAGGACAAAAAAAATCCTCAATTTCCATTAATTCAAGGACAAGAAATAGAACAATTCTTGAGGGAGTTTGTGAAACTAACCAATTAAGGTTCAGCACTTTAAATATTGCTTCATGAGCCTTCTGATCCTATAGACCAGAATAAGAAAATTTTGTAAGAAATTGGTACCTAAAACTAAGATATGATTTGTGAAGTTCAGCAGTTTTAGGAAGAAACTTACTCTTAGAAGCAAAGGAATATGCCAGATGTTGGGAACATCATACAGAGTAATTATGTTTTCTCCCTGGAAACATACATAAATACATACATAATTTCAATTCAGAAAACTGATAATCATTTCAAAACTTAAGATCATCTAAATATCTTTAATCCTTAAAACCACATACCGGAATCAGGCAAAACTGAGAGAGTTTTCCTTTAGCAGCTTCATCCAGAACCTGAGAAGCAATTGTGTTAGACCCCTAAAATGAAAATATACATTGAAATTCTTGTGTGTTTTGTGCACATTTGTTCACTAATAAGAGGTATAAACCCAACTCTCGGGATTTAAAAATAGAAAGCGACAGGTTAGTCATTTCATACAAAATTTGTACATGTATCGAGATGAGTAAGGACAAACTTGTCCACTAAAGAACTAGTGAGAGACAAATTCGTCGCCTTTCAAAATCCTGAACGACTAATTTGTCACCAGTATGTTTTTTTTTGTCACGGACAAGATTGATTTCTGTATGTGTGTGCATGCGTGCGCATGTGTGAGAGAGGGAAGGAGAAAGGAACCATTGTGCTGCGGCATGCTAAGATATGTGGAGCCAGTCCTTGACCTCTTAGTCCTCTAACACTATGCTGGGTTGGTTTTGTTTTCTGAAACCAAAATCAAAATCAAAATTTGCCACGTTCAGATGAAACCAAACAACTCTTCTACATGAATCATACACAGTCCTTGAAGAATTGTTCAAAAGACGTGTTATTATCCCTACCTGTTCACCAACACAGTTCAAAACAGGAACAAGGCTGACATGAACTAAACAGAAGTTGCCAGCACCTGCATACGTACATACACACACATTAAGTACTCGATATGGATAGGGATACAGATACAAATACGATGCACATACTTCAATTTGTACATCAAGTATTATCAGAGAAACAATCTTTGCCATAAAATTAGTAGTATTTAAGTACTCCATACGGATACAGATACACATACTTCAATTTGTACATCAAGTATTCATCAGAGAAACAATCTTTGCCATAAAATTTAGTATCATTCTTACCTACTTTATATGAGAATTGTCCTAATGCCTGAATAAATGGCATGGACTCAATATCACCTGCATATAATAAAACCAAGGATTTAGTAATAATGTTATCTTAGACATTAAAAAATGTATTAAAAAAGAAGAAGAAAAAGAAAAGATTGTTTAGAAGAGTGCAAGTGTGTTACCTATGGTTCCACCCAATTCAATGACACAGACATCAGCTGAACCTGGTTTTCCATCTACTGGTATGTGGGCCACCCTTTCTATCCACTCTTGAATTGCATCCGTGATATGAGGGACAACCTAAAAAGATGAAATACAAAAACATCATTAGACACCACAAACATTGAAAAAAGAATTAAAAAGAAAATCACAAAATTAAGCTGTGGAACCTGAACAGTCTTTCCCAAATAGTCTCCTCTTCTCTCCTTTTCAATTACAGACTGCAAAAAATAAATAAACAAATAAAAATTAAAATAAAAATAAAATAAAATATAACATTCAGCTCAGCTGAGGTTTTTTTTAAAAAAAGGAGAAACCATAGAAACAGATATTTTCTATTTCTATTTTCACGCGTAGACAGAACATCAGTCGTTCATATAGAATATAAGTCGTAATACAAAATATACATTAAAAATGAGTTAAACATATTTGATAGCTGATTTTTAGTGTTTGGATAGCATTTTTGTTTCAGAAATACAGAAGAATTTTGTTATCTCCAGTGACAATATCCAAACAGAGTCTTAATCTTAATGTGTGCTGCATCAGCAACCACAACCACAAATTTTCATTGTATGAGTTGAATATTGTTAACTCTTGACTGGTTTAAAAAATCCAAAACTGAAGGAGATAAACATAAACAAGGGGTTCTTTTGTAAATTTGCAATTTCTTTTTTTTTTTTTTTTGGTTCAGAATCTAAAAGAGGAGAAAACACTGAACTGAAACAAGTAAACAACATCATATATTATTGAAAACATGTTGTAGTGTGAAGAAAGAAAGAAAAAAAGAAACTTGCCTGGTAAATCTTCCCAGTGGTTATGTTATTATCACGAGTCAACTTGATATCCATAAAGCGCTCATAGTTTCCAAGATCCAGGTCCACCTATCAAGATTCATCATTTCTCTTTTTATAATTCTACTTAAAAAAAAAGTAAGAAATTAACAAACACCATGTGCTTTTGATCTATTCACTCAGGAAAATTTTGCCTAAAGTTGCTACCTAACTAACTTTTCCTTTTCCCTTCATTTTCTCTTCAAACAAACAGACATGCTTTTCCTTTTCATTTTTAGCGTCAAATCGAAAATTGAAGATGGATAATTAGCGAGAAATTGCGTACCTCGCCTCCGTCATCCAACACAAACACTTCTCCATGCTCGAATGGTGACATTGTTCCGGCATCTGTGTTCAAGTAAGGATCTGTAAATCAAAATTCAGAATGTGAGACTTCAATTTAACGTAGCAGCTCGTTCCGTTCCAAAATTGAAAGAAAGAGTTGAACACTTTGTAAATCTAAATCCGAAAAGAAAGTAATAATTATCGCGCGTGCATGGTTAAATATAGTTGAAGGAAAAGAAAAACATGCCAATTTTGATAGCGGTTACTCGAAGTCCACAAGCTTTGAGAAGCAAGCCAATACTACTAGCAGTTACTCCCTTTCCAAGTCCACTCACAACTCCACCGGTTACCAAAACATATTTCATTTTTGTTTCTTTGTTTCTTCTTCGCTTTCGATTCAATTCGTTGTGCTGTTAGGTTTCGTGTGAGTGAGTGAGTGAAGAAGGTAAGAAGAGAAAACAGAGAGGGAAGAGAAAGGGAAACGGAAAACGGAAAAGATGGAAGGTGGAAGGAAAGTGGTAGCAATGGATTGCTTTATATACACACACACTTAGCATTGCTCCTTCTCAATTCTCATGATTCCATTGACAAAGACATATATTTTCTAATTTCTCTTCACACACAGAAAGAGGGAGGAGACAAAATAAACACTACAATTTTTTACGGGTGGAGCCGATTTTACGTGAAGTTTTTATCTAACAGATTTTAGGTATTAACTTCACGTGAAGTCGACTTCATCAAAATTTTTACTTTTTTTTTTTTATAAATTTAATTTGAGTTTCAACAATGCTAGGAACCAAGAAGATACCAGCCAAATATCTCTGGGTGAATCTAAAATCTTTACGTAAATGGTACTTATACTAGGTATTAGAATGTTTCTTCTATTAAGTATCAGAATGTTTCTTTTTCATACTAAATGGATTTTTTTTATATATTTTATAAATTTTTTTATATACTAAGAATCGGAATTGTTGGAAGTTCCGAGATCTCCGCCTATATTTCTCCAACGTATCATTCAGAATTTTAATTTGGGATGAGAAATAATTAATATCAAATATTATAAATTAAAAATAAATAAAATTAATTAAATATAATTATAAATTAGTTAAGTTGTTTACTTTTTGGCTGATTACCTCTTGGTTCCATATACTTTTTCTTTGAATTTAATTTTGATGCACTAATAAATAAACTAAGTAATTAAATATTCGTATAAAATCGATAACGAGCTCTTTTTTAAATAGTATAAGTCTTTTTAGACTCATTTAGAAGTTGCGGATTTGAGTCGAACATTTAATTATTTAACTATATTACTAAAATTAATTATTTTTTACTTTGTTTATCTATATGATTAGCTAAAAAACTTTAGCTGTAATTGAATAATTTTATAAAATATTTTATATTATTTATGTATTAATATTATTTTTTATTTAATAAAAAAATGTTTAAAGATGAGTTCAAAAAGATAAAAATTAAACAACAATTTCATATTACAGACAAAAAGGTGGATAAAAAATAAACAAATTAAAGAAAGGGTTAAAATAGTCACCAAAAAAAAAAAAAAAGAAAGGGTTAAAATAGATATATTTTTACATTAAAATAATTAAAAAGAAAATATTGAAATTTACCAAAGTAAAATAGGAAAATGCATATTTTATAGGCATAAAACATTTATATCCAAATAAATGCTATGTTTCATAATAATTGAATTGAGCTAAAGAAATTCATATTTCCTTAATTAAATGTCAAAAATTCTATCTTTTATTTTTATTTTAGATATAGGAAATTTTTAATATTTTAAAATAATTGTCCTGTATGTTTATTGATGTGTTTATAAACTAACAAAATTAAATTAATTGTTATAATAGATAGTAAATATCTCTTCGGAAAAACAGCCATGAGCAATGGATAAAAAATTATTAATTATCACGTAATATACGTCTCTTATTTTTATATAATTGTTGAATACTTGAAACCAATTATTTATGTTACATTTTTCTTTACAATATATTCAAGGTTTTTTTTTTCCTCCATAGTTTTATTAGAAAACGCCACATATCCAAAAATGGATAGAACAAATTAAAGTTATCAATTTTTAATGTAGGTCCTTAAATTTGAATTTGACCATTGAATTTATAAACTGACTTATGCTGACTGTACTATCTATGACAAACAAATAAAGGTCATACTTTAAAATTTATTAAAGTAAAATCATAGTATTTTATACATGAGACTTTTTTTTTTTTATCAAAAATAGAAGTCTCGAACTCACAACCTCTTAATTGAGTATGGAGAGACTATGTCATTTGAACTATAATTCATTGGCTTTATACATGACACTTTTAAATCTATTTTTATATAACATTACATACATTTTAGTATTTTATGATATTTTTAATATTAATATTATTCAAATATTCTTATCATATATTATCACAATTTTGTATATTTGCAATTATCCATTTCTTTATATCTATATTGTAATCAACATTATATATTTGTATTATTAGGAGTAGATATTAGTGTATATTTTAATTTGATAATTAATCTAGATTTTATAACTACAATATTTAAGATCTTACAACAGTACAACTACCTAATTTAATGATATCTGAATTATAGGAGAAAAATATTACCAAATAAAAGAACAATTAATAAAAAAATTAATTAAATAATGTTCATTGATTAATTACGGTTAATGTGGTCAAACAAAATATTAAATAATTTTATATTTTTCTTAGTTAAATCAAATAAATAATTAATTAATTAACACATTTAAATAATGAATTAAATAAAATTAATTAAAAATACATTTAAAATATGATATATATCAGCTACATTATTAATTGAAGAAACTCAATTAACCAGATTTCAATAACATATAATATATAGATTAATCTAGATAGATTTATATAAGATCTTACAAGAGTACAACTACCTAATTTAATGATATCTGAATTCTATTCTGGTAATAATAAATCTCACGTGTTAGAAATTATAAAGCATTATAAAAAAAAGTAGTGTTATAAATATAAATATATTTATAAATCAAACCTAATTAAGTTAAATAATAAGACTTGAAATAATGCTAGTCATAATTAATTTTTATTATATTATATTAATTTAATCAGACTTCGTTAATAAAAAAATTTAGATGTATAATATTATTCTAATTCTTACTAACATTACTTATTAAGATTAATATGTATGTATAATAATGTAGAACAATAATATTAGAGAAACAAAAAAAAATTTCTAAAATATATCTTATTTAGTATTCATTAATTGATACAGTGATTAATAAATATTAAATAAAATAAATTTTAATTATTTTTTTCTAATATTTTTTTAGTTATTAAATATTTTCATATCAGATGTAGAATGCTTCTGCCTCACAAATTAATTAATGTATATTCAAATTCAATAAGTTGTCTTATCTTAAAATTAAAAAAACAATCATATTAAATGTACGTTAAAATTTAGTCATTAATATATAATATATTAAAAATAAAATATATATTAAAAATAAATTAAAAAATATATATTTATACATAATAAATATAAAATATATAATTATATGATAACTGATTTAATGATTAATTTTTAGTATATATAAAATATTTTTGTAAAAAAAAAAATCAACATCAAGCTGGTTTAATTAGGTAAAAATTGTGGTCACAGACGAATTTAATTAATCTTTAATTTGGTATAAAATTGAATGAGAGTGAGGACCAAAATTGGTTGTTCCAAAGTATTTTGGCTGAATTGAACTGACTCAGCTCATCATCAGATCCATGCAGGATTCAGCTACCAAATAAGAATAGTTTAATTTATGCTCCATAAAGAAGAAAATAAATAAATTAAACAACATCACTATATTCTATTCTCAACTCTCCATTTTTAATTAATAAACAAGCGACATGCATGCATGATCTTATAAGTTATAATGAAATAACAACAAAAACTGATGACGAAGATATCTTTTAGTTTTATGTACTCAATTTAGATTTCATTAGTTATTATAAACATCTGGATCATCACACTTTCTGTATGGAGAAAATAGTTTTTTATTTATTTATTTTTCAAATCATGTCTACTTTTTTATTATTATTAAAAGGAATCCTACTTAAATTAAATAATCTTACTAGAATAGTTGTAAAACTGTCTTTCCTTTAAAAAAAAAAAAAAAAAAAAAATATACTCTAAAACCCCATCTCAAAATGCTTTATTAAATAAGAATATATGGTCCACACCGATAAATGCAATTGTGATTGAAAAAAATACATCAATTATTTAATATTTTTTTACCATATTAATTATAATTAATTAATTACATTAATTTTTTATTTTGTGTAATTTGATTAATAATTTTTAAGAGTATTATTTATTTAATTTGATTGAGTTAGATGTCAGATTATTTAATATTTTATTTGATTACATTAATTATTTGATTTGAGTGGAATAAATAAATTTATTTTGTTTTAATTTGTATTAATTTTTTCATCTTATGTATTTTGATTGATGATTATTAAAATTGCTATAATAATTTTTACATGACATACTTATAAAATATTTTTTATTTATTTAATTTATTTCATTGAGACAAATAATTATAACCAATTTATTATATCAATTATTTAATTTAATTAATTTAAATATATATTATTTTATTCAATTGATTATCACGTTAATATTTGAGTGGTCTTTAATCTCAAATATTTTTTATATATTTTCAGATTTTTATTCATCGTTTATATTTTTTTATTTTAATATCAAATCTAATATTTTTATTAATGTTTTCTTACAATTTATTGTATAATCGTTATATGCCCACCATTAATATATAGTCGTAAATATTTCTTTAATTTATTAAAAAAATATAATTTCATTCGTTCTTTTTTATTTTACTTATTTCTATATTTCATAACTTATTATATTCAATATAAAAAATTATTTATACTAAAAAAGATTATCATTTTTTTATCAAATATTTTTTTATTCGGTAATTTTTTTTCCTCCTATAATTCATTATTTCTATTCTATATTTTTTTTTGTAAATAATAAATCATTATCATTCGTTGTTACACTCTATCTCTTCTATTTCTTTTATTTTGTTTTTATTTATTTAAATTTTTTTATTTTTTATTATAAATTTTATCATTTTTATCCATACAAGATAATTTATCATAACTCTTTACATGTTGAGAATTTTCAATATTTAAATTATATTTTTTATGTGCTTAATTTTATTTTTAATTGAGAAATTAAGTGATAAAATAACATCGATGAATGTTGTTGTGCCTCCTCTTCTTTATCTTTTTGACTTACCTATTTGTTTTAGGGATCATGAGCAATTTATATACAATGGTGCTAATATATACACAAATGATAAGTATAAATTGTATCATATTTTATCTTAGTAAAATTTTTATTATCTATCTTGAAATAGAAAAAATATTATAAATTATTTTGAACCAATAAATTTGTTATAGTTGTGATAATATATTGTGCATTGAATTGTGCATTCATCTTATTTTTAGTAGTTTTAATAAGAGTTTAAACTAACAAACAAATATAAAATAATTTTTAGGTACAAATACAACTACTTTAACTCAAAATAAACAAAATATTATTTTGATAAATTTCATTAGGTAATAATATCGGTCATATTATTTTAATTTTAAAAATAAATATAATATTAGAATATAAAATAGTTTAAGGTAAATTTTAATAAAAAAAAATTATAATATATATTTTTGGTTAAATTACACAGTTGGTCCCTATATTTTCAGTGAAATTGCAAATTAGTCCTTATACTTTAAAAGTTTATAATTGGGTCTCTAAAGAGAATTAAAATTTACAATTTAGTCCCCGCCGTTCAAAAAGTGTTTTATTTAACAGAATATTCTCAGAATATTCTGTATTTTGAACATGTGAGCTGCACATGTTTGACAACAGGGACCAATTTGCAATTTTAGTAAAAGTATGGGGATCAACTGTATAATTTAATCATTTGAAGTGACCAAAAACTCCCTAGGCTATCTGAACCTACCCTGTCCCTCCCCAACTCTCTCACTCTCACTTTCTCACTTTCTCACTTTCTAAAACGACACCGAACCCCACCGCTCTCTATCTCTCACCTTGGTTCACCGTCGCTACGCCGGATCCACCACATTTGTGCTCCCGAGTCGGGTCTCGCCTCCTTCCTCCATCTCGCCTCTTTCATCCGACAACTTTTTCTTCTCTTCCAATCCCAATACTGAACACCGACGATAAATGAAATAGAACAATTCCAATCCCAAGCATGCTCAAAGCGAACAATTTAATGTCTAAGAAAAAAATAGTAACAAATCAACACAAAAATAGCAACTCAATTTATTAGTGAATCCGGCGCGATGACGGAGGCGAATGATGCGTGAGCATCTTTCCTACCTTTTCCTAGTGAATTTGCATTTAATTTGTAGAGTTTAACCAAGAATTAATTATCTTTTAGCCACTATGGATGCTACTTTAAGTCGTGTGCAATTATGTTTATTTTAGGTAGTATTCGGATGGATTTGATGGAGTTTCCACAGAAAAAGAGAAGAAGGCGAATGATGGTGTCAACCCTGACCTCTCTGCACTCAAACCTGAATAACTCGAGTTACAGAGGTCCAATTGACGTGATTCTAGTGGCGTTGAAAAGCTAACTTCCTAAGCTTTCCAACGATGTATAATAGTCCATACTTCTTCTCCATCAATTCTGCCAAGGCTGAGCCTAACTTGAGATTTCTCAAGTTAGGCGTGGACTATTAAGGAATCAAGTGGTCCCCAACTCTCCAAGAAGCAAGCACGCAATCTCCTATTAATTCTGATTTAAATTTTATTTTATTTAAAAATAGAAAAATATATTATTTAGTTTTAGAAAATATATATTTTACGTGATATATAATCATCTTATATTTGGATAATTAGGGTTTTTGTGGCATATAACTAGAATTGAACTTCACCCTCTAATTGGAATTAAGTGACCAAGAAATTGGCGGTTAATGAATTTTAGAGGAGACTAAAAAGGTCTAAGGAATTAGGGTTTAGTCACATATAGTTTGCCATGAATTAAATCTTGCATGAGAGACAGAGAGCGTCGGGGTTGGGGTGCCATTTTGAAAAGTGAGAAAGTGAGAGTGAGAGAGCTGGGGAGGCGTAGGATGGATTTAGATAGTCTAGGAAATTTTTTGTCATTTTCAAATAGTTAAATTACACGGTTGATCCCCATACTTTGACTAAAATTGCAAATTGGTCCCTATTGCAAACATGTGCAGCTCACATGTTCATAATACAGAATATTCTGAGAATATTCTGTAAATCAAACACTTTTTGAACGGCGGGGACTAAATTACAAATTTTAATTCTCTCTAGGGACCCAATTATAAACTTTTAAAGTGTAGGGACTAATTTGCAATTTCACTGAAAGTGTAGGGACCAACTGCGTAATTTAACCTATATTTTTTTTTGCTATGATATTAAAAAAAGTAATTTAAGGATAAATTTTATTTCATATTAAATTGTACTTGTTCAAATCAAATTTAATACAAAATTGCGAATGTTTAAAAATTTTACTCATGAATTATGAAAAAATATCTATAAATTTAATCACTAATGTTATTTAAAATAGTTATATTAGAAATCTATGTTTTGAAGATTTTTTTTAAATAACATTAGTGATTAATAGTTAATAAATAATTGTTATATCTTAAAAACAAGTATAATTATTACTCATTGTTTTCATTATTTTCAATATTAAAATAGCTAAATTTTAAATTTAATTAACTTTAAAAAAAATTATAATAAGAAATACTATGCATTTTTTTATTTAAAAAATTCTAAAAAAGTACTTTATATATTTTTGTATATTATTCCATATAAAACACAAATATATATTAATTGTGATTGAAAAAAATATATATCAAATACGATACAAAGTGATAAAGACTGGAAACATATTTCATAAGAAAATTAATTCCATATTAGACAATCGATAAATATTTCTATAAACATTCGTTAAATTTGAGAGAAAACTCTGACCAATGAACTGATAATAGATGACAAATTCATCTAAATATTTTATTATTATAGAAAATGAAATCTTGCCCTTGAAACTCAAACATATCATCGTGTCAGCTCCATGTAGGAAATTAGGAAAGAGAAAACGAAATTTTTAGGACCACAAGACATACCTGCCATATAAATTTTTGTAGCTTAGGTTATTTAAATTTATTTAATACATGTTCTAAATATAAATATATATATGTTTATCATCAAAGGTAATGAAGAAAAAAAAATGATGAATCAAAAACATAATTATAAATTTAAATGAGAGATGTGAAGAACTTAATCAATAAATTATGATGAACTCAATTGTCTAAAAGTATTCATGTTTACTCATATTTTATTTTTTATTTATCTAGATATTTAATTTGTTTTAAAACACTCATTTATAAGAATTTCTAAAACTTGGTTGGTGTGGAGGGCGGCAGGAAAAAAGGACTCCAATGTTGGTGGGGCCATTCTGCTAATTTGTCAAATTTTTGGGGCTCATTGCAATCTCAATGTTCCACCCACCCAATAATATGTAGGGTGTTCAAATTCAAACCGATCCAAATTAAACTGCTTATGTAATTTGATTCAAATTGAAAATCGATTAAAATCATACTAATTCAGATTTTATTGGATTCTATTTTTTGCAAATCGCAGATTGGATTGGATTTCGAATTTATTTTTCATAATCGATCCAATCCAATTCAAACCGCACAATGTGCTATAATATTATTCTTTTATTATTATATTTACAATTATACTTATAACATGTTCAATTTTTATACATTTTTTTATTATTTATGTATTATTATTATTTAATAAATATTTTATGTTCAAAATATTATTTATTTATTTATTTTAACTAACCTATAATTTTATTTCTATTGTTATGTTATCGTTAGCTTTTTAAGATATTGTTAAGACTTGTTATGTCATTGTTGATTATTTAAAATTTGATGTTGAGACTTGTTATATGTATTTAATTTTTTTATTTAAAAAACCGAAATCCAAACCGATCCAAACCGTTTGTAATCGGATTGGATCGGATCGAATTTCCAAAAAAATTTCATCCAATCCAAACCGCACCGCACATAAATTAAGCGTTCGGATCGGATGACTTTTTCTGTTAAAACCGAATCAAACCGCACGGCAAACACCCCTAATAATATGTGTTATACACACATTTTATCCAAATATTTTCCCAAACATGTCTTTTTTCATATTTTATATATATATATATATTTGACCGGTACTAATAGTAAGAGTAAATACTCTTTTTTATTTTTGACTATTTACTTAAAAGATAAAATATTTTTATAGAATTTAAAAATTTATAATTAATTTTCAATAATTTAAGTAATTGGTCTAAATGCTAAATTATTGATTTGTCAAGAACTACTTAATCTAGTAATAGAGGTCACTAAATCCAATAACAAAAATTACTTAGAATAATTATTTAGATAATTAGAAATAAGTTAATTTTTGAATTGTGAAGATACATTTTATTTTGTAAACAAATAATCAAGAGATGAAAAAGATATTTATTCATAATTATAGGACCCTCAACAATTATATGGTTTTACTCAATATTTTAAAAGAGATAAATTGTAATTAATTAAATAAATATATATTACAATGATTACTTCTTTCATTCTCCTTATATATATCCTTCTAAGTAGTATTTTAAGTCATATGGTTTTTTTGGAAACACCGAAAAGGCTAAAGTTAAAAGTACAAAATTAGAGAAGAACTACTTTAATTTGAGGATTTTCTTTATATTGAAGAGACCATTATTAAATTTCATGCTGTATCGTACAAGATACATCATCTAGCGTATATCAGTAATGTACACAATATTTTTTAATTATATTCTAAAAGTGAAAAAATATTAAGATTAATTATAATACACTACCCACTTATATGTTAATTCATTCAACAATGCTAGGGAATTAAGAGGTACCAGCCAAAAATCAGTCAAATATCTCTGAGTGAATCTAAAATTTTTACGTAGATGGTGCTTATACTAGACATTAGAATGTTTCTTCTACTAAGTATCAGAATGTTTCTTTTTCATACTAAATGGATGTTCTTTTATATATTTTATAAATTTTTTTATATACTAAGAATTGGGATTGTTGGAAGTAGAGTTCCGTGATCTCCGCCCCTATTTCTCTAACGTATTATTCAGAATTTTAATTTAGGGTGAGAAGTAATTAATATCAAATATTATAAATTAAAAATAAATAAAATTAATTAAATATAATTATAAATTAGTTAAGTTGTTTATTTTTTGGCTGATCACCTCTTGGTTCTATATACTTTTCCTAATTCATTTAATGTTAATGTCGCATATTGCATCAACATCAACTAACTGATTTTTCATTTTTGTAATGAATTTGTGTTTATTTCACTATCAGCACAAAGGTTATTATTTGATAGTAATTAGAATTTGACTAATTTAACGAAAAAAAAAAGTTAATAATGCCCTCTGATAACCAAAATTTTTCATTTCCAATAGACCAACTTCATATAAGGAGCATACACAATTATTATATATGAAATAATCAAATCTTAGACTGATTCTGCAATAGTCTATTTATATTATGAATTTAATTCATGAAATTTTTAAAAATTCAGTTTATTATTTATTGTACCTAAACGGATTTGTAAAATAATTTAGGCTTGAAAGAAAGAGATCGAAAGTAGCGTTTAGGATCTTGAATGTGCCTCCACGTCAGCTTCAAATGATGGTGGGATTAGCAAGAGATTCGAATATTTAAATTAGCAATAGTTTAAACAGGTTCATGAGAATCGAAAACGAATAATATTTAAATTTGATAAATTATTTATAAAAAAGAGTGATGACTTGAGTATTATTTCCGATTTTTTCTGTATAAATAGTGAGTAGTTTATTCTCTTAATACATAAGAAGTTATTTCACGTTATGTAAATATCATTATATGGATAATAACAAAGAGATTTGGATCCTCTAAATTTTAAATTTCACTTTAGAAGGTAAAGTGTGATTTCTCACCCTTTATTTCATAGGTGGGATCAAGAAAAAATATAAGAAAAAAGCCATTTAAGAATGAGAGATCACACCTTATCCTCTAAAGTGAAAATTCAAAATTTAGAGGATCCAAATTCTAACAAAGATAGTGGTGAAGAGAAATAACTTACTTTCCAAGTCGGGTCTAACACCGGTTGTGGTATCCGTGCCTCAAGTAGATCGAATGATCTAATCTAAGTTCCTATAAGTACTATGTAATATTTTTGGACCAATCATCTTAGTTTAAATAGCTCATAATTAGTAGATCTATTACTTCTGAATCACAGATTTATTCTTTTGGGTCATGGTATTGTAAGTACAGTTAGAGAAGTATGAAAGAATTGTATAAGATGTTGACTCAGCAAAGCATCTAGAAGTTAAAAAGCAGTTAGAGTTTAGAAGAGTATAGAAACTTATTGTTAGAGACTTGTTGCACTTGTTGTAACTAACCATCCAGCTCATCAAGTCTAGAAGCTATGTATAAATACTCTGTACATAAAGATCTCTAAGTTGTTGTTGAATGTGAAACTATAATCACTCGCTAAAATTTTTCGTTCTCTCTCTCTTCTTCTACCTCCCTTTTTCCAACAGTTTCTGGTACCTTACATGGTATCTGAGCTGCATGATCCATGGAACCTGAATCCAATCCCATCAAAAGCCATGAAAGTGCCGCTTCAAGAACTCCAACGAGTTTTTTTAGCCAAAGCACTTTTGCTCCGTTCTCTTCAATCAAGTTCAATGAGCACAACTTCAAAGTATGGAGGAAGCAAGCCCTAGCATGCATCAAGATGAACAAGCTGTAAAATCATTTAGATCCATGAAAAATTCCTTCAAAATTCAATTCCAAAACTGAATCTAACATAACAGAAACGCAATCATACATTGACTGGGAAGCGCAAGATCAATGCCTGGTGTCGTGGCTCATGTCGTCCATGGAAGCAACCTTTGTCAATCGTGTGGTTGAATATGAATTTGCTTACCAGATCTGGAACGCTCTTGAAGAATATTTTGCTGCACGCGTGAAATAAAAAATCAAGCAACTGAAGGCACAACTGAAGACCTTCAAGAAGTTAGGCTCATCAGTGTCAAAATACATGGCAAAAATCAATCAAGTTGCTGATTTTCTAAACGCGCTTGGAGCACCATTATCAACTGAGGACTACATTGAGGCAGCGCTTGGAGGACTAGGTGAAGAGTACAGTACCTTCATTACAGTGACTAATGCAAGAATAGATCAATTGTCTGAGAACGAATTCGAATTTTCGCTGCAAACACAAGAAGAATTAATTGAAAGGTTTAGGAAAGTAGAGCTCGAATATGTTCAAGCAAATCTAACGCAAAAGAATGATGCACCTAACAACAATAGTTTCTACAACTTCAGAGGAGGCTTTAGAGGTGAATGTACCAGAGGATTCAGAGGTGGAGGCGGCAGATCCTCATAGTGGCAAGGAAACCGGCCCCAATGCCAAGTGTATGGAAAGGTAGGGCTCATTGCTCTACAATGCTACCACCGCTTTGACCAGAGCTTTACTAATCCACAACTACAACCTCTAAATGCGGCACCTCCTCCTTCCATGGCATTCCACAATGGCAGCCAGGAGCAACACCACACATCACAATTTGGTCCTCACCAGTCTATTGCTCAAAGTCCCCAGGCCTACCTTGCCTTGCCTTCTGCATTACCTTATGCCGGCTGGTACACGAACTCTGGTGCATCGCATCACATTACCTTCGATCAGAGCAACCTCAACACAAGATCAGATTATGATGGATCGCAATAGGTGTATGGAGGTAATGGTCAAGGTATGAAAATTACACATATTAAAAATTCTATAATGCATGCATCTCTATCAAATAGACCTTTTAAACTGCAGAACCTGCTTCATGTTCCCAGCATTTCAAAAAATTTAATAAGTGTAGCTAAGTTTGTCATGGACAACTGCGTTTTCTTTGAGTTTTGGCCTTATCTACGCAATGTGAAATGTCAGATAACCAGATAGATTCTACTACAAGGACTTCTTAAGGATGGCCTCTACAGATTTAAAGAAATTTCAATAAATACAAGTCCCAGCACAACACACAACATCCCACAGTCCCCTTATACACCAGTAAATGTGAACACCTACACAACACACAACACAACCCAAGCATCTATTAAAACCAGAAAAACAAACTTACACACCTCTTCAACCTCAGAACCCTTTCTTCATGCCATTGTGATTACCGACCCTGATGCTAATCGCATGAGTCCTGATTCTACAACAATCACAAATGTGAACAAAAGTGACAATCACAGCTCTATAGGAAATGTATATGCAAACATTACTTGTAAAAATAGCAACCAAGCTATACAGTTATGGCATCGAAAGCTTGGTCACCCAAGTGATAAAATAGTAAGTCTTCTTGTGAAAGAATGTAATATCCCTCATGATTCAATAAACAAAGAGAATTCTGTTCCTACTTTGTGTCATGCATGCTACATCAGTAAATTACCTCAATTACCCTACCCTGAGCCCCACACAACCTACGAACCTCTAAAACTTTTATTCTCAGACATCTGGGGACCAGCCCCTGTTTACAGTAGACTAGGAAATCGATATTATGTATGTTTCATTGATGCAAGCACTAGGTATACCTACACCTATCTATTAAAAACAAAGGGCCAAGCCTTTGACGCGTTTGTGAAATTTAAAGCGCCCATTTAAAATAGAACAGGTCTAAAGATTAAATCCCTCCAAACAGATAATGCAAAGGAATATCTCTCAATTGCGTTCAAAACTTATCTTGCCTCTAATGGAATCCACCACAGGTTAACATGCCCCTACTCCCATCAACAAAACAGGACTGTTGAAAGAAAACATCGCCACATCACTAAAACCACTCTCACTCTACTTGCCTAAGCATCCTTACCCTTATCTTTCTGGGGGGATGCGTCTCTCTGTCACTTACCTCATCAACAAATTATCCAGCCCTACGCCCTCCCACAAGTATCTATTAGAACTCCTCATTGGACGAAAACCTGACTACTCATTTATCAAACCATTTGGCTGTACATGCTACCCCCTGCTCAAGCACCACAACCCTCACAAATTTGATCACAAGTCTCACCAGTGTATCTTCATTGGGTACACAAACAACCAGAAAGGGTATAGATGCTTATCCCCGTCAAGAAAGGAGTTCGTCTCCAAAGATGTAATCTTCAATGAGTTTGACTTTTCATTCCCCATCTCTTCCCGACCTTATCTGACTCTCCTCCTGCACCACCGGTTCCCGCCGACTCACGTCCCCTCCGACACTCACTTCCTATTCTGCCTACCCGTCCCTGCCTTGCACCTCCCCTCCCTCAGCCTCTAGCACCCTCTCATCAGCCACAACATCCCCTCCCTCAACCCTCTAGCCCCTCCCCTGACCATCTAGCTTCCGGTTCTATACCTCCCCTCCCTCAGCCGTTAGCACCCTCTCATCAGCCACAACATTCCCCCCCTCAATCCTCTCACCCCTCCCCTGCCCTTTCCTGCCCAGTTTCCATACCCACCGTTTTCTGCATTCATCATACCAGCCCTCAATTCCATGCATGCATCATATAGAATTTCCAATACTAATAGCAATTGCATACCTGTGTCCAGTGACGAATCCAGAAAATTTATGTTATGGGGCAAAAATAATATACATTACTATCAAAAGATATATTAATTTAAATTAAAAAAAATAAAAATGTATATTAATTATTCAAATAAAAAATATTTTTCCATTATTATTTTTATAAATAAAAAATATATATTCTAAATTAGTAAATTGATCAATTGACTTTAGAAATTTATATGCAACATAATTACATATAATAAAATAGAACAAAAGATAAACAAATAAATAATAAGGATCACTAAATTAAGAATAAAATAAAATATATAAATTTATAAAGAGAATAAAAAATTATATTAATACCTAAACTATAATTGCTTGAATTATAATTTGTAATTGAAAATATCAAAAAGAGAAACAATGAAATTGAAAGATACATAGAGTCATAAAGAGTTATATTAAAAAAATAGAAAACTTAAAATTTACCTTTTGATGAAGAAAAGATGACCACTAGAAAAGGAATAGAAAAAGAAGGTTAAAACTAAGAAGAGGATTTAAGAGAATAAAAGAGTGATGACGGCTGAGATTTGAGAATGAGAGAAAACTAAATTTGATTAAGTTAACTAATAGTCAAAATGATAGAAAGATAAAGTGAATTTGAGAGTTGAGACTTTAAATAATTAGGCTAAATTTATTTGTAATGGGGTCATTTAAAATTTAAAATGGGGGCATATTATATATGTATATATTTAAAAAAAATAATAAGAGTGGGGGCAAATGCCCCCTATTTCACTACCTGGGTCCGTCCCTGCCTGTATCTCAACTTCCTGCATCTGTTTGTTATCCTAATTCTTCTAATAATGTGGTTGAAAGTTCTCCCAACTCTAATGCCCCTACAAGTGTTGCTTTGAGAGATTTGCAGGTGCCGCACCCACTGCCTGCCGGAGTTCCCCCTGCGAATAGCCACTCAATGCAGACTCGTAGCAAATCGGAAATTTTCAAGCCCCGCACATATACATTGGTGGTCCGTGAGGGTACCCAGGTCCGTGCGAGTGCCCCTCTGTGCGAACCAGCTCCTGGGATGCTAGGTGATGTTGATTCGGCCCCTCCTGCTCCCGTGGCGGCGATGGATGGCAGTTCTGGGTGGTGCGGTTGCACCTCTGCAGTGACGGCGTTGGTTGCAGCCGCTGACCCAGTCGGAGGTGGCGGTGGTTCTAGTACTCGAGCCCCTGTGGCGGTGGCGGCTGGTGTCTCCGGCAAGCTCGCGCGAGCCCTAGCCCCTGCAACGGTGATGGTTGATGCCTCTCACCCATTGCTTCAAATCCCTAGCTCGGTTGATGAGGCGTTACGCAGTTCCCATTGGTGCGAGGCAATGGAGGAAGAATTTGAAGCCCTAATAAGTAACAATACATGGTGTCTCACCGATAGGCCCACACCCACCGCCCCTGTCATCGGCTGCAAGTGGGTGTTTCGCATTAAGAAGTATCCTGACGGCACGGTACAGAAGTACAAGGCGAGGCTTGTTGCGAAGGGGTTTCATGAAAAGGAGGGCGTCAATTTTGACCAGGTCTTTAGTCCCGTGGCTAAACCGGCCACTGTTCAGATAGTATTGAGTATTGCACTTGCCAAAGGCTGGCGGGTTCGTCAGTATGACTTCAATAATGCATTTCTTAATGGTGACCTAGAGGAAGAGGTCTTTATGACTCAGCCTGAAGGATTCATCTCATCTGCTTACCCTCAACATGTCTGTCAACTCCAGCGCTCCCTCTATGGCCTAAAGCAGGCTCCAAGAGCCTAGTTCACAAAACTAAAGCACGCTCCTATTTGGCTGTCAGAACACCAAATCAGACACTACCCTCTTCACTAAATTCACCGCCACCTCAGCAACATTCATTCTTGTCTATGTTGACGATATCTTAGTCACTGGCTCCTCTGACTCTGAAATTCAGGACCTGGTCAGGCAGTTACATTCCACTTTCTCTTTTAAAGATCTCGGTGAGATGAGCTACTTTTTAGGCATTGAAATGGTGAGACACCATGATGCAGAAATTCATCTCTCACAAACCAAATATATCATAGACCTCCTCCACAAAGCTGAAATGTCCAATGCAAAATCTATGCCCACTCCCATGACCTCTGGTCTGAAGCTCTCAGCCCATGGAGGAAAACCCTTTTCCAAGCCAGCCCTATATCAATCCCTTGTTGGTGGGCTCCAGTATGCTACAATCACACGCCCTGAGATCTCTTATGCCATCAATAAGGTCTCTCAGTTCATGCATTGTCCTCTTAAAAGTCATTGGAAGACAGTAAAGCGAATTTTAGGCTATCTTGCTGGAACAGTTCACCATGGTCTTCGATTCCAGAAATCGAAAGATTGCAGACTTTACGGGTTATGCGACTCAAACTGGAAAAATGATGTGGATAACGAAAATCAACAAGTGAATTTTGTGTGTACCTAGGACCAAATCTTGTCTCTTGGTCCAGTCGAAAGCAAACAACGGTCTCCAAGAGCTCTACAGAGGCAGAGTATAGAGGCCTTGCTGCAGGGCTCACATAAATTATATGGATCCAAAATCTTCTTGCTGAAATGCATGTTGTATGTACAGCCATACCAAATCTTTATTATGACAGCCAGAGTGCAGTACTACTAGCTGCTAACCCTGTCCTACACAATAAGAGCAAGCACTTTGAGTTGAACCTCCATTTTGTTAGAGATTATGTCACCCAAAAGAAGATCACCATTCAACATATCCCAGCTCAAGGTCAAACTGCTGACACACTGACTAAGCCACTCTCAGCACCGCAATTTTTGCAGCTCAAAGCCAAACTTAGGGTAACTGAAAGAGACCAAGGCAACAAACCTATGAAGCAGCAGGGTTGATGTAAGTACAGTTAGAGAAGTATGAAAGAATTGTATAAGATGTCAACTCAACAAAGCATCTAAAAGCTAAAAGACAGTTAAAAATTAGAAGAATGTAAAAAGTTATTGTTAGAGACTTGCTGTATTTGTTGTAATTAACCATCCAGCTCATCAAGTCTAAAAGCTATATATAAATATTTTGCACGTAAAGATCTTTAAGTTGTTGAATGTGAAACTATAATCACTCACTAAAATTCCCCCCTCTCTCTTTTCTTCTACCTTCCTTTTTTTAACAGTTTTTAGTACCTTATATATATATAAAATTTAAGATTTCATATAAAAACACAAATAACATCGAGTAGAATTTATTTTGTTGGTCATTTGTTATTAATAGAGTTTTGTGAAAATTAAATATTTTCTTCATAAAAAAAAGAATTCTTTTGTAAATCAAGACAGTGAAATTAGAAAGAAACAAATAGTTATTTAAATTTTCCAGGGGAGGGTCATCATCAATAATGCTAATACTTTTTTTTCCCGACAATAATGATGATTCTTAAAATATAATTATCAAACTTTCAATATATGATTTTTCCTTTGCTTAAAAGCATATTTACAGTAGGAATGTATGTGTAGATAGATTTTTTTTTTTTAAATAATTGTATGTGTAGATAGATGTAGAAATATGAATATACCATACCATATAAATACGAGAATACTATAATATTAAAAGGGAGAAATGTAATTAAATCCTCTAAACTTTACTTCATGTGTATTTATTTATCTCACATGCAAAATTCATTTTCAAATTTCAACCAAGTTTCAAAAGAGTATATATGATTCTACATGCGAACCATACAACCGCTACCCAAAAAATTTATGAGTCCTAATTTCTTTTTTAATATTTAAATGAATAAAAAATCAAATATATAAATTAGTTTTTGAAAACATCAAAAAAATTAAAAAAAAATGATTTTTTTATTTAAAATAAGAAGATAAATTAAGACTTATAATAATTTTGACTATGATATATTTGATTATGGACATATTTTATAATTAAAGTTCTACAATTCAAGTTCAGATTTATTTAATGTATATAAAACACTATTGACACTTATTTAAATATATAAGTGAACTAATTATTTATCTAACTCAAATTAGTTAAAATATAAACTATTATAAATCGTATTTATTTAGTATATTGTATAAATAAGCTTTAGAGTGTAGATAATATTTTTCTTGGCTATGAAACTTTTTGGTATAATAAAAAATCACTTTAATTAATTTAATTCTTTCTTCAATTTTTTTATTATATATGAATAAAAATTATATTTAATATATTGATGATATAATTGTACATACTAAGTTTTTGTTGTAGCAAATAAAATAAAACCGTCACAAGTTTTTATTAATTATTTTTTATGGGGTATAATAAGAAATATTACATTCATGTATAACACTATTATATTAAAAAGTAGTTTATCACCTTGTTACATTCATGTATACTTTTTATTATTATTATTTTCTAATTAATGAGAGAATAACCAACAAAATATAGCATCTAAACTATTATATCAATTCATGTTGCAATCTTTTATTTATAAATAGGTCTTACAATCGATTAGTATAATTTAGGCAATCTATTTTTTTATACGAATATAAACATGACTTTTAAAAAATACAAGCACCTTTTTTAAAAATTTTACCAAACTAAGCCTACGTAATGATAGCTTTTCTTAGTTTGGCATAGCACAGCCGAACAAGCAGTTACAACACCCTTCTTAATTTTCGATTTAATTTGTTCCAACAGAAAAAAATAAATAAATAAATATATTGGAAACTAATTTATATGTTAATCGGCACTAGTCAAATTTTTGTCTGTGTTATCATTATTTTTTAACCCTCACTTTTTGAAAGGTTTAAAATTTAATATATATTTATATCTAAATTATCAGACAAGTTATATTTAAAAGTGGGTCCACAAAATCGATCCAATAAGATCAAATTCAACTCATATGTTCTTATTTATATGGATCGACCAACAGATAAATTACATTTAAAAGTGAATTACACAAAATTGACCTAATAGGATCAAATCCAACCCAGACGGTCTTATCCGCATAGGTCGGATCAGCTTAGATACATGTCTCTGAAACTATAATAGTGTAATTGAACTGATTTGAGAAGTAAGTCAGACGTTCTCTTACTACTGTAATTATCATCCTCAAGTGATAACCAACCTGAATACGGATTAACTCTCACTCTTTGTAAGTGAATGTCCATCTCAAAAAAAATTAAATTGTATATTACTACTCTATAAAGACCTTAATCCTACATTGATGGTATTTTATAAATAGTTAAATACCCAATATTCAACTATTTTTTTCTAATCCAATCTTACTTAAAACTTGTTTAAACTCTTATTAACTTAAATATCGAAATCTCTTGCAAGTACTTTCACCACCGTTCAAGTAAGGATGTTGAAATTTTCTGTCATCCCTATGAACAAGTCGAAGCTCACCTAAAGACACTTGAACTATACGTCTGAGTCTAAATTTACTCTGATTTTAGATAATACCTCAGAACAATATTAAAACTTTAAATTTAGAATTTAAAATTTATGATTTAAAATTAGCGATGATAACAAAAAATGAAGTTGTTGTGATATCGAGAGTGACATTAATAGAAAAAAAAATGAAATGAGGGATTGTGAACAAAAATCATAAATAAATTCCACAAAAAGTTTAACTGAAATTGGATACCAAAAGTAGGTTTGCTAATTTGACTTATCTAATAAATATAAATTGTAATTGCATATGTTAATTTTTTATAGTAATTATATTACATTTATATTAAAAATTAGTCACCAAATTAATTATACATATAAAATATATATTAGATAAGTACATGATAATTAATTTTGTGGATATTTTTTATGTTATACGTAATATTTTTATTTTATGAAATATATATAGGACAACTTTTTAATTTCTTAAATTTTTTTTTTTTAAGTAGATACTCTAATATGGATTCCTATATAGCTTATCTCACATCCTCAAGATTTCAGAAGAAATAATAATAATCCATTATATATGATGATGTTGTGATCTGTTGTTTGTTTGTTTTATGAGATCTAACTACCCAACAACCTCTTTTGAGCCAAATTAACCACCCAACAACTTGTGAATAAGAAAGGGACCCCACTTTCTATTTATTTTATGAACATTGATACACATGCGGTCCCTCACTTCCCCAACTTCAACATGCATCATCACAACATATTCATATGCTCCATCTCTACATATGACAAACCACCATTTTTTATTTTATTTTTGGTTTAATTATTCTGTTGCTCTCTATAGTTTTATGAAATTTTCAATTAAGTTCTTATACTTTTTTTCTTTTTAATTGGTCCATGCACCAATTTTTTTTTCAATTAAGTCCCTCTTAACAGTAATTGGCTTAATTTTATAGAGACCCAACTAAAAAAAAAGAATTGATACAGGGATCTAAATAAAAGAAAAAAAAGTATAGGAACCCAATTAAAAAAATATTTTGGTGGAAGGACTCAACTAAAAGAAAAAAAAAGTATAGGGACCCAATTAAAAATTTTGCGAAATTATAGGAACCAGTAGAATAATTAAATCTTTATTTTTTGAATAATTCATTTGTGTTTTTTAAATGTTTTCCACTCCATTTGATTTGAACGGAACGAGCTAGAATGTATTTAATTAATTTGTATTTTTATTTTTAATATTTTTAAATTTTATAGTGAAAAAAACACTACTTTAAGAATTTGATTGAGAATTAATTATTGGATCATCAGTTTGGTTTAAGATAAAAACTGATCAATAATAAATCAGTCAAAAACTAAAAAAATCGACTAAGTAATCAGTTAATTTTTTAGCGATTAACCGATTTAAAATAATAAAATACTAAAAGATTAATTTTTTAAAAAATTATATATTTTATACATAAATATATTATTTTATTATATTCGATTCAATTATTGAATTTCAATTGAAATTTAAACTTTTGAACCACTAATTGTACTAGTTCGACCACTGGTTCGATTTTTAAAATCTTGAGAAAAAGAGAAACAGTAAAAAAAAATATAATCATGTTATCTATTTTCATTTTTTTTCAAAAAAATATTGAAAATAAAAATAAAAAATACAAATACAAACCAAATACACCATTAATATTTGTATATCCAATAAATATTATTAAGCTTATTTGACAATAAATAAATAAATGAATGAAGAGGAAGAAGTTATTTTTCTAATATCTAATTATTCATTTAATTTATTTTTTGCTACTAATTAAAAAATATGTTGAAAGAGACTTTTATTTCCATTGCTAGCTACTCTTCACTTAAAACGTCAAATAGACAAAATCTAATAAATATTTGATATAATTAATTTAGATAAAATAAATATTAAAATCATGTATTCTTTTTTTTTTTCCCCCTTAAGTTGACTACTTTTCAATGTGGTTTGTGACCTTTAGCTTTCAAATCTCACATATACTTTCAAATATTATATCATTTTAATATTTTATTATTTCAACATTCTTTTAACTAAAACTCGAATGCAGCAAATGTCACCGTTACTAATGTTTTTTTATTATCATTATTTCGTTTTTGTGTGAAAAATCGTAAATGTATATAGTAGTAATATAATAATATATTACTAATCAACCCAATTAAATTAAGCAAACTAAACAAGTTAATTTAAATGCTTTAAACAAACCAAAGGACACAAATGTAACCTATATATATATATATATATATATATATGTTACCGAATAACAAAAATCTCCAAGAACAAAAAAAATATCTATCAATAAATCGATCAATTACCATATTTATATATATTTATATATGTTTTACACATTTTTTCTTAATGAAATCCGTCATATAGAACAATAATCAAACCTATCATTTCATAATAATCAAACTTTTTCATAAATATTTAATATTTTTTTATACGGTGACTAATTGATTGTTGATTTTTTCAATTTATATAATATATAATATAGTTGATCTAATAATAATTTAATTTTTGCGAAAACTCACGTACAGTTGTTTTTATGTAAAAGTAAAACTAATAATTAAAAATTGCTAGATAATAATTTAATTAAATTTGTCAAATCATCTAACAATTATCAAATATTAATTTCACATAAAGATAACTGTATGTAAATTTTTACGTTTAATTTTTGCCTTTTGTAATACTTTTAAAATAATAAATTTATTCAAACAATTTCATATCTATAGAATTTTCACAATAACAATACACATCAAATAATAATAATAAGAGTAAAGTATATTTTTTGTTCCTAAAATTTGATAAAAGTTTCAAAAATACTCCTAAATTTTATTTTGTTTCAATTTTGTCCCAAAAGTTTTCGATTTGCATCAAATATACCCCTAACAGCTAATTTTTCAAAAAATTTAAAACCGATTCAACAACAATTTCATAAGAACAACCCCTCAACACAAACAAATCAAGCATTATTTTCATGAATTATTATTAGACTAATCTTAAATTTTTTAAAAATTTAGTCGTCGAGGATATATTTGATACAAATCGAAAACTTTTAAGACAAAATTAAAACAAAATAAAACTTATGGGTATTTTTAAAATTTTTACCAAATTTTAAGAATAAAAATATACTTTACCCTAATAATAATAATAATAATAATAATAATAATAATAAGTGAAAATTTAAATACAGTCAATTTCATATAAAATTAATAATTAAAAATTATTAAATAAATATTTAATTAAATTATTTAATTATTTTTAAATATCAATTTCACATAAAATTTGACTGTACTTGAATTTTCATCGTAATAATAATATAAGAAGCATGAATAGAAGTGGGGATGACTAGATTTGTCTCCCCACAGCATTTGTTCAAAGTGTGGTGTGGAAGAAAAGGATATTCCATGTTGAAGCAAATGGTATTCACAAAAAGGGGTGTGATTCATTTGGCTTCTTTTCAGAAAGTTCTTGAAAATAGGATATAATTAAAAGAAAAAAGAAGGAGATAATATATAATTATTGGTCAAAGCTGAGAGAGAGGAAAGGGACCAAAGATAGATATGAATAAGTCAGTCAAGCAACCGACGAAAACAAAGAAAGAATCCTTCAACCGAAAGCAAACCACCTAACGACCAACCAACTGCCTACAACGTTATTTAACATTAAATCATTTTTATTTTAAAAAAAAAATAACAAATATTATTATCCGCGTCCATTACACTTACAATTAAAAATAATAATAATAATAATAAAAGATTTTATAAAAGATACTAATAAAATATTATTTTAATCCAGTTCGTAAACCATTTAAAAAAAAAAAAAAAAACTTTGTCTCATATATCCAAACAACCTAATTAACCGTGTAAATGCATTTTAAACTAATTAAAAATACAAAAAAAAAATTATTTTTTAAAATGTGAGACATCTAACATCTAAATCTTTATGAGAAATCAATTTGTCTTTATATATCTTAGATAGAAAAACTTAAATGTCTTATATTTTAAAAAATTATAAATATTTTTATATTTTTAATTAGTTAGAAATTTATGTGTTTTTGAATTAAAAATTAGTGATTTATCTATCATTTTTTCTTGAGTTTAATAAAGGTTTAATTACTCTATTGGTCCCTATAGTTTCGTGAAATTTTCAATTAGATCCCTATACCTTTTTTTTAATTAGGTTCTTGCACCAAATTTTTTTTTTTCAATTAAATCCCTCTTAGTAGTAATTGGCTTAATTTTATAGGGATCCAACTAAAAAAAAAGAATTGGTACAGGGACCTAAATAAAAGGAAAAAAAAGTGTAAGGAACCAATTAAAAAAATTTTGATGCAAGGACTCAATTAAAAGAAAAAAAAGTATAGGAACCTAATTGAAAATTTTACAAAACTATAGGGACCAACAGAGTAATTAAACCTTTAATAAAATATAGCTGCATACTATCAATTATCGTGAATAAAAAAATATATTTAATATTATATTATATATATACATATATATATGTTATAAGGAAAAATTAAATAATTTAACATAATTTTAGAAAAACTATTTTATTTATGAACATCCAAATATACGTTTTTGTAGTGCAATACAAGTGTACATCAGTATATATACATACACACCTCAGCATATCACACTAAAATTTATGAATTACGTACCTTTCTATAAATTTATCCAAACTTTTTAACCAACACTTACCTTATTATTAACTAATTGTATGTCTTTTGTCTCTTCCATTTGTTCATGGTTTTGGTCATTTATTATAACTTGCAACTCTATAAAAGAAGACAATTGTCTTAATCAAAAATGAAGTAATTAACAATATCCTAATTAATTAATTAAGTTGTATAGCCCATAACAAACTTTAATTCTTAATATCAAGATATATATATATATATGTTCATAGTCACGTCAAAGATTGAATTTCTAGACAAATCTAGCTATGATAACAATAATCTAATAACGAAATCTTGTCACACGAACCAAGATCTTCCCTAACCTTTAGGTTTAGATCGTTCATTTGCAATAAAAAGAAAAATAACTGATTCTTTTAGGTTTAATTACGCCGTTGGTTTCTATAATTTCGTGAAATTTTTAATTAGGTCTTTATACTTTTTTTTTTTTTAATCGGGTCATTGTACCAATTTTTTTTTTCAATTAAGTCCCTCTTAGTAGTAATTGTCTTAATTTTATAGGGACCCAATAAAAAAAAATTGGTACAGGAACCTAAATAAAAGAAAAAAAAGTGTAAAGACCCAATTAAAAAAAAATTTGGTGCAAGGACTCAATTAAAAAAATATATATAGAGAGACCTAATTGAAAATTTTACAAAACTATAAAAACCAGTAGAATAATTAAACTTTTTTTTATTTATACAAATTTAAAATACTGATAAATTTAGTCATAAATGAATAAAATAAATTTTGTAAAATGTAAATATTTTTATTTACAAAAATTTAAAATATTGGCAAATTTATCTATAAATGAAACCAAAATTTGAATATTTTTGTTAAACAAAAACTACAATTTTAATCGATACAAAATTAATTGGTTCATTTATGTAATTTATCAGGCATTTTAAACTTTTATGAATAAAATAATGATAATATAATCTTTTGTACACCATATGTTTTTTACAAATAAAAAAAAATTGTTTCACAAGCTTTTAGAAGCTCCGATGGGACAACTCGGCTTTTATTTTTAGGGATTATCGGGTATTTTATGTGATTAATTATAAACAAATCATACACGCCTTTGTTTTTATGTGACAATGCTACATTGATAACTACTCTCAAATTTTCTAAAGTATGAGAGACGTGTATTTTCTAAATCTCTGCATAAAAAAAATGGATTTTATACATACATACATATATATAATATTATGAGTAAAGTATCGTTTTTGTCCCTAACGTTTGGAGTAAATTCTATTTGTGTCCCTAACGTTTAAATCGTCCTATTTGTATCCTTAACGTTTGTAAAAGTGATTCAATGTTATCCTGTCGTCAATTACACATCATGAACGTTTTAGTTTGAGTTTTAAAAATTTCTTCTTGAAGTTAGAATACAAATGTCTGGAATAGAATCGATGATCCACTCCGAAAAATAGCTCATCAAAAGTTAAAACTAATTCCTATAACATTTATATAATTCACTTTTCTATGGACATAATTGAATCTAAACAGAAATAATGGGTATAATATTAAAATCGAACACATTCAAGTGAGATCTAATTGAAAATGAATACATTCAAGTGAGAATAATTGAAAAATATAATCTGATTTGTTAGTATAATTGATAGTAGGATAACATTGAATCACTTTTATAAACGTTAAGGATACAAATAGGACGATTTAAACGTTAGGGACACAAATAGGACTTATCCCAAACGTTGAGGACAAAAACAATACTTTACTCTAATATTATTTATACATTAAAATTAATCATCCAATCAATTATCATATACGTATTGTTTAATTAATTTTTTAATATATATTTTACATTATATAATTAATTTTAGTATATATTTCACATAATTATATATATAATTATTATTAATAAAAAATTTTAAATTTTTTGTTTTAATAAAAATATAATAACTTGGAAACTTAAATTTTATATTTTGATATAAAAATTATTTTAACTGATAATCTGAATATATGTTATTAAGATATATATTAGCAAAATTTAATATTTTATTAATAAATAAAGTATTTATTAATAAAATGCAATAATGCACCTAGAAGGATGCATGAAAGGACGATAAAAACTAAAAAGTCAGCAAAATAAAATAAAATCGAAGTTTTTTTTTATTTTTTTAAATCCTGATAGTGTATGTTAAAATTCAGTTATTTATATAAAATATAAAATATATATTAAAAATAAATTAAATAATATAAATATATGTTGGTTGACTTTTTATGTATCTAACATTAATTTTTACTTGTATAGTTAGTTAGAGCAACTCTAATGAAATTAATTTTAGGTATCATTTTTTATATCTACAGTAATTGAAATTATTTAAAATTAAAATTTATATTAGATACCATCTTTAAAATGATACTAGTATTAATAAGAATATACCGGATCATTTAAAAAAAATTAAATAAAATATTATCATTTGTATAATTTATTAAATAAATATTGTAACGTTATTGTAATGTTATTATTGAAATAAGACTAAATATTATGACGATAAATTTCACATTAAATTTTAAATCAAATTTTATGATATATAATCTCACAAATACTTATGTGATATTTTATAAAATTTAAAATAAAATAAATTAAAATTAAGAGTCTACCGCTAGTCAACGAATTGCGACAAGCGAGATTCGAACCTTCGACACTTATTTAAGTGGATAAGTGAGCTGAACACTCAACCAACCCATTGGATATGCTCTTAATAACAGCTAAGAATATTGAAATTTTGAAGAATGAAGAAGCTATGTTTTGGCGACAATAGCGGCAAAAAACTTGGGGCAAAGGGCAATGTTGGAGGTACCTTTTCTTAAAACATGTATACTACGTTCACAACATACACGAGGTTTTGTTGGTCAAGATCAAGAAACATAGAACATGCAAGTCAAATTAACAACATTATCTCTTCGGTGGTCAACTATTTGAAATTGAAAGTACGTAGATCTGCACAATAATTCACTTCAAATTATCATCGCCATATGGGTTCAAAGATAAAATCTAGAGTAATTTAGATTAATGGAATGATTGGAATCTAAAATTACATAAATATTCTGATTAGAGTTCAGTTATCGAATCAATTAAATTCGATTTGTATATATACATCTAAATTGATGTTAGTGTTGCAAGTGTGAGGAGTGTTGAAATTAGTCCCATATCAAAGAAAATAAGGAAGAGTAAGGAGTTTATAAGATGAGAGACCCATTAACTTGACATTTTAAAGTTTTGAGTTGGATGTGATGTCTTCTCATTTTAAATTAAGTCAATTGATTTAATAATATAGAAAAAAAAAGTGTTTTAATTTTAGGAATTGAGAATTATTAAACTAAATTATCCAAAAATTTATTTAACTATATGTTACGATGTTTACAATAAAAATTAATTATTTATATCAAATATATATTAGTTATACGTAAAATAATATGTGCATATATATATAACAATGTATATTAATTAATTTTTGGTGTATATATAATATTTTTTAAATACATTATTACATGGAGGTCACCGAAAGCATTCACCTAATAATGCAGAATGATCTCATATTTATATTTATAATTAATATCAAATTTTATAAACAATACAATTCATAAAGTTTAACTACATTTATATATATTTATAGTCAAATTTTATAATTTATAATTCATTTATAAAAAAGACCATGTGCACATAAAAAATAATTTATTATGTATTAATATTTGTGTATAAACATACATATATTTAACTGATTTTTAATATATATTTTTATAATTTAATACATATAAAATTCGATATATCTAAATACAACGTTTTAAATTTTCAAGTACTTTGAAAATTGGTAAATATTCGTATGGAGTTATTTTTGTATAAAATTAATAATTAAAAATTATTAAATAATAATTTAATCAAATATATTAAACTATCTAACTTTTAACTTTTTGACTTAAAATTTTGGTAAATATAATAAGTTTTGAACGTATCTAATTTCAAAAAGTAACTAAATAACTTGAGATAGAGAATATTCTCTTCCATAAAGTTTAAATATTCTAAACACTTCAAATAATGTTTTACATAAATTTAAAAAATTATTGAAAGGAATTAAATTACAAACTTGGCCATTGTGTTAGTGGAATTATCCAACGGCATCCGATAGGAGACGAAAATAGTAACTTTAACTTTTTAATTCATTCAAAACATTTTTAGTAATTCTTTTAAAAATATAAAAAGTTAAATTTTCTATAATTTTTATATTAATTTAATAAAAAGTGCCCTAAGAAGATCAAAATTAATCATTGCTCTTCTTTAATTACATATTCTTTTATCTGATAGACACCAAAAAATATTCTTTTATCCGATCTTAAGTTAATTATTTTATTGTTCCCTTTATGAGTTGTTCAGGTATGGTGCTACACATTTATTAGATTTGACAGAATGATATATAGATATTTGATTTTTGTTTATGGAAATATTTTTAAATTAGAAGAAAGTTCAATTTTAAGCAGATTTTTTAATATATTATTTTTTTCTGTAAATCTAAAAATTTTATAGTTATAGAGTTGTCTTTATTTTATTTTTTAAGATTTTTTGAAAATATATTTTCGATTTACTTTCAGTTTATTGTTTAATATAAAAAATATTTAATTTTTTAGATTTAAATTTAATTTATCTCTGTTATCTATAAATGTTGTACGACTTTATTATGAATGAAACAATTTTCTTGATAAAAAAAACTTAATGCAAAATATAATTACTAGTAATAAGTAGATAAACAACATACCAAATATAATTTAATTTCCATATATCAATATTGTACATGATTTTACGTAGAATATTATCACATTGATAAAAATAATTAATATTTAAATTTGAAATTTAAAATAAATTATCCAAACATATGAATCTATATATATAAAAAAGATCAAATATTTATATTGTACCGAAGAAATTTTAGATCGATTATTTTATTTCTTAAAAAAATTTATTATTCTAAAAGTCTTAAAAAATATTTTTGTTAGATAAGTTGATTCCTGCATTACTTTAAATAAAATTTTTAACATGTGTATTGGATAAATAAATTTTTAGTTTAGAAAAAATTCAACTCTAAGAAAATAAAGACAATTAAATAGTACATTCAAAATGACAACAAATATAAGGTGAAAACTCATGTTAGTTTAGTATTGTTAAATAATAATTTAGTTAAATATATTAAATTATCAATTACAAATATAACGTTGTAGAAAATTTTAATGTTAAAATTCTAAATTTTAAATCTTAAATTTTGAATTCTAAATCATAAATTTTAAATGCTAAAACTTTGAAATTAATTTCTAAATCATAAAATTTAAATTTTAAATATAAGTCATTAATATAAAATATAATATTAAAATTTATTTAGTTAACAAAAAACACAATACTTCTTTTTTAATAAAAATATTTAAAAATAAATTTAAATTATTTAATAATTTTTAACTATAAAATTCACATAAGCGAGTTTTACCAAAATATAAACCAACGAGCTATAATTCAAATGACATAGTCTCTTCATACTCATTTATAGGTCGCGAATTCGAGTTTCTCTAACTTTACTTAAAAAAAAAAGAATAAATTACCATTTATACCCATGAAAGATATAGACCTGGACAAATATATTCATATAAGAATAAAACGACAATTGTAACTACGGGCCTCTATGTGCTAAGAATACTTGGACGTTGGTTACGCAATTAGTCCGTTAAGGTACTCTTGGTACACAGAAACTATTTTCCGTGATTACAATTGTCGTTTTATTTTTATATGAATATATTTGTAGCGTCTATATCTTTCATGGGTACAAATAGTAATTTATTCTAAAAAAAAAGAGATAATACTCAATTTAGTCCCTGAACTTACACGCGAGTCTCAATTTAGTCCTTAAAGTTTCAATTGCCTCTATTTAGTCCCCAAACTTTATGAACATAACTCATGTTAGTCCTTGAAACAATTTTTAACATACAAACGTTAACGGAACACTGTCGTGACAATCGGATGCCACACTAAACTTTGTCAAATGATGACGTTTTCGTTTTGGCACTCAAATAACCTAAAAACAACATCCTAAATGGTGTTTATTAAAATTTTACCTAACAAAATAAGTAATACAATGTCGTTTTTGAGCTATTTAAATGTCAAAACCAAAACTGCATCATTTTACAAGTTTTAATGTGACATGTGATAGTCTACAACAGCGCTCTATTAACGTTTTTATACTAAAAATGGTCTCGGGGACTAATATGAGGCACGTTTATAAACTTCGAGGACTAAATAGAGGCAATTGAAACCTCATGGACTAAATTGAAACTCGCGTGTAAGTTCAGGGACCAAATTGAGTATTATCTCAAAAAAAATATAATCTGTCCGGTGCAATTATTTTTGGATATTTCCAAAATAAGAAATAAAATAAAGAAGGAAAAAGGCGATATGAATTGGTTAAAAAGGGATTTGAATATTTGGAATAAAAAAACAAAAAAGAAAGAGAAAGGTTGGAGAATTTGTCGGTCGAGAATGGAGGGGGAAGAGAGGGACCGTACAGAGTGGGGCCCACAGGTAGAGAATAAGGATGAGAGGAGCACGTGGGACTTACGTGGCAAACTGCCATAACCGACAATAACCGTGACTATGTCCTTTCCTATTTTCTTCTCTATTCATTCCTCCACTTCCGTGTTGCTCTCTCTCTCACTTTCTCCAAATTCAACATTTTTCTATTGTAGAAACTCATATGCGGTCGACTTCACGTGAAGTTGATATTTAAAAGTTGTTAAATAATTTAACTAAATTTTTATCGATTTATATATTTTAAAATTAAAAATTAGAAATTTATTTATATTTTTCTATTATTTTTAAAAGAGTTTTGTTTTTATGAGAGAGATCCTAATTCCTAACCGATGGATAACGCAAATTCCAAACCCTTTCTACCAACTCAAAAAAATGGAGTTGGTATGAGGCGGGAAAAATAAGGATATAGTGTGGTACCTTTCAATGTAATTAAAGTAGGTATGGATTAATTAATAATAATATATTTAATAATACTAATACACTATAGACTATGTTCATGACTCATGAGTGTTGGATAGTCAATAATAAAAATTACTAAAATGATGGAAAGTCACAACTAAAAAAAATGAGAATTAAAAAAAAAAAATTGATATGGTGCAGTATAAATTTGACCAAATCAAAAGATACCTTGACTAAGCTTTAATTTGTGCATGTTCATTTTGGTTCCATTAGCAGGAATCATGCCGACACCACCTCCTTACTAATTTTTAAAAATATTTATCTTTTTATATAAAAAAATATTAAAAAATTATTAAAATTTATAATTTTTATTATTATTTAATTATTAATTTAATTTATTTAATTTTATAATTTAATAATATATTTTATTTCATATGTTTAAATATTAATAACTGATTAATAATAAAAATAATAAATTTTAATATTTTTTATATATTATCTATATACAATATTATTTTTATTAAAATTAAATTTTTTTAATAAAATATATATAAAAGAAAATTGATTGACCTATGAATACGCGTCCCTTTCTTGGAACTTTCTTACTGTAAGTTACCCGTGGCTATCAATAGAAACAACTAACTAATTTTATTTTAGGGTTTTACTAATCAATGTTGCAATGGTTTTATACAATAGTAATAATAATAATTAATTAGTAATAAGGATATTAAGCCAAGTGTTATGTGATGATTTGTTTGTCGAAAATACTCTTTCTATGTAAAGAATCACCCAGCCACTAAATATATACATATGTATTATTTCATATATTTTTTAATTTATATTATTTTTTATTTTAATATATATTTTATATAAATAATTAATTTTTAGTATACACATATATTGTATGGTTTCTTTAATTTAGACAATTTGTAAATTGTAAAACATGCCATACTCTTTATGGCAGCTAATCTCATAAAAATAAAATTATTTATAAAAAGTAAAATGAACATATATATATATATATATATATATTTTTTTTTTCCACAGTATTTTCCAATCCGACAGGTCAAAGACTAATTTGTCGCTGCTGACCAATGGGTTGCTGCATGCACAAGGTGGGATTCGAACCGCCGACACTTGCTTAAGCGGACAAGTGAACTGACTACTCGACTAACCCAAGTTGGTTAAAAACTTTTAAATATATGAGTGCTTCTTAAAAAAGAAAAAAAAAACCTAAACTTTTTTTTTTTTTTGTGTGATGATGGCCCAAATAATAACTTCCAATAGCAACTACTACTGAAAAAAAAATCTTATATCATGTAATTAAATTGAGGGTAAATTGTGAAAATTGAGAAAATGATGAACGTTATATGAAGGTTATGAACTAAGCGCAGTTTCTTGATGAACAAGAAACTTGAGACTAAGAATTAGAGAAAGCAGAGAAGCTAAGAGAGAAATGTGAAACACTCATATTGAATAAATACACATGAAGTGGTGTTACTCTCTTATATATACTTCCACACAAATACATTTAGTCTTATCCAATCACCTAAACTTATAATTGCCTAACAAAACCTAAAAATAGGTAAATCTTCTTTCACCACCCTCAGACTGCTGGAGACAGTTTACAAATGCGTTTAGTTTGCATTTTTATTTTCTGTTTTTATTTTTGGTATTTTTGAATTTTAAAAAAGAAAACATGAAAACAAAAAATAAAAACAGAAGATATAATTTCATTGTTTTTATTACTTTTATTTTTTCTTATAAAATTTAAAAATAAAAAATATTAAAAATAAAAATATAAACCAAACGCACCCTAATTTGCTCAAATATTTGATAAAGATTACTAGAGAAAAAGGTTTTGTAAGAAGATTAACAATGAGATCATAAACTAATATGTGAACAACATATAGTTCATGCTTGTTGATTTTATCACAAATGTTATATATGAAGATGGCAAAATATTTGTTCTTGTTGACAATATGAGAGATTACCACCATTTATCACAATATATCATTGGTGGAATTTTTTTAATAATTTTCAATTTTTTAAACACTTTCTAAATTTAAGAAATTTGAATTTTAACATTCAATAACAAATTTTATTGATTTGGATCTCAAATATACAAATCCTAATCCTGAATTCTTATTTTACAATTCGAGTCTAACATTCATATATTTTGTATCCTCAACATAAAAAATAGAATTATTAAAAAAGGTGATTGGATAAATACCTAATATGCCATATTAAACACATTATTAATAGAAACAATCAATTAAATTAGCGACAGTTATATCGATATTTATCGAAAATAATTGTAAAATACTTCTTTAACACTTTAAAAAATGACGTTTCATCAAATATTGATGAATCTTTTAGCGACGGTTTTAAACCGTCACAAAATGTCGCGTGTTGTATAATGCAAGAGATAACAACAGGTGAATTTTATCAAAAAAAAAAATTTATAAAAATTTTGTATTCATTTCTTTAATTCGAGAATTCTTTTACAAACTCAATTTTTAGGTACCAAAACAAGTATTAACCCATTTTTCACCATAACAGAAAGTGATGCATCCTAGGACCACTTTTTAAATTTGGTTTTTGGGTTTGGAGTAATTAAACATTGATGAATTAATTTATATATGAAGTATAAACAAATGAATGTGAAGCATGTTATGTATTTCTTTAGACAAATGCATATGTGCCATGAGAGATATCATAAATGGTAATAAATACCTATGAACCATTGTTGATTGAGGTTGAGGTTTCACGAATTATTGTATATATTATATTTAAAATAAGGGATAAGTGCGTTCAAAGAAAGAAAAAATAGTCAATGACTTATAACGCAAATAGCATAGTCTCTTCATACTCAATTAAGAGGTTGCGGGTTCAAGTATTTTATCTTAGATAATAATAAAAAAAAAGTACATTTTCTATTTTCCTTTTCAGATATAGTTTTTTTAAATACAATAATTGATGTTATTTTTTTGGATGATTTAGTATATATATATATATATATATATATATATTTTTTTTTTACCAAAGATAGGAGACTCGAACCCGCAACCTCTTAATTGAGTATGGGGAGACTATGCCATTTAAGCTATTACTCATTGGCGATGATTTAGTATAGTTGTCTATAAAAGTTGTTGAATATGATTATTATTACATAATAATTAATTTTATTCGTGTAAAGAAAAATATTGGAGAGAGATCCAATACAATAATAAATAAATTATGAGAGAAAATGAAAGAGTAATTTTTTTTATAACAATATCTAATTAATGAGAAAATGAAAGAGTAGTATAATAATTAACATCACCAAATAATTATAAATACAATAATATGTTGTGTCAATTTATCTGCTTAATAATATCCAATACAACAAGTCAAAGGACCATGCTATATCTCTTTAATAATATTTTTTTCCTACTAATAATTGTCAAAATAAGACGGAGAAAATAAGGGAAATTAAAGATGAATGGATTAAGAAAAAAAAAAGAATATATAGAAAATAAAATTCAATTTCGATATATTAATCATATAAAAGTTGTATATGATTATTTAATTAAATTTATATATTTAATTTATTTTTTAAATAATAAATTTTACATTTAATTAGTTTTACTAATGTAATAGTATAGGATTAAGTGTTAGTTTGAATTAATTAATTTAAATGAAAAACGTATTTTTTTATCAAAAATAAAATATTTTTATTAAGTTTTAAATATATTTAGATATATATTTTTTAATATTTTATTAAAAAAGAAAATTATTTGTATTTTTTAAAATAAATAATACCTTACTTTAAAAAAATAAAAATAAAATCTATTTTAAAAATATTTATCTAAATATAAAATAATTTTTATTTATTAAAGATAAATCTAAACTGATCTAAATATTTGTATAATACTATGATCTTTTTATATTAAATTTTAAATAAATAATTAAAATGGTATATAAAAAAATTGAATTTGCTTCGATAGGGTTAGCCGACATGGATAAATAGATTATGATTCATGGATTGAATTGAAGACTTTCAAATCAAAGCTTTTTATTAATTTTGAAGTTTGAAGATACTCTCTTTCGTCATTATGATTATGACATCACAAAAAATTTGGCAACACGTTTTCGCATTCTCACCCTTATCCATCTAACCTTCTTCATGCTTCTCTACATGCTTCTCCCTTTCTCTCTTTTGTTTTCTTCTTTTTTTCGGTGATTATTATATTACTATTCTTCTATCATCTTTTCTACATATAATATCTTCTTATATGTAAATAATATTTAATAATTATTAGATAATAATTTAATTAAATTAGGTAGAAATAATGTTTTATGTAAAATTAATATTTAGGAGTCGTTAAATAATTTAATATATTTGATTAAATTGTTATTTAACAATTTATAATTATTAACTTTACGTAAAATTAACTGTATCTGAATTTTTATTATTAAATTATCTATACTTTTTATATTATCCAATAATCCATACCCAATCCAAAAAGATATGTCCATTTATGTAGACGTTTAACCTAATTTTTAGTTAGTAAAAAAATTACAATCAAATTATTCTTCTTTTAAATTCGACCGTAATAAACAGCAAATTATTATATATATAATATAATTTCTATTGATATTAAAATAACTTTAAATATTATAATTTTTTTTAATTAATTTATATAATGAACAATCGTTGAATTGATGAAATTTTTTACGTATAACAATTAATTAGTCAGAGGTAATTATACATTATTATTATTATTATTAATGACATAATAATATACAATTAGTCAACGTAACGACAAAGTATATACTATTTCAATTCATTATCAAGATAAAACTTTTATCCTTATATATAACTTCTCCACAAATTAAAAAAAAAAAAGTAAAAATTTAGGTATAGTCGACTTTATGTAAAGTTGATAGTTAAGAACCGTTAAATAAAAATTTAGTCAAATCAGTTAAATCATCTAACGGCTTTCAATTATTAACTTCACGTGAAGTCGACTGCACCTGAGTTTCCACTATTAAAAAAATGGTAAAAGTTTGGATATCGACTTTTTTTTTTTTTTTTTTATAAAAATGGTCATCATTATGATATTATTATATTATTGTTATCCATAATAGATTCGTCACTTTTTGATTTGCGGATGCAGATACTAGAAGTGAACCAAGATATATATTGTTTAAGTTGGTAGATAAAATTTAATTAATAATTAAGTTGCGATATATATATATATATAATTAAGCAGTAGTATATCTTGTCATCACTGTTAAGGAAGATCTCCAACTTTTTAAAATATATGTTCACACTTAATTAGTTACCAGATTAGAATTATTCCTGCTTAATTAAGTTATAATCTACTTATAAATTCTTAATGAAAAAGTAATATGCCACGTGTAAAGAAATAATGTGCAAAAATAAAAACAACGTCAAAAATTAATTACTAAATTAATTATTATTATTATAAAAAATATTAAAATATTAAGAATATTAAATTATATATGTATACATAGTATTTTTTTAATAAAAAATTAGAAATATTATTACTTAAAAAGAAACACTAGCGAGCGTGCTATATATATAGTAGGTTTATTAGACATGCACTATATAATTTTAATAATATATCCATAAATGTTAATGTCATGGATTAACGGTGTGTATCGCATATTTAATTAACTTCATTAATTTTCTCTAATTAAATATTAAATTGCATGCGAGGTTGCTTTAATTTGGACTACGTGGGGATAGAAGGGATGCTTAGTTAAGATTAGACAATTAGAAGTGAGACATATATATTTAATTTTTTAAAAAATCGGAAAAGTATTAAATTAAAGAGTTTGGCGATTAATTAAACATTTATTTAATTATGGAACTAACACTTTTTAATTAAATAGTAATTAATGTTTCTTGGTATGTATGTATTGCTAATAGTAGTAGGTAGTAATATATAGTTTGGCTCCTTTCTCTTCACGTTTTAAATAAATAGAACTAACTATATGGCCTCTTAATTACATTAATTAATGTGTAAGCCTAATTATAAGTTTTTAGACGATACCTTACCTAATTGTATAACCATCAAGTAATAAGTATTGACATCATTCTTAACAGAATAATGTCTGTTAACTCCCAACATTGCTTCAATATTATTGGATATTATTATATATATTTTTTAACTAATTTGGATTATCAAGTACTCAATTCACTTATCAATTTAAATAAATATTAGAAGTTTAAATTTCGCCTTATTATTTATATATGTAGTCATCTACTAATTAGCAACAAATTTTACAACCAATTAGTAATTTAATTAGTGATGGATTTAACTAATTTATTTAGTGGCGCTTATTTAAAATCGGTTGCTAATTCATAACTACTGAAATTGGTCACTAATTTAGCAACCAAAGTTTTAGTAACCAATCATATCCGTTGCTAAAAATTAGGGATCGATTTTTACTATTTTAATAATTTCTTGTAATAATTTTTTGACGTGCCAAAATGAGATATGACGTACAAAACTTAAAAGATATATTTTTTTTATGTTGAACTAGTTATTAATTATTAGGGTTACATTAAGTACTTGATAATAAGCTTAATTATATAATTATATCATGCTTTAAAAATTTAATTTTATATACATTAATGCGCATGAGATATTGCATCAAATATTCCATTTAAAATTGACTATAAATGAAATATAATAAGTTGCGACGGTGTTTTATATTGTTGACGTAAATATTTAATTTTTAATATAAGGTAATTAAAAACTTAAGTTATATCTTATGTTAGTAAATATATAATAATAAATTTAAAAGGTGCATATTAGAAGTCATTTTTGGTATGCATAAATTACGGCGTGGTGGTTTCTTTTGAAAACGAAACAAAGATTATATTTTCTTGTTTTGCAAGAATTTGACCGATCAAACATAGAATCGGATGGGAAATGGGACCAAAATCCAGAGCCTTCATAATTCATGGTCTCTATATAGTAGTTGAAATAATGAAATTAATAAGCTATAATATGTATATATATATTATTAAAATAAAATTAATATAATATATTTTGAATATTTAAATTATTAATATTCATTTGACTAATTTTTATATTTTTTCTTTTTGTAATTACACTTCAACACCTAAAAAATTTTTATATTCTATTTCTACATAGTTAGAGCTTATTCGAGTTACATAAAATATATATATTTATTTTGGATATTCAAATAATACTACTAAATTTATCGTCCGTTAAATTAGTAAGATAATATTAATACAGAGAGTAAACGTTTAAATTGGTTTCATGAAGTTTTTGATTGTACATTTTGATTTTCAATAACATTTTATTATTCTAAAAATTTTCAAGAATTACTTTTGTGAAACAGA
This sequence comes from Arachis ipaensis, assembly GCF_059453495.1. Taxonomy (NCBI): domain Eukaryota; kingdom Viridiplantae; phylum Streptophyta; class Magnoliopsida; order Fabales; family Fabaceae; genus Arachis; species Arachis ipaensis. Next base: position 839,494 of record NC_142436.1, read on the forward strand.
TTATTTCTTTGTTGCTTTTAATCAAAATTTTTACCGTAAACATTCACATGTAGTTATCTTTCTGTAAAATTGATAGTTAAAAGTCATTAGATAATAATTTAATCGAACATGTCAATCATCTAATGATTTTCAATTAAAAACTTCACATAAATACAATTGCATGTGAGTTAATAAATAAGTTGATAACTATTTTGAGTTGATATAAATCTCAAAAAATATTATTATAAAATAAGTTAGTTCATATTTAAAATAATAAAGAGGCTAATCTATTAGACGAAAATAATCTTTTGAAAATATTTAAAAAATAAAAAAATTATTAGAAAATAAAATATCTAATCTAAGTTTTTTTAAGAATCAATTATATTTAAATGTTTACTCTAATATAAAAATAATCAAAATAACAAATAATACCTTATTATCATTTTAATTAGAAGCTTTTAAACTTTAGTTTCAAGAAAAGAAAATTGCTAAAAAAAACCCTAACTTTCTATTGTATAAACTTTCATCCAAGTCAAATAACAGAGTAGTCAAATTCTTACTAATAGTTTTATTTTATCCGACCCAAAAAAAAAGACTAAACAAAAATTTTAAGTGTAATTAATTTTACGTAAAATTGATATTTAAAATTTGTTAAATAATTTAATAAATTTGACTAAATTATCATCTAACGATTCCCAATTAACTTTACAAATAAATGACCATTTGTATCTATAAAAGATAAAAACGCTGACATATGTACCCACATTAAATCGAAACTAAACTTGTACCACGAAAAATGTCCTCTGTGTGACAAAAGTATCCTATTTTTTGAGGGTTGAAGTACCACGTAAGATACTTTATTGTCATATAAAGAATATCATACATGAGTACAAGTTTAGTTTCGATATAATGAGTACATATGTCAATATTTTTATTTTTTATAGATATAAAGAATCATTTATTATAACTTTACATAAAGTTAACCGTACTTAAATTTCTATCGTAAAAAAAATATAGAAATAGAAATAAAATTTGATGATATGGTGATGAAGTGGGTTTCCTCGTCAGATACAACAAAGCAAAGTAGTTGTAGTTTTCAAACCCACGTAGTGCCACGTGTTTCTTATTATGAATTGTTGTGTGCTTTAATTTGACGTATTAATTAATTTCCATTTCCATTGCACCATTTTTATTTTCTGCTCAACACGTTACCTTTGCCGCCAACCGAATCCAAACCCTTCCAATTCATTCATATTTCTCTTTCTCCAAATTTATAAATAAAAAATTGTAACTTTAATAACTATGTATGCATGTATGTTTATAGTTATTTTTACTGAAAATTATATATTTAAATATTAATTAATAATACGTATAATGTCACGTCTCATTATTCTCCCCTGCATCTTGCTTAGAAGCATTCTCTTTGTATGTGTCCATTTTGCTTAAATTTCAAGTGATGATTATGCATAATTCATAATTATTCTTTTCGTGATTATAATTCATAATTATTTGAAAACGCTCATATATTATTATTAATACTGGAGTAAAATATCATTTTTGTCTCCAACATTTGGGGTAAATTCTATTTGTGTCTCTAACGTTTAAATCGTCCTATTTGTATCCTTAACGTTTATAAAAGTGATTCAATGTTATCCTACTATCAATTATACTCAAATCAGATTATATTTTTCAATTATTCTCACTTGAATGTATTCATTCTCAATTAGGTCACATTTGAATGTGTTCGATTTTAATATTATACCTACTATTTGTGTTTAGATTCAATTATGTCCATAGAAAAATAAATTATGTAAATGTTTTAGGAATTAGTTTCAATATTTGATAAGCTATTTTTCGGAGTAGATCATCGATTCTATCCCAGATATTTGTATTCTAACTTCAAGAAGAGATTTTTAAAACTCACATTAACATTGAATCACTTTTACAAACGTTAGGGATACAAATAGGACAATTTAAATGTTAAAGACACAAATAGGATTTATCCAAAACGTTAGAGACAAAAACGATACTTTACTCTTAATACTATTATTAAAAAACCTCTATAATAAAAAGAAAAATAAGAATTGAATTCTAAATATTTTAATTATAATAATTTTAGCGTATGTTATTGAATAATAACATATAAAAAATTAGGGTTTAGAATTTATAATTTATGAATCAATTTTATAGAAAATTAAGAGAGAAAAATATAACTGCCAACTATCATAACCGAAATAGTTAATCACTAAAGTTAGTTAGCTGTTAAAGTGAAGAATTAGTTAATTTGAACCTATTATAAAATAGTATATATATATATATATATATAAAGCTTGTATCACAAGAAAATTAAGATTAATTCATTACTCTAAAGTTATTTAGAGCTGATTTTGTGAAACTTTAAAACTTTTGCTCATACCTTCTTCAAAAATTACATAGTTTTTACAATAATGATTTTTATTCAGATACGTGTTTCTTATAAGATTGTTAAAACTATATGTAACATTTTGTGCATATAAAATTTTAAATTAAGTTATTTTGGAGGAGTTGCATTCAATTAAGAGTGTTTGAATTTAAACCAATTTAACAAAATTGTTTATCCAACCCAATCCAATCAAAATAGCAATAATATGGACTTTATTGAATCTCATTTTAACAAACCACACAGTTCTGATTGTATTTCAGATCTACATTTTAAAATGGATTCAAGATTTTACTTAGAATATGTTTAATTTATTACATATACATGCATTATTATTACTTAATTAGCCTTTTTTTATGAATGTGAAGTGAGATTTGTTTATGTATTTCTTCTTTTGTTCTAGTAATTTAAAACTTCTCCTAATTATTTTTAATACTAATCTATTAAAATCGATTAAACCGATCGAATTTAAACCATAGTAATTTTTGAATCAAGTTAAAAATAAAATTAAACCAATTAATATTTACATTACAATAAATTATATATTTTAAAATGTCAAACTAATTGTTCTTTAAATAATCGATCTAGACTACACCACAAATATCTCTACATAGGTACATATTTTGACAATAGATATTATATCATGAAATTACTAATTCCAAAAATTTAAGCTGATAGAAGAGAGTAAAATTTATGGTTATATCTCTAACACACTCTCTCAAATAAGAATCTCTTTTGGGTTTATTTATTTTTTGCATAAGCTTTCTTTTCTCTTTAGCTGCGTTTATTTACACAGAAAGTACACTGAGACAGGGATATAGAAATACAAAATCGTGTTTGACAGATGAGACATAGACAGAGACAATGTGTCCAGAGACACTAAATTAGTGTATTTTGTGTCCATCCTGATAGGAAGGACACGAAGACACTAACAAGGGATACAACTTATTTTTCATTTTTTCTTTCATTATTTTTGTTAATTTTTCATAATTATATTTTTTATTATTATATTTTTCATCTCAAATTTTTTGAATGCAAAAAAATGAGAATAAATTAGATTTTCATAATTTGTTCTAATTTATCACCAAATAGAATATAAGAACACAAAATTTTATGTATCTGTCCATCAGGTCTTGTTCCTATTCTCAGTGTCTTATCCTGTCCTGTTCTTAGAAACAAACGCAGCCTTTTATTTGTCTTATGCTATTTTTTTTTTTTACTTTTGGGGTTCAGCAAGGATCGAACTCTAAATTTTTCGGACATAAAATTCTGATATCATATCATAAAATTATTCATTTCAAAAATTTAAACTAACAAAAAAAGACAACATTAATAGTTATATTTTTAACGAGATAAAACTTGAGAATTTGCATTGTCTCATTAACTAACCTTTAGCCTATATATATTTAATCAAAGTTAGATTCCTTGTCCATCTTTGTACTAGAATTAATCATCATGGCTCACATGATTCATTGAAAGTATTGTATAAGAGTGTTATGCAATACACAACATTCAACTAAAAGACAATAATGCATCACATGTGAAGATCCATCTATTTTCCTCTTGATTGATGAGCAGTGTGACTTGATTATTAATTAACATCATTTGTACAGATACATTAACCGATGAGATTATTATGCAAAATGTTAAGATCTCATCATATATGGAGAGAATATGATTCCTCTCATATGATGAAATTCTCATATAATTTTTATCATGTAATGATTTTTAGTTTAATTTCTTTTTACTAAATTTGGGTTTTATATACTTAATCCCACATTATATATTGATTAATTAACATTTTAAGGTAGCGTTTGGTGGAGAGACAGAGACTGAAAAGACTGAAACTGAGACTGAGAGACAGAGATTAAGAGATAGAAATTGAAACAAATCTCAGTATTTTGTTTGGTGTAAAGTGAGAGACAGAAATTGAAACAAGAATGAAATTCTAATTTAATTTGTACAAAGGGTAAAATTGGAATTAATTGAAATGAGGATATTTTAGGTATAAAATGTTATTAAAGTTTCAGTCATCTCTAAAAATTTTAGTCATCTGTGTCCCTATTTTTTGGAGGTACTGAAATACTGAAATTTTAGAGACAGAAACAGAAATTTTAGTACCAGTCTCTGAACCAACAAACATAATATTGAGTCTCAATCTCTCGGTACCTCAAAACAAACGCTACCTAAAATAACACATCAAGTATTAAGAATTCGAATTCCGTTTTGTGCATACAACAATTGATTAATCAATAATAAATCCTTAAATAGAACTTCGATTTATGACGGATATTAATCTTTATTCTGAACTAAAAAATACCGTAAAAAACTAAAAAATTAACATAAGAGAATTTATAGCCGAAAATCTAGATTATATTAATATACCAATATTTTTAAGCATAATGTGAAAAGGGTTATGAATATCTAATCTAGCTTTTAAACTAGAAAGTCTAAGATAAGAAGGAGAGAGAAATAATTAAGGGTGACTATCTAGCAAGTAGAAATTAAAGAAAAGTAGCAGTGTGTGTTGAAAAGAGGTGGCAAAGTTCACTCACTTTTCCTAATTATATTATTATTATTCCATATATTCAATAACAATTTATCCTATCCCCAAAAAAAAAAAGGAAATTAAAAAAATAAAAGTAAAGGGTTTTTTTTTGCATTGCATTGTTTAATGTTTATTATGATTCGGTCCCAAGAGAGGGAGAGTATATATTGGACTTTCTAACTACCATACCTAACCCTAAAATTTCACGGTTGAATATTTTGTGTGCTTATATATATATATAGCAGACCATGTGGGTTTATGGCTCTGTGGGAACCCACCTCGTGATTTCTGTTCTCTCTCTCATTCTTTGTCATTCCCACGTAGGCATGCAACTTCACACATTTTTTATATAAATTTAATTAGAGAATTATTTTTTTTAATTTACGTACACAAAAAAAAAAAATAATCAGTACATATATTAGTTATTTATATAAAATATATATCAAAAATAAATTAAATGACATATTTTTTTTATAAATATATAATACTTAGCTACTTGATTTGGTGATGATTGATTTTTTTGTACATAATATTTTTGTTAGTTAATATAAGTTATTTTTTAAATATTAGACCATTAATATTAAATTTAAAAAAATAATTTTATAATAATAAATAAGTTTAATTATTCTATCGGTCTTTATAGTTTTACTGAAATTTTAATTAAGTTTTTATATTTTTATTTTTTTAATTAAATTTCTATATCATATAAGATTTTAATTAAGTCTCTATCGTGATAATAAAATGTTAAAATTAACAGAATATTTTGTTAAACTACATGGAATATTCAGTCAAGTGTTAGACATATTCATTTTGTTTAACGGAATATTCTATTAATTCCAACGTTTATGTCACAGCAGAGACTTAATTACAAAATTTGTTTATAAAATTAGATGACACTACATTAATTACAGTACATATATGCTAATTAGATGCTAATATAATAAATTTATAAAATTAGATAAAATCAATCTCAAATTGAAGAAGACATTGAGGCATTGGACTCCCTTAATTTGAGGTTGATTTAATTTCATAAACATATCATGTTAGTAGGTAATTCAAATTATCAGGTGTGTATTATAATGTCACTTAACGTATCATATCAGTAAACTCTGATGCCATCAGCAATGAAAGTGATGGAAGAATTAATGTGACTAATTTAAATTCTTTAAAGGACAAATTTAATTAAAAAATATTTTTGAGGACTAATTTAAAGAACGAACGAATAATCTTTTAGAGATAAATTTAATCATTTACTCATTAAATACAATTAACAATGTAATATATATTTTATAAACAATTTTATCATTAATTATCAACTTTAGTTTTTTAATATATATATATATATATATATATATATATATATATGTATGAAAATTAACAAAAATAAAAATATATAATAATTAATTTAGTGACTAAATTTTAATAGGATTTAACTAGTATGTATTTTAAGAGCACAATTTAATATTATCAATTAAAAAAAATTCTAAAATAAGATGCAAAGTTTAGTTTTCAATGTATTTATTGTATTTATTGAGATAAAAAAAATTAAAAAATTATCCGCTACTAATAATCGTAATGTCTATCTTAAAAATACATGATAATTAAACTTTTTTAATATATATATTGTTATGGTATCTAAAATTAAAGTTATTGTCTAATTGTTAAAAAAAGTTAAATAATTAATTTTAAATTTAAAAGTATAAAAGTTAAAAATTTTAAATATTTAAAAATTATTATAAAATATAAGTTAGACAAAAATTAAACATCTAATAAAAAATATTATAAAATTGGCCTATATATAAAATAGAATAAATGACTATTTGTATCCATAAAAGATGAAAACGCTAACATATGTAGCCACATTAAATCAAAACTAAACTTGTATCCACATGCTCTCCATGTGATAAAAGTACCCTGTCTTTAGAGGGTTGGAGTGACACGTAGGGTACTTTTGTCACACAGAGAGCATCTTGTGTGGATACAAGTTTTGTTTCGATCTAATGTGCGTACATATGTCAGCGTTTTCATCTTTTATGAGTACAAATGGTTATTTATTCTATAAAATATTTTTTAAAAATATTAATGAGTACTCCTAGAATAGGTTTGTTAGTTGTTGTTTGTTTTTTCCATAAGAATTGAATCTACCTAAAATAATGCATGCCCTATGGGCTACGTTTGATATGGCTGATCAAATTGTTCAAAGTTCTTTCGGCAATCACATGCACAATGCAGATACTCACTCCAATACCAAACAAACCCTAATGAATGCTCCCAAATCCCATTAAAGTATGAAGCAGAAGCAAATGGATTTTTGTCTGCACTGTCTCATATATAGTCAAACCTCCATTCCAATAAATACTCTGTGGCACCAACTAACTCATGCCACTTTTTATGGAGAAATTCTTATATTTAATATATATTTTAAAAATAATTTTCATTTTTATTTCTATTTTCAATAATTAGAATTTATTTACAATAATAATATAATACAAAAGATTAGGATTAAAAGTGATTAACTGTTTATAGATGATATTATTATTTTTAGGGTTTATATTAACTGTATGTTTTAAAAGGATATAAATAGAAAAAATTACCAAAAGTATTCGAAAAAGTTTACGAACGCTAATAAAAGTACCTATAAACTAAGGAAATTAACGCTATAGTCATGAAAGATGAGTTCCGTACGATAAAAATATTCAAACCCTAATTTTTTGTTAATTTTTTAATAAAATTTTCAAACTACCCCACCCTAACTCCCATTCTACTGTCACTTAGTTTAAAAATTTTATTAAAAAAATCAACAAAAAATTAGAATTTAGATACTATTATCGTACGAAATCCATCTTTTATAGGTATAATGTTAATTTTCTTAATTTATGAATATTTTATATATATATATATTGTTCTTTAATGTTGGTCTTTGTGTTGTCAAATTTTGACCCATGTGCAGCTTTTGTTACTCCAATGAAACTTATGATCAAAAGGGGTAGTAAAAGTGTAAAACAAAGAAGTTTTGTCTATAAAAACTTTTTAATTTATAAAAACTTGCTTGTTTCAAAGAATGATAATTAATTAATTAATATCTATAAATTAAAGGTGGATGTTTCTATGTCACTTATGATTTTTTTTTTCACAAATCATTTAATTATATCTTATACTACATTGTGCATGCATAATAGTATAAGACTAAAAGATAAGTGCCATTTTTTAGTTTTTGTTCATTTTTTTTAAGATTATATATAAAATTATAAATTTTTTGGAGCACATATTGAATATTCACCAGGAGTATACAAATATTTCTTTCTTCTATTTTGTATTTATAAGATTTTTAAGCTAGTAATTAAATTTTCTTACAATTATCTAGAAATTGTTCTTATAGAATATGTATGTGGGAGAAAATGATGAATATTAAAAAAAAAGATTTGAGCATACAAAAGATTAATTATTAAATTTGTGGGATTAACTATTTTAAGTTAATGATGAGTAATTGATATTATGATAAATAATTAAATATTTTTTTAATATGTCATGATATTATTTTTTTTAAGTTTAAACTCATAAGAGAATGTAAGATAAATAGTTATATCTCTAACACGCATTTTTAGAACTTTCTTTTTTTATTTATTTTATATTATTTATTTTTTATTTTTTTGAATTTAACAAAAATCGAACTCTAGACATTTTAAATATAAAATTTTTAATACCATTTTTTTTCTTTGTCTTATACTATTTTTTTATCTTTTTGGGTTCACCAAAAATCAAAGTCTAGACATTTTAGATATAGAACTCTAATATTATATAATGATACTATTTTTCCTAAAAATTTATGCTGATAGGAGAAGATAATATAAAGGTAAAAATTCAGGTGTAGTCGATTTCACGTGAAGTTGATAACTGAGAGTAGTTAGATAATTTAACTGCTTTGACTACATTTTTATCTAATGACTCTCGGTTATAACTTTACGTGAAAAGAATATTTTTTAAAAGAAGAATTTGGAAAACAGTGAGGGAATTGGTTTGGTCAGATTGTTGTGTTGTTCACGTGATGGCAGTTATCTTCAGGACACACACATGGAAGCATATCTTAAAAGGACAAAATGAAATCTGTCTTCTTTTTATCAATTATTTTCCAACTTGCTCATTACAAAATTTTAATTAAATAACTAATTATTAATGGGGTTTCAATTTCCAAGCAACTAATTTAACTGCTACATTGACAAACTTTGGTGTTGCATGTTCCATGATTGTTCATTATTGTACGTGGTTTGTGAAATTTCATTTTTTATTTTATCATGTTTCTCAACATGTAACACAAACAGTGTAATAATGAAAGATTCTGAAGAAAGAGAAAAAAAATAAGTTATGAATTTTCAGGGTCTTGATTTTAGCGAATTTAAGAATATTGTTTTTTTTTTTTTTAATTCTTTCAATACGTTTGATGCATAAAATTAGAGTGTTTAAATTCAAACCGATCTAAATTAAACCGCTTATTCAATCCAATTTAAATCGAAAACCGATTAAAACCGCATTAATTCAGATTTGATTGGATTCTATTTTTTACAAACTGCTTGATCGGATCGGATTTTTGATCTACTTTTCATAACCGATCCAATCCAATCTAAACCGCACAATGTGCTATAATATTATTATTTTATTATTATATTTACAATTATGCTTATAACATGTTTAATTTATTATACAACTTTATATTATTCATGTATTATTATTATTTAATAAATATTTTATGTCCAAAATATTATTTATTTATTTATTTTAACTAACTTATAATTTTATTTCTATTGTTATGTTATTGTTGACTTCTTAAAATATTGTTGAGACTTATTATGTCATCGTTGATTATTTAAAATTTAACGTTGCGACTTGTTATATGTATTTGATTTTTTTAATTTACAAAACCGCACCGCAAGTACAATTAGTGTTCGGATCGGATGAGTTTTTGACTCAAAACCGATCCAAACCGCACCGCGAACACCCTTACATAAAATGTTAAAATATTTATATTAATATTTAATTTATATTTTTATTCAAATATATTTTTTATTCTTTTAAAATGTTTTCATAAAACACTTATTGTTAACCAGAAAAAAGGAGACAAATTAAATCAGAATATTCCAAATTAGTTGGAATCTTTATTTTTTAAACCACTAATATGATGACAACTTTCCTAAGAAGTTATTAAGGGAAGTCTAATAATATTTACAATGGACATGATATATTAAAACTTGATGCTAATAAAAACAAAGGTTTTTCATGCTTAGCTAAAATAAGACTAATATCATTGTTTTTTATCTTAAAATTATTATCGATGTCTAACCAATTTTGTAACGGAAACGGAAAGCAACAAAATATTACCGTTTTAAAAATGTATATTTCCTTCTTTTATAATAATTCCAAATTTTTTCGGCATTTGTAAAAAACTCTACAGAAAAAACACCACAAATAAAGAAGAGTAATAAAATATATTTGACAAAGACTTTATATATTATTATTAGAATTGATTTCTAATATACTGTCAATATATAATATTACATGTCTAATTACATCAATAAAAATAATTATTTTTTATATTAATTATATCAAAAGTTATAAAAAATGAAATGTAATTGGATGACTGCGCAAAGTTAGTGTATCAAAATTATTATTATTATTATTATTATTATTATTATTATTATTATTATTATTATTATTATTATTATTATTATTAGGGTATCAAAATAGTACATAAAAATTTATATTACAGATAAAAATAACATTTAAAGGTATAAATGATAAATAAATTAAATCTTTGAATGATTTGAAGGCATAACAAAAAGAATAAATAAAAAATATTTTATAAATAACAAAAAATTTTATATTTAGCAAATGACATCTGAATTTATGATAATATTTGAATAACTACTTAAAATATGTAAACACAAAATTGAAGCAAAATTTGATTTTTAGAAGATTGGTCTTTCAAAATATTTTTTAAAAATTCATTTGACATAAAATTACCAAATTTTAAGAATAAAAATATCTTTTTTTTGAATAATACTTGTAAAAAATACATTAAATTCTAATTTCTAAAACATATTTTAGAAATATATATTTAATATTTAATTATTTTTATTATATTTTTAAATCTTTTAAATAATCATTTATCGTTCATATATTTTAGGGTTACTTATATCAGCAATATAAACCTTCGTATATATTATTTTAATAATTTACCCTTGTTATTATTATTACAAATTCATATATTATCTAAACTAACTTGCTTCTCTCTTTTTCATTTTTACAAAAAAGGAAAAGTTCAACTACTTTATAGAAGATATAGTTAAATCATATGCTAAACAAATATTACATTTATTTTTGAAAGGCTTGCAACATAAAAGAGACGTAATGGTTTCTTGTTTTTCCAAATTTTAGCAGACAAAGGCACGTTGATCCTAAAATTCAGATAGCTCCAAGAACTTCCACAGGGAATGCATGAGACTTCCATAGCTTTCAACTTTCAATATCATCTATGCAGACCTACTCATTAGGGCAGAGCCACTAGGCCCCACACATCAATCCATATCTATTTTCTTATTAAATTTCACAGTTAGAACTTATCTTATTTAATATTAATTAATTATCACAACAATTAATGAATGCTAAATAAGATAAGTTATGACTATTTTTTATTGATTTTCTTTGGTTACCAAATATTTCCATAAATTTCTTACCCTTTCATAAATGGTTAACAATCTTTTGGACAATATGTAATTAATTAATGTTCGTAAAAAGGATAACTAAAATAAAATTTAATTAATATATGTTTTAAGAATATATAATAGATTTATTATTAGTAAAAAATTTAAAATTTTTTATTTTAATCAATATAAAATAAATATATTGAAAATTTAATTTTTTTTATATTAATAAAAAATTTTAATTTATAATTTTAACATATACTTTTAAAATACAAGTAAATAAATTCATTAAAATATAATTATTTATGTGCAAGTATTTTTTTTTAGTTTGTGTATGTAGAAATTGATAAAATATTAAAATTTTAGTATATTAATTAATTGTTAATTAAAATTTACCAATATTTTTATAATTTTTCATAATTCTTTTAATTTTTACTAGTTTATATACATAAATTATGTTATGTATGTATAATAGAGAAATGTATGATTTTATAAAAAATATGTTGTATTATAGTAAATAAGTTTGATTATTTGTTTATTGTAAATTTAATTATTTTATTATAATATATTTATTTATTTTAATAATTGATTATTTAGTTAAAAAAATATACCAAACATTATGGATGAATATATGACTAATTTTAGTTAAATGGTTAAACAAGATCTTCCCAAACTTTGAGGAATTTTAGAAGAAAATATATGTTGCATGTATCATCAAAGAAAAAGAAGTTGGGATTTGAATTCATTATTCTAAAATGAGTTACATGGTTTTTTTTTAAAAAAAAGGAAAATATAATAATAAAAAATACAATAATACATATTGTAATAAAGTCTGAATTGAAATTTGTATTTTATAAAAAAAAAATTGTATAATTATTTCTCCCATAAAAATTTGTATGGTGCCGCCCTTGCATTTAAAATTGACATGATAGAGATTGAATGATGAATGGTCAAACATTCATATTACTGTGTGAGTCAATGTTTTCTTATCACTATGAATCCCTTTTTGAGGATTGGACACGTGGCAGTGAGTGTGCCAGGTGGATGATTTATCACCCTTATTTAATTATTTTTTTTTCTTTAAAGGATGTGTAATTTATTTATCCTATAATCTAAACTGTCAAATCCCTATTATCAGATAGTATCTTAGTACTCAACATTTTACTATTCTTGTTATCACTATGACTAAGCCTATTATTCCAAAGTGAAGTGAATCCAATTTTTTCCACAATTAATTTCAATATATTATATTATTTCATTTCAATTCCATTGGTAGCCACTAACTGTGTTTGAATATTATGTTTATGGATAAGACTATTTATCTTTGGAAATTGATTGCAAATTAGGTATGGGCATGGTTTCTTTGAATTTGATTAAGTTGAAAGTATAAACATAAAATTTAATTAATCAAATTTTAATTAAAAAATAAATAAAAAACCAACTTTAAAGAATAGAATAAGATCATTAGATCATTTTTATAATTTAAAATAAAAATTCCTTCAGTATTTTCTGTAATTTCAAAGAATATTTCTGAAATTTTTTTGTTGAATTATTATGTTGGTCTCTATAATTTTACTAAATTTTTAATTAGGTCTTTATATTTTTTTTAGTTGAGTCCTTATACTGCTTTTAATTTTGTAATTAAATTCTTTTAATGTTAAAATTAACAAAATATTTTTCCTAAATATATATGGTAAAAAATCTAATTAGATTTTTAATTACGAATATCTTCAATTTGCAAAGAAATATTCAGTTAACTCTAACATTTTTTACACTAGAAAGAACCTAATTATAAAATTAAAAGTAGTGTAGAAACTTAATTAAAAAAATATAAAAATATAATTACAAATTTTATAAAATTATAAACAGAATAATTAAATATTTTTTTAATCCTTGGAATATTTATTATAAACAATAGTTGGATGCTTAAATCATTTTCATGGCATGCACAGATAAAACCAACAAAGATGGGCCTAACTAATTGATAGTACTATTTTAGTGGCCTCTATGCCTTAAGAGGCCCACAAAGTCTAATTCATAATAATCTTTTCTTCGTTGACAAAAAAGTTGTACTACTATATTAAGGATTTATCTAACCAATGAATGCACCACTGGCTAAGAATGCAACAAAAATGGAAAGAGATTTATGTATATAAAAAGAAATTTTCAAAAGCTCAATTTTCTAATGCATTGAATATTATAAAACTTCAATTTCCTTTTTATTCTATTTTGTTAGCCAATGTCCTGTGAATTCCAAGAGAAAGGAAATGAAAAATTTGTGGATAGGAGGAAGGGAAAACAAATATAGGGTTTAAGATTTTGAAATTTTTTCTTTCTTATGAATTTAAAATAAAAAAAGAGGTATTTAAAGGGTTTAACATATAATTTTATAATATTATTTTTTTTATTGCTCACGGTATCCTCTAACCCGACAGGCTAATGACTAATCCGTCGCGGATCTGAATTTCATTTAAGAGTCTGCCGCTGACCAATGGATTGCTTCAGGCACAAGGCAGGATTCAAACATTTTACATTTGCTTAAACGGACGAGTGAGTTGATCACGACCAACCCAATTTAATTTTAGTCCCTAAAGTTTGGACTAAATTCTAATTTTATCTCTAATATTTGAAATATCTTATTTTTGCATGTTATTATTGTCAACCATGGTGGCCTGGCATAGTACTGATCTACGTAACTCTGACGAGGACTTGAAAGACACGTGAATATAAATCCAATAGCTTTGGACCTAACCTAACTGAATCTGTCAGGGTACCATCAAGCAGCATAATTTTTGGTCTCATGGCCCAGAAAAACATTAATTTGGTACAAACCATGTTGATAAAAAATCGACTCATGTTCAAGACCAAAAAAAATAAAAAAATCCACTTATGTTGTGGCTAAGGCTGTGTACTAATGGCAAAGGTGTTTGCCTCCTAAGGTGCCACACCAGGCTCGAACCTAGCTGAGGTGATTGAAGAGTCATGTATTGTATGTGTGTGCAAGTGAGTGGGTGTGACAAAAAAATTTTACTTATGTGTAGTGAAAATAGTAAGCAAGAGTGTTCATATATCGGATTCGATTCGCATATCTGTGGTGTACAGGCGGATCGGATTGAGATTTTGGCCATATCCAATTCGATCCGTATTCACCCAAAATAGTAAGTGGAATGAACCAATTTGGCTTTGACCGAGTGGTTAACTCAGTGGTGTTTATAGATCGTATTCGATTCGTATATCTGTGGTGTATATCTGAATTCGATATAAAAATTATGGATATTCTACAAGGCTATCGGATCGGATACAAGTTAAAAAATTGCAGGTGGATCGAATTGAGATTTTGACCATATCCAATGGATCGAATTGAGATTTTGGCCATATCCAATCCGATCCGTGTTCATCCGAAATAGTAAATGAATTGAACCAATTTAGCTTGACCGAGTGGTTAGCTCAATTGTCTACTTAAGCAAATGTCAGAAGGTTTGAATTTAACATTGTACATACAACAATCAATTAATCAGCGACTTTTATATGAAGCTTGATTACAAGCTTGGAGAACGAAAAAGAAAACAAATAAAAAATCTCACTAAGAGACGCATACCAAATTCATGAATTTCTGTCGGGCCAAATTGGATTATTTGGTAGTTTAATTGGAAAAAAGAAAATTAAAAGTTAGTGATCAAAACATGTTACTATTTCTTACATTTTATAGTATGTTATTTAATGCATACCAAATATTTCATCGGATAATGTACATATATGTACAAATTAATTTGAGATAATCATAGTTTGGCATGACTTACACAATCTTACAATTATTTTATGTCAAGATACAGTTAAAAAAATATATTATTTTAAAAATAAATTAAATACCAAAATCAATTCTTTTAGAAAAAAAAATTGAATGAACCCCATCCAAATATGTTATTTTTGTTTGTTTTTTAAAGAACCATAATTGGATGGAGTTCAACCGATTTTCCCATTCCAAAAGAAAATGGTATTTAATATTGTTTTAATTTATTTTCGAAAATAACATTTTTAAATTTATTTAAGAAAAATTTCTGATAGAGAAATATCTTAATACGTTTAATCCACTTATACAGGATGTACAAGACTAATGTTAGTGGAATAATTTGTGTGGCTCACAATTTTGGATAAGGATTCGAATCAAAAGTCATACTTTTACTACAAGTAACAAAATTCGAAAAGTATTGGTTTTTCTAACCTTGAATTGACTATCATTGATTATCTCAAAATTTCTCAATTTTGTTTGTTTCCCATAAGTATTTCTTATAGTTTGCTAAGCATTTGACTAATACTAACAAAAATTGTTTTCATGGCTGTGAAAATGTGGTTATGTTTTTTTCAGCTATTGAGGACAAAGAAAAGTACTATAGCTTGAATAGTAGATTGAGTTAAAGCTAATCTTGAAATAAGTCATGTTCATAGACCAATATTCTTTGCTAGTAAGATGAAAGATTTTCCATACGGTGGAAACTCAAGTACAACCGACTTCACATGAAGTTGATACTTGAGAACCGTTAGATAATTTGACTGATTTGACTAAATTTTCATTTAACGGGTCTCAAATATCAACTTCACGTGAAGTCAATTTCACCTGAGTTTTCACCTTTCCATAAACCTACTTCATTATCAACAACATCTGACACTGTCCTCGAGTCATATAAATGCCTTGTGTCCACTTGATGATCTAACACTAACATAATCACTTACAGATCAAGATCTTCTAACGTGAGAAAATTAGTAAAGTGATGAAATGAGGAGTTAATCATTCTTAAATTAAAATAGTAAAATACACATTTCCTGAAAATTACAAAATCAACGGTGATTAATTCACTTTGCTACTTTACTAACTTTCTAACTTTAGAGGATCCAAATTCTATGTATGAGGCCAAACCCAAATAAATCCTCCAAAACTCTATGGAATCTAAATCCATATGGTATAAGAATATTCCAAGTTCCAAGGCAAGTGCGTCCAAATGAATTGAGTCACGAAAGAAAAGTAATAAAACTACATCTACATCAATAGATAATAAAGGGGCAAAAAATATCTACTATTACCCTTTGTTTCCTTAGTTTGTTAATCAATTAATCATGGTTCCGTTAACAAGACGGTCTAAATTTGGTTTTGGATGGTTGATTAAGACATTAGCAAATTAGCATTTTAGAATATGTAATATTCTAAACCACCACCAACCCAAAAGTATATCATTAGAACATAATAAAATTCCAAATCTTTTCCTTTTCCTTTTCCTTTTTACCCTCTATGTCCATCACTGTCCTTTCATTTAGACTTTGGAAAGTGAAACCAAAACAAAAGAAAGATAAAAAAGAAAAGGAAAGTGAAATTTATCCTTCTCAAGCTATATGTTTCAGAAACTACTCATAAGTCATAACTTTGCATGTGTCAAATTCTAAGTGAAGGGTAAGAAAGGGAACAAGAAAATGAAACTAGGAATTTGGACCTTTGAATACACAAGCAAATTCCTTTCTTTCTCTTTTTTGTTTTATTAGTCTTATGCTGAAATTCTTTTTGTTGGAGTCAAGCGGGATCGAACTCTAGACCTTTAAGTTATAGAAGTTTTGGTACTATGTCATAATACCACTTCTCTTAAAAACTTAAGCTAATAGGAAGAGTCATATGAACGGTTATATTTCTAACAATTTTGTTCACATTATCAAGAAAGTGTAAAATATTTACCAAAGATAACTAGTTTCTCTACAAACTGATCAGGGAAGTTCAGTGTGTAAAAACCAGCAAATTCTTGCTTGAAGTGTTCAGTTAGTTCCAAACTACAAGTTATGTGAACATGATCCATGTCATTTTCCTTTGATTTATGTATACAACATATACATGCACACAGAATGATTGGATCAATGCGAATCACATTCCAATAAACAAGACCAGATCACATTCCAATAAACAAGACCCGATTTCGAAAGATTCTTTGTGTGCATGTGCATGTTCATGGAAGTTCACTCTCAGGTTTAGAAATCAAAATTTTGAACATTCAGATGTTCACCAATGAACCGAAATGTTCACAGAATCACTTCATAAGAACAAAAATGATCTCAGAAAGCAACTAAAGGAGTTCCTGGAAAAAGGCTATAACAGAAGTAAGAAACCCACCGATAAGGCATAGTCTAAGAACCGTCTTCCGCTTTCTTGCGCTTAATGAAGTAAAGTGGGCGAGAGTTGCATCTAAAATGGATTCACCGTCGAGAAAATACACCTGAAAGTATCATCATTATTAGAGGAAATTGAACCAAACAGCATACTGCTATGAGAAGGAATACAAAAGATTTTTGTGCACATTCGATTCCACATTTCTTCCAATCTTTGTTTATTTGACAACAAAGATAGTTTGTAGCATAAAGAAACCAAAATCACTCTCTCTAGTAAGGGCTCACTTGTAGGACATAGAACAACAACCCACAGTTATTGTGACAAAAGCCTTTAGTTAACATTTTTTTCGCATTATTGTGATGATTTTTCTTTCTACCATTTCTTTAATCAGCACCAACTTAACATATGAATCATGTTTAACCCACAAATGATGGATATATTTAGGTATGACCATTTTCCGCTTAAATACGCAAATGCAGAAGTGATGCTTGATATAAGAGAATGCCTATCATATGCAAGAAGCTGTTTTCATTACTTACCGGTAAAGTATTGAGAAAAGCCAGAGCCAGAGAGACATGAAATGTCCATACCAAAATCTTTTCCAGTAAATTTGGAAAATAAGCAGCAAGTTTTAGTCCCCAGCGAGGCTGATATGACGTTAGCTGAATTGAATGTGCCATTGAGATGGCATCACCAACAAAAATAAAAGTCCCACCACAATTAGTTTCCTTAAGGCCAGAAGTCTCAGAAGCTGGTAATCTCTTTCTTTCATGTAATGAACATTCCGGAGAAGTACTTGAATATGTGATCTCCACCCATACCATGCCAGGCTCCTGAACCGGTGCTAAACAAAACTCATCCTGTAAACAAGAAAAAGAACATTCAGCAGCTATAGTATCTTTATCTTATCATATCTTGTTGCCATGTGAACAACAGAGTGGACACAAATTTGAAAGCTTAGAAACATTCAGAGATTTTGGTACCTGAGTGCATGTACAACTTCCATTTGTTGTAGCTAGACCCCAGTCATCACCACATTTATCAAGTCTGACAACATCTTTAGCATTTAAGCAGTATATAGTCGATCGTTTATTTGAAGGGTCAATTTTCCTCTGATCATCATTCAGAGTAACATTATTGGAGCACAAAACTTTTACAAATGCTGTAAGTTCCCTGGGACAAGCATATTGATTTTCCGGCAATCCTGTAATCTTGCCTTCTTCCATCATAAGACTAGAGACACAGTAACCCTTCATTCTATTGATAACCCCCGTGTCTCCAGTGTGCCCGGAAATATTTACATTATGAAGCTTGATGTTATATGTGAAAGTATTAACTTCCAACCACTCTTGTGCATTTCTAATTGGTACATTATCCACTGATACAATAACATCACCAGGAGCCAAAAAACCAGACAAAGGTGACGTTGGCGGTACATCCAAAACCTGTGCCCGCACATAGCCATTGAAAATGCAATAAGTAAGCTGTGCATGCGAAAACCAAAGAATGTATTATGTTATTAATATCTAGAAAAAGTACCATGGGACTATGGCCGCTACTGTATAAGGGAAACAAGAACATGGGCAACAGGAATAATGTCAATCCACAAGCTGCACAACACTAGAGGAGAAAGGTTGAAGCCTTTAAGTATGAAAATAAAATAAAATATGAAAAAGATAGAATATTAAAAATGAGTCGAATTGATCCTATCTCAAATTCAACTTACAACTGCATTGTGCCAAATTCCAGCAGAATACACACTGAGGGAAGTCCAATGTGGTAAAGTTTGCAGCAATTCATCATTGAAGGCAACTAGAGCACCAGGAAATAGAACTGCAATGAAGATAGCGACATACTCTATTTGTATCCCCTCACTGCTTTCCTTCAAAAAGGTGCAGCATAAGAATCCAACTGTCTGACATTTCAAGCAAAACTAAATTTTGGGATTCTAGGTATCTACAAGCTCATGAACGAAAAGAAGAATAACAAATTTAACTACACAAATCATCTCATCATTGGTAACATTTCTTTGCATTGCTTTTTAAATTCTTTTTAACAGCCTTCAAAACAAACTAAGTTTTGGGATTCTAGGTATCTGCATGCGCATAAACTAAACAAAAGAATAACAAATTTGACTACATAAATCATAGCTTTTTTTTTTTGGGGTGATAGAATCACCAATAACATTTCTTTGCATTGCTTTTAGATCCTTTTAACAGCCTTCAAAGGAACTAAAGATATTACCATAACCACTGATGCTGAAATATGTGAGATCACTACAGGGCACTAAAATATATCTCAAATTACAAAGGCTAAAAATATAAAATATAAAATGAATTATTCTTGGACAGAAGTTGGGACATATGTGTATCTATTACGAGAACAAAATAAGGGGTTTATGTATTTGCATAACGAACCTTCATTTCTAGCAGGTAGGATAACAAAATTATTATTTGGGAAGCAGGGCAACAGTCAATGCAAGTCACTCAAGTAGGCAATGTATTGTTGTTCCTCCAAAGCAACTGGCATAACGTGATGTGTCATTTGGTAGTTGTGGTATTGTCATGAAAATTGGAGTAGATCAAAATTTTGAAATATTCTTAAACAACTACTGGGAGATTTCTGAGCAAATTCTATTCTTCTTACCCACTAACTTCTCTCCAAATTATGTAAGCTACTTAAATTTCACTCATGATCTGCATAGAGGACTTTCCCTCTTAGACATATTGAGATATTGAAAAGCTATGATTTATATAGATAAATCTTTTGTTTGTTTTTCTTTATAGAGGAACACTTATCCTCTATCATGTACTATCGTATTATCCGTCTCCTCATCTTAATGAAATTTGTCTTTTATCCCCACCCCCACACCAAAAAAAAAAGGAATAAAAAAATTCACAGCTTTATAATAAATTAATTAAATATAACAATTAGAATGACAAAGTAGACACAGTGATGTCAATTTACATATTCTCTTTCCAAAAATTGGCCTGTGTAGTCCAAAAGGTTTATCTAGCTAGATAGTGATGTCACTCACTTAAGAATTGCAATTCAGATAAAAAAACGAAGCACAAAATGTTGTAGCTTGAAACTTCAATTGGAAGGGTAGTAAGCAAGACAGCTGACCTAGTGGCTGCAACAGCATGACCAAATTCATGAACAACGACAGATATGATGGTAGAAATACATATATACCCAGCATCAGCAAGTGATAAGCTGGAACCAGACGGCTGCATAGATTGCAGTAAGTTAATAAGAGGATCACAAAGAATGATTATTTACATTCACATTGTTTTGATATTTTGCTATTGAAATATCTTCTTTGTAATTGCTATCCTTTCTTAAAAAGTATAAAAATAAAACTTCATTCAAACTTAGAGAGAAGGAAAAATGTAGTTGCAAACCAAGGAGGGAAGCCCAAAGAGCAAAGCATTTCTAAGGTTTCCAAGCTTGTTGCCACCACCAGAGAGATGAAATGCTTTAGCTAATTCCCAGAGAAGAATCTGTGCAAGTGTTTGATATATACAACTCAATCAAAAGCGGTGCAGCAGCATATTCTATCTGCATATGAAAAAACCATTCGGAAACACGAGATTTCTTAGTAAGGGTGTGTACCAAAGTAACCCCAAGCAGAGCAGAAAGTGCAAAACCAACCCCAATTGAAAACCACACTTTCAAAAACCTGTAAGATAACAAAGCCATTCAAGTAATCAGAAACATGAAGTAATCAAAATTAAAAAACAAAAGGGGGTTGTATAGGGGACCACCTAGCATGTCTGCGACCAAAATGGAAAAGCGGTTTGTTAAATGTAGAGATTTTGTAGTCACAATACCTGCATTCATATAAAGCAACTCTGGATTACATCAATTCAAAGAGAGAGGACAGAAATGGCGTGGGGATCACAATTTTTTCCTTAAGAAAAAAGGACAAGAAGAAACTTTTGATGTAAGTTATTTCAGTAAAAATAAAGTAATCCAAATACACACCCTTGTATTAGACTACTCTAGATCCTAAAACCCTAAATCCTAATACAGATACAGTATCTCTAGATTACATTAATTCTAGGGAACAAATGCACACAATTATTTTTTTCCTTCAAAAAATGCCAGAAGAAGCTTTTGATTGAGTACAAATAAACTAACCCAAACAGACACCTTTGCAATTGACTAATCCAAGCCTTAAACCCTAACCTCTAATACCTAAAATCTGCATGTTTTTATTAAAATTACTTCAAGGGGGAAAAAAATGGTTCTAAAAGCCTTTGATCATAAGCTATTTTGAACACATCATAAACTGTCTGTTTTTGCCCATTTTTACATTAAAAAAAAAAAGCACTTTTCCATCTAAAAGTACTATTTTTCCTTCTGAATACAGAAAATGCAATCCACATAGATGGAAATAAAGAAAGAAGATTTACCAACAGGAAATGGTATTGTTGGGAACATGATGATAAGAAGCTGCATGAAGGGGAAGAAGAGTGTTGGTTCGTGTGTGCCTTTGATTCCCAAACCTCCTCATTCTTCTAGAATCCACTTCCATCACTGAATACTGAATCCTACCTAATAGTGCTAATTGTTGTTAATTAATAATCACATATATTTTGTTGCTTTCCCTGCATTGAAAATGAACAAGAAATTTGTCAATTTTTTTAGCTGATAAATTAAAAAGCTAAACGAAACAAGGAGGAAACAAACATTGGAAGCTAAGATGAAGATGAAAGAAGAGGGAAGTGAGCTGAGGCATCAACGTTCCAGTTTGACGCCATTAAAGAAGGAGCTCAATTATCCGCCGGTAGTGGTGGTGGCGGCGTCGGAGAAGGGCGGAGGCCAGAGGGAATTGGGTGGTGGGAGTGTTGATAGTGCTCTTGTGTAAATAAAGTTCTTGATTAACCAACTAACCAAGTGCTTGGAATTCGAAACTTTTTTTTTGGGGGTAAATGAAACTTTTTTTTATTTGGTAAGCTGGAGGCTAAAGACCCAAGTTATCTAATATTTACTGTTCGGGGTAAGTATATTTTACAACCATCTTCATTTAAAATAAGTTTAAGTCTACTTCGAATTTTATTCTGTGTATATAATAATTTATTAGTTAGATTCTTAAATAGAATTTATATTTAAGATAGACTAAAAAATATTGTGGACAAACAAAAAAGATTTACGATCTTTACAACAAAAAATTTGCTATCTTTAATCAATTTAAATTGATTAAATAGTCAGCTCACTTGTCTACTTGAATAAGTGTCGAAAACTCAAATTTACGACAAATTAATCTTTTACATGTCGAGTTAAAAAATACTGTGAACAACTAAAAAAAATTTACAATCTTTATTCTTTAAGAATATAAAAATGAGTGCGTTACAGAAGAAAAAATAAATTACAAGCATATATTAAAATAGTTCTTATTTTTATAAATGTTCAAATAAATTTTTCATATACGAGTTTTTTTTTATTCGTTCACTTTGACAAGGGCGACCGAGAGAGAACGGAAAGACAACGAAGAGGTAAAATCAGAAAAGATCGTTGATTATGGCGGCAGAAGAAACACATGTGTTACAAGGGTTGTAGTATGTGAGGGAAAATCGAAGATTCATGACAAGGTACCCAAAAGGTCTCCTTTAGAGACAAGGTAATGGGTGCATCTACAGCCAAAGTGTTGCGGGTGGCTGAAAGCCTTGTGAGGAAAAAGATGGCAACAGTTGTGAAAAAGCAAGGTGATGCAGACATACCATGTGTTACCTTCACAGCTGAAGCGAGAAAGGCGTTGGCGATGCCGTATTTAGATGCCATTGTAATTAATGTTTTGGACAAAAATTTTAGTTACATGGCTATAGTTAATAAGCTCAAGGGTGTTTGGAAGACGAAGGGAGGTTACAAAGTTTTAGATGTTGGCTTTGGCTATTTTTTGGTCAAGTTCGACTTGCGGGAAGACAGGGAGAGAGTCCTTCTCGATGGACCATGGATGATTATAAATCACTATGTGGCAGTGAAGTCTTGGAGCCCCGAGTTTGTACAATGTGAGGAATCCTTTGGATCTACATCAGTATGGATAAGAATCTCAAATTTGAATATCAAGTTCTATAAAAAAATGGTCACAATGAGAATTGGGCAACAATGGACATCCCGATTCGAGTTGATCTAGCAGCTAAATCTGCAAAGCGGGACAAGTATGCAAGAACTTATGTGACAATTAATCTTAGACTACCTGTGATTTCTAAAATTAAAGTGAATGGAGTAGTCTATTCTATTGAATATGAGCACTTAAACTTAGTTTGTGGCAAGTGCCGTTGCTTTGGTCATATCACTAGAGAAAGTAACAAGGTGACTCTTGCTTCCATTGATCAAGAAAACCAAGGTAGAGCATTTTTAGAGAACATGAGGCGAGTGGAAGAGCCGACGCCGATGTCAAGGGAGGTGGAAGAGCCGACGCCAGGCAATCCATTTTTTGAATTTGGTGTTAACGCGGGATTTTCTTCCAAAACGGAAAGAGAGAAAATCGCGGAAGAAACGTTGCATGGAGATGTTATAGAGGGAGAGAATCATATAGGGGATCAAAGTTAGACTTATGTGACTAGGAAAGGAAAGGTGGGCTAAGGACAATCAACTGGGATCACTTTTAAAAAAATACTACACCTAAGAAAACTACTTGGGCCTCAAAAAACATTAATGCGGATCATTCCGCCCCCAAAACCCAACCCGCTACTTACTCTTTCTAACAAGAAAGGAGTTTTATTTTCTGCTGGAACTGCAGAGAGGAAGGAGACCAGCTTCTCTTCAGAGCTCACCTAGTGACGACTGTACTGAAGTTCAAAGAAGCAAACAAGAGGCATGGAGATGGGCCAAGGAGGCAAGGAGAGCGAGAAGTACCAACTCGGAGATAGGGGACCTTCGGCGTAAAGCCAAGGTATGCTACATTCCAACATTTTCGGTTTCTTATGGATTGTGTGCCTTTAAATATTTTATGTTAGAATGTGAGAGGGACATCAAATAAAATGTCCCATGTTCATTGTAAGAAGCTAATAAAGAAGTATAAACCTTCTTTTTTCATTCTTATTAAAACTCATGTTACTTATGATTCAATAAAGAGATTCCGGGAGAATTTGGGTTTTAATTTATTGGGATTGTAGAAGCTAATGGTCACAAGGGGGGATTTGGTTCCTGTCCTCTACTCCATAATTTTTTTATTTTATTTTATGGAGCTTTCATCAATGCTTGACAGTAGAGATTAATGGTGACGATAAATCATGGGTGTGTAGTGTTGTTTATGGGAGTCCACAACCTAAGACCAGGGATGATCTTTGGAATCATTTGATGGAAATCTATTTGTTAATTCGGGATATATGGCTTGTCTTAGGTGATTTTAATGAGATCATAAGTAATCAAGAGGTTAAGGGTGGCAAGTTCTACACTTCTCGCAGTAATTTTTTCTCTTCTACTCTGAACTCCTGTGGTCTGTTTGATTTGGTTACCAATGGAAGAAGATTTATTTGGTTTCGACGGATTCAAGGTGATAAGGACGTGACTAAAAAGCTTGATAGAGCTTGCAGTAATGGGAAAATGGAGGTTATTATTTCTTGAAGTCTTTGCAGAGGTTCTCTGCTGCCTCCATTCTGTTCATTGCCCTTTGTTAATTCGCTGCAAGGGAGCTCCTATGAGGAAGGGGTTAAAACCATTTAGATTCCATGTAGCATGGACAACGCACCCTGACTATAAACCACTGGTCCAGAGAACATGGCATCAATCAAAACCTTATATTCAAACAAGGTTGCTAAAGGTTCAACAAGCATTCTTGGAATTCCAAAACCTTTAGTAACATTTTCTTGTGCAAGAGAGAGCTGGAAGGCCGACTTGATGAGCTCTAAAAGAAGCTTTCAATGACCCAAATTTAATTGAGCAGGAAGAACGAACTAGGGCAGATTATAATATTGTTTTAGCTCAAGAGGAGATGCTTTGGTATCAAAAAATTTGAGAGCAATGGGTTCGTTTTGGTGATAGGAACACTAAGTTTTTTCATATGCAAACAATTGTTAGAAGAAAAGCCAATAAAGTGCATGGTTTGTTGATTAGTGATGGGAGCTAGTCTTACGATGCTGAGGTCCTTGAACAAGAAGTACTCTCTTTTTATATAAATTTATTTTGTTCCACTGAACAAGTGAATATTGATTGTATGGGTAATTATCCTAAGCCAGTTCTTAGTTCAAAAGCT
Source organism: Arachis ipaensis (assembly GCF_059453495.1). Lineage (NCBI taxonomy): Eukaryota > Viridiplantae > Streptophyta > Magnoliopsida > Fabales > Fabaceae > Arachis > Arachis ipaensis. Next base: position 865,483 of record NC_142436.1, read on the forward strand.
TGTGATTCTCTCACCAAGCTCGTTTCTCTGCTTGAAGTTAAAACAACTATTGATAGCATGAGCCTGCTTAAAGCACCAGACCCTGACAGTTTTCAAGCCTTCTTCTTTAAAGAGTTTTGGGATGTGGTGGGTCGAGATGTATGGAAAAAAATTCAGCAAGCTTTTAGCGGGGAGTCTTTAAGTAGTGCCCTGGTGAAAACGTTAATAGTTCTCATTCCGAAATGTGATTCTCCAAATACTCTTAAGGAGTTTCAGCCCATAAGCCTTTGCAATGTGATTTACAAGGTTGTGACCAAGGTGCTTGTTAATAGACTCCGCCCTTACTTATATGACAATGTAAAGCCAACTCAAGGAGGTTTCATACATGGTAGGGGAGCTCCAGACAATATTATTATCGCTCGGAAAATGATTCATTTTCTCAAGTAAACCAAGTATAAGAAAGGGGCCTTGGCTTTCAAGATCGATTTAGAAAAGGCTTATGACAGAGTCGATTAAAAATTTTTAGCCCACATCCTCTCCTCGTTTGGCTTCCCTTCAAGAACCATTTCTCTTATCATGAACTGTGTCAGGCGTCCAAGTTGTCTATCTTATGGAATGGGAATAAATTGCGTAGCTTTCACCCAAAGAGAGGGTTGCAGCAAAGAGATCCCATATCGGCGTATCTTTTCATTTTTATATGGAGAGGTTGGCTTGTTTCATTCAAAACCAGGTGGAAGAGGGTACTTGGGAGGTGGTGGCAGTTTCGAGGGGAGGTCCTAGAGTGTCGCATTTGATGTTTGCTGACGACCTTCTATTCTTTTGTAAAGCTACTAAAAGACAGGTCCAAAATGTCATGCACACTATGGTCCTTTTTTCTAAAGCATCAGAGGTGAAAGTCAACCATGATAAATTAAAAGTTGTTTGTTCTGTAAATATTTTTAATAGGAGAAGGGAGGTCTTATCTGGTGTTTCGCAGATTCGTTTCACTCGTGACATTGGCAAGTATTTGGAGGTCAACCTTGGCCATCCAAGATCCTCCCGAGCTACCTTTAATGAATCATTGGAAAAGATTAAGAGCAGACTTGCAAACTGAAAAGGGAGACTGCTAAATAAAGTGGGGAGAGTGTGTCTTATCAAGTCGGTTGCTTCTTCCCTATCTATTTACCAAATACAGGTATCTTTATTTTCCTAATCTTTTTGTAAGAAGATTGATTCTGTTCTTAGGCAATTTCTTTGGAAAGGTAAGGTTGAAGAGAGATGCCTAAATAATGTTTGGGTTAATGGTCAATGGCAATGGCACACTCTTTTCACTCTTGTCGGATTACCTTCGCGATTTGTGGAATCTTTTTAACCCGATTAATCTTTCAACGAGCGAAAATCCTTCTTGGTTTTAGGAAGCTTCCTCGTCTCGAACTTACTCTATTGTAAGTGGTTATAAGTGGCTTTTTAAGCAGCATTTAAACTGGCCCATGAATGGTGATTGGCCGTGGCTTTTGGAGATTGAGAATTCTGGAGAAAATCAAGCTTTTAATTTGGTTGGATTTTTAAAATGACCTGCCTACTCAAGACTTCTTTTTTTAAAAAGGACTCACTTCCTCCCCTATTTGTCAGCGGTGTAATCTTAATATTGAAGACATAGAACATTGTCTTGGAACGTGTCTCAAAGCCATTCAAGTGTGGCATCAACAAACACACATATCTCCTTTACAGTTGTAAACGAGATACATTCATAATTATCTCATTTACAGTGTAAATGAGATAAATAAATGCGATGTAAATTGGTAAATACGCTACAAATTACATATGTCGGTAATTAAAATAATTAAATTATTTATTTACAAAAATTTTTGCTACTAAAGTCAGTCACTAGTATAAAATACATGTTAAAATACATATACATACTGAAAATAAATTAAACCACATATATATTTATACACAAATATACTAATGGCTGATTTTAGTGTACAAATTTTGAGAAAAGGACAAATAGGTCCCTGACCTTTTGCCCCGCGAACATTTTTGTCCCTTACCATTGAAAAATACTTTTAAGTCCCTGACTTTCACAAAACTTGGACGGATCACTCCCTGACAGAGGCATTTGGACGGATCAGTCCCTGACGGAGGCATTTGGACGGAAGGACTGATCCGTCCAAGTTTTGTAAAGGTCAGGGACTTAAAAGTATTTTTCAATGATCAGGAACGAAAATGTCCGCGGGACAAAAGGTCAGGGACCTATTTGTCCTTTTCTCTAAATTTTTTAAATTTTTGTTGCTAATAAATGAATATAAAAGGATGAGATGAGAACAAATTCATAAATATTTTAGAGCGCTCCATCCAATGAAACTCTCATAGAGAGCTGCATCAAATACTATTGAACTATTCTTCCACCTTAATCCATGACAATAATAAAGAAGTATCGCAGCCCACAAATCTCCAACAAAATACATAAATTCAGTTACAATTTTAGTTTTTATTATGTTATCTTATCTTATTTTTATGTTATCTTCTTATCTTATCTTATTTTTACTTTTATCTTTTGTAGGCAATACTCTATATATATTTAGTTTTATCTTCATAATTTAATCAATCAATCAATCAATAAAATTTCTTCATCTTTTTTTTTCTTTTTCTATTCTTTCACAATTTTATTATGGTATCAGGACTCCTTTTGAACTCTGCTGACATCTATGAATAAATCAACCAATTCAGATCTTCTTTAAATTGCTGAGCTGCCTCCCTACTATGTCCTAGGTCAAGGAGAAAGGATGCAACAACAACTTCATTAAGAGCTTCTTTTGGACTTCTCGTCAACCAACGCTCTTCTTTCATGGCATTTTCTTTCAATAAAGAAACTCGTCATTCAAACCAATTTGGGCTTTTGTCAAATCCAACTACTCATTATCTTTGTTCTTTTCGTACTTTTTCTATTGTTAACGATTTTTCAAATCGAGATTCATTCTTGAACACTTGGATCATTAATTATGGTGTCACAGATCACATTGCATCAAATTTGTCTTGATTTATTTCTTACACACAAATTTCTTCTATTATTGTTTATTTACCAAACGGTTCTCAAGTTACTGTTTTTTATAAAGGCATTGTTCAATTTTCACCATCATTGATTCTTCATGATGTTCTTTATTTACCTCATTTCAACTTTAATATTATCTCCATCTCAAAAATTACTTCAGCACTCAAATGTGTACTCATTTTTTCATCATCTTCTTGCACTCTACAGAGCAACAATTTGGAGACGATTGATTTGGACAGAATGAGAGAGAGATTATATCTCTTTGATCCCAATTTCGGTAAAAATTCATCCACTACACATTCCATAAATTCCATCCAATCCCTACCCATTACACCTTCAAATATATGACATTTTCGTTTAGGACACCTTTCTGGACAAATACTTAATCATTTACATAAACATTTTTCTTTTATCTCTATGCATCATGATGAGACTTGTGACGTTTGTCATCTTTCTAAGCAAAAGAAACTTTTATTTTCTTAAAGTTTTAACAAAGCCAATGCAAGTTTTGATTTATTACATTTTAATATTTGAGGTCCGTTTCGACAAAATTCTATTTATGATCATAAATATTTTTTACTATTGTTGATGATTTTAGTCGCTTTACATGAGTTATTTTATTAAAATAAAAAAGAGAAGTGCAAAATCATGTAAAAAAATTTATTACTTTAGTTGAAACACAATTTAACTCTAAGTCAAAGCTATTCGTTCCGATAATGGACCAGAATTCAGTTTACATTATTTTTATGCTTCAAAGAGTATTATTCACCAACGTAGTTATGTTGAAACTCCTTAACAAAATGGAAGGGTAGAACACAAGTATCAACATATTTTGAATATAGTTCGTGCTCTTATGTTTCAATATAATTTACCATCATCTTTTTGGTTGTATGCTGTTAAACATGTTGTTTATTTACTTAACAGAGTTCCATCATCTGCAATTAATTTTAAAACACCATTTGAAATTTTATTTAATCATCCACTAAATTATCATGACCTTAAAGTTTTTGGATGCTTATGCTTTGTTTCTACCCTAATGGCAAACAGATCAAAATTTGATCTAAGAGCTAAAAAAACAGTGTTTATTAGATTTCAACATGGTTTTAAAGGATATATTGTTTATGTTTTAGAAGATAAAAGAATTGAAATTTCTAGAAATGTGATTTTTTATAAAATGATCTTGCCTTTAGTCACAAAAAATGTCCAATTCTATAAACTCAGGCCAACATTACCAAACATGCCTTCTCAAAAATAAGATTCAGTTAGTCTTCCAGTTGGACCCTCATCCATACCCATTGACCCACTTCCATCAAATTCTTTCTCTTCTCCAACAACCCCTCTTTCTTTCTCACTGATGTGTCCTGACCAACTTGAACCCATGACTCCCAAATCTATTTCAAGTAATACAACCTCCCCTCTTTCTACAATATACACTAACCCACCATCACCTCTTCACCCCACGTCACATTTCTCGTAACCTGAGCAACCCCGTCCTCGTCATTCCGACTGACCTCCAGTATATCTCTCTAATTACTTGTGTAATTCCTCTCTCACCTCCACAAATCTCTCTCCTTTAAAGTGTCATTATCTTCTATATTCAGTTATGTCTTTTTCTTCTTTTTCATCTTCTCATCATAAGTTTCTTAACTCTACATTCTGATGTTGAGCCAAAATCTTTTAAGGACACCAATCAACACTCTAATTGGCGTAGTACTATGAAAGATGAGTTGGATGCTCTTGAGTTGAACAAAATTTGGCTTCTAGTTGATTGCCCTGCAGACATTAAGTCGGTTGGCTGTAAATGGGTCTATCGCATCAAACGCAAGCCTGATGGTTCAGTTGATCGATATAAAGCACGCCTTGTGTCTAAAGGGTTCACTCATACTGAAGGTGTTGATTTCTTGAAAACCTTCTCCCCTGTTGTCAAGCCTGCCACCATCAGATTAGTTTTGGCATTGGCCTCTATGAAGCATTGGCCCATACATCAGTTGGATGTCAATAACACTTTTTTACATAGGAATCTTTTCTGAGGATGTTTATATGACTCTGCCACCCGGGTTTACATCTCCTCGATCGGATCAATGCTGCAAGCTGCTGAAGTCACTGTATGATTTACGACAATCTAGTGGTATGTGGTATGACAAACTTTCTCATCTTTTGCTATCTCATGGATATCAGCAGACCTTATCTAATTATAGTCTATTTATTAAATTCATTGGTACTCAAATTTCTATCCTTCTAGTATATTCGAATAAAAGATTTGGGTCCATTAAAATATTTTTTAGGTATTGAGGTTGCTCAATCAGCAAAGGGAATTTGCTTATCTCAGAGTAAATATAGTCTTGATCTTTTGGAAGATTTTGATTTATTAGGTGTTAAACCTGCCTCTGTTCCAATGGATAGTACCACAAGATTATATCAAGACAAAAGTCTCCTGCTATCTGACCCTTTTGTATATCGCCATTTGGTTGGGCGTCTTATCTATTTAACCACTACTCGACCAGACATCATGTATGCCACTCAATAATTAAGTCAATTTATGACACTTCCTACTAAATCTCATCTTCAAGCAGCTAAGCATGTGTTACGATATCTGAAAACTAGCCCTGACAAAGGATTTTTTTTTTCAAGAGAATCAAAAATTCAGCTTCTCGGCTTCAGTGACTCTGATTGGACCGGATGTCCTGACATTAACATGCTATTGTTTCTTCTTAGGCAGTTCTTTAATCTCTTAGAAGACTAAGAAACAAACCACCGTTGCCCGCTCAACCACTGAAGCAGAATATCGTGCACTTACCAACACAACTTGTGAACTTCAATGGATACTAAATGTGTTACAATTTTCACGCATCTCTTCTATCCGCCCACCAGTTTTATATTGTGAAAATCAGAGTGCTCTTCATATTGCTACTAACCCGATTTTTCATTAACGAACCAAACATTTAGAGGTTGATTACCACTTGGTTTGACAAAAAGCTCAAGTTGGAGTGATGAAAATTTTTTCCATTCCCTCTTCTGGGCAGCTAGCTGACATATTTATCAAACTTTTATCTTCTCAACCCTTCTATCTTAATACTTGGTATTTTTGACATCTTTTATCCTCCAGCTTGTGGGGCGTATTAAACCACTCTTCCATCTTAGCCCATGACAACAATAAAGAAGTCTTGCGACCCACAAATTTAGTCCAATAAAATACATAAATTCAGTTATAATTTTAGTCTTTATTATCTTATCTTTATATTTGTTTGGATGCCATTATTTTGATAAAAAAAAATATTTTTTCAATGATTTTTTTTTTATTTTTTAGTGTGTTTGGCAAATTTCTAGTAATAAAAATAAAAATACTAGAAAAATAAAAAAAACATCTTTTTTGAGAAGTTACAATTTATATTTTTTTAAAAGATATTTTTTTTAAAAAAAGATATTTTTCACATAATAAATAAACAAAAAAGTGTTTTTATCTTATTTTACCTAAATATAGTGCTTGTTTGGACACCATTATTTTGATAAAAAAAGATATTTTTTCATTATTTTTTAGTATATTTGGCAAATTTTTAGTAGTAAAAGTAAAAGTATTAGAAAAATTAAAAAAAATTTGTTTGAGAAGCTGTAATTTATATTTTTTTTAGTTTTTTTTCTTAAAAAAAATGTTTTTCATATAATAAATAAACAAAAAAGTACTTTTATATTATTATACCCAAACATAATTGATAGATAAAAATATTTTTTTGCACGAAATACCCAAACATAAAATTACTTTTACTTTTATATAAAATCTTTTAAAAAAAGATAACTCGAAAAAAAATACTTTCTTAAAAGATCTTTTTATATGAATAATCCAAACATAAAATCACTTTTATTTTTATAAAAGATCATTTAAAAAAAAAATCTTTTTCAAAAATAGCACCAAACAAACTTTTTATATTATCTTCTTATCTTATCTTTATCTCTATCTTTCATAAACAATACTCTATATATACTTAATTTTATCTTCATAATTTAATCAATCAAACAATCAATACAATTCCTTCGTCTCTTCATTTTTTTTTTATTCTTTCAAAAGTTTTATTAAATACTTTGCCCAGAAAGTGACTACCGAGTAACCAAGTTATGAACAAAAAAAGAAAAACCCGAGAAACTTCTACGGTTCTTCAATGGAGGCGCAAAGGCCAACCGAACTGGCTGGAGCTGCCGCGAGACGTGATGTCCGCGATATTTGTGAAGGTAGGTGCGATCGAAGTGCTGAGGAATGTTCGGAGAGTCTGCTCGGAGTGGCGCAATCTCTCCGAGGACCCTATCATCTGGCACACCATCGACATGCATCACAGACACGGTATCGCCTACTGCTCCGATGACAGCCTCGACGCCATGTGCCGCCGTGCAATCGACCTTAGCTCCGGCCAATTAACCGACATCACCGTCGACAATTTCGCCACTAACGCTCTTCTCAAGTACATCACCGATTCGTAAGTTTTTTTCTTTCCTTTTTAGGTTAAGTTTTCGTTTGGCTTTCTTTGTTTTCGCCTTCGAATTTCAATGTGAGTATCAGTTTTGGTGATCATTAGGGTTTCTGTTAAGAGGAAGTATAGGAAGCCATTGGAGTAGCTGTACAATGTGCACAATGAGAGTTTAAGTATCTATACATGGATAGTTATTCTGGATAATATGGGTACAATAGAGTATATTGTGTTCTAGCTGGTACAGTTACAATGCATGTAGTTTTTGGTGCTTCTGTTTGAAGTTAAAATAATATGTTGTATGAGTAATGCTAAGGAGCCAATAACCTAATCGTACAATGTCTACAATGGGCTAAGTGCATGTTTGGGTGCCATTATTTTGTCAAAAAAAAGATATTTTTTTAATGAGAAAAGATCTTTTTTTATTTTTTAACATGTTTGGCAAATTTCTAGTAGTAAAAGTAAAAGCACTAGTAAAATAAAAAAAAGATCTTTTTTGAGAAGCTGTAATTTACATCTTTTTTTTAAAAGATCTTTTTTTTTTTAAAAAAAAAAGATGTTTTTCATGTAATAAATAAACAAAAAAGTATTTTTATATTGTTATACCCAAACATAATTGATTGATAAAAAGACCTTTTTACATGAGATATCCAAACATAAAATTACTTTTACTTCTCTATAAGATCTTTTAAAAAAAGATAACTCGAAAAAAGATCTTTTTTTAAAAGCTCACCCAAACAAGCCCTAAATCTTTGGTCTATGAATAAGATGAACATCACTTATATTATCCAGAATAATCATCCGGATACCAAGGATAATAAACATCTCATGTCATAAAACCACTCATCCCAAAAAATTAAGCTGATTTTGGAGTTCACCAAGGATCGAACTCTTAACCTTTCGGATCTAGAAATCTAATACCATGTCATGAAACCACTCATTCCAAAAGCGTAATCTGACAGGACAATGTAACACTAATGATCATATCTCTAATACTTCCTAAACCTCCATTGTGCACATTGTACGCTTAGGCCATTGACTCCCTATACTTTCTCATGTTGTATACAGATACCCAAGTTCATATTTTCATTAGCATCTCTGATTTTTTAACTATATCTTCCGTTGCTGTTGTCTTTCCATTTACAGCACAAGTCATCTACGACGTCTATGCCTTATACTATGCTATGACATAACAGATATGGGATTGTTAATGGTTTCAGACAAGCTAGCTCAGTTGGAAGAACTTGACATATCAATCAGCCATTTATCCGAGTATTCTCTAGAAACTATTGGCCAGAACTGCCCCGAGTTAAGAACATTGAAATTTAATATAGAATGCCACAGAACTCCGCACATCGAGTCCAATAAGGTTGCATTTGCCATTGCGGAAACAATGCCTGCATTACACCATCTACAGCTTGTTGGAAACAAGTTGACCAATGATGGCTTACTTGCCATTCTTGATGGGTGTCCCAATCTTGAATCTCTCGACTTACGACAGTGTTTCAATTTGAAGTTAGAAGGAAAATTGGGGAGGAGATGTGCTGAACAGATCAAATATTTTCGGCATCCATGTGATCCCATTGATGATTATCCATTTGGAGCTGAAAATGTTGCATTAGAGTTTGCAGCGGAGGAGTTTGTGAATGCTTTAAAATTTTTAACATATGATATGATTCAATGGTAGAAACTTAGGTGAAGTCGACTTCACTTGAAGTTGATACCTGAGAGCTGTTAGATGATTTGAATAAATTTTTATCTAACGGTTCTCAAGTCACGTAAAGTCGGCTTCACCTAAGTTTTTACCTGATTCAATTTTGTTAATACGTTATAGTCAACAGTTAGTCAAAATTATTTTGTTTTATATTATTAATATATTAATATTAAACTCATATAAATTTCCATTTGTATCATAGTAAAAAAATAGGGATTATTTCAAAAAAATTAATATTACAAATTCATCTAATGCTATCTTGGAACTGCATTTTAATTTTCATATTGAAGATGAAATCGTGTGTTTTCACCAATATTAGAATTAGGTGTGTTATTTTTGGGTGCGGAAGACGGTGACAAATAAATCAAAAGGTCAGATTTAGAAAATCACAAATTAAACTCTCAATTTTGGATTTTTTAAAATTTTTTATTTTTTTTTACAAAATTTACCCTGCATAAATAGAAGACTCAATTTTATTTTTCTCTAAATTTAAATTCACTTTGTCATAAATCAAGCGCCGATTTTTCCACCGATTTTTCCATGCAAGCCAAATCTGAGCTTCCAATTTATAATTTTTTTTATACCGGAAGATATGGAGATTCGAACTCGTAATCTCTTAATTGAGTATGGGGAGATTATGCTATTTGAGCTATTGGCATTAAAATTTGGAAAGATATGTGACTCGAATCCACGACCTCTTAATTGAGTATGGGGAGTCTATACCATTTGAGCTATAACTCATTGGCAAAATTTGAAAAGATATGTGATTCAAATCCGCGACCTCTTAATTGAGAACGGGGAGTCTATCATTGGCTAAAAATTTGAAAAGATAGGGGAGTTTATGCCATTTGAGCCATAACTTATTGGCTAAAAATTTTAAAAGATAGGAGACTCGAACCCGCAACCTCTTAATTGAGTACGAGGAATCTATGCCATTTGAACTTCTAATTTATAATTTAAAATTAAAAGAAAAATTCATATGAATAAAAAACACACCATTAATTCATTACTAAAAAAACGAGCTTCCCCTCAAACATTAATTGACTTCACAAGCTACAACGGTAGAGTTGATCGTTTTACAAAATGTATTGAGTAAACAAATATTAATTTTAAAATAGAAACATTTGGAAATTATTTTTCAAAAAAAGAAAAAAAGGAGAAGTCCAAAAGAGGCAAAAGGAATCGGCATCGGGATTCATTGACAGCATCGGGCATGGTATCAATCACAATAATCAGCGCCACCCAGCTTCTACCTCCGTTTCCATTTTCCATTTTTTTATTCTAATTCCCATTCTTTCCAATTCTCACTCTTCAAGAAACGAATCATCCTTTTCTCTCTCTCTCTTTCTCGATCTAACCTAACCCAATTCACTGCCACTCTCAACCCATAATCAACCATAGCAGAGACCAGAAGCTGAGAGCTGCATAGAGATCCATGATACTCCTTCAGTCCCATTCAAGGTTCCTCCTTCAAACCTTATTGAATCGCCTTCAGAAGTATGTTCCCAAACCCTCTCTCTCTCTCTCTCTTACATTTCATTCAATTCACGAATTTAGGTTCTGTGTTTTATGTTAGGTCCTCTTAATAATACTTTTTTGTTTTCTTATTATTCTTTTGCTTAGAGTGCAAGTTCATGACAAAAATTGAAGCTTTTTTGTTTGGTTTCTGCTAGGTGGGTTGGTATAGTTTGACGTAACTAGTGTGTACCTAACAAATTATCCATAGAAACTAAGGTATTTATGCAATTGGTCCTTTAATTTTAGGGAAACTTGCCTTGCAAGTGTTATGCTTTAGGTGGAGTTTGGTGTATTTGGATTGAGTGAAATTCTAGAACCTTTTTATGTAAAGTTAGTTCCGGTTGTCTTTCAATAAGAAAATAAGCCAAGTGTTGCGGAGAAAAGGATGCTATGTTAGATGAGTGGACGAAGGATTAGGAATGAGTGCATCAGAGAGGAAGTTGGGGTGGGCATCTGTTGTGAAGAAAATTGTAGAAACTTGCCTTAGGTGATTTGGAGATGTGTGAAGAAGACTGGTAGAGACTTGGATTGGATGGAACGGTGTCAATTGCTAGAGATAGTGGGAGGGGAGGCCTCAAAAATGCTATAGGTGTTTAGATGTTAATAGCTTAAATTTAAATAGGAATATAGGATTCATTTTAGAACGTTATGGTCTTGTTTGTTCTGTTTAAGTAACTGTAAAGGATGGGTACCTAGTTTGTATTATCATCCTGACTTTCTTATGCCACTATATCGCTATATTCCTTATATCAAATAGAAGCTAGTTTGTTTATCCCAAATCCACTGTTGCATCATACCTTTTTCAAATATAAAAGCTATGTTCGAAGCACGTGCATTGGAGTGTAGCACAATTTGCACATTGCTGCAACGATTTTGCGTCTTTACTTCTGCCCGAATTATGTAAGCATTGAAGGTTGATCTAGTGACTACTAACTTGGGATCCATCGAGCATTTGCTGAAAAAAGAAAAATAAGGAATTCCATAGATGGATAGAAACAGGAAAGTGTATGGATATATTTCAAACTGATTCTGAGTAGGCACCAAAATAACAGAAATACAAGGGAAATAGCCTTATGTGCCTATTAACCCACAACATGTTCTCTGGTATTATTTATATTAAGCACCAATCCAAATAAAGGACCTGATCTTAGAGGGAGCTTTGGACTTTTAAGTAGTTTAATGGATGAAAGTAGCCATACTGAGAGAATAAATAAGGGACTGAGTGGAGTATCTTGAAATCAGACAATGTTTTTGGGAGGGAGGGCAGGCACTTAAATAGCTTACAGTTAAATCCTCAATCTATCTATTCTTTTTTTTTGTTCAAGAAAGATAATTGTACTAGATTCCCTTGTTTTTGGAATCTGTCAATTTCTATTTCAGTAGCAGAGGGTGAATTACAGCAACTGATACATTGATATATGAGTTCTGGTCATCATTATCTATCATTTCCATTCACTTGTAATGAAGCATATTCTGCTTAACACTGAACTTCTGCCTTAATGATCTATGGCATATCTCTAATGACAATCTACTGTCTGCTTCAGTCTTGAAAAGGGTATTGAACTGGATCACCACTGGGTTGAATTTGATGATGTTCGATATCATGTTCAGGTAACCATGATTTTTATGTTGAAAATGATTGTGGATATCATTTGTATGGTTGCCCTTGATCACTTTTTGTTAGCTATATGTTGGTTTTCTGACAGTTTTGGGATGTGCATTTGACCAAGCAAAAATTATTGCAGGTGTCAACAAAGAATCCTCATGTTTTGTTGCTTTCAGTATCATTACCTCCCCCATCTTCAGAGACAATTTTTGTCAATGGACTTCCTTTTGGAGCCATAGACGCAATAAAAGCTGCATACGGAGCTACTGTACAAATTAAAGATCCTCCAAGGGATGGGTTTAACCTAACATTGAAAATAAATCTGTCAAAGCTTCCTGCAAATCAAGGTACAAACTGGTTCTGTATATCCTGCCATCATAAGCTTTCTAACTGCTGTTTTTTTAGCATGGTATTATAGTTATCATGGTTTCAAAATTTCAATATTTTTAATTGACGTGCCCCTTTCCATGAGAAGTTCTTCCTAAATTGTTAGCTGCTGTATTTTCTATGCATTAAAACGGTTGAGATGAATTGCATTTCCATTATTATGGGGAGTTGTTGCCTTTCTATTTTAATTTCAGGAATCAATATCTATATTTGTTATTTATATTAGATATTAGATAGGATTTGTAAAATATCTTATACTAAGTGATATAATAAGAGGCATTCATGTGCGTTCACCTAATAGCTTAAGCTTTTGGGATGGTCACTACATGATATCAAAGCCTTGATTTGTCAGGAAATTAGTTTCTTGGTCTGTCAACTCATGTACTTCATGCTTTATTGAATTTCATGTATTTACTTTATTATACTAAATATAAACTCTTTCAAATGTCAATCAAATTACATTTTTAATCATTCTATGCTTAGATTCTATTTTGCATTGAATTGCAATTCTTGTGGATGGGGGAAAAAGTATTTCTAGATTCAATTATTTGGTTGTTGATGTTGGTCTTTTATAATTGGTGGTGTTTCCGATTATGTGCAGATCAAAGGCAATCCTTTTTGGTGAAAATTGCATCAGTGAGGGAGGTTGTCCTTGGTGCACCATTGAGAGTAATTTTAAAACATCTTGCTTCAAGAACTGTTGCTCCAGACATTGATCCGCTTGTCGCCCTTGTGCATCGGCCAAGGGAGTCATTTTTTCTTGTTCCGAAGGTAACAGCGTATTATAAGCATGGTTAACTTCTTTTTTAGCCTAAGTATTCTTCACTATCAGTCTTGAGAATTTATCAGTGGTAAATTATCTTCACAAATTCTTGCATTAAAATACTCCCAGGTTCTTCACAATTTATCAGCCATAAGCCTCAAGAATTACCAAAAGAAATTAGAGTGATTTTGGACATAAAAGGTCATTCTTGAAAGTAAATTATGACCAGCAAAGAAAAAAAATAAGAGGGAACAAAAAGAGCAAAGCTGCTGAAGCAATCAACACATATTTGAATGAAACCCCCTTAAGATGAACATTTTTCTTTACTCCAAAGATAATTGAATATGTGCTATCCGAAGAAATTTCTAGAATCAGATAACACAAATATTAGTCTTTTTTTTCCCTGTTGCCTGAAAACCTGCAAAAATTGTTTGCTGTTAGCTGTTAATTGGAATCAGAGAAAAGGAGAAAATAATAAAATAATGAATTTTTTAACACGAAATTTGAACAATTGAGTTTCACATTTTTAGATTTGTTTCATTGCCTTGACTTGATTGAGTTTGCATTGCTCAGCTTTATTATTTGAGAGGGAACCCTCTTTCTGGTTCAGATGATGAAATGGTTTCTCTTGACAGGCTGATAAGGTGACTGTGGTGTATCCTATGAGATTCAACGACTCAATAGACACTGTCCTTGCAACTTCATTCTTGCAGGTGTGATTTTCGCTTTTTTTCGGTTAATGCCTAATGGTGAGTCGGATTACTGAGTGTGGAGAGATAATGATAAAAGAACATTTCTGTTTGCTTCTTGCAAACCGTTCTTGTACAGTGCTATGCTCTTTGGTTCGGTGCTTTTATGGTTTTAATTTTCGGGGTTTATTGTGATATAGGAATTTGTTGAAGCCAGACGTACAGCTGGGCTTCATAATACACCTCCATGTTCGTGGTCTCTTACTCCTCCACAGGAACTGAAAGAAGTTTCTGCTGATGCATTATTGGCTAATGCAGGATTTGTAACATTTGGTTAGTGTTTGGAAAGTGACACAAAGCATACAGCATTTCTTCAGTTTGCATAATCACAATGTAACTTGTTCAACTTTGCAGTTATCTTCCCTCGTCATGTTGAAGGCCCGAAACTGGATCGTACAGTATGGAATCTATCGACTTTTCACGCATATGTTAGCTATCATGTTAAGGTATTTTAATGGAATTTCCTCATCATCACAGTGCGTCTTGTGTCATGATAAATGAACATGCTGTGCTTATTCTGGTGTAATCATGAAGATAATAATACAATCATTTATTTAGAGTTATTGCATTGTTAACCTTGGTCTTTTACACTATCATAGTATCATCTTTATCAAAGTATCACTGTGAAATAAGTTGTCCAAAAGTTATTTCACAGATAACTGATTTAAAGTATCATTTATTAATTTTGTTTTGGACAATTAATTTTTTCTGAAGAACAGATGGAGTGAGGAGTACTGCATAAGTGTGAGATTAAATAGTGGAAAGGATAGAGACACAGAAAGAAAAAATAATAATGATAATGATAATGGTAGTAGTAGTGGTAAAAAGGAGTTCCAAGGGAATTTGGATATTTTCATGGTTATTTTGAACATGAACATGTTAAATGGAAGAACAAACATCTTTTGCTCTTAAGTTGACCTGTTCATACTCAAAACAGACATAAGAGGAATATAATCAAATGGAAAATTCTGCTAAATTTAAATAAACTTGCGTAAAAGATGTCTGATCCCAGTCTACATTATGCCTATTTAACAGTGTTCAGAAGGATTTATGCATACACGGATGCGGCGTCGAGTGGAATCCTTGATTCAGGTAAACTCATTTTTTGCTTGTTCATATACCTTTGTAATTCACACAAAAAAAAAAAAAAAAGAAAAGAAAAAGAAAACATTAACCTAACAAGCCCTTGGCTTTTTTCGACATACATACATTGGTTTCCATTATGGTTTACGGATTTGTTGACTTTCATAGTAAGAAAAACTGTGCCTGTTTTGTAGGCTTTGGATCGTGCCAGACCAGATCTCGAAAAGAAAACAGCAATGAACAGATCCTTCAAACGGCTGGTTAGTTATATGCATGGTTAATTAAATTTGATGGTTATTAAATAGTAATGTCCTAGTTAAATTACACTTAAGGGCTTCTAGGTTAACACGATTTTCAATAATGTTTCTACAGTTTAAAGTTTAAACAATTCTAAAAAGTTCTTATACTGTACAAACAATTTTCAGCCAAAGTCCTTGTAGTTTAAAAATTGTGATCAAACCTATATTCGATTAAATCATGTTTTTCTGAGTAATCTAACATTTTGTTTTTATTATAGTAATATTATAGTAATTCTAAAACTTTTGTACTTGGTTATAGGGCCTCAAAAAGGAGTCAAGAAACAGTTCATTCTCATAAGGTGGAGAAGATTGTTGAGAAAGTACAGATATTCTGCTTCCAGTGGAGAAGAAAGTGCATATATGTTCCTTTGGACCATACAATCAGCCAACCAAGGAATTGTGGTGGCATGTTTCAGTGTCTGCAGATTGCTGCAGATTATGATTGTTAACTTGAAGATTTGATTCTTCTTTTGAACTTGACATGCTCAGCATCCAAGGAAAAATTGCTGACCTATTTTTGCTGACTGCTCCAGGTGCCTGTAATTTTATTCCTGATAGGAACGAAAGAGGATACAAGATAAATGACCAACTGAATTAGTTGTTAAAATGTACAATTGTTTATCAACTGCATGTGGTGTACTTTGTAGGTGTATTTTGGGTTACAGATCTAAATATCTTCCTTTTTGAGGCATTCATCTTGGTTTTTCTTTAATTGTAAAGTAATCTTTGGTATTTTGATGCAAGTTTAAACTTGCTATTGAGATAACATGGATAACCTTTTTGTTTTAGCCATTAAAGGTATTTTAAACTACATGCATGACTGTGTAGCATCTATAAATGGATTTTGGAGTTCAAGTTATCTCTATTGTTATTATTATATCATTATTAATTTGTCTCACTGTAGACATGATACATGATAGAGTTCAATAACGTTGTTTGATTCATGTAGCCAACCCCAACTAGTAGAATAAGGGCACAAGACTTTGTTGTTGTTGATGATGTATTATCATTATTAATTTCCTGCAATCCAATATATCATGATTGGACCATTTTATTTATAACTCTGAAAAGTGAAAAGAGAAGGCCTGAATTATATTATTGACACCTCAAATTTATAGTATTATTACTTCGATGTAAAGCATAGCTATAGCAGCAATCATTGAATCTTCCTCCTCTTCAAGTTGAGAAGCCAATTAGTTGGGTGTATATACCATCATGCAACTAAGTTTTTGAACAATTATAACTGAAATTTAATGATATAGACAATAGTGTGGTGGTGCCATTAATGTGAATGTGCTTTGTTTGACAATTAAAATATTGTCAAAATAATCAAACTTGGAAGGTATATAAAAGTAAAGTGAACATTTAGAATAGCCATATGACAATATTCCATTGGTAAACCATCAATTCAAGTTCATTAATGTCTACAGAATTTCCAGAGTACTCATTCAAACAGCTTCCAATACATAACATAAATGTTCTTAATATTGTATACCTACAACTTAAATGAAACTAAGATACTTCTTACACCAAATTCATTAAGAATAATGTGGCAATTTCGTTCATATCATGTAACTTCTACTCCAATAGACAAACTAGAATAAAATTTAAGAACAAATAATTGATGAGGGAAAAAATTACTTCTCACCATTGCAAATAAACTAAGAATACAAAAAAAAAAAAAAAAAAATAATAATAATAATAAAATAAGGGTCCTTGATATTCTGCTACTCTAAACAAACAGGGAACAATTTGAGAAGTGACTATTTCTTTCTTTATGTCTACTTTTAAGACATTAGAGCTTCTAGCCATTCACTTCCATGCCAATAAGGATGAGCTATAGTCCCTTAAGATTACAACTCAAAATGGTAGTTGAGCCAATTTCAATGACAAGGTTGTGAAGAGTGAAACTAATCATGCCACCAGCTTTGAAGACTTTCTAAAAGAAAAATTCTCCTCTTCGTTAGTGTTCACTTGTCACACACCTAGCTTCGACCATGATTTTGAGTAAGCATATTGGACTATATATGCTTATTCGGAATCACTGTCCAAGCTTTCCAATCCTTTCAGTCCTCTGCGCTTTTGCTGCACAATCCGTCAATCCCGAAAAGCAATTCAGTCTTTCATCATGAAAGGTTTCATTATGTAGGAAAAGTAATTAATCAAAATGCTGTGATGTATTTACATAATTACATTCATAAGCATAAATGCTCAAATTGATCCTTGAAAAATACATGAGATGTTTAGTCCATCCTTAAAATATATTTTTATGTTAATTTGATCACTCATAATATAATAAACATCAATTTAAGGACTGCATTTTTGTCCACATTGAACATTGAACAATGAGAGAACAAATATGATGTCCAACATTTTGAGCACTAACTTGATATCATGAAAATCTTTGGAGGATTAAATTGTGGAATGGTTACTCTTTGTACATCCCTAAAGAGAGGAAGGAACAATAAAGGGAGAAGCAGGGTTACCTTCTTCACAGACTTCTTCTCTCTGACCTCATACCTGCTTTTTGTCAGGTCTGATAACCACATTCCCGGGAAACAGTACTGCAAACCAAAATAAATATTAGAAATAAAGTATGCTTATTTAGTTAATTATTATAGAAATTTCACTTATCAAGGTGTAAATATTATAAAAAATAAGTATGAAAACAAAAATATAACTAGATGTATCTAAAACTATCTAACATGATACATATCCAATATAATATGGTAACACCTGTAGAGTTCTGTCTATGTTCTTTGCTCTTTTCTTTGGTCTTTGAGGTATCTTTGTTCCTTTCATGGCAAGGAAATCATCTTCTTTCTCCTTTCTTGAAAGTGCAATGTAGATCCTTGGCCATTTAACTACTTCCACAGTGACCTTGTCTCCATTTGCTGCCAGCGAGGTCATAGCTGATACAGCCGGAACAACACCAGGATCCTGCTCGGATTGCACCGAGGCAGAATCACCTTGACTGTACAGTCTTTCAGAGGCTTGTGTTGTCGATGAACCACTCGGCTTCTGACACTTTGCTGAACCAGAAGAAGGCATCCTTCTGTTACTTCTTTCTAGTCCAGAATGAGACTTTTTCAGTGCTGCTGATTTCGGAACAATGGAATTGCTGCATTGGCTATTTCTTGAAGGGGATTCGCTTCCAGCTGCAGATGGATCTTCCAAATTCCTGTTCATTTCCAACTAATGAATGCTCAAGAAAAGATCACAACAATGCAAATGAAAACTAAAATAAAATGCTTCTACTTTGTTCATGTAGAAGCAGAAATGAGTTTTTTTTTTAGCACTTCAAATTGTGCTGAAATTTTGTATGAGGATAATAAGAGAAAACAAGATCTAGGGTTAGATTAAAGGGCACATTAATTTCTACGCCTGTTTCTAGCATTATTGGCAACATATATTTTGACTATAATAAAAAACTTTAACTATCAAGTTTAAATTCATAAAAGAAAACCGAACTCTTATTATAACTGGAACAATGTTTTAAGGAATGGCATCTTTTGAAATCATTGAATAACAAAAGTAGCAGTGCTCTGTTTGTGAAAAAAAATATCAATCAGAAAATGAGAGGCATAAAGAAAAGAAAAAGAGGAATTTGCCATAAGTGTAAATGGTACCTATGTATCTTATCTAACACAATTGTACTATTTTTCTTTCCATAGAACCTAAAGTGCAGTGGGATTCATCATCCATCACATCTCACCTAGCAAAGAAAGAAAAACAAAAAAAATTTACTGAGAAAATGAAAAGAATTTTAGTGAATTATAGAATGAAAAAAAAAAGAAAAGAAATAATATATTCCTCCTTTAGCACTTTAAACTGAGTTGAGGTTGGATTTGATAAACTTTATGTGCAAATTGAACCATAATAAAATGTAATATACTCTAGTTAATCCAAGCATCAAAATGTCTTCCTTGACAAACCTCTAAAATTACTCATTAAAACTAAGATTAGAAAGATCAGATACCAAAAAAAAAAAGAGAGAGCACAGTAGATAACCATTCAAAGTTTTTTTCATAAAAGAGTAGAAGTTAGTAAATTACAATGGGAATGTTCATACCTAGGACTATGTTTTCTGGTCCTGCTGCCATTGGAGGCAGCTGCTCCTGAAGAAACAAAAGGTGGCGGCGGCGGCATGGATCCGGCAGACGACAACTTGGCGACAACGGCTGCCGGCTTTCCAGGGACAGTGTGGCTGCTGCTGATCCTCCTCTTATGTTGTTTAGCATGAACAGAAGATGAAGAATCCTCAATGGCAATACCCCTTGAGATCCTTGATCTCTTTCTATGACCCCATTGCAAAATCATATCACCACCACCACTTGGACTTGTGCTGTTGCTTGTGCTGATGCTATGAGTACTAGTCTCAGTTGTTGTTGGCTGAGGAGAATCAAATGGGGACATTTTGGTAATTAAATCTAATTCTAGTTCTTGTTCTTGGTGTTGGTTTTGTCTTTTTGGCTCATATGTGAATGAATCTAGAACCTTTCTTCTCAGAGACCACACAACAAACAGTTTGTGGGTGTGTATATTTGTACATAAATTATATGGCTTCAACTTTCAAACTTTGGCTTCAAGTTAATATTTTTGAAAAGGGTTTCATTCACTTTCCCATGTTCTTACCATGTGCTACCCATGATATTTTTTTCCCACTTTTTCTTCAATTTTCCAATTTCTTAAACTCACCTTCTGCAAGAGTAAAAAACAAAAACAAAATTGTGTAGCAACAAACATCAAAACATAAAGATAAATCGGTAAAAATGGGACTCATTAGATATATTTGGTTTTAGGAATCAGAATTGTGAGTATTAAAGGAGTGCGTGGAACAAAGAGCACTTTATTTGTCTCCATTTTTTTCACCACTTCAATTGTAGTAAGCTTTATTACAAGTGTTGAACTCTTTATTTCTTTTAAAAAAAGATATATTTATTTATAAATCTATTACTAAAAATTTAAACTTTTTTTTTGTTTAAATTGACAAATGAAGTGACTATTTTATCAACTTAAATTAATTAAATATATAACATAAAATAAAGTATTAGAACATGAAAAAAAAATAAAGTTTTATATAGATTATAATTAAGAATAGGTAGTAGAGGAAGTGATGATTATAGATTCCCGCTTGGATGATTCAAAGAATAATTTGTGTTGATGTTCATAGAAAAACAAACGTTATAGGATTTTAAATTTTAAATATTAAATATAGTTTAGCAATGATTGTGACTAGAGGACCCTAGCAAAAAAATTAAAATATCTTGAATCTTTAATTGATTTAGAGTGATCATATAATTGGATTAGAAGAATTTGGACATGTAAACATGAAATTCATTCTATAAGTTATTGAGATGGGTCCTAAGACCTTGGAAAAAACTTCGTAAGAGTTGTTTATAAATAAGATATTAATAGTTTACCATAAAAAATTGTAAAAAATGTAGGAATTAACTTTTTCAAACGATATTTGACTAAGGGTCCGTTTGGAAAACTTTAAAAGTAACTTTTTTGAGTTTTTGACTTATAAAAAGTAGTAGTATTAATGTATGGTGTAATTTTCAAAACCAAAATACAGTTTTTTAAGAAGCTATTTAGGAACTTATAGAGAAGTTAAAAAATAACTTCTTTCATAATACTACTATTTTTTTTATCACATTTCTATAAAATAAGTACTTTTAGAACTAAAAATCCAAACACAAAATAACTTATTTATAAACTACTTTTAATATAGTCATTTATTGTTTAAGCTATTTTTTCAAAAGTAACTTAATTAAGTTGTTTACCAAAACTGGGCCTAACTTTATCTTCTTTTTTCTTCCTCCTACTCTTGTTAGTTGAGAAAGAAAAATGTGTGAAAATTTTTTATTGACTAATTATCCACAAAAAACATTGATTCTCTAGTTGGACTAAAAAAAAAGATTACCATGGTCAATTTTTTTAATCTAAATTTGTTCTTTCAACATTCCAACTTCCAACTCATAGATAACTCATCATTTCAATCATTTTGTGTCCACCAAGACTGGTACATCATAATGTCAACATTAAATTAAGAAGGTCAAGTATTGCCTAGCCTACTTAAATATATACACCAAATATCAATAAATTCCTCTTGGTTTTGACAATGGATTTTCCCAAGTGGTTTCACATTGCAAGGGGATTTACATTTCTACCACCATATTTAAAATCACAGTTTTAGAAGTCATATTTTATGCCCTTAAATTGTCATTTTATAACTATACAAAAAAAAAATTGTCATTTTATAAGGAAATACTTTAAAATTCATCATATGATCATATCTAAACAATTTAACAACTTTTAATCTGATATATAAAATTAAAAAGAATCCTACAAGTACATTATATATAAATTGCAAGATAATTTTCTACTTATATTTCTAACAAGCAACAGTACTTCATCTTATCATATTGTGCAGACAAAGTGCCTGTTTGGTTTTAGCTACCAATGAGGGAATGAACAAGAACAAGCATTACAATTTTAGGGTAATAAAAGGTGTTACAGAATAGTTCCAATGCATCATCCAAAAACCCTAAAAGTGTTGAGCAACTTGAGCTCAATCACATTATAAACAAACTATTGCCTTATATATATATACTGAACAAAGTTGGAGTCACAAGTTAGAGATTTTCTTAGAGGAGTCACAAGTTAGAGATTTTCTTAGTCCTTTTTGAGTTTGTCTTGGCCAAAGAGTCACAAATTTCTCTCCTCCTTTTGTTGTTTTTCTTGTCATCCATGTAATCATTATGGTTAACAGCTATTCCCCCAGTACTCTTTCCTTGAACATCAAGTGCATCTTTTACAAAAATCTTCAGTCTCCATAGGGTGAAGTCGGTCTGTAAATTTTTACAAAAATAAAATATGATGAAATTTTGCGTAGCACGTAACATGATAAAAAAAATAAAATTAAAAAAAAAGTTTTAATTACTATAAAAATCCCCATAATTTTCATTCGAACCTTCAATTAGATTCCTATAGTTGAGAAGTTTGTGTAAGTTTCCATATTGTACAAAATTTTTCAATTACATTCTTATAATTTATATATTTCTACATAAAAAGTCTTTATATTGTACAAATGTTTTTCAACCTAAGCTAATCCCTTTAGTCTAAAAGCTTTTTGATCATTCCGTATACCGTACAAAAAATGTATAAATAACTGGTTTATCATCAATATAGAGGCTTGAACACAAAATTTTTAAAATAGAATGACTTGGTTAAAAGAAACATTGGTATAGTTCAGGGACTTTATTAGAAATGTTTTAACTTTGGGGACCTCCAAAGTAATTTAAAGTAGTTATTTAAACAGGCCAGAATGGTCAAAATTTGACAACGGAATGCTGCAAAAGTTGGTAGGTAGATAAACAAAAAACTAGCATTACAGACCTGAGCATCAATGTCGAGGTCCACCTCTTCGGCGCTAGATTGGAAGTTAGGGTTGTTCTCAGCAACAATCTCCAATGCCCTGTTTAGGTTTTCAGGAGACAATTTGGTGAGAGCGGTCCCAAGTAGTTTCTTCTCGTGTGTAGACAGTTTCCTACATTAAATTTCATTTGTCATGGTCAGTGATGGTAAGCAGTGCCAAATGTCAACAATCGACACAATACCAAAGTACCATTGCAAGATAAATCATGCATTCAAGTTTCAATGCAACAAACTATCAAACACACATTTATGGATCAAATCGGCATATTGTCTCAGCAGTATGATTTAAGCACCTTTGAGTTTAATGCTGAACAAGGATCATGAATTCAATACAATATATATATATATATATATATATATATAATCGGAATGATAGGACATGAAAATACAGATTCAGTAACAAATTTTCAGTTCAATTTCATGCCAATGATATGGAACAAGTGACAAATTATTTTCCACAAACCTGCACTTCTGAATCACCATCTCTTTGAGATTCTTCAAATGTATGTCAACTTCTTCAAGCTGAAAAACCAGGGAGTTGAAAGCACGAATCATTGTACATACTTCTAGGTGGCATCAAACAAATTATTTTAGTTTTGCTGGAATGCAAAATTCAATTACAACAATAACTAACCTCGTTGCTTAAATCCCTAGCCAAATTGGCATAAGCAGTTTCCTGAGCAAGCTGCAGGTCTAGTTGGGCCTGTGCTTCTTCCTCCAATGATCTAGCTTCCTAACAATGAATAGAGAAAAGGCAAGGACATGATGTAATATATCACAGCCACATAGGCAGCACGAAATCACAGCTTCCATTGTAATTGCAGCATCCATAATTATAAATATGAAATTTTCATTTTCAAAAAAAAAAAAAAAACTATTTTGGAAAATATTATTTACCTCTTCAGCAACTTTAGGCAAAAGTTGCAGCCATTTCTCCTCAAATTTTTCCAACAAGGTCTTTGCCATAACATGGACATCATGTTTTTCATTGTTGTATTTCATTGCGTTCTTAAATATCAACCTTACGTCAGCATATATCTCCCGGACATTCTTATATCCAGTGCCATCCTTGGCTTCCATTTTACTTTTTATTGTACTAAAATCCATTGGCTTTTCAATAACCTAGAAGCAGAAAAATAAACACTTAGAAATCATTCTAAAGTTCTAAATGTGAAACCAGCCGCACAAATTATATTTTTTTTTAAAAAAAAAAGACCAAGCCAATAATTAACCTTTTCTTTTCAGCAGAGTATATTCAAGTATTTTTTGTAAGCAACAGAAAGGCATTACCTCGTAGTAGTCATGAAGCCCAAGACCTTCTACATCTACAGGTTCCATAAAGGGCCAGGCCCATTTATGCTGAGTGATCTGAGTAGAAACACATATGATATATCAACATTTAATTTTCACGTAGAACTTGGTATGCTCAATCACAATATTCAACATTAAAAGGGCTAGAAGATAATTTAAAAAATGGAAAAGAAAGTGCATCTCAAGAATTTGTGGTTAACTCTTAAAAAGATCACAAAGAAAAAACAACCAATCTTCATCCCACCAAAATTGGTTGGCTACAGGGTCATGAAAGTAATGTACATGAAAAGATCTTAAAATATCTAGCTGGACAAAATTATGGACTAATACACCAGGATAACTATCGACTTTTTAAATAAATAATAGTTTTACTTGACTTCTAGGTATCTTATCTTCCTAGGAATTTATTATTCAGAAGCATATGATCTTATAGTTATTGGATATGTTTGGAGAAGACCTTTATAGAGGCTCAAATTAGGAGAGTGGATCAGATGCTGGGTAATCCTAAAGCGAGAATTGGAGGGAGACCTAAGGAGACTACAGGGGAAATTATTGAGAGATGTGAATATATACTCAGGTAACACGACAAGTGTGTATAAGTGAAGTGAACTGAGCTTAGTCAATGATAGTTGTGGGAATTTCCATATACACCCTGGCCAGCCAAAAAGCAAAATCAGTTAATCAGTTAAAGGGTGCATGCTGCATAGCCAAATGGTTCCATGTTAATCCCACAATATACAAAAACTATAAATAATGGTAAAAAAACATCCGCACTTGCCTGCCGCAATATTGTTGCAAACTGGCGCATGAGTTCTTGCATTCTCTTTGTAGCAGCACTTTCAGTTCGTGCAGCATCTAGCAGCAATGGCTTCTTAGTTGCAATAAGATGCTTCTCTCGAACCTTCTCTTTTACAACTGGGCCACCTTTAGAATTATTACCTTGAATGCTATTGTTACTATTGGATTGGTAGAACTGTTCAACCTCAATCAATTGCTTTTCAAGCTGCAAAGGCAATAAGATTATCTTTTAACAAACAATTTCAATGGTTCAAAGCTTATAACATTAATGTAATGAATGGAAGCAAAATTGAACTTCGCAGCAAGTATAAGCTACCCCTAGAGCTTTAAATATTCATGAAAGATGTATATTTTCTTTCACCCTGTTAAAAAAAAAAGGAAAATAATTTTGCAGTTAAAATGAGAGAATTAGGGTTCTACTGATAGAAATCACTTCAGATATGAAAATATATGTGGCAGATGAATACATGCCCAAAGGGTTGTTCATAATATGTCAATTACTTGTGTTGATGCCGAAAAATACTAGTTTCATAAAGATAATCCCTCTAATAATTAAAAGATCACATGCTAGTCATTTGATAACTAATTCAATAAAAGCAACATTTAAACCATAGCATAAAGGGAAAGGAAATAACTCACAAAAGGAAAAAAGTGTTGCTACGGCCCAAAGTTGAGCAATTCACCAATGGAAACTAAAACCAATCCGGGAAATTTGGTTGTTCTAAAAAACAGGGTTTTGTGTATTCCTTTAACATGGGATAAAGTTTATTAGGTTTTTTATGGTGTTTGGATAGTACTTTGGTATAAAGGTTCTCTCATAAACAAATAATGTCCACCATATCCACAAACAACAAATGTTCACCTACAAGATCGAATCAAGGACTAATTACATGACTATAGTTAACAAATATTCCTTTTTTGTGAAAGCACAAAGTATCCACATAAGTTCAGCTCCTAGAACCACCCATCAATACTCATTGGACCGTGGGAGCACAAGAACTATGAATTCTCCCCACACAAGTTCTTCATCTAATGTTCAAAACGGCATCATTGTTGCAAGAGTCAAACTGCATATCACCTTAATCAACCCTTCACGAGTAGTTAACTGATATTCTAAAATGTGCGAAAGATGCTAATGAATTCAGACTAGTCTTCTAGCAATATTAATCTCAAGCCTAGAAATCAACTTGAAAAATCACTTTAACCCTAGAAAAAGAATAAAAAAGGCCTTAAATTTATTTTCCATTAGTAAACTTAATGTACCACAATACAAACACTAATAATGAAAGTTGAATTCCAAACACTGTTTAACTGAATTCCACTTAAATTGTTGCTCTGGGAAGAACAATATGAATACATTCCTAACAATATGATTTTTGGTGTACACTTAGCATGGTTGAACACCAAAATCTCCTCATATTTGTTTGGATTAAGCTTGTTTTAGCCTCAAAAGAGCTTATAATTTAAAACTCTCAACTCCAAACTCAAATCATGCCCTATTCCATTGTTGCCAAGACTAACTAATGTTTCAAAGTTATGTCCGAATTGAAAAACAAGCACACACCTTTTTCAAGAGACAGAGAAACAACAAAAGCATAACAAAAACAAGTAATGGTATTAACCACAAAATTAATATAAAATTTATAAAAGAAAATTAAGGAAGATCTAAGGAGTTGAAAGATGAGGTGCCTTATCAACATTGGCAACAATTTCATCAACGTTGCGCTTGAAACCATCCAAATCAGCAACCACGTCGGAGGAAGCAACACCGCCGCCGCCATTGCCGCCGCCTACGGTTTGGTCCATATCCGAATGGAAAGAACAATAATTCAATTGGGGACAAACACAAAGTATTGAAGTAATTGAAGAAAAAACCGATCTTTCAGCTGAATTGGGGTTTCTTCGTGCTTCAGCTCCAGTTGGAACCTTCAGCTCCAGTTGAAGTAAATCCCTTTTCTAAAAAAATAATAATTAGAAATTGTGTGATTTTATATTTTGAGTTTATTTGATTTTAGAGTTTTAAATATTAAATCTCCATTCTCCCATAAGAATTAGTAGTGAATAAAACGATAATATAAATGAAAAAAAAATACATTATTAACGATAATAATTCAAAAAAATATTTTCGATTTTATTCATTAGTTAAATTGATTTTCTAAACTTTTATTTAGTCAATTAGTCTTTAAAATTTCAAACAAAATAATTACGTTTATCATACTCAATTTTTTGGGATTTTTGTAAAATTTTTAAATTTCTAAAAAATTATAATTACATTTTAAATTTTTATACGACTCTAAAACTCTCACACATTCTCAAAACAGTTACTGAAAAAACTGTTTTAAATTTTTTAAATTCTTTAAATATTGTTTTGTAGTTTATTCTAGAGATTAATTTGTTCATATTAGACATCTGAACATCTTGTCATGGGGTTCGTTTATATTTTTATGTTGGTTGCTAAAGACCTAACACAATTCTCCTCCTTTTTTATGTTGGTTGAATCGCGTCTCAGGTGGTTTGGACATGTGAGAAGAAGACCGATAGAACATCCAGTCAGGAGGGTGAATGAGATGGAAGATGGACAATTGGCGAAAGGGAGAGGAAGACCTAAGAAAGAAGACCATTCATGAGGTGGTCAAACGAGATCTACATGTAAACGGTCTCTCTGTAGACATAATACATGACATGACAGAACACAATGACATCGTTTGATTCATGTAGCCGACTCCACTTAGTGGGACAAGGTTTTGTTGTTGTTGTTGTAGACATATGAACATCTAAAATAGTTATATATTTGAATTAATATTTTATATCAGCAGTCATTATTAATAACTAATAAAAATAAATATTAAAAATTATTTTGTATATTTTAAAATACGAATAATTAAAATATCCCAATTTAAAAATTTGAGGGGTTTTTTAACTTTTAAGTGTTTACTCTCCCTCCTTGCAACATTGAATAAGAGGTAAGATTCTGATTCTTCTGCAAGATTATTGGTGTAGCCTCCTCCCCCAACCTCATCCCCTGCCACACAACACAAGGGAAAAATAAAATAAAATAAAATATAATAATAATAATAATAATAATAATAATAATAATAGGGTCAAAATTAAATTATCCACAAAACTGAAAACTGAGCTAACTAAACGAAACTGCTAAACAGAAAGGATGATAGAGTAACAGAAAAATTCAACTGTTTCTACCTTCAAGCTTACCTATGCCAATGGCTTCTCAATTATTCTCACTAACCCTAACACCAAACACTCTTCTTTCATCTTCTTCTTCTTCTTCTTATCTTCTTCAGACACACTCCTCCCTCTTTCCGAATAGTAATGGACCTCCATTCACAAGGCACCTCCTTATCCACTATCGCAGAACTTCTTCACTTTCCTTTCTTCCATTCGTTGGGAACGAAGACACTGATCTCCGAGTCTCTACTCAGCAACAACAACAAGAAGAAGAAGAAGAAGAAGAGGATGAACCAACACCTGAGGACCTTCAATACGTTAACCAAATCAAAAGCGTACGTTTCTCTAATTTCTCTTTTCAATTATTTTTTTCGGAAAGTTTTTTCTTCTAATTCAATTGTTGATTGCATTTGCAGGTTTTGGAGCTTCTTAGGAAAAACCGGGACATGCTCTTCGGCGAGGTACTTCATCTTTTCTTTTCTTTTTTTTGGTTTTTTTTTTTTATAATTTTGGTTTTTTAATCAGTTGTGTGTTGATGAATATATGTCAAGAACTGTTTATTATTTGAGTTGGTAAGATACTGAAGTTGTTATGATCATGCCATTCGGATTAAATTAGAAGCTTAGAACTTTTTATTGTTAATTAGAGAAGGAAATATGGAAAATGGAAAGGGAAGGACACTTTTTATTTTTGTTCATCAGAATGACTAAACATATATGATTTATGATAAGTTAATATGACATCGTTTGATTCATGTAGCCGATCCACCAGGTGAAACAAGGCTTAGGCGCTTGTTTTTATTGTTAGTTAGAATGGCCTAAAGAGTCTGAACTGAGATTTTAAAAAATATTGTTTGAGCTTATAGTTTTCACTGTTGCCACTGTGTCTCTCAACCGATTCTTGCATTTGCCGCATTGCTATCTAGTAATTATTTCTTCCCCCCGATTTCCAGGTGAAGCTAACCATAATGATTGAGGATCCTAGAGAAGTCGAGAGAAGGAGATTACTCGGCATAGAAGATCCCGATGCACCAACAAGAGATGATCTAGTTGCTGCCTTGGACGAAGTAAGTTCGTTCGTTACAATAATAATGATAATCAAAACGTGTGTTGTTAGCTTAAATAATAGATGTTTTTTACAAATATCAACAAAGTTTTTGGTAATAATGATTATAAAATTGAACTATAGATCATATTCTGGCTGGTGGCTGCGATCATCTCATTTCCCTTAAATGTGTGTAACCTGTGCTGCTTTCTCAGAATCTGCTCCTCTCTTGTTCTTGCATTGTGCTGCTGTGGTTTCCTTATAACACTCACTGTTTGGCATATATGGTCAATGTTGTTGAGCTTTTCAAAATCCCTGGACCAATTTCCAGTGACTAGATTTAATAGTTTGGTAGAAGTAAAGAACATAAGTTGTTGTGGCAGTGTACAATATCCTTCAATTTGGTGCTCCTGATTGGAGTATACCCTTCAATTTGGTAGACGTTTGCCATTTATTTGGTGTAAAGTGCATGGCCTTTTTCTAATGAGGGGTTTCACAAACAGATATAATGAAGGATTCAGAAGCTGTGTTATATTGTTTTCCATATTCCATTTTGTAGAGGATTCCTCATTCTCCTCTTCCTCCCAGTAATTTTTTCGCTTCAAGTTAATAAGATTTATTCGTTTATAAAAACATCAAGAAGAAGAATGTTGTTAGTCTCTTCCGATAGCTTCTAATTAAATGCTTTTGAAACCAGAAAGTTAAGGGAATGAGAGCATAATCAGCAATTCATTGTCTGAAAAGCTATACATCTTGTGCACCTCTGTTATGCTTCCTCAGCTTTTAATTCCAGTATAAACTTGATTGCTGCTTATGGAAAAACTAGTCTAATTTTACATTTACTAGGTGAATGAAGGAAAAGTTCCAAAGGATAGAGTTGCTCTGAAAATGCTTGCTGAGGAATTGGCTGCATGGCCTAATTTGGAGGTATGATTCAATTTGAGCATGTGACATCTGCTTCAACATGCAATATATCTTGATCATTCTTCTAAGGTTGTCGATAGTTTTGTGCTTTATGGAGGTGTTATCATTTATTTTCTCAATGGCCTCTGAAATGCATCATACCAGTAAAATCACCTTCTAAATAAGGCACTCGCACTTGAGTAGCTTCTTGTATTTTTGCCTTAAACATGCATCTTTATGGCGTCAAGAAAGTTCTACTAGAATAATCTTTTCTTCATTGACTGTTTTTCGTTTTTAATAATATTATTTACACAAATAGCTATGAACAATTCATGTCTTAAATGCTCTGAATTAAACTTTGTGCATGTTGAACCAAACTAATCTGTTAGACCAAAGTTTTGATCAAATTATAATTCAATTAGTAAAATTATGATAAAATCTATGCCATTAGATTATCTTGATGCATGATTCACCAAGTTTGTCTTGATGCTTCACATTGTCCTTGTTTGTTACCTTTTCATTCAATTCCTGCTGTTTCTTTTTCTTCTTCATCTTCTAACTATGGAATGTTGACAGACTGAAGCACCAAAGAAAAAGCCTAGCAAATCGCTCTATGCAAAAGCAACTGACACAGGAATAGATCCAAAAGTGGCTGCAAAGAAGTTGAACGTTGATTGGGATTCAGCAGCTGAAATTGAGGAGGTGGATGATGACGACGATACAGAAGTGCCGCCAGCAGTGGTCAGTTCCTAACCTGCCTCGGAGATAATTTTTAATGCTCTTGTTTCCTGCTTATTTTGTTTGGTTAGCCACCATGACTGTTCCTATTTGAATTTGAAAAACTATGATGTTGTAATGTATGATCCAAGATACAGTCTTTCGGAAAATTAAATTGAACTAATAATCTAACTTGATGTTCATAATGATAATGAATTTGGCTCCATTTCATTTTAGTCATAGAATTCATGATATTCAGAACTATGTACAAAAGTTTGTTGAAGAATAGTATGGAGTTCTCACAATTATCATTTAAATTCATTAACTTTTCTTTTTTAATTTAATTTATGTGCTTTGTTGGAAAAATCTTGCATGGCTTATCTCGAGGATTAATGTTATATAGACTCATGTTTATGGTGAATCCTATACATGGCAGCATATCAACTACTCAAAACATAAGTTATAACTTCATATATTTGTATCATCATCGATTGATACATTGCCACGTGTAGGATAGGATTCACCATATTTTGAAGTCTACAATAACATTTTTTATCTATCTGAAGTCCTGATAAAGGAGGAGAGTTGTATTAGACCGTCAACTTTGTGACATCTGATATTTTTTTCTACCATCTTTTATTTTACTTTTGTTTGGTGATTCATTGAAGGTTTTCCACTGAGGAAGTTCTTTGGCCTGCAGGGCTATGGAGCACTATACTTGGTCACGGCTTTCCCTGTAATTATCGGTATCTCGGTAGTTTTGATTTTGTTTTACAATTCCCTCCAGTAGGAACTGTTCCGGTACCGGTATCATTACTGGCCCAAGAGACCTGAACCCGGCCTCGGGTCCAAAATCCCCACTCCTGAACAGGAACTTACATTCAAATTCCTTGTACAATGTTACACCACATGTTATAATGAGGTAATATAATATATATTGCAAAATTTTCACTTTACATCATCTAATTAAACATTGTAGTGTTTATTTATCTTGGTGAAACTAGTGTTACTAAATCTAATGTTTTTGAGGAAAGCTGCCTGTGAAAGAAGAAACAATGTTTGTTGCATCTGATAGTTTATTCTAGGAGTTGATTCCCTTAGGGAAAGTTGATAAGAATTAAAACTTACGTGAATGTATATCTATAAAATTCATGCATTTAGATGACCTTTTAAATAGTGGATTTGAAAATTAATTATTTTTAATGATGTAATAATACGAATATCTTATAACCTATAAGAGTGGCATGACAAGCACTCAAATCGACTTCTTCTTGTTGAAGAGAGTCGACCGAAAATTTTGCATTAATTGTAAAATTATTCCGGAAGAGAGTTTAACAACACAATATAAGATGCTCGTCATGGATTTTCGCGTTGAACAAAAATTGAGGAAAAGACATCATACGTAGAACACAAGAACAAGGTGGTGGCGGATGAAAGATGAAGAACAAAGAAGCTTTTTAAGGGACAAAGTGAGAAAGGAATGGAAGCACGGAGGAGATGTGGAGGGAGATGGCAGAAATTATTAGAAGAACAATAAAAGAAAGTTTTGGTGAATCTAGAGAGATAGGTCCAAGAGACAAGAAATCCTGGTGGTGGAATATGAGTGTACTAGAAAAGATAAAGGCAAAAAGGGAGTACTTTAAAGAGTGGTCTTTATACCATAATGCAGATAATTGGAAAAAATATAAGGGGGCTAAGAAAGATAAAAGTGACTGTAACTAAAGCAAGAACAAGAGCATATGAGGGTTTCTACCAGTCTTTAGACACGAAGGAAGGAGAAAAAGGTATATATAGAATCACAAAGAGCCGTGAAAGAAGAATGAGAGACTTTGATCAAGTTAAGTGCATAAAGGATAAAGACGGAGAGGTTTTAGTTCAAGATGAGAAGATCAATGAAAGATGGAAGAGCTACTTTTACGAGTTATTTAATGAATGACAGAAGACTCTTCTGAGCCTTGGTCGGTTATGCACGAGGAAAGAATATCAAAACTTCAACTACTATTGAAAGATTCGAGACTTTGAGGTAAAAGAGGCTCTAAAACAGATGAAAAATGATAGACAATAGGACCCGATAATATTCCGATTGAAGTTTGGAAGGGTCTTGGAGAGAAAGATATCAATTAGTTAACCAAGTTTTTTAATCAGATTTTAAGGTCAAAGAAGATGTCAGATGAGTGGAGACAGAGCACCTTGATAACTATCTACAAGAATAAGGGAGATATACAGAGTTATGAAAACTATAGAAGGATCAAGCTCATGAGTCATACCATGAAGTTATGAAAAAATGTGATAGAATGGAGGCTAAGACAAGAGACATAAGTAACAGAAAACTAATTTAGTTTTATGCCAGGCAAATCCACCACTGAAGCTATATACATGTTAAGAAGGATGATGGAGAGGTATCGTAGTAATAAAAGGGATCTATATATAGTGTTTATTGATTTGGAAAAAAGTATACGATAGGGTGTTAAGGGAAGTCTTATAGAAGGTTTTGGAAAGGAAGAGAGTAAGAATCGCATATATTCGTGCAATTAAAGATATATATGATGAGGCTACAACTAGTGTGAAGACTCAAGGTGGTGTGACAGAGGAATTTTTTATTGGTATAGGATTATAACAGAGATCATCCTTACGTCCATACCTTTTCACATTAGTCTTAGAAGCACTCACAGAGGATATCCAAGAGCCTGTGTCATGGTACATGCTTTTTGCTGATGATATTGTCCTTATGAGAGAGTCAAGGAAAGACCTAAATAAGAAGTTGGATTTATGGAGAGAAGCTCTAGAGATATATGGTCTGCGCATAAGCCATAGAAAGATGGAATATATGGAATGTAAGTTTGGCCGCCAAAGGAAAAACCTTAATACAAAGGTAAAGATTGAAGAAAATATTCTACGAAAAGTTAAAAGTTTTAAGTATCTTAACTGTATGATGCATCATACAGGATAATGGAGAGATTGAATATGATATAAATGATAGGATCCAAGCAAGTTGGTCAAAATGACGGAGTACGTCTAGTTTTATATGTAACAAAAAAGTGCCTTTAAAATATAAAGGTAAATTCTATCGCACTTCTATCAGACCGGCTATATTTTATGGTACAGAGTGTTGGACTGCCAAAGGTGAGCACGAACATAAGTTAAGTATGGGAGAGATGAAGATATTGAGATGGATGAGTGGTCATACGTGATTGGATAGAATAAGGAATAGAGATATAAGAGAGAGAGTTGGAGTAACACCTATTGTGAAAAAGATAGTAGAATCACATTTTAGGTGATTTGGACATGTGAAAAAAAGATTGACAGAGCACCAGTCAGGAGGGTGAATGAGATAGAAAATGGATAAGGGGTGAAAGACAGAAGAAATCTTAGGAATACCATCCATGAGGTGGTCAAACGAGATCTATATGTTGTAAACGGTAGCTCTGTAAACATGATACATGATAGAACTCAATGACGTCGTTTGATCCACGTAGTCAACCCCACCTAGTGAGACAAGACTTTGTTGTTGTCGTTGCTAATGATATAATAATATACATTGAATATCCATGTAAAATTATTTCATAAATTCATAAATAAAGCATAGGTACTTCTATGACAACTTGTTAGACATTTTATAGGACACGTATGGCATTGTTAGTGCTAGCACGTTTGAAATTTGGCAGGTGATATTATAGGTTAATGTTGAAACTTGTTTCATAATGTCGTGCATACAATCATTATACAAAAAAACATATGGTATTAAGGAGTAATTGGCCAACATGTCATTATTATCATCATCATCATCATTTCAGAATCAATTAATTTATATTAGAGATAGAACATGGTCAGCACGATCAAGATGTGGATGGACATATAAATAAACCAAGAAATATGAACACAAAATTGCAAAGAAAGCTGAAGGTGATGTCCCTATGACAATAATGGACAGCCCCAAAATCCTAGTCAAGAAGAGCTCACAAAAAGAAAAGCATACTGTGGTAGATCCAATGACAGTTGAAGATTCTTCTTTCAATCATGGATTCTTTGATATTTCTCTTCCAATTTTTAGCACAACTATGGCATTTCTACCACTACGACCTCTAAAACCAAAATTCTTGAGACACAGTCTTCCAAATTCGGCTAACTCATCGCCAGGGTTAACCTCGGCTATGTTCAAGAAGAATACAAAAGTTGGGATTTGGGAATCACGACGTCAAGCTAGTAACTTGACACTCAAGGATCATCATCTGCAACCAGAGATCAACTTAAGAAGAAGCAAGTCGTGTGGTGAACGATGGGATTATGAGCCGTCGGATGAACTTGATCTTTGGTTGCTCAAATCGTCTATTGCCAAACATGCTAACAGGTCTCCTCTTAACGAGATCCAATCCATTAGTACTGGTATAATCGTTTCTAACCAGTCTTGTGGTAATTTCTCCAGAGAAAAACCTCTTGATAGAAATCTTTCCAGTGGCGACGGTTCGTTGGAACCTGAAGAGGGATTCAAATGCAATGCTCTTTGCTTGCACTTGCTGAGTTTTGGAAAATCAAAGCAACTTAAGGAAAGAAAGAAAGGGCAAGAAATGGAAGGTGCATTAGTATCTAGAAGAGTCTCTTTGGAGAAGTTTGAATGTGGTTCTTGGGCTTCTTCAGCTCTATTTCAAGAGATTGAAGGAAGGGATTCTAAGAGTACTAGTACCTACTTTGACCTACCAATGGAATTGATCAAATGGAATGCCAATGATGTAGATGCACCAATTTCATCAGCTTTTGTCTTTGAGAAGGACCATGATAGGGTTCTCAATAATGGATCCTCTAAAACAAGCCTTGACTCTCAAGAATCCTACATTAGTCCTCGTTTAAGAAAAGCCAGAGAGGATTTTAATGCTTTCTTAGAAGCACAAAATGTATGATGATCTTTTCTTTTGCATAATAATGTGAAGTTAAGGACTACTATATTTATTCATTAATAATTATTTTTTCTTAAATGTATTTGTTTTGGGAAATAATAGTTCCTTTTAATTTATTTCTGAAACATTTCCAAGTATTCATCTTCATGCAAGACAACCACTTATTATCAATCATTGTACTATTTTCTTTTAAGAATTCCAAAAATATTCAAAGTTTTTATAGAAAAAGTACAAAATTTTAAATTTTTAAAATCTTTGTTATGCATGTATTAGAACAAAAGGTCTAAAACATTCTTCTAATAGTAACATTATTATATGTTTTTTTAGAACATATATTAACTAAATTCGTCTCTAAATAATATATATAAATTAATATATTTTACATATGAAAAAATTTTAAATGCCAGCATTTTTATTAAAATTTAATCAGTATTTAACCATTAAAAAATAGTGTATAATTTCACATTATTAAATATAATCTTATACCATTAAAAATATTAATAATAACTAATTAATGGTTATAAATCATAAAATGTGCTAACCCTAGCATTACTGCTATACATACCCATAAACAGCGATAAAAGGTCTGTGACTAGAAGAATTATTTTAAGTAACATATAATCTATTTTCCTTTTTATCATCGATTTTATTTATTTTTTAAATAAAATATGTGGGTATTAAGTATTAACTACACATTGGTCAAAAACTGATGGGATTCCTTTCTTTTCACTGTTTCTTATTTTGGGTAATTCTTTCCACCACAGGGAAAATTTGTGTTCATCACTATATCAAATTATTCTTTTATCTCTGTGGACTCATTAATTAATTATTACAGTTCCCTATATAATTTAAATTTTGTTTTTTCTTGTTTATTTTTTATGAACCTTTTCTTGTTTATATATACTGTGTCGCTTAGATAATTTGTACAATAATTAAAAAAATAATTATAAATCAGATTAAAATAGAATACCATCTCCATAATTGTTGAGTGATGATAGTTGATTTAATACAAGTGTATAGTCAAATTACTTCCAATTAAAATGTGCTTTAACATTTTAGTGATGAGCTCTCAAATAATCAAGCTTGAAAATATTCATGATATATATACATATATCATTATTTATTTTTTGGAGAACATAATAATAATAATAATAATAATAATAATAATAATAATAATAGAACCG
The DNA here is from genome assembly GCF_059453495.1 of Arachis ipaensis. NCBI lineage: Eukaryota > Viridiplantae > Streptophyta > Magnoliopsida > Fabales > Fabaceae > Arachis > Arachis ipaensis. The sequence continues at coordinate 902,544 of NC_142436.1, forward strand.
CCAACGAACTATAGTTCAAATGACATATATGGATCTGTTTGGATAAGTTCATAAGTGACTTTTTTTAACTTTTAACTTATGAAAATGTGTAGTATTAATGTCTGGTACAATTTTCAAAACAAAATTGCAACTTTCTAAAAAATTATTTTGGTGCTTAAGGAAAAATTAAAAAAAAATGATTTCTCTCGTAATAAAAATCTTTTTATCACTTTTCTCTTAAAATAAGTACTTTTAGAACTAAAAAACCAAACACAAAATAACTTATTTATTATAAGCTACTTTTAATATAAGCATTTATTGTTTAAACTATTTGTTCAAAAGTAACTTAATTAAGTTGTTTACCCAAATTGGGCTCATGTCTCTCCAATCTCCATACTCACCTAGGGATCGCGGATTCGAGTCTCTTTATCTTTAGAAAAAAAAGTAAAAATAAAAATAAAAAATAATAATAGAACCATGAATATTACCCATACATTCAAAACTCAAAAAAGCAAGAAAAACATGAGAGAGTGATAGAGAAATTAAATAAACAAAGCCAAAGTGCACAACATTATTATTCTTAAAACACAAAAGTTTATAACACAAGCATGATGAGGATTAAAAGATGATAGATCTATCATCTTCATCCATGAAAATTATTGACTAATAAGATGTCTCATTAAGCACAATGCTTCGTGCAGAAGCATCGGCGGCGAAAGCCGTGGCAATCCCCGGAAGGGAAGCCCTCCGTTTTGCAAACGGAGGCGCAATTTGTGTCACTCAAACACACTCCTTTGAAGCGATGGCTTTGAGACGCACAAGTTCTACCTTCAGCCACCATTATTGGTCCCATCTCTGTTTAAGTCACAAATAATAAACACAAATTAATTAACAATATTATAGGTCTAAAACTACAAAATCATTGTATTCAAAGAAAAAATAAATAACACTACGTAAAAGTTAATTAACTTACATAGTACATAGTGTTTATTCATTATAGCTAAATTATTATAAAGTTGTTGTTATAAATTAAACTTGCATTAATAAGAAATTAAAGACTAAGTTATTATTATTACCAGTGGCCACTAGAAGCAAAAGGAGGACAAAAATGGTGGAAAGCAAAGGAAGAGAGCGAGCCATTATTATTATAATAATAATAATAATAATAATAATAATGGAAGATTTATAGAAGCTAATTAAGGGGAGAGTGTAGTAGTTGTGAGTGCAATATGTATATGGAATTGGTTTGCCTTATATAGAGGAATAAATCTATGTATGTGTGTGTGTGGTTGCTTTCCATGTATCTAAGAGATATATATATTAAATAATGTGAATAATAGATATATTGGATGTTCAATTTATTAGGTATGTGTGGATGGTTATTTTAATAGTCAAATTGAGAGCCACTAAGATAAAGATGTCAAAAACGTCTTTTTTTAAAAGATATTTTTTAATAATTAAAATTTAACACATATAATCGGTTAAATTGTGTTATTTTTATTAAAATTAGACAGGACAAATCAGTTTTGTTGGAAAACTAATAAATTAATTTTAAACCGATCTAAATTAATATTTTTTTATAAAAAATGACTACAATATTCATATTATAAAAAATAAATAAAATACCTTTATTATATATATATAAATTTTAAAAACTCTAAATCTTAACTCTATGATGCCAGAAAAAAGATTAGAATTTAAGATTTTTAAAATTAATATATAATAATAGGAGTATTTTAGTCATTTTCTATAATAGGGGTATTGTAGTCATTTTCTATAAAAAATAATATTAATTTAGACTAATTCAAAATTTGGTTTACCATTTTTTTGGTCAAATTAATTTGTCTGGTCTAATTGTGACAAAAATTAACACGATTTAATTGATTATACGTGTTAAATTTTAATTATTAAAAAACATCTTTAAAAAAAACGTTTTAAAAATCTTTATTTGAGTGGCTCCTATTAAAATTTAGGTGAATAATTTAGAGTATAATGTATTTTATTTGAATTAGACCAATTTTAGGATCCATTATTTATGTTATTCAAAAAAATTATTAGTTACCTAACATAACCTATTTTTGTTATATCCAACAGATATCTTTTATTTAATTATTTTATAAATTTTTATAGTTTTATTAAATTTATAATTAAATTTTTTATATTTTATTTTGTAATTAAATTTTTATATTAATTTTTATTAAATTATTATATAAAATTAATATTTAAAAATTATCAAATAATTTAATAAAAGGTAAAGTATACTTTTTGTCCCTAAAGTTTGATAAAAGTTTTAAAAATATCCTTAAGTTTTATTTTGTTTCAATTTTGTCCCAAAAGTTTTCGATTTGCATCAAATATACCCTTTGCGGCTAATTTTTCAAAAAATTTAAGACCAATTCAATAATAATTTCATAAGAACAACCCTCAATACAAACAAATCAAGCATAATTTTCATGCATTATTGTTAGATTTGTCTTAAATTTTTTGAAAATTTAGCCATCAGGAGTATATTTGATGAAAATCGAAAACTTTTGGGACAAAATTAAAACAAAATAAAACTTAAAGATATTTTTAAAACTTTTGACAAACTTTAAGGATAAAAAGTATACTTTACCCTTTAATAAATTTAACTGTCTCAAAATAAATATGTCTAAAATTCACGTATCAAAACTGATGAATGATCCAGAAAAAGAAAAAGAAAAAGAAAAAGAAAAAGAAGGGACAACTCAAGAGCCCATTGAAATGTATTGAGGGCATTGGCTTTATCAACTTTTGATTTGGAGGGTTTTGTGTTCATTCAACTTTTTTAATGAAAACACGGTTGTCGACGCAGAGTGTCCACGTTTTCTTGGGACAACTTTGGACCCACTTATCTCCACACCTTTGTACGTCTGATTCCCTTTCTGCCATTACCACATGCCCTCACATCATTCATCGTTTTCGATTTACACCAAAATGCAAAATAGGAAATTTTTAAATATATCCAAAACACCGTTTTTTTTTTTGAATAATTTTTTTATTGTTGGATTGATTTTTTTTTTTTTTAATGTTTGCAGTTTGCACCACATATTTAAAATTTTTACTAATAAAATTATATATATATATAATAGGATTATTTTTTTCACCGACTTATTTTTTGTCTCTTTCCTTTTTTAAATTTTGAGTGTAAATTTTTTTTATCAAGAGTTTTTTAATTTAATGAATCAATCAAATTACTATTTGTGTTTTCTTTTGTTTTATTGAGATAAGTATCCGTTAATTTTAATATAATATATTATATATATTTTTTTGAAAAATAATAAATGTTTTATTGTCTATAACAGTATTATTTTTATGTTCATATAATAGTAACAAAATACATACTACTGTAAATAATAAATTACATAAATAATTTTATTTGTTTTACACTATTTATTGATAAAAGGATATAGATATCTACTATTTAATACAGTAAAAGATCTAATTCATACTTATTTTAAAATTTAATTAATCTTAGATCAAAAATTTTGAAAAATTTAATTATCACTTTGCTCTAAGAAAAATTATCAATTAGATTTTTGGTAAACATATTATGTCCTTACTTTAATAAATAATATGAAATAAAATGAATATTTATATATTTTATTATTGACTGTAATATACCTCATTGTTATTACATAAGTATGAGAATAATATTATTTTAGACAATAAAATAATCGTTATCTTTTAAATTTTTATATACTTCTCAATTTTTTATTTATCATAAATTCTAACAAATCAAGTAAAGTTTTGCTAAAAAAAATTGTTATTTTTGTAAAAAATTTCTATAAATATTTAAATAGATATGTGACATTAATTAATGATAAAAATAAATATCATTTATTATTTTGGAGAATTTAATTAATATTTTTTAAAAATTAATTAGTCTAAAATTAAAATCTTCAATAATCTAATAATCAAATTATTCTAAAATAAAATTTCGTTTTTCACGTTATTTTATTTTTATTATTTGGATATTTACACTCGGGGATTATTCTCTTATTTGTTTATAATCAGCATCCATATTCATACGAAGAAGAGTTCAAATTTTCTTTTGGTAAATGTTTTTCGGCATCATATGAAAAGGAAAGGGAACATCTTTATTTCACTTCATGGATATTGAAAAGGACAATAGATCATTTGACATGATTCATCAGATTTTTTTTTTAGCAAACATAGGAGATTCAAACCTGCAACTTCTTAATTGAGTATGAAGAGATAATGCTATTCGAGCTATAACTCGTTAGCATGATTCATCATATGTTTATTTTTCAATAAGATAGATTTATTATTTAAATAGACCCTTTGCGCCTTTCATCCGTTAAAATTACATTAAATTTTTAATTAATTTTATCTTTTACAAAAATTAAAGCGCTTTTTATTTTTGTTATGGAGCTAGGAATGGTGTGAGACTGCATTATGGGGTACATGGGTGCAATACTGGAGTATGGGGTCAGGGTAACTAAAATCGGACGGTCCGATTAAGGGGGAGCAAATCGGACCGTCCGATTTGTGGGTTGCTGGCCAGGTGTCGAGCATGCAGTTCCCCAGCAGCGGTGGCCCCTCCATGCGTGACTATCTCCCCCCTGAAGCCCCACTCTCCTTCAGAAGTCATTTTCCCTTCCTCCATCTCAAGTTTTCACCATTTCGTTCTCTGCTTCTTCATCTTTAGTAGCAAAAATTTTTGCTTCTTGCACTGTAAAAAAAAAAATTACAATGCCAAAAAAAAAAAAAGTTAAAGATGTTGATCGTCCTGAACTACATATTGTCAATTATCTCTGCCATTCTGATTATGTAAGTTAAATTTTTATTTTTTTTATTTCAAAATTTATGTTATTATTACAGATTTATTATTACTATTTTTAGAGGTTTAGAAATGTATATTTAAGAATTAGTTAAAAATTTATATATTTAGATTTAATTAGTTGTAATGAATAAGAATAAGAATGTTTGAATTACATTAATATAATTGGTTAGTAGAAAATATATGTTTAGATGTTGTTGGTGGAATAATTTTATAGATTATGTGTTTACGGCTAGTCTAATTATTTCTTCTAATAATTTTGAGAATTATGGTTAAGAATTAGATTTTGTGTAATATATGATATATGTTATTGATATATTTTGTTACGATAATTTCATATTGTTATTTATTGTTGGATATTTAAATTGATATAATGTAAATATATTGTTGTAGTTGAGGATTTAATAATAGGTGAACTATTATTAATTGAATAATAATTATATTTATTTAATTATTAGTTGTCATTAATAGTTAGTTAGTAATTATAACTGTTGGTGATCTAAGAATTATTATTATTCGTTCAACGATGAATATGTAAATAAATCATTATGTAACAAGAAATCTAGAAAAATATTTACGTAACAGTATGTTGGAGTTAGATTAAATAGTTAGAATTATTAATAATTATTAATAATTTTCATGTATAGTGTTGAATTAGCATGAGTATAGAAATTTAATTAGCTACTACTATTAGGGAATTAGTTCGATCGAAATGTTTTTAATAATGATACTTAAATAATTACTAAGTTAGTTGTTTCTATATATGTCCATGCATGTTAGTGAGTAAATTTGTGTTAGTCTAGTAAATTAGTTACTATTATTAGAGAATTAGGGCCTTTTATATTGAGTTAGGTTTACTATTAATTCACTAATAATTTGTTATTTTTTTTGTAGGGTTTACGAAATTTGACATGTAATCACCTGTTGCCTCCGGATAGATACAATCATGCTGTGGAGGAGCATTTACGGTTTACTGGTTTTTTTCATGTTTCTCAAATTGGAATAGTTCAATGCCAGAAAAGGCCTAGTAAATGCTCTTGTTGAGAGGTGGCATCCGGACACACACACCTTCCACCTTCCAGTTGATGAGTGCGCTGTGACACTAGAAGATGTGGCTTTGATTCTGGGTCTTCCGACCAACGGTATGCCAGTGACTGGAGTGACTTTGAGTAGCCATGAAGCCTTAGAGGCTGAGTGTTTGCACCATTTTGGAGCTGTGCCGGGTAAGTCAAACTGTAGAGGAAGCTTTATAAAGTTGGGATGGCTTCGGGATTTAAAGGAGCGTATTCAGTGCATTGATGAAGACAGTATTCAGAGGTACGTGAAGGTCCACATTATGTTGTTATTTGGTACGATATTGTTTGGAGACAAGTCTGGGGTAGGTGTGCACTGGAAGTTTCTGCCGTTGCTTCGTGATTTTGGCAGTATCAGACAGTATAGCTGGGGTTCGGCATGCCTAGCACACTTGTACAGGTCGTTATGCAGGGCTTCTCGTTTTGACTGCAAAGAAATCGATGGTCCGCTAACACTTTTGCTAGCTTGGGCTTGGCTCCGTCTACCACATCTTGCCCCGGTTCCTAGGGAGCCCCATAGTTTTCCACTTGCAAACAGGTAACATTATTGACTTACATCGTATATTCATAGTTAGCATTGTACTGTGTTAATGAGATAAATTATATTAGGTGGCGTAACTGGGACCGTGAAGGTGGACGCTATAGATATCTTAGTCTTGCTCACTTTAGGAAGGCATTTGATGATCTTCAGGAAGGCCAGGTTTGTTTTGAATAAAGGAGTATATGTACGAAATTATAGTATAACTGTTGGATGTTTAGTAATTAGTTGTTTCTTTTGTTGTGTGCAGTTTGTGTGGCAGGCCTATGCCGTTGATCGCATTGATCCTGACACAATTCCTCCAGAAATCCACATGGACTCAGTTGTGTGGAGCGCTACAGTGCCATTAGTATCATTTGAATGCATTGAGTGGCATGCATCTGATCGGATTAGGCGACAGTTCGGTTTCATTCAGGTAGTCCCTCACCAGGAACGGAGTTTGGAACCGGCACACGGGGAGGTCCTTACTGGTCCTAAGAATCTTGACTGGACCATAGCCCCGACTCATTCATTTTGGGTGATGCAGTGGACAAATAGGTATAATCACATTCTTACTGAGAATCCAGTGGCTCCACATCATCCTTTAGATATTTACATGGATTGGTACCGTAAAAAATATGGCAATCACCTGAACTTGTCGGATCTTATGGTGCATGAGAATGATGATGGTAATCCAGTTAGGGAGGATGACCCCCAAGAGCAGGCGAATGACCCCGACGAGCAGGAGAATGATGAGCCACAGTCACCACCACCCCAACCTCAACCTCCAGAAGAACAACCACAGTCCTCGAATCCATATGTACCTCAGACATTGTTTACCCCGTCTATGTCTTTACATCAGCAATACTGGGGTTCTTCACAGTTTGACACAGGAGAGGGGGCTTCATTTAGCCAATTACTTGGGTTCATGGCTGCAGATTCTAGCCGGTCACATACTAGCCATCAGCCTGATATTATGGCGGGTAGGTATTCCTTGGATGCGAGGTTTCCGTGCCGTACCCCCTCAATAACTTCTGGAGGGGTAGTATCTGGAGACTCTAGTAGGAGTGAAGGTGGTCGAGGAATTCTTATAAGCCAAGACCCTAGACGTGTTTCAATGGGTCAAATTGAGGAGAATCCTATGGCAGCTGAGCAAGGGGCTGATGACTATCTAGTAGACGAGCCGGAGGACGATGAGTCTGAGGATGATGAAGAATCCGAAGACGACGACTCTGGTTATGGTCATGATGCAGGTTTAGGTAAGAGTTAACTCTTTTGTTCTTTCACTGCTTATGGTAGGTTCATATTAGCATTTGATTTTGATTGAGGTTAGATTCGTAACTATTGTGATAGATTCATGTTTGGATGGTGCTGTTCATTAGTATTATAATGGTATTCATGTTTGATGGTGCTACTCATTTCTATTACTAGATTCATTTTTGGATGGTGCTGTTTATTAGTATTATAATGGGATTCATGTTTGATTGTGCTACTCATTTCTATTCTTAAATTCATGTTTCGATGGTGCTATTCAATAGTATTATTAGATTCAATGTTAGATGGTGCTGTTAATTAATATTTTTACATTCACCATTGGATGAGTTGTAAAATTAATGTATGTACAGGTGAGGCACGGACTCCAGCTGAGACAGGCAAAGCCTACAATCTGAGGGTTGATCCGCCTCGTCGTAGTGCTAATCGATTCACCCCATCTGTGTTCAAGAAGGCCGCCAAAAAATGCAAGAAGTTTGTGAAAGATGTAAAGTGGTCCATGAGAAAGTAGTGGATGTTGTATTTAAGATGTTATGTCTATGAGTAAACTTTTCTATGTCGTTGTTAACTACCTTTTCATGACTATCATTTAGGTTTTATTTCTATCATTACTATGTTTGAATTAGGCGGAAAAATCATGGACTGATATCGGTTGCTGTCGTCATATATCAATAATTTTTCCTTCAGTTATTGTTGTTGTTGCGACGTTGAATTTTGATTGGATATGCACATGAATGTGATTAAGTTTTTTATCCAAATTTTGTACATAGCGTACTTTAAAATGTGAGAAATTTGGTCCAATTACAATATTAAAGCAACTTAAAAGCAATAACAACCATCAAGCATTGTTGCCTACATTAAGCAGGATAAAATGTCATATATCAAGCACAAATGTCATACATTAAGCAGGACCACATTTAATGTGAAATACATAACTCTACTGAGCATTGTTGCCTCTGGCTTGACGGCATCTACTACGGCTGTGGCCCTCAGCCCCACATTGCCTACACCTCCTAGGACCACGTAGCATTCTTGTGTCCATCTCGTTCAAGAAACGAGTCATCCTTGGACGACCTTTGGCAACCCGTCGCAAGAACGGATTGGGCACGAATCGAGGCCCATTATATGCAGGCCATGTAGTAGGATTCCCAAGTGGCCTAAACCTGGCTCGGTAAACGCGTCGAATTTGGTCCATCTTATAAACGTCATGTACATACCCTTGCCAATCTAGCCGTTGATTCGCACAACATGCAAACACATGTCGACAAGGAATACGATCCACCTGGAACTCACCACAGTCACATCGGTGTCGACGGAGGTCGACGGCGTACTCCACTCCACTTGGCATCTCACGCACCTCAAAGACCTCATTCTGTCTGTCGAAACACCTCACCTGGATGTTTCCTGATGCAAGTTGATTTGCATGCAATTTGGAGGTCACAATCTCAGAGAAAACATGTCCAGCATTAATCCGAGCCTCCGCCTCGGCTCGTTTTCGTGTGAACAACTCATTAAGCCTGTAGAACGTCGCCTTGACAAGTGCAGTGATAGGGAGATTTCGTGCCCCCTTCAAGACTGAGTTGATGCATTCCACTAGATTCGTGGTCATGTGTCCCCATCTGTAACCACCGTCGAACGCCAACGCATACTGTTCGCGGGGGATACGGCTTAACCAGTTAGTATAAGCCTCACCCCGCTCCCGTAAACGCTGGAAACGCAACTCGTACTCGCGGAATGTCCTCGAATATCCTGTGCAATAAGAAAAAATAGATGAAAAAAAATATGTGAGAATCACTGCATGAAGATAAGATAACTCTATTAACTATGCACTTCGAATTACTAGGTGTTACCTATATTGACCACAAGTTTCTGCAGGTAAGGTGCCTTAAACTTCCTTAAAAAATTCGACTCTATATGCCTGATGCAAAACATGTGGAAGGCTCTAGGAGGCGACCAAGCTCCGTTACTGCGGGCCACAGCTGCATTAATGGATTCGTGTCGGTCAGAGATCAGTCCCACACCATCTCGAGTAACCACATGTTGTCGCAGGTTGCTAAGAAAGAAGTGCCATGCATCAGAAGTCTCTCCCTCCACAATAGCGAATGCAATTGGGACAATATTGTTGTTACCATCCTGTGAAACCGCAACCAACAGACAACCCTTATACTTTCCATACAAGTGGGTCCCATCTACCTGGACAACGGGTTTACAATGTCTGAATGCTCTAATACATGGATAGTAACTCCAGAAAACTCGAGACAACACCCGAATATCAGTAACCAAGTCATCACCTTGATATGCAGGCATAGTCTCAAAGTGGACGAATGCTGATGGCTCCTTATGACACATTGCCTCAAACCATATGGGCAAAGCTTCGTACGATGCTTCCCAACCTCCAAAAATCTTTTCCACTGCCTTTTGCTTAGCCAACCATGCTTTCCGATAGCTGATGGTGTAATTGAACTTTGACTGCACTTCAGCAATAACTGATTTCACCTTTATTGACGGGTCAGCCTCGACCAACGGCTTTATCGCTTCTGCAATAGTGTTCGAATCCAGCTTCGAATGATCCTGTGATATGGTTGCTCTAGTACAAGTGTGACTACCATTATACCTCCTTATAACCCAACAGTACTTTCTGCTGATCATGCTAACCCTGATAAGCCAATCACAACCTGATCCATACTGCGTGCACTTGGCGTAAAAGGTTAGCGGCTCCGACTCATACACTCTGTAGTCTACACCTCTTCGAATAGTATAATCTTTCATCGCCATAATAACAGCTTCCCTGGAACTGAATTCCATTCCAACAGCAAATTCACCATCTGCGACGATAGGAATTTCTGCCACAAAAACAGTTGTACGTTAAAAAATTTAAAAACATATATTTCACGACTGAAATTAAAAGTCAAATCTATCTATAACTTGTAACTCAATCATACCAAAAATTTCCTCTAACATAAATAATTCCGGAAATTTTTTTTGATATTGGGGTAGAAATGGAGTTTTTTAGGATTATGGATGGATAAGGGTGTTATTCTCAAAGGTGGAACTTTTTTATTTAAAATGTGAAAATCGGACCCTCCGATTTGTTTGTGAATAAAAATCGGACCATCCGATTTATTAGGAATAAAAATCGGACCCTCCGATTTTTTCTTTTTTTATAAAAAAAATTACAACAAACAAATCGGACCTCCGATTTGATATTAAAAAAATTTTAAAAACCAACTTACAAAGTTCTCGGACAGTCCGATTACTGATTCCCATATCAAAATAAAAATACATGTACCACCAACATAATTGCATTGCACACATTCATCTTCCATACTAAAATTTTTTAGCCAACTAGTTCCTCATATGTCAAATCGATATCTACCATGTTAATCTACGGTTTAATATTAACTTAAAGAATCGTTACTCACTACAGTTATACTAACATAAATAAATTTTACATCAAGTAATTATCTCAATTTTACATCACATACCTGCATTCATATAATCAGGAAACTCCGGAGCATGCATGGCTTCCAAATCCAACGCTCGCATGAAAGATGGTTCCTCAAACGGATGGTCGTTCGCCAACGCATTTGCCACGTCCGTCACACTTGCCTCCCAAGTGCCGTCACCTTGAACTTCATCTCCCTCTTGACCAACAACTTCGTAATTGCTTTCAAACTCTTCTTCACTATCACTATTGTAATCTTCTCGTTCGATATTTCGGTCGGCCTCAGATTGCTCAAAGTTAATATACAACTCAATGAACGGCATCTGAGCGCGATTTTCCATATACACTGAAAACATCTCTTGCATGCTCGCTTCATCAGTTATATATCTTGTTTGAAATTGAACGAATCCGCCAAATACCGGTATAGGATACCTGTATAAAATGCATGATATTTTTCTTGCCACCGCAAGATCTATCTTCTCACAAATCACACCTTTTAGTTCCTCGAATGAAATTATGAACGGAATAACAATATCTAATGGATTTTCACAGACAAATTTCACTCCTTCAGATGTTTGTAACAAAATCTGACCAAAATAATATACTTTTAGAAGGACTCTATCATCCATATTTCTCACTCACATTACTATAATTTTCCACTCTCAATTTTTTAATAATCAACTGAAACAATGGAAATACTGCTAAAGACTAAAGAAAGAGCTAGAACAGCTCCAGGAAGACGAAGAAGAACTCGAAAGAAAAGAAGAGATTTGGAAGCTCGGATGGCACACAGATATATATATACACTTATAAACAAAAGGATTCGTACCCCCCGATTTGTATTTGGACCGTTGAAATATTGATATTATATTAAATTCGGACGGTCCGATTTGCATTTTGCAAAATAAAAAAATAAAAAATAAAAACGCCTGAAATCGGACGGTCCGATTTCAATGTCCAAAATTCGAATTTTTACCCCCTACAAATCGGACCGTCCGATTTGTAACACAAAAAAATCCTATCAAAGAAATCGGACGGTCCGGATACCCTCTTCTAAGATTGACGTAAAGCTGTCCCATACGCCCGTATTGCACCTATAGTTTCCATTACAAAGCATAACACGCACAGGTTTTCAATATAAAAAAAAATGAGCCAAATTAAAGGACACTTTTGTTAGAAAATCTTTTATGTGTTTTTATAATATATAAAATTATAAATATTTGTATACTGTCGTTCAATTAGATTTACGTATTTAGATTAATTTTTAAATTAAATAATAAATTTAAAAATTAATTATTTTTATTAATATATGATTAAATAAATTTATAATAGGTAGTGTTTGGTGGAAAGACAGAGACGGAAAGACTGAGACTAAGAGAAAGAGACTAAAAGACAGGGATTGAAATAAATTTCAGTATTCTGTTTGGTGCAAAATGGGAGACACGAATTGAAACAAGAATGAAACTCTAATTTAATTTGCACAAAAGATAAAATTGGAATTAATTAATTGAAATAAAAGTATTTTAGGTATAAAATATTATTAAAGTTTTAGTCTTCATATCTAAAAATTTCAGTCCCTTATGTCCTTATTTTTTTGAGGTACTGAAATACTGAAATTTTAGAGATAGAGACAGAAATTTTAGTACCAATCTCTAAACTAACAAACACGATACTGAGTCTCAGTCTCTCAATCTCTGTCTCAATACATCAAAACAAAAAATTAAATTTATTATTATTATTTTTATAGCTACCAAAACTAATTAGTTACATAGTACTTTTTTAACAAATCTGACCTAAAATCAACAGAGTGAGAATAATGATTTAAAAGCAATATCCTTGAGCATGAGATCAGATCAGATTTTTTTTGAATACCATGAACAAGTCACATTACTACCGACACATGGTTGGTTTAGAATTTAAATATTCGTTTTATATTTCATTAACCGGTGATTTTATATTTAAGTAGTCTTTTATATTAAAAACCATTTGTGTAAAGAGTTATACACACTATCAAGTTTTTAATGCTCAAACCTAACAAATAAATTATTAAAATTTCATTTCAAATATTTAGGCACCATAAAGACAATTTTAAAAGATGAAAACAACAAAAAAATATTCTTGAAATATTAAAAGAGTTTGACAAATATAATAAATCATCGAGTAACTCAGTTTTTAATTTTAACAATTTTTAATTTATCATTTTATATTTTGAGATCTTTTTGTTAATATTTAATTTTTAAAATATATTTTTAGTAGTTTATTCCAAATATAATTATATCTATTAGAAGATATAAGAAGTTTGGGGGAAAAAAATAAAGCAAACAAATAAAGAAGCTTGGGACATTAGTCATATGCTTTGGAAGGATATATTAGGTTTTTGTTTCCAGTATAGCATATTAATAATCAAATGGGTAATGTTAGGTAGGCAGAAAAAAAAAAAAGTCAGAACTTGTCTTATTTAGCATTAATTAATTATCGCAATAATTAATGAATGCTAAATAAGGTAAGTTATGGCTGTTTTTGGTTGATTTTCTTTGGTTACCAAATATTTCCGTAATCAAATAGAGTTAAAAAGTGTGTTGAAACATAGAGATGAGGGGTTAAGTATGATTTTGGTCTCTAAGGTATAGGTCAAAATTTTTTTTTGTCTTTAATTTTTTTTTTGCATTCAAAATTGTCTCTAAGGTTTAACTTGGTTTTAAAATCGTCCTTACTATAAGGACCAAAATCGTACAGAGGTAACGATGGAAGCGGAGGCAGAAGTAGATTGTGAACAACTTCTTCTTCTTCTTCTATTTTTCTCCTTTTTTTCTTTCCTTCTCATTTGTAAGAGTAGAAACACTTTCTTTTTCTTATTTTTTTATTTTATAATTTTTTTATTATGGATAATTTGGCCCAAAATTTTAATATTTAAGTAAAAAAAACGATTTTAAAATTTGATTTTAAATTTTAGAAACAATTTTATATAAAAAAAAATAAAAAATAAAAAAAATTTTCAACCTATATTTTAGAAATCAAAATCGTACTTAACCTAAAGATAAGTGTGCACTTTATGAAGTACAACCTACTAATATTCCTATTTCTATATCTAGTAAGGAATTTGGTTTAGGAAGACTGGAATGTAGTAGTAGTAGTAACTAGTACAAAACTACAAATATAGGAGTTTATAATTAGGTTTGGTTTGAACAAATCGTAAACCAAACCCATGCAATCAATTTATGATAAGATAGGTTTGGTTTGATTATTAGGTTGGATTTATTTTTTTACAAAAGAAAACCTAAAATGTGTAATAAGATTTTTTTTTCTAGAACCAAATATTTACTGACTATCATTGGTCATAATAACTTAGTTATTCAATAAATTCTTATAATTTTACTGAATTTAAAATTGAATTTTTAATGTTTAAAACTTTTTTAATTGAATCATTATATTAAACAAAAATTTTTAATTAAGAATTTATTTACTATTTTTTATTAAAAAATACAAAATGTTATTGAAATGTTTATTTTTGTATTTTAGATAAGATAGATTGTGAAATATTTTAGAAACTAAGATTTTAGGATTATTGAGTTTTTTTTCGTTGAAAAATAACAAGTAGTGACGGTCTAATTAACTTTTTTATTTAGTATGATAATTTAGATATAAATTTTTAAATTATAAAGACCTAATTAAAAATACAACAATACTAGAAAATTAAGAGGGTACTAATAAAAAATCAATCAAATGTCTCCGGGTGAATTCAAAATCTCTACCTAAATGGTGCTTATGCTAGGCATTATGATGTTTCTTCTACTAAATATCAGAATATTTATTTTTTATACTAAATGGATGTTCTTTTATATATTTTATAAAAATTTTTTTATATAAAACCATGCGGCGTAACACCCAAAGCGCTTCAAGTGTGAGGTGTGAAGAAACGGACTTGATTCTGCGCCGTAATCCTAGGAGCAGTTTTGGAAAGATATTACTCAAAAGTTGATTTTAATTAAATAGCAATTAATAACAAATATTGTAAATTAAAAAAAATTAAATTAATTAAGAATGAATATAAATTAATGTGATTTTGTTTAGTTTTTTACTAATAACCTCTTAGTTTTATATACTTTTCCTTAAAAATATAATGAAATTATGCATAATGACAAAGTACATAAACTTCTTTTTATCTTAAAACAATAAAATATAACTTAGGCTGGCTTGTTTCTTTTTTTTTTTTTTTTTGGGTCCGTATAGGTAATTTTATTGTTTGGATTTTATTGTTGGCCATTGTGTTAGTTACGTTGGTCCATGTATAATTTGGACCAAGGTCCTCCAACTCATTTTAGAAAACCAAACAAAAATGAAATAAATATATTCAAGAAATAACATCCAGTCCGACCAAAAAAAAAAAAGGGTTACAAACTAGAAAGCTTATAGCTTAAAGGTTTGTAAATGATTGACCAAAAAAAAAAAAAGGTTTGTAAATGATTAAAAAATTTTTGAAAAAGTTAACCAATAAGAAAAAGATACCATTTTGTATGCGATAAAAATACTATTTGTACAATAAAATCAGTTATCATATATTTTTAAAAATATATGTATAGTTAAAATATTTTTAGTATATATTTTATATTTTAATATATATTTTATATTAATAATTAATTTTAATTTATTTTTAACATTATTGATAAATTATATATCTTAAATTTAAAAATAGTTAAGCTCTCACTTATTTTTACTTTACTAACCATTTAAAAATTTTATTTTTTCAAAGATAATAAGTTTTATTTCATTAATTATTGAAAATAAAATACAAAAATGTCAAAAAATAAAATAGTATAATAAAAAGTGAAAATCTCCCAAAATAATACATGAAAAATATTCATCCAAAAGTGATCATAAAATAAAAAAATAAAATAAAATAAAATTGAATAAAACTATAAGTTTTTCTCATGAAAAATGAACTAAGATAAAATTCTTTAAAATTTTACGTACCAATTTGATCTAAACCATTAGATCGAATCTTATGTACCTTGGTCCCTAACTTGGGTAAAACTTGTTATAATTACCCGTTTAATATTCAATTTTTTTAGTTGTAATTTAAAATTAAGTATTGAGTTATTTTCTTAAGACTAGTTTTTAAGAGAATACTTTTAAAAATTTATGTTCAAAATAAAATAGTGTGGATTGATATGCAATTTACTTGTAAAATAAATCAATTTTTGTGACTATAAATCAATTTTAGTACACTTTAACTATTATTATTATTAGAATCTAATTTTAATATATTATTTATTTAGAACGTTTACAATTTATACCATTATTCAATTATATTTATTTTTTAAATAATTATTTATTTTATCAATACCAAAATAAAAAAAATTTATTAACATATTGTTACATAATTGAATGCATGTAGAGTTGGAAGTGAGTCGAGTTAAACCAAGTTAAATTTGGCTCACAAAAATTAAACTTGGCTCACGGCTCGACTCATTAGCAATCGAGTCTGTTTCTTAAATTCAAGCTCGACTCACTGAAATCTCACAAGCTAACTCGAGCTCACGAACTGTCTCAAGTAATAGAAATATAATCTATAATTCCATATCAATAAATTATAACTTATATATATATATATATATTAAAATATTAAAAAATATAAATTTTATATATTATCTATCTATCAATTATAAACTTTTTATGAGTAAAGTATCGTTTGTGTCCTCAACGTTTGGGGGTAAGTTCCAAGGTTGTCCCTAACGTTTAAATCGTCATATTTAAGTCCCTAACGTTTCAAAATTGACTCAAAGTTGTCCCGCCGTCAATTCTGTTAACAGATCCCTAACGGCAGGACAAAATTGAGACAATTTTGAAACGTTAGGGACTTAAATAGAACGAAAATATTAGGGACAAAAACGATACATAAAAATAAATTTTAATATTATCCTTCAATAATCAATTTTTTACGATACATAGTAATTCAATTATTTTTTAATCACATCTAAGTAAATTACACTTAATCACATTACTTTTATTCTAAATAAATTTATTTTTTTTATAATTTTACTCCTAAAGATTTTTACTCATCATAAAATGTTTGTAGAATGACTAAAATGATATTACTTTATTGTATATGTATCATTTTTTTCACAAGTTTATGTACTTGTCATCCTACAAATATTTTATGATGAGTAAAAATTTTTAAGAGTAAAATTATAAAAAATAAATTTATTTAGAATAAAAGTAATGTGATTAAGTGTAATTTACTTATATGTAATTAAAAAATAATTGAAAAGCTATGTATCGTAAAAATTTGATATTATTGAAGGATAAAATTAAAATCTATTTTTATGTATCGTTTTTGTCCCCAACGTTTTCGTCCTATTTAAGTCCCTAACGTTTCAAAATTGTCTCAGTTTTGTTCCGCTGTCAATTTTGTTAACAGAACCCTGACGGCAGGACAACATTGAGTTAATTTTAAAACGTTAAGGACTTAAATAGGACGATTTAAACGTTAGGGACAACTTTAAGACTTATCCCAAACGTTTGAGGACAAAAATGATACTTTACTCATTTTTTATTTATGTCCTACATCGAATCAAAATTATATATAAAAAATACCTATAAAATTTTAAATAATTAAGAACATTATTAATATATAAATACGCCTCTCTTATTCTGTTATATCATGAACACTATATATTATAATCGAGCCAACTTACGAGCTAATGAGTTGAACTTATCCAAATTCAAACTCGACTCATTTAATTTATGAGCTTAACTCTAATCTCAAGTTTGGCTCACCAACTTACGAATTCAATTTATCTAACTATTAATGAGTCGAGTTTAAACTGGACTCACTTTCAACCCTAAATACACCTCATGAATTATTATACATTCATATAATATTAAAAATAAATTTTAATTATTAAATAAAAATTAAAATATAATTAATTTTATATAAAATTAATAGTTAAAAATCGTTAACTAATTTAAAAAATTTAACTAAATTATTATTTAACCCTCCAAACTATCATCAACATTAAGAATTTCCACCTTATTATTATTAGGAGAAAAATAATAATAATAAATAAAGAAATACGAAATGCATCTAACATAGACAGAGTGATATTTCTGTGTCTTAGTTTCTTTATTTCTTTCCCCTTGTTTTCCTTTTCTATCTTTCCTCGTTGGAACCCTAAATCACTTCACTGCTTCTCTCGAAAAGGAAAAGATCGGAATTGAGAAATTGAGAGTGAGAGAGAAAGAAAAGGGGATCCGAATGGAAGGAATGCTATCGGCAAATGACCAACAGAGCATGGTCTCTTTGTTCTTGGAGGTTGCTCAGGGCCAGACCACTGAGACTGCTCGACAGTTCTTGCAGGTTCCTCTCATTATTGTTTCTAATTTATTAGTGTTTGTTGAAGATTTATTGTGATTCTAGAATTAGGGTTTATTTTTTAAAAATTTTAGTTTCTGGACTTTGAAATGGTTAGAAATCTTTGCCTTCATCGGTGGTTATGTTTGGTCACCGAAAAATTCATTCTTTTAGCTTATTGTGATGACAATTAGAAAATTGGTTGTATCTATCACGGAAAAAGTTGAAATCTCGCTTGATCAGTGATTCTTTTGAAATCTATCATGAAAAAATAGCTCTTTTAGCTTATTGTGATGACTAAGACTGGTGTGTTGGGAATTTGCTTATAGGTTCTGATTTGTGATGAAGTTATTTTCTTTAAAACTGAAATTCTGTTTGATAAGTGGTTAATGGTTATAGTGTCTGTCATGAAATTTAATCATCCTTTTAGCTTATTGTGATAACAATACCCTACATTATGTCTATCTTGAAACATAATCACACGTTTAGCTTATTGTGATGACAATTATAAAATGAGCATGCTTAAAGATTTGCTTGTAGCTATTGGTACTTCGATGGATATGCTTTACTTAAAAAAAAAAGAAAACTATAATCTTGTAGCTCTTGCATGAAGAATCATCCTTTTAGGTTTTATCCTCTTTATAATGATGGCAATGTGTAGATTTTCCTCTTGTATAGATTTATCAAATTTTGTGAACCTGTGATACTGGTAACACAGGCAACAAGTTGGAAACTTGAGGAAGCTCTTCAGCTGTTCTTGATCGGCAATGATGCTGGGTCTTTGCCACCACCATCACACTCTCCACCTTTAGAAAATGTTGAATCTTGGACTGATCAACCATCAAGGTAAGTTGGGGTGTCTAACTACGATTTATAAGTTATAATCCTAAGTGAGCACTTTTTAGTTGGTTGTTTGACTCATACTTGTTGCTTTAGTGAACCAAGGAAGGAAAGTGAGAGTAGTGACCACAATGTCAATGATCCAGATGAAGTACGCCCTCCCTTACCTGTTATACGGGAAACTCTTTATGAGGATTCAATGCTCTTTAGGTATGTTTCACCATTCTAATTTCTTTGCTTGCCTTGTAAACTGATAGTTTATATTCCAAGAGAAATGCATATCTGGTGTTTTTATTGCTCTTTTTGTCATTCTTGGGATTACTTAATGTGCAATATGGTTTTTCCCTGTCAGATATTTATTATGTATTTTATCATGTCATGCAGAGGATCAAGGTTTGCACCCCGTTCACAAGAGCCTAACTCTTTAATAGCATTTCGTAACTTTGAAGAGGAAATGAGACGTCCTGGGGTTTGGGAAACAGAGCAAGGTGCTGCTTCGACAGCAGAAACTTCTAGGGATAATCTTGCTTCACTCTATCGCCCTCCATTTCATCTGATGTTTAATGGCACTTTTGATAAGGTAAATCTCCTGCTTAGTGTTGACTGTAGATTCTGCTAGAGGTGTAACTGGCACAACATCTATTTATGAAATATTTAAAGTGATAATAATGTTTTAGATCTCTTTTACACCTCTCTTTTATTTATAATGATTTTTTCCTTAAAAAAATGTCTAGTTCAGATAAAGATGAAGTTGCGCCGAATAATTGTACTTATGTAAATAAGGAACCTTAACAGCTTTTGATCAGTATTTAGTAATGTGTGTTGAGGTTTGGGATTTTGTTGTTGTGTTCTTTATTCCTTAGACTAATACTGTTGTGGGGTGGTTTAGTTCCTTGTTTAGAAATTGATATACAGGCTCCTTAATTATCCTATGCTGTTATTATAGCTTATGTAGGCCTTCCTCTTACATGACTTATTTGCAGTCTTATGCAAGTTTCTGGATATGACAAAAATCATGTGTACTTCATATAAGAGAAGTTAGCTGGAAGTATGAGAATGATTTTTGTTGGTTTCACTTATTATCTTTTTTACTTGTTATTTGTAGTGGCAGTTTACATCTAAAATTCATTTGGAAACACAATATTCATTTGCATATCTTAGTTTATGGGATTTCCTTGCATTTGCGGTGTGTCAATGGCACTAGATTGGTATTGTGTTTATTTATATCTATTCAAAATGTAAGCCATTCATATATATACAATTATGACCAAGTTTTGTCCTTGACCACAGGCAAAAGGTGCTGCTTCCATGCAGGACAAATGGCTGTTGCTGAACATTCAATCCACTACAGAATTCAGCTCTCATATGGTATTATATTCTCATGCAAATTGACCCCTTTACATTTTCTTTACATGTTTGTTTCGGCATTAACACTGTTGTACTTAATGTTTTGCTTTGTGAAGCTTAATCGTGATACATGGGCCAATGAAGCTGTTTCTCAAACCATTAGCACAAACTTCATATTCTGGCAGGTTAGCTTGTTGCTATATTAATTCATTTTAAGTGTTATTTTGTCAAAAGAATTTATGACTTTTACTTGCACTTTCCAATTTTCTCTGGGGTTTTCCAAAGGACCGAGATGTTTATGATGGCTTTTCTTTTGAAGTTGGAATTTCAGATGATGTGAAAATTGATATTCACAACATCATTATTTTTTGCTGATATAGACATGTGGTGCACCGTGCACCTGGATTTCTGTCGTGTTATATGTTTTCATTTTGTTTCATTTGTTGCAACGTTTCCTTTCTTAATTATTTTTCTTGTCATATAGGTATATGATGATACAACTGAAGGAAGAAAAGTCTGCACTTATTACAAACTGGAATCGATTCCTGTAGTGCTTATTATTGATCCCATCACTGGCCAAAAGATGCGATCATGGTCTGGAATGGTTCAGCCTGAAAGCTTACTAGAAGTATGGAAATTCCTACTGGGGAATCTCTGAAAACATTATTCATATACATTAACTTTGAACATGTTTTGCTCTTTATAATTACTGATTCAAAGAGTCTTATGCTTTACTTTAGGGTCTACTAGCATTCCTTGATGCAGGGCCAAAGGATCATCACATGACCTTATCTCACAAGCGTCCTAGAGGAGCTTCTAGCCCACCTAAGGCTAAAGGTTTGCACTGGTTTATGTTTCTGTAGCAGTTTGTTTTGGCCTTTAGGAGGATGACTTCATATTTCATGTGTCTTTCTTGTTATTGTAAAGCCATAGGCACCCTATAGACATATGATTTTCCTATTTTTTTTAAATAACATAATAATTTAAGAAAATAAAGGGTAGCTCGGTGTACAAAATCTCGCGTTACGCAGGGTTTGGAGAAGAACCACACCAAAGGGTGTAATGATTTAAGAAAATATTTATAAGAAAAAGAAAGTTTCATTAAAATAATTAGAAGTTAGTTAGAGTAAGCGAAGTTGAAAATGTGAGTGATTTTCTTTATATTGGTCAATTGGAAATGTAGCCTTGTATAGGAAATAAAGATGTTTACTTATTTACTTTCTTTCTAGCCATCAACACTTCAATTAAGATGGATCTTGGCTTCGCCCAATTTCTAATCATGCAATCTCTTTCATTATGTTTTGAGGATTGAAAATCTTGTTTTCACTGCCTGGGTAATATGCACATCATAACTTGTGAGGAAGTTATCTTTGGCATATTTTTTGTATTATCATGATAACTTTTCTGATGCTACAGCTATTGTAGATTCAGACGAGAATAAAGATGAGGAAGAGGAAATCCAAAGAGCTCTGGCAGCATCGATGGAGGGCATGATTGGATCTAATGTTGCGGCTGGAAGTGACAACAAGGAGGCAGATTCTGCTGTCAGCCAGCAAGAGGCAGCCTTGCCCAAGAGGCCCTCATACCCAGTACTCCCCGAAGAGCCTAAAGCTGAAAGAAGTCTCCTGTGCAGGGTTGGTGTTCGGCTTCCAGATGGACGCCGGGTTCAGCGTAACTTTTTACGCACAGATCCTATTCAGGTAAAAGCATTGCTGTCACTTATCACATGTCTTGTGGATAGTGTTACGTCTTGCATCTTACGTCTGGTATAGCCTTCTGCTGATTTCTTGTTATTTCTGTATACCATAAATGTTTTTCTTCTATCGTGAGGAGGTATTACTAGATTGTTGAGGAAAAGGCTTTGTAGTCATTTGATAATTGATATATTGTCTTATTTTATACAAGAAATCCTTCTGTGATCATGAAAATACCATGTGGATATGGATGCAACCAATAAGAGAAATTACGAATGTATTTGGTTTGCATTTTCATTTTCATTGTTTTTTGTTTTATGAATTTTGAGAAGAAAAATGAGAAAACAAGATATGAAAATAGAAGACATTATTTACTGAAAACATAAAATACTGAAAACGGAAAATACTGAAAATGAAAACGTAAACCAAATGCACTGTAATTTTTTAATATAGTCCCTCCTCCAACTAACTTGCACTCTCTGATTGTTGTTTTGTTTCCTCTTGAAGCTGCTGTGGTCATTCATTTCAGCTCAAGTAGGAGATGAGACAAAGCCATTCAGATTAGCACAAGCAATTCCTGGAGCCAACAAAGTTCTTGACTATGAAAGCAATTCAACTTTTGAAGAATCAGGGCTTGCAAATTCCATGATCTTTGTCACTTGGGACTGAGTTTAGCTTTTAAGACTCGGAGAATTTTTAATGTTGGTTTCTTCTGATATGATGAGGATTGAGGCTGGTTTATCATCAAAGGAAAAGGGGGAGTTTTTGTTTAAACTTCTTGTGTATATTTTATGAATCCGAATGATGAATAGACTTTCAATTAATGGAATTTTTTTTTTCTTTTGGGTACAAAAAGAAATATTCCTGTGCAAGTTTCAAGTTTCGGATTCTGTTTATAAATGAGAAATCTCACTATAAAGTTGAATACTATTGTCAAATAATTGAGAATCAAATGGTGTGTTAAGCAAATGTTATAATGTTGAATTGCATAAATGTTTTAAAAATCATTTGTTGGAAGAGTTTATATGTAATAGATTTTTTTTGAAAATTTTGTAACAATTTAAATATTCTCAAATTCATTAAAAACAAAATACGAAAATAAATATATAAATATGTCATCATTTATATGAATATAAATAATTTGATAATATAATAACTTATATATTGAAGATTATTTAAATGTGCAATATTATGTTCTTTTAAAAAAGTTAATTTTTGTATCATTTTTTTCTAAAAACATTTTAAACACTAATAACTTTACTTACTTTTAATATTATCACATAAATATAAGGAATTACTCAAATGAAAATGACAAAAAATCTTTTTATGAAGATGTTGTGTTTAAAAGTACGACTTATTTATTTAGTCACACTTTAAACAAAGACAACACTTTTAGAAATATCAATATCTAACTATACAATCCATCATCCAAAGGTTAAAAGAAAATATTTTCACATAAAGACAGTTATAAAATTTTCATTGTAGTATCCACCATAAATATATATTACCCTCACTATATCGCTTTTGTTCTCACAATTAAAATTCTCACTATACTACTACATTTTCACAATACTATACTAATACACTTTTAATATTAAAACTCACATTTTTGCAAAGAAAGAATGTACATGCTAAAAAAGGAAGAAATGTGAGATTTATACAAGGTTTGGCTAAGTGGGGGATAGCTACACACTATTTGCATAGCGCACACATATCTCCATCAAGCTCTTCTGACATGTCATGGAAAGCAATGGAAGTAAAAGTAGCGCTCGAACTGAACCCACATTAAGTGTTATAGCCCACTAGTAATATTTATGATATATATATTTAGAAATTATTCTAATAATATATACAATTTGATACTTAATATAGTGTATCAGCGTTAACTTGCAAATATAGTAAAAAAAGTTTAAATTTGGTATAAACAAAATACGAAAATAAATATACAAATATATCATTTCTTACATAAATATAAATAATTTGATAAAATAATAATTTATACATTGAGAATTATTTAAATGTGCAAAAGTATGTTCTCTTTAAAATATTAATTTTTGTATCATTTTTTATTTGAAGCACATTTTAAACAATAAAAACTTCTCCCATCTTTAATATTGTCACAAATAAAATATATTACTTTCATTATATCACTCCTATACTTATTTTCACAATTAAAACTTACAGTACTTTACTAATACACTCTTAAATCTTAATATTAAAGCTCACACTTGTGCAAAAGAAGAATACACACTGCGAAAAGAAAAAAAGTTTATACACGATTTGGCTGGGTAGGGACAGCTACCCGCACTGTGCATAACATACGCGTGTCTAGGGATGTCAATGGGGCGGGGCGGGGGCGAGGGATGCCTCCCTGCTCCCCGTCCCCGCCCCCAGAATTGATCCACATCCCCGCCCCGATCCCCGCCATGGGGATAATCGTCCCCATCCCCATTCCCCGCGTTTCCCGTGTTTCTCACGGGGCCCCATTCTCCATCTCCTTATGTTGAACATTTATATGAAAATTATAGTAAAAAACAAAAAAAACAAAAAACAAACTACAAAACATTATTACAAACATATCTTATCTAAGATTATAAATTCAGAAATACAACATAGCAAATCATAGTCCATAAAGGGGTAAGCACTGAGCAGGAAGAGTGGCCGGTAGCGACTGACGAGGGGGTATGCTGCTATGGCTGTGACTGTGGACACAACTATGGGGGATTGAGAGTTTTGAACTTTTCTGGAAAGTTGGGGCTTGGAAACGGCGCTAAGTGGAATCGTCGGGGAGAATGGAAGACATTCAATAAGGTAGGGTTAGGGTTTTCAATAGGCGAAATTACGAAAAAGTCCCTATATTAGAAATAAATTAAGGATATTTAAATAAACTCAAGAATTCGGAGAATTATTGAGGACGGGGCGGGGATCCCCGCGCCTGTCTCGGGGGGATTTTAGTCCCCATCCCCATCCCCACGTGAAAAATTTCTCGCCTTCGGGTCCCCATTTGGGGCAATCCCCGCAGGAATTTCCGCGCTTCGGGAAATTTTTGACACCCCTACGCGTGTCTCCATCAAGCTCTCTTTTGACAGGTCACAAAAAACAATAGAAGCGGGAGAAGCAGAGCCTGAACTGGTCCCACACCACGTGTTATAGCCCACTAATGTTAATATTTATGATACATATATGTGAAAAATTATTCTAATAATATATACGACTTGATACTTAATAGTTAATATAGTGTATCAACATTAACATTCAAAAATAGTAAAAAAGTTCTCAAAATCATTAAAAACAAAATACGAAAATAAATATACAAATATGTTATTATTTACATGAATATAAATAATTTGATAAGATAATAACTTACATATTGAAGATTACTTAAATGTGAAATAGTATATTCTCTTCAAAAAGTTACTTTTCGTACCATTTTTTATTAGAAGCACACTTTAAACACTAATAACTTTACCCACTTTTAATATTATCATAAAAAAAAATATTTTAACATCATTATATCACTCTTATTCTAACAATTAAAACTCTCAATATACTACTGCACTCTCACAATACTGCACTAATACACTTTTAATATTCAAAATCACATGTATGCGAAGAAAAAATACACACTGCGAAAAAAAAGATGGAATTCATACAGAGTTTGGTTGAGTGGGGGATAGCTACACATACTGTGCATGATTACTAGTCTCACACCATGTGTTATAGTCTACTAATATTAATATTTATGATACAAATATTTGGAAAATTAATCTAATAATGTATATGATTTAATACTTAATATAGTGTATCAGCATTAACATCATAACATGCAAACATAGTTAAAAAAAGTCTCAAATTTATTAAAAACAAAATACGAAAATAAATATATAAATAGAGTAAAGTATTATTTTTGTCCTTAACGTTTGGGGTAAGTCTCAAAGTTGTTCCTAACGTTTGAATCGTCCTATTTAAGTCCCTAACGTTTCAAAATTGACTCAATGTTGTCCTGCCGTTAGGAATCTGTTAACGAAATTGACGGCGGGACAAAATTAAGACGATTTTGAAACGTTAAAGACTTAAATAGGACGAAAATGTTGGGACAAAAACGATAATTAGAAATAAATTTTAATTTTATCCTTCACTAATATCAATCTTTTACGGTACATAGTTATTCAATTATTTTTTAATCATATTTAAGTAAATTATACTTAATCACATTACTTTGATTCTAAATAAAAGTTCTTAAAAATTTTTACTCATCATGAAATATTTGTAAAACGACTAGAATCACATTATTTTATTGTATATGTATCATTTTTTCTCCACAAGTTTATGTACTAGTCAATCTACAAATATCTTATGATGAGTAAAAATTTTTAAGAGTAAAATTATAAAAAAAAATTATTTAGAATAAAATTAATTTGATTAAGTGTAATTTACTTAGATGTGATTGAAAAATAATTGAAAAACTATGTACCTTAAAAAATTAATATTATTGAAGGATAAAATTAAAATTTATTTCTATGTATCGTTTTTGTCTCCAACGTATTCGTCCTATTTAAGTCCCTAACGTTTCAAAATCGTCTCAATTTTTTCCCGCTGTCAATTCCATTAACAGATTCCTAACAGCAGGACAATATTGAGTCAATTTTGGAACATTAGGGACTTAAATAGGACGATTCAAACGTTAGGGACAACTTTGAAACTTACCCCAAACGTTGGGGACAAAAATAATACTTTACTCTATACAAATATGTCATTACTTACATGAATATAAATAATTTGACAAAATAATAACTTGTATAATGATGATCACTTAAATGTGCAACAATATGTTATTTTAAAAAAATTAAATTTCGTTCCTTTTTTTACTAAAAGCTCATCTTAAACACTAATAACTTCGCCACCTTTTACATTATCAGAAATAAAATATATATTACCCTCACTATATCACTCTTATTCTTACAATTAAAACTCTCACAGTATTATACTAATACACTTTTAATATTAAAACTCACATTTATGCAAAAGAAGAATGCACACTTCGAAAAAAAGGTGGAATTTATACACGGTTTGGTTTGGTGGGGGACTGCTACACGCACTGTGCATAACGAAGGCGTGTCTCCATCAAGATCTTTTCTAGTATATCACGGAAAGCAATAAAAGCAGAAGAAGCAGAGCTTGAATTAGCCACACACCACGTGTTATTTTTCACTAATATTAATATTTATGATACATATATTTAAACAATTATTCTAACAATATATATGATTTGATACTTAAAAAAGTGTATCAGCATTAACATGCAAAAATAGTAAAAAAATATCAAATTTATTGAAAACAAAATACGAAAATAAATATACAAATATGTTATTATTTACATGAATATAAATAATTTGACAAGATAATAACTTACATATTGAGGATTACTTAAATGTGCAACAATATGTTCTCTTAAAAAGATTAAATTTCGTGTCTTTTTTACTAAAAGCACATTTTAAATACTAATAACTTTGCCCACATTTAATATTATTACCAATAAAATATGTATTATCCTCATTATATCACTCTTATTCTCGCAAATAAAACTCTCATCACAATACTACACTCTCACTATATTACTACACCCTTAATATTAAAGCTCACTTTTATTTTATCCAAAGAAAAAATGCACGCTACAAAAAAGAAGGAAAATGGAATTTATAGACAGCTACATGCATTGTGCATGACGCACGCGTGTCTCCATCAAGGTCTTCTGGCAGGTCACGAAAAGCAATGAAAGCAAGAAAAGAAGAGTCTGAACTGACCCCACACCACGTGTTATAGCCCACTAATATTAATATTTATGAAACATATATTTAGAAAATTATTCTAATAATATATACAATTTGATACTTAATATATAGTGTATCAGCATTAACTTACAAAAGTTATAAAAAAATTTCAAAATTAGTAAAAACAAAATATGAAAATAAATATGCAAATATGTCATTACTTACATAAATATAAATAATTTGACAAAATAATAATTTATATATTGAGGGTTAATTAAATGTGCAACAATATGTTCTCTTAAAAAAAATTAAATTTCGTGCCTATTTTACTAAAAGTACATTTTAAACACTAATAATTTTTTCACCTTTTATATTATCACAAATAAAATATATATTACTCTCACTATATCACTCTTATTCTCACAATTAAAACTCTCACCACAATACTACTACACTTTTAATATTAAAGCTCACATTTATGCAAAGGAACAATACACACGGCAAAAAAGAAGTAAGGTGGTATTTATACACGGTTTGACTGGGTGGAAGATAGCTATATGCACTGTACATGACACATGCGTGCCTCCATCAAGCTCTTCTTCTTAGGTCACGGGAAACATTGAAAGTTGGAGAAGCAGAGCCCCGTCTGGCCCTACAACACCTGTTATAGCCTAGCTTCTTGCGATCCACTTGATACCAGCGTCAGGTGCTCATTCTCTGCAAAAAATTGTGCGCACTATACAAACATTTATCTCATCACTATCTTAGTCATAACACCCGTTATAGCCCAGTTTCTAGCAGTCTACACACTATACACACGTTTATTTCATCATTGTCTCACTCATAACTCACAACACCTGTTACGCACATCACTGTCTCAATTATAACTCATAACACCTATTACGCACAATACACATGTTTATCTCATCACTGTCTCACTCAAAAAATCAACTCCTATTATAGCCTAGTTTCTCACAGTCTACGCACCATACACATGTTTATCTCATCACTGTGGTACTCATAATTTCTGTCATAAGAAAAATAGTAACTCTTTTCTAATATTCTTATTTGATGCATAGTTAGTAGAGCTCCACCTGACCTCATAACACATGCTATAGGCTAGCTTCTCACGGTCCATGTGATGCCAGCGTCAGGTGCTCATTCTTTGCAAAAAATTTTGCGTACCATACACACGTTTATCTCATCACTGTCTTACTCACAACACATGTTCTACCACAGTTTCTTGTGTTTTACACACCATATACACGTTTATACTCATATACGCAGATCATTGTCCCACTCATAACTCACAACATGTTACCCACATATAACTCACGACATCTGTTACGCACATCACTGTCCTACTCATAACTCACAACAACTGTTACGCACCATACACACATTTATCTCATCACTGTCTCACTCATAACTCACAACACCTATTATAGCCCAATTTCTCATGGTTTACGCACCATACACACGTTTATCTCATCACTCATACACACATTTATCTCATCACTATGCCACTAATAATTTCTGTCATAGGAAAAATAATAACTCATTCTAATTTTGTTTATTTGATGATTAGGTATCAGAACCGTAATGGACCAAAAAACTAGTGAACCGAACTCTCAACTGGTCCGGTCCAGTCATAACTCACAACACCTGTTATGCATATCACTCTCCTACTCATATCTTACAACACCTGTTACGCACCATACATAAGTTTATCTCATCACTATCCCACTCATAACTCACAACACCTGTTATAGCCCAGCTTTTCGTGGTCTATGCACCATACACACATTTATCTCATCACTCATACATATGTTTATCTCATCAATGTTTCACTCATAATTTCTGTCATAGAAAAAATAATAACTCTTTTCTAATTTTCTTATTTGATGCATAGTTAGCAGAACCCACCTAGCCCTATAACACATGTTATAGCCCAGCCTCTCGTGGTCTATGTGATGTCAGGTGCTCATTCTCCGCAAGAAATTGTGTGCACCATACACATGTTTATCTCATCACTGTCTCACTCACGACACCTCTTATAGACTAGCTTCTCGCGGTCTACACATCATACACACCTTTATACTCACATACGCACATCATTGTCCCACTCATAACTCAACACCTGATACGCACTATATACATGTATATCTCATTACTGTCCTACACATAACTCACAACACCTCTTATAGCCCAGCTTCTCGCGATTTACGCACCATACACACATTTATCTCGTCACTTATATACACGTTTATCTCATCACTTTGACACTCATACATTCTGTCATAGAGAAAATAGTAACTATTTTCTAATTTTTTTTATTTGATGCTTAGTTATTAGAACCATACTAGCCCAAAAAAACCAGTGAACTGAACTCTCAACCAGTCTGGTTCAGTCATAACTCACAACACCTGTTACACACATCACACTCCCACTCATAACACAAAACACCTGTTGTGCACCAACATATGTTTATCTCATCACTATCCCACTCATAACTCTCAACACCTATTATAGCTCATTTTTTTGCGGTCTACACACCATACATACATTTATTTCATCATCATACAAACGTTTATCTTATCACTGTGCCACTCATAATTTCTGTCACAGGAAAAATAATAACTCTTTTCTAATTTTTCTTATTTGATGCATAGGTAGCGGATCCCCACCTGACCCTATAACACATGTTATATCCCAACTTCTCATGGTTTACATGATGTCAATTGCTCTTTCTTTGCAAGAAATTGTGCACACTATATACATGTTTATCTCTTCACTGTCTCACTCACAACACCTGTTATAGCCCAGCTTCTCATGGTCTACGCACCATACACGTGTTTATACTCGCATATGCACATCACTGTCCCACTCATAATTCACCACAGCTGTTACTCACTCATAACTCACAACACCTGTTATGCACATCACTGTCCCACTCATAACTCACAATATCTGTTACACACCATACACACGTTTATCTCATCACTATTGCACTCATAACTCACATCACCTATTATAGCTTAGCTTCTCGTGATTTACACACCGTACACACATTTATCTCGTCACAAATACACACGTTTATCTCGTCACAATGCCACTCATAATTTTTGTCATAGGAAAAATAATAACTTTTTTTTTTCTAATTTTCTTACTTGATGCTTTGTTATCAGAACTCTACTGGAACAAAAAATCAGTGAACATGACTCTCAACCGGTTCGGTCCAGTCATAACTCACAACACCCGTTACGCATCACTTTCCCACTCATAACTCACAACACTAGTTACGCACCATACACACGTTTATATCATTACTGTCTCACTCATAACTTTCAACACCTGTTATAACCCAACTTTTCATGGTCTATGCACCATACACAAATTTATCTCATCACTCATACACATGTTTATCTCATCATTGTGCCACTCATAATTTATGTCATAGGAAAAATAATAACTGTTTTCTAATTTTCTTATTTGATGCATAATTAGTAGAGGCCCACCCGACCCTATACCACGTGTTATAGCCCAGCTTCTCTTGGTCTACGTGATGTCAGGTGGTCTTTCTTTGCAAGAAATTCTACGCAACATACACATTTATCTCGTAACTGTCTCAATCACAACACCTGTTGTAGCCCAGCTTCTCGTAGTCTACCCACCATACACACGTTTATACTCACGTACAACACCGTCCCACACATAACGCATACCACTATCCCACTCATAACTCACAACACTTGTTGCGCACTTATAACTTACAACACCTGTTAGGCACATCACTGTCCCACTCGCAACTCATAATACCTTTTACGCACCATATACATGTTTATCTCATAATTGTCTCACTCATAACTCACAACACTTGTTATAACCCAGGTTCTCGCGGTTTACGAACCATACACATGTTTATCTCATCACTATGCCACTCATAATTTCTATCTTAAAAAAAAAATAACTTTTTTCTAATTTTCTTATTTGATACATAGTTATCAGAACCGTACTGGACTGAAAAAATCAGTTAACCGAACTCTCAACCAATCTGGTTTAGTCATAACTCAATACACCTGTTACATACATCACTGTCTCACTCATAACTCACAACACCTGATACACACCATACACATGATTATCTCATTACTGTCCCACTCACACTCACAACACCTGTTATAGCCTAGCTTATCATGATTTACGCACTGTACACACGTTTATCTCATCACAAATACACACATTAATCTCATCATTATGCCACTCATAATTTCTGTCATAGAAAAAATAATAACTTTTTTTTAATTTTAATATTTAATGCATAGTTAGCGGAGTCCCACCTGGCCCTATAACACGTGTTATAGTCCAATTTCTCGTGGTCTACGGATGTCAGGTGCTCATTCTCTGCAAGAAATTATGCACACCATACACATGTTTATCTTATCACTGTCTCACTCACAACACCTGATATAGCCCAGCTCTCGCAGTCTACGTACCATACACACGTTTATACTCACAACACTTGTTACACACGTCACTATCCCACTCATAACTCACAACACTTGTTACGCACCATACACACGTTTATCTCATCACTATCTCATTCATAACTCACAACACCTGTAACACACATCATTATCCCACTCATAACTCACAACACCTATTACATACTCATAACTCATAACTTACAACACTTATTACACACTCATAAGGTTTGAACCCAAATCTTCTTGGTTACTAAATACTCCTTTTACCACCAAGCTATGCTATTTTTATTATTTTATATGATAATTATTAATTATATAGTAAAAATATACAAAAATTTTGTTAGATATTATTTTAATTTTATATTTACTTATGTTTAAACTAATTATATATTTATTATGCATTATTATTAATATAAATATAAATGTTATTAAATATGCATAAATAAAAATATCAAATATTTTTATTAGTTACAATATAATTATTCTTTTTATGATTATATGATATCTATTAATATTATTTTTTCAATAAATACATATAATATATAACAATATAATAAATATAAACCAATTAGTTAGTTATTAAAATTAAAAATAGTTATTTTAATATAAAAATAAAATTAAAAAAGCACACTAATGTTAATATTTAGGCTACATATATTTGAAAAAGTATTCTAATAATATATACAATTTGAAACTTAATATAGTGTATCAATATTAACATACAAAAATAGTAAAAAAAAAATATCAAATTTATTAAAAATAAAATACAAAAATAAATATACAAATATGTCATTACTTACATGAATATAAATAATTTATCAAAATAATAGCTTAATATTGAAGATTACTTAAATGTGCAATAATATCTTCTCATAAAAAAGCTAAATTTCGTACCATTTTTTACTAAAGACACACTTATAAACACTAATAACTTCACCCACCTTTAATATTATCAAAAATAAAATATATATTATCCTCATTATATCAATCTTATTCAAGCAATTAAAATTCTCAACATACTACTACACTCTCAAAGTATTGTACTACTACCTTCTTAATATTAAAGCTCACATTTATGCGAAGGAAGAATGTACACTACGTAAACGAAGGAAGGTGAAATTTATACACTATTTAATTGGGTCGTAGACAGCTACACGCACTGTGCATGACGCACGAATATTTTCATCAAGCTCTTCTCGTAGGTTCCAAGAAGCAATAAAAGCAGGAGAAGCAGAGCTTGAGTTCGCCCCCACAACATGTGTTATAGTCCACTAATGTTAACATTTAGGATACATATATTTGAAAAATTATTCTAATAATATATGCGATCTGATATTTAATATAGTGTATCAATATTAACATGCAAAAATAGTAAAAAAAATTTTCAAATTCATTTAAAACAAAATACGAAAATAAATATACAAATATGTATGTCATTACTTACAAGAATATAAATAAGTTGACAAGATAATAACTTACCGATTGAGGATTACTAAAATGTGCCACAATATATTCTCTTCAAAAAGTTAATTTTCATATTATTTTATTTACTAAAAGTACACTTTAAACACTAATAACTTTAACCACCTTTAGTATTATCACAAATAAAATATATATTACTCTCATTATAGCATTCTTATTCTTACAATTAAGACACTCACCACACTACTACACTTTTACAGTATTGCACTAATATACTCTTAATATTAAAGCACACTTTTATGCGAAGGAAGGTGAGATTTATACACGGTTTGGTTGGGTGGGGGACAGCTACACGGACTGTACAAGACGCACGTGTGTCTAGATCAAGCTCTTGTAGATTCCGAAAAGCAATAAAAGCAGAAGTAGAGCCCGAGCTGGCCTCAACACATGTTATAGTCCACTAATGTTAATATTTAGGATACACATATTTAAAAAATTATTCTTAATATATATGATTTGATACTTAATATAGTGTATCAAAATTTACATGCAAAAATTGTAAAAAAATTTATCAAAATTATTTAAAATAAAATACTAAAATAAATATACAAATATGTATGTCATTACTTACATAAATATAAATAATTTGACAAGATAATAACTTACATATATATTGAGTATTACTTAAATGTTCGATAATATGTTTTCTTAAAAAAAATAATTTTTGTTCCATTTTTTACTAGAAGCACACTTCAAACACTAATAACTTTACATACCTTTAATATTAACAAATTAAATATATATTACCTTAATTATATCATTCTTATTCTCACAATTAAAACTCTTACCACACTACTATACTCTCACAATACTATACTAATACACTTTTAATATTAAAATTCTAATTTATACGAAGGAAGAATGCACACTGCGAAAAAGAAGGAAAAATTTATATACAGTTTGGCTGGATGGGAGACAACTACACGCAATATGAATGACGCACGCGTGTCTCCATCAACCTCTTCTCGCAGGTTTCGAGAAGCAATGAAAGCAGGCGAAGTAGAGCCCGAACTGACCCCACAACACGTGTTATAGTCCACTAATATTAATATTGAGGATACATTTATTTGGAAAACTATGCTAATAATATATACGATTTGATACTTCATATAGTGTATCAACATTTACATGCAAAAATAGTAAAAATTTTTCTCAAATTTATTTTAAAAAATACGAAAATAAATATACAGATATGTATGTCCTTACTTACATGAATATAAATAATTTGACAAGATAATAAGTTACATATTGAGAATTACTTAAATGTGCAACAATATATTCTCACGAAAAATGTTAAATTTCATACCTTTGTTACTAAAAGCATATTTTAAACACTAATAATTTCACCTACTTTTAATATTAACACAAATAAAATATATTACCCTCACTATATCATTTTTATTCTCACAATTAAAACTCTCACCACATTACTACACTCTCACAGTACTGCATTAATACACTCTTAATATTAAGGCTCACATTTATGCGAAAGAAGAATGCACACTACGTAAAAGAAGGAAGGTAAGATTTATACAAGGTTTAGTTGGGTGGGAGACAGCTATACGGACTATGCATGATATACACGTGTCTCTCTCAAAAACTCTTCTCGTAGGTCACAAAAAGCAATAAAAGCTGGAGAAGCAGAGGCCGAATTGGCCCCACAACACGTGTTATGACCTACTAATGTTAACATTTAGGATACATATATTTAAAAAAAATATTCTAATAGTATATATGATTTGATACTTAATGTAGTGTATCTACATTAACATGCAAAAATGGTAAAAAATTCTCAAATTTATTAAAAATAATATACCAAAACAAATATACAAATATGTCATTACTTACATGAATATAAATAATTTGACAAGATAATAACTTACATATTGAAGATTATTTAAATGTGCAACAATATGTTCTCTTTAAAAAGTTGATTTTCATATCATTGTTTTACTAAAAGCACACTTTAAATACTAATAACTTCACACTCCTTTAATATTATCACAAATAAAATATATATTACCCTTACTAAATCACTCTTATTCTCACAATTTAAGCTCTCACTAGGCTACTACACTCTCACAGTACTGCACTAATACACTCTTAATATTAAAGCTCACATTTATGCAAAGGAATAATACACACTACGTAAAAAAATGAAGATAAGATTTATACACAATTTGACTGGGTGGGGGACATCTACACGCAATGTGCAAGATACACGCGTGTCTCCATCAAGCTCTACTCGCAATTTACGGGAAGCAATGAAAGCAGAAGAAGTACAATCCCGACAAGATCCACAACACTGATTATAGTCTACTAATGTTAATATTTAGGATTCATATATTTGGAAAATTATTCAAATAGTATATACAATTTGATATTTAATAAAGTCTATCAACATTTACATGCAAAAATAGTAAAAAAAATTTTCAAATTTATTTAAAATAAAATACGAAAATAAATATATAAATATGTATGTCATTACTTACATGAATATAAATAATTTGATAAGATAATAACTTAGATATTGAGGATTACTTAACTGTGCAACAATATATTTTCATGAAAAATGTTAAATTTCGTACCATTTTTTTTTTACTAAAAACACACTTTAAATACTAATAACTTCACCCACCTTTAATATTATCACAAATAAAATATACATTACCTTCACTATATCAATCTTATTCTCACAATTAAAACTCTTAACACACTACTACACTCTTAATTTGAAGCTCACATTTATGCGAAGAAACTATGCACACTGCGAAAAAGAAGAAAGATGGATTTATACGCGATTTGATTGGGTGGAGGACAGCTACACAAACTGTGCATGACACACGCGTGTCTCTATCAAGCCTTTCTCGGAGGTCACGGGAAGTCATGAAAGCGGGAGAAATAGAGTCCCACCTGACCCTACAACACGTGTTATTCTCCATCTTCTCGCGGTCTACATCCTCCATGAAGCTCTTCTCGCAGTTTACGGAATCTCGCAGGTCACGGAAAGCGTGCACCCACTCACATGTGCCAACAACGTTCCCTCCAAGAAACGCGTGTGCCCCATACACACGTTTATCTCACATGCGTTATAGCCCGGCTTCTTGCAGTCAGGTCACATGTTTATTTGCTCATTTCCGGCAAGAAACGAGCGTGGACACATGTTTATTTGCTCATTTCCTACAAGAAACGTTTATCTCACACGTATTATAACCCAGCTTCTCGCGGTCAGGTCACACATGTTTACTTTACACGTGTTATAGTCCAACTCTCTGCAAAAAATATGGGCACCATACACACGTTTATCTCATATGTGTTATAGTTCAATTTCTCGCGGTCAAGTCACACGTTTATTTGCTCATTTTCTGCAATAAATATTTATCTCACACGCAATGACGGAGTTAAAAATTTGGGAAAGTACGAGGAGTCAATGGAATATTTGTACAATGCGTACAATGAAGGTTTAGGGAGTATTAGAGATATAACCATTAGTGTTACCTTTTCCCATCAGCGTAAACCTTTAGGATGAGTGGTATCATGACATGATATTAGAGTTCTAGATTCGTATCATGACATGGTATTAGAGTTTTAGATCCAAAAAGTCAAAAGTTCGATCCTTGGTGAACCCCAAAATTAGCCAAAACTTTTGGGATGAGTGATTTTATGACATGAGATGTTTATTATCCTAGTACCCGTTTTATTTTGTAACTCATATACCCCATTATACACATTGTACAAATAAATCATTGGCTCTTTAAAAAAAACTCTAAAATTTTTTTTAGAAAAGACCAACATAAAAAATATAAATAAAAAAAAATAAAATTAAAAAAAATCAAACTAAAAAATTAAAAACTTATACCTACAAATTATTAATTTTAGAAGGACTACTGCCCCTAATTATAGCCCAATTTTCAGCGGTCAGATCACATGTTTATCTTCTCATTTTCTGCAAAAAAACATGGCACCATACATACATTTATCTCACAGGTGTTATAGCACAGCTTTTGTTTATCTCACATCTTCGTTTATCTAACACGTATTATAGTTCTCACACGTGTTATAACTTCTCAAAATTGACAACTTAAAATGTTACCAAAAAAATAGATTTTTTTATAAGAATTAACTAAAAAAAATATTATCATTAAAAAAGATAAATAAAATATTATGAGAATGAATTTTTCGAATGGTTTAAAAATATTTAAAAATAAAAATTAATCATAATTTACTTTTTGTTAGGTTTTATTTATATTTATTAATTATGACAAAAATAAATATATAATATTAAATATAATAAATATATAATTATAAATATTATGTACATAAAATTATAAATGTTAAAGTTAAATAGATATTCTCAAGTACAATTTCTCATTGTAAGATTCTTAAGTGAGGCCAAAACAATACAGATGAATAAAAGAATCCTATGATAAAAGCCACATTATATATGTATATGAATTCTCTCAATTTTTTTTATATTGACGTTCTCAAGGATAATTTTTAATAGTAAGATTTTAAATGGGACCAAAACAACACATGTAAATATGGAGTCGGATATAAAAAATTACAAATAAAGTATTTTTTTAATATTTTTTATTTTTTAAATATTTTAATATTTAATTTTATTTAATTTTTTTATTTTTAATTTATTAAATTTTATTTTTAATATTTTATTTGTGTCAAAAATATCTTTAAAAATTTTTAATATTATCGCTAATATTTTACGTAAAATTAACATCTAAGATTAATAGGACACAAATTGTAAACATTAAAGACACAGTTAAATATAACTAAACGTTAAAAATATTTTTAAAAAATAACAAATGTTAAAAAAAAAAATTTTATCCAACAAATTACACTTGACTCTGTCAACAATAGAACAAAATTAACTAAAACATTGCCTATAATTAAAGATGATGAACGGAATATTAGAAAAATAAATCCTCTCAAATTTCTTTTTTATATTGACGTTTTCAAGTATAATTTTTCGGATTTTTTATTTTAATAAATTAAATAGATATTTTATTTATTAAAATAAATAATTTTAAAAAATTTTACGAAAATACGTCAATCTCTCTTGTCTCATTTATACTGTAAATGATATAATTTTGTATGTATTTTGTTTACGATGTAAATGAAATATGTGTATTTTTTTAATTTTTAAATATTTCATTTACCATGTAAACAAGATAAATAAAAAATTATCTCGTTTACATGTATTTGTAAGTATAAAAATATATTTTTTAAAAATAATAAAAAATATTAATAATTTAAATTGAACTAAACTTTTAAAAATAGAATATTTCAAATAATATTAAAAATAGACGATCTTATATAACAGGAAAGATCGGGCGATTTTAATAAAAGAACATTATTAACACGTTTATTTTTCTTAACCGTTTAAATACTGAAAGCACATAAGTAGCATTATTAAACTGCTCACTATTAATACGGTCATTTTTTTTTTAACTACCCACTATTAACACTATTGCTTTTTCCACTGTTTTGGTTGGTCACTGCTTCTTCCATATCCTTGACGGTTTTCTATTAAGATTTACATTAAATTAATTCAAATAATACTTCAATTCTTTAATTGAGATATAATTTTTTATTAAATTTTTAATTGAGATATAATTTTTAACTGACAACATTTTTTAAATTTTTATATACTCTTGAATCTATAATAATATATAATGATAAAATCTATTTTGGTGTCTAAATTTTTTTTTTACTTTTATCCTTTTTAATAACTTACTCTAGTATATCAGTATATGTTAATTACAGAATTTTTACTACTTCATTTTTATTTACGTTCTTTTATGCCATACATAAATATAAGTTCTATCATTATTTCACTGACTAAACTAATAAAATATCAATTTCTCCTCTTAATCTCTCTCACTTCACATTATTGATTACTGCATAATACTCTAGGATATATAATTTAAAATCAGCGAAATTTTATTTTGAAGTGGTTGGATTAAAATAGGCATGAGGGAGTTTTATTTTAAAGTGGTGGAGTGATTGCGTTAAAATAGGCATGAGGGAGTTTTATTTTAAAGAGGTGAAGTAAGTTGCATGAAGTGTTTTGTTTTATGTTCGGTCCTCATTAATTAATTAATTAAAATAGTCTATTTTTTTTAATATTTTAAAATTATTCATCTTTTTTATTATTTAAAATTATTTATTTTTTATTATTTAAAATGTTCCACTTTTAAAAATTTACTTTAATTTAAATTATTAATATTTTTTATTATTTTTAAAAATTATATTTTTATATTTATATTTACAAATACAAATATCTCATTTATACGATATGCACAAAATTATCTCGTTTACCATTAAAAGAGACTGACGTATTTTTGTAATAATTTTTAAAATTATTTATTTTAATAAATAAAACATTTGTTTAATTTATTAAAATAAAAAATCCATAATTTCTTTCTGTCAGATTTTTAAGTGGGACCAAACAACACATATAATAAAAGAATTATATAATAAAAATAAAAAATTTTAGTGAGTATATCTAAATAAACACAATAATTTTATATATATTAAATGTATCATATTTTTATAAATTATTAAATTTCATCAAATATAGATAAAAAATTACTAAAAAAAACATTGTCAAATCTAATAAATATAAATACACTAAATATCACTAGTACGTAAATAAATAAATAAATATTTTTAAATATATAAATACAAAAAAATATGATTTTTTTTATTTATAAAATCAATTATCATGTAATAAAATTTTTATAATATTAAAAAGTTATATTAAAATAACATTCTAAAAAATAACATAAAAATATAAATAATTAAATTTTATTTTATATTATTTGATAAATAATTAAATTATTATA
Source organism: Arachis ipaensis (assembly GCF_059453495.1). Lineage (NCBI taxonomy): Eukaryota > Viridiplantae > Streptophyta > Magnoliopsida > Fabales > Fabaceae > Arachis > Arachis ipaensis. Next base: position 943,487 of record NC_142436.1, read on the forward strand.
TTAAAATTTTATTAACTAATTACTTTGTTAAAAATCACATTTGAATTTATCAATTATAAATAGAAATTGAGAAGATTTAGATCCAAAATAAGATATTATATCAAGAGAGTTTTATTAGGATTTTTGTCAAAGTTTTTTTTTTGAAAAAGAAAAAAATATAAATAGATTTGATACTGATTAAGCAATCTACTAAAATTAAGGTATACTGTTATTTACCCTATAAAAAAACATTTTTCTTTTTCTATGTTATTTATTTATATTTTATTTTTATTTATTCAAATTTAATAGATCAAATCATTTCATAAATTATATAAGAATATATCATTAAGTTCTACTATTTGTCTAAAATTACTCGAAAAGCATGGTGATAAAAATAATTATATATTAAATATATTTTTTTAAAAAAATTAAAAATTAAGCTTTGATAAGTTTTTTAAATATAATTAAAAAATAAGATATTTTTATTCTTAAAATTAGATATTTTACACAAATAAATTTATTATTTCAATTTATTTTATGAGTGATTGCAACTTTTTAAAAAAAATAAAAATAAAAATAGAGATTAAATTTTATTTTATTTTTAAAATAAAAATTCAGATAAAATACACAATTTTTTTGCTACATACAAAAATTATTTATCACTTATAATAATATATTTTTTTATTATGTCTATCATATTTTAAGATTGCTCGAATACTTATGTTGTCGTGTTTTTCAAAATAATTTGTATCATTAGTATCAACTTTTAATATTATTTTAATAATTTCCTGTGTTTTAGAATTTTGTGAATTAAAAATTAAACATAATGATATCTTATTTTCCATTTTTGCTTTCTCCTTTTATAATTTATATACTTTACCAAAATAAAAATATAAACCAAACAACTCTTCAATTTTTTTTGCAAAGAAATAAAAAAAATTTAATACCGTCTAACTGAAAAAAATCTATTTAATATAAAATTTCACTAATATATACTTTAAAGACATATAATAATTAATAAAATATTTTAAATATTATCTTTTAATAAATTCAATAAAATTAATTTTTTTTACAATCTTAACATATATCTTTAAAATGTCAATAAGTTATAGTTCAAATGGCATAGTCTTCCCATATTCATCTTCGATATATATATATATATATATATATATATATATATATATATATATATATATATATATATTCTTTAATATATAATATTTGTGGATAACACCAATAATTAAAAAAAAAAAAAAGCAAGAGTAGTGGTAATTAGTAATTAGTAATTACTATTTACTAATAAATAAACAATTAAATATGTTGGTGGGGTTTTGGTAATTTCTCTTTCCTCAGTAACTCCAATTCTGAGGTGAAGTGGCGACTCCAACTCCATTTGTCTCATCATCATCACTCTTTCGTCACTCACCCTCTTTCCTCTTTACAACAACAACAAAAAAAAAAAAACCGCCTCATAACTCATTCTCGGGTCTTCCTTCCTTCGTTTCTTTCTTTCTCTTCTTCCCAAGAGAAACAAGAACTTTAATAAAATGCCTCCAATGTAGCTTCTTTCTTTCTCGTTCACTTAAAACATTTCATTTCTTTTCCCGTTTCAAACGATGGATTCTCTTCTCTCACTCCAAACCCCAAGCAACAACCCACACCCTCATTCACCACCGTTACAACCAACACAAACGCCGTTACTAGTTCCAAAACCAGAGCCTCTCGACGATTTCTTCTTTTCTAATAATTCCCAACAATACCCTCACTGGTTCCCTCACCAACAACAACCACAACCTAACAACAACGAGTTTGAGTTACACGCGCCACCATTCGCGTCTGCTTCTCCAGAAGAACAAGAAGACTCCGAGCTCTACAACCACTTCTTCCGAGTCTCTCAGCTCTTCCGTACAGCTTTCTCTGATACTCTCTTCCAAAACGATGCCGTTCCGGAACCCATGACGCCACAATCACACTCACAGTCGCAGCCGAATTTTCAGGATTCTCTTTCCTATGCTTCTGCTTCTAATTCCCAACCTGAGGCTGAGGCTGAAGCTGAGGCTGAGGCTGAGGCAACGCCCGAAGCGGATTCACGCGCCTTGGTTCCCGTTCCGCCATCTTCGTCGTTGACCGTCGCGGCTCCTTCGAAGCGCGTGAGCAAGAAGAAGGAGCTAGTGAGAGTCTCCGAACTCAGCCTTCACGAGCAGCTTCATTTCCGTGAGGTCGTGAGGCGAACGAGGATGATCTACGACTCGATCCGCGTTCTCTGCACCATCGAGGAAGAGAAGCGCGTCCAGGAGGAGAAAAGAGCTGCCGAGAAGAGAGCTGCCGCCGCCGAGGAGGAGAGGAGAGCTGCCGCTGCCGCCGCCACCGTCGCTGATGCTGTTACTATTGCCGCCGATGAACCGTTCGCTGCATCTGAATCCACCGTTGAATGTTCTTCCTCAGCTGAAACCACCGTCTCTGTTGCCGTGCCAGCTCCTGAATCCGCCGGGGAACAACAATCGGCGACTGACGATGGCGCCGGCTATAAGCAGACGGAAACAGTCAACAAGGGCGAAGCTGATGCCAAGATGGCGCGGCGGATGCGGCAAAGAGGGGATATTCGTGCGGCGCAGATGATGAGGATGAAGGATCTTTGGCTGAACCGCGATAAGCGAATCGTCGGAGCGATTCCCGGTGTGTGTGTTGGCGACGTGTTCCTCTTTCGGATGGAATTGTGTGTCCTTGGATTGCACGGTCAGATCCAGGCTGGCATTGATTACCTGGCAGCTTCCATGAGCCCCAACAATGAGCCAATTGCAACGAGTGTCATTGTCTCCGGTGGCTACGAGGATGATATGGACGAAGGAGATGTCATAATCTACACTGGACAAGGCGGGCAGGCCATGAATTCCGTGAGGCAAGCCACGCACCAGAAGTTGGAGAGTGGGAACCTCGCATTGGAGAGGAGTATGTATCATAATATTGAGGTTAGAGTGATTAGAGGGATGAAGTATGAGGGAGCCGCTGCGAAATCCGGTAAGATTTATGTCTATGATGGTTTATATAGGATATCCGAGTGCTGGTTTGATGTTGGAAAGTCCGGTTTTGGTGTTTATAAGTATAAGCTTGTTAGGGTTGAAGGGCAGCCTAAGATGGGTAGTGCTATTCTTAAAGAAGCTAGGAGTATTAGGAAAAGTGGAGTGGATTTTCAACCAATGTATTGTCTTTCTGTTGATATTTCCAATAAGAAGGAGAAGGTTGCGGTTCGGCTCTTTAATGACATTGATGATAGTAAGGAGCCGCTTTGTTTTGATTATCTTCCGACAACTGTTTTCCCTCCATTTGTGTTTCATCAGAGCGGGACAGCTACTGGGTGTGATTGTATCGACGGTTGTACGGATGGATGCTTTTGCAGTATGAAGAATGGAGGCGATTTTCCTTATAATCAGCAGGGGATCCTTGTGAGGGGGAAGCCTTTGATTTTTGAGTGTGGCCCTTTTTGCAGTTGTCCACCTCAATGTAGGAACCGTGTGTCACAGAATGGGGCGAAGAACAGGTTGGAGGTTTTTAGGTCGAAGCAGACAGGTTGGGGAGTAAGGTCCTTGGACCTTATTCAAGCTGGTGCTTTTATCTGTGAGTATGCAGGGGTTGTTTTGACTAGGGAGCAAGCACAGCTTTTGACGATGAATGGTGACTCGTTGATATATCCTAATCGGTTTTCTGAAAGGTGGGCAGAATGGGGTGATTTGTCTCAGGTAAACTCGGACTATGTGCGTCCATCTTATCCGTCAATTCCTCCTTTGGATTTTTCTCTGGATGTGTCAACAGTCCGAAACGTTGCTTGCTATATGAGCCATAGTTCAAGTCCAAATGTTATGGTTCAATTTGTTCTGTATGATCACAACAATTTGATGTTCCCTCACCTTATGCTGTTTGCAATGGAGAATATCCCTCCACTGAGAGAGCTCAGCCTTGATTATGGGGTAGCTGATGAGTGGACAGGCAAGCTCTCCATATGTAATGGGTGAATTCATAAGATTCAAGCCCTTCTTGTTTTGCTGAAGCCGAGTTTCAGGCATTGTTTCACTGAGGTAAAAGCCATCTTATATTGTTTAACTCGTCTGGTTTAACCATTATCTTTCACTAGATTATATCATCTGCATATCCATTCTCTGTGCAGTTTCCATTGCAAACTGTTGACTTAATACCATAATCCATATGATAGTGACTTATCGGAATATCATATTAGTATTGTGTTGTTTTCAAACACCTTGGATGTTGGAAACATATTACAGTGAGGGTGATGACTGACCTGACCTTGTTGTCTTTTGAGTATCTTATTGCAGTCTGCGTTGCGAAATGCAAACCCATTATGACTATGGTTGCTCACTGATATATTAACATATTATGCAGTTCATAATTACTTTCATCTGCTTTCCATGGGTGCTATTTTACTGAATATCCCCTTAAAATTTGTTTGACATAGCCAAATGTCCCTTACTGAGTACTGACTTTCCATTCAGTCCCTTTGCAAAATGGTTCGTGTAATTATACCCTCATTTTGTGTTTTGAATTCCCATATTCATGTTGAAGTGATTTTAGTATCTGGTGATTTTCTGATTTGGTAATCATTCTGTGCCTAGATTGTTTAATTATCTAACTTAGTTTGTTAGTAATTTGTGAAGAGCTTTATTATATTACCATTGTCCATTTAGTCTGTCTCTCTTCCCAACATAACCCTCTTTATCATAACAAGTTTCTTAATATACATGTGTAGCCAACAAGAATGTGTTTGGCTTATCAAATAATGAATAGGATTTTATAAACCAATATTAGGCCTTTACTTGACAATTGAAGCTCCTAGAAAATTCATTGCTTGACACAACCCACACTTGGATATTACCATTAACTATCAAACTAGGAATTTGATTCAAACCTAACTTGGCATTCTGTAAAATACAACAAACTATGCTTTTCCTGCCAGGAAAGGTTGGATACATTTGTGTTTGTATAGGACCTATTAATACTGAAAAAATGCTTGAATGGACCACTAACTATTATTCCTTTTTAATGCTAGTAGAAATTGCTTTGATAGAGACATTCTCCTTGGAAAGATGCCATTGTGAATCAATTCTCTTAAAATTTAAATTGATTAGTAGAAATGCATGCATGCCACTGCAGAAGAGTCTTCTTTTGGGCTTTGGTGGGCTTTGGTGTCCAAGCAGGCCCCAAGCCATACTTAATAGGTGGTTTCTCTTCTAGCGGCGCAACATATATGTGGTCGTTGTTGGCATCCTTCTCAAAGATACAAATGAATGAAATAGAAAAAAAAAAAAAAAGGGTAGAAGAATGGACTTATTCTACCCTGGCATGCCTTTGTTATAAATCTTGGCACCTTTATGAACTTTTCAAAAGTGTAAGTTAACACTTTGTAAAACAAAAAAATTCTTGTGCTTGTGTTACTTTTCAAAGTTAAACCGTGATTTTCAAAATTAAAAATTTCAATATAAATATATATATTAATGAATAACCAAATATATTCTTATTCTTTATTATATTTATGTCTATTATAATTATTTTAAACTTTAAAAGTGATTTCACCAAACACTATTGTTGTAACTTAGGCTTTTTAAAAACTACTTTTATTTTGTTTTAGCAAACATAACTCTTACGACTTTTGAAAAAACAAAAAAGATAGGCAACTTTCGAAAAGCACAAGCTTTACCAAATCTCCCTTAAGTGTCAATTTCACTTTTTTGGATTCATTAAAAAATTAATGTATTTAGACATTTTGAAAAAGGGACTATTAAAACACACAGTATTCTGCTTTCTAGGGTAACTATTTTGACCATGTCTACCAAGCTTTACACACAAGTGAATAAGTTCTACATCCTTCTCTTTCATTAGGTTCTATTATTGAGCTCTACACATGATAGGAACTCTGGATCCTGGATTGTTATTTTCATATATTTGGTAGGTCAATGTACTTAAAAATGAAAAAAAGGGGTTTAAGTGGGTTTAACCATTGGATAATCCAGCAACCCAACTTAACTCTGAAATGCATAATTTATAAAATTGTCAGGTAACTGGGTCGGTTTATTGTTTTTAACATTGTTCATAATATTGTATCTATTTGTCTCTGACCTTTGTGTTTAATTAACTAACCAAGTTTAGATTGCACATGTACTTTGCACTAGGCTTAGTAATAGATACTCACTGACTCATTCTTGTATTTGTTTGCAGACTTAGCTTGATTTTCAGAAGGGTTCACTGTACCCAGATTTGCGGAACCGTTGGAGTGCTTGCTTATGAACCCTTAGGGTACCGCAAATCGCGTAATAGCTATATTACATAATGGTTTTATCTAACTTCTGTTGGCCAATTCATGGCCTTTTCTGCGTGGTGAAGATCAGGAAATAGTGTTCCTCTGCTTAACTGGAACAAATCTGAAATTATACTCAGTTGTTGCTGCCATCATTTGTTCTTCGATACCTGGTTTTTGGCAAAATATTTGCAAATCTTGTCACCACCCAATTCTAGGAAGTAGTTCGGCTTTGCTAACCTGTTTTTGTCATTGTATATAATGTAAGTTCAAAGCTTGTACAGGGATGATACTAGTGGCTGGCAATGATGGATGAACAGAATGCAGCAAATCTAATTAGTTTTAGAAACAAAATGGGTTAGCAATCTGGTATCTATCATCATAGGCACTTGGGTACTTTTGACCCATAGAATATACTGTAGATATTTCACCTTGAATTTTCATTTTGTTTTTGTTGATTCTGAGTTCCATGTTTGTTTGATGCATTTAGATGACATCAGAACACACTATGCATGTTGAATACTGTTGTTTGCTTAAATTGCTTAAATTGCTTTAGACTTTAAATTGAGTATAGTGGCGTATTGCCAATGGTCCTTAGGAAAAGTATATGATAAAATGGATAGATTAGATTTATTATAATTTATAAGGCCTCAAGAATAGTTGCAAGCCCTTGACATGGTGTAGAAATATATTTTTACATATTGTAGTATAGCTGCTTCATTCTTGGTTCAAGCATATTTGGTGACCCATTGCCGTTAAATTTTTATTTGTAGGTGGGAAAGTGGTTTCACGCAAACAATAATGTGGCTTGGAAGATTCTTTTAACACCAAATTTGGGTCATTATTGCTTAGGGTCAAAGTAGATTGCTCCTGTCACCTGCTTTTATGACAAAAATTTGTTTTTTCTTTTCTTTTCAAGTTCTTCCCCTTATTTTTTAATCTATTTATTTACTTATTTACTTATATGAATAATGCTACACATTCAAGTGTTTTTGTTAATCAAATCCAATTAAATTGGTTTAACATCAACAAAAATCAGTTATGAGTAGCATTACTCCAAATTCTGTTGTTTAACTTGATTAGACTTGATTTATAAAAAGTTTGGATATATAGCATTATTCTACTTATGTGTAGAGGAAGTTACCTTATCCTTTTCCCCCTTATAATGATACAAGAAGAATTCTACACGTACAAGTCATTTATATTTATATGCGCACGTTCTTCTTCGTGCCGTTACTTATATTTATATGCGTACGTTCTTTTTCGTGTCATTCTTCTTCTTCTTTTTCGTTATTTTCTTCTTCTTTTTCGTTATCTTTTGTTGTTGTCGTCATCAACACTACCACCTCTTCTTCCTCCTTTTTTTTTTTTCATTAGAATTTCTTCTTCTCCTTCGTTTTTTTCCTCTTCCATCATCAGTTATTTCGTTGTTGAAGATAATGAATAATTCAATATCAGATTGTCAATTGACCCTTGTTTTGAATCCAATCAAGTGGTTGATGTGTGGTTCGATTTTAGTTAATATTTTCATTAGTAATTTATGATTCTGTAGGTGAATAATATTTCATCGTTAATGGTTTGAATTGAATGTAATGTAAAAGTTATGCATTAAAGAAAATATTTTTCTATATTTTCATCGTTAATATTTTTCGGTGTATGTGTGCTGATAAGTTGTGCATAATTCAAAACTCTTTTTCTCCCTCCTTTTCATCTTCTGCTACTGCTTCTTTTTCGTCATCATCATTTTTTTCTTATTCATCTTTTTTTCTGTTTTATCTTCTCAAATTTCTTTTTGTTTTACTATTTTAACAAGAATAAAAAAATCAAACAAAGAAGAAGAAGAAACACATAATGCTGCAAAATTATTTAGAAAATGATGAACTTACATTCATTCAACTAAGAGAAAGAAATAAGAAAAAAAAGAAGAAAAAAAAAATGCACCATTAGAGGAAACTTTTTTTGTATTTGCAATCAATTTAAGTGTAACACGAAGATATTCGATTGTATTGTTTAAGAATTTTCGGTATATGTGTACTGATAAGTTCTGCATAATTCAAAACTCTTCTTCTTCCTCCTCATCTACTGCTTCTTCTTTTTCATCTTCTTATAATTTTTTTTTTGGGAGGAAAAAATTAAAAAAGAAGAAAAAAATACATAATGTTGCAAAATCAATAAAAAGAGAAGTAGGAAAAAAAATACAGTAATAACAACAGTAATAAAAAAATGACAATGAAGATGAAACACGTGAAGAAAAAGAAGGATAACCGCAAAGAAGAAGGAGAAGAATAAAAAAGGAAGAACGTGGGATACAAAGAGGAACAACGTGACACCGGCGCGTTACGCAAGTGACTTGTATGACTTGTATGCCAAAAAGACTTGTATAGCACTACTCATGATACCAAGCACTAAACTCTGAATATTAATTTTATGAAAACAGCTCCTGAATTGAATTAAAATATTGAATTTTTTTTTAGTTTGGTTTCTTTGATGTCATTAACTTCGATGAATGTAAATTCTGCTAACTTAGATTTATAGTTCGTACTTAACTAGCAAAACTACCTTGAGAGCAATTTATTGCATGTCACCAAATGTTACCAAAATGTTACAACTCACGAGACAAGATGACAGAATAAATTTTGTTGTAAACATTATCCTTATCACTCATTCCCTTTCTCAATAAAGTAAAGTGCCCTTCTAGGCTTTTACCTAACCACCCAGTTAACTTTGACAAAAGCTACAACAAAGATTAGGTATGAATTCGTTCATTTCTATCAAGGCCAGATTAATCAATATGAAACGTATTTCAATTCTTTAACCACTAATTAAGTGTATTAGTCGAATATTTTATGAGAGGATTTAACTACAATGACTTTATTGGAATAATAACTTTCACATGCGTTTACTGTTTATTTTAACATTTCCTTTAATCAAAATTTCTGCACTAAAGCATATTTAAAAAAAATCATCATTAGTTTACTTAATTAGAGTGTTAATGGCCTCTACACCTTTTAAATTAAGAGGTTACATGTTATATTTTCGAGCAGATTATAAGTTTAACAATATCATGATTTTAAAAGCTTACATAATCTCATTGTAATTTCCATTTTCTAAGCTCAAGCTGCTTCAAGAAAAGGCAAAGTTTCATTCATAATCCTCAAAACCGAGAACTTTAGTAATATCACAATCCGATTTCAGTCCAGCAGATTTCAAGCTCAAAGAAAATTTAACCGTTAAAGCATATCTAATCAAGTTGCAATAACAATAAAAATAGAAAAAAAGAATAAAAAAATCTCAATCTGTTGTTAAGAGGTAACAATATGCATAATAGATATATAAACAAATTAGATTAGCTCCATGGTTTCCCTCAAATGTTCTCTCAAACAATATAAGTCTGTCTTACAACAACCAATAAGCTTTGTCGAACTAGGTAGGGTCGACTATATGGATCAAACAATGTCCAATCATAATCATATTTGTGTTTATACCATTTATATATAAAACTCTCTATAAAAGAAAATGAAGATCCATCTTAAACCCAGCGTTTTCAAACAAGATCAGTATAACCTCCCTAAAACTCAATTTAAAAAGTAAAACTCCAAATTAGTTCCCAAACTTTTTTTAGATTATGTTAGAATAAATGTTAAACATATAAGCTCCTATTAACATTTTAGGTTGCTAACAAAGATATCACCAAAATCCAAATAGATTCTATTTAGTTATCAAGTTAATTCACCCTTCCTACTTCAATTGATTTGATCATTTTATTTTCTTAACAAGTAATCGAAAGAGTATCAAGAAGGTACCTGTCTGGCAATAATACATTCCGTGTAGAATGCTCAACAATGGCAGCATTTCAGAAACTTGGCGAAAAACCGACTCTATGAATTGAACACAGGATTCAAGGACATTCCTTTCTGTCTGCTTTTTTCTGCAATGTTTTTTGCGTCTTCGAAGCAGTCTTGCTGAACCAGTTTTTTAATAATTAAATTACATACATAAGAATCAGGAGGACAACCATTTGCCTCCATCGAGTAAAACATCTTCTTCGCTTCCTCTAATCTCCCGGACTCCAACAGTGTTTCTATAAAAGCACTGTATGTGTAACTATTGGGATTTAAGCCAGATCTTGACATCGAAACAAACAGCTTTTCGGCTTTCTTAGTGTCATTCATCCTACAAAAAATTTGAATCAAAGCATTATAGGAGTATGTGTCAGGGCTTATTCCTTCCTCTTGCATTCTTCTTAGAAGTTTTGTTGATCTCGAAACATCCCCAATGGCACATAAAGACCGGATCAAGATATTGTAAACAATGGCATTTGGATTGATGCCCCACTCAATCATCTCATTAAAGCATTCAAAAGCCTCCCCAGTCCTGTTTATTCGACAAAGTCCGTCAATTATAGAACTAAAAGTAATGATATCGGGTTTGAGTCCAGTTTTCAAGAGCATCTCCAGCAGCTCTTGTGCCTTGGCTATAGCTCCATCCTTGCAATGGCCATTAATAAGGGTATTGAATGTCACAAGGTTTGGGGTGAATCCCTTAAGCTGCATGTCTCTAAAAATTGCTGATGCACGATCCATCATTTTGGCTCGACAGTAGCAATCAATAATCATGTTATACGCATAAACACTCGAAATAAGACCATCCACAGTCATTTGATCAAAGATTCTATCCCCTTCCATGCTCTGTCCGTCCTTGTATAAGGCTTCAAGAAGTGAAAGATAAGAATCAACCCCGGGCTTCAAACCTAGTTTTCTGAAACTTTCAAACATCTCACAAGTATCTTTAAGATTTGCTCCTTTTACCAAACAAACCATTATGACATTGACAATGGAACTTCCGGGGACATAGCCTCTTGCTAGCACTTTCCTCAAAAACACAATTACGTTGTTCGCCGTCGACTTATTTGTCAGGCAATACAAAATGGTATCACAACCTAACTTAAAATGGGTAGGCTCCCTTTCAAGAAAATCAGATAATAATTCAAGTGCCTTACTTGTATCCTCTATACATCGAAAAATCCCATGAACTAATGTCCTAACCGTGGCCTCATTCGCACTAACTCGACTCTCCTTCATCGTATGAAGAACTCGGAAGGCTTCATCAACCCTCCTTGCATTACAAAACCCATCAACTAGTATTGTATAGGTGAAAACATTAGGGAAATGCCCCCTATCCTTCATTTGCCTAATCAATCGAAGCGCCTCATCCACCACCCCCTTCTGGCATACACCATGAATGAGGATATTGTAAGTGATCCGATCCGGCGTGCAATTATCCGTCGACATCTGCTGGAACCTCAAATAAGCCTGATCAATCGAATTCGACTTCACCAATGCATCAATTAGTGCATTATACAATCTAGTACTAGGGCTAATCCCCAAGAATGAAATTTGCCCAAAAACATCACCACAATATTTGGCCAAACCAAGCCTACCCCAACTCCGAAACAAGACACACAACAATTCCTCGGACACCCGAAAACCGGAATCAGAAACATCCTTAATCAAATCAGCAGACAAAACAACAGGGCCATTCCTATAAAGGGTGTTCCCTAATACCCTATGAAGTGTTTGATTATTTGCCAAAGAGGGGTTTGCAGCAGAAACCCACGTGTAGAACCTTATGGAGTGTAAAGGGTTATCTTGATTCTGAAAAATGCTTACAACAAAACGAGGGTTGAGTAAAGATACCTTGTTTTTGGAGAATTCGTGTTTGAGCAACAAAGCCCAATCGGCTCTGGAAAGTACGCGAGCGATGTAAGAGTGATCAATGGGTGGAGAATTTGAGGGTTGACTCGCAGAAGATGATGAAGAAGAAGAAGATAGTGTGTGCTTGGGAGGTGATGGTGAAGAAGAGAAGCTTCTCAGTCTCACTCTCATATTTCTTCCCTCAACGAATCAACCAACTTCTCTCTGCAGAGTGGCGCCTTTAACGAATATGTTATATTTATACCAAAATCAGTTACTAATATAAAATATAGGTTATTCAAATAGTATTTTAATTTTTTTTTAATCACAAAATTGGAGAATTGGTTTAAAATCACACCTATATCTAACTCAAATTATATATTAAAAAAAATGTTGATTCTATAGAATATTTATATTTTCTATTTACCTTTATATATTCAAATAATATATTTTTTGTCTCCTCATTTAAATAAGAAAATTTATTTTTTTTCAATCTAAATGTACCGAAATGCGTGCCAAATTCTAATTATTTAAAGAAAAATCTAGTTCCATACATTATTGGCCTGAATTATAGGCGTTCTACGTTAAAAACATTTCAATAGATAATTTACAAAATATGTTATCCACACAAAAACTTAAGTATTAATCAACTATTGTGTATAAAAATACATATTTAATATTTCATAAAACATTTTTATTATACTACTATAAACAAATTTAACTATCAATCTATCACAAATTTGATTATTTTATTATGACGTATTTTATTATTTTAGTAACTAATTATTTAATTAAAAAATTATGTAAATCAATATGTATAAATATACATAAATAAATAGTGATTAATTTAGTGCCTAATTTTTAGTGTATATAAAATATTTTTTATAGTAACACATCAAAACGTTTAACTGACTGAAAATCATAAACCAAAATTGAATTGACTCAAATATGTGAGATATTTAAAAAAATAAAACATTGTTCAATCATTTACTAAGCAGAGAGACTAACAAGTACAAATATATAATAAGTTCATGATGTCCCGGAGAAAAGGAACTTTACATTTTAGGGAAGGTATAAATTATAATGTATAGTCATTTTCATATATTAAGTGACACGGATTAGAAGTATAACCATGACAAATACACAAGTCATTACAAACAGGAGCAGCCAAGTGAAGCAAGAAGTCTTGGAACTCTCTGAGAATATTGCTGTTGCTCGCACATTGGCGCGGCCGGTGCTTGCCAAGCTATGCTCGATGGCTTTCTCAGTCGAGTCGAGTATCTGCAACCCAAACCACAAACAATAATACATCAACTATATGCAATGGCAGCATTCTGTTAACTAGATTGGTGAGAAAATGATCAATTTAATTAACGGTTATAAAACTCGGACTAAACTGAATATGTGAAAATTAGACCTTTTCAGTATTTTGCAGAGATTGATTCATCATAAGGCTACTCTCTTTGAGTTGCTTTGCCAGCACAACCATCTCATCAGTCAAATCCTCTTGCAACTTTCTGCAAAGAATAAAAGGAAGATTAATTTAAAAAAATAATAGGAATATACAACAATATAACATAGACTTTGAGTGAAAAGGTGTAAAGGTTATGGACTCCCCAAACCGCAATACCAAAATCCAACATAACATAAATTTTAAATTACAACCCAATTAAGCAATACCTGTGCTTTTCAATGTGTGCATGAGCCGCGGCATCCAATTTTACAGGTGAGTGACCAGTCTCGGCAGGCTCATGTGGTCTATCTTCAGAACTTGGGGCAGGTCTGTTTGATGAATAAAGATAAGTAACAATAAAACAACCTACAAACATATATGGCTGCAAGAAGGCACTGTGGGGCTTACACAGATCTTCTTCTTAATCCAGAAGAAGGAGAAAGAGGAATTTGCTTTTTGGCCTCTATTTCAGAGCGGTTTTCTTTATCAGTGGTCCTTTCAAAGTTGTTATCAGATTCTTGTACATCAGGCTGAGTAAAAGAGTAGCAACGTCAAGTGGTTAATATGACAATCTGCCTATTCCACCAAGTTAAAATAGGATATACAGAAGAATGGTAAACAAATCAAAAGGAGCTCATTTTGCTGCCACATGATTCATTCCAACCAAGTGATGAAATTCAAGCAATGAAGTGTTTATATACACTTTTCACATACTATGTATTTTGATTTTCACCATTGTTCAAAAAAGCCCTTGGTGTTTATTTAGTTGAGTAGGTAGTAATTATAGAGCATAGTTAAATTATTCAGAAATTTAGAAATTAGAACCAAAGTGAAAATGAGAATTCCTTTCTTTATCAAAAATTCAAATGCGTAAATTCCATCTTCATATAGTTTGAATTTCCATCTTTTGTTGGAACACAAAAAGGAATTTAATAGGTAGCGTCCAAGATTTTTTCATTCCAATATCTCCCTGAAGTAAAATAAGAGATTAGAAATACACACCTCAGAGTTAACCAGTTTGGATGCAATGGCCTCAATCTTCACTGAATATTCATTTATTGTAGCCTTTGAAATCCTGCATGACCAGAGTCAGACACAAACACTAATCCACAAATATTCAGTAAAAGGAACACATAAATGTATCAGGAATATAGTAGCTTTTATTAATAATAAATTACCAGTTTTACTTTTAAACATAAATAATGTTCAATGTGAGTCATTTAGATTACTATTGTATAAGGCGTCTTATTATGTTAGGCACAATATTGGGCCACACTCATTCTTGATCATGAATATTAGTAAAGAAAGAAGTATTGAATACTAAATATATTATATCTAGTCTCCTTCCATCTAATCCTTAGAATTTCAGCAAGTTCTGGTATTCCTATATTTAAACCCAAGTGAAGGACATGAAAGGGGTAAAAATGATGTTCTGACTTATGAATAGACAATGAAGTTACTTTGTCTCACTTATGTCTAAGACTCTAAGTATAAGAAATTGCAAAGCAAATGTAGTGCATTACCTCGGTAAGCCTTCTGGTGTCTTCTCTTCAGCCAATTGTTCCAATTGTTCCCGCAAGGTAGCTACATACTGCAAAGTCAACAAATGATCATTTTACATTTTACCACTTTCCAGAGTCAGCAAGAAACTAAAAGTATATTTCAAGAAAACTAAAGACAATTACAACTTATAAGCTTACTGAGATAAACACAACCTCAATATTAGTAAAATTAAAGAGTGGAGCCTTATTTCCTTCAAACTTACATGAACGAGTTTTGCCTGGTTTTGTTGCTGAGGTGCAGCTGCAAGCAACCTCCTCAGGTTAACTTCCGTTTTACTGATTCCCATGAAAATCCTGTAGCATTTTAGTACACAAACAAAATTACCTTCACCAAAAAATTCTAGAATTTCAATCCTCCACGTTCTTCAAGTAAAATAGCTCAGATCTTAGACTAGGGTTGTACATATAGCTTTCTTGGTCATTCATGCAAGATCTAATCGTCTAAATTTGTTCCTATCACTCACACTCGCATATAATTTCAACATAAAGCTTTGCACAAAATACATATAAATCACTGCATTGAAATAATTTCAACATGACTATCTCAGGATGTTCTTACACTTATCTATTACTCTTATTGGAATTTCTACAAGCCTTCTAATGACATAATAAAAAATCTCCTTTACACAAGACAGAACAACACCCACATAAATTGAGGGTTTCTACAAAATCTAGTTTGCAAAAAAGGTTTCAAAACACAAATTTGAAGGAAAACCCACTTCCAAAATGATGAGATTTTACAGTTTGACAATTCATGGGCTGTAGTTTATCTCAAAGATATACTAGCTAGATTCTTGATTTAACTCTTAAAATCTTCTAGTATTATGATTTTAAACGAATCAACGGATTTTACAAAATTTAGCTGGATAAGGCGATTTTCCTATTTAAAATCTTGCTACGTTTTCATGTTTTCATGTTTAGTATACTTTTCCTATTTTCTCTACCTTGCTCAAAGATGCATTCAGAACAAATATCAGACTCAGAGACAATAACGCAAACACCTTATGTGCAGTAAATAAATAGTTTCAAAATCACAACAAATGAAACAGAATACTAATGAAAAATCAATTCAATTCTCAACAAACCGTGAGAGGAAGTCGATGTTGCGTCTTTAGGGTTTCAAATTGTTAAAGACAGCAGCAGCGGATTCATCAGTGTTGGGTGAATGAATGCGATTCCAGTGATGGTGGCTTAGATCTGGAATGGAACGTCTCCTGCGGGGAACTTCAACAAAAGAAACATTAACAAAAACAACTAAAATGCACATAGTGACAAACACATAATGTTTTACTATCAAAAAGAAACATTAACAAACAAGTTTTCAACTAATCATGACTCAACTCTCAACTTGGAGTGGGCAAGCCAGCATGGTGCAGCCACCAACCCAACCAAGCATAGCCAACCATGTTCTATCACCTTAGTGCCCCCACTCGGATCACAAGTTAGCGCTACCCAACTCGGTGATTAAACAATCCTGTCATGTCAGAATTCCTATAAACATTGGGTTCTGTGCTGCCACATAATGTTCTACTATCAAAAGAAACATTAACAAACAAGTTTTCAACTAATCATGACTCAACTCTCAACTTGGAGTAGGCAAGCCAGCATGGTGCAGCCACCAACCCAACCAAGCATTGCCAACCATGTTCCATCACCTTAGTGCCCCCATTCGGGTTACAAGTTAGTGTTACCCAACTCGGCGATTAAACAATCCTGTCAGAATTCCTATAAATATTGGGTTCTGTGTTGCCACATAATGTTCTACTATCAAAAGAAATATTAACAAACAAGTTTTCAACTAATCATGACTCAACTCTCAACTTGGAGTGGGCAAGCCAGCATGGTGCAGCCACCAACCCAACCAAGCATAGCCAACCATGTTCCATCACCTTAGTGCCCCCACTCGGGTTACAAGTTAGCGCTACCCAACTCGGCGATTGAACAATCCTATCAGAATTCCTATAAACATTGGGTTCTGTGCTGCATTAGTCCATGTGGGACTTCAAAGGTTACTAATAAATAATAATTGCTTGTTTTGGTCCTCCCTAACTAATTTGTTTATGCGAAATTGCGAATCTGTACGAAATCAAGCGCTAGATTAGGGCCTATGGATATGCAGCTGAGACTAATCGGAGAGGAAGAAAATGAAAATGCTTTGAATTATGGCAGTGAGAAAGGCTCTTCTTCTTTTTTGAACATAGGAAGGTGAAAGCAATCAAGCAGGCCTTATATGCTATTTGCCTCCTTCCTTTGAAAGGAGCTTCTCGCCATCGGGACAATAGTTTAGTAAATGGAAAGTTTATCTATTATGCAACATGGAGATTATAGTGCAGAAAACTACATTTCCTTATGTTTAAGAACCTCTTGCCTGGGTCCAGGGTTTGAGATGAGAGTGGACCTTTCTTTGCATTGATTGAATAGGGCGATGGTTGACTATGGAAATAGGAGGGATGACATAGACTACGTACAGGGTAGTAATCTTGGATATATATATAGTTTATTTTTGTATGAGTGATGGAATACCATTTCATGTGATAAAAAACCTTAGAATATGTTTAGATTAGACTGCGATGCTGTCCTAAAAATTATATCCAAGATTTATGATCGGGAGAGTTGAATCATGATTAGTTGAAATTACATTAGATTGTGATAAAGAACCTTAGAATACGTAGCATGTGCAGTAGCAATTACAACACACACTGAATGAATCCATATAATATTGAAGAAACTTGGCATTATCAAAGACAATGCAGCATCACGAAGCATATTGAGTTAATCAGAACGTTGGGAGCAAAAATAATTCCAAGTCACAGTGCTTACCGGCGGCGAAGAGGAAGGGGAGTGACCGCGACACCGGCGAACAGAGAGAGAGAGTGCTCGAACAGAGGAGACGACGACGGCCACAGAGCTTCCACACGACGGCGAGGGAGCTACCTACGACGGCAACACAACTTCCTAGGACGGCGATGGAGGCTCTACAGGCGACGCCTGCGGGGCTGCGGGGCTAGGGTTCTTTGTTCTTTCAATTTTCAATTTCCCCTTTTGTTTTCAGTTTCAGAGAGGAGAGGACAGAGGAGTGGGGCTGGAGCTGGGGGGATGCGTTGGGGAT
The DNA here is from genome assembly GCF_059453495.1 of Arachis ipaensis. NCBI lineage: Eukaryota > Viridiplantae > Streptophyta > Magnoliopsida > Fabales > Fabaceae > Arachis > Arachis ipaensis. The sequence goes on from NC_142436.1 coordinate 961,587, forward strand.
TAAGTTTTTTTTGTTTTTTTTTTTTCAAAAGGTGTAAACGGCGCCGTTTGGAGGAGAACATCAAACCGGAAATCTTTTTTAAGATCTGGCCGGTTCTGACGGTTCATCGGTTAACTTTCGGTTCAATCGATTCTTTGACCGATTTTTTGTCAGACGATTTATGAGCCTAATCAAATCGGTTTAGTAATCTATTTTCGGTTAATTTAGTTGAACCAGTCAATCTAGTTTAGTTTTCAGAACTATGATTAATAGAATGGAATTCAAGTTTGAAGAGTGTGAGAATTGATTTAAAAATCAAACCCTTTTTGGTTTGATTTACAAATGAAGGAACAATAAAAATTAGAATTTTCAAATGAATTTAAATAATTTATTTTTAGGAGAGTAGATCCTCTCAATTATTTTTTCAACTGAGGGAGTAAAACGTGATTTAAGACCTTTTAAAAATTTTTCTTTTATATTTTTTTTGTCTGACTTATAAAATTAATAATGAGAGATCGTACTTTATGCTCTCAAGTGAGAAAAAAATGTGAGAAGATCTAATTCCCATTTTTAATTGTTCCGAAACAAGAAAAAAATTCAACTCTTGAGTGAATTATAATTCCTAGCCTTCCAAATAAACTCTTAATTTGTTCCCAGCCAGTTTCAATTTAATTCTTAAAATTTCAATTGCTTTTCTTTAGTCCCCAAATTTTACAAACATATATCAGTCCTTAAAACAACTTTTGATAACAAACGTTAATGGAACGCTGACGTAAACAGTCAAATATCATGTTGAACTCTATAAAATATCATTTTAGTTCGCATTCAAATAGTCCCAAAACAACATAAAAAATTATGTTTATTAAAATATTTCCTCCCAAAACAAATAATAGGAGACTGTTTTTGGGTATTTAAATACCAAAATTAAGACTGCATAATTTTATAAGTTTTAGTGTGATATCCAACCGTTTATATTTGTACTCCATTAATATTTATATGTTAAAGATTATCTTATATATAAATGTGAATTTGTAAAATTTTAAAATTAAATAAAAATAATTAAAATTTTAAGAATTAAAATTTGTATGTAAATTTAAAAATCAAATTAAATATTAGCTCAAATTATACTTATTTAGGGGAGTAAAAAATTAACTAATGGAAGTTCAATAAATAAAAGAAAAAAAAAACTTATGCAATATAAATTTAATTTATTCGAAGAAATGGTACATATATAACATTTTCCAATAAGATACCAGTAAATACTAAACATTACATATTAATTATAACAAACAAGACAAATTAAACATCCAACCATGTAATACAAATACTCTCAGGCTTAGCAATAATACCCTCTCTAGTTGATATAGTGTCATATATATATGACATTATACGCCACTTATTATTGATCTCTATAGTCTTTTAAATACTGCATATATAATCATATATAATATTAATAATTACTCTCTCAGGATGATAATTACTTTTAAGGAAGAGTGTATCCTGCAAATAAAAAGGAGAATATGTTAGTTAATTATTTTAATTATTTTCCAAAGCAATATGAGTATTCAGAAAATATATAATTATTAGCATCTATCCCATATATTATTTCATGCCAGTGTCAGACAGTTAATAAGTATATTACTTTTTTTTTAATTTTTAAATCAACTTGTAAAATTTGCACACATATAATTAGGGTGAGCACGGATAGTGGGTACCTGATTACCTGTTCGAATTTGAACCAAACCAATTGGTTCGAGTATCGGTTTTGGGGGTGCGGAACTCGAACTAACCCGCGAACTAGATCATATAATAATTAAATAAAAAAATAAAAAAATATATATGGCTTTTTCCATTAGACAATGATTATTCATTATTAATATGTTTGAATTTAAATGAGTTTAGTTTTTAATGTATTTGGTGTTTAACATGTTTGGATTATCTTTATTGATGTTACATGTTTATTGTACTTGTTGAATTTTTAAGATAAAAATTTGTTTTTTTTTTATGAATTTCAAAGTCATCGGGTACCCAATTATCCGAACCGAACCAATCCATTCTTAATCGGTTTGGTTTGGTTCAGGTATATGTACAAAAAAATGCAAATCCAAACCAAATCGAACCAATTATATTTTGATCATTTTAGTTCTAATTTTTCCATAAATCCGAACCAAATCGACCCATCTACCCCTACATATAATGTTTGTGTAGAATAATGAAAATCCAACACATTCAACAAATCAAAATTTCTGCTACTACAGTAATTTACAAGTGGAACAAATCAATACTTTATGTAAAAAGCTATATCATAATATTAATATCAATCATATATTTAATCATTAATCTGCTGAAATATGTAATTAAATAATAGGTAATAGTATCTTGCTTTCATGCATGCTTTCTTATTAATTAAGCATTAATAGGTAACAGAGTTTTTGTTTCATACAACATCCTATATAACAACTAAAAATGTATGACTATTATTTAAACTACCAAATAAGATGTTTAAGATTTATTTCATAATTATGATCCAGCATACAAATTGTTAGGAATATTCATACACTATTTTTTCTTAAAATTTTGTAAATTTATTGGAATTCCTTTTTATATTATCAAATTAACATTAATCTCACCTCAGTCTTTTTTATAAGAGTTTATAACTTTATATTATCTATACAATAATAATGTTCAGTATTATATTTTATGAAATATAATTACAAAAAAGGTAACAAATATGTTATTATAAAAAACAGCAATACTATATAGCCGGTAAATATTATCATTTTTTGTTAGTTCTTAATTAGCAATAATTTACACCTATATTTATAGGAATTTTAATTTACACAAAAAAGCATATAATTTGCATCTATATTTATCAGAACTTACACATAAATCAATACAGCTTGCACTCACATTTTTCAGAATTTGCACATATGAATTAATAAAATTGATTTGTTATAGACAATTTAATATGGGTAAAATATATTTTTTGTCCTTAGAGTTTGACAAAAATTTTAAAAATATCCCTAAATTTTATTTTGTTTTAATTTTGTCCCAAAAGTTTTCGATTTGCATCAAATATACCCCTGACGGCTAATTTTTTAAAAAATTTAAAATTGATTCAACAACAATTTCATAAGAACAACCCCTCAACACAAGTAAATCAAGCACAATTTTCATATATTTTTTAGCCCCCGAGGGTATATTTAATGCAAATCGAAAACTTTTGGGACAAAATTAAAACAAAATAAAACTTATAGATATTTTTAAAACTTTTGCCAAACTTCGAAGACAAAAGATATATTTTACCCATTTAGTATTTATACTAATCAAATGATGATGATAAAAAATATTAAAAATTACTGACTCCGAAAAGTTTCTCATATCAAAATTTCTAAAAAAGTCAATATATTTTCAAAAATAAAATTAAAAAAATTCATTGAATTTCATTAATAAATTTCATCAAATTAAAAAAAAAAAAAAAACTTACTTCCACATTTCTTTCCAACAGGCCTGTTCCTAATGTTGCACCTCTTAGGGACAGTAATGGCAGTGGCAGGGTTGATCTTAGCCTGTTTGGCCAATGGTGACAAGAGCACAGCACAAAGACATCTTGGAGAGGTTCTAAGCAAAGCAGAAACCCTAGCACAACATGCTGGTGGCACTTTTGCCCTTACATCTTTTGTTGCACCCAAACAAGGACTTAAGCTTGCAGCTGCTGACCCTATTGGTGTCCTTCCACACTCTCCAGCACTCTCTACATTCTTATAATTATTTGATGTTAATAACAACACCATCAATGTCACAATTGTAGCTCTACTAATCATTGATGACTCCATAATTTCAATATATAGTATATAGCTTAGTTTGATATTAGTACATTGAATTGAGGCTTAGGAGAAGCATGTATATATAGTGTAGTTAAAGGGTTTAAATGGGGCCTAATTTTGCACTAGTGGGGTGGTTGTGATTTTTGAATATATGATATTCAACATATATAATCATAAAGTCCATTGCTATCTTAGCTAGAATGTTCACACAATGAGCAATTCAGCATATCTTAGCTTATAGAGTGTGATATATAGATTGCATCAAATAAAGACAAGGTATTGAATTTTGTTTCATAAGAAAAAAGTTGCTTTAAACCACCCCTCCTCATGTCTAGCACAAAAAATTTGATAGCGATGATAAAAGAAAAAATAAAAAAATAATGTGTTACTCAGGGACGGAGTTAGAGTAATTTTTAGGAGGGGCCAACATAAAAGTATAATTTTAGAAGAAAAAAAAATTAAAATTAAAGGAGGCTAATATAAAAATTAATGATTTTTATACATTAAAATTTTTAATTTGGGAGGCCATTGCCTCCCTTATCCAACACTTGCCTCCGTCCCTAATGTTGATGTTACTGTTCAGTATCTCTATATTATTTTTATCAGAAAAGATATAAAATATATTAATTTAGTGTTTTAAGACATAATATCTTTATTTATATTTTACTTGTCAAACACGATTTTATATTTCTGTATTTATATTTCAGTGTCTTCTGTTTATAAACGAACACAGCCTAATAGACACAACAAAAAATTTTCCTTTTTTTCTTCAGATATCCTCCCTAACTTTCTAAATCCCTTCAAGGTTTTACCACTTATACTAATATCAATTACCTAAGATGTCTCATTCTATTAGGAAGATTTAGAACTTAGAGAGGTGTAGATGTAATGAAAATACTAGGGTGAGCACGGTCGGATTGGTTCGGGTTTAAGGTGAAATTAGAATCGAACCAATTGAATTATAATTGGTTTAGTTTGGTTTGGATTTATATTTTTGTGTGTATATATCCGAACCAAAGCAAACCGATTAAAAATGAATTGGTTTGGTTCGAGTAATTGGGTATCCGATAAAACAGAAATTTATAAAAAAAAAAACGAAATTTTTATCTTAAAAATTATGTAAGTACAATAAACATGTAAAATCAATAGAAAAAAATTCAAGCATGTTAAACACTAAATATATTAAAAACTAAACATATTAAACATAAAATACATTAAACACTAAACACATTAAAAGTTAAATATAAAAGTGCAATAGAATGAAACTCAAAATCATTAAAAGGCATATATATTTTAATTTTTTTATTTAATTAATACATGGTCGGGTCTACGGGTTGGTTCGAATTTTACACTCCCAAAATCGATACCTGAACCAATTACTATAAAGAGCCATTGATTTGGTTCAGATCAGATCCAATTACCCGTTGGTTCTAGAATCAATTTAATTAATTCGGTTCGAATTCGAATGAGTAATCGAATACCCGCTACCCGTACTCACCCTAGAAAATACCTAATGTGAACATGGGAAAAGAAGTTGGCAAGGCTAAAACTTTGATGCACTGTTGGTAGCCTCATAATTTGCTCCACTATGCATGCTTAGCATATAAAACAAGTACACGTGGTTTTGTTTGCATGAGTGACTCACTATGCTAAGGGTAGAAACAAAAAAAGATCAACAAAATTTATTGGTGAAGCTATGCTTTTTTTTAATCTTTTGTTACATTTTTTAGTGCTCTATGCCATTGATTGCATTGGAAGCAATTAGGTGGTATAGGAGACAATAATAATGATGTTTTTTGCATTGTTGTTTCTAAATTATGATATTTGATTGGGATTGAATTAAAGAACTCATATTGCTTGGAAATTTCAATAGTGCAATTTTGTCATAAGCCAAATAAGATCATTAATTTGAAATTAATTGGCTTAGAGGTTGATTATAACACATTTCAATCTTAATTGAAATTCAATATTTTTTATTTTTCACAAAAAAAAAAACACTTATTTAATTAAAAAAGTAATATGATATAGATTGCATTTAAACATTTTGCAATAATTCAATATTTCAATCCAACAAGGTATTTCAAAAATAAAAAAAAATCAAAATTAATTGCATAAACTCCTAGCAACGTCCATACTTTCTTTTCTTTAACAGAAAATGAATATAATAGTCAAAATATTAATATATAATTCAACAATTGAAAGGCTAATATACATTCTATAACAATTACTAAATGATATTCTCTCCTCCACCCCCCTCTTTTTTTAATTATTATTTTGGTTGCTGATTTGTCACAATTTCATCTCAGTTGCCAAAAACATTATATTCGATGATTTTATTTTATCATTCAAGTTGCTTGTTGCTTAGGTAGCGTTTGTTTTGCGGTATTGAGATAGAGACAGAGAGATTGTGACTCAGTATCATGTTTGTTAGTTCAATACCTCCAATACCTCCAAAAAATAGGGAAACAGGGGACTAAAATTTTTAGAAATGGAGATTGAAAATTTAATAACATTTTATACCTAAAATATCCACATTTCAATTAATTAATTCCAATTTTACTCTTTATACAAATTAAATTAGAGTTTCATTATTGTTTCAATTTCTGTCTCCCACTTTACACCAAAAAAAAAATACTAAAATTTATTTTAATCTCTGTCTCTTAGTCTTAGTCTTTCTGTCTCTGTCTCTCCATCAAACACTACCTTATAGATTTAGAACTCTTCATAGGTGCTATCTTGGTAGGTGAAGAATGATAATTGATGTAGGTACTTATGATGGAGTCATTGCATCATTCTAATTTAGTTACAAAATATTATGCATGATTCATTTAATATTTTTCATTAAATGAAATATGAACTTCACTTAAACAAGATTAAGTTAATATAATATGATATCTCACTTCATATATGTAAAAAAAAATAGCTCATTGGCTCTTTTAATTTGCATGATAATATATTACAAATCAAAAAACATTATTCAAATTAGGGTATGAGTAGACACAACACTTCAAAGATTTGATTCAGTTAGTGAAACAAAATATTAAATCCTCAAAATGATAACTATGGTTTGGATTAAAGATACAAGATAGAATTATAGAAATCTTCCCTCAACTATTTCATATTTGGGGGTTTCAATAATCTTGAAACCAATAGGGAGCTAATCCTATCTAATTGAGAAACAACCTAGGTTGTCATAACAATGGTTATTTACAAAAGAAGGGAGAACAAAATCAACTATGGAAGTTGTGCATTCGGCTTGCGTTTTCGTTTTCTATTTTTATTTTTAATATTTTCTGCTTTTAGAATTTTGTGAAGAAAAAAGAGAAAACAAGAGGTGAAAACAGAAAACAATCATTTTTTTTCCTTCACAAAATCCTGAAAACAGGAAACATTAGAAATAAAAATAAAAAATGAAAACACAAACTAAACGAATGAATGTTTGCTAGCTAGAAAGGACTAACAATATGAGCCAATTTCAACATGAATTCGGGTACGAGGCGTCTCCTTGGAGGAGCCAAGGCATCTTTGGCGCGCGCATCAGGATCGTTAGCATGAATGTAGCTGACTAGATCTTCGAACATAGCATCCGTGCCACCTCTCATCGGATCCTGAAAGGTACAGATCAGAAGTAGATCACATAAATGGTTGTCTTGGAAACTGAAGGTAAATACTTGGCAAAGCTTGTCTATGAAAATGCCGAAAGGTGGACTCGACCAGTCAGTTACCTGAAGAAACACATCTGTATGAGTCTTCCCTTCATAGAGAATTGCTTCAGCTTTGACTCCAAGTTTTTTAAGAGTTTCAGCAAATGATGTACTGTGAAAAACAATAGCAAATTCAGAAAGAAAATACTCAATTTCATAACTCAAAAGAAGCAAACAAGTAGTGATTAAGGGTGTGTATGGATCATCTTATTTTGCCCGAAAATCAATTTTTAGCTTTTTCTTTTAAATGAGCTTCATACAGAATTACAATTCTTTTAATTCGATCGAATTAGTCCGTTATCAAACATAATAAAGAGTTGTAACATATAGCATATCCCGCAAATTCGATGGTCGCCGTTGAATTTGTATGTCTCTAATAGCTCGCAAACTTAAAACACCTCTTGAAAAAGGCTCAAGCTCAAACCTGGCATCTGATGGTATCGAATAATCTCCAGTGCCATGAAAAAGAACAATAGGAGGTAGCAGAGAAACAGCATTTGCCATGTTTGGATCTTGAACCATTACTTCTGGTGAAAAGCGTCGTAGGCCTTCCTCTCCTTCCATTATGCTGCAATATAAAAGGCATCATCTGAATCTCTAACATAACAAAAGCAGAGGGGTTCATGTTAAACATTTTAACACACTTGAAAACTAATTAAGTACATACCTTAAAAATATGGATCGATAAAGACCTCTGTTATGGAAATGATCTACCAGATTAAACACATTATACCTGTTTAGATGTAGAAAATAAAAAATAAACAAAAAAGATAAATGATGCAAATCTTAGTACTGAATTTGTTGAAGATCATGGCGTTTAAGCAGAGGGAAGGAAGAAAGGACTGAATAAGACAATGAATAATATGAAGCCAACAATGATTCGACATAGTGTGCTGTGTTGATGAATGACAAACACTAATCTTTGTTTATAATAATGATTTTATAAAAGTACATACCCGCCGGACAATCCAAAATAAGCCTTAATCCGAGAAAGACTCCAGGAAATACCCTCTTCTTTGGCGGCCTCTTTGATTGCCTGCTCCACAATCGCACATGCGGCAATATGCGCCCCAGCTGATTGCCCCATTAGGTAAATTCTATACAGAAAAAGAGCCATGAAAAATGCATTTAACCATTTATGCCATTAGGTAAATTATATAGCATAAAGCATACAACTCGCTAAGGAGAAGTGCCTCAACCCTCAAGAGTTGCCGGAACCAATCCAGTGACTTTGACTAATGAACGAACTTTGGAATTTAAGATATTTATCACTAACCTGCTAGGGTCACCACCATATTCTGCAATGTGATTGCACACAAATGAGATTCCTTCGGAAGCATCGGCTAGCATATCGCTCATGGTTCCCTGAGGAAAATTTCTGCAAGTAAAACGATATATGTAACAGTGAAACAGGAAGAATGAAGAAAGCAAGCATGATGTTGTGTTAAGGTGTAACATAGTTTCTCCAAAAAGAAGAACAATAGAGTTCACACAGAATTCAGGAACCATTACAAGCATATAACTAATTTCCGGAAAGGCCAATTATTTTCATCATAATGAATAACACACAATGTTCTACAATTAATACCAAGTTATAGCAGGTCCTACAGAATCTTGGTATATCATGAAAAAACTATTGAATCATTGGATAATGTATGATAAATTAGTAGCCATTAAAGCAACTGCATTACTGGAAAAGAAAAAAGAAATGGAAAAGAAGGAGATAACTTCGAAAGATTAATCCATCACCTGTAATCAATGCATGCCACAATGATATCTCTCTCTGATAACTGTTTTCCTAGAAGAGAACCCCATGCTTTGTAGCTGCAAAAGTACAAGAACATCAAAACTTGAAAGAAACGAGTTGGTGTATATAACAATTTAAACACATGAACCCTTCCAAAAAGAAACCATAAAATTAGTAGAATTCAATAACTTAGAGATTAAACAGTTTAGCCAATATTTAAATGAAGCATGAACATCACATACCCAATAATCCAGGCTCCACCAGTAATAAATGCGACAACTGGTTTTGGACCATTGCTATTTTTTGGTAAATACAAGTCAAGCCTGTAAAAGATAATAAAAATAATTAATAAAAGTTACATCACTTATCGAAATTTACAAATGCAAGAGAGGGGGGGGGGGAGTATAAATATAGCATACCGATTTCGTGGTTTATCTCCGTATACAATGCTTCTGCGTATCTGACTGGAGAAGAAATAGTAATAACCAACTAAAAACAAAAGAAAAAACACTTATGCTCCAATGATGATCATTATGAGAGATACTAATGCATTCAAACAAGAATCTGAACATATATATATATATATATTACTGAATTTAAACCTTGAATAACTCCTGGGAAAATCATAACTGCATAACAACCAAGTGCAAGGAATTGTATGATCCATTTGTAGCCTATCCTGAATAAAAATAGCAAATCAGAATGCATCGAAAACTTGTTATTTTAAAATATCCATGTCAAACAAACAAACAAACATTACAAAATATAGGTAATTAGTTAAACTCTCAAGTCTCAACCTAGCATTTTAACCATTACTTGTTAGCTATCAATTCACAATATTATAATTCCTAACAAGTATGAACTACTAAGTCAATGGAACTGCACAATAATCACTCATTCTAAGCAGAACCTGTGAAGTGTGAACTTATGAATACCATAACCTACTGAAAATAAGCGAACAAGACAAAAACCAATCATGCAAATTATAAAAAGTTTATAACGCTAATCAATACTCTAGTTCTGCCTTGGTACTCCATATGATAATACAAGCCTCGAAAACTTATGCTTATGGAAATCTCACAGTTCCAAATCTCAGTTTTCCTGCATATATGCTTCCAAGTATACAAACTCCCAAATCATGGAGACAAAATGCTTAAACATCATGCCAATTTTCCTTTTTCTTTTTTGATTTTTTGTTCAACACATGGACACAAATCCACTAGATCAATTCATTGACATGGACACACATTTAGTGATATAATTCCATACCCTTTAGATAGCAATTGCAACATATAACAGAGAAACAAGCACAATGGCTTTTCTCACCAAGGGAAACCTATCTACATCAATCAAACGTCACCATCACCACATCCTATCATTAACAATGCCAACCAACAAACCATTAAAATCTTAAATCCCTTTCAATCATTGGACTTAAGATGTTTATAGTTCCACATATGACCAACAGGATCAGCTACTATATCATTTTTTCTTTCAAATTATCGCCATTTCTTCAACTCATAAACCACATCCATAGACAATTCATCAAAATTCAAGTCCTTTTCAATGCAAATTCTACATATAACCAAACAAAAACACACACAAACAAAACAATAGATTAGATTAAGATTTGAGAATCATACCCAAGGTATGCCAGCATCGTCAAGAAAAGCCTTGTCAATAGAAATGTTTCAGATGCAACATGCCTAACTTCCTCACCAATTGAAGAAGACGAAAACTTTCTACCACCACCACCACCACCGCGACGATCACCATCGACGGTTCTGATTTCATTTCCATTTCCCTTGCCATTGCCACCACCACCACCATCGGAGATCGAAGGAAACGAATCCTCACTCGCATTGCGCCTTCTCCTCTTCTGACCACCGTTGTTGAAGCTCGACGCCTTTGGAATGTTTGGCTTGGAGGGCATAACGGTCTTTACGTTGGTGACGTCATCTAAAGAAGAAGAAGAAGATGCTGATGAAGAACGTTGAAGGAGCCTTGCAGAAGCGTCATCGGTTTCAATTCCTTTCACCACCATTATTGTTGTTGCATTAACAGATGAAGAAGAAGAAGAAGAAGAAGAATGAGTGCGACTTGGAATTGAAGAAATGGAAAATGGAGGTGAATGATCCAAAGCAATTGCACCCCTTTTGTTCTTCATAGATATCGGAAGAAGCGTCTTAGATGCCATTTTTATTTTTTTGGCTTTGTCTTTTCTATTTTTGGAGGGTTTATTTTTTGAAATTTTGTTTGGTTCGATTTGGGAATAATAATAATAATAATAATTTAAAAAGAAGGGTTTTTACTTTTTTAGTCACCAAAAAACAGAGAATATGGAATTTTGAGGATAAGAGGAAGTTGGGACAACTGTTAATTGGGACAGTTGGGTTGTGAAATTGAGAGAGAAATTTTAGGGTTCTGGGAAATTGGGGATTCAGAAGAATGAAGAAGGAAGAAGAAGGTGCTTACTTTGTTGATTGGATTTCATAGCTGCAAATGTGGGGTCCACTTAAGTTTTTGAGTAAAAGACAACTGTAACAGATAACTACCAATTTTTGAGCTCTAATTTTTTTTGAATTATTCTTCACATACAAGTTATTTACACATACAAGTTTATACAAGTCATTTATATTATATTATTTAAAAATTTTTGGTGTATATGTATTGATAAGTTTTGTATAATTCAAAATTCTTCTTTTTCTTTCTTGCATTATAAAAATGAATTTTATTAAGTTAGGGTTAACTTATATAAACTTGTATGTCAAAAAGACTTGTATGTGTAGCAAGTCTCATTTTTTTAGGATAAAATATATTTTTTGTCCTAAAATTTTAAAAAAAAATTTAAAAATATTTTTAAATTTTATTTTATTTCAATTTTGTCTCAAAAGTTTTTTATTTGCATCAAATATACTCCTACTGGTTAAATTTTTAAAAAAATTAAGATTAATTTAACAATAATATATAAAAATTATGCTTGATTTGCTTGTATTGAGAGTTGTTCTTATGAAATTGTTGTTAAATTGGTCTTAAATTTTTTGAAAAATTAGCTGTTATGAGTATATTTGATGCAAATCGAAAACTTTTGGGATAAAATTAAAACAAAATAAACCTTAGGAATATTTTTAAAACTTTTATCAAATTTCAGGAACAAAAAATATACTTTATTTTTTTTATTAAAAAAATTGCGTTAATAATTTCTTCTCCTTTAATATTCTAGAAATTGTAAAATAGGATGTATTGGAAATTCTAAAAAATTACACAAATATCAATTTATATGATGTTTGCATTAGTTGATGACTATTTCAATTTTTTACTTAAAAGCTTCTTATTATGTGGTTGAATTATTCTTTTTCAACTTTGATGTCTTGTAATTTTTATGTTGTTTTAAAAATTGATATTGAACTTTCAAAATTATATTGATAAATTTGTGCTTTTTATTACTCTTATCGTAGATATAACTTCATACTATTATTATTATGAAACATTAAGTTTGAGAACTTAAATGATAAAATATTATACAAAATAATTTATAAAGTGAGCATTTTTTTTTTCGTGTGAGAAGTGAACATTTATTTCAAAGTCCTTCGCCCATACGCTTTAATAACATGATTAAAATATTAAATAATTTATAAATAGACTTAGATATCCAATAATAATTTATAACATATTTGCAAGAAACATGTATGGATAAAATCATAAAATACAGCTTGGCCTTTGCTTATAGGAGCATGCATCTGTCTGTGCATTGATCCATAGCAGTTTGCAAGCTGGAATTGCTTATTTGTTTTTTTTGTTTCTATTAGGCCTCACCCTTGATTTTATCTATCTATATAATTTTACATTCATGTTAATAATTATCAAAAAATAACTATTAAATTAGTTATTTATATAAAATATTTATTAGAATATAAAATATATATTAAAAAATAATTAAACAACATATATATTTATATATATAAGTATATTAGTTATTAATTTGGGTAAATTACCAAAAATACATTCGAATAATTTTATCGTTGACAAAAATGTGTCTGAATTTTGCTATCAACAAAAATGCTCTTAAATAATTTAAAAATGTGACAAAAATATGCAACATTAAATATGTATTTCTCAAAAGATGCTTTAGAGATTGAATTTTGATACGATTTTTTACAAATATATTAGTTATTAATTTAGAATAATTGTTATTTTATATTATTTTAGGATGGTTTAGTCAAATATATCATTAGAAACATTATTGGATATAGTTCATGGATATAGTTCATGAATTGTTATTCTTATTGTGTAAAATTAAGATACTATTACGTTAGTACTGATTAATTTTATGTCTTTTTATTAGTTATTTTTAAAATTTAAGATTTAATTATTCTTAAAATGTTAATAAAGATATATATTTTAATTTTGATTATAGATTTTTGATTATTTTATATTATTTATTTACATAGGACCGATTTTATTGATTCATTCAATTAATTATCAATAAATTAATAGTATGACCGATTCAATCACTGATTTAATTATGTCAACTATGATTTCAATAGCATATTTGATTTTTCATTTAGTAGTTTCAAAATGAAAACACAAACTAAAGAGTAAAGACATGTTAGCTCTTATCAATATATATATATATATATATTTTTTTTTTTTTTGACGTATCAATAATTCAAGTAGAAGCATTAACACTATAAATTCGGCATTTTTTGGGTCAGTCAAAATGGGCCTATCCAAAATTGTTAATTATGACGTTTTTGGTCAGGAGGCGCAGTGATTGTTAATTGTTTAAACTTACTGTTGGGCCTATCCAAAATTTTGCTTTCTTAACAAAAAAGGAAACAGAGGCATTAGTTTCTTTAGGAAGGGTAAAGAAGTAAACTCAAGTTATTAGTTAGGATAATACTAGAATTTCACGTATTTTAATTAATTAATAAATTAATTTGTAATGAAAGGGTCCATTTTCCCTAACCTTGCGAAAAACCGGATTAAAGCCTCTCACAACTAGTCCCAGCTCTCGCCGTCACCGCCTGCGCCTCTCCGGTTTGCCGCCGCATCCGCTGCCGCGCTCGTTTCTCGTTCTTCTGTTCTGTATGCAAGATTCGAATCTGTTTCTGTGCTGCTTCCGTTCTTCCACTTCCGTACGCTGCTCTGCTTCCTCTTTTTTGCTACTTAGCTTTTAGCTGATAATGATTGTGTTGTTGCTTCTGCTATAAGTGAATCTTTGCAGTGCATTATTGAATTGTAGCTGCTATAAGTGTTGTTGTTGCTTCTAATTTAGTTATTTATTGTTGCTGCTGCTGCCGCTGATAATTTTATTTATACCAATTCCTATGAATCTGAACTTGTTCTAAAGGTTAAACTATGTATGCTTGTTAAAGAAAATTGGATTATGCATTGATAATAGAGCCAAGAAGTAGTATATTTGGAACATTAGGCAAGAAAAGAAACAAAAAATCATTGAATTATTTAGCAATAGCTTAGTGTCAGCATAAGATTTTGTATTGTATGATTATCGTTGAAGCACGTTTTCTGGTGTAAAGCCAAAAATTGAGGTTGTACAAACTTTTGATTCATTCTATAGATGGTGTTATGGCAATTGAGTATGATCAAGTTTTGCTGTTAGATTGCTGTATTAGAACTAATACTACATACCAGAATATCTTTAACTTGCAGTGTGCAATTTGATATTTATTTCTTCTTGCCATGTTTGATGTCTAGTGTCTAGTCCAGTTTTCGGAAGCTTGGTTTCCCCAACCAGCTACTCTTAATACCTGGTGATTTGTGTGTCTCTCTCTCTGCCACAGTTTTTGTTGTCGGAACAAAACGGAGTTTTGTTGTTGATGTTGCTCAATATTAATCTTCCATGTGGTTTAGCTTCAAGTTCCCCATCACCAAGTTCACTCACAGCTCCAAGTTCAAATTCAAGTTTGCTTCAACTGCTGCACTTGCACACTTCAATGTTTCACACACCGATTTCAGTGAAAGTGAGGATTATTCTTCTTCTTCATCTTCTTCTTATTGTAGCAGCAATAACATCACCAACGACAACATAAAAGAAGAAAGTTTTCACATTGTGAAAAGTTTGCAGAACGATCCTTCTCTTGCTTTTTCACTCTTCACTCAACTGAAGCAACAACAGTTTGTGGGGTTCCCTGAGAACATTTCAACCTATGCAGCAATCATCAGGATTTTCTGCTACTGGGGCTTGAATAGAAGGTTGGATTCCGTGTTCCATGATCTTATTGCACTGTCTAAACAGCACCCTTCATTTGAAATCCATGACTTGTTTGAGTTACTATTGGATGATGGTGCTGTTAATGGTGGGAATCACAATTACATGCTTAGAGCAATTGATGTGTATGTTAAAGCTTGTGTTGTTCTTAAAATGTTTGACGAGGCCACTGATTTCTTGTTCCGAACTAGGAGGCGCGGTGTTGTGCCGAATATCCTTACTTGTAACTTTCTTATAAATAGGATGGTTGAGAATGGTAAGGTTGATATGGCGTTGGCAATTTATAGACAACTCAAGAGACTTGGTTTGTGTCCTAACCATTACACTTATGGTATTGTGATAAAGGCATTCTGTAAGAAGTGTGAACTGGAAGAGGCAGCTTATGTGTTCAAGGAGATGGAAGAAGCCGGGGTAAGGCCTCATTCGTATTGTTACACGGCTTATATTGAGGGGCTTTGCAAGAATATGAGGTCCACTTTGGGATATGCCATCCTCCAAGCATGTAGAAGGGAGAATGTCCCTGTAGACCTTTATGCTTACATAGTCGTTGTCCGGGGGTTTTGTAGTGAGATGAAGTTGGATGAAGCCGAGAGTGTGTATTTAGATATGGAAAAGAAGGGGTTGGTTTGTCAGGTGGATGTTTATTCACCATTGATCTATGGGTACTGTAAAAGTCATAATCTGCTTAAAGCTTTAGCCCTACATGAAGCCATGCTTTCAAGAGGTATAAAAACGAATTGTGTGATTGTTAGCTACATCCTCCAGTGCTTGGTTGAGATGGGCCTTACTATGGAGGTGGTTGAGCTGTTCAAAGAATTGAAGGAATCAGGCATGTTTCTTGATGGGGTGGCCTACAACATTGTATTCAGTGCTTTGTGTAAGTTGGAGAAAGTGGACGATGCAGTGGACATGGTGGAAGACATGAAAGCTAAGCGTATGGTTTTAGATATTAAGCACTATACAACCCTTATAAATGGATATTTCCTTCGGGGTAAACTTGTTGATGCCTTTGCTATGTTCAAAGAAATGAAAGAGAAAGGTTTGAAGCCTGATATTGTCACATATAATGTAATTGCTGCTGGTTTGTCTAGAAACGGCCAGGCTCATGATGCAATTGACCTTTTGGACTATATGGAGACTCAAGGTGTGAAGCCAAACTCCATTACACACAAGATGATCATCGAAGGTTTATGTTCAGCGGGGAAGGTAGTGGAAGCCGAGGCATATTTTAACAGCTTGGAAGATAGGAGCATTGAAGTCTATTCCGCCATGGTGAATGGCTACTGTGAAGCAAACCTTATCGGAAAATCCTATGAACTATTCCTTAATCTGTCAAACCAAGGAGATATTTCTAAAGAAGGTTCCTGTTTTAAGCTACTTGATAAACTCTGCATGGCAGGTGACATCCACAAAGCTATTATGCTGCTAGACACAATGTTGGCTCTTAACGTGGAACCTAGCAAAATAATGTATTCTAAAGTAATAGCTGCTATGTGCCATGATGGGAAATTGGAACATGCTCGTTCTTTGTTTGATTTTTTCATCAAGAAAGGATTTATGCCTGATGTAATAACTTACACAATTATGATAAATACATATTGTAGGATGAACTACTTGCAAGAGGCCCATGAACTCTTTGAGGATATGAAGAGAAAAGGGATAAAACCTGATGTCCTTACGTATACAGTTCTACTTGATGGGAACTTGAAAGCAAATTTAAGAAGGCATTTCTTGTCTCCAAGTGGAAAAAGAACATGGGACGTTTCTTCTCTCTGGAAAGAGATGCAGCAAATGGAAATAACTCCAGATGTTGTTAGTTACACTGTGTTGATTGATGGTCAAATAAGGGCGGCTAACTTTCAAGATGCCATTAGCCTCTTCGATGAAATGGTTGACAGAGGATTACAACCAGATACTGTAACATATAGTGCTATGATTTCTGGCTTTTGTATCCGAGGGCACATGGAGAAAGCTGATACACTGCTTAAGGAAATGTCTTCCAAAGGAATGACACCAGGATCTGATCTCATCTCGGCTTTTGAACGTGGTATTGTGAAAGCTAGAAAGGTTCAATTTCGAAAGTAATCAATCAGTATAGACGGTTTGAGCTTCGGTTTGTCCGAAGTCTTAAAGTATATCAAGTAAATACCCAAAGGTGAAGTAAAGTCCAAGATGCTGTTAAGTAATTTGTGAAGACTTACTGAATTATAGTTGTTTGATTATTGACCAAGAGATTGTGTTTGCTTATACAGGTTTGAAAGAGAAAAGCCTTGTGATTTGATTACTAGGAAGTTGTTGTGCATAGGTATGGATCTACAGTATATGAGTTAGAATGACATGTAATTATGAAACAATTGACACAGTGTTTTGTGCAGTACATCGTTCACAGAAAATTCTTAAGAAAGTTGCAGTCAAAGTTGAATCAGGTGAAGACTAATGCAAATGTGTTTCTTCAGGTAATTGATTAGTCTACTTTTCATTTGGGAGTATAAGGTTTCTCCTTTAATAACCGAAACTACAGTGACCACAGAATTTTGTACTACTTTTTTACAATAAATTGACTATGGACTTTCCTCCATAAGTAGAGAGGCTGTTTTGATATTTGAACTTGTGATCTAGACAAAAACTTTACCACTCCACCCAAGATTATTGGAAAGTATTAGGAATATATAAATCTTCAAGAAAAAAGAAAAGAAAATTGCATTTAACTTGTTTAGTCCTTGGCAACTTTCATCTGCACTTCCAAAATTTTATGTTTACCTCAAGAAGTTGTTTGGCCCCTTGTATCTGGTGCTATTATTAAGTGTAAAGCCAAAGTTGAGCTTTCTCAATAGGAACTATGAAGATTAGTGCATTATCTAATTTCATTATATCTCTACTCTTTTTCCTTTGTCAATTAGAGATTCCTTGTGCACCCTATCTAACACCTTGTTTTTATCCTTTTGTTACTAGCAAACTATTATAGCATCTAACTAAAAAGGCTCATCAATTAACGGCTTAGCTGCAGTCAACGTTATCTCTCACCCATTATCACATGCTAATTTTTATGATAACAAATTTTCCCTTGGATGAGTTCCTTGTGTAATTTTAATCAACTGTATAAAAAGGAGACACCTTTTCTTCATATGGCATTTGGGTCTACCGAGTTTAAAGTGCTAGTAAGGATGTTTGTGATTACACTCGGATCTATAGATCTATAGATATGTGTTTGTCAGTAATAGCTTCCCATGCTTTTCGTTCCTTGCTTTAATATTGAAGTTTGAATCCCATGCAAACACAGTTCAAAGTTCAAACTCCTAACCAAATTAAGCTATTGATTTCGAAAATATCTAAAATGAGTAGCCTAACTTTATGTTGTTTGACGGAGTATTAAAATGAAAGTTAATGTAAACATTTTGTTGGATCTCTTGACATGACCAAAAACCATAAAGTCATCTGGATCATTGTACAAAATATTATTGCTTACTACCAAAAAGCCATTAATTACCATATTTAAAACTTGTTTTATTTCGATACTTTGTTATTTTCTTTTGCAGGCTTGTGTTGTATTTTCCTTAAAACAATGGTCCAAGACCATTTGTTGCTGTAGTTACTGATTTCGCTGGATTATCAGGTATTCAGGTATGTAATGTACATGTACATGCTGCATTTTCAAAAGTGCTTTTTGTTCTGTGTGAAATGGAAAGATTGGCTCACCTTATCAATACTTATATTGAACACAACACGTGGAAACCAATTAAAATCAGTAGGAATGATCCTAATTTACCTCACTTGTGCTTTTCAAATGATATTATTATGTTTGTCATGGTCACTTATGAGCAAGTTAACATCATCAAAAGTATGCTAGAGATTGTTCTGCAATGGTTCTATTAAGAAAAATTAATTCAAAGTCAGTCTTGCATTTTCTTTTTCTAGTCAGCTAAGACAAGATTTGAGCGCTCGAGACTAGAAGCTCAAGCACCTTAAGGATTATTTTACCAAGGAGATTTTAAACCATGGCTAGACACGGTAGGAACCTTATTTCTCTCTTGCGTGCTGTCGTCGTCGAGAATAATACCAAATTACTAGTCCTCTTCTTAAAATTGCACTGCAGGATCATATCTTTGGCTAAGGACTATGTTAGATATCACAAGGGAAGTTTCATTTTGGCTTGGATGTAAATTTAGGATCTTGTTTGGTAACCAAAGCAAAGCTGTGGAGTATTTCTTAGGGCTTGTGTATTTTTGTAGAAACATGGACCATAGGTCTTGTGGTGACGCCGCGAGTAATCTAGGGCTACGCAGTGTCTCGTCTGGCTATAAGGGAATTAGCCGACGACGGTGAGTTGTAGGTGGATGCAAACCTTATGCCGGGAAGCTAACATGCGCGTGGACGAGTTGGCTAGTTTAGGTCATGGTCTGCCTAAATGTATCTCCATTTTCGGAGTAATTTTTTGTTGTTAGTAACCATGGAAGAGCAGTTGTTCCACCCTTTCTTTTTCCCCACATAATTTATGAGTATTATGTAGGTTTCACCCACATTTTTTATGGTCATTATTCCTTTTTTTTTTTTTTAAACCAAAGATATGAGTCTCGAACCCGCAACTTCTTAATTGAGTATGGAGAGACTATGCCATTTGAGCAATTACTCATTGACTATGGTCATTATTCCTTGCGAAGGAAGAATCACTCTCTCTTGACGAGTGTACAATAAATTTTCCATAACATTCTTAGGAATAATATATATGCTTAAAATTTGTAATGTGATTTACTTCATTCTTTTGTCAAATATTATTTATTTATTTATCTTTGTTGTATCTAAGTAGTGACTAAACATTTTAATATTTTGTTCCATCAATATCCATCAAGTCAATATTTAAAATTCAAGTAATGCAAGACATACATTTGGTTTTTAACCAAATCTCCAACTAAATTTTGCTTTTCAATACTATGGCACTTGATGAATATAATGGATCAAAATTAAATAATTAATTATGTTCTCATTTTAGCTTATACAAGAAAAAATAAAATAAAATTTCAAAGCTATGTAGGAAATTCATTCTATTAAAAAAAGAATTCCCATCTCTATATCGTACAATATATATAAAGATTAGAAAAATTTTAGCCAAAAAAGGAAAAAGAAGAAAAGGAAAAAGAGAAAGGATATATTTACATATATAAAGATCATTGTCATACACTCAAGTATTGTTTTTAGCGTCTGCCGAAAGAGATCAATCATTGACTTTGACTCAAATGCTTTATTATCTTTTTTGTAAGCACTAATTGCTACTAGTGGCATAACTCTTCCATGATCATGCATTGGTGGTTTAGTGGTTATATATTTAACCTAAAAAAAAGTGGGAAAAAAAATCTAATTAAGTTGTGTATGATTTTGATAAATCATTCTCATCAAACTTGGGGAGTTAGGGTTACATCTGGATGCCACATAAATGAGATATGAAAGCATATTTCATAGTCAAATATATAAAGTAATTTAGGCAACTAATTTGGTACTTTTACTTCTTACAATTGATAACACCGTAACACTTTAAAATGCTACAACTTAAGTTAGAAGAATTCCTAATATAAGAAAAATAATTATAACGTTGAGAATATGTTATGAATTAGGTTAAAAAGTGCTAGTTCAAAGGAAAGAGAAAGATTTTAAAAGGTTAAATCTCATTCATGAGTTTTATTATTTGGAGACTTTTGTCAACGTTCCAAGATCTTCCAAACTCTTCATTTTCAAGTTTTCCAAATTCGAAATTTTGAGTTTTTAATTTAATTTAAATTTTTATCTCTAATATATAGGTTATTACTTATTAGTTTACAATTTTTTACCATTTAAGTGTTTATTGCTAATGCAATAAAGAATAAAATTGTAAAAATATATAATAAGCTTTTCAAATCCATCTTCCTTACCTATTTTAAACTTGTGAACAAGAGGAGATATAAAAACCTTAAACAATGTATATGCATAACATTGTATATACATTACCATAGTATTAGAATTTAGAAGAGATGGTTCATAACAATGTCTTGAAAATGAAATTACTAAGTGCTTCACATTTTTTTTTCTTCATAAATTAAAGTGTATGAAAAACCAAACCTTACGTACATGAAAGGGCCAATTTTTTTTTATAATGATTAAATATGTGTAATACGTTATTATTAGAAGTTTGGGTATTTTTGTTTGATATGGAGTTATTTTTTTAATTGATATTAATCAAATCGAAAGGTTCAATTTGTACTTTTAAAATTTTTTATTTTTAAAAACAAAAATCGAAAAATTCAATTTCAATGCTAAATTTTTTAAAGTTTAAAAAATGTAAATCAGACAATTCAATTCGATTTGTACGGCTTTTAGAAATTATTGTGCAACTAAACAAGAAATCGGAGGCACCAATTTTGTTTCTTCTATATCATTAAAAAATACATCTCTTGACTCATTCTTTTATGTTACACACTACCAATATATATATAAATGCCTTTTTCAGTCAAAAGATTGTTAAGTTGTAAAGTGTAAGTATACAAGTACAAAGCTACTTCATTAACGGTTGAGTTTTAGAAATTTAACTTTATTAGTTTTGGATGATTTTCATAATTAATTAATCTATCTAAACATAATTAAAGCAGTCAAAAGATTGTCTACACTATTAGGTTTATTAGATGTATAATGAAAGTTTAAGGATGTGGACTTAAAAAGTAGAAACAACAGCTAGTTATTATTATTTAAGTGATTAATTGTTTCAATAATTTCTTTTAGATTCTCTCTACTTTGTTCTGATACAAAGTACTCAATTATAATCAAGAAATATGGCAAAAAAAAAAAAAGTTGAATAATCATGTGAAAAATATGCACTTCAAAACTATAAAAGCTAGACAATGCATGTGAGCTTTTTTTCCTCTTAAAATTATATATATTATATATTTTTTAGATGAAGCAAGTATTTTTTTAATATATATATTGGTCTCTTAAAATTGATTTTTTCATATATAGGACTTAAATGAAAGACTATTTACTAATGGATTAATCAGAGTGATAATTACCTGGACCTCTTAATATTATTGGTTGAAATGATTAGAAATGAAAAACCTTATTATTTTATGGGTTTTTTTTTTTTTATGTGAATAAAGTAACTACAAAAATAACTAATGAATTAATTTCCTGGATCCAACATGATTTACGCATATGTTTGTTTTTATTTAGAGTAAAATCACTTTAAACCACAGCAAAAAAATGTAGTCACCAAAAAAAAAAAAAACCACAGCAAAAATGTAATTAATTAATCTCATCACCTCTTAAAGCCAAAATTTGTCCATAAATCGCAAAACTATACTGCGATCTATGATTTATGAACAAAAAAAATTACAATTAATTTGTCAGCTCACTCGTCCGCTTAAACAAATGTTAAGGGTTCAAATTTCGTCTTGTGTATATAGCAATTTATTGGCCAGGGATAAATTCTTAAATAAAGCTCAAATCTGCGACTAGAACTGGCAATGAGAAGGGTAGGGTAAGGTTTGGACTCTACCCTAATTCTACCCTCAGGTTGAAAATTTAATTAAAACATATCCTATTCTATCCACAGGTTGAGAATCTCTCAATCTTAACCCTATCCGCACCGTAAAGTTCTAAACTCTACCAATCTACCCTACCCTATCCGCAGAAATATCAATTTTTTTCAAAACAAATATAAAATTCAATCATTCCAAATTTCATACATATTAATAAAATAAAAAATAAAAAACTAAATTCAAATTAAAATTAAAAATATTAAAATATTAAAAAAATCTAACATAAAATTACATACATATTATTATTATTATAAATATACAATTACTCTAAATTACTAAATTAACTAACTAATTTAATGGTTGCTCACTTATTACAAGTTATTATATGAGGGAGGTTGTGGACTTAACTCTCACCTCTTTCACTGTATACCTAATTTTTATAGTGTATTATATATGGGGTGCGGATATGGTAGAATACGAATTTAGGATGTACCCTATCCTACCTTATCCGCAGACATACAAAAAAAATCCGTACACACCAAAAAATTGTAGAAATCTAAATAATATATGTAGTATTATTTAATTATCTTTGTTAGAGTTTAATTTCAATAACTAAATTATTTGGATTTATTTTAATAAATTCCTAGCAAAGCTATGGGTTTATTTATTTATTTATTAAAAGGACTAGAGCATATAACATCACAAAGTTCGAATAATAAAAATAGGATTTTGCTAAGTAGACAATGAAACATTTAAATAATGTAAATAATAGGCTAATTTTTTATCCCATTAAAGATTAAAAAAAAAAACACCCCAAATTAAGTTAAAAAAAATCTTTTTAACTCTACCATTCTAAATTTTAACTATCTCCTCCTTTTAACTCTAATTACACTTCTTTTTTATCCAAACTCCTCACCAGTGTCGTCATCTCCCGTTTTCACCAACTTCGAGTACTGTGTTAAGAATAAACATCTCATTTGCTTAGAGAATAAATATTTCATTTACATTCAAAACAAACATCTCATTTATGTGAAGAACCTATTTACTCTAAAAATAAACATCTCATTTGCATGAAAAATAAACATCCACATGCGTTATATAAAACTTTCACTGCATACCTTCTCACTGTGCGTGCAACATGTTGTGAGATTCATGGCGAAGATGGATGAAATGAAAATTCTACATGACTTTGAACAATACGTTGGCGTTGAGGTAGTTGTCATTGTTGTCAACAATGGTATTGAGCTGTAACAGTAAAGGCGAGGCTGCGGAGGGTGCACAGTTGGCACGCAGATGGGCAGCGCAAAAGATGACACACTGAGCGATCAGACGTTCGCGGAGATGCTTGAGCGGCGTCGGCAGGCGGATGGGGGGTCGGCTGGAGGCTGGACAGCGTCGACTAGAGTATCATATCGGAGAGAGGAAAAGTGAAGCGGCGCCGAGATACCTCTACAGGCTGAAAATGACAAATGGAGGTGGGAGATTAATTTAAATTGAGTGTGCTAATCTTTATTTATTAAATTTTAAAATTAAAAATAATTAATTAATAATTTAATTTATAATTTTAATTTTAATTTTTTTTACTCTATTGTTCATATTGTTTACTGATTTTATTGTCTACCTATATTTTTCTATAAAAATAATAGTCGAATTATAATGGGCGAATCAATTTTTATAACATACAGAAAATAATATACAGCAAAAAAAAAAAAAAAAGATAAACACATGCACAGGATCATATTTTTGTGTAGATTTTATTTAATTTTATCACAAAGAAATAACAAATTTCATAATATATATAAATATAAGCACGGATAACTTAAAGTTCATATATTCATGATCACATGTGGTGCCACTCTTATATATCAAGTGAGATTTGCTTCTACTTTTTGGGAACCAAATGGAATTCAAAATGATTTTAGTTTTGGTTGATTGAGACTTTTGCTTCATGCAAATACATAATACACATTTGTTTGTTTCTTAGCTTCCTACCTTATAATAATAAAGTTTCATATATCAAAAGATAATAAAGTATTAAAGTGGGGCAACTTGTTCATTTTCACCACAATATATATTTTCATCAAAAGTTATTCATAGAGTGTTGATGAATATATTTCTAAAATATATATATATATATATATATATATGTGAAAAAAATACATTTGATTTGGCCTTTTTATTTGGACTGGCTTTAATTGCACCTTGTTGCTTTATTACATAAGAGATATTTAATTATCACTTTTTCTATATTTTTTTATTTTTTTACCTCCTTGTGCTTTGAATAATTTATGGTTTCAAAATATTATATATATATATATTTATTTATTCTACCTTTACAAATTATTATATAAATAGAATAATTTTATGACATAATATCAAAATTTTAAATAATATTGATGAAAAGAAAGTAAATAAAAAATAAAAAAAATTAAACATGGCAAAAATTAAATCTTATCAAAACATGAATGAACATTAGTATTATTAAAAGTCAATCCCACAATTTGTGCAACATATGAAAAATATACATATACCACTTTATAAAACTCAAATAAACATTATTATTATTGGCTCAAATATCATTAGCACTATATGTTTTAATATTTTTATTGGTTGAGGAATCAACATGCCAGAGTATACAAGATATATATAATAAGATGATGAACAGTCACCAAATTGTTAAAGTGCTTGAAAGCAGAATCTAGATTTGCGGCTTATTGTGTTTGTGTGCATAATAAATGATGATTTTACATATTTATCTTTTCATTAATCAAATTATTATTTGATAACATGGAAATAATAATTATTGCGACATAGCATGTTGATATAGATCTTTTTCAACAAGGATAAGATAAATGGCGCCTCATTTGTTGGTTTTGGATGTCTTGAACCTTTTAAAATTTAAGTTTAATCATTTTATTAATCTCTATAATTTTATTAAATTTTTATATTATTCTTTAATTTTATAATTAGATTATTTTTAATATAAAAAATATTAAAATTAACTGAATATATATATATATATATATATATATATATATATATATATATATATTCGTAAATTGAAGGTATATATTTACAATTAAAAATTTAATTAGATTTTTTATCACATATTTTTTGAGATAAATATTAATTTTAATATTTTTGACATAAAAAAACTTAATTAATTACAAAATTAAAAATAATCTAAAAATTTAATTATATATATATATAAAGATCTAATTAAAAATTTGATGAAATTATCAGAACCAATAGAATAATTAACTTTAAAATTTATAAGACACATTTTTTTCTTTATTTTTTAGATAGTTGGATGAATATATAAATTTATAAGACAAAATTGTTTTTCTTTATTTCTTTATGGCTATTAATTTAGTAGTGGAAAAATAATATAATATAATTTTTTGTTTGTTTTTTAATTAGAAGTTAGTAAAAAATAATTCTTGTTGGAAAAGAAAACAAAATAGATATAAATGAAAATGTTCATTACTATTAGGAGTGATAACAAATCAAATTTCACTCTTAATAGACTATTTTTCAAGTATTAAATCTAGTTTGTTAGTAAAGTCTATAGTTTATTAAAATTAAAGTTTTGATATTTAAAAAAAAATAAATAAAACTATTCTTAATTAAAAAAAAATATATGCGACATAACAAATTTAATGTCTATAAATATCTAAATTTTTATAATATTTAAAATATACAAAATATTTATAATAAAATAAAAATAATAATATTTTTAATTATAAAAAATTATTTGTATATTTATTTATGTTTTAACAAGTCTAAATAAACTTAACAATTTAATAAGGTGGCGAATGAAGTAATAATAGGGGAAAAAATCTGTTCATACCCTGGCCCAATAAATAGGGCCCAGGATCCAAGCAAAGAAGCCCAACCCAAAGGGGTTGGCCCTCCCCCAGTACCAGCCTTCATCCCCAGAAGTCGGTACTGAACACGACCTGCTCCAAAGAAGTCGGATACGAGGGTTAGCTGGCAGATAACACTCATTCGAATGAGTAACTGCCCCTAGAAACTCTCTAACCACTTCATAGAGTCATATCTTAACCTCCCTAAGATATGGGAACCGTTATCCACCTAAAAAGGTGGCACTACTTCAGCGGTGGTTATTGGTTCACCACTATAAATACCCTGACATCCCTCAGGTATCACTAAGTCCAATACATTCTAAACTTGCTCACACCCTCGCTAACTTAGGCATTGGAGTGTCTTTGCAGGTACCACCCCCCATTCTTCCACACGTACAAGTCGGACGGAGGAACACCGAGTTTCAGGTCCACTCGATAGTCACCTCCCTCACGCGTTTGGGCCAACCAACGTCTTCCGGCCCACTAATCTCTGGTTACCCACCGTAACATTGGCGCCGTTGCCGGGGACCCGAGAGATTAACCAGTGATGGCGGAAAGATCCCCTGAAGAAGGTCATGTGGAGACAGATTCTGATCAAGAGAATTTGAACACTGGAAACAATGAAGCAGATCAGAACCTCCACCAGGAAGCCAATGACCAAAATAAGGAAGGCACCTCCGGAATTAAAAATCCGAAGGTGAACTCCTCGGAGGGGCGCGAATCAGAAAAAGAAGGACCCTCTCTCGCTAGTGAGCTTATGGGGTTAATCCATAGCCGCCTCGAGCAGCTAGAACAGGAGCGGGAACGACAAAGGGAAGCTGAAAAGAACCTAAAAGAGGAGATGGAGCGACGAAAAGAGTTAGAAAGAAAACTCTTAAAGTTAGAATCCTCCCTCAAAAGTCGGAATTCCCACGATGATAGAGAAGATTCTCCCTTAGGAGAGAAAGATCCGTTTAGCGAGGACATAATGAGGGCAAAAGTTCCAAGAAACTTTAGAAGCCCCGATATGGACCTCTACGATGGAACCACCGATCCAAAGCACCATCTGAGCAACTTTAAAAGTCGGATGTATCTGACCGACGCTTCTGACGCTACGCGATGCAAAGCTTTCCCGACAACCTTGTCAAAAGCAGCGATGAAGTGGTTCGACAGTCTCCCTCCGAGGTCAATTACCAGCTTTGAAGACCTCTCAAGAAAATTCTTGATGAGGTTCTCCATCCAGAAGGACAAAGTAAAACATGCACCGAGTCTCCTGGGAATAAAACAGGAGGCCGGGGAGTCCTTACGAGCCTATATGGAAAGGTTCAACAAAGCATGTTTGGAGATTCAAGACCTGCCCACAGAAGCAGTCATCATGGGGCTAGTCAATGGTCTTAGAGAAGGTCCCTTCTCACAGTCCATATCAAAAAGACACCCTGCCTCTTTAAATGATGTACAGGAAAGAGCTGAAAAATACATCAATATGGAAGAAAACGCTAGGCTAAGAGACCCGAGCTTGCGACTCAGACACCCTCCCCCAGCGAAAGAAAGGGAGAGGGAAGCGAAGAAGAAGGAAGAGCTCGGCCTCGATAGGTTAAGGAAATATCACTCTTATACTCCATTAAAAGTTCCTGTAGTGGACGTATACAGAGAAATTTGCAATACCGAAAGGCTGCCTCCCCCCAGACCCATTAAAAATAAAAAAGGGGGGAGCCGCGGGGATTACTGTGAGTACCATAAGATATACGGGCACTCTACAAACGACTGTTACGACCTTAAAAATGTGATAGAAAAGCTGGCCAGAGAAGGTCGGCTTGACAGATATCTCATAGAAAGGTCGGACGGCCATGGAAAAAGAAAGCGAGAAGATACGGATAGAAGAGACCCACCACCACAAACTCCGGAGAGACATATCCATATGATCTCAGGAGGGTTTGCGGGAGGGGGCTCACAAAATCCTCTCGTAAAAGACATCTCAAGAGAGTTTACCAGGTTGAAGAGGGGTCCTCCGACCTCCCAACCATTTCATTCACAAAGGAAGATGGGCGAGGAATAATCCCTGGGCACGACGACCCAGTGGTAATCACCATGATCCTGGCAAATGCCCATCTACATAGAACACTAGTAGACCAAGGAAGCTCAGCAGACATCCTCTTCAAGCCCGCTTTCGACAAACTAGGTTTAGATGAGAAAGAGTTAAGAGCTTACCCCGACACCTTGTACGGATTAGGGGACACGCCGATAAAGCCACTAGGATTTTTGCCCCTCCACACCACCTTTGGAAAGGGGGAAAAATCAAAGACTCTGAGTATAGACTTCATAGTCATCGACATGGGATCGGCCTATAATGCTTTAATCGGCAGGGCTACCCTTAATCGACTCGGAGCGGTGGTATCGACGCCCCACCTCTGCATGAAGTTTCCAACCTCGTCGGGGATAGCAACGGTGAGGGGAGATCAGAAGCTGGCAAGGAAGTGCTACAATGAAAGCCTAAACCTGAGAGGAAAAGGCAAAGAAGTCCACACAATAGAACTCGGGGGAGCAAGGGTTAAAGAAGAGCTGCGACCACAGCCCGGGGAAAAAACTGAGGAGATTCAGGTCGGCGAAGAGGAAGGAAAAAACACTCACATAGGAGCCAACCTAGGGGAAACCCTAAGACAAGGGTTGACTAAGCTTCTAAGAGATAACTCCGATCTCTTCGCCTGGAAGGCCTCCGACATGCCTGGGATAGATCCCGAGCTCATGTCTCACAAGCTCTCGGTCTACCCAGGGTCCCGACCTGTGCAACAAAGAAGACGCAAGCTCGGCCCAGAGCGAGCCCTAGTAGTAGAAGAGCAAGTGCAGGCACTCCTAGAAGCCGGCTTCATCAGAGAAGTCAAATACCCAACATGGCTAGCCAATGTAGTGCTAGTCAAAAAACAAAATGGTAAATGGAGAATGTGCGTCGACTACACCGACTTAAATAAGGCATGTCCCAAGGACCCTTATCCACTACCAAGCATTGACGCCCTAGTGGACTCTAGCTCGGGGTATCAATACCTGTCATTCATGGACGCCTACTCAGGGTATAACCAAATCCCGATGTATGAACCAGACCAGGAAAAAACATCATTCATCACGCCCAGAGCCAACTATTGCTACGTGGTCATGCCATTTGGATTGAAAAATGCAGGAGCCACATATCAGAGGCTGATGAATAAGGTGTTTGCCCCACACTTAGGGAGCTTAATGGAAGCATATGTCGACGATATGTTGGTAAAAACCAAGGAGGAAGTTGACCTCCTATCCGACCTCTCACAAGTCTTTGACACCCTAAGGTCGCACGGGATGAGACTAAATCCTGCAAAGTGCGCCTTCGCAGTGGAGGCAGGAAAATTTCTAGGATTCATGCTGACACAAAGAGGGATCGAAGCCAATCCCGACAAGTGTAGAGCTATCCTAGAGATGAAAAGCCCGACTTGTTTGAGAGAGGTCCAACAGCTGAATGGCCGACTAGCAGCTCTCTCCAGATTTTTGGCAGGATCAGCATTAAGATCCCTTCCACTGTTCTCCCTACTGAAAAAGGGGCACCAGTTTGAGTGGACTCCCGAATGCGAGGAGGCGTTCCAGGAGTTCAAAAAGTTTTTGAGCCAACCTCCTATCTTGACCCGACCTATAGCCGGAAAAGACCTCGTCCTATACCTATCCGTGGCAGACAAGGCTGTCTCAGCAGCCTTGATAAGAGAAGACGAGGTCAGTCAACACCCAATCTATTTCATCAGTAAAGTACTACAGGGCCCTGAGCTAAGGTATCACAAATTAGAAAAGTTTGCCTACTCCTTAGTAATAGCCTCTCGAAGGCTACGGCCTTACTTTCAGGCTCACACAATAAGAGTCCGCACGAACCAACCCATGAAGCAAATCCTCCAAAAGACGGATATTGCGGGAAGAATGGTCCAATGGGCAATAGAGCTCTCCGAGTTCGACTTGAAATACGAAACTCGGACGGCGATTAAAGCCCAGTGCCTCGCCGACTTCATTGAAGAATACGCAGGGGATCAAGAGGACAAACCGACTACTTGGGAACTCTACGTGGATGGATCCTCCAATAAAACAGGAAGCGGCGCAGGCATAATACTGGTAGATGAAAGGGGAACCCAGATAGAGGTTTCCCTCAAGTTTGAATTCCCAGCTTCAAATAATCAGGCAGAATACGAAGCCTTGATCGCAGGATTGAAGCTGGCAGAAGAAGTCGGCGCTACGAAGGTGAAGGTATACAGCGACTCCCAAGTGGCGACCTCCCAAATAAGTGGGGAATATCAGGCAAAAGACCCAACTATGAAAAGGTACTTGGAGAAAGCCTCGGAGCTCCTGGGGCGCTTTGCAGAAACCGAGGTAAAACACATAACTCGGGATCTAAACAGCAGAGCAGACGCCCTATCCAAGCTAGCAAGTACCAAGCCAGGAGGAAATAACAGAAGCTTGATCCAAGAGACTCTCCAGGAACCTTCGGTGGTAAAAATGGAAGACACACTAGAAGTCTTTGAAGTGGTCGGATTAAACCTCGGATGGATGAACCCCTTAGTCGAATACCTAAAATTCGACATCCTCCCTAAGGAGGAAAAAGAAGCCCAGAAAATCCGAAGGGAAGCACAACACTATACCCTGGTGAAAAATGTTCTCTACAGAAGGGGGATATCAACACCATTGTTAAAGTGTGTACCAACCTCAAAGACCACCGAGGTGTTGGAGGAGGTACATAGCGGAATCTGCGGGAACCATCTCGGAGCCAGGTCATTGGCCAGGAAAGTGATCCGAGCTGGATTCTACTGGCCAACCCTACAGAAAGATGCCACAGAATTTGTGAAAAAGTGCCAGCCATGTCAAATGCATGCAAATTTCCACGTGGCTCCCTCAGAAGAGCTCATTAGTATCACTTCTCCATGGCCCTTTGCAAAATGGGGAATGGATTTGTTAGGTCCTTTTTCCCAGGCGCCAGGACAAGTTAAATACCTAATAGTGGGAATAGATTACTTCACAAAGTGGATAGAAGCAGAACCACTGGCCACCATCACTGCACAAAGAAGCCGGAGGTTCCTCTACAAAAATATAATCACAAGGTATGGGATACCTTATTCCATTACCACAGATAACGGAACCCAGTTCACCGACTCCACCTTTAGAAGCCTGGTAGCCAGTATGAAAATTAAACACCAGTTCACCTCGGTGGAACACCCACAAGCCAATGGGCAAGCCGAAGCAGCCAACAAAGTCATTCTGGCAGGGCTGAAGAAAAGGTTACAAGAGGCGAAAGGAGCTTGGGCTGAAGAGCTCCAACAAGTACTATGGGCTTACAGAACAACCCCCCAATCCGCCACTGGAGAAACACCCTTCCGACTAGTCTATGGCGTAGAAGCCATGATCCCAATAGAGGTCAATGAGCAAAGCCCAAGAGTGATTTTCCACGACGAGATCAGGAATATACAGGGGCACAAAGAAGAGCTCGACTTGCTCCCTGAAGTCCGAGAAGAAGCTCAGATAAGAGAAGCAGCGTTGAAACAAAGGATGACTACAAGGTACAACAAAAAAGTCATTCGAAGGAGTTTCACCCCTGACGACTTAGTCTTAATCAGAAACGACATTGGAATCAATAAATCGGGGGAGGGAAAACTCGCTGCTAATTGGAAAGGACCATACAAAGTCAAAGAGGTCTTAGGAAAAGGCTATTATAAGGTGACCGACTTAGGCGGCACCGAGTTACCAAGGTCATGGCATGCTTGTAATATGAAAAGGTACTACAGTTAAAAGCGAACTCTACTCCCTGATGTACTCTTTTCCCAGCTTCATGATTTTTTCCCAGAATCAAAGGGTTTTTTCTGAAGAAGGGTTTTTAACGAGGCATCATAGTAGGGACTAAGGGAAATAAATTATCAAAAGCCCTTAGTAGCAACAAGGTACCTCCTCGATTAATAAAGATCTTTTTTCATCTTAAATATCTCTTTTAAATTCCCTTTTTTATTTTCTTTCTACGAAACGCGCCGATTTAAGCTCGACAAAACGTGAAAATCCCATGAACCGACCTAGATGGTCGTCAGGATAAAACGACGAGGTACAAGTCGGCGTAAAGAGGCTATAGAAGTCGATCATGATAAACTCGGGAGCCGTCCGACTCATAAGTCAGAATGCGAAACCGAGTAAAATTAAAATGAATCGCAAAAGTAGCCTAAGTCACGAAAAGCTCGATAGAACGAAATTGAGTACTAGGAATAACAAAAAGAGATAGGAGAAACTAAGAAAAATTGTGAGGCTGCCTTGAAGATCAAGGAGATTCAGAAAGGCAGGCAAGCCCCAAGGAAAGGTTTTTCTAGAAAAGATCAAAGAGTCAAAG
Organism: Arachis ipaensis; assembly: GCF_059453495.1. NCBI lineage: Eukaryota > Viridiplantae > Streptophyta > Magnoliopsida > Fabales > Fabaceae > Arachis > Arachis ipaensis. The sequence goes on from NC_142436.1 coordinate 994,784, forward strand.
GAACCACGAAAAGCATGCGCGCATAAGGTAACTCAAAACCCTTATCCAAAAGGGCATTTATTTAACGCTAAATTAAACCCTTATTAAAAAAAAGGGGCATTACTGTTTTGTTTACGGCCTTAAAAGGCCAAAAAATCGTTCAAAACATCAACAAATAAATATAAAGAATTTAAAAAGAGGGGCCCACAGGCCGGGCCCCAATAGCCAAAATCACTTTTTTAGAAGATCACCACCAGCAGAGTCAGGGGGAACGCCAGGAGCAGGAGTTGAAGAGGAAGTCGGGAGGATGGTAGAAGAACTCGGAGCGTCCTTAGAGCGAGGAGGGGACTCTACGATCCTCTGCCCCCGAGTCTTTAAATCAGACTCAGACTCCACTATGGGGACAGGAGGATCCACGATGGCACCATCAATAACAATCTTATCAGGGTCCAAAGGAGAAAGGTCCAAGTCAGGAGCAATAACTCCGACCTGTTCCTTGAAAATCCTCTAGGCCTCGTCAGCACCATCCGCAATAGAGTCCTCCAACTCGGTATAGGCCTTCCGAGCGTTCAGCAAGTCATTCTTTACAGACACAAGATCAGCAAACAAACTGTTGTAGCTGGCTTGCGCTGCTTTCCTCAAATCCATCTCCATGTTGCATTGGGCTTGCAACTTCTTCCCCTTCTCTCTGAGGCTGTCCCTCTCCTCCGTCAGTTTGGCGACTTTCCCCTCCAACTCCTTCTCATGCTCCTGATATATACGAAGCCTACCCTCCAGCTCCTCGACCCTCGAGGTCGTCCCTAAAGAGCTGATGGGAGTCTTCTCAAATATATCCAAGAGTTTGCCACAAACCCCCGCCGTCTTGAGACTCTCCTCAACCACAGTAGTGAGGTAGTGCCGAACAGAAACATCATCCATACTCATACGAGCATGAGGATAGATGTTCTTTTGGACAAACGCAAGAGCGTCCGCCTCACCAGAAGCGCCAGACTCTAAGGTCTTGCGCTTCTTTGGCTCTGGTTCGGGAGTAGGTCGGACGGGAGGGGGTGGCAGAGAGGAAGCAGAGGAAGAAATTACAATAGGTTGAGAGGGAGTCCCAACGTTCCGAGGAGGAGGAGGGGGGGAGACAACCGTCCTAACACCTCCAGACCTGGCTCGAGACTTTGCCTTGGCTTCCTGAACCCTCTGGTAAGACTCTTGAGCGTTTTTCTTTGCCATCTCTGCAAAAACAAATTGGTAGCTAAAATCAGACAAAGTCGGTAAAAGAAATTGCAAGTCGGAAATAAGCGAGAAACGCAAAAAGCTACCTAATTGTGACTGGACAAAGGTCGGCGACCCCTGGAGAAATTTTTTAGTATCCAAGTATGGGGCCCTCCCCCACGCTTCTCGGAGGAACCCCACAATGGCTGCTTCTACCTCATTTAAGTCATCCAGACCATATTTCTCGCAAGGGGAGGCCTCCAGCCAATATAAAGGAAATCGGGGAGAAGAATGATCATCCAGGAAAAAGGGGTGGTGACCCTCTACAGCTTGCACTTTGAAAAAGTAGTTCTTGAAGTCATGAAAGGACTCGTCAAAAAGGGTAAAAAGTCTCCGACCTTGTATGGCTCGGAACGACACCCACTGTTGTTTATTGTTTAGCCCACTGAAGGGTTTTGTCATATGAAAAAGATGGAAGAAAATCTTTAAAGAAGTCGGGAACTCTAAAGCCTGGCTGATAAATTGATAAATTTTCAAAAAACCCCAAGAGTTGGGGTGAAGCTGGGTGGGAGCGACTCGACAGTGACGCAAAACAGATATCTCAAAATTTGAAAAAGGAAGAAAAACACCCAAACGGGTGATCATGCATTCATACATAAAGAAAAAATGAGGGGCCGCCTCATCGACTCTTCCAAAACAAACCCGGTCTTCAGGACCCGGGACTACCAATTCGTATTTTGGTTCGTCATCCTCAGAAGTACAAATTCTGTGATGAGTGCGAAGGTTGGTAATGAACTCAGAATCGACTGAGGGCTCCTCCCCTAAGACCGTGACATCAACCCAGTGAGAGAGAGCATCTACAGAAGCCATTTCTTTTTATAAAAAAGGGGGTAACAAAACCTACAAGGGGAAAAGAAAAATCACCAACACGGTCTCTAAAGGGAGGAGGATGCGAAACTAAAGTCTACAAATCAAATTTATCTACAAAGGCATATTAAAGAACTAACCTTTATCCGGAAATAAGGGTTGGAAGCAAAAGCCTTCGAAAATGCAAGAACGCAGCACGAACGAATGCAAGGAAAATTTGAAAGATCGCAGAAACGAAACAACGAAAGAGAGGGAAAATATTTATAAGAACGTTAGGGGCATAATGGTAAAATCGGGGCAATCATTAATGAAGATGCACCATTACCAAGGCTATTAAATCCCTACGCACACCCCTAACAGACACGACACTTGATTGGACGTAACTGTCAGAACCAAAAGGTCACGAAAAATCACGTCGGTCCTCTTACAAATCGGCTATGACCCCGAGTTGAATACTCGAACCCAACTCTTAAAAATAAATTGGGCTTGAGTAGGGGCACTGTTCATACCCTGGCCCAATAAATAGGGCCCAGGATCCAAGCAAAGAAGCCCAACCCAAAGGGGTTGGCCCTCCCCCAGTACCAGCCTTCATCCCCAGAAGTCGGTACTGAACACGACCTGCTCCAAAGAAGTCGGATACGAGGGTTAGCTGGCAGATAACACTCATTCGAATGAGTAACTGCCCCTAGAAACTCTCTAACCACTTCATAGAGCCATATCTTAACCTCCCTAAGATATGGGAACCGTTATCCACCTAAAAAGGTGGCACTACTTCAGCGGTGGTTATTGGTTCACCACTATAAATACCCTGACATCCCTCAGGTATCACTAAGTCCAATACATTCTAAACTTGCTCACACCCTCGCTAACTTAGGCATTGGAGTGTCTTTGCAGGTACCACCCCCCATTCTTCCACACGTACAAGTCGGACGGAGGAACACCGAGTTTCAGGTCCACTCGATAGTCACCTCCCTCACGCGTTTGGGCCAACCAACGTCTTCCGGCCCACTAATCTCTGGTTACCCACCGTAACAAAACCCTTCAATATACTAACGAAAAATTTTTAAGTATATTGATATATTAATATTTTAGTGAATTTTAACCGTTAATTTTAATTATATATATTATATATATTTTTTATAATTAAAATTAACGATTAAAAATTATTGAAATATTAGTATATTAATACACTTGAAATATTTTCTTTACTAAAATGTGATAGAATTGGGTTTCAATTTTATTCGTTTTTTTCATTTTCTTTTTTAGGCTTGATACCGAGTAACCGACATTCAAATTTAAGTTTGGATTATTTATTTATTTATTTTTGTGTGTGAATCAGACACATTGAGAAAATGTATTCTTATTTTTAATATTTTAGCAGAAACAGAAAAGAGTTTAAATAATTGAAGGTTTCATTTTATTTTTTAAATAGAATCCCATCACTATATAGCAAGGTCGGATCTCATTACCTATTTTAAAATCGAAAATGTTTGGTAACCAAAGAAAATCAGGCAAAAACAGCTATAACTTGCCTTATTTAATATTTATTAATTGTTGCGACAATTAATTAATGCTAAATAAAATAAGTTCTGTCTGTTTTTTTTTGTCTAGCTGACATTACCCTTTTAAAATATCAAATAATCTTGTAAATTACTAGAAAGATCACAAGTTGCATGTAGTATTTTAACTTTGATTTTTTTATATATAGGAAAAGTAATATAAATATATTTAAGTGATGGAACCCAACAAGTGCCAAATTGTGTAGAAGCTATTTTTATTCGTTATACCCCTAAAAAGGATAAAAGAAACCAAAAAATAATTTTAATGCATGCCATGTGTAAATATATATATATATGTACGATAAAATTCTTATCCAAATGCAAAGTCATGCATGAAAGTCTACAAGATCTTATTTTTTGACTTTATTTATTAAGTAACCATCACTTTTAAAATTTAATGGATCTAACATTTCTAGTATATAATCCATTGTATTTTTGTTACGGGGTTAGAGCAGTTTTCATATATAATTATTTAATTACATATTTTTTTAATATGACGTTGTATAATTAAATACAAATATAAAACTGCTTTACATTGATATTATACCGAAATTAAATTTTTATATATAATTTTAATTTTTTTTAGGTTTAATTACTCTGTTGGTTCCTATAGTTTCGTAAAATTTTCAATTAGGTCTCTATACTTTTTTTCTTTTTAATTGGGTCCCTGCACTAATTTTTTTTTTTTAATTAAGTCCCTCTTAGTAGTAATTGACTTAATTTTATAGGAACCCAACTAAAAAAAAAAAAGAATTGGTACAGGGACCTAAATAAAAGAAAAAAAATGTATAGCGACCCAATTAAAAAAAAAATTGGTGTAAGGACTCAATTAAAAGAAAAAAAATATAGGGACCTAATTAAAAATTTTGCAAAACTATAGAGACCAGTAGAGTAATTAAACCTTTTTTTAAAAAGAAATACAGTCTTATCTAATTAATTAAAATAATAATCTCACTCATAGTTATAATTTTTTAATTTAGTAATAAGTGATTGATGTAACATATATCTTACTTATATTGCATATGATACACCTGGCATCCATTTTTGCTCCTAATTTTCATAGTATATTTGTACTTATGAAAAGAGATAAAGGAAAATAATAGAATAAACCAAAGAAATCCAAAATGCTATGGATGCCCTAAGAGTCATAAAAATTCTCAAAATCTTTAAAAGATGATTTTGATTCTTTCAAAGATAAAAATAATGACATTATTATTCTTGCATAATCTCATCTATACATACATGTGACAGATACAATATGTCTTCCTTTTTTTTTAATTTTATTTTATGTCTCCTCTATATTTTACAATTCTTTTCCTCAGTACATGGAACAGGATTTATACCATCCAAGCCAAGATGCTATATTATTGTTCGAATATGAGAATTATTATTTTAGGTGGCTACTTGTTAATTTGCCCTTTCTATCTTGTCTTTTTTTTTTTTGGAATGTGTGATTTTTTACAATAAATTAAGAAAAAATATATGTGGAGCTCAACATGTCTGGAAGCACCGGAGAACGTTCTTTTGCTGATATTATTATCAGTATTCGATACTGGATTATTCATAGCATTACTATACCCTCCCTATTCATTGCGGGTTGGTTATTTGTCAGCACGGATTTAGCTTACGATGCTTTTGGAAGTCCTCGGTCAAACGAGTATTTTATGGAGAACCGACAAGGAATTCCATTAAATATATATATATATATTAGAATAGATAACTACCTCTCAGCCTTAGAATTTAAACTAAAGAAACATTTTCACTCTATGTCAAAGAAATAATTTACCATCATTATTCACTACACAAAAAACGGCAGATTGCGACGGTTTTTTAGTGACGGTTTCAAAAAACTGCTACCAAATAATATTACTAATAATATCACCAATTCAACATCTATATGGTTATAAAAATTAAAAACAAATAACGTCGAATAAAGTGACACTGAGTGAAGTGTTACAAAATAAAAAATCATTGGAATATTATTAATTCTTAAAAAAAATATTATATATATTATAAGTCTTGTAGAGTCAATACCTAAATAAAAAGTCGCACATCAAGAGATAAAAGTATAAAAAAGAATCTTATAAGATTTTGGACTTTTTTTTTACCATAATAGTTAGTTTTTTGTGATGATAATTCTCCTAAGTTTTATAATTCATTATTAAATAAATTAAAGTACTACAGAATAAAACCGTCAGAACACTCAAACACTTAAAATATGTATGTACTTTTTATAATTAAATTATAAATTAGTATCCAAAATAATGTAGCTTAACAATTGTCAATTAAGATACTAAAAGTAGTAGTAGTAATAATAATTGCACTACTATATATGGGTTGGATGCAAACCCTAATAATATGAAAAGGTTCCTAGTTATTTGTACATTATTTCTATCTATCTAAAATGATTGATGTGTCAATACTAAGATCAAAAAATAAATAAGAGTTTAAGAGTTAAGCCAATTTTGCTAGCTATATATATTCCTAGCTAGTTGTTTATCACTTTTAGTAAATATGCTACAAGCCAAGAAAATCCACTTTTGGTTTCTCTAATCTATCTGTCAGTAAATTAATTAATAAACTTTGGAACTTTTTGCAAAAATTTTATATATTTTCTATACCTCATGTGAATACAAATACATGCAAGACATAAATGAATTATGTGTTGAAATATTTGCCTAAACTAGAATTAAGCTTTACTTTCTAATTCAAGATTATTACTAACTTTAAATAAAGTATAAAACAAATGCACTTGGTTATATGAAAATGATTTCTTGTCCATTGTTTTTATATCGGTTATATTTTAATATATTAATTATATAAATTTTTTTAGGTGAAACCTTTAATAAATATTAAATATAATACCTTATATAAATTTTGTATTATTGGGAATTAAATATATTCTCTTATTAATCTATTTTTTTACCAGCTACTTGATAAGTTTAAATATAATATCTTATTATAAAATTTCTTGTATTACTTATTTTTAATAATAGATTTAATTATTCTGTTGGTCCTATAGTTTCGTGAAATTTTCAATTAGGTCCCTATATTTTTTTTTTAATTGGGTTCCTGCACTAAAATTTTTTTTCAATTAAGTCTCTCTTAGTAGTAATTGGCTTAATTTTATAGCGACCTAACTAAAAAAAAAAGAATTGGTACAGGAACCTAAATAAAAGAAAAAAAAGTGTAGGAACCCAATTAAAAAAAATTTTGGTGCAAAGACTCAATTAAAAGAAAAAAAAGTATAGGGACCTAATTGAAAATTTTGCGAAACTATAGGGACTAATAGAGTAATTAAACCTTAATAATATAAATGCCACTTAATAAAATTATTGTGACAAATATATATCATTCCTTTTCACATTACATGTCAATATCACCCTATCAATTAGGTACAATTCCTTCAAGAATAATTCAATGGTTTTAGAAGAATCAGAACCACCTACTCATTATTCACACTGAGAGAAGAAAATGTTATATAATTAATTAATTATTAATACATTAAAATAATGAAAAATAAAGGATAAATTAAAGCATATACTCCTAAGTCTGTTCCTAAGAGAAATAATTGTTTACTGGAAATGAGTATATGCCTGACTAATGGATTATGTTAATGCACATATGCAAGGTGTGGATAGAATCATACTATTATTTATTAAAGTGGGATATTCTTATTTCATACTTAATTATTTTCCAGCAGTGATCTTTTTTATTGGTGTGTATAATAATAATAATAATAATAATAATAATAATAATAATAATAAAAGAAAAATCACTTCTAGTAATAATTTATTCTTTTTAGCGACACTAAAAATATTTGTTAACAATATTTACTAATAATTAGATATTAACTCTTTTATATTTAGTCAATAAAAAAGTTTTAATTTCAATTAAGATGATTGTCAGTATGATAAAGACCTTTTTAACAGTTACAAAATTCAATAAGTTGTCATTATAATATATTATAATAATGATAAATATATAATTATTATCAAAAGTAAATAAGTTAAAAAAAAGTTGTCACAGTGCTATTTTATCAATAAAATTAGTTTTTCTTGTAATCAAGATCCAAGGAGCTATGCCAGGATTCATATGTATATACCACTGAGAAAACTTTCACTATACATGCAATTTTCACAGATTAATTAATATATCAATCAAAAAAATTTTTATGCTGTGAATCAATTAGATATTATAAGTTTTAATTTTAACTATACATATCATTTTTAAAATTAATTTTTAAGAGTTAAATATTTTCTATAGCACAATAATATAAAATTATATATATGTGAATAATGTTTAATTATTGGTGAATGCTATCTTATCCTCTCTAAAATAATATGTAAGTTACTCTCTTTGATGTATTATATTTTAATTGAGTGTTTTTATTTTAACCTGAGTTAATTTAATCTCATGAGAGTTAATAATATCTTGGAAGACGGTGACGGTAATGGAACACCCAACAAGACGGTGATACTTAGGAAGCACAACGACGACGACAAAGGAGTAGGGAGGAGTAATCGCAATTAGAGAGAGTTGGAATACCTTTTCTAAAAGAATGATTTGGGAAGAGAAAACAAGACACTAAAGGAGACGGTGATTCTTGGGAGGCGTAACGATGATGATGAAGGAGTACAATGAAAATGAGTAAACGTAATTAGAGAGAGTTGGAATATCTTTTCTAAAAGAATGATTTGGGAAGAGAAAATAAAACACCCAATGAGACGGTGATGCTTATGAGGCGTAATGACGACGACGAAGGAGTGAGGAGGAGTAAACACAATTAGAGAGAGTTGGAGTACCTTTTCTAGGACAATGATTTGAGAAGAAAAATCGAAACACCAATGAGACGGTAATGTTTGGGAGACGCACGACGACGAAAGAGTGGAAAAAGTAACTCAGGTTAAAATAAATACCCAATTAAAATATGACATATCAAAAAGAATAACTTGCATATTACTTCAAAGAGTGTAATCTGTATATTATCTAATCCTAATTGGAATATGATAATCAATAATATCTCTCTCAACAAAAAAAAAAAAAAAGAAATAGTTATAGTTAGGTTTATAGAGAAAAATAGTCTCTATCTAGAACATAAAGAATGGTATCATATTCCAGATTGTTTCCAGAATTGATCCCAATACATGTGTGATGCGTAGTATTGGCCTCGGAAGCATAAAAATGTGATTGTTAATTGAATATGTTTTAGTTCACCTTTTCTTGAATTTTCTTAAACCAAACTCATTAAAGGTGATTATGAGAATCTATTTAATTAATAAGTAAAAAATTAAAATCTAGGGTTGACATAAGTTTGTCTTTTTTTTATTAATTATACTACTAGCTTAATTTTTTTGGTTGCCCATAATATCTCCCAACCCGACAGGCCAATTACTAATCTGTCGCGGATCGGAGCTCCATTTAAGAGTCTGTCGCTGGCTAATGGGTTGCTGCATGCACAAGGCAAGATTCAAACTCCCGACATTTACTTAGGCGGACGAATGAGCTGACCATTCGACCAACCCAAATTAGTTATACTACTAACTTAATTAGTATAGTGAAGTGCTTATATTTGTACTAATGTTATATTTAATTAATTATATTTTATACTTCGATCTTAGGTTATAATAAGAATGTTAGTCTCAGTGATTTTTTATGGTTGAGTGGGAGCAGCATTTTAAACACTGATTAATTGTCTACTTTATTTAGTATTCATTAACTGTTGAATAATTAATGAATATTAAATAAAATAAATTATGATTATTTTTTATTAATTTTTTTGTTATTAAATATTTTCGGATTTTGTCTGGGGTTTAATAAAATTATGCTAATGCGTGTGACGCGTATATGATGCGTAATAATACATATGCTAATAAGATTAAGTTATTATGTCATGTGTTAAATTATTTCAATACTTAATTATCAATAAAAATAATTATTGCCTAGTGTATGTTAGATATGATCCATTATTCAAGATGAGCTATAACTTAGTTTGATCCAGAATAAAAATAATTTGATTTTTATTGTACATAATGAATAATAACTCGCCTTTATTTGCTTTAGTTCTGAATTTATAATAATCAATAAGTTTAATGACTATTATTACTATAAAGAAGAGCAAAGATAAAAATTAAGAGCTAGTAACTAACCAGTAACTAATCAAACTAAGTCAAAATGCAAGTGTAACTAATAAAACTATCATTCACTTAATTCTGTTTTTAATAATAAAAAAAAAATAGATAGGTCCTGACTTTTTAAATTTTTAATAAATATATTCCTGACAAAATTTAAATACAAAAAAGTCCCTAACTTTAATAAACAGAGGATAATTTAGTCTTTTCGTCTATTTGTCTCTCATACACCAAATGGAATTGACTGACCTGGCTGAAACGGTGTCCAGGTGTTCGTTTACGGTGCCACGCTGAAAAGGGAATAAAATTCGAAGAACAAATAAGCCCTTAACGTCATTTTGCAAATAAAATTCGAAGGACAAATAAGTCATTGAGAATTTAGTTCATTATACTTCTATTATGCTTCTATTATGAGAATTTAATTTATAAAATTATGCTTGTATTTTGAAATCTAGTTAACTTGTTATATTTTGCAATTTAAATTATTTGTATTAAAATTGTAGAAATTGGGCTTGTTCTGTTTCTACTTTTTTTTTCTTAAATTGCATTAGTTCAGTTTTAGTGCATTTGTGTATTATATTAGAATTTGTTAAATTGCATTAGTTCAGTTTTTATCATACCAGTGGCATTAGTTAGCATGAGTTCATTTATGCATCAAGTTAGCATTAGTTCATTTGTGCATCATTCATGTATTAAGTTAGCATTAGTGTATTTGTGTATTATATTAGAACTAGTATTTTTATCCATAATAACATTACGAGAATAAATTTTTCTTAAATTATAGTTCACTTTGTTCTAACAATATAAACTATGCATGGCACAAAAGGTTTATAAAATCAAACTACTTTTACAAAAAAATTGTAAGTTAACAAAAGTTTTTGACTAAGAAGATCAAGATATCTGCAGATAAAAAATTAAATAATAAGACTTTTAGTCATTATTTTTATATGAAAAAGTCTAATTTTTTATTAATAATTAATTTTAACATTCGTTATCTAAAATTTAAAATAATTTAATGTGTATACTTTTACATTTAAAATATTTTAATTGTAAAAAAATATCAGATGATTTATTTTGATTTGTCAAATTACTAATATAAAATATAATTATATATAAAGTAAAAATAGTAGAGAGAAATAGAAGAATGGAAAGAGACAGATGAGAGAATTTAGGAAACGAGTTTATTAATTTCGAAAAAAAAAAATATTTTCTCTCAATTTTAATAAGAGTGTCATGTGACACATTTGATTATTAAATTAAATAGTAATATAAGATACATAATATAGGTATATTTCAATTAGATAGTAATATATGATACATATAGAAGCATAATGAACTAAATTCTCAAGGACCTATTTGTCCTTCGAACTTTATTTGCAAAATGACGTCAAGGACTCATTTGTCCTTCAAACTTTATTCTCCTTCTAGCGTGGCAACGTAACGAACACTTGGACACCGTTTCAGCCATGTCAGTCAATTCCGTTTGGTGTATGAGAGACAAATAAACATAAGGACTAAATTGTCTTCTGTTTGTTAAAATCAGAAACTTTTTTGTATTTAAATTTTGTCAGGGATGTATTTGTCAAAAATTTAAAAAATCAGAAACCTATATATCTTTTATCCTAATAAATATTTATAATTTTTATCTGTATTCTCTTGTATAATTTCTGACTTAATAACTAAATGGTCATAATATCAATGTCATTTATAATCCAATCTTTATATAAATCTTTATCTATCTCTCAAAATTAAAGTAATTAAATTTTTAATTATGAATTATTCTACTATTCTAATATATTTTTTTTACTTTGAAGTTAAGTACCTTTATAAGTACCTATTCAATTTTTTTTAGGAGGCCGGAGTATACTTTGTCTTCAGAGAAAAAGAACAGAACTTAATTCGTTCAAAAGCTAAAATATACATTGGATAAAGTTATTATACAAGAATAATTTGACGTAAATAGTCTAATGAAGATTTTATAATTGTACGTCTTTATATAAAAATATTTTATTTTAATTATTGGATGATAGATTTTAGGGCTTGATTTTTATATGCTATAAAAATATTATCTTTATTTAAAGTGTGATAAAATAAATAAGTTACATTTTTTAAATTAAGATCATCATAAAAAGATAGAGTAAAGTATCGTTTTTGTCCCCAACGTTTGGAGTAAATTATATTTGTATCCCTAACGTTTAAATCGTCTTATTTGTATCCTTAACGTTGGTAAAAGTGATTCAATGTTATCCTGTCGTCAATTACACATCATGAGCACTTTAGTTTGAGTTTTAAAAATCTCTTCTTGAAGTTAGAATACAAATGTCTGGGATAGAATCGATGATCTACTCCGAAAAATAGCTCATCAAATGTTGAAACTAATTCCTACAACATTTACATAATTCACTTTTTTAGGGACATAATTAAATCTAAAAACAAATAGTGGGTATAATATTAAAATCGACCACATCCAAGTGAAACCTAATTGAGAATGAATACATCAAACTGAGAATAATTGAAAAATATAATCTAATTTGTTAGTATAATTGATAGTAGGATAATATTGAATCACTTTTATAAACGTTAAAGATACAAATAGGACGATTTAAATATTAGAGACATCAATAGAACTTACTCCAAACATTGAAGACAAAAACGATACTTTACTCTAAAAAGATATTTTTAACATCTTTGTTAGAGTAGTTCCCTAACACCCATCATGTTTAGTTTGAGTTTAATCAGATTTGAGTGTCAAATCAAGAATCACATCTCATTTGTTTGAATTGTTTGGGTAATTTGATAAACGAGTTAATAGATGTTTAATCTAAAATCTATTATTATTGATGTTACCGTTAGTATGAGAGTCATTATCTCAATTGATGTGCCAACTACTAGAACATTGGACCTTATTAAAAGATGGAATATAAATTAAATTTCCACATAAATTGGAGAGAAAAATAAAACATGTCTTATGAAGATGTAAAAAAAATTTTCTTGTGACATATTTTGATGGATAATTATAGGAGATTTTGCTATCATCTCTACCATCAAGAACAAAAACATGGAACCCAAAATACTAAAATAGACAATATCTTCAAGCAGGTATGCTAGATTAGTATAGTTAAAAATGTAGATATCCATGGATATAACCTTTAAATATATTTTTAAAAAAATATATAACATAACAAACAATCATAAAATAAATTATTCCAACACAATCTAACACAATTTAACATAATTTAACTTGCACACTAAAAATTTATAAACATATTCATTATAAAAAAATGACAATTTAAAATGGAAGATTCGTTACCCTAAAATCGACTTATACCAACAATTTTGGAATCAGAATAAGCAAGATACAATAACTTCTCCACAAATCTCTCCACACTCAAATCACTAAATTCTCAAATATCAGACTGCCAACAAAGGATTCCGTCAAAACCAATAACAGAAATACGAATAACGGCCTGAAAGTAATTCAATATATACAAGTGATTTATTCAGTCACACATACACGATTACTCCACTCTTTATTCTAAACATCTCACACTCTTACTTACTTGAGCATTGGAGTCCCTTTGCAGGTGCCCAACACCGCCTCTCCACAAGAAGACGACATTCCACCCTCTTGCCTCAAGGGAAAGCTTGTTCACGTATCATCAGGACGAGCTATACCTCGAAAATATCTTTCACGCAGGAATATTTGGCACCCACCGTGGGCCCAAAATTTTCTAACCCCACAATTCCTTACCCTATGTACCTCCTAATCTTTTTTGCAGGTCACGACGCATGGTGGACGAACACATCCATGCTCCCTCAAACACTAACCCCGCCGAGCTCGCTGCTGGCCATCAATGAGACCCTCTGAGCCAAAAATCAGAGAATGGCCAAACTCTTACGCCAGAGGCAGCACAATCATAGCAAAGGAGGGGAGCACAAGAACGCTGAAGACAAAGATAACAATGATGAGCACACATCGGAGGCAAAACACACTATACCTAATCCCTCGAAAGCAGCCACCAAAAGAACCAACCCTTTTACAAAAGAAGTCATGAGCTTCGAAATGCCCAAAAACTTCACCCTACCAACGACTCTAAAGCCCTATCTAGGAGTAGGCGACCCAAACATCCATGTCACAAAATTCTATACGATGATGTTTATGAACAAAGAACACGACCCAATCCTATGCCGAACTTTCCCCACCTTCCTAGATGGAGCCGCTTTGATCTAGTTCTCCAATCTCCCAGAATGCTCCATCTCTAACTTCGATGAATTGGCCAACCAGTTTGTCAACCATTTTGCCGCATCCAAGATATATGTGCACAATTTCGACTACCTAAGCACTATCAAGCAAGGGCTGAATGAAAGCCTGAAGGACTACATGACCAGGTTCGCTAAAGCAACCAATGAAATACTCAATCTAAACCCAGAAGTCCACCTCCACGCTCTGAAAAGCGGCCTTCGCCTAGGAAAATTTCAGGAGACTATAATCATAACAAAGCCGAAAACTCTGGCCGAATTCCGAGAAAAGGCAACAACCCAGATAGAGATCGAAGAACTCAGAGCGCTACGAAAGGCAGAAAAGCCCAACTCGCATAGAGAGGATGAAAGGCGAAACAAGCATTCAAACAATAAGACAGACCAAAAGTTGTTCAGACTCACGCCCAAATTTGACAGCTACACTCCCCTTAACACCAAAAGAGAAGACATTATCAAAGACATCCTGCATTCAAAACTCATCAAGCCTCCGAACAGGGCTGGCACATATCAAGGCCAGCGATATGTAGACAAATCCAAATACTGCGCTTTCCATCAGAAATACGGACATACTACAGATGACTGTGTAATAGCAAAAGATCTCTTCGAAAAGCTGGCCCGCCAAGGTCTACTGGACAGATATATCGATAGCCGTGGACGAAAGTGAAACACAAAAGACCTCGGCCAACATTCTAAAACAACTGACAATCCCCGAGATAAGGGGAAAAAGGTAGACGGTGATATTAATCCACCTCGCAGGATAATAAATTGCATTTCTGGTGGTTTTGTAGGTGGGGGATGTACAAACTCGGCAAGAAAGAGATCGTACCGAGCTATGATGACTATGACAACATCAACCTCATCCCAACCTGTCAACCCAAATAAACCAGAGATCTCTTTTCTTCCCAACGACTATAAGGCAACCGATCGCAACCTCGACAACCCCGTAGTTATCTCTGCGCAGGTCGGAGAGCCATTGGTCAAGAAAATCCTTATTGACCCAGGAAGCAGCGCAGATGTACTATTCTATTCACATTTCAGAAAATGAAGTTAAGTGACAAAGCCCTGCAACCATCATCCGGAGAACTGGTAGGTTTTTCAGGTGAGCGAGTATCTATTCAAGGTTATATCTGGTTACAGACCACACTTGGAAACTATCCTGAACATAGAACTATCGACATACAATATCTAGTAGTTGATTGCAAAAGTCCCTCTTTGAATGCATTCAATGCTATCATTTCCACTGTGCACTTGTGTGTCAAGTTTCTCTCGCAGGATAACAAAGTAGTAACAATTCATGGAGACCAAAGAGAAGCCAGGCAGTGCTATAACGCCAGCCTGAAGAATGAATACTCAAGACAGTCCAAACAGCAGTATATTTAAGCAATATACAATTCGGAACAATTACCCCCTGGCCGACTTGGACCCTCGAACCAACCATCAAGAACGACCGATGCCTACTGATGACCTCACAAAAGTTCAACTAATGGCCGAAGAAAGCAAATACACATACCTCGGCAATGCACTGAGAAATGAAGAACAAGAACAACTGGTCGAGCTTTTAAGGCAAAATGTCAATCTATTCGCATGGACTCCAGCGGATATGCCAGGGATAGATCCTAACGTCATCTGTCACAAGTTAGCAGTCAATTCATCAATCCGACCTATAGCCCAGAAAAAAAGACACCTCGGCACAGACAAAAGAACAGCATCCCTGGAGGAAACCCAAAAACTCCTCAATGCTGGCTTCATCAGAGAGCTCAGATACTCCACTTGGTTAGCCAATGTGGTAATGGTAAGAAAGAATAACGGTAAGTGGCGGATGTGTGTGGACTATACAGACCTTAATAAGGCCTGTCCAAAAGACGCATACCCCCTCCCATGCATTGATAAACTAGTTGACAGTTCCTCCGGTTTCCAATGTTAAGTTTTATGGATGCCTATTCTGGTTATAACCAAATATTGATGTATTCGGCCGACCAAGATAAGACTGCTTTTATTACTGACAACAGAAATTTCTGTTATAAGGTCATGCCATTCGGACTCAAAAATTCAAGTACCACATACCAAAGACTCATGGACAAGGTCTTTTCAAACCAAATCGGTCGAAACATAGAAGTCTATGTTGATGACATGGTGGCAAAGACACTACATGCAGCAGATCACATCAACGACTTAAAGGAAAAAAACACAGAACTTGAGAAAACAGAACAAGAACAAAATTCACAATCACTACGGATATAATGAGATATACCTGCAGATATTGCGAGATACCAACATCACCAATGTCATGTATAAGCTTCACGTCAGAGGGACTTTGAGCATGTTCATCAGCAACAATAGAAAAGGGGAAGTGTTCACTCCATAATGAGGTCAGGTCATCATCACCCTTGTACCCATGAAGAATTTTCTGGTTGTTCGTAAAACTCTTCACTTGCTCTAAATTCACTTCTCTCCCAACGACCTTATCCTCGGACACACCCACCACCTTCTCCTTTTTACCTTCTCCCCTTTTTCTTTTATAACTCACTTTCTTAGCCGGTGACTGCTGATCCACCTCCGCACCCTTTTCAGCCACAGTATGACTATTTGACCCTTGCTTCTCTACATTCTTGGTACAAAAAAACGCTCGCAAACCACTTGAGGTCACCTTCGGAGCTTTTCCACTGCAATAAACATAATCAATGTCAAACACCATAAATAGCCAAAAACACATCCTACGCATACAACTATTACCTATATACTCAGCCAACGCATCTTTATCTGATTCAAGTTCAAGAAGATCCATAATAGCTAACAAAGAAGACGGAGATATATGATTGATCAGGAACTCAACAATCATCTCATTCCTATACTCCATCCTATCCATACCTAATATCTGCCTAGGCCTCGGAACCCAAAAAAGAGGAAACTTCTCCAGCAAACACTCATCAACATACCAAGGAAACTCGCCCTCGGCAACACTAACCTTCAAAAACATCGACATAAATCCTTTATAAGACGACTTATACAAACTAAAAATGGCTCAGCCAGGGGCACTCGCTAGATTCAACCATCCTCTTCTTTTCACACCTTTACACTGGAAAAGAGCGAAAAATACCTCCAATGACGGTTCATATTCAAGATACTCCATCAGCACCCCAAAAGCCCTAACAAAAGCCCATGAATTGGGATGCAATTGGGAGGGCGCACACTTAAGCTGCACCAGGACCCCTCGTTCAAATTCAGTAAAAGGAAATTTAACCCCAAGGTCCACAAAAATGTAACTATACACAAAGAAAAACTCAAATCCCTCACCACGGTGAAACACGCGATCATTAGCACTACAGGAACAAAATTTTAGAGTAATACCACAACCCTCCCTAACCCACGAAGATGATAAACCTAACCGACAAACACTTCGATCATCGTCAAAAACAGAAGCATACTCTTTCACTGACTCAGCCACCCATGCGAAAGGATCATTAGGATCCCAAACCCAAACTTCCTCAACAATTTTATCCTTCTCATAAGCAATTTCCCTTTTACCCCGACCCCTAGCATTTTTTCCCTTTACCGCAACCTTTTTCTCTTTCTCCATTACAAAAGACGCAATGAAAGCAGAAGGACGAAAAGAAGATAAGTAAGAATAACTAACTTTTCTTGCAAATCTTCAGCAAATTATTCAAAAACTGGATAAAACCAAAGTCCAAATTTTTCCAAAACCCACTATACACACGACCCTCCAAAACCCCAACAAAATTAGAACCGTTTATCAAATATGTAATGCAAAATTAGTGGATAGCAAAAAACAACCTTTTCGGTTCCCAATGCACATTAACTGCAAGAGTCTTATCAAATGTCTATTCTCCCTTTTCCAAAACATTTTATTCAAATCAAATTATATATCACTTTCAAATCAACCGCCAAAACATAAAGCTTTCCCAATTTCCAAATAAACTAGGCCGAACTACGGGGGCTCTACCATTCCAATTCCGAGGAATACCTGAACCAAACTCAATCCATCTATACCTCGGACACTTGACACGCAAAGGTCACCCCATTTCAAAGTCACCAATAAACATGTTGAGCTTGAGGGCTTCCACTGATCTTGATTTCGAGCTATAATTCGAATAAGCTCAACCTGTTTATAACTCGAATTCTCAAACAGGTCGATCTTGGGGGCTATGATCCGTTACCCTAAAATCGGCTTATACCAACAACCTCAGAATCAGAATCAGCAGGATACAATAACTTCCCCGCAAATCTCTCCACACGCAAACCACTAAATCCCCAAATGTCGGACCGCCAACAAAGGACCCCGTCAAAATCAGTAACAGAAATACGAATAACGGTCTGAAAGTAATTCAATATATACAAGTGACTCATTCAGTCATAGATACACGATTACTCCACTCTTTACTCTAAACATCTCACACTCTTACTTACTTGAGCGTTGGAGTCCCTTTGCAGGGTACCCTCTTACCTCAAGAAAAAGCTTGTTCAAGTATCAACAGGACAAGCTATACTTTAAAGATATCTTTTGCGTAAGAACAGAAGTTGTTGTTAAAATTTGTGTCACTGTGTATAAAAGTACAGAAGAAGGACTGGAGATGAGAAAGTAGCGTTTCTAAATCCTAACAATTTAATTAATGTTTATATATAAATTAAGAGTAGTTTATAATTTTACCTTCACGTAATTTTACAGTCTTGTAGATGTTTAATTATTCATGAGATCAGATCTCCGTCTTTATAAAAATTTTGTAGTTCTTAATATTTGAGTCAAATCTTAATTTGATTCTTAGTGTTTCAAATATTTTATTTTTATCTCAAAAGATTTAAATATATTTAATGTTATCCTACATAGCGTTAAATATGACATGAATAATTAATCGAGTGAGTGACATTATCGTTAACAATGTTATTAGTCAAGTCATATCTTCATCTATGTGTTACAAAAACATAACCAAAAATTTTTTGTAATATTTTTTCTTTTCGATTCCCTTCTTGTTAAAACTCTAAATTCTAGCAATCAATCATCAACGCTCCAAAAGCAAAGAAAAAATTTATATCAGCGATCATCTGATCGATGTTACTTACATGTTGAAATCAAATATTATTGACTCTTTAATATGCTAATTGTTCATGCCAAATTTAACAGTAGAACAATACTGAACCCGTTTAAACCTTTTTGATATTGAAATAGAATGTTTGAAATTTTTTGAGATTAAAATAATATATTTTAAATATTAAAGCCTAAATTAAAATTTGACCCAAATATTAAAAAACAAAATAATACTTTATCTAATATTCTAATATAATTCAAACTTAAATTTAAGTAACTTTCAATTCAAAAAGCATAATCAACTTTATAAAAATATTACATACCTAAAGAAATCCCCACATTTTAAAAGTATTATCTACTCATTAATTTCCAAAATATATGTTAGAGACTAGAGTGTTTAATTTGAGCATATATATATATATATATAATAGTTGTAACTGTGTTTCGAAACATATAGTATCTGACTTAATTCCCACTCAATTTTGCTAGAAATAAAACCTCAAGAACAAAAAGATGAAATCTTTTAGAGCAAATAATAATGGGCCTAACTATGTTGAAACAAATAAAGGTCAAGATATGATAGATAGGGCATGTGGGGTCAAATCTAAAATATGCTAGAGAGTGTGTGTGAAAAAACGTAGTAGAATATAAGCATTTTAGTGAGTGTGTGAATAATGATGTGAAGATTGAAATAATAAGAAAGAAATAGAGGACACCATGGCCTGCTAGGGCGCACCAAATATTGATTATGCTTTCCTACTCACACTTCATTTTCATGCTTTCTAATTGGCTCCATTATATACCTAATATAAAGCCACATATTTCCTCTCTAACCTTTATTTTTTTTGTTTTCCTATTTACTTTTTTTTTTTTAATTAGGAGTGAAATTCGAATCGACAATTTCTAGATGAGTATGGAGAGACTATGCTATTTAAATTATAACTCGTTGGTGTAACAATCCAGCACACAAGGCCTCACGGTCGTGCTAGGGAGAGGTATCCACACCCTTATAAGGCACATTGATCCGGGCTTCGGCTCTGATACCATCTGTAACAGCTCAGACCACCCGCTAACACGATATTATCCGTTTTGACACACAAGATCTCACGGTTTTACCTTTGACAATAGGGATTTTACCTTTGACAATAGGGATGATAGCCGAAGTCCCTCACACTCACTCGTCAAAATGCGTTGTACTAATGAGAGATATCCACACTCTTATAAGACATACTTCGTTCTCCTCTCTAACCGATGTGGGATCTTATAGTTGGCGTTTTTCTATCCATTTTATTTAGAGTTATTTGTTATGATGAAATTATTTTATCTAAAATTTTATGTTGTAAATTATAGAAGTTCTGAAAATATATCATAATATTATTTTTTTAAAAATTTAAGTTAAATAGAATAATGTACATAAATAATTATATTTTTATTATTATTATATATTGTTTTTTTTACTGTCTCAAAATAATAGACATATATGTTCAGAAATACAAATATATATGTAATTTATTTGGTTGTTAAAATACTAATTATAAAATATAAACACATTTGTCACTAAAAATCAATATTTGTCCTAATAAAGAGGAAATTGTTGATAATAAAGGTAATGAAAATAAAAAATAAAATTTTAAAAATTTTGAAAGGAAAAAATTGTAATAAAAATCTATGTTTTATGTCTAATATATATTACTGTGGTCTTTCTCTACGAAGATCATAAATAAAGAAATTTTAGACTTTTTTATTAAAAAATATAATAAAATTATATATTACTAATTTTATAAGTAAAATGTGTCACATGTCATTTTTATATTCTAATTGAAATTAAATATTTTTTTCAAAATCAAAGAGTTCTCCCATCTTTTCTTTTTCTTTTTCTTATATATCATTATCAATGACTAATTATAAATTTGACAAACAAAATATACAACATGACATTTTCTAATTGCATTCAAATTAAATTAAAATATTAAAATTGAAATTAAAATATTCTATATTATATATTACTAACTAATTTAATAACAAAAATATGTCAAATGACATTCTCTTATTAAAACGAGAGAAAATATTTTTTTCTAAAATTAATAAATTCCCTTTTTAAATTCTCTTATCCATTCTCTCTTTTTCTATTTCTTTTCTACTCTATGTATAATTTATAATTTATATTTTATATTAGTAATTTGACAAATCAAGATGTATCACCGGATATTTTTATTATAATTAAAATAAAATTTTCTTTCCAAAATTAGCAAACTCTCTCTCATTCTTCTTCTTTATCTTTCTCTTTCTTTTCGTTCATTCTCTATTTTTCTCTATCTTTATGTTTTACAAAAAAATTAATAAAATAATATAATTCAAATAAAAATTATTATTATTATTATTATATGCATATTTTTTATTTAGTTTTAAATTTTTATCGCATATTTTTTTAATCTATATTTTCACTTCTCTTCCTTCAAATATTTATTACATATAATTAGGAGAAAATATAATATTGTGATTAAGAGTTGGAATCAAGATTCAATTATTTAAAAAAATTAATTTTGAATTAATTTTATAACTATTAATATAATTTTTTTTATACTAATATCTAATTATATTTTTATATACATAGACAGAAAAAATATTATTTTTAAATAGCAATCATAAAACTTAATGATTTTTATTTATGTAACAGACTTAACATCTAATTAAATGTAAAAGTATACACGTTAAATTCTTTTAAATTTTAAACAATAAAGGTTAAAATTAATTATTAGTAAAAATTAAACTCTTTCACATGAAAATAATAACTAAAAGTTATATTATTTGATTAATTTTATATATAAAAATCCTAATCTTCTTAATTGATGAAAACTTTTATTTTCTATAATTTTTTTATAAAAATAATTTAATTCTATAATTTTTTTGTGCTATAATTTATAATATCATAAAAAAGTCGATATAATTTTAAAATATTTTTATTCCCGTAATATTATTACAGAAAAAAAATACTAATAGTAAATATTTTGATGTCAAATTTGACACTAATCATAAAATACTCTAATCCGATGACAACAATTTGAATTAAAATTGGTTAAATTTAAATATGAGTCACATCAAATAGTTAATTGCATAGTTTAAAGCAGTTACAAAAATAATTTATAAGATAATAAAACATTAGCCTAAAACTAGATTCTAATCCTATCTACAAGCCTATATATATATATATATATATATATATATATATATATATATATATATATATATATATATATATATATATATATATATATATATATATATCGAAATAATATCGTTATCGTTATATTATCATTCTAGCTAGTAGTGTAATTATTAAACTAATATGTATAAGCTTCCATTCATATCAACGAGATATTGGCCTTGCCATACATGTATATAGATGCCAATCAATATTTTGGATTAAGATATGGTGCAATTAATTATATAAAAAAAGTTACTTAGAATCATGTCATAATAATTTAAGTTGTTTATTAGTTAATAATTGATTGACAAGTGTACTTGTTAAATGTTAAGTTGGATTTGTTTTATATAGCAGCTTTTTTAATTACTACATTAATCTCTCTTTATGAGCCACCATATAAATAATATTTTTTAATATGATAAATTATTCTGTTAATTTTAAAAATATATATATATAATTAATTTTTACATTTAAAAGTTTTTAATTGGTTTTTATACTAATTTTAAATTAATAATTAGATCCATTTTAATAGTAAATATTACAAAACAAAAAAATTCATCCATCTCACGTCACTAATGAATGAATATACTTTAGCATATTCCATTAAGTAAAATAATTTTTGAATGGTATGTAACATTTCAGACCACCCGCGAGTACGATATTGTCTGCTTTGGCACACAAGGCCTCACGGTTTTGCCTTTGACGATAGAGATGATAGCCGAAACCCCCCACACTCACTCGTCAAAACGCGTCATGTTAGGGAGAGGTATCCACACCCTTATTAGGCATGCTTCGTTCTCCTCTCCAACTGATGTGGGACCTTACATGTTACAGCGATTATCATTATGTTAATTACAATAATTGAATACAAACTTTAGTAATAATAAAAAATATTATTAAAATTCTTTCAAAAAAATATTATTAAAATTAAATTAATATTTTTAAATATCTAAAAAATAAAAGATATTTTGAAAATGTAAAATATATGACTTTAATTTTGATAATATTAAAAAGTATTGTCAAAATTATAAAATTATATAATGAAATAACTACACGTAAAATCATGTTCTAAACATGTTGGTGCAGTAACTTTTAAGATTTTCATTTTTAGAGAAGACAGTTCTTCTCTGTGTGAATCATATTACCTATGATATGCTTGGAGACACACCAATCTTTTTTTTTTGTTTTTTTTATCAAAGATATGAGACTCGAACCCGGAACCTCTTAATTGAGTATGGAGAGACTATGTCAGTTGAGTTATTACTCATTGGCGGAGACTTGAAAAGATATGTGACTTGAACCCACGACCTCTTAATTGAGTATGGGTAATTCATTGGCATGAGACACACCAATCTTTAGTATATATATATATATATATAGCCAATAAAATTTCAAAATTAATTAAAAAAAATTAAATTAATATAGACAAATATCCAATGTAATAAATATATAAAAAAAATTGATCAGTTATAATGGAGATTAAAGAACCATGTCTAAGAAGAAATGGCGAAACATGACACACTTTGTGAGTGTATGATTATGTGTTTGTGTCTGAAAGAGCAGAAGATAGATTTTGAATAAAATTATCAGTTTTTATTTATTTATTTATTTATTTATTATATGCTATGTCTCAGTCCCATCAAATCATATAATTTTCACAAGTTGGCAATGGAGTAGTGGGATTTGAACTAAGGAATAGAACCTGGAATACTGCCACTATATTGTTTAATTAATATACACACCATCATTATTATTATTATTATTATTATTATTATTATTATTATTGATGAATGTATGTATTTATATGTATATTCTACATGCAAGAATTAATTCTATATATATGAAATCGTATCAAAGTTGGTTGGGGTAGGGAGCCTAATATGCTTTCCTTCTCATGCATAAATATTCTACCAAATTAAACTTGAAACTTTTGTCTAATATAACCCTATTATGTATGAACATACTTTAATTATGTAAGTATAAAAAAAATTTTCAAAATTTAAAAAAAAAATTCATATATTATATGCAGAAATTTAACTATAAATGAAGAAAGAGTCACTATAAAAAAAGAGAGCTATTTTAACACTTTTATTTTTAACAGCCATAATTAAATGTAAAAATTAATATATATATTTTTGACAAATATCACAAATATCAAATTCTCTATATTTTCTTGATGAATAATTTGACTGTAGAAAATTACTCCTCAATTTTGACACTCATTTGTTTTCAATTTACTCCACTATTCTTCTTTTTCTCTGGGCTCTGTCAATTTTAGCATCACACTGCTCTCAGTTTGAGATCATACTACTCATTCTTTATTTTCAAAATCTCAGTTTATTCTTCAGTTTTTAGATCTCATCTCATTCTTTGTTAAAAGTTTTTGTTGAGAATTTTTTATGGTCAATAAGTGTCAAAATAAATAGTATTTTTAACGGTTAATAAGTATCACAGAAAATATATTTTTAAATTTTTTTAATAAATTATTTTTGACAGCCAATATTTATCAAAATAAGATTTAAGCTTTTTTCACAATTACTTATATGTTAAAAATATTATTTTTGACAAAATTTTTATTAACATATTTTCATAGTTAAAATAATGTCAAAATTTATTTTTTAACAAATTTTATTTTATTTTTACACATATAACCCTAAAAAATAATCTATATTATTGTAGTGAATATTTGGTTTGAGTGTTATAAATAACAATTTTTTTTATATACATGATAAAAAATTATTATAAAAATATTGAATTTTACCAACAGTTAAGACATCGATAATCAAACCGTCAATAAATATACATTGGTAAAAGTTCTATTAATAAAATTTGACTAATTTTACCGACGCTCCAATTTCGTCGGTAAAATTAATTACTAATACCGACGCTTTATTGGATGCAATAATTTTAAAATAATGAATACATTTATACAAATGATGTTGCAACTTTGCAATTTCCACTAGTGTAATAATTAATTAATTATTGTCATAAAAAAGTGGGAATGGGATGTTGTAGATTTGTTGTTACAAAGATACAAATTTGTCTTGTCAAAACTTTCCAATAAGAAATCGTTAATCATTAACTGAAACACAAAAAATGTTAATTAAACTTATAAAATGAATACTTATGATACTTTTATTATGTACGTCTGCAATGGGGCTCTACTTTAAATTTGCAAAAAAGTTGTATGTTTATTAATTTATTTTTTTAAAAAAGAGTTGCTTGATTGATGAAGAAAGTGGCTCTTGTCAAAGTAATTGAAAGCTTTTTTTAGTTGGAGAAATATTTGGTGTATTTATTTCGTATATCAAACAAACACATACTCTTTTTCTAATATAAATAATGATTAAAAATAGAAAATAAATAAATACTATATGTTCTAAAAACATCTAAAATTACTTATTTTATGTATAATAATGCTTAAAAATTATATAAAGAAAAATAAATTAATCATAAATATTCTTAAAATACATGTTAAATATACCTTAAAAACATAAAAATATTTCTCTTGTAAATAATAATAATAATAATAATAATAATAATAATAATAATAATAATAAAATCAAATAAATACAAATAACACATCACTTTTTAGTTAATAGTTATCATCAGTTAGTGGAAATCAGGTTGGGCTAATTAGAATTCATATTTGTGAGGGTAGCAAAGAGTTAAGCCAATAAACTTTTTCATCACTTTGCTTAAATGAGCAAATTCTTGACTAAACTTATCAAATGTACAATCTATATAATAAAATACCATTGATTGATCTCTTTCATTAATACCCATCTTTTATTTAGCTCAAAATGTTTAATGTGAAATTATTATTATTAGTCTCAATTAATAACACTTTAATACAATCTTCTCCTACATGACAAAGAACACCCCTTTACCCTAACATGCATTTTGAATAGTACATTTTTTTTTGTCCCCACTTCCAAAATCCACCTTTAAATTCCACACCCATTTGCAAAATCTTCCTCCACAAGAACATGTTGGATTGTTGGCCGTGAAGTGATCATAATCCGGCAGCCGGGTTCGGTCACTTTCCGGCGGAAAAGACAAACCGCCACTAATTAACCACCACTATAATAGTAGTAGTAGTAGTAGGCTTTATATATGTAGTGGAGAAAAGCATAGGATCTAAGTATATTATAGAATGTGCTTCAAAAGCATAAGTTCTAGCATATCAATCAGATTCATATTCCTTGTCCAACATCTTCATCACAATATATAATGTCATCTTGGTGTTCCATTGATTACTCACCAAGAAGCAACAATAATACACATACCAATCCTTATTGTTGTTCCTTTGAGTTCATAGAAGAAGAACAACAACAAAGAAGAAGAGAAGAGAAGATGGTGAAATTCTCTAAGCAATTTGAAGGCCAACTCATACCTGAATGGAAAGAAGCCTTTGTTGATTATTGGCAACTCAAGAAGGAACTCAAAAGAATCAACCTTCTTAATAACACTACCAATACCAATAACAATTCACCACCTAAGAACATGTCCTTCTTTTCATCACTAAGAAACTTCTCTTTGTTTTCCCATCAACATAGAGAGCATGGACCAATTCAAGTAAATATCATGAGTTCTTTTTTTTTTTTTCTCACTCGACATACGACAAAACTTATCGTATTTTTTATCCATGCAGCCGACCCTATTTAGTGGGATATAATTTTTATGTATTTGTTTCTGACCTACATGCAGTCGATCCCACTTAGTGGGATATGACTGTTACTGTTGTTATTGTTGTTGTCGTCATGTGTATTTATTTTTTTAACTTGATCTATGATAGGGCATTACGGCACTATCTAATCCGTAAAGCCGACCCCACCAAGTGGGATAAGTTTTTGTTGTTATTTTTGTTTTTAATTAATATTTAATTATTTATTATTATTTTCTTAATAGGTTCATAAGAAACTTGCTTCATCAACTTGTAAAGGGGACATGTATGAGACAGAGTTGCTAGAACAATTTGCTGACACTGATGCTACCAAAGAGTTCTTTGCATGCCTTGATCAACAACTCAACAAGGTTAACAAGTTTTATAGGACAAAGGAGAAAGAGTTTCTTGAAAGAGGAGACTCATTGAAGAAGCA
This sequence comes from Arachis ipaensis, assembly GCF_059453495.1. NCBI lineage: Eukaryota > Viridiplantae > Streptophyta > Magnoliopsida > Fabales > Fabaceae > Arachis > Arachis ipaensis. The sequence goes on from NC_142436.1 coordinate 1,022,128, forward strand.
AATGGATATACTTGTTGAGCTCAAATTTGCATTCATGGAAAAGCAACAAGGTAGATGCAACTCTTCACAAGAATCCAAGGAGGACCAATCTATCTCTTGCACATTTTCTAGTGGTATGCTACAATCTTTGTTTTATTTAATATTTCTTATTTAAATAATTAGACAAAAATGCTAGTGAAAATTAGGATTAGTTGCATGATAATCTCTTATTTTATTTCTCTTATTATAATATTAACTTTTTAAAAGTTTAGATAATGCACAATCCATTTATCTCGTAGTGGAATTTAATATATTTTATTTAAAAGAATAGAAGTAACAAAAATCGAATTTTAGACTATTTAATCAAAAGCTTAACATGATAGATAAAAGACAACCAAATAATTTTTGTAATTAAAAAAAGTTATTATACTTTATACATGAATGTTACTTTTATATTATTCATGCATTATAACTAGAATTATAATCTATATTATATGTTCACTTCTGTGTTTTCACATTATTGTGGAAAATAAACTAGATGCATTAGTAAGAATAACTAAAGATTATAAACTATGTGTATCTAAAAAATACTCTGTTTTTTGGAAACAGAGGAAGACTCTGTTCGGAGCAGAGAACAACATGAAGAAATGCAAGACAATTGCAACAATGAGGACATGGAAAAAAATGAGGTTCCATTTCCAGATTCTCCTCAATCAAATGAAGCAGCTGAAAAACCGTCGCGGATGAAAGGAGGAGAAGATGAAAAACTGAGGACGCCTTCCGGCCGCCTCGGAAGCTTCCGAGGGAAGAATGTAAGGATTAACATTCCTCTAACAACGCCGGCTCGGACCTTCTCGGCGATCAGTTACCTTGTCAAGGAAGATTTGTTAAACCAATCTTCAAGAAAATGTAGCCAAGAAGGTGGTGCTAATAATAATAATAATAAGCTTCATCTTAACAAAACAAAGTTGCACCATGCTGAAAAGATGATCAAAAGAGGCTTCATTGAACTCCATAAGGGATTAGGTTATCTCAAAGTTTATAGGTAAAACATCAAATTTCTCAAATTATTTAGACTATAATGTAAATATTGTTACATTAAACTTCTTAAATTTGCAACAGTTTTTTATAAAAAAGAAAGATATATTTACGTACTGAACTGTATTGTATCTAATATTCGTGTAAATTTTCTTACCATTTTTTTTTACTATATTAATTTTCAGGAACTTGAACATGCTTGCATTTATGAAGATTTTGAAAAAATTTGACAAGGTAAAGTAGCTTAGAGGCTCCAAATATTAATTAAAATTTGTAGCTAAAAAAAAAATCTTAATTTTGTTATATTTTTTCCTCTAAATTTCAGGTTACTGAGAAGCAAATTCTTCCAATATATCTCAAAGTTGTTGAAAGCTCATATTTCAACAGTTCAGACAAGGTAATAACTAAAAACACCAGCCACAAATTCAAAAATGAAAACAAAAAAATCCAACTTTGATGAAAATATATGAAAAAAGTGTTAAAAGAAAAAAAGTGTTAAAAGAGACAATCTAAAGTGGCCAATAATCCTCATAATTCATGTCTGCACCCACAACATGGACTCACAGTCATAATAAAATAAATTAATAACAGTGAAAATTATAAATATAATAAATATTTTTTATTAAGGGTAAAAATAGGAGAAAATATGTAAATATACATATACTTATGAATAAATTCCATATTTTAGTGGAAGAACATGTCCCAAATAGCTTATACTTGGATCTGTTTTAGGAAAGATTCTACATTAATTAAAAATTGATTAACATAATATGAAAAATAATGTTATATTATTTTGATTTCACTTTTACAATGAGACAGGTTGTGAAATTCATGGATGAAGTTGAGGAACTATTTGTTAAAAACTTTGCCAAAGATGATAGGAGAAAAGCCATGAAATACCTTAGACCAAGTCAGAGAAAAGAATCTCATGCTGTAACTTTCTTCATTGGTAAGCAACTTTTCAGGCCAACAATTATTTCCTTCTTTTTTTTTTTTTTTCACTTTACCTATTTTATTTTCAATCATTTCCGTAAAAAGGGCCTTTAAGATTTTTTTATTAAAAAAAATAAATTTTTAATTTGATTTGTGATCATATCTATCTAAAGAGAACACAACATGGACACTTTTAAGCCACTAAGGTATCATAAGAATAAAAAAACAACTGGGTAATCAAGTTGGGTTGGTCTAGTACTTAGTTCATTAGTCTGCTTAAATAAGTGTCGGATGATTCGAATCTCGCCTTATGCATGCAGCAACCTATTGGTCAGTAGCAAACCCTTAAATGGAGTTCCAATTCGCGACGGATTAGTCCTTGACCTGTCGAGTTGGGAGATACTACGAGAAAAGAAAAGAGAAAAAAAAAGTAATTGGGTTCAATTTTTTTTAGGTGAAAGCAAAGTACATTGTCCCATTAGTACTCTTTATTATGTATCATGTTCCAACAAAATCATATAATGAACCTTAAAGGGCAATCACAAACCAATAAGAGATGCATCACTAGGGTTTTATTGGCTTGTTTCTACATATTTGTTTCACCCTTTAATTTGTTGCTGTTATAATGTTTACTTAAACCTTTACATGTTGTGTTTCCTTATATGTCTACACAAGATGATTCATATAGGAAAGTCAATCCCAACCCTAAATAGTAATAATAAAACCATTTCTTTTTAAAGGAAGATTTTTAAAAAAATTGTTAAAATTGAAGTCCAAATGGATTTCTATGTAAAAATTTATAAAATTTTTTTAAAAAAATCGATAAAAAATAGTCAAAAAAAAATTATAAAGATATCAGAATACCTCATTATCTGACGTCTTAACTTAAAAATCTTATTTTGGACATAAAAACATCTCGTGGCCCCATTTAACCAGACGACTTGTAGAGAAAAAGTAAAAAAATATTTAGAATTTTTATAATTCAACTACAAAATAAATTGAATATTTCAAATGAACTCAGGACTATTCACTGGATGCTTTGTGGCACTATTTGCTGGATATGTGATTATGGCTCATGTTTCTGGACTTTACAAAGTTGGACAACAAAACTCAGTTTATATGGAAACTGTTTACCCTGTCCTTAGGTAAGTTAATTACTTTTTTACCCTCACATTCTATTATATTAGGGTAAATTATTATAATTTTACTTAATTTCCAATTAAATTCTTATAATTTTACAGTATAAATTATAGGGACTAGATCGCAAAATTTTGAAATTAGAGGGTGTTTTTGAAAAAAAAAATTTGTTGGTTGAATTATTGTTATTATTGAAAAAAAAAACTGTTTACTCTGTTCTTACTTCTTAGGTAAGTTAATTACTTTTTTATCCTCGCATTATATTTAATTAGGGTAAATTATCTATATTTTTACTTAATTTTCAATTAAATTCTTATACTTAACCGTATAGGGACTTGATCGCAAAAATTTGAAACTAGAGGGTGTTTATTGAAAAAAAAAATTATTGGTTGAATTATTGTTATTTTTTGCAGCATGTTCAGCCTCATGTTTCTGCATTTCTTCCTTTATGGATGCAACATTTTTGCATGGAGAAAGACTCGTATAAACTATGGCTTCATCTTCGAGCTCGCGCCGACGAAGGAGCTCAAATACAGAGATGTCTTCTTGATCTGTTCAATGGCCATGGCTTCTGTGGTTGGTGTCATGTTCCTTCATTTGACTCTCCTCACTAAAGGCTATTCTTATTCTCAAGTTCAAGCCATTCCTGGCCTTCTTTTTCTGGTATAATTTTTATTTTTTATTTTTGAATACTATCCTAAATTGTTATTTAACAATTTTTTATTAGATAAATTACCCTCTTATTTTTTATAATATTAGACAAATTAGTCCTTAATTTTTCTAAAATATAATATGACTCGGAATTGAATTGTATAAAATTTTTAAAACAAGGGATAACTAATTTTTTTATTTATTTTTTAGGAACTAATTTCTTTTAATATTATAAAAAGTTTAATTATTCTGTTGGTTTTTATATTTTTATCAAATTTTTTCAATTAGGTCCATATATCTTTGTAATTAGATCTTTCCTAATGTAAAAACATATTAGAGTTAACTAAATATTTTTTCACAAATTGAAGATATCCATAATTAAGAACTTAATTAGATCTTTGATCACATATTTTTTGGGTGAAATATTCTATTAATGTTAATATTCTTGACATGAAAAAATATAAAGACCTAATTGCAAATTTGGTGAAACTATAGGGACCAACAAAATAATTAAATCATCATAAAAAAATTAGAGACTAATTTGTCAATTTTTTTGTTAGAGATTAATTTATTTTATAAAAAATATTAGAGACTAATTTAGGGTATTATTCTTTATTTTATTTTTTTTCTCATTTTTCTTGTGTTTAAAACTTATATATTAGGCATAAGCTAAAGTTTTAATTTGATGTGCAGGCCTTCTTACTAATACTTGTGTGCCCCTTCAACATTATATACCGGTCAAGCCGTTACCGTTTCCTTTGTGTCATAAGGAACATAATTTTGTCACCTCTTTACAAGGTACTGAACAGAAATATTTAAAACTCTAGGGATTTAATTAAAATTTTATATACTAATTAAGAACCTTAATCTTACTGGATTCTTTCTTCTTCTTAGGTTGTCATGTTGGACTTTTTTATGGCTGATCAACTTTGCAGTCAGGTATAGTTTTTTCTTAATGCCCAAAAAGAAGAATGTGAGATTTTAAGTATTATTTATAAAGAAAAACTCAAAACAGCCCTGATAATTATCTCGAAAGATAACGAGGTTCTTGACAAAAAAAACCCAGCTCGACCCCTGATAATTACCTCGAAATGACAACAAGGTCTTTATGCCAAAAAAAAGTCGATGTTGTTTTTTTTGGCACAGGGACTAATCAGGGACTAATCAGATTGGGTGTTTTTTTTTTTTTAGGCCTCGTTGTCCTTTCGAGGTAATTATCAAGGCTCAGATGGGGTATTCACTCTTATTTATATGATGATTAAATTTGATATATAGGTGCCGATGCTGAGGAATCTTGAGTATGTAGCATGTTACTATATAACTGGGAGCTACAAAACACAAGACTATGGTTATTGCATGAGAACAACTCACTACAGAGATCTTGCTTATGCAGTTTCATTTCTACCCTATTATTGGAGAGCAATGCAAGTAAGTAATGCGAAAGGTGGAAACTCAGGTGCAGTCAACTTCATGTGAAATTGATAATTGAGAGTCGTTAGATGAAAATTTAGTCAAATCATTTAACGGCTTTCAACTATCAACTTCACGTGAAGTTGACTGCACCTGAGTTTTCAACAAACCGAAAATATATTTGATGCAAATCGAAAATTTTTGAATATTTTAAAAACAAAAAATATACTTTATCGTTACGAAAATTAAAAACTTATTTAAGTTTTTTTCTGAACTGTGATGACTTGGAATGTAAGTAACTGATTTGATTTTAACCGGTTTTCAGTGTGCGAGGCGATGGTTCGACGAAGGCGACACGGGACACCTTCTAAACCTAGGAAAGTATGTTTCAGCAATGTTGGCAGCAGGCACCAAGGTTGCATATGAGAAAGATGGGAGTGTTGGATGGCTATGTCTTGTTGTGATCATGTCAAGTGCAGCAACTATGTACCAATTGTATTGGGACTTTGTTAAGGATTGGGGTTTGCTTCAAGTGAATTCTAAGAACCCTTGGCTAAGGAATGAATTAATGCTTTCAAGGAAATCCATTTACTACATATCCATGGTAATAATTACACATCACATCCTTCTCTAATTTTCTATTTAAATTCAAGAAAAAAACAATAAATAAGTCTTTAATTTTTTATTTCAAAGATAAATAAATTTTCGACTAATTAAAAATATAAAAACGTTCCTCATTTTTTAAAAAATGAGACATCTAAATCTTTTTAGAGAACATATTTGTCCTTAAATATTTTGAATAGAAAAATTTAAATGTCTCACATCTTAAAAAATAAAAAATATTTTTATCTTTTCAGTTAGTTAAAAATTTATGTGTCTTCAAATTAAAAAATTAGAAACTCATTTGTTTTTTTTTTAAATTCAATAACCTAAAAGCTAATACGTATTCGGTCGATACAAAAATTTTTCTATTTGAAACATAGAAAATTCATATATTTTCTATAAACTCGCAAATGAAAAATATCCGTCTCTATTTTTATTTCGTTGTGTCTCTATATTTTTATTTCAGAAACAGAATTCGACATAACCTTAAAAATTTTATCATATAAGATTTTATGTCAATTTAATTTCTAATCACTCAAATTTTAATTAATTTTCACCATTTTGTTAAAATGTCATGTTAACTATTATATCTGTAGGTCTAAATTAATCTATAAATATAATTTTAAAAACAAATAATTAATACTAAAATTTTAAGAACTAAATTAAGGTGTGTTTGGAACAAAAAATTTATTAGTATATATAATGTGGATATGGTAGCTATGCAATATGAAGTCCAAAAAATATGTCTTAGGAAAATGCTACAAAGTGGGGAATAAAATATATTCTCCAACTAAATTCTGATAAGGCTATCATTATTATACAACTTGAAAGATAGATTCCTAATCTAATTCGAAGAGGCTAATTAAGTTCACATCAGAGAATATAATTTGCTAATGTTTAACAAAAGAAATCATAATATGAAATGACATGTTCTTACCATGGAAAATTGTTTGTGCAGGGATTAAATTTTACTCTGAGGCTTGCATGGTTGCAAACAGTTCTTCATTCAAGCTTTGAACATGTTGATTACAGAGTAACAAGCATATTTTTAGCAGCACTTGAAGTTATTAGAAGAGGAATGTGGAATTTCTACAGGTAAATTGGTTAATATTTGTTTCAATTTCTATTAAAAAAAAGTGAAATTAAATTTTGGATTTAATAAGTCTTTTATCCGTATAAAATAATCATTTTTTTAATTCCTATGGAATTTTTCTTTTTATTTTTGTCCAGTAAAATTTTAAAATTCTTTATTTTAATTTTTACTATTAATTTTCTTAGCATTTAACGTGACATGTCATAATTTAACGGAACAAACTAATGATATAAATTATTAGAAAAAGAAAAATTTTATAGGGATCCAAAAAAAATATATATGTATTTTAGAGGGACAAAAATGTATTTAAGCTTAAATATTTTATATAATTAATTTTTTTAAATACCTGATTATTTTTGAAAACTTATGCAAGTATATGAAGTCTGCTTTTTTTTTTCTAAGAAAAAGAAAAAGAACTTGTTAACTAAGGCCTTATTTGGGTGAGTTTTTAAAAAAAATCTTTTTTCGAGTTATCTTTTTTTAAAAGATCTTGTGAAAAAGTAAAAGTAATTTTATGTTTGGGTATCTCATGCAAAAAGATCTTTTTATCTATCAATTATGTTTGAATATAACAACATAAAAGTATTTTTTTATTTATTTATTACATGAAAAACATCTTTTTTTAAGGAAAAAAAGATCTTTTAAAAAAATTATTTAAATTACAGTTTCTAAAAAAAGATGTTTTTCTAATTTTTCTAGTACTTTTACTTTTACTATTCGAAATTTGTCAAACACGCTAAAAAATAAAAAAAATATTTTTTTATTGAAAAAAAATCTTTTTTTATCAAAATAATGGTGTCCAAACAAACGCTAAGGCATATATTATGTGATAGATACCTTTGAACTGATTTAATATTTTTTTTTTATTGATTTTCAGATTGGAGAATGAGCATCTAAATAATGCTGGCAAGTTTAGAGCAGTGAAAATAATACCACTTCCTTTTCATGAAGTGGATGAGGAAGACTAGTACTACTAATAATGCATGCCAATTGGCATATTTTGGATTGATGTATTATTATTGTAGGGTTATGCTAGCATAAGAGAAATAATTAATAATAATTTTCAGTGGTGCATATTAGTTATCCTCATTCAAGTTGATGTATGATTTGATCAACTTGATCAGAATTTTTTTTTTTTTTAATGTGGATTGTAGGGACATCATCATCATCATCATCATCAATTGTATACACAATTTTTCATTAACAAGAAATAGAAATTAAATGAAAAGAAAAAGGTGCAATTGCAATGCTATTTTAGTACTTGTCTTATCATTTCTATTTTGTTATTTAAATTTACACATTTTTGGATGAAAAAATTGACCTTTAACGATAAAGAAATAAATTTAATAAATAAACTATATTTATGAATAATATTGTAGATCAATAGTACTGTATACATATATAAGTATAATACCAAATATTTTATATTTTATACATCAATAGTCCATATATGTATCTAATGACCATGATTAATGAATCTAAAGACCATGATTCCTAATCTATGGATGAAATTATTCTTTATTATTTAGTGGTTTCTCAATGTATTCCCAACTTAAAAAGATAAAAATTAATTCCTTGCAGATTAGAATTTCATTCAATAATTTGTTACGGTATTTTTTATTTTATTTTATTTTTTGGTTGGAATAATTTTTTTTTTGGATTTTTTTTTTTGTATTAAAACGAAACTAAAGTCCAAAGAAGAGAAAACTAATTACAAATATTTTTTTTGATAGTTACTAATTACAAATATTTATTATTATGCTGTTGGGTCTGAAAAACACAAATAAGATTTAGAGGTTTTTGTTCTAGAATGGGCCAGGAGAGGCCCAAATAAGATCAATCGTTTCTCACCAAACAATTTTGGAAATCAGGGATGGGCCATTATTTTGGGTCTTAGGAAAATTTTAAAATTCTTAGGCCTTTCATTATATTAATTAAATAGAATTATTATATAATAATTAATTAGGTGCAATGACATATTCAACACTGACAATCCTTGGACAGACCATAAGGTTGTTGCCTTGGCCAGAATTACCGCCAAGGACTTACAGGTTTACAGGAATCGAAGCAATGCCTTTAGGTCTCTCCGAAATTGCCTGTGTTGGGAACCACCGGTAGGCAATAGTTTTAAAGTTAATTGTGATGCAAGCTTGTATATGGATTCAAATTTAGCGGGATTTGGGTGTATTATTAGAGATTCTAAGGGAGATTGGATCTCGGACTGCTCTGGAAGCATTCCCCCTTGGTCTATAATCAGATGTGAATTATTTGCTGTTTGGAGGGGACTGGTTTTAGCTTGGGATTGCGGTTTGAGGGATATTATATGTGAAAAAGATTGCTTTGACATTCTGCCCATCATGCATGAGCTTACAAGTGGGTATCCATCTGAAGTAACAGATTTGGTTCACAAGATTCAGGAGCTTTTATCTCGTCCTTGGCTTGTTCACGTTGAATGGGTGTCCCGAGAAGCAAATAGAGCTGCCGGATTTGATGGCTAAATATGGTGCCAAGAGTAACTCTAATCATGTTATTTGGTATGAGCCTGGTGTTGATCTCCAACGAATCATCCGCTCGAATTTAGAATAGTTTTTGCTTTGTTTCTTTTCTTGTTTAGTCACCAAAAAATTGCCAAAAAATATAATAATATAATGAATTTTGTATATTTTGATACTAGTAAAAGAGTGCTTAACTGCTTATTTGAAAAAAGAGGCTCATATATTCAGTAATAATTGTGAGAAAAATATGACAATACATAAATCAAAGAACAAAGAAAAATAAATAAATTATATGTATAGCTTCATATTATTGAGTATCATATATATAGCAAATCATTTTCATTTTTTTTTATATTTAATTTGCAAAGCAAAGATGGAGCTCCTTAGAGATTGAAGCAACATATTATCAATTGAGACAAAACAAAATGGCAATAGCAAATCCAACACTTGCCAACATCTTTCTCACTTGATCATTGTATGATGATGCACCGTTCTACATGTCAAAACAAAGGGGAAAAAAAATAAATTAGTATTTTTATTTGTTTTTTTATTTATCGAATAAAATATATTTTTAGTTTCTGAAGTTTGTCAAAAATTACTCCTAAGTTTTATTTTGTTTTAGTTTTGTCCTTAAAATTTTCGATTTACATCAACTATATCATAATGGTTAAATTTTCAGAAAAAATTTAGGACGAATCCAACAATAATGCATGATAATTATGCCTGATTTATGTTAAAAGTTGTTCTTTTAAAATTGTTATTGAATTGATTTTAAAATTTTTTAAAAATTAGCTGTAAATAATATATTTGATATAAATAACAAATTTTTAAGACAAAATTAAAATAAATAAATCTTCAAAAATACTATTCGTACACCAAAATCAACCACTAAAATCAGTCACAAATATATTTGTGTATAAATACACGTGTGGTTTAATTTATTTTTAATATATATTTATATTTCAATATGTATTTTATACTAATAGCTGATTTTAGTGTACACATAACATAGTTAATAAATATTAGAGGTATTATTAAAATTTTTTATCAAATTTAAAGGACGTTATTTATTTAAACATGTTGGTTATTTAAAAGATAAAGATTACCCCATTTGCACTTGGTGCAGGTGATGGTGTGTCTTGAGTATCAATGGGAGTAGTATCATCAACTAATGGTGCTGGTGGACTCTTTCTAATGATTGATGATGATGATGATGGTTCTGGAGCAAGATCAAAGGAAGAAGAAGATTGTGGATGGTGATGCTTGATGTGTTTGTGCTTGTGTCTCCTTCTTCTATGCCTGTGTGGTGGTGGAGGTTGAGGAGCATAGTCATCAGGGGAAGGTGCTGGGGTGTATGGCAATGGTGAGGGTGCAGGTGTAGGAGTGTTACTTGCTGGAGAAGGCACCGGTGATATTACGGGTGCCTTCTTCTTGTGTTTAGGAGGTGGTGGTGCTGGTGCTGATGGTAATGGTGTTGGTGGAAGTGGCAGTGGTGGTGGTACAATTGGTGCTTTTTTAGGTGGATGTGGTGGTGGGATCTTTGGTGTGGGTGCTTTTGGTGCTATTGCTGGTGGTTTAATTGGAGCAATTGGAACCGGTGGTGGTTTAATTGGTGGTGGTTTAACCGGTGGTGGTTTAATCGGAGTAATTGAAATTGGTTTAATTGGAGCAATTGGAATTGGTGGCGGTTCAACGGGTGTAATAGGAACCGGTGGTGGTTTAATTGGTGGTGGCTTAATTGGAGCAATTGAAATTGGTGGAGGTTTAATAGGTGGTGGTTTAATTGGGGCAATTGGAATTGGGGGTGGTTCAACCGGTGCGACAGGAATCGGAGGCGGTTTAATCGGAGGTGGTTTAATCGGGGCAATGGGAATTGGTGGTGGTTTGATAGGAGCAATGGGTACTGGTAGTAGTGGTTTAATTGGAGCAATAGGAATTGGTCGTGGTTTAACCGGAACAAAAGGAACCGGGGGCGGTTTGATAGGAGCAGAAGATGTTGGACGTGTGGGTATTACCTTAGGAGTTGGTGAAGAGATTGGTGAAGTGGCCTTTGGAATTGGTTGGGGTTGAAGCAAAGGGGAAGAAGTAGAAGAGGTTGGGGAAGTGGCCTTAGGAATTGGTTGTTGAGGTTGTTTGAAAGGAGAAGAAGTAGCCTTGGGAATTGGTTGTTGAGGTTGTTTCAAAGGGGAAGTAGTAGTAGTAGTAGAAGTTGGGGAATTTGGCAATTTGGTTGGTGATGAAGATGTGGTTGTGATTGGTGTTTTGCTAGTAGATGGGGATGATGCTACCACCTTTGGTGTATTAGAAGAAGAAGAAGTTGGAGAAGTTGCACTTGGCAATTTAGAAGGTGCACCATTTGAATTTGTGTTTGTAATTGGTGAATTATTAGAAGGTCCATTTGGATGTGTGTGTGTGTTTGTAATTGGTGATTTTGGAGTTGAAGTTGAAGTTGGTAACTTTGAAGGTGCTTGGGCATTGGTTAATGTTATAGGGTGGTAGCTTTGGCATGCTAATAATGACAATGCCAATGCCCAAAATATTGACAACATTGTTGTTGTTTGTGTAACCTAGGACATGGTTTGGTTAGGAGAATTGGGTTGTTATTTATATGCCATTATGTATTGTTTTGTGATGAATCATTTCAAGGTTGAGATGTGTGTTTAGATGTAGTGTTATTGTCATCATTGATACATTACCACTAAACAAGTAAATAAAAGGAAGAAAAAAAAAACATAGGTAAAAGTTTAAGTAAATTCAATATGGGATCATTTGATAAGAATTAATGTATATTTTTAATTTCTTTGTTTTTTTTTTTTTTATTTCACTTATACATATGCACACATATTTTATAACTATATATAATTAAAATATTAAATGGGTTGAACACAAATAAAATGGTTGTAGTCCAATTTAGTACTTTCAAGTTATACTTCTTATGAACATTCTTTGTGATGTTGGTATTAACAATGATAATTTAATTTGAGTTGAATATTTGTGAGATACAAAATTGTTTCTTACTAATTAATTATGTGTATATGTGAAAAATATGTAATTAGAATTTCTAATTATTAAACCAAGTTGGGTTGGTCTAGTGGTTAGCTCACTAGTCCGCTTAAGCAAGTGTCGGGGGTTCGAATCCCGCCTTGTGCATGCAGCAACCCATTGGCCAGCGGCAAACCCTTAAATGGAGCTCAGTACCGCGACGGATTAGTCCTTGACCTGCCGGGTTGGGGGATACCGTGGGAAACCAAAAAAAAAAAAAAGAATTTCTAATTATTATATACATTAGTATTTTCTAAAATATATAGGTTTAAAACACATTTATATTTAATGGCTACTGGAAAATGAACTATCTACCTCATTAAACAAAAGTGCACATTTATTTATTTATTTATTTATTTATTTGCATGTTAATAATGAGAACAAAATATTACCTTTTATATCTACATGTAACCTATTATGTTATTTTCTGATGAACCAATATACCAATGTGATTGATATGTTTTCCTTCCTTGCATTGCAATATCAATTATATATTTTATATTAGTCCCTTTTTTATTATTTATTTACTTCTTTGTTGGGTGAATGGATAATATAACATGATTGATGGAATGAGAAAGAAAATATTACGCTTATATTAAACCTTTCATTAGTTATACGTCTTTTGGATTTAAAACTTGTATAATTATGTCCTTTTATTTTTCAGTTATGAAAGGCTACCTTTCTAGTTTTTACGTAAAGAAAATAGTAAATATAAATAAAAAAATTGAAAAGTTTTACTAAAATCATCAAAATATTTAAAGTTTAAATATATAAGAAAGTAATAAATTTACTAAACTCATCTCAACATATTAAAATCTATATAAATCTCAGTTTTAGCATAGGAACTTTTGTTGTCTTCCGGAAAAAGAATTTTTTTTTTTTTTTTTTTTTTGTATTTGCATGTTTGGTAAAAAAAATTATTTTTTGGTCAGGAATTATTTATTTCTCTGTATTTATTTACGATAATACTAGGAAGATAATATCTAAAATTACCTTATATAATATAACATCTATATATGCTAGATAATTAATGACCTTTTTGAACAATATGAACAACCACCAATCAAATAAAAGTACACTATACTTCTAAATTATCCACCTAAATTTTAATATTAGAATAATCATTCGTACACCTAGTAAAATGAACATCCAATATATCCATTATTCACATTGTTTAGTATTTTTATTGTTTACCTATACTTTTCCAACTGATAAATATAAATTAAGCTTTATAGGATACACTAATGAAAAACTATACAGTTTTAGTCACATGTACAATGTCCGAGGCTTTTTATTATTTAAATATTTTTGTTTTAGCTTCCCACAGTATCTCCTAATCCAACAAATTAAGGACTAATCTATCCCAGATCGAAACTTCATTTAAGGGTTTATTGCTGATTAATGGATTGTTGTATACACAAGGTAGGATTCAAACCTCAATACTTACTTAAGCGGACTAGTGAACTAACTACCTGACTAATCCAACTTAGTTAAATAAAAAATGTATTCTTTTTTTTGTCTTAATATAACACAAGAATAGAGCATTTTCCCCAAAAAAAACTTCTTAAGAAAACATATTTTTGGTCAATCATTTGTCTCTTATAATTGGGCCTATGCCTGTTTTGTCCCAAATTTCCTGCATCGCTTAAAATTCATTGTTTGTTGAAAAAATATTGCGAACCTACCCCCAAAAATAATGCGAACCTCATAAAAAAAAAATACTGATCCACCTTAACCGATAGACCTAGGGAAGTTACCTTTAACCACATTGAAGACAAATCTATATTATATGACAAATCTATTCAAAAAAAAAAAAAAAACAAAGATGAGCTTTTATTCATAAAAACTACCCAAACTTGTTATGATAACAATGAAATGGATGACCATAGGAGGCTCAGTTTTCCTATGCTAAAAGGAACAATTCTCATGACAAAGCATAATTAATGAAATTTGAAAAGTAGAATTTGTTTGTCTATAAAAGCATAAACGAGGCAAAAGGAATTCATACAGCAATAATAAAAACAAATACTTTCTCTCTCTTTTTTATATGCACTACAATATATAGTACTTTTACTTTCTCTCTTTACATGCTACTAATATAATATTAATATATTATCTTTATAGTAGCATAATAGTATTGATAAATACTGATAGTAGTGTTTTTCTATTTATACTTTATTACATCTTTCTTATTTATTTTGATGAATCAAAATTTCCAACATTAGGGGGAGAGAATAAGCTTCCTAAAAAGGAACTTAATTAGAATGCATCATCCTTGATACATTTAGATCCTCGATCAGGGCAATGTGAACTAGAAGTTCAAAAGATTATACATTTGCAAAGAATAGCAAATGAATTGCCTGATGCATTTTTCGATACAAAGAGGATAACCAAGTCGTATATACCAGCAAAAAATGTCCCAATTCGAATTGATGTCCCAGTTGGACAAATTGCCACCGAAGCAAATACACGCCAGAAGCGTGGCAGGCCTGTCGGTTCCAAAGACAAAAATCCTCGAAAGAGAAAAGAGGTAAATACTATTCCTGTTGAAAAAGACATAGTAAAGACACCTGCAGTTGTCCAAAATTCTGATATAATTTTAACGCCAGAAGACGTTCAGGTACCTGAAAATTGTGAAAATGACGAGATCTCGATAAATTATGTCTTTACAGGAGAGAAATGGGACCGAAATAAGACAATTGTCAATGAAATATTTGCATATAATGTGGCATTAAATATCATGCATGAAAGTAAGGATCCTGAGCCAAGATCAGTCGAAGAATGTTGACAAAGGAATGATTGGCTAAAATGGAAAGAAGCCATGAATGTTGAATTAGACTCACTTGCAAAACGTGAAGTCTTCAAACCTGTAGTCCGTACACCAGAAGATGTAAAACCTGTTGGATACCGATGGGTATTTGTGAGAAAACGAAATGAGAAAAATGAAATTGTGCGCTACAAAATCCGACTTGTGGCACAAGGTTTTTCACAAGGACCCGGTATAGATTATGAAAAAACGTATTCTCCTGTAGTGGATGCGATAACATTGCGTTATTTGGTCAATTTATCTGCATATCATAAACTGCATATGTATTTAATGAATGTGGATTTATACGGCTCATTAGATCGGGATATTTATATGAAAGTTCCTGAAGGACTAAAGATATCTAAACCATCCAATGAATATTCACAATGGTTATACTCAGTTAAATTGCAAAGATCTTTATACGGTCTAAAGCAATCTGGACGAATGTGGTATAATCGTCTTACTGAGTATCTGGCCCAAAATGGATTCAAGAATGATGATATCTGTCCATGTGTTTTCATAAAGAAATCTGCATCTGGATTCATTATAATTGCTGTGTACGTTGATGATTTAAATATCATTGGGACTCCTGAAGAGATTCCAACAATTATAAAAACTCTAAAAGAAGAGTTTGAGATGAAAGATCTTGGAAAGACTAAGTTTTGTCTCGACCTGCAGATCGAGCATATAAAAAGTGGGATCTTTATTCATCAAACAACATACACAAAAAAGATCTTGAAGATATTTTATATGGATAAGTCACATCCATTAAGTACTCCAATGATTGTAAGATCTTTAGATGTGGAAAAGGATCAATTTCGTCCTAAAGAAGAGAATGAAGATATCCTTGGTCCTGAAGTACCATATCTTAGTGCCATTGGAGTGCTAATGTATCTTGCTAATAATACATGACCCGATATATCATTTGCTATGAATTTATTAGCAAGATATAGTTCCTCTCCAACCAGAAGACATTGGAACGGAATTAAACAAATCTTTCGATATCTTCATGGGACAGTTGATATGGGATTGTTTTATCCCTATGGATCCAAGTCACAATTAGTTGGCTATATAGATGCTGGATACTTGTCTGATCCACATAAAGCGAGATCTCAAACAGGATATCTGTTCACATATGGAGGTACAGCTATATCATGGAGGTCCACGAAACAGATGATTGCTGCAACATCCTCTAATCATGCCGAAATACTAGCGATTCATGAAACTAGTCGCAAATATTTTTGGCTCAGGAGTTTGATCCAATATATTCTGTCATCATGTGGACTGACTGATCATAAGATAGCTCCAACTGTCCTGTTTGAAGATAATACAGCATGCATTGCTCAACTTAAAGGCAGATACATCAAAGGTGATAGAACAAAGCATATTTCTCCCAAATTCTTCTTCACTCATGATCTTTAAAATCAAGGGATAATTGATGTCCAACAGATCCGCTCAAGTGACTATCTGGCATATTTATTCACAAAGTCACTCCCAAAATCCTCCTTTGAAAGATTGCTACATGAAATTGGGATGCGCCAATTTCGAGAAATTAAATGATGTCGACAAGAAGGGGAGACTGTACTCTTTTTTCCTTGGTCAGGTTTTTTTCCCATTGAGTTTTTCTTGACAAGGTTTTTAATGAGGCAGTCCTCATCACAAAGGATTTTGTACTCTTTTTCCTTCACTAAAGTTTTTCCTATTGGGTTTTCTTTAGTAAGGTTTTAACGAGGCATAATTCTAAATGGTCATCCATGGGGGAGTGTTAGGATAAGAATGAAATGGATGACCATGGGAAGCTCAGTTTAATAAAAAATAGCTTGAAGAAAATAGCTTGAAGAAACCTAATTTATAATTTTTGAGCAATGCTAGGGGGCCAGCAACTTTTGTGATTGGTAGCCATCAAATAGCCATCAATGATGATCTAATGGTGTGAGATTGGTGTGAGATTTCATCCAATGATTCACCTTTCTCTGCTGGCTACATGCTGGCCAAAATTCAACAAAACTGCTGGCCCCCTAAACTTTTCCATAATTTTTATCTAGGGCAAAATATTAAATTGGTTCCTTACGTTTGAGTCTAATCCTGTTTTGGTACCTAAAGTTTAAAGTGTCTTATTTGAATCCAAAAAAGTTTCATTTAACTTCAATGTAGTCCTGCCGCAAAGTTAATGTTAAATAATTAATGAAACTTTAGTTTTCAGATATGAAAAACTTATATAACCAAACTTTTCGATTGTTGAGGGGAGTTTCCTGCGGTAAAGGTAACGATAGCCTTGTTCTCGTCGCTATCAACAAAATTCTCCGAGAAAAGTGAGTTTTCGACAATCGATAATGTTCTCCATATGCTTGAATCAAGGCTAGTAGCTCGTGGTAATGCATCTGTTGCTGATCTTGTGTCTCTTGAATTTATACCTCTTCTTCAGAGAAGAAGATATTAAGGTTTGGTGGAACGGTGAGATTAATTATTTAATATTGACTTTACAGTAGGAATACATTAAAGCTAAATGAAACCTTTTTGGATTCAAATAGGATACTTTACAACTTTAGGGACCAAAACAGAATTAAACTTAAACGTAAGGGACCAATTTAATATTTTATCTTTTTATTTAATAAAAAGTATAACAACAGAATAATTAAATCATACACAAAATAAATAGTAATTACTAATTACAGATTAAAAATTTGATCCCCCTAATATTAAGTTCTGGGATTAGGTCCACTAATCCATTTGTTGCATGTGAAATCATTTTGCCCACCCATAATATAACCAATCTAACAAAATAAAATAAACTGTTCTACGGTTTTTGGCCAATAAAAAACATGTTGCTCAGGAACACTACATTCTACTTTCTAACAAAAGTCTATTATGTAGATTCGGTCCAAATATAGACATATAGTTACACCAAAACTGCTAATTCACATTCCCCTAAAGATCATTGGCCTTGCAACACCTAGTCACAACACTTAGGATCAAACTGAGTATTTTTTCGGTGTAGTTATTAGTTCGAATTTGATCCAAATTTATATTTTTTAGGAATTAGTTAAAATGTGTTTTTATCTCGAAATTTTAAATTATCTACTATCGAATAAAAACCTAAAATACCTAATAATAAACCAAAATTCTCTACACAATTAATTACAAATACTTTTTTAATATTTTATAGGATTAATTGATCAATTAAAAATGAGTATATCTTGTTTTAATTTTTATATAGAACTAGACATTAAATTCTTCCCAATTTCTTATGTAGTAGATATGTCTCGATTATCTTTAACATTTTTTTAAATTTTCTGACACAATACAAATTCCAAGCTCAAACCACTCTCCATGTTATGTGCATAAAACCTCATATCAATAGATTGATTGGTATATTAACATTAACGCCCAAAGTTTCCATTGCAACCACTTCGATGGTAAAAAATATTTTAATACAGTAATCGCTAACTTCCTTAAATATTCTAGTTTGTCACAAAAACGAAAACACACAATTGGTGTTGGTAGGAGAAAAAAAAGCTTGATTTAGCACAACAGAAATAGAAAATTAAATTTGGAATTGTTAAACGCACTAATTTAAAAATTTTAAATAATTTTGGCAAGAAAAATTTATTTTTTATGGATTTAAAATTATTTTTTTTAAAATAAACTTATCAACATTCTAAATATTCATAAATAAAAATTATAGTTTATTTTCACATTTATAAAGAAGGTAAGCTATTTGTATAATGCATACAAAGTCTTAGTTTAGTAGTGATGATTTTTACATTGTAATAAATGCACTCAAATCAAGACTTGGTTGAGAGACTAGTAGTAGTAAATAAAAATTCCTAGTGTATAATAAGATTCAATTGAAGGAATAGAATTAAAAATTTTAAAATTTTAAAATTCAATTAAGAATCAACCGAAATTGAATACGATATAATAAAATAATATATTTATATATAAAATATATAATATTTTAAAAAAATAATTTTTTATATTTTATTATTTTAAATCAGTTAACTATTAAAAAATTAGATTTATAATAATTCTTTGACTAAATTTTTTAATTCTTTAATCAATTACTGTCAATTAATTTTTTTATTTAAATCAAATTAATATAATAATTAATTTTCGATTAGCATAATTGAACTGGCCGTTCGATTTGATTTTCATAGGTATGACGGTATCAACACATTTTTATCAGAGATATATAAAATATTATCTTAAACCAACTTAATTTTAAAAATATTATTATTTGAACATAACAAAAGGAAAAAAACTAAAGGTAAGAAATTCATTTTTAAAGAAAGAATTTCGTTCTTATGAATTCACATATATTCTAATAAAGAAAGGAGGGAGAAAGGTGGCTAGAAGAAACACATATATTGGCAATATATACGTCATTAAATAGTAATATTAGAGAAATAAAAAGAATTAAAATTTATTTTATTTAGTATTTATTAATTATTATTAATTTTTAGTTAATTTTTTGTTATTAAATATTTTTTATATATAAATTATTGATAATACTAACAAATTAAAATTTATTTTATTTAATATTTATTAATTATTAAAATAATTAATAAATAATAAATAAATAAAATAAGTTCTAATTGCTTTTTATTATTTTTTTTTACTATATATTTTTAATAAATTATTCATAAGACTAATATTGATGGTGTGTTAAATACTCTGGGACTCGCTGCGATTTATTTAATTTGTTTTTGTTGCATCATAAGATATTCTAAGGGAATATTATATTGAGAAACGACTAAGTTTCTTTTTGTCACTAACTCAATTGTCATTTTTATATTTGGGTTTATCCTTTTATTTGACTACATTTTTCTGATGTTTTTCAGAAGGGATAGGATATCGCAGCAATCACAACAAAACCATAAACAATATTATTATTGGACTGCTACTACTCTCTTTATTTGTTTTATTTATTTTTTTCCCTATGTTTTAGTAAAAATCCTTTAACATATATATTATTGATATTTGCTAGAATTTAGAAGTTTGAGTAATTTTTCTCTATTGAAGTAATTTTTCCCTGTGGGGCTTATAGGAATAGAACCTAAAACAAAAATAGTTAAATTAGTACTATTAGAGTGGCAAACAACACCAAAAAAGATGTAAAAAAAGAATCAATATTTGGACACCCAATAAATAAAATCTTATGGGTTACCAAAAAAAAAATTAAAGCCTTATTGTTCATACCTGATCCAAAATCCAGCCTAAACCCATTAAGAATAAAAGCCCTTTAAAAGTGGTACATTCTACTCGCCCAACCTCCTAAGAGGTCGGACGCGACAAAGAAGTTCAGTTCCACTTATCTAAATAAGCAACTGTTTCTCCAAATCTCTCATACTATCTCTATTTCTTTTAAAAGATAGACCCAACAAACTTCCAAAATAAAGGAACGACTATCCACCAACAAAAGTGGAACTACTAAAAAAAATTAGTTATCTTTCTACTATAAATAATTAAATATACTGACACCTAGAAGTGGCAAGTGGGGAAGCCCGTCCCGCCCCACCCCACCTAATGAGGCGGTTCTAAAATTTCACCCTGCCTCACCTAACAATTGTCTGACGGGCCAAGCCCGCCAAATTTCACATTTTTATTATTAAATGTTAAATAATATAAATTGCCAACAAAATATTAAATAATATATATAATTTCACAACTATTTTAATAAATTTTTAATTTTTAAAGACATAAAAAAATTATAATTTTTAAATTTACAAACATTATAAAGTCTTTATAATTATAAATATGTAATAAACATAATTATAAACCAAGTTTTTGAAACAAAATAATAAAACCAACATTGTCCAAAGTAAAATAAATATTGTCCAAAATATATAATTAAACAATTACAAGTTTAGAACATAATCAATCAAATGTAAAATATAATCCAAAACACTAAATCAGAACATCTTCAAAAAAATCCTAAATCCGACGGAGAAGCCCGCCAAAACCACAATTTAAGCAGTGCAGGTTAGGCGGACTTTTAATGTGTGACGGTCTCAATTTTTCAGCCCGGCCCACCTTTTTGGCGGTTTACGCGGGTCGGCCTAGCGAGTTTAGGCTCGTTTGTCATCTCTACTGACACCCCTCAGATATATTCACGTCCCAATCTACTAAAATACCTATTTAAAGTTCTTCCTAACTTAAACATCAGAGTCTTTTGCAAGTATCACTCCCATCTCCTCACAAAGAACTCAGATGGCAGCACTTTGGTCAAAACAAGTCGGTCGTAGTCTCCAAAAAAATTTTAACCTCACGTTCATGCCTAAATTACCGTCAAGTAATTCTTAAAACACTTATGATGAGGAAAAGAAAATAAAAAACCTTAGATTGTAATTTCACATTTAATTTAAACAACAATAAATGCAATATAAAAAAATTAAATGATAAGAAAAAACAATAAGAAACCATGATAATAAATTTATTCCAGAACAAGAAGGTGAAATTAAAAACTATAAAGGAAAAGGGGATTATGGTTTTCTTTTAGTTTTTTGTATTTTTCCTTTCCACACCTTTGGCTTTTTTTTTCTCCTCGACGGTGTATATTACTCGTCAAACCCTATTTAAAATTTGAAGTCTTTAAAGTTATAATATCTTCTTAAAAAAATTCAATTTTTAAAATAAAATAAAAATTTACATACAATTATTTTTATATAAATTAATATTTAAAAGTTCTTACATAGTCTTGGTGGGACAATTAGGACCCTGATTAAATAATCAATATAATATCCAAAAAAATATTTATTCATTGTTTTGGAAATAGATTTTTTAATATATATATCTATTAAATAAAAATAAATAGTTAAAAAA
This sequence comes from Arachis ipaensis, assembly GCF_059453495.1. Taxonomy (NCBI): domain Eukaryota; kingdom Viridiplantae; phylum Streptophyta; class Magnoliopsida; order Fabales; family Fabaceae; genus Arachis; species Arachis ipaensis. Next base: position 1,044,137 of record NC_142436.1, read on the forward strand.
TTATTTATTATTTTTTTGCTATAATATATTATTATTTTTGTTGAGTTAAAAAATTAACTAAATTAAATTGATGATGACAAACATTAATTTTAATTTTAGTGGGTTAATTACCAAATTAATTTTGATTATCTCTGTCTAAGTGATGCAGGCCATAATTAGTAAACATAGTAACAAAAATTAAAAAAAAAACTTACCATATATCCGACGGTAATAACTTCCATATATAGTGCAGACCTTGTATTTGGAAGTGTAATTCAGCTTTTAGTTCAAAATAATATGAGCAGTATATATTGATTCTCAATCATTTCTCAATTCAAAGTCTTTGAATTCCTTTATTTGTTTCTTATATCACAAGAATTTCTCTTTTTTTTTTCTTATGCTCATTACCATTATATTCTGATTCTCTTAGAGTGTTTATTTTGATTATCAAGCAATTGAGTATATTAGAGCTTAGAAGTTAATTAAAAATCGATCATTCATATATCATGTAACATTTTGGTTAAAAACTGAGACAGTTTTGGATGACCTTATTAATTTTGTGTATCTAAATATGTTATCCAATTTATCTATTGAAAATTATTTTAAGAATAGAACAATTTTTGCACCAACTCTAGATTGTGTCACTGATATCAACAATAAGATGACTGCAGGGTTACCTAGACAAAAAAAAATTTACTTAAGTTCTGACTTTGTGTGTGCTGAAGAGAAAAATATGAAATTTGAGTTAGATGCTTTCTCACCAAAGATTCTAAATGGAATAAATTGTTCAGTTCTACTACCATACAAATTGATCGTGAAGGTTAGCGCTCCTGTTATGTTGCTGCGGAATATAGACCAAACTAATGGTTTGTGCAATGAAACGAGAATGCAAGTTAGAAGAATGGAAAATCATGTGATAGAATGCAAGACTTTAACCAGAAAAAAAGTTGAAAGTATTATTCTTATCCCAATTTATCCGTTTGATTAAGAGATTTAGAAATTAGTGTTTCATCGTAAACTCTCAAAAACTTCTCTGTATACCACATTCATCGTACAGTTATCCTTTAAGTGTTCGTAATCTTGTAACAGCACTCGTAGATTATCTTTACTCTTTATTCTTGATAACGCAATATACAATTAACCATAGGTGAAAACTAGCCTTAAAAGGTATATTCCAACTTTTGATAGAGTGGTAATATTTCATTATTTGAAATTAGATTCAGTCGCAGATACACTTAACACTAGATTAAGAAAAAAACAAACAATGCATAACATATTACTTTTTTATTAATCAAATTATTATAATTCAAATTAATTTTAACAAAATAACTTAAAATTATAATTTTAATCTTATCACGTGTATAACAGAAGTTATTACACTTGTTTCATACTAATAACTAATTTTAATATACATCTAATATGATTAAAACTAAGTATTTATTAAAAATAATAAAATTTTATTGATGATCAAACTTGAATAGTTTTAAGACCACAATAATGTGATGGTGAGACCAAGCTCTCCTGGCAAAGGAATAAACATGCCCCAAAATGTTCGTAAGGCACACGAGAAACTAATTGGTTTTGACGTAAATTATACACAAAAAAATTGCCATCAGATTGATTTAGTGCCAAAAGATTATGATCTTGTGAGATATAGAGGGATGCTACCGAAACATATGGCGAGATTCCAACATCGAATGGGATTGCCAGCAATTTAGTCCAAGACGTTTCAACTCCATGCTCCTTCATTATCCAGAGAGTGCAAATAATTGGCATATGCGGAGTGGGATAACAAACAGAAAGACAGTTATTGTGGAGTTGCAAGGGAGGCATTTCGGAGAAGTCATAGCCCGATCTAGTAACAGGCAGACGCAATCGACCAAACAACTCCGTTCTCAAGTCGAAGGTAAGAAGGAACCACTCAAATTCATAAGATGTACTAATAGTAGGATCATACACAATCCAATTGAGGGTGCCGCTCACAAATATTCCATTACTTGTGCCATGAATATCATACGGAAACACCGGATGATCAACAGTTTTCCAAAAAGGATTTGCACCAAAAATGAAAACTATAGCCCCAGATCTCACCTTGGAATCAGTTATAAGAGATGAGCCACGACAACCCATAACAAACTTGTACTGGTCATGTAGAATATCATAGCCAAAGCCAAAAAAAACAAGCTTCCCGCACTTGTGGGAGCACTCGAATGGAACGGATGGGGATACCGACCGGGTACTGGGATTCAAAAGAGTAAGAGTGTCAAAGGGATAACCTTGGAGCAAGCAGAGCAATCCGTTACAAGATCCCCAGATGACTTTTCCATCAGCCGGATGTGAACCGAATGTAGTTGGCTGATGCTGGCGATCAAGAATAAGAGATTGTGAAGAGCAATGCATGACGTCACCCGCCCGTTTCGGTACCTTCCAACACAGCAATGGCGGCGGCTGAGTTAGCGTTGAGCGTTGAAGTTGGTGGTTGGCGAATTCAGGGCTGGAGATTAGGGAGTTCCATGAACGGCATACAATCTTCAGTTGCAGGAGAAGCCTCACTGGAAGCCTCAGCAAGATTTCTCTAATCAGATCTCTTGGAAGATTATCTTCGCATTCAAGGTGTTTCATTCTCGTAGTCATAAGACAATTAGGGTTTCCGTCTTTCAAGAAGCTGAGGTGAAGTATATATATATTTTCTCTCTCTAGGTTGTGGCCTCTGCAGAAAAGAATGAATCATAAATGTTAGAATATTCTAAAATATTTGAATATTAATTAAATTATACTCTAATTAATGATATATTCTGTATTTATTAGATTGATTATTTCATGATTTGTTTTGCGAAAATGGTACAGTAAAGCACAAGGTTGCGACTTGCGAGAACCAAACCTGTCATCGAATATACAATGAAATCATTAAAAATTCAATATACAATCTCAAATATTCAAATTTAATATTTTCTAAACTAATAAAATTCAAAGTTTTACCATTTCACATAGTAACTTGTTCATATTTTATCATTCAAAATTAACAATAAAAGATTTTTAATTAACTTCTAATCTCTAATAAGCTCAATTGCTTAACAATCTATATAAACACTGAACAGAATGGTGACGAGCACAAGAAAAAAAGAGGGAAATTCTTGTGATATAAGAAACAAATAAATGAAATCAAAGACTTAGAATTGAGAAATTATTGAGAATCAATACACACTGATCATATTATTTTGAAATAAAAATTGAATCACACTTCCAAATACAAGGTCTGCACTATATATATAGAAGCTATTGACCTGAAACAAAATAACTAAGTAATCAAGAGTCTAACTGCTCTTCTTTCACTCTTTTTTGAAGCAAATCTTATTCTATTACATTTGTATTCTCAATACTAATCAAGTATTCAACAAAAGCTGAGAATCCAAAGATTTCTCAGCATCCAAAGCCATACAAAGCCAGAGAATCCAAAAAAAAAAAAAAACTAAGCAAAGAATCCAAACTCAGCATCCAAACTAAATTCAGAATCGCATCAGCAACAATCCCAACTCAAAACACAAATTTTTTTCATAAAATGAGCAACTCAGAATAACAATTATTTCATAAAATTTAACAAAAACACCATCAACCATCATCCATCAAAATTTAACAAAATAAGCAAAAATGAACAAAAAGGGAAAAATCAGCAACTCAGAATCAGTAAAATTAACAAAATAAGAAATCATAAATTGAAGCAGCTTTGCTTACGGCCGCGAGGGAGGAAGAGAAGTGACGGCCAGGGAGGAACGAAAGCGAGCTCGAACAGAGAGAGGGGAGATCGAATACACCCTCTCTCTCTCTCTCTCTCTCTCTCTCTCTCTCTCTCTCTGGCGTCAAAGATGCGAGTTCAGGGAGGCCGACGACGATGATGACAGAGGCAGCGACGCCAACAGCAGCTCCGAGCAGACCTGGCGACGCGAGGAGAAGGGACCCAGGAGAAGAGAATCGGTGACGGAGGGGCTGGACGCTGGCTAAGGAGAAGAGTTCGTCGGTGAAATCGGTGAAGTCGGTGAAGGCGGCGCTGGGCTGACTGAGGATAAGAGTTCGTTGGTGACGGCGGCGATGGGCTGGCTGCTGGAGCTCGGAGAGAGAGAGTGGCTGCTAGGGTTCCCGTTTGCGAGAAAGCGTGAGAAAGGGGGTTATGTGTTTTTTACTTTTTTTTTAATCCTTTTCAAATTGAAAACCGGAAATCTTTAAAAAAATAAAATTTCAAAAAAAGAAAATATCATATGTATTGCACATATTATAAACAAGAGAAAGTATAGATAGCCAATGGAGTATTTATATAATGTGTATAATAAGGGTATAGGGATGTTCAATTCAGCAGGATATTATATACATTGCACATATTATAAATAAGAGAAAATATAAAGAGCCAATGGAGTATTTATACAATGTGTACAATGAGGGTATAGGGATGTTCGATTCAGTAGGATATCAGATGTTTATTATCCTTGGTATCCGGATGGTTATTCTGGATAGTATTAGTGTATTATGTTTGAGAAATTAGTAGTACTTTATCTTGGATGTTCAATTTTTTTAACTCATATTGGGCCAAATAAATAGCCCATTGTATAAATACTACATTGGCTCCCTAGCGGAAAAGACAATGAGAAATCTTGACAACATGTACAATAGACTTTGAATTTGGCCTAAATACATATAAAAAATAAAAAAATTTCACAAATTACCTAAATAAAAAAACTCACTCAATTATTCCAAAAAAATGATCATCTCAAACTCTAATTTATCAAAGCATTTCACTCTAATATCCTCTTTTCTCCGAACCGACTGTCACTCCATCTTCATCAATAATCATCTTACTCTACTGTTGCTACTTGGCTTGCCACACGTCATCACTGTCGTCGCTTACCCATAGTAAAAATAACCATCCACGCAAGAATAAAAATAATCATTCGTATACTTAATAAATTGAACATCCAACATATTTTAATTATATATAACTAATAATAAAAAATAATAAATTATGATGGTCTTCCAATATTTTTTTTGTATCATATCTTTATCTTTATCTTTATAAAAATATAAATAAGGAATTCTTTTATAACATGGCACTTATATATTAAGTTTGGAGATTATTTGCTTAGATGTCATCATTATGAACTTTTAAAATTTTATTTATAAATTAATAAGAAAATAACCATAAAAATGAAAAGATAGAAAATAGCGGCAAAATCAAAAGGAGATAATTAAGAAGACAACAACAAAATTTGAAAAAGATGGAGAATTTAATGAGAAAATAAGATGGATAGAAAGTAGTATTCGACCTTCAAAGAACATGTCATTGATAACCTAGATTAAATGGGTAAAAATTAAAAGAACTAACACTAAGAATTACCTTATGTTAGATCCTTTAAATTTTTTCATGCAACAAACAAAGCAAATCGTTCACCTCACTTGATCACACACACAAAACGTGCAAAAAGCAATTAGAAATTGGTATCATCAAAAGTTAATTAGTACGAGTAACAAAGATTATTTAAATAGGCCCCTGTTACGGTGGGTAACCGGAGATTAGTGGGCCGGATGGCGTTGGTTGGCCCAAACGTGTGAGGGAGGTGGCTTTCGAGTGGACCTGTTACTCGGTGTTCCTCCGTCCGACTTGTACGTGTGAAAGAATGGGGGGTGGTACCTGCAAAGACACTCCGATGCCTAAGTTAGCAAGAGTGTGAGCAGGTTAGAGAGTATTGGAACTTAGAGATACCTGAAGGGTGTCAGTGTATTTATAGTGGTGATCCAATAACCACCGCTGAAGTAGTGCCACCTTTTTAGGTGGATAACCGTCCCCATATCTTAGGGAGGTTAAGATATGGCTCTATGAAGTGGTTAGAGAGTTTCTAGGGGCAGTTACTCATTCGAATGAGTGTTATCTGCCAGCTAACCCTCGTGTCCGACTTCTTTGGAACAGGTCGTGTTCAGTACCGACTTCTGGGATGAAGGCTGATACTGGATGGAGGGCCAACCCTCTGGGTTGGGCGTCTTTGCTTGGATCCTGGGCCCTATTTATTGGGCCAGGGTATGAACAGTGCCCCTACTCGAGCCCAATTCCTTTTTTAAGAGTTGGGTTCGAGTATTCAACTCGGGGTCTTGGCCGATTTGCGAGAGGACCGACGTGATGATTAAGAACCGACGTGATTTTTCTTTGACCTTTCGGTTCTGACGGTTACGTCTAATCAAGCGTCGTGTCCGTTGGGTATGCGTAGGGATTTAATGGCCTTGGTAACGGTGCACCTTTATTAAGAGTTGCCCCAGTTTTACCATTATGCCCCTAACGTCTTTATAAATACTTTCCCTCTCTTTCGTTGTTTCGTTTCTGCAATCTTTCAAATTTTCCTTGCATTTGTTCGTGCTGTATTCTTGCGTTTCGAAGGCTCTTACTTCCTCCCGTCTTGATTTCAGACTTAAAGGTTAGTTTTTTCCCCTTCTGTAACATGCTTTCTATTTGCGTGCCTTTATCTTGTAGGTAGATTTGGTTTGTAGGCTTTAGTTCCGTGCCCCTTCCCTTAGAGACCGTGTATTGATTTTCCTTTTCTTTTGTAGGTTTCTTGTCACCCCCTTTTTAAGAAAAGAAAATGGCTTCCGTAGATGCTCTCTCCCAGTGGGTAGACGTTACGGTCCTAGGGGAGGAGCCCTCAGTTGACACTGAATTTATCACCCACCTTCGTACTCACTATAGAATTTGTACTTCTGAAGAAGATGAGCCAAAGTACGAGTTGGTAGTCCCGGGTCCAGAAGACCGGGTTTGTTTCTCGTCGGCCCCTCATTTCTTTTTTATGTATGAGAGTATGGTCACTCGTTTGGGCGTTTTTCTCCCTTTTTCAGAGTTTGAAATGTCTGTATTGCGTCATTGCCGGGTTGCTCCCACCCAGCTTCACCCCAACTCTTGGGGTTTTCTGAAAATTTATCAATCTATCAGCCAGGCCCTAGAGTTTCCGACTTCTCTGAGGATTTTCTTTTACCTTTTCCATATGACCAAGCCCTTCAGTGGGCTAAATAATAAGCAACAGTGGGTGTCCTTCCGAGCCATACAAGGTCGGAGGCTTTTTACCCTTTTTGACGAGTCCTTTCACGACTTCAAGAACTAATTTTTCAAAGTGCAAGCTGTAGAGGGTCACCACCCCTTTTTCCTGGATGATCATTCTTCTCCCCGATTTCCTTTATATTGGCTGGAGGCCTCCCCCTGCGAGAAATATGGTCTAGATGACCTAAATGAGGTAGAAGCAGCCATTGTGGGGTTCCTCCGAGAAGTGTGGGGGAGGGCCCCATACTTGGATACTAAAAAATTTCTCCAGGGGTCGCCGGCCTTTGTCCAGTCACAATTAGGTAGATTTTTGCGTTTCTCGCTTATTTCCGACTTGCAATTTCTTTTACCGACTTGTATGATTTTTAGCTACCAATTTGTTTTTGCAGAGATGGCAAAGAAAAACGCTCAAGAGTCTTACCAGAGGGTTCAGGAAGCCAAGGCAAAGTCTCGAGCCAGATCTGGTGGTGTTAGGACGGTTGTCTCTCCTCCTCCTCCTCGGAACGTTGGGACTCCCTCTCAACCTATTGTAATTTCTTCCTCTGCTCCCTCTCTGCCACCCCCTCCCGTCCGACCTACTCCCGAACCAGAGCCAAAGAAGCGCAAGACCTTAGAGTCTGGCGCTTCTGGTGAGGCAGACGCTCTTGCGTTCGTCCGAAAGAACATTTATCCTCATGCTCGTATGAGTATTGATGATGTTTCTGTTCGGCACTACCTCACCACTGTGGTTGAGGAGAGTCTTAAGACGGCGGGGGTTTGTGGCAAACTCTTAGATATATTTGAGAAGACTCCTATCAGCTCTTTAGGGACGACCTCGAGGGTCGAGGAGTTAGAAGGTAGGCTTCGCATATATCAGGATCATGAGAGGGAGTTGGAGGGGGAAGTTACCAAGCTGAAGGAGGAGAGAGACAGCCTCCGGGAGAAGGGGAAGAAGTTGCAAGCCCAATGTAACATGGAGATGGATTTGAGGAAAGCAGCGCAAGCCAGCTACAACAGTTTATTTGCTGATCTTGTGTCTGTAAAGAACGACTTGCTGAATGCTCGGAAGGCCTACACCGAGTTGGAGGACTCTATTGCGGATGGTGCTGATGAGGCTTGGAGGATTTTCAAGGAACAGGTCGGAGTTATTGCTCCTGACTTGGACCTTTCTCCTTTGGACCCTGATAAGATTGTTATTGATGGTGCCATCGTGGATCCTCCTGTCCCCGTGGTGGAGTCTGAGTCTGATTTGAAGACTCGGGGGCAGAGGATCGTAGAGTCCCCTCCTCGCTCTAAGGACGCTCCGAGTTCCTCTACCATTCTTCCGACTTCCTCTTCGACTTCTGCTCCTGGCGTTCCCCCTGACTCTGCTGGTGGTGATCCTCTTAAAAAGTGATTTTGGCTATTGGGGCCCGGCCTGTGGGCCCCTCTTTTTAAACTCTTTATATTTATTTGTTGGTGTTTTGAACAATTTTTGGCCTTTTAAGGCCGTAAACAAAACAACTTATGATGCCCTTTCTTAACAAGGGTTTAATTTAGCGTTAAATAAATGCCCTTTTTTGGATAAGGGTTTTGAGTTACCTTATGCGCGCATGCCTTTTCTGTTCGTGGTTCTTTTGACTCTTTGATCTTTTCTAGAAAAAACCTTTTCTTTGGGGCTTGCCTGCTTTTCTGAATTTCCTTGATTCTCAAGGCAGCCTTACTATTTTTTCTTAGTTTTTTCTTATCTCTTTTTGTTATTTTTAGTACTCAATTTTGTTTTATTGAGTTTTTCGTGACTTAGGCTACTTTTGCGATTCATTTTAACTTTACTCGGCTTCGTTTTCCGACTTATGAGTCAGATTGCTTCTGAGTTTTATCATGATCGACTTCTATAGCCTCTTTACGCCGACTTGTACCTCGTCGTTTTATCCTGACGACCATCTTGGTCGGTTCATGGGATTTTCACGTTTTGTCGAGCTTAAATCGGCGCGTTTCGTAGAAAGAGAATAAAAAAGGGAATTTAAAAGAGATATTTAAGATGAAAGAGATCTTTATTAATTGAGGAGGTACCTTATTGCTACTAAGGGCTTTTGATAATTTATTTCCCTTAGTCCCTACTATGATGCCTCGTTAAAAACCCTTCTCCAGAAAAAACCCTTTGATTCTGGGAAAAAATCATGAAGCTGGGAAAAGAGTACACCAGGGAGTAGAGTTCGCTTTTAACTGTAGTACCTTTTCATATTACAGGCATGCCATGACCTTGGTAACTCGGTGCCGCCTAAGTCGGTCACCTTATAATAGCCCTTTCCTAAGACCTCCTTGACCTTGTATGGTCCTTTCCCATTAGCAGCGAGCTTTCCCTCCCCCGATTTGTTGACTCCAATGTCGTTTCTGATTAAGACTAAGTCGTCAGGGGTGAAACTCCTTCGAATGACTTTTTTGTTGTACCTTGTAGTCATCCTTTGTTTCAACGCTGCTTCTCTTATCTGAGCTTCTTCTCGGACTTCAGGGAGCAAGTCGAGCTCTTCTTTGTGCCCCTGTATATTCCTGATCTTGTCGTGGAAAATCATTCTTGGGCTTTGCTCATTGACCTCTATTGGGATCATGGCTTCTACGCCATAGACTAGTCGGAAGGGTGTTTCTCTAGTGGCGGATTGGGGGGTTGTTCTGTAAGCCCATAGTACTTGTTGGAGCTCTTCAGCCCAAGCTCCTTTCGCATCTTGTAACCTTTTCTTCAGCCCTGCTAGTAAGACTTTGTTGGCTGCTTCGGCTTGCCCATTGGCTTGTGGGTGTTCCACTGAGGTGAACTGGTGTTTGATGTTCATACTGGCTACTAGGCTTCTAAAGGTGGAGTCGGTGAACTGGGTTCCGTTATCTGTGGTAATGGAATAAGGTATCCCATACCTTGTGATTATGTTTTTGTAGAGGAACCTCCGACTTCTTTGTGCAGTGATGGTGGCCAGTGGTTCTGCTTCTATCCACTTTGTGAAATAATCTATTCCCACTATTAGGTATTTAACTTGTCCTGGCGCCTGGGGAAAAGGACCTAACAAATCCATTCCCCATTTTGCAAAGGGCCATGGAGAAGTGATACTAATGAGCTCTTCTGGGGGAGCCACGTGGAAATTTGCATGCATCTGACATGGCTGGCACTTTTTCACAAATTCTGTGGCATCTTTCTGTAAGGTTGGCCAGTAGAATCCAGCTCGGATCACTTTCCTGGCCAATGACCTGGCTCCGAGATGGTTCCCGCAGATTCCACTATGTACCTCCTCCAACACCTCGGTGGCTCTCGAGGTCGGTACACACTTTAACAATGGTGTTGATATCCCCCTTCTATAGAGGACATTTTTCACCAAGGTATAGTGTTGTGCTTCCCTTCGGATTTTCTGGGCTTCTTTTTTCTCCTTAGGGAGGATGTCAAATTTTACGTATTCGACTAAGGGGTTCATCCATCCGAGGTTTAATCCGACCACTTCAAAGACTTCTAGTGTGTCTTCCGTTTTTACCACTGAAGGTTCCTGGAGAGTCTCTTGAATCATGCTTCTGTTATTTCCTCCCGGCTTGGTACTTGCTAGCTTGGATAGGGCGTCTGCTCTGCTATTTAGATACCGAGTTATGTGTTTCACCTCGGTTTCTGCAAAGCGCCCCAGGAGCTCCGAAGCTTTTTCCAAGTACCTTTTCATATTTGGGTCCTTTGCCTGATATTCCCCACTTATTTGGGAGGTCACCACTTGGGAGTCGCTGTATACCATCACCTTCATAGCACCGACCTCTTCTGCCAGCTTCAATCCTGCGATCAAGGCTTCGTATTCTGCCTGATTATTTGAAGCTGGGAATTCAAACTTGAGGGAAACCTCTATCTGGGTTCCCCTTTCATCTACCAGTATTATGCCTGCGCCGCTTCCTGTTTTATTGGAGGATCCATCTACGTAGAGTTCCCAGGTAGTCGGTTTGTCCTCTTGGTCCCCCGCATATTCTCAATGAAGTCGGCGAGGCACTGGGCTTTAATCGCCGTCCGAGTTTCGTACTTCAAGTCGAACTCGGAGAGCTCTATTGCCCATTGGACCATTCTTCCTGCAATATCCGTCTTTTGGAGGATTTGCTTCATGGGTTGGTTCGTGCGGACTCTTATTGTGTGAGCCTGAAAGTAAGGCCGTAGCCTTCGAGAGGCTGTTACTAAGGAGTAGGCAAACTTTTCTAATTTGTGATACCTTAGCTCAGGGCCCTGTAGAACTTTACTGATGAAATAGATTGGGTGTTGACTGACCTCGTCTTCTCTTATCAAGGCTGCTGAGACAGCCTTGTCTGCCACGGATAGGTATAGGACGAGGTCTTTTCCGGCTATAGGTCGAGTCAAGATAGGAGGTTGGCTCAAAAACCTTTTGAACTCCTGGAACGCCTCCTCGCATTCGGGAGTCCACTCAAACTGGTGCCCCTTTTTCAGTAGGGAGAACAGTGGAAGGGATCTTAATGCTGATCCTGCCAAAAATCTGGAGAGAGCTGCTAGTCGGCCGTTCAGCTGTTGGACCTCTCTCAAACAAGTCGGGCTTTTCATCTCTAGGATAGCTCTACACTTGTCGGGATTGGCTTCGATCCCTCTTTGTGTTAGCATGAATCCTAGAAATTTTCCTGCCTCCACTGCGAAGGCGCACTTTGCAGGATTTAGTCTCATCCCGTGCAACCTTATGGTGTCAAAGACTTATGAGAGGTCGGACAAGAGGTCAGCTTCCTTCTTGGTCTTTACCAACATATCGTCGACGTATGCTTCCATTAAGTTCCCTAAGTGAGGGGAAAACACCTTATTCATCAGCCTCTGATATGTGGCCCCTGCATTTTTCAATCCAAATGGCATGACCACGTAGCAAAAGTTAGCTCTGGGCGTGATGAATGATGTTTTTTCCTGGTCTGGTTCATACATCGGGATTTGGTTATATCCTGAGTAGGCGTCCATGAACGACAAGTATTGATACCCCGAGCTAGAGTCTACTAGGGCATCAATGCTTGGTAGTGGATAAGGGTCCTTGGGACATGCCTTATTTAAGTCGGTATAGTCGACGCACATTCTCCATTTACCATTTTGTTTTTTGACTAGCACTACGTTGGCTAGCCATGTTGGATACTTGACTTCTCTGATGAAACCGGCTTCTAGGAGCGCTTGTACTTGTTCCTCTACTATTAGAGCTCGCTCTGGGCCGAGCTTGCGTCTTCGTTGTTGTACAGGCCGAGATCCCGAGTAGACCGAAAGCTTGTGGGACATGAGCTCGGGGTCTATCCCAGGCATGTCGGAGGCCTTCCAGGCGAAGAGATCGGAATTATCTCTTAGAAGCTTGGTCAACCCTTGTCTTAGGGTTTCCCTTAGGTTGGCTCCTATGTGAGTATTTTTTCCTTCCTCTTCGCCGACCTGAATCTCCTCGGTTTTTCCCCCGGGCTGGGGTCGCAGCTCTTCTTTAATCCTTGCTCCACCGAGCTCTATTGTGTGAACTTCTTTGCCTTTTCCTCTCAGGTTTAGGCTTTCATTGTAGCATTTTCTTGCTAGCTTCTGATCTCCCCTCACCGTTGCTATCCCTGTTGAGGTCGGGAATTCCATGCAAAGGTGGGGTGTCGATACCACCGCTCCGAGTCGATTAAGGGTAGCTCTGCCGATTAAAGCATTATAGGCCGACCCCACGTCGATGACTATAAAGTCTATACTCAGAGTCTTTGTCTTCTCCCCCTTTCCAAAGGTGGTGTGGAGGGGCAAAAATCCTAGTGGCTTTATTGGCGTGTCGCCTAACCCGTACAAGGTGTCGGGGTAGGCTCTTAACTCTTTCTCGTCTAATCCTAGTTTGTCGAAAGCGGGCTTGAAGAGGATGTCCGCCGAGCTTCCTTGGTCTACTAGTGTTCTGTGTAGATGGGCATTTGCCAGGATCATGGTGATTACTACTGGGTCGTCGTGCCCAGGGATTATTCCTCGCCCATCTTCCTTTGTGAATGAAATGGTTGGGAGATCGGAGGACCCCTCTTCAACCTGGTAAACTCTCTTGAGATGTCTTTTACGAGAGGATTTCGTGAGTCCCCCTCCCGCAAACCCTCCTGAGATCATATGGATATGTCTCTCCGGAGTTTGTGGTGGTGGGTCTCTTTTGTCCATATCATCTCGCTTTCTTTTTCCATAACCGTCCGACCTTTCTATGAGATATCTGTCAAGCCGACCTTCTCTGGCCAGCTTTTCTATCACATTTTTAAGGTCGTAACAGTCGTTTGTGGAGTGCCCATATATCTTATGGTACTCACAGTAATCACCGCGGCTCCCCCCTTTTTTATTTTTAATGGGTCTGGGGGGAGGCAGCCTTTCGGTATTGCAAATTTCTCTGTATACATCCACTACAGGAATTTTCAGTGGAGTATAAGAGTGGTATTTTCTTGGCCTATCGAGGCCGAGTTCTTCCTTCTTCTTAGATTCCCTCTCCCTCTCTTTCGTTGAGGGAGGGTGACCGAGTCGCAAACTCGGGTCTCTTAGCATAGCGTTCTCTTCCATATTGATGTACTTTTCCGCTCTTTCCTGTACATCACTTAAAGAGGCGGGGTGTCTTTTTGATATGGACTGTGAGAAGGGACCTTCTCTAAGGCCATTGACTAGCCCCATGATGACTGCTTCGGTGGGCAGGTCTTGAATCTCCAAACATGCTTTATTAAACCTTTCCATATAGGCCCGTAAGGACTCCCCGACCTCCTGTTTTATTCCCAGGAGACTTGGTGCATGTTTTACTTTGTCTTTCTGGATGGAGAACCTCATCAAGAACTTTCTGGAGAGGTCTTCAAAGCTGGTAATTGACCTCGGAGGGAGGCCGTCGAACCACTTCATCGCTGTTTTCGACAAGGTTGTCGGAAAAGCTTTGCATCGCGTAGCGTCAGAAGCGTCAGCCAGATACATCCGACTTTTAAAGTTGCTTAAATGATGCTTTGGATCGGTGGTTCCGTCGTAGAGGTCCATATCGGGGCTTCTAAAGTTTCTCGGAACTTTTGCCCTCATTATGTCTTCGCTGAAAGGATCTTTCTCCCCTAAGGGAGAATCTTCTCTACCGTCGTGGGAGTTCTGGCCTTTGAGGGAGGATTCTAACTTTAAGAGTTTTTTTTCTAACTCTTTTCGTCGCTCCATCTCCTCTTTTAGGTTCTTTTCGGTTTCCTTTTGTCATTCCCGTTCCTGTTCTAGCTGCTCGAGGCGACTGTGGATTAATCCCATAAGCTCAATTGCGTGGGATGGTCCTTCTTTTTCTGATTCGCGCCCCTCCGAGGAATTCACCTTCGGGTTTTTGATTCCGGAGGTGCCTTCCCTGTGTTGATCATTGGCTTCCTGGTGAAGGGTCTGGTCTGCCTCATTGTTTCCAATGTTCAGATTCTCTTGTTCAGAATCAGTCTCCACGTGACCCTCTTCAGGGGATCTATCCGCCATCACTGGTTGATCTCTCGGGTCCCCGGCAACGGCGCCAATGTTACGGTGGGTAACCGGAGATTAGTGGGCTGGATGGCGTTGGTTGGCCCAAACGTGTGAGGGAGGTGGCTTTCGAGTGGACCTGTTACTCGGTGTTCCTCCGTCCGACTTGTACGTGTGAAAGAATGGGGGGTGGTACCTGCAAAGACACTCCGATGCCTAAGTTAGCAAGAGTGTGAGCAGGTTAGAGAGTATTGGAACTTAGAGATACCTGAAGGGTGTCAGTGTATTTATAGTGGTGATCCAATAACCACCGCTGAAGTAGTGCCACCTTTTTAGGTGGATAACCGTCCCCATATCTTAGGGAGGTTAAGATATGGCTCTATGAAGTGGTTAGAGAGTTTCTAGGGGCAGTTACTCATTCGAATGAGTGTTATCTGCCAGCTAACCCTTGTGTCCGACTTCTTTGGAACAGGTCGTGTTCAGTACCGACTTCTGGGATGAAGGCTGATACTGGATGGAGGGCCAACCCTCTGGGTTGGGCGTCTTTGCTTGGATCCTGGGCCCTATTTATTGGGCCAGAGTATGAACAGCCCCTAAGAGCTTAAAAGATAAGATAAGAAAACTTAATTTAAATCTCTTAAAATATAAAATAAGATAAATAAATTTAAATCAGATTTAATCTTATTAGATTAGATCAGACTGATTTAAATTTAAAATTTCAAAAAATACTAGAAACGATTGAGAATCAAATCAAATCTTTTAACACTCTAACAATAAAACAAACAAAAATATAAATCTAATAATTTAAAATTAAGTGCTAATTTTATGGCTTCCACTGAACTTGAAATATACTAATGGACTTCTTGCTATTTTAATTTAATCCAATAGACCTTATGAGTGTCGTCATTTTTAGCACACTTGTTTTTTAGACAAATTCTTAGTCTCCTTAATGTCCAAGACTGGCATAGCATAATTCTTCTATTATTCAGATCCTTAAAAATGATAAGATTATCATTCTGTCTCTTAATTCTAGAATACAAAATATGTACTTATAAACACATATTATGTAACACTCTACCACACATAGTATTACACCTAGGATGTAACACAGAGGTGGTGAAGCGCTACGACCTCTAAAATAAAATATGTATATATAATAGCAAAAATAATATAATAAACTAGGAGCCTTAAAAAAATGGGTAAAACAAAATCACGAAATAAAAAGCGCAACGCTCTGGAAATGGAATAACTTGCGTGTGAAGAAAACTATATCTATCAAACATAAAATAACAAAAGTAGGAATAGAGAACCAAAGATACAAAATAACAAGCTCCTAATTCAGCCTGCGAAGTCAAGGCTGGCCGGAGAATACACACACACACATACATATCCAAAACTCAAATGTACATAAACAAAATTCTGTCTCTCTATAAACCTCTAAGAGGATAAAAAAAAGAACAAGTTATGTGGAGAGTAAGCTAAGTACATATATATACATACATCACTGTATGACAAAATAGCCCAATAACCACTTCGCTTCAGGAGCCCAGACGCCTCTCAACCTGCATCTGAAAAATAACAACATAGTGTGGAATGAGAATTGGAGGTTCTCAGTATGGTAAAGGTGCCACACACATAATATATAAGGCCCTGGGAATGCCAGAGGCAATCATAGAACTCCGACACTCAGATTATAGAGCTTAAAGTATTAAACAGAAGCCATAAAAAGGTGGTTTTCTAAGAGTATCTAAACCTAACTTAACTTAATCTTAAAATCTAAGTCCCATGCTGTCATTCCTCCATACCTCCTACCCATCATGCATTTCACAGACAAATAAACAGATAAAGACAAGCACAAGAAGGTTACAAATACTGCAGGTAACAAATATACATTTAACATGGCAAGTACATTTAGGCACACCCAATTAAAGCACAAGCAAGTAATTCAAGTAATATGCATATGATGCATACCTGTCCTATGGCTGATGAGGCTCATCTGTCGGTTATCCAGCCAACCCGACAAGGCGACAAGTCTGAAAACCTTAGACTGTCCCCCGACGTGCATCCCCAAGAGTCTATGCATAGTTTTTTCTCAAATAATCAATATTGCTCAATGGGGGTTATATTCCCGGGAATTTATAGTGCCCGGTCACACTTACGTCGTAGGATCAACAGAGTATCGAGCTTTCAACCTGGTACACGTGGTGGCAAGCCACGACACTTTACCCATAGAATTTTGTATTTCAGATCATTAAATCATTCAAGCCAAATTTCATACATATTCTTTCATCAGAATATCCAGTCAAGTAACATATATGACTTATCCATAACATCTCATAATCAATTCATCACTTTTCAACTTTACTTCACCTTCAAGTTATCTTTATTTCCTAACTTCATCTGATTATCAGGTTTAACACTATTATTTATGACCAATCGAATGAAAATAGAGGTTTAGTAGTTTGAAATAGGTTTTAAAAACCTTAAAAATCATGTTTGCTGGAACAGGTGCCACCCGTACGCGTGGGATTGTAAAAATGCATCTCGCACGCACGTCCCTCGTCATGCGTACGCGTAGGTGAAATCTTCATGTCACGCGTGCGCATGGGTCACGCGTACGCGTGGACATGCTTGTTTACCCCTTACGCGCGCGCATGGACTCGTCGCGTACGCATCACAAAAAAAATCCACCCCACGCGTACGCGTGGGACACGTGGGCGTACGTTCTTTTTAAGAATAAATAAGGCAGATGCAGAAGCTAGGTTGTAGTAGCAAGAAAACAAAACTGCTAAAACAGTACAGTTTGCAAGCATAATTTTCAAATTTCCATAACTTCTTCGATTTACAATATTTTTCACCCGTTCTTTGAGTGGCATAAACATCATGAACCCAATTTTCATTTTAAATAAGTTGGAAACAAATTAAGGGTCTGAAAACTTAGTTATGCCTCGTCAAAGTTCAGCCAAAAACTAACCTTTACAAAAATACCCAAATCCTCAATTTTCAATCAAAACTCCATTCCTTTACCATTAAACCTACATTCCTCAATGTGACATTCCCCCTTCCTCATCATTCAACAATCAGCACAATACCTATTTTCAATTAACACTAATACACTTTCAATATTCAAATCTATCAATCAATGTCAACCAAAAACCATAATTGATCAATCTATCATCATAAACATACCACAAGTCCATACTTCTCCAAATCATCAATTATCCAACAAACACCAACTAAACATATTCATTAATAAATTTCTAAACAATGAATGTTCACCTGCAATTCAACTTATCTTAAAGTCATCTAGCCTAAGTTTTCACAGAACATTATATATTAAATGGAAGAAACCTAAACCATACCATGGCTGATTTTCACGTAATGACCAAAGCGATTTATTCAAAATCAAGGCAGCCCCTCCAAATTCAACAAATTCTAAGCTCAGCTTCCTCCAAGTTCCAATATTCACAATTTCAAGCTCCAATTATTTATTTTCAACCTAATACACATTTATAACACATATATATCCAATTTAATACTCAAAGCTCAAATTCAATTAAATTAAAATAGAATTATCGTATCCTCACCTTACCCAAGCTTCACATAAGCAAGAGTGAACATTTTTCTCAAGCTAATTGGATCCTAAAACATCAGAAATCAAAGAAATTCAACTTCCTACTCAATAGTTCAAGAATTGGGGGAAGAGGAGGCTAAGGGTGAAATAACAAGTTACCTATGAAATTATTCCAGTAAAAACGTAGAGCTCGACACGGTGAACGCGTGACCGCGAATGGTGCGGCGATCGGAGCTCGGACGGAAAAGTTACGGCGAATTGAAATTTGTTGCAAGGGTTTCGGCATTTCTCTTCTTCCTGTACGCAGCCTTCAGCGTTTTGCTGAAAATGAAGAAGAAGAGGACGTTGATTCATTTTAAAAGGCTGGCCTGATTTAACCGGTTCGGCCCTGTTTGGTCCAATATTGGACCTTTTTCTTCGAAATTAGTGTCAAAATTCTTATTTCGATGAACTCTATCCTAATTTGATATAATATTCATGTTTCTAATCTTCTTTATTAAAAACTAATTTATTGACTAATTATCTACTAACTTATCGGGGTTTACATATCATAAATTGTAAATTTTGCTGAGATGACGCTCATATATCGAATTTCAAAAATTTGTGCTGACATGTCGCTCATATTTAATCTATAAATAACTTATTAAATATTACAATAAAAATAACAAGTATTTGGTTAAGTACGATTTTGGTCCTTAATGTAGAGGCCGAAAATTTATTTCGTCCCTGACCTTTTTTTCGCTACAAAATGGTCCTGAAGGTTCTAATTTGTTTTAAAATCGTCCTTTTTTTTTACCAAATTTTTAATTTTTATTCCAAAAATACCCCTCACTAAGAAAACCAAAACTAAACGCAAAAACGTTGAATAAGGAAGAAAGGGGAAAGGGAATCACGCACGCTTGTGGGGGGGGGGAGTTGGTTCAGAAGAGGGGGAGGGGGAAGGGGAAGGGGAAGGGCCACCGCCGCTAATCCTCGCCACCGCCGTTGCTCCTATCCCATTCGCGCTTACCCTAGAGCAACCATGACCCTCTCCCCCCTTCTCTCCTTCCCTGTTGCGGACCTCCTCAAACCAGAGCTCACCGCTGGCGAGCCTCCCCTGCTTCACCACCGCGCAGCAACGTGGAGCCCTTCTTCCCTATTGTCCATTCGCGCCATCTCGCCCCTGCCTCCCTCAATCCCTGTCGCAGAAGGAACCAGAGCCACCACTGCCCGTTCCCCTCCCTCCAGCCCCTTCTCGTCATGCCCAGACCGCTGGCGCTCCACGACTACCTCCTCTGTCCCCTCTTTCCTATATTCTATTTTCTTAATCCTGGTTACCATTTTGCTTTTAATTTCTGTTTTTGATTAGTGTTAGTTCCTTGATTTGATTCTGGATTAGTTTAGCTGGATTTTGATTTTCTGTTAGTTGATTTTAGGTGGGTATGATAAAATTAGCTTAGGTTGAATTGCTGAAAGTTGATGCTGAATTGTTGTTGTTGTTGTTGAATTAGCTTAGGTTTGATAGAATTAGCTTTGGCTATTGAATTCTGTTAATGGTTAACTGTATATATGATCCATTGTTGTTGTTGTTCTTCTTCGTCTAGTTGTTGTGGTTTCATTATTGTTGTTTCTGCTGTTCTTCTGCTTCTGGTTCAACTTCAGGTTCTGCTTTTGGCCTTTTGTTTCTGGTTGATTTTGGGGAAGAAGGAGAAGGGTATTTTCGTCCGAAGGACGATTTTAAAACAAACTAAAACCTTCGGGATCATTTTGTAGCGAAAAAAAGGTCGGGACTAAATAAATTTTTGGCATCTACGTTAGAGACTAAAATCGTACTTAACTCCAAGTATTTCAATATTTTAAAATTGTCCCTTTATAAAATTATACAGACTTAGCAATGAAACCCTCATTTCAGCCACCAGGTTGCCGCTAGAAGATTCCGCCCAGCAAAAAAAAACCCTATGGACAACATCATAGAATACTTTTGGTGACGATTCTTCCTCTCTCGTTCTTGTTTGGATGATTTGTCGATGATGACGAGAACGACCGATAATTTCTCAATAATCTTCTTCGGTTCGTCCTCTGTTATTTTCTTTCATTCTTTCTACTACTTTTTCCAAAATTACAATTTTTTATTTTCTTTTTTATTAAATTTTGATTACAATAGCTCTGTAACTTAGGACTATGATTAATTTTGAATTATGATACAAGATTTTTTATTTCAAACACTTACTCAAGTGAATTAGGAATAAATTACCATTTGTATCTTTACAAATGTTGACAAATGTATCCATATAAGAATAAAATGATAATTGTACCCACAGAAGATAGCTTCTGTGTGCCAAGAATATCCTAATAGACTAATTGTATAACCAATGTCCAGATACTCTTGGCACACGAAAACCATTTTCCGTAGTTATAATTGTCGTTTTATTCTTATATAAATATATTTGTTAGTATCTATATCTTTTATGGATACAAATAGTAATTTATTCCGTGAATTAGTGTTATTGCTAGGAACGGTCATTTTGAATAGCTAACCGTGTGGGCAATTTTGGTATTTGTCGGCCAAAAATGGATTTCTGAGACCTGGGCCTTAGTATGAATAAACCAAAAACACGAGATGAAAAATGGATAGGTGTTACTGGTCCAAAAAAAAAAATGGATAGGTGTTTAAAAAAACACGAGAAAATGAATGAATCTAATTTTTGGAAATGATTTGTAAATTAAGATGGAGAGGATAATATAGAGAGAAAAAAACGGGGAGATTTTATTTATATTAGAAAGAAATTAGAAATATATTTTACTCTTTTCAGTATTAAATTATATTTGTAATTCAAATTATATAGCTTGTAAGCTGACGTATATTTTTGTCTTTGAAAATTAAAAGAAAAAAGTATAATTAATTAATTATTCTCATGAATGTTTTTAAGTTATTGTTTTTTATTTTTCTTATAATTTAATATTTTTATAAAAGCGAAATGTCCATCGAAAAATAAAATATATTACCCATGGAATAATAAAGTGAAAACTCTTAATACCGATGAAAATAAAATAAAAAATAATGACTATAGGTTTTTGTTTTTTTATTGTATCTTTTTTAACCCAATAAAATTTTAAATTGTAAGTAAAGTTGATATGCAATAAAAAAATACAATAAAAAACATATTATTTTTATTTTATTTTCATTGATATTAGGACTTTCTCATTTTATTATTCCATGTGGAATATATTTTATCTTTTGTTGTTGGATATTTCACTATTATAAAAATATAAAATTATAGGAAAAATAAAAAACGATAACTTAAAAACATTCATAAGTGATGATTTTTAGTGGCTAAGAGAAGGGGGTTGAATCTTAGTCCCTTTTTCGCTTCTTAAAATTTGCTGGTCTTTGGAACAACTTCTGGAGACTTTTTTATTTTTGTCTCGTACCTAGCCACGAGACTTTTTCTTTTTATCTCGTAACCCGGCACGAGATATTTTTCAGTTTTATCTCCTATGCAGCAGAAACAGAAATGGAGTAGAAGAAAGAGAGAAAATCACACCACGAAATATCCTGGTTCAGCTGCCAAGCGCAATGCAGCCTACATCCAGTCTCCATCACAATAATGATGGAATTTCACTATAATCTTCATGATTACATACACCAATTCTCCCTAGAAACTACCCTTCATATTCGGGACAAGTCCAGAATCTAATCCTCAATCCTGAACTTGACTTGGTCACTGCCAAGCTTTCAACTGCTAAGTGCTAAACCAACTTGCAAGGGAATTCCCACAGAATCATGAAACACAACACAGATGTACAAAGGACCTCTAAGGACATCTATGGCTTTTTCTTTTAATTTTGCACTCTCTGCCTTTTTCCGCTCTATGGCTTTTTCTTACAAACCTCACTATTTGCCTTTTTCCATGAGACTCAAGACAGACAAAATTAAACAGAAAAATACAAAATGAAAAACATTGAAGGAGAAGAACTTATGTTAGCTTGAGAAGCTATAGGAACTCTGTGCTCACTCTTTTCCTTACTTCAAGCCCTCACTGTTCACTCTTATTTATAGAAGGGGAAGCCTCCAAGGTTGAAGCTCTTGAACCGAGCCAACTTCTTCTTCTTCATGTAAAACCGGTTCGGCCAGAGAGAGAAGAGAGGAAACCGAATGTAAAACCCAACATGTAATTACCTCTGTGTCTTCCCTTTACACCAAACTTCACCAATCCAAGCCATCCATCTTGACTTGCACTCCAAGAAGAATCCCTAGCCCTTGATGAGTTCTTGATAATGACAGCTTCTTCTGCTCTAACTTCTGCATCTTCTCCACGTAGCTACAGTAGCTACCTCCTGTGGTAGTTGATCAAAAGCTGAGACAAGCCATCCCTTAAGGATCTTCTTCCTCTGGCCGAATGGATCTTCTTCCATTTTCGAGTACGGAAGGCTTGAGAACATTTCACCTTTCCTTACCCATTTTTGGCAAAGATCTCAGCCACTCCACACTTCAGATTTTCTTTTTCTTGAAGCCATCATCACTATGGCATCAAGCTTGCTTCTAGCTTCTTCTTTTTGCTTCTGATAGCTTGCAAAAGCTTTTATGCTTTCCCTGATGGAAGTGACCGAGAGTTATGAGAGAGATGGAAGAGAAGAAAGAAACATATTCAATGGATTTGAACAATTGAATTAAAATAAATTAATTTTTACTTCCCTCTTGCTTTAGGTAGCGTGTAGCACTAATGGTGCCATCAAATCAATTGCCTATTCTCTCTCATGTTTCCAATGCAAGTTAATTCAAGTTAATTGAATTTGAAATCCATCACAAATTGAAAGTGGGATCGGTTGGAAGCATGGAACTTCCTTTCTTTTAATATTGGTTTCAGACCAAGCAAGTTGGTTTCCAACCAAAATTGAATTGGGCTAACAATAATGATTAAAAAATCTGGCCCAATAACAAGATATTGCTTTAGTCATAACACTTAAACATTTTTTGAATAAGGTTGAAAACTTGAATTCACATTGGGCTTGCAATGATTTTCTTTTCTTTTTGGCCCAATAATAAAATCCGCATAACACAAAATTATTAATTAGTAAATGTGAATTAAAGCTCAAATTAATAATTTTGTAATTAATTATGTTAATAATGTTTGATCATCATCAACTTAATTTAGAGTTTTCCAAACTCATCAATCTCTCCCTTGATGACAAACATTATTAAAAATTGAAATGGAAGGAAATTAAAGATTAGAGTATTCCCTTTGAATATTAGGATTCCTTCCCTTTCCAACAATTCAAAACATAAATCACCAACATCAAAAGGCATCAACAAGGAATATCATGATCAATGACATCTAAGTTCTAAATCTAGTAACTAAAACAAATCATAAGTTTGTGTACAGGGGTGATCATGAATCCCAAAAGATTTTAGCCCCTGTTTCTTTCAACTTTTTAATTTCAATTTTTCAGTTTTCCTCCCCCTTTTGTCATCAAAGGGGAACCTGCAAAAAAATGATAATGGAACTCACACAAATATAACTATAACCAAAATATCCAAGAGTTTAACAAAAAAACAGAGATCTAAAGTATCCAAACAGCCTACAAAGTTTTAAAATAATCCAAACAGAACTAGAGTTCAAATAAGCTAATCATCAGAGAGATTGTACTCAGATCCAGTTTCATCATCCTTATCAACAGCCCCCATTTTCTCTTTGAAATTCTGAAACATCAGACCAACTCTTTCTTGGCACTTTGTCCAAGCTTTTTCATTTTCGTATGCTTGCTTACGAGCGGTCTTGTAGGAGTCCACCATCAGTTTGGACATGTTAAAAAATTCAGTGAGGACTTCCTTAATCGATTCTACCATTTTGGACGGCTCGGCTGGGCGGCTTTCAAGATCACTGTTAGTGGGCATTGACTGTTTTTCTTTGGTGCTTTTACCTGAAACTCCTCCTCCCTTAATTGATGAGACTTTGTTCTCTACATCTTTATTGGTTAGATCAACATTGAAATATTCGAAGATGCAGGTAAGAAATATGCTATAGAGAAGGTTAGCCTTTTTGGTGCTCCTAACACATTCCCACATATGCCTTATCAGGAGGTATGCAAAGAAAATAGGAGATGAGGTAATGATAGCAAAAAGCACAAAGGAATCAGAAACGGTTACTCTATTGTGTGAGCCACTCTGTGGTGTCAGAATGTGAGTAATGATTCTGTGCAGCAATGCTCTCTCTGAACCAAGGGCCTTGTGAGTTGGAACCGTGCCATCCAGCCCAGACAGATTTTCACAGATTTGTTGCAAAGCAATCTGATATGTGACTCCAACATGAGAATCCCATTTTTCTGACATATAAGCTGCTGGACCTTCATCAACATAACCCAAGGCAGCACTTATTGTTTCTCTGCTCAGAGTCATGTAAACCCGCTTCACATAGGAGTGAATCACACCATCAATCAGCCTCATGTTTGCATAAAATTCTCGGACCAAGGCAGGGTATACGGGTTTCTGAATTTTGAACAGAGGAGACCACTTCATATTCTCAAAAAGAGTGATAAAGTTGATTCCTTTAGTAGCAAGAGAGTCAAGGTTCACTATGTATGAAGCACACAAGTGACGTTTCTTCAACACATCCTTGTGAAACTCATAAGACGCACAAGAATTGAACCTTCCAGGATCAAAATGTGAATGATTTTTGTTGTATTTATTCTTGAAATCCAGGGATTCCAGGTTCGGTGGTTCCTGTGTGTTACGTAGCACGTAACTTTTGGTCTTCTGAGAGCTTCGAGCAGACGCATGTGGTGTTGCCTTCTTCGGTGGTGAGTGAGGAATGGAGGTTTGAAACTCATCATCTTCTTCTTCCATGATTGGTTCATTGTTCTTTCCAAGCTTTCTCCTTGATGAAGTTTTCTGCACTATCACTTTCCTTCTCATTGTTTCGGTTTGTTTGGATGATGGTGAGTGAGATGAAGAGGATGTAAAGTATATATGAATGTGTGTATGGGTTTGAGGAGTTGAGAATAGGAGACTTTTTGGTAAGGGGGTTCGGCTACTCTTCCTTGGGGCAACCTTCTTTTTCATGTTAAGAAAAAATGGAGAAGGGAGAGGGAATATGAAGAGAGGGGCCGAGGTGAGTGGAGAAAGGTGGGAGGTTAAGGAAGCATTAAATGCTGATTGGAGAGAGAAGTGGGGTAGTTATTACCCATTAAGGAGCGCGGTTATTAACCAAGGAGAGATTTTAAAATTAAAACTGAATGGTTAGCTCCTAGAATCAAGGGATGAGGGATGGATAAAGATTTAATTTGACAACAACACTTTCCTACAAGATTTGATATGACACCTTCCAAAAACAATGTGATTAAAAAATGAGAAACTCAAAAACGGGTCAGAGTAAGGTTAAAGAGATTTGGTGGGGCCCAAGATAATTAACATCAGTTCAATTTCCCCCTGAATCATGGCCTGTTCATCACAGCCTGAAATTTATCTCCTGCTTTCCTACGAGATAAAACCAAACAGAATAAAAAATTTTCACAAATTATCAATAGAGCTTAATTCTGTCATTCCCAAACTTTTTCTCAAAGCGCAGAATCTGTCTTCACATAGGGGTTTTGTAAAAATGTCAGCAAGTTGGTCTTCAGATTTTACAAATTGAATATCAATAGTTCCCTTTTGCACATGCTCTCTAATAAAATGATATTTGATTTCAATGTGCTTGGTTCTTGAGTGCAGAATAGAGTTCTTAAAAATGTTTATAGCACTCATATTGTCACAAAATAAGGGTATACTATTAATTTTTAATTTGTAATCTTCCAACTGAGTTTTCAACCAAATTAATTGTGAACAACATGCAGATGCAGAAATATATTCAGTTTCGGCTTTGGATAGAGCCATTGTGGCTTGTTTTTTGCTTGACCACATGTTGAGTGAGCTTCCAAGGAAGCAACACATGCCGGATGTGCTCCTTCTATCCACCCTATCTCCCGCATAATCTGCATCACAAAAGTCCACTGCACAAAAGTCATCAGATTTTGGATGCCATAAGCCATAATCACTAGTTCCCTTAATATATCTAATGATGCGTTTGACAGCCGAAAGATGGGATTCTTTTGGGTGAGATTGGAATCTTGAACATATACCCACACTTTGTACAATATTCGGTCTAGAAGAGGTAAGATACATGAGGGATCCTATCATTCCTCTATACCGTGTTTCATCTACATCTTTGCCATCATCATCCTTTTCAAGTTTAGTGTTTGGATGCATTGGAGTTCCATTGGTTTGGAATTTTCTAGGCCAAATTTCTTGATTAGTTATTTTGCATACTTTCCTTGGTGAATAAAAGTGCCACTAGGAGTTTGTTTAATTTGGAGGCCAAGAAAGAATGTTAGCTCTCCCATTAAACTCATTTCAAACTCACTAGTCATGAGTTTTCCAAACTTTTCACACAAGGATTCATTGGCCGACCCGAACAAATGTCATCCACATAAACTTGAACTAGGAGAATATCATCATTAGATGCTTTAATAAATAAAGTAGTGTCGGTGGTACCCCTTTGAAATTGATTTTCCAACAAGAAGGCACTAAGCCTTTCATACTAAGCTCTTGGAGCTTGTCTAAGACCATAAAGAGCCTTTGAGAGTTTGAAAACATGGTTTGGAAATTCTTTATCTTCAAAACCGGGGGGTTGTGCTACAAACACTTCTCTATCAATAAAGCCATTAAGGAAAGCACATTTGACATCATTTGAAACATTTTAAAACCCTTATAGGCAGCATAGGCAAGAAGCAACCTAATTGCTTCCATTCTTGCTATCGAAGCAAAAGACTCATCAAAATCTATACCCTCTTCTTGATCGTAACCTTGGGCCACTAATCTAGCCTTGTTACGAACAACTTTTCCATCCTCACCTAATTTATTTTTGAAAACCCACTTAGTACCCGTTACCTTCTTACCATCCGGATGAGGTACTAGTATCCAAACCTCATTCTTGTCAAATTGAGCAAGCTCTTCTTGCATGGCTTTGATCCTGATGGATCTTCAAGAGCTTGTTTTACATTGTTGGGCTCCATTTGTGACTAGAGGGCAAAGTTGCTTGGTTCGGATTGTTTTTTGGTTGAGGATCTTGTTGTTACACCTTGAGAGGGATCATCAATGATAAAGTCATGAGGATAACCCCTCATGGACTTCCATTCTCTTGGCTTCCGGAGTGATGTTGAGCTTTGATGAGCTTCAGTGGGTTGATCTGTTCCAGATTCTCTTGCTAGCTCAGGAGACAAAACAGAAATGTCTCCTCCATCCTAGACAAAATTGGATGGATAGATTATTCATTTTGGGCAGATTTTGGATTTTCTTCACTGGTTTTCTTGTTGACAGCATCTTCACAATCTGTATCATCTTCTATCATAGTACTGAGAATTGAATTAGAATCACAAAAAGAAACATGTATGGATTCCTCTATGGTCCTATGATCTTTGAGGTAAATTCTATAAGCCTTGCTAGTGGTGGAGTATCCAACAAACATCCCCTCATATGATTTTGGATCAAATTTATCAAGGTTTTCTTTATTCTTAAGTACAAAGCATTTACATCCAAAAATATGGAAATACTTAAGATTAGGAGGGGTTCCTTTCCATAGCTCATAAAGAGTTTTCTTTAGCCCTTTTTCTAATAATAGTCCTATTCAAAATATAACAAGCTGTATTCACAGCTTCAGCCCATAGGAATTTTGGAATCCTTCTTTCAACAACCCCATTTTGTTGAGGGGTTCTAGGGCATGAAAAGTTATGAGCAATTCCAAAATCATCACAGAATTTTTCAAAGTCTTGGTTTTCAAATTCTTTTCCGTGATCACTTCTCAAATGGGCAATCTTTAAATCTTTTTCATTTTGAATTCTTTTGCAAAGAGTTGAGAAAGCATGAAAGGCATCATTTTTATGAGCAAGGAAAAGTACCCAACCGAATCTAGAGTAATCATCCACTACCACTAGACCATAGTGTTTACCTCCTAAACTTTGAGTTCTTGTTGGACCAAAAAGATCAATGTGTAACATCTCTAATGGCCTTTTGGTAGAAATTCCATCTTTTGGTTTAAAAGAGGTTTTTACTTGTTTGCCTAATTGACAAGCGTCACAAGTAATATCCTTATCAAATTTAATGTTTGGAATTCCTCTTACCAAGTTTTTCTTAACAAGTTTAGAAATTTGGTACATGCTTGCATGACCCAATTTCTTATGCCATAGCCATTTTTCAGATTCAAGAGAGGTAAAGCATGTTACATTTTGATCTTTTAAATCTTCAAGAGTCAATCCATACATATTATTACACCTTTTAGCCTCAAACAAAATATCCCCAGATTTTTCACATATAACTAAGCACACAAACTTTCTAAAAATAACTTCATATCCTAGATCACACAATTGGCTTACACTTAGTAAATTGTGTTTCAAACTATCAACAAGAAGAACATTATTTATACAAGATGAGAAGCTTTTACCAACTTTTCCAATGGCCACTATTTTTCCTTTACCATCATCACCGAAAGTGACAAATCCTCTCTCATACTTATCAAGCTTTATGAAGAAGGTTGTCTTTCCGGTCATATGCCTAGAGCATCCGCTGTCCATGTACCACATATTGTCATTCCGCTTGGATGCTAGGCATACCTACAAAATGAGCTCAAGTGACCTTAGGTATCCAAATTTTCTTGGATCCTTTCACGTTAAACCATCTCCTATGTCCCAATCTATTATAATAAAAAATAAATTTGTAAACTTTGTCACCAATTATTCTTTCACCAAAGAAACATTGAATGGGAAAGTGGCCATTTCGGTTACATAGTCTACAAAATTTTGGAGTTGTTGTTTTGTTAAAGCTTGCTGGGTTTTGAAACCTTGTATCGTTGGAAGATGAAGCAATATTTTCAAAAGAAGGTTTCTCAACAAATTTGAGGAAACCCAAGCCAGCTTTATCATAAAGAGATTTTTGACTAGCCAAGATTTGATTTAGATTTTCAGAACTTTGAGCGAGCTTGACTCTTTAAGCTTATTGACCTCTTTAAGCAACTCTTCATTTCTTTTAAAACAGTCTACATATGCAACAATAGAATGATCACTTTCACAACTTTTAAGTTGGACTTTCAGCTGCTTGTTTTCTTCAACAAGTTCGACAGCAGCTTCAGCCTCCCTTAATTTATCTTTGAAAAAACTATTTTCTGCTTTAAGAATAGTGATTTGTTGCTCAAGATCTTGGTTATCAAGCAAGAAGCATCTAATTTTTTCAGAAAGGTGATTTATCATAAGATGAAGAGTTTCAGCGTCAGGGTTATGAATGACTACCTGTTCAACGTGATCTGCCATAAGACATGGTTGGGATTTGGTTTCTGATTCTTCATCATCTTCTGAATCGTTTTCCAAGTCCTCCCAATAAGCCATCAGACCTTTCTTCTTTCCCTTCTTTGGCTTCTCCTCTTTCTTCAACTTACGCCAATCTGATTTGAAATGCCCAGTTTCTTTGCAGTTGTAACATATCACCTTGCTGAAATCTTTCCTTTATTTCCTAGAGCTGCTTCCCTTGCTTCTCTCCTTGAGCTTCACCATTTTCCTGAATTTTTTGGCAAATAATACAAATTTATTTTCAGAGGAGTTATCACTGGATTCATCATCCAGAGGGTTAGAAACAGATGTAAGAGCTATTCTTTTTCTTTTTGAATCCTTTTTCAAGTAAGTGTTTTCAAAAGCAAGTAAATTTCCTCTCAAGTCATCATATGTCATAGAATCAAGACCACTACTCTCAGATATTATCAATGCTTTTGTTTCCCACTCTTTTGTAAGACATCTTAAAACTCTCATCATAAGCACAGATTCAGGATACTTAATCCCCATAGCATCCAAGCCAACAATGATGATGTTGAATCTTTCAAACATTTCATCTATGGATTTTCCTTCCTTCATTGAGAACATTTCATATTCTCTGTTCAGCATATCTATCCTGGTCTTCTTTACTATGGTGGTTCCTTCATGAGTGACTTGAAGTTTGTCCCAGATTTCCTTTGTCGTTGTGCATCGTGATACCCGTCGATACTCCTCGAAGTTGATTGCACAGTTGAGCAAGTTGATAGCTTTGGCATTGAGCTCCACCTTCTTTCTATCTTCTTCGGTCCAACTGACTTCTGGTTTAAGTGAGACTACTCTTTCAGCACTTGTGGTGGTTGGATATTGAGGACCCTCCAGAATGATCTTCCATAATCTGTAATCTACTGCTTGCACAAAAATCCTCATTCTCTCCTTCCAATAGGTGTTGTCTTTTCCATTGAAAAGAGGGGGTTTGTTGCTTGACTGTCCTTCTGTCAGATTGTAGGACACCAAGTTTGAGCCACTATTTTCTGTCATGTGGATCTTTTCTCCAAGTTGCAAAGCTTGATCTCTTTGAGACCAAGCTCTGATACCAATTGATGGTTTTCAGTGGCTAAGAGAAGGGGGTTGAATCTTAGCCCCCTTTTCGCTTCTTAAAAATTGCTGGTCTTTGAAACAACTTCTGGAGACTTTTTGATTTTTGTCTCGTACCCAACCACGAGACTTTTTCTTTTTATCTCGTAACCTAGCACGAGATATTTTTCAATTTTATCTCCTATGCAGCAAAAACAGAAATGGAGTAGATGAAAGAGAGAAAATCACACCATGAAATATCCTGGTTCAGCTACCAAGTGCAATGCAGCCTACATCCAGTCTCCATCACAATAATGATGGAATTTCACTATAATCTTCATGATTACATACACCAATTCTTCCTAGGAACTACCCTTCCTATCTGGGACAAGTCCAGAATCTTATCCCCAATCCTGAACTTGACTTGGTCACTGCCATGCTTTCAACTACTAAGTGCTAACCCAACTTGTAAGGAAATTTCCACAGAATCATGAAACACAACACAGATGTACAAAGGACCTCTAAGGACATCTATGGCTTTTTCTTTTAATTTTACACTCTCTGCTTTTTTTCGCTCTATGGCTTTTTCTTACAAACTTCACTATTTGCCTTTTTTCATGAGACTCAAGACAGACAAAATTAAACTGAAAAATATTGAAGGAGAAGAACTTCTGTTAGCTTGGAAAGCTATAGGAACTCTGTGCTCACTCTTTTCCTTACTTCTAGCCCTGGCTGTTCACCCTTATTTATAGAAGAGGAAGCCTCCAAGGTTGAAGCTCTTAAACTGAGCCAACTTCTTCTTCTTCATGCAAAACCGGTTCGGCCAGAGAGAGAGGAGAGAAAACCGAATGTAAAATCCAACATGCAATTACCTCTGTGTCTTCCCTTTACACCAAGCTTCACCAATCCAAGCCATCCATCTTGATTTGCACTCCAAGAAGAATCCCCAACCCTTGATGAGTTCTTGATGATGACAGCTTCTT
This sequence comes from Arachis ipaensis, assembly GCF_059453495.1. Taxonomy (NCBI): domain Eukaryota; kingdom Viridiplantae; phylum Streptophyta; class Magnoliopsida; order Fabales; family Fabaceae; genus Arachis; species Arachis ipaensis. The sequence continues at coordinate 1,075,498 of NC_142436.1, forward strand.
CTGCTCTAACTTCTGCATCTTCTCCACGTAGCTACAGTAGCTACCTCATGTGGTAGTTAATCAAAAGCTGAGACAAGTCATCCCTTAAGGATCTTCTTCCTCTGACCGAATGGATCTTCTTCTATTTTCGGGTATGGAAGGCTTGAGAATATTTCACCATTTCTTACCCATTTTTGGCAAAGATCTGAGCCACTTCACACTTCAGATTTTTTTTTCTTGAAGCCATCATCACTATGGCCTCAAGCTTGCTTCTAGCTTCTTCTTTTTGCTTCTGATAGCTTGCAAAAGCTTCTATGCTTTTCCTGATAGAAGTGACCGAGAGTTATGAGAGAGATGGGAGAGAAGAAAGAAACATATTCAATGAATTTGAACAATTGAATTAAAATAAATTAATTTTTACATCCCTCTTGCTTTAGGTAGCGTGTAGCACTAATGGTGCCATCAAATCAATTGCCTATTCTCTCTCATGTTTCCAATGCAAGTTAATTCAAGTTAATTGAATTTGAAATCCATTACAAATTGAAAGTGGGATCTTTGAAATCATGGAACTTGCTTTCTTTCAATATTGGTTTCGGACCAAACAAGTTGGTTTCCAACCAAAATTGAATTGGGCTAATAATAATGATTAAAAAATCTGGCCCAATAACAAGATATTGCTTCAGCTATAACACTTAAACATTTTTTGAATAAGGCTGAAAACTTGAATTCACATTGGGCTTGCAATGATTTTCTTTTCTTTTTGACCCAATAATAAAATCCGCATAACACAAAATTATTAATTAGTAAATGTGAATTAAAGCTCAAATTAATAATTTTACAATTAATTATGTTAATAATGTTTGATCATCATCAACTTAATTTAGAGTTTTGCAAACTCATCAATAAGGATAATTAATTAAGGGTTAATTAATTATATCTTATTTTACTCTTAATTTTTGAGAAACAAAAATATACATTAACTTATAAATATAATTTTAATTACAAACATGAATTAAGACTGATAAGAGTAGAACACATTTTTTATTTTTATTTTTATTTTTTTTAAGGTCATACTTCTAATTACTTTCTAGGGTGAAGAAAAGCTTTTTTTTTTTACCATATTGTCTTCTATCTCCAACTTGGTTTACAAATCATTTTCAAAAACAGATTCATTCATTTAATCTTCTTCCCAACTTTCTTGATGAATGAAAAAGATAGAGATGAAAGGAACTGTAGATTTTTAGAGGTAGATATTTATTTGTTAGGCAAGTAGCAAAGCTTACCTATAACAACTAAAAGTCAATACAATAGCAAGTTTGTTAGATATGTAAAATAATAATAATCATGGATATATATTTAATTTATTCATTGAAATTATATATAGATTATTATAGTCTCACGCACGTATGCATTACCAAACCCATTAATTAATATTTGAGATGATTGCATGGATATATATACACTACAACAATATAGATTATTTTTGAGGGTTATAATGTGTAAAAGAAAATTAAAATTTGTCAAAAAAACAAATTTTGACACTATTTTAACTATGAAAATATGTTAATAAAAATTTTGTCAAAAATAGTATTTTTAACATATAAGTGATTGTGAAAAAAATTTAAATCTTATTTTGATAAATATTGGCTGTCAAAAATAATTTGTTAGAAAATTTTGAGAACATATTTTCTGTGATACTTATTAATTGTCAAAAATACTATTTATTTTGACACTTATTGACTATAAAATATTTTCAACAAAAAATTTTAACAAAGAATGAAATGAGATCTTGAAACTAAAGAATAAATTGAGATTTTGAAGATAAAGAATGAGTAGTATAATCCTAAACTGAGAGCAGTGTGATGTCAAAATTAACAGAGCCCAAAGAAGAAGAAAAATAGTGGAGTAAATTAAAAACAAATGAGTATCAAAATTGAGGAATAATTCTCTACAGTCAAATTATTCATCAAGAAAACATAGAAAAGTTGACATTTACGATATTTGTCAAAAATATATATTAATTTTGACATTTAATTATGGTGTTAAAAAATAAAGTGTTAAAATAACTCTATTTTCTTGTAGTGATAGTGCTTAAAAATTTGGTATTAATTGTCAAAAAATAAAATAATTAATCTTTATTTTAAAAGCATAAAAATTAATAAATTTTAAATATTTAAAATTTATTATAAAAAATTAGGTAAAATTTAGACACTATAAAATTTATATAGTTGTAGTGGTTTGGTTAGGAAGAGAGGATTTATTCTTGTATATATGGATTAGTTTAGTTTGTTTCCATTTCATGGTTACACCAGCTATTATCTTTTAGATTTAATAATTAATTTATAGTAAGTAGTGAATAATTTGGAGTCACTACTGCACTAATTATTTAACTATTGCATGTTCAATCATATTACTACTACCACAAGTTTCATATTTTTTAAAAATAAAAATTTTACAGAATCTATAAGTATGTGATATTTCTCATTTTATGAACTAACTTTTAAAATTAAATTAAATTCATTTAATTTTAATTTAAATATGATATGAGAACTCATTCAATCCAATAATATTAGGTCTTTTGTGTGTTAGGTGAGTATTATCTGTAGTTTTCGTAATATGAAGTTAATAATTGAAAATTATTAAATAATAATTTAATTAAATATTTTAAATTATTTAATAATTTTTTAATTTATAATTTTACATAAAAATAACTGTATGTAAATTTTTATTATAAATTTAATATTTATAACAGAAATATTTAATAATTAAAAAAAAATTAACTAAAAATAATTATAATTTAATTTATTTAATATTTATTAATTATAAGATAAATTTTATTTAATTTTTTGTCCTTCTAATCTTACCGTATTTGTAATTGGAAAGAAATTAAAAGTGTTTTAATAAACTTTTAGCACGTTACTATATATATATATATATATATAATATATATAAAATGTTCACATCTATCAGATCATGAGTCTTCCATTATTTAATAAAATAAACAATCTTCCATCACCAATAATTATAATTAAATATAATTATAAAATAATTAAGGTATATTGCTATTGTTAATTGGGTTGACTTAATAAGCCAATTATATATAATTGAAATTAATTAAATTAAATATAGCTAGAAATCTCCAATCATCAATAGTGAGACAAAATTTTTTGCTCGTATATATAATATATATAATCGTCAAATTAAGAGAAGACAAAGGATTTAATTTAATTATTAATTTATTAAACTGTATTATTTCCATGAAGTTATGTATGTATTTACATTATCATACCATAGTTTAAGCTACCAAATAATTATTTTAAGTGTTTTAATTTGTTGTCCAATCATAACATGAAGAGTTGAACAAATGCCATAAGAAAATAATAACTAAGAAAAATTAAAAGATGCATAATAAAGACAAATCTTAAAAATTGAACGATGGCCACCGTATCCACGTGAATGAAATAAATGATAACAATGGATTCGAGATAACAATCATCACTTTAATTTTTTAAATTTTATCCGTTAATTAATTTAATTTCTAATTTTTATAATTATGAATCAAATTAGTTCTTTAATAATTTTTACATGTATTTTGATCTAAATCGTTAAGCACCATGTGTCACAACCTATGATACACACAGACATACGACACGACACGATACGGAACACGTTAACATGCGAAAAAATTTTATAAGATACGGAGATACGTATACATATAAAATATAAAGTATTTTTTAGATAAATTGTAATGATATTTTGATATTTTATTAATATTAAAATATAAATTAATTTTTTTAATTATTTTTAGTGTCTTGTTTTAATTATATCAAATATTTAAAATATTTTTTATTTTAATAAATAATAATATATACTATATCTAAATTTATTTCAAGAATATACGTTAAGAATAAGACTGAACACACTGATACATGATGGTATTTAGGTGTGTCTAAACATATCCAAAAAAAATTCTTTTACTTTTTATTAAAATACGGTTGGACATATTCAGACACACATATCCAACGAATATCAATGAATATCGTGTATGAAATATATCTGATACGCGAACACGACAACTCAATAAAATATCCGTGCTTTATAGGTCACAACTTATATCAAACAATATGTGGCACGTCACTTGTTTTTAGCGAGACACAACGATGAAATTTGTTATAGATACTAGCTTAATTAATTTACATTATAAAATTAAGAAACCAAATGGATTAGCTAGATTCTAGATAAATTATTATATCGTAACATTTTCTTAATAATTTAATTAATGGTTGAAGTAATCAATCTTTCTATGTTCATTTGCGTGATGGAGTTGGTGACTTCATTAATTTGAAATGAAAGTATGAAACTACCGACAAATTATATATTCAACTATGCAATGACGTGGAAGGTGGCGTTTTTCTGCTGTTTTTTTTTCTTTTTATTTTTTAACTCTTTCTTAATATTGTCATTATTGGAAATAATTGACGTAATTGATTCAAATTTGACTCATATTTTACATTTTATTGCTTTTTCTAATTTATTTTTTCTTTTTGCTTTGTCATGAAACATATTAAGAAAGCTAATAAAAGAAAGGAATAAATCAAAATTTGTGAAAAGTAAAATTATTACATGTATGTTAATGATATTATCAAATAAAAGTGAATTTTATTATAGGAAAAATACTAATATCTATTATTAATAGTGCAAAATAATGTAGTAACTTTTTTAGAACTTCTCAAACAAATTGGAGTGTGTTTTCTTACTTTCATGTGAAGCACTTACACTTTTAAGTCTAAAAGCTAAGAAAACTATTCCTCAACAGTGATTTGATAGGGAAACATAAACATAATTATTAGGGTTTCTTCTTTTCTCTGTTTTCTTGTTCAATAAATAAATATTATTGAGTAACATGTTTAGTAAGAGCTTTTGATTTTTCCTGTGAGTGAGAGAAACGTGTATGACAATATAGTGTGAAGAGAGAGGTGTTTTATTTGGCTATGGGATGATACAAATCGGTGCCTCTGATTTGTGATTTTGAAAATAAAAAAATTTTTAATGTTAAAATCAGACCGTTCGATTTTTATTTTAACAAATAAAAAAAATAAAAAATACAAATCGAACCCTCTGATTTGGAGTTTAATTTTTTTTCAAGCAAATCGGACCTTCCGATTTGTAATTTATTTTTTTCATCAAACAAATCGGACCGTTCGATTTAAATAAAATACCATATAAAAAAACACCTAATTTTCCAATAACAATATATTACACATATATTTAAACAATATAAAAAAAAATTAACCGTTTAGTAACATGTTTCTTAATGCATATTAATTATCACAATTTTTTATATATATATTTTAGTTTTTTTTATGGTATTTCTTAGTTCCCGAGATAAAAAATTAATTTATCGCAGATTTGAACTGTATTTAAAAGTTTGTCACTAATAATATAAATAAATTATTGTATGTATAAAACGAGATTTAAACTTTCAATATTTACTTAAGCGAAGATACATAATAACAAGCAATAGCATAAAAACAAAAGAATCAAAAAAAATAATAATTAACCTTACTTTTCACAACTTTCACCATATAGGTTAGTCACTTTAATTAATTTCCAGCTTAGCATTTCCATTGATAATCATCCAAGTTTCATCAATAGTAAATTTGGTTGACTCCATACTTAAAATAATAATCAATTAATTCCACTATTGTAGAGTAAATAAAAATAGAAAAAATAATACTAACTATTTATAACTTAAATGACCTAATTTCTTTATATTCACTTAAAAATTACGAATTCGAATTTCACTCTTAACTTTGAAAAAAAAAAAAAAAGACTCACGTTACAAATCTCTAAAGTCAACATAACACAAGAAAGGGTAAACTATTAAAATATTGTTTAAAGCAAAAATATATAATTTGTAAAGTTTAAACTAAAATTCAACAAAAGATAGTTATAAATTAAATTGTGTGAATGTAATTCATGAAATGGTATTATGTTGCAAAATTTTGGGGGAAATAATGTTAAAATTGTAATAGTAAAATATTATTAACTTAAGGTAAGTGTTTCACACGTTTCATTTATATTTCTTATCAAACTTGACTCTTTATAATATATATACTAAAGAATGAAGTCGCATTTATTTGTCACATATGTATCGTGATTTTAATTATTAATAGTCTTAGTGGATTTTTTTTTTTTAAATTAGGAGTGAGACTTAAATTCGTAATTTTTAAATGAATATAGGAAGACTATATTATTTGAGTTATAATTTGTTGGCGATTTTAATGGACTTTATAATATATAGTAAAACTACAGTAAATAAATTTTAAATTGTCTATACTTTGAATGGAATTATTTTATAAAATAATTATAAAAAAAATTTAGTTACTCATTTTAATCACTATATAAATTTTGGGATAGCCTATAAACAATAAAAATATATTAACCAAAACTTTTTATAAAGTGGTAAAGGAAGGTCTTTTTGGAGAATAGAGTGGCAGTTATGCTTTTGAAGTATCGAAAAAATAAAAAAAAAGTGGTAAAATTAAAGAAGGAAGTACTCAAAACTTCAAAAGCGCATTCATCAATCTTTTAAATTTAAACATTTAAAAAAATCAAATTTGATTTATTTTTAGAGATAAAGTATTAAATTGGTCTATTATGTTTGGACATAATTTTGTTTTGGTCTTTAAAATTTAAAATGTCTTATCTAAATATAAAACATTTCATTTAGCTTTAATGTAGTCATGCCATACGTGAAATAATGTTAAATAATTAATGTTACGGTTTCACCAAATGTCCAAACTTTAATGTCTCCCTAAAGAAGAGATACAAATTTGAGAGACACATAATTAACAGCGGATAGTCGGATACAATATCGCGAGCCACTGGCTTTGGTTCAAGCACAAAAAGAATATTGTCGAGAACTTACTTTTCGCAGGAAACTCTCCTCGGCAACTGAAAAGTTTGGTTATATAAATTTTCCATATTTGAAAATTAAGTTTCGTTAATTATTTAATATAGATTTTCCGGTAGGACTATATTGAAGCTAATAAAATCTTTTTAGATTTAAATATGACACTTTAAATTTTAGGAACTAAAATAGGATTAGACTAAAATGTAGGAGACCAATTTAGTAATTTAACCTATTTTCAAATATATATAAAATTAATTTAGATAAAATATACTTTTTGTTCGTTCTTAAAATTTGGCAAAAATTTTAAAAATACTCCTAAATTTTATTTTATTTCAATTTTGTCCCAGAAATTTTTTATTTGCATTAAATATACTCTCGACGGCTAAATTTTTAAAAAATTTAAGACCAATCTAACAATAATGCATAACAATTATGCTTGATTTGCTTGTATTGAGGGTTGTTCTTATGAAATTATTGTTGAATTGGTATTAAATTTTTTGAAAAATTAGACGTCAGGAATATATTTGATGCAAATCGAAAACTTTTGAAACAAAATTAAAACAAAATAAAACATAAAAATATTTTTAAAACTTTTATCAAACTCCAGAGACAAAAAATTATGCTTTACCCTATTAATTTTCCATTTAATCTTACTATACCGTCAACTTAACGTTAGCAATCTATGTTTTATTGTTTTCTATTCCAACTTTCAACAAAGAAATAAAAGAAAACAATAATTGAAGTGATTTGTCATGTGTTTTATTTAGACAATTTCAACTCGAAATAATTTAATATAATTCTTAAAATCCCATATATCTACATATAGTGATAATTTAGATCAAAGTTTCATTTAACATTTTTCTATATATTATTCAATTTCATAATTAATTAAAAGTTTTTTTTTTCTTCTACTGGAAGAAACCAAAAAAAAAAAAAAAAAATCTTTAGATAACAAAAATATTGGGAAAAAAGTTGGCTTTACCACTCTCTTAAGATAATTTTAAGTGCTTCTATGACTGCATTTATATAAACAGATTCTTACTCCATATATGGATCTTTCCCTTTGGTGGAGCAACTTTCAATTAGTGCCATAAAAGACCAAAATTACTTGTAAGACACACAAAACCAAAAAAAAAAAAAAAAAAAAAAAAAAAAAAAGAAAAAGAGAACAATATTATGTTAATCAATAAAATTATTCAATATTCATAAATTAAATACTCTTGATATTTGTATAAAAATATAGTTATTATTAATTAATTATGTATTTAAATTATTTTTAACTAATAAAATAAAAATAATACATATTAATTATTAATAAAATACTAATACTAAAATAATATCTACTATTAAAAAGTGTATGCTTATAAGTATAACCATTCAAACCAATTAAATCTTTTTATACTTTAACTTTTATTGTAAGAGCGGCAAATAATTCTGAAATTTCGGAAGAGCTTTATTAATGAGTGGTTGAAGGGTAAAATTATGATAATGGACATTATGTCACATCTTAATCAAAAGAATTATCACAATTATTATTCTATAAGTCTAATATTGTAATATTTAAGGTTTATGTAAACCTTATTATTAGTTTGTCTCAATTATTAATTAATGTAGCGTTTTATCAATTATCTTAAAATGTCAAGACTAAGAAAATGATATATGGAGAAAAATATTTTTGTCTCCCTAGCTATAATTTAAAATTTAATTTAATAATGTATCTTAAAACTAATTATAAGGACTTATTTAAATTTTAATTAGATGAAACACCTCACAAAATAGTACTTTTGAAAAAGTGCAAATTGATGCATGAAGTTTTAAAGTTAAAACAATGAAATCAACTACTCCTAGAATCACTAAATCCACTCTTATTTTCTTCCACACATTTTTCTCCATTTCTTTTTTTCTTATGGTGGTTAAACCGGGGCAAATTAAAAGCCTTTTTGTTTCTCCGTTCTCTCTTTCATCATTTATTAGAAATTAATTCTACATTTTTAACAATGTATAAGAAGTTAAGAACTAAAACGTTCATCCTTTAATGTTTTTTTATTAAGTAAGATATGTTACACCTTTGTTAATTAAATAAATTTTAAATTTTCATTTATTATATTTTAAATTACAAAAAATATTTAACAACAAAAAAATTAACAAAAAATAATAAGAATTTATCTTATTTAATATTCATTAATTGTTGTAATAATTAATAAATATTAAATAAAGACAAATTTTGATTTTTTTTATCTCCTTAGTATTATCAGTTTAAATTGATAATTTAAAATAAAAAAAAAATAACCTATTAATTAGGTTAATTATTTTTTATAAAATTATTAAAAGTAAAATTTCAATGTTACATTTAATAGTATATTATTTTATAAAATATATTTTATTATTTTTTTGAAATGTATTAATATTTAACAAATATACATTTAAATAAAATATTTTTTTTTCTTTATAAAAATGAAAAACGGAAAAGAGAGGAAGAGGTAAAAACTAAAAAACACAAGCACCTATGATTAGGGGTGTTCACGGTGCGGTTTGATTTGGTTCGGTTTTAAGGAAAAAAGTCATCCGATCCAAACGCTTAATTTATGTGCGGTGCGGTTTGGATTGGATGAACTTTTTATTGAAAATCCGATCCGATTACAAGCGGTTTGGATCGGTTTGGATTTGCGGTTTTTTAAATAAAAAAATTAAATATATATAACAAGTCTTAATATCAAATTTTAAATAATCAACAATGACATAACAAGTTTAACATATCTTAAAAAGCCAACGATAACATAACAATAGAAATAAAATCATAGGTTAGTTAAAATAAATAAATAAATAATATTTTAAACATAAAATATTTATTAAATAATAATAATACATGAATAATAAAAAAATGTATAACAAATTGAACGTGTTATAAATATAATTGTAAATATAATAATAAAATAATAATATTATAGCACATTGTGCGGTTTGGATTGGATTGGATCGGTTATGAAAAGTAGATCTGAAATCCGATCCAATCCAGTGGTTTGCAAAAAATAGAATCCAATCAAATCCGAATTAGTGCGATTTTAATCGGTTTTTGGTTTGGATTGGATTGGATGAGCGGTTTAATTTGGATCGGTTTGGATTTGAACACCCCTACCTATGATGGACGGATATTGATACGGATACGGGACACAACACGACACGATACGGGACACGCCGATACGCGAATTTTAAAATCTTATAAGACACGAAAACACGTATATATATAAAATATAAAGTATTTTTTAGATAAATCGTAATGATATTTTGATATTTTATTGATATTAAAATATACATTAATTTTTTAATTATTTTTAACATTTTATTTTAATTATATCAAGTATTTAAAATATTTTTTATTTTAATAAATAATAATATATACTATATCTAAATTTATTTCACGAATATATGTTAAGAATAAGACTGGACATACTGGCACGTGATAGTATTTAGGTGTGTCCAAGCGTGTTCGGAAAAATTTTTTTTACTTTTTATTACGACACAGTTGAACACATCAAACACATATATTAAACAAATATTGTGTTTAAAATATGTCCGACACACGAACACACGACAACTTATCGAAATGTCCATAATTTATATCATTTTGCACGTTAGAACAAGTTAGCAAATAACTAGGTACTAGATACTAGGTACTTGGGTGGGGAAAAAATGAAGGCAAAAGAGAAAGTAGAAAACTGTAGACTTCAGGTTTTGACTTTGTCAGGAAACAGCATTTGGCATTTGCAATGCAATTTGCCATTTCCCTGCCATGACGGCGCATCTAACACTCACTCTTTTCTGACTCAATCCACTCTTTCTCCAAACCTTAAACTTCTCTTACATTCTCTTAATAATAATAATAATAATAATAATAAGAATACAATGATCAATTTATCATCATGGTGAGGTGATGTATCATTTGTTTACAATTAAATGGGGTGTGAAATCTTATATTACAGTAATTATTAGAAATAAATTTAGGTAAATAATTTAAATGTGAATGTATAAAATTATTTTTATTAATTATTTTTTATTCTTAAAATTAATAAGTTATGCATGAATTTGTTTTAAGAAAAACAAATAGACAAAGACTTGAAATCCTATATATTTTTTAAAGTCACACTTATTTTAAACCAAAAGAATATAACATAAATTATATTTTTTGTTTTTAAAATATTTATTTTTTTAATAATGCTTTTAAGTTAATTGTTATAATTGAATATAATTAATCATTACCTTTTTTAGTATATATATATTGTTATGCTCGTAAATATTTCTCTAATAATATTATAATTATAATCAACCATGATAATTTCTCTAGGCTCTCTTTTTTATTATGCAAATATAATATATAATATATAATATAATATAATAAACCTTCTATCATCTATGGCTAAGAACAAGAATAAGAACAACCCAATAAAACAAAAAAAAAAAACTGTTTTTATTTTTTATTTTTTATTTTTCTCAATTTGTGTAATTTTCTGACCTGTTTTTACTGTTTAGTTTACAGTAGTTCTGAATTCTGATTAGACCACATTATTATTATTATTATTATTGAAAATTTGTTCTTATTTTTCTTCTGTTGATTAGTGTTGTTAATGTTTGGTGTTTATTGGATAACGAGAAAATAGAGAGAGAGAGAGACTTGAGTCATCGCCATTGACTAAAGCTTCCCCATTTCTTACTCTTTGAGCTTCCTGGCAAAATTTCTAAGCTTCCATTTTCATATCCCATATTCTCTCTTTCCACCATTTTCATACTCTCTTTCTTCCTGCCACTGAACTTTGTATCCTCTGAATTCTTCACTCTTTGAAACCAAAAAATTGAAATGTGAGATCTGATTGTTGTAAAAAGAAGCTTCTTTGGTTGTTCCACTGTGCTTTCTAGAATGTTCTATTTTCTCAATATTTTCTAGTTCTATTGTTCTGGGGTGTGTTTGTTTTTGGAGATTACAACATTGCAGGCCTTGTTCTGCTGCAATTCATTGTGTATATCGTTTTGTTTTGTCTCAAAGTCTCAAACTTTGATATCATAATAATCTTCTTTGACCAACTAAACCATAACCTTATTATCCCTCTTGCTGTCTCTTACTCATAAAAGTTTAAATTTTTATTTTTTATTTTTTATCCCATCATTGTTTTTTGCTTTGTTACTCCACTGCCTTATCAAATTACTTGGTCTTTGAGCTCTTTTCTGTGGGAACCTTTTCTGGGGTTTAGTATCTCTTGCTGGTTGCTGATGCTACCTTTATATAATAGTTGTTATTTTATTCTATTTTTGCTTGATATATGTGTTAATGGGTTATGGGGTTTTGGGTTGTGTGGGATTTTGGGTAAGTTGTTCCTCTTTGAACAGTCTTTGGTTCATTGATGCCATTGAAAGGTTATGATTTTCAGCCTCAAAAGTTTAGATTTTTCATTAGGAATTCTTGTTACTGAGGCTAATTTGTGATTTGGTGTTAGGGAAAGTTGCCATTTTTAATGAAACTTGGAGTTGGAATTGGTTTTATCTTAAGAGGGTATTTTCCCCTGCATCTTGAATCTTGATTTCGGATAGTCGAATCCGAAAAAGGTTCTGTTTTTGTTAGAGAATGAGGAGTGGTAGGAAAAGGAAGTTGCATTTGAGCAAGCTATACTCATTCACATGCTGTAGAGCATCATCTTTTGAAGATGAATTTTATTCTCAGATTGGGGGAAGGGGTTATTCAAGAGTAGTGTTGTGCAATGAGTTGAATGATTTAGAATCCGAGGTTGTTAGGAACTATGCAGATAACTCTGTTAGGTCTACAAAGTACACCCCTGCTACATTCCTCCCTAAATCGCTCTTCGAGCAGTTTAGGAGAGTGGCTAACTTCTATTTCTTGGTTACTGGCATCTTGGCATTCACCAGACTTGCGCCTTATAACGCTGCCAGCGCTATCTTTCCGTTGATTATCGTCGTAGGGGCGACTATGGTGAAGGAAGGCATCGAAGACTGGCGCCGGAAAAAGCAGGTAACTTAAACTCTATGTTGCACAAATAGGAATAAGAGTGTATTTAGTGACAAAGTTTGTTACAAATTAAGAATCTTTAAGATAGTATTTGATGAAACTGTTATCTGTTGCGAATTTCGTTTTATAAGGTTAATGTTTTGAACCATTTTGCACTATGCCTTGCAGCACAAGTGAGTATGTTATATAAATTCTCTGGCAAATTGCTTTTGCAGGATATTGAGGTGAACAATAGAAGAGTGAAAGTGCATAAAGGTGATGGAAATTTCGAATATACCGAGTGGAAGAATCTTAGAGTGGGGAATGTAGTGAAGGTAGAGAAGGATGAGTTCTTCCCTGCAGACCTCCTATTGCTTTCGTCGAGTTATGAGGATGCAGTATGCTATGTTGAGACAACGAATTTGGATGGCGAGACAAATTTGAAGTTGAAACAAGGCTTAGAGATAACTTGTTCCTTACACGGCGATCTCAGCTTCCAAAAGTTTAGAGCCACGGTCAAGTGTGAAGATCCGAATGCTAATCTGTACTCGTTCATTGGGAGCCTAGAATTTGGAGACCAAAAGTATCCCCTTTCACCTCAGCAGCTTCTTCTTCGAGACTCCAAACTTCGCAATACAGACTACATTTTCGGAGCTGTAATCTTCACTGGTCATGATACTAAGGTTATCCAAAATTCTACAGATCCTCCTTCGAAAAGAAGCCGAATTGAGAGGAAGATGGATAGAGTAATCTACTTCTTGTTCTGTATCTTGTTTCTAATGGCATTTGTTGGATCTATTTTCTTTTACATCTTAACTAAAGATGACTTGCAAAGTGGACCAATGAAAAGATGGTATCTAAGACCTGATGATTCTACAGTTTTCTTCGATCCGAAGAGACCGGAAGCTGCTGCTGCATTTCACTGTTTGACAGCACTGATGTTATATGGCTTCTTTATTCCAATATCCCTTTATGTGTCGATCGAGATTGTCAAAGTTCTTCAGAGCATTTTCATCAATCAAGATATCCATATGTACTATGAGGAAGCAGACAAGCCGGCAAATGCCCGGACATCAAACTTAAATGAAGAACTTGGCCAAGTTGATACAATACTTTCTGATAAAACCGGAACTCTTACATGCAACTCAATGGAGTTTGTTAAATGTTCTATTGCCGGGGTTGCTTACGGCCGTGGCATTACAGAGGTTGAGAAGGCTATGGGTAGAAGAAAAGGTTCACCTCTAAATCATGAACAAGTTATAGGGTCAGAAGCCGACAGCATCAACGAATCTTCGAATGGAAAAGTTTCCATAAAGGGCTTTAACTTCATTGATGAAAGGATAATGAATGGAAATTGGGTTAATGAACCTCATGCTGATGTCATCCAGAGATTCTTTCGCCTGTTGGCTATCTGTCATACGGCTATACCAGAAATGGATGAAGACACAGGAAATGTCTCGTATGAGGCTGAATCGCCCGACGAAGCAGCATTTGTGATTGCAGCCAGAGAAATTGGTTTTGAGTTCTGTAAAAGGACTCAGACTAGTTTATCAACATTTGAGTTGGATCCTGAATCTGGCAAAAAAGTTGAAAGGTCAGTAGCTTTTAACTGTTTTATCTGAGTAGTATCTTGAGCTTTAGGGACCTATATTTACATTAGCTAGTCTCATTTTGCAGGGTGTACAAGCTTCTCAATGTTTTGGAATTTAATAGCTCGAGGAAGAGGATGTCGGTCATAGTGGAGGATGAAGAAGGAAAAATTTTTCTGTTATGCAAAGGTGCTGATAGGTTGGTAACTGTCTTAGAATAGAAATGTAGACACATTGAAAGACACAAACCTATTCAGATATTTGTCCAATTGTTTTTGTCCTAAAACACTTATCAAAGGCAAGTCTAAATGATTTTTGATTGGTTGGCTTTATGTTTTCATGCAGTGTCATGTTTGAAAGGCTAGCCAAGAATGGGAGGGAGTTCCAAGATAAGACCATGGAGCATGTTCATGATTATGCCGATGCAGGTCTAAGGACCTTGATACTAGCCTATCGCGAGCTTGATGTGGAAGAATACAAGGAGTTTCATAATAAATTCTCTAAGGCTAAGAATTTAGTTTGTGCGGATCAGGAAAGACAGATTCAGAAAATATCTAACAAGATTGAGAGGAATCTAATTCTTCTTGGAGCCACTGCTGTAGAGGACAAACTCCAAAACGGGGTTAGTTCGGATGCGAAAATACATGTTTTACTCATGAGGATTCGTAAAATGACTCGAAATGACGCCTCTCGTGTTGTTTTGATAGGTTCCTGATTGCATTGACAAGCTTGCCCAAGCAGGAATCAAGATTTGGGTTTTGACTGGGGATAAAATGGAGACTGCAATCAATATAGGGTACTTAATTCTAATTATGCCTTCTTTTGTTCTTTTACTTCGACTTCACGAAAATAATTGCTTTTCGAGATATCTGAAACAAGAATTGCATTGCAGTTTTTCTTGTAGTTTGCTAAGACAAGGAATGAAGCAGATTATAATTCATTTGGAGAGTCCAGAAATTAAAGCACTGGAAAAGGGTGGAGACAAGCTTGCTATAATCAAGGTAAAACGAAATTCATCATCCTTTTCCGAATCTCTATCTTTTTCTTTATTTTCTTTTGTATACGATAGGGACTTGATTACAAAATTTTAAACTAGAGATACTTAGTGGAAAGACATTGTAAACACTATAAAGACATGAGTCTAAACTTTTGAACTTTAGGGACCTAATTAAAAACTGAGCTAAATTATAGAGAATATCAGAGTAATTAAACCTTTCAAGATAGAACATGTTGTGGCCTTTTGTGGAACTTTGGAAGTGCGACTGCTCAGCCGGCTATGTTGTTAAGTGACACTTTAGAGCTGAAAATCTATATTCTGATAGTTTTATACGGATTCGTCTTTCAGGCATCTAGGCAAAGTGTCCTCCAACAGATATCTGAAGGTGCTGCACAGCTGACAGCATACAGAGGAAGTTCTCAGCAGGCATTTGCTTTGATCATCGACGGAAACTCGCTTGTCTATGCTCTAGACGATAACGTGAAGCACATGTTTCTAGAGCTTGCGATTCGCTGCGCATCTGTTATCTGCTGTCGCTCGTCACCAAAGCAGAAGGCACTGGTATTGGCCTATTATTGCTGCATTGGTAATAAAAAATAAAATAAAAAGGTAGTTTGATTTTGGAAATAACTTTGTATTGTTACTGTCTTGAAGGTTACTAGATTGGTCAAATCCGGAACTCGGAAAACAACATTAGCTATTGGTGATGGAGCTAATGATGTTGGAATGCTTCAAGAAGCAGACATAGGAGTTGGAATTAGTGGAGTTGAAGGAATGCAGGTAATGAAAAATTCCTCAAATGGATTCATTTTTCTTTTCTGAGTAAATTAGTCCCTAACAAAATAAATAAAAGACATAAAATTCTAACAACTTATTCATCATTCTTCCCATCCACCAGGCTGTAATGTCTAGTGACATTGCAATTGCGCAATTCCGATACTTGGATCGATTACTTCTCGTGCACGGACATTGGTGTTACCGGAGGATCTCATCTATGGTATTGTCATGCTAATATATTTTGATCTTAACATTCTCAAGATAGGTTCTAAAAGAGTATATGATACTTAATTATGTCAACTTTTGCTTCATTGTTTTGGCAGATATGCTATTTTTTCTACAAGAACATCACATTCGGATTCACTTTGTTCTTATATGAGGTGTATGCATCATTCTCTGGAGAACCTGCATACAATGATTGGCTTTTATCTATCTATAATGTCTTCTTTTCATCGCTTCCTGTGATTGCTCTCGGGGTGTTCGACCAGGATGTATCCGCTCGGTACTGCCTAAAGGTATGGTTTCTACTTACAGTCGTTCTTTTGGATTACCATTCACTCTGTCATTTAGAAAGTAGTTATTTATCCTGACATAGTGTTATGTGATTGGATGCGCTGACAGTGTATCAAAATTAAATTCTTGAAAAAATTGAGTGAAACTACAAAAACTACTAAGAGATTTGATTTAACCAAGATATTACTATAAGCATTGAATTGATTTTTGTTATAGTTGCTTGCTTTTCTTCTCTAATATTGTTAGTTTCCTTGTTAATGATGGCAGTTTCCATTGTTATATCAAGAAGGAGTGCAAAACGTCCTCTTTAGCTGGCGGCGAATACTCGCATGGATGCTTAACGGATTCATCAGCGCCATACTAGTTTTCTTCTTCTGCACGAAAGCCATGGAGCTTCAGGCCTTCGACGCGGAGGGAAGAACGGCCGGGAGGGATATACTCGGCGCAACCATGTACACTTGTGTGGTTTGGGTGGTAAATTTGCAGATAGCTTTAGCTATAAGTTACTTCACCATGATCCAACATATTTTCATCTGGGGTTCCATTGCATTCTGGTACATCTTCCTTCTGGCATACGGCGCAATGCCACCACATTTTTCGACGAATGCCTATAGAGTATTCGCCGAGACTCTGGCGCCGTCTCCGATGTATTGGCTTGTCACATTCTTTGTGGTGATCTCAACACTCATACCATACTTTTCCTACTCAGCAATTCAGATGAGGTTCTTTCCCATGTTTCATGAAATTGTCCAATGGATAAGGTATGAAGGGAAGACAAAGGATCCCGAATATTGTAACATGGTTCGCCAGAGATCGCTCCGGCCAACAACCGTCGGATCAACTGCTCGCCTAGCCGCCATGGCTAACGACACACGAGACAGAACGATTAACCGTAGATAATGCTATCAAGTCCTGTAGTTTATGTATAGATTTGTCAAAAGTATAGTGATTCTCTTTGTTCATAGAAAACCAACATTTTGTTATCATGTTGGGAAGAAGTGTAAAAATTAAAATAGGGTAAATTTTATGTACACTTTTTTTTTGGGCTCATAGATAGAAGGAGTTACTAAGTTTATAGAAGAAGCAAGAATTCTTTGTAGGATAGGGTAGAAGGAGAAGGTGGTTTCTAATCTTTTGTAGAAAATGAAGTTCAATGAACTGAACTTGAGTTGTTCCACATTTTCTTTCAATCATCATATGAATTATTTTAATTTTGGTGCTAATAGAGATTTCCCTTTATTTATTTATCCATAATATCTCTGAATTCGACGTTCAAGAACTAATTGGTTGCAATCGATATTATTTGACTTAATATATTTTCTTTTTGACAAATTTACAAAGTGTCATGTCGTGTGATTAAAATGAATGTAAATTACTAAGAATAAATAATCATTTGTATCCATAAATGATGAAAATACTGACATATGTATCCATATTAGATTAAAACTAAACTTGTATCCACGCAAGATGTCTTTTGTGTAACAAAAGTACCCTACGTGACACTCCAACCCTCTAAAGACAAGGTACTTTTATCACACGGAGGACATCTTGCATAGATACAAGTTTAGTTTCGATTTAGTGTGGATACATATGTCAGTATTTTCATCTTTTATGAGTATAAATGATCATTTATTCAAATTACTAAATTGTCATCTCAATATCATCCTCATCATAATGCACATGTAACTCAATTATTATGTATTTATCACTTTCACCAAACACTTTTGGTTTGGGTATGCATCAATAAGTCAACATCTACATTGACTAAACAGCTTACACTATCCATAGTTAAATTATTTAGCTTCTAATTAATCCTTGACCCTTCAATTTCATCTTTTTTTCATTCACTATACTCATTCATCGCAATCATTTCATTTTAAAAATGCAGGTTTATTATTCGTTACGTATGAGCTTCATCTAATAGAAAGAAAAAAAAAACATCTAGACGAAAATGTCAAAAATATCTTTTTATAAAAATATTTATTTAGTCATATTTTAGAAGCATAATTTATAGAAAAAAGTATTAATTTAAAAGGAATAGTAATATTTTTATAACATACAAAAATTAAATTCTTTATAATCTATTATCCAATAGTTAAAAAAAAATATCTTTACATAAAAAAATTATAAAATCTTAAATAAAATATTCAACAAAATAAAAAAAGATTATTCAAAATTATATTGCATAAATAAACAATGTCTTCACCACACCCTTAATATTTTATACCTAACATTTATATATCAACATTTCTAACGAATTAAATAATAATAATATGCAAAACTAATTAATATTTTTTTTTTTTGGTGACTGCAAAACTAATTAATATATAAACAATGAATGGTGCACAGCGAGAACTAAAATATTCGTATTCCAATAACAGCAATTAAGTTAGAAATGGAATAAATAATATAATCACAAGTTAATTATTACATTCGGATCTGAATAACAATTCACTAATTAATTTGGAGTTAAACAAAATTAAGAAAAGTGAAAGAAGATCAAACCTCTAAGATGTAATTAATTAAGATCTACGCCACCTTAATACCAAGAAAATCAGAAGCAGATTTTGCCAAAATATTAACAAACTCTTCAAAGCTTATAACACCGTCGCCATTGCTGTCGGCTTGAGCCATCATGGCGGCTAGCTCACGGTACGTGAGCGGCTGTCCCATTCTGGCCATGGATCCGGCTAGCTCTGCGGCGGTAATGAATCCATTACCGTCGCGATCAAACACTCTAAAGACATCCAAAAGTTGTTCTTGGTTGAGAAAAATATTGCTGTGGCTGTGGCTGTGACTGTGGCTGTGGTCCTCACGAGGAATTAGGACATGGACAAGTTCGTCAAACTCGACGTATCCATTGCCATTCTTATCCATCTTGGATAACAAGGCATGGAGCTGGTCGCCTGATGGCTTGACCCCAAGGGATCTGAGCAGGGCGGCGAGCTCCAAGTGAGTAAGACTGCCGTCCGAGTCCATGTCAAAGCGATTGAATATGTCATTTAGTTGCTTTATTTGATCGTTATTGTTACTATTTTGGTGTGACATATTTGTGTATGATATAGTATCTAATAATCAAAGGTAAAGAAGAAGATGAAGAAGGAGAAGAAGAAGAAAAATATTAATAATAATGGTGTAATGTATGTTTGTATAGGGTTTATTAATAATTTGTTTATGAAGAATTTGATTTGGTGTAAAGGGGTGTGCTATGAAATTATTGATAATGATAGATCTCACTTGGAATGGTTCAAGGAAGGAGACTCGTGAAGAAACCGTGTTGTTATAAGTTAAAAGTTGGAAGAGGATAGTCACCAAAAAAAAAAGTTGGAAGAGGACAAATTAAAGCGTTATGAAAATTGTATAATAAATTAACAGGGATATTTTCATAAAGACGCTTAAAACGTCTTTTTGTAAAGATATTTAGGTTTGTACGTATTAATGAATTAGTTATTTTAAATTTTTTAATAAATTATAATAAAATCGATTTTTTATAACAATAACAATAAACCTATTTTTTTAGAGATTTAATTGTATTTTTAAATTTTTAGGAATTTAAATGTCTACAAAATAAAAAATTAGGGATATATTTATCTTTTTATCAAAAAGTTTAAAGATATTCAGTTTAAATTGTGTAATTCGGTGGAATCAAATTGAGTCTAATAATTATAATGCAAACAATTGAATTTATTATTATTACTATAATAAACTGATTTTGTTCTGATTTATTAAAAAATAAATTATTAACCAATTTATTTAAAATATTCAATAATAACATGACACATATAAACGTCTTTAAAAAAAGACATTTTTAATATCTTTATTAAAGTGGTCTCCTAAATTAATAATAACTTCAAGCTCGTTTGTATATGATTTTTTTTTTTTTTTTTTGAGGAAATATATACGCATTTTAGTAACTTGAAAATTTCATAGGAAGTATATATGTTTCTTTCCTTATCAAGTCTATATTAAAAATTCAAATAAGTGATAGTTTTCTTGTTGAGGGGTTCCATTTTTTTTATGGAGTAGAAAGTTTTAATTATATATTTTCTTTTTTCTTTAAACTATTTTGTAAAAGAATAATGACTCTTACTTTTTTTTAGCCATTAATTACTTTTTTTTTTTATATTGTGACGGGCCGAAGCCCAAAAATTATAAAGCAACAATTTCAGTATCCCTCTACAATCATTAGTAAGAATTGGTCTTAGTCTAACCGGAGTTTGATTTATGAAAAGAAAGCCAGGATTAATTACTCTTAGGCTGGGTTTGGTAAAGCTTTTTCAAGAGGTGCTTGTGCTTTTAAAAAGCACAAGCACGTCATTTTGCGTTTGGTAAATTAAAAAGTCCAAGTGCTTGTGCTTACGGCTTTTAAAAGTTAGGGGTGCTTTTGAAAGCACCTAGGAGGGAGCTTTTCAAAGCTGGCTTATGCTTACCAAATTTTTTTCATTTTCCCGCACATATTTTCCGCTATTATATTGCCATTAAAATCCTCGTATATTTCTAACTTCTCATCCTAACCTTCACAAATTCTAACACAATCTTCATATATTTTTTATTTTTCAACCTAATCTTCACAAATTTCAATACAAATACATCTCTATCACATATTAGGTATGAACTTCTATCTATTTATGTTATTTTTTTTGCGTTAATTTTGTATTTTTTCAGTAGATCTATTATGTTTGTTTTTCTCTGTTCTTTGAAACGGGAAGAGGTTGATCAGAAAATCAATCATAAAATTTTCCTTGCATGAACATTAGTCAAAATTATAATAACAACATATATATACATATGTAAATATAGATATATAATCATAAGAGTAGTTTATTTGAGATAAGTGTCCTATTTTTTGTGATCTGTAAAGGTGAGCCAATATATATAGGTGGGTAATGAGCGTACCCAGTACTAACATTGGATTACATACAAATTTTATTATTGACTAATGATAAATCTATTTATATTAGTACAGTGAATAAATCAAGTAAATATGTTAATTATTAGTCTCTAAAATTTGAGTTAGTATCAAAATAAAGTGTTAATTAATTCAATTAGAACTCCAAAATTTGATTCATGAATCATATTATCAGTTTATTGTTTTTTGTGATGTTTTTTCAAGTAACGTTAATTAATTATTCTATTATTCTTTTGTTTTTATAATATATCTGGTTCCTGTATTATTATTGGCCTACTAGAATAGAATAATATTGTATGTTTATTAGTCTTATTAATTGATAAAATAAATTTTTATGATACTTATATAAAATTTTAAAGTTAAAAAATAAAAGAATTTATTTATTATATTTATATTTATTATGAATTTTTTATTTTAACATTATTTTATTTTAAAATATTATATAAATTTTTAAAAAATTTGAAAAAAGAAATTATTTTTTGTTATAAACATGTTTATTATAATTTTTTCAACTTTTAAAAGCTGTTTTACCAAACACAATTGTGGTGCTTGTACTTATTAAAAGTCATTTTTAATTTGATTTTACCAAACGCAAGTGCTGCAGCTTTTAAAAAGCTATCTTTTAAAAGACAGCTTTCATAAGCTACTTTTAAAAAGCAAAAGCTTTACCAAACCCAGCCTTAGTTGTTATGCCTATAGCAAAATACAGATTGGGCTTTTTTCTGATTGGGCTTTGTTGGGCTACGTTACACTATGATCTTATTGGGCCTTATTGAGCTTCTCTACTTCATTTAAGTGTTTTTTTTTACTTAAATAAAATAAAAAATTTATAATTACATGAATTTCTTAAATTAAATTTTAACACACGGAATCACCCAAAAAAAAAAAAAAAAATTTAACACACGAATTTTTTCTTTCTATGTTTATATAAATCATCTAACGTCAGTTAGCATAAATCGTTTTATATTGTAATGTTTAACAAATTAACCTAAAGTTAACTGACCTAGGATGATTTATATAAATATAAGAAAAAGAAATTTGTTTGTTAGAATTTGATTTAGAAAATGTATGTAATTCTAAATTTTTTATTTTATTTAAGTGAAAAAAGTCCTTCATTTGGTAACTATTTTCAGGAAAAGAAAAAATGTATGTTCCTTCAAAGCCACTAGTCTAAAACTCAAAATTTGACTCCGATCTAAACAAGTTCCTCAATTTTGTTTAGGTTTTGAAAAAAATTACCTCAAAATTTGACTTTATGCATACTAATTTATTAACGTCCTATTAATTGGGCCTTAGGCCCCCTTTTCTCTTAAAAAAAAACTGCTATTAATTTATCATTTTATCTATTAAAAATTTAATATGTATAAAAATAATAAATATAATATAATTTAAAATAATAAATACTTTACACCTTTATTCGGATTTAAGTCTTACATACAAACTCTAAGTTATGGATTATATATATATATATATGTATATTTAAACCACAATTAGAACCATAATTATGCATGATAATTTATTAATTCAATTATTTCATATCGTACAAAACTATTATCATAATCACAATTATGGAGATGATTATGTAATAAATCACTAGAGACAATTTTAGGAACACCCCATGGCTCCTTTTGACCCCAAAAGCTTCCAAATGCTAACTCTCCATTTTCATACAATTTTTCCATCACTTTTTCAACTTCATCCATACACGACCCGTTATTATTACCATTTCGTCCTGAAGTACCATTTCTTAGTGCTATCGTTACGATCTCTTCTCGAAACCTAATAGACTGGTCATGAATTTTCACAAGAACATCATCATCATAAGAAGAAGAAGACCCCATTAATATTTTTTCTCTATGATCTAATCTATGATCTAGACTAATTAGACTACTCCTAATCCTCTTGTTACCACAAAATTTCTTCTTAACATATCTTCTTGTTTTCCTCACCAATTTTGATGGAAGCTTGAGCAAAACATAAACAAGAATTTGCAACATTAAACATTGGCAGCAACATGATATCACAACACAATCCGCACCAAGCATGTTCCAATCTTCCATGCTTCAATTTGTGAAGAATTAAAGAGAGATCAATAATAAAAATAACAATAATAATGATGAAAAATAAATATATTGTTGTTGTTGATGAAGGGGGTTTGGATTATTAGAAGACATGATCATAGTTTAAAAGAAGAGGTTTCTTATTTCCCCCTATTGAGGACTTAGAGAGGAAGAAGCAAGAGCAATAATATGATGAGGGAAAGCTAAGACACATTATATTGGTGAATAATAATAATAATAATAATGACATAACTTAGAACTATAATTCATGGCTTAATACATAATAATAATAATAATAATAATAATAATAATAATAATAATAATAATAATAATAATAGGAAAAAAATATATTTTTTATTTTTAAAATTTATCAAAAATTTTAAAAATATTTTTAAATTTTATTATTTAAAAAAAAAATTATTTGCTTAAATATATTCTTTACAGCTAAATTTTTAAAAAATTTAAGATTAATCTAACAATAATGCATAACAATTATCTCTGGTTTACTTGTGTTGATGATTGTTTTTGTAAAATTGTTGCTGAATTGGTCATAAATTTTTAAAAAAATTAGTCGTTAAGAGATATTTGCTGAAAATTAAAATTTTTTAGAATAAAATTAAAATAAAATAAAATATAAAAATATTTTTAAAATTTTAGCAAGTTTTAAGAATAAAAAAATATTTTATCCGTAATAATATGAAGTATTTAGTTGTGACCTAGACGCAAAACATGATTTGTGTAGAAGGGTTATGAAGTTGTCATCATTGTTATGACTTATGAGTCATATATATAGAATATTTTAAGTCAAGAAAACAATCATATCAAGCTACGTATAAATACACATTTGCTAATATTATTATATTTCTAAGCAAGCTTATGTTATTGACGTGGCACTTTGCTTTTAATGGAAGATTTCTCCCTCACTCTAATAGTGATAAATTAAACTTATGTAAAAAGTTCTAAATTGGTGCAACATTAGTGAAAAAAAATTTTCTATTAAGTATTTTAAGTTGTATACATTATATATGTTTGATTTATTAATTAATAGTATAAATTTGAATGATTAGTCTTTAAAATTATAAAATGAATTATATCTATACATATGACTCGCTAAATAAATATCTCTTAGAAATATTAATTGATATAGACTAGTAACAAAATTATTAGTAATCTAATTTTGTTTCAGTTATCAATATAAATTATATTTAGTAACAAAATTCAGTTATCAATATAAATTATATTTAGTATAAGCTAAGGATAATTGTTTCAAAATTTCTTAGTAATTAGTATCAGTTTTCTTGGAAGAAAAAAACAGAAAAGCTAACTAACTATTGCTGCATTGTCAAGATGTGTTTCTAATTAATTAATTAATTAATTTATATATATATAAATGAAACTTTGTGTTATATTAAGAGCTCTTGTGAATATTTATTATTAATTAGTTAAATATAGATTTAATTATTTTGCTGGTCCTATAGTTTCGTAAAATTTTCAATTAGGTCTCTATACTTTTTTTCTTTTAATTGAGTCCTTACACCAATTTTTTTTTAATTAGATCCCTACACTTTTTTTTCCTTTTATTTAGGTTGCTGTACTATTTTTTTTTTAGTTGAGTCCCTATAAAATTAAGCTAATTACTATTAAGAAGGACTTAATTGAAAAAAAAATTAATATAAGGACCCAATTAAAAAAAATATAGAGACCTAATTAAAAATTTTACAAAACTAAAGGACTAACAGAATAATTAAAACTTAAATATATTATAAGACATTTGAAATAGTTTTTACAAATTTTCAATTAAATATTACGAAAATTCTTATAATATGGTGTTTCATTTATAGCTAATCTGAAACACACAACATCATAATCACACTTGTCCTTTTCACTCCTTTTATTTTCAATTTTCTCTTTTCTTTTCTTTTTTAAATAATAATACTGAGTTGTTAAAGAGTCTCACCTTCTCATATTCTTGTAGGTACTTCATGCAAAAGGCATTGGCTTGGAAGGTGAATCTTATATAAAAAATTATGAAATTATAACTCAATATTTTCTTTTATATTAAAAAAAGTGTGTTATCTGATTCATAATCATAGGAGATCATTTTGTAGGGCCCACATGACGCCACTCTGTACAACAAGTAACAGAATGAGACCCCTTTTAGTCATTTCACATACTTTAAATATCTATAGCATATATCATATGAATTTTAATTTTGTAAATTCGAAATATAAAATTTTTTTACAAAAATAATCAATTATTATTGAAATATTAGTAAAAATAAATAATTTTAAATTTATTACTTAAAAAAATTTTAACATATAAATTTAATTAAATAATTATATAAAATTATTTATATTGTTAATATATCAAAATTAAATACTTTTTATATGAATATATGTATATTTATTTATACCTTCATTAATATTCACAATAATTACTCACTATTCTCTTAAAAAACATAATAAACAACTCATTTAGAGTTATGTTACATGATCTAATCACTAATAAAAAATTAATTACTTCTTTAATAGTGAAAATTTCGATTATTGTAAAAAAAAGACTAAAAGCAAAAGCCAAACATTTTCTTATTTAATAATCGTATAAAACAATGAATTCTTACGATATCCAACCCCAAATATCCATAAATTAAAGTTTTATTTCTTAAAACACACTATTTAAATATAATTTCTTTTAAGAAAATAACACTTTTTCCAAAAACAATCATACTATGTAAGTAATTTATTTTTAAGACTGTAAGGTAGCGTTTGTTTTGAGGTACTGGGACAGAGACTGAAAGACTGAGATTCAGTATCATGTTTGTTAGCTCAGAGACTGGTATTAAAATTTTTGTCTCTGTCTCTAAAATTTCAGTATTTCAGTACCTCCAAAAAGTGGGGACACAGGAGACTGAAATTTTTAGAGACGAAAACTGAAATTTTAATAACATTTTATACTTAAAATACCCTATTTCAATTAATTAATTTCAATTTTATCCTTTGTACAAATTAAATTAGAGCATCATTCTCGTTTCAATTTCTATCTCCCACTTTGCACCAAACAGAATACTGAGATTTATTTCAGTCTTTGTCTCTAAGTCTCTGTCTCTGAGTATCAATCTTTCAGTTTCTGTTTCTCTACCATATTTATACAAAAGCTTAGAGAGAGAAAAGTATATATATTAAATACATTTTTTTATAATTTTTTTTCGTAATTATTGTCTTTGTATAATTGTTTATATATCCAAATTCCAAATGGTGAAATGAAGGTACAAAATCACAACAACAGACAACAAAAGCAGCTTTTCAGAGAATCTGTTTTGTTCTACTCTTTCTTTCTTTCTTTCTTCCATATGAAGTAGTTGAAGAACAACATGCAATTATTTCTTTCTACTACTAATATAGTTGTTGATTCATTTGATGAGGAGGTAACTATTATTGGCCAGAATCAACAAATGGAAAACAATATTGGAAATTACTTAAACACCCTTTTGGTAGAAGAATATGATGCTAATAGTAATAACAATCATAGTACTTATACTACTATTTCTACTTCAACTCATCATGATCAAAATTCTTTTGACCATTATTATTCCAACATGAACAATAATAATAATACTAATAATATTCAGTTTCCTTGTTTTCCAACACAAACAACAGATCTCCTTAACCTTCTCCACTTTCCAACAAGTCCTAAGAACTCTTCTATCTCCTTTGAAAACCACAACAACAACATAATAACATGTCTTCCAAACCCTAGTAGCAGTAGTAGCAACATCATTGTGGGACAAGAAAGTTCAAATTTTTCCAATGTTTTCAATGACCCATTATTGCATTTGAACCTTCAAGCACCTCCTCTGCTTCATCAATCATCATCATCAATGAGGGAGTTGTTTCATCATCATGGCTACTACAACATGGTACCAACAACATCAAGAAGTGATTTTGTGTTTGGATTAGGGGAAAATAACAACAACAACAACAATAATAATGACATTATTGTTGAATTAGAAAACGGTGGTTATGGAAGAGATGTTCTTGAAAATGGGGTGCTAGAAGAGTTCACTAATCATCATCAAGAAGTGGCTAATAAGAAGAGAGGAGGAAAAAGGAGCAATAACAACAATATTAAGCAATTTAGTAGTACTAACACTGAGAGACAAAGGAGAGTGGATTTGGGTGGCAAATTTGATGCTTTGAAAGAACTCATACCAAGCTCCACCAAGGTAAAACTATTTCATACATTTAATAATATTATCAAATTTTCTTAATTAATTTGCATATCCATAAATAACTTTGTTTATTTAGTTAATGTACTTGTCATCAATATATAGAACATTTTATAATTGATTGATTAGTGTGCATAAATTGAATCTATGTGCATACCTTAAATTTCTTTTCTTTCTGTTTTGTTATGGGGATAAACCAATAATACTTAATTAAATGCTATTAATTGTTAATTAGTTACATTAAATGTCTCAAAAGTTAAACATATACATGATATATAATAATATAATTGATTGGTAGTATAGAACATTATATAGTATATAATATAACAAAGTTAATTAATCTTTATATGTATAAGCATAAATTGTGGACCTTAATTAATTCCTTTTTTTTTTTTTTGATGGAACCAATAAATGAAATCAATAAGAATGATAGAGCATCAGTGGTAGGAGATGCTATTGACTACATCAAAGAGCTTCTAAGAACAGTGAATGAACTCAAATCATTGGTGGAGAAAAAGAGGTATGAAAAACAAAGGGTGAAGAAGAAGCTCAAAATTGAAGATGAAGAAGAAGAAGAAAAAGAAGATGATGAGAATAATTCATCATCATATAGTGAGAGCCTAACAAGGAGTTCTTGGATACAAAGAAAATCAAAAGAAAGTGAGGTTGATGTGAGAATCATTGACAATGAGGTAACAATAAAGATTGTTCAAAGGAAGAGGGTCAATGACAATAATTGCATATTAGTTTATGCTTCAAAGGTTCTTGATGAACTTAAACTTGATCTTCAACATGTTGGTGGTGGCCACATTGGTGATTTCTGCAGCTTTCTCTTCAATAGCAAGGTATATGTAAATTTATCATTGAGTTTGATTTTAATTTTAATTAATAATATTGTAACATGCCACTGTGTACATAAAAATATATATACATGTATATGTTAAGAAAATCACACTTTATATGCATAATTAGTTATATATAATTAGAATTTGCATGATGTGTTTTATTGACAAAATCATCCCTTAATAAGAGAATAATAATTTTGAGAATTTTAACAGAACATATATAATTTTTTGCACTAATTGACAAAGTTAAAATATCAAACTTTGCATCTTAAGAATTGGAATGTAAAGTAGACATGAATCAAAAGTTCAGAAGTTAATGTCATTTTTTTTTTTGGCTAATGATAATATAGCAATATGATTTTATTATATGGCAAATTATGTGTGATTTTAATTTTTTTTTTCTCTCCCTTTTATTTTTTCAGATATGTGAAGGTTCATCGGTATATGCTAGTGCCATAGCCAACAAGCTTATTGAGGTCATGGACAGAAGTTTGTTAACAATATGAGGCAATTGACTTTGACCAATGAGTTCTGTGGTTCTTTAATTTCTTACTATAAAGTTAATTACTAGCTTGAGTTATTCCAATTAATTAGCATATGTATTCCTTTACTTTCACTTTTAATTATGTCATGACAGTTTTTTGGACATTTAATTTTAAGGGATAGGAAAATATAGTGAGACATGGAAATATATATATTATTCCAAACTATGTTTTACTATTTCAAAATATAACACTTGGCTAGCACATATCAAGTTTTTGCTTTATTGTTGATACATTATCCCTTATAATATTCTAGCTTTATATTTGAGTTAATTTATGTTGATTGTTGATAACAATTATTACAGTTACAGGTAAACACACGATATGTTTAGAAAAACACCAAACTTTTATTTTTTTCATCTTTTTTAGATAGTATGTCAAAAAGGAAAAAAAAAATCCTTTTAGATGGAAGATAAATATCAGATAATCAAAGTATATAAAAAATTATTTTATTAGCTCCAAAATTTAAACCTTTTAATGTTAACGAAACATACTTAGTTACTATCTTGACTAATCTCAAATTTATTATTATTCTTATCTATTTTTAATTTATAAAAAATAGATTAATAGGCACACTAATACCTATTAATACACCAAAGCATAATATGAGCACTTATCATCCATCATTGTTCAAAGCAAATCAAATGTAACATACAATCTAATTGAATTATCATAGGACTTTGGAAGAATGATAACATACAATCTAATTGACCCATCTTAATAGAGTAAATAATTTTCTTCTCTAGATGGCTTTAAAAAATGGAATTAGCACATTTTTTAATATTAAAAATAAAAATAAATAATAATTACAAAGTACCATGATTTGATTGAAAAACCATGACTAAATTCAATTCTATCAAAATTGGGAAATTTGGTATAGACCAAAATTTTTTGCCAGCAATTTTTCCTGATTTGCAAGCTGAAATAACAAAATTAAAGTGACTCAGAATGAGTAGAAAAGCAAATATATAAGACGTGAGATAAAAATGAATGATAGCATAAATATATACATAAGGTGTGCATTCATTGGTTTCTATAACACAGATTCTAAAAAATAAACTCTTCTATATAATTGAAAGAATAAAAAACCAATTCTTGTTTGAAGTTTCTATTTTCAGCTTCTGAAAAAATGAAACTTTCTTTTTTAATCCTTATTATTTTTAAACATTTATTCAACTATGTAAAAATTGATTTTGTTTTCAACAAAAAAAAAAAAAATCAAATAAACTTTAAGACATACACCCTGAGACACATTTTTTTTTTTTAAGTTACAATTTTAAGAGTTCATACCTAGAGAAAAATGATCCAAAAACATCAAGCTTCCTTCCTAGTTATCCTGCAATAAAAATGATAATTCAATGAGTAAAGAAAACCATTGGCATTGTTCTTGTCATAGACTAAAACACACAACACTATATCTGGCAATAGTCAACATTAGTTTTCATACAAATCAAATGATCCAAAATTTCAACACAAGATTCACATATAACAATAGCATGTTTTTTTATATTTTATTATTTACCTGAAACAGCATATCCCCAAGGCATTTGTGATCTCGTGAATGACGGTAGTGGCAAAATGCAGGTAAAGCGTCACTGTGTCCAGAGCGCAAAAATCGTCAAGTCAGAGAGCGAATGTATATAAGTTTCACCAATGGTGTAAACTAACAGCAGCAATATAACGCATTTGTTTCTCATGTTCATAATCTGCATCTTTTTTTTTTTTTTTTTTATGATTTTCCTTTAAAATGTCATCATTTTCTCTTATTCCTTGCCATTCTATAATACAGTAATATTTATTCTTTTATCAGACAAAGTTTAAACGGTAACTTGATAACTGTACCTGTATATGCGCAAAAACCAAGAAGAACCAATCTCTCATCTACTAATGGTACCCTGCCATAAATACACCAATCAGTTTCTACGACAAAAAATCATAATCAACAGAACTTGGAATGGTAGAGTCACAAAACATACCCATCATTTAGTCTTGCCGTGAGTGCATTAGCAATGGCGAGTGGAAGATACAGAAGGGACTGCACAATGTAAATAAAACCACATATCAATTTTGTTAGTGCTGTCAAAACTTTAACAATGACTACAAGATTTGAAACCTGCACTAAACAATTAAAAAACAGAATTTGAAACAAAACCATAGCATGACAGATAGTAAATGCTTCATATTTCCACGCTATGGTATAGAGAAACAAACTTTTCATGCTATAATTTCTCCAAGATTTGTAGCTTTTTTTTTTGTTGGAGAATACTGAAATACAGCCATACAAGCTCTGTTTACCATAGCCAAATTTGGAGAAAATATTATTTTAAAAATAAATAAATAAACAGAAACAAAAAAAAAAAAGAAAATTTTCAGAAGACATCCCAATGAAAGAGTTTGGTACCATGCACATTCCAGTCTTCAAGCCCTTAGGTTCGTCGCACAGATGGGCCAAAATCATCCTTCCCTGCAAAATTAAGCCTTCTTCAGTTAACATTGGAACATAGAATAGATTGTCCACACAAAAGCTAAGAAAAAAAGTTATTAATATGTTAACGCAATATCAAAAACCATATAAACGTGGATAGTTTCTCAAAAATCTTACCACTAGAAACCCGAAAGCAAGTCCTGTTCCTATAATTACTAAACACGGGTGGTTGCCCATGATGTCAGATGGCGACAAATGATCCCTGCATAAAAGATCGCTCATGTGCTTATATGTACAAAGGCATAGAAGAAACGTTTCTCATAAACAAAACCGATGACCAAAAAGCCAAAAAAGCAATTGAACAACTTAGGTTATACCACAAGAGAACTGCTCCAACAAGGACGGTAAAGGGATAAAGCTGCGCAAGAAAAATGTGTCAACGAACAAACCAAAATTTGAAAAGGAAGGGAGCATCATCTATAAGGAAAATGGTATCACCATAGCCAAGGCACGTAACACGCTTCCATTTTTTGCCCTCACAAGTTTACAGACATTAGACACACTGCATTGAACCAACATACAATGTTAACATTTGAAGACACTTATTTGGGAATGAAACTATGTAGATTGATTATAAGAAATCAAGAAAATTTTGGACTTGAAGAAAACATACTTGCCAAAAACTGTTGGTCCAACACCAAAAACCATCAGCAAAGTTAAAGCAGCTTTGTATGTTGGTATCCCTGAAATACAGTAAAAATCAAACTAATTATTAAGAAAGAACCTATTCAATAAAAATACAAGATTCTACCATCTTTCAATAATCAACACTGCCCCAAATTTATCTGATGCAATCGTTCATAATCCTATATAATCTTGTGTATCCACCCATCCATGTAATCATCCTAATATTTGCAGTGTAAAGTTCATGTCCATGTGGGATTTTACCACCCAGAATTCAGTCCCATACAACATATCACCCTAAATCTAAATGTAATGTTTACAATATGATCAAAACTTGGCATGAGTACCAAAAATATGACAAATAGCATCGGAAACAAGACACAGTCCAAACTTTTGTTCCAGGAAATATAATAAATATTACATGACAAGGACAATCTCACCCGAAACAATAGGCAACCAGCTTAAGAAAGGTACAGACTTCCCAAATTCATGAATCCACCACTCAGCACCTGAAGAATAATAATAATAGGTAATCACAAGACCACACCATAAATGTAACAAAACTGTGTTGGTGGTTGGTACAATAAAACAGAACCCAGAGAAGGGGCATACCCACAAGAGCAGTAAAGAAGTGACAGGTGTATATCAGCATGAGACCCTCCGTAGGACCATTTATAACTGGTAGTATAAGTGAATGGGTGAAATAGCTACATCAAAATTTAAAAGAAAATTAAAAAGTTTATATATGTTATGGTCAATAAATAATAGATGTTCAATTCACACTGGTGTATGGAGTGCAAGTTTAGATACAGTTCCACCACCCAGAAATTTTAAATGGTTTGCGTGGGGTGGTGGCATAAGTATTAAAAAATCAAAAATAAAATATATAGATAGCCCTCCCAATTAAATATACAAAAGGGATATAATCATTCCTTAAAAATAAGAGGTAGGGAATCAAATAATAATAATAATAATAATAATAATAATAATAATAATAATAATAATAATAAAGAATAATAACTTACTGCTCCCAAGTTGCACCATAAAACGGAACAGCAGATAAAAACCAGAACCAAAAAGCGTCTCTCCCACACATGGACGTGCTCCCAAAAGCAATTGATTCAAACTGAAATACAGTTCTCATAGATTTTCATATTTGTTCGTTCCATTTTAGAGGTTAGATATAACAGCCAAAGTGAAGAAACTTACAGTACAAGCAAGTGCATCACATCCTGCAGAAGAGTTTTAAATATTTTTGTTAGTCTTAAACAGGAGTTAATTAGAGAAATGATAAAATGAACATGACACAAGTAAATTACCATGATCAAACAGCTCCCCCAATGGACTGGAAGAACTTGTCCGTCTAGCTTGCTTCCCATCAACAGCATCAAATGTCTAGCATACACATCAATTTTAAAGAAATAAAGAAAGTTAATTACCTATAGGAAAAATAAGATTCTAAGTATCAAATAATATTAGTACATTGATCAGGAATTGCACGAATTTTGTGACCAAAAAATTAAAAATACAAAAAAAGGGGAAAAAGAGTACGATGCACGAAATGAGATCTACTCAACAAGCTAAATAAACAGGATTCAAAAAGCCAAAAGAAGGGAGCAATTTATGCTTGCAATGAAAGAACTTAACTAGACCTGGTATAAAAACAACAGTAGGCCATGGGCAAAATGAACCCATCTTGGTGGAGCTGTGTCCAATTGAGGTGAGTACATCTGAATAGAAAATATACAGAAGCGAAAATTGAATTAGAATATGTCCTAAGATTCGGCTAGGTAATGAACAATTAAACAAAAGAAGTAAACAGCAACACATGAAGTTAATCAGAAGTCGTCAAAACACTTAAATACCAGGGCATTACTAATTAAAGTTTCATTGTGCCATCTAATCTAGTAAAATGAGAATCAAAATAAAGTGTTTGGAAATAAGATAAGCAGTACTGTAACTTCAGCATTAAGTACAATGTTTAATTAATTGAAAGTCCACTCACATAGCCGATGAATGCAGAGAGCATTAAGAACATAAATCCCATAAGAGTAATCTGCAACCAAACAATTCATGGAATATCAGTGTCAAGGATATCGCGTGCGATAGCAACAGTAAAGTATACACGTCAATAAGAGAGGAAGCAAAGGTATACCATGTTTGGACTGCAAAAGATGAACGAATACCACAATGCCAAGTGATGGGAGTAAACAGAAGAACCAGGTACAAGTTAGAAATAGAATAACTCAGAATTCAATAGCGAAAATATAGAAGAAAAAAAATATATCAAACGAATGTATAAATTAGGAGATGAAAGCATTTCGCCCTCAAGAAAGAGTGGCAAAGTTATAGACAGAGCACATAACATGTATATCTACTTATAATCAACATAAGTGTGCTATTGTCTATTAACAAGCTACAGCACTATGGCATACAAAATTCAGATTACAGTTTAAAACTATTGATGATTCCGATCATGCAACTTTGGTCATGAATTGTCACATAACAAATAAACTGGGAATATCTCATTTCAATTCTCAATATTTAACAGTTTAGCTTCTAAGAAAAAACAGGCAAATGCAATGAAACCAAGCATTCATATTTACAACAAGAACCAATGAAAGAACCTTAGTTCAAAAACCGAAATTACTCACGGCATCCATAGGGGGAAAACTGTAACAAAGCGAGTCCAAAAAGGCTGCAATACATATTTGGCTACATATGAATGGTCTACACCACTATATTTGTATCTATGCAGAGCTGCTACACCATGAGCACCAATATAACCCATTTTCAAGGATTAAACTCCAGAATTCGGCTTCGATTACCGGCTAGGCCTCAGCACAACCTGCTTTATTGGGAAGGAACAAAAAAAAGGAACAAACATGATCAAGTTAAATATAGTAATTTTTGCTGGATACTCAATTATCAAAATGACGAATAACATTGAATTTCACACTCAACAAAACCTACTTGATGTGTTTTCAGACAAAGCCAGAATGTTTTGTAATGAATTTATACTGTTTAAAAGAGGAATCTTTTGTAATGGATCTAAAGTTAACCAAAAAAGGCAGACTTTTATTTACCAAAAATACACTGAAAAAGTGATAATGGAGGAACACACAGATTAAAAGAACGAATAAAAAAAATTCATAAATTGAACATTCAAACACACAGTTACCAGAATTCACACATTCAAATTTTCGTAGTCATTGGAATGTTCAATGGAGAAATACCGAATCATCGGAAATGAGAAATTAGCGAAAAAGAATAGGATCGAGGAATGGTGCTGAAAACTCACCCTACAAAAACAGGATTCGTTGATCCCAAAGAGCGAGAAAGAGAAAGAGAGACAGGAATGAGAGGAATAGCGGAAGATTTGAAAAGCGTGAATTCGCTGCTATGTTTGGTACTTCTCTCTCTCTTCTCATATGGAGAAAGAATTTTTATTTTTCTTTTAATTTTATTTATGAGAAAGGTATAAATAGGTTCTTCACTTTTTGTCCCGCGGACATTTTCGACCATTGAAAAATACTTTTAAGTCCCTGACTTTCATAAAATTTGGACGGATCAATTCCTGACGGAGGCATTTGGATAGATCAGTCCCTAACGGAAGCATTTGAATGGAGGGACTAATCCGTCCAAATTTTGTGAAGGTCAGGGACTTAAAAGTATTTTTCAATGGTCAAGGACAAAAATATCCATAGAACAAAAAGTCAGAGACCTATTTCTCATTTTCTCTTTATTTATTTATTTTTGGATGAAGGTAGGTTTTTTATTTTAAGACACATTTACTTGTTTGGTGCCCCTTTAATGTATTACAATTTCCTTTTATTCTTTTTTTAACTTCATGAAAAATGTTTTGAGTTTAATTATTATGTATTTTATATTGTCATTTAAGTTAGATGTTTATATTATTTGTAAATAGTTAAATCAAATATTTTTGTTAATATAATAATATATGATTGAATGTTTGTATAAAATATTATATTACATTTGATCCATGTTATATAGTTATTCTAACTCAAAAAAAATATACATCAACATTGTTAAGAAAACTATATCAACATAGTTTTTTTTATCTACACTTAACAATACTAAAAGAAAATGAAGTTTTAAATATTTGTGTATTAATAGACACGTAAAAATTATTTATTTATTAAATATGTATCGTAATTAATAAATTTGTGATTAATTAAAATAATAAATATCTCACAATAATGAGATTTTAAGTTCAAATTCTTCAAATTATAACAAACAATAAATATATAAAACAAAGAACATTTTATAAACAAGATAGTAGAAATAGTAGATAATAAATATATTAATATTTTAAAAATACAACTTAACCTGCTGGCTAGTTGGAGTCTTGGAGAGTAATTTTTGTTTCAAGAGAAAATAAATATACATGTTTCTTTGGAGAAGCAATTCAATATACCGAACAAAACATTTTCTACGGTATTTTTCAGGCTAATAAATTGCTACATATACGAGACGAGATTCGAACCTAATATCTGCTTAAACAGACTAGCGAGTTGACCACTAAACCAACTAGCGAGTTGACCACTAAACCAACCCAAGTTGGTTACCGAACAAAACTTTTAGTTAAACACTTACAACGCAATTAGTTTCTACAACTTGAAAATAAAATAATATGCAATCATTTTTTCCACTCTTAACTTGTCAACGATGTACAAATTTTAATTTCTAAGTAGATGCCGTTGTGTGACTTCGATTGTTTAAAATTCAACCAAATAAGTCGTTTCCAAACGTATTAGTCGGCCTTAACCTTAATGGCGTCTTTACATGTATTTATTTTATTTCTTCAATAAGAAAAATGAAACTTAATGGACAAAATTTAAAAAGTCACTAATACCTCAAAAGTTAATTTGTTGGATAATTGTAGATATTAGCTAAAAAGCCAAAAACCTGTTACATTTGGTTCATGCTTCTCAACAATGATTTATGCTCCAATTTTCTTGCATCAAAGTTTGAAATTTAACATGCACCATGGCCAATGAGTAATAGCTCAAATGGCATAGTCTCTCCATACTCAATTAAGAGGTTGCTGGTTCGAGTCTCCTATCTTTGGTAAAAAAAAAAAAAAAAACATGCACCATGGCCTATTACTATTTTTCTTTCATATTCCCTTTACTATCTCTAAGGTTTTGTAAACCAGTGCATTACATGCCACAAATGATTT
Source organism: Arachis ipaensis (assembly GCF_059453495.1). NCBI lineage: Eukaryota > Viridiplantae > Streptophyta > Magnoliopsida > Fabales > Fabaceae > Arachis > Arachis ipaensis. The sequence goes on from NC_142436.1 coordinate 1,113,154, forward strand.
CAATCCTCCCAAACATGGCCTTAGTTCACACCTTCAATGTAGCTAAGCACAATGGCCTTTTCAGCCTCAATGCCATGAACTGAATGATGATAATGGCAAAATATCATTGTTTTCAGAGAAATTTCGCAACTCGAAACCGGGTAATGTCGGATGAGTTTGCGACTAAGCCGGCGCAAAACACAACCGGGGGGTTATTTGCCATAAAAGCACGAAACTGAATAAAGATATTATTACAAGATTCCAGGAGAATCTAACAATACACAGGTCAGACATGGGAAATATGTAAAGTACTGAATCTCCTATATGGAACAGCTTTATTTCCATCTCAAACCAAAAATTGAACACGTTTCCAGTTAGCTCCATTAACGAATTTGACAAAGATAAGGCAACTAATCATTCGACAAAATTACTGCCAATGATAATATTGTTTCCTTATAACTGAAAAAAGAAACCTGAAGGCGGTTAATTGACAACATCAAGAACCAGCTTGCGAGACTTTAGAACAGACCACCTAAGGCGACGGTAGTAGCCAGCTTGAAGCAACGCCAATGTTAGAACAAATATCCACTTAAATCCCATCTGCACATAGTAGCAGTCTTGTTAGAAATTAAGATATTTTCTGCTTTGATTTTGGAAACAGCAAAATATTATAAGAAACATACCAGTTTTCTCTCTTCCATCTCCGGTTCGGCAGCCCAAGATAAGAATGACACAACATCTTTCCCCATCTGCAGCAAAACACAACACCAGCAAGAAAATTACCTCCATTCTCCCGTAGTTCATATGTAATACACATTCCCTTGATGAGATTGACCGAAAGGAATACTAAACACACAGAATACCTGAGATTCAGTGGCGGGAGTACCATCCTCATATTCAACAGCACCATCGTTAAGCATTTTAGGCATGGCAATGGCACCGCCAGGGAAATAAGGGTTATAGTGCAGACCCTCTCTAATCTACGTTATTCAAGAAAACAATAGTAAATGAGTTTACCTATGGTTAAATACATTTTACACTTCATAACTGACAACAACTTGAGTCGCAAAGTAAAAGAAACATTTCATGAGTTGTAAAAATGGCAAACATCAGGCTTAGTTGTAAATTGATACGAAAAGAAAATCATGGAAAATGTCAAAGAACCTACAACAAACCCCAGTCTATCATGCACAGATACTATAGTCATTCGTGCACAAAAAAGGGACACAAAAATTGTTGCGCTGTTGTTGCCTTTCCTTGCACAGATTCCAAGCCACAACAGATTTTATAAAAGTTTGTTTTAGGCCTGAACTACGCAATAGATAGTTGAATCTATATAACTTCTTCATAATGCGTAAGTTAAAGTGTATTAACTCTCAACAAGTCTTTAGAGAGAACTTTACCGAAACACCAGCAGGGGGATCACGATAACCAGTTAGAAGGGCAAACACATAATTCTGACCATTGTGACGAGCCTGTAAATACAACGTGCAAGAATAATTAAAGATCACATTACAATAGAAAATCTCTTCACATTCCTAGCAGATAATAATAGACTTTACTTTGGTAATAAGACTTAGATCTGGAGGATAGGCTCCTCCATTAGCAAACCTAGCAGCTGCTTCATTTGCATATGGCTGAGGAAAGCGATCACTGAGTTTACCGGGGCGAGTGAACATTTCACCCTCATCATTAGGACCGTCAACCACCTCAATCTCAGCTGCCATGGCCTTTACTTCATCTTCTGTATAAGCAACACCAACCAAATCACGGTATGATATCAAAGACATAGAATGGCAGGAAGCACAAACTTGTGTATAGACTTGATGACCACGACGAATCCTGTTCAACAAATTATTTGAATGTAGTAAAGCCCGAGTTAGATTCATAGTTATATAGCATTCAGGTGAAATTTGATACAAATACATGATGGTGGCATAGAGAATTATCAAGATCCACATATACGGAAAGAATGGGCAAAACTCACGATGCATGATCATATGAACTGAGAATGCCAGCATGAGGCCATGGATAGTTTGGGCATGCAAGGCCATGCTCAGCTTCATCAGCTGATGCTGTTGTTGCAAAACCCAAAAACCCAGTGACACTAGCTCCAATCAACGCAAGAGCTCTAAATGAGCTGCTGCCAGTAGAGCCAGCATAATCTTTCTTTGTCATAATGGAAGACATAAGAGAACCATTCTGCAATAAGTATCAAGTAGCTATCAGCAAAAGATACAATCAACTTATTCCATAGTAGGCAAATTTTCATAGAATCATAAAGAAAATATCATGTGCAAGAGCACATACTAGTCTGCAAAAACAGCTTAAATCGTATGTCAAACAACAACTGAAAACTTCAAATGGAAAATAGCTTTCATATGTACTCAAAATTGTAAAAATTACAAATAATGAATCAAACTATGAAATTGTCGTGAGAAGTGAGATTCTAAAGTGTTATAGAAATTGTAATGCTGTTCCAGAGTAATGGGTTAATGTCCAAACTAGTCCGCAATTTGCAATATGACACAACTGAGGCAGTTAATGCGAGTTAGAAGTTGCAGCTACATCAAGTGATGCAGATGGAGATTTAAACCTTTTGATACATAAAGCTTAAGACATGAAGACAATAAAAAATTAACTAGAGAATTATGTCATTTTAGGTCAAGTCACTTGATTGGATGGTAAGCAAGAACAACCACCATGATCAAAGGTTGATTCACTGGGTGTGGTCAGCTATGTAATCAAAAGATGTCAGTGTGTTACTGTAGCCATAGCTGCTCCTCACACACAATAGACCACCTAGACAAGATTCTACTATATTCATTCCCGTAGCCATAGCTGCTCCTCTAACTTTCTCTCTAGTGTACTTATTTCTGGCTCTATCTTGTCTGGTTTACCCATACATCCAAAGCAACATTCACTTATTATCCTTGTTTCCTTCTTCTCTTTTCATCTCTCAACACTCAATCCTATATAACATCACATGTCCTATGAACTATAGTTGTGTGATACTTTTCTATCACAAATAACAATCAAAGCACTTCTCCATTTTACCCACCCAGCTTGTGATAAGGTGTAAAAAAAGAAAACAAAAATATTTCCACTGAACTTCATTGAAGAAATCCCCATGATGAGGTCCCATGAGAAGTTTCATGTGTATATAGGTAGTATATAAACAGAAATAGAACACATATTCAAACTGAAAGGATGTGTGTGATGAAGCAAGACCAGAACAAATTCTGTGTGTAAAAGGCTCAAGTGCAAGTTCCTTGCAAAGGGGGAAGTCCAAACCTATGAGAAGTAAATTATAAACTACAATTGTAGGCATAAGCTTTCGAATCCAAGAGCTTCAATTTATTAGATTAATGATATGGTATTGGTTTCTATTCAACATTATTTTCACATTAACTTAACAGTACTGGAATTACTAAGTTTGATGAGCTAAACAAAATTATTGCACAAATGAGAAATTTGTAATAAGTGATGTTGTATGGCTTCAAAAGAAAACATTGCTAAAAGGGGAAATCTAAGTAAAGATAAGCTCTAAACACCCTCGTCTCCACCAAAAAAGGGGCAAAGAAAAGAAGCAGCAGCTATATTCCATTCCCCTATTAACAAAAAGAAGTTAATTTTCCCATCTTCTCAGCCCTCAACTTTTATTTGAAGCAACGACTAGAAAAGTAAATAGTAGAATAAAACTTTCAAGAGCAAGGAGAATGCTTACAGGAGAATGAGATTGGAGTTTCCTTCTCAATAACTGCTGAATTACACCTCCAGCCATCTCAGTTCACACTGAAAATCATTCATAAAAACTTTTAAGATACTACATCCAAACAAGTACGGGTGATAAAGTTCTATAAAATGAGCATTAGGAAAAGTCATAAAGGCAGCATCACTAGGTATGCAACAATGTAACTAAGAACTATGACATTTAACCTCTAATATGAAAACGATCACAAGAAACTAAGCAGAACATATAGTGTGGATTGTGGTGAGATGATTATGGCAAAGAATCACTTTAAACATTAAATAGGTATCTAATCTAATTCTGAGTGTAACATATGTTTCCTGAATCATCAAGACGCCAAGAGGTAATCACTGCTGTTTTGCAATTAGCATTCAAATCACATTGAGATTGCCATTAGGGCCTCTATTAATTTTTGAAAAGTATATAAATTCCATCAAGTTTTTTTTTTTTTTTAATAAAATAGCAAACCCTTCTCTTCCTGTTTAAAGGGAGGATTGCCAAATTCAAAACACTAACTTCCAAATTTCCTCTTTCCAACTAACTTGAGAAGAGAACACATGGAATGATTATATAACATATGAATTTAATTCATTCATGTGTATAAAATGATGCAATTTCAGTCTACTACTGCTACTACCACAGATACCTAAAAATTAAGGGCAAAGTGTGGCATTGCATAATCACAACAATGCAGCAGCCTTAGACAAAACAACAGCATATTGCAAATAAATAAAATTGCACGGGGATTTCAATGGGAACAGATACAATAATCTCCTAATAACAAACATAACATGTAAAGAACGAAGCTTTATTATGCACCAAAATGGTAAAAAACAATATAAATAAAAAATGAACATGTTACAATGGTTGCGGATGCAAATAGATAAATACATAAATAAATACAGCGAGCGTAAAATTGAGGAAACACAGAATTCAAAAGTGAGTCAGAGATCCGAGTCACAGTGATAGCTGAACATAGCTCACGGAAGAAAATGGAGGAAAAAAAAGACACAAAGAGAGAGAAGAACGAAAATAGAAACTCACGAAGCGAAACTCGATTGGGAACTGAGGATATTCTATAGATCCAACGAAGAAGAAGAAGAAGAAGAAGAAGAAGAAAAATCTAAGGTACTAATGGCAGAGACGAGAGACGAGAGAAGAGATTTGGGACACGAACGCTTGTATTGTGGCAGCCACGAGTGTTGCTGGCTCTGGGCTTTGGGCTTTTGGGCTTTGATTTTACGGGCTATTGGGAGAGATCAATAATGGCGCAAGTATGAAATTAGGGTTAGAGAATTGGGCCTACAGGGAAGACTCCATTCCTAATTGAGTAATGGGCCAAAAGCCCATAGCATTTTTTGGTGACACAAGTGAACAAATAAAAATAAATCTTTGCAACCCACGACCAAAAACAAATATTGATAATCAATTTAAGTTACGTGTTAACTCGTATTGAGAATTCGAATCTCGTTTTGTGCATATAGACGAATTAGTCTTTAACATATTCATTTGGTAGATGTCTTAGTTCCTCAAATTCAAGTTATCGCAATAATAATAAAAAAAAAATTAGAGTAAAATATTAAATTGGTCCCTACGTTTGGGTATAATCCTATTTTGGTCATTAAGGTTTAAAGTGTCATATTTGAATCAAAAAAGTTTCATTTAGATTGAATATAACCATGAGATCAAAGTTAAATAATTAATAGAATGTCCTACATGACAGCAGTACAAGAACAAGGTCGATAATCTGGAGAACAAAGTATAAGTTCCAGAGGCACAAAATCAACTGTGATGCATCAATATATTTATTTATCATTCTCCTTAGTTCTATAGAAAATATTTTATTTAAATTATAAAAAAAATGATAAATAAATATATTGATGCATTCACAATCGATTTTGTGCCTCTAGAGCTTGTACTTGTTCTTCAGATTATTGACCTTATTCTTGTATTGCTGTCATATAGGACATTCTGTTAATTATTTAACTTTGACTTTACGGTAAGACTACATTGAAGTTAAATGAAATTTTTTTGGATTTAAATAGAATATTTTAAACCTTAAAAACCAAAATAAGATTACGTCTAAACGTAGGGAACCAATTTAGTACTTTACCCAATTTTTTAAGTGAACGTTAGTTTTGAAAATTTTTAATTTTTTTTGTGAAAATTATTCTTTAAAATATATTATATGTGTGCTTGAAGTTTAAAAATCCAATAGTTGATTTTTTAGGAATAATTCTTTGTATAAAATATAAAATTTTATTCGCATTTGATATTCTTGTATTAAGAAAATAGAAGCTAAAATACAAAATTACTAGAATATCCTTTAATTATTTGTTTCTTGTCAAAGAAATCCTCATTTTACTAATATTGAGTCTATTTTAAAAAAATTAAAATTTATTTTTTAAAAAATGTATAATAAATTTGTTTACTAATATAATAATTTGATTTGATTTGACGTACATATAGACCTCACAAATTTTATGTTTTTTTATTTTTACTTCATATTTTACATGGTTCATAAAAAAATTACTTTGACTTAATAGAATTGTACAACCTTTTTTTCCGCCGCTAAAAAGGTTTAACACATAATTTAATATTGACGACCAACGTAAACATCAACAGAGTAGGTAATTAAAATTTTTATATATATTCGTCTATTGTATTTGATATCTAAAATAGTACAAAGATATAGAAATAAAAAACACAAAAGTATATCTGAAACTAAATATGGTACAAAACAATATTTTTTTTACAACAAAGATAGAACTACATTTAATAAGAAAATTACAAAGTGGACCATTGCAGTCTCCAGCTTACAAATTAAAGAAGTAGAATTTTCCAACAAAACTACTTCAAACAAAATACATGAAATTCAATGGAGAAAACAAATTTATACATAGAAAAAAAAAAAACCTACACATTTCTACAAGACATTATCTTCATATTTTCTTGTTCTTTTACGAAATATCAGAGTGTGTTTGGTTTGTGTTTTTATTTTCAGTTTTTACTTTTAGTATTTTCTGTTATCAGAATTTAACAAGAAAAATAAAAACAATAATAAAAACAATAAAATTAAATTTTCTATTTTCACCTCCTATTTTTTCTTTTTCTTTCACAAAATTTTGATTAACAGAAAATTCTAAAAATAAAAATAAAAAATAAAAACGCAAACCAAATTCACCCATATAATTAGTATTTATATTTTTCTCCGACCACGTCAAACACGGTCAAAGCGGCGTAGGGTTTATGACTCCGACATAAGGTTGCACATTAGAACCCAACCACAATCTTCCACCAAATTCTTCGACTTCACTAACAGAATCAAGTTGGTCACCAAACCCTCCATCAATGACCTCAATAAGATTTCCCTCTTCATCAAATTTAATCCCCACAGGATCTTCTGATAATGGATCAACTACATTTTTTCCAATAATATTTTCATGATCTTTCACTAACCCTTGAATCTTTCCCCTTCCACTATTAAGTGCCACCCAAAACTCACCTTTCTCATTCCTCTTAATATTATCAGAGTAACGTGGAAGCGTTGCAAAATGTTGTACATAGTAGTAGTTGTTGTTATTGATATTATTAGGGTTATTCTTATTATTTTTATTATTAATATTATTATTATTATTATTAATGTGAATCTTCAAGATCTTGAATGTGTCTGAAACAGCTAAGAGAAGGAAAGAGTTGTCTTTGCTTAGGGCAACACCATTGGGGAATGCTAAGCCATTGAGCACAACATGAACTTGTTTTGTTCTTGGATCATATTTTAACAATCTTCCAGTTGAATCATCCGTCAGTATTATTGGCAAATATGACCTTTAAAATAAAAAAGAAAAAAAAAGGAATTAATTAAGAAAAATTTTTGGGTCAGCAAATTTTAATATTTTTTATTATTATTTGACTAGTATAAATATTAAATTGTCTTTAACAAATAAATTTTATTAATTTATGTACAAATTTTAAAAAATATAGGAGCAAATTATATTTAATTTATGTGTACAAATTATATATTTATTGTGTATAAAATAACTGTAAATATAAATACAAATTATTACTGATTAAATGTTTGACAAAAACTAATAATATTTAATAGACATGTAATAATTCTCGTTAATTAATTCATTAAGAAGATGAGCTACAACTGTGAAGAGGATACATATATTTATCAGTAACATTAATTACTAATTTATTATTGAATATTGATACAAAATCTATATGATAGTATAACTATTCCATTTAGCGGCGGTTATAAAAACTGTCGCCAAAATACCATTGCTACCTGTTTAAATTAATGTAGTGTACACAATTTAAAATTTTACAATATTTTTATAAATGTTTTTACTTGAGACCAACATAGAAATGGAATGAGAAAACTATATAATTAAAAGGCTATATAATGAAAAGATACTTATCATATTTACCAACTTTACATGTATTATTATTATCATTATTATTATTATTTAATTTATAACAATATGTTTATTGATACTCTACTTAATTAATAATAAAAAGGAATAAAACAATATTATGTTAGGCAATGCAAAATATAATCATATATTTAGGATAATATAATTACCTTCTTTGATATATACTGCTGCTATCTGTGAAGTACACTTCACCAGTTTGAGTGTTAATATCCAAAGCATTTGTAAATTTCAATGGAACTTTATCCGCAGAATGGACCAACTGTTTCGCCACGCCGCCGGCAGCTCCGACCACCACGAGTCCAAAGTAGGCGTCGGCGATGTACAGATCACAAGTTACAGTGTTGAATTTGAGTCCTAAGGGCCTTCCACACAACGGTTCCAAGGTTGTATTTGTCAACCCATCACATAGTTTTTTGTCCCTACACAATCATGAACCATTATAACTTAATAATTTGTGGCGGATTAACCGCCATTAAACATAACTACTAAATTAAAAGTTAATCCCAGTCGTTCATTGGGTTTGATTATCAATTTTGAACAATACTACATGATTAATAAAATATATTATTTGTTATTAATATTTAGTTAACAAATATATCTTTTTAATTTTAAAAATTAAATTTTAAATCTTACGTTCTAATTTCTAATAATATAAAAATAAAATGTTGGTCCTTAATATTTATTTTGGGTTTTATAATTATATATAATATGACTACTAATAATAAGTGGACAACCTTGTCATATGGAGGCAAAGCAATTATAAATGGCAATGTTTTTTTTTATAGGAAGATTTTTAAGTGTACCGTCATATCGGTATATCAGTGATTTTTAACTGTTGATCTTAATTATATATATTATATATAATTTTTTATAATTAAGATTAACGGTTAAAAATCACTGAAATACCGGTACGACGGCACACTTCAAAATTTTCCTTTCCTAGATTTGGGACATTCAAATTCAATGAAAGATTGTACAGTTGAAAACTCGAAATTAATTTGACCTATCACCTAATTTTACATTTCAGATGTCCCACACTTCTTTTATTAATCTTTTAATATTTTGCAATAAAAGTAGACTTAATTATTTGAGGATCCTAGCTACAACATAGTTACAGAGAAAACGGACAAAAATAATAAATCATAGCTAGATGGGATACTGAATACTAGGGCCAGGGGCCTGTGAATTGTACATGTATATTGCTACAATTTTATTGTCTATCTCTTTAAAAAAAAAAAAATTATCTGCTCTAATTTTTTTCTCAAATAACTATCTAGCCAAATAAAAAAAAAATTCTACCTAATCCTCTTTTAAATGAAAGAGTAAATTATTCTCTATCATAAATTTAATAGTTATTAGATAAAATAAATTATATCATCAAGATAATTAATATTAATTTTTAATTTGACATAAATTTTAACAACCAAACTAATTAATTATAGTAAACTATCTGAACTTCATATTTACAAAATCACATAATTTTTATATCAACTCTATTAATAACTATGAAATTCATTCTTACTCAATTAACACTTTATCTATTTTTTTGTTATTTTAAATTTGTAATTTGACCTTTTGATTTTTCTTTTTAGTTTTTTTTTTTTTTGTATCGTTAAATCTAATTAATATATATGTGGTATAAAAAAATAAAAAATTATAAAATAAGATTTTTTTGTAACTCTTATAATTTACAAAAAAAATTACTATATTTAATTAGTATAATTAGTTGTCAAAACTCAAGTTAAATTAAGAGTTAATGTTAACCAGCATGAAATAATTCATTTTATCTAATAATTATTAGATATGTCATAGATGGTAATTTATCCTTTATTTAAAAGAGAGTTAAGTAGAATTCACCAAAAATAAATAGGTCCTTAACTTTTTAATTCAAAAATACATAAACTTTTAACTCATTAAAAATACAAAAATGCTTCTAACCTTCCAAAATATTAGATTATTTAAGTTTCTTTGTCAAAACTATATAAGGACAAATCGATTCTTCGGAATAACTTAAATATTTTGCGTTTCAAAAAGTGAGAGACATTTTTATATTTTTAATTAATCAAAGATTTATATATTTTTTAGATAAAAAGTCAGCACTTATTTATTATTTATAGATATCATAATTTTTTTCAATTATATATATCCTCAATTAAATATATATAGGTAAGAGTTAGAAAAAGAGCAAAAATATATGTATATATATAATATAATAAGAATAATGATTTGTTAAATTAATTAAAAATTTGATTTTTCTTAAAAGATCAATATGTTAAGAATAATAAATATTTTAGTTAGATGAACATTATATATCTTTTTCTTGATACAAACCTAATACCATCTACCATTAGATAAAATCCAAGTGGAATCAAGTCAACCAACACAAACATAAAAAAATTTCATTATCGAATAATTAAGTTTGTTCACTAAACATATATAGCTCACAAAATTTCATTATCGAACAATTCTTAATTAAGAAAGTTCCAGCAATGTGAATTAAATTAAATGATTTGATGTATACTTCTATTTTGTGATAACCAACCAACTCTATAAATGCTGACGTTAATGGTAACCCATCATATCCATCTTTTTTTTTTTTTTTTGGTAAAACATCATATCCATCTTTATTTCCTTGTTGGGGAAATCCCTTGTTCATTGTTGTGGGGGTCAATTATATTCAACATTATTAGCAACCCAATAATAATAATAATAATAATAATAATAATAATAATAATAAACCTAAGTATGTTTGATTTATATTTTTATTTTTAGTATTTTCAGCTGTGAGGATTTTAAGAAAAATTGAAATATATAGTGAAAGAAAAAAAATTAGCATACATTTGATTTATATAATTATATGTGTTTTTATTTTATTTTTTTATTTTTAATGTTTTATGTTTTTAGAATTTAAGTAAAAAAAAAATTAAAATACTAAAAGTGAGAGCAGAAAGAAATATTAATAAAACACATACATGCAGTCTTATTGTTTTTACCTTTTTTTTTTTAATTTCGCTACGTTACCAACAGCATTTTTGTCAACTTCTGTTAACACAGATTTATAACGGTATTTAATGAAGTGACTTTGTGGATGTGTCTAATAAAAATATTTTTTATAGCTATATCTAATAGAAGTGTCTTTATAGATGTATTTTTTAGATATATCTCTTTATACATGTGTTTAAAATATAATAATTAATTATTATTATTAATAAATTGACAGATAATATATTAGTACCCTATATTTTTTTTTTTTTACAAAATCTTAAATACATGTTTAGTGAACGACATGACTTCTCAATATTAGTATGGTACGTACAAAGGTGCGTTAAATGATGATAAAATAATTAGAAATTATTTATCTTTTGACCAATAGCTTTCAGGGTCCCATCAACTAATTTAAAGGTTGATATATATAGCTGTATAATTAGTTTTTGTCCAACAAAAATCTAGGACATATACAAACATTAAAAGGAGAAAAGATGTTTAACAAATTAAATGGGGCAGTCTATATATATATATATATTAACGATATAAAATATTTTATACAGTCGTGCAATTACATCTATTTTGTTAGATAACTATTTACATAATAAATGTAAAAGATAGTTATTTTTATTAATGTATCGTTACGTAATTAGTTATACGTGTAAAACTATTTTACACAAAAATACATTAAAATTAAATTTATATATATTAGTTTTGATATATTAACGATGTAAAATATTTACACATACAGTCGTACAATTATATCTGTTTAAATAATTATTTACACAATAAATATAAAAAATAATTATTTTTATTAATATATTGTTACATAATTAATTACACATGTAAAACTATTTTCCACTAAAAATGCATCAATATATATGTGTGAATTATCTTCTATCATGGAAATTAAGGATTGGAAACAGATTAAAAGGCTAGGCTTGACTGATTATTAAACCATGTTTCCTTCTTTATATTCTCATTTATTTTATGTACTTTTAATTAAAATATAAACTCGTTTTAAATTATACACACAATAGCCAAATTAAACAACATATTGAGGCACAACTTCCATGTTTTTATTTTCCACTATTTCTATGTCTCTATCCTGGAACATAGACCAAATGGAGCCTAACTCTCCACTTCATAACATTAATTATTAACATTTTAATGGATCCAAATTCATAACTAAAATACAACATACACTGCATACAAAACTAGTGATGCATTGGTGTGTGTCATTATTTGAGAAATATATTACTTGTATATCATACAATATAATATTTATATACTTTAATTTCATTTACCCTTAAATATAACTTTAGTTCAATTAGGTTTAATTTGATGAGTCTTATATTCAAACGGTAATATTAAAGAAAAAAAAATCTAAATTTATTTTATTTAGTATTTATTTATTATAAAATACATTAAATAAAGGAAAAAATAATAAGTTTTCACATTTTTTAGCTAAAAATTTTTGTTTCTGGAAACTTTTCCATATTCAAACTAACACTTTATCTAGCATTATTTTATATCCGTCAAGTTGTATTTTTATTTATTATTTTACAAAACATAATAAACACAAAAAAAAAAAAACTTAATGATTAAAGAATTCAAAAAGTCATTCATTTTTTGAAGAAACTAAATTCAACCACATGAGAGACCAAATATATGAAAGAAATCACCAGAAAGCTTACCAAATCCTCCTTATATAAAAGTATAAATAATGTTAAAAAAAATCATAAAACTTTAAGGAGGAGAATATCTATATAAAAACTGACATAAATTCAAAAAAAAAAAAAACTTTTTTACGTAAAAAGGCATATAAAAAAATATAACCATCAATATACCTCTTTTTAACGGCTTAAATTTTTAACAGAAACGATTTCATGACAATAACATAAAAAAACAACGACGAAGATGCCTACCTTGTTGCGGAGGTAACCGCGAACTGAGTCCAAGATCTATGTTGTTGGTGCCATTTGAGGATTCTTCCATCAGAAACACCAACATAAGGTCCTTTGCCATGGCAATCAAATGCTATGCTCTCAGGACCATGAACTGTTTTAGGCAGCTCAATTTGTGAACAAGAATCTCTCACTCCCCCTCTTATCAACACTGGTCCATAACCCATCACTCCTATTGATGCCAAATTATTCATCAACACAACAATTATTGTAACTTTAAGGAGGAGGAGGAGTAGTTTCTTCATTTTTATTTTTTCTTGATACAAAGAAGAAAAATGTTTGTTATATATATTATGGTATATATGGTTTGTAATAATGAGCATAGCTTCATGCATGCACTATATATATATATATATATATATATATATATATATATATATATATATATATATACTTGTCATTGAAGACTTTTCAAATGACTAAAATCGGCATTAAGATAGTGTTTGTTTTGAGGTATTGAGACAGAAAATGAAAGACTGAGATTCAGTATTATGTTTGTTGGCTCAGAGACTGGTACTAAAATTTCAGTATTTCAGTATCTCCAAAAAGTAGGGACACATGGGACTAAAATTTTTAGAGATAGATACTGAAACTTTAATAACATTTTATACCTAAAATATCCTCATTTCAATTAATTAATTTCAATTTTACCCTTTATACAAATTAAATTATAGTTTCATTCTTGTTTCAATTTCTGTCTCCTATTTTGCACCAAACAGAATACTGAGATTTATTTCAATCTCTGTCTCTTAGTCTCTGTCTCTCAGTCTCAGTCTTTCTGTCTCTGTCTCTCCACCAAACGCTACCTAAGAGCCCGTTTGAAAAGCTTTAAAAGTAACTTTTTTAATTAAGCTTTTGACTTATGAAAAGTATTAGTATTAATGTCTAGTGTAATTTTCAAAACCAAATTACGATTTTCTAAGAAGCTATTTAGAAGTTTATAGAGAAGTTAAAAAAAAATGACTTCTCTCTTAATATTATAGTTGTCATTGGAGACTTTTCAAATGGCTAAAACTAGCATTAAGTATGATTAGTTGGTAGTTTCAACAATATTTTCCAATTTTTAAATTAAAATGTAATAATAAGTGTGGAAAATTAAACTTATTGTTAACACATGTTTGTTTAATTTTGGTTATTATTGCTCCAACTCATAAAAAGTGGCAGTGATGTATACTCATCATATAGCCATATATTAATTAAAGTCTTTAAATTATTGTTGATGATTTGATATTATTACATATGGTATTTTATTTTTTTAATAATAAATAAAGAAAATCAATTTTTAGTTAGCTAATATTAATTAATTTTTTATTATAAAATTATAATTTTTTTAGAAAATTTAGAATTTAGGATTAGAATTTAATATTGAAAAGTAATTTAAAAAATTATCTAATAATAATGACTGAAAATGTTAATTATTTAGTTAAATTCATTTTTTAATATATTTTTGTTTAAAAGAATGTTGATTAATTTATTAACAATGAGAAATTAAAGTGTGAGTTTGTTGCTTGATTAAACTACCTCCTAATTAGCTTTGAAAAGTATTTGAACAAATTAAATACATCCACTAATAATTGGAGGCTGCTGATACCGAATTGAACTACCTATGACCCAATATCATTTTCCATATATTTATTACAAACTAGAATGTTATTATGAGATGAAAGGAGCTATGAATATCATTTTCTTTTTTTTCTTAGTTGATTTTTATTGTGTCAATAAATTATTAGATTAATTTAATTAAATTTAATTATCAAAATAAATTATATAGCACTACCGTTTAGTAATTATAGTATTCAATTTTATTTTTTTAAATTTTAAAAATAACTTGTAATATTTATAGATAAGTGTATATGTAATAAATAAGTCTGATTTAGTCGAATATAAAGATGGTCATTTATTGACATATACCCATTTAATTCAATTGAAATTGGATTGGATCGTTTTAGGTCATTAAACCCATTCAAAATGTTAAAACCTTAAAAAAAATATAACTTAATTATTCTTAATTTTTTAAGATAAATTTTTTCTACTATATATAAAATAAATTTAATTTGATGTATTATTGTTAAAATGTGTGTTAAATGACCTTTAGAAATATGCTAGATTTTTTGTTGTTTTGAGTAAAAATATGCTTGTTCTCATCTCCTCAATCTCTAACATTAGCTAGAAATTTAAAAACTATCCCCAACGTTTTATTTATCTTAAATTTGTAATATTTAAAAAAATATATTATATATAAATATTTTTGTAACCAATTTTATTCAAATTGATTCAAACTAAACAAAATAAAAATTTTATATTATACATTAAAATTTTTGTGTTGTGCACCAAATTTTTTATATTTTGTATCAAATTTTTTGTGCTATGTGTATTTTGTTGGTTGGATGTCAATGTTCTGGTATATGGCCTTTTAAAAATTTTTGTTATGCACAAAAACTTTTGTGTTGTGCATCAAAATTTATGTGTTCTAATTTTTTTAACATATATAAGAAAAGAAGAAGATTAAAATAACAATATCGATAATGATGATAATAAAAGAGGACGAGGAGGAAAAAGAAAGAAGAAGAAGAAGAAATTGAAAAAGATGACAACGACAACGACATTATTGAAAAAAAGAAGACGACGATGACATTCAAGAAAAGAAACGCGCATATCTAACTTGATTAGAACTTAGTAGAAAAAATTATTTGACCACGTAATTTTATTAATTTTAAAAATATTTCAATTATATTATTACTATTCAAATGCATGAAATTATTAACTATCTATTTCTTTTTCCTATCATTCTTTTTTCATCTCCTCAATTTAGTAACACCAATGGTGGTACACCATCACACTGTTATGGTCGTCACCCCACTGCCACTATGGTCACCTTTCTAGCCACCATAACTACCATGTCTCTTCTTCTCAACCACCACCACTAATATCATCATCCTTATCAACATATGTATTAAGTACTAGGTAACCAATAATGGTACAAGGAGATATATTAGGTTCATAATAGTTTAATTAAGTTTTTTTTAAATAATTTAAATAATAAATATTTATGTTAAAAGTAACTTATAAATATTAAATAAGTTATTTTATATTTGATTTTTTAATTCTAAAAATGCTTATTTTAAAAGAAATATGATAAAAAAAATTTATTATGAAAAAAAATCATTTTTTTAACTTTTTCATAAACACTTAAATAATCTTTTAGAAAGTTACAATTTTTTTTGGTGACTAGAAAGTTACAATTTAATGTTGAAAATTGCATTAAACATTAATACTATTATTCTTCATATATCAAAAGCTTAAAACAGTAACTTTTGAAACTTTTCAAACGAGCCAATATAAGAAAAAATATAGAAAAACAATAATAATTGTTAACAATGTGAACAATAAATTAAAAAAAAAAGATAAAATTATAATTGAAAATCAAATTTTCAGACGTTAAAATTTGAAAAATTAAGATTAGTAATTAAATCTATTCACACTACGTACGGTTACTCTAATCTCATCATAACCTCCCAATTTTCGATCTTTCTCTTGCTGCCATAGTCTCACCTGCGCCATTGCAATCCCCCACCCCCTCCACGCCGACCGTGCTACCCCCGCTGCGGCCCCCGACACAGTTCAATACAAAATCAGATGGTTATTGTTGGTGTAGATGATTATTTTAATGAATAATCGGATAGTTATTTTATTGGATTCGATTTAAATATAAACACTTAATGAATGCAGAATTTTCAGTTCTTTAAAAAGTTGGATGGTTATTTGTGATTTTTATAAATTTTTTAGGTTATTTTAATTTTCAACCACATTACATCTATATTTTTTATAATAAATATTATTTTTACATCATTATTTTTAACAATCAAACAATTTATTTTATTTTGTTAATTAAAAAATAATTTAAATACATAATTAATTAATAATAATCATATTTTTCATAAAATATTAAAAATATTTTAGTATATGAATAATATTTTTTTAAATTTTAACACCACACGTCCTTTCTAATAATTATTTGACCTAGCTACCAAAATTACCTTACCATGACCTACAATAATATGTCTACTTGTCATCACTCTCATCATCTTCTACTCCATAAAAGATAACCACAAATTTCTTAGTTCTTCCAAGGATGCAATTAATTTATAGGGCAGTGATAGAAAATAATATCTAAAGTTATTTTATATAATATAATATTTATAATTTTATATATATATAATATTTGTAATTATATTTAAAATTATATAATTATTTTGGTGATAGTTAATATAAATATTAAATAAAATTATTTTAAATTATTTAAACTAATTTTTTATATTTGTAATTTTTTTTATATAATTTTTTTTTATTGCCAATAAGTAATAGCTCAAATGGCATAGTCTCCCCATACTCAATTAAGATGTTGCGGGTTCGAGTCTCCTATCTTTGGTAAAAACAAAAAAACAACTAATTTTTTATTATTTTTTAAATATTATTGTTAATTATATGTCGCTATAAAATTAAATATTGGCCTGCAGGATCTTTCACCCCAAATAGAATATTATTCAAAAAATGAAAAAGATAATTTATTTTATATATATATATAGTAATATAAGGAATAGATTGATTTGTTAGTATTTATTATTACCTAAACTTTTCTTCAGATAGTACAATAGCAGCAGTGACGATATTAATTATGAAGGGTAAAAAGTGGGGTGTCCAATGTCCATAGCTATTAATTGCTCAATATATAATCCTCAATAGATGAAGCCCACTTGAAATAACTACTATGTTTTGTTCAATCAAGCAAAATATATATGGTAGATTCTATAGGGTTTAAGGCTACGGTGACTAGTGGTGGAGCTTGAACATAATTTTTTGGGGGGTGGGGATTTATATATATACCAAATAAATAATAATTATCAAAATAATTTTGATATAAATTTTATTTAAATTAAGTTCGTCTAACTTTATTGAGGATGTTATTACAAAATTCTCGTTGTAAATAATTAAGATAAAATTTATTATTAAATTTAATTTTTTAAAAAAAATATTTGTCTTTTTTTTTAAAAGTTTATAAATTTTTTTATTTTTATCGTTATAATTATAGAAAATTTAGAATATATAAACTATAAAATATTTTAAAAAATTATAGTTAGAATGATAAACATTAAAAATTATAATAATTATTGAATATTTGAATGTATTTGATTAGAAAAAAAAAATCTAATAAAAAATCAAATAATAATAAGTCAAGTAGATAAAAAAAAAAGTTCACAAAATAGAGAATTTAAAAGGTTTATGAAATTTTAGAAGGTTTGTGTTTATTTAATCGAGTGTTTTAGTTAGTGGAAATTTAAGAAAACCAATTATTTAAGTTCATCTCATCTATTAATTCAATCAATAAAATTCTATATTCAAGCAAAATATTTAACTAATAAATTTAACTAAATTGTTATAATAACTTTTTAAATCACGTGCCTCATTCTCTTTCGCCTTCTTCTCCTGCTCCTCCTTTCCCTCATCCTCCTCTTTCTTCTTCTTCTTTCAAATTCACGTAGGTAAGTTCTTCTTTTTCCCTTCTTCTTCTCCTCTTCCTATTTCTTCTTCTTCCAAATTCACGCACGCAGATTCTTCTTCTTTTTTAATGTTGTGTCTTTTTTTTTTCTTTTTTTTTGTTATCGTCATCACCAATAACACTATTTTGCAAACATCTTTATTAGTTCTGATTTTCTCTGCTGCTATCATTAAATAATTTCAGTTCATTTATGTCTTAATTGAGATTCACTTGATGTTGCTGATAAGTATTGACCAAAATTTTTATTCTTTATATAATTTCGATTTATTTCTTAGTTTAATTGAGATTCATTTGGATCCATAAACGAATTCGATGTGTTTTTGTTAATGATTGAATCTTTTTTATTGTTTGTTCAAATCTGAACTAATTTCGGTCTATTTGTGTGCTAATTGAGGTTCACTTGATACTACTGATAAGTATTGACCAAATTTTTTATTCCATAAATAATTTTGGTTCATTTCTTAGTTTAATTGAGGTTCATTTGGATCCAGAAATGAATTTGATGTGTTTTTGTTGATGATTGAGTTTTTTTTACTGTTTGTTCAAATCTGAACTAATTGAATGGAATAGAATAGAATCTAATGCAATTGAATAAAGTGACAATGAATAATTTTATTCTTCTTTGGTAAAAAATTTGGTCAATACTTATTAACAGCATCAAGTGAACTTTAATTAACACAAACACATCAAATTCATTTCTGGATCCAAATGAAGTTCAAATAAACTAAGAAATAAACCGAAATTACTTAAGGAATGAAAAATTTGGTCAATACTTATCAGCAGTATCAGGTGAACCTCAATTAACACACAAACGAATCGAAATAATATAAAAAATGAACCGAAATTATTTAATGATGGCACTAAAAAAAATCAGAACCAATAAAAAAGAAGAACTTGTATGTGCGAAGAAGAAGAACCTATATGCATAAATTTGAAAGAAAAAGAAAAAGGAGGAGGTAAAGGAGAAGAAGGCGGAGAAAGAAAAAGAGAAAAAGAAGGAGAAGACAAAGACGAAGAATAATATATTTTATATTATTAAAATACCCATGTATACATGCTGGTATGATTAAAATAATTTTTATTAAATCTAAGCTAACTTAATTAAATTTAATTGCCAAAAATATTTGAATGTATAATTGAACTCATATAACAAAACTACAATTTTTTTTGCTTCAAAAAGGAAGGGGACATGGCTCTGCATTGTCAAAAGAAAGATCCGTCCTTGACAATGAAACCACTAAAGTGGATAAATAACTCGAATCAATAATATTTAAAAAATACTACTAAAATTAAAATAATATTTTTTATTTTATTAATATTTTTTATATTTTTAATTTAAAAGTATTTTTAATAATAAAAAATATTATTTTAATTATAATAATATTTTTTAAATATTTTAAAATTATATAATCAACGTAACTATCACAACTATAGACACTATATATATATAAAAAGGGTTTCATAATTGATCTTCAATTGGCAAATTGGCAATATCTAAATGTAGGTAAGCATGCATTTATGAATTTTTCATCAAGTTTGTGTCCTTCCATCCATGTTAATTTCTATGGACTTTTAATTTATTTCTTTTTGGTTTTAGAGGCAATCTTCAATTTTCCATAGATTAAGGAGAGATTCTAGCTTTTAGCTATTAATTTCAATAAAATAAGAAAGAAATTACAAAATAGATAAATATAGTGTAGAAATAAAAGTTAATTTATACTATAGAGTTGTTATGGACTACAAATCCGGTCCAATTAACCGCCCAGTCGGGTCACCACCTTTGACCTAGGCCTAAACTATCCTCCACCAGGAAAATCCAACGGGTCGGTTTCTAGTACCCGACCCATGCCGACACCCGGCCTCGTCACCCGCGCGATCTAGCACTACACCTAGCAAACTGGTCGGGTTGGCTTTTTCGGGGCCACACCTGAAGTCTCGACCCAAAGTCCAGGATGACCAGCTCCTCCCACGTAGACAGGGACAACTCACAAGTATTCTGGCCAGTGGGCTAGGTCATCTTTGGACCCGCCAAACACAGTATATAAGGGGAAAGGTCAGCACTCACTCAAGGTACGCATCATCTTACCTAATTTAGCTATCTTCTTGTACGGACACTGATTTGATCATCGGAGTGTCCTTGTAGGTAGCCATCCCCCCTTGTCCGTTCTATCACCGCTCTCGCCGACCTCCGACTCTGGGCCAAGAACCTGTTTCGAGTTACTTCAGAGTCTCGCCATCCCATTCCTCCACCAACATCCGACTCGTCGAATACTCGAGAACCTCAGGTAACGAACAAGAGTAAATAAAAAATTTATTTTATTTCATTTATTGCCACAAACAAATTAAGCTACTTATATATTATAGATCAAACTTGATTATTATCTATCTTTATTAAGTGGATATCCATTGGCTCTTAGGTGTAAGTACTCTAAAGTGTTACTTACATCATTTCCACCTTTTATTTTATTTTAATAAACATAACAATAATGATCATTATTATTTACCCTTTTGTTAGTTTAGGGTTTTCGCGACCAAGTCTTCCCCAAGATAAAAACTTTTAATTATTAATTATTTATGTCAATAGATAAAAACTTTTACCAACTTTTTATATTATTATTTTTTATCAAGTTTTTAATTAGATTTTTATAATAGATAAATATTTTCAATTTGCTATCTACTAGAATTTTTATAATAGCTATTTCCCATGTATGTATATGCATATGTAATTAAACTACATGTAAGTAGAAACTTGAGATTAATTTTGAAGATTTTTGTATATTGTTGAATCTTGACTATTTAATTTAACACTCTATTTGCAAGCTTTTAAATTTTTTGCTTTTCCATTTTCATGTTTTTGTAGTCAATGTTTATGAGTTTCTTAAATTTTAGAATTGAATATTGGATCTAAACTTATTCAATAAAGGAATTTTCAGCCATGAAAACTAAAGAGTAAAGACGTAATTAAGTGAAAAAAAAAAAAGTGATATATGAACCATTTAGTTATTATAGAGACAAGTACAAAAGCTTTTTTAGTTTTTTTTTTTAAATGTCTCTTTTCTAAAATACATATACAAAATTTTGGTAGCTCTTTGTGTGGAAGGGTGGTTTGATGGTTGTTGGTGGTTGTGGATATGGTTGTTATTTTTTATTTTTTTATCTAACTAAGTAATTTCTAATTAAAAATATCAATTTTTGGCCTAAAATACTAATTTTTGGTCTTTTTTTTTTTGCCTTTTTCATATATTATTGGGTTAGCATTTGAAATATTTTTTTTAGAACTTGAGATATTTTGAGTTAGACTATTACAAAAATTATTGAAAATATTTTTAAAAAATAAAAAATTTAAATAGACTAGTCCGTTTATTTCATAAGCAGTATCAACCTATTTAATTCACAGATTAATTGGTTTGCGTCT
Organism: Arachis ipaensis; assembly: GCF_059453495.1. Classification (NCBI taxonomy): domain Eukaryota; kingdom Viridiplantae; phylum Streptophyta; class Magnoliopsida; order Fabales; family Fabaceae; genus Arachis; species Arachis ipaensis. Next base: position 1,135,247 of record NC_142436.1, read on the forward strand.
GTTAAACGTCTTATTTTTAGGAGTCTATTTTTTTAGCAAAAAACTCTCTTATTTAAGGTGGTTAAATAGGTATGTCAGTCAACTCATTTTGATAACCGTAGTTATTATAAATATAACTATTTATGTATTTTTTTTAAAATATTATTTATACATTAAATTCAGTCACTAAAATCAATTACCAATGTATTTATGTATAAATATATTCTAATATATTTTATATTAGTGGCTGATTTTAGTAGTGTACGCATAGCGTGGCTAATTTTTTTTATCAGTATTAATTTTTTGACTCAAGTGATATTATTATATGACTAAAATATTTATGACCAAAAGTTTCAAAGTGTGATTCTTTATTTCATATTGATCTCAAAAAAAAAAAAAAAAAAGAATTTTAGCAAATAAAAAGAAAAAAAATTATTTGTATAAAGTTTACACAAATCTAAAAAAAAGTTCTTACATGAGAGAATACATAAAAAAAATATAACAACAATATTTGATGAATGAGATAAGGCTAAGAGAGAAAAAAGAACATAATTTGGAGAGAAAATAAGAAGAGTCTTCATCTTTATAACACTATCACTATATATAGCTGCTGGTGTAACTGATTTTATGTCTAACTTATAACACAACTAACTTAACTCTCTTACTTCTTCTTCAAGCTTTGACTTTTATTATCTTTGACTTTACAATGCCTTCCAGGGTGGTGCTGATGAGAAGATAAGGGAGGAAGAATGAAAGTTATTTGATTTTGACAAGACTAAAAAATAATGTCTTTATTTTTTTTTTTTCAAGTTTTTTTTTGTTTTCTCTCAAGTATCAAACCAGTGAAACCACAATACACAAATATATTAGTTATATCTTGTATATAAGCGTCAAACAAAATATAAAAACTTTTTCATTAAATTTTATACGTCTACATCTCTATTGTCTTAGTTTCTTTACGTTTTTGTTGTAAAGGGAAGTTAATATATTATTAGTTTAATTATTCTGTTAGATTCTGTAATTTTATTAAATTTATTATTTTTAATTTTATAATTAGATTATTTATAGTGTAAAAAATATTAGAGTTAACTGAATATTTTTTTGTAAATTAAAAATATCAATAATTAAGAACATAATTAAATTTTTTATTATATATATTTTTTTAGAGAAATATTTTGTTAATTTTTATATTTTTAAAAATAAAAACGACTTAATTACAAAATTGAACGCAGTATAAGAATCTAATTAAAAGAAAATAGAAATTTAATTGTAAATTTAGTAAAACTATAAAGACCAATAGTGTGAGAATAAAAGAAGGATAAGAGTAATTTTAGGAAGTAAAATAAATGAGTTTTAATAGGAGAGAACTCAAAATGTTTAGTAAGGAGTTTTTTGTCGGAGAATTTTATTCTTATTCGTTGAAGTTATAGCATAGAGATACTATATATACGTTTCTAGAATTGTAATTGAAGTCAATAATAATAACAATATCCTTATTCACATCATCTTATAGAGTTAGTTAGAAGAAATCTTTCATATTATTTTTTCTCTTTACAAAATATATAGCGAGTGTATTATTGTGAGTAGTGTTCAATTTCATATTACTATTAGAAGTCAAAATTCCACTGTAGACTCAACAGTTGGTATCAAGAGCCAACGTTATATTATTCATTATTTGTGTGGTAAAATTCAATTTTGAATATAATGGCTTCTACTAGTGGTAATGTCAAAGTAGGCAAATATGGAATCGAAAAGTTTAATAAAAAAAATTATTTTTCTTATTGGAGGATACAGATGAAAAATCTGCTTATATCACAAAAATTACACAAGACACTGGCACGAAAAGAGAAAAAGTCGGAGGAAATGAAAGATGAGGATTGGGAAGAATTAGATCTTGAGGCGTGGGCTGCAATAATCTTATGCCTTGAGAGGGATGTTGCTTTTTTGGTAAATGAAGAAGCAACTGCAGCAGGCGTTTGGGCAAAGTTAGAGAGTAACTTCATGACAAAGACTCTAACGAACATGATCTACTTAAAATTCAAATTGTATACATGCAAGATGGAAGAAGGTACCTCAATCCGATAATATATCAATAAGTTTGATGGGATTATATCAAACTTAAAGGATATAGATGTGAAGGTTGTTGATGAGGATCAGACACTCATATTGTTACTTTCAGTACCGAAGTCCTATGAAAATCTGGTGTAGACATTGATGCTGGTGGGTGACACTCTGACCATGGATGAGACGAGAGCATCACTTTTAGCGGATGATCTACGTAAGGTTGCTACAAGTGTAATGTCATCTCTAAATGAAAGAGAGTATAATGATCAAGCACAAGGATTGTTCGCGACTAGAGGAAGGACTAATGAAAGAGGAAAAGGTAATAAGCGTGGAAAATCTAGGCCAAAATCTGGACCTCATGCGGAGAGAAGATACTTTAAATGTGGAGAGTCTGGATATTTCAAAGCAAATTATCCAAATAAAAAGATAACTTTCAAGAAACAGAACAATGACAACTCAAAAGAAAAGCAAGAGCAAGCTACGTCTCAAATGATGAAGAGGACTGTTATTTTGTGACAAAACAATCTTATGAAATCTTCGATAAGTGGATTCTTGATTCAGGAGCATCTCACCATATGTGCCCAAATAAAAAGTGGTTTACTACCTATCAAAGCATAAATAGTGGCACAGTTTTAATGGGCAATGATCATGCTTGTAAAACTGTGGGGTTGGGTATTATAAGAATCAAGATGTATGATGAAATAGTAAGAAGCTCAAAGGATGTGAGACATATTCCAGACTTGCGGAAGACTCTTATCTCCATAGGTTTGTTAGAGAAAAATGGTTGCAAAATAGTTGCAAAAAATGGGGTACTAAAAGTTGTTCATGGTTCTTTGGTAGTGATGAAGGGAGTTCATCACGGTAATCTTTATTCTCTTTTGGGGACAACAGTCACATGTGAGTTAGCAGTTGGAATCTGTGAAAGTAGAGATCAAACAAATTGCACAAGAATATGACACATGCGGCTTGGACATATGTCAGAGAAAGGTCCATCATTGCTTTGTGGACAAGGTTTGTTGAAGAATATGAAGAAACCACAAATGAAATTCTGTGAGCATTGCGTGTATGGAAAGGCATACAGGGTGAAGTTTTCTACAACTAAACACAAAAGCAGAGGGTTGTTATTAGACTACGTGCATACTGATGATTGGCCCATCTAAAGTTACTTCCAATAGTGGTTTGATGTGAAGATTTTGTGTCGGTAAAGAATTTCTTAATGAAATCTCGTTGCAAGTATAGTTCTAAACCAACAATTGTTTGTCACAAGTACAACCCCAATAAAAATAATCGAAGTATTTAAACCTCGGGTCGTCTCTCAAGGAATTGCAGGGAAGTGTTCTTGTTATTGGTTATGGGACAAGTATTTTTGGGGTTTTGAATAAGGGACATGAAAAATAGATGGCAAGAAAGTAAATGAAACTCAAATGATAAAAAGATCTTGGCAATGGTTGATGGTTAAGGAGCTTTATCCTTGTCACTAACCACAACATGATAATTGCAAGGATAAATGATCAATTCCATTAAGTCATCCTCTAACAAGTAAAGAAAAGTCAAATGAGCTATATCAATCCTAATCCATAAGTCCTAGCCTCCTCACTAATGAACTTAGTGAAAGCTAGAGCCAATGGATACCAATTATCAATCACTTGGACATTAGCAACTCAAGTTTACTTAAGTTACCATCCCAAGGCAAGAACACAAAAATCTACTCTAACATCCTTCCAAGCATTTTGTCAAACACTTGGAAGGCATAAAAGGAAAGCAAGATAAAATGACAAGAAATGTAAATCTACAACTACCAATTGCAAGGGAATTAACAGCACAATTCAATTAAACATAAAGAAACATCAAACATAAATTGCATTAATTGAAATCAAAGGAAAAAGAGTGCATCAACAACAAGGTAAACAAATACAAGGAGTAGAATACTAAACTAAGAAAATAAAGATAAAGGAACAAAAAATTATAAAGAAAAAGTAAATCAAAGTATGAATTAAACCTAGATCTAAAGAAATCCTAATCTACACCTAACCTAATTCTAGAGAGAAGAGAGAGAGCTTCTCTCTCTAGAAACTAACTAAAGCATGATAAAAACTCCACTAATTGCCTCCCTTGACCCCTCTTGAATTCTGCATGTAATAGGCTCAGAAATGAGTTGGATATGGGTCTGGGAAGCTCAGAAATCGCCCCCAGCGAATTGCCTTTAATGAGGTCACGTGCCGCTTTCCATGCGTGCGCGTCGATCACGCGTACAGGTCATATTGCAATTCTCCTTGTCACGCGTACGCGTCATGTCACGCGTACGCGTCGCTTGACAAATGACCTTCTCACGTGTGCGCGTCGCTTTGAAATCTTCACAAGCTCATTTCTTCATGAATTATCCACTTGCATGCTTTACTCTTCACTCTTTTGATCCAGTCCTTGCCTCTTAAACTTGAAATCACTAACACGCATATCAAGGCATCTAATGGAATCAAAGGTGAATTAAAATTAACCAATTAAATGCCTAAAAAACATGTTTTCACTCTTAACACAAATTAGGAGAAAGTCATGAAACCATTCCATTTCATTGAATAAATGTGAGAAAAGTTGATAAAATCCCCTAAATTAAGCACAAGATAAACCCTAAAAATGGGGTTTATCATGGTTCCAGGTATTTTGTTACTTTTGTTAATGATTATTCTAGGTATATTTAGGTTTACTTCCTCAAGCATAAGAATGAGGTATTCGACACGTTTAAGCGATGGAGAGCAATGGTTGAAAACCGAATAGGTAGGAAGCTAAAAACTCTACGATCAGATAATGACACAGAGTACACGGATGGTGCTTTTAAGGAGTTCTGTGATCGAGAAGGCATTGTGAGATACTGGACAGTTAGAGAAACACCATAGCAAAATGGAGCCGCTAAACGACTGAATCATATGCTACTTGAGAAGGCACAGTGTATGCGCTCTAATTCTGGGTTAGGCAGAGAGTGGTGGGCAGAGTTAGTTGCTACAGCTTGCTACATAGTGAACCTTCTCTAGATGGAGACACACCTTATAAAGTGGGGTAAGGAAAACTTGCAGACTACGAGAAACTTAGAGTTTTTGCATGCACCGCCTATTATCATGTCAAAGATAATAAACTTGATGATAGAGCTAAAAAGACAATCTTTTTGGGGTATCCAAGAGGGGTTCAAGGGTATCGTCTTTGGAGCGTAAATGATTCTAAGTTTGTAATTAGCAGGGATATTACCTTTGATGAACGATTTATGGTAGCTTTGTCTAAAGATACGAGCCAGATGATGGTGATGTTGGAAAAACTTTAAATACTCAAGTGGTGGAGATAGAGTCTAAATACCAATAAATAGATTCTAATAATGTTCAGGTGGAGCATCCTAATGCTACTCGAGATAATGCAGAGGATGAACTTGATCATAAAGAGATACAGCATCCTATTGTCAGTCACCTTCAAATTTTCTATCAAAGACAAATATAGAGAAAATTGGTTGGTCGCCATGAAAAAAGAGATGCAATCTCTCTATAAGAACAAGACATGGGAGGTGGTCCCGTTGCCCGTGGTAAAGATTGCAATTGGTTGTAAATGGGTGTATAAAAGAAAAGAAGATCCTACTAAGTCAGATGGTACAAGATTCAAAGCTATGTTAGTAGCAAAGGGATTTGCACAAAAAAAAAAGGTGTTGATTACAATGAAATATTTTCTCCTGTGGTGAAGGACACTTCCATAAGGTGCTTTTGAGTCTCGTTGCTCAGGGTGATCTTAAGTTGGAACAGCTAGATGTAAAGACATCTTTCTTGCATGGTGACTTAGAGGAAGAAATTTACATGTATCAACCTGAGGGTTTTAAGGTTGAGGGTAAAGAAAATCAGGTATATCGCTTAAAGAAATCGCTATATGGATTGAAACAATCTCCTCGACAGTGGTATAAGCAATTTGACTCCTTTATGTTAAAACAAGGTTTTTCCAGAAGTAATTATGATTGTTGTGTATACATTCATAAGCTTTTTGGAAGTGATTATATCTATCTTCTATTGTATGTAGATGACATGCTTATTGCTTCTAAGAGCAAGGTGGAGATAGATAGGTTAAAGGTTCAACTTGGTAAAGAATTTGAAACAAAAAATTTGGGTGTTGCACGAAAAATATTATGCATGAAAATTAAAAGAGAGAGATCAAACCGAAAATTGTTCTTGAGCCAGAGAGGGTACATTGAGCGCGTTATTGAACGGTTCGAAATAAAAAATGCTAAGCCAGTAGTAACACCATTGGCTCCACATTTCAAGCTTTCTGGTAAACAATCTCCCACAACAGCAGAAGATAAGACTTACATGGAAAATGTACCTTATACTAGTGCAGTCGGTAGCCTAATGTATGCTATGGTGTGTACACGCCCAAATATTTCACAGGCAGTCAGTATTATTAACAGGTTCACGGCAAATTCGGGTAAGGCACACTGGGAAGCAGTCAAGTGGATATTAAAGTACTTGAAGGGTACCATTGACATATGTTTATGTTGAGTTAAGAAATTAACTAAATTAATTAATGATGACAAACATTATTTTTGAGCAAAATAAATAATTAGTGTTGATTAATTATATCTACTTATTAACTAATTGTTTATTGTTGCAGGCCAAATGTTAATAGCCCAAATGGAATAAAAAGCATTCAGCAAAGAATATTGGGCTGAAAGCAAAATATAGAGCCCAAGCAAAATCAAAGGAAGAAACCAAAGAAATTAAATCGGGCCATACATACTAATTCCCAATCCAAGCCCGAACCGGTTTCAGAATTGAAATTTCCTCTCTCATGCTTAACCAAAAGCAACGTTCTTCTTTCTTCTAATCAAGTCACATCAAGATTTCAGAAAAAGCAAGAAAGAGAAAGAGAAGAAAAGCTTCTTCCATAAGCCATTAACCAAAGAAGCAAGAGAGAGAGAGTTGAAGCTTGAAGCACAGAAGCTAAAACAGAAATCCCAAGCTAAATCAAGCTTAAGAAAGGTAATCCATCTCATCTTGCATGCATCAAATCTTCATCCCTTCTTCCCAACTCTCTGCACTACCCGAAAATGGCTTTGAAGGGAAAGTTGTTTGCTGCCCCATTCTGCTGTGTATCTACGGACTTAATCAAAACTTGGGAACCAAGTTGCATCTCTATGGTTCAGATTTGGTTGACCATTGGAAAAACAATTTTGGTTACTTCTTCATGGATTTCGGTCAAGTTGGAAGAGTCAGAAGCAAAGGTTCTACTTTGATGCTTGAGAAGAAAAAGTAAGCTTGTGGGTTGGTGAAGCTCAAGGCTCAAGGTGTTGACCTTGGAAGAAGAACTCAGCCACATGCAAGGAGATAAAAGAAGCTTGCTGTTCATTCAGAAACTAAGGAGAGAAAACCAGTGAATAGAGGTTATTGTTCTGAGAAAGCTCTTTGAAGAAGTTCAACTAACTGGACAGTGTAACCTAATCAAAGGTGCATTCCGCCAGTATGAAGAACTGAATCAGAGGCTTGCTAATCTGGTTTTTCGCATAACACAGAGGCTGTTGATGAAGTCAATCTCCTTCATGTTTTACTGATTGTAATGTTCTTTTCAATGTTTATCTTTCTGTAATTTCTTGAGAGAAAAGGCATTGTGAGAAAGCTTGAGAAAAAGCCATGAGTGGAAAAAGGCTGAGAGATACACTTGAGAGAAAAGCCTAGAGTTATTTTCTGATTTCTTTAGGTTGATTAAGTGTCTTGTATCTAGTATCTGAATGGTATCCCTTTCTTAGTTGGGTTAGCACTAAGAGGTATAGTTAGGTATTAGCATAGCCAATGTCAAGTTAGGTTAGAACTTGAGTGTGAAAGGATTGGGTCAATCCTGTGTTATTGGTGTATGTAATACTGTTAACTATAGTGAAATTCTTCCACAGTTGTGGAGGAGACTGGATGTAGGTTGCATAGCACAAGGCAACCGAACCAGGATACATGCTGGTGTTAGCTTTTCTCTTCTCTGCTGTGTTCTGTTTTCTGATATTCATGAGACAAAAATAAATTGTCTCATAAATTTCCGCTGCTAAGTTAAAACAGAATCAGAATTGCAAATCTGTTTTAAAAGGGTAACAACAGTAATTAAAAAGGAAGGCATAGATTCAACCCCCCTTCTCTAAGCCTACCACAACCTTCAATTGGTATCAGGAGCTAAGGTCTCAAGAATCAAGCTTAACCGCTTGGAGCAAAGATCCAATGGCGAACAATCTGGGCACAACCACAATTGCCTACACCCTCACTGAAGGTCAGTCAAACAACCGGCCACCTTTCTTTAACGGAAAGAACTATTCCTACTGGAAAGAAAGGATAAGGATCTTCATCCAATCCATTGACTACAACTTATGGAAGATCGTTGTGAGTGGTCCCAAGATCCCAACAAAAACAAGTGCTGATGGAGTGGTGACTCCGAAAGAAGAAGCTGAATGGAATGAAGATGACAAGAAGAAGATAGAGCTGAACGCTAAAGCAATCAACCTTCTTCATTGTGCTATCAGCTTCGAAGAATACCGGAAGGTGTCTAGATGCAAGACAGCCAAAGAAATCTGGGAAAAACTCCAGGTTACACACGAAGGCACTAAACAAGTCAAAGAAACGAGGATTGATATGCTGCGAAAAGAGTATGAGATGTTTAGCATGAAGGATGGAGAAAGCATTGATGAAGCATTTGAGAGATTCTCAATCATAATCAACAACCTTGATGCTATGGGTACAAACTATGCAGAACAAACCTTGGTGAGAAAACTCCTCAGAAGCCTCACAAAAGAGTGGGAAAACACTGCCACTGTCCTAACCGAGAGTAACAACATAAGTCCCATAACCTATGATGAGCTGAGAGGAAAACTCCTTGCCTATGAAGCCACACACACAAACACAGACTCAAAGAAAAAGGGAATAGCCCTCAAGTCACAAATAGAACCAAAAGAGAGTGAGTCTAGTGATGGTATTTCAGATGACGAACTTTTGTTTTTTGCTAGGAAATTTAGAAGGATGATGAAAAGCAAGAGCAAATACAAGGGTTCAAGTTCAAAGAAGCAAAAGATGGACTTGAGCAAGGTGACATGCCATCATTGCAAGGAGGCTGGACACTTCAAGTCAAACTGTCCAAAGCTCAAAAAGGAGGACAAAGACAAGAGGGAAAGGAAGAGAGTACTCATGGCAGCTTGGGAGGATCTTGAGAATGACTCAAATGAAGAAGAAGAATCTGAAGGAGATGACAAAGACTGCTTCATGGCTGGAAACAACAATCTTGATGAGGTAAACTATTATGACTTGACCATTGAGGACTTGCATGTTATTATTGATGATCTCACTTTAAACACATCAAAACTGCTTGATAAATACAATGAATGCAGATCTGAAAGAAATGTGTTAAGAGCTGAAAATGAATTTTTAAAAGAAAAAGTGAAGGAAACTGAATGTGCTTTGGACATCATTGAAGAAAACAGATTTCTAAAATCTGAACTTGAAAAATTAAAAGGAAAGCATATTGTGGATCCTTCACATGAGTTAATTGCTGAAAATAAAAGATTAAATGATATGGTTAAAAGGCTGAATAGTGACTTAGCAAAATTTGCTCAAGGTTCTAGTAACTTGGACAAATTACTTGCAAGTCAAAGACCATTGTTTGAAAAATCTGGTTTAGGCTACATAGCCAAGGAAGATGCATCTTCTAATATTTCCTCTATAAAGTTTGTGGCTTCTTCATCAAATACCAAAACCATACCAAACAAATCTGGTATTGAAAATGCTCCAACATTTGAAGAAAAATTTGATGAAGTATACACAAGTGAAACTGACCCTTCACCAAAAACTGAACCGAGTTCAAACCGGCCAGGTTTGGGTTATATTTCGAAAAATGAGGCTGCTTTCAAGAAACCAACTTTTTACAACAAAACCTCATTTTCGAAAGGCAAAAATATTCAAAAAAATTCTGGTGAAAATGTCTTTGCAAAGAGGAATAACTTTACTAAAAATCAGTTTGTCAAAAGAAATGCATCTCCTCCAAGAACCAGAAAATTTCAAAGCTTTAATCATTTCAAGCAATATAACTCACATCAGTTTCAGCAACACACACCAGAAAATCATTGTGTTAATTACAAGAAATTTGGTCACTCATATGCACAATGCTTCATTGAAAAGAGAGTTGTAGGAAACAAAGTCTACAATATTGTTTGCGATTTCAATGCACTTGGGCAACCAAGATGGATTAACTTCAAAGGATCCAAATTAATTTGGATACCTAAGGCTACTTGAAACTCATCATGCAGATTTGCCTAGCATCCAAAAACAAAAAGGACATGTGGTACATGGATAGTGGATGTTCAAGGCACATGACTGGAAGGTCAACCTACTTCATCAAACTAAATAAGTATGATGGAGGTTTTGTGACCTTTGGAGATGATGGTAAAGGTAAAATCATTGCTGTTGGAAAAGTAGGTAATGAGCAATCTACTTTCATTGATGATGTACTTTTAGTTTGTGGTTTAAAGCACAATCTTTTAAGTATAAGTCAGCTGTGTGATTTGGGATATTTAGTTGTTTTCAAAAGGCTTGAATGCTGTGTTGTTAATGAAAAGACAAATGAAGTGATGTTTGTTGCCAAGCGTTTCAATAATATGTATGGACTTACTCTTGATGAACTAAAGAATCAAAATGTAGCTTGTCTTCACTCTAAAGAATCTGAAAAGTGGTTATGGCACAAGAGATTGGGCCATGCAAGTATGTTTCAAATAAACAAACTTGTAAAGAAAGAATTAGTAAGAGGTCTTCCTTTGATAAAGTTTGACAAAGACATCACTTGTGATGCTTGCCAAATGGGAAAACAAACAAAAAGTTCTTTTAAACCAAAGGAAGACATCTCTACTAAAAGACCACTTGAGTTGCTACACATTGATTTATTTGGTCCAACAAGAACTCAAAGCCTAGGTGGTAAACATTATGGTTTAGTAATTGTGGATGACTACACTAGGTTTGGTTGGGTCTTATTTCTTGCACACAAAAATGAAGCCTTTTCGGCCTTTGAACCTTTTTGCAAGAAAATTCAAAATGAAAAGGATTTGAAAATCTCTTCTATAAGAAGTGATCATGGAACTGAATTTGAAAATAATTTGTTTGAATCCTTTTGTGAGGAATTTGGAATATCTCACAACTTCTCTTGTCCAAGAACACCACAACAAAATGGTGTTGTGGAAAGAAGAAATAGAAGCATACAAGAAATGACAAGAGCCATGCTTTGTGAGAGCAATGTTCCAAAATTCCTTTGGGCTGAAGCGGTTAACACAGCTTGCCACATTTTAAATAGAACAATCATAAGGAAATTTTTGAAGAAAACCCCTTATGAACTTTGGAAAGGCTACCCACCAAACTTAGATTACTTGCACATCTTTGGATGTAAATGTTTTGTTTTAAATAACAAAGAAAATTTGGGAAAATTTGATCCAAAGGCTTATGAGTGTTTGTTTGTTGGATATTCCACAACTAGTAAAGCATATAGGGTTTATCATCAAGATGCTAGAATTATTGAAGAGTCCATACATGTTACATTCTGTGATACTAACTTGGTGCAAAGCATTTTGGAAGATGTTGATGCAGGAAATCAAGCTCAAAAGGAGGATGAGAATGCTCAGAATCATGGAAAAGAGAATTCTGGACAAGCTGAACCAGAAACAGCAAATGATGAAAATTCAAGAGACAATTCCATTTTGTCTCATGAATCTGAAGGAAATTCTGCAGACAGCAGCACACAGAATCCCTTGGTGACTGAATCTGCCTCCAAGTCCACCAGACCTCGTGAATGGAGATTCTTGAAGAATTATCCTGAGGAATTTGTCATTGGGGACGTCTCTCATGGGGTGCAAACAAGGTCCTCCACTAGAAAGGCAAATGAAGGTTCAAACATTGCCCTTCTTTCACAAATAGAGCCTCAAAACGTCAAGGAAGCACTTAGTGACCCTTCTTGGGTTAAAGCTATGGAGGATGAGCTTCTTGAGTTTGAAAAGAACCAAGTGTGGACGTTGGTTCCAAGGCCAAGTGGAAAGAAAGTGACCGGCACCAAGTGGATATTCCGGAACAAATTGGGAGAAGATGGTAGCATTGCAAGGAACAAGGCAAGGCTGGTGGCACAAGGATATGACCAAGAAGAAGGAATCGACTTTGATGAATCCTTTGCCCCTGTTGCCCGAATGGAAGCCATAAGACTTCTCTTAGCCTATGCTGCATTTTGTGGTTTTAAATTATACCAAATGGATGTGAAATGTGCATTTTTGAATGGAGTGATAGATAGAGAAGTGTATGTGGAGCAGCCTCCTGGTTTTGAAAATAAAGAGCATTTTGATCATGTTTTCAAACTATCTAAAGCTCTCTATGGTTTAAGACAAGCTCCTAGAGCTTGGTATGAGAGACTTAGCTCTTTTCTTTTGAAAAATGGTTTTCAAAGAGGCACCACTGATACAACTCTATTTATCAAGAATTCTAATGATTCTTTTATCCTAGTCCAAATATATGTTGATGACATTATTTTTGGATCAGCTAATGAATCCCTTTGTTCTGAATTTGGAAAACTCATGACAAGTGAATTTGACATGAGTATGATGGGTGAACTTAATTTCTTCCTTGGGCTGCAAATTAAACAAACTGAAAAAGGTATTTTCATTCATCAAGAGAAGTATGCCAAGGAATTAGTTAAGAAATTTGGTATGGAAAATGCCAAACCCATGGGAACTCCCATGCATCCTAATTCTAAATTAGATAAGGGAGAAACTGAGAAAGATGTTGATGAGACTAGGTATAGAGGAATGATTGGCTCTCTTATGTACTTAACTTCCTCTAGACCCGATATTGTGCAAAGTGTTGGATTGTGTTCTAGGTTCCAATCCAAACCAAAAGAGTCACATCTTTCTGCAGTTAAAAGGATCATTAGATATGTTCATGGCACATCCAATTTTGGTCTTTGGTATCCTAAGATTGATGATTTTTCTGCAGTTGGTTATTGTGATGCAGATTTTGCTGGTGATAGAGTTGATAGAAGGAGCACTTCTGGTTTATGTTGCTTCCTTGGGAAGTCCTTAAATGTATGGTCAAGTAAGAAGCAACCAACAGTGGCCCTTTCCACTGCAGAGGCTGAGTATATAGCTGCTTCTTCTTGTTGTTCTCAGCTTTTATGGTTAAAAACACAGCTTGCTGATTACAAATTAAAGGCTGAAAATATTCCCCTGCTGTGTGATAATATGAGTGCCATTAATATTTCTAAAAATCCAGTTTTGCACTCTAGGACTAAGCATATTGAAGTGAAATTTCACTCAATAAGAGAACATGTCCAAAAAGGGGATATTAGTATTCAATTTGTTAAATCAGAGGAGCAATTAGCAGATATTTTTACAAAACCATTAGCTGAGGATAGATTCTGCATGCTTAGGACTTGTTTAGGAATTTTGAGTTATAATTCCTTGTTTGAAAAATGCTAATGTATTTGCTGGAGCTTTTTGTCTCATAAACAGGTATGAGACAATTCTGGGCAGGTGATGAACGTTTTCCTCATGTCAACGTGTTCTGGGCTTGCTTCAAGTAAAAAAAAAAAAAAATTGATCTGGACCAACCTCAATTCGGATCTGGGTTGTCCTATATGTTTTATTAAATCCAAATCACCTCAAGGCCCAACTATGAATGTTACAATCTTGTGTGTTAGTTTTTGATGACTTATGTGTTTCATGAAAAGTTTTTAATAAAGGTTTTGTGGCCCAAAAGATTTTCAAGAGGATCTAATTTTGGCCCAAAAGGGTGTTTCAGGTTAATATTGTTGTTTTTCAAATTTTAAAATTAATTTTTAAAATCAAATAAAATCTTTCTTGAATGAGGTCATGTCTTTTCAAGTCTTTTCAAATGGTGATGCAGTTGCATGGTTTTGGAAATCCACTTTTTGGGTACGGTTACCAACACTCCCTCTCTTCCCTCCATAACTTCTCCACACACTCTTCGGTTTCTTCCCACTCACTTTACTGCTTCTCTTCCCTCAAAAGACTGACTCTAACCAAATGAGGAAGAAAACCATTCCTAAAAGGCCTCCTCGTGAAAAGATCTTCAAGCTGCCCACAAAGCCTTCCACTCGCTCTCAAGACCGCACCTTTACCCCTTCTCCTTCTCCTCCTACCTCTCCTCCTCGCACAGCATCCATGGCACGAACCAAGAATACCCCAAGGTACCCTGCCTCTGCCAAGCCGACGCCACCACCGAAGGCCACACCCTCCAAGCCTGGCTCCTCAAAACCAAGTTCAGCAAAACCTGGCTCCTCTAAAGGCAAACGTCAGGCGACAGAGGAACCCATAACCGAGCCAACACAACCCAAATCCAGGTCGGTTCCAATGCGATCTCAACGAGGTAACACTCGAGTCCCTCTCCAGAATGTTAAAGAACCAGACATTGGACCTTTTGATCACAAAGCTCACTTTTTGACTTCTCATTCGAACTATAACCCTTATAGATTCAAATCTGCCATGAACAATGATTTTTATGAGAAGGTTATCCAGTATCGTACCCTTTGTCCCTCTTTTCTCGCTGATTTGCCATCTTTGAAAAGAAAAGGTTTTCCTTTTGTTGATAACTTGATTTTTCTGGACTGGAATCACCTTTTTGATATCAATAAACCTGTTTATCCCTTGTTGGTAAAAGAGTTTTATGCAAACATGACTTATCATGAGGGCACTGCTCATTCGTATGTCAAGGGCCGCGATATCGTTTTAAACAATGAGACCATCAGTGAAGCTTTGAAGTATACTGATGTTGGGCCCTGTGCCTACACGTCAGTTAAGTGGGATGAAGGAGTTGGTGTCTCTTACAATGATGCCCTGGCTAGTATTTGTGAACATATCTCCTTGATAAATGGCATTACACCCACACACAAAGCCCTAGGATATGAACGTGCTCAGTTGCACCGCATGGTCAACCACATTATTCTTCCTCAAAGTGGTTCATATCAAAGGGTTTCATACACTGACACTCTTGTATTATATGCCATTCTCACCAAAACTGAAATTTCATTTGCATATTTGATGGTTAGATACATGTTTGATTCTGTTAGAAGTGAAAAGGACAAAGCTCTACCTTATGGCATGTTTCTAACTTGTATTTTTGAGTATTTTGGTGTTGACTTGACCAATGAGAAATATGAAAATAGACATTCATACCTAAAGGGGGGTGGTTCAGTGAAACAGAATAAAGGACCCACTCGATCTGAACGAGTCGTCCTAGATGATGAAGATGAGGATTTTGTCCCTGAGGATTCCACTGCTCCTTCCACTGAGGGTACTTCCATTTCCACTGGGAAGAAATCCACTCTGCTGAATGTGGTCAGGGATGTTGCTCAAGAGTTTATCTCTCAATCGAACCACTTGATTGAATTGAGCAAAGAGAAAAGGAAGCTGGCTAGCAAGCATGAGAACTTCCTAAAGAAGTCAAGGGATAGGGTGGCTGTACTAATGACGTTCATTGATAACCTTCAAACTGATGAAGATGCTGCCACTGATGTTGAAGAGGATGCTGTTTCGGAAGGGAATGGTTCTGATGCCTAGGATTTGTCTCATAAAATCTGCTGATGCTGCTCATTTTTTTGTCTCATAAACTCTGTTTATTTTGCTACTGCTTGGTATACTTTTGTTGTCTTGGATAACTGTAATAACTTTGAACACTGATTCACTTTTGGTTATTTAGACAGTTATTTTGGCTGTACACTAACCTTTCTTGCAGGGTTTATAGTGTTGTTTTGTTGTTGATCTTGCAATGTTATCCGCCCTTGATGACAAAAGGGGGAGTAATGATACAAGACTTTGTTACTTATTTTTTTACTTATTTACTTGTTTCTCACATGCTGAATTTGTTTGCTGATGGTAATAGCTTGATGTTGGGCTGATTATGTGATGTTGCTCATGTTGGGCTGATTATGTGATGTTGCTCATTTGATATCCCTTGTACAAGATATATTGTACATAACTCTTTATTGTGCTTTCTTTAAGTACAATGTGAAACAGGGACAAAGAGGGAAGCAAAGATTAAGGGGGAGCTACGATTGAAAAGGATAAGGGGAGCAACATAAAATCAAAGGGAGTTTTCTAAACCTAACTCAGAATTATTTCCTTTTGATTATTACTTAAATCATGTTTGTCATCAAGGGGGAGATTGTTGAGTTAAGAAATTAACTAAATTAATTAATGATGACAAACATTATTTTTGAGCAAAATAAATAATTAGTGTTGATTAATTATATCTACTTATTAACTAATTGTTTATTGTTGCAGGCCAAATGTTAATAGCCCAAATGGAATAAAAAGCATTCAGCAAAGAATATTGGGCTGAAAGCAAAATATAGAGCCCAAGCAAAATCAAAGGAAGAAACCAAAGAAATTAAATCGGGCCATACATACTAATTCCCAATCCAAGCCCGAACCGGTTTCAGAATTGAAATTTCCTCTCTCATGCTTAATCAAAAGCAACGTTCTTCTTTCTTCTAATCAAGTCACATCAAGATTTCAGAAAAAGCAAGAAAGAGAAAGAGAAGAAAAGCTTCTTCCATAAGCCATTAACCAAAGAAGCAAGAGAGAGAGAGTTGAAGCTTGAAGCACAGAAGCTAAAACAGAAATCCCAAGCTAAATCAAGCTTAAGAAAGGTAATCCATCTCATCTTGCATGCATCAAATCTTTATCCCTTCTTCCCAACTCTCTGCACTACCCGAAAATGGATTTGAAGGGAAAGTTGTTTGCTGCCCCATTCTGCTGTGTATCTACGGACTTAATCAAAACTTGGGAACCAAGTTGCATCTCTATGGTTCAGATTTGGTTGACCATTGGAAAAACAATTTTGGTTACTTCTTCATGGCTTTCGGTCAAGTTGGAAGAGTCAGAAGCAAAGGTTCTACTTTGATGCTTGAGAAGAAAAAGTAAGCTTGTGGGTTGGTGAAGCTCAAGGCTCAAGGTGTTGACCTTGGAAGAAGAACTCAGCCACATGCAAGGAGATAAAAGAAGCTTGCTGTTCATTCAGAAACTAAGGAGAGAAAACCAGTGAATAGAGGTTATTGTTCTGAGAGAGCTCTTTGAAGAAGTTCAACTAACTGGACAGTGTAACCTAATCAAAGGTGCATTCCGCCAGTATGAAGAACTGAATCAGAGGCTTGCTAATCTGGTTTTTCGCATAACACAGAGGCTGTTGATGAAGTCAATCTCCTTCATGTTTTACTGATTGTAATGTTCTTTTCAATGTTTATCTTTCTGTAATTTCTTGAGAGAAAAGGCATTGTGAGAAAGCTTGAGAAAAAGCCATGAGTGGAAAAAGGCTGAGAGATACACTTGAGAGAAAAGCCTAGAGTTATTTTCTGATTTCTTTAGGTTGATTAAGTGTCTTGTATCTAGTATCTGAATGGTATCCCTTTCTTAGTTGGGTTAGCACTAAGAGGTATAGTTAGGTATTAGCATAGCCAATGTCAAGTTAGGTTAGAACTTGAGTGTGAAAGGATTGGGTCAATCCTGTGTTATTGGTGTATGTAATACTGTTAACTATAGTGAAATTCTTCCACAGTTGTGGAGGAGACTGGATGTAGGTTGCATAGCACAAGGCAACCGAACCAGGATACATGCTGGTGTTAGCTTTTCTCTTCTCTGCTGTGTTCTGTTTTCTGATATTCATGAGACAAAAATAAATTGTCTCATAAATTTCCGCTGCTAAGTTAAAACAGAATCAGAATTGCAAATCTGTTTTAAAAGGGTAACAACAGTAATTAAAAAGGAAGGCATAGATTCAACCCCCCTTCTCTAAGCCTACCACAACCTTCAGTTTATGCTTTAGTGGAAAATCATGTCAAATCAGCGACTTTGTTGATTTTGATTATGCTGGTGATCTAGACAGAAGACGTTCTACGGCCGGTTATATATATAAAATACAAGGTGCTCCAGTTAGTTGGTGATCGATGTTACAAGCTACATTGTCACTATCTACTACATAGGTTGAGTACATGGCAGTAGTAGAAGGGGTGAAAGAAGCATTGTGCCTAAGGGGTCTTCTAGATGATTTGGGGTTTCAGTAAGATTACCTGAATCTGAGTTGTGATAGTCAAAGTATAATTCATTTGGCTAAAAATCAGGTTCATCATGCTCGTACCAAACATATTGATGTAAGATATCACTTCGTAAGTGATGTCATAGAGAAATGCAACATTTCTCTTGTAAAAGTACACACAGATGAAAATTCCGCAGACATGCTGACTAAAGTAGTATCAGGAAGCAAGTTCCAACACTGTTTGGAATTGCTCAATATTATTCCATGTTAGGCATGAGGATACAAATACCATACTTTGATCGTCTAAAATTTGAGTAGATTTTAAATTGTGACCGAGGTGGAGAATTGTGAGAATAAAGGAAGGATAAGAGTAATTTTAGGAAGTAAAATAAATGAGTTTTAATGCGAGAGAATTCAAAATGTTTAGTAAGAAATTTTTTATCGGATAATTTTATTCTTATTTGTTGAAATTATAGCATAAAAATACTATATATATACGTCTCTAGAATTGTAATTGAAGTCAATAACAATAACAATATCCTTATTCACATCATCTCATAGAGTTAGTTAGAAGAAATCTTTCATATTCTTTTTTCTCTTTACAAAATATATAACGAGTACATCATTATAAGTAGTGTTCAATTTCATATTACTTTGTATCTATTAGAAGTCAAAATTCTATTGTAAACTCAACAAATAGAATAATTAAACTTATATTATTTTGTAGTTACTTGCACTCACAAATCATTTTAGATTTTAACCAATGTCTATTGGTTATATCTTTTCCAGTTTTTCTTTCGTTAATACTTAATCACACTTATCTATATTTAATTAGAAACCGAAAATAATGAAATAAATCTTATCCAATCGAAATAAAATTTAGGGCTGTACCACACCTTCAGGTTGGGAACTATAGATAGTTTACCATTCCAATTAAAGTTTTTCTTAATAAAAAGGAAATTACTACCAATATATATGTAACCAACCACAAAAATTAATTTTAAACTACTTTACCAAAAAGAGAAAGTTTTGAAAGCCATTCAATACAAGAAAAATGACTTTCGAATAACGGTAATTTACCTTAATAAAATAATTAAAATTTAAAATTATATAGATATCCTTATTTTAATTTAATTACGTGTTTGTTCTTTTTAAATATATGTAAATCAAATTAATTAAGTTCGATTTATAAATTTATGCAAAAATCAAATTAGCTAAAATTTGATTTATTCTCAAAATTAGTTGACTATTAGATAAAGACATACATTTATTGAAGTTCTCTCTCACGCAAAAGAAATAAGTTTGAAGTCTTCCGAGGCCCACACGACGGGCTATTAGCTCAGTGGTAGAGCGCGCCCCTCAGCCACATAGATAGTTCAATGTGCTCATCGGCGCCTGACCCTGAGATGTGGATCATCCAAGGCACATTAGCATGGCGTACTTCTCCTGTTCGAACTGGGGTTTGAAACCAAACTTCTCCTCATGAGGATAGATGGGACGATTCAGGTGAGATTCAATGTAGATCTAACTTTCTATTCACTCGTGGGATCTGGGCGGTCCGGGGGCCGCCGCCATCGCTTCAGTCTGGGCTACGGTGGCCCTCTTCTTCTCCTTTACTACTTTTCTTTTATGTGAAATATCTTTCCTTTTTTTTTTTCATGTTCTCTTTTCTTTTCTCTTCCTCCCAAACCATTCATATCTCCCTTCTCAGTGTCTCACTCTCACTCTCACCAGTCACTAGGAGTGTTCATGGGTCGAGTGAAACCGAATTTGATGTAACTCAGATCTGACCCAAAATATATACCAGGCCTATTTGTTAGATCCGAACCCGACCCTAGACCCGATGAAACCTACACACTTTCGGGTCACGATTATACTGGGTGAAAACCAGGTCGTTAACATTACCTTCTTATAAGTTAGCATGTGAAAATATCCAAATTTCCAAGACTCCAACCATGATTTGACATGGTAAAATTCACTTAGAAAAATATAACAAGAACCAACCCTTCCCTAAAATTAAAGCATAACCACAATCAATACTAATATTGTCTAATAACACCAAATATTTAAATCAATACAAATAACACAATATTATGCATTAGTCTAAAGTTTTATGCATTTTAAACATAAAACATTAACTTATAGTCTTATAATAACTAATAACACAAAATATTAAGGTTTAAAATACTTAAATTTCACATAAGAATAGTCATCATCATTCACTAATAACACAAAATATTAATTGTGTATGATGACCGGGCCACCGGGCCGAATTCGGGTGACATGAACTATGGTCCGGACCTGACCCGAAATAATGACCGGATCTAATTTTGAGACCCTTACCCAGCCCTATACCTGGTGAAATCACACCAAATTAGCCCCTAAAAGGTTCGGGGCCGGGTCGAGTCTTCGAGTTGGGCCGGGCCATGAACACCCCTACCAGCCACATTCTCTCTCTCTCTCTCTCTCTCTCTCTCTCTCTCTCTCTCTCTCTCTCTCTCTCTCTCTCTCTCTCTCTCTCTCTCTCTCTCTCTCTCTCTCTCTCTCTCTCTCTCTCTCTCTCTCTCTCTCTCTCTCTCTGCCGGCCACAACCTTCCACTATCATTCTCTTCTTCCCTTCGCAACTCTTTTCTTTTGTTTCTCCTTATTTATTCTGTTGTTGCTTTGTTGCTTGTTCGTTTTGTTATTTTCTGTTTATAGAGATCTATATCTGAGATCCAGATCTAGATTAAATAATCCCTTTTGTGGAGTTTTTCTCCCATTTGTGGTGTATTGGTCTCCTTTATGGGTATGTTGGTGATGTTTTTGCATATTTAGGATGAAGATACAACGAGAGCCTTTTATCTATAGAAATATTTACAGTTTTAGATAGCATTTAGACCGATTATGAGAAGAAGAGAATATAAATTTTTGTGGTGCAACACTTCCTATATAGATTTAAAAACAAAAGAGATTGTAACGAATCTCTGATTCTCTTATATAAGATTCTTTGTAATCGAACTTTGCACCTCTTTTCAGACAATAGTTCAACATAGAACTTATCCATTTTCTTGTTTAGTTTTAGATCTAATATTTCTTCTGCAATATGTAAGTGCCGTTTGGCTATTTTCTTAAATGAAAGTTTTTTTCTGTAAAAAAAAAAAAAAAAGACATACATTCATTGAATTCTTATTAGTTAAGTTTATTATCTCTTGCATTTTTTGTTTCTTAATCCTTCTTCTATAACTAACAAGAACTAAGAAATTATCATCACTACTTATTGCGAGTGTCATTTTAGATAGGGATGACAATATTACTCGAATTCACGGATTTTCACCCCGATCTTACCCGCTTGGAACGAATTTTTAGTAAGGATCTTGGACAGGACGGGATCAGATTTAGTAATAATATTCGCCCTACCCACCTCGGTATAAATATATATAATTTTAATATATAATATATGTAAAATAATTAATAATATTATATCGTTTTTAAGTTTTTATTTTAATTTATGTATGTATATAACGATGGTTATATAAAATTTTAATTTTAATTTTATTTATTGAATTTTAGTAATTATAGGAGTGAGTAGAAACGAAATGGATACTCATGAGAGTTAGTTAGGATTCAATTTTTACTACCCGCAGGTAGAAGCATGTGGATTCTATTTATTATAGGGCGGGGAGGGGACGGGTAGAGAAAAATCTGCCCTACCCGTCCCATTAACACTCTTGATTTTAGACCATAGCAAATATTATAGGTGTTTTTATAGGACATAACACTTGTTAAATCAGATTATCTTACTTTGTAATGCGTTAAGACATAAATCAAATTAAGCTGATTTGATTTATCTATATCTTTGTCTCTTTTTAAATTTATCCTGACCGCATCGATTTAATAAGTTACCAAATTCTAAACTCTTACATTACTAAATTGAAGTAGTTGGAGTTGATTTATTTATTTAGAACTTTTTGAGTATAAATTGAATTTGATTGATTTAATTTATGTGTAAATGTGCAAATTAAGTTTAAATTTATGAGGCCTGCTACACATACAAGTCTTTTTGGCTTACAAGTCTTACAAGTCAAACAAAACACACGCATTACACTCCCACATTCAAGAGTAAATAAACGCACGTTATTCAACCACTTCCTGTTTCCAAAGCGCGCTACTCACCATGCATTATGAACGACTCTTCTTCTTCTTCCTCCATGAAAATGAGTTTCTTGCCAAATTTGAAGATAATGGAACTTCAGAAATACACCCAAACGATTACAGAACCCTAAGGTTCCACCACCGAATTGGAGTACGAAATCATCTCCAAAGATCTCTGTCAGAGCAGGCATATGCCAAACGTGAATACCCCCAAAGCAACGGGAAGAACACCTGGTAGAGAAATCCAATCCTGAGTGAAATAAATCCCAAGACAAACTTCCTTCCTCTGCATTTCTGCTGGGAAGAAACTAGAGTAGTTGTCAGAGGTGGTCGATCTCTTCCAAGAGTTTGCGCTTGGTCTCCTTGGGGTGAAGGCACCTTTGCCCGGAGGCTTGATAGGTAAGGGGTCAACTAGGGAATGAGTACCCGCTTTGTCCTTCAACAAGGAGAGGTTTAGCTCGGAACTAACCTATGGTGCAACAAAACAACAGGGTATAGGAAAAGAGCTAGGAAAGAAGGCGACATAAACTCTCATTTCTTGTCCTCTTTTCCTTAGTTATATGAAAGCGCCTGCTCTATGGTATGTAAACCAATTGCCTTATTATATTCCTTCCTATGAAAGAACTCAAGCTTAAGCAAGTCCAGTCCACCTCTTTTTAGCTCTCTCTTATAGCGTATACACCCAAAGGATTACAGAAATACACCCAAACGGTTACAGGAATTCACCCAAACGATTATAGAAATACACCCGAAGGATTACAGAAATACACCCAAAGGATTACAAAACTACACCCAAAGGATTTAAGAAATACACCCAAAATTCGTTGAAGTACACCTTATGCATAATTCAGAACTCTTTTTCTTTCTCCTCCTCATCTTCTGCTGCTTCTTCTTCTTCAAAAACGATTTCAGAGCTTGATGTCAAAAAACAATGAAAATCGAGAATAACGAAGAAAGAAAATAGAGAGAAAAGCACGTAAATGAAGAAGGAGAAAGAGAAGGCAAGAAACGAAAGAAATGAAGAAGAAGAAGAGGAAGAGGAAGAAGAACGTGCAGCAAGAAGAATAAGAATGTGCAGTGAAAACGTGCAGTAACGGTTCAAAGCGCGTTAATATAAATGACTTGTAAAGACTTGTATAAAAAAATGCTTGTATGTGGAGAATTATTCTAAATTTATATAGAAAAAGTATAGGAGAATAACGTTTTTTTTTTAACAACCTAAACAACAGGTTAATAATTAATTTTAATTTTAAAATTAAATTTTGAATTAATTAAAATATCATCTTTATTTTGAATGATTAGTAAACTTGAAATACAACCCGTTATTCACGTTGTTCGCATATCTCATTGTTTACCTAGCAAAATTAATTTATTGTAACCAAATTTTAATTCGGATATCAGTATAATTTTGGATTTTAATTATTTTATTAAAAGTAAATTATCAAAATAATAACATCTAAATTCAAACTCAATAAAAATTCGTCTTTACTGAACTTTATAATAAATTTATTTAATAATCTGATATAATATTAATTAAAATTGACTATTATAATGTTAGTTCTTTAGTATTATTTTTACTAAAACTATAATGTGAGACCTCAAGTAATATTACAATTAATTGGACCAACATATATACATATGTCTAAAATTCCACATGGTTGCTTCTCATTTCTTTCTCTAAATATTCCCTTAGAATAATTCTTTCACAAAGAAGAAAAAACAAACAAACGTTGAGAGCCTAAGTTTGAACACCCACTAACTTGAGAAAGAAACAAAGAATCACCGAAAGAAAAGGAAAACTTTTTTATTGCTTTTATTTTTTTTACATAAAAAATAAAATAAAAATAACGGAGGAGAAAAAAACACGTCACAAGAAGGGAGACAAAGAAACCCTAAAAAAAGAAAGTAATAAGTGGGGACCTTGGAATCTTTATATGAGCATTTAAAAGCTTCAAAGTTGCCACACCTATTTTCCACCACAATCTCAAGCCACATCCTCAATCTTATCAACATCTTTAACATGGTCAACACCAAATTTTTTTTTTTTTTTTTTTTTTTTTTTGGTTTCCCACGGTATCCCCCAACCCGGCAGGTTAAGGACTAATCCGTCGCGGTACTGAGCTCCATTTAAGGGTTTGCCGCTGGCCAATGGGTTGCTGCATGCACAAGGCGGGATTCGAACCCCCGACACTTGCTTAAGCGGACTAGTGAGCTAACCACTAGACCAACCCAACTTGGTTAACACCAAATTTTTCTTCTACACGAATCTCATTCTCTTTCTCTTTCTTGGTTAATTTTTGGCCTCAGAAAATTTTCCAACTCTTGGAAAAATAATTTATTTCTATATTAATTATAATAAGAATAAATGAAAAATATGTTTTTGACTTTGTATCTAGAAGGTAAATAAATTATCGACTAATTTAAAATATAAAAATATTTTTTACTTTTTAAAACGTAAGACATCTAAGTTCTTTTGAAAGACCGATTTGTTCTTATATATTTTAGGTAAAAAAAATTAAATGTTTTATATTTTAGAAAGTTAGGGACGTTTTTATATTTTTAATTAGTTAAAATCTTAAAGACTTATGTATCTTTGAATTAAAAAGTTAGATATCTATTTGTCTTTTTTTTTTCTTATAATAAATATTATTTGAATTTAGCTAATATATATCTAATATTAAAGTTATCAAATAAAAAATTTATTATGGAAAAATGTGCAAAAATTTAATTTTTTATATAATTATTGTGTATTTATTAAAACAAAAAATTTAAAATTTTTACTAATAGTAATTTTAATTTATATTTTTAGATACATGTTAATTAAATCGATACCATTTTAATATTATAAATTTTTAATAATTAACACACATTATTTTTATTTTTATAAATTAATATATAGCTAATTAATAATAATTATATTTTTATACCAGTATCAGAATTTTAGTGTATAAATAGTGTTACTATTAAAAAATGAAAATATAAGTTAAGATGACAAGAAAAATAATTACTACATAGGAATTTTTACTTCTTCTATTATTTTTTAAAGTTGAAGTATGCATTTATTTAGGTCTTATTATTAGAATTTAATAATTTAATAAAAAATTAGAATAAATTCACAAAGGAAAAATATCACCTTTTATTATGCCAAAGGAAAAAAAAACAACTTTTGATGATTTGATCCCATATAATTGCAAGGAAAATAATTTTATAAGTTAAAAGGTGCTTATGATTGTGCTCCATATGGTGCTGAATAAAAATATAATGGAAAGTAGATTATGATTCATATACTTTTTTAACTTTTGTGTTTGATTAGAGATAAAGTGAATATTATTTTAACTTTACTTTATGCTTCAGATATGATAACGGAAATATTTGATAATAAAATAAATTAGTCAAAAATAAATTTTAATATTTATTAATTATTATAATAATAATAAATGTTAATAAAGTAAATTATAATTTTTTTTGTCGTCCTAATATTATCGATAGAATCATATAGGGATAAATATATAGTAAATAATCAAATAAATAATATCAGAGAAAGATAAATAAATTTCATCTATTAAAATTATACAATAATCTATTTAATTCATTCTATAATTTCTTTTTTATTCATCTATTAAAATATACTTTGTCTCTATACTTTCTTTTTTTTTTAATGCATTTTCATACTTAATTTAATGTCTTGTTATTTTTAATACTCAAAATTAAAAATTTAGATTCTTTTCTCAAAACCAAACAAATAATATAGTTAATTTAAAGTTAAAACTTCAAAATGTTTAAATTAAATTAAATTGTGATTTTTTTTTTGTTTTAATCAATTCAAACTGCATGACAAACATTCACAAGTTATCCCCTTTGGCATGAGTTTTTTTTCCCTACTAAAACTAAAATTAAAAATCACAAAAAAAAAAAAATTTATCTACCATTTTAATTTATTTTGAGATGGATAGACTACCATATATGCTTTACTTTATTAATAAATGAATTTTCAAGGCAGATTTTAAAAATTTTATCTTTAACAACCAACCCAACTTGAATTAGATTATTAGATAGATTATTGTTAGGGATAAGGTTGGTATTTAAAAAAGGTAAAAATAAAATAAAATAATGAAACGAACCTAAATTATTGGAAAGGGTATTATAGTCAAAACACATCCCCAGGAGCTATATAAACTCCCTCAATTCACAACGCAATCATCACACGCATCCTTCTCGTTCCAAAACGCGGCGAATCGCATCGTTTTGTTCATCTTCAACTTCTTCTAGGGTTTTCTCAAATCGTTTACTGCGTTTCTTGCTTCGTTGTTCCCTCAATTTCGTAATCCGTAAGCACTTTTCAATTCTCCGATTCTTCTTTTTCGTTTGTCCTGGCGTTTACTGAATTTGATTTCGATTTTCGCATGCAGTTTTCAGGTATAATTTTCGATTTGTGTTTGAAGAGTTTATCTGAGGAAGAACGTTCGTTTTTTCTTCTCTTGTAACAAACTTTATCAATTCAGGTACGTTTTGTTTATTTAGCTTGCAATCTTATGATTTAGATTAGCGACTCATGTTTGATTATCTCTGTTGTGGATTGGAAGTGATGTTCTTTTTACTTTAAGTTGTATGTTTGATGGTTCGGATGGTTTTGATATATATGCGTTCAATATTTAGAATCGTTAAAATTCATACGTATTCGGTGTTCATCGTAAAATATATTATTTGGATTAATTTCTAGTATAATACTTCATGTCATAGTTAGCTATCTCCCTTATAATTATTATGTTGTTATTTTCTTTCTGTCGTGAACCTTTTTGTTTTGTTTGGAATCGTTAGAATATGTAATTATTTTGATTAAGTAATCAGTTCCCAAATTTGGAGTTTAAGATCAAGTTTACGATTTCACGTCATGTCTATTTGTCTTATTGTATTACATGTCTGGTTTTGTTAGATACATATCTTAATTTTTTATGTACTCATGTTTTGGCTTCTTGAGTTACCAATTATCATTTAGATATATTTCTTGATCATGTAATTGTTTATCCTGCCATTGTTCTGTATTTGGTCAGCTGTTTGTGTTAACCTCTCAGTTTTTGCTGTTACGAAGCAGGATTGAATGATCTAATGGAGTCAAAAGGAGGCAAGAAGAAGTCTAGTAGTAGTAAATCATTATTCTACGAAGCTCCCCTCGGTTACAGCATTGAAGACGTTCGTCCAAACGGTGGAATCAAGAAGTTCAGATCTGCTGCTTACTCTAACGTAAGTTTTATTTTATTAAAAGTAATGAGATAATATTGCTTTGTTGTATTGTGGAAACTATTTGGATTTTGTTGATGACCATTGCTAATACGTTTTAAATTATATGGCTTTTTGTGCAGTGCGCTCGCAAGCCATCCTGATACGTCTCGATTGGAACCGTAGTTTGTTAGCTGCTTTTGTTTTCTTTAGGTTTTGCGCACTGCTCTCCTCCGGATATCGTCTTTCCAGCCCCTCTTTGCGATCGTTCTTGTTTCCTACTTTTCCTACTCAGTTTTTGGTTCTGATTGTGTTCATTTCGACTCTGAAAAATTATGGCTATTGCAACATCTGCAATTGGTTTCGAAGGCTTTGAAAAGAGGTTAGAGGTAGCCTTTTTCTGCCCAGGAATCTTCTCTGACCCTGAGGGAAAGGGCCTTAGGTCTCTAACGAAGTCCCAGTTGGATGAGATTTTAGCACCGGCTGCGTGCACCATTGTTTCCTCATTGTCTAATGATGAAGTTGACTCATACGTTCTCTCTGAGTCGAGCCTATTTGTCTATCCATACAAGATCATCATCAAAACCTGTGGTACTACCAAATTGCTGCTTTCAATTCCACCCATTTTGAAGTTCGCTGAGATGCTTTCCCTTGACGTTCAGTCTGTAAGGTACAGCCGCGGAAGTTTTATTTTTCCATCTGCTCAGCCCTTTCCCCATCGGAACTTTTCCGAGGAAGTAGCAGTCTTGGATTCCTACTTTGGGAAGCTTGGCTTAGGAAGTATGGCTTACACTATGGGTGGCTCAGACAAAGCACACAATTGGCATGTATACTCTGCTTCAGCAGAGCCTGTCCGAGTGTCTGACTCTGTTTACACTCTGGAGATGTGCATGACTGGTTTGGACAGAGAGAAAGCATCAGTTTTCTACAAAGAACAATCTGATTCAGCAGCCACGATGACTGCCAATTCCGGTATCAGGAGTATCCTTCCGGAATCTCAGATATGCGATTTTGATTTTGAACCTTGTGGCTATTCAATGAACTCTGTAGAAGGAGCTGCTGTTTCTACAATTCATGTTACTCCGGAAGATGGTTTCAGCTATGCCAGCTTTGAAGCATGCGGATATAACTTGGAATCATTGAATCTCAACCAGTTGGTCGAGAATGTTCTGACATGCTTCCATCCAAGTGAGTTTCTGATTGCTGTTCATGTGGATGTTGCTACCCATACATTTAAGCAGAGTTGTTCTTTGGATGTGGATGGATACTGCCGCAAAGAGAGGTGCTACCAAGGGCTGGGAAGAGGTGGTTCTGTTCTCTACCAGAAATTTGTTAAGACTCCTGGCTGTGGCTCACCTAGAACCCCTCTGAAACTCTGGAAAGATGAAGAAGAAGAAGTGTAGTTCTGCGAATTAGTGTCTTAAATGTTGTGTGTTTTAGTTCAAGTAAAAAATAAATAAATGCTTGCCTTTCAGGCTGCATGTGCATGTTTGTGGTCTTTATTTGGGGGCAGTGCTTAATGCTTCTATGCTTGGAGCTGTTTGTGTTTACTTTGCATCTTTTTTATCTTTTGAGTGTTGAATTTGAATAATGGGGGTGTTATGGATTGAACACTTATTTGGACAACTGGTTTTTATATTGATGTACTATTATGATGTTATTTCCCATTCGAATATTGAAATAATCTTATTAAGTGAATCGTGATACAAGTTTCAATTATTTGGACCTGTTCTTTTTGTTTTTTCAATTTTATTGTATTGTATTTGCATAAATAGTTTAATTATATAAGCTAGGTCGTAGCATATTAGGTGAATGAATTTAGCTGCTTCAACTACCAATCTTATATTAAGTACAACTGAAACAAGTATAGTGGACAAAATATAAGGAATGAAGTCAATGTTGCTACTTGCTACCTCAATCTATAAAAAATACCCATCACAAAAAATATTCCCAAACAACCAAAAGCCAAACCCATCACAACTTGTGGTCCAGTTGAATCTGAATGTGTTGTAGCACTTATTAATGCACCTTTCTTCATGGGGCTTGTTTGGTGAGTCCTTTCTTCCATTTTCCCCACAAGTAGTTTATTAAGATTGTCCAATTGATGCATGATTTGATGCTGACCCCTTACAATACCTGATATCTGATTCCATGGAGCACTCACAGCAATTAGAAATGGTAAGTTTTCGGAAGCAAAAAATATCATGTATTTGGATATGTCATTGTCATTGACAACAAATTATTTCTAGCATTCAATCCAGTTTTAATTTCTTCAACTCGTCGAGATTAGCAATTGGGATCATAGATTTTCACTTTTTGTTGGGGGTAGAATGGGAATTCAGAGTAGGCGAAAAAAAAAATACCGTTCGGTCAAACATGTTGGCAATGAAATTTTTTCTCTTATTCTATTATGTGCGTGCGGAGCACATATGCAAGAAGAAAATTTCATTACTAATTCTCGTTGAACTATTTTAGGTCACATGAAAGTAGTTGGAACATAATTCAAATAATGGAAAGCATAGAGTTAATTACCAACTTGGTACCTATAAGATCAGGCATTAACAAAAAGATTTTGAAATATATTATCGACAAAATAATCTTAAATGATTTGAAAATATGACAAAAATAATTAATAAATATTATATTTTTTTATGTGACAAAAAACACTTTCCTATATAGCAAACAACTTATCCATTTGATCCGAATTTTTGCGGCAATATTTGAATAAATATTTAGAAGATGCACAAAAAATTCGGCGCAAAATTTGATTTCTACCTTTTTTAAAAAAATTCACTTGATATAAAATTACCAAAATTTTAGAATAAAAAGATCTTATTTTTTTAGTAATGCTTGCAAAAAAAATTGTATCAAAATCTTATTTTTAAAATTTTTTTTAGAATATATATATTTAATATCCAATTCATTTTTTCGTATTTTTAAATCTTTCGAGAATTTATTTGTTGCTAACATCTTTTGAGATTATTTTTGTCAGTAATGTAAACTTTTGGGTACTATTTTGATAGTTTACTCGAAAAGCATATACTTTCACAAACCAAGAAATCATAATACTGAAAACAAGAGAGATGTAAGCATTAAGGAAAACTACCTCATCCATTAAGATAAACTCCTTAGTTGGTGGTGGCGACCCGACGGAGGAACCGTTGCTCAAGCTAGTGATGAAGTAAGAGGTGGAAGAACAACCATTGCATGAACCAACTTGTAGGTGCATATTTTGTTGGCAATGACAAATTTTCTTCAGAGATAACTTGAAGTTCATCTCTTCAATGTAGTTTGTAAAATCATCCATTCTATCATATAAGCAAGAAATTCTTTCCACAAGTTTAGTTATGGCTCCCTGTCAAGTGCACAAATATTGCAAGTAAAAAATTTGCACAATAATTTGTAGGTGGAAACTCTAACTTCATGTGAAGTTGATAGTTGAAAGTCGTTAAATGATTTGAGTATGACAGATTTGATTAAATTGTCATCTGACAGTTCTCAACTATCAATTTTATATGAAGTTTAACTGTGCCTGAGTTTTCACTTAATTTGTAACCTCTATTAGAGAATAAACAGAGAAATTCGTGGATGTTCGTCGAAAATTGCGTGAATATATTCACAACTAATAGGATTGTGATATCTTTTTAGGTGAAAACTCAGGTGAAGTCGACTTCTCGTGAAGTTGATATTTGAGAGCCGTTAGATGAAAATTTAGTTAAATCAGTCAAATCATCTAACGGGTTTCAAGTATCAACTTTACGTGAAGTCGACTGCACCTGAGTTTCCACCATTTTAATGATTGTTTACACTAAAAAGTTAAGCCAAACATTAAGGAGGAATTCTTGTCTACTTTATCTTGTATTCTACTTCTAAAATACATAAATCAATGGTAAAGTACTTGCAAGAATTTAAATTACCAAAATTAAATGAAACTTACCTCATTTGCCATTGTTTTTGATTCATCCAAATCATTTCTTTCATGAAGATCTCTATTGTTGGAGACATAACCTCCAAGTTTGGCTTGATTCTTGTCTCTTAGATTTGTAAATGATCTAGACAAACCTCTGTTGAAGACACATGGAAAGTTTTATTATTAGTTAAATTAACAGCAACTTATTATGAAGTACTTAATACAATGGAAAGGTATGTGACTCATTTCTGCTTTTATTTTCAATATTTTTTCTATTTTCAAGATTTTGTGAAGAAGAAAGAAAATGGTGAAAACCACAAAATCTTGTTTTTTTTTTTTTTATTTCCTGTTTTTCCTTTTTCCTTCGCAAAATTCTGAAAGCTGAATATTCTGAAAATGAAAACAGGAAATAAAAATGTAAACCAAACGCACCTTTAACTATTTAGGGGAAAACATACAAATCATTTTATAATTTACCATTTAGCCCCCATAGAAAAGAAAATCATGTCAATTCCTCTATAGATCAATCAAAAACAAAGAAATTAATGATCATGCTATTCTCAATTCTTACAAACAAAACATGTTAACTGAAAACCTCAGTAGATCTTTGTAGTTAAAAATTAGCCACATGTTCCACTAAAATTGTACTAAAATTCATGATTAAATTACAGCCATGAAGTACAAGAAAGACATCATATGCTCATGAAGAACAAGAGTATCAAAGCAAATCCCATGAAATATTTACATTTGCTTATGTTTCATGGTCATGGAAACCTGGTCAGCAAATTCTTTCGGGCTCGACGCAAAGTCCTCGTCGAGGCTCAACGTCGTCTTTAAATCTTCCGGCAGGGCCTGCAGAAGAATTAGACAAAGAATGCTGATAGGGGACTATATTAGCAGAAGAGAAGTTATCATACCATAACTTCATTTCCAAGCTTTTCATGTTGAATCTGTTCAATGTAGGTTCGAGGAATGTAGGAACCTTCTAGACCCAACTGCTGCGCTTTGTTAATTACAAGTAAACGATCTCTTCCAAGTACCTGTTTGTTCATACACCAGAAGTTCTATCAGCCAAAGATCAATAACAAAGTCTTATCCAACTAGGTGAATCGGCTACATGAATCAAACGATATAATTGAGTCTTATTATGTCTACAGTAAGATTGTTTACACGTAGATTTCCTTTGACCACCTCGTGTATGGTCTTCTTATGTCTTCTTTTACCTTTTGCCTCTTGTATATCTTCTATCTGATTCACCCTCCTAACCGGACGCTCTGTCGATCTTCTCCTCATATGGCCAAAATATTTAAGACGAGATTCTAGCATCTTCTCAACAATAGGCGGTACTCAAACTTTCACTCTTATATTCTCATTCCTTATTTTGTCCATACGTATTTGACTACTCATCCATCTAAGCATCTTCATCTCTACTATGCTTAGCTTACGTTTATGCTCATTTTTTGCTGCCCAACACTTATGGCAATGCAATAAAATTTATCTTTAAGTTTTTAAAATACATTTTTGTCACGTATAAAATCAGACGTATTCCACCACTCTGATCAACAGTTCAACACACTTGAAATATATATACATAGATTATGCATCTAAAGTGCATAATCCTAGTAATATGATCTATCCTCTTTGTTCTAAAATGTCAGTCTCTTTGGAAATTTGATACATAAGAATACTTTAACAATTCTATGTATTTGGATACAGTTTATAACAAAGATACACCGAGTTATGAATGTACTAAATTTCCAAAATATTTTTGAATAGATGGAATGAAATGGGCTAATTGTAGCATTACCTGAACATAATGTCTATTAAGTTGCTCAAGCCAATCTAGTTTAACACAAACACTATCATCACAAAAGATATGGCTGTTTCTTTTAAGGATGGTTGCTATTGTGTATCCCAACGCCATTAGTCCTCCGAGGAGACGAACACTGACCGAAAAAGTGATTCTCGGGGATATCACAAATGGATCATCTGTCACCCATTCCTGAAAAAAGTTATTGGTTATTCACTATGAAATCTGTCTAAAATGCAGGGTAACGAAACAGAACAAGGCGAACCTCGAACATAAGAACATATTTTCCATCTGTATTTCGCATTCGTAAATAGGATTGGCAACTCTCTGGATCTTCACCAGGAGGTAGAAGATATATGTCATAAGTCTGCTCCTTTGTTTCGCGAAAATCTTTGGAGATCACATCTTTAACTTGTTCCACTATTACATTCCTTGCTGACTACAATATCAAACAATCACAAGCATATGAAAACAAACTAGAATTTCTTTGAAGTTTTGATGAACAAGTATATATAAATAGGACACTAACCTTTAATATGTATGTAGGACTTTGGAATGCAGTGAATGGATTGAACTTGTTAATGATTTTGATGTGTGCAGTTTGAAGATCTGGCTCAATAAATGCTTTGTACATTGGATATACCTGCAAAAGAACAATTTTGAGAAATTCTTGAAACTTTTTTCACTTTTTTTAGATATAAAGGGAATGGAGAGAAGGTATGGAATGCAACAGTTTCTGATATTTGATGAATGATTTCTTCAGGTTCTTGTCCGGCTCGTTGTACGTCGCGTATAACTCTTTTAACAAGGTCAAGGTGTACTCCACCGGTGACAGATACTCGAAGGTCTAATAGCGGCCGTAACTTCTCATTCAAGGCATAGATTCCCTCTATGATCACAATTCGGGAGCTTGGAACATCAACAGTTCTGAAAAAGTAGTATACATTTCAATGAGAAAGCCTTTTCCCAATAGGCGCGCTAACTACATGGATCAGACGATATCATATTGCTTTTATCATGAACCATATCTGCATTTGAAGTCTAAATTTATTGCAATACTTAAAACAATTACAAATTTTTTAAGCGAACGAAACAAATATCAAAGAATTAACCTGTATCCTGTTCGTGAACTCGATTTGAAATCATATATAGGAACCTGGACTGCCTTTCCTGCCTTTAAATCATGTAAATTTGGGAGCAATGTTTCATAATCCGTTAAGCGTGGATCTGTTCAAGTTGACATATGGTGAAAAGAAAAGAAGTTTAGGACTGTAAAAGGATCAAAGAATAAACAAAAAGGTTGAAAATGGAAATCTTACCATCAAAGTTTCCATCAACAATTCTACTAGCATCATTGTAATTGTCCATGGAAATTACTGCAATGCTTGGCATGAAGTTTAGGATCTTTTCTGTTAACATAGTCTTCCCTGCTCCTGAAGGACCTGCCACACCTACCAATATCATTCCATCATTCTTTTGCGCCAACATCTTGCACGCGCGGATTACTATAAAGAATCCTTTCTCGAATGATAACTGATCTTGGATTGCTGCGATCTCATAGCGATCCAAGTCTTTCCTTTTAACCAAATGAACTCGATCTCTTAAAAGGCCGGAACTTCTATGAGGCAAATCAAGATCCAAAGTATCTTCAGCCATTGAAGGAATTCCGATAAGAGACTAAGCGATCCCCCTTAGGTAGAATCGACTACATGGATCAAACATTGTCTGAGTGCCTTATTGTAAATTGTAGCTAGTTAAAGATAATTATTCAAAAATATATCATAGCTTCTTCCACCATTAGTGCAAGTATATGTAATAGAACACATTAAACTTATTGATGAAAACCAGAAACATTCATTGTTTTTGAAAGGAAGATCTTATAGCTCCTTATAAAAGTCATTTCTCTAAAGACTTCTAATATATCCCTCTAGTTGCTAGAGCCAAATATTTTGATTTCTCATCATATCTTGATACTTTCTTAAGCGGACAAGTGAGCTAACCACTCAATCAACCCAAGTTGGTTCTAGAGCTGAATATTTGGAACGCAAAGTTTACACGACCATATGCATGTTCTATGCACAACAACCTAGGACAACACAAACAACATTTTGATTCAAAACACATCATCCAAAAAAAGGATAAACCACCAAAAATGCACCTAAATTATTTTGTCGCTGATAATCCCAAATTTTGTTGTCGACAGAAATACCCTCAAATTATTTTAAAATGTGACAAAAATGCACACTCGTGAACTAAAACATTCAACGTTAACGGAAAACATTGATATGGCAAACGGAACTTTTTATGTGGCAATTGAGACTCTAACATTAACAAGTAAGCCATGTCATGTTTTTCCATTAACAGAGCAGGTTTCTGATCACAGTTGGACATTTTTGGCACATTCAAAATTATTTAAGGACACTTTTGTCAATAACAAAATTTGGAGGCAGTTTTGTCCGTCCCAAGATATTTCAGGTGATTTTTTGTGGTTTACCCTAAAAAAACCAAAACAAAAAGGAGAAAAACCTTAAACCAAAACAATGAGAATCCGTGTAAAAACAAAGGAAAACAAAGAGAACAAAACACAGCACAATAACAAGAACAACGTGTGATATGAAGAATTTTGCAAGCAAAATATAGAGAATGCAAAAGGGTAAGTGAATCATAGAAAAGGGATCCAATAATGTGTATTGTTTGTTATATGTGATGATCATAAGAACACTGCTCACCGTGGCAAGGTATCCTTCAATGAGTGGTGAGTTCAGCGATAACAACAAAGATGCATGGCCATAATTTCAAGGTGTCACAAACCTACGTATATTATTCATATATACGTCTTTGATCCTTTCCATGGAACAACACAAAAAAGAACAGAGCTTATGCATAACGAGAGAAATTAGCTCTGAATTATTTATTTATTAACGAAAGAATTATTATTATCAACGTATTTATATAACATTTTTATGATTTAATTTTTATGCATTGAAAATATACTTTAAACTAGTTAACTTTTAAATCTATTCTGTGCTCAATCATATAAACTTTTAAATTTAATAGAGCATCTAATTATGAACTAGAATAATATTTGAAACTTACCTATTTCTTGTATGATAATATTAAAATATATACATGTTTATTTATGATTCTGTTAATATTTGATATGTATGTGTATAAAATGTGTTTCAAGTAATTTATATAGCGTTGGTTATTTTGTATTCTATGTTCATATGCAATTAACCTTTTCCTTTGTGTGTTCTTGTTATAACTTAAATTTATACTAGTCAAGATATTTTACTATAGCAAATTT
Organism: Arachis ipaensis; assembly: GCF_059453495.1. Classification (NCBI taxonomy): domain Eukaryota; kingdom Viridiplantae; phylum Streptophyta; class Magnoliopsida; order Fabales; family Fabaceae; genus Arachis; species Arachis ipaensis. The sequence goes on from NC_142436.1 coordinate 1,171,726, forward strand.
GAAGATATTTTATATTCAACCCATATTATCATCCATAGAAGAAGTTACCTTAGCACTTATAGCGGAAACTAATGAAACACTAGCGACGAATGAATTAAAATAAGTTTTGAAAGAATAACTGAATAAGCGATAATTAATAGTACCAAGTCAAAGGAAGAAAGTCATTTTGAACTAAATTTCCTCAACAAGAATTCAATTAAAAAAAATGAAAATTCGAGTGTTATACTTTAAGCACACTTTTAAATATTATTGACTAATTGTTGAATAAAAAGTTAAAAACAATAAATTGTGTTGATCCTCTAACATTGCTCCAAACATTTTTCACTTATTTTTCTTTCATCAGAATTAGAATTTATAATATTCAAATCAACATAATGTTGGCAAAGTTCAGCACCACTAATATCTATGACAACCAAGTCTTAAAACAATTTTGTTCAAGAAATAACCAGAAAACATTCCTGTTCCTAGTGCTTTACACTTAATTAAATTGAGGAAATTAAATACCAAAGCATGTAAAAAAAAGACATTATCATCACAACAAAATGTCAGACACCAAACCTCAATCCGAGGAGGTGGAATGCATAGACCAATAGTTTAAAACATTCAAAATTCTGTCCAACTTTCTGCCTGTTGAAATTAGCATCTGTTGCCTGAATTGAAATCAGTATGAATACCCCCCCACAACAACAAACTCCAAAAAGTTGAATCAACATTTGAAAAAAGTTTAGCATCCATGGCCAAGAGTGCCGAAGAATTTCGAAGCTAAGACAATTCATCTGCAAGAAAGAAACCAGGCAACATCTACCTCAGTTTAAGGAAAACACACACAAGATTAAATAAAACTAGTGCAGATGCCTATAATTTCTATATCTATTTATATTGAAACCTAACACGATGGACATTTTGAATTCCATCTTGTCTCAAGAGAAACACAATGCTCAAAACATACATCACGAGAGAGGCAATGGCTTGATGAGTGTCAATTGCTCAAGCCATTTTACTTGTGGAATACCCTTCTAAGGCTTTTAAATGTTATATAATTAACTACTATATTAAACATGATTCCACATAAAAATGTGACTATATTTGTAGAACTCCAAAGTGTGAAACAACTTGTCAGTTGCCACCATTCAAAATTCACCTTTGCCTTAAAATTACATTATGGTCTTGCTTTCCATCTCAATCTTCATGGCTATCTTCATCTTCTGAATCTGCATAATGGAAATGCAGCAGTTTGAAATCAAATAATCAGTTGGAAGAAATTCATATTAAGCTTTTGAAACTTTTACAGGCTGAAGCTATTACTGAAAATAAAGCAATATAGTTGAGGTAAATTCATCAAGATTTATTGAATAAAAGTAAACTTCAGACAGCAATGTGTTTAGGCACAAAGATGTCCTACAATCATATACAATTACATTGAAGGAAGCAATTTAAGGGGAAGAAGTCAACCAAAACCTAGCTACCATATCAATACAGATACCAGATTCAGATGACACAAATTAATAACTCGTGCCAGAACTTCTAAAGCATGTCTACTTCCATGAACACACACTAAGCATGCAAAACATATTGAGAACAATGTTCTTTGAATCAAGAGTTTACATTAGCAAGCCAGGATCTTTCAACTTACCAGATCGAACATCATCACTAAGTTTTCCTCTTGCTTGAATTTGTCTAACAAGCATCCGAAATATCAGCACCCACCAGTATATATGCAGAACAAGCAAGCAATATAGAAGACTGTTGAACACATAATAATATATTGGACCATCCACTTTGTGCTTTTCCTTATCCAATGTGAGCAAAACTTCATAGCTGGCAAAGAGAGATGTAAAACTACTGAGCATCGAAAAGCAACGATATACAGACAACCAACAACTGTAGTATTACACTTCATAATCAATTGTTGAAATTTATGCATGGAAAGATCTTCTTTCTAATTTAATGAATATTTTATATGAGCTATTATTTGATAGGAAGGGGAAAATACAACATAGGATAAAAGATTACCAAAAAGAAACCACAAAGCTAAAGGAAAACAAATGATACCCCCCCCCCCCCTTCTCTTCTTTTTTCTTCCCCCAAAAAAAACACACAAATACTCAGACAAATAAATAAATAATAAACCAAAAAACCATGGAAGAGAAATCCTTATTTTACTTGTTCATATAATAAGATTGCACAAGATTTATATACAAAATAACCCTCACAAAATAATTATAATTCTGCTCAGAATTGGAGTTCCGTGTGTTTTTGGGTGAATTCTATGCCAAAGAATCAAAATAATGCAAACAGTGGCCCTAGGCATATCTGACTGTGTTTCATACTTTAGTCTGTCCCATAAAGTTATAATGGAAAGACGAAGGAAAGGTAATGTATATTGAGAAACAAGTAATACAAACCTTGTACTCCAGAGAATCCAGAATGGGTAGTAAATGAGGCGCAATAAGACCCAAGATAAAACAAATAGAATAAATGCAATGCTGGCAATTATTTCAGCACCACTGTATTTGGACATTTTCCCTATCTCCAGAAACACATCACTAGCATCATGAAGAGCTAAAACAACAGATCCAACACGAGCAAACCTGAAGGTGTTAACATAGAAGAGAAAAATGATACCATTATATAAAAATATCAAAATGAAGTGTATTTATATCAATTAGCATTAGAACTAGCGTGTGCAATAGGACCACAATCTCTCTCATGTGTTTTACTATGAACCTATGGTTAATATGGTGTCTATGACTGTATTTACCATTGATGCTTAAGATTTTAATACAGTATTTATCCTTTAGATTTCCATTAGTAAGTTAAAATTCACCATATAACTCAACTCATTATGAACAAGTTCATTGTGAAAAGAGGACATTATTTTAAAATGAAAGGAATTAGCATGATTTAATCAAGAATCCTCACAGATATAACCCTTTCAGTTTGAAGTTTGAGAAATATAAATGAACACAAACAAATTAAGAAAATTATAGACTTGTATCTCCAAAGAAATTACAATTAAAAAAAAAACTTGCATGACAAGACAATAAGAAATTAACACACCTAAAAATGTAAGACAGCACAATGAGAATGACAGTAGCCACATGGTGACCCATGGACACCCCAAAGTCAGAGCGCCGTGTTTCCCAAAATATTAAAGCAAAGATGGAGTAAGAATAAAATCCGGCAGCATACATGTAGAGTGCCTTCAGTTTCAACCTGAAATGTTAAGAGCTTACAACTCTATCACCAGACTTAATTTGAACACAAAATTTATAGCAAGGGAAAATGATTGCAGAAAGATATTAAACATTGCAACTGGATAACTATAATAACTGGACTTGTAAGCAAATAATCTTACTTAATCTTTTGATCTGGCCAGACCTGGCTCCCTGGCCCCACCCAAAAATTTCTTGTATTAGTAAACCAAGGTTCATCATAAGTTACGGACAGAGCAAAAACTTCTGCTGACAGAAAATAAACACATTTCCAGGCTGATTCCTTGAACTTCCTAATCTTTTTTCTTCTCTCATCATTCTGGAAATCCAGCTGCTTATGCCCCTTTCCAAATATCAATCGTCTACCCAATTTCTGTAAATGTTGTTTACTTCAGTTTATTTGAACAAACTAGAACCAGAAATAGAAAATTCTAAAAGTAGAGAACGACCACAGTGCAAGGCCACCAAATGATGACTCCTAGCATCATCACAGTTTGATAGAAAAAACAAGTGATGAAAAGCATAAAGAAAAATAACATGAAAAAATAAGACGAGAAAAGAAGCTTACATTTTACCAAGATTATATAAAGTAAGAATGTAATCACCTAAAACAACACATATTTAAAATCAGTTTTACCATCTATCCTGAACGAGGGAGGGGGGATGAAGCATGCAGATATTCATTGTCTTTGGAAGTTCCAATGATGAAGGGTCAGCATTTTCGCTCTTTTAACAAAAAAGTATGTTAACATTATAAAATTAATTAGCTTGTGAAGAAAGCTAACGAAACCCTCACTGATAAACACACTAAACCAATAAAGAAAAGCAAAAACGGATCAAAATGTTGATGCTGAAGCCCCCATTAGAAGTAAAGAAGATATCATAAAATATCAAGGCATATCTGTGAAGATAGCATAGAATCAATTTTGTTATTTACTTTATATATAATCAAATCACACCAGTGTTATTTTAAGCAAAATTACACCATTTATTTGCACTGAATTTTGTGAAAATTGAACATCAATAAGACTGACAACTCATATTCATGCATATTTGAAACTGTTATATATTACTATCAATTTTGATCTATAAAAGAGTATGTCTAATGATTTTAGATTGATATGAAATTTTATAGATTTGATCTACAATGCACAAACTTCTAATCCAACCTATTCAACGTAATAATTTTGATATAATTCTAGTTTCTATCTCTTCCTCTCCTACCTAAAACCCTCAACCTCAACAGAGCTCCAGATAACAGAATTGGATTGAATTTAGGGATTCAAAAACACATTGAAGCTACTGTAATCACCCCCAAGCTAAACAGTGTAGGAACCATCTCACACCTCTGAAACTATAATAACAAGAATGCCGCACAAAACAACACTCCTTAAACTGATACAACAGCTCACACATATTATATTCAAAAACTCCGTTCCTCAACAAATTCTCATGAAAACTCAGTAACAAGTAACAAACGTAAATAACAATACATTCAAGTCAACGGCACCATCAAAACACTAACAAAAAAGAATTACGAACTTCAATGTGGAAGCCCTTGCAATCGCAATTGTACTTACCTCAATCAAACCTAGTGTTCACATCTAATTGCGCTTTCAATGATTAACACACAAAAACGAAATGCGAATCGAAGGAGAAAGTGTACCTCAAAGACGAATCTATCGAGGAAGAAGCGAATGCAAGGGAAGAAGAATAAGAAGAACGGAAGGATTGAGAAATCATGGTAGTCAGGGAAAGATTCTTGGTGCCAGTCGCAGGAGTACAAGGACTTGAGCTGCTGAATCAAATCCATTATTACGAACGAATCTTTTTCTCTCTGTTCCTCGCAATCTGGTAAGTAATTAATTTTCTCGGGAAAGTAAGGGAAAATCAGAATCAGAATCTGGAAGAAGGTTTTAGAGTAATAATGTTAGTAATAATAAGTAAAAACGCATCGATTGTTCTTCTCTTCATCGGAACAAAGCTCACAAAGTGTTTGATCGTAAAAAGTTTTCAGATTCCCCCTTTTTCGCTACTGTTATGTGTTCTCTCTCTCTCTCTCTCTCTAATTTGTTTTACTTATTTCTTCTCTTATTCTCCTATGCCACCATATTCACTATTCAAATTGACAACAATATTCCGCGATTTTTAGGTGAGTATCAAAAGATTATACTATTGGAAGCATTTTAAATACATCAGGAATATTGGTATTTCAGTTATTTTAATCATTTATATGAATTATAAAAAATATATATAATATATATTAATTAAAATCAACTGTTAAAATAATTGAAATACCGATACTCTCTAGTGCACTTAAAATGTTTCTTATACTATTTGAGTAATAATCGATGAAACGATGACGAAAAGTATTTTTGTTCTTGAATAAGTAATAAATAAATTCTGTATTTGACAGATAATTTTACATTTTAATTCAATTTTTTTAAATATTTAAATAATTATTTAGAATATATATACAAAATACATAATTTAATCATTAGATTTTTTTTTTTTTAGTCACCAAAAAAAAAAATCATTAGATTTTTTATTTTTAAAAAATGTTTAGTTATTCACAAAAGAAAACATAAATCAACAAAAGCCCAAATTTAAAGATAAAAAGATTTTTTTTATACTATAAACGATCTTATTTTCTAATTATAATTGAAAAAAACGTATAAAATCAAATATCTAAAATTTTTTTGAGAATATATATTTAAGTTTTGTCGTATTTTTAAATATTTTAAAAATTTATTTATCATTTATACTTCGTATTTTGTTAGTAATATAAAGTTTTAAATATTATTTTAATAATTTAATAAAAATAATATGATTTTTCCATTCGAAAAGGCGTTAAATATTTTTATCAACATAAATTTATTTAAAATTATTTTTTTTAGTAATTAAATTTAAATATTTTTGAAAATATTAATGACGTGATAACAACTTTAATTTTTGGATACTTATTGCAAGTTTATCTCATTTTTAATATTTTGGCTTTATGAGTTCAAGTTATTTTGGAGGGATGATCATTTTTTTCATCTAATTTAGTTGGCTCTCTAATAATAAAGTATATATTTAAAAACATTTATAATTATTTATTATTTACTTTTTTTACTATAATTTTGAGGGAAAAATAATTTTTTAATCCTAAATCTTAAACACTATATTTCAAATTTTAAAATTTTTAAAATCTAGATCCTAAATCTTAAATTTTAAATTTTAAATCGTAAGTATTGATATAAAATATAATAAATAGAAAATTAAAATTTATTTAATTAATAAAGAATATAATACTCTTTCTTTAATAAAAAAAACGTTTAATTTAAGGATGAGTCAATCTTAAAATATTGTAAATGAAAGCAACGATAAAAAAATTTCTGATTCTCTTTCTGAAATACATGCTAAATATGGTTCAAATGTATGAAAAAAATTTCTCCACAAAAGTTGAAAAAACCTTCGTATAATATTAAAATATATTTAATATATGATTCACAATAGGTACAATTGTTTATTTTTAGTTTTCATACACATATATAATATTTTTTAAGCATTATAAATTAAAAATAAATGGTCCATGCATAATATTTTTCCCCCAAGAAAAAACTAAATGTCCCCTTAGTATAAAACACAAAAATGAATTAAAAAAAAAAAATAATAGACAACAGAAATTTCATTGTCAAAATGGGTTGTATTATTGTTTATAATAATATATAGTTAGGGAAGATTTTTAAATGTATCGTCATATCAGTGTATCAGTGATTTTTAACCGTTGATCTTAATTATATATATTATATATATTTTTTTATAATTAAAATCAACAGTTAAAAATTACTGAAACACCAGTATAACGGCACACTTGAAAATTTTCCTATAGTTATACAAAAATAATGTTAACATTTTGGGTCTTTGATGTTGACGAAATTGGCCTTTGGTTTCAGTTATTGGTGCAAGTTGATGAATTATAAGAGAGAGAGAGTGAGATAGGGACAAATGAAAGCGTATGGTGTATAAGTATAACAATACATGTACATTACTATAGGATCCACATAGATTTTACCATTAACAGACTTAGGTTTATTTATTATTTATTTACCTAGTACATATATAAGTACGCTGCTACCAACTACTAACTACTTACTCATTTATTTCATTTTCTAGTTCTTCATTCAATAAATTCTGACAACAAAAATGGAGGCTCTTAAATACTATATACTTAAGGAAGATTTTTAAGGATACTGTTATATTGGTGTATCAGTAATTTTTAACTATTGATCTTAATTATATATATTATATATATTTTTTATAATTAAGATCAACAGTTAAAAATAACTGAAACACCGATATAATGGTACACTTGAAAATTTTTCTATATTTAATATTATGTCATAATTAAACAATCGATAATGTTAAGAAAGTAAAAAAAATTAAAATTTGTTTTATTTAATATTTATTAATTATTATAATAATAAATAAATAATAAAAAGATAAATTTTAACTGATTTTAATTAATTTTTTTTATTATTAAACATTTCCGTTGAACCATTTACGTACACTACTATATGTACGTAGGAAATTACCCTTTTTTTTTAATATCAAAGTTTGATTAAATTAGGTTAAAATATATGGAGGTGGATGGTTACATTGATGTAGCTCATGATGGTGTCTCATGGTGATGATGGTGGATGATTCAATCTATTTACATTAAATGAACCTGCCGTAATATACAGATTGTAACAGAATAAATAGTCAAATTCGTCTTGAAAAATTATTTATTTTTTAAATTAGTTTTTAAATAATTTTTTTAATTAAATTTATCATTCAAGAATTTTAAATTAGCTGTGTTATTTAATTTGTCATTTTTTTTTTGTTGACGGTGTTAAAATTTGATTATTAATATGATAAGTTTATAAAATTATATCAAATCAAATTCTAATCGAGGAAAAAATTTGACACATTAAAATTTCTCAATTTGAGATTGATTTGATCTAATTTCATAAACTTATCGGTAGCATTTGTTTTGAGATACTGAAATAGAGATTGAGAGACTAAGACTCAGTATTATATTTGTTAGTTTAGAGATTGGTACTAAAAATTTTATCTTTGTCTCCAAAATTTCAGTATTTCAGTATCTAAAAAAAGCAGGGACACAGAGGACTAAAATTTTTAGAGTGGAGAGTGAAACTTTAATAACATTTTATACCTAAAATACCTTCATTTCAATTAATTAATTCTAATTTTACCCTTTGTACACATTAAATTAGAATTTCATTCTTATTTCAATTTCTGTCTCTCACTTTGCATCAAACAGAATACTAAGATTTATTTCAATCTCTGTTTCTTAGTCTCAGTCTCTCAGTCGCAATCTTTTTGTCTCTGTCTCTCCACCAAACGCTACTGTGTTAGCTGCTAATTAGAACTATTAAATGTGTATTGTGGTATCACTTAACATGTCATATCAACAAAATTTGACGCAATTAATAACAAAAGTGACTGAAGAACTAAAATCACTAACTTAAAATCTTTGAAGGACAAATTAATTAAAAATATCTTTTAGGAACTAATTTAAAAAATAAATAATCTTTCAAAAGCTAATTTGACTATTTATTTGGTATGTCCTCATATATATGCAATTTTTTTTGGCTGTCCCCTCTTATATATGTGTATATAAGAGAATAAACATATTAATTGGTTTATTTATTGTTTTTATTAAATTTTTGAATATGTATATTAGATAAATAAATCGCAACAATAAAATTGTAAAATAAATTCATTTCTTTAAAAGGATGTATGAGGATCAGTCTATTTAAGGGGAGTTATTCTTGAGAATTTTTAAAGAATATTTGTTAAAAAAATTATAAAATTTAAAATTTGTTAAAAATTAATTTAGACATTTATTTATAATTTTAAATATTAAAAAAAACAAATATTTTACTATTTACTATTCTATATATTATATTTAAAAAATTGACCACAAGAATAAAACTAATGTATAAAATTACTCATCTTTTTTGTTTATTCTTTCGTCTTTTAATTTTCTCTTAACTTTCCGTACTTCTTCGTATACTTATCAAACTGCTATCATTACCATTGTCACTACTACCACCACCACCTCTATCTTGTTCTTTTAGGTGATTACAATAAAGTTTAACTTATTGCTATTTACTAACTAGCTAATAAGCATAAATTTTAGGGTTTTTTTCATGAAAAATATAATAATTGAGAATCTTAACTCATTATTTTAATTATTCTCTTAATTTTTAAATAAAAAAATTGATTTTTTTTATTATTTTTGATATTTTTAAAAGATAACATGTATATTTAAACTTTTTACTCTTTTAAGTATTAAGATTATAATTAAAAAAAAATAAATTAAGACTTTAATATATCATTTCTCTTTTTTTAATATTAAAATTTAGATAAATCCAACATCGATCAATCATCATATATACTAGAATTTGAAATATATACTTTTAGACTCTTTTAAACATTTGAAAAAAAAAAAAAATAATAATAATAATAATAATACTTAATTTCCAATTGTACCAACTTCACTGGAATAATTACATGGTAACATGCTGAATAAGAGACAGAATTTGACACTTTGGAGAATATAGGTGGAAACACATGAAAGAGGACCTTAATTAGGTTAATGCTGATGCCATTGCTAAAAGATAAAAACACTGTTCCAATGCAAGCAACACCTGAAGAATTAAGGGGTAGGCTCCACTTTTGAATTTTAACATAATAATAATAATAATAAAGTTTAATTATTCTGTTAGTTTTTATAATTTTATCAAATTTTTAATTAAATTTCTATATTTTTTTCAATTAGATTTTTAGACTATTTTTTAATTTTGTAATTAGATTTTTTTAGTATAAAAAATATTAGAATTAATTAAATATTTCTTTACAAATTGAAGATATTCATAATTAAAAAATTAATCAGATCTTTATCCGTATATATTTTGAGAGAAATATTCTATTAATTTTAACTTTTTGATATGAAAATTATCTAATTACAAAATTAAAAATAATATAGAGATCTAATTTAAAAAAATTATAAAAACTTAATTAAAAATTTAATAAATCTATAGAGATCAACAAAATAATTAAACCTAATAATAATCTAATATATATATTATTGGTGACAAGAATGAATGCTGAGGTAACACCAAATGAAGCAAATACAAGGCATTTGGTGGCACCATAACAGTGTAAGATATATAAAAAGTATTACACAACAGTTCTTGGGATTTCATTGGATACCTCCATTTTTAGTTTCTTCTCTCATTACATACAGTGCTTGTTATGGTTGGAAGAGTTTTAAGTGTACCGAAAATACCGGTGTTCTAATTATTTTAATCGTTGATCTGAATTATAAAAAATATATAATATATATTAATTGAAATCAACCATTAAAACAACTAAAACATTGGTATTTTCGGTGCACTTAAAATTTTTCCCTTATTGGTTATTACTTATTACTCCTCTAAATGATGATCCCACTATATATCACCACCACCCCCACCACCATTTGTCTCTTCTTTGGAAACTGTTACTCTTTGATTTGCACCAATTATTGACATGCTACCTTATTTGTGTTTTCTTTCACATTCACATCATGAATTTATTTTTATATATGTATGGTAAATATAAAAAGGTTTTATATAAATAATTAATGGTATATATATTATCATATCAGCAAACTAATTAATTTTTAAATTTACTACTTATAAAATTATTTAAAATGCATGAATTTAATTTTTATATTGTTAGGACATCGAAAACAAAAAAGTATTTTAGTGTTTTTTTTTTTTTGGGATAAATATTAAAGAGTATGTTATTCTTTTTGTGTATATTTGGATGAGGATTTAGGATAAACCTTACTCACATTTCTAATATATTATAATATATAATTAAGATTTATTATATATGTATAATAAAATAGATGTGAATTAAACCCACATAGTCTCCTTTTTTTAAAACTTTGTAAAATCACGGAGGCAATCACCTTAATTGATATTGTAATATATTTATTTTTCGTAAATTCTATCTGAAATAAATTAATTTATAGAAACAAATTGATTTTATTGCGGATAAAGTAAGATAATAGGAGCAATGAGCTATAACTCAAATGACATAGTCTTTTTATACTCACATAGAAGTCATGGGTTCAAGTTTCATTCCTAATTAAAAAAAAAAAGTAAAATAATAGGACTACAAATTTTAAGATGTGATGGATAGAGTTAGAATTAAAAAATCATCAACCTACGAATATGAAAAATTTTTAATCTGCGAATAAGATTAGAATTGAGTCCAAATTCTCCCATACCCAATCCATTTCCAGCCCTACCAGAAGCTTCCATTATTGCCACCTTCTCTGCCACCCACACTCTTCCACACCACGGCAAACTCTTCACCATCAGCGGCAGCAGCGAAATCGGCCTTCACAGCCAAGAATGAAGAGCTTCATCAGAGGTGTTTTGGTTATTTCATGATTTATAGGGGTCATAATAGAAATATATAAAAGATGAGTGTCAATAATTAATTTTTGTATAAACAGGCTAAAGGTTCATCAAGGATTCCAAAATTTTGCGAATGATAACAAAAAAAATAGCTAAAATCAACAAAAATTTATTTTATTTAACATTTATTAATTATTACCGTAATTAATAAATATTAAATAAAACAAATTCTGACCCTTTTTTTATTTTGTTTTCTAGCATTACCAAAAATTTTGAGTCTCACCTTAACGTTCACCCAACAACAATAACCAAAACCAACATAACTGCCACTGCTAACTGTATAACCAACTAACTAACTCCCACTGATATTTTCATTTTTATTTAATTAATAATTATACTCCAATGCAAGCAAGCTAATTAAGATAAAATCATTATTCAAGAATTATTATTAGATGGAGAAACAGTAGACTTTTATATATATATGTATATAGTTTCTTTTTTAAATTTCATTAAATTCTCATATAAATTAAATAATATTTGAATTTTTTATATATATGTATTTTTCTGAAAATACGTCCACTTGTTTTTTTTTTTTTTTTTTTGAGGATTATTCATACTTAATAACATAACTTTTTGAAAGAAATTATTCAAAATAGAATAGAAGTTGATCAAAGCTTTTTTTTTTTTTTTAATCCTTAGTAGATATATGTTTCTAATTAAACTCATCATACAATTTCTTGTTGATAAAAATCATATAAAACAGAGAAGGAACTCATCACACAAGTAGGTATATATCTAGTATAATAGTATATAGTATATATCTTTATAATGTTCAAAATAGCCTCATTTTCATAGCAATTCCCTAGAGTTAATTGAGTTATTGTTTGAGAATTCATCTCTACCACCGGAAAAAATGGTGGTGGTGGTTGCAATTTGGAGTTTCGTGAACATTCGACGAAGATCGGAAACTTCTTCCTTAAGACACGCATTCTCTTGTAGCAATTTTTCATAAGACTCAGAGACACGATTGAGTTGGTCAATCAGGTTGTGATTCTCGTTTCTGAGTCTCACAACCTGCGACCATAATTCATCCAAGTGCTTTTGTTTTCTCATCCTCGATCTTCGTGCCGATTCGCGGTTTGATATCATCCTCCTCTGCCTCCTCTCATCAATGATGTTGAGTTGATTCTCTTCAGCTTCATCCGAAGTTGTTGAATTACTACTAAGGTATGAAGGAGGAACAAGAAGTTCACTATTATTACTATTATACCCTAATGAATGTTGTAGGTAATAGCTTGGAAATTGGGTTAAGAGGGTGTTTAGGTTAATGTTTGATATATCATTTTGTAATAAGGTAAAGTTTGGTGGAAATAAGAATTGGTTTTCTTGTGATAGATAGAAGTTATGAAGATTATTCACCTCACTAGGAACCATGCCTTCAATATGAATGAATTTTATTCCAAAAAGTGATATAAAATATGGTGATTTTTGTGTATGAATATTATGGTTTTGGTTAGAGGGTTGAGATGAGAGGAGAATGCAATGGTAGTGTGATGAGAATTGTGTGGGATTTATAGGAGGTTTAGGATTAGAGAAAAGTGGGCCAGCATTTTTTTTTTTGAGGAAAAATAAAAAAAGCAAAAGAAATTAAAAGAAAGAAAAGAGGCATGTATAGTGCTACTTTAATTTCAATAATTATTATTTTGGATTTTGCTTCTGAATTCTCTAGTAGTGTAATCATGTGGTGGTGCATGCTCTTAGAGCATCATGGATGAATGATTTGTACTCATCTTATTTAAGATCTTGATATTTTTTAGTTTGATAATGTTAAAATAGATAAAAAAAATTTATAATTTATTTTATTTAATATTCATTAATTATTGTTAGAATTAATGAATATTAAATCAGATAAATTTTAGTTGTTTTTGATTAATTTTTTTATTATTAAATATTTTTGTTTTTAGTTATGCTTAAAGGTAAATTATTCATTAATAGTACACAAAAAGAAAATCATTTATCAAAAGTAGATAATAATTTTTTGAAGATTTATTAATTATATAACACTCAATATTTTGTAAAATATTACCCTCTTTTACATATATATGAGATATGAGATAGTGATATAGTGATCTTCCCTTTAGAGAGATAAGTATAAACATAATAAATTAAAAAAAAAATAGTACATGTAATATTACCTAATCTAATTAACAAGATAGATGCATGTTATTGTCTATATACTTTCACTTATAATTTAAAAAGAAATAATTTACTAATGCATTTTGGCACAAGATTATAATAAAAAGCTAGCCAACTATGATAAAGAGAAGTGGATAATGTAGTGGGTTGGGAGGAATATAGTGCTTAAATTCCATGAATAATTTAAGGTGAAAACTCCGATGCAGTTGATTTTACGTGAAGTTGATAATTGAGAGTTGTTAGATAATTTAATTAATTTGACTAATTTTTTATCTAACAACTCTCAACTATCAATTTTATGTGAAATTGACTGCACCTGAATTTTCACCATAATTTAATTATTTAATTAACTAAAGAAATGAATATAGTTAACCTAAGAAAGGTGCCGAGGTCAATCCCATATATATAAGAATATAATGTTTTTGTTCTTATTATAAGGATCCTATTCCCAACTTCTTCAGAGGCATAATTCTGAAAATTAATTTAAAACTCTTGTGTAGCCAATAACTCCTTTTAATTAATAGATGACGCAATGAAGGCCAGTTTAAAAGGTAATAATCTATCTTAATTGGAATTGAGATTTGATGATCATTTAATTTTATTATATTAATATTATAATTGTGATGACTCATAAGCCACTAACATGTATGTACGAATTGGAGGGACCCATGCAAGATGGTTGGATTGGAATGAGTTTTATTTTTATATATAAATTGTTTTTATCAATAATTAATTAGTTAATTACTAGTATTTGAAATTTATTAGATTTTAACCTACACTTTAGATTTTTCAATGGTTGAGCCTTCAATTATATTAAACTGTTGAAAAAATTAAAAATAGGTGGAAACTCAGGTGCACTCGACTTCATATGAAGTCCATATCTGAGAGCCGTTAGATGATTTGACTGATTTGACTAAATTTTCATCTTTATCATTTTGGTAGTTGTCGTTTTTTTTTTTTTAAGATTCTATCGCTACTACATATTGCATAATTATCGACAGAACACTACTAAAAAGCTACTCATTACAGATGAATATTTTTGACAGATTTTATTCCATAAAAATACAAACAGATTTTGTAAAAAAATTTTAGTCGAAAACAAAAAAAAATGAATTATAGATGAAAAAAATCTATTAATAATTCTGTCAAAAAAATTAGTTTTTTTTGTGAAAAATAATTACTGATAAAAAATTTATTTATATTTTAATAAATAAAATATTATATTTTTTATTGTTCTTAAGCCTAATTCTAACCCTGTCTCTTTTCTATTTTGCTTGAAATTAAAAATAAAAAATACTATTTTTTATATAATTCTTTTAGAACCTATATATATTTTATGTTAAACATCAAATTCTCTAAAGTTATTACATTAGTTACATAAAAAACCAACAAAATATTATTTAAACCACTTGAACCAACTAGCTAATAATAGTGGTGAGTAGTTAAATTAAACATGATCTTACATGTACCTAAATTCTACCCATATCATCATTATATAAATCTTCCATGGAATAGAAACAAGCTAACCCATTAACTAAACAGAGAATTGAGTGGTAACACATCATATCCTATGTGACCATTCTGTTTTTCTCTTAGTTGAATTTGTTAGGTCCTTCTGATATAATCTTTTTATGCTAAGAGAAGCCAATTAAAGCAGTGATTAGGGTCCTCAAAAATTACTTTAGGGCAAAATTCCAATTAAAATTGAAACAATAACCATATTTGGATTATGATAACGTTATAGTCCAACTTTAAATTCATCCTTACACTACAAAAAAAAGTCTATAGTCACAGTAAAAAAAATTGTGACCATAACTAATAAAAAAAGTGATTATAGATCTATGGTTACGATTTTGGATTTATGGTCATGATTTTTTATCGTGGCCTATTCTTTTGTAGCCATATATTTATGGTCACAATTTTTTTATTTATAGTCACGGTTTCTATGGTCGCAATTACAATTTTTAAATTCTGACACTTTATGTCACATTTTTTCACCGTGACCATAACCTTATCTATGATCAAATTTATGAACAATTTTTATAGAATATATACGGACTCATAAAAGATGTAATTTAAATCGTATTTATGTAAGATTTTGTATATTTTAAACGATTCATCTAAATATAATGCTTTGTTTTAATTTTTAAATTTTTTTCTTTTTTTTTTTCAGTGTTTATTAACACCTTATGCCGATTGGATGAGAACCGAAAACAGCACTGAATATATATTCATTTTAATTAAAGGCAGTGTCACTTTATTAGGACAAGTTTATGGTTTTCCATGTGTTTCAAGAACACTGTAGTAACCATCACTACTATTCCTTTATGTCTTCATCACTAATTCACTATATATGTTTTCAATTATAAAAAAATATTAATTAATACATGCAACCCCTTTTAATAATAATGACCTAAAATAACTTATCAGAACTCTTTCTAGTTTAGGTTAACAAAAAGAGCTAGTATGTACTTGATAGAGAAAGCTATATTATTGCAACTATTTTTAATTTGATGTTTAACACTAAGAAATTTAATGATGTAAAAATTAATATAAATTAATTAATATATTCTATAAAATAGATTATCAGAATATATACAAGTTAAGCTAAAAATATAAAATATTTTAATTTATACTCCCGCTGCAGATGATAAGGCGCAATAACATCGTTTAATCTGTATAATTAATTTTACTTAGTGGGATAAAGCTGTATTATTGTTATTGTTGTTATATTTAAGATGATTCGATAACATTTAAATTTTGTATTAATTGAAAATATAAAAGGAATAGTATAAGTAGATAATGAAAATATTAAACAATGTGAACAATAGATATATCGGATGTTCAATTCATTAAGGTAGCGTTTGTTTTAAGGTACTGAGACAGAGACTGGAAGACTGAGACTCAATATCATGTTTGTTGGTTCAGAGACTGGTACTAAAATTTCTGTCTCTGTCCCCAAAATTTTAATATTTCAGTACCTCCAAAAAGTGGAGATACAGGGGACTAAAATTTTTAGAGATGGAGACTGAAACTTTAATAACATTTTATACATAAAATACCTTCATTTTAATTAATTAATTCCAATTTTACCCTTTGTACAAATTAAATTAGAATTTCATTCTTGTTTCAATTTCTGTCACTCATTTTGCACCAAACAGAATACTAAGATTTATTTCAATCTCTATCTCTTAGTCTTTGTCTCTCAGTCTCAATCTTTCCGTCTCTGTCTCTCCACCAAACGCTACCTTAAGTATGCGAATGGTTATTCTAATATTAAGATTTAGGTGAATAATTTAGAATATAGTATATTTTACTTGAATTGGACCAATTTTAAGACTTGTTATTCATATTGTTCAAAAAAAGTAATTGGTTACCTATAAAATTATCTATACATACTTAGTGTATTATAGAAATGACATCCTATACATGATGCACCATCTATATCTTTTTCTTGTTTTTTGAAAGAAAATTAGGTGAATTGGATATTGATCACCAATAAAATATATAAGAGCATGCAATTTAAAAGTACTTATAAAAATATTTATAAATCGTCTATCAAAAAAGTGCTTGTATGTATAATAATTAAAGAATTTAAACTAATCACAAATTTTTTAAGATATATTTCGAGTCACGTACTAATTCTATTTGGCTGTACCAATTTTATCTAAGTATCTTAATTAGTTAAAGACATTTGTCTAGTACTTAGTAAAAGTATCATCATCACCTTTTTATATCCACAAAAAATTAAAATTGTTCTTGATAATTTATCTACTAATTTAATTCATCTTTCCACTTGCATGACATGATAATGGAATAATTATATACCATTAAAGATTAGATGCAAAAAGTCCTAGCAAATCTAAGATATATATTTAAGTATTCTTTGTAATTTGCTAATATAATATAATATATATAAATGTTGGTGATTCCCCACTATAGAGTAGGGGTGAACGCGGATCGAATCGGATCGGATATGGCCAAAATTTCGATTTGATCCGCACTAAAATCATCGGATCGGATCCAATATCCACAGTTTTTAAGGTTGGATCCGATCCACACATTTGCGGATCGGATATCGGATATATCCACAAAACACAAAAATATTTTTAAAATCTTATTTTTATTAAAAAAATATCAATAAAATTCATTTTTTCTATTCTTTTAAATATGTTTACTCTTAAAATAATATTAAACATACTTTTTTTGAATAATAAATTAAAATAATACAACATATATAGTAATTATTAGTTGAAATAAAACATAAAAAATATTAACTTATTTATTTCTTTATTTTTGTGGATACGCAGATCGGATATGCGGATACTAACACAAAATCTGCAATCCGATTCGACTAGTGTGCAGATCTGATCCGATCCGAAAGCCTTGCGGATCGGATCCATATCCGCAATTTTTGGATAAGATTCGGATAAATACAGCGGATATGCAGATCGAATTCGATCCATGAACACCCTTACCCTTACTATAGAGGAGCTTTTAATTATTACATTCTAAAAATTTATCTGATAGGATGAAGTACAAATACTTGGTAAAAGAAAAAAAAATAAATAATAGATAAAAAATATATAAAAATATCACAAGTACAATTAAAGAACATTCCCCACAAACCAAAATTAAATGCAAAAAGGTCAATTCAAGACTTCAAATGTGTCTGAATATATATGGAAGCTAAGATCCTTCTTTATGTCCATTATTATACTTTATATAAAATTCCTAGTAAAGACATTGCATAATGCTGGACCAATATGTATATATTAAAGTAAGAGGAAGAACCTATCAATAATAATGGAAATGATACCACACTAATATTTATAAAGTTGTATCACTCTCTAGCTAGCTAATATTTCATTAAAAAAAAAAAAAAAGAAAAAACCAAGAAATTAAATAAAAAAATTAATTACTTTCACTTTAGTGATGCCTAGCTAGATATTTTGGTTAAAATAACTTTGTTCCTCCTAAAAAATTTAAAAAAAAAGAGGTTGATATTCTGATGACCCATTAGTGTCCACCATAAAGATGCATGCATGTTTATATAGTGCAAAAGATTCCCCCAGGATTAAACCCTATGAATTAGTCGAACCTTGCTTTTTTTTTTTTTTATAAATAAATCACTTACCTCAAAAGTTTAATTTAAATTGATAAAACAAAAAAAATTGAGAATCAACAATATTAAATGATGCATACACAAAAAATTAACTACTAAATTAGCTATTTGCATCAAATATGTTCCAGCCCGACTCGACCCGCCTAATGCAGCGTCCCGGTCCGAGTGGCCGATCCGACAAATTGCTGACAACTGACCCGAGGGGAGCGCCCGAACATTCCCTCTCCTCGAGCAGGGCTCCTGACAGTTGAGAGGGGAAATTTTTTTGGAAGGTATGGTTATTCTATGGGACCCGCCCTAGGACACAGAGTATAAAAGGGAAGGGTCCTACCCTTTCTCTATGGTACGTCACTATCCACTCACCTTTATTGTCATCTATACGGATCTTGATTTGGGCGTCGGAGTCCTTTTTGCAGGTGGCTCCTCCTTTACACCACAACAGCTCGGGAGATCGCGAGATCCCAGCTCTATTCCCTCCGACATTGACCCAGTAGATCCACCCATTCACCAACAGCCAGATTCAGATTTTCCCATCTCACTTGCTTTACCAACCCAATCCGTTCGACAACCAAACTACCGAATAAAATACATATTACAAATGAGTTAAACAATATATATATATATAATAACTTATTTGATGACTAATTTTTTTTCTCTACGTCGTATTTTTGTTTGAGAATAAACCTCTCTAATCCTATCAAAGTTTAATTTCTGAAACTTGTTACTTAACAAGAATTCTCTACAGAATTCAAATTATTATGCGAGTAATTTCCAATCATAAAAAGTATATATAGTTGACCAAGAAACCAAAAAAAAAAAAAAGTGTTTTTGGCTTTTTGATAGTAGTGTTCAAGTTCCACTCTAATAATGATATAAAAGAAAAGCAAGAAGAGACACCACAAATTAAAGTGGTAATATAACCTTTACCCATTTATGTACCAAGCAAGCTTCCATCATTTCCAATAATAATGCCCTAATCAAATGCAGCACCATGCTAATCTCTTTGACAAAATTAGGTAAACGACTCATGTCATAATTTTTTAGAAAAAACTGTTATTCCACCTATTGATTTGGACAATAATCATGTCACAGTTGATAAAGTAATTTAAAATAATAAAAATTAAATAAAATAAAAAGAGCATGTGTTTTTTTTTTTTCTAAAGATGTATGTTTATTATGTTATACAAAATATAAATGTCGGATAATCAACATTTTTATTATTTTTTCTAAAGATGTATATAAAATTAGTCTTGCCAACTTCATGGGCAAACACACATACATACGCTAATATTTTATTTATTTATTTACAGAACATATATACACTAATAATGTTATATTTTTACAAACAAAGGATTTTTGTTTTTTGGGTTTTTTACGGTATTCTCCGAGTCGACAGGCCAATGATTAATTTGTCGCAAATCAGAGCAGCTCTATTTAAGAATTTATCACTAGCCAATGGATTATTATATATCACAAATTAATCTTGCCAACTTCATGGGCAAACACACATACATACACTAATGTTTTATTTATTTATTTATTTATTTACAGAACATACATGAATGTTACATTTTCACAAATAAAGAATTTTTTTGGATTTTTTACGGTATTTTTAATCTGGCAGGCCAATGATTGATCTATTATAAATTGGAGTAGTTCTATTTAAAAATTTATTACTAGTTAATGAATTATTATATGTATAAAGTGGTATTCGAACTTCCAACAAAAAATCTATTCTATTATCCGAACATCAAAATACTATAATTAAATGTTGTTTGGATTTGTAATATAAAATAAGGTGAAGTCAATACTACAACATATCTAGCAATTGACGACCTTTTTTCTGTTTTTACTTAGTGGTGGTTTTTTTTTTATCTTTTCATTTAGCGGCGGTTTTTAAATACAATTTTAATTTTTCTATATATTTTCCATTATGAGTCCTAATTTTCACAAAGCAAGCTTAGTGCATGAGTGGTAGCTAATTTTGGTGCCACCACCCTCCCTTGTAATTGCATAGCACGTCAACTTCAACTCAAAACTCCAAAACAATAATAATGTCACCATTATTTTCCATATATATATATAATGCTTCTCTATTTTTTTTTTTCCATTTCTTTCCCTTCTCTTCCTTATTATACACGTGCATGCATTCCAGAACACTAACATGAAGAAAAAAAAATTCTCCTCGAATCATTACCAATTAAAGGGTCAAAATGACCTCAACAAATGGGTTTAACAGTATAATCAAATATATTATTATTATTATTATTACCATTTAAGATACATTTATAAATTTTTATTAAGCTTTTAATAAATATATTGGTTCTTGTTATTTCAGAAAATAGTTTTATTTATGTATCTTTAGAATAGGTAGAAAGAGTGCTATTTATGTCATCAACAAATTTGTCATATTCTATATAAAAGGAAAGGAAAAACTTTACGTTATATATATAACAGAAGAAAGCACTTAGATAAACGCTGAAAACGTCTTTTTATAAAGATATTTTTTAATAATTAAAATTTAACACATATAATCAATTAAATTGTGTTGTTTTTGTCAAAATTAGACTAGACAAATTAATTTAACCGAAAAATGGTGAATCAAATCTTGATCTGGTCTAAATTAATATTATTTTTTTTATAGAAAATGACTACAATACTCTATTATAGAAAATGACTAAAGTACTTCTATTATATATATTAATTTTGAGAATTCTAAATTTTAGTCCTTTATTTTTCTATCGTAGGGTTAGGATTTAGAATTTTTAAAATTAATATATATATATATAATTTTAATTTATATTGATTTATATTTTTAATTAATAATTCAATTATTATTTTTAGTTCAGCAATCCAACATCATATTTTTAATTAATATTTTTAAATATTATTAATTTATTACTGATTAAAAATAATAAATTTTGTTTATTCTCTATCATTTTTCTATACCTAATTTTCATTAAATTGATCATGTGCATGAATCATGATGAATTTCTTGAAATTTCTACTGGTCTATATAATAGTAAAGGTGCAAATTAAATAAACTTTCAAAGTCTGTCTCATTTTAATTTGGATTACCTATTCTTTGGTACCATATCATGTCTCTACATTACTCCCCACTATAGCAACCCAATTTTTTGTGCTTCTTTTCTCTTTGGTTTTCATATTCTCAGCTGAGATGACCACATTTTATTGTGATTGGTTGGATTATATTATTAGGATAAGCTCCATATTGCTTTGTACATTTATATATTATTTTAGAGTTTAATTATTTTAATTTTAATGATAATGTATTTGTATACATTATATTTTTATTACGAAATCAAATTTTAAATATATAAAGATACTTAATTATAATAAAGTTTTATAAAATCAAATTTTTCTTATTAGATTGTTTTTACATAAACTCGAGGTTTAATTACTCTATTATATTGGTCCCTATAGTTTCATAAAATTTTTAATTAGGTTTCTATACTTTTTTAATTGGGTCTTTACACCAATTTTTTTTTCAATTAAGTCCCTTTTAATAGTAATTGGCTTAATTTTATAGGGACTCAACTAAAAAAAAAAAGAATTAGTACAGGGACCTCAATTAAAAGAAAAAAAGTATAGGGATAATTGAAAATTTTGCGAAACTATAGTGACCAGCAGAGTAATTAAACTTAAACTCGAATATTTAATTTTATAAAACTTAATATAACAAATTAAATATTAATATAAAATTAATATATTTATATATATGTATGTTGGCATTATCTACAAGATAGCCCTAATTAAGCATGCATACTCATAAGAAACTCATTTTAAATAATTTAATCTAGTTTAAATAGTTAATATGATATTCTCCAAATCTTTTCACGTTTGGTTTTTTCATTATGGCAATCTCATTGTTGATATCTATTGTAAATAATTATTATTAATTAATGAAAAGTAGCTGCATATTGCGTGGTACCTTTAGAATAAGAGAACCCTGCACGCAATGAAAAGTATATATTAAGGTCATAATCCACCAATAATATAATGTGGATGCTAATAAGATTTAACTACTATCTTAGTGAAGATAATATTACAAGTTATTTAAATATTCATAAAATGATCTCTTCACTTTATTGATGCTTTAATTTAGCTATTCCCCTAAAGTAGTTTTGAGCTTTTACCATAATCAATAATTATATATAAAAAAAAAACATTTTTTTCATTTACAGTTTTAAACTTAAAAATAATGCATAATACTATAGTTAAATTATTTATGACTTTAATAACTTTCATTCTCATGATATATATTTTATGAATTTAATTTTAATATATTATCAAAATATAAAAATTCTAGTATTACAAAAAATTATCTAAAAAAATAAATGAATTAATAAGTTTGCAAAAAAAAAAATATTACATGAAAATTAAATTCATATTTTATTTAAATTTTCCGCAAAAATGATTAAGAGGATTCGCCAAGAATATCAATAACAAAGAAGTGATCCACACACATAGAATTTAGCCATTTTCATTAGTGACATCAATAGTGAATTAGTGATAGTAATTAATTCTATAGCATAAAGGGCACGTCATCATTATGTGTAAAATTAATAATGCGCCATATATATGCATCTATGTTTTAATTTGCTTTTTGTTTTATCAACCATATTTGTCTTCAAATAAAAAATGTTTCGGGACAATAGAAATCAATATAAAACACTTAAATTTATATTATTATTTATTTATTAATTATTGTTAAAATAAACAAATAATATTAAATATAATTATATAACTATAAATATTATGTACATAAAATTATAAATATAAAATAAAATAAAATAAAATAATATTAAATTACTCTTTAACATCATCCTTTATCCTCTAACCTAACAGAATAACCTAAGGTTTAAATTAGCATGTATTATTAGGGATGTCAATGGGGCGGGGCAAGGGTGGGGGCAGGAATACCTCCCTGCTCCCCGTCTCTGCCCCCAGAATTAATCCCCGTTTCCACCCTATTTCCCGCCATGGGAGAATAATTGTCCCATCCCCGTTTCCCGTGTTTCTCGCATTTCTCGCGGGACCCCATGTTCTATCTCCCTATGTTTAACATTCATATGGAAATTATAATAAAAAACATAAAAAAAAACAAAAAATAAACTACAAAATATTATTACAAACACACAAACATATATTATCCAAGATTATAAGTCCATAAATATAACATAGCAAATCATAGTCCATAAAATAAAATCTTGAACAATAGGATTATAGTTTTTCAATAAGTAAAATTACTAAAAGAACCCCTATATTAGAAATAAAGTAAGGGGTTATTAAGTAAGTTCAAAAATTCGGAGAATTATCAGAGATGGGGCGGGGATCCCCGCTCAGGTCCTCGCGCCTGTCTCGAGAAAATTTTGCTCTCCATCCCTATTCCCACGAAAAAAATTCTCCACCACTGGGACCCTATTCGAAACAATCCCCGCGGAGATCCCACCTGTTGAGAATTTTTTACCCCTATGTATTATCATATGGAATAATCTACTGGAAAAAATATTTCCATTAAATTAGTTTGATATATTCTTTTAATTAAGAGGTATATATACTAACACTACCAATAAGGAGATTTAGATTTAAAACATTATGCATATTATCTAAATATAATTATTTCATTGTTAATTTACTAATAATGACATATATAATTTGTGTATTATTAAATTATATATGGTTAATTTTAACTAATGTGATACCACTTTAAAAATTTTTAGATCCATTATTGTGAACTTTATCTTTGTTATCCTTCACAATTATCACCTATATATTTGTGACATGCATGAGTTTGGATATTTTAGTCAATTGCCCATTTCAATTATAGTGGAAAAATATGCCGGTGATTAAATAAATTAAAATTAACAATAATTTCTCTCTGTATCAATACTTTATTATTTTCTGTGATCAACTTTTGGAACAAACACTTAAAATTAAAAAAAAAATGTTATAACTATTAGCAAGAGTATAATAACTCTCTTTAATAATTTCTTTACACTATTCTTTTTTAGAATTATGTAATAAGGGTATCACTACGAGATACACGCTGAATAGCAGCGGTTAACCGCCGCAAAACGAAATTCCAGTGGTTTTTTTAGACAGATATTTAATTTTGCGATAGTTTTAAAAAATCGCTGACAGAATCGCAACAAATCAAATTATTTTCTAATTATTTTCTAAATATGGATGTGTGGCTCAAATTAAAAAATAGTCTCTCTTGAGTCTAACATGATCTCAGAGAAAATATCATCCAAAAGAAATTAAGTTAAAAGTGCTTTTCATTATTTAATATTTATAGAGCAAAGAAAGCCACTCATCATTCATGAGCACCAAAGAGATTATTTGAAAAGTCTTGAGAGGCAATGAATGTGCTTTTTGACTGAATGAAAACACCTGAGTCATATTAATTTTCTTCATTATATTATTCCCATTATTTAGGAAGAGAAACTCTCTCTCTCTCTTTTTTTTTCCATGGAGTATATATAATTTTTTTCAATTATATTTTCTCTTTATAAAAATCTTTAATTTATGTTAATCAAAGAAAAAATAACTATTATTAATTTGTAGTGTATAAAAAGTTTCTTATTTACAAATGGGACAAACCCTACTTTATTCTCTTTTCCAAAATCCATGCACAAAGTAGATTCACATTATGAGGCTTCCTTGCAATCTTACCATAAATGTTTTGCATTTAATCTTTTTGTGATGTGTATTTCTTTTGGTGAACAACTTTTTGTGTGATGTATATATTGTGTAGTCACTAATCTTAAAAAGCTTCCAATTTAGATGCAAAAAAATAGAAAGAGATAAAAAAAAATCAAAGATATATATATATATGACAAAATAAAAACTTCTATATAGCTAAAAAAAATTACTGTTTTAAAAAATAATAATATTTACACTGCTGTCGAGATACATTTTAAAAAAAGTTTTTTTATTTATCTCGTGAGCAAACTAGATATATACTTAAAATTTTGTTACTTGTATCATTAACGGTACAAATGGAGATGAGAAATACTATTTGTACGCTAAAATCAGTCACTAAAATCAGCCACCAATGTATTTGTGTATAAATATATGTATGATTTAATTTATTTTTAATGTGTATTTATATTCTAGCATGTATTTTATACTGGTGACTGACTTTAGTGACTGATTTTAGTGTACACGTAGCATAACCCAAATGAGATACATTATATGAAATAAGTAATAGAGTTAATTTTAATTTTTTTTAAATGTGTCTATATCGATAAATATATATGTATTTTATTATTAAAAAAAAGAAATGATACTATCCCATAAAAACAAAAAGACTTTTGAGTATGACTTTCACAATTTCATAGCGCTAACCGCTGATAGTGACATAGTGTACACAACTTTCTTTTTTTTTTTTTTTTTTTTTTTTAAATATACACAAGTTAATTTTATTTTTGGTCTGGAGGCTTTTCCATTATTGTTTCTGTTAAAAGGAGTACACAAAACCAACAAAAAGTATGACTAAGACTTCAATAATGAACAGCCCACAGAAATATTTTGTGGGCTTAATTCGAATGTTATCGGCCCAAATTGATTATCCAAACTATTAATGTAGCCTCCTCCACCTGCTTTCCATAACAAGATTTTTTAAAATGAAAAAGTTAATAAAATAATAAAATAATGAATTAATTACTTTTAAATTAAGATAATAAAATACATATTTTATAAAAGTTATAAAATTAATAATGATTAATCTTTTATTTTACCAACTTTCTTATTTTAAAAAATCTAAATTTCTGCCTTCCCACCCCAAAGATTTTAATGCTAGTGGCAAATGTATAAACTTCAAAAACTACTAATATTTTTATAAATTACCTTGATTTGGCTGAGTAATTAGTTTATTAATTTTTTTTAAGTAATTAGAGGTTTGTATTCCACTTTATATATTAACAATAAATTTTAAATAGAGTTTAGATTTGTGATGAATTAATGCTTAATTTGAGTGAGTAAAATACCATTTTTAATCACAAAAATTTAGAATGCTGACAAATCTTTTCACAAAAAATTAAAATTAATTTTATATCTATAAAAGATGAAATTTTACTAAAAAAAAAATTATTTAAATTCTAGAAAAACCACTAAAATTGTTTATTTATTTTTTTTTTTAAAAATAAGTCACGCAATTGATTACAAAACTAAAAAGTTTTGTATATGAAAAAAAAAAAAAAAAAAACTCTAATATCTAAAAAAGGTAGTACTCTAATTAATAATTATCACTATCAACGTGTTTGGCAGCCAAATATATAGTCAGGTTCGTTAAGTCTTAACTCATTATTAACATGCCTAACCTAATAAGAGGAAGGAAGGCATATGCCAAACATAGATTTTCTAAAAATGATACAACAACAACAATAAAACTTTGTTCTAGTAAGTGAGATCGGTTACATGAATCAAATGACGCCATTGAATTCTGTCATATATTATGTTTATAGAAAAATCATTTATATGTAGATTTCATTTGACCAACTCATGAATGGTCTTCTTAAATCTTCCTCTATCTTTTATTCATTTTTCATCTTTCATTTCATCCACCCTCCTGACTAGATTATTTGGATTATTTTTTACTTTATCAATATAAACTTCATAATTAATTAGTCCTAATATTGTTTATTCACATAAACAGTTAAACACTTCAATAACAACTCGATATAATCTCAATATAATTTTCTTTCAATAATAAGATAATAACATATTAGAATGAAGAACAACACTACAACAATAATATACATGTATACTTTCTATTATACTCTAATAGAGAGAAATTAAAAACTCTCTATCTAAACCCATATTAACTTATGAACTTCATTTGAATGAAATCTCATACATGAACTTCTATTTATATTTTTGCTTTTCTCAACTACGTGCCTCTGGATTTTTCTTGGGTTACTATTCTTATGTTACAAAAACCTATTATAATGAACTTTTATTTTGTTGATATATTTATATTTATTTTTACTTACGATTTAATAAAGTATATAATGTTAAGTTTATGTGCATAATTTATATATGCTGAAACTGTTTTCAGTGTTTTACTCTCTTTCTACTTTTAATTTGTGATAAATTGAATTGCTGATCATACATATATAATTGTTAATTTTTTTATAAATATTTTAAATTTATGAATTATATTTACGTATCGTCTTACGATTCTACAAATTACGATTCTAGACTAGTCTTTCGAGTCGAAATAAAAACTATGAATTTACTATATTGATAATACCTACAATATTATTAGAGTAATTTTATAGAAACGTCATAATATTAATACTACTTTATGTCATTCTCTAAACAAATATAAGATTAAATAAAAAATTTTATTCTTTTTTATTTTTTAGTTTTTATCTTTATTTACATATTTTAAATTTTTTAATAGTAAAATTTAAAAATTAATTATTTTAATTCCCTATCTAATCCATAAATATATTAAAAATTTTAACATACTATTTAATTTTTAGTAAAAAATCACATATATTTATTTTTATATAAAATTAATAATTAAAAAAGATTAAATAATAATTTAATCAACTATATTTTCTAACACGTCAGCAAAATCCAATTGCATAATAAGAGATTTTCTATCATCACTATCAGTATTCACTGCTCAGTTCTTATTACAACTTTCCTTCATTATCTCTCTCACTTATCCGCCAAATGATTTCGTTAACCGCCGCGAGATTTTCCAGTGTACCTACATTCTTCATTCTCTCTCCGTCCTCTTCTCCCTTCATCTTCGTCGGAGCACGCCGGAGACCATCGCCGCCGAAGAGAACAGTAGCCGCCGGCGCCAGAATGGGAGGAGGAGCGAGGTTCGACGGTCCGGTTCCAGTATCTGGCGACATTGAGGAGAACGACGTCGTTTTTGAGCACTGCGTTACGCGGACTCTTCCCCCTGCGGTGACTTTGGAGGAAGGCCTTCGGAAAATCAAGGATTCCATTGAGACGCTGAAGCTTTCGCCGCCTCGTAGCTCCACCGGATTCCTTAGGTTTCAGGTATCAAATTTGTTCGTTTCAGTGTTAGAACGATAAAATACGAGAAAATGCGAGAAAGCGTGAGTAAAGAGACAGTCACAGAGAATTTAACGGTTATTGAAACTAACTGAATCTAACAAACTGCACCTGTAACTATCTAACTAACTAACTAACATCACGTGACAGTAACTGAAACTAACTTACTAACTAAGTAACAGCACGTGATGACAGTAACTAACTATGAAGCTGTGCTAACTAATGTAGCTTCGAAGGAAGCTCTGACACTGAATTACAACCAGCAGTGGTGGAGTGATTGGTTTTCTTATTTTTGTTTCAGTTTTAGATTTAGATATATATATTTATGGAATATGTGTTGTTTTGCAAGGATAATTTGTGTTTTGAAGGGATCATTCAGGTATGTTTGTTTGTTTGTTTTTTTTTTTTTTTTTTTTTGCAAAATTGTTTGTTTTTCAGAAAACAATGAGCATTGGCAGACTGGCAGTGTGAGTTGGTATCTTTATCTTAGTTTTATTTTATTTTTGGTTTTTGATGAAATTAGTGTCATGCAAAGGTTGTGGAATTAGTTAAAAGCCTGTCTCAAATTATTGTTCATGTATGTTAATTTACACTCCTGCATTTCAAAAGCCTAAAAGCCTAATTATGAAATTGAAGTTCTTAGTTTAATGTAAGGACATCTAAACCAGCTGAAAGTTTGGAAAATGTTGTCTATGGTGAAATGCTGAAACGATGCACTCCTGAATTATTGCTATGTGGATGTCATTTTCTTTTCCAGGTGGCTGTGCCTCCAAGTCCTAAGGCATTGAATTGGTTTTGCAGTCAACCGGAGTTGTCCGGAGTGTATCCTCTTATATACCTGTCAAAGAATGTTGATAATCCAACCTTGAAATCGCTGTATGTGAATGGAAGCCGTGGTCTCTTTGGCATTGGCTCTGCTGTTTCTTTTTCACGTTCATCCAGTGGAAAGCCTAGTATGATCAAAAGGTTGGTTCAACCTGGTCTTCATTCCTTCTGGTTCTATAAAATTCTTATTAGTTGCATGAAAACATCATATAGGACCGATCCAATCTTTGGTTAAAAGCTGGCCTTTCAAAGGACAGGCTCTTGGGTGATGCAGTCATGTTTGAGAGGCTATATTAACTTGCCACTAAAGATGCTTGCAGATTTAAATCTGAGAAAGAATTGAGTTGTTTTTATAATTTGTTTGCAGGTACATCTCTTCTGATTCAACACATATAGTGGCCTACGGTTTTGTGGATATTAATTTTGATAGTGACTCGATTTCCATGAATATTGAGGATGGTTCTTTTTATTTTTTCATTCCTGAGGTAAAGTTATTATTGGAATTTGAAAACAATCTCACTGTCTTCTTCAGTTCTTCCTCCTGTATTTTTTAGAATAATTGTTTAGCATGTATTCTTATTGTCTCACTAATGTGATATTGCTTAAACTGTAATACCATCATAACAGATTGAGTTAGATGAGTTGGAGTGCATTTCCATTTTGACGGTGACACTAGCATGGAATGACTTTTCCCTCTCCACTTTTGAGGAAGCCCTTCATTCACTTGAAATTTCTCTAAACCAGGTCCCAAGCATGCCTTAAATGTATTTTTGGGACCCTTTTTTTTTGGTCTACTTCCTTCTGTATTTATCCTTGATGTCATGTTTCGTTTTGTGCAGATTATGTGTTATACCTGGTCCGGTAGTGACACATTGAAACTAAAAAGCGTAAGATCTGGCCTCAGAAAACTGAATTTGGTAGAAGATAGAGCTATTGCAAGGGTATAAGTTCATTTCCTTCCTAATATGTAAGTCTTACTTGTAGCAAATAACATAGTTGTTTCTCCCTTAATTGTAGTTGTTTAAAGTTGGCTGGTTAGGAATTATTTACCTATACTTTTCCTATTTGTTTTATGTACACATATAGTATCTCATGAGAATGTCAGGTTTAGATAGGGAACTAGAAAAGAGGAGAAAATAGGGACTGAAATATATGGATATATTACTGAATATGGTGTGATGCTTTACAGGAGAGGAATCCTCACCTCTAGTTATCATCATAGGGAAACCCTAATCCAAACAAATAAGGAAATAATAGTAGATATCATAGGATATTCTTTTTATTCCGACAGTATTTGTTCCTTGCATAAGGCATTTGCATTCACTATCTCGGGGGATGCTTAGTATAAAAAAATTTATTTTCCTCTCTCTTTCATGTATTTTGAAATAAGTTGAAAGCGGTTGAAGTATATTATTCCAGTGTTTTTCCTTTATTTATTGCTTTCCTATGTATTTTTTAATATTAGTATATATTAGCATAATGCTTTTGTTCCAAATATATATGTTACGAGCTTTCTGGGCCATCTAAAGCTTGCTTCAAGTCTCTGATTGGTGTGTGTTCTGAGCATTGACTGTTGTTGTATGCTTTTCTGCATGAGCTGCTAGGTCTACATGAACACTATCACACCTGGAAGAAGAGAAAGCGTGGTTGACATCTTGGAACTGGTATCCTGTATTTTCCTTGTTCCTGCCTTTACTAGCATTAAGTTCACCATTTTGTGTGTATTTCTATCCTTTTATGCTTCTGCATTCTGTTGCATATGATCATTTTTCAATGTCTTCCTCGATTCTATTGTAGAAAGAGTCTCCATCTTCCAGTCAATTCTGTGTCAGGCTTTCAGCAACCCATGCCGTTTCACATAACATGGTATGCATTGTTTTGTCTGTATATACAGAAAAAGCATACATTAAGTATTCATCCAATCCCTTTGCAAAACATAAAACAAGAACTATAATATGTGCATAGATATATCTTATTGATTCTAACTTTATTATAATGCTGGAAAAATTGCTGAAGCCTTTTCATGTTATGTCTACTGTCTCTAACTATCAGTTGGATCAATCCAATAAATTATCATCCTCACTAATTGAGTGCGCCAATATCAATGCTGTATGGGCATCATTAATTGTTGAAGAATGCTCAAGGCTGGGTTTGACGGTGAGGTGATCTAATAAATTATTATAATTCTTCTCTCCATTAATAGATTCAAGCTTGTGAATTTTTTCTTTTTCTAGTATTTTTGTGTAGCACCGGGATCTCGGTCTTCCCCTCTTGCTGTTGCTGCTTCAAGTCACAAGTTAATCACATGTATTTCATGCTTTGATGAGCGTTCACTTGCTTTTCATGCTGTTGGATATGCAAGAGGGTCTCACGTGCCGGCAGTAGTCATCACATCATCTGGAACTGCAGTTTCAAACCTTCTTCCTGCGGTGAGATCAACCAACATTTTTCTCCCTTCTTAACTAACCTGGATTTATTTGGTATCCTGAATGCATAAATGATGACCTAACCTTAGTGATTCATTTGTTGTCATTCTTTGGGCTTCTACTAATGCATGAGTTCTAGAAATATATTGAACCGCTTTTGGGGTTTGTGTGCCGTTTTTTTTTGGTTTAGGGGTCTAGGATTGGTACAGCCAGACATTACTTTGCTGTTTATTAATTAATTGTATTCATGCATGTAGTTGTTACGTTAGGCTCCATCAACTTAAGTTGTAGTTACCATTTTCCTGAGGGATTTGCAACCTGAGTTTGTTATGCACGTAAGGTTTTGGATCAGTAAAGTTTTACTTTAGCCCTGATGGAAAGGTCATGATTTTCCTAGGGGATTTCTGATATATGTTGAGATCTTGGAAAACTTTGCCTTATCGATATCTCATCTTCCTATGTCTAGTATTCTTCTCTTAATCATAATAAATTCTTTTATTGGAAAAAAATGTAGGTTGTGGAGGCTAGTCAAGATTTTGTACCACTTCTTTTACTTACAGCAGATCGACCTCCAGAGCTGCTAGATTGTGGAGCTAACCAGGCAATTGATCAGGTTAAAAACTTCAGATGTTTCTCAAAGTCTCATGGTATACATTGTTTGTTATTTAATTAATTTGCGGTCAAAAAATGCCAAATCAAGAGGCAAGGTGTGGAGGGCTGCCCGGGAGGCAAAGATAAATATATAGTTGTTTATTTATTTATGTGATAAAAGAGTAGAAATAGGATTATATAGGAAGCTAAAACTACTAGTGGATAAGTTTGCACCAAAAGAACAACAAAGGTAAACAGAAAATGAAAATCCCCATATAATTGGTAGATAATGATACAATATACTGATACAGACTTAATCTTAGGGTATTTGTTAGACCTCTCTCACAATCTTCCTAGTGACTCCGAATCTTATCTAATTGGCCCCTTCTCATTTTCTATGGCAAGAAATCTTTGCCAATTCTCATAATTTGTTATGCAGAATCTGATTCCTGCTGTCTGTCAAACTTTTTCTATTGTAGACCTTCTCTATAATAGTCTTTATCTTGATTCCTTTGTTTTTACCTTGCTCACCTTGGTCCAGAAATTGTCGTGTGCATTTTGCAGAAGTTGCTTCTGATTTTGTGGTTTGGTTAGAGTCAAATGCATGAAGCCCTTCCCTGTATGTAGGTAAAGGGACTGCTTATGTGACTTGAACCTGCACCACCAAGTTAAAGGTAGCAACTTACCATTGCACCAAGATGTGCTCTATCTTCTTTGGTTCACCCCACAGCCACCGAATTTCTTGGTCTAAATACTGGTATCCAGAACCCATTGGACTCCAACTATGGGAGTAGAGCTCAGCACTAGCTTTTTCACCCGTAAGACTCAAACCTGTGATCCTATCTAAGGGAGTCAACTAACTTGAACCAACTAATTGTTGTTAAATATTCTTATTTGTTATTGTGATGGGGATTATATATTTCACTAACTAAATCTGGAAAGTCTACAAAAATTAGATGCTCTGGTCTCTTAACGAGAATGTAACTAGTTACACTGGTCTGAAGATTAATTGCTGTAATTCAAGAATGTCTGTGTCTTGTTTTTCTTGGTTACTCATGGTACACATTGAACTTTGGAATCAGGTGAACCATTTTGGTGTTTATGTGAGATATTTCTTCAATCTTCCTGCACCAACAGACCAAATTCTTACGAATATGGTACTTACCACTCTTGATTCTGCTATACATCGGGCAATAACTTCACCGTGTGGTCCTGTGCATATTAACTGCCCTTTCAGAGAGCCTTTGGAGAGCACTCCACGTAAATGGAGGTTAAGCTGTTTAAACGGGCTGGACCTCTGGATCAGTAATGCTGAACCATTTACCAAGTACATTCATATGCGACCATCTTGTATAGATGCTGTAGGAGAAATGATGGAAGTTATAGGCCTGATGCAAAAAGGCAAACATGGTCTTATATTATTTGGTGCAATCCATACAGAGGATGAGATGTGGGCTGCGCTGCTTTTGGCTAAACACCTCTGTTGGCCTGTTTTTGCTGATATTTTGTCAGGGTTGCGCTTGAAAAAGATCTTAACTTCTTTTCCTGATATTGAAAGAAACTTTTTATTTATTGATAATCTTGATCATGCTCTACTCTCAGATTCTGTCAAGGGCTTGTTGGAGATTGATGTGGTTATTCAGGTACCAAATACTCATGAATCTTTTCCCACTTCCTTCTATAATTTCTGCTGAATGCATTTTTGAACGTACTAGTAATGTCCATTTACTTGTGTGTGTTTCTTTTTGGTTGTTTATTCGGAGCAGTTGGGAAGTAGGATAACTAGCAAACGAGTTTGTCAAATTCTAGAGGAGCGTGCTCCTTTTCCATATATTGTGGTTGACAAGCATCCACTTCGTCATGATCCATCACATATTGTAACCCACCGGATACAAACTACCATTGTTGATTTTGTGGGTTTTTTAGTTAAGGCTGAATTCCCCCATACAGAGCGCATATGGAGCACTTCATTACAACTGTTGAGTAAAATGGTACTGATTCTAAGAAAATAAGACTAACTTATTGGTATGATGATATTAGCGTTTTTCTTCTTTTTTTTCCCCTTTGATGGAGTTATTGTATTTGGTAATAATCTTGTTAGATTCAGCTATTGGCAATTTTTAGCAACATTCTCTAAAACTTATTGATCTGCAGGTTGAATGGGAGATACTGTTTCAAATCAATGCTGAGTGCTCCCTGACTGAACCTTATGTGGCACATATGATGTCAGATGCTCTTTCTTCTGAGTCTGCTCTTTTCCTTGGTAACAGTATGCCCATTCGTGATGTAGATATGTATGGACTTGGTTGGTCTACAAGCAACCCAAGTGTTGCATCTATCATGTTAAACTCAGACCTACCAGTTAACTTGATGAGGGTGGCTGGTAACAGGGGGGCTAGTGGTATTGATGGATTACTTAGCACGGCCATTGGGTTTGCCGTGGGAAGCAATAAAAGGGTAGCTATTTATGTTATCAGAATTATCAATTTACTTATATTAGCTGGTGGAAATGTGTCACTGCACGATTTTATAATTTTGCAGTTGTATTAAATTCATCTTTCTTTGATTTGTATTCTAAATGACTGTTTTTTTCATCCATTAGTTGGTTTAGTATCTTTTTTCTCTTCACTTTTTATTTCACAATTTCAATCAGGTGTTCTGTTTAGTTGGAGACATTTCTTTATTGCATGATACAAACAGTTTGGCAATTTTGTATCAAAGGTATTTCTTTATCCTTCTGACCATTTTTGTCTCTCCTTTTGCCCGATGTTGTGTTGGACGAGTGGACACACAGACTCTAGATAAAATAAGATTTGGGTGTTTCTTCATTGAAGAGAAAGTAGAACCTTTTTTGGACAAAGTAGTAGAATCTTCCCTTAGTATATGACCTATAGATGTTACAAGAAGATGGAGCCGTTATATTGACTAAAAACTGCTCATAATAACTCATCTCAAAATATTATAGGATACCATAAGGATATTACTAGACTAAGAGAACTTTGGGGTAAAGGTAAGGTTGATGTTTTGTGATATGGTGATCTGGATGTAAATACTGGGAATAGCCTTGTGGTAGGGGGTCGGGGGTAAGGGGTAAGGCTGCTTGCATCGACCCTCCCTAGACTTCACCTTGTGGGAGACTTGTCCACAGGGCCACCCCTTACCTAAAGATATGAGATATTTTCTGTAGATATTCTAAGTCATTTCTACGATAAACTTGGAAAACTTTCATATTTCTTTGTTACAAGATTACCGTTTATACTTATCACTTGTAGCTAATGTTCTGAAAATAACTCTACATTTAGGAAATTACGGAAACCAATGACCATTTTTGTGGTAAATAATCACGGAGGAGCAATTTTCAGTCTTCTTCCATTGGCAGATAAAGTTGAGCCTAGTATCCTTCATCAATACTTCTATACCTCTCATAACATATTTATCCAAGGGCTATGCATGGCACATGGGTAAGAATCTAGATATACTTTGGTAGGAATTATTTGATCTTTTTTTTTCCATTGATCATTCTATTTTGTCTGAGATATGTTTGCATTTCTTTGTTCTACTCTTTGCTTGAATGAAATGTCATCTAATTTGTCTCTGGAAATCTTGTAAAATATTTATCATTGGATGGTAGTCCAACGCGAGGTAGTTTTATGAGGTTTAAACTATCATCTGTGTGCTGAAATTAACTGGGGAGGTAACTAATATTGTTTTTGTTTATGCAACCGGTGTCAGCATAACATCAAACAGAAATGCTGTGATATATATAATGGCAAGACAATAACCATAAAATTATATATTTTGTTAGAAATTGGATAATTTTCCCATTGACTTTACATACATAGTCCATGCTTAATCAATCCTACTATTCATGAGGGGAAAAAATCAATATGCGTGCAGAATCAAACATTTGCACGTGAAGACCAAGGCAGAATTTGAAGATGCTTTACGTTTAGCTCAACATGAGCAAGTGGATTGTATGGTTGAAATTGATAGTTCAATCGATGCCAATGCTAATTTTCACAGGTTACACTGCTGCTGATTTAAGATTCAGTTAATGGATATCACTTCATTGCTCATGAATTTGTATCTTGACTCAGTATTTTGAGAAAACACTCTCTGGGTGCTGTGAAAGATGCTATGAGGTACATCCCAAATCCCGGTGCTATTAAAGATCAGCATTATTTGTACAAAATTCGTACAATGGAGTGTTTGAGATATAGGTAAGTTTTCACATTATGCAAAAAATTCAAGTCTCCAATGACACTGCTATTTTTTATTTATTTTTTTTTGGTTGCGGGGAGGGGGACGACTTCTATTGAACTGTTAACCTTTCCTTCATTTGATTACTTTCTTTGGATTTTGTATAATGATTTGGTTGCAGATTTGCACTAAGTGCACCACCAACATCAGCATCTGTTGGTGATAATCATGATGAATTCTATAGAGAAGGATTTATCATATCTTTAATTCTTGAAGATGGAAGTGTTGGTTTTGGTGAGGTTGGTATCACTCTGATATTATATCATCTTTCATATCTAGTTTAAAATGTTTCCAATCTTAAGCACATAGAGAAATAGATTGGTGAGGGGCTGATACATATTACAGCCCATCCCTTGGGTGTTATGCATACCAGTTGTGAAGCATACTGTAGACAAGAAGAGGAACATAAAATTTCTTTTCCATTCTCCTGTAAATCTACTCTAATATGTACTTGATGTTTTGTTGTTGGCATCAAGCAGGTTGCTCCGATTGAGATCCACAGAGAAAATTTGGTAGATGCAGAATATCAACTTAGGTTCCTTGTTCATATCATGCGACAAGTTAATATTAGTTGCTTCCTCTCTCTATTGAAGGGCACATTTTCATATTGGATTTGGAATGAGTTGGGAATTGTGGTAAGCTGTCTCACCTACATTATTTAGCGTAGGGTTAGGCATTTTATGTGAACAAAAACCAACTTGAATTTTTGGGTGACAGTTTCCTTGACATGGTATTAAGGTTATTTGTAAATGGATTTTGTTTGAGGGTATGTTTAAATAGTATTGACATGAATAGTATTAGATTTCTGCATCAACTAGAGATAAGTTGTATAGGTGTTTTGAAAACCCCTTAAGCTAGTTTGGGTTTGAGTTAGTCTTATCCAAATCCAATGAATCGAAACCGCTCCTTAAAATGTACCTATTACCTATGAGTTATCAAATATAAATTTAAGAACAACTACTTCATTGGCAATGAGGTCATCAAGAAACAGCTTTCCCAAAAAGCTTAAGCTACTATGTAATTTTTTTTTCTTATAAAACGTTTTTATTGCATCTCTATTATGTCCCATCCCACTAGAGCAGAGTCCTTTGCACTTGAATTGTTGGTCCACTTGCCTCTGAGGAAAAGACTTACTTATTGTTCATGAATTTAGAATTGTGGGAGTTGTGAGGACTGAACACTAGATATATATTGGTGTGTTTGGGTAAGCTTCCAAAAAACAAAAAAGTACATTCTAAAATATCAATAGAATCAGAAGAAGCTCTATTTTTATTTATTTATTTATTGTTGTTTATTTTTTAATAGCAATAGGAATTGATGCTAACTTTCTCAAGAAGCTTATTCAAATAGATTATGCAAACCTCAAAAGTACTGCCTCTATCAAAAGAGAGACTTTTCTTTTTGGGAAGGGAAAATTAAAATTAGAAAAAAAAAAAAAAAGCAGCAGCATAAATAATAGCACCCTTGGTCAAAGAAGATTGGCTACCATATCAAGATTCAATTATCCTAGAAGCTTAATATGTTGGGTGAACCGTTGACGACACTAATGGTTTATTTATTACCAAGGTTATCAAATTATGACATACAGAATTGATATATACTTCATGTTCTAATTTTCTATGATGCAGCCATCTTCTATTTTTCCTAGTGTTAGATGTGGTTTGGAAATGGCTATCCTCAATGCCATAGCTGCTGCAAAAGGCTCCAACTTGTTGAACCTACTTCATCCTCCTATAAGTGAAAAAGATGAATGTGAAACATCATCAGTTCAGGTTTGTGCACTACTTGATTCAAATGGATCTCCAACAGATGTTGCTAATGTTGCTGCCACATTAGTCGAGGAAGGATTTTCTGCAATCAAACTCAAGGTAAGCTAGTTTTCTATTGTTTTGACTTCTTTCTGGAAATCTCTCAGCTCTGCTTCATTTTATATGTAGATCAATGGTTAGAGAAGTATAAAGCTAACAGGTTATAATGCTATACAGGTAGCACGTCGGTATAACCCAACGCAAGATGCCATGGTAATAAAAGAGGTGCGAAAGAAAGTCGGATGCCAGATAATCATACGAGCTGATGCAAATCGGAAGTGGACTTATGAAGAAGCTATGGAGTTCAGCTCTTTGGTTAAGGATTGCAACTTACAGTTTATTGAGGTAGACTAAGTTCACATACTTCATAACTTCTGCACTCATTTTTAATTTTTACTATTGACTATATTTCTTGTTGCATATTTGCAATGTATTAATAACTTTTTTTTTGAATATCACCTTTGCAGGAGCCTGTTCAGGATGAAGACGATATAGTCAAGTTCTGTGAAGAAAGTGGCTTACCTGTTGCACTAGATGAGACCATAGATAAAATTCAAGAAAATCCCCTGGGAACGCTAGTAAAATTTACTCATCCGGGAATAGTTGCTGTTGTAAGTTGAATTTACAATGGATACTTTAGGAGCTGGGTATTCTTAATTTTTTTCGGTATGAGGTAGAGGCATTATGTGGACTCTTTTAGTAGGATTCACAAAGTTACAGTATCAAGCTGCAATGCTACATTTCTTTAGAATAAATTAACTAATAGCTCAACCAATCCATTTTTGGTCCTATGTTATTCATGCTCAGCAGTAATACAAACTTGGAAAAGAAAAAATTTATTATTCAGCTTAAGTTGGTGTGTATAGATGTTGAATATGATACTGGCTAAGCTGGAGAGTATTATTGATTCAAACAGAATTTATTTTATGATTCCTTTAAAGAAGTGCACAATACTCCAACTTACTAATGATGAACTGATGACTTCTATCTAGAATTCCAATTCTCTGTCTTATGATTTTATATTTTATTTTTCAGGTTATCAAACCAAGTGTTGTTGGGGGTTTTGAGAATGCTGCATTAATTGGACGATGGGCACACCAGCTGGGGAAGATGGCTGTTGTCAGTGCTGCATTTGAAAGCAGTCTAAGTCTATCTGCATATGCACAGTTTTCTAGTTATCTTGATATGCTAAGTTTTGATACAGTGAACAAGTTACATGGTAAGAAAGTTCCTTCTGTAGCCCATGGTCTTGGAACCTACCGTTGGCTAAAGGAAGATGCAACAATTAATCCAGTTTTAATTGGCCGTAATCCACATAGTGGTATTGTTGAAGCATCTGTACCAAATGCTAGTAGGCTGCTACATAATTTCCAAATCAACCAAAATGTCATATGTGATATTATTGATGAGGAGCAAGTTCTTAAATACCAACTGAAATTAGAGCTTAGTAGTTTATCTTGTTCTTTTGAGGTTCAAGAAACTGGCCAAAAAACAAATGTAAGTACAGAAGCCTCCATACATATTCATTTTATCTTTTTTAAAACAAGAAAAGAAATCTTTATTAAACATTTCACTTGTGCCAACATTTTCTTATTACCTTAGATGCACAATTTTGAATTGTAACATGCTAACATAAATATTCATAATTATTGCAACACATTCTAGTTTACTGATGCTATGACACTGTAATAATTGGACTAGTATGACTAGTTTTAAAATCCACCTTGACCATTTTCTTCTTTGAAGGGGAAATCTATTGTCATAAAATATAATTCATTTTTTGTGTTTAGAAAGTAAATCTGATTCCTGCATACAGATCTGATTATGTCTGATTTAGCAAATGTAGGACAATGTACTAGTATTTCTTCATGGTTTCCTTGGAGCTGGTGAAGATTGGAGTCCTATCATGAAGAGCTTTTCTGGATCAGCAAGATGCATCTCAGTGGATCTTCCTGGTCATGGAAAATCAATAATACATGGTGTGAATGATGCTTGTGAGGAACCATTGTTGTCAATGGAAATAATAGCTAATATATTCCATCAACTATTACATCATATAACACCAGGAAAAGTTACACTAGTTGGGTATTCGATGGGTGCTAGGATTGCATTGTATCTTGCACTCAGATTCAGTAGTAAGGTATGGCGGTGGCATTCAATGTAATATCTTTGTTTCCAACTTTTCTTCACTATGGATCAGCAATTTGAACATTCATGTCAGATAAAAGGAGCTGTGTTAATATCTGGAAGCCCTGGATTAAAAGATAAATTATCACAAAAAATCCGCTCAGCTAAAGATGACTCCAGAGCAAGTTCTATCATTTCTCATGGTTTAGAATCTTTTCTCAATTCCTGGTATGCAGCAGATCTGTGGAAAAGGTGACTTGTTTGTTCTAAACCTTTAGAATGTGCAGTGATTTTGGCTGATCTTATTAGACTTATATGGCATACTTTTCATTCCATTTTCCTTCTTTCCCTTTTACATCATACAGCTTAAGAAGCC
This sequence comes from Arachis ipaensis, assembly GCF_059453495.1. Taxonomy (NCBI): domain Eukaryota; kingdom Viridiplantae; phylum Streptophyta; class Magnoliopsida; order Fabales; family Fabaceae; genus Arachis; species Arachis ipaensis. The sequence continues at coordinate 1,213,205 of NC_142436.1, forward strand.
ATCCTCACTTCACACGAATCACTGCTAATCGCTTGCAACATGAAGACCTGCAGAGTCTTGCCAAGATGTTGTCTGGATTAAGCATAGGAAGGCAGCCGTAAGCTAATTCAAGTTTAACTAATTGTTCATTCCTCTTGGCTTTGTCATTCATGGGTGTGCCAAGTAGCTTCGTCTTTGGTATATTAAAACTTAAAAAGTAATATAGTGCTAACTATCAAGAAAGATTGGAATGATATATTGGATGAATGAACACATGACAAGATAGATTAGGAATGAATAAATTTATAGGCAAAAGTATTAAAATACCCTTTGGTATACATGTATATATGATATATTCAAAATTTAATTTGGCATTATGAAGATTCATGAACTTTATTGTCTCTGTTGTGGTTTCTCTCTATGCATTGCAGATCGTTGTGGAAAGATCTGCCAAATTGCAGAACACCTCTTCTTATCATACACGGAGAAAAGGATGCAAAATTTAAGAAAATTGCTCAAGAAATTATGAACAGAGTCCGTTCCGGAGTGGGGAGCAATCAAGAAAAAGTGAATATAGACATCCATGAGGTGGTTGAGATTCCCAACTGTGGCCATGCTGTCCATTTGGAGAACCCGCTTCCTGTAGTTTCCGCCTTGAGACGATTCCTAACTACACTCTGAAAGGTAAGTGTTGTTGATGTCCAACAAGTTTGATGATGATTAGAACATAGTATGGTATATTGTTAAAGATGTTAACATGTTAATTATAGTACTGCTTTATGCAAGCTCATATAATTGATATTCAGTATTAGCTCTGACTGAATTTAATAATTTTGTACTATAGACCACAAGCTAAATACTTCAATAGCTTGCGGCTTATAATTCAATTACATTCTCAATGACACATTTACTTTATCCTTGTTTTTCCCAGTTGATTTTGTTATGATGATATTTTTTTGCTTGTTTTCTTTGGTGGACAGCAACCCCATTTGCCTTATTTACACAAAGTTCTCCATGGTGCACAAAGGATTTTTAAAATCTTGCAATCATCTTGGACTTCACATTTAATACTCATGTTTGTTGGTACCCTTGGGATACCAAACCCTGTAAAAGATATCATATGCACAATTTTGATATAATTAGTTTTATATAAACTTTCTAATATGTTCTAAAAAATAAAGCAAAGTTAAAAAATAAAATTTACCATTAGTAGCTATTAAAGCAAGAAGGACAACTGCAAATGTTATGTGAACTGAAATTTTAGTTATACTCTGTCCCAATCCCTCAATCTCAATTCTAGCGCAGTCTTAGGTAACCTGGGTGCTAGCTTCATGTCCTGTTAGTAGGAATTTAAGTAACTTAAGGATACTTTCTCTGGTTCTAAATAAGTACCTATTTTCAAATTTTATTTAGTCACAGATAAGGAAGTATAATCAGTAAGATTCCTGATTCTTCCTATAAATAAAATTCTCAATGGAAGATAAGTGTTACTCTACTCAATTCAATGATAGAGAGAGATGACTTAAGTACAAATAAAGAAAGTTGGGAAATTGCCTTAAAACATTTAATGCTTTACCTAGCACAATTTCGAAACCCCTATAGTCTATAGATCTCTATCTTCCCTTCTCATTGAAGTGTGGAAGGAGAAAAGGTGAGCTTATTAAAGAGAGGAAATGGGACTGAAAAGTAAAAAGACAAGTGTGTGCCATCCTTATTTGAATAAGGTTTGTGTTTGGTTGACAGTAGAAATAATATGGGAAGAATATGGTTTTGAGTTTTGTATTGTTGCTCAAAAAGAAATATGGTTGAGCTTAATTTCAACAAAGCCAAACAATGTGGTTTCAGCTAAATTTGTTCTCCTCACACACAATGACTTGGGAAAAAAGACTAATGTGATCGAATAAAATTTTGAGAGATCTATTTGATTAACGAGTAAAATTTGATGGATTATTTTAGTCATTTACTCTGGAATTAAAATTATAAACTAGAGATTGAAATTCATGTTCCGAAATAATCTTCAATCCGAGATGTGCTAATGCTCTTCATGTAGTCATGTAGACATTCATATTCTTTTCTGGATCATACTTTAATAGAAACATTGGTGAAAGAGAACTACTGATGATTTCCAAATAAAAAAATGTGCCTCAATAACACGTCGTTATAACAATCCTACTAATAAGTGTTGAAATATCATGAATTATTATACATGGAAATTCATGACTGACAGTTTTAACTAATATTTGTGAAGAATCATTTTATAATCTGATATAAAATCCATTATATTAAGAAGTGAAGGTGCCAGACTGCCTGTAACAATGTTAATCATGTCACCTTCAATTGTTGTGACATGAAGTCCCTAATTTCATCTAACATCAAAGATGATTCAGGCAAATCCTCAAACACATAAGACCCATGAAATGCATTTGGATACTCCACCAACCTCACTCCTACTCCTGCACTCTCTAAACCCTTGCAATATTTTCTTTGCCAATCTTGCAACGGGTCGGATCCACCAATCACCACGAGCGTGTTCGGGAATTTCGAGCCCGAAAATCTTGCCGAATTTGGTCCGAACACGTTCGCGGCAGGATGGTTCCGGTTCGACCCTTTCGGCAAGAATGCTTTCCAGAACCAATCAGCCCGGTCCACCGACAAACCCGGAGCCCCGTTTCCAATTCGGATCTCTGACTCAGTCCTTTCCTCCCCGCCAAAAAACGGCTGAACTGCAATCAGCCCACGCAATCTCACGCGCTCAAATTTACACGCGCCAGCACGTGCCACTACGTGGTGTCCCAAATTCCCACCAGCGCTATCGCCCATGATAAAACACCGGCCAAGATCTGCGCCAGGAGGGAGGCGCGTGGGGTCCACGGAGTCAAGAAACTTGACGACGTCAAACCCGTCGTCGTATTGGGCGGGGCAGCGGTGCTCAGGGGCAAGACGGTAATTAACTGAGATCACAATGGAGCGGATGTGATTGGACACGCGCCTGGCAAACGAGTCCATGAAGACGGTGTTGGCAGAGTTAGTTGCAAATCCGCCGCCGTGGAAATATACTACGACGGGGAGAGTGTCACCAGTGGCAGTGGCGGCGGCGATAGAGTGGGAGGGAGTGTATTGTCGGAACCAGAGGTCGCGGGAGGGGTCGACGGTGACATCGACTGAGGAGGGTGGGGTGGGCGGTGTTTTGGGGTCGAAGAGGCGGAGGAGGCGGCGGTTGATGGTGAAGTTAGGGCGGAAGCAGGCTTTGCGGATGCGCGAGTAGGCTGAGATCATAAGCTTGATCTTCCATGGAAGCGACATTGTTGTAAGAAACTAAGAATGAATGAGTGAGTCCGTTAACGACAAGTGCCGAAAGTAACAAACGCTTTTGGTTTCTGTTATGGTTAGGTTAGTTATTAGTTATTACTGTTTTTCTTTCTTTTTTTAGTGGAAACTTGTATTAATAAGTTGGTAATTGGTTGACATTTAACAAAAAGGCCACGTGGAGTTAATTTGTCAGGGTAAATTTTATATTAGAAAAATCTTAAAGTCAGCCGTTTTTAGCAATTTTTATTATAAATATTAAATAAATTTATTAATTTATGTATATAAATTATAATATAAATATAAATTTTGTTAACTCATATGTATAAATTATTACTAATTAAATATTTATTAACTATGTAGTACTTCTGAATTTAAATTATATAATTGAAGTTTTTGATAGCAATATGTCTGGTTGCATATATATATATATATAGGCTCCATTAATCATTTTCATCGTATTATTTTATAATGAGTAGTATTTTAGTATTAAAATTAAAAAAATATTAACGTAACATCTTCTGGTGTGTCCGTAAGTATATATATTTCTGATCAACTTATTTTTTAAAAAATATATTTTTTATAATTTATATAAAATTTAATATTTAATATATAATTATATATACCAATTACAATCATTAATATTTTAAATTATTTAATTATATTAATATTCAATCATTCTAATTATCAGTCACTGTAATATAATTTTTAATCAAATATAATTAACTATAAATATGATATTAACATTAATAATTTTGTTAATATTTTTTATTACGTATGTGTGTACTTTATTAGTATCAAATTTGACATTGATATATCAATAATTAATTTCTATCATTAATTTTATGCTACTAAAGATTATATAAAGTATTTTTTTTTTGTGATTTTTTTGAGTTTAAATTTAAAAATTAAAGTATTTTGTTTAATTTTTTAAAAGTTAAGTACAATTTTGTTTCCTATAGTTTAGGTCGAAAATTTTATTTGTCTTTAACTTTTTTTTTACATTTAAATTTGTTCCTAAGATTCAACTTAGTTTTAGGGTAAGTTACTTAATTATATAACCAGAAGAAAGAAAATTAAGTGTGTCCCTCAAAGTATAAAAGGCTACATCAATGTCTCAAGTCGTATTTCTATGTAAATTGAATTGAATAAATTTGAGGGTAAAAAATCTTAATAAGCAAGTCAAGAATCATGTAACGTAAATACGCCAAAGCGAAAATCGTTTCAGCAATAAGCCAAATCATATTTTTATATAATTCGAACCATGTTGGTTCGAATTCCATTTCTACGTAATTCGAACCAGCTTGGTTCGAATTATACAGAAACACATGCATACACGTAATTCGAACCAGCTTGGTTCGAATTACACACAAACATACGCACACACATAATTCGAACCAGCTTGGTTGGAATTACACACAAACACACGCACACACTAATTCGAACCAGCTTGGTTCGAATTATACACAGTAATTCATTGTATAATTCGAATTATGATGTTAAAAAATTAATAATTTATTTAAAAAAATTTATTAAAAAAATTAATAATTTAAAAATTAAAAAAAATATATTTTTATTTCATACGTTAAAAAAAGCTAACAAAATATTTAATTACGAGACTTCTTTAAAATATTAATGAGCTATCAATTCGAATTCCATACAATACTTTTCTGTCCATTTTTAATAGTTCATGAATATTTTTTAATAAATTTTTTTAATAAATTTTTTTAAATTATAGTACAAAAAATATTTTATCCTATGCAAAACAATTTAAAAAAAATGGCTTAAAAAATGTTAGGAGTACTATAAAAATTTGTAATGTTATAATAACTTAGGTAAATACATGCATGTACTCAAATTTTAAATAAAATACTCTACATAGTCGATAATAATTTAGAAATGAAAGAAAATATTTTATTCCATACAAAATAATTAAAAAATATATTTTATTCTATACAAAATAATTTTAAAAAATGGCTTAAAAGAAGTTATGAGTACTATAAAAGTTTATAATATTCTAGTGATTTAGGTAAATACATGATAAAAATATTTTTTCTTTAATTTCTAAATTATTAGTGACTATGTGGAGTATTTCTTTAATGTCCTAAGTCATTAGGACATTACAAATTTTTATAGTACTTCTAACATCTTTTAAGCCATTTTTTAAATTATTTTGCATAGAATAAAATATTTTTTTGTGGTATAATTTAAATAAATTTATTAAAAAATATTCATGATAATTTTTTAATAAAATTATTTAAATTATATGGTGAGAAATTACATGATTCGAATTACGCATAGGGAAGTTCGAATTACTCTGATTCAAATGATATGGTGAGCAATTTGAATTCTATACAATACTCTTCTGCCCATTCTTGATAGCTCATGAATATTTTTTAATAAATTTATTTAAATTATACCACAAAAAAATATTTTATTCTATGTAAAATAATTTAAAAAATGGCTTAAAAGATGTTAGAAGTACTATAAAAATTTGTAATGTCCTAATGACTTAGGACATTAAAGAAATACTCCACATAGTCACTAATAATTTAGAAATTAAAGAAAAAATATTTTTATCATGTATTTACCTAAATCACTAAAATATTATAAACTTTTATAGTACTCATAACTTCTTTTAAGCCATTTTTTAAAATTATTTTGTATAGAATAAAATATATTTTTTAATTATTTTGTATGGAATAAAATATTTTCTTTCATTTCTAAATTATTATCGACTATGTAGAGTATTTTATTTAAAATTTGAGTACATGCATGTATTTACCTAAGTTATTATAACATTACAAATTTTTATAGTACTCCTAACATTTTTTTTAAATTTTTTTGCATAGGATAAAATATTTTTTGTACTATAATTTAAAAAAATTTATTAAAAAAATTTATTAAAAAATATTCATAAACTATTAAAAATGGACAGAAAAATATTGTATGGAATTCGAATTGATAGCTCATTAATATTTTAAAGAAGTCTCGTAATTAAATATTTTGTTAGCTTTTTTTAACGTATGAAATAAAAATATTTTTTTTTTTAATTTTTAAATTATTAATTTTTTAATAAATTTTTTTAAATAAATTATTAATTTTTTAACATCATAATTCGAATTATACAATGAATTACTGTGTGTAATTCGAACCAAGCTGGTTCGAATTAGTGTGTGCGTGTGTTTGTGTGTAATTCGAACCAAGCTGGTTCGAATTACGTGTATGCATGTGTTTGTGTATAATTCGAACCAAGCTGGTTCGAATTACGTAGAAATGGAATTCGAACCAGCATGGTTCGAATTATATAAAAATATGATTTGGCTTATTGTTGAAACGATTTTCGCTTTGGCGTAATTACGTTACATGATTCTTGACTTGGCTTATTAAGGTTTTTTACCCTAAATTTGATTTAGGCTATTACGTACTAAATCGAATCCAATAGATTCAAATTACATGGTAAATTTAATTGAAATAGACATGCTTTGATACCAGCTAATTGTGCCCATAGTAAATCGAAGTCATAATGATTTTTATAAATCAAATTCCATAGATTCGATTTACATGCACGTGGTTTTACGCTCAATCGAACTCAATGGCTTCGATTTAGTTGCAATGCAACTATATATACAAGTCAAAGCAATATATAGATTAGTTTGATAAAGTTTTTGTTTGAAAAATAATTTATTAAATTAATTTTTAAAAAAATAATTTTTAAATAAATTTTTATTATTTATTTTTTATAAATTACACTAAAAATAATTTTTAATAAACACAATTAATAATAATTATATTTAATAAATATTTTATAATTTTAAAAATATTATAATAAATATAAATATATAAAAATTAAATAAATTTATATATTTATTAATATATAAAGTTATATTAAATCTTTTAATTTTAATAAGAACAAACTAATAATTTGAAGAAATATTTCTATAAGAGAAAGAAATAAAAATATATTATATCCATCTTGTTAAAGATTTAGTCACTCAACATATTCTTTCACTACTCTTTTCAAATACTCTAAAAAAAAATATTATTATTATTATTATTATTATTATTATTATTATTATTATTATTATTATTATTATTATATATGATCAATTTTTTATTTATTTTATTCAAAAAGATCAATAATTCATACGTAATAATCTTATTATTGAGAATACTTAACAAGAGTACTAAAATGTCAACAAGGTATAGCTCAAATGGTAAAATTTCTCCATACTCATCTAAGAGGTCGTTATTTCTAACAAAAATTATGTTAACAAGAGATGTCGTGCGCTGTCGCCGTTTCTGCTCCTGCGCCAGCACGTCCATAAGCGTATGGGTGTACGCGGATCGGATCGGATATGATATCTGCGTTTTTTAGTATCGGATCGGATATCAGATATATCCGCATAATTGAACCTTCTCTTTTTAATTATATTTCTATGTAAAAAATTCAATAAAAATATTTTTTTCTAATCAAACTTTTCCTAAATAACAAAAATAAAATAATACAATATATGAATAATAATTAATAACTAAAACATATAAACAAGTAAATATAATACCAAACATATATATATATATATATATATTTATTATTGTGCGGATCCGCGGATAGGATGCGGATATTTACCGCGGATCTGTGAATACGATCCGATCCATGAACATCCCCTACATGAGCGGATGTGGTGGAGACGACGGAGTTAAAGTCGCGTCGCCGTTTTTGTTTCCCAGAGAGCTTTGCTGCGTTGCTCCTCGCCGCTACACCTCGCGTTCTCGTTGCTGTTCCATGGGGTTTGAAGTCTGCTTTTTATTTTATTTTGTTGATTCTTTGATATCTGAAATACAGATTTTCGGTATTGGTTTCTTCTTCTGTTTTTTGTTTATTACATTGTTTTTTCTTGTTGTCTTGTTGCTATTTTTTGTTGTTGTTGCTTTTAAAATTTTTATTGTTAGTTGTTGCCTTGCTTGTTGGATGAAAAAATAAGAAAAAGAAGAGAAATCGAGTATTTTGGTGAAAAAAGTTGTTGGAGAAGAGTTATTTGAAAATGGTATTTTAGTCCATAAGACGATATTAAAATTAAGTTATACCTTAGAGACGAATTCGAATGCAAAAAAGGATTGGAGATGAATAAAATTTTCGGTCTAATCATAAGGGATCAAAATCGTACTTAACCATTTTTAATTTGTTTTTCTTCCTTAATTATTTCATAGAATAAGAATGTATTATTTATTTTTTTATCGAAATTGATCTTTTCAATATACAAGTTATAATTTTTATGATATTTTTTTGATGTAGCAATTCTATTATTCTTTTAATAATTTGATGATTGTTTTTACTCAAACGTATTCTTTTCATCTAATGTTACGGCGCAATTTTTCTTTGCCGCAATTGTTTACAATGCACCACATCAATCAAATACCACCTCAAGTTGTATACTTGTATTCACTAATTCATGTTCTAATTACATAGATATAAAAGTTTAATGAACATGCAATGAACTCTATTTTACTGAAGGATGATTGGATCTACTCATATATTATTACTAACATAATGGAATGTGGGTAAAAGTTTTTTTAAGAGGAGCTCGATTTTTTATCGAGCAATTATTTCTAAGGAGTTTCACAGACCAAGTTCAAATTCTATCTCCTCAAATTCTTTCTACGTCTAGTAGAAAATTTTTGAAGTGGAGCATATAATGAGATTGAGGTTCTTCAATTTAGGTTCAATTTTTAAAAATTTATGTTAGATTTGGAGATGCAATTTCAAATATTGATATTGTGTTCATTTTTTTCTTGTAAATTTTTCATAATTAAAAATAATTTTATAATAAATTGTACTTTTTTTTCGGAAACTACCAACCATTTTGTACGTCAATGCAATGTTATTGATGGGAATAAAAGTCAATTTAGTTTTTTGTTGCGACTAATCTATACCTTACCATATTATATGGATAGCGGATGATAAAACTTATTTAATAAAATGATGGTTTGAATTTGTACGGATTCTAAATGTTCAAACTGATGAAATTATTTAAGTGGGTTGTTTAACTCTAATCTATATTGTCTAAAGCCTAAAATAGCTTAAATATTTAAATACTTTGATTCTAATATTAGCATTTGATTATATTAGTTTTAGAAAAATTTGAATTGTTACCTCAATTTATACGATTATCATTTTTTGTTATGTTATTTTTAAAAATTTTAATATAAATGTTTTTTTTTTGTTTATAAATTTATTTTTATTTTTATTGACACCCAATATAACTAAAAAAATAAAATAGTTAAGTTAAAAAATGGCTAAAATAATACTTTTAGATTATTATTCAAACTAAAACTAAAACTTATATAATACTATTAGTTGTATTAAAGAATTTTATTGACGTTGTATAAAATAGTTAATAGTTAGGGTTAAAATTTATTAACAACTGTAAAGTTAAGAATTTTTGTTGTCCAGTGTGATATATTTAGTTGGGTTAAAATTTTATTAAGGATTAAGGGCTTGTTTGGGTGAACTTTTAAAAAAATATCTTTTTTTGAGTTATCTTTTTTTAAAAGATTTTATAGAGAAGTAAAAGTAATTTTATATTTAGATATCTCATGTAAAAAGGTCTTTTTATCTATCAATTATGTTTGGGTATAACAATATAAAAGTACTTTTTTTGTTTATTTATTACATGAAAAACATCTTTTTTTTTAAGGAAAAAGGATCTTTTAAAAATAGATGTAAATTACAACTTCTCAAAAAAGATCTTTTTTTTTATTTTACTAGTGCTTTTACTTTTACTATTAGAAATTTGCCAAACACATTAAAAAATAAAAAAGATCTTTTTTCATTGAAACAAGATCTTTTTTTAACAAAATAATGGTGCCCAAACATGCACTAAGTATTATTTTGGTCTCTAACGTAGAGATCAAAAATTTATTTCGTCTTCAATCTATTTTTTGTTATAAAATGATCTCAAAGATTTCAGTTTATTTTAAAATCGTCTTTTTTTACTAAATTTTTTTTATTAGCAAGTGATTCTTTCCTAAAAAAATTATAAAATAAAATAAAATAAAAGAAAGAAAGGGAACACGGATAAAGAGAAGGGGGGTTGAGGGAAGAAAGAGAAAGGGCGGAAGGAAGAAAGGGAATATGGAAGGGAAGGTAGCGCTGCCGCTTTCCGCGCCCTGCGTCCTGTGCCCCACGCCACCGCCTGACGCCTGTGATGGAGAAGGATAAATCGTGTTTAGTGTCGTTGCTCGCCGTTTTTATCTCTGTTTTTGTTTTTGTTTTGCTTCTTCTGGTTTTATTTTTGTTGTTGCTTCATTATTCATTATTGTTGTTGGTGTTGTTTTTCTAGTTGTTATTATTTCATTGCTTCTGCTTTATGTTTTTGTACTCTACTTCTGTATGCTTCTGTTTCTGCATTTTGCTTCTGTTCCTGCATTTGGTTGATTTGGGGGAAGAGAGGGGAAAGGTATTTTCATCTGAAGGACGATTTTAAAATAAACTGAAACCTTTAGAACCATTTTGTAGTAAAAAAAAGGCTAAAAACGAAATAAATTTTTAGCCTCTACCTTAGGGACCAAAATCATACTTAACCCTTTTATTAACGTATAATTAATAGGATCATTGGATTAAAATTTAGTTATCAAATAATATGTATTTAGATATATAAGAACATAATCATAAGTATAAAAAAACTAAGTTAATAACTACAATTAAAAACTATAATTAATATATATATAATTAATTTAGCATTAATTAAAATTTTATTTTTTCTATTTTAAAGATATCAATCCTATCATTAATTCATTATTAATATTAAATGAATACACAATTATAATTGGCAATATTCTACATAATTATAATATTTTTCATAATAATAATTATTATTTCTATTATGCTACTATTTGCATGAATGCATTATTAAAAGAAAATTATCATATATTAATTAAATTATTTACTAATTATACATAATTAAAATTATATATTTTATTATACAAAGTAATAATTAATTAATCTAATTTGTTATTAGACAAAATCAATTAGCATACAAGTCATGTCTTTAATAGTGATTTATGAAAATTACTGCTATTAATAAAGATTGCCATAATTTATGAAGATTATAATTTTATACATACAATAATATTGATAATAAAGAATAAAAATATTATTGAATGATTGTAGTCTTAAAAATAATCATATATATAATAAAAAATTATTAATAATTATTTAAACAAAGTAAATATATCTAGATAATCTGTTTTACGTACGCTAAAAAAATTATTAAGCTATAATGAATAGGATTGTCGAAGTAAATTTTAGTTGTCCAATAATATATATTTAGATATATATAAAAAATAAGTTAATAGCTAGAATTGATAACTATAATCAATATATATCGAATTAATTTAGTATTAATTAAAATAGTATTTTTTATTTTAAAACAATTTAATTCTATCATTATTATTATTATTATTATTAAATAAATATACAATGATAATTAACATTATTTTAAGTAATCATAATACTGTCCATAATTATTGTTATTTCTATTATACCACTATTTTCATGAATATATTATTAAAAATAAATTATTATATATTAATTAAATTATTCATTAATATGCATAAATAAAATTATTTGTTTTTATTATACACTTTTAAAATAATTAATTAATTAATTAATTTTTTATTAAAGATAATTAATTAGCATACAAGTTCATGTCTTTATTAGTAATTTTATGAAGATTACCATAATTTATAGAAATTACACGTACAATAATATTAATAATAAAAAGAAATATTAAATAATTGTAGGCTAAAAATTAATCATATACATACAAACATATACGTATATGGAAACTATTAATTAGTTAATTAATTAATTAATTAATTAATATATATAAAAGAAAATCATCATAATAAGAAAATAGTTAATATATATCATTTAAATATATTTACATACAATTAATATATACATATATATAAATAAAAAAATATTTAAAATTAATTAAATAAAATAAATATATTTTGAAAATATAAAAATTATTAATTAGACAATTAATATACGTATACAAAAATAAAAAATTATTAACTAAAAAATTATTGTAGGTTTTTAATTTTACAAATCAATCACGTATAATTAGAATAATTAATTCTAAAAATAGATAATCAAATTAATTTAGCATTATGTGATTGTAAATTTTTTTATTTGAGACTTATATTTGTTTAACAATTATTATGACTATTAGATTATATTTTAATATTGAATTTAATATATTATTAAATATAATTTTTTTAAATTTTTAACTTATGTTCTTTTGTCTTTTTATTTTATCTTAATTTCTTTACAAATATAATTTTATTAAGAATTTTAAAGCAATATCTGGACATGAAATTTAGAAACTTAAAGTTAGGATATTTCAATATAAGAATCTATAAATGTGCAATGATCGATGTTAGAGATATAAACTAAAATTTTGATTGTTTACAAAAAATGTATACGCATATTTTTTCATAAAAATGAAGACGTTAATTTATTGCATACTATGCCTTTTTTGCTATATAGTTTTTTCTTAATATTTATATGAATAAAAAATAATAAATTTAATTTAATTTAAAGTTAAATATATTACAGCATATTTTTTTATTAAAATACTTCAGATATAGATAAAAAATTAATCATTTTCCGTGTATTATTGGACGGTACATACCCTAGTTTAATAGGAATGTATATGTTGCTTACCAAAATACCAAGTCTAGAAAAAAATTTACAGTAAAATAACAAATAAATTTTAAAAAATTTATATTTCAGATAAATTAATTTTTTAAAAATATCAATAAAATTTTTTATAATAATAAATGTGAATATATTATTTTTAGATTAGTCTTTATGATTAAGATAAAAAGTCCTAATTTAAACATAATTTGTTTATGTATGTATTTTTTTTCTAGGGTATAATTTATCTAAAATATAAATTTTTAGAAATTTATTTATCATTTTATTTAAAGATTTAATATAGAACTAAAATATAATATTTTTAAATGTATTATTTTTTGTTATTTTATCTAAAATATGACTGTGTTTGGCCAAAAACAAAACTTAGAAGGTTTAGTTTTAAGTTTCAAATTTTTAAATTTTTTAAACCACAAAAATCCAAAAGTTTGACTTCAATTTTTAAAATATTTTAATTTTTTTAAAATAGAAATTAGAGACTCTAATTTAAATTTTTTTATTTTTTTAAAAATAAAAATTAAAGAATTTACTTCCAATTTAAAAATAAGTCTGATACGTACTAGTATCACATCGAATTAGCAGTTTATACGTATCCAACACACAACATGTATTGTTTTCGATGCTCGCCACGTATCCAACACGCTGGATGCATATTGCGCCTAATCACGACACGTGTCCATTATGTTTTATGTGTGCTGAGTCAGCAAATAACCTATGTGTTAGATTTATTATACTTACAACGTCTACCCATTTGTATATACACTAAAAAAAGCGTATTTCTAATAAAAATTCACATATTTTTTCATATTAAAAAAAAAAAAAAAAAAAAACCGATTTCTCCACTCTATATCTTAAACGAGCTACATTTGGGGTTAACCCCAAAATTTCATTTTATTTTTTTGGTTTGTAGTAAAATCCGTGGGTTTCAACTTTCACCGATTTTGAAGGCAAGCAAGGAACCTTGGGAAAAGAGAAAGAAATAAAGTCCAAAGTTTGGGTTAGCTTTTCTAAACACTCTCTCTTCCTCTTTTTTCTTCATTCTTGTCAACCACACCACTCTCTTTGTATCTTCTTCTTCCACAGTAACTCTAACATTTTCTCATGGTCTAGCTTTTGGAATTTTTGTGCAAAAGTCTTAGAAGAAATGAAATACTCATCATAGACACTACTTAAAGTTTGAAACTTTACCACGTTTTAAAGATACCCACCAAAGCATTTGCAGCCATGCCACCCATAAAAAAAAATATATAAAGATGGCTTTGGAAATTTTTTTTTTTGGAAGGGAATTTCAACAACCATTTACATACATAGATGTTCCTTCTAGGATGCTGATTTTATGTTTCCGGTAAGCTCTTTGTCTTAATTTCATATCAAATATAATGTATTTTTTTTTTTTGGAAAAAATAAAAATAAAAAATGAACTGGTTCTTTGAAACCCGCCAGTTCATCGGTTTTTTTTAAAAAATCTCCCAAATCAAACCGGGTTTTACTGGTTTTACGCCTTATCCGGTCTTGTAACTAACCTGAACCGATTTTGAGGTCGGATTACCGGTTTTTCGGTCTAACTGATCGAGTCAATTTAGTTTTTACAATTCTGTTTGTTTTAGAAGCCAGATCAAATCATGTTAATTAAAAGGAGAAAATAAAAAGTGACAAGTTTTTTTTTTTAGTATCCCGTTATGATCAAGAAAATCAATATCATAACCTACTTTCTTATATTTATATATAAACAGCATATTTGTTTGTATAATTTCGTAGTTTGAATCAAAGGGAATTGAATTGAATTAGCAAATTAGCAACAATGGCAAAGAGTTCAATGAAGCTAGCTTTTTGGATCCTCTTGTTAGTTTGCATATCTGGTTAGTCTCTCTAATCTTTTCTTCTTCCTAAATATGGTTCCTATTATTTTACTTTTTGAGTTTAAATAATAGAATGAATTTCCTTCCCTTTATTTGTCAAATCTTTATTATGTTTAATATTTTTAGACAAGGAAAAAAAAATAAAAGTTAAAGTAGAAGAGGGGAGAGAGTGAAATTAAAGAGAAAAATTAATGGTTGGAGAGTGGATAACAAGAAAAATATGTTTAAATAAATTTTCTACTTTTTGATATAATAATAATAATAATAATAATAATAATAATAATAATAATAATAAAAAAAAAAAAAAAGAAGTGTCTTATGTGATTGTTATTATTGTAATTGGACAGTGGAAGTAGCAAGAATTGAAGCAAGGGGACCCTTTGAATGTCCAAGGATGATACATTGTGACAGTGTGTGTCAAGGATTTCCCAGTTGCTGCATAAATGGAAAATGCATTTGTCAGAAATGCCCTTCTCAGAAAACTGAAGATGATTATCAACCTCTACAGGACACTACTAAACCCAATTCTCAGTTAAATTAGGCCTTGTTTTTGTTCTTGTTCTCTTAAATGATGATCATCTACTAGCTGGTTAACAGCATTAGTATTGTATGCTCTTTGATATCTTTTAATAAATAAATAAATAATATTTACGGCTAATTTTTTTAGCAACGGAGACCTAGTATGTGTTGTGTTATGCACAGTTATGGAGCTATAATCTGTTTTTATGGATATAGAGATAAATTATTTTTTTTTTAAATTAAAATTTTTAAATCGGAGGCTTAGTTTTGTCTGCAATATAAAACCTAGGGTCCGATTTATGGCGTGGTGAAGGTGATGAACAAATCGGAGACTCAGTTTTGTTTGGGATACAAAACCTAGGTCCGATTTGCACCTTTAAGCACAAATCTGATCTTCACATGAAAAAAAATAACATCAAGTCTCCACATGTTTGAAAACACCATTGAAAAGCCAACACCAAAAATAAAAAGCAAATATGTACTTGTGAAAATAGTTGTGTGTATCTGTCAAATACTGATTTTCCACATTTCCAAAATACCAAAATCTCTCCAACTTCACTACTAAATATTACAATCAATATTTGTATTATTAAGATTAAGAGTGATCATGCTATAATCACAAACTAAAGCACCAAATCACTATAAATAGTTTAGAAACTACATCAAATGACTTTTTTGTATAGTAAATTGGTTTTAAACTGGTTTATAATATGGTGGACTAATTTAAATTAGTTTATATAGAAAAAAAAAAAAAAAAAAAAAAAACTAGTTTAGCATTTAAAAAATTGGTTTTAACCACTAATACCCTCACTTTGAGAATGTTTACTATCTGCAACTAAAAATTTATGGCTCTTTCCATCCACTCTTATAATACTAGAACCTGGAGCCTTGCTTATTCCTTTCTTCTTCATCTGTCATCTGATTGAAAAGCCTACAGCCTTCGTCGATCAAGCCAGAATGGCAGCAAGCTGTGAAAATGGCCAAAAATATGACCTCATTAGACCTCGTGCCGGATTCAATCAACTCTGCAAATTGTTTCAATGCTTCTTGACTTCTTGTCCATGTCCATTTATTGCATTTTTGCCATCTCTATACATCCTGTTTGATTTGGCTTCCATCAATGTATTCATGGACCCATCTGCGATAATCAAGAAGCACAAGACCGGCAGAAGCAGAAAGAACACTGGTCAATGTAACCCCATCAGGTTGAAAAACTGATGCCTGCATTTCATAGAACATGTCAAGTGATTCGTTCAGATTTTGGAAATTGGCATTGCACCAATCCACCTATCATACTAGTCTAAGAAACAATGTCCTTCTTAGACATTTCATCAAACACTTGCCTTGCATCATCAACAGACTCACACTTCATATACATATCCATCACAGCATTGCCTACCTCTAACCGACTCAGTTTCGCACAAGCGTATGCTAACAATAGTTGCCACATTAGGCTCAACATTCATTCTCAAAAACAATGCAATGGCTTCTTCAAACAACCCAGCCTTCACATACCCAGATATCAAACCAGTCTAAGTGTCTAAGACACCACATCTCTCATAGGCATTTCATCAAACACCTTGCAAGCACTGTACTTGTTTCAATTTGCTTCAAGCTCCAATCAAATTGCTTCAAGTAATTGCAGCGGTAATGAACCTCAGTGACATGATTTTACTGATAAAGTTTGAAACTTTGGAGATAAGTCACTGGAAACAAGGGCAGAGATCAATAATTGTGCATGGATTTGCTTGAAGGATCTCAAATAAAATTCGATCATATATTTTTGACCCTCCAATAAAATATACAGCATATTCAGCTGTTTCAGCTTTTTTTTTTCGGTGTACACTGTTTCAGCATTTTGGATCAACCCACTATGTATTGGGCTTATTATAATGATCTTATTGGATATATTATTGGGCTTATCAATTAGTTCCATCTTCTTGAGGCCCATTTATTTTCAATGCTATATATTTTAAAAAAAAAATAAACTATCATTTCTACCCACAAAAGTTAAAAACGCTGACATATTTACGCATAGAAAAAGAAAATTATCATTTGTACCAATGAAATATAGGTTTCGCATAACAAAATTATCCAAACACTAAAAAATTACCTAAAATCCGTAAATTACCCTTATCTTTACTACCATTTTTCTAATATCAAATCTCACCACCGCCCCCCTTCACCCAGCCACCCAAATGGAAGAGTTTCTAACCCTAATCTCTTTCACCCAGCCACCCAAATGGAAGAGTTTCTAACTCTAACCCTCTTCACCACTACCCCCTGTCCCTTCTAATCTCAAATTCCACTACCAACCTCTTCACCCAACCACCCTAAATGGAAGAGTTTCTAACCGTAACCCTCTTCACCTAGCCACCACCCCGTGTCCCTCTAAAACTCACACACGGAGACATTATACACACACCCCCACCCGAGGAAGAAGAAGAGAAGAGGAGGGGGAGGGAGACCGCACTGGCAACGTGGGACTCGTCGTCGCTATTGCATCATCGTCGTTGTTGTTGAGGGAGTCCGAAGAGGAGATGCGAGCCAGAACCAAGGAAGGGGGAGCTGTTGCCGCCAGGGCGCCTTGCTATTGCCGGCTCCATCGCGAATGTCGCCTCCATTGATTGAGTCTGTCGCTGTCGTTGTCGCTAGTTTGGAAGGAAGAGAGAGCGCAAGAGATCGGAGAAGGAAGAGAGGGCGACGGCGCCGATGGGTGTCACTGCCACCATCGTCGTCGACGCTGTTCAGTGAAAAAGGAAGAACTGTAACAAGGAAGGAGAGCAGGAGTCCGTCACTATCACTGCCGAGCGAAGGTTTGGTTGGTTGGAAACGGATTGAGACCTGTATCTTATGAGTGTCACATCTGCTATCCCTTCAATGAAGTTACAACAAGATATGGTTGAAGTTTGTACTTGTCTTGTGTTCGTACTTGAGTTATGGTGGTAGTTAGGGTTTAGGGTGGTGGTAAGGAAGAGTTTTGGTGGTGGTAGGATTTAGGATTGGAAAAATGGTGGTGTGGAGTAAGAGAAGTTAGAGATAGGTTATATTAAAAGATAATTCAAAAATTTTAAATAATTTTTTTGAGTTTGGATAATTTTATCAACAAAAATTTATATTTCATAGATACAAATAATCATTTCTTTTTTATGGAAAAATATATTAGTATTTTTAATTTTCGTGAATAGAAATACTAATTTACTCTTTAAAAAAATTGGTAATTAAAAGCTGAGACCTTAACCCATGTGGTAACCTATATGCTTCTTAATATACTCATCCCAGTTTGAATTTTGACAAATGTGCTAAGTATTGAATTCATTTGACAAAAAAAAAAAAAAAAAACTAGTAAAATTACTTTTGATCATGAAAGATTTGAGAACAAATAATTTTAATCATAAAAAAATTAAATTAACTTGATACCATCAAAAGTTGGATGTATATGATAAAATTACCTAACGAACTATTGATTTTGAGAAATTAATTTTTTTTAGTGACTATCCAACCTTTGATGATTATTAAGTTAGTTTATATTTTCATGATAGATTACTCAAAAAATATGATAAACTAATTTTGATGTTGTAGTGTTTTTGTAAACGTTTAAATTAAGAAATAAGATACGGTAAAGGAAAATAGGATTTCATTCTCTTGATATATATATATATATATATATATATATTAAAAGGTGCAAATAAAATTTGAACTTTTCTAAATGCTCAAAATAGACTCTTCTACTATTTTTTTTTATCAATTAATTGATAAAGAAAATTACACACGTCCAAAAAGGGATGTTTATTAGGGTATCAAGTCACACGTACTTAAGCTCTTTAATTTCATCATCACAATGTATAAGATGTCATAATTAATGAACCCTAATTATGTCTGAGGTCACTTGTCTTTTTTACTTGGCTTATACATTTTATGTCTTTAACCCCTTCTTAAATAAATAGTACAAAAATATAAAGAAGCATTATTATCTTAATTATAGAAGAAAATGAAAAATGAAAGGAAGATAAAAGTGCTATATCCCATAAGAAATTTCGGCTAATTCTTTTTTATATTGGAAAATGAGGTGTGATTTGTGTTAATATTATCATGTTTTATTGTACTACATGAATATGCATGAGGGATAGTTAAATAATTCCCAAAACATAAAATTCTCTTTAAAGAAATAGTTAGTAAGTAGTAATGATTCTTACAGGAATAATTTTTGAAAAACGATGATGTACGAACGCTGATACGGATATATTATTTTTACTTTCATATTAAAAATAATTTTTTGTATTTTTTTTAAATAAATTATAATGCTATTTTATTGATATTAAAAAATAAAAGATTTTTTAATCATTTTAATAATTTTTTTAATTATTAAAAATATTTAAATATTTTTTATTTTAATAAATAATAATATATATTATTTCTAAACTCATTTCAAAAATACATATTAAAAATAAAATTGGACACGCTAACACGTGAGAGTATTTAAATGTGTCCAAGTGTGTGCGAAAAAAATTATTAAGATATGACAAACACATATGTCATACAAGTATCGATGAAGATCTTCTTTAAAATGTGTCTGATACGTAAACACAGTATTCAGTAAAATGTCCATATTTTATAATTAAAAAATAAATTATTATTCACAATTTGTTACCAAAAGAAGTTTAAATTATTTAAAAAATATTTCAATCATAGCCTTTTTTTTCAATTTCTCTTAATCTTAATCACATATTCAATCCTATAAAAATTGTCAATAACAATTTCTTGAAGTGGTTCAAACTCTTATTAGTCGGGTTTTTTTATTGTGATAAATTCTAACATCATAACAGCATATTATACCATTCTATTATAATATATTAGTATTATACCATCTCAAACTTTTATATTAAAATTGATTTACAAGAAATTTCAATGTGAGTTTTTGTATTTCATCTAAAATACAAAAGTTATCGATCAAGTACAAAGTTACATGAAAAAATAACAAACAAAAGTGGAACATATTATGCCAAAGTTAGCAATCTTCAATATGTGCCTCATGTCAGCTTGGTCGCTATAAAAGCTGGGAGCTTTGTCATGTGAGGCCCCCTCTATAATACTACAACGATAGCCTCTTGTGATCAACACGTATTTAAAATAAATCATATTTTATATTATTTTTAATATATATTATTCAGTGTATATTTTTTGTATGATTTAAAAAAATACTTTTTTTAGTTTTTATTTTATTCCATTAATTTTTGTAATTTTTATTACATTTTTAATTAAATTTTTTTATTTTAAAAATTTATATTAGATAAAAAATTATAATTAAATCTTCACTAGTTATATTAATGAATAATTTAGATACATTTAAAAATATTATATATTTATAGTAATAAATATATACGAAAGTATTCTTTGAGTACTATATCTATATTTAATTATAAGTATATTTAAATTATTCATTAATAAATTATTATTTTTTAACATAAAATTAATAATTCTAAAAATTTGTTTTAGAATATTGTATAATTTATTTCACATTAAATATAAAAATAAATATTTTAAAAATATTTTGTATTTAAAAAAAATTGAGAAGACTTAATTAAAAGTTTTTATTTAATATATAAAAATTTAATTATAAATTTTTAAATTATAATATCTTAAATTTAAAATTTGATAAAATTATAATAACTAATTAAACTATTATTTTAATATCCAAAATAAAAATAATACTGATACCTATAAGATATAGATATACACCTAAAATAACATACATGTAACACTCTTTCGTATTTAACTTGAGATTTTTGTGACGCATGGAAAGAAGTTCAAGATAAATTTCTTATATATATAGATATATATACACAAATAATAATTATATTATATTCACTCTTTATTGTATAACAAGCAAATTCATCCATTACTATCAGATTGAGTGTGAAGCTTTAATTAATTTAAGTGATGAGAACAATATCTCAATTCAATCCAAGTGATAATTGATCAGATACATGACATAAAATGGATAAAATAAGATATACTAATATTTAAATTTTTATTGAAATTTTTATAAAGTTATAAACATAAAGAAGTTACAACTTAATTTAATATAATGAGTCGGTTCAATATAATACATACTCAAATTAAATATTACATATATGAAATTGTAAAAAAGTCTTTTTGAAAAGATACAAGAATTTTGTCACAGAAAACTAGAAGAGTAATTAATAAATTTGAGTTTGTAACACTATTTTGTATAAGTTGAGATTTTTGTGACGCGTGGAAAGAAGTTTAAGATAAATTTCTTATATATACAGACATATATATACACAAATAATAATTATATTATTTTTACTTTCTATTGTATAACAAGCGAATCCATTTATTACTATCGGATTGGGTGTAAAATTTTGATTAATTTAAGTGATGAAAATATCATTTCAATTCAATCCAAGTGATAATCGATCAGATATATGATACAGAAGGGATAAAGTAGGATATACTCATAATTAAATTTTTATTGAGATTTTTATAAAGTTATAAACATAAAGAAGCTACAACTTAATTCAATACAATCAGTCGGTTCAATATAATACATACTCAAATTAAATATTTATATATATAAGAAATTGTAAAAAAGTCTTTTTGAAAAGATACAAGGATTTTGTCATAGAAGACTGGAAGAGTAATTAATAAATTTGAGTTTGTAACACTCTTTCGTATAAGTTGAGATTTTTGTGACGCGTGGAAAGAAGTTTAAGATAAATTTCTTATATATACAGACATATATATACACAAATAATAATTATATTATTTTTACTTTCTATTGTATAACAAGCGAATCTATTTATTACTATCGGATTGAGTGTAAAACTTTGATTAATTTAAGTGATGACAACATCATTTCAATTCAATCCAAGTGATAATCGATCAGATATATGATACAGAATGGATAAAGTAGGATATACTCATAATTGAATTTTTATTGAGATTTTTATAAAGTTATAAACATAAAGAAGCTACAACTTAATTCAATACAATCAGTCGGTTCAATATAATACATACTCAAATTAAATATTTATATATGTATGGAATTGTAAAAAAGTCTTTTTGAAAAGATACAAGGATTTTGTCATATAAATTTGAGTTTGTAACACTTTCGTATTTAAGTTGAGATTTGTGTGACGCATCGAAAGAAGTTCAAGATAAATTTCTTATATATATATATACACACAAATAATAATTATATTATATTTACTTTCTATTGTATAACAAGCGAACCTATTCATTACTATCGAATTGAGTGTGAAACTTTGATTAATTTAAGTGATGAGAATAATTTTTCAATTCAATCCAAATGATAATCGATCAGATATATAATACAAAATGGATAAAGTAGGATATACTCATATTTGAATTTTTATTGAGATTTTTATAAAGTTATAAACATAGAGAAGCTACAACTTAATTCAATACAATGAGTCGGTTCAATATAATACATACTCAAATTAAATATTACATATATGGAATTATAAAAAAGTCTCTTTAAAAATATACAAGAATTTTGTCATAGAAGATTAGAAGAGTAATTAATAAATTTGAGTTAGTTGACCTATTTAAATAAGTGTTAAAAATTTAAATTTTATTTTATATATATAATAATTTATTAGTCAATAATAAATTTTTAAATAAAATTTAGATCTATTATAAATTAATTTTTCTATTATTGAGTTAAAAAATACCATCAAAAGAAAATAGAAGAGTGATTCCAAATGCTGAAAAGGATGTCACTATGTTAATATAAGAACATTTAAGGAAACCCACCAAATTAAAAGTTCTCCACCACCTCCCCTTCACTAACTTTTCAGTTCTGAATCCTTTTGGATTCTAGTTGCTACCAAAATTAATAAATCCAAGTAATGTGTTTGACGTACTCTTGTTTAATTTGGAACTCTGAACTAGGTTTTGGTCAAAAGTCATAGAAGCTTTTACCAAAAACAATAGCAATAATTAATAGAATCAATCATTTAATTTATTTTTACTATAACATATTTGATAACAGCATTTTGATCAAATAAAAGAAAGAAAAGTTATTAATAACTTTAGAAAGAAAAGATTAATTAGCTAATTGATAATGCCAAAGAAAGGTGGAGAATCATCTTGAGTTCTTGACATATTGATATTTAAATATGAAGATAGTTATTTTTTAAAAATAAAGTACTGAATATTCTTCTACTAACTAGATAAGATCAACTACATGATGAATTAGATAATTATATATAGAATTTAAGATATATAAAATTCTAGAGTTCATTAGTTATTAATTTTGTCCAATTTTAGGTCAAGTGTGTTATTGTTATTACTGTTTGACTCAGCTTTAATCGGTGATGCACATGCAATGGTCAACATACATGATTACATGGCCTCATCATGAGCTAGAAAAGGCTATATATGGTTGGTGACATTTTGGTAGTGATCCTTAATTCTAGGACTTAATTATGATGGTATAGTTAGTGATAGTATTTGTCTTAGGTTTAGATGACCAAAAAAAATTATTCCTTCTAATAATTATCAATAACATGAGAGGTCACTTGAGCCAACTTAGTTGATTAGCTGGTCAGTTCACTCGTCTATTTAATTTAGAGTTGGAGATTTGAATTTCACCTTGTCTATGCAACAACCCTTAATTAGTGACAGACTCTTAAATAAAATTCAAATCTGCGATATATTAATTTTTGACTTATCGAATTAGGAGATACTGTAGACAACCAAATAAAAAAGGTCATTTGTGACTAAAAATTCATGAAATATTGATTTCACTGCTCTTATAAATTTGTCTATCTATATTATGATTATCATAATTAGTGGTATTTGTTCAACTTTAAGATTACATGTTTAAATTGTAAAATTAGTTATAATATATTTATTAGGTTAAGCTATATATCGTTTATTTATATTATATCGTTTAGATATAACTCTGTCTCGAATTTTTAATATGAAATATTTGTGTATTTGACTACTCGTATTTCTTAAGTTAATACGTTGTTATTAGAAGATTATGTGTTTTTCTTTGATATAGTGTTTTTTTTAATTTATATTATTTAAATCGAACGGCCCAGTTTGTTTAAAGAAAAAAATAAAATACAAATCGGATGGTCTGATTTTAACATTAAAATTTTTTTAATTTTCAAAAACATAAATCAGACTGTCTGATTTGTGATTGTTTGTTTAAAAAATAAAACAATATAAAAAAATCGAAGACACTAATTTATATAACCCATAGCAACGTAAAACACTTCTCTTCTCACATCATTCTGTGATACAGATTTCTCTCTCACACGAAAAAGAATAAACACTATTTCTTAATATTATGTTTTATTTATTACTATAATTTAATATATTTTTTATAATATATGTATCTAAATTCAATTCATATTATTATATATGATGTATTAACCTAAAAATAATGTAAAAAGAAAGATGTTTCATATAAAATACATCATTGACAATTCATCATTAATATGACATTGACACTAAGGTGTACTTTCTCATGCCATCTTTCTCCATTTTCTACAAAAAGACAAACATAGGGGTTACAAGTGTGAGCCATATTGAAGAAGAAGATAATAGTAATTTATGTCCAATATCACATAACTTTCACTATTTAAGCTCTACCTTGTAGGTGGGTTGGTCATAGTAGGCACCAAAATTTTGGGATTAAAAAAAAAAAAAAAAAAAAAAAAAAAAAAAAACTAGATTTTTCCCCTAGTCTATATTCTTCTATATATCTTCTATCCACCCACAAATTTCAGCAATCATCAATTAATCATATGATGTGCAATAATTTATGCAAAAGATTAAGTAAGAATTGACACATACCAACCTAAATTTCTTTATTTGTTTTAGCTATACTACTTTTGTTCTAAGTGTACCCTTAGCTATATGTATGACTTATTATTGTCAACTATATTTTGAATTTTATTTTCATATATATTTTGTGACACTAATGTATTTTGATATATTTAACATTAATATCTGAGTCTATGGACAAAAGAATTTGGAATAGCAGGTTCTTGTGATTTTGATCATGAGGAAATTGTTCAGAGCTAGGAGAAGGATAGAGGGACCCCCAATCCATATCTAAAAAATCACTTTCACTTTCACATGATGAGAGAATGAAAATGGATAAGAGAGAACGCACATTATATATATATATATATATATATATATATATATATATATATATATATATATGAAAACTTTCAAGTGTACTGGTAGAACGGTATTTTAGTAATTTTTAATTATTGATTTTAATTATAAAAAATATATATATAAAAATTTTTAAATGTATCGATACATTGATATATCAGTAATTTTTAATTATTAATTTTAATTATAAAAAATATATATAATACATATAATTAAGACAATAGATAAAAATCAATGAAATATCAGTATGGTAGTTTACTTAAAAAATTTTCATATATATATATTTGTAGTTTTTAAGTCCATTTTATAAATTAAAAAAAAATGGATTTTTCCGGTAGAATTTAACATTAGGGTTTTTTATTTTTCTAAAAATAAATACCTAATGAAAAGGGTTATTGAAAAAAGTTTTGGAAGTAATAATTATTCAAGTCTCATCATGTAGTCTACATGAAATTCATAAAAACCCTAACACATGCATGCATGCATATATCTTTGCTTTGCTTGCTACCAATTTATGGCCCCAAAGTGTCAGGTATGTTCAATTAAAAAATGTTAATATAGCAAGTAATTAAACTTTGTTCACTTAATTAATTAATTGATTATCATCTCCAAGTACACTAATGAACATTATTGAATTTAATCAACATAATGTAAATATGTAGTTATATCTATCTCAAACACAACTTTCAAACTATCACTACTAGAATCTTTTGGATTATTATATATGAGACAGATTAACATTATACTATACTTATATTAATATTCACATAAGTACTAAATAGTTTTCAGTTTAGCATAATCATAACTTCAATTCAAATATAAAAATAATATGGAAATTAAACATCCAATTTTTAGTCTAATAACATCAAAATAAACAAATGAATTGAATAATTTTAATTTGGCACATGCCCTAATAAGGTTTATATATATAATCTTAGCTTAATTAATCCACAAAAAGAAAGTGTCATATCTGGAATAACAGGAAAACCTTCCTGCCACCCACTATTAAAGCATTCATAATAATGAATCATATCTTTACTAAAAATAAGAGATTATTTCATGAAAAAAGTAAATAAAATAAAAAAGCTGAATGCACCTTTAATTTTTTGTATTCTAAATAGGTTAAATTACACAGTTGGTCCCTACACTTTCAGTAAAATTGCAAATTGGTCCCTATACTTTAAAAGTTTGTAATTGGGTCCTTAAAGATAATTAAAATTTATAATTTAGTCTCCATTATTCAAAAAGTGTTTGATTTAACAGAATATTCTCAGTATATTCTCTATTTTAACATAATATTCTTAACATATTCTAAGAATATTCTGTTAAATCAACACTTTTTGACCGGCAGGGACTAAATTGCAAATTTTAATTCTCTTTAGGAATTCAATTACAAACTTTTAAAGTGTAAGAACCAATTTGTAATTTCACTAAAAGTGTAGAGACCAACCATGTAATTTAACCTTCTAAATAATAAGCAAATGTTGGCTATTTTAATCACATCAATAATTTGGTTTTTTTTGGGAGAAGAGATGAAAGATATGACCACATCAGAAGCATGTTTACATGCATTTTATAGCAAAAAGTATGCAAATAAAAAATATCATAATTATTAAAAGTCCAAATAAACATGCTACCCTTTAAATGATTAAAGCAAAAACATTGGATGGTATTTTCAGGACACACAATAATATATATCATCTCACTCTATGTCATGAACCACATGTTAGTTAATTAATTAATTAGTAAGTTGTTACTAACATTACCATATTTGATTTAATTTAATTAATATTAAATATTAATTATTGTACAATAGGGAAGAGGAAGAGTAATCATCAGCAATGTCTCAATGTTTTGATAGATTAATTAGGTTAAAGGATTATTGGAGGCCTCTGCTAAGAGATCTCGAATCCCATGTTGATTTGAATTGGATTTGGTTGCTTGCTCTATATTTAATAATTTTCCCAAAAGAAGAGCCATGCCAATTGCCAACCATGAACCAACTCTTACTATAGTATTTATATATTAAGATTAGGATTTCGGATTTAGGGTTTAGACAAATTCAAATACTAATCATTGTATTAAGATTAAGGAGACTACTTTAATAAAGATACTAAAAATTTTTTTTTTAAAGATGTTTATACGTGTCATTTTATTATTGGACATTTTTATTAAATCAGTTAATAATTTATTTTTTAATAAATCAAAACAAAATCGGTTTATTATAGCAATAATAATAAATCTAATTGTCTGCATTATAATTATTAGATCCGGTTTGATCCGATCGAATTACACAATCTAAATCGAATATCTTTAAATTTTTTGATAAAAAGACAAATATATCTTTGACTTTTTATTTTGCAGATATTTGAATCCCTAAAAATTTAAAAATACAATTAAATCACCAAAAAGAAATTGAATTTATTGTTATTGTTATAAAAAATAACCAGTTTAATAATACGTTCAATAATAATGCGACACGAAGTGTCTTTACAAAAAGACGTTTTACACGTCTTTATGGAAGTATCCCCTGAGATTAAAGCAAATTATGCATTTAAATATTTTTAAAAGTTTATGAAAATATGAATAAATAAATTAGAAGAAATTAAATTAACCTTTAATTAGTTAATATTTATTATTTTTATTTATTGTAAAAAAAATTAGCTTTTATTTTTTGAATAATTTAAAATTTAAAATAAAAAATTTAACTGATATTAACTAAAAAAAGTATGACTCTATAATTGAATTATAAAAAAATTTATAGATTATTATATAAATATATCCTACATCATATAATATTATAATCAAACTTAATTTTTTAATAAAGATATACATAATTATTATTTTTGTTAACTCTATTGATAATCTTTTATGTTTATAAAGTTATTAGTAACTTCTAATAATATTTCAGTTTTTATTTTCTCAATCTATTAATTAATAACCACTCCAATATATAGGAACTAAAACAAAAAGGAAAAATATAAAACAATAGCTAATATACACGTGGCAACACCTCATTGGATGAGTTATTTATTGGTACTAATTAAGGAATCTAATTCTCCTCCCTTTTGCTTAGGCTGCTGGAATTTTTGTATGTAGTATTTTAAATTTCTCCCTTTGTTTGTCTATTATTTGTTTTCTCATACCAAGCACTCATTTGTGTGTGTGTGTTATCATACAAAGTTTTTTTATTTTAAATATATAATCAAGAAACCAAAGCAGGCTTTTCCACTAATTTATTCAACTTAATTAAGTACAATTTCCACTGCTTATTATATATATATATGTGTATATATATAAGTATATATGTTGCATCTGCAGAAAAATATATATTAGATAATATCAACTTAAAAAATATTAATTTACTAATTTTTAGATTATCAGTTAAAATTTTTCTTATAATATGCTCTTATTTAATGATTCTATATAGAATATTTTTTTCTTTTTATATGTTATTAGTGATATACTTTAAGTTCTTTGTATATGTTTAAAAAATTAATATATCTAGACTATGAATATTTAAATAAAAAAGAAATTTAAATTTAAAAATAATATAACTAGTAATATATATCATCACACATTTTACATTATAAGCAATGTCCAACTCAAAGCAAAGAGGCAAGAGTTGAATGTATGTTAGATTTTTTTATTTTTATTTGCATTGTTTTTTACATACAAATAAAGCGGTGTGGCAAATTAAGTTTTTTTTTTTTTTTTTTCTCTTCCCATTATTGTAAACTATAGATCTTTGTGAATGCAAGTCCCAATGCATCCTACTAATAATGACATGGGAGGAAAAATAGGGACAGTCCAAATTTTGGTTTAAAATATATAAGAACTTTGTAGACATGTTTACTTGCAAGTGCTGTCTTCTTACTCTACCACCTCTTTGATCTTTTATTATTATTATTATTATTATTATTATTATTATTATTATTATTATTATTAGTAACTTTTGGAGTAATACATTATTTTTGTGCTCAACATTTGGAATAAACATTTAAATTGTTCTATTTGTATCTCTAATATTTATAAAAGTGATTTAATAATATTATCTTGTCATGAATTATACTACCAGATTAGAATAAATTTTTCGATTATTCTCATTTATATGTATTTATTCTTAATTTGGTCTCATTTAAATATGTTTGATTTTAATATTATTGTACCCACTATTTGTATTTAGGTTCAATTATATCTCTAAAAAAGTAAATTGTGTAAATATTACAGGGATTAATTTTAATTTTTGATGAGCTATTATCCGAAGTGGATCATCGATTTTGTTCCCTAAACATTTGTTTTCTAACTTCAAGAAGAGATTTTTAAAACTCCAACTAAAACTCATGACGTGTAATTGATGGCATAATAATATTAAATTATTTTTACAGATGTTACAAATACAAATAAGACGATTTAAAAATTAAAAATACAAATAAAATTTAATCTAAATATTGGAAACAAAAATAATACTTTACTCTAATTTTTTCTATTTATTTTTTGCTTTCTTCATTGTTCAATGCATGGTTGATGATCTGCATACATAGGTAGCCTTCAATATTAGAACCTTAATTTTAGGTCAATAGGTTTGGTTAAAATATCATGAAATCTCACCATAAAATAATCAGAACTCATTGCATGCTAGCTGCAATTTAATGTTTGTTAATTAATGCTGCTAATATCTTATGGTTCATCTTTCCAAAATTAATAGTGGTCCCTTAAAATGGTTGAATTAAGTTAGTTTAGTTTCTAATAAAAAATTTTTAAATTGATTTTGGATAATAAAAAAATATATGTGGATAATTAATTTTAATTAGACAATATTAATTATTTTTTATTGTAAAATAATTTTTTAACCTTAGTTTTTTAGAAAATTTTGGGTTCAGTTATAATTTAAATTTTAGAGTTTAAAATTCAAATAAAAAATAATTTAAAAAATTAATATATATTGATTGAAAAAAATTAATTTCCTAACCGAATTGAACTAAATTTTTGTTTATTAAAAACTTTTATTTTTTGTGTTAAGATTTTAAAAAGATCTAATCATGTCAGTTTAGTTCCTAATAATAAAATGTAAATACCGATAATTTATTTTTTTTTTTAAAAAAAAAAAAAAGAAAAAGTGGTGGGCTCAACAAGGAGTAGCTAGGACAATTTGCCTAATTTAGGTTAAGCCTATGCAAGTAAAGGTATATATTAATTAATAATAAGCTCCATTACAAGAATGAGCTTGAAGAATATGAGAGCTTTAAATCTGACCACCTTTTTTGGTGTATCAATATGTTTGCAACGTAATTAATTTGACTAAATGTTAACATTGTTCACTTTATAATGTATGTCTTGATATTTTAATGATGATTTATTACAAGACAATACCTAACAAATGCTAAGGATATTATAAATAATGAAAGACTCCATACTGTTACTACTTAATTAGCAACACTATTACTAAGTGTTGTTAACGCATGATGAGTGGTAACCGTAAAAGTTAAACAAGAGTGCTAACTACTTCTAACTTCTAAGATATAATTAAAGAAAAATGATAGATTTAATTATTCTCTCATCACTTGGATTGCGTTTGTTTCTTAAAACGGGATAAGATAAGATACTAAAAATAAAATACAAAAAATAGAGACACAAAATTTTATATTTTTATATTTTGTATAGTGATAAATTAGAATAAATTATAAAATTTTAATTTATTCTATTTTTTCATTCAAAAAATTTGAGAAGAAAAATATAATAATAAAAAATATAATTATAAAAAATTAACAAAAAAAATAAAAAAAATAAAAAATAAATTGTGTCATTTGTTAGTGTCTTTATGTTCTTCCTGTCAAAATAGATACAAAATACACTAATTCAATGTTTCTGGACATAATATCTCTGTTTAAATCTCATTTGTCAAACACAATTTTGCGTCTTTATACTCCTGTCTTAGTGTTCTGTCCTTATAAACAAACACAACTTTAACTACGTAATACTAGATCCGTTATAAATATGAACAAGTAGCTATAGACATAATGATTAAATATGATTATTTAAAAATTATAAGTTAAGAATGCGTTTAATTTGGTTTTTTATTTTTTATTTTTATTTTTATTTTTAGTATTTTTATTTTTAGAATTCTATTGTTATTATTATTTTTTTCATAAATTTCAAAAAATAAAAATACAATTAAATGCATCTTAAGTTTGAAGAATCTCCTTTGAATAATATTTTCAATAATAATAATAATAATAATAATAATAATAATAATAATAATAGTAATAGTAGTAGTAGTATTAGATAGAAGACAATAATGATGATGGTGCAATATTTTTTTTTTCAAATCAAGCTATATAGCAACTCTTTTGAGAGATCTTCTATACATTAAAATCATAGGAGAGTTACAATATATCATATATAATTCATGATTGTAAAATACTTTGGAAATTTTCTTTTATGGCTCCATAAATTTGTTCATTATCAAAGAGAACTACGGTAAATAAAGAACCACCAAATATATTTATATTTTCAGTTATTTATATATTGGACATGAATTGACGAAACTAGTTAATGATTTATTTCATCTCCATATATAGATTTATACAAACCAACAAGGGGGTATGTTCATTGATATGGCTAAGTTGTCACAATTAATTAAAAACCACAGACAATGAATCTTCATATCTTTATTTTTGTTGTTTCATTTCATTTAGTCTCTCTTGAAACCCTATATAAGTGCATGACTCATATCACTTTGTTCTTTAGCAATTAATATACTTTAGAAAAAATTTCAAGTGTACCAAAAATATCGGTATTTCAATTGTTTTAATCGTTGATTTGAATTATAAAAAATATATATAATATATATTAATTAAAATCAACGGCTAAAACAACTGAAATACCGATGTTTTCGATATACTTAAAACTCTTCCTATACTTTATTTTATTAGTAATATTATTAAAATATTTTTTTTCTAAAAAAAAATAAAATAAAATAAAAATGGGGGTAGATGGCCCCAGCTAGATTTGGGGGCCTTGACCAAAACCAACCAAAACTCTCATTAAAAATATTCATAGCAAAGCTCTTCTTCCAAGGAATAGTAAAGGACAATGTAATAAGATCAAAAGGAAAAAAGATATGGAAAAAAAAAAGGAAAAAAAAAAGAAAAAACCTGAATAAGAGTTGGCAATGTCAGTTGCAAGCCAAACTGTTATGATTATCTCTTCTTTAAAATATTGAACATTGAATGACTTCGACAAAACCAAAAGCAACCTCCCTTGAAATTCGAATAGCTAGTAAACAATGCAAAATATATTAAACACTTCTTACATTTATATTAAAAATAGATTATTATATATTTATATATATTATAACATGAAATTATGTTTTTTACTAATTAGTTTTGATTTTTATGTATGTTTTTATAGAGAGAAGTTCTAGAAGTATATGATCTACGCATAAGTCATAGTAAGATAGAATATATAGAATGTAAGTTTGGTTGTTGAAGGAAAAATTCTAATACAAAAGTGAAGATTAGAAAAAACATTCTACGAAAAGTTAAAAGTTTTAAGTATCTTGGGTGTATCATATATGATAATAATGGAAAGATTGAATAGAATGTAAATCATAGGATCTAAGTAGGTTGGTCAAAATGGCGGAGTGCATCTAATTTTATGTGACAAAAAAATACTCTTAAAACTTAAAAGTAAATTCTATGGCACTGCTACTACACCGACTATGCTTTATGGTACAGAGTGTTGGGCGGTCAAAGGAAAATACGAACATAAGTTAAGTGTGGCAGAAATGAAGATGTTGAGATAGATGAGTGGTCATATGCTATGGATAGAATAAGAAATGGAGATATAAGAGAGAGAGAGAGAGAGTTAGAGTAGCACCTGTTGTGGAAAAGATCGTAGAATTGCGCCTCAGGTGGTTTGGACATGTGAGAAGAAGACCGATAGAACACCCAGTCAAAAAGGTGGATGAGATGAAAGATAGACAAGGGTAAAAAGCAGAGGAAGACCTAAGAAGACCATCTATATAATGGTCAAACAAGATCTACATATAAATGATTTCTCTGTAGATATGATACATAATAGAGTTCAATAGCATCATTTTATCTATATAACCGACCCTACTTAGTGGGACAAAACTTTGTTGTTTGTAGTTTTGATTTCTAGTCACTATTAGTTAGTATAAAAAATACATTAATAATTGTTGATTATAATTTTTTTTATAATATATTAACTTAAACATTTAATGTGTTAATAAAATTCAACTCACATGAACAAGATTGATACTTGAATAATTTCACTATATAATACAATATATGGAAAAAACTTTAAAAATGATATAACGATCTAGATATCACCGTAATTTTAAAACAATAAAATATTCACATACATATATTAATAGAGAATTGTCAGATAATTCAACAGAATTATTTATTATTTATTGTTAATAATTAATTATTAATATTATTAAAGTATTAGACTAAAAAAATTAAATTAGTGACTAAAAATAATAAATTTTAATTATCTTTAAACATTCTCATATTAATATCTTAAAAACATAAAAAACCTAATATAACCCTCTTTGTTTAAAAATTTAAAATTGAATACGATAAATCAAGAAATTACATTATTATTGGTTAACTAATGAGTTTTATTCCAAAAGATGGTTAGTTATTATAGTTGGTATAAAAAATGTCCGCATATCTTACGAAAAACACATGCTTGATTCCTAGTGTTAATTTGATTATTATATATTTTGATGAGTGACTTATTAATATCTCTTTAAACCTTTGATAGTATATTAAACAACAATCTAATTCACACCTTTATTTTGTAAGTTTAAAAACAAAATCTAATCAAGAATCTTTACCATATAATATTACAAAATTTTGGCCAGTAATTTTTTGTATTTTTAATCATTATTTAATCAGTATAAATATTAAATTAATTTTAATAAATAAATTTTATTAATTTATGTATATAAACTCTAAAAATTATGAGTATAAATTATTGTATTGATTTATATATGCATTCTCTAATAAATAATTAAATATAGATATAAATTATATATTTTTGTATATAAAATTTTTGTAAATATATATAAATTATTATTGGTCAAATTTTGATAAAATATAATAATATTTATTTATCATGTAATATTGTTCATAATATATTAATCGGTTCAAATATCATTAATTAAAAGTTAGAATAAATATTTAATTTAGTTTTTAGCAACTTTTTCTACAAACAATTGAATTTTAGCCCAGAATAACTAACAATTCAAATTTCAATCATGAAAAGTGAGACAAGTTACTCTAACAAGTTATTGATAAAAATAGAATAAAATACTATTTCTAATAATAAAAGATTTAAGTGTTGATTATTCATAAAAAATTAGATTAGTTCGACAAAATAAGTAGTTTATTAGATAATTTTTTCGAATGTCTTAGCAATTATATCAAACTTATCTAATCTTAAATGAATATGAAATTAGTTTACATCTTTATTTTATTGAAACTATTTCTAATAAATTTAAGCTGGTTGCAGGGGTGGAGCCTCTCATGGTTTAAGGTCCCCTAAACTTCAATTTTTCTTTTATAAAACTGTCTGTAAATTTTGATTTAGTTTTTCTTAAAATTTTTATTTTAATCTCGTTATATTTAAAAATTAAATTTCGGTCCTTTCCCAAATTTTATATTAATTCCACCCCTAATTAATTGAGTAGTTATTCGTTCGTTTAAGTAGGTGTCGAAAATTTAAATCCTATCTTATACATACAGTAACCTATTAATTAATAAAAATTTTTAAATAAAATTTAAATTTGCGGCAGATTATTCGTCGATTTGCTAGATACATGCGAAAAAAATTATCTCAACTCAATTTTTTTGTCATAAAAGATGATAGCAAATTGGTGGTAAAAATATATGTACCACTACAACTTTATAATTCATATCTCACATCATATCATATTGAAAAGTTTTCATGTATATCGGTATATTGGTATTTTAGTAATTTTTAATCGTTAATCTTAATTATATATATTATATATATTTTTTATAATTAAAATCAACGGTTAAAAATTACTAAAACACGGGTGAGTTCATTTGAAAATTTTGCTATCATATTATAGCTTAGGAAGAGGAGCTTCAAGCTTAGAACTTAATTTGGGAGATTAAGGTTTACTTAGTAGTAGTATTATAAAATAGCAATGGCGGTGGTTAATCATGAATGAGCACTCTTTTTAATGCACAAAGAGTGAGTGGGTATAACTTCAGGGTCTTTACAAATTACAATCACTATTTTTCCTTTTTTTTTCTCTTCCTTTCTTTCTTTCTCTCCTTCAGAAAAAAAATAAAAAAATTCAATTTCACACATTAACACATTGGTTTGTTAGCTGCAACATTTACTTCTGTTTGGTTTTACCCTTTCTCTCTCTTACCCTCCTTTTTTCCTCTCTCTCTCTCTCTCTCTAAAAATCACAGCTTTTTTATTGTATGTGTTGCTGCCATAGACAGTGAATGAATGGCAGGGGTTTGTTAACAAGAAAGTAGGAGCAAGTGATTTTTCACAACGAAATCCAAAAGGGTCCCAAAATTTCAATAAAAGTTTCAATTTTTTTAAGTGGGAAAAAAAGAAAAAGAAATTAAAGAAGGAATTGAATGAATGGAAGGCACAGGGTGCCAAAAGTAGTACAGAATCAGAAATGGGGTATCTTTCTCTTCCTACTTTTGGTTTTTGGAGTGTTCTTTTTTTTTGAGTTATAAATTTTGCTTCATTTATCTCATTACTCTCTCTTTCTTTCCCCCTTTCCCTGCAGGTTTTGGTTCTGCAGGGTTCTGACTAGGGTTTGAATGAAGGTACTTATTATTAATACTGAAATCAATGTCCTTTGCATAATTGAGATTGACTGCATATATATCTGTTGAGATTCTTTTCAGCTTTCTTTGTTTCTGTTGAAATTATTACTATCAATCTGAATTTCATTTTAGATTCTAGTTTAATTTAATTTGACTTGAGTTTTTCTTTTTATTTTTTTTTCTTTTTTTGAAAGAGACTTTATTGCCCTCTTGTCCCTCTCTACTCCTTGTAGAAGGGTCCTTCATTTATGACAATTTGGTGTACCTTCAAAGTTTCAGTGATTGGCTTTGGAAATGGTAGCTGCCAAACTCGTGTGAGTTCAAAGTACATCTTTGGGGAACTTCACTTGGGGTGTTAAAAGTCTTTTCAATTTTTGGTGTTTATGAACTCGTTTGATTTAAGTGAAGTTGCTATCTTTTTTATATGTATATATCTCTATCTCTTTGTTTTGTTCTTGTTATTGTGGATGGTGTTCAATTTCTAGAGTAAAAGAGTTAGTTTCATCTTTGAACTGTTGAAGTTTTATCATTGTGATCATTGTTTTGTTAACTTTGGTTGAAGAGGAAATTTCATGAATTAGTTTAATTTCCTTGAATTTTTAACTTACTATTCAATTTTTAACTTCTGTTTCTTCTTTCTGCTTTCTGTTTGTTTGATTGCTTCTAGAAGCCATTGAAAAGAATCTGCTAGTGGTTTTTCGTTGGTAGTGCTTTGGTTAAGGATTATGGGAGACAGGGAGAATTTCGAGGTAGATAGAGACCGGGATCGCGTGAATTATTCGACTAGTATGGCTTCGGATTGGAGGTTTGGTGTTGGGAACTTTGCAAATTCAATGGTGGATTCGTATGTTACAAATTTTTGGGACCACCCCAATTCCCAGAACCTGGGATTTTGTGACATTAATGGGGGCTCTTCGAACATGAACGTGATTGGAAAAGATGGATTCGGCTACGGTAGAGGCAGTCATGATCATAGGACACTAGAAATGGGTTGGAGCCATGCTAGTTCTGTGTTGAAGGGTGATAACAATGCTTTCTTGCCAAATGGACCAGCAATGCTTCCACAGAGTTTATCTCAGTTTCCGAGTGATTCTGGATTCATCGAGAGGGCTGCGAGACTCTCGTGCTTTGGCGCGGGGAATTCCGTGGACATGGTGAACTCATTTGGGATTCCTCAATCCATGAACCTTTATGCTAGGATTGGGGGAACAATGCAGGGAACAGGGGATGCTCTTTTAGGACATGGATTAAGATCGGCAGCACTCGGAGGACAATCTCATAAAAGTGATCCGAATGTAGTTGAAGATGCGAAAGATGATAAAGAAATGACTCTCCAGGATGATAAAAGAAGTGAAAATCTTCCAGTGTCTCATGATGAAGGGAAACAAGCTCTTGGTGGTTCTCCTAATGAATCAGATAGAGCCGAATCGAGTGGCCGAGATGATTCCCCAATGTTGGAGTGTACAAGTGGGGAGCCTTCAAATAAGGGACTAAGCTCAAAGAAAAGGAAAAGAATTGGACTGGTATGGTTTTTGAGCTCTATTTATCAAATTCGCATGCATATTCATGTATGTGACTCTGTTGTTTCTTGTGTTGCAGGATGCCGATAAAGATAAAGTCGATGGAAGTCCTGAACAACCTGGTGCAGCCGTGAAGGAGAATTCCGGGAGTCGACAGCAAAAGGGGGAGCAACAACCGACTCCATCAACCAAGGGGTCCGGGAAGAATGCCAAGCAGGGTTCTCAAGCATCTGATTCACCTAAGGAGGAGTACATACATGTTAGGGCTCGCCGGGGTCAAGCAACAAATAGCCACAGCCTTGCAGAAAGAGTAAGACATATTAAGATACCATCTATGTCTATGGTGGGAAAAAATAATTATTTCGATTAAGAATTTTAAAGTACGATGAATCGATGATTATGATTCTAACTCTAGGTAAGGAGGGAAAAGATCAGCGAGCGTATGAAGTTTCTTCAAGACCTTGTACCTGGATGCAGCAAGGTAGCTCTAAAATTTGAGACTGGAAGATTTTTCTAGCTAAAGCCTTGTTAGGACTTAGCGTGTAGCTTTCTTTAAACTTCATTTTCAATATGTTTGTAGGTCACGGGAAAGGCAGTGATGCTAGACGAAATTATAAACTATGTACAGTCTCTTCAAAGACAGGTTGAGGTATGGATGAAAATTGAAAACGTATCTTCTCTCCCTATATTTTTAACTGTTATTGTTGAACCATGGAACTGAAATTCCTGTTGTTTTTGGACTCTTTGTTAGCCTGATTTCGGCATATAATTCTTTTACTAGCATCTTATACAATTAAAGTATTCTTTCTTCCTTCTCTGTTTTGCATTTATTCGAGCTAAAGTTGACACTCCCTTTCATCCTCTCGGCAGTTTTTGTCAATGAAACTTGCCACGGTAAATCCGCGGATGGATTTTAATATTGAGGGATTGCTTGCCAAAGAAGTAAGTCTCTAAGTTATTTGCATTTTGGTGAGTTTAAAACATACACATGGCAGTATACACATCACTGATCTCAAATTCTCAATACAACCTGAACTTTTCATCAGATTCTTCAGCAACGGGCCGGTACTTCTTCCGCGCATGGGTTTCCTCCAGAATTGTCCATGGCTTTTCCGCCATTACATCCATCTCGACCAGGACTTGTTCATTCGACTCTTCCTAGCATGGCAAATTCATCGGATATACTTCGGCGGACGCTTCAACCAAATTTGGCGCACTTGAACGGAGGATTCAAGGACCCAAATCAGGTACTCAAGTCCACTACAGGCAATGTTATTTTGACAACATATCATTTAAGGACCCAAATTGTGAAATAACTTTGCATTTTGTTGATTTTTCTGATTGTTTTGCAATCTCTATTATGTTCTCTATGAATTGCAATAGCTTCCTGAAGTCTGGGACGACGAGCTTCACAACGTTGTACAGATGACATTTCCGACATCTGCCCCTCCGAGTTGCCAAGACCTGGATGGTAAGCTATAAGCTTTTTCGCCTACGAATGAACCTTTCCAAGTTGCACATAACTGTTGCCAATGAGAACAAGCTAAGAAAAATCACGACGTTTCATGTTGATTCAGGTTCTGCGCCTTCGGGTCAAACAAAAACCGAACCTTGATGTTCAAGTCTTCGTGCCATGCATCCTCGTACATTAGCCAATTCGGCGCACCATGGAGCAGACGGATCTAAGTTACCGAAACAGAATGCCGGATACTCGAATATGTATCAAATTTAACCCGCAACACACCTTCTAGATGAAGGCTTTAAAGGGCAGAGTTGCATACAAGAAGGAACTGACTCTAGATTATTACATAAAAGGAAATTAGAGGAGTATTCAAGGATGTTCCTTTGTGTTTCTTTTTTTACATTTCAAGCATGAAAATAGATATCCTGAATGTAGTTTGGAAGTGGAATCTGCTTGATGAAGTAGAGTTTGTTCATTGAATGTATAATATGTATTTAAGCAGAATGCAAAGATGGGATCTCACCACTCTTAATGTTTCTTGTGGCTTTGCACCAAGTTTGATCAACAGAATGAGCAAAAGCAAAAGCCCTTTTTTATCCTTTTTAATTGGTGTAACAAGCTCCTGGTTTTTTCAGTTGATGCTTATTTGCTACTTGCACATATTATAAAGTAATGTTTGCTACATTCTCCAAAAATCAGCTGTGTTTCATTGTTGCAATGTGAGTAGTATCATTGAATTCCATATGGTGTGGCAAAATGTATACTACTACAGTACTTCTATTACTACTACTACTACTGCAACAACAAAAAAGTTTTATCCCATTAGGTATGGTCGATTACATGGATCAAATGATGGAATTATCAAATGAGGGAATTGTGTACTATCATGTATTATATTTACAGTGAGACTGTCAAAACGTAGATTTCTTTTGATTATTTCATGTATGATCTTTTTAGGTCTTTATTTATCACTTGCCACTTGTCTACGTTTTATAATCTATTCTATCCACTTTTTTTAATCCGGTGTTCTGCTAATCCTCTTCTCACATATCTAAATTATATAAGACAAAATTCTATCATCATTTTCACATAAAATGTATATAATAGTGTAATATTGGTTTAGTTATTCTGTTATTCTTTATAATTATATTTAAGAGAAATACTAGAAGGTCATTAGAATTTGTTGTTTTTAACCATCAATTAACTATCAATATCTAAAAGTGAGGTAAAGTACGTTGTTTGATTACTAAACTAAAGGAATTGAGTTGATAGCTAAAAGTAACGACTAAAAATAATAAATTCTGATGGCTCTCTAACATTTCTATTTATCAATATTTAATTAAATTTTTATAGTTTAAAATTGTAATTGAGATTAGACAAAATTTTAATTAAGTTTTTTCAAACTAACTTTTTGTTAGAAATTTAAAATATTTTAGAAGTATTTTTTTTTTTTTTTGTGTTGATGTATGATAAATTATAGAATATTTTGGAAAGAAATATTTTTTACTATTGTGTGATTTTTTTCTTTTTTTTTAAAGATTAATTAGTAAAGTTTTAATTATAATTTTTTGTTTAGTATAATGATGTATTTATAAATTTTTAATTATAAATATCTAATTCAAAATTTGATAAAATTATAAAAGATTAATAGAATAATTAAATTCATAATATTAATATGCATATATATTGTAATGTAATAAACTTGTGAGAGTGAAAAATGTATTTTAATAAATGTTTGACAAAAATGTCAAAATATGTATTAAAATAAAATAATATCGAATTATAACAAAATACATTAGTTGAAAATTGAAATAAAATAAAATTATATGAAGATAGTATAGTTTAATTTTATTTAATTTCTATAAAACCTTTGCTTTCTCGGTTCAGTTTAGCACGCACCATTTTTTCGCGCCACAAAACACTTAAAAAAAAAAATGCCACCCTCTTCTTCCAACTACTACTGTTCTTTGCTCAAAGTTTGCTGCGAAATCCGCAATATTAACCAACTCAAGAAGCTCCATTGCCTCATAATCAAGGCTTTCATAGACCCAGAAACATTCTTATTGAATAACATCATCAGCTCTTATGCAAAACTCGGCAGAATCAGATATGCACGTACGGTGTTCGACAAAATGCCCCAACCGAATGTATACTCGTGGAACAGCATTCTTTCTGCGTATTCAAAACTGGGTCAGGTTTCTGAGATGGAAAACTTGTTTGTTGCCATGCCAACCCGTGATGTGGTGTCTTGGAATTCCCTTATTTCGGGGTATGCTGGTTGTGGTTCCCTTGACCAATCAGTGAAGGCCTATAACTTGATGTTGAATGATGGGCTGTACCATCTGAATAGGATCACGCTCTCGACGATGCTTATTCTTGCATCTGATCAGGGGTGTGTCTATTTGGGACAGCAGATTCATGGGCATGTGGTGAAATTCGGTTTTGGGTGTTATGTTTTTGTTGGGAGTCCTTTAGTGAATATGTACTTGAGGATGGGAATGGTATCTTCTGCAAGGCAAGCTTTTGAAGAAGTGTCGGAGAAGAATGTGGTTTTGTATAATACTTTGTTGACGGGGCTTATGCGATGTGGTAGGATTGAAGATTCGAGGCGTTTGTTTTATGATATGCGAGAGAGGGATTCGATTTCTTGGACAACAATGATCACAGGGTCTGCTCAGAATGGGTTGCACGAAGAAGCTATTGATTTTTTCAGAGAGATGAGATTGGAAAATCTAGAGATCGATCAGTACACATTTGGAAGTGTGTTAACTGCATGTGGTGGTCTTATGGCTTTGCAAGAAGGCAAGCAGGTTCATGCTTACATAATTAGGACTGATTATAAGGATAATATATTTGTCGGCAGCGCTCTTGTTGACATGTATTGCAAATGCAAGAGTATAAAATCAGCAGAAACGGTTTTCAAGAGGATGTCCTGCAAGAATGTTATCTCTTGGACCGCAATGTTGGTGGGATATGGACAGAATGGTTATAGTGAAGAAGCTGTTAAAGTCTTTTGTGATATGCAAAACTTTGGGATCGAGCCAGATGATTTTACCCTTGGGAGTGTAATTAGCTCATGCGCAAACCTTGCAAGCTTAGAAGAGGGTGCCCAATTTCATGGGAGGGCTCTGGTTTCTGGCCTGATTTCTTTTCTTACTGTTTCCAATGCACTAGTTACATTATATGGGAAGTGTGGGAGCCTTGAAGACTCTCATCGACTTTTTAATGAAATGACCTTCAGAGATGAAGTCTCTTGGACAGCACTTGTTTCTGGATATGCACAGTTTGGTAAAGCCGATGAAACAATCAGGTTATTCGAAACAATGTTAGCACATGGTTTGAAACCCGACAAGGTTACTTTCATTGGGGTTCTTGCAGCTTGCAGTAGGGCAGGACTAGTAGAGAACGGAAAACAGATATTTGAATCGATGATTAAGGAACATGGGATTACGCCAATTCAAGATCATTACACCTGCATGATTGACCTTTTTAGTCGAGCTGGTAGATTAGATGAAGCAAGGAATTTTATAAATAGGATGCCTTTCGGTCCTGATGGAATTGGTTGGTCAACCTTATTAAGTTCATGTAGATTCCATGGAAACATGGAAATTGGCAAGTGGGCTGCTGAGTCTCTCTTGGAATTAGAACCACATAACACTGCATGCTACATCTTACTTTCCAGCATCTATGCAGCCAAAGGGGAATGGGAAGAAGTTGCCAAATTAAGAAAAGGGATGAGAGATAAGGGACTGCGAAAGGAACCAGGATGTAGCTGGATCAAATATAAGAACCAAGTATACATTTTCTCTGCGGATGATCAGTCAAATCCATTTTTGGATCGGATATATTCTGAGCTTGAAAAGCTGCATGACAAAATGATACAAGAAGGATATGTGCCTGATATGAATTCTGTTCTGCATGATGTTGGGGATTCAGAGAAATTAAGAATGCTTAATCATCATAGTGAAAAGCTTGCTATTGCCTTTGGATTGATATTTATTCCTCCTGGTCTCCCCATAAGAGTAGTTAAAAATCTGAGGGTTTGTGGGGATTGCCACAATGCCACTAAGTATATATCTAAGATCACCCAGAGGGAAATTCTAGTGAGAGATGCTGCCCGGTTCCACTTGTTTAAAGGTGGAACGTGTTCTTGTGGAGACTTTTGGTGAAGTCCACTTGTGTAAAGCAATTTATCAGAATTTCAAAATGTGATGAACGAAACACGAGATCTGGCATAACTGAGACTTATGAGATCACTTTCTTCAAAGAGTATGGGTGAATGCATTTGTTTTGGCTATCCTATAATTCTTTAAAAACTTGAACTAAATGACAGATTGTGGTCCTCACTTGGCATATGACTCAACATTGTTGGTTGTCTTAATTTGAAGGGGGGGGGGGGGGGGGGGGGAGAACGGAAGAGACTTGATATGACCATGATTTGAAGTTACAGCACAAGGAAGGATAACTATGTAGTCTACGCACATTCTTATTACCGTACAATATCATTAAAAGATGCTGATCAAGTCAGAAGCTAGGGTACAATCTGGGCATGGAATGGCATGTTGGCGGAGCGGCTTTTTAGTGGCAAGGCTACGCCATCAACGAGGCCACTTGGATAGATACTGCTGATCTTAGAGGTCAATTTCTCATTTCAATCTTATAGATATGTTATTGCTGAGGCAGGTGACAGTGTTAATGATTGCACTGGCCTGTTCAAGGAAGGCCCGTGTTTAAGCCAGAAAACACTCACTTCTCCAAAATGCACATCTGATTTTTTCCCTCCCATTTGAAGAGCTTATGATGCCATGATCATAGGGCAATATATGAGTTCTTTATTTTTTTTTATACTAATTTATCAGTTTTCCAACTTAGTGGAAGAAAGTTTTATTATTATAGACTAACTAATGTTACTTTACTTAATTTCTTTGTTTGCGAGCATACCAAATAAATAAATAAATTGCATTATCTGTAAGCGCAACAGTTTTTTCTTGTTACAGTTGATAAACACAAATCAGATAAGATGTTGTATTTTGGTTCTTTTCTTAGTGTTTTCTGTTTTCCTTCATTTAAAATGAGCAACTCTGTTCAAACAGTCTGAAATATATGTTAGAACTGGGATCAGGATGCTAAAGAAATGTGTATTAGTGCTGAATATGAAACTGCAAAGGGTGATACATGAGAGATCTCCTGATCTACTAGACTTCATTGACTAATTTCTCAGCTTCCTCTTTCTACATCTCTAACACTCTTTATAACCCTTTTCTAACACTACGAAGTTCC
This sequence comes from Arachis ipaensis, assembly GCF_059453495.1. Classification (NCBI taxonomy): domain Eukaryota; kingdom Viridiplantae; phylum Streptophyta; class Magnoliopsida; order Fabales; family Fabaceae; genus Arachis; species Arachis ipaensis. The sequence continues at coordinate 1,257,895 of NC_142436.1, forward strand.
ACAACTTCATCCTGGTTCCTAAGATGATATCACATCAATTTCTATAAGTACATACTTTTCAGCAGGCAGAAGATAGAAAGGTAAAAAAGTAATGTATCTGATTTGCATAATTTATATTGGAAGTCAAAGTAGAGTTGCTCAATTCAGGCTACTTGAGCTGCTTCAGACTTCTAGAGTGCAAAGATCATTGTACTGGCTGTAGTCGAGATGGAATTATCGCAAGAAACTGAATTCTAGTGAACTAGTGAATGCATTTGTTTCATGGCTGGTTAAACTCCCTCTAACCTTGCTGTTGGTTCTGCATCAGGTTCAGAAAATATAGTAAAATCCGAAAGAAAACTATTATTAGCGACCAACAATCATATTGAAAAGGAGGAAACAATGATTAATTACCTGCATCTGAGTGCAGATCTCAATGACTTCAGCCAGGGGTGCCCAATCACCAAAGTTCCTCTCAATAAATTGGTAAGCGATTCCACCCTTTCCACTCCCTACTATGAATAGTCCACCCTTTATTTCGCCTTCGCCTTTGAAGTTCTGCTGAATTCCCATATTCTTGGCTCGCTTGTAATTGGAAATTGCTCGAGGATTCAACAGAAATCCCGTTAGGAACTTTTCCTTGAGCAGATTGCCCCCTCCAAGAGCTTTGAAGAAATCCCTTCCCCGATCGAAAAGTACAACACCTCCCCAGTATCTAGGCCAGAAATCTTTGACCTGCACCACAGCAGTAATAGGTGAGTTTAAGTTGATTGATAGAAGAAATGGTGATAGTTGAAGTCTGTTAATACCTCTGCCTCTATGTGCTCATGAAGAACAGCAAATAGTTGAACCCCAAGTGCATCAAATATTGGTTTCTGGGAGAAAAGTTTGTGTGCTTCTGCTCTACACATGATGCACCTGTTTCCCATGTTTAAGGAACACTATGAAGCTAATTTCAATTTTACATGATGTATAGAAATGCACAATTTACAAGTGTAGGTTGTTAGATATGAAAAACTACATAGATTTCACTTAACAACTTAAGTTTTATAAGACAACAGAACATGAGAGGTTTTGTTGTATATAATAATCATTGATTTCCCCTAATAGATTTTTTTTTTTTTGAAAGAGATGGTTTATCACATTAGGATTTAGACCTAAACAGAAACATATTTATAAGTATTGAGCGTAGGTTAGAACTCTTCACATGGCTTTAAATTATATTTTGTCCTACTTTAGACATGATACATAATAGGGATTACTAGCATCATTTGATCCATGTAGCCGACCTCACCTAGTGAGATAAAGCTTTGTTGTTGTTGTTTTAATTTTGCTTTATTTGCATGTCTCATGTTTGTGTATCCTAAACATCTTGTCTGAAGTCCTTCATGTGAATGTATTGTACAAGCATATGATTATGCAAATAGGTTGTTTGCAATGAATGGAAAACTGTGAGAATTTACCCTGGCCGTCGTAGACATAGGAAAACAGCTGGTTTATGTCGCCATAGTTCTGAAGCCTTCATTGGAGGAGTCTTGGTTTTCACCAATGGTTCCATGCCAATCTTATACTCCGGTGTTAGCTTTTGAACTGATATATTTTCAATAGCAGAATATGGAGCAACTTGGTCAACGGCTGGAGGAGGTTTCACGCAGCCACATGCTCTAGGATCAGCTGGCTCACTAGCCACAATCCCTTTGAAGACATATCCTTCTTTAATCTTAGGTTCAGCCAGTGAGTATTCATTTGATCTCATCATGCTATTGGAGCCATTAGATAAAAGGCGCTTTGGGATCCTATCTTCTTTGTAGCTCATGCTGGTTCTTCTAGCAGAGAGTGCTTGTAATCCGTGGGGGTCACTGAATCTGGTTCTGTTGATGAAGCGGGCGATATGACCCCTCTTCATGTCAAACTGAGCAGAAAGATCTATAGTGCTTAAATTGAGAAGCTCCGGCAAACTTCTCCCGCAGGCCTCTATCTTATCTGCATATTGCATCAATCCGCAATCATGCAGGTATGTCCTGATTCCAAGTGCCTCCTACAACATAAGAAAATGAAAAGTTGTTTGTTTAAATTAAATTTACTGAAGTTCAAATAGTGGTAGCAGAGTTTAATGCAGGTTTCAGAGGAGTTTAATGGCTAATACCTTTTGTTTTTGTGTCATGTTCATTGAATCCATATCCTCTGAATTCATAACCTTGAGGGTTGGCACATCTTCCCAACCTTCTTCCAACAAATTAGGAAGCAGTTCCTTCAAAACTCCATTTCCTATGAATTCCTCTACTGAAAATGAAGCCATTCTTTATTCACTCTGATCTGAATGAGTGTCTTCTTTGTGTGAATGTGCTTAGAAGTTAAATGCACACTAACCTTGCTTGGTCCACAACATCATGTATACACATCATGAATGATGTTTAAGGTGTACCAAGCTATCTCATCCCTTTCTATATAAGGCCAATTTACAAATTAATAATTATAGCAAATATTCGTCGAGACGGCAAATCAACTGCTTTCTATTTTTAGATGTCTGTTATTTACTACAGTATATAGATCAACAGCTATAGGAATTAAACTAATCTAGTTTGAGGAACTATGTTGTGCTTCTTCAATCACTCAACTTTCTTTGTGTTGTTCTTTACACAAGGAAAACAAGTCTCTAACCATACATGGAACAAGTAATTACGTAATTTCACATCAGTTAAAATAACTCCTTTTTATATTGATTCCATAAATGATCATGCAAAAGAACAAATGTGAGTGGACGATTTTACACCTGTATCAAAATTAAATACTTCCTTTAAGAATTTAATTTAGGAAAAGGGAATGAGATTTAAGTTTTTGTTTAACAGGCCAAGTTGTGAGTTGCTTGATTCCTTTGCCGGCCAAAAGATTCTCTTTCTTTTGCCGGCCAAAACTGCATTTTTAAGTATATAACGAAAAAAAAGAGGCATGTTTCCAAAACCTAGGATAGTTGAGATTTAATTAGATTGTTTAAGGATCTAGTCAAGAGTTCGAATTCTAGTAGTGTATATGAAAGATGTTTTTGGCAATTTGGCCAGCATCAATGTTCTTTTGGAAAGTCTTTGGTGTAAAAGAATTTAGCTATCGCTGTCCCCTATCCATAGTAAATACTGTAAAACAAAAAAATAGTGCCAGTTTTAGAGAAATAGTTGGGTTATTTTTGTTTGATATGAGAAGCATGTGTGTGTTGTGCATTATTGTGGAAAATGTGAGTGCTAGACATGGATGTGGGAATAACTTTTTCTGAAATAGGGATGAAGAAATCGGACCATCTGATTTCTTTATAAAAAAAAATTAAACTTATTAATCGGACAGTCCGATTAGTGTGGAAGAGGAAATTTAAATTTTGGTGAAGGTAATCGGACTTCCGATTTGTATTTACAAAATTAAAAAAATTTGGAGCCTTCGATTTGTGTACTCCAAATCCTTTTAATTTTTTAAACACAAATCGAAGGGTCCGATTTGTGTACTCAAAAATCGGACGGTCTGAATACTCCATATCTGTGTCCTACACCATTCCTCCTTCCACATTTAAATTAAAAAGTGTTTGATTTTACCCACCTAATACCACATTATTGTTGTTCACCCCCTCTCCCAATATGTGTGATAATCACCCTTCTTGCTACAATATAATAATTAATTTGTGTGGAACTTTTTCGGTTCGATTTCTACCATTTAAAAAAAATTGTAACATTTTAAAATTGTACCGTCGGATTTCTATATTCTAACAACTGAAAAAATTATTATGTGGTGAAATTGCATGTCTGTTTTCTAATTTTGAAAGAAACAAAAAAATTAAAATAACTGAAATCGTACTGTCTATTTTTTATATTCTAAATTTTAAAAAATAATTACAAAATGTATTTTTCAATTTAGCAAAAAAAATTTATATCTGTATAAAACACAAAAAATACTAATTCTTTGGTAATTCACAAATTACAGTTAGTCTCCAATCTATAAAAAATTGCAAAAGTTTTGGAAGTGTGAAGCAAAGTTCTCAAATTTTAACTCATATTATTTTGATTATGATTTCTTTCTAGAATATTCAAGTCTTACATGTCACATGCTTATACATAAAAAAAAGAATTGGAATACACTGTTTTTGATCATTCACAATAAGTAATTTCTTTCACTAAATATTAAATAATAAAAACTTTAAAATTAGGGTAAAGTATACTTTTTGTCCCTGAAGTTTATTAAAAGTTTCAAAATTACCCCTAAGTTTCAATTTGTTTCAATTTTATCCCAAAAGTTTTCGATTTGCATCAATTTTATCCTTTAAGTTGACGCCGTTTAAATTACTCACAAACATTAGTGATATGGCAAAGTATAGTGTGTGATGTGGCAAGAAATGTGAAACCCCCAAAATACCCATGGCTGAGTTATACCAAGTAAACCAATTGGCATCCTTTTTCAAACATAACCCGTTTGTCTTCCCTTTGCCAGTAAGGAACATCGCCAGAGAAACAGAGTCACAGGAGGAAGGTTGGTGGGTGGTTAGACGTCGCACCGTCAACTACAGTCCGCCACAGCGACGTGCAGGACAGCGCATGTTGTGACGCCGTCGAGACTGAGGGAGGAGTCTGGGATAGCATTCAGTCATCAACCATTCAAACGTGGATAGCGCCATTCTGATTAAGGTTTCTGACGAGGTAGGCCACCATTCTAGTCAATTTTGCTACTGCATGTCTGAACAGTTAGGATTTAGGGTTTTTTTTTAATCACTGTTGATTGCTGTTAGGATTCTATTGCATTGAGGGATTGAGGGATTTCTGTTCTGTTTTAGTGAAAAATATAACTTTGAGGTGGTCTATATTTTTTAATGATTAGTTACTCTGTTCTTTGGTCTGAACATCTTTTTATAACGGCAGGATGGATGATTTCAGTGTTAGAGTTCATCACAGGGGTAGGTTTTGTAGTGATAAGGGAAAAAATGAGTATATTGATGGTGAGGTGACAACGGTTGATTGGTGTGACAGAGATAGATGGAGTGTTATAGAAGCTTATGATGTGGTTGGAAAACTTGGGTACATTGCTGAAAACATTGGGGTACTGTGGTATAAAGATACTAAATTAGGATTAGAAGGGTTGAAGTTGTTGAAAGGTGATGAAGAAGCAATGGAAATGGCAAATATAGGAGTTGAAAAAAAGGTAGTTGATTTGTATGTGGTGCATAAGGCTTCAATCCCTGATGATTTTTGTTACGACATTGGTTATTTAGATGTTGGGGGTGGCAGCAAAGTTGTTGAGGAGGAGTGTGTGGATGCTGATAGTGGGCCAAGTGATATTAGACAGGCCCAAAATATTCAAGCAGAAGCCCAAGGTGGAGGGGTGGATATGGAGGCCTAAATGCAGGGATTAGTTGATGCCCATTTATCTACTGAAGAAGTGCTACAGAATATTGGTGATGGGGACAATAGTGAAGAAGAGGATGACACTGATGACCCAGATTATGAGGCTGATTCTGATCTGCATTTTAGTGATAGTGAAGATGATTATTGTGGTGATGATGGTTTATTTGATGTTGATATAACTCTTGGGGAGATGCACCAAGATATAAGAAAGTCTAAGAAAAGTAAGAGTGCTGTCGAGAAGTTAAAGAAAACTCAAAAGGTGGCTGCTGGGAAGAGAAAGAGCTCTCGTTTAAGCGATGATGAAGGATTGAACAGTGATGAATTAGAGGAGGTATCGAGTGAGGATGATGAAGCCAGCAAGAAGAAATTTCCCGTTCACAAGGAGTTGAAGGATATGAGTAAGTATAAGTGGGAGGCTGGAACTCTCTATGCAACAAGAGAGGAGTTCAAGGAAGCTGTGACATCATATGCTGTTCATACTGGGAGAAACATAAAATTTCCAGTGGTGGACAATGTCCGGGTGAGGGCTAAGTGTGGAGATGGTTGTGAATGGTTTGCATATGCGGTGAAGATGACCAATGAAGATAGTTGGCAGCTAAGAACAGTTAATGATCATCATTCTTGTAACACTGTATTTGACATAAAAGTGATGAAGTCGAAGTGGCTGGCGAAGGTCTTCAGGAGAAAAGTAGAAGAGAATCCGAAGTTGAAGCTGGGCACCATACAAAGTAGGACTCTTAGGAAGTGGAATGTGCAGATTTCAAGAGCAAAGGCATTTCGGGCCAAGCAGATTGCACTGGTTGACATTAATGGAACTTTTAGGGAGCAGTATAGAAGACTTTACGACTATTGCCATGAGTTGCTGCGCACCAATCCTGGTTCATCTGTGAAGCTGCATGTTCAATTACCTCCAGCAGCCCAAACTGAGCACCCCGATACAACAGTCGACTTAAGTCCACGATTTCATAGGATTTATATTTGCTTAAAGGCTTGCAAGGAGAGTTTCATGAAGTGTAGGCCTATGATAGGGCTTGATGGTTGCTTTTTGAAGACACCATATGGAAGATGGCTATTGGTTGCTTTGGGGTGGGATCCGAATGACCAGATGCTACCTATAGCATATGCGGTCGTGGAGGCTGAGACAAAAGATTCATGGACGTGGTTCCTCTCAAACCTAATTGATGATATAGGAGCGGATAAATTATTACGTAGCACGTTCATGTCTGACCAACAAAAGGTAATTTACTAACCTGTATTTTAGTGTAATTAAGATTTTGCACTATATTTTTATGTCTAGTTATAATTAGTTAATGTTAATGTTCTTGTAATGTTCTTTTATAATTAGCACGTTCATGGCTTCTGCACTATATGTTATTGTTCTTATAATTAGCTAGTCATGTGGCTTATGCACTATATGTAATATGTAATGTTCTTTTATAATTAGTTAGTAATTGCTGTACCTATATGTTAATGTTCTTGTAATTGACTTTTATAATTAGTTATAAATTGCTGTGAATTAGCTAGTCATGTGGCTTCTGCACTATATGTTAATGTAATTGTAATGTTCTTTTATAATTAGTTAGTAATTGTTGTACCTATATGTTAATGTTCTTGTAATTGACTTTTATAATTAGTTATAAATTGCTGTGAATTAGCTAGTCATGTGGCTTCTGCACTATATGTTAATGTAATTGTAATGTTCTTTTATAATTAGTTAGTAATTGCTGTACCTATATGTTAATGTTCTTGTAATTGACTTTTATAATTAGTTATAAATTGCTGTGAATTAGCTAGTCATGTGGCTTCTGCACTATATGTTAATGTAATTGTAATGTTCTTTTATAATTAGTTAGTAATTGCTGTACCTATATGTTAATGTTCTTGTAATTGACTTTTATAATTAGTTATAAATTGCTGTGAATTAGCTAGTCATGTGGCTTCTGCACTATATGTTAATGTAATTGTAATGTTCTTTTATAATTAGTTATAAATTGCTGTACCTATATGTTAATGTTCTTGTAATGTTCTTTTATAATTAGTTATAAATTGCTGTGAATTAGTTAGTCATGTGGCTTCTGCACTATATCTTGCTGTTCTTGTAATGTTCAACATATAATTAGTTATATGTTGCTGTTATAAATTGCTGTGAATTAGCTAGTCATGTGGAGAGCTGCTACAACATCACCAGTCCAGCATAGCACTGCAAGAAATGCTGGATCTACTGGCTCAGTGCATAAGAGTACCAGGTTGGCCAGTGTTGCAGCAAGGCCTAATACCCAACCAAATGCACACAAAAAATTTCAGCCACCAAGACCAACTAGAATTCTTAGGAGCAACTCTACTTCAACTGCACAGGGACAACCCTCATCACAAGGGAGTCAGACTCAGAGTGCTCTCACAGGGTCTTAGTTGTGTCACATCTTGTGTTTGGTGTTTATTTTGGAAGATTGAAAAATGTTGGCATTTTGTATTATGACTTATGACTTATGACTCCAATTTTTCCTTTATTGCTGAATTATTTTGCTTAGGACTTATGTAATTAAGTTTTTACTTTGGTTATGACTTATGTTAACTAGAGATTATGTTGATTAATAACTTATGTTATTTTGATAATGACTAATGTGATGGATTCCTTCATGCAAATTTATTTTAGTGCACTGCTGAAATTATCCCTCATTACTTGAGTTTGTCTCTGCCACAACAGGTTCTTAATGCCAATTTTAGTGCCAAACTATTTTAATCCTTTCAGGGATATTTTTGAAACATAAATTAAACTTCAAGGACAACTATATTAATAAGTTTTCGAGTTGAGTACAGTTTTGTAACTGATTACAACCAGTCAATCTATTCTTACTTCTGCTAATTTCAGCTGTCCCAAACGCATTAATACCCTAATCTCAAATGGGTTCCATTCTTCACCCACAAATAAACCATTAAAATCACCATAAACCAACCCAACACACCAAAAATAACAGCCACCAACAGTTTGCATTTAGCATAAACTAATTTAGTCTTCAAGGTGGAAATCTTCATCTTCAACCTTGCAACCTCAGCCTCTTCTGTCTCTGCAACTCCATCTGCCCAGGAAAAAAATGTGCACTCCTTCCCAATCTGCAACATAAACAAAAAAAAAAGAACTTGAAGAAACTCATGAAGACATCAAAATAAAAAGCACTCAAAACTAACATCAAAGTATACACAGCCCCAAAATCTCCGGCCGGGATTTTCTGGTGTCTTCGACCATCTCAGTACAGGGGGTTCACCACAGTTGCATATAAGCGTTCGTCGTCTCCGACTGCTTTTTTGTGATGATACCGAGCCTTGGGAAGCCATTCGTTAGGGTTTCTTATTTTTACACACAGTGAAGAAGATGAAGAGGAAGACGTAAATGAAGAAGTTAATTTTAGGGTTTGAGGTTGTGATTTTTAGCCATATCATTTTTGTAATATAAATTTTTAAACAAAAAATTAAAAATTATTTCAAAAAACGTTTTAGAAATGACTCACACACATAGTTGCCACATAGAACTCCTTTATTGCCACGTCACTAACGTCTGTTAGTGATTTCAACGCTGTTAACGTTCAGGGATAAAATTGATGCAAATCGAAAACTTTTGGGATAAAATTGAAACAAATTGAAACTTAGGGGTAATTTTAAAACTTTTAGTAAACTTCAGGGACAAAAAGTATACTTTACCCTTAAAATTATTTGAAAGAAACTTAAAAAATAATGTCTCTTAAAAATAATAATATAAAAAAATGGCTGAATAGGCAGCTACCAACCATTCAAGTATTCAACAACCCTTTCATAAAACCGTATAGGATAAGAATGCAAGCATGGCAAACTGGCAAAGTTTAGCTTCAAGAAGAAAAAGGAACCAGATTGAGATTAATCATTACAATATACCATTTAAAGAAAAAGGAAAAAAAAAAAAAGTTTAATATCTTTATTTAATTTTTCTATTGTTATAAGATTTATTAAAATTTAAAAATTTTCCAGCATATGAAATTTTTTATTTTCTTCATTTAACTATCTCTCTCTTTTAAAGAGACAAAATAAGAATATAGAAAAAGAACAAGTTGGATTATAATTCTATTAATCAGTTTAGCTTTTCTCCCAAAACAAAACTTGTCCCTTTCAACTTTTATCAGAAAACGCAAAGTTTGGTTTGTTCATATCCGTTTCAACAACAAAACATATTTTGTTCCCTCTTTGTTACCATCCTGCTATTTTAAAACAAAAATAAATCCTTATTTTTTAATATATTTTTATTTTAAAGACAAAATAAAAAAATCGATAATACTACGTATACATAATAAAAAAATTAGCCACTAATTAGTTACTATGTATAAAAATACATATTTAACATCTCATAAAAAAATTTATTATATTATTATAAATAAATTTAATTATTTATCTATTGCAATTAATTATTTTATTATAATAAATTTAATTAGTCTAATTATTTAATTTAAAAATAGGTAACTCAATATTAGAGGTGTTCGCAGTACGGTTTGATTCGGTTGTACGGGAAAAAGTCATCCGATCTGAACGTTTAATTTATGTGCGGTGCGGTTTAGATTGGATGAACTTTTTTTGAAAATCCGATCCGATCCGATTTCAAGCGGTTTGGATCGGTTTGGATTTGCGGTTTTTTAAATAAAAAAAATTAAATACATATAACAAGTCTTAACATCAAATTTTAAATAATTAACAATGACATAACAAGTCTTAACATATCTTAAAAAGCCAACGATAACATAACAATAGAAATAAAATTATAGGTTAGTTAAAATAAATAAATAAATAAATAATATTTTAAACATAAAATATTTATTAAATAATAATAATACATGAATAATAGAAAAATGTATAACAAATTGAACATGTTATAAATATAATTGTAAATATAATAATAAAATAATAATATTATAGCACATTGTGCTGTTTGGATTGGATTGGATCGGTTATGAAAAGTAGATCCGAAATCCGATCCAATCCAGCGGTTTGCAAAAAATATAATCCAATCAAATCCGAATTAGTGCGGTTTTAATCGGTTTTCAGTTTGAATTGGATTGGATGAGCGGTTTAATTTGAATCGGTTTGGATTGGATTGGTTTTCGGTTTAATATTGATTGAACATATTTTAAAATTTCTGATAGATATTTGAACACGAGACACACGATTGTTTGTTCTAAAACCATAAAAACCATAACATGTGAGGCTATTACATAAATATAGTAGTGACAACTCAGAGAGAGAGAAAGAGAGAGAAAGAGAGAAGCTTCTTCAATCATTCATTGATTATTCATTCATCAATAACCATGACACTGCAAAACAACACCCCAACAAGAACAAAGAAGCAACTCATCATTGATGATGATGATGCTAATGAACATTCTCCATTGCTACCAACAAAGAGAGATCATGATTATGATGATGGTGATGCTGATGGTGCATCCTTTGTTGGGTCAGTGTTCAATTTATCAACAACAATCATTGGTGCTGGAATCATGGCCTTACCAGCAGCAATCAAAGTGCTTGGTCTTCTCCTTGGCATTTCATCAATCATCTTCCTTGCATTCCTCACTGACACCTCTCTTGACATACTCCTAAGGTTCAGCAGAGTTGCCAAAGCTTCATCCTATGCTCATGTCATGGGTTCTGCTTTTGGAAGACTTGGAACAATGGTGCTTCAGATATCTGTTTTCATCAATAATCTTGGGATACTTGTTGTCTATATGATCATAATTGGTATACATTTCAAACTTTGTATTTGTTCTGTTTTCAAAATAAATATCGCTTCAACTAAATTAATATATCAACATGTATTTTATACGAGTAGCCAATTTTTTGTGTACGCATAACATGATTGATAATAGATTTTTCCATTGATGTTATTACTTACTAACTTTTCCTTGTTCTTACTTCTGAATTGTCAATAAACATGAATATCTGTGTTGCAATTGACCAAGACTTGGTTTCTATTTTGTGTTGAATATTGAATATTGTCTTTCTCTAGTTGAAGTGGATGAATTTAGAGTGCCTAGTTTATTTATGATATCCAGAAAAGTAATTATATAGCTTGATTTATATATGAATATATAATATATAGTTGAAGTGACTGGAAATTGATGTTGCTTAGAAATTGCTCTGTTTAGGGTTTTCTAGAAAAGCTGAAGACAACTTTTTTGAATTTTGGTTTGTTTTATAAAATTCATACAAATATGTGAATGTTGGCAAGAAAAGTATGAAACAAACTTACCCTTATTTTTTATTCAATAATTGTTTAGTTTGTTTTTGCTTTGTGATTGATTTCTAGGTGATGTGCTTTCTGGAACATCGTCAAGTGGAATTCACCATTTTGGTGTGCTTGAAGGATGGTTTGGTGAATGCTGGTGGACTGGCCGTTATTTCATTCTTCTTGTTACAACCCTTTTCATATTTGCTCCACTGGCATTTGTTAAGAGAATAGGTAACAACAACAATACTATCAAATCTTTTAGCAATGTTACATAATTTTGGAGCATTTGGCAAAGTTGAGTAATCTTCTTGTATTGGTATGCAGATTCATTGAGGTATTCTTCTGCTTTAGCGGTGGCTCTGGCGATCGTGTTTCTAGTCATAACTGCAGGAATCACACTGTTTAAATTGTTTAACGGCAGTATTGCTAGTCCGCGGTTACTTCCAAATGTTACTGATAGTGCATCTCTATGGAATCTCTTCACAGCAGTTCCAGTTCTTGTGACAGCATTTGTGTGCCATTACAATGGTAAGTCCTACTTTTTCGCTATTGCAAATATAGCAGTGAACAATGTTTTCTGTCTGATACATGTCCTAGTAGGAATTATTTCATGAGCGGTAGAAAAGCAGGGTGGATTTCATGGGTTTCAATGCATAATAAAATGAATTATGACTTACAAATCATGTTCTTTTCTTCTGTTGTTGAGAATATGGTTATTGTATATTAATACTTCCTAGGATTTCTAATATGACATAGTTTTCTTTATGTATGCTTTTTAGTTTACTTGCATAATTGATGTAACTAACAATAATATTAAGCAAGTTTAGGTGTTAGAAGAATTTTTTCACCAAAGTTTCTGTATTCTGCAGTTCATACAATAGACAAGGAGCTAGGAGACTCCTCGTTGATACAACCGGTTGTGCGCGCATCACTCTCTCTGTGTTCCAGCATCTATATTCTTACAGCCTTATTCGGATTCCTCCTATTTGGTGAATCAACTCTGGATGATGTGCTAGCCAACTTTGATACTGATCTTGGCATCCCTTACAGCAGTCTCCTTAACGACGTTGTTCGCATTAGCTATGCTCTCCACCTCATGCTTGTTTTCCCGGTGATCTTCTTCTCGTTGCGCTTCAATTTTGACGATCTTATCTTTCCTTCAGCTAGGCCACTGAATTCAGATCAGTGTAGATTTGTCTCGATCACCAGTGGACTTGTTGCTTTAGTGTACATAGCTGCAAACTTTATACCAAGCATATGGGATGCTTTTCAATTCACTGGAGCCACTGCCACCGTTTGCCTTGGGTTTATTTTCCCATCTGCGATCGCTCTAAGGTGCGATTTCTTAGTCACAGTTCATTACTTTTTGGTAATTTCATCATGCTGATTTTTGTTGAACCCTTTGTAGTGAATCTTTATGTGAATCTTTTTTGTTGAACCCTTTCATCATCCTACTACGACCCTTTGTAGTAGGATGCTAGTGTTGTATATTATGAACTCGATTTCACAGGCGTGAAATGCGAGTGTGTCAAGTTTTTGCTTTCTGTAGAAGTAAGACTAATCCACGGCAGAAGCTAGAGTAAACGAAAGCTTCCCCGGAATTTTTTTTTCCCATGTTAAACAAAGCTATTGGGATTGAAATTGCTATGAACTTTCAAAAAGCTATGTCATAGATGCATTTTCGAAGCTGACATATAATTCTGGTTTTGCAGGGATTCTCATGGCATTGCATCAAAGAAGGACAAGATTTTATCCGTTATAATGATCGCTCTTGCCGTATTCTCGAACATCATAGCGATATACAGTAACGCCAATTCCATGTTCAGGAAGGAAGTTGATGATCTTCATTGACTTATTAAAGTGCCTATAAGTAACCATTAATAGATAGAAGTTCCATACTCTCATTCCAAGCAATTTAAGCAAAACAAACACTTTAATGGAACCAGAGAATGAACTTGTTTTTGGATTGAGTTTGAAAAAGTGAAGTACAAGACTCACTGCAAAGAGTTTTGGTAGAGGAACTGAAAGTAAAAGTGAAAAACTATGTGAACATTTAAACATATTTTACATGTAAGGTTCATAATTTTCAGAGAACTTAAGTGGTGCCTAGCAGATTTAGTTTTGGGGAGAATGGTAATAAACTAATAATCAACTACCAATTTAGTTTGGTACTTGATTCTACATTCTTTCTAATGTTAATTGCCCCTTGAATAAATGAATACTTTTAGTGTCAATATTACTGATTACAATTAAAAGTGTAATCACTATAATGATTAATGGATAATGATAAGAGAGTATCAAATGAGAGAGAGAGAAGAGCTAAAAAAACATCATTATATGATTATACATCATAAATTAAAATAGTTTTATTATTCTATTAGTCTTTATAATTTTACCAAATTTTTAATTAGGTTCTTATATCTTTTATCTTTTCAATTTGATCCCTAAACTACTTTTAATTTTGTAATTAAGTCTTTTCATATTAAAAATATTAAAATTAATAAAATATTTCTCCTATAAAAAAAACAAGATAATTAATTTTCCATAGAAGATTGGTTATTATAATTTAATAAGTTAGGCTTTTATTCCTGAAAATAAAAATTAAATGAGAAAGTTTAAAGAAACAGAGAGAATACAAGTATACAACCATGTAAATTCATGTAATAATGTTTTTTATTGATATAAATTGCCTTTACATTTCTATCAAGTTATAAAAACTAGTTATTCTTGTTCTACTTATTGTGTTAAGCTCTCTTGTTCAAAAAAAAAAAAAAAAAAAAAAAACTGGTACATATGCTTTCTCATCTTTTCTCCTCTCCCCATCATCCACAAAAAGAATAACAATCAAACTAAAAATACAAACCTATATAAGAAGCAAAAACAAAGAAAAGAAATTGGTTCTTCTGAAGCATGCACATCTGATGAAAATCTCCTTGGTACTTAGAATGATCACTATTCAGCAGTGTTATCAACTATGAACCAAAAAACAGATTGGCTGCTGTATATTGCTGAATCTTCTTTTACAACTGATTCAAGCAGGGTTCTAAACCTGTAAATCAATATTCGGTGGTGGCGCCGGACCGAGATGGATTCCCCGGTTGGATCATGTGATTCCTTGTTATATAAACAGAGTGGATTTGGCATTGGACATCTCTTCATGGATGAAAGCATATCTGTTCAGCATTGTGTTGGGAAGTTCTTGGTTCCTATTGGACACTGAATTTGCCATATCCCAAAGTTTGCTTTGCATTTTTTGTGTCCTCTTTCATGTCTTGTTCTTGAGCTTTTTGAAATCTCATACAAGACTAGTAGGAACTAGGTATAATACCAATTTCATCATAATTGGATGAAGCCAAGGGGAATTATAATTAGATAGGCAACTCGCGTTTAGGTTCGAGTCTAGTTGAAAAAATAAGGAGACTCCAGAACCTCTCGGAGATCAAAGTCTCCTCGCTCCGGTAAGGGAGGAAACTTCAAGGTTGGGAAATTCTTCTCAAAACTCTCAAGCAACTGTTAATAAAAAAAGTTTTAGAAAAAGGTAAATAATTCTGTATAAAGAAGCTTGTAATCTAAACTAGAGATACTTTACATTTTCTAATACTGGAGCCTCATAGAGTTCGACGAACTTCTCCCTAAGTATCCTGTTCATATCATCAACATCACATGCATGCGTCCAATACGAATCATGCACCCCTGCGATTAAGAAATTCGATTAAAAAGAATACGCTAATGTACATATAGATATATACAAGTAATTAGTAAGTACCTGCAAAGTTCAACCCTGCTTTTTTACAAGCAACTGCAGTCATCATCATGTGAGAACCATCAAGAGAGTGAACGAAATTCGGTGGAAAAGCTGTTCTCTGCCTTTTACCCATGACCTGTAAAATAAATGCGATATTTAAATATTTATCTCATTGAAGAGACCAGATAGTGAAATTGAGTCACAAAAAACATGAATTAGTCTTAAATTATACGATGCCAAGATGAACCATGATTATTAATCATCCAAAATAAGGAGTCTGATTCACAAATACAGGATTTCACGACACTCAGTGACTCGAATAGAACTATAATTAGTTTTTAAAGTAACTACACAATTCTGTAGTATGTGGTCTGTTTTGACAGTTATGATCAAGTTAATAGTTACCTTGTCAGTCTCACGTTGTAATGTCAATATCTGAAGGGAAGTCTTGATCTGCATTGAATTCAATTGTGCATGTTAATGATTTAATTTCATTGATTTTCAGAGACTATACAATGAAAGATGAGGCTGACAGTTGAGAATATTACAAGATGTCTTCCTAATTGTCGGTACGGTTGTACTACAGGAAGCCCGAGGGGAGTAGTCCACCGAACCGCTTGGTTTGTGGTAGCTATCACCTAATTCCATGTTCAAATATATGAATTTTAGAAGCATTAGCTATATATATTTTAAAAGCATAAATAGTCGAACCACTCGCTCACTCTTTTAAGTGATGCCATTCAAAGCAAAATTAGTCATACCTTAGCACAATCACCTAGCCAGCCCATGATACTTCTTGCGGCCTCAAACATCTCCTCTAAGGCAGTGAGAGTTGTCTATGAAAAGAGAATCATAAGTAAATAACAATGCTCGCTTCGGAAATGTGTATATACATCACCAAAGAATGAAATTCTCTCTTACTTTTGCAGCATAGCAAGCAGCAGCAAACAGCTCTGAATCCTCCTCAATGGCACAACGCTCCTTTAGCCTACGTTTGATCTGGTCTCGGGCCCCAATATAAGTTACTCCATAGACTGAAGTCATCACTGTCTGTTTCACCAGTTTTCGGTCCACCTAACGGCGTCAATAATGATAAAGTGTTTAGTTAATGTAACACTGGATGACATAGAGGTGTCATTTCACATTCCGAAGGAGGAAAACAAAAACCACCATTTATGGCAAAATCTTTAGTCTAACATGCATGTCTTTCATTTTAGAATATTAAAACAGAAACATTTTTTAATAAATAAATTATCTTTTAGAAATTGAAAATTAACCGAGACCTGGCTGATCAGACACTTAGCATGCAATGCATTGGGATTAGTTTTAGGATCTTTCTCTGCATCCCTCTTCATTATTTCTAGAACTCTGCATCATAATACCAAATATGAAAACATCAAACAGGTAGATTATTGAAAACGAGAAATAAATGATAATATTAGAATTCAAGAAAGGAATATGGGTTACTACAAATGCAAGGGCAAATGGAACCAACTCCTTGAGTTGATAGAGTGGCATCAAGGAAAAAAAGTTGATAATTGCTTCGTCGTTTAGAATAATTTATTCCGCAGTCTATAATGTATAATTCACAGTGCTTATTACCTGGCAGCAATGCCCGAATACACATCTGCAGGCTGGTCTCCACAAACAAGATTAACCGCAGCAGCTCCCAACTTCAAAAAGAAAAAGGAATGCAGAAAATCTAAGATGATCCACAATTAAAAAGAAGAAAAAGAGAAGGATAAAACTGCAAAAATTTCAATCGACCATACAGCAGAAAAGGTTTTGTTTCAAAGGCAAATTAAAAAAGAATGTATCAAATATTGTTAGGTATAATGCTGGGGCAGCTGCTTCTTGACAAATATAAAATGCGGTGGTTAACATTTTGACGAAATTAGAGCATCAAATCTTAAGTTTTAACAATCCCATCTTTCCATGATACGCAAAAGTTAAGCAGTACCAAGACCATATTATTCAGTACAATGGAAACAATGTAACATCTACAAAATGTTCAGTTATGTATTACCTTGTCCCTGCCAAGTGCTGCATAGTGTTGTAAGCCATTGCAAGAACCATCCTACAAAATGTGGGGAAATATAAAAAGAAATTTTAATGCTAAGAATCATAACTATGATTATCTGCCCTCTCAATTCTCAACTTCACAACTTGCATGCTTATGGCAAATGAATAGAAAACAACAGAACAATATTGTATTGGTACATGGTTTAAACTGAACTTTCCTACAATTACAAGGCCAAATCACACAATTACATATGTTCCCAAATAAAAATTCTGAAATCTCGGCACAAGATACCTGGTGCACAGGCATATGAGAAATTGTAGCCTCAGGATTGGGGCTTCTCAATGCTTCAGAGAGATTGATACATGCTGCCAAACACTGAAGAGGATCCTCTGCTTGCAACCACCAACGATTTCCTTCTAGTGGTCTGTCTGCAGAATCAAATATATCATTCACGTGGTTCTCGGTAAATGCTATCCGGCCCTCATAAGATAACTTGTCCACACCACCGGCATACAAATTTGCCAGATGTATTTTCAACCAGTGCAATCCCGACTTTCCCAGAGGTCGCCCCTCTGCAAACTCGAGTACACCTCGACATAGATCAGAACCGAGATGGTTCAAATGTGGGTGCATGGGATATGCACGCCCACGGAAATCAAGATTGTGAGGATAATAGAAGCCATCTTCATCCTTCATCTTTCGTGCAACCTACAGCCAAAATTAGCCAATGTGTTGGTGTTGACATGTTCTCTCTCATGGAAATAATTTCATATTACTAGTCTATTTGAAGAATATTAGGAGACTTCTTACGGCAAGTTTAAGCTCAATGTCACATCGTTGTGAATGTCTCTCATTATTCTCCTTCTTGGCAGCTTTGACCTTCCACTTCCATTTTCGGATTTCTGATTCATCCTCTGTATCTGGTTCTTCTGGAAGGGGAACCTTTAAGATTAAGATGAAATAGTGTCAAAACATATTGACTCATCCACCCAAGTCAGTTTAATTTCTACTCTCTTTTAAGCAGCTTTAGTTTCTTTCTGCAAGGGTAAAAGGAGTATCAAAATTGCCATATCTAATTATTTGGTGACATGGAAATATTTTATTTGTATATATACAAATCTTTGCTGTGAAGCAATTATAAATCATGATCATTTTCATGAAGTTGAATGGGCTAAGGTTTGAGGGTATATAAGGGTAAGACAAATAACATAGCAACAAAGTTCGTCGGGTACTCACATCTTCCCGATCCACCAAGTCAGCAAGACATCCCCCGTTAGCCCATATTTGATCTATAACATTGAGCACCCTTTTGTTTATCCTCCATTTGGTGCTGCCAAGAGTATTAAGGGCCTGACCATAAATGATAATAGAATTAATTTCAACATCTATTGACTGTTGAGCGTGTACAGATGCAAGCACATGAGTGGGGTGTGTGTGTGGTTTGGAGGGGGGTGGGGGGGATCCAACCTCAAAAACAGGCTCAAGTTGACACCTTGGAGCCCGTTTAACTGCTTCGCGTTGCTGTTTTGCTCCATGTATTCTCATAACATATGATGGCAAAAACAAGTATGCTCCTTTGTCATACCTACAAAATATTGCAACATTTCCGCCAAAAGTAAATAAATAAATAAATAAATTAGCAATCAAAACAGTTCAACGTAATTGGCTGAACAAGTTCAAGCTTTGTGCCATTATGATCTGAATTAAGAAAAAAAAAAAAAAAGCTATGACATTGGAACAGCAAATATCTTTGAATTTCTGCTATCCCAAATAGAAAACAAAAAGGAACTTATGATTCAAATGTTGCTAGTTGCAAAAACTTTGAGCAACTTGGCTTTATGCAAATAAAATAAACTAGGCTAACATAGGCCAAAGGTTCAATGAGCTTTGCAGAATATTACAAATAAAATTATTTAAGAAAAAGTATATGAAGTACCCTGTCCAGTTAATAGGTGGAACCAGCATTGGCATGTAGGGCATGACCATATGCCTAGCCTGTTGATGTAAATACAGTTTGAAGTTAGCATCACTTCATGAATTTCAATGCATGAAAGAAAATGTGATGTTGGACATACAGAGACACAAAATCTGTCTAAATAACCTACTCAGAAATGTGGATATGAGACCTTAAAATGTCACTTACAGTCTTCTCAAGGCCCTTGAGCACCAGTGGGTCACATTCAATAACACCATATCTCCTACTCCTAATCAAGCAAAAAGTATTCAGGTGAGAAACAAAAGAGAAGTAGAACATTAAAGACACTGATTGTGACAAAAAAAATTAAAGAGAGAAGCTACAAATCTCACTGAGAATCACTTGTCACAGTTCTAAGAGTATGCTTAAATGCAGGGTATATATCTGGTGGAGCATCTCCAATTTCATTAGCAGGCGGTTGAATGTAAGCTGATTCTATTAACAATTG
Organism: Arachis ipaensis; assembly: GCF_059453495.1. Classification (NCBI taxonomy): domain Eukaryota; kingdom Viridiplantae; phylum Streptophyta; class Magnoliopsida; order Fabales; family Fabaceae; genus Arachis; species Arachis ipaensis. Next base: position 1,277,684 of record NC_142436.1, read on the forward strand.
CATCAAACGAGAACCAACCTGGAATTCAAAATAACTATGTCATAAAATAAAAATAAGAAAACATGCGATGTTCGTCGGTACAACAAGAACATCACAAACCTTTACTTGACCTTCCTGTCCCCAAGGCTTTGAAGCATCTAGACCCCGAACTATTCCCAACACTTGCTTCTGCTTCTGTTTTTTCATCAACATGGAAACCTTTTTCCTGAGTCTCTTCTGGTCCTTAGCCATTTTCTCTTTCTCTTCCTTCAGTTTGCCCGTTTCTATGGATTCAGGAGCACATCCTCCATCAGGCTTGTCAGCATTTGCACTCTTCGTGTTTTTTGTCTTCTCCATAAATCTGTATATCTTTGCCTGATCCACATACAAGGTTACAGTTTCAGTTAATGAAAAATTGAAAACTTGATTATTTTGAATTCATAGAAGAAACAATCTAATTTGAACCAAAAAACAGGAATTGACCACATTATTTCTGAACACAAAATCCAAGCGACATTAGCACTATATTAACCACATAACCAAACTAGATTACTGGAATTACCATACAAATTATAGCTCAAATATTAGATTGTTTCCCTTATCAGATCAATATTTCATACCTCATGTTCAACGGCTTCACCTATTTGACAAGCAGCTTGGATCACTCTGGCACTGCCTACTCCATTACTGTTGGTCATCAACAACCCCATCAACTTGTGCATTGTGATCACAGCCATCATCTCCGCGGGCAACTCATTGAAATAAGGAGCATGGCTCAACCTATGCACATTGCGTTTGGAATACTCTTGGTCAGCTGCAATTGCATTCCTCAAAGGCTCAAACCAACCAAGGAATAACGATTTCATGTAAGGCAGATTGGGTGCAAGCTTCTGCTCACGCATGTCATCCAATAGCTCCTGATATCGAATATGACTTTAGTTAGTTAAGTTACTTAGGTTACACACCACACCTCTCCCTCTCTCTCTTACCCCCTAGTTAGTTAAGTTACTAACTGTTGAATACCGTAATATTATCCTGGCGATCAAAACATGCAGAATTTCAGAAAACAAAAAATTGTCATTAAAGAACACATTATGCTTTTCTAACTTGCTAACTTCCTTTATATATGCTTAGAGGCACTAAATTTCATCAATCTAACTGTTGAATCCTGCAATACCCTCATGATCAAAATGAGAAGATTAAGTATCAAATCCTTTTAAAATTGGGATATAACTAGATATATATGCAATTGGGTACACTTGGTCTATTAAGTGGAGACTTTCAATCAAATTGGATTGATTGAATTTAGTGCTACTATAAAGTATCTGACATATATACATATAAATTTGAAGTTTTCAATTCTCCACCATCTTCTATACCTGATACTCTTTAGCTGCCTCTTCCCATGCCTCAGTCTCCACCTTTATCTGCCTCTTCCGAAGCATCTTGAACTTGTAGTTAGCCATGCCTTCAACACCACCGTTCTTCGTTTCCACTTGGGCTTTTGCTTTTCCCTTCTCTTCTTCCTTCAACATATGCTCCAACAATTTCTGAACCTCATTGGAAGTGGGACAATCATCTTCCGTATCAGTAGTGGATTCAATAGCCTCAGCAGCGCTACCATAATATCTAGCTAACTTCAAGTACTTAGAAAAACCAAAGTGTTCCTCAGAAAACGAAAAATTGGATCCACAAAGTTCGTTTCTCGGTGCAAAGACTCCAACTTTAACGAAACCCAAAAACTGGAACCCTGGTAGTATCTGGGTCCTAGCGGCTTTAATTTTCTCGGGAAAATTCAAATGCCGAGAAAAACTTCGGGAATTGGAAGATGAAGGTAAGTAGAAGGATTCGGAGGGTAGCTTGAACTTCGTTGAGGAAGCTCGCTTAGCTAAGTAGGTCCACATTTTTGCGATGATGGAAGCGTGAGATCGAGAGAGCTTAGTTGCAGGTTGATGGTGTTTGGGTCATGAGAAAGTGACGGGGGGATTTTCCCGAGAAAATAAGTTAGAATGTGGTGAGTGAGAGGCGCAAGAAGTAGCAGCCGCCTCTAAAGCCTTCAAGAGGAACTCTCTAAACCCTTCATAAAACCTATCTCATCTTTCTTCCGCTGTTGTTTCCTTGTAAAACCCTTTTTCAATAAATAATTAATAGAGATAAATATTAAATCGGTATTTTTGAAAAATTTTAGTGCTCATAAAATGGTATATTATTTGTCTTAGAAAGACTAACGAAAAACGCTGATCTACCTATCTTCTCTTCCCTTTTCATGAATCACACTTTTCCCTCAACAAACATGAAATTTAGGTACTTACTAAAGTAGTAAAGTGAGAGATTAATTATATTGAATTTATAATTCTCATAAAATATCTGTTTTATTATCTTAATTTAAAAATATTTAATTTTTCGCTTTACTAACTTTTTCATTTTAAAAAATTTTGATTTATTCGGCGTGTTTTGTATTTACAGTAAATATTTACATGCTGCTTGTAACAAAAAAAAAAGCGAAGAAGTTTAAAACTCCGATCAAAATTACAACTACAAAACTTACATCTATATTTGTTTTTGTGTAATTTTTTAGCCGTAAAATCAACATCTAATGTAATTATCAAATTAATTCGGTGTGTCCCTTCCTCGAATCTTGTGTTAATGCTATTGCACTTTACATTCTAAATTTTCAAGATATGCAATTTTACACTTTAAAATTGTCAAAAAGTGTAAAGAAAAAAAAATAACACATGTCAAATAACTTCTCCCATTCAAAAATCCCGAATTTGATAAACTAAAGACTATTATTGATCAATAGCATTGAACTAGGGTCTTACATTTAAGTCTTTAATGATAGGATGATCTGGATTAACCTCCAAAATTCTCCTACCCCTCATAAATTCTAAACTAGAACTATCTCCAAGTGCTTGTGCTTTCATTAATCTGTCACAAATTGATAACATTCTTTCATAAAATGATCAAAATACCTCAGTAGTGAAGTGAGTATATGCAAGTGTTCCAAGAACTCATTAAAAGTCTAGTTGTAAAACTCATTGTACTTAATAAGAAATGGTAATAGGCCCTTTTTGTCTTTGATACAAACTTTCATGTATATACATTCTAATCAACAAATCACAGCAAATCTTTTTTAATATAGCAGCTTGATTTGTTATCCTAATTTATTCCTACCAAAAATGTATATGATAGATTGCTATATACATAAATAACCAAGCCTTCTAATTGATATTTTTATATATAACTTATGTTGACCGTTGTTACCCCCTCAAGTTGGCGCGTGTAAATTTTGAATGCCCAACTTGACTAAGAGCTTCCCAAACTGTTTCGTCCCGAGAGCCTTGGTGAAAATATCAGCTAGTTGGAGATGAGTAGGAACATAAGAAGGTAATAGTCGATTGTGTATGATTTCATCCCGGACAAAATGACAGTCGACTTCGATGTGCTTGGTACGTTCGTGGAAGACTGGATTTTTAGCAATGTGAAGCGTCGCTTGACTATCGCAGTGCAAGCGAATGGGAGCAGGATACGATACGTGCAGCGAGGATAGTATATCCTTTATCCATATTAATTCCCTGGTTGTCTTGGCCATTGAGCGGTACTCAGCTCCAGCAGAAGAGGCAGAGACCGTTTGTTGTTTCTGTATTTTCCACGAGATAGGGGCGGTACCGAATTGAATGAATCACCCTGTAAGAGACCGGTGTGTTAGCGAACAGCCAGCCCAATCAGAATCACACCAGCCATAGAGTTGCAAATCATTTTCTTTAGGTAGAAGTATGCCCTGCCCCGGATGTCCCTTCAGATACCAAACAACCCGTAAAGCGGCGTGCCAATGTTCAGTACGTGGGTTCTGCATAAACTGGGACAAAACATGAACACTATAGGCGAGGTCAGGTTTGGTGAAGCACAAATATATGAGTCTTCCAACGAGGCGGTGATACATGCTAGGATCAGAGAGAACAGGGCCAGCAGCGGATGCCAACCGGTGATTTTTCTCACACGGAGTAGCTGCGGGCTTAGCAGCCAGCAAACCTGCTTTAGTGATGATGTCCAAGACGTATTTTCGCTGGCGCAGAAAAAATTTCTTGGAAGATCGGGCAACTTCAACCCCCAAAAAATATTTCAGGCGCCCTAAGTGTTTCATGTGAAAGCACTTGTGCAAGTACTGTTTGGATTTGTTAATTGCATCACCATTATTTCCTGCAATCACAAGGTCATCAACATACACTAAAACAACCAGGTGGACATCATTTTTACAGAGACTAAACAAGGAATGGTCTTTTTGTGACTGTTGGAAACCAAATCGAGTAAGGGCAGAGGATAATTTTGCAAACCAACAACGCGGAGCTTGTCGCAAGCCATAGATGGATTTTTGAAGTTTACACACTAAGCTTGGTTGAGCCACTTGGAACCCGGGTGGGAGCTTCATGTATACATCTTCATCAAGGTCGCCATGCAGAAAGGCGTTATGGACATCCATTTGGTGAAGTTCCTAATCCCGGGCTGCTGCAACGGCAAGAGTTGTTCGAATGGTCACCATCTTTGCCACCAGAGAGAACGTTTTATTGTAATCTAGTCCTTCCACTTGTTGATTTCCTAAGATGACCAACCGTGCTTTGAATCACTCGACTGACCCATCAGAATTATATTTAATTCGATAAACCCACTTACAACCATAAGCTTTCTTTTCTGGAGGAATAGGTGTGAGCTTCCATGTGTTGTTAACTTCCAGTGCTTGAATTGCTTTGGACATGGCATCTCGCCATCGCGAATCTGTGACAGCTTGGGAGAAGGACCGAGGTTCTTGCTCGGCTTGTAATGAAGCAAGAAAAATGCGGTGTTGGTCAGAGAAATTATTACAATTCACAAAGTTTTGTATAGGATAGGACACACCTGAGGAAGTTGACGAAATCGGATTCTGGATGGAGGGGCTCTTTTGGATAGTGGCGGTGGTGACAAAGTCGCGCAGCTTGATGGAGGGCATTTTCACACGGTGTCCACGACCAAGGGGGGCTTCGGTTGCGGCTGGTGGCAAATCGGAGATCGGCACCATTTCCTCGTCGCTGATTTTGGAGGGGATGACGACGTCCTCGTCAGGGTCGTCTCGGAGCTCATATCCCCCCTGTCTTGGATGTCAGGTGCAGTGGGTGAATGTTCTAGAGTCTCATTTTGATTTGGAGGAATGGGCTTAGCTGTGGGGGAAGTGAAAATTGACCTAATTGGAGTGTCCTCTTCAAAAATATGCTCCAGCATTGGGGGCCCAATTTGGTCAACTCGTGAGTTTGCTCTTTGGGCTTCACTAAAGGGAAACACACCTTCAATGAAATGGACATCACGAGATACAAGAAAAACTTTCTTTTCCAAATCAAACAGCTTCCATCTTTTTTGCCCAAATGGATACCCGACAAACACACATTTCCTACTTCGACTGTCAAATTTGTCATTTTTCCTACTTTGGTTATGAGCATAACACAAAGAACCAAAAACTCGCAGGTGTTCATAACTGGGAACTCTTCCATGAATAATTTCATATGGGGATTTTCCTTTCAACACTAAGGACGGTGTGAGATTGATTAGGTGCCTGGTAATTAAAACGCATTCTCCCCAAAACTCAATAGGGAGATTACCTTAGAATCGCAAGGACCGGGCAACATTTAGTATATGCCTGTGCTTGCGCTCTACTCTTCCATTTTGTTGTGGAGTTCCGACACACGAAGTTTGATGAACCACTCCTTGTTGCATAAAGTACTGCTTTAAACACATGAACTCTATTCCATTATCGGATCGCACCATTTTGACACATTTATTGTATTATTTTTCAACCAAAACAAAGAAAATTTTCAATGTAACAGACACTTCCATCTTTTCTTTTAACAAATATATCCAAACAGCCCGTGAGCAATCATCCACAATGGTTAAGAAATATGAGGCTCCACATGACGACGGAGTTTTATAAGGTCCCCACAAGTCACAATGAATCAAATAAAAAATACTCGAAGCATGACTATCACTTAATGGAAACTTATCTCTTGTTTGTTTGGATTTTTCACAAATTTCACAAATTTTATTCACCTCTTCGCTAGTACATTTGTCACTCACATTGGGGATCATTTGCACAATTTTAAATGATGGATGTCCCAATCTCTTATGCCATAGAGTCAATTTATTTTCAGCTTTGACATGACTTGCTTGAGCCTTGTGCATACCACGATACCAATAGAGCCCATCCTTCCGTTCACCCGCTCCAATCATCTTCTTCGAAGTGCGGTCCTGCATAATACACAGCTTGTCAGTGAATTGTACAACACAGTTTTCTTCATCAGTTAATTGTGGAACAGAAAGTAAGTTGCATTTTAATTTTGGTACATAAAGAACATTTTTCAACTGAAGTCCTCCGTCAAGAACCACAGTTCCTTGTTTGCAAGCAAGCATCTGCTCACCGTCAGGCAGCCCCACTGGGCATCCTGGAATGGTCCTTTTTTCACACAAAATTTTCAAGGTACCTGTCATGTGGTTAGAAGCACCACTATCGATGATCCACAAATCCCAAATTTTCTTACCAGTCATTTTCTCAGATTTAGCTGGTTTTTGTTTGCTGATCATATCAACCAATACCTTCCATTGCTCACTAGTTAAACCTATCATGTCAAGATTCTTTTCTTCTAGGTTGCTCACACGACTTCCACTTCCTCCAGTACACGCCACATTAGCACGTGTTTGAGCCCCTCGGTTGCGTATCCCTTGTCTTCCTGATCCTCTGGCAGTGCCTTTTCGTTCGTGCCTTGGCCGGTCACCCCATCATTATGGGTAACCCACTATTTGAAAACACTCTTTCACATCATGCCCATTTTTGCCACACTTGGAACACGTCACGGCCTTTTCTCCATGTTCACCTCCCCCTCTAGCCTTGTTGCTGACATGCGCCGTAAGTCCCACAACCAATCCCCTTTCATCCGCCGACTTGGTGATTGTCTTCACCCTTTCCTCTTGAATTAACATCAGGTACACACGATTAAGCGAAGGTAAGGGATCGGTTGCAAGGATACTTGACCTCACAGTGGCATAACTGACATCATCAAGACCCATGAGGAGTTGATGAACCTTTTCTTCTTCCCTTCGCTTCTCAAGTTGAGAGCCAATTGAACACTTGCACCCACCACAGGTGCATTTGGGAATCTGGTCACAGTTTGCAAGTTCATCCCAAAGTATTTTCAACTTCCCATAGTATGCAGCCATGGACGCACCTTCTTACTTACACCTTGTCAAATCTGCTTTCAACTGCTGTATTCGAGGTCCATTCACAACAGAAAAGCGTTCTTTGATCTCCTCCTACAACATCTTCGCATTCTCTGCATACACCACGGTGGTCCGCAAGCTTGGCTCGATCGTATTCAAAATCCATGAAACAATTATGGATTAGACTATCCACCAATCTTCAAGTTCAGATGCATCCTTTCCTGGTTCTGTGTGAGTCCCGTCAATGAATTCCCACTTTCTCCGAGCTCGAAGAGAAATCTTCACAGCCCTCGCCCATTCGTCATAATTTTTTCCACGCAATTGCACCTGCATGATTATGTTTCCTGGGTTATCACTCGCGTTGAGGTCGTACGGCGAGTGAGTCTTCTTCTCGTCTCCTCCTGAGGAGTGTGGTTTGTCTTCGATGGTCTTCTCTGGTTCTGCCGCCATGGTTTCTCAGATCGTCCTCTATTTTATGTGTTTCTCAAGTTAGGCTCTGATACCATAATAAGAAATGGTAATAGGCCCCTTTTGCCTTTGATACAAACTTTCATATATATACACTCTAATCAACAAATCACAGCAAATCTTTTCTAATATAGCAGCTTGATTTGTTATCCTAATTTATTCCTACCAAAAATATATATCACAGATTGCTATATACATAAATAACCAAACCTTCTAATTGACATTTTTATATATAACTTATGTTGACCGTTGTTAGTACTCATCCTTTTGAACTTCTTTTGGATTCCGCATTTTCTGGAATAGAAAGGACAAATTAGAAGGTAACCATAGCTGATGAAAGTAAGATGCACAAAGTAAGAATCTTAAGACCTTAAAAAGTAGGTATAGTTCACACTCACTCCCCCAATCCCAATATTTCTGAGTTTTAGTCCTTTTTATCTTCTTCTGTTCACCCTGATAGCAGAAGCGGAGTGGTAAAAAAGAGAGTAGAATTTCAGCGGTTTAACTGATTTGAAAAGATCAAAAGAATGCAGCCATTACTAAATAACAGCAGAGCTAGATTTCAAGCTGAAATTAGTTGTACCTATATTTGTAGAGCTTGGGTATATTTAAATCACAAAACTCAACTTCGTATAGCAACTGAAACTCTTAAACTATTACAAGTTATCATTACCAATCCAAAATTCAATCTTTCACCCTTTCACATGAATTGAAATGAAAAAGATTAAAAATTTGATTCATTCACAGACCAAAACACTCACACGAAAAAATTGGGGGGAAAAAGGTCAACTTTTTTATGCTCTGGATTCTGGAATTACCAATATCCCTTTCCATATTTTCTTCTCAAAAGCAACATTAAACTAAGCTCTAGAATACAATAATATACACTCTAGAATAGTCTGTTCCAGATGACTGAATTTCCAAAATGATAACTAAAATTCACGATGTACATCAATTTAGTCTCTGAAATTTCAATCAGAAACTAAATTGGGTGCACGTAGTTAACTTTCTTCATGACATGCAAAAAAAATATATAGTAGCATTCCACCTACTCAATGAAATGCTATATATAATATAAGTGTAATTTTACACATTAAAAAATTCTTTGAATAAATGGTGTTCTAGCTATAGCTACATTTGAATTATATTGTCCATATTACTATATTAGTATATGTGAGAAGTGGAACCTCAATGGAAGGAGATGGTATGCTATTATTGCTTGAGCATGAAAGAAGCCATGGTGAATTTGGAGAAGAAGAACTGCTACTATCATTGCATAGGCCTTTCATTTGAGGGAGTTATTGGACTAATTGGAAAATTATTGAACAAATAGTTAAGGTTATTATCATTATTTTATTGCTGATGCTGTTAAGTTGTTGCTCCTAGCTTCAAGAGCAGAAGATATGATATCTCAAAATCAATTTGGGTTGGTCGAGTAGTCAACTCATTCATTTTTTTAAATAAGTATCGGGGATTCGAATCTTGTCTTGTGCATGCAGCAACCTATTGGCCAGTGACAAATCCTTAAATAAAACTTAAATCTGCGATAAATTAATGCTTGACCTGTCGAACTAGAAAATACCATGGACAACAAAAAAGTAAAAAATATGATATAATACGGTTTTCAGATTGAGTTAGTTGTTGCTATTTGAAATGAGGAGTGTTAGGGGACCAGCAATTTTTGTGATTTGTACCTATCAAGTAGCCATTAATAATGTTTTTAATAGTGTGAGATTTCATCCAATGGTATGAAATTACTCACTCTTCTTTTGCTAGTTACATGCTAGTCAAAATTTAATAAAATTACTGACTGATAGACTTTTCTATTTGAAATACTGTTTGTTTAGCACTAATAAGTCAACCATTGTATTAGTTGTTGACTTATGTTTATTGATGACCCTAATAAGTTTGAAACCACTATTAATTTTCAATCTTGTAATTCGTCCTAGTACAATCAGAATTATTATTAGTATTGCTTTGTTTTTTGGTTGGTCTCTGAAGTAGTTTAATTTTGACAATACTTTTTTTAATGAAAAATTTGAAGAACAAGTTTATATGTCTCAGTCTCTAAGATATTCAAATGAAAATTCTAATCTTGTGTGCAAACTGAAAAAGGCCATTTATGACCTCAAACAGTCCTATAAACCTGGTTTAATATTCTAAATCATACCTCTTAAGTCTTAATACAATTTGGGTTCAAGCATACAACATCTGATTACTCACTATTTGTTAAACAAAATAATAATTTTGTTATTTTTTTTGTTTATATTGATGACATTGTTATAACAAGTAATAATAGTATTGAAATTGACAATTTAATCACAAATCTTAACAATATTTTTTCTCTCAAAGACTTAGGTAGTTTTCATTATTTTCTGGGACTTAAAACTTATTATATTTCTAAATCAACATAAATATGCTGCTGAAGTTCTAAGTCATGCTAACATGTCTGATGGTCATACTATGCCTACACCAATGGTAGCTAATCTAAAATTGGATGTTCATGATTCTGAACATTTTGAAAATTCAAAACTATATAGATCTATTGTAGGTGTACTTCAATATTTTATAATAATTAGACCTGAGATCTAGTGTATTCTGTGAATAAGGCGTCCCAATTCATGCATAATCTGAGACTGCATCACTGGAAGGCAGTCAAAAGGATCCTCAGATACTTAAAGAAAACCTTAGATCATGGAATTATTTTTTGTGAGAGCTCTTATGTTCGTTTATTCGCCTTTTATGATACAGATTGGGCAAATGATATTGATGATAGGCGATCCATCACAGGTTACTGCATCTATCTTGGAGACAATCTTGTTTCTTGGAAGAGCAACAAGCAATCCAAAATTAGTAGAAACAGAATACCGCTTGATGGCTACTGCTCAAAATGAGCATGTGTCAACCCAACAATTATCGAAGGAATTACATATTGCTCAATCCATAGCTCCTACTATCTTTTGCAACATTCAGAGTGCTTGCTGATCCTTACTACCAATTCTGTTTTACACAATAAATGCAAGCATTTAGAAATCGATTTGCATTGCATCAAAGATATAGTCAACAACAAAGAACTTATGTTGTTCGCATACTCGCATTAGACCAATTAGCTAATGTTTTAACCAAATCGCTGTCCTTACACTTATATATTTAGCAAGTTCAAAGACAAACTTAGGGTGATTTTAAAATTCTACCTAAGTTTGAGAAGGGTGTTCAGAATAGTTAGTTGTTGGTTAATTAGTTATCTAATTGGCACTCTTCGGTTAGAGATATTTTCTATTTTTCTTCTTTTCTGTGTGTTATATATATATTTAGAGGTTGCTCATTGTAAAAGGATATGACACACTAATAATCAATAATAATATCAATCTTCTTTTATAAGTCTAGGTTTCAATTCCTCTCTATTTTAATTCTGCATAATCAAGTTTAATCCGTGATCTTCTTCTGATTATTCCAAAACTTAATACAAAACTTTCAATAAATAAACTAAGTGAAATCTTCATCTAACTATTAAAATTTAAAAAGTATGAATATTTTGTTAAATTATTATATTTAGATATGTGTTACATGTATTTTAAACACGATACTAGTTTAATATTCATGTTTAATTATATCTTAATAAAATATAAAAAAATTTGAATATGATTACGAGTTGCTGGCATGTTTAATTCTTTTTGTTAGCTTATATTCTTAAAATAAATTTAAAAATAATATTTATTATTAGTTATTAATATAAAAAACTATCTAAAATACTTTATATATAGGATTAAAATTGATTCTAAATTAACAAAAAAATGATTTGTACTTTTATATTTTATATATGTGTGTTGTATTTTTGTGCCTAACAAAAATTTAAAATCAATGTGTTAGGTGTATCTTGTATTATATCGTGTCATGTGTATATCTGTGTCTGACCTCATAGAGATCATTATTATCACATCTCTTAATTTGTATTTCTAAGCAAATTTATGAAATTCAATCAATGTAAAATAAGTAGATCAGACATTCAGACCAATTCCTTAGCTAGGTTTAAGTCTTTGTTCAATTTTAATACAATATTGTCTCCCATATACTTATTTAATTTAAACCATCTAAATAGTATCTAAAAATTTATATTGCTAATAATTTTTTTTTTTAAAATATATTAACAATAAATAAGTCTCTGAAAATTTAAAAATACGAAACAAAATTAAATAATAAATATATATTTAAAAAAAACGTTAGAAATCAAATTTTAATACAAAGTTTTGAAATTATTATTAGAAAAAAAAAGATCTTTTTATTTTAAAATTTGGCCATTTTATAATTTTTTTATTATGAATGATCATATTTTAAAAAAAATAAAAAGAAAAATTATAGATAAAATTTTATTCTAAATTCTTTTTGTACATCTTCTAGATATTTATTTAAATATTGTTACAAAAATTCGAATCAAAAGGATAAGTCATTTGTTAAATATAAAAATTTTTTTGTTACCTAAAAAAATATACTATTTATTAGTTATTTTTATCGGATTTTTAAATTATTCAAGAATTATTTTAACGATAGCATCATTTAAAATTTTTTTTGTCTGTCGCTAAATTGTTTGGATACTAAATTGATAATTAACTTATTTATTTGTTTATTAATTTATTTCACCAACATGATCTTCAATTTTTGTGATATCTACCCAAACTTCTTGTTTTTTAAAACTTGTGACCCGATTTGTGTGGCCATGTGATTTTGGAATTATATGGCACATTGGTGTCCAATATTGCACAATTTCCCACCTATATACATATAATGGGCCCTTTGCATGTACATATATATAAATGTAAATTTTATATATTTAATGAAAAATAGATGTAGAGTTTCACAGTCATCAAGGACAAAACCCACTGGTTTCAAGTGTTATTTTTATTTTTTTGTTGTTCATAATATTTTTTAATTTGACAGATTAAAAATTAATTTATCGTATATTTGAAGGTTTATTGTTGGCCAATTAGTTATTACATGCACAAAATAAAATTTAAAAATTTTTAACACTTGTTTAAACGAACAAATAAACTAACCATTCGACCAGTGATGAATCCAAAAAATTTTGATAGTGGGGCAAAATATATATATAATTTTTATAATAAAAATATTATGTTTATATAAAAAATTAGCTATCAAATTATCTATTATAAATTTGTGTATAAATACATATATCATTTAACTTATTTTTAATATATATTTTGTATTTCAAAATTTATATTTTAAGATTTATTTTGTATAAGTGATTATTATTTTATCTATACATTGCATAATTGTTGTTATAATTATATTTTTTTATTGTAAAATATGATTAGCTTTCAAAATATCTAATTACAAATTAAAATACTAAAATAGTAATTTAAATAATAACATATAATTTAAAATTTAATTTTTTATATTTCATATTTTGAAACCTTGACAATATAATTAAAATGTCTTTTTTTGTATATGTCGTTAAACAATCATTTAAAATTCAACTTTCATACAAATTAGCTATTGATGATATTCATAGTTGAAAAAGTTCATTCAATTAGTGTAGTTATTATGAAAAAAACTAAAGCTAATTTTAAAAGAAGAAACACAAATGGATATATAATATTCTTTCGAGTCGATCTCTAAGAAAGAACATTATTCTTATTTAAATTTAAAAATTAATCATTATAAATTTATAATGGACATCTAATATGAAGTTTTCAAATTGGCTATCAAGTGTCGAAAGTTAAATAAAAAATTATTGTGGAGTCAAATTTAATAATTTAGTGGAGACAAATAAATATTATTATTATATACTATTTAATATAATTCCAAATTGTAGTAGGAGTGTTTGCTCCCACACTCACATAAGTGAATCCGTCCCTGCATTCGACCAACTCAAATTGATTAGATTTTAAGTGTTATTTGAAGTTCATTCCAAGTGCTAATTAACCGAATTTGCCATGCATAGTGGTTTTCAAGTCTCAGCAAATTTTAATTTTTATTGATTCGATGCAAAAATCATGACCCTCTTACCGTTCTTGTAGGTTTTGTTCAATTGCTTATAGCTGTGATTCAATCCTCTAGATCCATCCGTGACCCAACACAACTCAGGAGAAGACAATAAAATGATAAATAGGAACGCAATTTCATTCAAATTAGATGTAACTAAAAGTTAAGTAGTCTAATATCACATACATGAGGATATGTGGCCGTGATATTAGTAGGGTTTAGGGTTCACTAATATCCTACGAATAATGACCATTTTATTGAGTTATCGTGTGAGTATATATTTTTGATATATTTTAGATACGATATTTTTTTATATTTGTTCGACATACATATTTTTTGTGTCTTAAAAATTTTTTTAAATACGTTTAGATATACTTAAATGGCATTATATGTCAGTATATGTCCAACTTTATTTTTAATATATATTATTAAAATTAGTTTAAAAATAATATATATTACTATTTATTAAAACAAAAATATTTTATATAATTAAAAAAAAAACATAAAAATAATTAAAAATTTAATTTATATTGTAATATTTATAAAATATTACTAAAATATCATCATAATTTATCTAAAAAATACTTTATATTTTATATATATTATTAGAGAATAAAAATATTTTTACTCTTCACTCTTAGGTAGCGTTTGGTGAGAGACTGAGACAAAAAGACTGAGACTGAGAGACAGAAACTAACAGACAGAGATTGAAATAAATTTCAGTATTCTGTTTGGTACAAAATGAAAGACAAAAATTGAAACAAAAATGAAACTCTAATTTAATTTACACAAAAAATAAAATTGGAATTAATTAATTGAAATAGGAGTATTTTATATATAAAATATTATTAAAATTTCAGTCTCAATTTCTAAAAATTTTAGTCTACTGTGTCCCCACTTTTTGGAGGTACTGAAATACTAAAATTTTAGAAACAAAGACAGAAATTTTAGTATCAATCTCTGAACCAACAAACATGATACTGAGTCTCACTACAAGAAAAGAGAGCTATTTTAACATAATTTTTTTTAACAGTCATGGTTAAGTGTAAAAATTAATATATATTTTTGACAAATATCATAAATGTCAAATTCTCTATATTTTTTTTATGAACAATTTGATTGTAGAAAATTACTTCTCAATTTTGACACTCATTTGTTTTCAACTTACTCTATTATTCCTTTTCTTCGTTGAGCTCCATCAATTTTGGCATCACACTACTCTCAGTTTAGGATCATACTACTCATTCTTCATCTTCAAAATCTCAGTTTATTCTTCAATTTCAAGATCTCATCTCATTCTTTGTTAAAAATTTTTGTTGAGAATTTTTTATGATCAATAAGTGTCAAAATAAATAGTATTTTTGACGATTAATAAGTATCACAAAAAATATATTCTCAAATTTTTCTAATAAATTATTTTTGACGGCCAATATTTATCAAAATAAGATTTAATTTTTTTTTTACAATTACTTATACGTTAAAAACACTATTTTTGACAAAACTTTTATTAACATATTTTTATAGTTAAAATAGTGTCAAAATTTATTTTTTTAATGAATTTTAATTTTTTTGACACATAATAATCCTAAAAAATAGTCTATATTGTTGTAGTATCTCAATCTCTCAATCTCTCAATTTCATACCTCAAAACAAACACTACCTTACTGACATAACCTAATGTATGGTTAATTAAGTTAATATTCTTATTAAAGACTCATTTATATTTTTCTATACTGATTAAGACTAATTAATTACATTATTAGCGGTACAAGTAGCTGTTAGGCCTTTACTATATAAATAATCTAACTGTATATATAGTGCAAAAGTGTGATTCACCATTATAATAAAATCACTTCATCAAACTCACATGCTTATTCTTTCACTCAATTTTTCTCTCATCTCTATGGGAACACACAAAAATTCACCTCTAAACTCATTTCATCATATATGATATATCTTTATATATATTTTATAAAAATTTAAAATTCGTATATCTATATATCTCGTGTTATATAGTATTTGTATTAATGTTTGTGTATCATAATTATATTACCAATATACTCCTTTATTATATATAAAAAAAAAGTATAAAGTAACAATAATCGGTTTAATAATACTTGGTAGAACACCGTCCTTTAATTATTGTAATACTCGTAATGAAATTTGTGAATAATATAATTATATTAAAAATATATTAAAATCAGTTATTAAAATTAATTATTAATATAAATATAAAATATATATTAAAAATAAATTAAATAATATATATATAATGACTAATTTTATTTAGTATACAAATCACATTTTTTATTTGCAAAGTATCCATAAGGTGCGCACGGGCTCGCTCTCTGCTGCTTAATCCTTTTTCTTTTAGCTATGCAATCAATTTCTTCTATTTTTTTTTTCTATCTGAATTATATATCCTTTAAATTTTCCAGCGATTCTTATTGTATTTGTCTAATTCTCAAGATCTACTAATTTCAAATCAATCTTGTTATAATATATTATATTTTTAAAGATAAAAAATTTATTTATTAATTTGTTCTAATCCAGTCTAATATAGACGGGAGGTCCACTTTATGGATTACTGATCGATCCGACGGATTCTCGACTCGTACGTGCAAAATTAAAATGACCCACGTGTCACTCTATCACCTAAAAAAGACTTAAATAGGTGGCAGAAGTTCCCAAGTAGACGAACCAAAGTTAGAGAATCCGTCCGAATACAAAGTATAAATGGGGAGGAACCTACCCCTCCCCCAAAGTACGTCATTTTTTATCCTAATTAATCGATTCATCGTACGGATACTTACTTTGACATCGGAATGTCTTTACAGTGGCTCCATTCACCAATCCATCGACGCTCGTGATAACATTCTTCGTTGCTGTGAATGAATATAAGTGAATTAGTAAGTGAATTAATTAGTCTCTATTAGTAACTTCACTATACATATATATATATTACTCTATTATTCAATACAGGAGTTACAATTGCAATGTATTAATTTCAGTTTCACACTTTCACTTTCACTACCATATTTCAAGTCTCCTTCTCCTTCTCCAATTCTACTTTCTGCATCAATGCATGAGAACACTCTCATGCTTCCAATTCCTTACTCTATCTCAATTGCTATTATGGTATCAAAGCCAGGTTAGTTGCGAAGAGTTTTTTGCAGGTTGAAGGCATCGATTACAGCCAAATATACAGTCCAGTTGTGAGACCTACTACTGTGAGAATTGTAATTACTATAGCTCTATCACGTGGATGAACACTACGACAATTTGATTTTGATAATGCCTTTCTGAATGGTATTCTTGAAGAAGAGGTATACATGTCTCCACCAACAGGTTACCAATTTAGGAATGCATCACAGGTTTGTAAGTTGAACAAATTAAAGTAATCTATGGATTGAAGCAAGCTCCAAGAGCTTGGTTCAATACATTGACTGCTACGTTATTACGTTTGGTTTCACTAGAACCAAAAGTGATATTTCATTGTTTGTTAAACACACTAATACATCTACCACCTTTCTCTTAGCCTATGTAGATGATATTATTGTCACTGGAAGTGACACTGGTGAAATAGACAAACTTATCTTTGATCTCAATAAAATCTTTCCACTTAAAGATCTTGGAAAACTCAGTTATTTTCTTGGATTAGAATTCTCCTATTTAACAGATGGATTCATTCTAGTTTCTCAACAAAAGTATACTCGAGATTTGTTACAAAAGGCCAAAATAGACACTACAAATTCAATGTCTACCCCTATGGTCTCAGCCTTGAAGCTTACATCAAATGGTGCTGAGCATTTTCAGGATCCTAAATTGTATAGAGAGATTATTGGATCACTTCAGTATTTGACTATTTCAAAGCTAGATCTTGCTTTCTCTGTGAACAATGTATCTCAATACATGCACTCTCCAGCAATTGAGCACTGGAAAGCTGTCGAACGCATCCTCAGATATATTGCAAGTACAGTATCAGCAGGCATTAAATTTCAAAAATGTGCTGACTTGAGACTACTTGCATTCGCAGACGTAGACTGGGCAGGAGATCTGGAGGTCAGAAAATCAATTACTGGCTATTGTGTATACTTAGGAAGCAATTTGGTATCATGGAGGAGCAATAAGCAAGCCAAAGTTAGTCGCAATAGCACTGAGGCAGAGTATAGAAGTATGGCAGCATGTCAATCAGAATTAGTGTCTATACAGTATCTTCTAAAGGAGCTTCGGATTCCACAAGCAATAGCACCTACTATTTACTATGATAATCAAAGTCCTTGCTCGTTAGCGGCTAACCCGGTCCTTCATACTAGGTGCAAACACATGAAAATTGACCTTCACTGCCTAAGAGAGATAGTGAATCAAAAACAACTCTATACCCTCCATATACCCTCTATAGATCATATTGGAGATATTTTCACCAAACCCCTCTCATCATCTCTATTTCACAAATTTCGAAATAAACTTAGAGTGGTTCTTCAACCCATACTACTAAGTTTGAGGGGGGCTGTATGAATGAATATAAGTGAATTAATTAGTCTCTATTAGTAACTTCACTATATATATATTGTATTACTCTATTATTCAATACAGGAGTTACAATTGCAATGTATTAGTTTCAGTTTCACACTTTCACTTCCATTTCCATATTTTAAGTCTCCTTCTTCTTCTCCAATTCTATTTTCTGCATCAATGTATGAGAACACTTTCATGCTTCCAATTCTTTACTCTATCTCAATTGCTATTAGTTGCAAAGCTTACGATCAAGTCTAGATATCTTCTTCTCTCTAGTTGCTCTCGACCCGACACCCCACCTACCATTTATCCTAACGAACAATGGAACATAATGAGATAAAAATAAAATTTACCCACATTTATCCTAATTTCAAAAGTAACCATCACTACATAATCCCTCTCATTATACACATTATATACTACATATAGTGACTCTCCATACTTTCTCTAATAACATACATCCGCCTAATATAAGCTTATTAGTAAAAAGTTAATTTTGACCAACTTTAATTTGCTACCTACATATGTTATATATTTTCAAAACTTAAATTGAGTCCTTGAATTGCAAAATGTTCATGTTCTTCTATGTGGGAAATCGCAGTGTGAAATTGAATAATAATAATAATAATAATTAAAGAAGACATTGTTTTACGTACTATATGTACTATTGGCTCGGCAATTGAAATAAAAGCACAGCTTTTGGGAAATAAATTAAATCCATGCATGGATGCATGAGAAAAACGGTGGTAGACAAACGCAAAACACACCTAATTAATTAACTTGCATTCTACGGTATTGTGATTATAAGCATTTTCCATTTCCATTGTTGTATGTGTCAACCTTTCTGCATTCTTCTCTTCTCCCAATGGTATATATGGTGGGTGGCACAATGCCCTTTCAGCCCTTATCACACTCTCTCATGCCTTTTTTCTTCTATACATTCTTTGGACCACATGCCTTCATACCTGGTTAATTTAGTATCTATTAATCCATACTTAATTAAGATTAAAATTCTTGTGGGATTAAATATCAAATCAAGTTAGGTTAGTCTAATAGTTAATTTATTAGTCTGTTTAAATAAATATTAGGAATTTAAATTCTATCTTATGCATACAGCAATCTATTGGTTAATGATAAATTCTTAAATATCTCTGAAATTAATGTCTGGTTCCATTGTCTGTTTGATAACATAATGTCCGATACTATTTCTATTTGAAAATTAGTGAGAACAATAATAATTAAAGGCATTGAATTAGACAATTTTATCCAATTATCCTCTCTTATTCTGACCAAAATTTTTCTGCCAATTTTTCACAAAATACCTTTTTTTCATAACTTTTCTCCTTTTCAACACTCCTCCAGCTCCAAGACGAGTTAAAACCTACTTCTGTCTTGAGAAAGTTTGAGAATCAGAAATACCTACTTTTGAGAATCTTGTAAATTAATGAGTTTGGTCTAGTGAGTAGTCGCCCTTGTTTAGCTAACAATGAGAGATTAAATACTCTCAAGTCTTTAAAATTTAAACCTCCTTATTTCTTTGGCCTGCATATCATATTCCAACTTATTCAGTACATTCATCTTTTTCTGTAATTTTGTCCTGCATATCATATTCTTGCTGCTTATAGACAAAAAGCTTATTTTCCACAATTGCAATTTTTAATTGACCTTGTCCTTTATATAGCAAAAGGTGGTCTTCTTAGATTTGTGTATAATAGATGGTAATCCCAAATACTTATCTTTGTTTTTCACATGGGTTCCAAGAGAATGCTAGCTAGGTAATCTTAAGTGTGAGTAAGGGTATTATTGTTGAAAAAGAATGATGATTTGTCTAAATTCACTATCTGTTCACTGATCTTCTCATACACATGTAGTATTTCTAGTAAACATCTACTACGTACAATCTTATTCTGTGGCTCTGCTGAACCAAATCGAGTTATCAGCAAAGAACAAATGGTTAATTTTAGGACATCTGTGATTGAGTCTCAATCCGAAAAATTTCAATCTCTATTCTCCTCTATGGAGCAGGTGGGTTAAACCGTCTGCATAAAAAAGAAATAGGTAGGGAGAGAGCGGATTGCCTTGACGCAATTTCTTCTGCATGGTTTAAAAAAATTATGAGGTTGACCATCTACAATAACAAAATAAAAAACCATTATCACACATTCCTTGATCCAGTCTATCCATTGATTACAGAAACTCAATTTTTTCATAATCTCCCAAACAAAACTCCATTCCATTCTATCATATGACTTACTCATCGATCATATCCAGTTTAAGTGCTAAATCATGATCTCTATTCCGTTTGTTTCTTCAAATAGTGCATAAACTCATAAGCTATCAATATGTTGTCATTTATGAGCCGGTCCTTTATAAAAACACTCTACAAATCACTAATAACTCTATTCATCACACTTTACATTCTATGCACAAGAATTTTTTAAATAATTTTATATACCACATTGCTAAGGCTAATAGGCTTGATTTGTTTCATAGAGGTAGCATTCTGAATTTTTGAAATGAGATAAATATGAGTATGATTGAAAGCTTTAAGCAATTTACTTCCCAAAAAATATTTTAATCGCACTGATAACGTTTACTTTGATTATTGCCCAATAAAATTAAAAGAATTTCACCATAAATCTATCATTTCTAGAAACAGAATAAATTAAGATTGATAAAAAAAATTGCATCTTTAATTTCTTTAACGTTTATCGACAGTCTTACGACTAAAATCCCAAAGTGGTCCTTGAGATTGGGCGAGTTACCCATAATCGTCCTTGACTTTCAAAATTTCCTAACAGTATCCTTCACATTCAGCTTCGGAGACCCATAGTTGTCCTGCGACCCTTTCCGGCGCACAGTCAGCAAACGGAGTAATGATTTGGCACCTTCCATGCCATGCTGAAGCCAGCAACGGCTAGCTGACGTGGCAAATCTTAATTTTCTATCCAATGTGGTCCTGGTCCCATTAAAACCCTAAAAGCTAAGAATGATTATTATATGTAGTATCTCTTCTTCCCTTCTCCTTCGTCCTATAATTGTAGTCCACCATTGTGATTTAACGGAGATTCCATTGACATGTGCAAAGGTGATTTTCACATAATAAAATCAACCTGTCAGAGCCAGATCTCAGTGAAAATTTGGGGTTGCAGGATGAAACTCGTGATGAACTTTGTGCAGAGTTCCACAAGAAGTTGGATTTGAAGGATGAGGATGAAAGGGTAGCTGAAAATGAGAAGAAAGATTCGGACTTTGTAGCTAGTAGTGGAGAATATGGTGGTGAGGAATTGGGCGGTGAAGGTGGTTGTGCCCCGGAAACAGGTGAAGTACAAGGGAGTAATGATAATGATGGTTGGGATGATGATGAGGGTTATGGCTGGAATGAGAATGTGAAAGAGAGTGAGGTTGATAAGGTAAGTGGAGATTTTGATGTTGATGGTGATGGTAATGGTGATGATGAAGTTGAAGTTGAAGGTGATGAAGAAATGGAGAAGAAGAAAGATAGAAGCAGTGGTAGAGTTCAACAACAATATCCACTGAAGCCTGATGTTGAAGATTGTGCTTTCTATCTTAAAACTGAAACTTGCGAATTTAGATTCAATTGCAAGTTTAATTACCCACTTGGTAGGAGGAAGAACCAGGTATTAATTATTCTTTTGTTCCTATTATCAATCTAGCACAGTTGTCTGGATTGCATGTTTGAAAATTAGGGTTGAAATTCACTTATGAATATTTATCATTTGCCCAATATTTTTTTCCTTGTATTTTTAGCATTATATATTATATCAATGGAATGAGTAAATTGAGATAAAGGGCATTTATGCATAGCTGAATAATCACTGGTTTGCCCTTCACCTCCAAACATTGCTTCAGAGAATCAATGGAATCTCCGTTAAATCATAATGGTGGACCACAATTATGGGACGAAGGAGAAGGGAAGAATAGATACTACATATAATAATCATTCTTAGCTTTTAGGGTTTTAACGGGACCAGGTCCACATTGGATAGAAAATTAAGATTTGCCACGTCAGCTAGCCGTTGCTGGCTCCAGCATGGCATGAGAGGTGCTAGATCATTACTCCGTTTGTTGACTATGCGCCGTAAAGGGTCGCAGGACAACTATGAATCCCGAAACTGAATGTAAAAGATACTGTTAGAGAATTTTAAAAGTCAAGAACGATTAGGGGTAACTCGCCCAATCTTATGGACTACTTTAGGGTTTTAGTCCAGTCTTACAAAGGATTGGTTCGTAGCTCCATCAATTTTCATTATTATTATTATTATTATTATGCATGAGATTCATCTGAGACATTAGATGAATGTATGGGGATTTGAAAACATTTTGAAGAAGGCGAATGTTGGAAGAATAGCTCCTATCTTTGACTTAGGGTTTAATAATATATAGCTAGCTATAGGTGTGTACGTATATCTATACTAACATTATTTTTATTTTATTAATTTCTTTTTTAAATAATTAAATCAACACAACATACACTAGATTAATTATAAATAGCAGCTTGTTCCTTTGGAGTCATTCCCTCTTTTCTGCCATTTATGAATTTTGGAGAAACATATATACACCAAAGGGAGAGTAGAGTGAAAAAATTAAACAAACACATTCATACATGGTCATGGTGATGTTGAAGAGAAGCATTTTTTGTGTTTTATTTTTATTGCTTTGTGCTTCTTGCTTCTCCAATGCTCGGTTACACCCTTCAGGTTTCTTTAATTTAAATCTTTCTCTCTTGTTTTTATTCATATATTTATGTAGTTTTTTTTTTATTATTATTTATACTCTTATAGTGTTATTATGTATGTATTAATAGTCACTCATATATATATATATATGTAAATAGTTAGAATTTATTTGTTCTAATAATTGTAAGAATACATTATTATATGATTATGATAGTCAAATGTTGACCATTAAGCATGAAAATAAAATGCAGGTGGAGCTGAAGTTAATGTCATTCCTGTTATTACAAAGGTGATTTGTTTACTATATATTATCTTTTTAATCTTCTTTTATATAATAATAATTAAGGGTATATTTGGTTAAAGATAAAAATGGATGAAATTTTGTTATCGATGAATTTAATAATATGTAAAATTACACTTATAATTCATTTATGAAAACTCTATCTCACCCTTAATTTTATCCGCAAATATTATTTTAACGTAAAAATTAAATAGATCGAATTAAAATTTTTATGTTGTATATACAAAATTTTAGCCATATTTTACTTTTTAACCAAATATATTTTAAAAAATAATGATGTGTTTTTATTTGGATAAATTAATAGAAAGTGATTTACCATATATTAATTATCATTAGGAACTTGTTAAACGTAATGTTTTAAGAAAGTCGAAGGTAATCCTAGACAAAATTCTCGTTTTAATTTTTTATATCATATTAAGCTATAAAAATTACATTTCTAATTTTTTAGAATAAATTTTAATTTATAGGTTAATTAATTATTAATTAACTGGGTTTTACATTAAACAGGTTAGTGTTGTAAACACTATTAAGGTGAGAGATCAAGTTGAAATTGAAGGCAAGTTGATGAATAAGAAAAGTGCAAAGGAGAATGTAAGAAAATATGTGAAGAATAAGAGAAGTTTAAGGAGTCGTTTGGGTGGTGAAATTGATGGAGGATTTGTGGCTTTTACTGCCGATTACCATTCACCAAGGCACCATCCACCTAAGAACAACAAATGAATATATATGATCATGAAATTATTATCCATTTCATATTTTCATTTTGAAATATATGGTATATTTTAATTTTCTTGTTTTTACTCAAACTTTTGTTTTTGTTTATGTTTTGTGTCTATGATATATGAGATGAGTGTTTGTATCTTGATTTTCATAGTAAGGTTAAACATGTCAAATCAAAGTGATGTGTATTTTACTTTGAACTTGTTCCTTGAGTATTTAATTTGTTTCAACTTTTTGCTAGCAAATACCAATAACTCTTGGCTAGGACTATATTATTTTTTTTTTCTACTCCTTTAGCATAGTCATTCTCCGGCTAATTAATCAAGAAGTATAATGTTTTTGCACTCATGCATGTTAGATTAGCTTCTAGTTTTAAAATAACGGAGATAAAACAATAAAGGGATATTTGTGGAATTTGGTAAAAAAAAAAAAAAGGAAATAAACAGAGTTTAAAATAAGGAGACGTGTAATATAAAAATCTATAAAATACGGATACTTTGTTGAGTTGTTGTGTTCGTGTGTTGGACACATTTCAAATACGATATTTATCGACATTCATCTGATACGCGTGTCTGTCGTGTCTAACCGTGTCTTAATAAAAAATAAAAAATTTTTCTTCGAACACGCTTGGACACATCTAGATACCATCATGTATCAGTGTGTCCAACCTTATTCTTAACATGTATTGTTGAAATAAATTTAGAAATAGTATATATTATTATTTATTAAAACAAAAATTATTTTAAATATTTTATATAATTAAAATAAGATATTAAAAATAATTAAAAATTTAATTTATGTTTTAATATCAATAAAATATCAAAATATTATTATTATTTTTCTAAAAAATACTTCATATTTTACATATATGCGTATCCCGTATCTTATAAGATTTTATAAGATTTTAACGTATCTTGTATCGTATCGTATCCCGTGTTCATGTCAATATCCGAACATCTATTGTAGATGAAAATATATCTTAAGGAACATTTTTATAATTTTTCTTTTCATTATGCATACATAGAGTTAAAATTAAAAGTGAATGAAGTCAACTCGTAAATTAGTTTAAACTAACCCAATTTATTAATAAATCAAAAAATTAAATATATGAATGTCTGAGCTAAGTTTGAGTCTAAATTTTGAATTTGAACTTGGACAAACTCGCTCATCGATTTATGAATCAATCAGATTATATATAATTTAATCATGCACATATATATAATATAACTTTACAGACAAATATAATTTTATATATAATTATAATAGATGGCATAAATTATAATTGATAAATACATAACATATAACTGATAGTTTTTTTTTTGTATATAGAATATAATTTATTTATATAAAATTATAAATTATGTTCATATTATCAGAATAAATTTGAACTAATTTATGAATTTTTTGTAATTAAACTTAAATTTTTAATCGAATTCTGAATTAAACATCATTTTTATGAGTCGAACTTGAGTGTAGTATGACTTGACTTAACAAGCCTATATTTATTTAATAATTATTAAATTTTATTAAGACCTTAGACAATATATTTAAACTCTATTTTCTAGTTTCGGTTGGATTACGTTACTTTGGGCATTAATATATAGAACAAAACTTTTAGTTGTATAAATCCTTAAAGGTTACTAAATGCCTTAATTGTTGGTTTCAAGTTTATGGATAGATGTTTATACTTTAAAGTCCGTTATTATGTTTTCTTCACTTTATTAGTTTATTTCTTTGTTTTAAAATATTTGTCACTCTCATATTATCTTTGAATTACTCTTAATTTAAAATGTTTCAATAATTATGTTTTCAAATACATGTGTAAAGTATTTAATTTCTAATAACCATTAATTAACAATGCTCATTTTTTCTAGTTGGTGTGCATGCAAAAATATTAATTAATATCTATTTCTGTAATAATATGCGATATATAATAATTAATAAATATTAAATAAGACAAATTCTTATTATTTTTTGTTATTTTTTTACCAAATATTTTTGAATACTATATTTATATATCTTCCACGTGATATCCTCTCATATAGATACTTAATTAAATAATGTAATATACAATCAACATCAAATCATTAATATCTCAATCTCACGTTAGATAAGCTGATTGATTGTATCAAAGAACAAAGATATATAATTTTTTGCAAGAATTTTCAAGGGGAAATTAAATGACTAAGGACAAGAAAGAATAAGAAGAAGAATGAAGGATGGTATATCTTTGTCTTTGCAGGCCAAAGGTATGTCTCAGAATTAAAGGCACAAAAATAATAATAATAATAATATAATATTTTAATTTTAAGAGTAAGAATTAAGAATGTAATGCCATGGCGGACCCCTTACCACCTTGCATTGAGAAAAACACTGCAACTAAAAAGAGTTCTCATTATTATTATTGTCTTAGATTAATAACGAAAATATTTGATAATAAAAAAAATAATAAAAGACAATTAAAATTTATTTTATTTAGTATTTATTAATTATTGTTAAAATTAATAAATATTAAATAAAATAAATTTGGATTATTTTTTTGTATTGTCTCCCTAACATTATCGAATAAATAATTAGGAGTTTGGTAAACAAACGTAAACTAAAAATTATTTATTAAATCAGTCAATATATATGTATAATTTGTATATATATTTATTTACTAATTAAATAATTTATCACTAAAATTATTAGAATAATAGTGACTGATTTTATTAGTGATTTTTAGTGTATATTTGTTTTAAAGTCTAACAATAAAAAAATATATATATATTATACAACAGTAAACAAATAATCAAAATTTGATTTTTCAAGAAACTCAAATTATATATTATTTTAAAAGAATTAAAATAAATTATAGTAACTACTCTTCAATAATGAACTTAAAAAAATTATTAAAGAGTATTTTTGTAAAATTTTAAACCAAAATTTGCAACATTTAGAATTATATCAAACTGAAACTTAAGCTAAAGTTAATTAAATGAAAAAATTCCGACCTAACTAAAAAGGATAAAGGAAACCCCCTATATATAACAGATTCTATCTTGCACGAAAAAAGAAACCCTATATTGTAGGAGTCTTAATTATAAAAACCAATTAATGATAATGATGAATAAAATTTCTTGTATCATTTTGATAATTAACTTTGGTTTAAATGGATCTATATACGTTTCATAATAATGTGTGATTCATGTTCCAGCTTTAATTTAGTCAGGAAACGATATACAAATTTCCTTTATGATGGTATTTAATAACAGAAAATTTAGCCAAATATAAAAAATAACAAAAAACTTAGTTAAATATAGAAAATATCAATCAATAACTGAGTTATAATTTGAAAATATAAATAAATATAGATAATATCAATTTGTATATAATTTAGGAAAATTTTTATTGTTTAATTTATAATTAGTCTCGATTTTTTAAAAATTTTTATTGGTGTGTGAGGATATTAGTTGTATATATGTGCGGTTTATGAAATGAAGAAAACAGATTAGAGAGAACAATTTCTATTAGTATTATATTTGTCTATTTATTTTTTATAAATATACAAATGTATATATGTAATCTTGCAATTTATAGAATTTTTATAAAAAATAAAAAATCTGGTGATGGATTATTGCAAAAAAGATTTAAGGTTAAAATTAATTTCATCAACGGTAATGAAATTTCTTCCTAATTTAAAAGAAAATACAGCATATCTATCTTGTAACCATACATATATATATATATATATATATATATATATATATATATATATATATATAAAAGCACCCAATATTTTGTTTCTTTAGATTCCTGTATGACTTATATATAGGGCTGGCAATGGATAGGATAGGGTAGGGTTTGGACTCTACTCTAACCTTATCTGCGGGTTGAAAATTTTATTAAAACTCTACTCTACTCTATTTGTGAGTTGAAAATCTTTCAATCCTAATCCTACCCGCACCCTAAAATTCTAAACCCTATCCTATCCGCAGAAATATCAAAATTTTTTAAAATAAATATAAAATTCAATCATTTCAAATTTTATACATATTAATAACATAAAAAATAAAAAACTAATGCTCTAAATTACTAAATTAACTAACTAGTTTAGTAGTTGTTCACTTATTGTAAGTC
This sequence comes from Arachis ipaensis, assembly GCF_059453495.1. Taxonomy (NCBI): domain Eukaryota; kingdom Viridiplantae; phylum Streptophyta; class Magnoliopsida; order Fabales; family Fabaceae; genus Arachis; species Arachis ipaensis. The sequence continues at coordinate 1,305,725 of NC_142436.1, forward strand.
ATTACATAAGGGAGGTTGTGGGTTTAACTCTCACTTCCTTCACTATATACTCAATTTTTAATAAAATATGTGTTATATATGAGGTACAACATACCCGGACCGTACCCTACCCTACTCGCAGCACGTCGGATAACCTACCCTACCCGAATGGGTTAGACCGGGTTGAGTACCCGCGGCAAGGGTATGAATTGCCAGCCCTATATATATATATATATATATATATATATATATGTTGAATTCATTAATACTCACACATTTAGCTAAATGGTGCTGCTGTTTGACCATAAAATCATTATATATACCATCAACTGTCTTAGTCTACTTATAATTAACAATATAATATATATAGTTATATATATACACTATAATTACTATCAATATATGGACCTTTTATATTTCAATACAAAGATCTTAGGTAATCTTACATACTTTATAATATGTTTTCAGTGGGCCATGGTCAGAAGTTTGATTTCAAAGAAAACAAAATTAGTTGCCAATGCTATATGCTCACACAATAATCAAATTTTGCTTGAACCCTAAGAACCAAACATTTAAAAAAAAAAAAAATTCATATTGCATGAAACTCACATTTTAACAACCACCTTAGACATCATTGTTACATGCTATATATATATTATTTTCCATATAAAAACCCTCCAAATTCTTTAATTTTTTTGAATCCCACAATCAACACAACACAATTTAACATCTTCTTCTTCTTCTTCTTATCTTCTTCTTCTTCTTCTTCTTTTTATGATGTCTAAATCAAATAGTGTAAGAAAACATGTTCTTGAGAAGAGCAAGAGTGTGAAAGAAACACGTTATAATAATAATCATAATAATAATAATAGTAGTAAAAATAATAATAATCATAAAGCATTATTATTGAGCCAAAGTTTCTTCCCAAAATTCTTAAAGAAAGTTTACCCAATTGGTCTTCAAAAAAGCAATTCATCTTTGTCTTTGTCTTCAATATCATTGTCTTTGTCTCAAAACTCAAATGATTCATTATTGTCTCAAGCTGATGATTCAGTCACTAATACTACTCCACTTGATGAGAAGATTTCATTGGCATTGCGTTTGATTTCACCACAAACTACTAGTCATGAAGTTCTTAGAGATGAGGTTAATATTAATAACTCACTGCCTAAAATTGTTCATCATCAACAACAACCAAGTTCACTAACAATATTACTCAACAATGATGATGATGAGCCTGGTGAATTGAGAAGATGCAATTGGATCACAAAGAATAGTGGTATGATTTATTTATGATCAATTTTATTTTCACTTTAATTATCTTATTAATATTATATGCACACGAAAAATTAGTTATTAAATCAGTCATTATCTATTTTTATATATAAATATATATTTTTTAATTTATTTTTAATATATCTATTATAAATAGTTAAATTAGTAACTAATTTTTAGGTATATGTGACATAGTTATTTTTTTAATTAAATTATGGTTATTATGAGTCTAGTGTATACGACAGTAGTAATATTGTTGCTTTTGTGACCCCTATGGCCTAAAAGTAACATTTTTTTTATTATTATAGATATTTTGGCTGTGTTTTATTAATTATAGTGATTATTATTGTATATATTGTTAACCCCATCTACTAGTATATAAGAATTACTACAACAAAAACGCTATTTAGCGGCGGTTTTCGAAAAGACGCAGCGAATTACAAACCTGATAGAAATATAGTAGCGGTTTAAGAAAAACTGTCGCTAAATGTCGACCTGATTGCAACCCTAACTTCTATCTCACTATATGCGCTGCAGTTTGTCTTTTCGCGACGGTTTCACAAAACCGCCGCAAAATAACCGGCGCTATCTTAAGAAATTGTTGTAGTGAATCTTGTGTGTAAGATTACCTTTTTTTTTTCAACAAAATTTTATATATCATTAGGCTCTTTCTTTTCTCTTGGGATGAACAATAAGTTATTATTGTGCAAAGTATGAAGAATATACATAGTAGTAATTTTTAGTGAGTCATAACTATAACTTTTGTTACTCTCATCAATTGTTAACTTTTAAACAAAAATAATTATTTGAATTTTTGAATATAATCTGATATATATATATATATAATTACCTAATAATTAAGTTGAAGTTCTCATCACCACTCATCATAATGCTAAGAAATTGTATATTATTTGGATTGGTTTGTTTCTAAATATTTACAAAAAAAAAAAATGCAAAACATATTTTTTTATTATTATATTCCCTCTGAAAACAAGTCTTTATTATATATTCTATTATCACAAGATTCTATTTTATGTAATGAAGGTTCAAAGAACCATATTGTTTAATTTATTTCTACTTAGTTCAAATGTCAAATCATGCCTATATATGAATTTGGTTGTTTATTTTGTGTTGCTTAACTTAATTAATTACTTATCTGAAGAAGTAAATTAAATAATGAAATTAAAGTTGGTACTTTGTTACAATCAGTTATAATGTTATTGACAATAAAAATAACAATAATTGAAAAATAGTGTTGACCAAATTCTTGTTGGAGCTAACATTTATGATGTTCATCTAAAAAATTTAAAACACTACCATATATATACAATTTTAAGTCATATCTTCCTCAACTATATATGGTTGGGTTCCACCTACTTCTAACTATTTATAAGTTGACTCTAACAATGTTATTTTTTTTTTTAGGTCTAATTACTCTGTTGGTCTCTATAGTTTTGCGAAATTTTCAATTAGGTTCCTATACTTTTTTTCTTTTTAATTGAGTCCTTGTACCAAATTTTATTTTTAATTAGATCCCTATACTTTTTTTTTTTCTTTTATTTGGGTTCCTGCACCAATTTTTTTCCTTAATTGGATCCTATATAATTAACCAATTACTGTTAAGAGGGACCGAATTGAAAAAAATATTTGGTGCAGGGACCCAATTAAAAAAAAAAAAAAATATAAGAACCTAATTGAAAATTTTGTGAAACTATAGAGATCAACAGAGTAATTAAACATTTTTTTTATCACCTAATATATTAAATATGGAATGAATGATTATATACACTTACACAAAAACATTATAGATTTAGTATTTTTTTATTAACCAATACAAATTAAACATAAAAGTTGTGTTTGAATATTATTGCTGGCATAGAAAAATACAAAAAAGTAGACATAAAAAATTATTTTTCTTCTTGCAGATAAGGTGTATATAGAATTTCATGATGAATGCTGGGGAGTTCCAGCTTATGATGACAAGTAAGTATAGAGTGTGTAATAACATGTTTATAATTTTAGCCTATTATTTTATCTTTTTCATTTTCATTATAATTATAAAAAAATTTAGTTCCTAATTAATTACTTTTTAAAAAATAAAAAATTAAAGAGGTTGTCTTTTTTTCTTAATATATCATAACTAACAACATAGAATAGAACAATATTTTGGCACATATGTAATTATCAATAAAGACATATATTAACAGAAAAATGTATTAAAAAAAAAAAAAACACCAACAACCTATAATGCATTATTGATTCCAAATTAATTAAAGTCTCTTGATTATATTGTTGGTTGAATTATTATGAAACAGCAAATTGTTTGAACTGCTAGCATTGTGTGGATTGCTTATGGATTACAATTGGACAGAAATTCTAAAAAGAAAGGAAACACTTAGGTATTATTATTATTATTATTATTATTATTATTATTATTATTATTATTATTATTATTATTATTATTATGATGATGATGATGATGATGATGATGATGATGATGTAAATATTCCTAATAATTGTGTATCTAAGTTTTAATTATTTTTTGTAAGTAATTATATTAAAAATACATATGGGTATATATAGTAATTAGATTATTATATGTGTTTGGCACAGAGAAGTTTTTGCTGGGTTTGATCCAAATATTGTTGCAAAAATGGAGGAAAAGGAAATCATGGACATAATATCAAACAAGGCACTTTCTTTAGCAGATAGTAGAATCATGTGCATAGTAGACAATGCTAAATGCATAATGAAGGCAAGTACACATTTTTATTACAATCCCGTTATGTTATTAACAGCATTTCTGCAAATTTCTGCCAACTCTTATTTATAACTGTGTTTAATGGAAGTATCTTTATGGATGTGTCTAATAAAAATATCTTTTTTATAGCTGTATTTAATAGAAGTATCTTTATAAATCTATTTTCTGGATGTGTCTCTTTATATATGTATTTAAAATATAATAATTAATTATTGTTGATAATAAATTGACAGATAATATGTTGGTACCATATACTTTTCCTTTTTATTATTATATTCATGTCTATATAATTTTTTTTATTAATTTCTTTAGCAGTTATATATACTATTTATTTGAAGTTTTGAACCCATAATTGAAGTATTTATTTCTTAAGACTCAAATTATCTTGTGGTAGTAGATGGAGAAAAGATAACTTCATTTCTATAAATAAAATTAAATCACTTAATGTATTTTTTTTCATACTTACATTAACCTCCCAAAATGTTTTATCAAAAAGAAAAGAGTTTCAAATTTCATAACATACAATATAATTAATAATACCATCTAATTTTTACAAATTAAAAAAGCACCATATATAATATGATCCAACATTGTAGAAGGATAAAACAAATTTTTTTTTTTTCAAAATTAATGGTCAAAATAACATCTGAAAGATTATCCATAAGTCAAACATTATGTCAGCATGCCACATGACGTTTAATTTAACATATCATTATCTAATATATAGAAAAATTAATTTGATTCACAGTTATATCTTTTAAAAATTAATTTAAAGATTGATGTATAATTAATTTTTTTAAGAATTATTTTGACCATTAATTCTTAATAGAGTAAAGTATCGTTTTTGTCCCAACGTTTGGGGTAAATTCTATTTGTGTCCCTAACGTTTAAATCGTCCTATTTGTATCCCTAACGTTTGTAAAAGATATTTAATGTTATCCTACCGTCAATTACACATCATGAACGCTTTAGTTTGAGTTTTAAAAATCTATTCTTAAAGTTAGAATACAAATGTCTGGGATAGAATCGATGATCCACTGCGAAAAATAGCTCATCAAAAGTTGAAACTAATTTCTACAACGTTACATAATTCACTTTTCTAGGGACATAATTGAATCTAAACACAAATAGTGGGTATAATATTAAAATCGAACACATCCAAGTGATACCTAATTGAGAATGAATACATCTAAATGAAAATAATTGAAAAATATAATCTGATTTGTTAGTATAATTGATAGTAGGATAACATTGAATCACTTTTATAAACGTTAGGGACACAAATATAACGATTTAAACGTTAGAGACACAAATAGGACTTACCCCAAACATTGGAGACAAAAACGATACTTTACTTTTCTTAATATTATTCATCCTAGTTTTTTTATTTATTTTTGTTAATGAGAAATCCTTAAATTATTATTATTATTATTATTATTTGTGGACAGATTGTGAGAGAATTTGGATCATTCAGTAGCTACATATGGGGCTATGTGAACCACAAACCAATAATAAACAGATACAGGTACCCAAGAAATGTGCCATTGAGAAGCCCAAAAGCTGAGGCCCTTAGTAAGGACTTGGTCAAACGTGGGTTTAGGTTTGTGGGCCCAGTTATTGTTCACTCTTTCATGCAAGCTGCAGGGTTGACCATTGACCATCTTCTTCATTGTTATAGGCATAGTGATTGTGTGAGATTAGCTGAAAGACCTTGGAGGCATATCTAATTAACATCATGTCACTATCACCTTTTTTTTTTTTTTTTTTTTACTTTTAAAAACAATGTAATAACTCAATGATTAATGCATATTTGTTATACTTATTTTTGTTCATTTATTAACCAATATTTAATCAAATTTTAGTAGGGTTGATGTTTTATACAGAGTGAATGATAAATGAATTTATATGATATTTTATGTACAATAATTATATATTATATAATTGATTAAATTTAATTTGATTTTTCACTATTTAGCAACCAAGGGGTGTTTTATCTTTTTATTTTCATTCATTTTGTTTTTGAATTATGCTTTTCTTTTTTGGTGATTTAATATTCACAGTTCATTATGTATCTATTTTTATTTGAAAAAAATGATACTTTCAATTAGAGTGATTGTGAGACATTCAAACTCTTTGAGTTGGTATGGCAAGTGCATAAAAAAATGAGAAGATGTAGATTTCAAAAGTGATTGATGCAATCTCATTAAGGAAAAGTTTAATGTCTAGAAACAAACATAAAAAAAAGGGAATATATCAAATAATATCCATTTATAAGTTTTTAAAGACTAATTTAACCTATTTCATAATTTTGGAGAATTATTTTAAATGGTTATTTCTTTTTTTTTTTTTCACAATCAAGTATCTACGATCAAATAAAGTAGCTAATCTCTTATTAGCTTATAGGTATTTTGATAGATGAAATCGTTGATCCAAAATTTTAAAATTTTTTTATATTCAAAATAAAATTTTGACCCAAAATTTAAAAATTTATCCATACTCAAAGTAAAATTTGATCCTTCAATTCTTAATTAAAAGAAGACAAGTCCTTTAATTTGGCTTAAGTCATGAACAACAGTGTTGAAGAGATTTGTAAAAATACTTTTTTACTTGATGTTTACTTAGTTGTGAATAATTCTTTTTGGACATGGAATAGTTTTTTAAAATCAAACTGTGATTTATTTTGGGCCCTTATTGGGCTTTAATCCCAAGTAAAGTGTATCATATAAACCCAATATATAAAAAACTAGTCCTCTCAGTAAAAAAATAAAATAAAATAAAATAACTATCTTGTGTTGATGGAGTGGTCAGTTCACTCGTCTACTTAAGCAAGTGTTGGGTTCAAATCTCACATTGTGCATGCAGCAACCATGACCAGCGACAGATCCTTAGATAGAGTTCCGATCTGCGACGAATTAGTCATTAATCTGTCAGGCTAGGAGATACTACGCGCAACCAAAAATAAAATAACAACCACGTATGGTATTCAAGTCTTAGGATTCCAGTATCACAAAAAGAAAAAAAAACAAGTAGTCTTAGGATCGTAGCAAGCTTATGCTACAGACCTCATCACTGTTTGAGAATCACCTCTCACTACGGTAGCTAATCTATGGCTTTTTTATTTTTAAATTTAATTTTTTTAATTTTTAATTGAGAATTGAGTCTCTCTTTTAGTTTAGTATTTGTTATGGTTACTTGCACAGTTGCATACAAGGTGTTTGATGAAATGCCCGAAAGAAATTAGAAACACCTCCTATTGAATGGAATTAATGATTTGATTTTGTATTTTCATTTTCATTTTCGATTTCTAGCTTTTGATGGATAAATGAGTATCATAATCATGAAAAAGAAAATAGTAGCTTCTGGTCATTGCATGAATTAAGTTAAGTACTTGCATATTTGTATGTTTTGTTCATATGAGTGTATCCGTGGTCAGTGGCGGAACTTGAAACAAAATTTTGGAGGGGCCAAATAGAAAATAATTGTCAAATATTTTTTTATATGGACCTCATTTAAAATAAACTCGTCTAATCTCATCTCTTTGGTTTGGGTGATACTGTCAAATTTAAAGCTCTTTTTCAAGATCTCGTTCCAAAAAGTTAAAGTTAAAGTCATCAGATATAACTTTTTGAACTTTTGAAGGTTATATCTCACTTTCTTTGTGATTCATTAAAGTAGAAGAACTATCTACATGTGTTGATATTGTAAAAGTTATATGTTCTCCTTCTTAAATATTAGTCTTCCTCTTAAAAAATGTATCAATTCTTTGATTTTTCATTATTATTTTATATAAAAATTTGAATATATATCCTGTCAAATATATAAAGAAGAAGTTAGAAGGACAAATATTAAAATTTATAATATTTATTGAATTTTTTTTATCAATTTATACAAATATAATAATATTAATACTTATTGAATATTCTATTATTTTTTATCATATAAAAAATTAAATTAAATAAATAGTAAAATATAAAATAATATTAAATTAAATAAATAAAAGATATCTAATTTTTTATATTTGAACCTAAAGATAGAGAGAGTGTTGTTTATTGAACTTATTAGATACTTTAAGTCATAGTAAAGTATTTAAGTCAATTGAACTATTTTTTCTCTTTTGAAAAAGTACTACTAAGTTTTTTATAAAAAGTTTGGGGGGGCCATGGCCACCCCTTGTCTGAACTAAGCTCCACCACTGTCCGTGGTTTTGTTTTTAAAATTGTTGTCACTGCAATAACTTGCATCTATCTTGCTGTTTTTGTTTGATTTCACATTTTGCTTGATACTTGCTTTCTGTTTTATGTTTAATTATCCATCCTCGTGGCTTCATTTGTACTTACCCTATTTTTGTATTTTCCTTTATGTTCTCAAGGTGTATTTGTTTCGTTGATTCCAATATATTGAGAAGGTGCAAGTTTAGGTGTGGTGATGTTATGAGTAGCAATGATGTAAGAGATAATTATGGTTAAAATCAATTGTTTTAGATGAGTTTATACTGATGGCCCTTGAAGCAGGAGCATTCGAAAGCATTCATCCTTCTCGCTTTATCTGCTTCACTATACCGAATCCATCTTGTTCAGATTCGCTGCTCCGAGTTGCTGTGCTTGACTCACATATCCAACCTGCTGATGACAGCCCTCAAGTTGGTGGCATGTTAGTTCCGGATGGCCGTGAAGCGGATTGGATCTTCTCTACCGAATCAGGTCATTCTCAGCTTCTGTATAGTTCTCAGGGAATATCTCGTTTAATTTTGGTAGGAAACCAATTGAAGGAGGGTGATTGTACATCGAATATTTATCATCGTCCATTAGAATGTTCATTGCATCAGCAGGGATTCGAGGTGTGGTCTAAGCCTCTTCTCTTGGCTTTGTCTCCTAGATCTCTGTTCAAGAATGGTATCCCTGAGATACCCCTTTTGAATTATGAAGATAATTTAATTTCTAGTGTAGTAATTCATCGATGTGTTGGATGTCTTGTTGGTGAGATGTTGGTTGAAGATGTTGAAATTGAAATCGAAAGTGAGAATGGTATTCATCATAGTAGCCTTAAAAGAGAGTTTCGAAGGCGGTTGAGGTTTAAGAGGATGCCTAATTTGATTCAAACAGAGATTCATATAGTTCCAGAAACAGACCATAGTTGTGATGGTGTAAGCATCAAAGATGTGGAGTTTATGCTTGATCATCGGGTTTTGGTGCATCCTTACTTGGCCCCAATGGTGGCTAGTCTTTCGTTGATCAGCGAAAACATCGCAAGGCAAATTCAAGATGGGTTTAAACCAAAAGCTTTATGCCTTGGGGTTGGAGGTGGAGCTTTGCTTACTTTCTTGACAACTCAATTGGGTTTTGAGGTCACGGGTGTGGAGAACGACGGCGAAGTTTTGAGTGTGGCAAAGCACTATTTTGGATTGGAAGCTGATGAATCTATTCGAGTTGTTATCGGAGATGGAATTGAATTTACGAAGAAGATTGCATACCACAAAAAGATGCACAATGGTAGTTCTTTTGCTAGTTCCGAGCATAATGATTTTGATCACTTTTTAGATGCCAAGATCAGCCCTAATTTTGATGTTGTTATGGTAGATCTAGATTCAAGAGACATACGAAACGACACTAGTTCGCCGCCGTTGGAATTTGTCAGAAGGGATGTTCTTCTTGCTGCTAAATCAATTCTGTCCGAAAACGGAATTCTTGTTATTAATGTCATTCCTCTGAGCAAGTCCTTCTATGAGTCCCTGGAAAACCATTTGCATGAAGTTTTCTGTGAACTGCACAAGATAGATGTAAGAAATGGCGAAAATTTTGTTCTTATTGCTGCTGTATCGCCTCAGATTTCTCCTGTTTCGGATCATTGCGATTCATTTCTCATGCAATTGAAATCAGTGATTCCAGAATCATGGATAAATTCCATAAGCAAGATATGATGTCTTACCATCCAGTTTCTGCACTGCAGTACTAATTGAACATTTGTAACTTCTTGAATTGTTTTGATGTAAACATTTCAAAAATTTAATTGTAAAGCTCAAACTCATAAACTCGATCTAGGGACATAAACTTGTAAATGCATTGCGAGTCTCCAGAATATGATCATTTTGGTGAAGGAAGTTGAATGACACATTTTATTCATATCTTCATTGATGTTGGGGGTTTACTTGTGCTTTAAATTGTTATCCAGTGTAAAATAATCACATCTTTGAGCAAGGATTTCAAGACCTTGGAACAGAGGATAATTGGATTAATGCTGAAAATAATCTCTAAGAGATTATCATTGAGTCAAGATAATATTAATATGTATTTTAATAAAATTAGGTTTCTTTTTAATTTTTGGGTTGGAGTACATTGAAGTGCAAGGGAATTTTTCGGATTTAAAGTGACCGAAACAACCATTTTAGTTTGTTGGACTGGAAGATACCGTAAAAAATTCCAAAAATTCTTCAATTAGGTATCAAGGATAAAAGTTTATATCACATGACAAAAAAAAAACCCTTTAAAAGAACACTAAAAAAAAGCACCCATAATAGAGAGATATTTCATGGTGTGACTAAGAATGTTGGTGGAAACTCAGGTGTCAGTCGACTTCACGCGAAGTTGATATCTGAGAGTCGTTAGATAATTTGACTGATTTGACTAAATTTTCATCTAACGGCTCTCGGATATCAACTTCACCTGAATTTTCACCAAGAATGTTTCATTCTTTCTGCCCACATAATCCAAAGGTAGAGAGAGTAACCAAGAATCCTCATCCTCATAATTTTCAATTAACATTCTATGAAACTTGAGCCTCAAGAGTATTTTAATTTCCATGTCTAACCTTTGTCTATCATTCACAGACATGTGCCTTGGTCTCTACCTGCTTTTATTCTTTATATGTGACTGAATCACACATAAAAAAGGGTTTCTCTTGACACAAATTTTACTCTAACTCACATGCATCTTAACACTTGTATGCTGTTTAGCTTTCCATTGTTCATAGATAATCACACACATATTAATTATTGTTACTTTGATTTGTTGAAATGGACCTAGATGCCTTGCTTTATATCTCAATTATAAGAACTTTTAAGTTATACGTAACATCATACTATATATCTTGTGGTGTAAGGTTAGCAAAATTGAAACCAAAAACTTATATTTAGTATTTAAATCTCTTACTAAATTGAATTAGGATGAATTAATTTTAAATTATCTAATTATATCTTTTAATTGAATGTATTGCTTTTGAAGTATTAATTGTTGATACCTTTGCATGCAAAGAAACAAACTTACATGTCGTCATTTTCATATATACAGTGAAAACTCAGGTGAAGTCGACTTCACGTGAAGTTGATATTTGAGAGCCGTGAGATAAAAATTTAGTCAATTCAGTCAAATCATCTAACAACTCTCAGATATCAACTTCACGTGAAGTCGACTGCATATGAGTTTTCACCTATATATATAAGAATAAATTCTGAAAATGTTCATTTAAACGATTTATATATCATTTCTATTGGAAACTCGAAAATATTCCAAAGATAACGTGACAATACTCCTCTCTGTTCATGTTGGTGGAGTTCCATCAATCAACAATTCTCTCATGGCTACTAATTACCAGAATTATTTCTTTATTTGGTCAGAAATATATACATTATTATTTTATTTTTATTAAAGAAATATATGCATTATAAATATTAGGGTTATTATTATGACCATATATATATAATAAATTATAAATGTATGCATAAAACCATAAGACTTCTAACCGTTCTAAGGGTTAATTACATTTTAATATGATAAAAAATATGTTTTATATATATATATATATATATATATATATATATATATATATATATATATATATATATATATAAACTAAAATTTAAATATGCAAATTACTCTCTGAAAATTAAACTTGAGAATGTCATAACTAAAAAAAAAAAAAAAAACCTTTGATTTGAAAGGTTAATTAAGGGGACAAGAAGACAAGTTTCAGTCTCACTTTAATTCTTTTCTTTTTTCTTCACCTTATTATATTTATATATGTGTTTGTTGCATATCATTATAGTATCTTGCAATGCAAACCATGAAATCTAAAGCTTCACATTAGGACACTCTCACTGGCCAGTTTTTTTTTTTTTTTTTTTATGACAAATTGTAATATAATATTACGGAAAACACAACAGATTAGGCTGCCACTTCATCACCAACTCACTTTTTCAATAATCCTCATATATCAAATCAAATCCCTAACTATGATCACTTATTGTAAAGAGTTAAGTATTATGTAAATTTTTTTTTTTTTCAAGTTACATCAGGTGAAGTTCGAATTCGAGACTTTTAGATGGGAGATAGACATATACTATCTGAATTAGAATTTGTCGATAATTATATATACGATTATATATCTAACTTTGACCTATACAAATTTTAGATATATACACAATATTCAATAATACTTTTAACTCTCAATGACATTTTTTTTTATATAATTTTGTATTATGGGTATCTCAAATATCAACCCTAGAAAACAAGTTCAAAAGGTGAAGGTTGAACGTTTGAAATATGAAATTTAAAAAATGGGTAATTCAATTAAGTTGAATCGGATAAATTTTAATACCATGCATATTTGATTTGAATTAATTGTTAAATCTAATTCAATTTTAAAAATGAGTTCAAAAAATAATGATTACCTCACATAAACACTATATAGAAAACATATTCTTGATCGATGCTGCACTTGTAATAATTTTTCTTTACTTGTTAGATCATACAAGATTATTTGATTAAATAGATTTTTGATGACTAAAATATCAACAAACACTGATTAGTGTATATAAAACAATCATAAACTCAATACATAACATTGTACTTTGTTATGTTTATTACTACGAATCACTTGAAATTACTTTTGGTTTTTATAATGTTAATCCTAGCAGCTTTACAATATACATAACTAATAAAGACTATATATATATAAAATCTTATCCTATTTAGTAGTATCAACTAGAGTAGTTATTTCATATATCATTCTAACTATGTATATAGAGTTATTTTTGGTTTTGAGAACGTGATAAAATAAAATACTGAAAATAAAACACAAAAAATAGATATATAAAAATTAATATTTTTATTTTTTTCATTTAAAAAATTAAAAAATATATATAATTATAAAAAATTAATAAAAATAGTGAAAAAAAATAAAAAATAAATTAAATCTCTTGTTAATATTTTTGTGTTTTTTTTTATTAAAATAGATACAAAATACATAAATTTAATATCTTTATCTATGTCTCATATACTAAATACGATTTTGTGTCTCTGTATTTTTATCTCGGTGTGCTGTAAACAAATACAATCTATTAGGAGACAATAATAATGCACCCAACTAAATGCACCATTCTTTATCTTTATTTATTTATTTTTATTTTTAAAGTTAATAATACTACACTTCTCATAATAAAATTTCATTATTATTGGAGTGATGGAAGTGCTCGAGAATTTTAATAAAAGCACTCTCTCAATAGAAATATATAAAAATAATATAGGCAATCAAGTTTGGCGTATTCTACCTATTATCTGAATTAAATAACCATCATTTTGTTTTTTTTTTTTTATATCAATATCAATTAATTATAAACATATTGTTCTTACATAATTAAAATAATGTTCCAACTAAGGACATAAGCTATGATGAAAAATCATCGCCGGCCCACCAATTAAAAAAAGAAAAGATTTACTAAAATGATGTGATGATCACTGATCAGTGATCAAGAATACATCACCAAATCTCTATGTATGTTTATCCCTATTTTTAAATATTTTGCCAACTTGAGGAATAATATATATTTGTTAAGTCTTGATAATGATGTGCTAGCTACATTTTTTTTTCCTTTTATTTCTTTTATTTTTTACTTTGATCAACTTCGTTGAGGATATATGTAAGTGAAAACATATTTGTAAACGAATTTAAAAATATAGAAAATTTAAATATTTAAGCCGTACAATTTGTACTTCTATAAGTATAATATTTCTAAATTATTTTCAAAAACAATTTTTTATTTATTTATTAATGTTAGTGTTAATATTTTCACAAAAGTTGACTTATTAAAATTTGAACTTACATCATCTTCTTCATATAAGGTTAAGATTGTTTACCTCCTCAACTATTTCTTAGTCAGTGTTCAATTATTTAAAGACTTTAAATAAAGTGTCTATTTCTGAATTATTAATTACGGAAATATTTAGTAACCAAAGAAAATTAGTCAAAAACAGTCATAACTTGTCTTATTTAGCATTTATTAATTGTTGCGACAATTAATAAATACTAAATAAGACAAATTCTAGCTGTATTTTTTGTCTTCCTAGCATTATCCAATTAATTAACGGAGTATAGTGCAAATAATGAGTCACAAACATAGAAAATATCGAAAATAAAACTTGCTTCCACACTTATCTTTGCTGAGCAATAACAAAATTTTTGTGTCACTATTCAGTGAAAAAAAAATCAGATTGCTGATGACAGCCAATTAATTGCATAAAGAAATATTTAGTTCATATATTTTTGTATTGGATATTAATATGTATGTTATGTTAACTCATTTTATTTATCTTTAAATAAAGTGTATTTTTTTATTGAAGAGTGTTAGGAGGCCAACAAGTTTTATAATTTATAGCCATTAATTAGTCATTATTAATATTTTTAATAGTGTGAGATTACATTCAATAGTGTGACATTACTCACTTTTCTTTTTTCTAGTTAAGTACTGACAAAATTTTAATAAAAATGCTGGCTTTCTAAATTTTCTCTTTTTTATTTCTAATTTTATAATTTATAAATTCAATTCTTACTATCAATACTTATAAATACTCAAAGAAGATATGACTTAGTCACTTAACCCTAAATGACCTGTATCAAACCTACTTACATAAAGGTTTTCTTAAAAATAAAATTAAAAAAAATATTTTTTATCTAAGGATCTGTTATTAACCAATAAATTATTGCACATATGAAATAAAATTCAAATTTTAAATACTTATTTAAACGAACGAGTAAACTTATTAGTCGACCATATTGATGAATAAAAAGCACATTTGATGACAATAATATGCGTTGGGCGGTTTAGACTTACATGGAAGCAGCAGAACACAACAAATGCAAACAGAAAGTATTCACAGTTTTGATGATTTGGATTTGGACTCCAAAGTCCAAATTAGTGATTTGATGATTCCTCCAACCCCACCTATACTGGGGCTTTATCAAACGTGCTTTTAAGATAAGAAAGTGACTAAAATGAATCATTCTTTTGAAATTTTTGACACAACTTGCCTAGGATTGATGGATACACATTATTATTATTATTATTATTATTATTATTATTATTATTATTATTATTATTATTATTATTAAAGACATTCAATTTGTTATGTTTTAATTATACAATATTAGTTTCTAAATTCATCTTATTGAAATTCGACAAAATTTTACGTTGACTATAAAAAATCTAACAGAACAGGCTGAGTTCATTTATGTAACTATATAACAAAAGATTTAATACGTAAATATCAAAACTAAATCTATTATCAAATAGCTTATAATCAAGAACACCAATTGTGAGGTATAACATTGATTTATAAAAAATTAAGAGTCTTATGAAACTTTCTTGGAAAATAAAGTAAGATTCCACCTTAGCTGGATTATTATTGAGCAAGCACAATCATCCTTATTGTAAGTTTTAGAATCAATAAAGATATTGTCCACAAATTAAAAGTTGTATGTTTCAAGAAACTCTAGAAAATGGATAACTAACCAGATTTTACAAGTTTATCCTTAAAATGAATTGGTAACACAATCATGGGGAAATGGAAACTAGAAATCAGGACCCCTTATCCCAGTCACTAGTTATGCATCAAAGTTTAGAGCTGAGAATAAATGTAGATTGAAGGAGCAAACAAATTAAGAACAAAAAGGGAAAGACATTTTCATTATATACATAAGCTTCATTTCAAGATTTTAATCCTACATATTATTTATCAGACAACACAAAGTGATTTGAGAAAAGAAGAAATGAAATCATAAGATCAAACTACAAGCAATTCTACTTGGCCTACCACTTGGCTGATACCAAGCATATTTACATCAGTTCTTCATCCTACCCTCACTCCCAAACACTAAAAACACTCATCCTCTTCATCCATATATATCATCAAACCATAACACTATCCTAGCAAACCCTTCATTCCCGGAAAACCTATAAAAGCCTTATTCTTCATTCTATAGTCACTCTATCAGAACAAAGTATATAAGCTCAAGTTCAAAACTGGCACGACGTACCAAGCCTCTGCCTCTGTCTTTGACCTAAGGTAATGGATTTCCTCCTCGCAAATGCCGGATACAGCAGATCTACAAACTTCTCCAGAAACATAGTCCATTCATCCTCAGTCATATCAACCAACTTCACAAAGCTTATGCTTGCAGGAAGCTGCTCATTGGCACTCCTATGACCAGATGATGTATTTGCAAAATAGGCATCAGTATCGGATTTCCCTCCAAAGTATGTCTGATGTTTCTGGCTTGCCTCGCTTAGCATGGTGTTCTTCAGTGACACAGAAAGTTTTGAAACGGGTGGGATATTTCCGTCATGGGTAGGATTGGCAGGACCTTCAGGATATTCGCCATCACTGCCCTCTTCTCCCTCTTCAATGCTCTCATCCAGTTTCGAGAGGGGGCTGCGAGCATACCCATTTCCAAAAATGGGTTTAGGTGATCTTGTTAAAGGATCATCCATGGCCATCTTTGGATTGAAATCAGACCCAGCTTCATCACAGTCTATATCAAACTGGAAGTAGTCTTCTCCCAAGTCAGTCCTCGGGGAGGGAGACAGTTCTTCCCTCTCCACCAGCATCTTCCTTGCCTCCAAACAAACAACCTCCAACTCACTGGGTTCCTCCTCACCACTGCGAAATTCCCTAGTCATCATCTCACCAATTTCAGCAAGACACAGACCAAAAGCAGCTGCTTCCTTGAGGAAAATGGTGCAGAGTACTAAGACCCGAAGACACGCCTCTCGGATCATGGGAAGTTCAGCACGTAGCATGTCACAATCTTGAGCAGGATCCAGCTTCGCAATGTAAGAAAGTTCGTCCTCAGAGAAAGGAATTGAAGCCTGAGGCCAATGAATCCATTCAAAATAAGGATCCTCCAAAGCTTCTGGTAGGCAAAGACCATGATCAATGGGAATTAAATCTACTTGATCAAAACTCCCAAGCTTTCTAACTAACAAATTGCCAGCATGCCTATCTGTATTAAGAATCCTAATGTCTAATATCCCTATACGGTGCACAGCAGCGACTGGGAAGCTTGATGTCCCGTGGTCGCTTGCATCATAGTCATGAGGTATGAACTGCTGGAAAGAGGCAATCTTGCTAACCAGCTTTTTCCTTTGAGTGTTGTTCCCATTGACCCCGTCATTGACGTTAAAAATTGAGTGAGTTATCTTCACCAAGGCAGTGGGAGGCACATTTGCAAAATGTTCATAGTCAAGAAGATAAGCAGCAACCTCCCTGAACCCTGTTTCCCCCACCCGAACCGAGCGCTTCAGACCTGGTTGTCCAAGAGCTTTACCAACAAAACCTTTCGGATTGTTTGGGGCAAAAGGCTCCTCATCAGTTGGTTTCACAATTGCTGCATTCTCACCACGGCTATTCAGGAAATAGTAAGCACCCCCAAGCCCACTATGAACAGGAATTGGATCTGCCCCCATCTTAATTGCCTTCACAACGTCTTTGACCATATCTTTCATCCTATTAAGGTGATTTGACTGCCCCAATATCTCAATAATCCCACTCTTGTCCCTTTGCTGCATATCGCGTCCGGTAGGTGACAAGCACGGTGTGGATGAGCTCCTATGAATAAGATTCCTTGTGAGAAGAAGGGGCGAATCTTTCCGTACAGCACTAAGGTCGTTCTTCAAGACCAAATCCCCAAATGTTAGTGAGCTCTGTTCAGTAGGCACATTAAGGGCAACCTGCAGCCTCCTCTTCACAGTATGTGCATTGTCACCTCGATCCAATTCCATGCTCAGGACACACCCGGTATCGGTTTGCACAAAAACCCTTCTCCTCCCAGCAGGTTGCTTCTCTCCTTCAATGCTCTTGTTCCCCCCACGGTACTCCGTGCTTAAAGGGCTCCTCATCACTGCCACAGCCATCTGGGTTTGAATTGGGCTGTCCAATTTACTAGACATGAACCGTGGTTGACGGCTGAGATCAGACAGTTTTCACAGACGGCGACAGAGCTGGCAGCGATGGAAGAAAGCTTCTTCCCTCGCAGTAGTTGCCAAGAACTCCAAAGCCAACGGCGATTTTGAGGGACCGATCTCTTGTTCCCCAACAATCATTAATTGGAAGGGAATTTGATCCAAATATCAGCACAGATCCAGAGTTGAACAAAATGGAGATAGATTCTAGCTGGTTTTCTACATTGAAGCCATCATCATTATCCCCACATGGAAGAACAATAAATCTGCAGATAATAATACCAATATTTTCCATCATAATTCATAACAACATAATAAATATTACAAACAGAAAATCAAACTTGGTTCATACATGAATGAGCTTATATTAATATCAAAGGCTTCTTGATTGCTTATTTCTATTGCCACACACGGTCCTATATGGAAACTATTCACAAAATCCCAATTCCTAACATAGAAACACAGATCCAGACTCAGCAAACTCATGCTTCCTAAAATTCACTTTCATAATCACAAATTAAAAAATTAAGCATTTCATGCACAAATTTTGTGCCTTTTTTTCTTCTCTTTTGTCAAGCTGCCGAGCATTAAAATTTAATAAATTCTTTTTAAAAATGAATAAATTAAAACAAACCTGAAAACCGATAAGCATTTGAATGAAATATTAAAGAAACAAAAGGAAAAGATGCAAGATTTATCAAACACTCAAAAGAATAAACACAAAATTGACGCTAAATAAAAGAAAGCTTCCAAAATCGAAACCATAAAATTGAGCTGAGAAAAATATAAAAAAAAAAAGGATCGAAGAAATCGAAAGGGAAAAAGAAAGAACTGCGAAGAAATTATTATTATTTACCACATGATGATGATTATTGTTGTTGCCATTTGGGGATCGAATCGGAAGAAGAAGAAGAAGAAGAAGAAGAAGAAGAAGAAGAGCGAGTTGTGTGTGTGTTAGGGGGAAATGACTCGTTCCGAGTTAACTCGGAGGAGAAGGAAGGGTTTGATTAAAATTCACAACATAAATTCAGAAAAAGAAGAAAACCCTTTCTCTCTCTTTTTATATTTACGTGTGAGTCATGGTTTTATTCTTCTTTTTCTATTCAGTGATTTTTGGTTCCTCGTTGCTCAGAACGTTCTTTAACTCAAACGGGTTCATGAATCATTGACTCGTGGCTCGAAAACTAACCACGGTTAAAATTAACCCTCAGTCTCTCTCTCTCTCTTACTCATTCTTTTTTCTGTGATGAAAGACACGCACTATTTATGTTTTCTTCTGACATATTGGATTCGGCCACGTGTGCTGTAAATATTTAATGGGGTCTTAATTATTGAATATGAATTTTTGTCTTAAAATTAAGCAAGCTTAACAGGTTAAGAAGCAAAAAGCCAAAAACATATTTTAATTGTGCATTGTGAAATTTTATATTGGTAAAAGAATTACTAATTTATAATCAGTCTTCACATTTATTGATATGTAATTAAATATTCTCTTACATCCACTAATTTAAAAACAGTCTTTATATTCAATGATACGTAATTAAATATTTATATTTTATAGAAAAAATATTTTTTTTGTATATTTATAGTATTAACAAATGGCAAGCTAAAATTTACTAATTTAACATAATTAGGCTCAATATATATATTTTTCCAAAGTAATTGATATAGTTTTAAAATTTTACTTTGTTAAGAAAAGGCACTACTTTTATATTTTTTTTATTTTCAAATTCCAATCTTAAATAAGAATCTGTTACATTCCTTAACTCTTTCTTTCCTTGACCTAGATTTATTAAGTTAAGAAAAAAGAAAAAAAAATAATAAGTACGCTCTTTTTTACTTGCATGGTTTCTCTCTCTACGATCAAACGTGAGAAGAATAGTCTAGAATATGAGATCAGATACCGCTGATCCTGAAGAAAGGAGAGATCAGAACCGTCTAACATGATGACGTGGCGAAAACGGATTGGACAGTGACGTGTCATTGTGTCACGGTCAAAGGGAGCAATGTCAGCGAATGAATGGGGCGCTTTATCGCAATTATTGGGGCCCATTCCCGTAGAGTGATCATCGTTGAGTAATCCTGTGAGCGCGCACAGCTTAATGGCCAATGGATTCGCGCCATGTGAAATTCCTATAGTACCCTGACAACCTTGGAATTTCCTCCTACTCACTGAATTTGGGGTAATTTATTTAGAATTTTTGCTAACTTATGTCTTAAAAAGGCATAAGTTAAGTATATTATAAATTTTTTTTTTATAAAAATCTTATAAAATTATTATTTTTATGTTTTGAATGTATTAAATACATTAAAAATATTTAAAAAATTTTATTATTATATTTT
The DNA here is from genome assembly GCF_059453495.1 of Arachis ipaensis. Classification (NCBI taxonomy): domain Eukaryota; kingdom Viridiplantae; phylum Streptophyta; class Magnoliopsida; order Fabales; family Fabaceae; genus Arachis; species Arachis ipaensis. The sequence continues at coordinate 1,326,310 of NC_142436.1, forward strand.
TAAAATGTGCTTTTAGAATATAAATTAGTTAAATCTATTTATTTTTTATAGTGGTTTTTCAACTATTATTTTGACAAATTAGATCTCAAAATGTAACAAAACAAATCAGTAAGTTTATAAATTAGTAGTTAACAGACCGATTTAATTTAATCACTAATGAAAGAGTATTTTGTTAATACATATGGAATCAATTAATAGTAAAAGAATTAGTTGTTGAAATATCACAAGTTTAAAAAATATTATTAAGAATCAATCAAGTTGTTATAATAGAAATATCATTATCATTCATTTATTTTAGTTATTTAATTTTTAGATAAACTACTTAGATAATACTCAAAAATTTATATTATTAACAAAAAAATAATCTCAAAAAATACAAACAGTTCCTGCAAAATTAAAAAACATGACAATATCAGGACATAATCATTGTTTACCGCATGTTCCTTGATTTATAGGAATGGTACAATTTCTGTCATAACTGTAGAACAGGTAGAACAGAAGTGTAATAATAACAGGACAATCTAATTTAACGAGGAATGCTAGGGGCAGCAACTTTTATGACTTTTGTGATTTGTAGCCATCAAATAGCCATCAATGATGGTTTTAATGGTGTGAGATTGGTGTGAGATTTCATCCAATGGCTCACTTTTCTTTGCTAGTTACATGCTGGCTAGAATTTAACAAAGTTGCTGCCCCTAGACTTTTCCTTAATTTAATATCGGAATTTAGTTAGTATATCTGTCACATTTATTTATGATCTGTACCGTTATATAAATACAAAAATGTCACTCATACACAAAGATTAAAATGAATAAAGATAATTTTCAACAATTAAACTATTGATAATCCAAAAAACCCAGAAGAGTTGGTCAAGTAACTGATCTTTGAGAAAGCCTAATGCCCTAATGCATTGGTAGTATTAAATTGACCTCTGTTTTTCTTATCGGTCTTTTAGTTAACCCTTTTTTGGGCTGTAAATTAACTCTCTTTTAGAGTCAAAGTAGTAACCCAGTCTCATGAAAGAGAATCCATGACCCAAGAAAGCAGAACATGGTAGGCCCATTTGTGACCATGACCCAAAAAAGAAAAGAAGCAAGAAATAAGTTTACCAAAAAAAATAGACACACAAGTACATAACTATCTTGTAAATGAATTTTTTGCATTTAATTTCTTCAAAATATAAATGTCAAGATAGGGAAAGAGGGGCTCATAAAAAAAAATCTAATTAAATGTCAAATGCTTCCAATTTGGGGCACAAAGTATGGTTGATACTTCATTTGGTAATTGGTATCACCAAGCCCCCTCTACATTAGAAAGATGAAAATCTATATACTCAGCACAAATGAATTTTCTTAATGTTGATATTGAATTCTAATGAACTAGAATTAGAGCTCAAGTTTTCAAAAAACACTTATAAAACTAAACCTCTGGAGTGCAAGAGAGTGTTTTGGCTTTCTCAACAGCTTCAACATAATAATACAGTCTCCAAAGTGTAGCATTATCCTGCAGAATATGTAACATAACATAATAAGCAACTTATAATGTAAATCATGATCATAATCCATAACCCAAATTACACTAAGTCACTAAGCAATATAACAATGGAACCAAGAAATATATCATCATATCATAATCCCAATTGTAGTACCTCTTTTTCCAGATCAACAAAGATTTTATCACAATTTGGTTGTTCTGTAGGCCTACTTCGACAAATTATCTCAGCGATTCGGTCAAGATTTTTTGCTGGTAGTTTCTGAATCATTCTCTGAAGCTGTTGCCTCTCCCCAAGGGTCATGGGCCTGTAAGTTTTAGAATTATGCAGATTTTTTTTCCGTTGGAGGGGGGAGGGGGGACTATAGTTCATAACCACCACAAAGGACAAATAAGTTTGATATGATAGCAGTTACAAAATACGCTAGAAGCTCTGTTTAGGTGAAGAATCAAAGGTGGAAAGAGGATTCCTCACTACTTTTCTCATTCAAGGCCATGCATGAGACTTTAATCTCAAGTTCCAGAGTAAAGTATGTTCACCATTTATCAAAATCCAATGCCAATTTACATTTGGGATTGATAAGGTGGTGAAAGGTGGACACTTGAGATTTCAAGCCAACAATGCATTCGTGAGAGAAACAGCAGAAAAGTTCACCATTGATATATTTATCTCACTTGTTATATTAAGATTTATTGCAATATTATGTCAATGTCAACTTATCAGGAGACATAATAAAGCATGCAAGAATCAGCATTCTTCACATATTGACATAGAGTATCACAGCATACCTGCACTTCGACGTTACAGCATCAAGTAGTACCTCCAGTTGTTTTTCCATGTATTCCAACTAAAAGTCAACAATAAACACCAATTAGATACATGCATTACATGCTTGCACTATATATAATACAAACATCACATGACAAATGCAATGAATTTGACACAGAAATCTAAAAGCTAAAAGAAGACGATCAATATTAGACACAGAATTTTCAAGAATTACTGTTCCATTCAGTTCATTTGCACAGTTCTTCACCATCTCCTGAACCTCGACACTGTCATTCTCTAATAGAAACTGGAGATCATCATTCACCTAAGTGTTAAAAGGGATGAAGGAAAAAATTAGTTTCTAGCGCAATTCTTGAGCACATTAGTACACTAAATTACAGACACATGTTAATTAGAATCTTAATGAAAATGATACCTCTTACCTCTGTACTGCATGTGGGATTGACATCACTAAATTGTTCATGGAGGCTAGCTGAAGAGGGTGGTGATAAGATCTTGGACTTTTTACAAGGAATATGCTGAGCATTGTTTGATGCAACAGCTGTATGATCCAGCGTCTGTTTTTTACTTCTTTGTTTAGATTGCAATTGATGTATAGCAAAAACAGGGTCTACCACCTGCGTTTTCGGTTGACAATCAGTAACGTACCCAAACTCCTTAAATAATCAAGACAGCAACTCAGCAGGTATGCAATGTATCGATAGAAGCAGCTTCAAAACATGCATCAATATCGTTTTTGTATCAATATTCAATGTTGTTGGTAAATATCTAAATTTCTATATGAAAAATTGTAGAGCTTATGCGATGAACATTCTTGGTAATATCATATCATCAATGGGTCTTATTTAATTATTTTAATTACAACCAGAACAGATTCAAGCTGCATGATATACCTCATCAACTTCGGACGAAAGAGTAGTGACACTCTGTCTGAGCAGTGATCTTAATCTGTCCTTTTTCAGGTCTGAAAGTCCAGCTCCAATGCCGTCACTGAACAATTCCCCGGAACAATTGCCATTGCTATCAACTGCATTGTTCTCTTTTCCTTCTCCACACTTATTTTGAGGCACCTCGGACGCATCAGTAGCAACAGACAAAACATCCTCATCTTGTGACAACAAATTAACAACTTCAGAAGAATAATAACCAAAGTAATCAGGTCCTACTCTTTCATGGCCACCCAAACTTTTCGACGCTTCCGACATTGCTAAAATAATGAATCACAGAAACTGATAACTGCAATTAGCCACCACAAGACACAAGACTAGTTAAATTAACAGAAATGATGAGTAACTAATGAACCTTGAGGAAACCTCTCCACAAAATAATTTAAAAGCTAAAATTAGACAGAGAAAAGAGTGGTTTACGTAATCAATTTGTTACAAAAAATTGATCATACTCTGGCACAAGTTTCTTCAAGTGTGAGCATTCTCATCAAACACAATATTCTTGAAAGATCCATAAACTCGTCGCAGCTCATTGAGAAAAAGCTTTTGTTCTTATTGTTAAGCATGTCCAATCACGCAAACTTGGATCTGCATCAAGCACAATCAATCTAGCTTATGTTAGTATAATCAAACAACTTAAGAAACGCTATCAAAATGAAACCCTAAATTTCCAAATTGATAAATGGTTTTACATGTGTACGGACTGATTTGAGAAACATTTTTCCGCCGCCGTTCCTGTTGGCTGTTGTCACTTTCGCCGCCGTCGCCACCACCGCCAAGTCCTGATGTTGCTTTTGGTGCGAAGAGAAAGAAGAAAGAGAGTTTTCTCTTTCTTTTTTTTTTCTAAAGGCGGTTTCAAAATTTAATTTTATCGTTTTTTTATGAGAGAATATTTGATTGGGCTGGGCCGTTGACCTAATCTCTTCTTTTTTTTTAATTTTTGAAACTAAAGAGATTACAAGTGTATGACAAAAAGAAAAGAATTACAAGTGGCTTCTAGTTTTTGATACTGATATGAGATATTAAAAATAAGATTAAAAAAATAAAGATATAAAACTTAGTATTTTTATATTTATTTGATAATAAATTAAAATAAATTATGAAAGTTTAATTTACTCTTTTTTTTCATATAAAAAATTTGAAGAGAAAAATATAATGATAAAAAACATAATTATAAAAAATTAATGAGAATAATAAAAAAAATAATTATATTTTTTGTTAGTATCTTTGCGTCTTTTTTAACAGGAAGTACCTTCCTATCAAAAAGAATCTTCTTATTAAAAAATATAAAGTATACTATTTTAATATCTTTGAACATAATAATATAAGTTTGTATCTCTATCTCAATATATAAACAAATGCAGCCATAAGGCCTTTTTATAACTCCTCACATGGTTTTGCAAAATTTTTTTTTTTTTTGGTAGTGGTCAAGACGCTTTTTAATTTTCATATGGAGGGGGAATGGAGTAGGACGCAAATATGGAGTGCATATGTATTTTACCAGGGTGTAGTGTTAGGGGAGAAGAAATCGGACGGTGTGAGTTGAAACTGCCCAATCAGACAGTCTGATTTGAGGGTGACAACACAGACGGTCCAAGTTGTGTCATTTCTGCCACGTGTTGCGCATGCCAAGCTCCCCAGAATGGTGCCTCTTAAACCCAACATACCCCCTTCCTGCACCCACTCCCTTCTTCCGAAATCAGTTTCTCCTTCAACCCACCAGCAGCCATTCTCTCTTCTTCTTCTTTGTTTAGCAGCTTCTTCTTCTTTTAGGTGCATGAAAAAAAAATTACAATACCAAAAAAAACACAAATATAAAGATGTTGATCATCCTAAATTTTATATTGTAAATTATCTCTGCCATCCTGATTATATAAGTTTATTTTTTAAAATTTTTTTATATTTCAGAATTCTAATTATTATTGTTAGAAATTTAATTTTTATTATTATTGTTAGAAATTGAATTTAGGAATATATATGTGACAGAAATATTATTATTGTTAGAAATTTAGAAATATATGTTTAAATAATAGTTAGAAATATATATGTTTAGATGTAGTTTGTTATAGAATATTTTAGAAGTTTTTTGTAATAATTTTAGAAATTATAATTAATTAATTAACTTTTATAATTAATTTTAGAAATTATAATTTTAGAAATTATAATAATTTTTTGTAAAAATAAATAAACTAAATTGGTGTAAACTTTTTTGTAATAATGTTGGGAATTTTGATTAATAATTAGGTTTTGTAAAATATAATATATTTATTTTTTGGTAATATTTATTTGTTTATTGTTAGCTTTTTAACTGACATAAATATATTATTGTAGTTGAAGTTTTAATAATAAAATGGGACATTATTAGTTAAATAAGAATTGGATTTATCTGTTAGTTATTATTATTAATAATAAGTTAGAAATTATAGTTAGTGATATAGGAATTATTATCCGATAAATTATCTATGACTAAATAAATAAATAATTATGTAAGAAACAATTCGATACTTACTTTAGGAAACAGTATGGCTAAAATAATTAATATGCATAATAATATCGTAATTTTTAAAAATTAAAAAGCATTCACAATGATTTGTAGGATTATTAATTAAATTTAGAAGTTAAATTATTATTACTCGGGAGTTTAGTAAATTGGATTTAGTAAAATTATTTGTTTTAGTTGGTTTTAATTTATGATAGCCGTGTGATTTTAATTAATATATCTTGTGTAGTGAACTGTGTACTAAATTGGATGTAGTAAAATTATTTTTTTTAGTTGTATTTATTGATACATAGTAATTACTAAATTAACTAATTAATAGAAAGTTTAGCATTAGTTTAATAAATTAGTTACTCTAATTAGAAAAATATTAACTTTTAATAGTAAATTAGTAATTATTAATGATTTGACTAATAGTTTGTTATGTTTTTGTAGAGTTTACGGATTTTGACATGTAACCACCCACTACCTCCAGATAGGTACCATGAAAATGCGGAGGAATATTTACGGTTTACTGGTTTTTATCATATTTCTCAGATTGGAATAGTTCAATGTCAGAAAGTACTGGTAAATGCTCTAATTGAAAGGTGGCACCCAGACACACACCTTTCAACTTCCGGTTGATGAGTGTGTTGTAACACTGGAAGATGTGGTTGTAATTCTTGGTCTTCCGACAAACGGTCTTCCAGTCACAGGAATGACTATGAGCAGTTTTGAAGCCTTAGAGGTTGAGTGTTTGCACCAATTTGAAAATGCACCGAGAAAGTCAGACTGCAGAGGAAGCTGCATAAAATTGACGTGGCTTCGAGATTTAAAAGAACGTTTACAGTTGATTGACGAAAACAGTATTCAGAGGTACGTGAAGTGCCACATTATGTTGTTATTTGGTACGATCTTGTTTGGAGACAAGTTTGGAGCATCTGTGCACTCGAAGTTCCTGCCTTTGCTTCGTGATTTTGGCAGTATCGGACAGTATAATTGGGATCGGCATGCCTAACACACCTGTACATGGCACTATGCAGGGCATCTCATTTTGACTGTAAGAAAATCGATGGTCTGCTAACACTTCTGCTAACTTGGGCTTGGATCTATCTACCGTATCTTGTGCCGGTTCCTAGGAAACCCGCAGTTTTTCGCTTGCAAACAGGTAACATTATCGACTTACATCGTATTTTCATATTTATGTTTTAATTGTGTTAATGAAATAAATCATATTAGGTGGCGTAACTGGGTCCGTGTAGACCGACGTTATAGATTTCTTACTTTTGCTCACTTTAGGAAGTCATTGGATGATATTCAGGAAGGCCAAGTGTGTTTTCATTAAAGAAGTATTTGTTTCGGGTTTAGTCTTACTGTTATTGCTTCTGCAATTGTGTTCGAATTCAGTTTCGAATGATCCTGAGAAATGGTGACTCTGATACATGTGTGACTACCATTATACCTACTTATAACCCAACAGTACTTTCTGGTGATCAAGCTAACCCTGATAAGCCAATCACACCCTGACTCATACTGTGTATACTTGGCATAAAATGTCACGGCTCCAACTCATACACCCAGTAGTCTACACCTCTTCGGATGGTATAATCTTTCATCGCCATAATAACAGCTTCCCTGGAACTGAATTCCATTCCCACGGCAAATTCACCATCTGCGACAATAGGAATTTCTGCCACGACGACAACCATACGATAAATATTTAATACACAAATATTTAATAACCGAAATTAAAAGTAAATCAATACTCACTACATTAATATTAATATAAATAAACTTTATATCAGGTTATTATCTCAATCTTAACAAAAAAAAAAAAAAACATAAAGACATAAATAAATACTGATTAATAAATATTAATTAATATTTAACTAAATCAATAACTCACTAAAAATATTATTATCTTAAATTTAACTAAATAAACACATAAATAAATGCTAATTGAGTATATTTTCACATGTCACCTAACTATTTGATCCATCATTCAATATAAATTATTACAAAATTCTAATCCTTCGTATAAATATAGGTAATTACGTACCTGCACTCATATATTCCGAAAACTTCGGAGCATGCATGGCTTCCAAATCCAAAACTCGCATGAAAGATGGCTCCTCAAATGGTACTTCGTTTGCGAGTGCATTTGCCACGTCTGTCACATTTAGAGCCATAGTGCTGTCACCTTGATCTTCATTTCCGTCTGGACCAACAACTTCGTAATTGCTTTTGAACTCTTCCTCACTGTCACTATTGTAATCTTTCCGTTCAATATTTCGGTCGGCCTCAGATTGTTCGAATTCAATGTACAATTCGATGAACGAGATCTGAGCGCGTCTTTCCATATACATTGAAAACATCTATTGCATACTCGCTTCGTCGGTTATATATTTGGTTTTAAACTGAACGAATCCACCAAATACTGGTATGGGATATCTGTATAAAATACATGATATTTTCTTTGACATCTCAAAATCTATCTTCTCACAAATCACACATTTAAGCTCTTCAAATGAGATTGTGAAGGGAATAACAACATTTAACGGATTTTCACAAGTAAATTTTACTCATTCAGATGTTTGTAACAAAATCTGACCAAAATAATATATTTTTAAAAAAACTCTATCATTCATTTCTCTCACTCGCATAAATAGAAACTTCACTATCAATTTTTTTAGTTCATACGAAAGAAGAGAGATACAGGAGCTGAGGAAAAAAGAAGAACAAGCAGAACAAGAAGAACAAGAAAAGGAGATCTGAGAAGTGATTTATGAGTTACACACACTTATATATATATATATCAGACCCAACGATTAGTTTTAACTGATTCAAAAAATTATATAATAATCAACTCGGACCATCCGATTTAATTTTCGCAAAATAAAAAAAATATGATATATATAGAAATCGGACTGTCCGATTAACTAAGCCAAAATTTAAATTCTCGTTCCCACACAAATTAGACCGTCTGATTGGTGACCAAATTTTTTAAACAAAAAAATCAGATAGTCTAATTTCTTTCTTTATTGTGTTAGTTAAAAGCTGTCCTACACCAAAGCCTACCACTCATATAATTTATATTCATGCACAACTCACAAACTCATGGCATATAAAAAAAAATAAGCCTGGTTAAGACTTTGGTATAGTGGCAATTCATGTGTGTCATAAACAATCACATCCGAATTTAAATCTTGACTGACATCAAATAGTGAATAAAAACACTTAAAATAGTATATATAAATGTATAATATACATCAATTTATAATATAATACCTAAAATTGAATAATTGTTCATAAGTTTTTTACTATTAAAAAACTAAAGTTGCACATTTAACCTCTCAAATATAAGATACACTTTAAAGAACCAAGAACAAAATGACATTCTCTACTACTTAATTTTTCCTAATTGATTTCAATATTGCAACTAACACATACACTTGTGCAAACTTTAAACATAAATTTAAAAGGGCTTTCCAAATTTGTTGTGCTTCTAATAATATGAACGGTTATGCATTAAAATCAGCCACTAAAATCAGTTGCTAGTATAAAATATATGTTGAAATTCAAATAAACATTGAAAATAAATTAAACCACACATGTATTTATATACAAATACATTAGTGACTAATTTTATTAGCTGATTTTAGTATACGAATAATATTTTTGTAATACGAAATAGTAAGAACATATGTCTAACTATCTTCTAACCAATATCACAATGATGACATTCTAGGGACCAATTGGCAAATTCTTATTGTGTATGGGACGTCTCCCTCCAACATGGGAATAATCCTTAGCAAAATATTGTGAAGGGTCTTCTCCATCATATTTTTCTTCTTTTGTCTCCTTCTTTCCGGCCACCATATTTTTCTTCCTATGTTGTACTTTTCCTGAAAAAAAAAAAAAGTTGCATATTCATTGAAAAAGAATGAGTTTTATTAAAGGATCTTGCATGTATAATTATACATCTCTAATTGAAATAATCTTTATTTATATATATTTTAAAAAGTTTAATTTTAATGTATTAGCAGTATAAATAATATTATCTAATTAAATTCATGAATTTAAATAACTTTTTAAATAATAAATTTAAAAATTAATTATTTTTAATAATATAATAATATAAAATTGCATGTCTGTGTAATTTTTTTATATTATCAATGTATGATAATTAAATTCTATTCTAAATAAATATATTATGTTGAGTTTCAATTATTATCAAATTTAGAAGTCTATTTTGGAAGGTGAACTAAACAAACTAAGAGTATAATTCACACAAATAAAGAGTTCTCTTCTCTATAAATTAAATAATGTTGATAACAAAAAGAGGAAAGAATTCGACAAAGAAAAAATGAATATCATCATAACCAAAGTAACAAAAGCAATTACCTTATTTGATGCATGAATAATTCTAAAAGGTTCACTAATTATTAAGATGAAGTTTTGTGAGCTATACATGCATGTTGAAATTTCAAGTATCATGCATCAAAATATCTTAATAACTTAATTAATTATAGGAATAGGTTAAATGACACTACACCACTTCTGGCAGATACTGGCGATTAGTGAGCCAGATAGCGACATTTTTTAACCACCAGAAAATGGATAGCAGCGGTTGCCAATCCGCTCCAAAATAGAGAGTGACAAAACCCTTACCGACGATTTATAGTAACCGCTGAAATAACAAACTATTGGAAGCTCTTCTCTTTTTTGTCGCGTCAAACGCTGTCATTTTTTATTTAGTAACGATTTTTTGAAACCGCCGCTAAAAACCCATTGTCTGCCACTTTTTTTTGTAGTGTGAAGGGGCCAAAAATACAACAAGTCAAACTTTAATTTGGACAACAATAGTAGTGAACATAATTGAGGCCATAAGACCTTCACAAAATTTAATAAAAGTATATTAATCCATTTTTAATCGTTTTAACAATTTATTATCACACTTGAAATTATTCATAATTTCAACAACATTGAATTTGTTACCAGTTTAAAATTTTTCTTTGGTATTAACCTTAACGAGTGTATATAATTAATCATTAGATATTGATCGGTAATGTAATAACTATTGAATAAGTACAGCGAATTAATGTTTAATTAGTTAATATTAATTAATCTTTTATTATAAAATTAATTTTTTTAACTTTCACATTTTGGAGAATTTAGGATTTAAAATTAGAATTGAGGGTTTATTATAAAATTTAGGACATATAATTTAAATTTTAACATTTAAAATTTAGAATTCAAGATAAAAAAAATTAACTGAAAAAATTAACTTCTTAATTAAATTAATAATTATTACCTGAAAGGTAACCCTTCTGCTTATTGTATTGTGATGCAATGAAGTCTCTATCTTCATTATGTCCCTTAAACAACATATATAAACGTAAAAATAATGCTGATGAATAGTCAAATATGATGAAGAAGAAGAATTAATTATTATATTTAATTTATAAATAATTAGCAAGTACCTTCTCAGTAGCCCTTATTAACTTTCTTACCAGCCTTGGGTGATTACTGTGTGCATTATTGGCTAATCAAAAGGATGATAAGAAATAATAATTATTTATTGGATTATTACTCATAATAAATATACATATACAAGAATAAAAAAGAAAGATTTACATATTAATTATTAATTAATATTATTATTGTTATTATTATTGCATACCTTGATGTTGGAATGAAGGTTGAAATTGAGTAGTTGATGGAAAAGAAGCAGAAGAAGGTGGTAGCATATAAGAGATGAAAATGATGCTTAGCAAAGTAATGATGATTATGAGCACCATTTCTACTCTTACTCTATTCAAGCTTGAGAAATAGCATTAACATGAGAAGAGAGACCAAACACTCCAAAAAGTGAAGAGCTCCAAAACAAGTAAAAGAACATTAATAGGGCCCTTGGTTTTTTTTTTTTTTCTAATATAATAACCAAGATTAGTTTACATTAGGCACTAAAAAAAAAAAAAAACAACTTAACTATCTTAGATGTATACTAAAATCAGTTAATAATATAGAATACACATAAAAATAAGTTAAACTATAAATATATTTATACACAAATAGATGGTGGCTAATTTTGGTGCATATGTAGTATTTTTTAAAAGAGCTAATATCTATTTTTGTATGTATATGTGTATATTTCTAGTTATATATATAGTTGAATAAAATATTATTTTAGTTTCTAATATTTGTACTAAATTTTAATTTTGTCTATAATTTTTAAAATATTTTATTTTTTATTTCCTTTATCTTATTTCATCCTATTTTAATTATTTGATAACATTAAAATTCTTTCTTTCCAAAATTACCATTTTTTTCATTATCATCTCGTCTTCTTCTAAATAACGATAACAATCATAATGATAATGGTCATAATAGTAATTGTAGTAATTTAAAGGTGGAAATGATAAAAGAATAAGAGAAAGAAAATAATAATAATAATAATAAATTTATTTTTGATCAGAGAATATTCGAAATAAAAATATAACATTTTAAACTATAAAATCGAAATTAAAAATTAACCTAAATATTAGAAACTAATAAAGTATTTTATCCTATTCTTTTTCCAAACAAAATACATATATTTTTGTGTTCAAATAAAATACAGAAACTTTTCAACTTGAATGTTGAAAAGTATTAATGTGTTAAAAGCTCTGTTTATACATGTATTTAATTATCTATGCAATCAAAATACAAAAAAAAAAAATGTGTTAAAAACTTGTTAAATTCTGTATTATACTCCCAATGGTTCCAAATATTTATATGGTAAAGATTAAACATATTATTGTTGAATTGAACCCTCGAAGAAATCACCCAAGTTGACCGACATTGATGCAAGCCAAGAAAATAATATGTAGTGGGAACTGGGAATTGTTTCAAATTTATAATCTAAGATCACATGTTTCCTTGTCAAATTCAAGAGACGTACACCAATGAAGACTGTGACTTGATCTCTTAATTAGATGTTTCAATTTTAAACTTTGGATATGAAAAAATTTTCTTTACATATTTCTGCAAAATTAGGTCGGATTAATCAGATTCTTAATGATAATTGAAAAATGTTAAATAGTTTCACATATTTTATTAAATTATTTAATATATTATATATAAATATTTTAATTATCATAAAAACAGTTTTATACAAAAGTGTTATCAATTTGATTTTGGGCCCAAAACCAACTGAATCAACTAATTCAGTTCCTCCACAACATCAACCAATCAATTTGCTGTTTCTGCTACAATTGAACTGAACTAAAAAAAAAATCAATTTTTTCGATTTTAACTCAGTTGTAGCATATTTCAATTAGATTTTGCATTAATTTTCGATCCAATTCGATAATTTACAACCCTATGAGTAACCATCACAAAAAAAAAAAAAAAAAATAATTCAAGAGACATGCAGCTACACCAAAGCATCATTCATGGAAACTCTTGCTGTTACCAAAGCTAAAGCACATGCATTATTATAGTTAAAAGTGCAAAAAAAAAAAAAAAAAAACATAAGCACCGTTTTCATGACCCTGAGTTGGGTAATGATTTTGTATAAATCTTTAATTTTTTTGTGTTTCAGAAAAGAAGCCATGTATATAGTAGGTCACTTATTTAAAAATGTCATTTCAGATAAAGAGTGAATATCCAATTCGGTCTCTGACAATTACTTCGAAAGGACTACGAGGTCGTTAACAAAAAATAAAAAAATACTCAACCCAGTCTCTGAACTTTACTTTTATGAGATTGATTAACCTGTGCCAAAAAAAAAAAAACACTCACATAGGGGCTAATCAGTCCTATAAAAATAAAACTCAAAGGTTGGGTTGGATATTTTTTTTAAGGGTCTCGTTGTCTTTCAAAATAATTGTCAGGAGTCGTTTAGGATTTTTCTCTCAGATTAAATGATCTTTCTCCTCTTTAGATATTAAATTGGTTCATTTGTCTTCTCTTTATTAATTAGATAATTTTAATGCTTTGTTTTGTTATGTTTTATTATGAATGATTAAGATTTAAATGGATAATCTGTTAATTAAATTAATCATTTTTTTAATTAAAAGAAAAACGAATACTCATTACTCATTACTTTATTTATGATCTCTGATAGCATGTCATTTTATAGTGAGTATTACATTCTGAAAATTAATTGGAACACATTAGCATTTGTCCTTGAATAAGACATATGACCTATGTTAATACCATATGAGTTTGTTTGTTCCAAAAGAAACTACTCAATAATATTTAACTTAAAAAAAATTATTAAGAAATAATAGTGTGTTTAGTTTGTATTTTATTTTTTATTTTTATTTTTAATATTTTTTATTTTTAGAATTTTGTAAAGAAAAAACAAAAGGCTCATTGTTTTTACTTTTTTTTTTTTAACAAAATCTTAAAAATATAAAACACTAAAAATTAAAAAAAAAAAAATACAAACCCATTTTTAAAACACAATTTTGAGTTCCGAAAACATTCTTGTTTTGCCAGAAACATCTTAAACATTCTGGAGAAATCAGTCATCAGCAACAAGCATATATTAAAATAAGAAAATTTCTTGTTTTTTCTATAATGTAAAATAGTTTCTTCTTCCATTACTATATCTATCAAGAATTTGTTGTATTTTCTCTTGTTTCTTTTCTCTTTCTTACTCCATGACAGAAAGAAATCAAAGAATGCCTCTTAAAATAATACACAACAATGATATGAAAAGCCAAAAATGATTATATTGCCAAAATAATATAACTACTTTTCCTGTCATGGTTTTGAATCATCACTCTTATATCTAACCATAATTATTTTTTATCAAATTTTCTAAACCTGTTTTTTTTCTCCTTCCTGTTCTGTAATTCATTACAAGTGTAGGGAAAACAAATTTCTGCAAAATAAATGCAAGCATTACATTGCATAAATGCTAAGGATCGCTAGTGTTTGACTTGTATAAACAATATTTTGTTCTGTTTTTCATTGTAATTAGAATTTATCTACCATTTTGCCTCAAATTTCACTTACCCAAATTATCTCAAATGGACTTGACCAAATGCCTAATCTGGTCTTACAAAAAAATCTTCAAAATCAATACTCAGTAAAAATTAGTTGGCTTTCCAATTTTTATGTTCTGTTCAGTAAGGAATGCTGTTATAGCATTCTTCTGCCAGCTCTTGAAACTCCTGAAACAAAGCAGTTTTTAGGGTCAATACTAACTTGCGCAACAAGGAATCGCCAAAGCATAAATCCCTATCAGCCATATCATAGCCAGCCAAGAAAGCATTGTAATTAATCTATATTTTTATACTAATTGTAAACTAACAAGTCCTAATGGAATAAGCAAATTAATCTACAGTCCCAATGTCTCCTTGTTTTTCATTTTAAGATGCTTACCCTACGGTACCTAAGCGATTATCTATGATATCGGTTCCACATACGATATAGATAATTGGTTCCATGATATGATACAGATAGCATGAGTCATTTAACTGATTTTATGAGATATTCTAACATGATGTCCGAGGAAAGATAGCAAGATTGAGTTTTTGTTTTGTATGCAAAAGGCACAAGGGTTAGTAAAGCTCACTTGTGGTCGAGATGTGCGAGAATTTCGCCACCCGGGAAAGCAACTCTAGTGGCCTCATATGCAGCTAATATAGACTGTCTCCAAGTTCCACCAATCTCCGCATTTGCTTCTCCTTTCGCTTGGTTCGGATCTTCCATCGGAATTGAATATCCGGAAAGGAGGTGACCCACCCAAACATCGTCTTTCCTGTATATTGTTTTACACAAAAACATGCATTAACGAGAAGATACAATGTCTATCAAAAGTCAGAGAGAAAATTAAATTACAAGGATAATGACTCCTCACAATACTACATCCATATGCCGAGGCGCATAGTGTCCGCCACCTATCCCAAGAAGGACTTTCTTCTTATCATTCTCCCTACAAGATCATAAGATATAGATTCAGGTTAGAAGTTAGAACAAATTTTGAAAACTGTAGCACGAAGATATTACACTAAAGAAAACAACATGATCTTTCTCAAGAACTATATTCCATAAGATGCATTATGCAATGTTGGCAGCATTAGAACAATTTAAAAGATATCAAGAGCAGATCAAGAGCAGATGCTAAATTATAGTCCACGAAGTCGAGTGTGAAAATTGGAAGACTATAGTTAAACGTATTTTCCATCTTGCGAAACAGAGTGAGAATGAATGAATGATGCTATCTGAAAACACATTACACATGACCTCATGTAAACACCAAATACGGAACAAAAGCGCAATTGGCTTCATCATTCTACCTGCTCCAGTTTCCGACATCTGTCCCTCCTCCGAGTCCAAGTCCTTCCCATACTAACTACAACAACACAAACACCATCATCTCAGTAAAAAAAAAAAAAAAAAAAAAGACTAAATTATTCCTAATCAGCTCCTACCTACTCCATTTATTTAGGTATAGATAGTTAAGAGATAAAATTCCTTATCGAAGGAATTTCGTAGAA
The DNA here is from genome assembly GCF_059453495.1 of Arachis ipaensis. Lineage (NCBI taxonomy): Eukaryota > Viridiplantae > Streptophyta > Magnoliopsida > Fabales > Fabaceae > Arachis > Arachis ipaensis. The sequence continues at coordinate 1,342,510 of NC_142436.1, forward strand.
GCAAAATTCTACATATTGATGCAAAGTGAAGAAAGCACAAATCCATTCAACCTGAGCCATTACTTGAGCAGCATCCTGTCTTTTCCAATAGTCTTCGGTACTACCTATACCATAAAAGAAAACCAGTTTATATTAAGCTATTCAACAACAAAGTGTTTTCACAAGTCATAACCAAATCAAATAACTCCTTAGCGATTTCGTATATTTTGTATTAGGTCTACCCTCTTTAATGATACTTTTCTATGTCTTCTACAAGTCGTCATCAAATCACCAAGAGAGAAATTATACCATCTTAATTTATTCATTCAAAATTCAAATGTATTTATCTTCCCCCTTTTCCCCCCCTAAAGTCATAGCTAACAGCTTCTAATGAAACATGAGAATGCTGTTCAGATGGTGCAAATTACTTAAGAGAACCAAAAGATATTAACGTTGTACCCAAAAGAAAAAAAAGGATTCCAACACATAAAAGGGTATCGGTACAGGTGAGAGACGGTTAATTGAGGACCAACTTAAGGACAGTCAACAATTCCAATAACCCAAAATCATGTTCCTGCACCAAGTATTAAACTACAATAACACTGGTGATTTACAAGCTTCACCTATATTTCTCTTTGAACATCAGTTTTTTTTTTCTCCCACCCAAAAAACTTGAAAGATGGAACCTTCTACACGACTAACAAGTACTCACAAAAGGGAAAGATTAATATGAATTGAATGTGAGATTAAACATCAAGATAAAGAAAGACGGTCTTGACTTGGAAACTAAACATTGGGGGAATAGTAATGAATTTATACCTTAATAATAGATTATGCAATGTACTTATGATATATGGTATATCAAATCCATCAATTCAGAACAGATCTAAGAGGAAGAAAAGAGCACTCACCAATCTCAAGAAACATTGTTGGCTTATTTGTGAATGGCCCGTGATGAGTGGCCTCCAAAGTAATCTAATTTGAGGAAACATATCAAATTCTGATAGAATAGCTTTTGGAAAGTACAATCCCATTATCAAAAACACAATTTGACAATAAGCCATTTTTGTCCAATGGGAAAGAAGGCATGTAATTTCGAAAAGTGCTAAATTTAAGAAGAAATGCTCGACATATAACTGGAAAAAAATGGCTCATTTCTCGTAGTGAAAATTGACATGCAGGAAAGAATCAAAAGGCTCTAAAGAAAGGCATTCTGAATTTCAATTGCTCAAAAGGAAACACACCTCAAATTCAGGGACCAGATTATGAGCTTGAGCCAATTTCTTCAAAAGTCGAAGCCAAGGACCTATCCGAGGATTCGGCAGTGCAGCCCATCCCGGTTTCCCACCCTGGGGTGGAACATCACCCTCGCGCAAATGAGGAACTCCTGCGCATACGTTCCACCAAAAAATGATCAACACACACATTTTTACTCCACATAATATAAAAAAGAAGATAAAGAATAGATCAAGTCCGTTATATCCATTATATTCGATTCTTGAATCAACCAAGGGCATGAAGACTCACCCTTTCAAATTTTAAGGTAACACATGTCTGAAAAGAAAAAATCTACGACACAAGTGTAAAAATTAGATCAAGTTTGTTATATCCGTTACGTCCAAATTTCATATCGACTAAGGGTTGAGGGGACATTTTCCTCGTGAAAGAGTCACCCTTTCAACTTTTAGGTTGCATTTGGATATTGCCTTAGGATAAAAATAGAGACATCCGGGACACAAAGTCACAAACCTATCCAAACGTGGCCTTAATCTAACTCATGTCTAACAAAAAAAAAAAAAAAAGAAATCCACTTATCATAGCTTGAACTGAGAACTAGACAAAACATATTAAAGAACCATGAAAGAACTATATAAGTTGCTATCTCAAGCAAGAAGAACAGAAAAAGAGGGCAATCAAGACAAGAAATTAATACCAATGGGATGAACAGTGAGGGCAGGTTTGTTAGAAACAGCAGTGTGCTTGCTGAAGAAGATGACCTCATCAACAACCTCACCAGTCTTCTCTTCCCACCTCTTGTCCAAGTCATCCTCCACCACTATGCTCTTCCCATGAAGCAAAACCCTAACCCCTTCATTACAGAAACTCTTCATATCATCCTATAATAAAGAATCAAAGGTGTTGCAATCCATTAGATCAGAATAAATAATTCATAGAAAACAACCTAGAAATGAATTTTTACTAATTATAAGAAACATTACTTACTAATATCTAACTAACTCAATGATATCTACAGTAGAAAACGGTTAATAGTCAAAACAGTTGTTAATTCAGTTCTCGAAACATGAAATACCTCAAATTAATTCACTATCATATCTATCAGAATCAATTTGAAAATGAAGTATTGATAATTGAACCTGGAGATGGGGACCTGGTTGCCAAGCTGGCATGGCCAAGAGGGCATTGGCAGGGTTGATGGAAGCAGGGTCGGAGGTTGTAGCAACAAGAAGAGTCACCATTGCTGAGTGGTGGTGGTGCTTCACTTGAATTGAATTTGATGATGATGATAATGAAGAAGAAGAAGAAGGAGAAAAAGAAGGGGAAGGGAATAATAATGGTTTGGAATTTGAAAGCGGTATTGAAGAAAAAGGTGGTAGCACACGGTTAAGGTAACTGCTAGTAATGAAAAGTGGAACACTGGCGGCTGCAGCTGTTGTCCAACAAAAACCAATCGTACGAAGTAGCATGTTATGTCTTCTGCCACTGATTTACCAAGGACCAAGGACTAAGGAGTAAAACTCCAAATTGGTTTTGGAATTTGGAGGCTTTTTTTTTTTTTATTAAAATAAATGTGTTTTTTTGGACATACAAAATGATAAATCCCAAATCAGCAGTAACTCTTTGGAATTGAAGGAATTTTTTTGCATTTTCGCTATTTTCCATTCACTTCAATCACATTCATGAACTTGAATGCTTCTCTTGCATCTTAACAAAAATCAATACAATATTAGATATAGACAATTTTTGGTCAAAAAAATTTCCTTCCAAAAAAATCAAGAAAAGCATTTAACTTCGTGTAGTGACGGATGTAAAAATTTTAAATTTTAGAGACAAATATATATTATATAAGAATAACAAAAAACTTTATATAGATATATCGATTGTCTTCATTGATTCCCCTTTTGGTGAAGCAAAAATATCTAAAAAGCTAAACGAAGAGAGCAATTTATGAATATCAGCAGATAGAAATGGAGATTAGACCATACAAGATTTTGACCTGCATATTCCCGAGATCACACACAACAGAAATTGACTTCTTGCCGATTAATTTGAACAAAAAATTAATATTAAAGTAGCACAAATTAGCACAAGCTCGATGAACATTAAAGTGATACAAATTGACTTCTTGTCAATTAATTTGAACAGTTGGAAAAGCCCAATAAATATTATTCTCCTTCACCTTAGCAAGATTAGTAGATTTTCCAACAACATTAACTCCAACAAATACAACAACATATGGTTTCCTTAGCTCCTTGGCAGCATGCACATCCCTGAATAGTGTCTAGGGGTTAAAAACTTAAATACGAACAGGGGCTTCTTCCATTGCTGCCTGTTTTGATTTTTGAACCACAGCATCAGACAAGCCTTATAATAATTAAAAAGAAAGGCCAGAATTAAGGGGGAGACTGGTTCGTACGTGCACTGTTGAAGAGATCCTTGTAAATGAAGCTAGCTTCTTGCCTTCAAGACTTGCTGCCATTGATTCACATAGTTTCTCAGCTATTTCCTCAGCCTAAAAGTGATAGCAGTGTGGAAAAAATTAGCCAGTTTCATAGAGCAAAAGTAGCTTAATATAAACCACTTATTAGATATACAAGAGGAAACAAAAACAGGGTCCATAACAGATACATACCACATTCTTGGTCATCGACCTATCCTTCGGAGCTTTCTGGATCCAAGTCTGACTTCTCCAAATTGCTTTCCTAGCAATACTGAGCACAAGGAAGTGCAGGAATATATAATTTGTCACTCTAAATTACATCAAATGATACCAACAAAAATTTATGCAACTTATGCTAAAAAAAAGTGAACCCAAAAGGAAAAACATCTTGCTCACAACTTTAAAAACACAATGAATTAACTTTCCTGCCCGAAGTTTCCACCCAAGTCTCTCCTAATGCACTACAGTATGGATATGGATCTCATCATTTCATATTAAAGTTTTGTCTCCAAGTCTAAATTTTTGTTCTCTTCTTTCTATAACTATGTAATTTGTTGTTATTTAACACTTATAAAATGAGTTCTCGATGAGAAAAAGTACAAAATCTTCAAATAAAGTTAAACACAAAATGTATATCTAAATATCAATTGCCCCCATGATCCAGAGAGGAAACAATGTTTAAAAGAATGAGGAGGAATTTTATATAAACATCCAAGCAATTTACGCCCAATAGTATATACATATAACCAAGTAACCAAAACTCCAAAACCGTTATGAAGACACAAATAGCAAGATTCAATAGTCAATAAAAACACCTACAAAAAACATACTCTTTCAACACTTATTCCACACTACATCACTCCAAAACCAAACTGAATTTTGCCACATTAAAAACAGAGCACTACAATATTATGAACCCAACAATTGGACAATGCAGCATGTGCCTAAAAGCAACCCTAATTGATATCAACTTAATAAAACATAAAACACTTACATCTCATGAAAAAGGACACCATTGACATTCCTCCACTAAACAGGAACAGTCAAAACTCCAACTGAAAACTTCTTCAAACTTCCTATGAATTAGAATTCTACATAATCAAGGAAACAGTTGTAAACTGTTCAAGGAAGTTACATAAGCAAGCCATACCCTGCACATCGGACCAGTCAAGAAACCATGAGCTAAGCATAGTCAACAAGAACATCATCTACTTCATTTTCACTCTCCAAAATACCCACCAAAGACATGCAAGTTTCAACATCCCACATTCAAACAATGATCAAGGAAGAACAATGAGGGAAACAGAAGATGAAAAGATATAACCGGACATTCAAAACACAAATACAAAAAGCAATTCCATATGCAAAGATTAAGAACACAAGGATCAAACTCCAGAATTGGCATACACACACGAACAAATTGCAAACCACAAACCCTAACAAATCAATTGGCAAGAAAACACATAACAATCCAACACAAAAAAACACAGAAACAACAGGGTCAAGCGGTGGGACAGAACCAGAGCACGATTCAGACACAACACCGCAGCAGGCCGTACCAACAGTGACTAATGTCTGCAGCAAGCACCATTTCCCGATTCCTTACCAACCCTAACCATTTGAAACCGCAAGTCATCGTCATCGCCGACATCAACCACGGATGGTGACAATTTTCACCTTTTAAAAGAAATTCTGTATGCAGAGAAAATTCCAAATCAAAAACTCACGAGCTTTCTATTTATGATAGATAGACAGATATGAATCAAAGGGTTTGTACCTTAATCTTGAGGACAAAATTAAGGGCTTCTTCCATTGCAATAGGTTTTAGAGGACTCCATGGCCTTTAAACAGCTCTTCCAATTTGATGTTTGGAATTCCAACATGTTCTGCTCAATGATCTGTGCAACTATTCGATTTAATTCCAAATCTTCCTTGTTTGTCAGCATCACAACATGACCATTCTTCATAGACATCAGTGGATGATGCTCTTGTTCTAATGGAAAGTATTGAATTTGAAGATACCGATAACTAACCTTCTCCAAATGAGTTTAGACCTCAAGACCATTTCATTAGCCATAAAGTGAGTTTGGCAGTCTCAACAACCAACTTTAGTATTGAAATAAAGAATGAGCCCTTCAATTTTCAGAAGCCAAACTGAATTCCATAATGTACAGATGGCTGATCAGATCAATAAGTAATATCTTGAAATTCATATGCAATATGAGTCTGAGACCACTATTTTTTAAGTTATATTACTTCAAATAAATAGAATGTATTTTTTGATCTGGTTAAATCCTCGAGTCCCTTACTCAAGTGGTTTAAAACTCCGTAAATTTCTTCTGAATATGTACAACACTTATCATCAGCAACAAATTTGTGGATGGACTGGTCAATTTCTATGAAACTCCAAGCAGAAATGGTTGACACTCCCCTTTTTTTCATCAGTCTTCTCATCTCGGAGACGCCTTCCCATTTGCCCATACTTGCATACATGTTTGCTAGAAGGATGTAATATCCACTACGTTGAGGCTCCAATTCTATCAAATACTTCCCAACTCTATGTGCCAGTTCAACATGACAATGCATCATGCATCCATTGAGCAAAGACCCCCATATGGCTCCATCCGGTTCTATCGGCATCCTAGCAACTAACGCTAAAGCATCTTTGATTCGCCCGCCTCGCGCCAAAACATCAACCATGCATCCATAGTGTTCAATGGATGGTAGGATGCCATATTTTTCACTCATTTGTTCAAAAAACCACCACGCTTTAGTCAACAAGTCCTTGTGATTGCAGGAAGTTAGAACACCAACAAAAGTAACTGCATTGGGTTTGGGTCCAACCTTCTCCATCTTATCGAAAAGCTCAAGAGCCATATAATTCTTTCCATTAATAGCCAAACCCAATATCATAGCACTCCAAGTAGCAACATCCTTACTAGGCATACTATCAAACACTGTCTCTGCCTCTTCCACCCACCCACACTTGGTGTAGAAATCAATCAATGCAGTCCCCAGTTCGAGTTCATACTCCAAACCATTTTCTTCAATGTAACTGTGAATCCATTTGCCTTCTTCAAATGCACCCACAGCAGCACATGCATTGAGCACACTCACCAGAAGAGAGCCATTCAAATTAATAACATTTCCACAACACTTGAGCTCATGGAAAACTTGAATGCCCTCATTGAAACAACCATTCCTCACATACCCAGACACCATGGCGCTGTAGGATACCTCATTCCTTTGCGGCATCTCATCAAACAACAGCCTTGCTTCCTCAACTAAACCATTATTGCAATAACCACTAACAAGACCAGTCCAACACACCACATTTTTGTTGGAACTTTCATCGAACACCTGCCGTGCAGCACCAACTTCTCCATGATCGCAATAAACACCAATCAAAGAACTCACCACAAAAGCGTCATAATCCACACTCCCCAACTTCACCACTTGGGCATGGGCTTGTTGGAGGAGAGACAAAGATCCACGGCAAGATTTGACGAACATGGTGAAGGTGTGAGAGTTAGGCCTAACACCAGTGGCTAGCATTCGTTTGAAAAGCAGAAAACAGTTGTAAAACTGTGAGTCTCTTGAAAAAGCTGTTATCATGACATTGAAGTCAAACACAGTGTGAATTGGCATGTGAATGAAAAAGGCCTCTAAACGGCGCATATCGCGGCGGTTGCGCTGGTGGTGTCGGAAATAGAAGGCCAAGAGTCTGCTGGAGACGTAGGAGAATCTTGCAAGGCCATTGGTGATGGCGTGGGCGTGGATTCGCTTTAACTCTCTCGTGCTTCGATTTATGGTTCCTTGCAAGAGACGAAGCCATGGTGGAATTGAGCTCATAGCAGAGAGAGAACAATAAATTCAGGTTTTAAACAATGAAGCTTATAAATTCACAACAATCTCTTCTTCATTGTCGGAAGTAAACTTGATCGAGAAAACATGCACAAGCTCAGTTTCATATACTGCTTTTTTTAAAATTTAAGGTGAAAATTTTGGTGAAGTTTACGTGAAGTTGATAGTTTATTAGATAAAAATTTAGTTATCAAATTATTTTATAATTTTTAACTATTAACTCTACATGATTTAACTATAAAAAATTTATTATTTTAATTTTATTATTTTATTAAAAATATATAAAATAGTTAAAAATGTGTATAAAATAATATTTATATTCAATTATTTTATTTAAAAAATTTATTTAATATTTTAATAAAATCAATAAAAATTTGACATTTGAATAGTTTTATCAATATAAACTCATCTTACAAGTTTATTTTATTAGTATTTTAAAATTTTTTGAATCTTTTTTATATTTTATTTTCTTAATATTAATATTTTAAAATTAATAGAAATATTAACTTAAAATTACGAATATCAATATATTCTTTCCTGATATAAATAATAATCATTTCATAGTTTGTCATATTTCACACTAAACATGCAAAATCCATTTAAAAAATATTCCACTTATTTCATTATCATATTCGTACCTACAAATATTTTTTTTTTTCAATCTTTACACATTTTCTTAAATAATATATATTTTATTTAAATAAAAAACCGTAATTCTTATTGTTTATAGAAATTCTTTAGAAACAATTAATTGAAATACAAACCAAACTTTTTGACCCTCTTTTTTCCTGAAAATGTTTCAAAACCCCAAAACCCCAAATCTATGTATAACAGATGTTGCATTCATTCACCGCTTCATTCTTCAGGGTTTCTCTCTTCATCATGGCTTCCAATTCCAAACCTCAACGTCTCCATCAAAGTAAATCTCTCTCTCTCTCTCTCTCTCTCTCTCTCTCTCTCTCTCTCTCTCATTGAGTCACTAACATTGAAAAGTTACGCTTTTTTTGGGGGATTTCGGTTGTGGCAGTTGCAGGTGGTAACATTCAAGCTTCAACGGTAAAGAGGGCAAGAACTATGGCTACTGAGTCAGCAATGAAGGCTCCTTTCACCAAATATGTTGAATATCTCAATGACCTTGTAAGTATTCTTATTGATTTCATACCCTACTTTAACTATTTTGCTCTTGTTTCATTCGAAGTTTCAATTTTTTTTTTGATGATTCGTTATTTTAGTTTGTACGACACTCTGATAGATTTTCAGTAGCTAGTGGAAATTGAGTTGAACTTAGCTGAAGTGTAAATATTGAGGTGCATAAATTTATAATTTATTTTTAGATGATGTATATTTGGAGCATTATGAAGTGTTTAGGAAGTGATTGAGGGATCATTGGAAGGTTTAATTGGTAATATCATGTTATTCATAACATTTTGTTTTCTAAATAATTATATTTACTTGAATTGAAATGAAAATTTCTCTCTCCAAACTTATGCTTGGGAGAGTGGTGAACTGTTTGATCATTGCATTAGAAATGGGAGTTTTGGGATATTAAATTAGAATCATTGATTGTTTTTGTTTGTTCTTCTCTCCAACACCTCAACTCAGAAACACACTCTAAAGGATTAGTGCTTTGAAGTGGAAGGGTTTGTTTATGTAGGAAGCATTGCACAGCAGACAAGCTCGCCTAAAATGTTGTGTTACTAGTTTACCTTCTCAAGAGTAGTGGTTTCAATTCATTCTGGATGGTTAGAATTGATAAACTTAGCACACACTACATGGCCCTTTAAGAAATTCTTTCAATGATGATATCTTGAAACATGCTTTATATTAATAGGCATGTTGAAAAAACATATGGATATCGAGAAGCCGTGCGTGTTCTGTATACACTGCTCATTGTTTGTTACTTATGTTTGTAGAATGAGAAACGGGAAAGAGTGGTTAAAGCAAGTCGTGATGTAACAATGAACAGCAAAAAAGTCATATTTCAAGTTCACAGGTTAGCTTTCGCTTTTCCATTCTTCTCTCTCTGTTTGTTTCTCTCTTGTGCCTTGTGAATGATTGGGTAGATATTTTAGGATCTTCAACTGATTCAAGTTCCGTCTCGGATCAGCTAAATTACATAAACATGATCGTTGTGCGGCCTTTGTTTTGATTATTTTTGCCAATGCTTTATTATATATACTTTCAATTGGTCATCTGAATCAACCTCTCATTTTGTTCCCTGGATGTACTACAATGAGTTTATTTTCTATTAGCAGTAAGTTTATCTTAATAATCACATTATCCTCATATTCATACTTTATACATATCCTTTGCTTTCCTTTGTTCTTTAATAAATCTGTGAATAGCGTGAGTTTGAAAATGTTCTATCTTAATTAAAACAAAAAAATGATAAGAAATGTGAAACCAAAATCTACTTGTGATGGCTACTGATTTATTCTTTCATGTAATGTTGATCTTTCTGATATTATTGGCAATACTTTATTTTAATGTCTTAATTAGGATGAGTAAGTATAATAAAGAGGAAGTACTTCAGAAAGCTGAAAAGGATCTAGCAGCAGTGACAAATCAGTACATGTCTCGATTAGTCAAAGAATTGCAGGGTACCGATTTTTGGAAGCTACGACGAGCATACTCACCTGGGGTATGCTTAATGTAACTTTTTTATTGGTTGAGGACAAAAATACTTTCATCTGATACATGCCTTTGGTGTTTGTAGATACAAGAGTATGTTGAAGCAGCTACTTTCTGCGGTTTCTGTAAAAATGGAACACTTTTGACGCTTGACGAGATAAACAACACATTGTTACCACTTAGTGATCCATCACTTCAGCCTCTACAAATAAATATCCTTGACTATCTATTAGGGGTAAATATATTTTCCCTTTAATTTATTATCCATGTCAGTGACTTATTTATGCTGTTAATAGAATATTAGTAGATATAACACATACACTAACACCATATAACAATATGTTGCCATTCAAAGAGATTATTACAAGTGCTTGATTTGTTTGTAATGAATATAACCAATTATGTCTTCTTTTTAAATACAGTTATATGATTTTTATAGAACATGAAGTATGCTTTAAATCAAATTGCGATTTTTCCCCGACGCTGTTTTTTGAAGGTGCTGAACATTTTTTTACAGCTTGCAGATTTGACTGGAGAACTGATGCGTCTGGCTATCGGTAGGATATCAGATGGTGAGCTTGAATTCGCTCAGAAGATATGCAGATTTGCGCGTGATATATACAGGGAGCTTACGCTTGTAGTGCCACATATGGATGATAGTCATGATATGAAGACAAAGATGGAAATAATGCTCCAAAGTGTCATGAAAATAGAGAATGGTAACGTTAGCAACATTGAAAATTTCATTCTATAAACTTTTTTGCCTTAAGTTTAAAGTCTTGCTTGAGTCACGAAGATAGTAATATAGCCATTGATGGAGAAAGAAAAAGGTAAAAACTACTTTTGGGGTTATTTTATTATAGTTTCATTGTATTTTCAGTTAGGTCCTTAAAATTTAGAAGTTTGTAATAAAGTCTTATATTGTATAAAAGTTTTCAATTAGGGTCCTATAATTTGGAGAAAACCTTGGAGCAATGGTTGAGTTGTCTCCGTGTGACTTCAAAGTCACTAGTTTAAGCTGTGGAATCAGCCACCTGATGCAATTATCAGGTTCAGGTTAGACTGCCTGCATTATTCTCTTTGGGTGCTGTCTTTCCTCAGACTTTACGTTAAGGTGGTATGCTTGTATGCCGGGCTGCCCTTTTTTAGGGACCTATATTTTAAACATTTGTAGTTCCAATGATTTAAAAATTTATAGTTAAGTCCCTTAAATATTTTTTAGCCAAGTTATTTTATTTTGAAAATTTTGTGATATAGCCTCTAGATGATAAAAAAGTGCTCTGTTCTCTTAAGCCAACCCTTTAGTGCTTGATGTTATTCCTGCATACATGTACTTGATGCTTATCAGAAGTGTATCTTCTTAATTTTTACAATGTATTTACATCTAGAGTTGTTCTTGCCCTTTAATTATAATGCGTGCATGAATGATGATAATGATGATTTCTACCTATGCATTCTCTACTCATATAATGAGCTTTTTAGTTTGTCTTGAGAATGTTTCAGGTCTTCTAATGTATTCAACTTTCACCCAAAATCTTGCTAACAAATGTTTCTTAATGTAGCTTGCTTTAGTGTTCATGTGAGAGGATCAGAGTATATTCCACTCCTTGGATCCGATGATCCGGGTTCTTTCTTAGTTGGAGTCGCAGATATCGAACTATGAGGTATGTTCATTCTTCTGTCGCAATCTTCCTTCATTTAAGTTGTCAATTTTCTATTTAACGATTTCCAACGAAGCCGGAGTTTACATATAACAGCAATCCATTGAATGTTTAAATTGTTAAGGTTGATATCACTGCACAAAATCAATATCAACAATATTGGCAAGGAAATTTTGCACTTCGTTCTCATCAAACATGGTACGAACGGTTGTGCCATTTTACTGGTAAAGTTTGAGCTGACCGCATAATCTTAGTGTTAGCTTGTACTAGATATTTTGAGATTAAAGAAATCATTGACATGAAGTTTGAATTATGCAATGATATTAACATCCATGTTCCTTTCTAGTTTATCACAAAATCTAGTAGCTATACATCATTGTGTCTATGTCTTCGTTTTGGCATTTAATCCATATAACTAACTAATTAAGCATAAATCAGCCATTGTAGAGTAGTATTTAGAATCTAATTGGTTGTAAATGTTTCTAAAGCAATAGTTAAAAAATTCTCTTAGAAAATTGTTTTACTATTTACCATTTCAGTTTCAGAGTTGAAACTTTCCTGCACCTAAGTTTTCTTGTTATTATTATTATTATTAGAAAAAAAAAATTGTTTGGCCCTTGTAATATCTTTTTCAATTAGATATAAACACAAGCTTTTATAAATATTTGTTGTTTTAAACCCTATTGTTATTTGTGTTTATTTTGCCATTGCACTAGACCAATATATTAGTTTCAAGTCATTAAAGAGTTATGATAATATCTACCCAAAAAAAAAAAAAAAGCAGTTATCATAATGCAGGTTTTCCGAAACTAAATCACTGTATTTTCAGAATTGAATATTATACATGTGATGGAAAACTAACACTAAATTATACAATTAGTATTGACAACAAATGTTAATAATTTATATTTTTATTATTGCTAGCTACTTTTAACATTAAAAATTAAAAAAAAAGGAGGGATAATAGACATGCTAGTATTTATTAATCTATTTTAGATTTGTTTTAAAAAAAAAAAAAAAACTCTTTTTTAACCTCTCCGCATGAGCAACTAAGAAGTATAATAAGGCACAAAAAGAAAAATATAAGGGAAATTTAATTCACTATTGATGCTTCATCATAATGAGTATTTCAAAGACAAATTAACATATGCCTCACTGGAGAATCTTAAACCCTAAACTTAAATTCCTAGGTTATATTAAGTTTCAATATGCAACAACAATTGCAACAATAATTAATTAATTATATCCTCACCCAAGCAAGCTAAAACGTTAACCCATGTTTAGCCAAAGTATTTTCAATAATTGTGTTCAATTTCTGAATCTTTTGAGTCGTGAGATAGTTTTTCCAATCACCAATTTTACCACGACGGAAGAAAACTTTGGCTTCTACACCATTTGGTAATTTTCCATTCTTATTCACCTCTAAATTGCTTAGGTTATTAAAGCTACATAAGTTCAAGATATCATCCACCATGCCCTTAGATAACTCTTCTTTAGAAAATGGACATCCTATAAACTTAGCTAATTCTTTCAAAACCAATGCAGGATGCAATTTCATTTTCTCAAATGTTAGAATCATTATCTTGTCCGACCTTTTCAAGCTTTCTTTCTGAAACCCTAATGCGTGCTCCCAAAACGGTCCGAACGGACTTACTCCCCTACAAAACTGCTTGAACGATTCATCAATTGACCTAGTTTCTGGCCCGAGTTTGTTTGTAAAATGCCATAGCGAAACGAATACATCTTTAGGATCTCTACAAAGATACACTATCTTACAATTTACGTTCTTAACTGATTCTGGCAAAGACACAAAAGGAAGATGAGTAGAGAATAATCTCGGAGAGGGAATTGAATCAAGGTCAGGAACAAAGTCTTTTTTAGAATAGAGACTAATCTCTAAAAAGGGTACAAGAAGATGAGGGTTGTTAGTAAGCAAAGGATGATTCTTTTGAGCATTTGGATATTTGTGGCGGTTTAGCAATGCAAATGCTAAAGCTTTGATCCAAGTTGATCCTGATTTGGGAGTTGTAACAAGGATGATATCTTTTTCTTTGGCTTTAAAGTGTTTTTGGACAGATAAGACTCCTTGAAGGTGCTTAGTGTCATACCAAAAACCTTGGTATTTGTATATGTTCCTTGAAAGCCATCCTTGTTCTTTTGGCAAGGTTGATACCAATCCCTTCCATTCTTTACTTAATAAGTAGTCTTCTTCTTTTTCTTCTTCAACACATTTGATCACATTATTAGAGAGTTGAGCCATTGCCATTTTGATAAGTCTCTAGGGTTGAATTTATGCATGTATGATGATGTTTCTAAGGTTCACCTTCATCTCTCATTATATATGGACTAGTATTGCTATTTGTATCTTATTAAATTTAGATAAATAATTCTTTTAATATATCACTTTATTTAAATGGACAATTTATATTTGGATAATCTTATATAGGAAGAGCATTTGCTATTTATCAATGTATTAAACATAAAACATAATTTATATTTAGACAACTAATGTTTTAATATATCACTTTATTTAAATAGATAATTATTTAGGATAGAGAAAGATAGACAAACTAAAAAAGAAAAGAAGCCTTGGATATAAAAAGATTAGATTAGGTTAAAAAAAATCAACAAAATAGCAAACTCACATAAGCAATCAATAAAAAAAAATTAGGGCTATAAATTCCTAATAGCAACCTCCTCCTGAAAATAATAACAAAACATCCCCTCTTTATGATAGATCTCTCCTTGATATTCTCCAGTGTTATTATGATTATTCATTCAAATTTCATCACATAATAATACAAGAATATCTTGCTCAAACATATGGTGTTGGCTCACAAATAATCCTTCAAGCACTATTATATGTCAAAATTAAACCACTTTCATGCCAAAGACAAATGATATTATCATCCCCGTTACCCTTCCAAAAAAATCAAGCACAACATGGTTTAAGAGTCAAATTGTAGATATAGTGTATCTATATATGTATGTAAGGATCCTAAGCATAGCATTTTGTAAACAAGCTTAGGTTAGAATTTGGAGAAAGTTTGATAAAATGTTTTTGTTTTTATTTTCTATTATGTTTTCGCTTCATTGTTATATATGCTCTAATTCTTTTTCCCCACATTTTGGCGTGTTAAGATTTTTGTCTTTCAAAAGGAGAATTTATTTTTAAAATTTTGATTTTCAATTCAAATGTATTTAGGAACTACAAAAAATACTTTATCCTTTATACTATCTGTAACAATGGAGACTATTCAAAACTCGTCATTGGTTCAAACATTTTTTGTTGGTTTTCCACGGTATTTCTCAGTCCGACAAGCCAAAGACTAATTTGTCATAGATCGGAACTTCATTTCTGGCTAATGAATTGCTGTATATACACTTTAGGAGAAAATCTATGGTTTGGTTTTTCTAAGACTCTTGCTAAAACAATGGTTTAAGAATGAAAATTTATAAGGATAAGGTCACAAGAAGTAGTTGTAAACTTTATTTACTACTTTTAAGATTGTGCGAAGAAAATGTAAAAATAGAAAAAGAAAATTAGTATAATCATATTTTTTGTTTTCTCCTTAAAAAAAAAATCTTCTAAAAGAAACATTGGAAAAAATAAAAATTAAAATATAAACCAAATAAATAATAAGATTTTATGTTTTTAGTAATATTAAATGAGTAATATTATATAGCTAGCACAATTTAATTTTTCTCATATTAAAAGTATTGGATTACTGAACATTGACCAAAAATATTGGTCAATATAAGTTAAAATTATTGTCTTTGAATTTTTCTCATATTAAATATATAAAAAACTTGAAAATATATTTTTTATGTATATAATTAATACATTTTTAAAAATACTCATTAACAAAATTCTTATCACTTTTTTCTCTCAAATTCCTCATGTTTAGGGTCTGGATTCTAAAATTCTTGTTGGGTACATCATCCCATCATTGTCGCGACTGTATTGGGTTGATGGGTTCAAATTCCGATATGTACATGTAATAATTTATTAGTTAATAATAAATTTTTAAATGGGGTTTCGATTTGTGACGAATTAGTCTTTAGACTGTCAGATTTTAGACTGTCAGATTGATGAAAAATACCATAAAAAAAAAATAATTACTCCAATGAAGATGTTTTGTTTAAAAGTGTAATTTATTTATTTAGTCACATTTTAAACAAAAATAACACTTTTATAAATATCAAAATTTAACTATACAATTTATCATCCAAAAATAAAAAAAAATATATTTTTACATGAAAAAAATTATAAAATTTTCGTTTAAGTATCCACCTAAAAAAAATTGTATAAACCCAATGTACTATCCATCAATTTATTTTTCTTCATTAATATTTAATAATTGCAGCAGCCTCACATTGATAAGTTAGTCAACTATCACCATAATTCAACTGTGTCCCTTCATTGTGCTAAGCTAGTTAGGACCATTTAATTTGTAAGGAAATTAAAGTTCATTATTTTGGGGCACTGAAAATTTAGCATGCCGACAAAGTAATTATTTTACTTATACAATAATTTTATAATATCTTAAAATATACATTATTTATTCGTACTTTTATTTAATAATGTAAACAAAACTTTCAAAAATAATTAAAAAAAAATAAGTAAATAGAAGAAGCGACTTGATGAACCCTACAAGAATGTGCACCATAAAAAGAGAAAGTTTTGATAAGAAAGTTTAGGTGACAACAAATTTTTAACCAATATATAATCAACAATTTTATTTCATTATCATTTCTTTTACAAAATGAGGGAAAATTCCAATTAATTAATTTTTTTTCTTATGTATCTCTCCACCTTTGCATAAATTCTCACCAATAATGGCGAATATATCTCGTTATTATTTCTGGAATAATATAAGGGCCACAAACCCACCACCACTAAAGACCAAATGTTATTGTACATTCCTAATTAAAGTTACATAAGATGTGATTCCTATATATACAATGTAATGCTAGGTAGAAATAATATAAACTTACTTTATTTAATTTAATATTTATAATTTTATATATATAAATATTTATAATTAATGAATATAAAATTAAAAAAAGAGTAAATGCCCTTTCCGATTCTTAACTATTTGTTTGATGGACTTCATACCCCCTAAAAAATCTAAACACCCAAATTGGTCTATATTTATTTTGATATATGTACGTTTCAGTTCCTGGTTAGGGACTGGAAAGGGCATTTACTCAAAGTAGATAGGGACTAGAACGTACATATATCAAAGTAGATGACCGATTTGGGTGTTTAAATTTTTTAGGGGTTGGGAAGTCTATCGGACAAATGGTTAGGGACCGAAAAGGACATTTACTCTTAAAAAAATTAACTATTTTAAACTTAATTTTATTATTTTTCAAACATATAGATAAGGTAGAATAAACTCAGGTGCAGTCAACTTTACGTAAAGTTGATAATTGAGAGTCGTTAGACGAAAATTTAATCAAATAATTCAAATCATTTAACGACTCTCAACTATTAACTTCACATGAAATTGGCTGCAGTCGAGTTTTCACGAATATATAAACATGTGTATTTCAGTTAGACATATCAAATTCTTTTATCTATTCCACACAACTATATAGCTATAGTGTGCACATCATAAAAAAAATGTCATCACAGCTTGGTCAACCCTCTCTTGTGCCAAAACACTTGCAAGATGATGAAGACTTAAGCCAAGAATGTAGAGACATGATATCAACATTGCCAAAGGAACAAGGTTGGGTTGCAAACCATGTCTACCAATACCAAGGATTTTGGTACAACCCTAGGCAGATTCAAGGCCTCCTATCTTGTCAAAAACATTTTCAATCCCATGATCACATTAATAATGATATCATAATCCTTGCTACCATTCCAAAATCAGGTACTACTTGGCTTAAAGCTTTGACTTTTTCATTACTTAACCGCAACACATATCCAAATACACATGAAAATCACCCTTTGCTCACTTCCAACCCTCATCTTCTTGTACCCTTTTTAGAACTCAACCTCTTTGGTAATTATGATGATGATAAAGTAGAGATTAACCCTAATAACCTTATTAAATCATCATTATTTGCCACTCATCTCGCTTATGTTTCATTGCCGAAATCACTGAAAGAGTCGAGTTGTAAAATAGTGTATCTATGTAGGGATCCGAAAGACACATTTATTTCGTTGTGGCAATTCGCAAACAAACTTAGGCCAGAAACTCAGGTAAAGAAATCACTTGATGAGTATTTTGAGCAATTTTGTAAAGGAGTGAGTCCATGTGGACCATTTTGGGAGCATGTATTAGGGTATTGGAAAGAAAGCTTGGAAAGGCCAAAGAAAATTAAGTTTCTAAGGTATGAACAAATGAAATTACATCCTACTTTAATTTTGAAAGAATTGGCTGAGTTTATAGGGTGCCCATTTTCCAAAGAAGAATTAGATGAAGGAATGCTTGAAGATATCTTGAAATTATGTAGTTTTGATAATTTGAGTAACTTGGAGGTGAACAAAACCGGAATATCACCACTACTTGATATTGAAAACAAAAGTTTCTTTCGCCGAGGTGAAATTGGTGATGGAGAAAAGTTTCTCTCAAGTGAAATGATTGGACAATTGAATAAGATTACAGAAAATAAATTGGTTAAACATGGATTAAGATTTTAGCTTTTATTATACGCTAGTATAGCAATAACATTAAGTTGTTCGATGCTATTGTAAAATGTGGAAAATTAAGAAATTCAAGAACTTCTTGTGTTTTTATTTTTTGTTTTATTTTTAATGTTTTTACTTTTATAATTTTACGGAAAAAAAATAAAAGATAAAAAAAAATATTTTTTTTAAAATAAAATTTTAAAAGCAAAAACACTAAAAATAAACATTACAAATAAGGTTGGCAATGGGTAGGGTAGGGATACCTACCCTAACCCTACCCGTGAATTGAAAATTTTATTAAAATTCTACCATACCCTACCTGCGAGTTGAGAATCTCTCAATTCTAACCCTACCCGCACTTTAAAGTTCTAAACCTTACCCTACCCTATCTTACCCGCAGAAATATCAAATTTTTTAAAACAAATATAAAATTCAATCATTTCAAATTTCAAACATGTAAAGATATAGATATAAAAATATTATATTTTAAAATATTAAATTAATGTATTATATATTTTTATAAAAAATAAAAAATATTGAATAAAAATATAATTTATTCTTTTATTTAATTTTATATAAAAAAATAAAAATAAATCAGATATTTTATTATTTATTTTATCTTATATTTAATTTATTATCAAATAAAATATAAAAATATTTTTTTATATTTTTATTTTTTATATTTTATTTTTAATATTTTTTCATATTCTATTATCAAAATCAACTAACGTCATCCTGCATGTTCTCTTATATCTATCTAGTAGTTATCTCTGGATTTCTCTAGTATAATGTACCCAAAAAGCACCAATAATGTAACCATTTTTTATATATTTTGTTTTGATACTTTATTATTTATATTTCAATACTAAAATTAGTTATTAATATAAAATACATATTAAATTATACATATATTAAATTTTTAGTAATATTAAATATATACAAAACTTGAAAGTATTCGGTTTCATACGTAATTAACAAAAAAAATGGTCATATTTAGTGTCTAGATACTAAAATTCATTTTGGGTACATCATTGATCATCCCATCATCGTCGTGAATGATTCAAACTATATAAATCCAATGTAGTATGCATCATTTTATTTTTCTTCATTTATTAATATTTACGAAAACATTTAATAATAAAAAAATTATAATTTATTTTATTTAATATTTATTAATTATCATAATAATTAATAAATATTTATTAAACTCTGATTTTTTTTTTTTTTGTCTGTCTAGTGTTACTCTAATATTTAATAGTTGCAGCAACCCCACATTGATAGTGATATGACAACTATCACCATAATTCAACTGTGTCACTCCGACATGATAAGGTTGTTAGGATCATTAAATTTGTAAGGAAAGTTCATTATTTTGGGCAATTATTTAACATGCTGACAAAGTAATTAATTTTATAATATTTAAAATATTTTTATTTAATAATGTAAACAAAAAATTTTAAATAATTAGAAATAAATAAATAAAAGAAACGTCTTAACAGGTTTATTTCGTAATTTTAAAAATCAAATTAAATCAATTAATTTAATTAAATTAATCAAAAATCAATCATCAGACCAATTCGATTCAAATAAAAACAAATTGGTAATAAATTGATAAAAAATTTTAAAAAATTGATCAAAAAATTAGTTAATTAATCAAATCAGTATATTTTTTAAATATTTTATTGGTGTAAAATAATAAAATACAAAAATATTTTTTTATAAAATATTATATATTATACATATAAAATATATTATTTTATTATATTATAAGCAGTTTAATTCTAATTAAATCTCAATTAAACTTTTGAAATTTTTAATTCTATCAATTTAATGACCGACTCGATTTTTAAAATGTCAGTTTATTTTTTGGTGGAAATTCAGGTGTAGTTAACTTCACGTAAAGTTGATAGTTGAGAGCCGTTAGATAACTTAACTGATTTGATTAAATTTTCATCTAACGGTTCTCAGCTATCAACTTCACGTGAAGTCGACTGTACCTGAGTTTTTACTTTATTTTTTTGCCTATACTATTAAACTTAGATTCCGTCCTATGAATATGGACAACAATAATGTGCACCATAAAACATAACCATATATTCAAATAAAAAAATCTCTGGCTAACAACAAAGTTAATGATACAAAAATGGAGGAAGCAAGTGATGAACCCTCCAATCTCCCCAAACTCCTAAAAGATGAAGACTTAAGGCAAGAGTGTAAGGACTTGATGTCAACCTTGCCAATGGAGCCAACATACAAACTCTACCAATACCAAGGCTTTTGGTATGGATCTTGGGCTCTTCAAGGAATCTTATCTTGTCAAAATCACTTTGAAGCCAATGACAAAGATATCATCCTTGTTACCACTCCCAAATCAGGCACCACTTGGCTTAAGGCTTTGACTTTTGCATTGCTTAATAGGAATAAACATCCACATACACAAAAAAATCATCCTTTGCTTGTTACCAACCCTCATATTCTTGTACCCTTTTTAGAGTCTCTATTCTATGATGAGAAGTATATTGTTTCAAATCTAAGCCAATTTCCCTCTCCAAGGCTACTATCCATTCATGCTCCTTATGTTTCGTTGCCGAAATCGGCGAAAGAGTCTAATTGTAAGATAGTGTATCTGTGTAGAGATCCGAAAGATATATCTGTTTCGATGTGGAAATTTATGGAGACGCTTATGCCGGAAATTAGAGGATCTAACTCGTTTGATGAATTTTTTGAGTTGTTTTGTAGAGGAGTGAATCTATATGGACCCTTTTGGGAGCATGTGTTGGAGTATTGGAAAGAAAGCTTTAAAAGGCCAGAAAAAATAATGTTTCTAAGGTATGAACAAATGAAATTGCATCCTACTTTGGTTTTGAAAAAATTAGCTGAATTTTTAGGGTTTCCATTTTCCAAACAAGAGTTGGATAGTGGCATGCTTGATGATATCTTAGAGTTGTGTAGTTTTGATAACTTGAGAAATTTGGAGGCGAATAAAAAAGGAAAAATATCAATGTTTGGTTTTGATATAGAAAACAAAAGTTTCTTCCGCCGTGGTGAAATTGGTGATGGGAAGAATTTTCTCACAATAGAAATGGTTGAGAAAATAAACACTATTACTCTAAAGAAATTCTCTCAATATGGCCTAAATTTTGAGAATTTTACCATGGTATGATTTATTTTATGCGTACTTATTTTGGTTGATTGTTGTAATGTATATATAATGAAGCGTTGATGCAGTAAAATTTTAATTTTTTTTTATAATTCATTTGATTTTTCCGCTACCCATGTAATTACATGATTATGATATTATGTATTATTATTCTATATGCTTTAGGACTACTAATGTGGTAAATTAAAATTTTAACAGAAACATATATATATACTATTTGATGAGTCAGCTATACAACAATAATCTAAAGAATTTTAACTAACTTCAATTCTAATGTTAAATGCATGCTAGCCACTTGTAATTTAATATTAAATGAGCATTTGTTTTAATGTTAAAAAAATTTATGAAATTATATTTCTTAGAATATTATTAAGTTTATTTATTATAAAAAAAAACAAGGTGTTTGTTTTAATAGGACAATTTATTAGGAATTTCTTTTAATATTCCTAAGAATTAGACTATGATTGTTTCAGGAAATTTTTAGTAGGAGTGTACATGGATCCATTGAGTGAAATCGAGTTTGTTTTAATTTAGACCCGTTTCTAATATATACTGGATCTATTTTTTAGACCCTAATTCGATTTTAGACTCGATGAAACCTAAACATTTTCGAGCCACAATTATAACGAGTTCAAACCAGATGAAAATCAAGCCTTTAAAAAATTAACAATAATTTATAAAAAAATTATTTATAAAATAACTTATTTATGATACACTTATTTATAAAGAAGAAACTTGTTACTGATAAGTTGATATTCATATTTGAACTTGAATTTGTCTATAAATTCTAATTTGATACTTCTTTGATCTATTTTCTAATTCAACAAGTGTGATTAAAAATAAAATAATAAGTTTATAATTAACATAACATAATATTAGAATTAATTTAAAACATATATACTTTTTTTTTGTTTCCCATGGTATCTGCCAACCCAACAGGTCAATTACTAATCCGTCGCAGATCTGAGCTCCATTTCATATATACTTTTTTTAGTTTCCTTAGGATGTACATGGACCAGATAAAATTGAGTTCATCTTGATCCAGACTCGGTCCTAAATAATGACCAAGTCCATTTTTGAGACCTGTATCCAATTCTAAATCCAATAAAATCATACCAAACTAACTCCTAAAATATTTAGGTCCAGATCGAATTTTCAAATCGAACCGGACTATATACACCCCTAATTTTTACTAGTGATGGAAATATAAGGCCTCGAATCATTCCCTACTTCAAATCCTAAAATTTGTTTTCATCTTCATTTTTAACGACCTAGAGACGTTCTTTTCCAGTTTAATTTAATTTCATTCACACAAGGAAATATAGTTTCATGCATTGACGGATCTAGAAAATTTTATTAATAGAAATAAAATATATGTAGTATAATAATAATTTTTATAATTATACTACAGTATTATAAAATATGATTACTCTTCAAATTTTTTAACTAACAAATTAAAATAATAAAATAATGATTTAAAATAAAAAAATAATTTAAAAATTTATTCTTTTAGGTTTCATATTTTAAAAAAATTGAATAATTTTTTCATTGTGAATACAATCAAATGTCTTTCTTTCTATATATATATATGTTATTAAACAATCATTTAAAAATTCATTTCCCATACGATTGCGAAGCCGACTCTTTATGGTGTTCATAGCAGAAAAAGTTCACAAAACTAAAGCTAACTTCAAAAGTAGAAACACTAATGGGTAAATAATATTTTTTCGAGTCTCAACCAATTTTTGAGAAAGAGCACCAATCCTATTTAAGTTTGAGAATTGATCATCAGAACACACATCTAATATAAAGTTCTCAAGTTGACTATCAAGTGCCAAAAGTTGAGTAGAAAAAAATTCTAATGGATAGAATTGGCTAACTGGATCAACTTCTCCTTATCGAACACAACAAATGAGTGTCTTGGATTCAGACAAGTTATTCAAAGAAACAATTCAGTATTCACCTCTGTAAAATGATTGTTGAGTTCTTAAAGTTGTATGTCGACTACTTGATAGAATATCTCAACTTGAAAATAATGCAAATTTGAGATCTTTTGAGCTTTGCGTTTTGATTTTTCTTGTGACACAAATATATCATCCATTTTTGGAACAGTAATATTATGTTTGTCACAAAATAATGAGACTTCGTCAAATAAAAGATACCAACCATCATCTCTTATAGTTTGCAACTGTTGCTTAGACACTTTAACCAATACCATAGCATTTACAATGTCTTGATCATTTCTTTGTAATGCTTGAGATAATTCATTAGTAACTTCCAAGATATTTTTTATCAAATGAAAGTTGAAAATGAATTTAAAATATTGAATGACATTCAATAAATGATATGTTTCAGCTCTTTGTTCTGAATTATTTTCACTTTCCTCAACATATTCAAGAACATTGACCACAGAAGTAAACAAAGAAATTAATCTAAGTATAGTTTCATAGTGTGAACCCCATCTAATGTTTTCAACTCTTTTCAAAGCTATTTCTTGATTCAAACTACGTCTACTAGAAATTTTTCACTTTGTAATGCTTCAATTGTCTTAGTCATTTGACTATCACGATGCATATCTCTTCGTTTACATGAAACTCCAACAATGTTGCACAAATTGGTTAACACATTAAAAAGTAAAGTAATTTCAACTTATTTTTTTGCAATCATTACAAGGGCTAACTGAAGTTGGTAGGCAAAGCAATGTACATAGAAATCATAAGAATTTTCTTTCAATATCAAAGTTTTCAAACCATTAAATTCTCCTTACATATTACTTGCACCATCATATCCTTAGCCACGTACTCTTGATAAATTTAGACTCCAATGCTAATTTTAGAGATAAAATATTAGTATTAGAAACATGAACAAGATCAAGAAAATTCTCCTTTAACTTGCCCTTCTTTATTCACATACCTTAAACAAACTGACATTTGTTCCTTAATAGAAATGTCGCGGGCTTCATCAACCAAAACAACAAACAATTTATCCCCAAGATCATTAACAATAACTTTTATCGTTTCACTTGCAATAGCTCTTACAAGTTACAATGTATTTTTGAATTGAGGGTGCTCTTAGTTTAAGATTTTCACGAGCATTTTTGAAAGCACGATCAATCTCTTCATTATGTTGTGCAAGAAAATTTAGAAGTTCCAAAAAATTTCCTTGATTAACTGAATCATCTGTCTCATCATTACCACGAAAGGCTAATTCTTGTCGTAAAAAAAATCTAATACAATCAATTGCGGCTATCAAGTGAATTTGATAATTCTTTTTAGCTTGCTCAGATTGTTTTTTAATAGCAGCACTAATGTGTTATTTTGACTTCATAAGTGCTTCACATTTTCTCAAAACTTGATTATGAGCACTATCATGAATCTCAATATGAGTTTGTAATCTCTCTTTTTTTTTTTTTCAATTTGAAAAGTCATTGGTTACAAAAGCATCGCCACCTTCAATCTCAGGTTTCATAAGATAACAACAAAGACAAAAAAAATAGAATCTTTTGATATACTATACTCTAACCAATTGCCATAATCATCAAACGAATTAGGATTAAATCTTTAAAAAGAAGAACCACAAGTAGTTTGCGAAAAATCATGAGTCTTTAGTTGATAAGGACCTTTTTGCAAATATGCACATCTAATTTTGTCTCTGTCATTCGGATGATAACTTGAAATCTTTGGTCGTTGTCCTGGATCTATTATGAGACTCTCTACTACAAATTCTAAAAACCTCATCTTATTAGAAGAGGTCGATGAATTATTTTGGAATCCAATATTCAATAATGAAGTTCTTTTAAAATATTTTTCCATTATTAATAGGATAAAATTATAAATCTAAATTAATTAATTAATAAAATTAATTCACAATTCTACACAACTAAAAAAGTTCAATATAAAATTATAAATACAAAATTGATCAATTAATAAAATTAATTTCCATCAAGCAACCGCAGAGCCAACAACTAATAATATCCCAAATTCCTAATTCAAAATAACTCAATACACAAAAACAATTAACAAACAAATTAATAAAACTAAATTATCAATTACATCATTAAAACAAATTCAATTCCAAATTCACAATTACTAAACCAACTATATCAAATTATCAATTATCAAACAATAAAGCAAATGAGCGAGTAATAAACTGAATGAAGTAACTAACTAACTGAGCAACGAAGCAACTAAGCAAGCAGATATTCGTTTCAATGTAAGCATAAACCGATGGAGGACGGAGCCACGCGGGATAATCGCGGCAATACAAGGAGAAACTAACAGAGCTACACAGGAGAAATGCCGAACATGACAGCGACATCAGCGGCAGGAAGCCAATGACACTGCCACACTGGCAGAGACGCAGAGTGGCGGTCGGTAGTAACTCTGGAGCCTGGAGGCTAGAGGACGGAGGCTGAAGTAGTTAAGAATTTGGGGAGAAAGAAAGAAGAAGAGTTAGGAATTTGGAACTTTGAACTGGGGTCAAAATTAATTATATAGTGGGGACAATTTTATAATTTCATTAAGAACTACTTTCTATTTTTTGAAATTTTACTGGGACAGTTGTCCCCACTCCCTTATGAATACATCTGTCTCTGGTTCCATGGAGGTCCACAGAATTATTCGGTTCGATAAAAACTATAGTAATAATTTTTGTATAATTAAGATAAAATAACTTTAGTATTTCTTAATTATATAATATAATAAAAATAATAAACGTTAAATTCTCAAATATTAAATCAAGTATATAATTAAATGATATTTAAAATGTTAAGAACAAAATTAAAACAAATTAAATGCTAAAGTTTTTTTATTTTTAAAAAATATTAAAAATAAAAAATATACTTTATCTTATTTATATAGATACACATCACGTCTTATTTAATTCATTTTTAATTTTCACAAATATAGATTTATTTTTACTTTTTTTATTTTATATAAGGGAACTTTTTTTACATCTAATTTTTTTTTTACTTAAATTATTTAAAAATAAAAATAAAAAAAATAAAACCCACTCTTTTATTTTTAAATTCTACATATAAAAATTAGACACCATAAAAAAAATCTTCATATAAACATATTAACCACCACTTTCTTTCATTTTTCAATCATCACATACATACTCTTGATATTTATTTCATATATATCCAATCCACACTTACTTTATTAAAGCAGATAATTACCTGATTCTATTAGAATAAAAAGAGATCAAATTTATATATATATAAATAATGAGGCAGATTTTTTTGGATATAGATCCCGCTAGGAAGATAATGGACTATAATGAATTATTGATGAGTTACAAAATGAACATCCCTCATATTATTTAGAATAACCATCCGAGTATTAGGGATAATAAACATCTTTCTAAAAATTTAAACTGATTTTGGAATTCACGAAGAATCAAGCTCTTGACCTTTCGTATTTAGCGCTCTAATACCATATCATGATACCACTCATCCCAAAAGCTTCAACTAATGAAAAAAAGTAACACTAATAATTATATCTCTAATACTTCTTAAACTTCTATTGTACATATTGTATAAATATTTCATTGGTTTCTCATACTTTTTCTATTATAAAATAAAAGATGTAATACGGTGATATTATATTAATTTAGTGTAATGCACTGTGATATAAAAGTTATCATTATCACAAAAAATCATGACTAACTCACTAATAATTTCAGAAAGGAACAAAAAAATAAAGTAAAATGTGACTAACGATTTTTAGAATCTCTTAACACTATAAAATCAGTAATCCTAGCCGTTAATCAATAATCCAACTATTCTTGATTTTTCTTTCACTTTCTCTCTCTTTACTGAAATTGTTATATATATATTTTACTAAAGATAGGAGACTTGAATTCGCAACCTCTTAATTAAATATAGGGAGACTATGTCATTTGAACTATAACTCATTGACAAATTGTTATTAACCATTTCTTTCAAATTGATTTTACTGATTTCTATAAACACCGTTATGAATTTCATATTTATGCATTACACAGATCAAAGCCTCATTTCTCCATATTACACAAATTTAATTGACATATCAAAAATAAAAATCCAAATAATGATGTATATTCAATTTTTAACATTATTTTATGAAGGATTACTATGTGTTCATAATACACGCAGCGGAAGAAAATAAAGTAATCCTTAATATCTATTTTGTACTTAAATTTTATTCTAGTAATATATAGATCAGATCTAAATACTTTTAGGCGCTTTAGTAAAAATTTTATTTTTCGATTGTACGAAGACTCTATGCGTATCCACACCGAGACCAACCTTTGCTGTCAACTCCTTGACCAATGGACATCTAATCTAAATTGAGAAACCTCTTACAATTCTTTGCACGCCATAAAATTCTTCTCCAAGAATCAGACTCACATACGTTTATGTGTGTAGAGGTAACGGAATAAAACTCTTGTTATTCTCGTCTCTTTTTTTTTCCTTTACTCTTGGCATACATATATATAGTATGAGATTTGTTACTGATTTTAAATTTGATTCTCAATTCAAATTTAAATCATATCTTGTTATTTTAAACTTGAATCTTTCAAATTTATGAATCATATCATAACTCAATTTGAAACAGAATCAGTTAGGATCTCATCCAAATTTAGAATTCAAGTTTAGAAATAGAATAACTAATTATTCTCAAATCTCATATAATATTCTCAATTATCATACTATTATTATATTCTTGGTGCTAGCAAAAAATATAATAATATTCCATTTGAATTAATATAATTATTTATTTGATCAAATCAAATTAATAATTAAATAATTCTACAGCAAAGATTAGAACACTCGTTAGTGTGTGACCCCATAGGTTCAATACTAAGCGGGTAGTAAATTAGTCATACTAAATTTACTAATCAAGGTTGGCGTCTAGCAACACTCCTCAACGACCCGATAGTATGAAGTAATGTATTTTTACTAAGAACCTCAGAAGAACAAAGTATAATTCCTTCCATCTTTCTAGCTCTTGGTTAACCTTTAGAGTATGGTTTAATTGTCAAACTCTAACTTGTTATCATTATTATAATGAACTGTGAATGACTTAAGAAACTCATTTCTTCATTCATTCAATCCCCTTGGCCAAGGTTTTATTAATCTCAGTCATTATAATCATAGAGCTCAAACTCTTTACCGAGAGTTGACGGATTCCTTATTGACTAATCAGTAATTCTACAAGTATTTAAATCATACCCAATATCTATTCAACTAGTACCCTAGGGTATTAGGTGTCCGGAATCAAAGTATAATAAATACATTGTTAATTACTATGATAGTCGCAGGTCAAAGGAAACTCTATTACTATGTTCATCTTGAGAATATCCTATTGACAAATATGCGGTAATTATAACCATTAGGAATTCTCAAAGTGAGTCAATTCAATGGTCATATATCTCTATATGCACCATCTATATATATAATTTAATAAATGAGATCTATTAATCTTCATCCAATGAAGACCATTATATATATATTGATCTTTCCGGATTATTAATGTCCCTTTTAATAATCCTATAACCAAGAACAATTTAGATTAAATTATTAAAAGATTTATCTCTCAATATTATGATCACTATCACAATGATAAATCTCTAAATTTAATCAAGGACTTTATTATATTAACATTTTAATATAATAACAATAACAAATTATTTGACACGTGATTGATTGGATTGTGATCATACTACTTATTCCCAACATTTTATTATATTTTTCTCTTTCTTGGCAGGTTCTGCCGACAATTTTTTTTTCTTTTTTTTAAAGCATGCTAAATTTAGTTGTGTGTTCCCATATCTTTGTCGTGGCAACACTGGCCATAGAGAAACTTTGTTACAGTTGTTGAAATGATTGAGCACTAGACATTGTTATTACGAAGAGAAACTAAAATGGGACCATAACATTCAATAATAATTGGCTTATTATTTAGAACACAGACGATCATATAAAACATATGGGGTTTTAAGAAAGGTTTATTTTAAAGGTCTACTAAAATAAAAATAAATTGAGTTTTTTTTTTTAGTATTTTTCTTATTAGTAATTTAGTATCTCTGAATATAATATCTTTCTTTTTGTTTTATCTATCAAACATAATTGTATGTCTCTGTATCTCTATTTCAGTATTCTGTGTTTATAAACAAGCACAATTTATGAGTTAAAAACATATATAACATGATAAATACATCTATAAATACCCATCAAGTATGTAAATCAAATCCACCAGCTCCATAATCAAATAAAGCTTTTCTTTCCTAAAACAAATTTTAGGCACCATGGCAGAAGATCAACCCTCCCTTTTGCACAAATTTGTTCAAGATGAGTTACCCCAAGAACTTAGGGATTTGGTATCAACCATGCCAATGGAAAATGGTTGGACAGAAAAACACCTTTACCAATACCAAGGCTTTTGGTACAACCCTTTTCTCCTTCAAGCCCTAGTAACTCTTCAAAAGCACTTTCATGCAAATGACAATGATATCTTCCTTGTTTCAATTCCAAAATCAGGCACCACTTGGCTTAAGGCATTAGCATTTTCCTTGGTAAATAGAAGTAAGTATCCAAATTACCAAAATCACCCTTTGATCAATAATAGCCCTCATGCTCTTGTACCCTTTTTTGAGCTTGACCTAAATTCCAATAATGAGTTTCTTCCTAATCTTAACTTGTCGTCGTCGTCATCATCATTATTCTCCTCTTCTCCAAGGATCATATCTACTCATTTTTCCTATGTCTCGTTGCCGAATTCAGTAAAGGAATCATCTTGTAAAATAGTATACCTTTGTAGAGATCCTAAAGATATTTTAATTTCACATTGGCATTTTGCAAACAAAGTGCGAAAAGGAATCATAGACAACCTCTCACTTGAAGAGGCTTTTGAGATGTTTTGCAAAGGAGTGAGTGCTTCTGGACCCTTTTGGGATCACATGTTAGGGTATTGGAATCAAGGTATGAAAAGTTTAAATAAGAAGAAGATAATGTTTATAAAGTATGAAGAGATCAAAATGAATCCATTGCTTGTTTTGAAAGAACTAGCTGAATTTTTAGGGTTTCCTTTTTCTAGAGAAGAAGAGGCTCTTGGAGTGGTGGAAGATATCTTAAAGCTTTGTAGTTTTGATAATTTGAGCAATTTGGAAGTGAACACCAATGGAAAGATGCCTTTTGGAGTAGAAAACAATGTGTTTTTTCGTCGTGGCCAAGTTGGAGATTGGAAAAACTATCTCACAACAGAGATGGTTGAAAAATTGAACAATATTATTGCAAATAAATTGACTGAACATGGGATTCAATTTTAGATGATTGTTGTAATAATAATGTTATGAGATATAAATAAATAAATATTTTCTTTCTAATGTTTATTTTTATTATTAGTAGGAAGCGTTACTATATATTATTGTGGAATGATGCTATGCCCGGCCAAAGTTATGAGACATTATTATTATGAAAAAAAAATTATGGTATTAATGTTAATCCAGATCAATAATTTTATAGTGTCATTACTCACTATTTTAATTTAATTCCTTCTTTTACCGATGTGTTCCTGACCTTAATTGATTGGGTCGTGCCTAAAACGACTTTTTTGATGTCGTTTATTTGTGAGATCGATCGAAAAACATACTTCTTTATATGAAGAAGAAAAAGTAGAAACAAAAACGAACAGAAAAATATTTTTTTTTTGAATATATTTATAGAAGCATTTTATATTATAATAAAAAAGAATTAAGTTATTAGGATATGACAATATAAGTACTTTGCTATAAAATTACAATTATTATTATGAATAAAAAATATTTTATATAACATGATATTTATATAAAAAAGTACAAATATATTTATAAAATAATTATATAAATTTAAATAAAAAATATTAGCTATGTTATTTTTTGTAATAATATTTTAATTAAAATATTTATTTTAATAATAATAGTTGGGATTTTATATTTTTTTAATAAAGTCAATGGAACTGCTACTAATTTTATTATGGAAATTGAGTAGAACTATTAATTTGTGAAAATTGAACTTTTAAAGCTGTCTTGAATTCGAAAACTGTTTGATTATGCATAAAGAATGATGAAAACTTAATTTTATTGTACTTTTAATATATATGTTTAAAACAATTACTTTGGGTATATCATGTGAACTTTTATAATTTAAATAACATTTATATTTTCATTTTAAATAACAAAACCATAACGACACTACAAATTAAATTACAGGGATGATAGGTAACTAAAGACAAAATATATAAAAACTTTTGTTTGGTTGACATAGGTGTCTACGGGGAATGTATCGTCTCCAGTTTTTTTAATACTTAAGAGAATAAAGTGTGATCTCTCACCTTTAATTCTACAAGTGGGACTAAAAATAAAGAAAAAAGAGAGAACAATAAAAGGTGAAATTAAATACTAAATACCATCTAATTTTTATTTTATTTATTTGGTTTTTTATTTTATTTTTTTATTTTTTTATTTTAACACAAAAAGAATAAACAAAGTATAAGACTAAAAGGATAACAAAACATGCATTGAGTCTTTTGTTTTGGTCTGGAAACGTGCATTGAGTCTAATAAAAAATGCTACTTAAACAAAAAAAAAAAAAAACATAAGCCTAAAATAAAAATAAAATAAATGATAAAAAGAAAACATAACTTGACCCACTAGCCCAAACTAACAAAAGAACACAGTAGAACCCAAAACTAAATCATAAGAAATTGAGATTATTAAAACTAGAAAAAGGGATAAATATGTTCCTGACTTTTTGTTCCGTGGACATTTTCGTCTCTGACCATTGAAAAATACTTTTGAGTCCCTGACCTTCACAAAATTTGGACAGATTAGTCCCTGACGGAGGTATTTGGATGGATCAGTCCCTGATGGAGATAGTTGGACGGAAGGACTGATCTGTCCAAATTTTGTAAAGGTCAGGGACTTAAAACAACGTTATATTATTTTGTTATATCATTGTGGGACTTAACACTTGTACACATGTATGTCATTCTAAAATTAAATCTCGTTTTTAATGTTCATTCATATGCTCATTGCTCTGTTGCTTCTAGCTTTCACACACTATACATACATTATTATATTGGTTAGATTAATTTATTTCTTTGCTCTTATATATACATGCATGAGAGCTAGTGAGTGAAACCAAACCAAACCAACCCTTTTTTCAAACCATGTCATCTCAACCCAATAATGCAATTCCAAAATACTTACAAGAGAGTGAAGTATCCCAAGAATGCAAGGATTTGATAGCAACCTTGCCAATTGAAAAAGGTTGGCTTGCAAACCACTTACATCAATACCAAGGGTTTTGGCATATCACTAGGCAATTGCAAGGAGTATTGTCTTGCCAAAAACACTTCAATGCTCTTAACTCAGATATTCTCATTGTTACAACTCCAAAATCAGGTACCACTTGGCTTAAGGCATTGACATTTGCATTGCTTAACCGCCACAAATACCCTAAAATGTTCCAAAACCACCCTTTGCTCACTAAAAACCCTCATTTTCTTGTACCCTTTTTAGAGCTTGATTTATACAACGATAAAGATTTAGTACCTAATCTAAATTCAACCCCTTCACCAAGGCTTTTTTCCACACATATTCCTTATGTTTCGTTGCCAAAATCAGTGATCGATTCAGATTGTAAGATACTGTATCTCTGTAGAAACCCTAAAGACACTTTTATTTCGTTGTGGCATTTCACGAACAAACTTAAAATGGAAGGTACAAGCACCAACTCACTTGAAGATTCATTCAAGAAGTTTTGTAATGGGGTGAGCCTATGTGGACCCTTTTGGGATCATGTTTTAGGGTATTGGAAGGAAAGCTTGGAACAGCCAAAGAAGATAATGTTGATGAGATATGAAGAGATGAAGAAAAACCCTAGCTTTGTGTTGAAAGAGCTTGCTAGGTTTGTTGGGTGCCCCTTTTCAAAAGAAGAGGAAGATGAAGGTGTCATTGATGATATTTTGAAGCTATGTAGTTTCAAGAACTTGAGCAACTTGGAGGTGAATAAGAAAGGAAAGTTGTCAAGTGGTGAAGAACATAGAGCTTTTTTTCGACTTGGCGAAGTTGGAGATTCAAATAATTATCTCACTGCTGAAATGATTGAACAACTTGATATTATTACCGAAAAGAAGCTAGGACATTATGGATTTAGATTCTAGATATAATATTATTAAGTAATATATATTAAGTGTTCTTAATTGTGTGTCTAATTTTGGTTCTTCATTGGAATAAGTGAATCTCTATTATCTTGATTTTATCCTAGGTGATTTGAATTAAAATGTGATTCAATAAATAAAGTGAATTATATATGTTATTATCTAAAATGATATTATGACAACGACCATGTAAGCGAATTTATTTTATTTTTACTAGTTTTTTGTTGGTAATTTGGATTTAACGTTTTAAACTTTTTATTTTAATTCCAAAAAATTTTAAATACATTTAATGTTATCTCATTATTAAATTTGACACAAATAATTAACATTTTAATGAAACAATAACGTTTAATTTCAGTATGCAAGTCAAACTAAGTCATTAACGATCACCAATGTGAATGATTTTTCTTTGATTTTATAGCGTTGATAGTTAATTGTCATAGTTTAAGGTTTTGTATGAAAAGAAAAACAAGAAGAGAAAGTATTACAAGAATATTTTGATTATGTTTTTTTAATATACGGAAATAAAAAGATATACTTAAGGGTTAAGTATAATTTTGGTCCCTAACATAGAGGCCGAAAATTTATTTTGTCCCCAACCTTTTTTTCGCTACAAAATGGTCCCGAAGGTTTAACTTAGTTTTAAAAGCGTCATTCGGACGAAAATACTCCTCCCCTCTTCTTTCCCAAAATTAACCAGAAGCGGAAGCACAGAGACACAAGCAAACACAAAAACAGAAGTAGGCAGAAGCAGAAAGCAAAAGTAGAAAGCAGAAGCAAAATAACAACAATCAAACAACAACAACCAGCAGAACGACAACAACAATAATAATGGATAATGGAATCAGAGCAACAACAAAAACAGAACCAGAAGCAAAAGTAAAAACAGAAACAAGCAGAAGCAGAAGCAACCAAAGCATCAACAACAACAATGGAATAAAAAAAATAAATAGAAGCAACCAGAAGCATCAACAACAACAACAATAGAATAAACAGAAGCAAAACACCTTCCTTTAAATCTGAAAAATTAAAGAAAAAAGGAATAAAAAATTGAAACAACACTATAGGGGAAGGGCTGCGGCAATGGTAGGGGAAGAGGGGCTACGACGGTAAACTGCGAATCGCGAGGGGAGGAGAGCTACGGTGTTGGTGGTGGATTGTGTGGAAAGTGATGCGGTAGTAGTGGCGACGCCGCGAATTGCGACGAGAACGGCGATGCGGTGGTGGCGGGCTGCAAATCGCGACGAGGAGGGCGCTGTGGTGGTTGGCGGCGCTGCAAATCACGACGAGGGAAGGGGTGTGGCGACGAGAACGGCTCCATTCCTCTCTTCTCTTTCTCTCTCACTCTGCTCTCTCCTCTCTTGCCGTTAGTGTGTGTGATGAGGAAGAAAAGAGTAGTGGCAAGGAAGCAGTGGTGACAGCGAGGAACAGCGGCGGCGGCGGCATGGAGCAGCGACCTTCCCCTTTCCCCCTCTTCCCTGGAAACAACACCCCCCTGGCGGCCCCCCAAAGCGCAACCTTCCCTGAATCCCTTCTCCTTTCCTCCTTTCCCGTTTTTTTTATTTTATTTTATATATTTTTTAGTTAGGGGTAATTTTGTAATAAAAATGAAAAATTTAGTAAAAAGGACGATTTTAAAACTAAGTTAAACCTTCGAGACCATTTTGTAGCG
Source organism: Arachis ipaensis (assembly GCF_059453495.1). Lineage (NCBI taxonomy): Eukaryota > Viridiplantae > Streptophyta > Magnoliopsida > Fabales > Fabaceae > Arachis > Arachis ipaensis. The sequence continues at coordinate 1,377,987 of NC_142436.1, forward strand.
AAAAAAAGGTCAGGGACGAAATAAATTTTCGGCCTCTATGTTAGAAACTAAAATTATACTTAACCCTATACTTAACAAATAATGTTGTTGACGTTTACATTACTCACTCAATTAATTATTCGTGTCAAATTTAACGGTGAATAGTACTAAAATAAAATGTTTAAAACATTAGAGATCTAATTTATCTTAAATATTAAAAACTAAAATAATATTTTATCCTATAACTGAGAGTAAAATATTTTTTATTTCTGTCATAGCTAAATTATAATTCTTTATTATTTTATCTTCAATCAAATGGTTGATAAGTCAGATCATGACCAATCCTAACTAGATTTTTTATGATAAAAGAATGCAATATATTTATATTAATGTTTTGATATAAAATTTTTAGTTATTTTTATATTTATATATGGTTATTATAGATTATATGGATTTGACTAAGGACAACATATGTTTGATAATTATTTTTATATATTATAATTTTACATAATTTATATCCATTAAATTTAACAAATTAACTCGTAAATTTGAGTCAACTTGTAAATTCAGGAGAAGAGCAAAATAGAAATTCAAAGAAAAAACTATTAAAAAAAAAGTGAGACGGATTTTAAATGAGAAGTTTCAAGTGCAAGTGAAGATAATGAATCCAAAAATAAAATTACTAAAATTTGGAGAACAAGATCGTAACTTAATCTGACTTGTAGTAATGATGAGACTCTGATAAATTACATTAGACAAGATTTGAATAAAAAAAATAAGATGGAAGATATAAATTTAACTCAGAAATAGGAATCAAAAGAAAGAAGTTCAATTAATGATGAGAAAAATGGTGAGTCTTTTGTAGTGTGTAGATGTCTTGCTTGTCTTGTAGTAATAGACTCTCTTTCTTTTAATAATTTTACATAAATATCAAGTCTTGATTGTGTTTGTTAGTGTAGAAAATGCAGAACTTTTCACAATCTTTCACACACTTGGCTCTTACTGCTAAATTAGTTATAACAGCTCAGCACAATTCTGTTTTAAATTCTATTTTAGCTCCTAACTAACTTGTAATCTTAACCAACTTGTAACCACAAATCTCACTCTCACTTAGCACATATAAAAACTACTAGCATTTTACTTTTCAATTCTTTTCTAACGACAAATCCCTAATTTCACTTAACTCTGCTTTTAAGTTCTCGCATCTAAATTGTTCTGTAAACTTTTCCTCAAAGCTTCTGATACCTTTTTAGTGTTTAATTAGGGAGTATTTGCTATCATATTGTTTATGGCGTTGAAAATTTCGCAAAACTATAGGATCAACAGAATAATTAAACCTTTTTTTTATTAGTCGGTATTTTAATTATTTTTTTTGTATAAGTTATTGTAAACTTTTAGTTTATAATCTTATAAACACTGAATACTGAGCTCATCTCTCCTTCGAAAGCGAGAGTTTTTCAAACAATAATCTGAACGTCGAGATTAAATTTTATAATTAAGTTCAATTATTAATAAGTAGGATTAGTAACCAAACTTAAATTTAGTCTAATTCGAATCGACTCATTATTAGCTTATTCATCATGGTATGTGCATGATCATTAGCTTAATAGCTTATTCATATGCCGACGACATGAACGTTGTTCGCATGGAAAATTCTTAACCACCATTAAGGGTGGCAACACTACCCGAACCCGCGGGTACCCACCCCGCTCCTATCCGCTCTGGGTGGGTAATTACCCGCCCCCGCACCGGGGCGGGTTCTTGTGCGGGGCGGGGTGGGGTCGAGTTTAGGTTAAACTCGCCCCTACCCGCCCCTGTATATATAATATATGTAACATATATAAAATAATTAGTAAAATGATTAATAATATTATATCATATATAAATTTTTACTTTAGTTTATGTTATGTTTGTAAATGGTGGTTATATAATTTTTAAAATTTTATTTTATTTGTTGGATTTAATAATTATAGGGGCGGGGCAGGTACCCACAGGGGCGGGTTAAGGTTTAACATTTTACTACCCGCGAGTAGGGCGGGGCGGGTTTCATGCGAATTTTTTGTCAGGTGGGGCGGGGTCGGGTAGAGCGAAAACCCGCCCCTACCCGCCCCGTTGCCACCCCTAACTACCATCTACCCTACATAATCTTGAACATATCTATCTATGGCTATAATTAAACTTCTAAAAGCTATGTATGATATGAATCTTTTCTAAAAGCTAAATGATATGACTCTTTTTGGAAAGCTAAGCTAACGTTTAAAATGATCATCTTACGCCACTATAACAAAAAAATATTTTTAGTGACAATATTATAATAGTAACTATATATCTTATTTAATTATATATTTTTTGTGACTATTAAAATTTTTTTATCAGTAATTATATAATTGATGTTAAAATTTTTTAGTAACAATATAAGAAGGCTAATGTCAAATTATCGATAAATATATTAACAATTATTTTTTTATCATTAAAAACAAAAGTGATTTTTTAATAATAGAAAACAAGTCAAATAGTTAGTTGTCTTATTTATAATATTAGTTAGGTATATAACAAAACATTAGTATGTCTCTATTTATCAGTTTAATTAGATATGAAAACTTTTATTATTAAAATATTTAAAATTTGAATTTTGCCAACGAACTATAACTCAAATGGCATAATCTCTTCATCATCATCTAGAGGTCTCGGATTCAAATCTCACTCCTAACTTTTAAAAAAATTCGAATTTTGCATTATTGCTCTTAAACAATTTCAGTATAAAGTAAAGAAATATGTACATAATTATGTTTTAAGTCTAAAAAAAGACTATCACTACAACAGACACACGTTTTAGTGGCAAATTTAGATTGTGCTATAAATTCTCCAAATTTAGCGGCAGTTTAAAAGCCAACCATTACTAAATCAATTATTAAATAATGATATACGCATATCCCTCTGTTTCAAACACACAAATATTGTACATAATATATTGCCGGAAAAATAAATTTTTATGATGAAGATTTCATGACAACATTTAATTAGTAACACTTTTTTATTTTATAATATTTGTCAAAAAAATTACATTTCAAAATATTTTTTATTTTAATATCAACATTATTATTGTTGATTAATTATTAAAGAAAACTTTTAACTTAATTTATTATCAATATTTCATATCTCATGAAAAAAAAAAGTTTAGAGGCCAGCAACTTTTGTGTTTTGTGGCGAGCACTTAACCATCAAAAGAAAAGTGAGTGATCTCGCTCCCACCATTGAATGTAATCTCACACTATTAAAAACACTATTGATAACCAATTGATAGTTACAAAATACAAAAGTTGCTGATCCCTAACACTCCTCCTCATGAAATCGTTATATATATAACCAACAATTCCATGCAAACTCAAGCATCAACTTTAAACCTAACTAGTTAACTAGTTTACACATACACCATGGCTGAAGGGCAACCCTCCTCCATTATTGTACCCAAATATTTGCAAGAAGATGAACTAAGCGAAGATGTTAGGGATTTGATATCAACCTTACCAACCGATAAAGGTTGGTTTGTAAACACCATCTACCAATACAATGGATTTTGGCATGTCCCTAGGCAATTGCAAGGACTCTTAAATTGTCAAAAACACTTCCAAGCCCAAGACACTGATATTCTCCTTGCAACTCAACCAAAATCAGGCACCACTTGGCTCAAGGCATTAACATTTTCCTTGATCAACCGCAAAACCAAATACCCTATAACCCTAAACCATGATCACCCTTTATTCTCTAACAATCCTCATGCTCTTGTACCCTTTTTGGAGTTTGACCTTTTTCATGTCAAAGATGTAGTTCCGGATCTAAGCTCGTTCTCTTCTCCGAGGCTTTTCGCTACTCACCTTCCTTATGTCTCGTTGCCAGAATCAGTGAAAGATTCTGACTGTAAGATAGTGTATCTTTGCAGGGATCCGAAAGATACTTTTATTTCGCTTTGGCATTTTTCTAATTCGTTAAGATTATTTAAAGGGGCGAATTCCCTTAAAGATTCCTTTGATCAGTTTTGTAGAGGAATCAATGTTGGTGGACCCTTTTGGGACCATATATTGAGCTATTGGAAGGAGAGCTTGTTGAGCTTGGAGAAGCCAAAGAAGAAGGTAATGTTTTTGAGATATGAAGAATTGAAAATGAATACTAGTTTTGTTTTGAAGAATCTAGCTGAGTTTTTAGGGTGTCCTTTTTCCAAAGAGGAGGAAGATGAAGGGTTGGTGGATGATATCTTGAAGCTATGTAGCTTTGAGAACTTGAAGAATTTGGAAGTGAATAAAAATGGTAAAAGGCCATCTGGAATTGCAAACAAAGCTTACTTCCGTCGTGGTGAAATTGGAGATTGGAAGAATCATCTCACCCACGAAATGATTGACCAATTGAATACTATTGTTGAAAACAAAATGGCTATTTTTGGGTTTAAATTTTAGGATTTTAATTTGCATTATATATAAAGTATTAGAATTTTTTATCTAAATAAATTAAATAAATAATTTAATTACTGAAATAAATAATGATAAGAGTCATTATCAAAATCCGTCCCTCATCCTTATCTCGCTTACTATATAAACGAAATAAGATTGTACGTATCTCGTTTACACTGTAAAGGAGATATATAGTATCACACTTATATATTTTATCTCGTTTACACTGTGCAAATTTATTTCGTTTATTGTAAACAAGATAAGACTAGAGGACGGATTACGATAATAATTTTTATAATTATTTATTTAATAATTAAAATATTTATTTAATTTATTTAAATAGAAAATCCTAAAGTATTATATATATCTTTGCTATATCTCTATATATAGCTTCCTTCATCTTTATCGGTTATGATAGTTGTGTCTTGTGTGCTATATTAATTAATGGATGTTTGTTTTGCATGTGGTGTATTTTAAAATGTATTGATGAAATAATAATATCATTTTATATTAATTTAATTTTCTTCTCTCTAAGAGTTAGACAAGAAAATAAACAAACCCAACCTAAGTACACATGAAATATATGATCCGCACCATTGTTGTTAATATAATATTGTCAATACGAAGTGTATGATTACAGTAGTTACGACGGCTAAATAATTTTGGTAACACTTAAAATTAAAAACATTGCTAAAATTAAATAAAGTTACTTTTTTTATATTTTCATAATATTTTTTATTTTTTAAATTAAAAAATATTATTTTAATTTTCTTAACACTTAGAGTCACTATAGTCGTCGTAATTAGAGACACTATAACATGTAAATGTATTTTAAAACAATATTTTTTTAACCCAAATATGGGATGTCACCTTAATATTTTTTAATTAGTATTTTAACATATATACGAAGAAAATGACACAACAAAATGGTAGAAATTAGGAGTATATTTTCTTTAATCACATTGGCCTTTAATAATATTCACACAATCACGCCAAAAGCCCCTAAATTCCAATAAAACCATAAGCCCTTTAAAGTTTAAACATTCTAAACACAAACATAAAAAATATAGCCCAATTATTTAGCTTTAGAAGTACTTATAACATGTTATTATATCGCATATAAAACTATTTTATTTTATTAGTCCATATTAGTAATAAAATTATATCAATTTATATAGTCTATATAAAGAAATTAAATTCACTAAATTAATTAGTGTTTTTATTATATGCTTTTTTTATATTTGATCACTTTTTCTTCTGATAAAATATAAAAATAGAACAGTATGTGATAAAAACTCTAATTAATTTAATAAATTTAATCACTTTATATGAACTAAATTGAGATAATTTTATTATTAATGTAAGCTGATGAAGTAGAATAGTTTGATATCGTCACTAAACCAATTACTTTAATTGTTTCGTTGCTAAAAAGTCCAAAAAATTTAGCCACCTATAAAGACACGAATTTCAATGTCGTTACCTTTAATTATCATTTAATTACTTCTAACCAGCACAATTTTATAGCCAGCTTAAAGGACTAATATTAATATTATTATATTATTTTTTATTTTTGTTTTTTATAATAATTTTTAACTTGATAAATTAAAAATTAATATATTATAAATTAAAATTTTATTTAAAATTTTATTGTTAATAAATAATCAAATAATTATTGTATATATATAAAAAATTAAATTCAAATTCTTGATGCTTACTTAAATAATACAGAGGGTAAATAATAAAATCATGTGATAGACAGCATAGATATTTAGTTATACTCACAGGAAGAGAAAAACATGTACACATGTACGACGTATACATGTATATCATAAAAAAGCCCAATAATAATAATAATAATAATAATAATAATAATAATAATAATATAGAAGTGAAATTTGCCTTTACAGCATGCACATGGCCACATGGGATCGGCAGCACTGCAGCAGCATTCAATAATAGTGGAACCCATTCAATGCTTTATTCTTTTGCTCTCTTTAATTAATGTTATTAGACACGTTTAAAATTATTCACATTATTCTTTTTGTTACAGATAGATTTAAACCCACAAGTTTTTAGATAAATATAAAAAAATTATGTTATTTAAATTATAATTTATTAACTAAAATTATCCATATATTATGATCAAGGAATTAGCCGAATGAATTAATATTCAAATTCATTTCAAAAGCGCATAATTTTAGGGACCAATCTAATTAAACATTATTTTAACTATATATTAATAAATTACTCATTTTAAAAATTTAAATAATTAAATATAAATATATAAAAATAGTTATATATTTAACATATTTTTTATTATATATAGATACTTTTGTTTTATGCTTAACTTTTTTTATTTTAAAAAATATTAGACAACAAAAAATTAAATTTTAATTTTTAAGTCATAAATATTTTGATATTATATTATTAAATTATTTATCTTTAAAATTTAAACTATTAAATAGAGATACATAAATTTTAATATTTAACACATAATTTTATAATTTAATTTTGGTTATTTATGTAAGATTCACTTCTTCAACCTTTTTTTTTCTTTTGGAATTCTCACTAGTATCGGATAATATTCTCCCTATCATATCATATCATTGGTTTGTCCACACTTTAATTTGTATCTTATTGATGTTATTCATTCTCTCATTATGCTTCCAATTTTCAATTTGGATTCATGAATTTGATCTTAAGGGGAGTATTTATTGCTAAATTTTTTTAGCATTATTATTAAAAATAATTTAACATAATGTGTTTTCAACTTTATATTAGTTTTTATCTTTAAAATAAATAAATAAACAATCAATCGGATCAGACTCGCAAATTAACTATAAACAAAACAATTATAAAAATGAATTTTCATGAAAAAAAAAAAAACAGATTCGATTAGATAAAAATTTACCTGCAATTGTCATAATGTGAAATTGATAGTCGAAAACCGTTAGAGAATTTGACAGATTTGATTAAATTCTCATGTAACGGTTTTCGACTATTAACTTTACATGAAAATAACTGTACGTGAATCTTCATTATTCAGTTATTGTGAGATCCTAAACTCGTCAAAAACCTTAAACAGATTTGCATGGTCCATTTGATATCCCTAAGAAGACAAATTAAAGGTGAAATCATTCACATTACATGGTTGGTTTTTGCTGCACTTTTTCTTGTTGCTGTTTGGAAACCCTATTTTTGGCAACACATCGTACTCAAATTATGTGTGCTTCATAACAACCCTGATTCTCTTGAGAACTTTTTCATGTCAAGTCTTTTTCATTCATTTATTATTAACAAATCAAGTAGTTACCAATAATATCCGATCCAACCTAGCTAGGTCATGCCATTTATGTCAATTCTGTTGCAATATAATAATTGAGATTCACATGCGAGTGTACAGTGAACAATTACTCTCATGCACTGAACTTCAGCGATGATGTAATTTTTATTTCACGTTTATTCTTTTTCATGTGAGAGAGATGTGTATTACAGGATGGTGTGAGGAGAGAAGTGTTTTATGTTGTTATGGGTTACACAAATCGGTGTCTTCAATTTTTTTGTACTGTTTTATTTTTTTAAATAAACAATCACAAATCAAACGGTCCGATTTGTGGTTTAGAAAATAAAAAAAAAATTTAATGTTAAGATCGGACCATCCGATTTTTATTTTCAAAAAAAAAAAAAATTAAAAAATTAGATTTGTAGTTTATTTTTTTCTTTAAACAAGTCGGACCATCCGATTTGAATAATATCAATTAAAAAAAAATATCATATCAAAGAAAAACACTCAATCTTCCAATAACAATGTATTACATATATATTTAATTAATATAAAAAAATTAGTCTTTATTTCATCAACATATTTTTTGTTTTGTTGCATTTTATAAATTTATTGTTATAACAAGTTTTAGTGTTAACAATTCAATTATTGCCTAATTAAGTACGAAATAAAATTTAAAATTTTTTGAATCAATTTATCATATCAACTGAATTATTGTCTACAATAGAGAAAAGATGAATAAATTTTGATATTTTCTCTTCTTTAACTATGATTGGTTGAGGTTGTCATGATGTCACTCTTTCTAAATGTGAAAATTCATATGCAATTGTTTTTGTATAAATTAAAGTTGATAATTAAAAATCGTTAAATAATAATTTAACTAAATTTATCAATAAATTATCTCAACTATCAACTTCATATAAAGATAACTGTATGTAAATTTTTATCTCTTTCATATATAACTTTTAGATGATAAAAAGAGACATATGAATTGTTATATTTCTAACCTATCTCCTCAAACAAAAATTTCTTTTGAGTTTGTTTAAATTATTATATGAACTTTTTTTCTCTTTTTATTTATCTTATCTTATTTTTTTCTTTTAAAAAATAAAAAATTTGATGATAAATTAAAATAAATTATAAAAATTTAATTTATTATTTTTTAAATTAAAAAATATAATAATAAAAATATAATTATGATAAATTAATAAAAATAATAAAAAAATAAAAAATAAGTTATATATCTTATTAGTGTATTTATATTCTTTTTGTTAGGATAAACATAAAATATATTAATTTAATATCTCTGGACATAATATTTTTATTTATGTCTGATCTGTCGACTATAATTTAATATATCTTTATCTTTATTTCAGTATCCTCTGTACCTATAAATAAACACACACATTCTAATGAATCGGAAGCTAAGAGTTTGTCATACTTGATTTTCCATTTCATTTCTTCCCATAAAATATAAAGGAATTATATATAACATTTTTTTCCAGCACATTTTCATTATTTATTTCTGTTAATCTCGGTATATATATCTCACATTATTTATTTTATTCTATTTTAATCGATTTAATTTTTTTAGTTTTGATGGAATTGCTGAAAACCGATTTTTATACTAAATAAAATTAGTGTGGTGGTTAATTATTTTCAATTAATTCAGTCGAATCGACAGTCAAAGTTATCGAAAACAATAATATATATTTATATATATAATTCACTTCATCATTTCATGAATTGCATTTTAATTCAAATAAATAAATTAAGATCACACCTCACTTTTCCAAATGGACCGGACAACGAAATTAAATATACAATTAAAATCACTTAATATTATATCTAGAATCTAAATCCATAATGTCCTAGCTTCTTTTCGGTAATAATATCAAGTTGTTCAATCATCTCAATAGTGAGATAATTTTCGAAATCTCCAACTTTGCCACATCGGAAGAAAGCCCTATGTTCTTCACCACTTGACAACTTTCCTTTCTTATTCACCTCCAAGTTGCTCAAGTTCTTGAAACTACATAGCTTCAAAATATCATCAATGACACCTTCATCTTCCTCTTCTTTTGAAAAGGGGCACCCAACAAACCTAGCAAGCTCTTTCAACACAAAGCTAGGGTTCTTCTTCATCTCTTCATATCTCATCAACATTATCTTCTTTGGTTGTTCCAAGCTTTCCTTCCAATACCCTAAAACATGATCCCAAAAGGGTCCACATAGGCTCACCCCATTACAAAACTTCTCCAATGAATCTTCAAGTGAATTGGCACATGTACCTTCCATTTTAAGTTCGTTCGTGAAATGCCACAACGAGATAAATGTGTCTTTAGGATCTCTACAAAGATATACTATTTTACAATCTGAATCGATTACTGATTTCGGCAACGAAACATAAGGAATATGTGTGGAGAAAAGCCTTGGTGAAGGGATTGAATTTAGATCAGGTACTAAATCCTTATCATTGTATAAATCAAGCTCTAAAAAGGGTACAAGAAAATGAGGGTTTTTAGTGAGCAAAGGGTGGTTTTGGAACATTTTAGGGTATTTGTGGCGGTTAAGCAATGCAAATGTCAATGCCTTAAGCCAAGTGGTACCTGATTTTGGAGTTGTAACAATGAGAATATCTGAGTTAAGAGCATTGAAGTGTTTTTGGCAAGACAATACTCCTTGCAATTGCCTAGTGATATGCCAAAACCCTTGGTATTGATGTAAGTGGCTTGCAAGCCAACCTTTCTCCATTGGCAAGGTTGCTATCAAATCCTTGCATTCTTGGGACACTTCACACTCTTGCAAGTATTTAGGCATTATGTTATTGGCTTGAGGCATGGTTTGAGTAAAGGGAGCTATTTGAGAATTCAATGGCTAATTAGGTTTCGCTCTCATGCATATATAAGAGGGGAGAATAAGGTAATTTGCCCTAATTTATTAAATACGGACATTTCGTTGAATGGATATGTTCAAGCGTGTCAGATACATTTTAAATACGACATTCGTTTAATTTTGTATTTAATATTGTCTTTAAAAAAATTATAAAAATACTCATTTGAATATGCTTCAACACATCCAATTATACGATTATATAAAAGCGTATCCAACTTTATTTTTTAAAATATTTTTGATGAACTGAGTTTAAAAATAATGTGTTGTTAATTATTAAAAAAATATCTAAAATTCTTTATATAATTAAAATATTAAAACTAATAAAAAAGTTATTTGTACTTTAATATAACAATAAAATACCAAGATATGATTATAATTTATCTATAAAATTTTATATTTTATATATGTCGTGTTCTCTTATCTAACAAATACTTAAAATTAGCGTATTGATGTAGTTTATGTTGTGATGTGTCCCTTATTTATATGAAGTGAAAAAACTTACACAACTTCCGTTTTTTATTGAAGTTAAATATTTTATTAATTAGCTCTCATTTCTTTTCACCAATAATCACCTAATTATGTAATTTTTGAAGACGGCCTTTATAGGGTGCTTGGTAATAAGTGGAATTTCTTTATGTTTGATAGATATATAATTATTTATATTTTTTTTATTAGTTTAATTTTTTGAGAGAAGTGATATTATGAGATAGTATCAAAATTGATATGATCGAAAAATTTAATTTTTATATTTTTATTTTTTATATCTTATTTTTAATATCTTTTTTTATTCTATTCTTATAATCAGTTTAATTGAACCATCAAAATCCAAACTCTTATGATGTTTCCTTCATTTATTATGTTCAGAAATCTTACAAGATAGTGCTATTATATGTATGTGGGTGCATGTTGATTGATGATAGTGACATACATATACAAGCATGTAAATTAATTTTATAACCGCACCTAAAATTGTCCTTGATCTTACAGAATGTCATAAATAGCAATTAACTATATTGCCAAAACAAGCAGAGTAGTTGGTGATGATATTTTGAAAGAAAAATTAATAAACATGCATGGCAGCAATCAAGATTTTTCCCTTGTAGTTGATGTCTCTATTATGTATGCAAGTAATTCTAATTTAATTCTCAACAATTAATAAATGTTAAATAAGACAAGTTATTGCTATTTTTTGTTATTTTTTTTTTGTTACCAAACATTTTCGTTCTGATTCCAATAACTCTGATTTGGCTCTAAGAAATGAGATTAAGAAAAACTTCAATAAAAAATTTACCACAATTTTTATTTATTGTTTATTTATTATAAAAAATAATTTTATGTAAATTTTTATGTCATAAACAATAAATAAGGACTAAAGATGTATGTTTCTCACTCTATTCTTTAATAGGAAGTGTTAACTTAAGTCTTATTAATAGTGTAATTTATTACTATTGATAGTACCACATAATGTCATGATTGTCAATGATAGAATACGATCTTTTGGAATATTTTCGAACAGAGGTCATCAATTTAACATGTTGATAACTAGAAATTCTAAAAAATACATATCATATCTAAAAATTTCAAGAGTCAAAATCTCAAGCACTATGATTAAAATTGTATCTTACGATAATCATTCACGTATGTTCATATACCTTTTTATGTTTTTTAATATTTTTTTTATTGCCAATGCACGCAGTCGGTGTCATCAAATATAGAGATGTCAACGGGACAGGGTGGGGGCGGGAAGGCCTCCTTGCTCCCCATCTTCACCCCCAGATTTACTCCCCATCTCCATTTTCATTCTTCACCGTGAGAGAATATTGCTCCCCATTTTCATTTTTTTATAGGGCCCCATTTTTCGCGAGAACCCCATTCTCCATCTCTCTAATAGTTTTAACTAATTATTAATTTTTATAGTAGAGTTGAAAGTATCCATCCTATACAAAAACAGCAAGATTTTATACAAAAAGTCTAAACGTCAAGATGGTGACTTTCAAAATGACGCAATGGAAGACGTTATGGCGAGCCAGAGCACATAGCAGTGGACGAGGTAGGGGACATGGCATCAGAGAGGAGAATGGACAGGACGATAGAATTGTAGAAAAGAACGCCACGAATATAGAGAACAACACGGTGAGAATGATGGAGCGGTGAAGGGTGACAATGCAGTGAGACGGGAGAGTGGCGAGGGGGTGGCTGCAGAGAGGTTGGATGGAATATGGATGATGTTAGAGATCTATGAACTAAAGAAAGGTTATGCAAATAAGGACAGTTAAACAAATTTAGAATTTCGGAGATTAGCGGAGATGGGGTGAAGATCTCCGCTCGGGTCCCGCACCTGCCTCGGAGAAATTTCGTCCTCCATCCTCATCCCTGCGAAAAAAATTCCTCACAGTCGGATCTCCATTTGGGACAGTTCCCGCAGAATTTTGCCATCCCTAATTCAATATGTCAGAAAAGTCATGAATCTCTGCTATTTGTAGCAACTGTTGTACATTATTTAAAAAAAATATTAGCAAAATTTCAGTCAAAAAAATAAAAAATATATATTAAAAAATTAAAAAAAATTAAGATAATAAAAGTGTGTATAAATAATATTTATAGAATAACTTCTAACATCTACTAAATTATAACATTCTAATTCTTATTTCAATTTAATTATTTTTAATTTTTTCTTTAAATAACTTGTCAAGCAACAAAGAGAGATTGACAAAACAAAATTTCTTTGACCAGGGACAAATAGGAGTGTTAGATTATCACTGTATTTGTTGAGCCAAGGCAGAAAAAGAATTAAAAAACTATTATGATATTCCGAATTTAATATCAAAGACTACTATAGTGAAATTAAATCTAAAAAACCAAACTAATAAAAGTCATGAATTTAAAAAATTACTATAAAAATTTAGTCAAATATTATAACAAATGACACGTTTTTATTATAATTAAAATTTTTTTTTTCAAAAATAAAAAATTTCTTCTCCCTCCTCTCCTCTCCTCTCCTCTCCTCTTCACTATCTCTCTATTTTTGTACCACTCAATCTATCCATGTCTACTACTTATATTCATATTGACTTAAAGCGTTCTATTTTGCATGTTCATGTCCCTTGTCCATTCTGCTCAGTCGCTCACGACCATCAACCACGGCCACGTCACTTTACCACCATTACTCCACTATCAACCACTCGGATTTTTTATTTTAATAAATAAAATAAATATAATAGTTATTAAAATAAATAATTTTAAAAATATTTATCAATTTAAATTTTTCAGTCTTATCTTGTTTATATAGTAAACGAAATGACATTTCGTATATCTCATTTATAGTAAAATATATATGAAAATAAAAAAAAAAAAAACGTTGTCTAAAATCAAATGGTTTAGTTTCTAAAATAAAAAAAATATTGTTACAGAGACTCGAAAGAATATTATTTTTTTATTAGTATTTTTTTAAAACTTTTAGGTTTGCCAATAACAACAATATTAGTTAAAGAAACTTTTTAGCTATAAATATTATAACGAGTCGATTTTATAATCATATAGAAAATAAATTTTTAAATAATTATTCAATAGCATATATAGAAAGAAAAATATTTGATTGTATTGACAATTAAAAGAAAATATAAAACCTATTTAACTTACTATTTTAGTGTTTAAATTTATTCGCTAGATAATTTAAAAATTAATTATATTTTACAATAACAAAATATAATTATAAAAATTATGGTCATATTATATATACATTGCCCCCACTGACAAAATTTTCTGGATCCGTCACTGCATATATATCGTTTATAGTGTGAACGAGATACATATATATATCGTTTACACTGTAAACGAGATACATGAATTGTCCATCTCGTTTACAGTGTAAACGAGATATATAGAAGACAACGGCAACAGCTATAAAAGAATGCGTAACCCTTGGTATTCTTCACAAACTTTTCCTATCATTTTTGTCTCATATTTCTCACGAAAACAAGGCATCAATGGCCAGTAATAGTCCATACATAGTTGTGCTTGTTTATCCCAATTGTCGTATGAGAAATGGCGACAACGGGGTGACATTTAAGTGTGAGAATCCGATATTGTTTCGCACGCAGCATGTGAATACTGAATACGTTGTCGAATTTGAAGAGTTTGATATCGAGCAAGCTCAGTGGTACAGAAGTGAGGGAGATCGGAAGGGTGGCGTATAGGTTGCTGACACCCATGGATAACAAAGTCTTCCAGTTTTGACTATTCTAACTTCAAGGGGACGAGCATGTGCGACTGATGTTCGACATCCATGGGAGGATCATAGTGGAGCAGGTAATGGAGCTTTCCACCTAGGTGGGACACAGTGGTGGTGGGATTTTCGTTTACTCGACCTATGTACAGGACGACCGACCTCTCGCACCACCGCCCATTCATGTCGCCATTCCAGTGGATGAGGCAGAGGAGGGCGAGGAGGAGTCGGACGATGATTACATGGCAGACAGTGCGGACAGCGACTCGTCTGATGGTGGGGATGAGGATGAGTGTGTTCTGGAGACACCTGTCCAGACTGTGGCCCGCCATGTCCTGCCTCCACCTCACCCAATTCCGGCACTATCGGCAGTGCCAACTCACTATCACAGTCTGGATCTGGACGCCATGCATGAGAGGACTCCGTTTTCTGACACGGATGAAGAGGATTACAACCTAAACGGTGGTGTAGAGTTTCGGGTCGGCCACAAGTTTAGAAGCCGAGAGGCAGTGCTGTAGGGTGTGAAGAACTACAGTATTCGCAGGAGTGCGGAGTACCGGGTAATCGAATTGGACCGGTTAAAGTACCATGTGCAGTGCTGTCAAGGTGAGAATGGGTGTCAATAGAGCCTCCGTATGGCCCTTCGGCAGAACCTTGGATACTGGTAAGTTTAACTTTACTTGTGCTTTTCATTACTTCTGTACGATATATTAAGTATGTTTGAGATATGGCTGAAGCAATACTATTTTGTTGTGTTCAGGGAGGTTCAGAGGGTTGGTGGAGTGCACAGTTGTCTGGCACCCACCATGGCTACCTGGCCAGATACCCTCCCCGTATGACGAGCCAGATGCCGGTGATATCTGGGGCATCCAGGAAGTGGTCTGCGTGGGAGCTGATGGGTGCTGGTACTCCCCGATACCAACCTCCCTGCCTTTACGGAATGACTCGGCTATCCGATACATGATAACAGGCACGGCGGTGTGAAGCTGGAAGGCGTCATCAAGAAAGATCTTGTCGAGCATCTCCTCCTCGTCCTGGTGGGTCCCAGATGGACCTCTTTCATACCAACCAGACGGTGATGTATACCATGCTGCCGATCCTGCTGGCCACCTGAACATGATGAATGCCACGCTCCATGCGCCAGGGGAGGGGGAGGAGGTGGAGGAGTCGGACCCGGAGGTGAAGCCACATCGTGCTATGGGATATCACCGGGATCCTCCTGATGGTCGTACTCCGACTCCTCGTTGGAGTCTGCATCAACCCTAACCCAACGAGGCATCACCCTCTCCCTCCTAGCAGGTCGTCGAGTATCCTCTCTGACCTCCCTCGCACGTCTCCGCCAATTCGGCACGCCCCTTGAAAGGGTGAGATCGTCCCTCAGCTGGCTGATAGTGGGCTGTACGTCGGGGGGAACTTTACGAGCCTCGGGTCCTCCAAAACCTCATGCCCCGACAGATGCCAAACACGGCAATCCCCATGCCACCAATCGTAGTACTCTCTGGTCGGCCTGCTGTCAAACGTATGATGCACAATGATCCTGCGATCGGGATCGAACCTCTGGGTCCAACTGTCGTACCACTATTGCAGTCGCTCCGGCCACCAAACATCCTCACCACGGCCAGTGGTAGTCAGATACCTATCATTAAACACAGGATGTGTATGGACGACTGTCACTATCAGAATAACAAACATCTAAACTCATATAAGTTTCGAAGATTAATACACCGTGCATACCTGTCAAGATTCACCGGAGTTCCTGACACCTGCTGCTCCCCATTGAACTGTCGTTTCACCGATCAACGTGGTGAAACCGTACAATATTGAAGCACACCAAGGGGATGGCTGACAACCAGGTCCCCCACTCCTCTTCGTCACGGAACCAGGGCGGGCACAAAGCCTGCATCGCAGGATCATCGTAGACTCTCCATGCAAACTGAATTGAAGATTTACCGACATAATTAACCACATGATACCTATGTAAATATAAAAAATTTAATGTAAAACTACACATAACCTCCCAAAATCATAATATATTTTATTTCATGACTCAACTTATCGAACCGTAACCGATCGATCGAAACCCTCCAATGGAGGACCCTCGCCTGATGCTGATCCCTACTCTACTGCTGCAATCCATCCAACCTGACAGGTCCCAAGAAGATATATACAGTTCGTTAAGTAACATCCCATATGAGGTGACAACAATATATAATGGAAATACATAAATAAACAGTCGTTACCTTGCAGCCAGCGGATACTGGTAGATTTCTCTATCTGGTGGATACCACTGAGGAAATCTCTGACAGAACCAGCTCATCAACAGCGGAGTAGGGGTGTTCATGGTTTAGTTTTTTTCATAAACTGAACTGAAACTGTACTAAACCATTTTAAATAGTTTAGAAACTGAACCAAACTACTTTGTCACATAAGAAACTAGTTTTAAACCAGTTTACAATACATTGTACCAGTTTAAATAGTTCATAAAAATAAAACCAGTTTTAATTGAAAAAATCAGTTTAAACTGGTTTATAGGATAAAACTAGTTTTAACGTTTAACATATATAAAATTAGTATTTACATTTTCTCTCTCTCCCATTCTCTCTCCCCCTCCTCTCCGCCCCCTCTCTCTCTCCCCTCTCCCTCTCCCTGCTCTATCTCCTTTTCCTCCCTCTCTCTCTCTCATTTCCTTCTCCTTCTCTCTCTCTCTCTCTTCTTCTCTCCCTCTCTCCCACTCTCTCTCTCTCCTTCTCACCTTTTCTCTCCCCTTCCTCTCTCTCTCTCCCTCTCTCCTTCCCTCTCTCTCTCTCACTTTCTCTCCCTCTCTCTCTCCTTGCGCTCTTTTCTCCCCCTCCCTTCTCTCTCTTTCTCTCTCATCCTCCTCCTCTCTCTTTCTTTTTCCTATCTCTCATTCTCCCCTCTTTTTTCCCTTTTCTCTCTCTCCTTTTCTCTCTTGTTTTGGAGAAAATAGGAGGAGAGAGAGAGAAGAGGGATATAGAGTGAGAAAAGGCTGAGAGAGAAAGAGAAAAGAGAGAAAGAGAGAGAGGAAGGAGAAGAAAGAGAGAGAAGAGGAGAGAGAAAGAAGAGAAGGGAAGAGAGAGAAATAGGAGAGAGAAAGAGAGAAAAGAGAAAAAAAGAGAGAGAAATAGGAGGAGAGAGAGAAATAAAAGGGGAAAAGAGGGAGAGAGAGAGAGAGAGAGAGAGAGAGAGAGAGAGAGAGAGAGAAAGAAAAGTGATGCCAGGGCATTTTGGCCAGTTTCACTGACCTTTTCTTTACTGTTTTTAGGGTAGTTTCATGCATTTCTTTAGAAAATAAGTTAGTTTTGGGTAGATATTCACTTACATCTTGATTCAAGCATCCACTGTGCACTTTACATGATTTCATGAGGATTTTGCATGAATTTAATGACAAATTGGATGTTGCAATTCCCATGACTTGGACTAGAACTTTGATGCACTTTATTGCTTGATTTCAGGACAAAGGAAGCAAGGAAGAACCACGTTAATCTCACTAACGTGACTTCTAACGTGGAATGGAGGCTAGCTTGCAAAGTTAATGAGAAAAGTAATCGCCAATAACGTCCTCGAAGCCATCATAGCCCACGTTAAGAGTCACGTTAACTAAGTTAACGTGAACTCCAACGTGGAGAAAAGAAAATGGAGCCAACGTTAGTGACACTTACCTTTGTCACTAACGTTGGGCCAAGCTCATAAGTGGCCACATTAGTTGCCACGTTAACTTAGTTAACGTGGCCTCTAACGTTAAGAAGTAAAGGGGAAGCCAACGTTAGTGACATTCAACTTTGTCACTAACGTTAGCTAAGTCACAATAAGCCACGTTAACTCCCACGTTAACCTAGTTAACGTGGAAGCTAACGTGAAGAAAGTGGGTGATCAACAACGTTAGTGACACCAAACATTGTCACTAACGTTGGGATTAACCCACACAAGCCCCAATAAGCCACGTTAACTCCCACGTTAACCTAGTTAACGGGGAAGCTAAAGTGAAGAAGGAAGGTAATCGCCAACGTTAGTGACACCTAACATTGTCACTAACGTTGGAAGGAGCCCACACAAGCCACAATGAGCCACGTTAACTTCTACGTTAACTTAGTTAACGTGGAAGCTAACGTGAGGAGGAGAGATGATGAGCCAACGTTAGTGACATTCACCTTTGTCACTAACGTTGGAGATGGCTAGCACAGCCACGTTAAAGGCCACGTTAACCTAGTTAACGTGGACTCTAACGTGGGAGCTAGGGGCACATTGGAATGTTAGTGACAAAGGTAAGTGTCACTAACGTTCTCGAAGATTGGCAAGCCTACGTTAAGGAGCCACGTTAACTAAGTTAACGTGGACTCTAACGTAGGGAAGGAGGAGGCTTCTCAACGTTATTGGGAAAGGTAAGTCCCAATAACGTGTGCGAAGGACAAAGAGGCAACGTTAGTGGCAACGTTTGTGCCACTAACGTTGAAGTTAACGTGGCTCTTACTTGGGTGAGGAACGTTAGTGAAAAAGGTGATTGTCACTAACGTTCTCGAACCCATATTTTCACTGAACGTTAACACCACTAACGTCCTGAGCTAAAGTCTCTGCCCACTTCATACTTTCTCTCTGCAAGTAAAGCCAAGCCCAATGAAGAAGATAGCTGCTTCAAACTCAAGATCCAAAGGCCCATACCCAAGACTTGAAGAGCCAACTAGAAGATCAGAAGAGTAGTATATATAGGAGTAGTTTTGAATTATTTTGGGAGTTGGAAATTATAGGGAGCCTCTTGGCATAAAACTACTCTCTATATTTTACTTTCTCTGCACTTCTAGTTTCATCATGTATTCTCCATCTTTGTTTTCATTTTCCAGAGCTATGAACAACTAAACTCCTTTCATTGGGTTAGGGAGCTCTGTTGTAATTTGATGGATCAATACTAGTTTTCATTATTCTTCTTCTATCTTTTCTCTTGATTTTACTTGAAAGCTTTCGATCTTCATCCAATTGGGTAGTTATCTTGGAAAAGAAGCTATTCAAACTTGGATCTCTTTTGAACCTTGAAAGAGGAATGAAGAGATCATGCTAGAAATATTTTCTCATGCTGGACCAAATTGGGTTTGGATGGATATGTGACTATAATCCTCTCAACACTTGATTTGGGAAATGCATGTGGTATAATCAGTGACCATACTTCATCTCTTCTCATGAGCAATTGACCAAGGAATTGGCTATTGATCAAGATTTGAGAGATTGAATTACAAGGAATTGTAATTCGATCACTTAAGATTGCCAAGGAGATCAATGAGTGCATTGATTGAGGAAGAGATGAAAATAAAATTGATCCGGAGAATGCAACATCTCCTGAGCCCAATGAACTCCCCATTTCTGATCTTACCCATTCTCTTTAATTTCTGTCATTTACTTTTATGAGCAATTACCCCATTCCCATTTAAGATTCTGCAATTTACTTTCCGTCATCTACATTCAGCTCTTTATTTCTAGCATTTACTTTTCTGTTATTTACTTTCCCGCCATTTAATTTTCTGCAATTCTCAACTCAAATTCTGATTCGCTCAACTAAAACATTCCTCTAATTAAAGTTGCTTGATCAATCAATCCCTGTGGGATTCGACCTCACTCTATTGTGAGTTTTTACTTGACGACAAATTCGGTACACTTGCCAAAAGAAAATTTGTTATGAGACAAGTTTTTCGTGCATCAAAAAGGGAGAAGGGAGGAAGAGAGAGAGAGAGAAGGGGGAAGGGAGGGAGAGTGAGGGAGAGGGGAGAAAAAGAAAAGAGAGGGAGAGAGAGTGAGAGGAAAAGGAGAGAGAGAGAGGAAGGGGAGAAAGAAGAGAAGGAGAGAGAGGAAGAAAGAGGGGAGGGGGAGAGAGAGAGAGAGAGAAAGAGAGAGAGAGAGAGAGAGAGAGAGAAAGAGGAAGGAGAGGAGAGAGAGAGAGAGAGAGAGAGAGAGAAAAGGGGAGAGAGAGAGGGAGAGGGGGAAAAGGAGAGAGAGAAAAAGAAAGGGGAAGATATAGGGAAAGGAGGGAGAGAAAGAGAGACGGAAAGGGAGAGAGAGAGAGAGAGAGAGAGAGAGAGAGAGAGAAGGAAGAAAGGGGAAAGAGAGAGAAGGGAGAGATGAGGGGGAGAAAGAGGAGAGAGAGAGAGAGAGAGAGAGGAAAGGGAGAGAGAGTGAAGGGAGAGAGAAAGAGTATGTAAAAACTAATTTTGGAGTTTAAATAAAACCAATTTTAATTTGGTTTAAAACTAAACTGAACTATAAAAACTGGTTTTTAATAAGCTGATTTTCATAAAAACTATGGTTTCAGTACAGTTTTTTATTTAAAAAAACTGGTTTATTTAAAACAGTTTCAATTCAGTTCAGTAAAACTAGTTTTTTTTTTGCACACCCCTAGCGGAGTGCAACCGGCGATGTATGTGATGCCCTGTTGTGCCGCCGAACAAAGTGACTAGTACGTACAGATCAACACAGCTGAGCCCTAGGAAAGCATCGTACACTCCCTGAAGTCCCGGAGAAGCAGTAGCCAACGTGTACGTCTCCGGACGCCATCGCTCCATGAGTGCCGAAATCAGGGAATTGTCCAAAGTGAAGTCCCTGAGTGGCACCGTGTCGCCGAATCCGGCCTCAGCCAGATATGGAACAATGGCGTCGGGTGGAGGAAGGGTATGGCTCACTCGCCGGGGCAGTAGAAGGCGAGGCCTCTAAAGAATAAAAAAAAATTCAGCCTTATAAACAGATGATCATAAATTTATGCACATTACTGAATTCTTACTTTTTATTTTTTTTAGTAATTAAATCACCTTAATGTGATACACAGCAAATATTTCTATCTAACTTACAGTTACTTCTACTTAAGAACATACTTCCATATTTCTAGCCTACACATGTCTCTAACTTACATATGCCAGAAAGCCTTTCCTAAGTAGAACGTAATAAATACTAACAACCTAGCACAAGAAAAACAGAGTTCCTCCTACAGACCTATCACTAAACCATTTAACTACATTCTTGTCACTTCAGAACTACCCTAACAATAGCCACATACTTAGATTAAACAAAAATAACGCAACTAACCTCGAAGTCGGTCGCCCTAACGTAATGCGACGTCTCATTCAGCCTGTTGATATCTCCGTCGTTCCCCGCCTGGCGCGCCATCACTGTATCAGTCTAAAATATGGTAGGAAAGGGTCAAAAGAGGTTGACTAAGTCAAATTAGGGACCCCACAGCCGCTGTAAACGACTTTCTACTTATAGGTGTGCACAGGGATTATCTCGTTTACAGTGTAAATGAGATAGACACGTTGCAGCTGACGTGTCTTATCTCGTTTACACTGTAAACGAGATACACAAAATGTCATCTCGTTTACAGTGTAAACGAGATAAGACTGAAAAATTTAAATCGGTAAATATTTTTTAAATTATTTATTTTGGTAATTATTATATTTATTTTATTTATTAAAATAAAAAATCCTCAACCACTCCGTGTCTGGGAATAGAATAATCAGGATAGAAATAGAATAAGGTAAAAACTCAAGTGCAGTTTACTTCATGTGAAGTTGATAGTTGAGAACGGTTAAATGATTTGACTGATTTGACTAAATTTTTATCTAATGATTCTCAGTTATCAACTTTACATGAAGTTAACTGCACCTGAATTTCCACAATAGAATAAACAAAATAGAACATCATTTTTTTTTTGTTTGTAAATATTAAAATTGGGTGACGGGGGATTTGTAATGGGTTGGGTAGTGGATATAAAGCCCAACTCAATTGATTTCGATTAGTTATTGTAGTGGCCCATCTTAACGGCCCAGTTTATATATATACAAAAAATTTAAAATGGAAATCTATTCTTTTCCAAAAACTTTGATGACCTAAAAAGGAAAAAAGAAATGAATATCTAGTATTATCTAGATTTTGATTCTCATGGAATCCATTACAGTGTTCTTTTGATCCATTTTGGAGGCTAATAATAGTTGCAGATTTGGTAGGAGAATGTTTTTTTTTTTTTCCTTTGATATGACAAGTGACCAGAAGAACATGGGGTCTATATAGTGAACATAGTTGACCTTATACTTAATGTCACTGACTTGATGTATGGAAGAAGGTCCTTGGAATTTTTTTTTACAATTATAAATTTTATATATACTTAAATACTTTCTTGATTTATTTCTTCTGCTCTCAATGATTGACTTTGTTTCAATTCAAATTTGTGGTGTATATCAGAAATGATTTTTCAACTACGTTCTTTTATTTGATACTTAGTTTTATATACAAGATGGAACTTGGAAGGAAATAAAATTTTAATTCTTAAAAAAAAAAAAAATAATGGTATGATCTCTCTTTGCTCAAAACTCAACTTCTTTGATGATGATCTTTCTTGATCAACTTTTAATGTGAAATTTATTAAAATAGTTGTGAAATTATAAATTAGTATATCAAAAATTAGTATATCAAAAAATATTGAGGATTTTAAATTTATAAAAAAATGAGAATAATCTGTTGATGAATGAACTAGTTTGGTGCACGACATTCAATATCAAAAATTAAAATGAGTCATTTGATGTAAAGTAAGGGACCAATTTTATGTATATGTAATGATACATAGTAGATGACACGTGGACAAATAACATGGTGACACGTGGCATAATTCGACATGTGGCAAAATAGTATTGTGACACGTGACATAACCATCCATGTCAACATGTCACGTGTCGCTACCGATATGTCATCACACCGTTACACGTAGTTAAATCATGAGGTGACATGTGTCACTAAAAGTCCACGCCAGCGTGACGAAAAACGGATCATGGACTAATATGGTGTAATTAGAATCTCATAAATGATTTTGATGCATAACGTCAATTTCAGAGACCATTTTAAAAATTTAGTCGATATTATTTCATTTTATTTCTCAAATTTTGCTTTTACATTTTTATATTGAATTGAATGTTAAAGAAAACAAATTAGAGAGGTGAATGAGTATAATATATAAATCGTTAAGGCATTTATTTGTATGAATTTAATTTTGATGTACTATTAGCAGAAAATTATTTTAAACGTGTATTTAATTACGTAATGTCATATCAATAAAAATAATTACCTTTCACATTTTTTACTACGTGAATAGATATCCAAAAAAACATATGTAATTACATAACTATATAAAATACTTTACATTATGAGTGCATCAAAATTCAACTTTATTTTTATTCAATAAATTGGAGTTATTCAAATATGGACATTGGTATCGGAAAATCAACACATAATTGATGATTTGAAAGTGATTGCAGATATCATGTTTGAGAGTTGCGAGAAAAAGTAAATGGAATGATTTAGAAGGAGAGGAACGGAAAATGAAAGGAAGATTTGATATCTTTAAACCATTTATTTATTTATTTATGAGCTTAACATAAATAAGAAGAAGTTTGAAGGTTTATTATATACTTTTATAATTTTTTTATTAGATATATTAGTATGTAACTTCAAAATTAATATAAAAATATAGAGACTTATGTATAACTCTTGGTGTAATATTATACAATAAAAAAAATTCTTATGTCGTACTATCTTTGAATCTCACATTAATTATAATTTCATTATGCATGTTCTAAATTGCACAATCATATGCAATTCTTAATATTTTTTTTCTCCAAAATCTTTCATAAAATGTCTCTTAACCTTACTATATGCCCTTACTAAATCATTAGATATATCATGTGTAGAATTTTTTTTTTTTATCACTCTAATATCTCTCATTCTTCTCTTACTTTAGTTCTAACTGAATATTTATCAAAAAAAAAAAAAGTTGATTCTCTATGTTTAGAAAAAAGGACAAATAGGTCCCTGACCTTTTGTTCCGCATATATTTTCGTTTTTTACCATTGAAAAATATTTTTAAGTCTCTAATCTTCACAAAACTTGGACGGATCAGTCCCTGATGGAGGCATTTGGACGGAGGGACTGATCCGTCCAAATTTTGTGAAGGTCAGGGACTTAAAAATATTTTTCAATGATTAGGGACAGAAATGTCCGCGGGACAAAAGATCAGGGACCTATTTGTCATTTTTTCCTATGTTTAATATAGACACATGTTCATAGATGATAACTAAGTATCTTTTCATTTTCTTTTTATTTTCAATTTTTTAATTTCAATTTCAAAAAACAATTACCAATTATAGGATTTTGTCCAATAATGAGAATAAAATTTCTAGACCGACAAAACATTACACTCCACAAAAGAAGTTGACACTTGAGAGTTGACCCTACCTACCTGCGCACTTTAGCAGAGGCAAATATGCTCCTCTCCACTTGGTTCCTTAATTGCTTTCCGCAGTTCTTGGACCGTATCTTGCTAACATGCGCCATGGGATCCCTCGCCTAATCTCCTCTTTCATTTTGATTAGTTTTCTTCCACCAATTTTAGTGACTCAAGTTATCACGATGTTGTGTACCAAAATAATGTGCTTCTTTTTATTTATTTTTTTAATGGAAAATTCAGAAAAAAAAAAGTGATTGGTGGAGAGTGGCTACTGTATTTTATTTTACTTTTTTTTTTATTTGAAAGGTACTTGGTCAAGTTGTAGCCTTGTAAGTTTGTCTTTTGGAACATTGTGGGCTAATTTTTTTTGATATGACACCAACTGTGTTGTAATGCTCGGTTACGGAACTATGGAGAGTTTTATACTGGTGTGGCGGCGTTTAGGTGAAGAGAAGTAATCGGACGGTCCGATTTATTGCAGCTGAAAAGGGACACAAATTAGACCGTTCGATTTGTGGTTCATGGAGGGCAGTGCATAGAAATCGGACCCACCGATTTTATGCTTAATGTTCAGATTTTTCTTTTGCACAAGGAAATCGGACCCAACGATTTATTGGCAAGAGGGAAAAAAATTTTAAGGGCCATAAAATCGGACCCAACGATTTCTAGGTGCCACACTCCCGTCAAGCACCCTACACTCTCATAGTGCGGTTATACACCACCACTAATCCAATATAAAAAATAAAAAAGTGGAACATTGTGTCGGAGTTGGAAAATTTAAATATAGGGCTAAAATATTATATTTTTAAATATATTGTATTTTTTACTTTTTTTTAATGTGGACATTATTTACCAAAATAAACCAAAGTCTGATTTATTTTTTATTTTTTATTTTTTATTTTTTTAAAATAAAAATTAGAGAATCTGATTTTAATTTTAAATTTTATAATTGTGTGAAAAGTAAAATTGGAGTCCGATTTTAATTTAAAAAATATTTTAATTTTCTGAAGACAGAAATCGAACCCTTCAATTTTGATGTTATAAAATTTTTTAATGCTTTAACTATTTAATATCAAAATAGATCATTCGATTTGTGGAGTGATTACAACGTTAATATTATACACTCCTTCTAAATCACATGTATGTATATTACGACATTGTTTGACCATAAAATAATTATTTGGCGTTGTGTCGAGATGTTTATAAATTATAACTTATATTTTTACTAGAAAAATTGGAAAATAATAATGTTGGTTTAGTTTAAGAATGTTTTTTGTTTTGAATGATTTTTGTTTGTAATAATTTGTTAAGAGAGAAAATAAAATTTGTTTTTTATTTTTGTATAAAATTAAAAAAATATTAAAAATTAAAAATGGAAAATAAAAATAAAATTCAATTATACTATAACTTTTTTAACTAATATTCGGTATAATATTGACCAATGTTTGACATTTTGTTGGAAAAGCTTTGATTTTTTTTTTTAATTTTGATTGTTTTAAAAGTCGATCATTTTACTATAAGAAAATACACACGTATATATTGTATTTATATTCATTTTTAAAAAAGAAATTGATTCTTTAGTTATAACCTCTTCTTTAAAATTAAAAAAATGGATAATCAGTTATTTATTTTCATTTTTAATATGTTATCGTTATTATTATACTCTCAGCCACTAGAATAGAATATATATTGTAATATAAAAAATATATTAAAAATAAATTAAACTACACATATATTTTTATATAAATATAGTAAGTAATTTTAGTGTATAAATAATATTTTTATTATTTTATATAATAATTTTTGTATCTACTTAAATGTTTTTTTATTTTTCAACTATTAATATATAAAATAATAAATATTGATCTTTTAGCAATTTTTTTCGTTCAAGTAATAGTTATATTTATATACATGTATAATTGTATATGCAATAGAAAAAATTTTCAAATATTTCCAAAATATGAGTATTCCAATAATTTTTATCATTAATTTCAAATAATATATATTATATATTTTTTATAATTAAAATTAATGGCTAAAATTACTATAACATCAGGATTTCATGAATCCCTGAAATTCTTCTGATGCAATAACATGAAAGGAAAAATTAAAATATGTAGATTATTAAATTATCATTTGCCTAACTTACATACCAAAAAAGTTTATAGTATAAAATATGATTGTGAAAAGTTATTGAAAACAAAATCTCCATTTTCTAGCATAAATCACGACTAGCAATTTTTTCTTTTTTTTTCTTTTCTTTTTTTTTTCAAACGCTAAATTAGTACACTTATAAACAAAGAGAGTACAAACATAAAATATTAGTTTGAAAAGTTCTTGAAAACAAAACATTCATTCTATAACATGAAATCACAGCTAGCAAATATTTTTTTACCTTTAATTCTAAATAATAAATAAAGGGGTTAATTATTATCCCATATCCTTAGCTTATATACCCAAAACAGCACATAATATATATAAAACAAAAAACCAAAATGCAAAATTCACATGAACTAAGAAAAACATATAAAATCTAGATTACATGAATAGACAAAATTGCCCTTGAAGAAAAACATAAACTTCTAATAGTATAATTAATTCATCACATCATTATTTCTCCCATCACATGTAGAATTAATATAAAGGTTAAACTATACTTTAAATGACATAATCTCTCTATTTTTACTTAAAAATCTTAGAATTTGAATCTTACTCTTAATTTAAAAAAATATATAAAAATAAAAATATATAAAGAAAATTCAATACTATCTAGTCTAGATATTATAAATAAAACACATACTGTAAATTTAACAAAATGGTAATAAAATATTTATTTTAAAACACAATTATTATTACTAGTAAATATATATAATAATAAAAAAGATAAGATTAGTCGATATGGTAAATTTTTATTTTTTAACTAAAAAAAATTGGATTCCAATCTTTGAAATAGTAAAAGTATAATTTTTTTATAAATTATATATAATGAAGGATATTTTAGAAAAAAAAAAACGAAAACTCATTTATTTGTTTTTACGTAAAATTAATTGTTAAAAAATATTAAATAATAATTTAGTTAAATATGTTAAATTATCTAACAGTTTTTAACTACAAATTTTATTTAAAGACTATTATATATGAATTTTTACCAAAAAAAATTATATACCAATTCTCTTGCATATCTATATTTTATAGAATAAATCTCTACATTCAAACAAAATTTTTATCTAAGTCTATTCAAATTGTTGTAACAATTTTTTAAATCACGCCCTCCTTCTCCTTCCCCTTTTCCTTCTTCCAAATTTGCGCAGGTTCTTCTTCTTCTTCTTTCCAAATTTGTCCACGCAGCTTTTTCTTCTTTCCTTCTTCTCCTTCTCCTTCTCCGTTTCTTTCTCCTTCTCCTTCTCTTCCTCCTCGTATTTCTTCTTCTTCTTCCAAATTCGTGCAGGTTCTTCTTCTTCTTTCCTTCTTCTTCTTCTTTCCAAATTTGCACACGCAGATTTTTCTTCTTTCCTTTTTCTCCTCCTCCAGATAGAGATTATCAATTCAATTCAATTTAGAACACATGCGTCCATTTATTCAATTCAATTCAATTCATAATAAATCGAACATGTTATTAAGGTGAAACAATTGTATAATATTAAATGAACGGAATATTATCCATTATATAAAATCATTCAAAACAGATTTTTGCACCAAACATGTTATTAAGGTGAAACAATTGTATAGTACTAAATTAACGGAACATTATCCATTATATAAAATCAAATTCAAAACAGGTTTCTGCATAATGAACCGAACACGTTATTAAGGTGAAATAACTGTATAGTACTAAATGAACGGAACATTATCCATTATATAAAATCAACTTCAAAAAACACGTGTCTACAATTTAGAGATTATCAATTCAATTCAATTCAGAACACATGCGTCCATTCAATTCAATTTAGCAATTACATTCCATTCAATTCGATTGAAAAAATAACCCATTAGCAAAATATTGGTGTTGTTGATAATGATGATAACGAAAGAGGAGAAGAAGAGGAGGAGAGGACGTATGCGTGTATTTAAAAGAAGAACCGCAAGGGAGGAGAAGAAGAAAAAAACGCATGTAATTACGCTTTTTTTTAATGAGAGTGATTTTTGTTGGTATTGGACCTAATTGAATAAACTTGAATGAAAAAATACTTGAATGTGTAGCAATTCTGTTATTATATAGTGTTAGATTATTATTATTATTATTATTATTATTATTATTATTATTATTATTAAATGTCCTTAGTTTAATAGAGTTAATATTTAGTTTGGTCCTTGAAATTTAAGACTAGACTCATCAATTTGATTCTCGAAATTTCAATGGACTTGTTAGATTTCAAAATTTGTAATGGTAACTCGCATGAATTTTTGCTCCGATTTAGATTTCTCGCCCAAGTTTCACATGATCGAGACTTATTAGAGCTTATAAAAGTTTGTCTGTTGTTTTCAAAGCCCCAAATTTTTTAAATTGAACTTATTATTATCGTCTCATAAAGATGTTGAAAAGCTAGTCAAACTTATAAAAGGTCTAATAGATCTCACTCACAAAATTTAAGCGAAAAATTTAAAATTTGATAAATTAATTTATAAAATCAATACGTTATTCACAAAAATTAATTCAAAAACTAACATAAATTTTTTTTTTTTGGTTTCCCACGGTATCCCCCAACCCGACAGGTCAAAGACTAATCCGTCGCGGTACTGAGCTCCATTTAAGGGTTTGCCGCTGGCCAATGGGTTGCTGCATGCACAAGGCGGGATTCGAACCCCCGACACTTACTTAAGCGGACTAGTGAGCTAACCACTAGACCAACCCAACTTGGTTAAAAACTAACATAAATTACTATAATTAATTTGTAAAATATAAATTGAGTCCATTATAATTTTAGAAATCAATTTAAATTCCACCCAAAAATTTCAGTACAGAGTATTAACTCAGCATATTATACCACCCACCCCCCCCCCCCCACAGAGTATTAACTCAGCATATTATACCACCCCCCCCCCCCCCCCCAAAAAAAAGGTAGATATGATATAAAATATTAAGTTTCCTAAGTTAGAATATGAAGGCAGCAAAATAGGGGTGTGTGACTGCGCTGAGTTATATAGTAACCACTTACTACGCACTCTTCTCTTTCTCTTCTCTTCTCTTCTCTTTCTTTCTCTTATAACAACAAAAGCTTATCATCTTCTCTTCTCACCAATCTTCCAACACTTCCAATGGGTATGTCTTATCTTAATCCCTATTCTACCCTTCAATTCTTACTTCTACCTTCTGGGTTTTCTTAATCGCTGCTTTTTCCACATAAAGTTTGATTTTTTTCTTTCCTTTTTTGATTTTCTTTGCATCCATAATTGTATGGCTAAGAAACAAAATATGGGGTTTTCGTTTTGGGGGGAATTTTTCTTTTCTTGAGTGAAAGTTCTGTTCTTTGCAATAGCGAATTTGTTCAATCAATTCCTTTTTTTTATTTGGTTCCATAGGAAAGAAAATAAATAAAGGGAGAGTGTGAATTGTTATTCTCATAGTGTTGATTTGATTTGAGTTTTTGTTCTCTTTGTCTTGTTTGGTTTACACTCATGGAGTTTTTCTGTTCCTTGATTCCTTCTTCTGTTTAAGCATAATTATTAAACAGCTATGCCACACCACGTGTCTTAACACTTCCCTTAATCTACAACCGTTTTTTCATTTGTGGTTCTGGTTTTTTTTCCTTCATTTACTTGTTGTTCTTGTGTTTTATCACTTCTTTTATTTGGAATTTTGAGTTTCAATAGCTTTATGGGTTTGTGTTTTTTTCTTATTGTATTTATAATTCAATATTATGTTTCTCTTTCATCTGATTGATTTATCTTGTCTCATGCATAAATAGCTTTAATTTCAGAGGTTAATATGAGTTTCTCTCACTATATGGATGATGAATATGAGAAACTCTTCAGAAGAATGAATCCACCAAGGTACCAAATTTTCTTCAAGTTTTTTCCCCCTTAGTTTGAATTTTTGATTCCACATGTTTGTTGACTTGTGTGATTCTCGTTTCAGAGTTGTAATTGATAATGAATCCAGCAAGAAAGCCACTGTTATAAGGGTATGGAGTTGAATTCGATGTCTAGTTCTTTGATTTTTTGAGTTCTGCAATTCATTTTTGTTTACATAATTCGTGGTTTTCGCCATCTTATTGAAGAGTTTTGCGCCTTTTGCTAACGAAATTCGGTTTGTTTCGCAGGTTGATAGTGCAAACAAGCATGGAATACTCCTTGAAGTCGTGCAAATTCTGACCGATCTAAACCTCATCGTAAATAAGGCTTACATCTCTTCAGATGGAGGATGGTTCATGGATGGTAATGTCAAATTCGCACTTGCTTTTGCTAGTACTAGTACATTGAGAATTCTGAAACTATATTATACTTTAGGTCAATATGTGTGCACTCGCGCACGCGCGCGCATGTGTGTGATATTTGGGGATATGAGGATTTCTTATTCAATTTAATTTCCATGATACTTTATGTTTTAATAATATACTTATAATCAAAAAAATTTTGACAAGAAAACTTTATTTTTTTGCTATATTGTACCAGTGTTTAATGTCACTGACCAGGACGGAAACAAGGTCATGGATGAAGCTATTCTGGACTACATTCGAAAGGTTAGACTCATTCAGTGATCTTGAACTGGTTTTCCGTGGTTAATAGGCTCTTGAATTAACTCCTAAAATCATTTGAGTCGACGAGTTCTCGAGTTTGACAACCTTGTTTGTTTTATCCTTTTCAGTCACTCGGTCCAGAATCATGCTGTACATCGTCCATGAGATCTGTCGGGGTCAAGCAAACTATGGACCACACCGCCATAGAACTAATGGGAAGCGATAGGCCAGGATTGCTTTCAGAAGTGAGTGCGGTGCTAACTGACCTCAAGTGCAACATAATCAATGCAGAGGTGTGGACTCACAATACCCGTGCAGCCTCCGTGATGCATGTAACGGACGAAGAAACCGGCGCTGCAATCACCGACCCTCAAAGGCTCTCACTAATTAAAGAACTCCTAGCCAATGTGCTTGGTGGTGGCAACAAAGTCAGGGGAGCTAGCAGTGTAGTCACCGAACAAGTTACGCATACTGATAGAAGGCTTCACCAGATGATGTTTGCCGATAGGGATTATGAACGACCCGACGACAATGAGTTTGATGAGAAGAGAAGACCAAAAGTGACCGTTGTGAATTGGTCCGACAAAGATTACTCTGTTGTTACTATCCGATGCAAGGATCGAGCAAAGCTTCTGTTCGATATTGTTTGTACTTTGACAGATATGCAGTATGTGGTTTTCCATGCAAGTATCGATACGGAGGGTCCAAATGCATTTCAGGTATTAATGTATTATGCTCATATACACGCTTGGAGCACCATGTGTATTCCTTCGATATGTTTAAATGACATTTATGAAGCAAAATGGTAAATACTTTCTGTCTTTATATGCAGGAATATTACATTAAACACATAGATGGATCCCCCGTAAAATCGGATGCAGAAAGACAAAGAGTGATTCAGTGTCTTGAAGCTGCAATTCAGAGAAGAGTATCCGAGGTACGTCATTAGGGTGTGTTTGTTTTCCGCTTTTTCTAGCAAAAATTTCACTTTTTATGTATTTGCATAAGTTTATACTATGATCAGAATTTTAAAGAAAAATAATTAATTTGAAATCTTTATGGAAAAGATAAGTAAAGTAGCTTCTCTGTAAAATCAGTATTCACTAAAATCACTTTCTCTAAAAAGAATCAGAACCAAACTCAGCCTATATTTTCTGAATTTTCTGCATTATTTCAATCAGAAGCTAGCATACATTGAAAATGACCCATCATGTTTTATGGTTTGACTTTCGCTGTATGATTCTGCTAAATTAATTAATATTCTATGCTCCAAAAGTCTTACTACCCTATAAATACTCATCTCTCAATTATTTATACAAAATGCAAGTCATGCATATTTTTGTTTTCTTTTTTTTCCTGCTAAATAAACAAACCTTAAAAGTAGATATCCAAAATATTTGTATTACATGTATGTATTTCTGTTATTGTGAGTTGTGATCATTAAATTTTTTTAATTGTTAATTTACCACTTAAGTGGCTGTACATCAAAAGTCCCTGTTTTAATTTTTTCTTTCTTTTTTTTTAATATGCTGATAGTGCACAGAAATTAAATCCATTAATTATTGCAAGCAACACAGTAAATACCATAAAGAATGATGTAAATATTTGAAGATTTGAAAACTATTTCAGTTCATATAATCTGAAAATTAATGTATTACTTTCTTCATATTAGGGTTTGAAGCTAGAACTCTGCACAACCGACAGATTCGGACTTCTGTCCGATGTCACGCGTATCTTTCGAGAGAACAGCCTCACAGTTAACAGGGCGGAAGTGACGACCAAAGGTGGCAAAGCCGTTAACACATTTTATGTTAGTGGCGCATCCGGTTGCCCCGTAGATTCTAAAACCATAGACACCATTCGGCAAGCAATCGGAAACACCATACTAAAAGTAAAGGGTAGGCCGGAAGAGTTGGAACCGGCAACGACGCAGGATTCTCCGACAAGGTTCCTCTTTGGTGGGTTTTTCAAATCAAGGTCCTTTGTTAACTTTGGTTTGATAAAGTCTTATTCATGAGAATAAGGTTTGGTGAAAGTGTAAAATATGCTCTCTTCTTCTCTGATTCTATCACTATCTATTTCATTTTCTTGTACATGGAAAAGTGTGACTTTTTAGTGTAGGGAATTAGGAACCCTAGTAGCAGATTTGAACCCTTTTTAGATACAATTATATTGTGTAAATTCAAGCCTCAAGTTTCTGTTCTCAAGGTTTGGTTTTGTTGTTCATCATTGGATCCAATCATAAAGTTGGATTATTGATGTTGATAGCAGGTTGAGCCTTATTTGTGTAATTCAATTGAAACAATTAGGTCAAGTATCAAACAATTTGTATATAAATTTCTCAACCATGATCTGATTTATCTGGTGTCTTCATTCTTGTTCTTGAATTTTTTTTTTTTAATTAGAAAAATTTAGGAACATTATTTGAATATATATAATTTTTAATAACATTAATTGGATTTAAGTTTTATATATCTTCAGTATAAAAATCATGTGTTACTTTACATTAGGAAATTAGATGTTGAAAATAAATTAAAATATAGGAACTTTTTGTGAATATAGAAATCTAGGTAAAGGGAAAGGTTCATTCTTGTTAGAGGTATTAATCTTACAAGAAAAATCAAGTACATTTTTTTAATCAAAATTATTACCTATATATATTAATTAAAGTCTAGTCACAAAAAACAAAAAAATTAAAGTCTTTTTTTTTTTTTGAGAAATATTAAATGATCATTTTTTTTCTTGTATTTTTTGGTGTCTAAAATTTTTTTTTATTGTATTTGAATAAGTACTAATTAATTTTCTATTTTTGTTTTAATAAAAGTGTTAGGCTCTTAGTATTTTTTTAACATTGAAAATCTATCATCCGAAAGTACTATTAAGCTTAAGGAACTAGAAGGAGTAAAATTTAGAAATGAAACCAACTTGAGTTGGTCGAGTGGTCAGCTCACTCGTCCGCTTAAGCAAGTGCCGGAGTTCGAACTCCGCTTTGTGCATGCTGACGGATTAGTTCTTAACCTGTCGGGTTGGGGGATACCGTTTGAGTAAACAAAAAAAAATTTAGAAATGAAATTTAGCATATGATTATTGTGTTCAACATTTAAGTTGTGACACTAATAGTGATTTTTTTAAAATTGAATGATTGAATGATGATCAGCAACTTCATTTTCAGTTTTCCAGCAAATTGTCTATATAAAATTATAAATATAATAAATTAATAATCCTTCTTTTGTTTTCTTTTGTTTTTTCCTTGTCTTATTTGATAAGCTAGAATCTAGAACCTAAAATATTAGTTTGAGTCTAATCATGTATTCATATTATAAATTAATTTGAAGATTCTTAATGGTGAATTACATGGAAAGACACTGTATTGAGTCAGAAACTTGAGATATTTTTTTATTTTCTATGTTTGTGGGAGTAATGTGCAATTCCCATACTTTTTGCAAGGAATATCTTCCTTCCAAAACCAAAGTTAGTGGCGCCTAACCTTTTCTTTTTCTAGTAAACAAAAAAAAAAATTGGATCATTCCATATAAAAAATCTTCCAAACTTTTATTTTATTTCGGTTTCCAAAATCAATATTTTTCACAGAGCAATAATCAACCAATAAATAGTGGATGAGCAAATAATTATTTTTTAGTCTGTCGGATTAAAAAATACTGTAAAAAAAAAGTTTATTTATGTGGGGTAATGGGTTTTGTGTATGATTTTCTTTTTATCAATAACAAAATCAAATACATAATTAAAGATCAAGTTCTCAATTCTAAAAATGAAAAAAAAATCGTTGGAAAATATCTATTCTTTTTATAATACTTCAATTAGATTCAATTAAATAAATTTTTAATAATAAAATTCATGTATCAACCATTTAATTGAAGGAATATATTTCCACCTTCTCCAAGGAACTTTAATACAATGAATTTTTATGGTGGCGAGTCCAATCAAAGAAGAATCAGAATCTAATGATACCAACAATAAAGTGTTGGGTGGATTGAGTCTAATTTTGTGATCTAATTGCATCTCCCTCCCCCTCCTCCTTTTTTTTTCTATTTTTTATTTTTACTCCACTCTTAAGAAAATAGGCTATAAATAAAAGAGAAACACTTATTGGAGCCGTTGGGCCTTTGTGCAAATTAAGACAAGTATTTTTTAAAAATAAAAATAAAAAATAAAATTGACCTGAGTTGATTTAGTTGATAGTTTACTAGTCCGCTTAAACAAGTGTCAGAGTTCGAATCTCGTCTTATGCATGAAGCAATCAATTAGTCCGTGACAAATCTTTAAATGAAACTCTTATTCGTAACAGATTAGTTCTTGTCCTGCCAGACAGAAAATACCGTAAAAAAATAAAATAAAATAAAACTTTATTTTTATCCTATAAATATGATTTTGATAATTTATGATAATTTAGTTTAAAGAGATTATTGTTTTAGAGAAAATTATACTAATTTTCCTAGGGCTTATAACAAACATATTAGTAATATGAGCTACAATTAATGGGTCTGAAGTGTGAACTAATGTGGCTCATATGACTAATAATCGGATTTATTAAACAAAATTAGTCTTTTTTTTTATTATTGTTTTTTCATCTTCGAGTACTATTTTATGGTTGAAAACTGAATTTTTTTAAGGCTTTCAAAATAAGAACGTATTTTACTTTTAAACTAAAACTTAGTTAAGAACACATTTTAAGAGTACACTAAGACAAATTGAAAATGGTTAAAGTTTTTATGTATTTAATATATCAAAAGTATAAAAAAAATAATTTTTTCAAAAATTTTTAGTCAAACATTTTCTATTTTATCATTCTTAAAATGTTTTCTTAATACACATATTAACAAGACTTTTTAAATTATACCACTTCAAATGAAAATTTTAATGAAGAAAGAGATAGAATGGTATTTCTACAATGAGCATAGTAGAAAATAATTAAAAGGTTTGGCCAGCTAAGTTGACTTATTAATAACATCAATTAGAAAATGATTTATATTTCTTTAAGTAATAAATATATTGGACTAAAACATATCAAAACCGTGTCTATAACATTCAAATTACAAAAAAAAAAAAATTCTAAAATTGGTCAATATATAAACTACATTAGTTCATACTCATTTTTCGTTAGCGACATGCTGATGTGATTTGATAATACAAAATAATAGTGTTATGCATAATATTGTGGTTTAGCCATATATAATGAAGTAATAACATGGATAACAATATTACGTATTATAACTACATATCATCCGATATGTCATTATTGTAACTTTGTAAGTGAATTAATTTGGTCATCAACTTTGTTTTATTAAGTAACTTATTTTAGGACATAAATTTGAATATTATGTAAATTAATTTTCAGACCAAATTTTTCTAATTTTGTTCTATAAATTTAAAATTTTTAATATATTTTTTAAATTTACTAATTTCTCTTGCTTTTATTATTTCGCATATGGTTTAAATACAAATATTTTTATAAATATTCTTTTAAATTTTAATCAAATTTTTTTTTATAATATGATTAATTAAAAAAAGAACCTTTTTTATTTTAGTCTAAAAAATTACATATTTTATAGGAATCGAAATAACCCTTATTACATTTTTATATATGACTAAAAATAATAAAATAATATATTTATTCTATTATCAATAAAATTAAGAAAGTTACATACAACTATAATATATAAAAGATTCAATATTTTATTTTTCAATACAAATTTTTCATGTATAACTAAACACTATATTAGATGTATACAAAAAAAAATCAGTCAATTATATAGAAAGTATGTGTTAAAATATAAATACATATTAAAAATGAGTTAAACAATAATATATATTTATACACAAATATATAGTGATTAATTTTTTATCCATAAATAATGGATATTTTTAATAAGTGTTTAGTAAAA
The DNA here is from genome assembly GCF_059453495.1 of Arachis ipaensis. NCBI lineage: Eukaryota > Viridiplantae > Streptophyta > Magnoliopsida > Fabales > Fabaceae > Arachis > Arachis ipaensis. The sequence goes on from NC_142436.1 coordinate 1,415,661, forward strand.
TTCATAATAATTAAAAGAATTTGCTGACATGTATCTAAAGGTACATTTTAAAATTATTATTAAAAAATAAACATTTTTATATTCAATGTATCGAATGAATTAAAAACTTAAAAAAATATTATTATCCTCTTAAATTGTGTTTTTAGGATATAAAATAGCTAAATTCATAATTAAATTTAGGGGTGAGCACGGGTCGGTTTGGTTGGGTTTATAGTAAAATTAGAATCGATTCGATCAAAATATAATTGGTTTGGTTTGGTTCAGATTTGTATTTTTTTGTACATGTATCCGAACCAAACCAAACCGATTGAGAACGGATTGGTTCGGTTCGGATAATTGGGTACCCGATGACTTTAAAATTCATAAAAAAAAAATCAATTTTTTATCTTAAAAATTCAACAAGTACAATAAACATGTAACATCAATAGAAATAATTCAAACATGTTAAACACCAAATACATTAAAAACTAAATTCATTAAAATCCAAACATATTAATAATGAATAATCATTGTCTAATGAAAAAGTCATATATATATTTTTATTTAATTAATATATGATCAGGTTCGCGGGTTGGTTCAGATTCTGCCCCCCAAAACCGATACTCGAACCAATTGCCAACAAAAATCATCGGTTTAGTTTGGGTTAGACTCGATTACCCATTGATTTCAGAACCAATTTAATTAGTTCGGTTCGAATTCGAACGGATAATCAAGTACCCGCTACCCGTGCTCACCCCTAATTAAATTCAATAATTAATGAAATATGAAAATTTATTTGGTCAGCCCAAATTAAGGACCAGTCGCTCTCTTTCTTCAACCCCACCTCCATTGAATCCGCTAGGGACAAAGAGAATATGAATGAATTTATTGTAGCAACAAACATGCATAATAATAAGAGTTTTTATGATTAGCATTTCATGAAAAGATTTAATTAAGAATGCTCTAAAGGTATATTAGTTAAAAATATTGGGAAAAAATTATATTGAAAAATCAAAAAGGGTTAATTAAGCTTTTAAAGTATTTTGTATATGTGAAAAATGTATAAAACTTAGAAAATTTTAACTAGTGCTTTTAGAGCATTTGATAATAAAATATTTTGTTAAAAATAAAAAAGTTTTTATTTAAAAGTAAGAATTTGAAACTTTTCATAATAATAAATAGAGGTAAATGTTTGTCTTTAAAAGTTTTTATTATATATGAATCTAATTACATTGACCAAAAAATGATAAAAATATTATTTTTATCACTTTACCGTGTTAACTTTAAAAGAGTGTGATTCATTTTAAGATTATACTTACAGAATAGAATAATGAAAAAGATAAAAATTTACAAAGCAATAAAAACTTTGACATATAGGATTCAAAGTCAGTGGACAAAGGAAAATCCATTTAAAAAAAAATTTAAAAACAAATTTATGAAATGTTGTTTAATGCAAAATATAATATTAATAATATTATACAGAAAAATTAAAGAATAGATCAAATTGCATTAAATGATAATCTAAAAACACTAAAGAAATAAATAACCTTTAAAAATTATTTAATACTTCTTTTTCTTGGCGTATTAGGAGAATTCTTATTAAAATGATGGGTTATCCAGCCAAATCAGTCCTAAAGAATTTTAGGTGGATATTTTAATTCTTAAAAAAAATAATATATAAATTAATTCTTAAAATTTTATTCTAGCAGATAAATTAATCTCTAATTTATTTTTAGATAGAGTAATTATTCAAATTAGTCTCTAAGGATTTTAAAAGCCGATATTTTAGTTCTCAGAAAAATTAATACGCAGATCAATCTTCAACATTTTTCTCTATCAGACATAATAGTCACTGTCAATTTAATTTTACTATATGTCAATTATTATTATTATTAACTTAGCTTTGTGCATGTCGACATGGCACTAACATATTAATACACTCTTTTCATTAGAAACAAGTAAGGTGAATAATAATGTTTTGAAATCCAGCGAATTAAAACATTTTCCTTTAATACAAACATATTTTTTAAACTAAAATATTTTTTTATTATATTAAATATAAAAATATTAAATAATTTTAATCTTAAATTTTTTGTAAAATAATCTCTAATAATTTTATTCATTATTATTATTATTATTATTATTATTATTATTATTATTATTATTATTATTATTATTATTGAGTGAATATATATATACTTTTTATATTATAAATACATATTTATCATTATTTTTGTCAAAAAATTACAAAAAATTGTGGTATAGTATTATTGTACAAATAATAATAATAATAATAATAATAATAATAATAATAATAATAATAATAATAATAATAATAATAATTTTTTCTTTTTTCTTTCTTGGACAGAGAATTGTTATGTCTGATAGAGAAAAATGTTGAGGATTGATTTATGCATTAATTTTTTTTGGGACTAAAATGTTTGCTTTTAAAATTCTTGAGACTGAATGACTGATTTGGGTAATTACTCTGCCGAAAAATGAATTAAAGACTGATTTGTTTGTTGGAGTAAAACTTTAGGAATATTTTTGTGTATTAATTTTTCTTAAAAACTAAAATGTTTGTTTTTAAAATCTTTGAGACTGATTTGGATAATTACTCTAAAATGATTCAACCCATATTTAAAGATTGCATTCAAACCTCTTAATAGTTTACCTAAATAATGTTTTCTAATATATATATATATAAGGGGCTTATGTTAGTTCTCACGTTAAAATTTTGCAATTCTATTTCTTTTACTCCCTGTATATTTGAAATGAATTTAGACTCAAATGTATCAATTTCGAGGGAAGGAGAAAATCATATCCAACATGATAATACCGCATCTTCTGTGAAGAAAAGTGCAGTGGTAATTGAACATAATTTATTTTTTAATACGTTTTGTTTGTTGGATATTTTTTTACATGTTTTGTTTTTCTTTTTTTCCTTCTTTAATTTTAAGTAATAATATTCCAGATCTATGACGCCTTCTATTCTTTCCCCGTTCAATTATTCATAATGAGCATACACTTCAAAATTAAACAGAAAAACATTTTTGTGTTCGGATGTAGGTTTTGGGTAATAGTTGTTCAAAAGAAAGATACATTATTATTTATAAAATATCTGTTAAATTTTATTTGATAAGTTTACTATGTATAATGCTCAAATTATATATGACCTAATTATCCTATAGACCCAATTTTGATGATTCAATTTGAATTTAAAAGGATAAATTAAAGTGAGGTTGGATTGAAGGAGTAAAGAAATAAGAAAAGAGTGGCTTAATTTGAACAGTAATTTCTAGACTTTTTTTTTAATTTTTTTTTTAATACTAGAATATTTTAGGTTTATGATTACGTTTTTTTCTTTTTTTTTTGTTACGGTAGAAAACCGTAACTATAAAGGTCTATGGTAACAAACACACTCTAAAAGACTAGTTGCATAAAAATTTGATGTATTGATCATCAAATTTGAATGATATATATATATATATGATACATAGCATGCACCAAATAGTTATATATACTCATTTCTTGAGCCAGTTTTCTCTATTTTCACTTGGAGACCACTTTAATAAAGACACTAAAAATATTTTTTTTAAAGATGTTTATATGTGTTATGTTATTATTGGACATTTTTATTAAATCAGTTAATAATTTATTTTTTAATAAATCAGAATAAAATCGGTTTATTATAGCAACAATAATAAACCTAATTTTCTGCATTATAATTATTAGACCCAATTTTATTCGATCGAATTACACAATCTAAATCGAATATCTTTAATTTTTTTTATAAAAAGACAAATATATCTCTGACTTTTTTTTTTGTAAACATTTGAATCCCTAAAAATTTTAAAATACAATTAGATCCCTAAAAAAATTGGATTTATTGTTATTGTTATAAAAAAATCGATTTTATTATAATTTGTTAAGAAATTCAAAAATAACCAGTTTATTAATACATCCAATAATAATACGGCACGTAAGCATCTTTACAAAAAGACGTTTTATGCGTTTTTATGTAAGCATCCCCTTTTCACTTTTGGTTTAAAAAGAAGAATAAGTTATATTTACATCTCTTGAGATTATTGTTGGTCGGATAATTAATATTATGAACAAGATTTATCAATTTATAACATATTATAAAAGAGAGGGTTTTTAAAGGGAAGCACAAATAGATAGCTAGAGTAGTGCAAAACAATATAAATGTGTAAAAAAAGAAAAAATAATGAATTCACTTGGGTTGGTTTAAAGCTTACTTTTGCCCAGAAAAGGTACAAAATGAGTAATAATTCTACCCAAAATCTAGTTTCCAATAAAAAGATACAAAGTAGTGACATCTTATTTAAATTTAAATATCAAATTTACTTACTTAATACACACATAGAGGAGTAAAATAAGAAAAATAATACAAAGAAAAGCAATAGAGAATATAACACTTCTCTAATATAAGATAGTGTTTAATTTGTTTGTAGAGACTAAAACTGAGACTGAAAAACTGAAATTCAGTATTGTATTTAGTGGTTAGTTGAAACTAAAATTTTACTTTTTTCAGTATCTCTAAAAAGTAGGGATAGAAAAGACTGAAATTTTTAAGATTGAAGATGGAAGCTTTAATAACAATTTTTTTTCAAAAATACTCTCATTTCACTTTTTAAATTTTAAATCTACTCCATTAATCTTTATATTTATCTTAAATTAAACATAATACTTAGATATAATTCCGTTCAGTATATTGTACACCAAACACAATATAAAAATTTAATTTAGTCTCAATTTTTCTGTCTTTGTCTCTTCACCTTAATCTCTCTTTCAAACGCAGCCTAAAAGAATAGGCAGTGGTAGAGGTGCTATTATACACATTAATGTACTATAATATTGAACAAATTAAGTAATTTTAATTTCTTTTATTTATTAACTTAGGTTAAAAGGATTATCATTCAGAAAATTAGCAAGTACAACTTCAAGTTTGATTAGTTCCTATTTCTAGTGTTTAGTGATTAAAAAGAAAAAGAAAAAAAAAACGCTAAAAACAGAGAATGAATGAAAATAATAATGTATTGTTTACACTATATCATTGTTAATGTATTTTTTATTATGTTAATTGTTTGTGTTTTATTTAATGATAACAGGATCAATGCAAAAAATCTTCATTATTAATAGATGATTCAAGCATGGCAGATGCTGAAGAAATCGAATGGGATCCAATGTTCTGCAGTCTTCCATTTGATGATAAGGTAATAAATTTTTATTTTAGGATTAAATTTTTGTAGATTCTTTTATAGTTAAATCAACTTCAAGAGTTTGCTTATGAAAATGTGTAAGGAACCAACATTTATATCAGTTAATAATATTTGTAATTTTTTTTAGTATTAAAATGAATTTTTTAACCCTCATTCTTTCTTTTAGTGTTAAAATTACTTTCTAAACTATTACTTTTATAGATATAAGAATTTAGAAGATATGATTTAAGATTTAAGGTTTAGAATTTAGAGTTTATAATTTAAGATAATGGGTAGTTAACCGACAACCGCAAAAGATATATTAGCGTTAAGAGTGATATTAAAAATAAAATCGATAGAAAAATAAAGAAAGAAGAAAAATAAATAAATAAATTCCTAATTTTTAATTTGAAGATATATAAGTACTTGACTAATTAAAAATACAAAAATATCATTGACTTTATAAAATATGAAACATTTAAGTTTTTTCGTTCAAAATATATAAGGATAAATTAGTCCGCAGAGATTTAAATGTCTCGCATCTTAAAAAGTAAGGGACGTTTTTGTATTTCTAATTAGTCGAAAACTTATTTATTTTCGAGATTAAAAGTCAGAGGCCTATTTATCGTTTACTCAAAAATAAAAATTGTGAATAAAAAGATTAAAAAAATTAACTAATATTAATTACTAGTTAATTTTTAGACTCTTTACTTACATATACTCTTGAGTTCATTTGTATTAGCATGAAAAACAAAAGTTGTGTTATACATAGTCAAGGTATATAAAAGTATACACTCAAAATATGTTGTTATCTATACTCAATTATTTAATTTTTTTAAAATACAGTCTTACTCTCTCTAAAGATATGTTATTACTTATTTGGTTGTGGTGTGTTTAATCTAGGAACAATCCAAAGAAGCAAGTGAGAAAAATCCAATACTTGTTGCGACTCCAACAAAAATGTCATGGACCCCAACTCAAACTCCTAAGGTAATTTTCTTCTCCTTCTTTTCTTTTATTTTGTGATTCAAAAATATTATATGTATATCAAAATTAATTACTAAATTTAACTATTATATATATAAATATGTATTTTATATTTTAATGTATATTATATATTAATAATTAATTTTAATCGTTGATTTTAGTATATATATATAGCATATTTATTTATAATTTTTATGGATTGAATAGTTTGTTGTCTGAAAAGTTAAAATGAAACTATACCTTGGTTCTCATGCTATAGCAACTATGATGTTTATATATATATTAAGTCTCTGATGTTGAAGTTAATGGCTTTTTTTCTTAAGATGTGTCACCTACTAAATTATTTATACTTTTGGAATAATTAATTTTATGACATTTTGTAGATCACCTACTAAATTATTTATACTTAAGATGTGTCACCTACTAAATTATTTACATTCAAAGCTTAGACTAGATTACTGAATGCTAACATTATTAGCAAACAGATTTAGAAATAGTATTTAGAGGTCTTTGTATCCTAAGATTCTTTTATTGTGTAGATTCCATTCCTAGCTTCTCCTATTGTAGGAGAAGGTTCTTGGTATTCTGATCACGAATTAAGCAACATTCAGGCAAAAATTTAAAATATACATGATTTTTTTTAGATTTCACGAAATCTTTTGCATAGAAGTATCTTGTTTTTTAAGGTATCGATTGTTGATACTACGATCCATATTGAAAGAACTAAATCTTAAAAGCGTCATTTCTTGTAGATTTCTAATTCTGTAGAGGTCTTTTTTGCTTTATCGATAAGAAATTAAAGAAGGATCTTTGATGGATTTAGATGATCTTTCATGTCCAGACTTTTAATTAGGGGTGTAAGTTATCGAATCGGACTGAAAATTACCGTAAATCGAACCGAAAATTACAACAACCGATTTAAAAACTGAAAAAATCGGTTTTTTTTTTGTTTTTTTTTTTACAAAACCGATCGATTCGGTTTGATTTTCGGTTGGTTCGATAGAAACCAAATCGAACCGAAGATATGCATCAATTTCAATGTTTTAATCATTTTAACCTTTAACCTAACAATAAAAATTTCCAACTCCTAACCATTTCAATGTTTTACTCTTATTATTTCAGTTTATTGACTATTTTAAACCTCTAATTATTGTGATTCATATTTTGCTTATTAGAAATTAAAAACCGAAAAAACCGACTAAACCAAACTATTGTTGGTTCGATTCGGTTCGGTTCGGTTGTTGTAAAAGCAGCAAACCAAACGGCTATGTCTGTAAGAACTGAACATATCGGTTTGGTTGGTTTTTGGTCCAAAATCGAACCAAACCGAACCGATAACACCCCTACTTTTAATATTGCCAAACGTTGCCATGTAAAATAGTTGTTTTTATATAGTTTATTAACTATGAGAGAGAATGATTTTTTTGAGGAAGAATCACTCAGCTCAATTTCCATGTTTTTTTTTTTTTTTTAAAATTCAAGATCCTAGGCTTTGTCTATATATATCCTAAGCATATGGTAACATTTATTGTTGATTATAATTAGAGTGGGAATGTGACTACTGGGGAAGCATCTTCGAATTCAAAAAAATCAAGATCTGCAAAGTTGGTTTCACATGAATGGATTCAAAATTATGAGGTTATATCTAAACCAAGAAGCCAAGGTGGGAGGGTTGATAAGGTATGTAACATAATAATTTATCTTTAGTGTTCACTTATTTTTTTTATATTAATGTTAATGCATAAATACAACTTATATTGATTCCTTCTTATTTTGTTCAAAACAAAGGTACTTCTTATATACATAGTATTTAGAAGTTATGTTTAAGACATGGGTACATATTGAGAAGACAAGAATAAAATGTACCTATTTGGTAATAATTTTAATATTTATACACACTACAATAATATAGATTATTTTTTAGAGCTATATGTGTCAAAAAAAAATTAAAATTCGTCAAAAAAACAAATTTTGACACTATTTTAACTATGAAAATATGTTAATAAAAGTTTTGTCAAAAATAATATTTTTAACATATAAGTAATTGTGAAAAAAAGTTAAATCTTATTTTGATAAATATTGACTGTTAAAAATAATTTGTTAGAAAAATTTGAGAATATATTTTCTGTGATATTTATTAGTCGTCAAAAATACTATTTATTTTGACACTTATTGATCATAAAAAATTCTCAACAAAAATTTTTTAACAAAGAATGAGATGAAATCTTGAATCTGAATAATAAATTGAGATTTTGAAGATAAAAAATGAGTAGTATGATTCCAAACTAAGAGCAGTGTGATGCCAAAATTGAAGGAGCCCAAAGAAGAAGAGGAATAATGGAGTAAATTGAAAACAAATGAGTGTCAAAATTGAGAAGTAATTTTCTACGGTCAAATTATTCATCAAGAAAACATAAAAAATTTGACATTTGTGATATTTGTCAAAAATATATATTAATTTTTACACTTAATTATGATTGTTAAAAAAAATTGTTAAAATAGCTCTTTTTTTTTTGTAGTGACATGAGATAGAAAAAAGTACATTTTTTAAAAATGTTCATCTATATTTTTTAAAATAAAAGACTTCTCTTTTTCAAAAGTTTTTTTTATTTTAGAATTTTGTGAATGAAAAAAAAATAATACAATAATATTTTCTGCTTTTATCTCATATATTATTTTTTTTAATTTAAAAAAAATACATAAAAAATAAAAACGCAAACCAAATGCATGCAGTTTTATTGTTTTTTTATGTGTCTCTTTTCTCTTCTTTATTAGTATTCCAAAAATACTAATCCTCTTCATCGAAATTTTTTTGGACTAATGGTGAGAAATTTCTATTGCATATTCTTATCATACCCAATACATCATATATTTTTGCTTATTATTAACATGAGTTATATTTATTATATATATGTGATAATGACAATAAAAAAAATGTTTGAATTTGTAGTTCTATCATCATAAGTACACAGGGATGAAGTTTCGATCTTTGAAAGAGGTGGAAAGGTATGAAAATTATGGAATTCTTCCAGGGCCTAGAAGGAAAACACAAGATATTGAAAATCCTAAAACACATGCTGATGAGGTGAGTATTCCTATATATTCTCATGATGAAGAACCTTAATTATTATTAGCAATTTTAATGACCACTAACTATTTTTTAAAATGTTGTTTTTTTTTTTAATGTTTTACTACTTTTTTTTTTTCAGGAAATGGTTGGTATTGAGGTAAAGGAAACAAAAACCAAATACAAGAAACAAGAATCATCTGAAGTGAGTATATATGCTCATTTTGATATTCATTATTTTCTAATTTTTTTTATTAAGATATTTTGTTTGGATGTGAATATGCTTCTTTTAGAGGAATTTTGGACATAATTTGGTGTAGAAAAATAGATATATACAAATTAAAAGATTTTTTAATTTTTTAATTCATTTTACAGAGATCAAAGGCTACTCTTACTGAGAATATATAATTACCTTTATATAATTGATCGTTTGACATTTGGTTTTTATTTTCTGATTTTAATTTTAATATTTTCTATTTTTATATTTCTGTGAAGAAAAAAGAGAAAACAATAAAAATAATAAAATTTTATTTTTTATTATAATTTTTTTATTTTTTTTTCACAAAATTTTAAAAGTAAAAAATACATAAAATGAAAACACAATCTAAATGCACAAGTTTTTAGTGTTTTTTTTTTTTGCTTCCACCAGTTTGCAAGAAGAAAAGAAGTAAAAAACAAAAAATGAGATTAATAATTGAACTTAGCATCCTTATTTTGATAATGTAGCATTTCCATACTCAACATGAAAGCTTAAGATTTGAAGTGAAATTTTAAGTAATTAAATGCATGCTTATGAATATTGGTGCGATGTTTTTCATCAGGAGGATTTCATTGATATTATTAAGAAAGCAGACAAAGAAGAAAGAAAGCGAATGGTTGAAGATTTTCTGAGAGAAGCTTCTTACAACTTGATGCACTCTTTTGATGGTGGTAAGCAAGAGCCTTCAATATCCTAAAAGTGTAAATTATTTCATATATGAACCTCTTGAAAATTTGTAGAAAGCTAACTTTTATACTAGTCAATATTAGCTATTTTTTAATATTAAAATTATTTTTTAACCTTCACTATTTGAAGAGTTTATCGTCTAGGTCTCTACGGTTTAGATATCATAATTATTTATGGTTTATAGGGTCTGCGGGTACCTAACCCAGTCCAACTCGTTCGGGTAGAGTAGACTATCCGATCCGCTACAGGTAGGGTAGGATACGGTCCGGGTATGCCTACGGGTAGGGTAGGATACGGGTTTACAGTGTACCCTATCCTATCCTACCCGCACCTCATATATAACACATATTTTATAAAAATCAGGTATATAGTGAAGGAAGTGAGAGTTAAACCCACAACCTCCTTTATGTAATAACTTACAATAAGTGAATAACTACTAAAACTAGTTAGTTAATTTAGTAATTTAGAGCATTAGTTTTTTATTTTTTATGTTATATTTACTTTAAAAAAATTTGATATTTCTGCGGGTAAGGTAGGGTAGGGTAGGGTTTAGAATTTTAGTGTGCGGGTAGGGTTAGGGTTAAGAGATTCTCAACCTGCGAGTAGGATAGGGTAAAGTTTTAATAAAATTTTCAACCCGTGGGTAGGATTAGGGTAGAGTCCAAACCTACCCTACCCTACAAATTGTCAGTCCTAATGGTTTAGAATTTAGAATTTAGAGTTTAGGATTTAAAGTTTAGGACGGCCGACAACAATAATGATAGTGGCTGACCAGTGAATAGATGGCTAGCGGTGGCGATGAAAAAAAATTTTTTTAATGGTGTTATCGGTTAAGTTGAGGAAAAAAAAATGAAAAAGAGATTGTGAATAAAGAATAAAAAAATTAAAAACAACATCGGATAAAGTTGGCAATCAAAAGTTGATTCTCTAGTTAGATTCATATATCATCCATTTGTTTAATAACATTTATTTTGAAGATAGTAACTTTGATTTAGGGTTTTGGTAGAAAAATGTTAAAAAAAAATAAGACATAGAAACAAAACATAGTAACATACACATAAGTTATTATTTTTAGTTTCTATTGTTACTACTTTCATTATTTGTTACTATTTCTGTGTCCCTACAGCCAAAATTTCAAATCATTATAAGATTGGGTGTGCCATAATTTAGTATTAGACTATTAGCTAATAATAGAAGAATTGTTAATATAAATAAATATACTTGTAATAAATTGTTTAATTTTTTTTACATATATATCATCAACTAATTCATATTTTTCACTGATTTTTAATGTTGTGATTAAAACAGATTCTCCTGACGCTTCATCATCAATATGTTAGGAGATTGGTTTAATCCCTTCCTGGAATCAAACTGCATTTTGAGATACTTTGGATTATGACTTATATTATTATTATTATCTTACCTTATTGTAAATCTATTAAATCGTTGCATTCTGGATTTTATTTGGATGCGGTTATATTTCGTATACAAAAGACAAAGACATATATATATATGACCGGTTTATTTCCAACCAAAATTGTGATTTGTGTGAAAAACTAGGAGACAAGAGGTGGAAACTCAGGTGCAGTCGACTTCACGTGAAGTTGATAGCTGAGAGTCGTCAGATGATTTGATTGATTTGACTAAATTTTCATCTAACGACTCTCAGCTATTAACTTCACGTGAAGTCGATTGCACCTGAGTTTTTACCGAGACAAGAACCTCTGTGACCTTATTATTTTGAGAAAGCTGGACCTTTTAAATAAAAAAAATCAGCAAATATTAATTGAATTAATTTTGCGGTGGTTTTATTTAGAATTTGTGAGAGTTTAGCGTAATGTTTACAAAAGAACCAATTGTTACTGTTACTATTTCTTTCCCATTTTTATTATTATATTTTTATCTACAATATTTTTAGGTGGCTACTCCAATAAAGATTTTATGATTGTCATCATGTGAAGATATTTCATTTTGACCATTGGATAATAAATTGTAGGGCTTGATTTTTATTTGAAGTAAAAGTGTTACCTTTATTTAAAGTGTTGCTAAACAAATAAGTTACACTTTTTAAACAAGGATCATCATGAGAAGATGTTTTTGGCATCTTCATAGGAGTAGTTGCCATATTTTTATTGTGTTATTATGTTTTACCATTATTATTATCCTTTTTTTTTCCTCTCACATTCTCTATAGAAAAAACGGTGACGTTTTTTATCCTATTTTTCGTTCTGCACTTGCTTTTTTTCTTGCGAAATCCTTTTTGACAATAATTTTTCTCTATCAAACCATCATTGGTGAAAAATCTTTTAAAAAATAAATTAATTAATAATTTGAGAGGCTTAAAATAAACTAAACACCCTTTGTAAATTATAAATAAAACTATCACTAATTTAATTTCTGTTAGTATTTGACAAACTTTTAACGTAAGAATCGTGTTATTATCTCAAAATCATAAAGATAGGGAGACGTGTTATATTTATATTTTAAAAAAATTACACTATTTTTCGTATAAATGAATAGAGATAGATTTTTTGGTTATTACTCTTTCATTTTCATTTGGCAACAAAGTTCTTACATAACCTAAAGAATTCAGTTAGTTATGCCAACTATATAGGATAAAAAAAAGTCTAGGAAACCAACTTCTATACCAGACAACTTTAAACAACTCCATTTAATATTTATTAATTTTAAATTATTTTTTAAAGTCAAATGACATTAGTTACGTTTTTGAATAATTAGAATTAGATAAATAACTTATACAAATTCTAATTCCTCTCTTCCAAGACCCGCCGCCACTCCTAAACACACGCCGCATCGCTTCTCGCGCCTCCACCGCCCCGCCGCGCCTCCATCGCAGCACCGGAAAAAAAATTCACTAATACAGAAAAAATATCCAAATGTCTTAACAAAAATCATCCGCTAATACAAAAAAGAAACATCCATTACCACCATGACGTAGGGAAGGTTTGGGACGATCGGCGGCATTGATTTCGCAGAGCATAGATATGACTAAATGCATGGGAGAAGAGGACCATTTTCTTGGTCCAGAATGTGCAGCGTGACGTAGGAGGAGAAGAGGACGAACAGTGGTGTAGGAGAGAAGAAGACGTAGCGGCGACGTCGGTTGCAGAAAACACAAGGGCGGCGCGACTGTGGGGAGCAGATCAGAGACAACAGTGTGATAGCGTGCAGAGTAGGAGAATGAGGCGGCTGCTTTTTTTTTTTTTTTGAAACTAGGGTTACGAGGAGTATAAATGAAGTGGATTTTTTTTAGTGGCTTTGGGTCCAGTCCAATAGGAATTGGCAGGAGTTGGCTGGACCCCTTGTTGGTTACCTAGCGGAATTGGGTAAGAGAAAATTTTGAGATTAAAAACAGAACGACTGAGCTCTCTCTCTTCTGCGAAGGAGAACAAGAACAAAACTTAACTTCTTGAGGGCTACCGTCACCGTGTTAGTTTGGGCTGTGAACTGCAATGGCCCTCCTTTGCTCCTTGATTCCTCTCCTCTGCGCCCTTATCATTGTTTTTCTGTGCTTGTTTGTTTGTTGTTACTCCTATTTTTTAGAGATAGATCTAGATTTGAGATCCAGCTCTAAATATAAAATAATCTCTTTGTGGTTGTTCTCTTCCCAATGTGAGGTATTAGTCCTTTTATGGGTGTTTTGGATATAATTTTATAGAGCAAGGATAAAGATTCAACGAGGAGAACATTTCGTCTATGAAAATATTTTCATATTCGAAAAGCTTTTAGATTTATTCAGAAAAAAAGAGTAGAGATTTTTCTGTGTTGTAGCACTTTTTGTGTAGATTGTGATTTATCTATTTTCTTATATAATTCTTTGTAATTAAATTTTGTGCTTTCTCTTAGACTTTAGTTTAACATAAAATTTATCTATTTTTTTATTTAATTTCAAATCTAATATATAATCTGTAGTTTATAAATGCTGTTTAATTATTTTCTTAAATGAAAGTTTTTCTTCTATAAAAAAACACTACACACTACTAGAAACACGGGAGTTTACCACGGGAAGATACCCACGAACGAGAAGTAGTGACAAATCTGCATGACCGTGGTAATCACTTGCAACGTCTTACATTTCTGTGGCTAAATTGTGCAGAAGTTTTCTACGTTCTTGTTTGTCCATAGCCAACTTGAGCTGGACACTCTCAATTACCACAGATCCAATGTTCATCATGGCAAAATCAAACCTCTCGACCCCAAATTGTGCAGAGGTCTCCCACGTTCTGTTTCTCCATCCCTTTAAAAAATTTTATAAGCAGTTCCTACTTTTTCCAAATTTAAATCCTAATAATAAATTCAATTTTTCAGGGTGCAGACTTACCCAGTTTGCTGATCGTTGGTTTCTTCTCTCTCCTTCCCAATGCTTCCATTTTCAATTGATAAGGTATGCATTAGTTGGAATAGTATAAAAAAGTACATGCTTATAGCTCTACTTTTTATCCGTAGTCTTTCTGTCTGTTCCAATGCTTAATTCACAATATGCATTAGTTGGTGAAAGGTATCAGATCCCAGCAGAGAGAGAGAGATGAAGAGAAGGTTCTGGATATAAGAGTGTGTATATATTATGTTGACTAACTAACTACAGTTATGGGCTTAATGTATTTATATACACACTATACTAACTATGACTGATTACTGGCTATACAGGTTATTAGTAGCTAATTGTAAGCTATCTATACTTTACTCCTTTCATCCCCCGTCAAACTTAGGGTGATGAAATTATGCAGCCTAAGTTGGTTGTGAAATTCCAAAAATTTGGTAGAGGAGACAGCTTTGGTCATTATGTCTTCCACTTGAGCATCACCAGGAATGTGAGTGACTCAGAGTCTTCCTTTTGCAACATGATCTCTGAGAAAATGAATATCAAGCTCAAAGTGTTTGGACCATGAGTGTTGCACCGGATTAACTGCCATAAGCACTGCTCCTTGATTATCACAGTATATCATAGGAACAGGCAGTGTAATATGAATTTCAAACAAAAACTTTTTGATAGCAAGTAGTTCAGTGGCTAAGTTGCACGCCCCTCTGTACTCAACCTCTGTGCTGCTGCGAGAGACTGAGGCTTGCTTCCGGGAGGACCAAGAAATTAGGTTCGATCCAAAATAGACACAAAAACCAGAGGTGGACTTTCGATCTTCAATATCTGAGGCCCAATATGAGTCAGTGTAGCCAGCAAGCTTGAAAGAAGGTGCTGGTTGAAGATGCAAGCCCAAAGTAACGGACCCTTGAAGGTACCGAAGAATACACTTTACGGCTTTTCAATGTGGCTTTCGAGGCTGCTGCATGAACTGACAAACCTTATTAACTGGATATGCTAATTTAAGCCTGGTCACAGTAAGATACTGAAGGCTTTCTACAATAGAACGCTAGAGACTTGGGTTCTCAAATAGATCACCATCAGTGGATGTTAACTTCAAATTAGATGTCATAGGTGTGGGAAGTGGCTTGCAACTTTCTAAACCAGCTTTCCTTAGAACAACCAAAATGTATTTGGATTGGGTGAGTAAAAGGCCATTGCTAACCGGTCTAACTTCAATCCCCAGAAAGAAATGCAAATTACCCATGTCTTTAAGAGAAAAACTAGCATTAAGCTGCTGAATAAGAGTAGAAATAGCAGTGACTGATGTTCCTGTTACAATAATATCATTCACATAAAGTAGAATGAAGATAGTGCCTGAAGATGTAGCCTTGTAAAGAAGAGAGACATCGAATTTTGTTGCTGTAAAGCCAAGCCTTTGCAGTTCACCTGTCAACCTTTCAAACCAGACCCGCGGCACTTGCTTTAAACCGTAAAGGGAGCGAGTCAGCTTGCACACTAAATTAGAATCATCAACTTCGTAACCATAGGGCTGTTGCATATAAACTTCTTCACAAAGCTCTCCATTAAGGAAAGCATTATTAACGTCTAACTGTTTGATAGGCCAGCCATGAGTAAATGCAATAGTGAGCAGAATCCTTATGGTGGTAGGGCGAATAACAGGGCTAAAGGTCTCTTTAAAATCAATCCCTGGTCGTTGATGAAAACCTTGAGCTACGAGTCGTGCCTTGTATTTGTCTATAGAGCCATCCGGGTGATACTTTACACGAAACACCCACTTGCTGCCAATGGGTTTTCGGTTTACAGGCAACTCAACAAAATTCCAAGTATGATTTCTCATTAAGGCAGCATATTCTTCATCCATGGCTTGCTTCCAATGAGGTATGGAAAGGGCTTCTTTTGCTGTTTTTGGTACAAGCTGCTTGAGTTCAGCTAAAAATAATTTGGGTCTGAGCTTACAAGTTTTAGCTCTCGTGACCATAGGATGAGTGTTTAAGGTAGGACAAGGTCTAGGCGGAGATGGGGGAGGGTTGGATTGAGTTGAATTTGGTTCAGGCTGAGGGGGTAATAGAGGTGAGGATTGTGGTGGAGGGTTATTTGTGGGAGTTGGTGTTGGGATAATTGGAATTGATGGTATAGGTTGAGGTATGGGGATAGGTTCGGCTGTGGTGGTAAAGAAGCCATAGCTGGGATCATTGAATGGGAACACTTTCTCTTCAAATATCACATTTCGGGTAATGAGTTTTTTGCCGGATTTCGTGAGGCACTTGAACCCTTTGTATTGTGGTGCCAAACCTAAATATACACATGCCTCTGACCGAAATTGCAGCTTAGTTTTGTTATAGGGCCTAGTGTTGGGAAAACACAAGCACCCGAAGACCTTTAACATGTCCAAGGACTGAGTTCTACCAAAAAATTTTTGGTTTGGGGAGCTAAACTTCAGAACAGCTGTGGGCAAAAAATTGATGAGGTGACAGTTACAAAGGCTTCTCCCCAGAATTTCATTGGCAAGCCGGCTTCAGCAAGAAGGGTGAGTCCCATTGTAGTAATGTGCTGTTGTTTTCACTTTGCACTACCGTTCTGTTGGTGAACATAAGGACAAGAGAACCTGTGTTGTATGTCTTCATCACTAAGAAATTTCGTTAGAGCAACAAATTCTTTAGCATTATCAGATTGAATTTGTTTAATCTTTACACTTAGTTGAAGTTCTACCATTTTCTTAAACTGCATAAAGACATCATGTACTTGAGATTTATGATGCAACAAATATATCCAAGTGAATTTAGAATAAGCATCAAGAAAATGTACATAATACCGAAAGCCATTTATTGAAGGAATGAGGGAAGGTCCCCAAATATCAGTGTAAACAAGCTCTAATGGACTAGTAAATTTTGTACTTGAAATATTGAAAGGAAGCTGCTGGAATTTTCCAAGATAGCATGAACTACAAATCAAATCAGGGACTTTGAAGGGAATATTGTACGATTTCAAGACTCTTACTAAAACATTAGTGGAAGGGTGACCTAAGCTTAAGTGCCAAAGGCGAAAATTTGTATTTTCTTGAATAGTGGTGACATTTGCAGCTGGTAAAATCAGGCTTTTATTGTTCGGTCCAAAGGAATAAAGGCCATGATCAACTGTTCCTCGGAGAAGCGTCTCCTTGGAATCCTGACATTTCACATAGCAAGCATCAGCATGAAATTCAATCCAAACTTTATTATCACAAACAAATTTGTGGACACTAAGAAGATTCTTTGTTAAATCAGGTACATGCATTAATTTTTACAGTCTAAAAGTTCTTGAAGCTGAAAATGGTTTAAGTAAAGAGCTACCAACATTAGAGATGTGTAAAGAGTTACCATTCCCCACTTGCACCTGCTCATTGCCTCTATATGGATAATATTCTGTGAATTGCGAAGCATCTGGTGTCATATGGTGAGTCGCTCCTGAGTCGGGGTACCAATTCGGATCAAAGATAGTGCATGATGAAGCTTGTGTGTCTGTGGTGGTGAGATTGGCTTGTGCTTTAAACTGTCCACCGAAAAATTCCTTATTGAACCTGTGCCAATAGTCCATGGCTGAATGACCATATTTCTGGCATAGTTGGCATGTAGGCCTCTCCTGAAAGGATCTGCCTCTGCCTCTTCCTCTAAAATTATAGTTGTTGCCACCTCCATAGTTGTTATTCATGTGATTTCTTCCAGCTCCTCTGTTATAGCCTTCAATAAAGTGTCTATTTCCACCATTTTCTCTACTATATCCTTCATTGTTGAATTTTCTTTGTGCTACATTTGCTTGAATCACAGCCTTAGAATTTCAAAATTTCTCAATCCACTCTTCTTGAGCTAACAACATCGATTCAAGAACATCAACGTTTACTGGAGTTTCTCTAGTATTGATCGCTGCTATGAACGGACTATATTCTTCCGATAAACCTCTCAAGATCACATTTACACATTTAGTTTCACTCATCTGAATCCCTATAGATGTCAGAGAGTCAACAATTTTCTTGATTTCTAATAGGTACTCAGACATTGCACTTTCTTTCTTTACGTTGCTCAGTTTATTTCTCAATTGATTCTCTTTTGCGCTAGTTTGTGAGGCAAAGAATGTCTCTAACCTTTTTTAAATCTGGTATGAAAACGTGCACCTAACCATTCTTGCGGTGAGCGACGGCGTCATTGATGCGAGGAGCCAGGTCTTCAAAAGTGCGTCTTGTCTCTTCCATAGCTTGTAATCGGGTGAGATTGTTCCACTTCTTCAATCTTCCTCTGTTCTGAACATTCCTGGAATTCTTTCTCCAAGAACATGATCGATGAGATCATATCCTTCGATGGTTGATTCGGCTTGGTCCTTCCACGGCAAGAAGTTGTCTCCGTCGAGCTTGATTCCAATCGGGTTGTTGAAGGCTTGAATTCTTCTATCACTTGAGTCGGCTATTATTGAGGATCTGTCTCTGATACCATGAAAGGTATCAGATCCCAGTAGAGAGAGAGAGAGAGAGAGATGAAGAGAAGATTCTGGATATAAGAGTGTGTGTATATTATGTTGATTAACTAACTACAGTTATGGGCTTAATGTATTTATATACACACTATACTAACTATGACTGATTACTGACTATACAGGTTATTAGTAGCTAATTGTAAGCTATCTATACTTTACTCCTTTCAGTTGGAAAAGAGTACATGTTTATAGTTCTAACTAATTCCATAAACTAATAACTATGGTTAATTGGAATATTGACTAATTTAATTACTAATTATTAATTAAATTCATGTAGGTCTAATAGTTAGAAGTAATATATTTATGTCTATTTTGTATTTGTCTTTTGCTTTTAATCCATTACCTCCGATTTTACAGTTTTGCAGATCAACTAATTAATTTCAGTATTAACTCTTATTTTGATAGGGAAGACGATTTAAATTGGGGGTATGTGAAGTGAATCAAAATTAATATTTTTTTTATATTTTGTTTAAATTTACATCTGTTTTAAATTGTTAAATGCTATAGTAGATACTATGTTATTTGGTTTGTTAACTGTTGGAGTTAATCTGTAACAGAAACTTCAAAGGCAAAAGAACATCCTCCTGAAAAGTCATGTCTATTAATTTTTAATCTTTTATTAATTTATATGAATTTGATTAATTGTCTTAATTATAAAAAAATTGACTAATTATGTTTTTTTTCTATAATAAATTATGTACTATATAGAAGATGTAACAGCCCAGACCACCCGCTAGCACGATATTGTCCGCTTTGGCACACAAGGCCTCACGGTTTTGCCTTTGACGATAGGGATGATAGCTGAAGCCCCCCACACTCACTCGTCAAAACGCGTCATGCTAGGGAGAGGTATCCACACCCTTATAAGGCATGCTTCGTTCCCCTCCCCAACCGATGTGGGCCTTACAATCCACCCCCTAAGGGAGTCCAGCGCCCTCGCTGGCACATCGATCCGGGTTCTGGCTCTGATACCATCTGTAACAGCCCAGACCACCCGCTAGCACGATATTGTCCGCTTTGGCACACAAGGCCTCACGGTTTTGCCTTTGACGATAGGGATGATAGCTGAAGCCCCCCACACTCACTCGTCAAAACGCGTCATGCTAGGGAGAGGTATCCACACCCTTATAAGGCATGCTTCGTTCCCCTCCCCAACCGATGTGGGCCTTACAGAAGACAGTGCTGGAGGTCTTCATGTTACCGTTGGAATTCTGTCAAAGTTGGATAAAGTGATACTTTTTCAGGTTAATTTTTATGGCATCATTTTGTTTTTTATATTTCTTTAGTCAACAATGTAAGTTAATTTTAGACCTTTCTTTTTTGTTATCCCAATATGCATTCTTTTTTTTTATGGCTGCAGATAGATTCTAAACTACCAATTAACATTTTAAAAAATGTTATGCAACTGGCAACTAAAGGCTGCAAAGTAGTTGTAAATTACATCCGAAAAGTAAGTGTTGTAGCTTACTTTTTCTGATCATTCTTGAAGGAATCAAATCATAACATATTAATTTCTTATCTTAATTCCTGATCTCTATCTTGCTTAGCAGATTTTATTGGAGCACACAAAAGCAACTGGACGGGTGTATAATTTTGTGGCTGAAGTTATGTGTCCTTTTTGCTATTTACTTTGCAGAATCAAATAAGGAAAATGCATTCGAAGAAGTTCGCACCTGAGATAGAGAGCGCCTGAGACAGAAGAAGAAGAATTGCAACCGCACCTGAGAGAGAGCGAAGGAGAATGTGCCGTACCGGAAAGAGAGCGAAGGAAAATCGTGCCGCCGGAGAGAGAGGAAAGGAGAATCGTGCCGTCGGAGAGAGAGGGAAAGAGAATCACGCTTGAGAGTGAGAATGAGGAAGAAGTTTCACGCCTGAGAGTGAGAGTCAGGGAAGGAGAAAGAGGGATTTTGGTTCTAACGCGTGTAAAAGAGTGAGAGTGGGGTTTTGATTTTTAATTTTTGAATTTTGTATTCCTATACGTGTACAAAGATGGTGGCTGAAAATAGTGACTGAAAGTGGTGTGCATGTAGCACAACTCTATAATAAGACATTAAAAATAATTAAAAAATTAATTTATATTTTAATATTAATAAAATATCAAAATATCATTACGATTTATCTAAGAAATACTTTATATTTTATATGCATACGTGTCTCCGTGTCTTATAAAATTTTAAAATTTACGTATCGACGTATTACATATCGTATCGTATACCTGTATCTGTGTCAATGTCCGTGCATCATAGATTTCTACTAGATTTACAATATCTACTTTCCAACAAGGCTGGTTAAAAAAAGGGTTTGGAGAATCTCTACTTAGATTTACAATACCTAGAGCTACTTTTAGTCTTTTACAAAGAAAATGTTGCGGTGTCAACAAAAGTACAAGAAGAAGTCACAGGTAATTGAGCTTTTGTGGGAGAAAATTAGGGTGTCCAAATCATTATATTATTATATTAAACATGTGATAGGATTTACTAATTTTGTATATAAAATAATTGAAGATGGTTGATGAAAAATATATAAAACAGAGTCAACTTATTCTACTCTGCCATTTGAATAAGATATTAAACCCATACAAAAGTCTAAGTTTCATCCAAAAATATAACTATGAAATTTTAGAATTATAATTATTTTGAGGGGAATGCTAGGGGACAATGACTTTGTTGAACAATATGAACAACCACCAATCAAATAAAAACACACTACATCTCCAAATTAACTTTCTAAATTTTAATATTAAAATAATCATCCGTACACTAGTAAAATAAACATCCGATATATCTATTCTTTACATTGTTTAATATTTTCATTATTTACCTATACTTTTCCTTATTTTGACCATATTACTATATTCTTAAATCAGGGAATCTAGATATTTTATCTAGTCATGTTAAAAGAGTAATATTATAAGGTTTTTCAATTATTTAAATAAAAAATTAGCTAATTACCTTTTGAAAATATTATACTCATACAAAAAATTAGTAATTATGTATTTATGTATATTTATATGTATTATTTTATATTTTAAAATTATTTTATATAAATAATTGATTTAATAATTAATTTTTAGCGTACATATATATGGCATAATTGTTTATCCTCTTGTCCTATTTCCAAAATATTCACATTTGTATCCTATTTCTACCGTTAGTAAATCGCAGTAACTTGAGGTATTTTGTTTTAAAACAAATAGATTACAGTAGAGAAAAGTGATTTACTCGTTCCATAATATGTGAATAAATTGCACATGCTCGAATTAGTTATTACATAAAATTTAAATTTCCAAAACCAATGAGATTTAGTTTTTTTTTTTTTTTTGGCACAAAACTACTCTTAATTAACTATTTTTTCACTTAAATAAGTGAAAATAAAACCCCTAATATTATGCAAACCCCAAATTTAATACCAAATAAAGCTTTTAGCTATTTTTTCCTCTTAGATTTCAACCATTTTAGTTAATATTTTCAAAAAAATTTCAAGAAAAAATGTAACAAAAAGAGAGAAAAAAACTACGATACAAAGACACTGATATGACACATGACACGAGTACACAATACGAGACTTGTAGATACATACATTTTAATTTTTACAAGATATAAAGACACGGCATTTATATAAAATATAAATTTTTTTAAATAAATTGTAATGATATTTTGATATTTTATTGATGTTAAAATATAAATTAATTTTTTAACTATTTCTAATGTCTGTTTTTAATTATATATGATATTTAAAATATTTTTTTGTTTTAATAAATAATAATATATACTATTTCTAAACTCATTTAAAAAATATATGTTAAGAATAAAACTAAACACACTAACACGCAATGATATCTAGGTGTTTTCAAACATAATTTTTTTTTTTATTTTTTATTAAAACACCGTTAGACACAAAAGATACTTGTGTCGAACGAGTGTCAGATGAATGTCGTGTCTAAAACGTGTCCGACAGACAAATACGACAACTCAGCAAAATGTTAATGGATAATAGTAATGGTGTGTGTGAGTGTGTATTTGTGTTGTGTAAAAGAACCCAAAAAAAAAAAAAGTATAAGCAAATTACCTACCAAATCTAAGCCGAAAATGTTTCTTTGAGCACCCAAATATATTATATTCCATGTCAAAACCTACTTAATCAACTTTAGATTTTGGTTTCCATAAAAACCTACTTTTAGATGTTCAAATACAAAACCTATGGAATCTTATAATGAAAAACATTAAAATCTAGTTTGTTTAAAACTTACTAACACAAGCATCTTACATTGAGAAGGGTAACATCTTCTTGAGTACAAAAAGAGCACAAAACAAAAAAAGAGAGGCTAAAAAAGGTTGGCTCATGAAGAATATAGTAAAAGGTTACCTACTTTTGTAACAACATTAATGGATTCAAGAATGCTTCACAAAAAGAGTAATATTTCATTTTTGAAGTCATCTTCAATAGTATAACATTAACAAACACCAAACAAAATGAGAAACTGCTTGATATTAGAATGAAAATAAATTAAGACATCAAACAACTATGCAATCCAATCCAATCCATTATATTACCCAAAAAATAAAAAATAAAGATAGCATGACCTACCCTAAAATAACAAATATTGTTTGTAACCCTACTTGCTTTCATATTATATATAGCTGAGTCCTCCTTGTCCTTTCTAATCTTCAAACAAATCACCTAATGCAAAAGCTTGTCAATGCAAAAGGGTTGCAGGTTGCAGCCATTATTAGTCATAAAGAAAGACAAAACAAAAGGAATGAGAAAATGGAGACACCTAAGAGCAGCTGAAAAGTTGGATTGTACATAGCATTGCCAATGAACAAAGATTCTATCAAGAACTACGATCAGTTCGGTTAGAATGAAGCACCACCGATAAGCATGCAGCCGGAGATGAAGGT
This sequence comes from Arachis ipaensis, assembly GCF_059453495.1. NCBI lineage: Eukaryota > Viridiplantae > Streptophyta > Magnoliopsida > Fabales > Fabaceae > Arachis > Arachis ipaensis. The sequence goes on from NC_142436.1 coordinate 1,439,608, forward strand.
TATTGATCTCTCCACCTAGGACTTGCCATCTGAAAGAAGCCTGAAGGGGATATCGGAAATAGGCCTGGAGAAACTGGAGTTTGAGGGCCAGGGCCGAAAAGCCCCGACTGTCCAAAGGGTGAGAAAGGGAAATTGGGTGTTAAAGGAGTTGGAAATTGAACTCCGGGTGACAGCAGCGGATAAGGAGAACGAGGGGACAAGAAACTCATGTAACCGGTTGGTGAGGGTAACAAGAATTGAGATGTCGGAGAAGGTAAAACGGGAGGGCCATTTGGTTGTGGAGAAGGAATACTCGGCACAAGCGGGTTAGTTCCATTCATTGGAGGATGTGGACCATTGAATCTTGATGAGGGCATCATAGGAGGCATATGAGGATTAGGAAGCAAAGCGGATGAAGGTGGATTCGGAGGCTGCACATTCCCCTGACCAGGTGGTGGTTGATGAGGATGCTGCTGAAACTGATGCTGAGCATTCCCATGAGGCTGAGACTGAGGCTGCATTTGGTTACCCCTTGACCCCCTTGACCCAGGATCCATCATTGAATTTTGCAGGTATCTCATGTAAGCCGAGATAGGCGACTCCGCCGTATTAGCCCACATGTCCCCTGGATGATGCAAAGGAGGATTCAGTGCAGGCTGTCCAAATTGACCAGGCCTATGCAAAGCATTGTTATTATTATTATAAGGAACCATTGCAGGGCCGGCAGGGGCTGCGGCCGGGGCCTGCGCAGGCATTGGTGGCCTCAAAGGAGGCCTACTTATCGGCGTCAAAGGGGGAGGCCTAATCTTCTGCAGCCGCATACTCTGTGGCTTCGGCGAATTCTGCTGAGGCCTCGGCGGAGTAGCATTGTTCAGTGAGGGTGAGCCAGTAAGCTGCTGAACAACATCTCTGAAGTCATTCTTGCTAATGTTGTAAACCTGAGGCTGAGGCTGGTGAGGTCTAGCACCCACAGCAACCGCGGCCGCGGCGGCAGAAGTCCCATTGTTACCAAAATTGGGCTGATGCAAAGGGCTCTTCCTTATATTCTTCCCCATTTTGTTCACACCCAAATTGCCATCACCACCATGATGCCTATTTTTGTTGTTATCCATTTTTTCTCTACAATTAAATAACATAAAACCCCTCAAATTCACCAATTTACTCGCTCCAAACAATGAAAAAAAACACACACACACACACAGACACACACACGCAGCTTCAATCCCCCTTCCATAGCAAAACAATCCAATTATACTCAGAACAGAACTTCAAAATCAAATCACAACCACCACTAAATCTCACAAACTAATCAACAAATAAAATAAAATAAAATAAAATTCACCCCTTAGAATCTCAAGAATTCAACAATGAACAGTCGCCACCTCATTTTGAAGTCAAACAAATTGGAATCATTTTTTTAATATAATGTTTTTTTCTTTTTTTCAGTGAACACCCAACAACACTGTTATTACTGGAATCACCATGATCGTTCATTAAGGTCTATCTATACATGAATCACAAGAAACAGTAGCAAAAAATTAAGGCTATGAAAGCAAAAGACGAAAAATAAAAAGATAAAAAAAAATACCTCACTGATGAAAGTTTCAACCAAACCCCAATCAGAACCTCGCTAAGTAGATCGATGGAAAACAAAAAAAAATGAAGACCCAGAATTGTGATTGCGGAAAAGATTGGAACTTTGACTTCAGAGGGACCCCAACAGTTGAATGAGACCTTTTAAGAAAAAGGAAATGACAGAAAGAGAAGAGAAAATTGTAAAAAAAAACAAAAGGTAATAAGAATAAGGAAATGAAGGGAAAGCCCTATTTATAAAAACTATTTATATTATTATATTTAATAATTTATTAAATTATTATATAAGGAATTGTATTACGTGTGAAGTGGCTAAGAGAGAAGGGCAAAGCGCTTTTATGGGGAAAACTGAAAAGAGTAAAAGACTAGAAAAGGGGACTTGTTTGGTAATAATAAGGATTGTGTATTGTTTTTAAATGTTGAAATGAGTAGTATTATCCAATACTAAGGTAGTATTCTACAATTTAATATTTGTGTCATTTTCCTATCTTCATACTCTGGTATAAAAAAATTAATTAATAAATAAATAATTATACTACATATATACTAAAATTAATTATCAATATAAAATATATATTAAAATATAAATATATTTTATAAAATAAAATATATATTTATACATAAATATATTAATAACTAATTTTAGTATATAAATAATATTTTTATTAAATAATATATAAATTTTATCTTCAATTATTTGAGTCAAATCTCAAAAGTTATTCGTAACGTTTTGAATATCTTATTTAAATTTTAATATTTTATATACTATTAGTGAAATATAAAAAATTAAATAAAAAATATTATTAGTAATATAAAATTCTAATTACATTTCGTTCCTTTATATCCTAGTATTATTTTTCTTCTATTTATTTAATTTTTTACTTTTCAGTAATGTAATATGAGATTAGTTTTTTTATTATAGATTATAATATTTATGTGTTTATTTCTATTATAGAATTATTAACAGAATTAATAGTAGGATAATATTGTAATAATTTTAAGGGATAAGTATTGTTTTGGTCCCTCACGTTGAGGGTCGGAATTGAACCCGTCCCTGATGTATATTTTAATTTAAAATCGTCCTTTCTAATAAAATTTTTTAATTTATTCCTAAACTATCCCTATAATAAAAAAAATTATAAAATTAAAAAAAAACGCGTTGGTGTGGGGGGGGGAAAGAAAAGGGTACGAAGGGGGAAGGGGAACGGGGGATGGGGGGACGGCGCCGGCGACGAAGAGAGGGAGGAGGGGAAGTGGAAGAAGCCAGAGAAGAAGAGGAAGAAAATGAAAGGGACGCGGGTTCGGGGTGGGGAGAAGGGGAAAGGGGAAAGGGGGTGGGGGACGGCGGCGGCGAAGGGAAAAGGGGGAAAGGACGCGGGGTGGGGGGAAGGGGAGAGGGGGAGGAGGAGAGGGAAGGGAAAAGGGGGGAGGGGGACGGCGAGCCATGCCGTTGGAGTCCGCCTCGCTGCCTCCGCCTCACGTCGCCGCCTCTGCCTCGCTTTTGCCGCCTCCGCCTCACGCCTTGTTTCTGCTTTCTTGCTTTCTGTTTTTGTTTGATGTTATTTCTGTTTCTGTTTGGTGTTGTTTCCTGCTTTCTTGGTGGTGGTCTTGGTGGTGGTGGTGGTTGTGGTTGTGGTGTTGTTTCCTGCTTTCTTGGTGGTGGTGGTTGGTGGTGGTTGTGGTTGTGGTTGTGGTGGTGCTGGTGGAGGAGGTAATTGTGTTGGTAGTGGTGAGGGTATTTTTGTCCAAAAAAAATTAAAAAGGCGATTTTAATAAAAAAAAAACATTAAGTATGATTCTAAATCGGAAATTACGTTGGGGACGATTTCGATTCCGACCCTCAACGTGAGGGACCAAAACAATACTTATCCCTAATTTTAAAATATTAAGAACAACTTTAAAATTTAGTTTAAATACTTAAAGAAAAATAATATTTTACTAAAAAAAGATAAAATCGAAAAATTAAAAAATAAAGTACAAAGAGAATTATCAAAAAGAATATTGTCATAACTTTCTATTCTATCCATATGTATTATAAATTTAGAATGCCTTTAGTTTGCGCTTTTAATTTTTATTTTTTAATTTTAAAAAATACCTAAAATACTTTATACTTTTAAAAGATAAAATTTAAATTCAACGTGTTCATATGTTTGACCAATAAACTATTATCTTCTATTATCATTAATTACAATTTGACTTTTATTTGAAGCACCTAATTAATATTTAATACTGTCTTATAAGGATGGTAATGAAGATGGTGAAAGTGGGTATTCCTCTCCCGCCTCCATCTCTATTTATAAAAAATGTCTTTTGTTTTTGTTTTAATACAAATATTTTTATGAAAACATATTTTTAGTATTTTTATTAGAATAGGTATCTTAAATTTATTATATCAAATATTTTTAAGTTACTATCTTAATATACATTTTTTTTAAAGTTTTTTTATATATAATGATAAAAATGGGTTTGCTTCAAAATTTTGTAATAATTACATAAAAACTTTATTAGATAATAATTAAAAAATTAAATACTAAAATTGGGTTAACTTAATCAGTGCTAACCCAATGCACTCAAAAGCTCAAAAATAAAATAATTTTTTAATTATTTTTAAGTTTAATTATTTTTAAACTTCCCAATACACTCAATGGATAAAATAATTAAAAAAATTTAAAAATTTAATTTAATTTTTATTTTTTATTCAAACTTTTTATATTTAAGTTTGGTTTAATAAAGTTTTTATTTTTTAAAAATATTTTATGAAAATTAGTTTTTAACAGATAATTTTTTAAAAGTTGTAACATTTGTATTTAGTAAATTAAATTAAAAATAATTTTTAATAAACAAAAATAACAACAATTATATATATTTTGGTAAAAAATAGTAGTTAAAATTTAAAATACTATAATAAATATAAATATAAATTAAATTTAAAAATTAATTAATATATGAGGTTATATTAGATTTTTTAATTTTAATAAGTATAAATCACTTTAAAAAATTTTATCTTAAGGTGCTTTTAAAAATATCTTTATTTTTTAAAAGTTATAAATACAAATACATAATCTTTTTAATTTATCAAACACAAAACAAAAAATTTATACTTTTAAAAAATATAAACATTTTTTTAAAACAATTTACCAAACATTCTTAGTATCACTAATAAAGATGAGAATGCTTTCAAGGCGATTATTAGCAAGATTTTTTTCCAATATACAAGGTGGACTAATCTAAAATTAATATAATAATTTAATCATATTTATTGTAAACATAAAATAGACAAATTCAATGAACCACGTAATATGTTATCATTATAGAATTTTAATATTAATGACAAATAATTCTTTCAAACATATAGTCAAAGGTGAATTTATTTTCACTTTCATTCATATATTACTTATGTTCAATTATGACTTATTTATATATAAATATATGTATTATTTAATTTATTGTTAATATATAATTTATATTTTAGTATATATTTTATAGGAGTAATTAATTTAATAGTTTTTTTATATATCTAATAAAAAATTAGCAACAAAATAAACATTAATTAAATTTTTTAAAAAATAAACACCAAAATGTTTTCTTACTACAACTATAATAAGAAACATATTTGAATAACTCTTGTTTTTTTTTCCCATCTATAAGCACATTTTTGTCATATATAAACATATATTCTTTAAGATTGTATATTCTAAATCAAACAAATCATTTACAAAAAAAAAATATTAGATATTCTTAATGTTATAAAAAGAGATTAAAATAATATTTTAAGTACACTACTATTCTCAAAATTATATTATTAAAAATATATATGATCCAAACTTTATAATAAACAAGCAGCACAACAACTCAAAAAGATGCCTTTGGAATTCTAAGGATGCATGGCCAACAATGCTAGACCAAGTCTCAATTCAATTCATAACTGAATATCTGGTAGTTTAGTTTGTTTGACTAATGAATTCTAAGGATGTGCATGGAAGTGTGTCAGCTTCTCCTCTTATGTGAAAATTCTTTACCATTTACAATACATGCAAATAGAAATAATATTGAATACACTTTATTTGATTTCAATATTTTGTTTTAGACCAAGTCCAAAGCCTAGTATTTTGGTGGCTTAGGTTCTATGCTATGCTAAGCTCCCACATATTATATGTTACATTTTTACAAATTACAATTACAATCATTTTATAATCTAATAATCTCATAGGCCGCATTTGTTTACAGAGACAGGACACTGAGATACAAAATTGTATTTGGCATATGAAATATGAACAGAGACAATATGTCCAGAGATACTGAATTAGTGTATTTTGTGTCCATCCTGACAGGAAGGACACGGAGACACTAACTAACAACGGACACAACTTATTTTTTATTTTTTCTTTCATTATTCTTGTTAATTTTTCATAATTATATTTTTTATTGTTGTATTTTTCATCTCAAATTTTTTGAATGAAAAAAAATGAAAATAAATTAAATTTTCATAATTTGTTCTAGTTTATCACCAAATAGAATATAAGAACACAAAAATTATCATGTCCTGTTCTCAGTGTCTTGTCTTATCCTGTTCTTAGAAACAAACGCAGCCTATCATATTAGTACAACAAATTTATCAATATTAAATAGAGAAATCTATGAATTAGTAAGCGAGCTTAAATACTACTAGATCTCCTAGCTAATTTAAATTTTTATTTAGATATATTATTAGAGAAATTTAGATATATAACAATGTAATAATAATACCGGAATTTATTAAAATTAAATATTAATTTTTAAATTATATATATCATTAGTATATAAAATTTTTATATTAATGTTTTTAATGTGAAAGTGAATGGATCTAACTCACTACTCCAAAAGCTAGTTAAAGAATGACGAATATTTTCAAATCTTCGTTGATAAACATTCTAAAGGTTTAATTATTGAGAAAGGTAACACTTGTAATATAAGTTAGAAAAAAAAAATATTTTTTGTTGTATGAAATATATGGAAACTAGTAAATAGAATTATGTTTAAAAAAATATAAATTCGCATATGAGATACTTAAATAAATATATAAATTCATACACGTAATTTTTAGTTGGGTTTGTTTATACATATGAGATACTTAAATAAAGACACAAAATCATATTTTTATGTTTAACAAATAAGATATATAAATACAAATATTGTATTAAAAGCACTGAATTAATGTATTTTATTTAAAAAATACAGAAATGCTAACAAATTAAAAGACACAACTTATTTTTTTATTTTTTATTATTTTTATTAATATTTTATAATTATATTTTTTATTAATATATTTTTTTTTAAAAAATTATATAAAAAATTAAAATTTTATATAATTTATTTTTTATTTTATTTATTATCAAATAAAATATAAAAATATTAATTTTATATCTCTAATTTTTTTTCTTATTTTTAATATTCTTTTTTATCTTATTAGCTTGTGATCGGTACTTATCGTTTTGTTCATAATAAAGGAGGCTTCCTTGCATATGCAAAATAATTAAAGGAAATGTTTGACCTCCATTAAAAGCATATGTCTCTACTCTATTAATTGTTTGACCACCATTAAAAACATATGTATGTACTCTTTTATTTAATTAATTGTTATAAAAAAAATGAATGGGAGTTTTTATTTTCTTTCTATTTTTCCTAATTGAAGATTTTGGTGGCTTCCAGAACCTTTGAAGTTTAAATTAGACTAATATAATATCTAAAAAGCGATAATGATATCATCAAGTTAAAAGATTAGCGGCGAATCTATAAATATATATGTTATATTGGTTATATGAATGATTAGATGAAAAATTAATAACATACCGTTGGGTCTTATTGAATATGGGAGTTTAAACTTTAAAGCGTCTTTTGAATAAAATATTTTTTAAATTGATATGATTTGATTTAAAATAAATTGAATTAAAATTAAATGATTGTATTTAGAATAATTATGTGAATGAATAATTAATTTAATTTAAAAATTAATATAATAATTTAATTTTATATTTTTATCGTTTATTTACTATATAATTTTTTATAACTACCAATAATCACTTTTTAATTTTATTATGGAGGTGAGGATGGGGTAGGACCCCGTTATGGAGTTTAGGTGTGCTTTACATGCATATGGTGTCAGCAGAAGAGAAATCGGACGGTGCGAGTGGGAGGAGTCTTGTCGGACGGTCCGATTTGCTCCAATAACACGGATTTCTACAAAAAATTAACTATACATAGAACACGGACGATCCGATTTACTTTGTCAAAAATTCAAAATTTCTCTACTTACAACTCGGACCCTCCGACTTGATCATCACTTTTTTCATACACACAATTCATATGGTTCGAGTTCTTCACACTGCAGTTCAAAAAAAGCTGCCCTACACATTGGTCTAGCACCCTAAGAATCCATAACCAAGCACAACATATTCGTGGTCTTATTAGCACATTTGACAGATGATCTCTAGTCTCTACCATCTTTATATTAATATATATCTAAAGAATATGATTAAAGTAATATTTTGTATTTTTAACATATATCAAATTATTTTAATTTTAATAAAATTTTGCTAAAAAAATAAGGAATTTCAGTTTATTTATAATGTAAATTCACGAATTTACAAATCAATTCAATTCTTATTTTTTATTCATTTCAAAATTTAAAAATTAAATCAATTTGAATTCCATTGTAGTATTCCAAACATACCATTAAGGATTTTCCTTTTCTAATTTTGTGACTTGATGAGTTGGTCACCAAAATCACTCTATGGAGTAGTAAAGTTTTTAAAAGAAAATTTCTTCATCTACAAAATTTGAACTTAAACTACTTTATTTCTTTATTCATTTATTTATTTATTTATTTATAAAAAACTAAATTAAACCAATAATTACAATTACAATACATTTTGTAGTAACTATGTATAGAAGATTAAAAGAATGAAGAGATCATTTTAATAACAAATGTTTGAAACATGCATTACTATGGAGAGGAAAAAAAGCACTTTACCATAATTTGATATGCGCTTTAAACTCCAATTTGTAATGAATATCCAATCCCCACTTCCCCCACTCATTACATCTCCCAACCCTTCCCAACAAATGAAATAATAAAGATTTAAACAATGCATGAAAAGAATCATTAATAACAAATACATCTACGCCCTCCTAGGTCAAAGGTCGATCAGATAACAACATATACTTTAGATAACTATCTGATCGACCTTAAACCTAGGAGAGAAGTACAATAAAAAGTAACACACATTGTTATTTTGACGAAGATCGTTCGGATCTCAATATATTCTAATTCGCTTCTCTTGTTGTTGATCGTTTAAATCCTCAAAGTTCCAATCTCTTCTCATTCCACTGCTCCTCACCAACCTCGGCCCGGCGTCGCTCGCGCTATTGGCGCGACGATGTTCCGCTTTGATCTTGGCCATGGCGCCGCCGAGTTTTTGTGGTGGAGATATGTTCCCGGACCAAGTTCTTTCAACCTGTCTAGATGGTTTTCTAAAAGAAGCATTGTTTTCAGGAAGATAATAATCATCTCTCTCAGAATTAACCCTTTGAAGAATTTGACCACATGTTAGGCAACTAAGACTCATGATTATTAAATCCTTCAAAAGAGTTTGATTGGGTTGGGGAAGGGTTGGGGACTTGGAGGGTAGAGAATGAGGGTTTATATAAAAATCTAAATAAAAGGAAACTAAAGAATTTTGGTGAAGACATTATGGGAAGGTTTATGAAACTAACTAACTAGAACAACCTGTATTACTATATTTTAGATCATGAATTTCTCAATCGTGAAAACAGCTTAACCATTGGTTCCCAATTTGGGTTAATATATATAGCTGTTTTTTTTTTTTAATTTATTATTATTATTATTATTATTATTATTATTATTAGGTTTAATTACTCTATTGGTCCCTATAGTTTTGCAAAATTTTCAATTAGGTCCTTATAATTTTTTTCCTTTTAATTGAGTTCTTGCACCAAAATTTTTTTTTAATTAGGTCCCTACACTTTTTTTTCCTTTTATTTAGGTCCCTGTACTAATTTTTTTTATTAGTTAGGTCCCTATAAAATTAAGCCAATTACTACTAAGAAGGATTTAATTGAAAAAAAAAATTGGTACAGAAACCAATTAAAAAGAAAAAAAAGTATAGGGACCTAATTGAAAATTTTACGAAACTATAGGGACTAATAGAGTAATTAAACCTTATTATTATTGACCAATGACCATGGATTCTGGTTACTTCTAATTCTAATTGGTTGTCATCATTTTTTTATTCTTATAATTGGAAAAAGAAAATTGTAAATGGTCTTTTGATCCCTTTGTGCTGGCAAAACATTTGAAGTCTTTTTTTTGGTAAGTCTACCTCCAAGTCTCCAACGATTCATTAACCTAGAAATTTACAATTCTAAAAAAAATTATGACATATTCATATTGAAAAAAGGTTTAACTAACATAAAAAATTTTAAGTTTCTAATATATTTATTATATATTTATTAAAATAAAATATTTAAAAATATATATTAATTAATAATAACTTTAAACGTTATCTGTTGGAATTTTATTATAATCCTAAAAAATGAGTTGCATACGTCATCTTTATTGTTTTTGTTTGTTAAAAAAATTACAAGTTAATAAAAATTAAATTTTAAATATTTTGATCATAAAAATTATGATAAGTTAAAATAAAAATATATAAATAATTGTATATCTAATATTATTCTTTTTTTTTTCAAACACGCACTTTAGAACCTAGCAGCTCTCCAAGACTCCAATCCAATCCAATCTCAAAAAATTAAAATTAAAATAAAACAAAAGAATACATAGAATAAGAATTCTTTTATTTTTTTGGTCAAGATAGAATAAGAATTCTCTATTGGAAATATTTTGTTGGGCCAAATGTTTTCATAGGCAAGTCCAGTAATTACCCATTGCTTTTATTGGGCCCATATTTTCATAAGCAAGTCCTATTTTTCAGAAAAAAAAGGTTAATAAATAAAAAAATAAAATAAAACTACTGCTTAAAGTAAAAAAGAAAAAAAATTCTCTTTTTCTGTGGTTAAAACCTTGATGTAGTGGTAATTCATTTGCTTCGTGAGTAAATTACACGTAGATTTAAAATTTGGTTAAAACTAAATAGTGGATAGAAATCTTTAAAAATATTGTGTATATAATGTGCGTAAGTTTGTAATATTGTAATATCTAAAATTGAGTCTTTTCAACTCATCTTACCAAAAAAAAAAAAATTATATTCTTTTTCAAATCGCATCGAGTTCAAATCCTCGGTTAAGCTCAAGAAGTGGAATATAGAAAATCCATAGTAATAGTAGTTCCTTGTGTATATGAGAGAGTGTGTTTATGTAAGACAAAAAAAATTATATATCTCTAAAAAAATAGATTTGACAAGAAAAAAAAAAGTTTTATTTTAATATTTATTTAAGTAGACGAATAAATTAATTATCTAACCAATCTACTTTGTTGATATATTAGTTTCTCAACCATTACTTTTTTGGTTCAGTATTATAAATAAAATAAAAAATTTTAGGTTTAATTACTCTATTGGTCTCTATAGTTTTGCAAAATTTTCAATTAGGTCCTTATACTTTTTTTTTTAATTTAGTTCTTGCACCAAATTTTATTTTTAATTAGGTCCCTATACTTTTTTTTTCTTTTTATTTGGGTCCATGTACCAATTTTATTTTTCTTAATTGGATCCATATATAATTAAACTAATTACTGTTAAGAGAGACTGAATTGAAAAAAAATTTTGATGCAGGAACCCAATTAAAAAGAAAAAAAGTATAAGGACCTAATTGAAAATTTCGTAAAATTATAGGGACCAACAGAATAATTAAACCAAAATTTTATTCTAAACCTCTTATATTTTACATAAGATTTCTGATACGAGAAATAGAGTCGAATTAATGAAACTTTTAAATGAAAATTTAGATAGTGGTGGATCTAAAATAAAAAACCTTAATTTGTAGATGCATCAATAGAAGGCAAAAGTAAGATGACAAATAGTTTAGTGGTTCAAGGTATTTAGTTACATGATGACAAAGCCTAAGTTGCAAACCCTAACGGATTTTCTTAAAAAACTAAGCTGAATATGCACAATAGATAGCTTTGGATGAAAAAGGTGTTGTGTCATATCCTAAAAAAAATTACTAGGACCATTATTTGTAACTCAGATTAGATGGTTGGAGAACTTGTCAAAACAAATGTTCTTCCTCTTTCAAACTAAATATGGTTAGTTAAATTTTTTATATATGTGGTATGCAACCACCCTACTATTCTACACATGAATCTCTGACAATACAATAACCATACAATAATTTTAAAATTATATTTATAGACTTAAGATTTATGTAATGTATAACGTTTCAAGACCTCTTTACTCAATGAAAGGAGAATTTATATAATTAAAAATATATCGAAATTAAATTAAAATACGAGGTAGTTTTTGCATATTGTCTTATAAATAAAGGGGAATGTTTTCATAAAGACACAAAAAACGTCTTTTTTTAAAGATATTTTTTTAATAATTAAAATTTAACATATATAATTACTTAAATTATATTATTTTTGTCAAAATTAGATCAGACAAATTAATTTGACCGAAAAATAGTGAATTAAATTTTGAATCTGTCTAAATTAATATTATTTTTTCATAAAAAATTACTACAATACCTCTATTATATAAAATGACTAAAATACTCTTATTATATATATTAATTTTGAGAATTCTAAATTCTAGCCCTTTTCTTCTCTATGGTTATAGGGTTAGAATTTAAAGTTTTCAAATATATATATATATATATATTAGTTGTGTTTTATAATAGGGATATTGTAGTAATTTTTTATAAAAAAATATTAATTTATACCGGTTTAAAAATTAATTTATTAATTTTTTTGCTAAACTAATTTATCTAGTCTAATTTTAATAAAAATAATACAATTTAATTAATTATATGTATTAAATTTTAATTTTTAAAAAATATCTTTAAAAAAGGACGTTTTTAACATCTTTATCTCAGTGGCTCCCATAAATAAAATCTTATAACGATGACAACAAGTATAAACTTAGGAATATTTATTGTAAATTCACAAATATTATTATTTGACTGTTAGAAATTTACTTATTTCAACAAATTCGATACGAAACATGATTAAAAACATTTGTCTTATGCAGGTTTTGAAGATTGAAATTTGTTGTTGTTGTTGTTGTTGTTGTTGTTGTTGTTGTTCTTGTTCCAGGACTTTCCTAGAATCGGATGATTGGGCTTGAATGAGAGACCAAATGCTGGGGGAAGGTGGTCTCCGACTTGCTTTACGTTTGGGAGCCACCGTCCGAGTTGTGTATGTGAGAGAATGAGAGGGTGGTACCTGCAAAGACATTCCGATGCCTAAGTTAACAAGGGGTAAGCAAGTTTAGAGTGTATTGGAACTTAGGTTTACCTAAGTGTGTCAGTGTATTTATAGGTAATGATCCAATAACCACCGTTGAAATGGTTTCACTTCTCAAGATGGATAACCATCCCTTGATCTTAAGGTTGTTGAGATATCTCTTCTAAAAGTGTGTGAGAGATTTTAGGAGACAGTTTATCTGCTAGCTTATGTCGAATCCAACCTCTTTGAGGAGGTCGGGTAAACAATAAAGATCACCCTTTAGATTGGACCTTTTTAACTTACTTAGACTTGGACCATCGTATTAAGTCAGAGCATGAATAATAATTATTATTATTAAGATATTTTTTTCTGAGCCCCAATACGTATATTGAGAACGGACTAAAAATCTTTAGCAAAATCCTCATTGGCCATTTAAACCTTTCAAGAAAAAAAATTTAACATAACTTATACATGGATGTTAGGGGTGCACATTACCCGGCCTGGCCCGAAGATTCGGTTCGGTCCCGAACATTTTAAAGACTAATTTTGTGTGATTTCATCGGATTTAGAATCGGGTAAGAGTCTCAAAAATAGACTCGGTCATTATTTCGGGTCGGGTCCGAGCCATAGTTCGGGTCATCTGAAGTCGGCTCGGTGGCCCGATCATCATACACAATTAATATTTTGTGTTATTAGTGATGGATTATGACTATTCTTATATGGAATTTAAGTATTGTAAACTTTAATATTGTGTGTTATTAGTCATTATAAGACTATAAGTTAATGTTTTATGTTTAGAATGCATAAGACTTTAAACTAATGCATAATATTGTGTTATTTGTATTGATTTAAATATTTAGTATTATTAGATAATATTAGTATTGATTGTGGTTATGCTTTAATTTTGAAGAAGGGTCGGTTCTTGTTATATTTTTCTAAGTGAATTTTACCATGTTAAATAATGGTTGGAGTCTTGAAAATTTGGATATTTTTACATGCTATATATCTTACAAGAAGGTATCAACGTAATATATATGTTAATGGTTCGGTTTTCACCCAGTTTTTACCCGATATAATTGTGGTCCAAAAGTGTATTGGTTTCATCGGGTCTAGGGCCGAATTCGGGTCTAATAAATAGACCCGATGTATATTTCGGGTCGGATCTGGGTCACATCAAACCCGGCCCATGTGCACCCGTAATGGATGTGTTCAAAAATCACCAATTATTCAATATTAAGAACAATGTTATATATTTAGTAAATATTATTATTTTGTTAGTATTTGATAAGAAATAATTTACACTCATATTTATAAAAATTTTACACACAAAAAATATATAATTTGTACTTTTATATATTAGAATTTTGCACACATGAATCAATTCAATTTATATACATATTTTTTAGAATTTACATATATAAATTAAGAACTTTGTTAAAGATAATTTAATATTTATACTAGAGTAAAGTATTGTTTTTGTCCCTAACGTTTGGGGTAAATCTTATTTGTGTTCCTAACGTTTAAACCGTCCTATTTGTATCCCTAACGTTTGTAAAAGTGATTCAATGTTATCCTACCATCAATTCCACATCATGAACGCTTTAATTTGAGTTTTAAAAATCTCTTCTTGAAGTTAGAATACAAATGTCTGGGATAGAATCGATGATCTACTCCGAAAAATAGCTCATCAAATGTTGAAACTAATTCCTACAACATTTACATAATTCACTTTTCTAAGGACATAATTGAATCTAAACACAAATAGTGGGTATAATATTAAAATCGAACACATCCAAGTGAGATCTAATTGAGAATGAATACATCCAAGTGAGAATAATTGAAAAATATAATCTGATTTGTTAGTATAATTGATAGTAGGATAACATTGAATCACTTTTATAAACGTTAAAGATACAAATAGGACGATTTAAACATTAAGGACACAAATAAGACTTACTCCAAACGTTGGGGACAAAAATGATGCTTTACTCTTTATACTAATTAAATAATTAATAACCAACAATACTAAACATTACGGGCTTCCAAAAATTTCTTTAATATTAATTAATAAATCGATAAATAAATTAATGTTTCTTACAATAACAAAGTTAATAATCTTATCCCCATTATGCCAAAATATAAAATATTGGATTAATTATGGTTTTGGTTCTCAAAATTTAAGTCAAAAATTTTATTCGTTTCCAACATTTTTTTACATTAGAATTTGTCTCTAAAATTCAACTTGATTTTAAAATCGTCATTTTTTCTAATTTTTAGACAAAATATCTTTGCATAAAATCACATTTTTTCTCACTTTTTTCATAGATTTACTATTTTTACACCTTCAAATTTCAGACAATCTCAAATCAAAATAATTTCACACAAGAACTGAACATCTATACAATTAACAAGAAAAAGAATAAGAAGAATCAACAACAACAAGAACAATAAAATACTAATAGAGGCTGAAGAAGAAAAATAAGCAACAACAAGAACAACAACTGACTGAAGAAAAAGAATCAGCAACAAGTAACAAGAAGAAGACAACTTAGACCACCGCCGCAAACACTGCTAGAGACGACACGACGAGAAGAGAACAACTCATACCATCGTCACCAGCGTATTTGCCTGCCCACGTCGTTGCCACCAGCGTATCTTCCTACCCGGGTCGTTGCCACCGGCGCCTTTGCCCCCCTCATCACTACTGTCTGCTTGTCTTTGCCTTTCTGCTCTATTTTTCGGTCACATCTCTGCTCACTTCTTCGTTTTGTCTTTATCTATTTTTTTTTGCCGTGGTTATTACTCTCTCTTTTTCCTAGTTTAAGATTTTTGGAAGACGAAGAATTGAAATGATAGAGAAAAAAATGAAAAAGAAGGATATTTTTGTCCAAAAAAATAATTTTAAAACCAAATTTAAACTTAAGAATGAATTCGAATGTAAAAAAAAAAAAAAAAATTGATAACAAATAAAACTTGGCTAAATTGTAGTGATTAAAATTATACATAACCCTAAAATATTAAAAATATAGTAGTGATAGAATTTAATTCTCACTTTCCTTCTACTGACGTGACAGTAATGGAGAAACTTGATCCACCAAAAGACAGAAAAAGACTCATCACTTACGGAATCAAATAATCCGTATGATTTTATTTCCTGAAAGCAGACAACTTCATCCACATGATTCACATGGAAACCTCTCCAAAAGCATTAACAAGCTCCACCATAAATATAGTGCCAGTGACATCTTCCTCCTTTTCTTTCCTCTTATAAATAATAATTAATTAATTAAATAAATATGTTCTAACAATTTTATTTATTTATTTGGACGGTTCCATTGTTGTAAAACATAGCTGGGATGATGATACAAGCAGAAAATACCAAATACTTTATTAGAAGAATATAAGTAAGTATATATGTCTTAGTTGACCAAAGCTGTATTGAACAAAATTAACTAGATACTAAACTAAAGTAAGCAAGGTCATAAAATTAGCAACTCCATTTACGACATTTACTAATTAATAATAATAATAATAATAATAATAATAATAATAATAATAGTGCTTAAAGGAATATCTTGTCAACCTAACGCTTGGTGTTAGATGAAATAGTTTTATAGTGACCTTTTTTTTTTTGGCAAAGCTTTCTTTGTTTGATTTTACCAAACTTCAACCAATTTATGTACCGAAATAAGTAGGGCTGGAAGTGAGTCGAGCTGAGTCGAGCTAGACCAAGCTCAAGCTCGGCTCACAAAAATTGAGCTTGGCTCACGACTTGACTCATTAATAATCGAGTCTATTTTTTAAGCTTAAGCTCGGCTCACCGAAAAGCTCACGAGCTGGCTTGAGCTCATGAGCTGTCTCAAATAATAGAAACATAAATACATAATTTATAATTCTATATCAATAAATTATAACTTATATATTTTATAAAATATTTAAAAAGATCAATTTTATATATTGTTATCTATCATTAAATTATAAATTTTTTATTTATGTCCTACATCAAAATTATATGTAAAAATTAAATATAAAATTTTAAATAATTAAGATCATATATATATAGTACTATTTCATATGTATATATATAATATTAAAAGTATAGATTAAATGCATATATATACATATATAATCGAGTCAGCTCACGAGCTAATAAGCTGAACTTATCCAAGCTCAAGCTCGGCTCATTTAATTTATGAGCTCAATTCCAAGCTCAAGCTTGACTCACTAGCTCACGAACTTAGCTTATCGAGCTATTAACAAGTCGAGCTCGAGCTAGCTCATGAGCTGGCTTGACTCACTTTCAGCCCTAGAAATAAGTTTCAAGCAATTTAACTGAAATTAGAAAAATTCTTAGTAGATTAATTAATATATGAGAAATAAATAAAAATATAACTAAAAGTAGAACTTGATCCCATTTCAAATCTCATAAATAAATTAATTAAAAAATATAACTAAAGAACTAATAATTAATTCAAGCATATTTTGAGTATTTATAAAGATTGGTTCAAAACTTTTTCCTAAATAAAAGCATTTCTCTTTTGAGTATCTTTCTAATGTTGCCATGCTCTCTATGGTTCATTCATGTTGGTATAGCATTCAACATTAAAACATACTTGCCTATAACCCACTACTATACAGAAAACATTGGGGGCAAAGAAGGATAGGACATTCTTTTGTTCTTTTTTTTTTTTTTCATTTTTTTATTTTCTCTTACCATGCATGTCGGAACATATTTTCAGTTGTAAAAGTGGGTAGGGTCTTAAAACCCTTACTAGTAATTTATGAATACCTGAATAGGAAACTGGCTTGGCCAGATGGCATGGTTGGAAAATTAAAAAAAAGGCCTGAAATAGCACTAAAATAAAAACATTCATACTATGTGAATACCAAAAATCAACTATCAGTATAATATACGTATTAAAATATAAAATAAACATTAAAAATAAATTAAACAGCATGTATATTCTTACATGAATACATAATAATTCATTTGGTGTCTGATTTTTTAGTGTGCGCGCAACATTTTCGAAACAAAAATTGGAGAGGTAGCAACTAGCAAAGGATAAGATAAAGACACTCAAAAAGGAAATATGCACCAACAACCAAAAAAGGGGTCCCCAAAGAGGGGCCAACCGGCCAAGAGCCAACGTTGCTAAGAGGATGCATTTTTCACATGGCTGAAATTGAAAGCCGTTCAATTTTGAGGCTGAGGCAAAGGGGGTCAATAATGATAGAATTCCACACTGTTTCCCCAACACGTTTGCCTTGCCCTTTTGTATTTACTCCTTGGAGCCATCACATTGCATCACACACACAAAAATCCAACTAAATACATATCTTTTTTTAACATCTTCTTTTCATGTTCTAAACATAGGATTGGATTAGTGTCCATATATCATAATTGGGCAAAACAGTACTCACATAGTAATAGTTCTATTGTGTTGGTTCTATGCTCAAACAAACATAGGAAAACACATGAGCATGATCTCACATATCTGAGCAGCAACAGAGGGTGGCAATTACTTGATAAGAGAAAGAAACTGAGTCCATTTTTTACTTCTGAAAGCAAGAAACTCCATCAAGATGGGATCAAATATAATGATAAATGATAAGACATATAATATATGTACAATCTAAATCTAAAAAGATAAAATATTAACACAAAAACTGAGTCTATTTTCACTTCTTTGGATCAGAAGCTGCTGCATAGTCATCCTTCCCGCATTTAAGTCCATCTTTTCTAGCTTTCCAAATCAAACTAATTCATAATTTAGACTAAACTACTAAAAACCAGAAAAGAACATCAATTTACAGAGGCAGCAACTCTACTTCATTAGTGAAGAACACAAACACCTTAAGCTTCGTGTGTTCCGGGATCCTGTCATGTGGAAATGGAAAAGTGAGTTTCCACCATTGATTACAACACATGACCCGGTTGCCTGCACATTCTTGCCAGTGATTTCTTAATCAACGGCAAGCATGTCATGCGACCGAGTCATGTACGATCTTCACATGAGCGAATCTCAGCATCCCATGTATCCTTTCCAATGTGGTGGCGGAGCTACTTAGCATCTCCGCCGCCGCCAACTTTGGATGATAGCGCTAACATGAGCTGCTCCTGTGTGTAAAACCGGCTTCCCATGTTCACCGTAGCCTGCTGAATCATCAAATCATTCACCACTGACACACTGGCATGGTGCACTTCCAAGTCCAGGTCCTTCAGCGCCGCCATCAGCCTCGCTGCGGGGTGGTTCTTCTTGCTACATTGGATCCTAATCATGGCGTCCCAACCAATAATCTTCACCTCAATCTCCAAATCAATCAATTTCCCATTTACTCCAGCACGACTCCTTTGTTCCTTATCCGGTGGCGCAGGAAGAGGCGGTGGGGCGGCCTGTGCAGCCCCTGAATTCTTACTAGCCAGCTCCAGCTCCTTCTTGGAATCTTCCAATTGCTTGCTCAATTCGCCTTTCTCCGATTCCAGCCCTTGTAGCTTCGATTTCAATTCGTTGATGTATGAGATAGCATCTCCCAACAGCGAAGCCTTGTCCATCTTCGACACATTGGGAACCACGGCTCGAAGAGCATAAAACCTCTGATTGAGCTTCTCCCTTCTCTGCCTCTCTGCCTCCACATGATTGAGCGGCTCCTCCCTTCCGTTTGCCGGCTTCCTCCCTCTCTTTCGCGGCCTCTTCTCCGGCTCAACGGCCTCCTTCACCACAGAAGCTTCCAAATCCGAATGATCCGAATCTCCGCCTCCGCCGCCACCGGACTTCGCATTCGAAGCCGGCAAGATCACGCCGGAAGTAAAAGACAGTATTCCATCCTCAATGCTGCTCCGAGAAGTAGGGGATCTCCTCTTCTTGTTCTCATCGGAGACAAACTGCGACTGAGACTGAACAGAGAACAAATTGTTTCCACCGTTATTACTGTTTACACCATAAGAACCCTTCTTATTCTCTCCAAAACTCAGAATCTCGCCAGATTCCGGCTTTAACGAGCTCGAGAAATTCAATTCCTTCAGCACAAACCCTTGATTCTGTTGCGGATTCTTCGGAGCTTCAGTTACCACGCTGGAGGAGCCAGGATTGGATACAACCGGCACCGTTTTGTTGTTGGCAACCGTCGTAGTCGCAGCCGTATTAACAGAATCTCGAATTTCGATCCCACCAGCCGAAGAAGAAGGGTCGTTGAGCCACAACGAAGAAGGATCGTTCTCTCCTTGATCTGCAGAACTCAAGGGCCAGGATCCAGCCACGTCACCACTACTGTTACTAAAATTGAACAACACCTTCACCTTACTCATCAGATCCGGGTTCTGATAAATGAGTTCCGTGGAACCCAACTCAACCACGCCGTTTGCTGAAGGTATACAAACTATGGTCTGTATCCCAAACGACTGACCTTGCCGGGCCCGGTCACAGCCCGAGCCTAATAACCGTTCAGGACCGGCAACCCAAACCGGATTCGAATTAAAGAAAGCCTGACCAGGAAGGCCTGTTCCGCTTACGAAATGCTGAGTCATGGATATAAGAAAGAACCATTCGGTGTCGGTTACTTCTTCGTCTACCGCTTCGTCGCCAGAAGCTGAAGGACCTGAAATTAAAGAGTTTAATTCTCTAAGGACCTTCTTACGGTGTTGCTGCTGCTCAAACGACGTCGCTTTTATGGCTTTGCCTTTGTCTTCTTCGCCTTTGTAGTAACCGTCGCCCCAACCTAAGAGTGTGAGGCCATTGGAGTAGTCGTAGGAGCACTGCCAGAAGATTGCGTAGGTCCAGCTCTCTCTTGCGCCTTCGATTAGGGCTTGGAGTCGGTGCTGAAGGGTTTCCTGGTTGAACGGCGGTGGAGGAGGTGGTTGTTGTTGCTGTGGTGGTGGTGGTGCTGCGGAGGTGGAGGTGGAGGCGGCGGATTGTGGCGGAGGGAGCCAGAGAGAGGAGAGGTCGGAGGAGCTCATGAAGGCTTCCATGACGGAGGAGTTTTCATCGTTCCAGAGATTCATCGTTGGCGTCGACCGGTAATCCGTCATGAAATGGAAATGAAACTGATTTTTGTTTTTCAGAGAGAGAGAGATTGGGTCAGGGAGTAGGTTGCATTTGAGTTTGGGGGGTTTATTTGGGATTCATTTCATCTAGGTTTCATTTTAGGTTTTATTGCGGAGTGCGTGAAAAAACTGAAAATGAGAGAGAGAGAGAGTAGTGTGTATTCCTTTCAGTATTTGTGTGTGATGTTACTTTTTGAGAGGAAAAAAAAATATGTTTACTTGAAAAAAAAAAGACAAATTCATCTCTAATTTTTTTGTGCGTGAATATTTAAATTTTTGAAAATTTTAAAATATATTTAAATTTTTAATTTTTTTAAAATTTAAACACATAGATTCTTGAATTTAATTTATCCCATTTTAAAATTTTTTTATGTGAATATTCGGTCAGATCAGTGTAATGAGAGTTACATTTTATTTTTTTTAGTGGGTCTAACAAACTCAAATAAACAGTAAAAGTCAATGTGTTCAAATTTTGATGAGATCAGGAACTTAAATGTATTTTCAAATTTTTGGAAATTTAAATATCTGCGGACTAAAAAGTTAATGACCTCTTTGTTCTTTTCTCTAAAAAAAATTTGAATAAATAAAATTTTTTCCATGTTTTCATTTTTATTTTTGAGTTGATATATAATTTGATCTCTCAATTTGTACGCGAATTTCAATTTAGTCTCTAAATTCTAAAATTTAAATTTTTTTTAGTTCTCAAATTTTGTCAACTTGACTCATATTAGCCCTGTGGTAATTTTTAGCACAAAAACATTAATGAAACATTGATATTAAAACTTGTAAAATGATGTCATTTTTGTTTTGGTGCTAAAATAGTAAAAATAATGCCAAATCACTTATTTTAAGAGAAAAAATTTTAATAAATATCACTTACGATATTTTTTTTTTTGTTATTTGAGTGTCAAAACAAAAATATCATTTTACATATGTGATATCCGATGTCTATATCAATGTTGTATTAATGTTTGTAAGTTGAAAATTATTATAGAGACTAATATAAGTTATGTTCATACAATTTTAAAACTAAATAAAAATAAGAGTAATATCTTAAATAGGTGCTCAAAGAATTCACGATCTAACATATTTGCCCATAAGAAATTTAATTAGAATTTTGGGTCTAACTTTTTTCGTTATACGTCAGATACGTCCCCAACCTAATTTGATCCGGTTAAGACTAACGGCGATGTCTTACGTGTCAGTTAACTTGATGACGTATCCGGTTAAGAAAGATGTGTCAAGCGCAGGACAATCTGGTCCTTGGCCCACGTGGTCAAAATGACGTCGTATCAGATGAGAACAGAATGACGTCGTTTTGAGGAAGACATTTTCACCCCCAAGTTGGACACCAAAGACATGAAACGTTACTGTTTTAAAGGAGGGACCTATCTGACTGATAAAATATTTTTTAGAGGCCTATCTGGTTGAGAAATAATTGTATTACAATGGCGATTCTTGTTAAATGTATATGAATGAATTCAATGGTGGCAAATTAGTATAAAGAAACACAGTGTATATCCAAACTAGATATGTTATTTTAATACCATATATCAAAATGCTAACATAACATAGTATCAAAATATTGTATCCAAATAAGTAGCCAAACTTAGTAGCAATATAAACCAAACCAAACAAAAGAAGGTCCATTTTCTTTGAGACACACTAACCTAAAGTAGAAAGAAGAAAAACATTAAAAGTGGAGATTTGTTTCCATCACAATTAGAGGTGTTCATGGATCAGGTGAAATCGGGTTTGTTCTGATCCAGACCTGACCCTAAATATACACTGCGTCTATTTTTTAGACCATAACCCGGCCCTAAATCCGATGAAACCTAAACATCTTCCGACCACAACTATACTAGATCCAAATCGGGTGAAAATTAGGTCTTTAAAATTTTAATCATAATTTATAAAGAAACTTATTTATGATGCACTTATTTATAAAGAAGAAACTTGTTACCAAAAATTTGATATCCATATTTAAACTTGAATTTGTCCATAAATTATAACTTGATGCTTTTTTTTTTTTATCTATTTTCTAATTCAATAAGTGTGATTAAAAATACAACAATAAGCTTATAAGTAATATAACATAATATTGAAATTAATTTAAAACATATATATCCTTTTTAGTTTCTTTAGGGTGCACATGGGTCGAGTGAAGCCGGGTTCGTCTTTGCACGGACCCAACCCAAAATAATGACCGGGGTCTATTTTTGAGATCCTTATCCAACCCTAAACCCGGTAAAATCACACCAAATTAATCCCTAAAATGTTCTGGGTCGGGTCGGATCTTCGGGCCAGGTCGAGCCATAAACACCCCTAGTCACAATTCAATACCGCGGCGGATTAGTTCTTGGCCTGCCGGGTTGGGGGATACCGTGGGAAACAAAAAAAAAACATGGTATTATCCCCTCCACAATAAGTTTCATACTAATTCAAGAAAATTTCATTTCTTCTTAAAGAGGTTCAGTCTGGGAGTTGGAATGAATTTGAACATTCTGGATATTGTGCTACTGCTTGCCACTACTATTATCTCAACACTAACACTCCCCTGAATCTTGGGTCTAACTATTGTCTGTTTTAGACGTCTAAATGGTTGTTGAGCCTATCTTCCTTGATAGAAATATAAAATTGTCTTTATAATTTATGGGACTGAATTATATAATTTTCAACTAAACATACACATGAAGGCTTTTGCAATTAGCTTACCATGAGATTATTTGGAACCTTTTATAGATCCTCTCCAGTGATCTCTCACCTTTTATTACACTCTCTTTCATATTTAATTTTGGCCCCACTTATAAAGTTAATGGTGAGAGATCACATTGCATTTTCTTAAGTGTTGAAAAAATTGAAAAAGATCTATTTCTTGTATTCAACTCTACCTAATAGAACAAAGCGTTGTTGTTGTTGTCGTCGTCGTTTTCTAAATTAATATTCTTATAATACTCTTTAGCTAATTTCTTTGTTTGAAAAAAAACTGTAAAATTTTTTAACAAATAATAAAAGAATATCCAAAAAATAATGGTAAAAACTCATGTTCGACTGTCTTCGTGTGAAGTTAATTGAAAGTTATTAGATAATATTTTAATCAAATTTATTAAATTATCTAACAACCTTTAATTATTAACTTCACATTAAAATAATTACACGTAAATTTTTACCAAAGATAATAAACTTCACTAAATACTACGTACTAAAACATTTGTGTCTTCTTGGAAAAGAAAAACAAACAAAATAAAGCCGACGTACGTATATATTTCTTTAGATTCAATTCATTTTACTTAGGAAAGAGGATTTTTTAAATGAAATGAAGTAATATTTTTATGAAACTGGGAAATAGAATAATGTTATTTTATTGTAAAATAATACAATTTGGCTAATAAAAAATTATATTTTAATTAATATTCAATTAAGGAATCATCGGCCCTTTGATTATTCAACTATAAACCCTTCAAGCTATATTTTTAATACATCAAATATAGTGAGAAGTTCAAAACAATAGTTTTCTTATAAAACAGCCATTTTTTTGGAAGATTTTAACTTTCAAAACTTTTACAAAGTTCTTAGGATACTCACCGAAAAAAAATTTCATATTTTTGTTTATTTGATTAATAATTCTTTCCCTTCTTTGTGCTTATCTTACTATTTCAGTATTTCGTATTTTATCACATTTTACGATTAAAAGTTAGTAAAAATATTTTGTGTAGATAAAAAAAATTAGCTATTAAAATTTATATATTTTTAATATATATTTTATATAAATAATTATATAGTTAATTTTTGTATTTATGTAATAAATTTGAAAAAATAAAAACGCCCTTTGCCTTTTTCTCGTTAAGTTTCACATATTTTATTGATCCAATAAAATCATCAACTGAGCAATATTTTTGTGAAGGCTAATATTATTTCCATTTTTCATTATTATTTTACTATATCTTGTAAATTGTGTAACAGTAGTATATTATTATATTTCTCAATTTCGGATATTTTAGCACGTGGGGAAATAGATTTTGTCCTTAAGCATTTTTTTTCCTAAAACTAATATATCACCAAATCTCTATCAATATGCTCTTTTAATTTTTTGTGGTTAGCATTATTATACTAATATACTATACATGACATAAGAAAATATTTTAAGAAAATGACTGAATATAAACCTTCACTTTAATTATTAGAATTGCGAGTATCACTAATATATAATAGCACCCAATTATCTGTTCCTGTTCAATAAAAAGAAAACATATCTCCCAACTATGAAAGTTGAGTTCTTAGGCATGTCATATATGCTATATATTTTAATAATAAAAAAAATTATTTGTTAATAAGTAATTAGACTTGTGATATATTATTGTCAGTTATTAGGAGGATGAGTTTAGTCATGCCAAGTCTAGTAGAGGAGATCCAAAGCACATTTATGAAAGGTCGAAAAATACATGATGGGGCTCTTATTGCATGCGAAACAGTACATTGGCTAAAGACTAGAAAGAACAAAGCGGCAATTATTAAATTAGACTTCCAGAAGGAGTATGATCGAGTGAAATGGAGTTTTGTGGATATTGTGCTACAGAAGATAGGTTTTGGTTGGAGATGGAGGACATGGGTGAAGGAATGTGTTGGTACAGCGTCTATGTCGATCTTGGTAAATGGCTCACCATTTAAACCTTTTAAGATGGAGAGGGGCTTGAGACAAGGTGATTCACTATCTCCATTTCTATTTGTTCTGGTTGTTGATGTGCTGCATAGGATGGTAGAAAAAGCAGTCAGAAACAAACGTATTTTGCCGTTGCTGATTGGAAAGGACAATATAGAGTTATCTCATCTACAATTTGCAGATGACACTATATTGTTCTGTCCACCAGAGGAGGAGACCATCAGAAATTATGCCAGGTTGCTAAGGTGCTTTGAGATGATGTCAGGGTTAACTATTAACTTTGCTAAATCAAGTTTAATTCCAATCAATTGCAAGCAGCAGTGGACTTCCAACATGTGCAGCTTCTTGAGATGTAAGGAGGCCAGCCTTCTAGTAAGATATCTTGGCATTTCTCTAGAAGCAAACCCAAGATTAGTCTGGACTTGAAAATCGATCATTGACAAGGTTGAGGAAAAGCTCAGCTTGTGGAAGGCAAAAGTACTCAATAAAGCGGGTAAGCTTGTCCTTATTAAATTTGTGTTAAATAGCTTGTTAGTGTACTACTTGAGTCTGTATAAGATGTCGAAGGCCGTAACAGATAAGTTGATATCGTTGCAGAGGAGATTCCTGTGGAGCAAGGAGGAAGGTAGGAATGGTTTGGCGCTAGTTAAGTGGAAGTTGGTTCAAGCCCCTAAAAATGTGTGTGGGTTGGGGGTGGGTGATGCAGTGATTAGAAACACTGCACTTCTTTTCAAGTGGTGATGGCGGTTTTCAAAAGATGAGTGTCCGTTATGGAAGAAGATCATGTGCTCTTGCTACGACTTGAACCCCAATGTGATGTTATCGACTCAGACATTACCTACTAGAGGGGGTCCATGTAAGGATATCTATCAGTTGCAGGTCAGGGACAGTAATGTGAGAGATAAGATGATTGTGGGGTTATCTATGGAGGTGGGTGACTGAAGGAAGACTCGATTTTGGGAGGATATCTGGCTACAAAATGGTTCGCTACAGATGAGTTTTCCGAGATTTTTCTCTATTTCAAATAAAAATTGATCTGTCATAGGAGATTGTAGGTTTTGGGATGGGTTAGAGTGGATCTAGAACTTTCAGTGGAGGCGAGAGTTATACCAATGGGAGTTGGAATTAGTGGATCAATTACATGAAACTTTAAGGCCTATTAAGCTTGCACATGATAAGCAAGACAGAGTTGTTTGGAAGTTTGACAAGGAAGGTTTTTTTTCAACTAACTCTTTTGTGTAAGTTATGCAGTGAGAGTTTCTCCTGGAAGAAATTACCAGCTACAGTTTCACCAGAACCATTTGAAAAGGTTTGGTTTCGCCACGAGCGGAGTTATTTATTTGGTTTACTTTAATAGGGAGAGTGAATACCAAAAAAAGATTGTACAGACTGGGGATTATTAGACATGATGATAACATATGTGTTCTGTGTAAAAAAGACGTTGAATATATTTACAACTTGTTTTTGGGCTGTGAGTTTACTTGGTAGGTGTGGTGTCAATGGCTATCTAACTTTGGGAGATTGTGGTCTATTCAGGGCATACTAAAGGAACACTTTGAGAACTGGACAGGTGTTGCTAATAGAAAATGAGAGTGCAACAAGTAACTTATATGTTTTTTTCGGTTATTTAAAATGTTTGACTAGAGAAGAACCGACGGATTTTTAATAACACGGAAAGGGGTGTAGAGAAAGTGTTTTAAAAATCTGTAATTAGTTATAGAAAATGGAGTAATTTAAATCTCTTTTATTATTGATGACAATGTCAAAGATAACACTAAGAACAATTTTCTATTTTTTGTCTTCATAGATTCTTTGTTTGTTAGTTTCTTTCTTGCTCCACTGTTTTGTATTGAGTTCCATTGTTCAAAATATATATATATATTTCGACCCAACTTCATTGAGTTTGTAGAAGAGAGAGTAATATCACTTGGGTTTAGAGGTACTAAGCCTTGTCTCCTTGAATATTACCGTATGCAGTGTGCTTTTCATGAAAGAGACGACACATAGAACTTTGAATCTTGGGATTTTGTGGATATCTGTGTAGTGTAGATGATAATGCATTGTAGTAACAAAATTTGTAACAAACAAATCGAAGACCTGTGCATTTTTTAAGGAGTGTGTTATACACATTTTATTTTTTTTAGATTTAATTCGTTTATGTCAATTTTAATTAATGTATGTAATAAATGGATTTTGTTGAATTTTATGAAAGATATATGCAACGAATTAAGATTATTTGAATTATTTTGCAATCGCACAATCAAGCATTTACATCAACAATATATTAGAGAATGATTATTTTTACAATTTTTTTTTGGCGCATAAATAAAGTATTGAGATAAAACATATGTAAATATGAAATTAGTTGTGAATTTCTTCTTGTGTTTTTTTTTTTTTATTTGATTGTTTTATTTACAGGCACATATGCATGAGTAAACAAAAGCAATTTCATAAAGGAAAAAAAAAACTCTTTGAGAGAGGACTTCTCGTAAATCTTGAAAATTTATCTCACAATAGCATATGAGAATAGGATTAATCTCTATATACAAGTGTTTTGTGTTTACAAACTTTATTAGTTTAAAGAGAATAAAATTCACTAAACACGCTGTTTTACGTGCCTCTTTAACAGATTTTTAAATCAATTCAAATCAATTAACACATAAATATATAACTTCTATTTTTTAGAAGATTTCGTTTCTTTTTTCGAATTTCTTGCCAAATTTGTTGGATCTCCTTCTTGCTTCGTGTTTTTTTCGATTTTTATGGTTTCTGAAATCAAGCTTTGAAATTGTTTTGAAGATAATGGAACTTCAGAAATACACCCAAACGGTTACAGAAATACACCCAAAGAATTTAAGAAATATATCCAAAATATAGGGGAGACAGTATATTTTTTCTTGAAATATTTTAATGTTTTGCTGGTTAAGGACGAGGCACATGACAAAGATAATCTAGAAAAAAACCTAGAAGAGCAGTAAAACAGTACTTTAAATAATGTTTCTTCGTTTTTTCTGATGATTTTTTATGGAGATTTGTATCTTTTCTTCTTCATTTCTTCTACTCTTTGCGACGAGTTGGAACGTTTCTGCAGAATCGTAGTTTGTTTCGATATCTTGACGATTTGCGTTTTGATTGAGGAAGAAGAGGAAGAGTGCGGCATAACGAACGTGTTGTGGAAGGGTGGACGCTCGATTTTAAAAGAGTGGTGAGCATGTTTTTTTCTTGGATTTAGACCAACTTGTATAGCTTGTAAGCCAAAAAAATTTGTATGTGTAGTTATGAGAATAAATGAGAGTGCAATTGTACGTGTAAAACAAAACAATAAATTAATAACGAGATTCATTATATTTTCCATTTCTTAAAGTATCTTCTTACTCTTTTAATATAGTCCTAGCTATAGAGTAGATTACAATAAAAGACTAAACACTGGTGCTGAAAGCGTTTATTACTTGTTATCAATTGGAGATTCATGATTCTATATAATAATTCGATTCAATCTATTATTATATTACACATGATCTGATGTTCTCTCTTCAAGAAGTGTATTAATTAAATTATAACAATAGAGGGAAAAAAAAAGGCATTTCAATTTTGATTTATTTATTAAAAATAAAAAGATATTCCTACACAACAATAATGTGTGAAAAACAAAATACATAGTTAAAATAGTCAAAATTTATTTTATTTAATATTTATTAATTATTATAATTAATAAATATTAAATAAGATAAATTTAATTTTTTTTATCTTCTTAATATTATTGTCTAAAAAATATAGACAATCATATCTTGTCTATGTATACATCATGCATAATTAGTAAAATCTCAAGTTGATTCATCTTATGAAAAAATAATAAATATTTTATAATCTAACTAAAAGATTTTATCTCCAAATTTTGAAAATAATAATTTCTTTTTTTGGATATATGAAATAAAGGATGTTTTAAAGAATTTATTGTGCACAAAATCTCTTGATAATACAAGAGTATTTAATAGATAAGTAATAAAATAGTAAAATAATAAAATTATTCCTTTTCATTAGTTTATAAAACCTAGGCACTCAATTTCTAGTGTCAGATGAACCTTGTAAGTACTAAGATGAATAAATACAGTTTTTTAATTAATTTATAAATGGTGCACGTTTTGCTCAATGCATGCGTGTTGTAAGTTGTAAGTATAAAATATTAAAAAAAATTATTATTTTATTTTTTTCTGGAGTTAAGCACGTGCATATAGTATATACCAGATTACCAGTCTCTCCCATGTGTAAACCAACTACACTCATTATATGTTTGCAAATTACGATAACCTTCCCAAATTTTTGAAAGAAATGTTATATATTTTGATTTGATGGCATAGTGTTTACGTTTACATACATTATTAGTGTCCAACTCACAACAACAACAAAGTCTTGTTCCACTAAATAAGGTCGGTTACATGAATCAAACGATGCCATTGTGCTCTGTCATGTATCATGTCTACAGAAAGATTGTTTACATGTAGATCTTGTTTGACCACCTCACAGATGGTCTTTTTAGATCTTCCTCTGCCTTTCGCCCTTTGTCCATCTTCCATCTCATCCACCCTCCTGACTGGATGTTCTATCGGTCTTTTTCTCACATGTCCAAACCACCTGACACGTGATTCAACCATCTTTTCCACAATGGGTGCTACTCCAACTCTCTCCCTTATATCTCCATTCCTTATTTTATCCAATCGCGTATGACCACTCATCCATATCAACATCTTCATATCTGCCACACTCAACTTATGTTCGTACTCCCCTTTAGCCGCCCAACACTCCGTACCATAAAGCATAGCCGGTCTTATAGCGGTGCGATAGAATTTACCTTTAAGTTTTAAAGGCACTTTTTTGTCGCATATAAAACCAGATGCACTCCGCCATTTTGACCAACCTTCTTGGATTCTATAATTTACATCCTGTTCAATCTCTCCGTTATCCTGTATGATGCACCCAAGATACTTAAAACTTTTAACTTTTCGTAGGATGTTTTCTCCAATCTTCACCTCTATATTAGGGTTTTCCCTTCTCGAACTGAACTTACATTCCATATATTTTGTCTTGCTACGGCTTATGCGCAGACCATACACTTCTAGAGCTTCTCTCCATAACTCCAACTTCTTATTTAGGTCTTCCCTTGACTCTCTCATAAGGACGATATCATCGGCAAAAAGCATGCACCATGGCACAAGCTCTTTGATGTGCTCTGTGAGTACTTTCAAGACTAATGTGAAAAGGTATGGATTTAAGGATGATCCCTGGTGTAATCCTATACCAATAGGAAATTCCTCTGTCACACCACCTTGAGTCTTCACACTAGTTGTGGCCCCATCATACATGTCTTTAATTGCCCAAATATATGCGATCCTTACTCTCCTGTTTTCTAAAACCTTCCATAAGACCTCTCTTGGTACCTTATCATACGCTTTTTCTAAATCAAAAAACACCATATGTAGATCCCTTTTATTACTACGATACCTCTCCATCATCCTTCTTAATAGGTATATCGCTTCAGTGGTTGATCTGCCTGGCATAAATCCAAATTGATTCTCTGTTACTTGTGTCTCTTTTCTCAACCTCCGTTCTATCACCCTTTCCCATAACTTCATAGTATGACTCATAAGCTTGATCCCTCTATAGTTTCTGCAACTTTGTATATCCCCCTTATTCTTGTAGATAGTTATCAAGGTACTATTTCTCCACTCATCAGGCATCTTCTTTGACCTTAAAATCTCATTAAAAAGCTTGGTTAACTAGTTGATGCCTTTTTCTCCAAGACCCTTCCAAACCTCAATCAAGATATTATCAGGTCTTACTGTTCTGCCATTTTTCATCTGCTTTAGAGCCTCTTTTGCCTCGAAGTCTCGATTCCTTCGATAGTAGTCAAAGTTTTGATCTTCTTCCCTTGTCCATAATCGACCAAGGCTCGGAAGAGTCTTCTATCCCTCATTAAATAACTCATAGAAATAGCTCTTCCACCTTTCATTAATCTTCTCCTCTTGAGCCAACACCTCTCCATCCTTATCCTTTATGCACTTAACCTGATCCAAATCTCTCGTTCTTCTTTTTCGGCTCTTTGCGATTCTATATATACCTTTTTCTCCTTTTTTCGTACCCAAAGACTGGTAGAGACCCTCATATGCTCTTGTTCTTGCTTCACTTACAGTCACTTTTGTCTCTTTCTTAGCCGCCTTATATTTTTCTCAGTTATCTGCGTTGCGGCATAAAGACCACTCTATAAAGTACTCCCTTTTTATCTTTATCTTTTCTTGTATACTCGCATTCCACCACTAGGACTCCTTGTCTCTTGGTCCTATTCTTTTAGATTCACCAAAACTTTCTTTTGCTGTTCTTCTAATAACTTCTGCCATCTCCCTCCACATCTCTTCCGCGCTTCCATTCCCATCCCACTTTGCCTCTTCTCCTACCCATCTTAGGATGCTTCTTTGTTCCTCACCTTTTATCCGCCACCACCTCGTCCTTGGGTTCTTCGTATGATGTCTTTTACTCAACTTTTAATCAACGCGAAGATCCATGACGAGCACCCTATATTGTGTTGTCAAACTCTCTCCCGGGATAATTTTACAGTTAATGCAAAATTTCCGGTCGACTCTCCTCAACAAGAAGAAGTCGATTTGAGAGCTTGTCATGCCACTCTTATAGGTTATAAGATGTTCGTCTCTCTTTTTAAAACATGTATTTGCGATGAGAAGATCAAAGGTTGAGGAAAAGTCCAAAATAGTTTTACCCTCGACATTGATCACCCCGAAACCATGGCCTCCGTGAATACTCCCATATTCAATCACTTCTCTCCCAACATGGCCATTTAAATCTCCTCCTAAGAAAATCTTATCTCCCAAAAGTATGCCTTGAACCAAACTCTCTAGATCCTCCCAAAATCTTATCTTGTGTTGTTCGTCCGAACCCACTTGCGGTGCATAGGCGCTAATCACATGGAAAGCACCTCCCTCCACCACAAGTTTGATAGAGATAATCCGATCTCCCACCCTCTTGACATCCACTACGTCCTTCTTCCACTGCTTATCCACAATTATTCCAACCCCATTCCTATTCTTCACCTTTCCTGTATACCAAAGTTTGAAACCAGAAGTATCCAACTCCCTAGCCTTTGCACCAACCCATTTTATTTTTTGTAGGCACATAATGTTAATCTTCCTCCTTGTCATGGTGTCCACCACCTCTATGGACTTTTCTGTTAGAGTGCCTATGTTCCATGTCCCAAATTTCAACCTTCTGTCGCTTCGACTTTTACCTTTTATTTTGTGAACTAGCTTATTTACTCTCGTCCATTCACGAAAACGCGAGAACCCTTGTTCATTTAACACTACATCCGAGCACCGATGCAGCGGCTCTTCATCAAAAGTTGTGTTAGAAAAAAAAAGTGGGTGATTAGGTTTTAAATGAAACTCAAATTTATATTAAATTAATCTTTAATTTACTGGATTAAAGGACACAACCGTTAAAAAATTTTATGTGATTATAACTTTTATATGAATTGTTTTAAGGAAAAGCATCCATTTTATTTATTATTTTTTGCATTTAATTCTTGACGAAGAGAATTATATACATTTGAAAAAATACTATAAAATGTGAATTAACTTTTTAATAAAAAAAATTGCATCAGTAGTGTTTTTTTTTTTTCCGAAAGGTAGTAGTCGATATTAACTATAATATTAGTTGGTGTGAAGATATCATCCTTTTTAAAAAAAGAAGAATTGAAGAAGAAAAAGGAGGAAGTAGAGAGAATCTGAAAAATAGTTGAAAATGCTAAAAAGTTTTAGAAGAGAAATCGTGAATGAATTTTACTACTGCAATGTAAGTTGTTACAGGGACTGATATATATACATAGAATTTAACAGAAAGAAATAATTGATTCTACTTCTAATAATTTTGTTGATTTGGCTTGGTAGTTCTAACTAACTATATGTGTGCATGGTCATTACTATTAACATCAATCGTGCTACTGAACTCTACTCTTTTATTGCTGTTAACATCAACCCTACTACTAATATCTTTACTTTCTTTCCTTAGTTCTCAATCAACAATTCTAAGTTGTGGTTTGAATTTTAAAAAAGATGCACTTGATAGTGGTTTTGTAAGGCAATAAGCTATTTGATCATGGGAAGGAATATAAAGAATATGGATCTTTTTGTTGACTACAAAATTTCTAACAAAATAAAAATTTAGGTCAAAGTGTTTGCTTTTATTGTGAAAAACAGAATTGACTGCAAGTAGCACAACACTTTGATGGTCACAATAGAGGTTTGGCTTGGTGGTGCATGTCACTTTCATCTCACTCAGCAGGTTTTAAACCCAGATAATCTCAGTAAGACATAGTGTCATTCCTCTATATTCAGCTTTTGTGAAACTTCTGGACGTCACAAGCTGTTTTTTATTTGACCAAGAGACCAAGTTGGGTCCAAGGTAAACACAAAAGTCACTGGTAGATTTTCTATCATCAACATCACTCTTCCAATCTGAGTCACTAAACCTATAAATTATGCAGTCACTTGATTTTTGAAACCTTAAGCTATGTTGGGTTATGCCAGCTAAGTATCTGAGTATTCTTTTGATAATTTTCCAATGATTTTTAGAGGGTCACGCATAAATTATGAGACTTTATTGATAGCAAATGTAATATTTGATCTTATGTGATTTTTTTTTTAATTTTTTAATTTTATTGATAGCAAATGTAATAAAGATGGTATACTATAACTTGTTATGTGATTTTTTTTTTTTTTTAATTTTTGAGAGAGAGAAAAAAGACGGGGAAGTTAGATGGTTTAGAACTTTGATAGGTGATTTAATTGAAGTAATTTGTTACCTAATTGAAAATTCTGCAATTTAAGGCGGATGGCTTTAATCAATAAAATTTGCCAAATTTTCTTATACTTGGTCCTTTCCCATAATGGCTATTTATCACCCAATATCAGTGATTCGTACAAATTTATATGTCAACCTTTTTCACATGTGTAGAGAAAAATCTAGAAGGGAAGAAAGGGGGAAAGATATATAATAATTAACAACTCTGATAGATAAATTACAAGGGTGTAATTAATAGTGAAAAAATATTCATATTAAAGTTTTAATTTAATTTTTGAAATTTTAATTGTCTCCATTTAATTCTTAAATTTTTTAAATTTTAATTATATTAGTTTTTGTGGTAGCTTTTGTTATAGAGTCAATTAAAAAGTTTAGAGATTAAATTGAGGCAATTAAAATTTGAAAAATTGAGGTTTGAGTATAATTTCAAGGATCAAACTAAGTATTTTTTCAACTAACGGTAGTTAATTAGTAACTTTTTTAATTTTTTTTAGAGAACGTGAATTCAAATTATCATGAAAAATATCGAAAACTAAATGAAAAGAAACATCCAAAATCTAAAACTAAATATAAACAAACATTCAAAATCATTATAAAAAGAATATTCAAAATATAATAAAAAATATTTGAAATATAACAAAAAAAAACATTTAAAACCTAACAAAATGAGACTTCCAAAAATATTGAAAAAAGAACATCCGAAACTTAAGAAAAAGAAACATTTAAAATAAGTCCAAAGAATCATTCAAAACTTACAAAAAAAAAAAAGGTTATTCCAAAGGAATATATATCCAAAACCTAATAAAAAGAACATTTGAAACGTAACAAAAAGAAATATGAAAAGTTTAAGAAAAATGAAATATCCAAAATTATTTTAAAAAATCTAAAACCTAACAAAACGAAACATTTAAAACTTATTAAAAAAAGGACATTCAAAGACTAAGAAAAGAAATATCTAAAATTATTAAAAAAATCATCCAAAATCCAAAAAAAAAAAAACACCCAAAACATAAAAAAAGAAACATCCAAATCTAAGAGAAAGAAACATTCAAAACTAATTAAAAAAAAACATCCAAAACTTGCGCAAGGAGATGAGGAGAATTTATTACATTTTATTCTTTTATCACTCCTATTACTGTACTAGATAAATCATGCTGAAAACTAGGTAGGCATGATATGTATGTGATTTATTAGTTGATTTTTTTAATTAAGGTATTGAGAATTTAAATTTACTTTAAATACAAAAAACATAATGTGATTAACTGTTTGTTATTAAGTGGATAATTCTTGTCAAAAGAATTAGTTACTTTAGTTTTTGATAGACACTTGAAATACCAAACGATGAGTCATGCCGAAAACTATGTAGGTATATATAATCTGGTAACTTATTAATTGATTCTTTAATTAAAATCTTGAAAAATTAAAATATACTTTAAACATATGAAAAAACATCATGTGATTAGCTGTTGGCTCTTAAGTGGATGATGATGATTTGTAGCAAAATTAATGAATTAATTACTGTGCTCACCATTCTTGAAATAACAAACGATGAGTCATGCCGAATTATTAATACTAATAAAGAATCGAATAAAGTATATTTTTATTTTTAAATTATATTTTATTTTAATTTTGTCATAAAAATAAAAAAAATTATGAAACAAAATTAAAATAAAATAAAATTTAAAAATATTTTTAAAATTTTTAATAAATTTTAAAAACAAAAAATATATTTTACCTAAACAATAATATATATGATGAGAGGTCACCTTTAAAATGTTGGGAATATGCTAGTATGCTACTCCAAATATAGAGTATCTCAACCAACTCAAATTATTCAAGATGGAGATTTAAGCTGTTATGGCATGGGATTTTAAAGTAAGATTATAATTAAATGACTTACTTATAACAAAACAAATATGGAGCGGCTAGCTAGGGCTATTATAAGGAAAAAATAAATATTTGGGGTGGGGGAATTAAATTCACTAACCTAAAGTTGTTATTAGATTTAATCAGAGTTCCAAAGTATTCAAAGAATCGGGCCCAAGTTTAATTAGGTTAATTGCATTTTCATAATTAAGTTATTTAAGCGAATGGTTGAAACAAAACAAGAATTAATTGAATGAAAAACATGGTGTTATTTGTGGAAAGTCTACATTTTCACTCATTTCTCCATGCAACGTATGTACCCATATGGCCGTGCGTTATGCTACTCACTATGGGTGGCAATAGGCCGGTAGGGTGGGTTTCTGACTTACTCGATATCGTCCCGTTTTATAATAATCCACATCGAACCCGTTCTGTTTTTATTTGTGGGTAGTAAAAATTTTAATCCATCAACCAATTGGGTTGGTCGTCGAGTGGTCAACTCACTCGTCCGCTTAAACAAGTGTTGGGAGTTCGAATCCTGCCTTGTGCATGCAGTAACTCATTGGCCAACGGTAGACCTTAAATGGAGCTCAGATCTGCGACGGATTAGTCCTTAACCTGTCGGGTTGGGGGATACCGTTTGGATAAACCAAAAATAAAAAATTCTAATCCGTCTTATTCCTATCTGATTCTATAATTATTAAAATTTAACAAATTAAATTAAATTTAAAAATTTATATAACTACTATTACATACATAACATAAATTAAAGTAAAAATTTAAATATAATATAATATTATAAATTATTTTTCTAATTATTTTATATATATTACATATATTATATATTAAAAGTATATATATTTATATATATACTGGAACGGATAGGGGCAGGTTTAACCTAAATCCAACCTCATATCTCACTCCATTCAATAACCCGTCCCGTTAAAAACTCATCCTAACATGGAAGCAAGTAATTATCCACCCTGAACGAGTAAGGGTGGGATGGATACCTACGAATTCAGATAGTGTTGCCACGTATATGATTATATCAAAATTAAAAAAAAAAATTATCCATAAAAAATAGCGAAAATTCAAAATTATTCTTGCTTATATTTATATTTATTATAAAAATTTTGTTAAATTGTACCTTAAAGGGATATATTAAACATATCATAAATTTTTTTTATAAAAGTTATGCAAAAATTAATTTTTTTATGTTTTCAATGCATTGAATACATCAAAAGCATTAAAAGGTTTTTACTATTATATTATTAAAATGTGGCCTAAGTTAAATCCTTATTATAATTATTTAAATAAAATATTATTTTAGTCCCTAACATTTTGACTAAATTCAAATTTCGTCCCTAATATTTGAAACGCCATATTTTTATCTCAAACTTATTATTTCATCTTATTTTAGTCGTTTAGACAAAATAAAAATTTTCTTTTAAAAATATCATCTTTTTTTTTCATTATGATTCTCTTTTAGATAACAACAAAAATTATAATTGTAATGATTATAGTGGCAGCTATAGTATTTTAAGAACGAAATGACAAAACAATAAGAGATAGAAAAAATATGTTTAGAAATTTTTTTTTAATTTAGACCAAAGAATTAAAGTATAATGAAATAAAATATTTGAGATAAAAATAAAATATTTTAAATATTAATGACAAAATTAAAATTTAACATAAATATTAGAAATTAAAATAATATTTTGTTCTGAATAGACATAACTTTTATAAACAATTTTATTAAATGATATATTATCATAGTTTATACTTATTAATTAAAAATAATTTTCATTTTATTTTACTAAACATAGTTTTTACAATTTTTAAAAGATAACCATTCAAAAATTTCAAAAAAAAAATTTAAAAATAAAAATAGTATCAAAATATCATTTTCGATATGTTATCAAGTGTTCTTAATATATTAGTGATCTAGTTATTTTAATCGTTGATCTCAATTATAAAAAGAAAAAAAATATATATATATATAACATATATTAATTGAAATCAACTATTAAAATTATTGAAATACTAGTATTCTAAGTATATTTAAAATTTTTTCTATAATAATACATGCGATTTTTTTTTCTGTTCATTTGAATCTAATTAATGGCATATCAGAACATGCAAAAGTAGTGTATATTCATCATCATGGTTCATAAAGATATTCCTCCAATATTAGGTTACTATATATGGTATGGACAAAACTCAAATGCAAGGTACATGCATGAAGGGGAGGAATATTATGTGACTAAAAATAGAAGAAGAGACGTGATTGAAATAAGATAAATTAAAGGAGCAACACTGACACTGGCAGTGGCAGCCATGTGAATGGTTTAATTTTAACAACCTCATCTCAACAACATTATTTTTTCCCAAATTGTAGTGTAAAGTAATTAAACAATTCCTAAGAAACGCCTGAAACTCCAACAACCTATATATAACATTAAAGTCTAAATAAGATGATATAATTATTTTAAGCTAATTTTTAATTCACTATTTTAAATGAAATTTAATTTTAATATATTATAAAATAAAATATTATATACAATCATTTAATCACATTTATTATTTTAAATGCAATTAAACTAAAAATAAATTATTTTTATTTACGTATTATTACTTAATTTAATAAAATTATTATACATTTATACTATATCAAAATTAAATTTAATAATAATAATAGTTTAAATGACATCATCTTTCCATATAGAAGGTTAGAAAGACAAGTTGATGTAATGATTCAGCAGTAGTCAAATGGTGAGTGGTGCCAAAGGGCGCACGTTGTTCACGCCTTCATCTCAGCTTTCTAATCCAACTCACCAAATACTTCAACTTATTATTGCTGAACTCCACATAGGATTTATTAGATTTTGCTTTTTTGATTTTCTTATTTATTTTCTTATTCATTTTCTCTTAATTTAAATAATATACAAATAATTTTATTTATTTTTTTCTTTTTTTTTTTTATTTTTTCTTTCATTTTCCTTCTTATATTCAGACAAAGCCTAAAGATCCATCAATAACAAGTTTATTTAGAAGTCCAAACATATTTCCATGAGAGAGAATATCAAAAAGGGGATTTGGGTCGCGGGTAGAGTATTTTTTTTTTTTTGGATTAGTCCAACACACAAAAAAAATTTAATTATTAGTCATACCAATTTAGGTTGGTCGAATGGACAACTCACTCTATTTAAATAAGTACTGAAGATTCGAATTCAGTATTATGTGTTATAGATGTAATTATTAATGTTGTATTCTCTCATCAGATTAAGCTCTTTGAATGCGTGATTTTATGACATGGTATCAGATCTCTATGTCTGAAAAGTCAAATAGTCTAGTGAAACAAGTGTTAAAAGTTTAAATATTATTAATGAGTTAATTTATTCGTGTAAAAGATTTAATACTTCAATTTAATTTCTAAAAAATATTAATATGTGTCAAATTAATTTTTTTATTAATTTTCTGTTGATATATTACTTGTAACTGTCAATGTGAAAGGTAAACCTGTTATGGCTCGTATAGAACTTAATAATGACATGTTAGAAAAAAAATTAATAAAAGAAAAAAATTTATTCACATTGATATTTTTTAAAAACCAAATTAAAATGTTGAATTTTTTAAGCACCAAATTAACTTGTACAACTTTTTATGAGTAATTTAAACATTAACCATTAACTAGTGAGAGTAAGAGTACATGTACATTTCTTTTTGTGTTTACCTTATATTCATCTTGATAGTAAATATATCTAAACAAAAAGAGAATACCATGTGTGACTTACATGAATATTTTAGTTTATTTTAGAATCTAGAATTTAATCATCGTTTTCGAATAGATTATTTTATGTTAGTTAGAAACTAATAAATTTTGAAGACTATGGTTTATACTATAAAACTACAGTAATAAATTAAAACGAAACTATATATGATGGATTTTCATCAGCATATAAAAACAAGCATCTTAAATACTAGCAGTATTTCCCAAAAAAAAAAAAAAAAAAAAAAGGAAGGTTCGCATATATGGTTAAAGACAAATAATGGTGGTCAAGAAGAGGACATGAGACAATACCAAAAAAAAAAAAAGAAAAAGAAGAGGACATGAGATGAATTTTGTAGATACTAGAAGGAGCAAGAATAATAAATTGATTAATAATATTTTAAAATGCTATACAAATTAATTTCTTAATAAAATAAAAAACATTTTTTATTTATTTTTTAACATTTTAAATAATTTATATTCTCTTAACTACAATATATTTTACAAATTAAGATTAATTTATCATTTCTTGAAAATATTAAACACTATTTTATTTTTTATTTTTATAAAAGACTAATTCATCTAATATTTAAAAAATTAAA
Organism: Arachis ipaensis; assembly: GCF_059453495.1. Lineage (NCBI taxonomy): Eukaryota > Viridiplantae > Streptophyta > Magnoliopsida > Fabales > Fabaceae > Arachis > Arachis ipaensis. Next base: position 1,480,384 of record NC_142436.1, read on the forward strand.
AATCAATTTATTATTTTTTAAAAATTAATGAAAAAAGAATAATTGTTGTGGTCCCCCAACTATAATATATAGCTGCAAGAGTAGATGTATGAAATATCAAGAGACAGCTCATTAAGCATAAGTTAATCTAATAAAATATACATAAAGTAATAATAAGTTTAATTAACATAACAAAAGTAAATAATTAATTTGAGAGTTTTATTTTAATACATTAATAGTATAAAATATATGATGCTTAACTATACTATTAACAACATATTTATGCTTAGAAGAATTGTGTGAGTTGTTGTTGGCTTGAGATTTGAGACAACAAAATCTAATAAAGTTAGTTTATTACTTGCAATAGCCGCAGCATTTGTAGCATTAGATCATGATGTAATAAGAGCAATATATCCCTCTTATTTTATAAGGTAGTTAAAATAAGAATTTATGAAACACAGTCTTAATAATACACTTAGTAGCCTGCAAAACTTATTTGATATATACTAATTAAATTTTGATACACGTTTTGCGTGATACTTTGATAATATTTTTAATTATATTATTAAAGTTCTAAGTATTGGATAATTTCGAATATCAACTCTTTGTTTTCTTTCTAAGAGATCCTCACAAATTAAATCTAACAGTGCATGAAATTTGGTAATGCAATTTTTTTTTGTCGGTGAATTGGACAACACTCTTCACATATTTACCAATTTTTTTTTTCGGTTGCAGCTGGTAGGACTCAAACCCGAGACCTTTGAGATGGGGAAGGGGCGGAATGCCGTGTGAACTATGGCTCATTGGCTGGTAATGCAATTCAATTTGGTTGAGTTGCAAATAAAAAAAAAAGTCTACCTCTTTTTGGGCTATTAAAAAGCCCATTTTTTTCTGTTAAATTTTGGAAAGATCTTGCTATGGGTAATGCAATGCCCAAAATAATTTTTTTTTTTCTCATTACAAATTTGTTATTTTTGAAAATGTTAGGACAATTTCTGCTTGTCCCCCATATGTTTGAAAATCATCTGTAATTCTTTTTTTTTTCCTTTGTATCTCACTTCGTTACAAATCATTTTTTTTGTTTCTCAGAGTATCTCCCAACCCAACAGGCTAAGAACTAATTCGTCACGATACTAAATTTTATTTAAGGATTTGTTGTTGGTCAATAAGTTGTTGCATGTACAAGGCAGAATTCGAATTCCCAACACTTGTTTAAGCGGACTAGTGAGTTAATCAATAAACCAACCCAACTTGGTTACTTCGTTGCAAATCATATTCAAATTTTTTAGTTCTTCATATTCAAAATAGTTCTCCCACCAAAGCTTAAACCAAAAAAAAAAAAAAAAAACTTATTCTTTATAAGTCAATGTATCCCACAAAAGCGTGAATCACGAAAAAAGTTGGAGCACTACTATATTTTCCAATAACATTAAAGAATTATGGGGCACCAAAAACAAATAGTTCCATCCACTATCATTTAAGAACAAGTTGGGATGCATGGGGTTCCCAATTCTATCCCTTGTATTTAAATATGAGTTAAAATCCTTGCTTTTCCAAATTAAAATACCTACAAATTATCCTTTAATATTTTCTTCAATGGTTTCGTTAAAATGTGTTTTAAAGATACACACTAATTAAAGTTATTATTAGTAAAATTTTAATTTTAGTAAGTATATAATAAATTTGTTCTTTTATAAAAAAAATTATAAATTAACAATCTTAACATGTTAGCCAAATCCTTTATACTTATACGGTGAAAGCTGAAATGGATAATCAAACATTATTTTTTAAAAAAAGTATAGGTACCAACATATTATCTGTCAACTTATTGTCAACAATAATTAATTATTATATTTTAAACACATATATAAAGAGACATATCAAGAAAATATATCTATAAAGACACTTCTATTAAACACAGCCATAAAAAAGACATTTTTATTAGACACATCCAGATACTTTCATTAAACACAGTTATCAATAAGTCACAAAAAAAAACACAGTTATCAATAAGAGTTGCCAGAAATGCTGTTGGTAACCTAACGGAACAGTATTCTTTTTAAATTAAGGAGGGTATTTATGTAATTGTCCATATATAGTGACCAAATTATCATTCCTATTTATGCCGCACCTTCATGCCCCTAAGACCTCAGAATGCACTAGGGTTTCAGAAATTCTTCTCATGAAACTATGAAAACATTGAAAATCACTCTCATCATTATTGGTTCTTTCCTGTTCTTTAATTTAGGGTTATGTTATTCTACTAGAAAACTCCTCATGTTCGATTTCGATGAAGGAGATGGTGGTGCTATCCATGATGATGTGGATCTACGTGGAAGATACGGTGGCGGATACGGTGGAAATGGTGGAAGTGGGGGAAAAGGTGGAATAGGTGGACATGATGGAAGAAGTGGAAAACATGGACGTAATGGATCTGGTGGTGGACATGGTGGAAACGGGGGAATTGGTGGAAGGGGAGGAAGTGGTGGAAACGGCGGTAATGGTGGTGACGGTGGAGATGGTGGTCGTGGCGGCAGTGACGATGACAGATATGCAGAAGCACCTAGTAAAGGAGGTGAGAAAGATAGCAGCGGAGATGGAGCGAGTGGCGGTGGTTATGCTGGCAGTGGCTCTGGTGGCGATGGTAATCATGATGGTGGTGGAGGAGGAGGTAGCGGCCTCCATTGATACTAGGTTGAGGATATACTATGAAAAGTGAAAATTCATATGTAAAGTTAATAGTTAAGAGTCGTTAGATGATAATTTAGTTAAGTCCGCTAAATTATTTATGACCTCTTAATTATCAACTTCACCTTAAATTATCTGCACCTAAATTTCTATGTTATGAAAAGCCAGTGTACAAAAATAATACATAGCTCCTCTTACTACTGTTGTAATAAATAACATGAAGAGTAGGACTACTGTATGGCACAAAACTATTGTATGAATATTAGAAAAAAAATGTTATATATTATTTTGTGGATATTTTTTGTATGTCTTTTATTTTTAAATTTAAAAGTAATTGACAAAAAATGATATCATATTTGTCTTTTATACCATAAAAAAATTATACAAGAAAAATGTAAAAAATAATTACATGATGTAATTTGACTTAAATAAATATATAAGAAAAGTTTAAATAAGCTTTTATTTCTTTTAAAATATTCAATTTTTTTGGTTTATTTTATTTGTAGTAATAATTAGGGATGAAAATAACCAATAACACAATTTTCTCTTTTTTTTCTTGGGTTCAGTAACATAGGCTTAAGTTTTTATTTTTGGTCTTAAACGGGGCTAAAGCCCAAAGAATGCATACCAAAAGCATAACTATTAACTGCATGAGGTAACCAGTTTTTATGAAATGTGGGCATTAAGCCCAACAGGCATAAAATTAACGTTCAGGTACTTCTTGTCTATATTAATGTTGGGCCCTTTAGAATGTTACTCTCAATCTGACAAAAAAATGGGATTACTCTCAATAATAAAATAATGGTAAAAATAATTAATTTAGGTTGGGCGAGTAATAAGCTAACTCGTCCGCTTAAACAAGTGGATTCGAATCCTGTCTTGTGCATACAACAATTTATTAGCCAGTGATCCTTAAATGGAGCTTAGATCCATGACAGATTAATTATTGACCTGTTGGATTAGTGAATACCATGGATAACAAAAAAAAATGTGACAATAACCTAGAATGATTTAGTGGTTTGCTCATTAGTTTGTTTAAATTAGTGTTGGGAGTTCGAATTTCGCTTTATACATGCAATAACAATAAATCTTAAATAGAACTTATGAAAAATTAATTTTTGATTTGTGAAATTAAAAAATACTTGATAAAAAAAAATAACCGTGAAATTAAAAAATTAAATTCGACCCAAAAAAATGTACTAGATCTGAGAATTAAATGAAACATTTAGTATCACTGCAACAGAAAACGACGACGTTCCGCTAATTTTAGAACGTTTTATTCGCCGTGTGTTGTCAGAAGCTCAGGGCTAGCAACAGTCCACTGAATCCCGAAAACACCCCTCAAGCTCCATCGCTAGTACAAGCATCATCCTTCATATCTCTTCAGGACAATTCTGTCATTTCCGTTATCATTTCTTGAAAGCACATTTTAAAGACGAACGAAGAGGAAATGATTAAATAAATAAAAAATAAGATTAGAAAAACGAGAGAAAACGCAAAGACAAAAAAAAAAAAAAAAAGTTGCAAGCACACTCAACACACACAAAAACACCGATTTGGGGTTTCTAGTTTCAACTTTCTACTTACAATTTTTTTTTAATTCTTTCTTTCTCTTAACACCCCCCTGAGATTTCAAACCCTCTCAAACTGAAGCAAAAAGGTTTTATAAGAAAAAGGGTAAAAAACAAAATTAAATTTTCAATTTAAATTCCGTTTCGACTTTGATCATCTTCGTTTTTCGCTCTCGCCTTTTTTCCAATGGCGTCGTCCGAAGGTTTCACTGACAAGAACACGGTGTTCAGAAAACTCAAGGCCAAGTCTGAAAACAAGGTTCGATCACTTCCGGTTTCCAGAAATTTTCAATTTCGAGGTTTTTCGTTTGAGGTTTTTCAATTTTTTGTTCAGATCTACTATATTTTGAATTGTTGTGATTTTTTTTTTCATTTTTTCGGCTTTAGATGTGTTTCGATTGCAATGCGAAGAATCCAACATGGGCGTCGGTTACGTATGGCGTCTTCATATGCATCGATTGCTCCGCTGTTCATCGCAGCCTCGGAGTGCATATCAGCTTCGTGAGGCAAGTTTCTTTTCTTCTTTTTTTTTGGTAGCTGATTGTTGTTTAAATTGTGATGACTTTGTTACTTTTATTTTTCTTAAATGTTTGCAATTTTGATCATGCAGCTGATTTTGTGTTGGGAGTGCTATGTTTTGACTGATTGTATGTGTGCGGATGAATTTGGAGTAGTATATTGTACTACTCATGTTGTGTCACCTCTTAGAGATTTTTCATTTTTGTTCAAATTGTATGGCTTAAGCTTGAATAGTTAATGAAATTGGACTTTTAGAGTTATCCCTTCTTATGAAGTAGTTTGAAGATGGGAAGATACCGTGTGTGGTCCTTGAAGCTGTGTATATTTCACAGGGATTTGTAAAATTATATTTTTTGAAGTTTGCATGACCTGTTCGATAAGGTCTAAAATTAAAATAAAATAAAAAAAATTCTGTTTTTGTTTTGGCTTTCTGCTTTCTATCACAGAAACATTTTTTTCCCAATAGAATCGGTTGGCATGGTGTTTGGTTTGTGCTATATATCGTATGCTGCCTTGTTTTATGCTATTGAATATAAACAAGAGTATGTAGCTCAATAAGCTTAAGCTTGGAAGGATGAGTGATCATTTAAAGTTGTTATATTGTTGTGCTTGCTGAGCTCCCACAAAGAATTAGGATTAAAAGTGGAAAAATTGAATAGATGCTTCATTCTGAATAAACAAAGCCCACATGATGCACTTTTTTCTTTAAAGTGAGTGAGAAGCTCTTGTAAACCATTGTTTTATTTTGTTTTGTTTTTCCTTATCCTTTTTAATCCATGTAGCCGACCTTATCCTTTTTTTATACATGTAGCTGACATTTGTCTTTCAAAGAGTTATTATAGGGTGTATATATATGAAATAGCTTAATCTAATGGGGGTTCATGATGTACACTTCCTAGCTTCATGGAGGTCTGTCTAATTTACTTCCTTGATTTACTTCAAATACTCTGCTTTTGTGCCTTTGCTTTAAATTAATTGTTCTTTGAAGTAAATTGTTATCAAATTAGTTGAAGTAGTAGAATAGCTCAAAGAAGGTTGAAGATCAATAGCTTAGTATTGATATGTTCTTTAATATGTAGATCTACAAATTTAGATTCATGGAGTCCTGAGCAACTAAAAATGATGAGCTTTGGAGGAAACAATCGTGCACAGGTTTTCTTTAAACAGCATGGCTGGAATGAGGATGGCAAAATAGAAGCGAAATATACATCCAGAGCTGCAGATATGTATAGGAAACTTCTTTCAAAGGAAGTAGCTAAAAGTATGGCTGAGGAGGGAGTTGCATCATCATCACCTGTTGCTTCTCAGTCTTCTCAAGGGGCTAATGGACTTAGCGAAGTCCAGACCAGTGGAGCACCAAAAGAAAACACATCAGATAAACCAGAAAAGCCTGAGAGCACTTCTTCACCCCGTGCTTCACATACACATACAGTAGTGTCAAGTGTGGTCAAGAAGCCCATTGGTGCCAAAAAAACTGGGAAAGCTGGAGGACTTGGTGCTCGTAAGCTCACTAAAAAGGTATGCAAATAGTTAATTTTTTGTTGCTGATTGTGTTTGGAACATAGAAGTGATATATTTGAATTTAAATTTTGAACTTATGTGTCATTTCATTTACTCAATTAATTTCATGACTTGATTTATTGACATATCCTGTTGAAATGCAGCCAAGTGAATCTCTCTATGAACAGAAGCCGGAAGAACCACCTGCTCCAGTTCCATTGGCAACAAACAATAATGTGCTCGCTCCATCTATAACTTCCCGATTTGAGTATGTTGAAAATGTCCAATCGTCTGAGGTAAACTCTGGAGGTTCTCAGGTAATTGGTCATGTTGCTCCGCCAAAGTCATCAAGCTTTTTTTCTGACTTCGGAATGGATAGTGGCTTTTCAAAGAAATCTGGCCCTAGCTCCTCAAAAGTGCAAGTAAGCCATATGACTGCAACTTTTGTACATCCAGTATAACTAACAGCCAGTCTTAATGGGAAAAAAAAAAGTCATGTATGTTTTTCTGATAGAATATTAAGTTTATTTATGATTCCTTTTAAAGTTTGAATCTTGGTCCCTGGTGCTTCATAGTTTTAATAAAGATTCAAATCCATGGAGCAAAATTTAGTTACTGCAGTAATGGATGGTGGCTGTTATAGCAGGGGGACTTTCAATCATTTCATTAAAACTATGATTGTATATTGATGAAACCAGTAGAGGGGGGTATGTGTATTCTGGTTGCATATATTTCTTAATGGTAATGCAGAAGGAATTGTCAAGTAACTGGTTCATTCCTTTTAGAGATATTAAAGCTCAATCTTGTTTTAAGTTTGTTAATGTTCCAACCAGTAGCTGGTTTCATTAATATGCACCACCATAGTGCTTACTGCTCTTGCCTCCTTTAGTTATACATAAGCTTTCTTATGTTCATTGGCTGAAGCCTGAAAGACATAAGTATTTCTGGTACCTACTGTTAACAACTACTATTTAAATTTTCTTTTTTTTTTTTTTTGGGGGTTGGATCCCATGGAGTCAACCTGCATTTTATTGATTTTGGCACTTCAATAGATGTGATCAATCTTCTCTGAAGCATGTATTTGGTGTCTTTATCAACATACCCATTCCCATTCAGCTAATCCTGTTTTGCTATGCCTCTTGTCAGATTGAGGAAACAGATGAAGCCAGAAAGAAGTTCTCGAATGCAAAATCCATTTCCTCATCCCAATTTTTTGGAGATCAGAACAGTGCTGCTGATGTGGATGCTAAGGTTACTTTGTCAAAGTTTTCGGTATGTAAAGCTTCATGGAAGATTGCATGAGATCATACATTTATTAGATACTTGTGTTTGTCCAACACCTTTATTGGAGTGTATTGTTTGGCTTCTTTCATATTTTATCTCTTCACTTGATTGCCATAGCCCATATTAATTGATTCGAGCATTGAGACTATAGGGAGAAGTTGCATTACATAGTTTTTTGAATAAAGTATGAATGTTATTTTGTGCTCTCAAAATTCATATACAGAGAAATCCCAGACAACTATTTTTGATCTATGGGCTACACTAATAGTTATCAATGCTGATGCTGTACCATGTTTTACCTCTTGTTGCACCAGGGTTCAAGTGCCATCTCTAGTGCTGATCTTTTTGGTGAGTCGAGAGCCAATTCTGGAGCTGATGTTTCTGCTAGCGACCTCATCAATCGATTATCTTTCCAGGTATTCCTTAACCCTTAAATTTAACTATATTTAGACACTTCAATATTTGTGCCATTCATCATGTCAAATGATGAAATATAATTAAGTTATCCTATTATTTCCCCTATTAATATTGGATTGGATGCTGCAACCCTTCCCTTCATCCCCTTTTCACAGGCGCAGCAAGATATCTCATCGCTTAAAAACATTGCCGGAGAGACCGGGAAGAAGCTCACCTCACTGGCATCCAATTTGATGTCAGATCTTCAAGATCGAATCCTTTAAATATGTTTTGTATCCAAGACAATCCTTGGAGTTTGAATACCAGCCAGTATGCTTCGGAGGTAATAGAATAGTTGAATATACAATTCTTTGAGAAACCAAAGAAAAAGAAAAAGAAACCATATATATTCTCAGGTTTGTAAGAGGCTGGTGTTTTTATATTGTGTCAAAGGTATTGTTTTGAGGTTGCTAATACGCTTTAGATTTTCTTCACCCTCCCCTCTTTGCTAGACTCATTAGTGTCATCTTGTATCTATGAGAAAAAAGTGACTTCATCTTAATCCACATATTGAAATCCAAAATTTATGGGTTTAAATAGTTTGTGGATAATAAATAAATTGGGTTGAAATTTAGTATGTTGTAAAATCAACAAATTTGAAGTTTTGAACTGTCGACTAGATTTTTAACGGTTGAGATTTAGTCACTAGAATAGCCTCTAACTAGCAATTTCTTGTAAACAATCACAATAAATTATTCTCCCTGAAAAATAAATAGGGTTGTCCATGAATATTTTTGTGAGATTTATAAATACATTCACTTGGTTTACCCTAATTGAGAAGCTATGAGTCTTGTTTAACTCACTAGTCAACTTGAAATTGATGTGATTGTATTTGTTGGTAAATATTGGAACCATAATAAGTAACCAAACTAATGATCTTATCACATGAACTCATTGCTAAACAAAATCCTAAACCCGAAAATATTGTTATTTGAAGTCATTGCTGCCCCGGCAATTGGCCAATTATGATAATTGCATTACTTTCAATTGCAATACGAATTTCTTTTATAACTGCAATTGCAATTTACATCAAAATATATAGGAAAACATGAGCAAGAAAGCTCACCTCGTTAACTTAGTTGAGAGTTCATTTAACTGATCTAAAAATTCCAATAATAAATATTTAGAAATTTTTATTTGTAATAGTTTAATTATTTTTAATTTATGAGTTTAATAAGAAAAATATTTATGACTATATACTCATATCACAATAAACGTCTATCTAAATTTTATTTATAATATCAAAATATAATAAAATAAAAAATATAAAATATAAGTATAAATTGTTGTTTATTCTTTATACAATTATATTTCGTGTATACAAAAATTCAATTATTAAATCAATCATTTACGTAGAATATATATTAGAGTAAGAATATATAAAACAACACATGTATATATGCTACTAGTATATTAATTGATTTATTGTATACGGATAATAATTTTGTTTTTTATATATCTCTTATTTTTTATATTAAAAATAATTGATAAAAATCATTTTTATATTTTTTAATAATTGATTTATTTTTTTGGGGAGATTATGCCATTTGAGTTATAGCTCATTAGCAATAACACTCTTTAAATAAAATCATACCAAAAGTATTATAAAATCTAACAACCAAAACATACCTAATAAACTTCAAATAAAATCAACAAACAAAAGACATGACAAATTGTTATATAATAGAACTCTTTGCATTCAGTGATTTACTCCAACTTGTTCTACCATTCATAGTTTTTGTTATGCTCCTATTTATTTAAGCCATTGTCTGTTGAATACAGACAAGTTTTGAAAAACATGTCTAATATTAGAGATTTTATTCTTCAAAGAGTTCAGCTCATAATGTCCCCTTTTCATAAGGTAGGTTGTAGCAGATTATCCTACACTCTATTTCTACATAAATTGCAATTTATACATGATCCAATTCTTTCAGAAATCGCAATACCCTATAACAGTTTTTGCTTGAGTAAATTCCAAATCAATTTAATTTATTTACATAACTAATTTATGAATAATAGAAGAGAGAGCTCCCCACAATTTAGAGTTACAAACAAATGTTCGTAACAAACTCAATCTCTTCTCTATTTTTATGCGTGAATCTATATTCCCTCTCGCTCCAGTTTCTGTTTAAACAGTTTTCACTCTCTCTCTCTCTCACTCCAGACCATTTCAACCTTTTTCTCTTTTTCCTTCTCTGGCACCAAGAAAAAAACACTTACTTTTTTCACCATTCACCGTGGTGAAGCGCAACAAGAAGAGCATCAAAAGACAAAGAAGAGAGTGTTCTGCTTTTCTTTGTACTAAGCATGCATAATGGGATTTGATTTGTTGCTGGAATATATAATCAAGGGATGACTTGCTACATGAAATGAATTCGATCCTACAATGTTTGACTCATACTGTGCCATTTGTTAATGCAATTGCAATCACACCAGCCCATGTAATTATATGTTGCATTCAGGATCTTAGAACATTATATGGGTGTTAGAAATAAGATAGCAATCTAAAGAAAATATTTTAGTGTATTATTTAGTATGTGTGAAAAAGTACAATGTATAAAGGATATATATATGGTGAGTTATACCCAACCCCCTCTATTTCAACATATAAATTATCCCTTGTGACGTGGCATGTTTTAATTGGATGCTTAGTTTTAGTTTGAGTTAATTTAACTCAATAAGAGTTAATATCTTAACTAAAGTAGGGTAATTTTGTAATTAAATATTTTTATAAGAGGGGTAAATATATAATTTCTATAAACATTAAAAAGTAAAGTTATATTTTTATCATTGTGCAAAAACTCAATTCACCTTAGTCCCATTTCTCTCTGAAATTGAAAGAAAAAATCAACTCAACTCTGTACAATGGAAAGCTGAGAAAGGATTTTTGACAAACATTGCTAAGTAAAACATGAAACTAGGGATTATGATAACAAAGCTAGTGAATTCTGAATTGGCATGCATGAAAAACCATACATTGATCACACATAGTAAATTGCAAAGTTGCAAACTTTGAAAGCTGCAGAACTGGGAATTCAAGTTTCATAGGCATACAGTGTATTGAGCTGCTCGGAGAAGTGCTGAACTGTCATCATCGAGACAGGAACGAGTCACCATTCTTAGAAAATCGTGGTTGCTTCTTCTTCTTGTTCTTTTTAGAGGTGTTGAGGAATAAAGAGGAAGCTTTGTTGAGAAGGATGAAGACGATGAACAACTTAAAGAAGTCATTTGATTCATGTTCATCACACTTGGTGGTTACTACAGAGTGGATAAGGGATTCTGCAACGCAATTTTATGAGAGGGAAGGAATGAAGGATACCGTGAGGAAGGCGGCGCTACTTTTGACGACGGTGGCGGCGATGCTTTCGAGCACGGAGATGGCACGACAGACGGAGAGAATGGGGCACCCAATGAGGCGGTTATGCTCGGGGGTGGCAGCGACGGTGCCGGAACGGGGGAGGAAATACAGAAGATTAGGTTCAATGGTTCATTGTGTGGGAGGATGAATTGGGGGAAGAATCAAAGACTGAATTTTTAATATTTTAGTAAATTACATAATCATCCACTTTGGGCTATAATTTAATTACCAATAGTTTAACCATAGTTAACATAGCAACCAACTAAAAGATGACATGTCACAGAGGGTAAATTACATGTTATTATAGAAAGGGTAGAGTAAAATTTACCTATATATAAGTGTTAAAAAAATCAGAGTAATAAAAGTATATAATGCTCCTTCTCTGTTTCTTTCTCTTTCTCCTTCTCCAAATTAGCGTAGGTTCTTCTTCTTCCTTTCTTCTTCTCCTCCTCTTTCTTCTTCTTCTTCCAACGAAACACACACAGACTTCTTCTTCTTCCAAATTTGGACACGCAGATTTCTTCTTTCCTTCTACTTCTCCTCTTTCTTCTCCTCCTCTTAGAGATTATCAATTCAATTCAATTCATAATGAACCGAACATGTTATTAAGGTGAAATAATTGTATAGTACTAAAGAATGGAATATTATCTATTATATAAAATCAAATTCAGAACAACTGTCTGCATAATGAACCGACACGTTATTAAGGTGAAATAATTATATAATACTAAATGAATGGAACATTATCCATTATATAAAATCAAATTCAAAACATCTGTGTCTACAATTTAGAGATTATCAATTCAATTCATAACACCTGCGTCCATTTAATTCAATTCAATTCAATTCATAATGAACAGAACATGTTATTAAGGTGAAACAATTGTATAGTACTAAATGAACGAAACATTATCCATTATATAAAATCAAATTTAAAACAGCTTTCTGCATAATGAACCGAATATGTTATTAAGGTGAAACAATTGTATAGTACTAAATGAACGGAACATTATCCATTATATAAAATCAAATTCAAAACAACTTTTTACATAATGAACTGAACATGTTATTCAGGTGAAACAATTGTATAGTACTAAATGAACGGAACATTATCCATTATATAAAATCAAATTCAAAATACCCGTGTCTACAATTTAGAAATTATCAATTCAATTCAATTCGGAATACCTGCGTCCATTCAATTCAATTTAGCAATTGCATTCCATTCAATTCGATTGAAAAAATAATTCATTAGCAAAATATTGGTATTGCTGGTGATGGCGATAACGAAAGAGGAGAAGAAGAAGAAGAAGAGAAGGAGGAGGAGGAGAAGTAGAAGAAGAATTTGCGTGCGCGAAGAAGGAGGAGGGGGAGGAGGAGGTATGCGTGAATTTGAAAGAAGAAAAAGAGGACGTATGCGTGTATTTGAAAGAAGAATAAGAAGAAGAAGCACGTGTAATGACGCTCTTTTAATGAGAGTGGTTTTTGTTGGTGTTGGACCTACTTGGATAAACTTGGATGAAAAAAATACTTGGATGTGTAGCAACACCCATAAATATAAATGATACTAATTGATCTAATATTGATTCTAATTTATTTTCTAACATCCCCCCTCAAACTCAAGTGGGGCCTAAAGATACCATCTTGAGTTTGGATACCAAAGTCTGAAAATGAGTCGGATGATGAGCCTTCTTGAAGATATCAGAAGTTTGATCCAGTGTTCCAACAGCGATGAGACGAACAACATCAATAAGGATGCATTGCCGAACAAAGTAACTATCAATCTCAATGTGTGCATTCATGAAACACATCATTATGGGCAATCTGAATAGCACTGCGGTTGTGACAAAAAAATCTGTTGGGGACGACTACGGTGCACCCAAGTCTTCGAGAAGCCAACGAATCAAAACAACTTCAGCAGTGGTGTCAGCGAGAGCACGGTATTCATCTTCCGTAATTGATCGAGCAGTGAATGTTTGCTTCTTAACTCGCCAGAAAATGGAAGAGTCGCCAAGAAACAAACAATAACTAGTAGTAGAATGACGATCAGTGGGATCACTGATGCGTGAGCATCTATCCTATCTTTTCCTAGTGAATTTGCATTCAAATTGTTGAGTTTAATCAAGAATTAATTATCTTTTAGCTACTATGGATGATACTTTGAGTCGTGGGCAATTCTATTTATTTCAGGTGATATTCGGATGGATTTGATGGAGTTTCTGTAGAAAAAGAGAAAAAAGCGAATGATGCTGTCAACCATGTCCCTACACTCTAACATGAATAACTCGAGTTACAGAGGTCCAATTGATGTGATTTCAGTGGCATTGGAAAGCAAACTTTCAGAGCTTTCCAACAATGTATATTAGTTTGTACTTCTTCTTCAGCAATTTGGCAAGGGTGGCGCCTAACTTGAGATTCTCCAAGTTAGGCGCCAAGACAAACTTAATCCATCAAGTCAAGGCTGCATAGGTGGCGCCTAACTTGGGTTTCACCAAGTTAGGCGCCAAGACAAGGCAAAATGCATCCAACCTTGCTGCCTCCTCCAAATTAGGCGCTAGGAATGTCAAGTTAGGCGCCAGACACAACTTCCACACTCAAAGCGATTCGGCCATGCTCAAGTTAGGCGCCACGATCCATCAAGTTAGGCGCCAGGTCAAGCATACTCAACATGCCCAATTGCTTGCTGCCCCCTTCACGCCTAACTTCACAATTGTGAAGTTAGGCGCCAGCTTTAGTAATTGCCATGGTCCTCCATTCATCTCAATCAAGCTATGCAACGAAGATCGTTATTTATTTTTTATTAAACTTTTATTTTATTTATAAATAGAAAAATGTATTATTTAGTTTTAGAAAATATATTTTACATTAATTAGGATTAGATATAAAAGGGAAAAGAATCAGCCCTTCGGGCAGATTTCTTCCCTCTCGGACCTCATTCTGCACTTTACAGTTTTACAGAATCCTTGTTTTCTCTCGGAACCATGAGCAACTAAACCTCCACTGTTAAGGTTAGGAGCTCTGTTTATTCTTTGGATTAATACTATTACTGTTCTATTTTAATTCATGTATTGCTTTCAATTTCAAGAATTATTTTCGTTCTTTATCTTATGAATCTGGGTGGAATGGAAGTATGACCCTTGTTCTAATTGAATTCTTATAAAACTTGGAAAAACTCTTTACTTGAACAACAACTTGAAAATAATTTCTCCTAAATTTCTAATTATCTAGACTTAACGGGATACGTCACATATAATCCTCTTATATTTGGATAATTAGAATTTCTGTTGCACATAAACTAGAATTGAACTTAACCCTCTAATTGGAATTAAGTGACCAAGGAATTGGCGGTTGATGAAGGTTAGAGGAGACTAAAAAGGTCTAAGAAATTAGGGTTTAGTCACATATAGTTTGCCATGAATTGAATCTTGCATGATTAAAATAGTTGGTAAGAAAAGTCAATCCAGAAAATAGATACCTCTGAAACCTTAACTGTTTTGTCCATATAGTTCACAACCCGTTTACTGTTTGTTTTCTGATTTTCTGAATTTACTGTTTTAATGCAATTGAGACCCAAACATCATTTTCTATTTGTCTAACTAACTAAATCACTCAATCATTATTGCTTAGTCCATCAATCCTCGTGGGATCGACCCTCATTCACTTGAGGTACTACTTGGTACGACCCGGTGCACTTGCCGGTTAGTTTGTGGTATTCAAATTCCGCACCAATCACCAGCTCAATCAGCATCCGAGTACGCTTGAAGGAATAAAGGTGAATGGGAAAAAAATAAAGGCCATGAAATAGGGTGTCTTTAATGTAGCGAAGAACGCAAAGAACTGTCGCATAGTGAGTAGTACGAGGAGCTGACAAGAACTGGCTAAGAACATGAACCGGATAGGCAATCTCTGGTCGGGTGACAGTTAAGTAGACTAGCCCTCCAACTAACTGTCGATAAAGAGTAGGATTATCCAAAACAGTACCATCCATAGGAGTAAAACGAACATTAGGCTCAAGAGGAGTAGATTCAGTACGACTATCTGTAATACCGGCTCGAGCAAGAAGATCCGAAGCATACTTAGCTTGAGAGAGATAGATACCATCATCTATAGATATAACCTCGAGACCATGAAAATAATTGAGAGAACCAAGATCTTTCATCTCAAAAATACGGTAAAGGGAGACTTTAATATGAGAGATACCATCAACATCATCTTTAGTAATGATCATGTCATCAACATACAAAAGCAGAAGAACAACCCCACGTTCACTTTTACGAATAAAGAGAGCATTTTCATGAGGGCTGCAAGTGAAACCGAAATTGCATATAGTGGTGCTGAACTTGTCAAACCATTCACGAGGAGCTTGCTTAAGACCGTAAAGTGCTTTGCGAAGGAGACAGACTTTGCTAGAAGGAAAAGGATAACCTGGAGGGGGTTTCATATAGACCTTCTTTTTTAAATCTCCATTAAGAAATGCATTCTTCACGTCCATCTGATTGAGAGACCATTTTTTAACTGTAGCAATGGCAAGAAGAGCTCGAACAAATGTGAGACGAGCAACAGGAGTAAACGTCTCTTCAGAGTCAATACCATACTCTTGCGTACAACCTTAAGCAACCAATCGTGCCTTATAACGGTCAATAGAACCATCAGAGTGAGTCTTGATCTTGTATACCCATCTACTTTCCACAACTTCCTTATTAGAAAGAGGATCAACTAAATCCCAAGTGTGTGCTTTTTCAGGTGCCTGTATTTCTTCTTGCATTGCTTGTTGCCAATTTGAATTTGTGGAGGCTACTCTGAATGACTTAGGTTCATGTTGATGAAGAATAGTAGAAAAACAATGATAATCAAGAAGATAAGGAGGTGAATTTCTTACCTTTGAAGAACGAGTAGAAGGTGGAGGCATGACGATAGAAGCAGGATCATCGCCCGGTGTGCAATCATCGGGAGATGGAGAAGGCGGAAGAAAAGGAGGCTGTAGAGGGTGACTCGAGATAGAACCTGTAGAATCATCACTAGGAAAAAGATCAACATTGGGGTTAGTGAAAAAATGTGACTGAATAGGAGGAATAGACTCAAAGGAGGAGAATCGAGAAAATATGTGATGCTCCCAAAAGACAACATGACGAGATATACAAATACGTTTTGAGAGAGGATCCCAACAATGATAACCCTTGTGTCTAGTGCCATAACCAAGGAAACAACATATACGAGCCCGGAGTTCAAGTTTACTATGTTCATGAGGCTGAAGAAGAACAAAACAGACACAACTGAAAACTCGAAGAGAACTGTAATCTGGAGAGGTATGATAAAGATGCTCAAAGGAAATAACGTTACCAAGAACAGAAGAAGGAAGTCTATTGATAACATGAACAGCAGTAAGAACAGCTTCACCCTAAGTACACTAAAGACACGAAGAAGAAAGAAGCATTGCACGAACATAGTCAAGAATGTGACGGTGCTTGCGTTCAGCTCGTCTATTTTGTTGAGACATACCAGGACAAGAAAACTCAAACAAAGTACCCTATTCTACAAGAAAGGTTAAAAGTTTGGAATTACGGTATTCTATAGCATTATCGCATCGAAAAATATTAATGACCTTGGAAAACTGAGTTTTAATCATAGTGGCAAAGTTAATATAAATTTGAGGCAACTCATGGTGATTAGTCATCAAATAAACCCAAGTAAAGCGTAAATAATCATCAATGAAAACGACAAAATATCGAGCTCCTCCGATAGAACCGGTGGGAGCGGGGCCCCAAACATCAAAGTGGATAAGATCAAAAGGAGAGCAAGCAAGAGAGGAATTATTATGAAAAAATAAAGCAGGTTGTTTGGCAATTTGACAAGAAATGCAATCAAAAGACTCATTAGGAACCTGACCTAAAGCACCTTGAGACACAAGAGAATGAAATTTTTCTAAGGAGCTGTGGGCAAGATGTTGATGCCATAAGTGAAGGGTAGATAGAGAAGAAGCAGCACAGAGATTTGGCACAGGAGGAATATGAAGATTTTCAAATTCAACCAACCTTCTGACCTTACGTCCAGTCCCGATGATTTGTTCTGTCCGACGATCCTGTACACGACAACCAGAAAGGGAAAAAGTGACATCAAAATCGAGATCAACAAGTTGACCAACAGAAATAAGATTGAAGTTCAATTTGGGAATATAATAAGTATCAGGGAGATTGAGAGTTGACTGGGAGATAGAACCCTTGTGTGTTGCATGCAAGAGAGAACTATTAACAATATTGACAGAAGGTGCATTTGTAGTGGTAGACAAAGACAAGAAAAGATTACGCAAAGAAGACATGTGATTAAAGCAACTGGAGTCAAAATACCATTTAGAATTACCTGGTGGAGTCGAAAAAGCAGCAGGAGTATTACCAGAAAGGGAGAGAAGATGCTTAAGAAGAGATGCAATATCAGAGAGACAGACAGAAATCGGGTTGAGAGGAGCAGAGGTGGTAGATTCAGTAGTAGCAGCAACAGCAGAAGCAGACACATTCTTGGAGAAACTGGAATAAGAATGATACTTGAGGTGACCAGGACGTGGTGGGCGAGTAGGACAAGCAGTAATAAAATGTCCCGAGAGCTTGCAGTAATGGTAGAACACTTGTGGACAGTTGTAGCTAATGTGACCTTTCTATTGACATTTATGACATTTAACAGAAGGACATTTTGAGAAGAGGTGCCCAGAGCGGTTACAGTTCTGACAAAATTTACCCTTTCTGTCTGTGGCAGCAAAAACATCTAACCTTTCCATAATAGTAGAAATAAGTATCAAAGAGAGGAGAGAAAAACTGCAAATTCGGGGTCGAAAACGAGAAAACAGACAGCAAAATCGAAAAGAGCTCACCAAAATCACGGACAAAAAGTATACAAAAGACGAGACGAAGACAATGATGGCGACGGTGATAAACCAAGGCATCTGGAAGAGATAAAAAAACACGGACAAAAATACTGTCGGAGGGAACAAACCAAAGGAGCTATGAACTAATATTCATAGAGAAAAAAAACACCTATGCTCTTGATACCATGTTAGAAGCAAGAGAGCAATCTAAAAAAAGTGTTTTAGTCAAGGTTGTGAGAACCGGACCGGTCATTGAACCGATCAAGTAACTGGTTCAATAGTTCAATGGTCCAATTGGGGTCGAACGTGATCGAACCGGTTTAATTAAATATATAGTAAAATTATAAAAAAATCAATATATAATCAAAAACTGAATATAGCATTAAAAAATTAAACAGGGTTTCAACTAAATAAAGACACTACTCATTAGTAATCATAATCATCATTAAGTATTCCATTGTTCCCATCATAAAGATAATCCATATTACAAAATTTGATGTAACATTCAAAAATCTAGAATTACAGAATCCAGAATAAAAAATATTCTATATAGCATTCAAAATAAAAAATAAAAACTGAAAAGCAAATTTTGAGTGGACATCAAATTGCAAAAGAGCCTTTTGTACTTTCTGTAACAAACAAACCACACAAGTAATCAGCATCCATTGAAAATAAGATAATTTGTTCATAGCAAAGTTTTGTTATAAGGTTTGGACCAACAATGGGCTTGAACAATTAAACACACACATATCTTCAATTAAAAATAAGATCATTCATTCATAATAAGATCATCCATTAAAAACTCTTCTTCCAATATCAAATCAGAGATAAATCTAGTTGAAGAGCACAAATATCTCAATTGCATATTGTCACATTCATTCCCAGCAAAGTACCATCAACAACTCAGAATTAAAAGAATTAGAAAAAATCAGGAATCAATAACTCAAAAATCAGAATCAGTATAACAAAACAAAGCTCAGAAATCAAAATCAATATAACAAGCCAAGTTTTTTTTTAAGTTTAACTAATTTCACTAGGCAACAAACCAACAACTAGTAAATTAACTCAGAATTAGAAAAAATAACACAAAAATAACTCAGGAAATTACCAATAATCAACAATAATTAACCAGAGGTTAGAACAAAACAACAACAATAATCCAGCTCTGTTAACAACAATGAACAGCGAAGAAAATTAACTCAGAAAATAACTAATTAACCCAGAATTAACAATTACCATCAACAATCAACAAAATTATTTTAAAAAAATTTAACTTAAAAAAAATTATCAAAAACCAGAAAAATTAACAAGAATAATTAACTCAGAAGTATATATTAATCATAATTAATTTCAGAAAAAAAATTAGGACTGAAGAAGCAATGGAGGAGCGCTCACTGGAGAAGACAAGACAGCCGAGCAAAAGAGCCGTCCGAGAGGAGGTGATGGCCGAGCAGTTAAACGGAGGTGACGGCTAGGAGGACAAGCGAGCAGAGACGTTCGCGTTTCGTGTGAGACAGAGTGAGATCGGAGAGGGAGAGAGAGCGAGCTTGAAGAGATAGAAGCCAAGCAAAGACGTCCGGGACGGCGACGAGAACAAGGCCGACGACGACGATCACAGAGGCGGGCTTCACGACTAGCATAGAGACGGTGAGGAGGAGAAGAGTAGCGGCGGTTGGTGGGTCTTCGCGACGAGCACAAAGAAGGTGAGGAAGAAAAGAGTGGCGGCGTCTAAGGGCTCACGGTGGCTGGTGGGGTTTCACGACGAGCTGGGGGCTGACGATGGCGACGGCGTTTGCTGTGCTAGGGTTAGGGAGTGAGAGATTTGGGATTGGGTGTTGATGGGTTGGAAGGAAGGGAATGGGGACTGGTGGGTTACCGTGTTAGTATAGTTAGTGCTTTTTTTAAAAAAAAAAAGAGACAAAACGACGCCGTTTAGCACTTTTATTTTCAAACAAAAAATCGCTAAAAAACTGGATGGTTCTCCCGGTTCACCGGTTAACTGCCGGTTCGACTGGTTTTTTCACTGGTTTTTTCCAGACAGTTTCTAACCTTACTCGGCTGGTTAGGTGACTGGTTCCCGGTTAATTCGGTTAAACTGACCGGTCCGGTTCGATTTTCAGAACCATAATTTTAGTATATTATTCAGTTTGTGTGAAAAAGTACAATGTATAAAGGGTATATATAAGTACTAAAAAAATCAGAATAATAAAAGTATACAATTCTACAATTAATATACAAATGTGCTATATAAATATAAATGATATTAATTGATCTAATATTGATTCTAATTTATTCTCTAACAATGGCATTGTTCATGTAGTAGCAAAATCAATCTTTATTATTGGATTTTGAAGTCTTAAATAATGTGGGATTTTAGGGAGTGATTTTCAAGGCTTGTTGACAAGTTGAGCTGTATCTTTTTTATTTATTTTTTTCAATTTTTATTTATTCTTTTCTATTGAATTTTAATAATTGGGAAACTAGGATACTGTATTTAATCCTTTTTATTTTTTTTATCATTCACCGTGTTGTTGATTAGTTAAATTACTCTTTGGGGATGTTTGTGAATCAATGATTACCCTTTTTACAGTTTTTTCACCTAATTTTGAAAAGGACAAGTAGGATGATGCTCATGAATTCATGCATGCTACCTTTGATAAGATTAAAAACTGTTTAGCAGATGAGGATGCTAATCCTGTGGATAGAGTCTTTGGAGGAAAAATTGTTAATAAGGTATGTTAGAATTCACTTTGGTATGATCACTTGGAATGCAATTTTCTCTTTAAAATCTATCATCATATAAATAGCATTTGGATGTTATGCTTACAAACACCCCAAATTGCATTTTTATCTTTATACTCTATGATCATATAATACTTTGATTAAATAGTAATTGCTTTTGACCCTTTTATGGTTGTGAATAAATTTTAATGCATTATTTTGATGATTGTTATGTTTTTAATACATAGGAGCCGCTAACTGACTTGAGTTTAGAGATAGAAGATGTGGAAACAATTGAGCGTGCACTTGATTCATTCACCAGGGTGGAAATGATTGATGATCAAAAGGTTAAATGTGATAAATGTGGAGAACAGGTTTTCAAGGAGAAGCAACTTTTGTTCAATGAAACACCTCAGCATAGAGTATTCCATTTGAAGAGGTTAACAAGGAACAAACAGATAACACTACGAGAAAGATTGATAAACATGTCTATTACAAATTTGACTTGAATCTGCAGCCTTATACCTCTCAGAATTAGGAAAATGTAAGCTTAATAATTGTGATTTATTATATTATAAACTCTTCTAGTTGACTATTTGTTTTTTTGTGAATGTTGTCATGTTCTTACTGATTTTGTACCTTTTTATATGTGACAGGTAATATTCAAAGGCAACTGTTCCTATAAAGATGCCAAAAACATCTTCTCATGATGATCCTTGTTTAAAAAGTGTAATTTAATTATTTAGCAACACTTTAAATAAAGGTAAGACTTTTACTTCAAATAAAATCAAACCCTACAATCTATCATTCAATGGTCAAAATGATGTATCTTCACATGATGATAATCATTAAATCTTCATTGGAGTAGCTACCATATTTAAATATGATCTATATGCAATTGTTGTGCATTCTGGAACACCAGATTCAGGGCATTACTATTGCTATGTAAAATAATTGGCACAGGTTGGATGATCCACAGGTATAGTAGATATCATTTCGTTAATTATTATTTCAAACTCTTCTTCCTAGATATTCATCTCAATCATTCATGATTTACAACATAATTTAATCTAATCTTAGATATTGTTGTTGATTGTTTTACACCTTGAATTTTTCACCATGTGATTCAACAAAAATATCTACAAGCATGAATGAATTATTACTGTTTCAGGTTACTAGAGCGGATAAAAATGAAGCACAGTTTCAGCCAGCATACTTATTGTTTTATGCGTAGCAGGGTACGCCATGGTTTCTTTCGATATGTAGTCCATGTATTATTGTATGCAATTAATTAAAAAGTGTGAATAATTTTAAAAGTAAAGCAATATTTAGAGAAAGATCTAATATAATTATTATTTCATTAGCCTGCCCAAACGAAAACTTCCTTTTTATGTTCAACCAATGTGACTATATATTGTGCATGTGAACAATTCCCATTACATGTGAATCTTATCAAATCATCTTAACTTGATTATGGATTACTTTTCACTTTCTAATTTTTTTTAGGGAAAGTCCAAATCACCATTGCTTTAATTTGTTTAGTTAAGTGCTATATGTATAATGTTTTGATGAGAGTGGAAAGGAAATGGAATAATGCATTAAGCATTTTAGAATAATAAATTGATATATATGTCCTTCACACCGTTACATCCATTTTGATGAATTCATGCATGTAATACGTAAATTACATTTAGGAAGTGTAATATTCTCTTATATTAAAGCATCCTCTACTCATACCTTATTCTTGTTAATACTATGGTTAGAGGAGCTTAATTATATCCACCGTGGCCACCACCTTCTCCGCCACCGGCACCACCACCATATCCTCCTCCATGTGCCCCACCACCACCATAGCCACCACCAGAACCACCGCCTCCACCACCTCCACTGGCACCTCCACCACCATATCCTCCACCGGCTCCTCCACCAGTACCATATCCACCCCCATGTGCTCCACCAGCACCGCCGCCACCGCCGCCACCACCTCCACCACTTCCTCCTCCGCCTCCATATCCTCCACCAGGTGCTCCACCATATCCACCACCAGCTCCACCTCCCTTGCCTCCTCCATAGCCTCCAGCACCACCTCCTCCTCCTCCACCACTACCACCTCCGACACCACCGCCATAACCACCCCCATTTGCTCCACCTTCACCATAGCCTTCCCCACCTCCTTTACCTGCCCCTCCTCCATATCCACCACTGCTACCCCCTGCACCACCTCCTCCACCACTACCTCCACCACCGCCTCCAGCATAACCTCCACCATTTTCTTCCCCACCACCATACCCTTCTCCACCACCCTTACCATGGCCAGCTCCTCCTCCATATCCACCCCCGGCAACACCACCTCCTGCACCACCACCTCCTCCTTCTCCACCACCACCAGCGTAACCTCCTCCACTTGCTCCACCATAGCCTTCCCCACCTCCCTTACCAGCTCCTCCACCGTATCCACCTCCTTCAGCACCACCACCTCCTCCACTTCCTCCTCCTCCACCATGTCCACCAGCACCAGCACCACCATATCCTCCACCTGCACCTTCTCCTCCACCAGCTCCTCCTCCATAACCACCTACAGTACCATATCCTCCACCTCCTCCTCCACCAATATCACCATGGATAGAACCACCAATGTAGTGATCTGAACCATAGTTTAGGAGTGTTCTAGCGGCAGAACATATTCCCAAACCTAACAACACAAAGAAAACAATGCTTAGAACCTTAGACTTCGCCATTGGATCACTTGTCGATGAAACCCTACATTGAGAAGTTGAGTATATATAGGAAAAGATTTTGGGTATGCATGACTGGCCTAAGCACATGCATAGAGTTAGAAAACAAGATAATTTATTAGCTCATATCCTTTATTATTTTAAATTTAACAATATTAAATAGAATTTTAGAAAGAAAAATATGAAGGGCAGAATTTATTATTTTTTATTATTATTTAATTATTAATTTAATTTTTTCAATTCTGATAATATTTTAATATTCCTCTTATAAATTTAAATTATTATTGTTCATTTCTGACACATTTATGAAGTCATATTGGCTAAACTTCTAAATCTAATAAATAATTTATGAAAAAGTATAGGTAACTAACAATATTTTTGAACAATGTATAAATAATGTGAATTAATAGGGTTAAAATAGTAAATTTAATTAGTAGCATTAAATTAGGGTATAGTGTATTTTCATTTGATTGGTGGTTGTTTATATTGTTCAAAATTTTCATTGTTTCCCTAACATTTCCCATATTTTATTAAGGGAGACGCTTTGATAAAAATGGTTAAAACGTCTTTTTTTTTTAATGTTTGTTATTAACTAAAACTTAATATATATAATTAATTAAATTATATTATTTTTGTCAAAATTAAATGATACAAATTGATTTAGTCAAAAAATTAGTAAACCAAACTTTAAATCGATTTAAATTAATATTTTTTTTAATAAAAAATGACTAAAATATTTTTATTATATATATTTTTTAATTTTAAAAATCTTAAATTTTAACTTTATAATGACACATAAAAAAATTAAAATTTAAAATTTTTAATATATATATATATATATATATATATATATATATATATATATATATAAAAGAATATTTTAATATTTTTTATAATAAAAATATTGTAATTATTTTTTATAAAAAAATATTTAAATTCCAATGATATTGTCCCCACAACTTGGTGAATTAGTTCAATACAAGTACATACTCACTTTGCAACGTGAGACCCAATATCGTGTGCTTTTGCTGTAACCCATTATATTTTGTTGACTTCGCTAACCAAAATTTATCAGCTTGTGTTTTTTTATAAATCTGAAGATAATTTCCCATAATATATATGATATGATAATAAAGCACTTACTTCACTTCAATGAGAGAGAAATTAAATTAAAAATAGATAAAAGTACTTATTTTCAATTTTGGATATGGATTATTCCCCACTCATACAAATATATTGTGTTCACATTTAACACCGATATAATATGTAAATTGCACCTAAAATCACATAGCATTTTATAAAAGCAACTTCTTGTGTTCATGAATGTATTTAACTCAAAATCATGCTTTATTGATTAACATAAGTTATGAATTATGATTGAGGATTTTTTTTTTTATATTGTTATTCTCATACTTTCGTTAATGTAATTAATAATCAAATGAAGAAACCTAACTGTCTTGATACATCAAGATATAAGTTAACAAATTATATTGCTGTATAAATTAAAGAAAAATTATATTTGCATTGTTTTTTTAGGGGTGTTGATGGATCAAATCCGATTCGCATATCCACAGTGTTTAATCGAATTCGATTCAAAAATTGTGAATATAGATCCGCAATATTATCAGATCAAATCCGATCTGATCCAATCCACACACTAATAGATCGGATACGCGGACCTGTATATCCGCAAAAAAAAATAAATAAATATTTTTTATATTTTATTTCAACTAATAATATTATATATGTATTATTTTATTTTTATTATTTAAGAGAAGTATGTTTAATATTATTTTAAGAGAAAACATATTTAAAAGATTAGAAAAATAAATTTTATTAATTTTTTCAATAAAAATAAGCTTTTAAAAATATTCGTATGTTTCCACAAATATGTGGATCGAATCATATCAAAGTTTAAAAACTGCGGATATTGAATCAAATGATTTTAGTGCAAATCAAATTAAAATTTTAGCCATATCTCATTCGACCAAATTCGTATTGACCTCTAGTTTTTTTCTATATAATTCTTTTGTATATATTCGTTTTATAGTATAGAAGATAACTTTTTTTTATCATATATACTAAATAAAAGAGGGAATAGTAAAAGTGTGCTAATTTAATTTTCACACATCTTTATTTTTTATTCTTTTATTTCAACCATATTTACGGTATATTCTATCACATATATATGAGCTATATCCTCCTTCATTATCTTCAGAAATCATGGCCAAGTCTTCTATAGTTCTATGTTAAAGGAATATGAATAATCCCTAAAATAGAGAATTATAGTATGTTTGGATAGAATTAGTCAATCTTTTAATAATAAAATTTAAATATTATATTATTTGTCTAATCAAAACAAAAAAGACTAATTTCTTAATAATCAAATCCAACATGCATAGTTTTTTTTATTTTTCACAACTACTTTTTTAAAATTAAGATATATTTTAAAAAATTTTAAACTTTTAAAATGCTTACAAATTTCAAACAAAAATACTGATAATCAAATCATCAATAGTACAAATTAAATTCACGTCAACCATATTTGATAACATAACATAAGAACAACATGTATAAATAAATGTTACATTATAACTGCCCAATGCAATATATCCGAAGTACAAAGATTTTTTATTTTATTTTATTTTATTTTATTTTTGGCTTGCTCAATATAAATGTTACATTATAACCTATGAAGCAGGTACATTTCGCTGAGTTATCGTGTCCGCGTGTCGGACACGATACTCACCGACACTCGTTCGAGACGCGTGTCTGCTGTGTCCAACCGTGTCTTAATAAAAAATAAAAAATTCTTCTCCAGACACGTCTGGACACACCTAAATACCATCACGTGTCCGCATGTCCAGTCTTATTCTTAACATATATTCCTAAAATAAATTTAGATATAGTATATATTATTATTTATTAAAACAAAAAATATTTTAAATACTTGATATAATTAAAATAAGACATTAAAAATAATTAAAAATTTTAATTTATATTTTAATATCAATAAAATATCAAAATATCATTACAATTTATCTAAAAAATACTTTATATTTTATATATATGCGTGTCCCCGTATCATGTAAAATTTTAAAATTCACGTATCGACGTGTCCCATATCGTGTCGTGTCCCGTGTCCGTGTCAGTCTCCGTGCATCATAGATTATAACGCACGTTCATCCCTATAATAATGTTTGTAGAGTGTGCAATTGTGTATGCCTCTTTGCGGCGTTTTTTTTTTTTTTTTCCTTTTGATTTTCTGGCCACTAGCTAGGAGAATTCTGAATTCCACTACAAATAAATTCTCTTTTATGATTTTGGCATTTATTTAGTGGTTTCCAGCCAGGCATTAATCACATAAATTTCTTGATTGATAAAGAGCACCAATGGAACTTTTATTCTTTGTTGCCCTAAAATAATGATTATGCATGGACAATAATAACTTAAAATAATATAAATAGAATAAATATGTATGAAAATAAAAAAGGTAGCCCTAACTAAAAATTAACATGCTAAGTATTTCACTGTTCAAGTCGGCAGTGGTGGATGATGGTGGTTGGTGAGGTGGTAGACAGTTAAGGGTGGCAAAAGTCCTACACCTATATAGGTTCATCCTATGTAAGCCTATAATTATTGTAATATTCTCTTTTGAGAG
The DNA here is from genome assembly GCF_059453495.1 of Arachis ipaensis. Classification (NCBI taxonomy): domain Eukaryota; kingdom Viridiplantae; phylum Streptophyta; class Magnoliopsida; order Fabales; family Fabaceae; genus Arachis; species Arachis ipaensis. The sequence continues at coordinate 1,507,712 of NC_142436.1, forward strand.
TGTAAAAAGGATCATGTCATCACACGATCCCATGTTGTTATTATTTTATATAAATAATTTATTAATTTGCATGTTTATTTAATAAATAATAATAATAAGTATGAAATTAATTATGATGATAAATATTTTATATTTCAATTAAGAAGTCTTTGGTTTAACTTTAAGAAATAGTAGAAATTTATTTAATATGTATATAAAATAAATTTTTTTTTTTTAAATTACAAACCAAATCTCTCTCAATCTTCGTTATATAATTAATAGATAATAAATTATATAATAAAGAAAATAAAAAAATATTTGCACATCAAATCCTCTTAATAATTCCTATTATATATTTGATAATAGATTTAATTTCTTCTCCGAAACCAACTTATAACAGAATTTTCATATTTTTATAACTTTAATATATTGATAAAATTGTAGTATTTGTCATAAAACTATTCATTCTAAAAATTTAAATGAATAAGAGAAGGTAACATAAATGATTATATCTCTAACATTCTTTTTAAATAAGAGCTTTTTTTAAGTTTACTTGATTTTTGCATACGCATTTTTTTTTCTTTTATTTGTCTTGTGTTATTTTTTTATTTTTAGAATTTATCAAGAATAATTTTTAAACCTTTTGGATATACAATTCTAATATCATATTATAAAATTATTTATTCTAAAAGTTTAAATTGATAGAAGAAAGCAACATAAATGACTATATCGGTAACAGTATTTATAATTAAATTATTTAATGAGCGGTCACAAAATATCCGAACTTGAGCAAAGCGACTGATTAGCGAGAGATTCACGAGTAAGTTTGTTTCTCGCAAATTGACTTTTGTAGCTAAAGAAAAAGCGAGAAAAATTTTATCGCTAATTTGTCACAAATTAATTAGCGAGTGACAATATTCTAGCAAATCAGTCACTTATGGGTTCAATCGAATAGAAGTAAAGTAGCGAGGGATATTATTGTCACTATTTCGTCGCAAGTATTTGATATACAATTAGCGAGAAACAATTCACACACTAGTTCGTCGCTAAATAAACTTTGTGCGAAAAGGCTAATTAGTAAGGAATAATGTTACTAGCTAATCCGTCACAAAGACTTGAAATGCATTTTGCGATGGACAATTTCCTAGCTAATTTGTCACCAAAGTTTTTATTTTTAGCGAGCGACTAGTTTCTCGCTAATTTGTCACATAATATTGTAAAATTTAAAATTAGGATAGCGACAGAAAATAGTCGTCGCTAACTCGTCGCAACGGATAAATCATTCAGCTAGGGAAGTGTTCCTTGCTAAGTAGTCGCTAAAGTGAAAATACAGATATTGAAGGCCTAGGACCTAAATAGTGAGAAATTTGCGACCATTTAATAACCAACACACTTCGTTCGCTGATTTCAAGTCGCTGATTAGCGAGCGAAATACCTTTGTCGCTAAATTGTCGCAAGTTTAATTTAGCGAGCGACTTGGCAACGGCAATATTGTCGCAAAGAAAAGCTATATCCTACCTATTTTGTAGCAAATTACTCGCTAATCTCGTTGAAAATCCGTCGCAGAGTTATAACAAATCCAATGCTAACCGAGAAAATGTTAGAAGTAACTGGTCGCAATTGAGTCACTAATCAAAAGCTTATTTAGTGACGAATTAGCGACCGCTTAACAACATTATGATTGTAACACCCTACCCTAGCCACTCTACCAACATGCTCCTTGCTAACTTTTGTGATAAATTAGTATTATATAGTAAAGCTATGAACGAATTTTTTTTTTATTTTTTTTTTTATCTTTTTAAACATGAATTCACATTGATACCAAATTTAAGATCAAATAAGTAACAACATATGATATATGAACATAGATTGATATACTGATTGTGTTATTTTTTTTCTGTTGTTCATTTAAATTGAAAAAGTATTTTGTATTAATGACTAATTTATTTTCTCTTTTTGTGTCATAAGTTATTATATCTAAGAATTGATACTTGATTATTATTAATATATTTGTGAAAACATGCATTTTAAGTTTTAACTTCTAATTTTAATTTTGTTTTTATAATTTTATATTTTTATTTAATTATGACCGAGTCAATCGGTAAATCAACGACTCACTAGTTAAACCAATAACCCAATAATTCTGTCATGTAACTGGGTTAATTATCGGTTCGATTTTGATAACTATGTACCTATGTATAAGAATAGATTTAGGAATATATATAATAATATAATGACTATATTTATATTTATGATTAAATTTAATAAATAATACACCCAAACTTAATTCACACATGTAATCAAATTTCATAAATAACACAATTAATCTATGTTCAAATTTATAATCATAATACATTTAAAAGTGTACACATGTTATGGTGGCTATTTTTGGTGCTCCTGAAAAGTTTGATTATGACATTTTAAAATGTTTGATTATTCTACTCTAAGAGGTTTTTTAACGTGAAATGTTTACTTCTTTTAGTAGTTGATATTTTTGTCGCAAAAAAAAAATAAAATAGAAAGTATATTTCTTGTTCTTAAAGTTTATTAAAAATTTTAAAAATTGTCCTAAACTTTATTTTATTTCAATTTGGTCTAAAAGATTTTCAATTTGTATCATCATTTGAGATCTAATTTTCGAGCCACTTGTTAGACTGCTTATGCTTCGACCCAATAAAAACCAGTTTGACCCAGACAGTTTTCAATTAAAAAAAACTAGTGACCCAGTTGGTTTATATGATCCGAACTGGGTCTTGCTTGATTTTAAAATATTAAGATTAAACTAAAAAATCATAAAATATTTTAAAGTGGTCGTCCATTCATTATATATATTTACTATTTTTTGTTTTTCATGATATTCCTTAACTTGACAAGTTAAGAATTAATCTATTATGAATTGGAGTTTTATTTAACAGTTTGTCATTAGCCAATAAATTATTACATACACGAGATGAGATTCAAATGCCGAATACTTATACCAACGCAAATTGGCACAGATGGATGAGGGTCTGTGTCCCTTAACCATTTCTTCCGGGTTCGATACTCACTGGAGAATGGGAATGGAACTTGCTTGCTTGGGAGATTCGCCTACTTTGCCTCTGCAATACCCAAGAGATTAGTCATTGGGTTTCCGATCTGATGGATACCTGGTGCAAACAAACAAAAAAAAATGCCGAATATTTGTTTACTATTTATTTATATGATATATATTGCTCTATAAATTATATTTTAAATAAATTTTATTATATACAAAGTATCCAATAATGTATATTTAAGTTGAATTTATGAGATTTTGATTATAAAAATATAAATTAAAAAATATAGAAATATTTTTAAATTAAAAAAATAATACAAATTATTTTAGTTTATTTATTTTGATACAAAATCATTAATATTTACATAAATATTTTTGTATTTATTAAACAAATTTTATCTATCTTATAAAAGATTTTTTAAAATTTAAATTTCAAAAAAAAAACTCAAAATAAAAATTTAAAAACAAAAAAAATAAATAAATTAGTAACACAAAACACAAAACAAATTATATTAATTTTAAAAAATGTTTAATTCTAAAAATTAAAAACACTCGAATACGCGCCAGCGCGCTTCCTTTTCAGGTGCTTCAAATTAAAAATTGCGTATAAGCTCCTTTTATCTTTTAACATAACCCTAAAATCATCTGCAGCACTCTCATTCTTCTCTTCTCCCAAATTTGAACCCTAGCAGAGAGCATACTACCCTAGCCAGTAGCCACCGACGGTCAAAAGCTCCTCATTGACCATGGCGGTTCACGGTAACGGCCAATAGTCCCTCACTCATGGCGGCAACCAGCAACCCCAAGCCTTTTCCCCACACCACCATCTTCGATTTTTGCCCGGCTATCACCGTTCGTTACTTCCATCATCAGACGTCTTCTCCGCCATCGTTAGTGATCTTTTCTACCATCCTCAGTCCTTTTCTCCATGGTTTGCAGGAAAGAAGCTCTCTCTTACTGACTCCGCCGCTGCCAGCGGCATCGCAGCAGCGCTCATTGTCACTCCGACGAACCCCGCAACAGCTCTTAGGCTCTACACCACTGTTTCCCACCGACTCCTCCGCAATGTCGTTATTGCCGCCAACATTGCTTTCGGTAAATAAACCATAGATCTAACAGAAACTATGGTTCCCAAAGTTTCTACAAATTCAAGAAATTTTGATCAGTTTTATCGTTTATTTATTATTTTTGGCGTCAAAGCTCACTCCCACTTCTTTTAAGTTGTTGCATTGTGGAAATTTAGATGTCAGTTTTGAGTTTGGGTTTCTGTCCGTGAAAGTTTTTTGGGGTTAAAGTGATTGACAATGTTTAATATCAATCTTTATTGGATTTACCTTATGTTTAATAGTTCAAGGATTAATTAATAAATATCTGTATTTATGATCTTTGTATTTTAACTTTTCAGGATGTATACAAGAAATTTGCTTATGTTGATGTTTTTGCAATGAGTAAACAGATGATTGTTTCTGAGAAATTATTTATTTATTTGATTACTGAGTTTGTGCTAAATAGGGTTTGTTGAAACTTTAACAACCTGGATAAGATTTCTTTTTTTTTTTTTTGAAATCAATGATTTTAGGAGTTTGAAGATTGTTTGAAAGGGTTAAGTAGTAAGAGCTGAGCATTTACAAACTTTGATGTTTGGTGAAACAGGACCCACAGTTCAAGAACCTTCTCTCATCATGGTCCCACACGACCATTAATTGAAGCTCAAACACAACTGAAGCACAAGAAGGTAAACTGAAACTAGACCTCCCATTATGACTCATCAATATTATTAGATCAAAGCTTATAGTAGCAATTGCAACTATGCATCTTGTGCTTATTTTGATTGCATAAGAATTAGAAACCAAGTGTGAAGAATTTATTGTTCATTTGTCAAAGAAATTATAATGTATGTAGTTTAGGAACAATAAGATTATAGCTTTAGGTTTTATAGTATAAATACAGTTTGTAAATTGGCTATTAAAAGATTGGAGGCATTGGAGGATGCCATTGAAAGCATTGAAATTGTCTTGACAACTTATTTAGGGGATTGGTAAAAAGTAAAAACCAAAGTGTCTCTTTTAAACATTATGACTCAATAAAGCCTACTTACTCATTCTTCTTGAGGGTTAAAAGAATTGATCTCTTTGATATGTGCATTTTTAATCAAGTTGGGTGTTGTCTGAAACAATGGCTTTGACATATGTCATTCAATTTTAAGCATTAAAAATATGTTTCTTCCAATTCTAAGTAGAGTTGCTTAAAGTGATAGAAACGAATGAATAAAGATATGGAATGATCAGATTTTTTTAATCATGTGAATTTGTGGACGGTTTGATATATATATATATATATAAGGCAAATTCTGGGTGAGTCATTGAGCAATATGATTGTCAGGGACCTCAAAAACCTGGAGAGTAAATTAGAAAAAAGAATTAGCAAGATTTCTTCCAAAAAGATATTTGAATTCTAGTTAGGATACATGACTTTTGAGATAATTTATTGCTAAACATCTAAAGAACTTAACATTAAAAAATGGGAAATTTCGTCTGTCTTACTATCTACATTTAATTTAGGACAATAATTAGAGCAATACTTATTAAGGTTACGTAGAATTGATAAGATCTCTGAGTTATGAAGTGGCATATAAAATGAAATGACACATTAAAGCTTTATGGATGCATGCTTATTTTTTCTTCAATTTTTACATGCCATTTTGTCTTGAATTGTTCATCGTTCTTCTGTGTTTTGATTCTTTATAATAGTGTAATTCTTCGTGATAACTTACTACCCTCCAAAATTTTTCAGGAATCTGTGAAGACAAAGCATCCACAGCTTCATTATGAATCAAATATATGTGCTTCTTCAAGAAGGGAGTAAGTATATATACGTCTATTTCTTTTCAGCATTGTCTGTGCTAAAAGTCTTAGGTACTACCTAATAGAAAATTTTCACTTGAAAAATGGTTTCTGCTTTCTCAAGTTTGAAAATTTTAAATGATTGTTGTCCAGAATCTTCTAGTCTTAATGCAATCAAAACTATGAATTTTGAAATCATGCATTTATAGTAAAATCAAATAATTAAGACTCCAAGTTTCTCATAAAATAATCATGATGTTTTCTTTTGAGTAATCCAATTTGGTTCCTTATTGAAATTGGGATTCTCCACCTAAAGTGGTTTGGAGTTGAAGGAGACTACAACATTATGGCTATTGACCTTCTTGGACCAAGCTTGGAAGATTTATTCAATTATTGCAACAGGAAGTTTACACTGAAGACAGTGTTAATGCTTGCTGATCAATTAGTAAGTCTACATGTCAACTATTATAATCAAACAAGAATCACATGATGTTGTGTAGTGTAGTGCAGTGCCTTGATTTTGACTGTTGGATTCCTTATGATTATGAATTTCTTTCCTTTTCTTTTTTGAATTTCTTGCTACTTCTTTGGTGATCATCTTCTATGAATTCATTTGTAGAGTTCTGCATCATGGGTTAGTTTGCCTTATAATTCTATGACCTCATGTATAGACAAAAGATTTCCCATTCTTTTATTGATCTGTGTTGCTTTTTTGTAATTTGCAGAACTGATGAGGTAATCAACACTCAATTGATGATTTCTCGGTAAATTTGCCAAAAATGGGTCAAGCATTTTTCTCCATATTTTAGCTTGAAACAGAGGTTGTTATTGGCTTATTTGCATTACATTTGTAGTGTGTAAATTAAATTATTAGTTTTGTTATAGAATTGTAATTTTTTTTAATTATAATTATAGCATGTAAATAATTCATGTAAACCAATAAAAAATCAATTCTTTATAAACTTTCTTATTTTCTCCCTTTTTTTAATTTGACAAAGAAATACGCCACGCTTTGAATGCGTGACAAAAGGTTCTACCTAGTAAGCCACGCATCAAAAGTGTGGTTGTATGTCTCCTATTGGCACGCTTTCGAAGCGTAGCCAAAACCAACTCAATCGGCATGTTTCTAAAAGCGTGGCTATATGTCCACTTTTCGGCATGCTTTAAAAGCGCGCGAAAAAATATTGCTACACTTCTTTTGCACGTTTTAAAAGTGTGGCAAAAGCCTGTTTTTGTAGTGCGAGATACCTATCGATTTGTTACTGGTTTAAAAGGAATTTTCGATGATATTTGCGATAGTATTACAACTAATTGACTACGTATTATTTCCTAGCAAATTAGTGATTACTTCATAACTCTACTTTCTTATTTAGAATAGTTTTAGTTTAGCGACAAAATTCCTACAAATCTGATTAAGGATTTTCAAATATTAACTGTAGATTTGCTAGAAAATGTGGCAGATTTGCGATTATATTAGCGGACAATTTGCGACAAATTAGATTCGGAAAAATTCCTTGCTAATTAGCGTCAACTAAGCATTCCATTTTGTCTACAAAGTTAGTTTGGATTTAGCGATGATTCTGCTGTAGTAGAGTTTGTTGCTAATTAGCGACTACCTTTTAGTCTATTTCTTCTATGGAATTAGCTTTTATAAAAGTGATGGATTTGCGACTATCTATTCAGTCGCTAAAAAAATTTTCCGATAAATTAGCGACTATTGTATTTGTCTCACTAATCTGCGACTTGAAATTAGCGAGGAAAGCATTAGTTGCTAGGCAGTAGCTAATCCGTCACAAATCATATTTTGCGTCAGATTAGCGACGATTTTACGACAATTTTTGTAGTAGTTAATCGGCTTTATTCTTGTAGTGAATATATGCTATCATATCTTTTATACTAATGATAAATTGATACTATTTGGACCTTTTTTTGGCCTATGACCATCAAAATAAAATTAGATAAACTAGTATGTTTAAGTAAAATAGCATGTTTGTTGGGCAGTTTTTTTAGGTACTATTGTAATTTATTAATTAAAATAGCAAAATTTAGTAGTATATGTTTAGTTTTATTATATATAGATAACACAAAAAATACAAAATAGGTGCAATTAAATATATAATATTGTTAGATAATAGTGAAGACTCATGTGCTATTGTCTTTACATGAAGTTGAGAATTAAAAATTGTTAAATAATTATTTAATTAAATTTGTTAAATTATCTAATGGTTCTTAAATATTAATTTTACATAAAAATAATTGTATGTGAGTTTTTATCTTAAATAATATATAGAATCATTTACGTACATATTATTTAAAATTTTAAAAAATTATTGAGATACTTTTTGAAATTTTAAGAAAAAGGATTTCATCCCAAATATTATATACAATATATCAAATATAACAAACATTATTATATACTAGTTATCTTTTACTTAAGGTGGTTGAATTATGGATTAAGTATTTTTTCTGTTCCTAAGGTTTAGGGTGAAAGTCAAAATCGTTCTCGACTTTTTTTGTTATTAAAATTATCTTCAACGTTATAAAACGTTATAAAATCATCTTTTTGTCAATAAACACATTTTTTAGACAATTTTATCCTCTAAATAAAAAACCCTTCCCTTCCCCACTAATTCCCAACCCCCTTTCAGACTTCATCATCATAATCGAGCTTCTTTTTCTCTCTTTCTTTCAGTCTCCTCTCCCTCATCACTAACCCCTAACTCTCTTTATCATCATCGTCGAATTTCTTTCTCTCTCTTGTTGTCCCAAACTCTTACTCTCCCTTAACACTAACCCCACTCATCTTCTTCTCATCACCATCACCATCACTATTATCACATAAACAAAGATTGAATCACACACAAATTAAAGAATCACAAAATAAAGAGACTTCATCCAGTAGAAGTTTCTTCAAATAAAAAAAAAAGAGAAGACATTACGGCTTTCTTTCTCTCTTCTTTGTTCTTCCTTTAATTTTTTTTTATTTTTAAAGAACATATACATGAGTTCTTTCTTTTTAATTTTTTTAATTTATGTTGTTGCTAATTTTGTGGATGTTGTTGTTGCTGGATTGTTGATTTATTTTATAGTTAGATTTATGGTGTAACTATGGTGATGATGAATAGACAGATTTATTTTGTTGTTATGGTAGTTCATGGTGATGATGATGAGACAGTGGTGAGGATGAAGAGAGTTCTTTATTTTTGTTCAAGAATAAAATTGTCTAAAAAATATTGTTTATGGATAAAAGAATGATTTTATAACGTTTTGTAACGTTAAAAATGATTTTAATAACAAAAAAAATCGAAAATAATTTTAATTTTTATATCAGACTTTAGAAACGAAAAAAATATTTAACCCTTGAATTATTTATGACATATAATAACTCGTGACCGTTTAATTTTTAACAGCAATTTAATAGGGGCAACAAGAATAGACACAAAAAAATGAGATTGTTAGCTACAAAGATAAAGCTTCATACATCGATTATTATATATATATCTATTTAAGTAAGTATTGGGAGTTAGAATTATATTTTGTGCATGTAGTAACTCATTGATAATTAATCAGTGGTAGACCCTTAAATCGAACTTAAATTCGCGATGAATTAATATTTGCCTTGTTAAATTGAAAGACACTGTAAACAAAAAAAAAATTATATATGTATTTTTATCTAAGAATTTAATATGTTAAATGATATAACTTTTAATGTGATATCAAACCATCTATAACAATATGGTTTAAAAAAAATCGGGAAAATTATAAACAGTCCCTAACAATTACTTCGAAAAATAATTAGGCCCTCAATTAAAAAATATTTTTTTTTACTCCTAGTCTTTATTTTTATGAAACTAATTAGCCCCTCTATTAATATTTTTTATCATTGACACAAGGATTAATCAGTCCCATAAAAATAAAGATTAGGAGCCAAAAAAGGGTGTTTTTTATTTTGTTGAGGGTCTCGTTATTCTTTCGAAGTAATTGTTAGGAGTTGGGTTGGATATTCACCCTTTAAAATTCAATCCTCATTGTTTTTATTATTCAAAATAACGATTAAATTTTAATAAAGACGAACTTGATCTATCTATTTTTCAATATAAAAACATCCATTATAGTTTTCTTTTCGAGTAAATAATCATTTCTAACCACAAAAGATTCGAATGTTGATAAAACTAAAAGAATAAAATTAAAGTTATATCCATCAAAGATGAATTATTTTCGACAAAAATAACCAATTATTAATTTTTTATTATTTTTATTAAAGAATTAATCAAAATACCCATAATAACCATATCTCTTCTATTATCTTTAACCTTTCAAATTCTTCAACTCAACTCTCTGTTTAACAACAAAATCACAGAGAGTAAAACAAAAGAGATAAACTAAACACAATTATGCTAGCAACCATTGATTTTCTTCTTGCAATCCTCTTCAATAGTTTGCCACCAAAAGACTGCTTCGCACACAAACATGAGAATCACGGAAAATAAAGTAAGAAGAAACAATCAAAGTAAGGGGCAAACAAAACAAAAGTTCAATAAAAATCTGTAAGCTCAAATAATAACTACTTTTTTCAATTTAGAGAATTTATATAGAAAATGAAATGAGTTATAGCTTTTATTCAATTTCTCTAACAACTATAATAACCTTTCAATTTCTCTGACAACGGATCTATTGCTGCAACAAGAAGACGCCGGGAATATATCAGAGTTAGAGCTAGAGCATCTTTCTTCTGTCGCCGTCTCCGGCAGAACCGCTTCAATGACGGAAGCAACACTTCTCCCGAGCTTAATGATTTTTGAAGACATCGGCGTTGATAATTTTTGCTCTTCGTTACTGTTCCTGGCTTTGTTTATCTTTTTTTAGTAGTTTATCTCTTTTTGTCTCATTCTGTCTCGATTTTATTGATGAGTTGTATTGACGGTGATGTTGACAGTGATGGTGGTGGTGATGGTAGTATTCAAAATTTGCGAAAAAGAGATAGTGATTTTGTTGGTAACAAAAACTTGAGTTAAAAATTTTAAAAGATTTAAGATAATGGAAGAGAATGGAGTAATTTGGGTATTGGAATTAAATTTTTTAATAAAAACAATAAAAAATTAATAATTAATTATTTTTGTTGAACATAATTTATTTTTTATAGGTATAATTTTAATTTTATTTTTTAATGATTAATTTTGTCGACGTTTAAATTTTTCGTAATCAGAAATATATAGTTATTTACTCTTTCTTTTTAATATAAAAACATCCTCTCAAACTCTGGCTCCTTAAACTTTTAGAAGAAAAAAATGTAAAACTCTTTTCTTTTTAATATTTTATTATATATATTTATAATTGGCCAAATTAATGCACTCCAAGTAAATAAATATTACAGTACTCATTAAAATAATAAATAAAATAGCAGATTAGCTGTTCTCCTTCTCCGCTTAGGAAATTTGTTAGGCAAAATATTATAGGAAGGAATTTTTAGAAATGAGCATATATGCAACAAATTAACATTACAGTATTTTTTTTTTTTTTTCTTTATCCAACTCGGGTAGTGGGATTGGCCCTTTTTGCTTTACGCCTCTCAAATTTCAATGAAGCGCAGATTTATTTGATTTTATACGGCAAGTGCAAGAAATATGTAGAGTCGTATTCTCACTATACATTATTGAGTTTTAATTTGGATCTTATTTAGTAAGAATATCATTAATTTATTGGATCTTATTTCTAACCGATCTTACTCGCAACAAAATTAAATTTTTCAATTAAATGCTTTAATCAATCTATATTTTAGAAACACACTAATAAAAACAGAAATTACATACAAAATTAAGTCGAAACTAAAATTAAAAACAACAAAATAAATCATATAAAATACATGTTAAAATTATAAATAACATAATTATCAATCTGTCGTTAAGTTCTTATTCTAATATCAATTGAAGTGATTAGTTTAGTAGTTCTATGAATATTTAAAAATAAGAATATATGAGTTCAACTTTCATTTACTTTAATATATATATATATAGAGGATCATTTTAATATGTCTATATATTACCGTGACAATTATGACTATAATATTTTAAAAAATATAGCTAAAATTAAAGTAACGTTTTTTTATTGCTAAACAATATTTTTAAAAAGTATTACTTAAAAAAAATATTACTAAAATATAAAAAAATATGACTTTAATTTTAATAACACTTGCATAATCACCATAATCACCATAGTATAGTCATATTAAAATTTATAATAATAATAATAATAATAATAATAATAATAATAATAATAATAATAATAATAATAATAATAATAATTTTTAATTTTATACATATAATTGTGTGGGTAGATTAGGTAGGGTTTGTTCTAAATCTGTATTTGACTATATTCGCAAATCAACCAGTTCTGCTCTTAACTTAATCCGTTTTGAGTTGGATTGTCAATTTTACCTAACCAGAATGGATCAAGTTGAATACCAACAAATAAGATTAATATTTCTTGTACAAAATGACAATGATTTTATTTTATTTTTTTGTTGGATGATTTTAGTACATTTGGATCAAGCTTATTAGTTGTTTCTTATCTTTTCATTTTCCTTTTTTATTTGGTTATATAATATTACAGTTTTTTAATGATTTTTTTTTATGTACCATCTTTTAGTCCCACAAATCAAAAATTAATTTGTCATAGATAGGAGTTCTATTTTTTTTCCTTTGCATTCTTTAACGTTTTAATAAATAAGCTTAAAATCCCCAAAGGCATCATTCAATACAGATGTTTTGGGTGACTACTTGTTTTTTTTTTTTTTTTTTGGACAGAAGTGACTACTTGTTAATAATGGATTAGGTTACAAATGCAGATGATAATGGATTTGGGTTTGGCCTCAGCTCTTGAATTGTAGGTAGTCTGTTGTTATTTTTTTTTTTCACATGATCCTTTTAATTTTTCAGTGCGTCCAAAAATAAATTAAATGCATCCTTAATTTTGGAGTAATTATTTTTTGTTTTGAAATCTCCTCTTTCAGAAGTTGTTAGAATCCTTTTTTGAGGGTGAAAAATAACTGCCTTATCCCATCTAAACTTGATTACTCGTTCATTTTATGGATCGCTTTTCACTTTTTATTTTTTTACTGAAAATCCAAATCACCATTTGCTAAATTCCACCATTGCTTTAATTTGTTTAATTAAGTGATTTTTAATTCCCTTAATTAGTTATGTGCATATATAATGTTTTGATGAGAGTCGAAAGTAAATGGAATAATGCATAAAGCATTTTACAATAATAATAAATTGATATATATGTCCTTCACACCATTACATCCATTTTGCATTCATGCATGTAACCCGTAAATTACATTTGCAATAAACTGGTGTGATATGCGACACAAATTGATACGTGATCAATAGTATTGTGAAATAACCGTCTAAATTAATATGTCATATATTACTAATTAATATATCATTATACTATTACACATGATCAAATTATTAAACATGTATCATTAACGATCTACATCATTAAACCCTCACATCATTTATCATTAAAAAAATTGAATTCATAATTAACTTAATACATTTTTATTAATCTCAAAAATATAATTTATTCAGTTAAAATCTATTTTGGCCCCGTCAAGGTGATCAGGAGTTCCGACTCGAGTGGCCGATCCGGCGGATATCGCCCACCTGAACTGCGAGTAATGTATGGAATAGCACCCCCTAGCAGCCAGCCTCATGGCAGCTAGACAAAGAAACTTTTAGAAAAAAGATCTATATCTAGTGGGACCTGCCCTACTAACAGGGTATATAAGGAGAGGATCCTACCCCTCTTCCTAGGTACGTCACTAACCCATTACTCTCACTGCCACTTATACGATCTCTACAAGAACGTTGGAGTATCATTGCAGGTAGCTCCCCCCTCTCCAACACAACTGCTCGGAATGTCGCCAAGTTTCCGTCTTCCACCCACCAGCTCCACAACTCAGAAAACCCGTCCATTTATCAATCAGGTCTAGATCTCCCTTATCTTTTCGCCTGCTCCACTTACCTGACCCGTTCGAAACCCGGCAACCGAACAAAATCTTAAAAACAATTTTAATACACAAAATTAATGTCAGAAAGAATTTTTAGAACTTACCTCATCAATTTACATAAATTAAGAAACAAACTCATATCATATACAAAAATCAAACTTATGTTGTATCTAGAGTGATACAAAATATCATTTATCAATTATTTATTATACAGTGTCTAAGGGTGATAACCATAGCTGCCGCCACTTCCTCCATCTTCACCTCTTTCACAATCTATCTCACCTCCTCCACCGCCGCTGCCTCTCCCACCACCTATGCCACGATATCCTCCATCTCCGGCACCCCCAGCACCACCACCGCCGGAATACCCACCATTTCCACCACCTCCATTTAATTTATTCCATTTCCGCCGTCTCCACCATCTTCTCCTTTTCCACCTATGCTACCATATCCACCATCTCCAGTAAACCCACCACCATTCCCACCATCTCCATTATCATATCCACCATTTCCACCGTACCTGCCGTGTCCATCATCACCACCAAACCCACCCTCGGCTCCACCTCCGCCGTTTCCACCAGCACCACCATAGCCAGACCCGGTTCCAGATTCTCTACCGCCGTCTCCGCCATACCCACCATTGCCACCACCTGCACCTTTTCCAACCCTGTCATTATACACATCTTGATGTCCTCCATTACCTCCGCCGCGATCTTTCTGTCTATGGCCGTTTCTCGATGGATGTGTAGCAGCAACACCATGATGGCCATGGTCATCGGTGAAGAGTGTTCTGGCGGCACCACATATTCCTAAAGTCGAAACTACCATGAAAACAACGGTGATCACAAACTTTGGGGTTATCATCATGGGATCGGATCGGAATTTATTTTTGAAATTAAAACCCTACTTTATTTATGCCTTATTAGGCTCATGAATGTTGCGAAGATGGGTATATATATATATATATATATATATATATATATAAAGAATGAAGAAGATAACCATCTCCTCAACCACCTACCCTTGATGAAATATTTAGTGGACTAAGCTCATGATATGTAAGGAATGAACAGGTATAATTAACTTAATATGAAGTTATTAACTAAGAGTCATTATTAGATAATAATTTAGTTAAATCTCTTAAATTATTTAACACTCTTAACTATATTACCTTCACATAAAATTAAGAATACCTGAGTTTCTGTAGAATGAATAATGCATTTTTTTTCTCTTTATTCCAACACCCATTATTGTGTTGTGCTTTTTATATTTTTTATTTCGAAAAGACATAAAATTTATAATTTATAATTTAATGTTTAAATTTAAAATTTTATTATTTAGGATTTAAATTTTAAAATAAATAAAATAATTTTTAAAAAATAGCTAAAAAATTTTTTGACTCCCAAACATTATTTTTTGATTATCAAATAGAAGTGGCAAAGTCAAGAATAATATTGAAGCAGAATAAATAGACACAAACTAAACAAGAATGAGTCATGGTAGGACAAATTATAATTCAAGCTAAGTAGATATGAAGACTCACACCATATTAGAATTAATTATAATCTGTATATATTTATTTTTTTCTCTAGAAAACTATATATTCATCAGATATTATTTGTGTGATATTCAACAAAGATTGTTATTTATAGGTTAGGAATAAGTTAAATTTAATTATAATGACAAATTAGCATGAAATTAAAATCAAAATTAATACCAACTATATGTTTAGATACATGATGTATCAATCATAATATATTCTATAAATTGTAATTTATTAGTATTATCTATCTATACTGCTCTATTTTGGGTTCTGAAAATTATTAATTTTTTTTATAATTGTAATATATGATGTATCAATCATAATATATTCTATAAATTATAATTTATTAGGATTATCTATCTATACTGCTGCTCTATTTTGGGTTCTGAAAATTAAAAAAATTTTGATAATTATTTATTTGAATATTTAATTTATGTTTTCTGTATTTGACTATTGTGGCCAATAGCCATTATTTGATAACTCCCAATGAAAATAGTAATATAATGAGTAGTTAGAAGATCTTAAGAGAATTATATCACCACGAAATTAACTGTTAAATGATATGAGAGTCTAGGATTTTAAATTTTTTTAGGTATTACCTCTTGATGTGAGACAATCTTTTAAGTGTTAGTATTTTGAGGCTCATAATATATGGACAAAGACATAAAAGAACTAATTATATTTGGATGCAAAAATAATTAATACAAATTAAAGACTGTGTTTAAAATAGAGACGAGATTAAAAAAATTGATATTAAGAGATAGAGATTAAATTAAGTCTTTGAATTGTATTTGGTATAAAATGTATTGATTTAATTATATTTTAATATTATATTTAGTTTAAGATAAATATAAAAATTGAAAAATAAATTTAAAATTTAAAAAATTAAATAAATATATTTTAAAAAAAAATATTATTAAAATTTTAGTTTCTATATTAAAAAATTTCAGTCTTATGCATCCTTATTTTTTGAAAATATTTAAGCAATTAAAATTTTATATTTTAAAATTAAAATTTTAATTTTAATATTTAATTTACTAAATATAATACTAAGTTTCAATCTTTTAATCTCAATTTCAATCTCTAAAAACAAACGCCATCAAAAAAACCGAAATTTGTGTTCAAGATTGAAGGGGAAAAAAGTGGTGAAAATAGGCCAAAAGAGGCAAAATGGAAAAAAGGTAGAGTTGACCTTTATATATCCAACTTGTCCCACGATAATGGAGAATTAAATGCTTATCCCTTTTGTATTGCATGTTTGCATAGTTCTTTGATTTTATTGCATGAGAAATATAATGCTCCAACATGATGTTTGTGCTTCATGCCTTTCTGGGTTGTACTGATTACTTGGGAGAATTATTAGCGTTGTATTGATTACTTGTGAGAATTATTAGTATTTTTTCGAAAGAGATTTAGAGATCATAATCACTATGAAAAAAATAGAGTTAAGTATTAAAATAGTCTCTAAAATTACACTTAAATTTTAAAGTGATCTCTAAAGTTAATAATTACTTAAATTTATTCTCGAAATTATACTCTCTGATTTATAGTGGTCCTTAAAATATTTTCTGTTCATCGGAAAGCTAAGTTGGATTAATTTCTATTAAAACGTCGTCGTTTTATATTTAAAAAAAAAAAAAACAGTAATCCCCTTTTAAAACCATAATCCCTTATTCTTTAACTCTATTCTTCTTCTTCTTCAATAGATCACAAAAATAAAAACCAGCAATACAAAATATCACAAACAAATCAGCATCAATAAGAAAAAATCAATCAACCTGAATAGCAAGCATCAATCAACCTAAACAGCAACAAGTACAAAAAATAGCAACAATAAAAAAACCAATAATAATTACAGAATAGAAAATAGCTAAAATCAATCATTATTGTTATATTAAAACATGATCAGCAGCAATAATCACCCAGAATATTAAAGAACAATGATTGAATAACTAAAAAAAAAAAAACTCACCATAGCTGAGAGAGAGAACTGAGCCAGAAGAGAGAAGAAGAAAGTAGAGGGAGGCAGAGAAGAGACAAAAGAAGATCGCCGATGCGCAAACAGTGACAGGAAGACTAGAGAGAAAGGCAAAAGCGAGCAGCGACGGCAAGAAACGAGACGATGTGTTGACGCAGAGGGGTTGACGAGCGGCGGGGCGACGAGATGGAGGCTGGCGAGCGGCGCTACGACGAGATAGAGGCTGGGGAGCAACGCGGCAATGACAGAGAAGGTTGAGACTTTGTGCTCTGCCTCTGCCTCCACTGTGTTTGAATGTGAGAGACTAGGTTGAGGAGGGAGATGAGCGGTGCGGCACTGAAACGGAGGCCGACAAGAGGCGGCGACAGCGAGGGTTGAGGAGACCTCCGTGTGTTTAGTGTTGTGAGTGTGAGTGTGTGGTTAGGGAGGGAGAGAGCGTCAGGTTGGAAAAGGAGAAGGGGAAGAGAAAGGGTCTCAGGTTGGGGAAGTAGAAGTGGAAAGGCGACAAGTTGGAGAAGCAGAAGCAAAAGGGGAAAAGAAAGGGGACAGGTCTTCTCCCCTTTTTTTTTGTTTTTTTTTGTTTTTTTTCAAAACGACGTCGTTTCAAATTAAAGTTCCGATGAACGAAAAGCGTTGTAGGAACTAGTAGAAGTTTTGGAGTGCAAATTTACGGACAAAATTGAGTAATTATTAATTTTAAAGACTACTTTAAGACTCAGTATAATTTTAAGTACTATTTTAAAACTTAACTCGAAAAAAATATGTTGTGACTAATAATTTATAGATATAATTTAATCAAATTTACCTAATATAATTCACCTAATATGAAACTTATTAAAATGTTGCTTAAAGCTAAATATATAATTAGCAGAAGGATTGTTTTTTTAACAAAAATAAAAATTACTTTGTAGTAAAAATATAAAAATAAAATAAAATTCACAATAGAATTTTCTGTTCATATATGTATAATTATTTTAATTAATAATTAAATTTTTGTATAATAAAAAAACTTCAAAAAAAAACTAATAATAAAATTTTCAAAATCAGTACTATAACATATATTTTATATATTTATTTCTACCGGGTACATAGAATGAAAATAAGTTAAAATTCAAAATTATAAAAAAAAAAAACAAAATAAAATAATACTCCACAAAGTTTTGTATGTAGAAACAAATTTAAATTCAACTAGAGGATTTAAAATACATGCGATTTCATTAAACACACTTTGATTCTATTTGTTATTTATCTTTTTTTTTTTAGCTACACATATATAGTCTCTTAATATTATTCATTTATATTTCGATAAAAATTTATATGGAGTTATTTTTATGTGAAGATAATAATTAAAAATTGTTAAATAACTTAATTTAATTATATTAATTAATAACTTTTAATTATCAATTTTATATAAAAATAACAGTTTTCGTTTATATTATTATATACGAATGTTTTTTTTTTTAAATTAGGAATAAGATTCAAACCTAAAATCTTTAAATGAAAATAAAAAAAGTTATGTTATTTGAACTATGATTTGTGAGCTACAAGAACGTTTATTTATATAATAAAAAAAAAAGTATAGGGTACCAATAGATTATCTGTCAATTTATTGTCAATAATAGTTAATTATTATATTTTAAATACATCTATAAAGAGATACATCTAAAAAATACATCTATAAAGACACTTCTATTATACTCAATTATAAAAAAAATATTTTTATTAGACACATCAACAAAAATATTTTTATTAAACACAATTATAAATAAAAACTGACAAAAATTGACAAAAATGTTATTAATAACTTAAGGGAATTAAAAAAAAATTGCACTTTTATAGAGATTAATGAACTATTGCTAAAATAATCAAACATTATATCAATTTACATAAATTACAAATTAAAACAAGATTTATATATAGTCAAACTTATTTTAGATTAAGAGTAGTACAAATATCATTTATTAATTATTTATTTCTTATCATGTCTAAGGGTGATGATAACCATAGCCGCCACCACCACTTCCCCCATCTTCACCTCTTTCACCACCTATCCCACCTCCTCCGCCGCCGCCACCTCCCCCACCACCACCTCCATTTATTCCATCTCCACCGTTTTCACCGTCTCCTCCGTTTCCACCATTACCACCGTCTCCGCCAGCTCCTCCTTTTCCACCTATGCCACGATATCCTCCATCACCAGCACCACCACCATCTCCACCTGTTCCACCATTTCCACCGGGATCATCAGTTGAAGCACCTTTTCCACCTCCACCAGCATAACCTTGTCCGCCGCCAGAACCTTTTCCTATTTTATCACAGTACCCAACACTAACTCCTCTATCAATATCCCGGCATCTTCCTCGATCAGCATGAACTCGGCCATTTTTCAAGAGATGTGGAGCAGCAACACCATCATCGCCATGATTATTGAGTGTTCTGGCGGCACAACATATTCCTAAGCCACCAAAAACTAGTATGAAAACAACAACGGGAATCAGAAACTTTGGGCTTGTCATCGGATCGGAGTTTATTTGTTTGTGAAAAGCCTAGTTGATTTATGCCTTAGGTTCATGAAGATGATGGGTATATATATAGGAACTAAAGAAACAGCACCACCGTTGATGGAATATTTAGTGGACTAACCTCATCATTGAAGATTAGACCTTGGAAAAGATAATAACTTATATTCATCAAGCGAATAAATAAATAAATAGAAAAGTCTAGAGGACCAGCAGTTTTGTTAAATTCTAACCAGCATGTAACTAATAAAGAAAAGTGAGTTATTGGATGAAATCTCACATTAATCTCATACTATTAAAATCATCATTAATAGCTATTTGATGGCTACAAATCACAAAAATTGCTGGCCCTAGCATTTTTCTAAATAAATTGTTATTTAATTAGACTTTTTCTTGTTTTATTTATTTATTGAATTCTTACACAACTTTAGAAATAAGTTTAGAAATATATATTGTTATTAAAAAAGATGAAATGCTGACTTACTAATTACACATCAGCATAAAATCATTACATCACATATTGTCTTACCCTAAAAATAAAAATATCATTATTATTGTCCATCACTAAGAAGAAAAAAAAAATGGAATAAAAGCAATGGAGCCATGTATCAAACATCTGATGATAATAAAGCGAAGGCAAAATTTATTCTGCTTTTAAACTTGGTGTCGAATTTATTGTACTTAAGTATTAAATATTTAAAAATTATTTATTTTAATATTTTTTATAAATTAGGCAACTGTAGGAATCATAGCATTCAGCTAAGGTGAAATATGTGTCTTCCACACCATTACACATTTATATTTTGCATTCATTCATTCATGCATGCATGTAATGACAATCAACATACATAACTTACCAATATCATTGAATTCCATATATAAAGCATCCTCAGTTCCTCACCCCCTAAATTTTGGCTAATTTTTTTTTAATATTGAAAATACTTTGGCTAATTTTACCATTGTTATTTATTTATTATATTATTAGGATAATGAAAAAGCACTATGTATTATTTTTGAATTGAAATAGAAGCATCTCATATAATATCTTAGCTTAAGGGTGATGACCTCCACCACTTCCCCCATCTCCACCTCTTCCACCATTTTGACCACCTATTCCACCTCCTCCTCCACCGCCACCTCCACCACCACCACCTCCGTGTATTCCGTTTCCGCCGTGTCCACCGTCTCCTCCTTTGCCACCAAAGCTAAGAGATCCCCTACCTCCATATCTTACATGTTCACTCTCTTCTATATTATCTCTTTTGGTTTTCCAAATAACATATCTATTTCCATATCCTCCACCTCCGCCGTCACCGCCGTTTCCTCCATCTCCGCCATTCCCACCTACACCACCACTTCCACCATTTCCACCGTCTCCGCCATCTCCATTAACCCCACCATTTCCACCCCCTCCACCATTTCCCCCATCTCCATTAATCCCGCCATTTCCACCCCCTCCACCTTTGCCACCATCTCCATTAACCCCACCACCTCCACCGGTTCCACCGTCTCCGCCATCTCCATTAAACCCACCACTTCCACCTTTCCCACCATCTCCACCATCTCCGAATTTTCCACCGCTTCCGCCAGTTCCACCATTACCACCGTCTCCATTAAACCCACCGTTTCCACCGATTCCGCCGTCTCCACCATCTCCATTAAAGCCACCACTTCCACCTTTTCCACCATTACCACCATCACCATTAAACCCACCGTTCCCACCACCTCCACCATTTCCACCATCTCCGTTATACCCGCCGTTTCCACCACCTCCACCATTTCCACCATGTCCACCGTTTCCACAATTTCTGCCGCCTCCGCCGTTCCCACCCTGTCCACCGTTTCCGCCGTTTCCACCACGTCCACCATTTCCACCATCGCCATTATTATACCCACCATTTCCACCTCCTCCGCCGTTTCCACCATTTCCGCCGTTTCCACCATCTCCGCCGCCATAATAAGATCTCCTACATCCACGGTGTTTATGGCACCTATGGTGTAGATCCAGAGCAATATCATGACCATGGATGATTCCATGATCATTGAGTTGCTGGTCTTCTACACCGAGCGTGAGGAGTGTTCTTGCAGCAGAACATATTCCTAAACCCAAAATCACAAAGAAAACAATGCAGAGAATCCTTGAGGTTCCCATGGGAATGTATTTGTGTTGTGAAAAGTGAAAACCCCAAAATTTGATGTCTTAGTTTCATGACAAGAGATGCCTATATTTATAGGAAGAAAAAAAAAAAAAAACACATTTGGACACTCTACTTCACTCAAAGAACTCTTTGTGGAATAAATATAATTAAAGAGAATATAACTATTTTTTAAATTTTTTCAGGGAGAATTTTTTATGCACGAAAGAAGGAATAAAATAGAACAAAGGACCTAATTTATTAATAGACATATAAAAAAAATTAATTTTGATATATTGTAGTGCAATTTTACAAGTGTTTTTTATTACATAATGTTAAAGTTTGTAAAAATAATTATTTATTTTTATATTAACAATATAAATAATTATTTAAAAAATAAATATTATTAAACAATTATATAAAAATAAAAATATAGAAAATCAATTTTGAGTAGCTAAAATTAACTATTTTTATTATAAAATTATTTTTTTAACCTTTATTTTTGAAAAATTAGGGTTTAAAGTTAAAATTTAAGGTATAAATTTAAGATTTAGAATTTAAAATTTATATTTATAAAAAATTGAATCTATATAAATTATTTTTTTTATTACTTTCATAAATTGATTGAAAATTTAATAAGTTTAAAATATAAAAGAAACACATACATACATATACAATCAACAGAAAGGGAAAAAAAGTTAGGTATGTAGCATCTCATTTTGATTAGTGTTACACGTTTACTTAACTTTTTCTAGGTATTGTTATTCTCCAATGTTGAATGTTATTATTTAAAATTTCGCTACAGACCAAATAGAGTATTTGTACAATGTGTATAATGAGCTGTTTATTTGACCTAATATGAGTTAAAAAATGAACATTCAAGATAAAATATTATTAATTTCTTAAATACAATACACTTATACTATTCAGAATAACTATTCAGGTACTAGCGATAATAAACATCTGATATTCTACTGAATTGAACATTCTTAAACCTCTATTATATACATTGTATAGATACTTCGTTGACCCCTATACTTCCTCTATTATTTATTAGAGATTTTATAGGGAGTTTGATTCTCCTGTTAACACTATTCTGTTTATATCCAAAATTAAACTAAAACCCGAATATCATTATTATTATGACAAAGATATATTCTTTATTAATAATGAACTTGAATGGGTAGAATAGTTAATTTACTCTCCGTATTTAGTTTTATGCTTGTGTCAGTAGTTGATACTGATGTAAGAGCTCACTTTCTTATTTCGGTTTTCTTATGAGTATTGCAATTATAACAAAAATCTACTTAAGAGTCAGGAATTTAAATCTTATCTTATATATGCATAAATTCATTAGATAATAATAATTTTTAAAAAAATATTATAAACTCATCACCGTAAACCAATTTAATTCATTCTTCCTTGACCACATGCACAAATAGGGAAAATTTAATTCAAAGAAAATAAATTATTTGAGAATATGTTGTCAAATCAATCTTAAGTACAAAAAAAAGACAATATTAGATAATTAATGATTTAATTGAACAATATGAACAATAAATTTTGAAATTGGCCTATTTCAACAAAAAGTCGCTATATTTTAATTTAATGTTACTGATTAAATTTAAGATTAATTTATTCTTTTAACCTTATTATTCACATTGTTCAATAATATTGTTAGTTACCTATATTTTTCCATAAAAAAATCATTAAATTTAAACATGACTTTTGATAAGGTACTAGGTTTTGTAATTTAGATATGATTCTCTACCTGACGCAGATATATTATGTATTATGTTCGCATTAACACTACTGGCCTATGCACCACTATGAAATTAAAATAGAATATTAGAAACCATCTTTATGTTCATGTATTCATACTTATGTAATTATGTTACACGCTATACGATGCATGAAAATAACTCATACTTTTACATAGCTTCTTGTTTTGGATTTGGCTAGTTTAGGGTACAATAATCTTAAGGCAACTACTCAAATGAAAATGATAAAAATATCTTCTCATAAAAATGTTTTGTTTAAAAGTGTGGTTTATTTATTTAGTTACATTTTAAACAAAAACAATATTTTTATAAATATCAAAATCTAATCATACAATTCATCATTCAAGAATAAAAAAAAAATATATTTATATGAAGACAATTATAAAATCTTCATTGTAGTATTCACCTCATCTTAATTCTATCTTCATTCATCTTGAGAAACTGACAAGTCTTGTTGAAAGGAAGAGAAATCTAGCTAAAATCTATTTTATATATATATATATATATATATATATATATATATATATATATATATATATATAATCCTTATGTTTGAAGGGTGTCTCTAGTTTTTTTTTCAAACCCTTGTATAATTGTGGCAGTTACAAGTGGGCTTCCAAAATAGAAAATCTTGGTAATGCAATGGAGTGATGGACACTAATTAATAAAATATAATATTTTTTATTCTTTGCTGAATTCCAACCATTAAGTGCGATAAAATGACTATGAACAATAAAGTTAAAAAAAATCATTTTGATATATTTATGGTGTAAAATAATTTTAACAATATCATCTCATTAAATATGTTTGTTGTAGGAGTTTTAATTAAAAGATATTTAATTTTGTGATAGAAAAAAGATAGAGAATTAACTTTTAGTTAAATAACATTAGTCAATTTTAATTTTAAAATTAAGAGTTTATGATTTAAAATTTTGAATTTAAGATAAATAAAATAATTAGTTCCTTAGCATTACTTCCTGTGATAATAATAATAGAAATTAACTTAGATATTTATGTAAAACCTTTTTATATTAATATACATATGGTTTAAAATTAAATTGTAAAATAAATATCTATTAGTGGGCATCTCACTCATTCATTATATTCATATACTCATCATTATCAAAATTGCAATAATTCATTATCTATATATGATTAAATTAGTATACACTAATAATATAAAATGGTTTTAGATTGTGGAAATCAAACAAATTCAAGAATTAGAATAATTTTTTTAAATAGTAGTGGAAGAATTTAGAGTTGTGGTTAATATATAAAACTTAAAAATATAAATGGAAGGTAGACCAAAAGAAGCAGAATTGACCAATAACATGGTTGTTTCGTTTTAGAATTTGATGTTGATCATCATTAAAACCTTTTTGTGTTTCACGAACGCAAAATTCTTTGATTGTATTTGATATAAAAATATAATAATATATATTACTCTAAGGAGTAAGGATCCACTTTTATCAAATATATATTAAATGACAGAGTACTCATCATGAAATAACTCAAAATCTTGGGTTAAAAATTTAAACTTGTGTTAAAAGGTATAGAGCTTTGAATTCTCTTCACATCATATAACATTAACATCTTTGATTAATATACTCTTATGTATATGTATGTATTTAGGTAGCGTTTGGTAGAGAAACAGAAACTGAAAGATTGATACTGAGAGACAGAGACTGAAATAAATCTCAGTATTTTGTTTGGTGCAAAGTGAGAGATAGAAATTGAAACGAGAATGAAGCTCTAATTTAATTTGTACAAAGGATAAAATTGGAATTAATTAATTAAAATGAGAGTATTTTAAGTATAAAATGTTATTAAAGTTTCAGTTTCCGTCTTTAAAAATTTCAGTCTCCTGTGTCCCACTTTTTGGAGGTACTGAAATACTTAACTTTTAGGGACAGAGACAGAAATTTTAGTATCAATCTCTGAACCAACAAACATGATACTGAGTCTCAGTCTCCCAGTTTCTGTCCCAGTACCTCAAAACAAACGCTACCTTAGGGTATAACACAAATCAAATATCATTCAGTCGTAGTTTTCTTCAGTTTCTTGCTTCTCAAGCTTTTTTTTGTTTTTTCTTTCTCTTTAGTAACACTTACAAAGATCTTGAAGAAAATTGAGAATTGAAGGTGAAGAGTATGAATGATGAATAGAGAAAATTATAAGTGAAACTGAACTTTTTATTCATGTAGTTGTCTATTATATACGATTATATTCATAACTAAGTTATTGCCTAATTGCACTCTCCAACTAATCTAACTGATTAACTGATTCAACCAACTCTTAACTTGAGCCCAAGTTAGTTTAATTCTGTTGATTCCCCTCCTCCATAGGAGCTTTTGGTTTATGTTTTTTAATTTATTTTGAGGTAATGAATAAAAAGTTTATTGAGTAATTATTATGGTATTATTACAAGTGTAAATAGTATGGTGTAACATATTATATTGACTTATAATTTAATTTTAATAAAAATTATATCTTATATCTAATAATAGTATATATATGAGATATGAATATTAATATGATTGATTGATATAATGTGACAATTAGTATGTAGGCTAAAGGAATCAGTTACTTAGTGATCAAGTAATAACAGAATTATTAGACCACTCTATTTTTTATTTTATTTTTTTGTTATTTAAAGAAAGCAAAACAAAACAAAAACTGTCTTATTTAGATCTATAACTAATAACTATTTTCTTCTTAGTCCAATCAACATGAGAACTAATTCATCAAGCTAAATGAAAACTCAATTCCACTAATCATTTGCTTAGTTGAATTTCTTGTTTAAATTTTTTGATAGTCGAGAGCCATTAGATGAAAATTTAGCCAAATTAGTCAAATCATCTAACGGCTTTCAAATATAACTTCACTTTAAGTCGACTTTCAAATATAACTTCACTTTAAGTCGACTGCAACTGAGTTTTTACCGTATATAAAATAGCAAATAATAGAAATTAAGGGTAATGGAGCCATGCATTAAACATTTTACATTAGGTACATGTCTTCCGCACCATTACATTAACATCAAACATTACATTATTATTAGTGTCACAACTTAAAAACCTTATAATATACATCCTCAATTCCTCATGACCTCATACCCATCATATCTTATATGATTATTTATTATTAATTAGGGTTAATTAGAGGAGAGAAGGAGTGATGTATTATTTTCTGAATATTGAAGTTCCAAAGAGGCTTCAAGGGTGGTATAATCTACCACCACCGCCTCCTATGCCACCGCCACCGCCGCCGCCACCACCACCATATAGTCTATTTCCCCCCTTCTTCCATGGTTGTATAGCTCTTGCAGACTCTACTGCACTATCTCCTCCGCTTCCACCATCTCCGCCGTCGCCACCGTCTCCGCCAAATCCACCATTTCCTCCATTTCCACCGGTACCTCCGTTTCCATTAAACCCACCACCACCACCTTTTCCACCATCCCCACCATCTCCATGATACCCACCATTTCCACCTCCTCCGCCGCGTCCACCATCACCAAAAAACCCACCCTGTCCACCTCCTCCACCGTCTCCACCGTCTCCATAAATGCCACCATTGCCACCACCTCCACCAGTGCCGCCGTCTCCATGAAACCCACCACGTCCACCTCCTCCACCATCTCCGCCATCCCCAAATCTGCCTCCGCTGCCACCCCCTCCACCTCTTCCACCATTACCAAAATCTCCAGCATTTCCACCACCTCCACCATCACCACCATGTTTATGACCATCTCTGTGTAGATCTACACCAACAAAATCGTTGTTGGTTTCGTCTACAGTAAGGAGTGTTCTAGCGGAACAACATATTCCGAAACCCAAAATCACAAAGAAAACAAGTATGAGAATCTTTGAGGTTGCCATGGGAAAAAGTTTAAATTTTTGAAACCCCACGTTGATGTTATAGCCTTATTAGAACATGGGTATTTATAGCAAAAATTGCTTCGTTACTGTATTATAAAAAAAAAAAAAAACAAAAGGAGCATTAACTCATTTTTTATTATAATTTTAGAATAAAATTTTTTAAAAAATTAATTAATATTAATTAAAAGAATAAATTTTTAGTTGAACTCTTTTATGATATATTATAAGAGATTCAATACTTTAATATTATTCGATCTTTTTTGTTCTTTTCATTTTTAAAATAAAGAACGAATTTTAGCATAACAAATTCAAAATATAAATAAAAAAAGATATAAACACCTTCAAATTAAAAAAAGAGGCTATTGTGAATTGTGATAGTCATGTGTCTTTATCTAATTAATAATTTAAATTATTTGGCTAAGTAAATTTATAATAAAGATAATAACATTTTTTGTAAATATTTGAATAAATTTAACTAACTAATAGATAACAGTCATTTAATTTATTACTTTTTTATTAATGACTATACTTCATCATTTATTTTAAATTGCTTTCCACATTGTTATCATTCCCCCCACCCAAAATCCTAATTTGATCGAGTTTACTCATCTTTTCAATATTATTGCTTTCACTACTATAGAGAGATGAAGAGAATTAAAAATTAAAACATAAAAAAAATGAAACATTGTTCATTAACTAACAACACATTATTTTATTAACGAAAATTTACATATACATTAAAAATCAATCACCAAATTTGTTTATATATATATATATATTTTAAATTGAATAGTCAAATTTGCTATAGTAGAATAATTAAATATATAATATACCAATAATCAAATTTATTTATAATAGCATAACAAATTTTCTAAAAATTGACAGATAGTAACGATTTTAAAGTCAGATAATGGCAGTTTAAAATAAACCGTCGCAAAATAGATAATGATGGTTGGCTAATGATGTAGATTTTTGCAAAACTACAATTCAACAAGTGCACTAAATTGTATCAAATAATACCACGGGAGTGAATTATTGTTTTCACGAGGATTAACAGACTAAGCACACATGAGTTAATCGATTATTATATTCTAACTAAACAATTACAATTTAGGATTTCAGTAATATCAAATACAAAAAACAGAAAATTAAATGAAAGCAATTTATAAATTGCTGAGAGAATAGTATGAATGGAATGTTAAGGTGTCGGAAATGTTTAAAACTTCAAGAAAAATGCTTCACTATCTACCTTAATCATGCAAAGATTTATCTTACGGCGAACCCTAATTAACCGAACTCCAATCTCTTGGGAATCCGATTTTTCTTAACTTAACAAATCGTCAATTCCTCGATTAATTAATTATGCAAAGAGGTTAAGCATACATACTGATTCACAAGCCACACAATTCTTAAAATTTAAACCTGATTGATTCAATGTCACTTATCAAACTAAATTCAAAACTTTTAGAATTGGGAGAAGAGGTTTTCAAGCTTAATTCTATCAAATAATCTTTTCTAAAAACTTATAGAATTTAATTTAGATTTAAGTTATTTTTCAATATATTCAAACCCTTGAGATGAAGAACGAAAACTAAATTCTTAAGAAAACATCAATGCATAATTCAAGAATAGACAAGTAAGAACATTAATCCATGATAATAAACAGAATTTCTAACCTTAACAAGAGGAGATTAGTTGCTCATGATAAAAAGAAAATCTAAAATTATGAATTGTAAAAACTGCAGAAAAAATTTCACGTATGTGATTTCTCTTCTTTTTATATTAACCCTTAAACAAATTCAAAATTCAAAACTAATTCAAAATAGGAAACTAAGTCAAATCAAATCTCATTAATTAAGTTTTCTCCTAGAATCTTTCCTTTAAGATAAGCTCCTTTAATTTTCTCCACAATTGGCGATTAATGCTTGCCTTCATGGGTTTATGTTGAGCCTTGAATTAATCACTTAAGTATTTGGAGAATTAGAGGACTTGGTGAGAAAATTAAGGCTTCTGAGAGTGGCCCAACTATAACAAATGAATTTAAACTAATTTAAAGTAATGTTCTTTAAATTATGAAATCATTACTTTTCTAACAAGAATTATTAGTCTATGAATAAAATTTTAAAAGAAGAACAACTCAAGATGCGAATGCATCAGCCAACTGCTCTAATAATGAGCGTTGTTAAACCATTAATAAATATATATTTTTCTTCACAGTAATTAATTGGTGGCCATTTTTTTTTTTTACACACTTAACACTATTATATATTTTATTAATACCACACCAGCCATATGTATGTTGATGACTAATAAGAACATGCATACAGAAGATGGAGGGGGAAAAACTCCAAGTCATGCCACGGTTAGTTGGTTATTCATGGTAACAGGGAAATTTAACAAAAATTAAGGTCATATTAACTGATATCAAATTTAACAAATAGAATTTAAAAGAATAATTTTATTCTTAGATGATGTCAATTGTCAAAGAATAATATATAAACAAATTTTTATTCAAAATTTTTCCATTTAACTATTTTTTAAGGATTTAATTTTTATATATATTAGTGTAAAATAACGAACTTTGTCACTTAAAAGAACATATATAAATAAATATATATAAGTATTTTATATTGTTGGTGTATCAAAATTTAATTCTTTTTAATTATAAATAAAAACAAAAAATTTGATCATATTGACAATATATTATCAGTAAATAATTAATTTTTGGTCAATTAATTTTTTAATGAATTTATTTCTTAACACTTAAATCCCTTTTTTATAAAATATAAAGATAAAATTATCATAAGTATTCTCCTCTGACCACCTTAATATAATTATTCTCATTCATGCTAATTAAGTTATTTGTGTTGTGACTTTCTCTTTATTAGTTGGTTAGGAATAAAAAAAAAAATTTGTTCTCACTTTTCTTTCATCTCATCATAGAATAATGGAAAATCCTTTTTTTTTATTTTAATAATAGATTGGACAATTTTTAATCCTAAAATGAAGAATATCAGTTGAGGTTAAATCTTTATAGAACAATGTTTTCATATTAAATATTTTTGTGTTTAAATACACAAGAGTCACAAGATCTTGAGAACAGAGTGGAAGATTGCTGAATAGAGGGAATGAAAAGACAATAATATAATATAATATATAATTAATAACATGCTAAGATAAAAAAAAAAAAAACAAAAGAAGTCAATATATACAAACTTCTGATAAAAATAACGGAAATATTTGGTAATATAAAAAGTAGTTAAAAATAATTAAAATTTGTCTAATAATAATTTATAAATATTAAATAAAATACATTTTATTTTATTTTTTATTTTTTTAAATATTACCGTAAAAATAAATATAACAAAAAAGTACGCTCTCTGATGTCTAAACCTTTAAGTCAATTCTTTAAGTTATGTTATGTCCAACATATGTATATATAACTGTTTTAAGATAAAATTGTAAGAGTTTTAATTTCTTTACGTAATTTACAAAATTCTATATTTATGGTGGAAACTCAGGTGTAGTCAACTTCACGTGAAGTTTATAACTAAGAGACGTTAGATGATTTGACTGATTTGATTAAATTTTCATCTAACGACTCTTAGCTATCAACTTCACGTGAAGTCGACTGCACCTGAGTTTTCACCTATATTTATAGGTTGGAAATTGACTGAAGTTCAATGCCTAAGAAACATGGGAACGCAAGATGAGATGGAAAAAGGGTAGAGTTGTCGTCCACTTAGCTTGTTCTGTTTCTCCATTGATAGCTAGTGGATGATTATTAATTATCCCTTTAATTTTTGTGTTACACGTTCGCATATTTCTTTGATTTTATTGAATGGAACATATAATGCTCCAACATGGCAACTTGCATGTTCGTGCTTCATGTCTTTCCGGCCTAATTTTTCTCTCCTTTTTTTTAAGGCAAATCAAGAATTAATTAGTTATGGATTGAAATTCTATTTAAAAATTTAACTTTAATCAATAGATTATTGAATGCTTAAATTGAGATTTGAATCCTTAACAATGAATTAAATATGGGTTGATTATTTGACTCATTTAAATTGATCTTTTATCATTTTTTAGATTAGATTGATTTATTACTTACCTGTGAAATTATTACTAAAAGTAAAGGTGGACCAAATTAGATTGAATATAGACAAAATTTCGCACTAAAATTATTGGATTGGATTAGATTTAATATTTACAGTTTTTAAATTTGGATCCGATCCACATAATCGGATCGGATATCGGATATATCGACAAAACATAAAAATATTTTTAAAAGTTTATTTTTATTAAAAAAATCAATAAAATCCCTTTTTTTATATTCTTTTCAATATGTTTATCCTTAAAATATTATTAAATATACTTTTTTTAAATAATACAACATATATGATAATTATTAAGTTGAAATAAAATATAAAAAATTATTTATTTATTTTTACGGATATGTAGATACCTACCTAAAATTCGAATACGATTCTATTAGTATGCAGATCAAATTAATATCTGTAAATTTTTTATCGAATTTGAATAAATACCACAGATATGCGGATTGGATTTGATCCATAAACACCTCTAATTATTACTCATTTTATTTTAAAATAAATATCGCTTTGACTTTTTTTTATACACTAAAAATTAATATATTTAGACTTACTTTATGTTTAAGTACATTGATTTCTTTAATATTTCAAAAAAGTTAAAATACAGTTATTTTAAAACAGAAGATATATTTTTTGAAATAGACCAAAGATATTATATTATGGAAAAGCAAAAATATATTATTACTTTATTCATCTTAAACATTCTCTTGAATACTATATAAATTAACGGAAAAAATATAATGAATGCAATAAATAATCAATATTACATATAAATGGATATAATTATTGTTGTCTTAGAATATTAATTAAAACAGATCAGAATTTATTTTATATCCATTTAATAATTCAAAAAATGTTTAAGAATAATGAGTAGGAAGATAAATATCTTTAGCATATTTCAAATTAGGACTATTAATTGTGCGATTTGACCGATAAAACATATTAAATTGATCCATCAATGAAAAAACTTCTATACTCCACATTGGTCGGATATTTTTATCATCCTTAGTTAAATAATGTTTTTACAATATGCTTCACTTTAAAGATTTCTCATTGGTAAAATGGTAGATACGCAATAAACTTACAAATCTTCTTCTGCTTAAAAATGTAGAAGTTTAAAAATTCTAGAAAACAATGTAAGATATTAAGATCTTTTTACTTAGCTTGAAATAAATTCGACAAAAAAAAAATCACAAAATTCAAAGATATAATCACATAGAAGTAAGTTCATCTAATTAGCCAAATTAAATAACATCATCATGCATATGTGACAATAGGAGCATCTATTCAAGATTTTGTTTTAATTGACAAAAAAATTATGCAATAATTATTTTAGAGCAAACAATGTATGTTTTTATTTTTAAAATTAAAAAAGGTTAGTTTTTGGGACATGACAACCAAAAGGTATAGAATGACTAAATCTAACTAAATCATTAACTCACAACTCTTAACTAATTATAATTAGAGTTTTTCTAAGTAGAAAAGACGTCACACTCTTTAGGGATTCAAAAAAATATATATATTGACAATATGAGAAATTTAAGAGATCCAATAACATTAAATGACTATATAATGTATGAGAAACCTATAAGATTTTTTTCCAAGTTAAAATGTATACTAAAAGAAAGCTTATATATACATATAATTTTTAGAACGATGGATATTCTCTTGTTATAAGCATTTTTGGGAAGGGGAATTTGCCATTCTAATAGATCACGTGCTAGTAAACATAAAAGGTTATGTTAATTGAGGCATATTTTGGTAGAATATTAAAGAGAATATGTTAATTGAGGCTAATAAATAGTGATGACAAAAAAAATAAGTGAGACGAGTAAGTTTAACCACTCGACCAACTCAAATTAGTTAGCGTTTCATTTAAATTTTATTCGTATCAATTCTATCCTAACAAGATAAAAGAAAGGTTTAATTACTTTGTTGGTCCTTATAGTTTTGCGAAATTTTCAATTAGGTTCCTATACTTTTTTTCTTTTTAATTGAGTCTCTGCACCAATTTTTTTTTTTCAATTAGGTCCCTCTTAGTAGTAATCGGCTTAATTTTATAGGGACCCAACTAAAAATAAAAAAATTAGTGTAGGAACCTAAATAAAAAGAAAAAAAAAAGTATAGGGATCCAATTAAAAAAAAATTAGTGTAAGGACTCAATTAAAAAAAAAGAAGTATAAGAACCTAATTGAATATTTCGTAAAACTATATGGAACAAGAGAGTAATTAAACCTAAAACAAAATGGACTCAGGGACCAAAATGCATACAAAAATCTGGCAACTCATTTAGTGGGCCACCGTCGTTAATTCTCAAGTTAACAAGATTGGGCCCAAATAAAAAAGTGTCTCAATTTTTGGGACAAAAAAATACACGCCATAGAGTATAGACTATAGACCACTTAGTTGTCATCCATTGGATTTGTTGTGTGGTTGGAAATTGACGAAATAATTATTTTTATTTTCATTTTTGTGATGTATATAATATTAGGTCATTAAAAGATTCTAAAGAAAATGGAATATATAGCTGTGGGGCATAGGACTAACAACATAGACTAAAAAATATCATTTTTAAATTTTACTAGATAAAAAAAAATACGAGAACCAAAGTAATAAGAACAAGTTTTTTGTTGAGACCAAAAACGCATTTAAGCTAATTATTGAAAATCAAATTGAATATTCACTCAAAATATAATTAGTGTTAAAACTAAAAGCCATTGCATTTTTCTTCATCTCGCTTTTTTCAACATGCCTTTGTCCTCTACTTTAAATTTTTCTTCCTTATAACAGCCATATATGGTAAATCATCTTTAAAAAAAATTTGTCACTCTTATCTTTGATAATATATTCAAACTTCCACCATCTCAATTTTGTTTCATTAAAATTATTTAATATATTTAAATGTTTATTATAAAATATTACGTTTTTATTATTTTAATTCTTTTAGCACTTACAAATACTCTTCTATATTGTATCACTTCACAACAACTTGAATAGACACAAATTTTTTTTCTATTCCTCTCTCTCATCTTGCTAACAAATTTCATTCACAGAATTGCATATTTAATCTAGCTATTCGAAACTACATTTTCTTTTTCTTTTAAGTTCATCTTTATTTATATATTATCTACCTTTACAACTATCCCAAAAGTTACCTGAAATGTTGGTTTGGGCTTGAACGTGAGGTCCAGATCCCTTGTGATGACAGCGTCCGACCTTTTTGGTGTCGAGGTGCTGCCTATCCAAGTTTCTCGTGAGGAAGTGGGAGTGGTACCTGCAAGAGACTCTGATACTTAAGTTAGCAAGGGTTTTAAACAAGTTTTTAGTAGAGTAGAACATGAGTTATACCTGGAGAGTGCCAGTGTATTTATAATAGAGTTTGATGACCTCCTTGGTGGCGATAGTTCTATCTTATCTTATATCTTAGGAGTTTGTTGAGATATAATCTTCTAGATGAGATAGAGATAGTAGGAGATATTTGGGAAGACAGTTACTTATTTAGATAAGTACAAGCCAGTCCCTTTCTTCGTGTCCGACCTCTCAAAGAGGTCGGGTATCCGATAGAGGCCATCCTTTAAGGTGGGCCTTGTGTCTTTATTGGGTCTGGCTTTATAATTTTGGTCAGGGTATGAACAGTGCCTCTGCTTGAGTCTTGATCTTTACATAGGTTGGGTTCGAGCATTCTGTGGCTTCTGCTTAGACGTCGGGTGCTCCTTTCTATGGAGGTTGGGTTTTTGACCCGTTTGAAAATTTAAACGTTTGTTCTTTGTAACTCTTATAAATAGTGCTCAAATTGCTCTTGTGTTTTTCGAAAAAACTTTTTTGCCTTTAAAATAGAGATAGGCCTTTTGAGATGTTGAGTTTCCTTTCATAGGTTCGACTTCGAGTAATCGGCCTTTATCAAGTTATTTTTACAACTCGTTTTTTATCCGATCACATTGAGATCGCTTCATACGAGTTGTTTATATAACTTCTTACATTAACTTGCACCTCATCGCTTCATCTTGCCGACCAGGTTTAGGTCGGACAATAATTTTTTGCATTTTGTCGAGCTTAAATTAATGCGTCTTAAGTAGGAAACTTTTGGAAAAATAGGAATGAAAGAAATATGAATTTTTATTAGTAAAATAAAAAACTCCTTTACAGAAATCTATGTGCAAGGGGATTGAGTGCCCCTAACCCCCGTGCTGGTGCCTCATTAAAAACCCTGAGATCGGGAAAAAAGAGTGCACCTCTGCACAAGGTTCACTGCTTAGCTGTAGTACCTTCTTAGGTTACATGCGTGTTAGGACCTCGGGAGCTCTCGCCCTTGGAGGTCGGACACTTTGTAGTAACCTTTGCCTAAGATCTCTACTATTTTATAGGGTCCTTTCCAATTAGCAGCCAGCTTCCCTTCTCCATCTCTCGGGCTTGGTAGGGCAAATTTGGCAGAGGAAGAGGTTCCCTTAGTCGGGAATTTTCTTTGGCCTCGGACGAGACCCAGTATTTCAGCGGTTTGTGGAAGTTCTTCTTCTTCGGGATGATGGATTTCCGAATGGATCCTCGTTGGGTTAGGGTTGGCCGATGGCCCTTCCCCTTGGGGGCCCTGTGCTTGAGGTGGAGGAGGCAGTATAATGGCGTTGCTCTCTAGTTGGGACTCGTCTTCGGATTCAGATGCTGTGTAGCCGTCTTCGTGCTAGTTGTCCGCCATCACTATGGGATGAATTCTAGGTCCCCGGCAACGACGCCAATGTTCCGAGGGTTACCTGAAACGTTGGTTTGGGTCTGAACGTGAGGTCCAGATCTCTTGTGATGACAGCGCCCGATCTTTTTGGTGTTAATGTGCAACATGTCCGAGTTCCTCTTGAGAAGGTGGGGGTAGTACCTGCAAGGGACTCCGATGCTTAAGTTAGCAAGGGTTTTAAGTAGATTTTTAGTAGAGTAGAACATAAGTTATACCTGAGGGTACCAGTATGTTTATAGTAAAGTTTGATAACCTCCCTAGAGGCAGTAGCTCTATCTTATCTTATATAGTATGAATTTGTTGAGATCTTATCTTCTAGATGAAATAGAAATAGTATGAGAGATTTGGAGAGACAGTTACTTATTTAGATAAGTACAAATCGGTTCCTTTCGTCATGTCCGATCTCTTATCTCTCAAAGAGGTTGGGTATCCGATAAAAACCATCCCTTAAAGTAAACCTTGTGTCTTTATTGGGTCTGACCTTAGAATATGAACAACAACCTTTGTTATTTTTATTATATAAACAAAGCACATTTACTAAAGATTTAATTTGTATGTACCAGTAAAAAGTTTATACGACCATTATATTATTATCATTATTATTGTCATATCAATAAGATATTTAATTCAATTACTCCTAAATTAAAAATCAGTATACATTTTTTTACACTATTAAATAATACTAATACATATATATATATGCACACTAAAAATGAATCACTATATATATATATATTTGACATCTCATAAAATTTTTTATTATACTATCATAAATAAATTTAACTATTATTTATTGCAAATTTAATTATTCTATTCTAATAGATTTTAATATTTTAATAATTGAAATATATATATATATATATATATATATATATATATATATATATATATATAACTAATTTAGTAGTTGAGTTTTGAATTTCCTATATTTATAGATCTAGAACTAGGCATTTTATTAGCCATCATTTTCTTACACTGAATGACTCAAATACTCCATCATCCCAAAGTAGAAACTATAACTTTCCAAGAATTTTTGGCTGGCCATAATATTCCCCAATTTTAAATTTCTCCACCAATGAAGAACAAGGCATAAAGAAGATCTTATTGGGCATCTTCTTAGGGAGAAACGGCAATAACTAGAAAGATAACATAAATAATGAAAAAAAAAATATAAATTGAACTAACAAGGAAGCCCTGTAATCATATCATATCACATTATTTCAACACAGTGGTTATTCGTAGAAACATATCAATATCAGTATCATGGATCATGGTCCATAGACCATAATAAGTCAACACTTGATGCCTCAACATGTGTTGACCAAAGTGCCCTTCAAATCCAAAAGACATTCATTCAGTGGAACAGAACTCTTGTCTACTTTCTAGCTATCTTGCAATTATTAAACTACACTGGTAAGAAAAATTACATTACTAATTACTAATAAGAGGTATTAATAAAACATTATGATTGTGTATTTAATTGAAAAAAAAAGGACACTTTTTACCATAATAATATCTAAAATACACATTCAAATGCATTTATACAAGTTCAGTTCATTAAATGATCAAAATAAATAAATACTTTATTATCA
This sequence comes from Arachis ipaensis, assembly GCF_059453495.1. Classification (NCBI taxonomy): domain Eukaryota; kingdom Viridiplantae; phylum Streptophyta; class Magnoliopsida; order Fabales; family Fabaceae; genus Arachis; species Arachis ipaensis. The sequence continues at coordinate 1,545,846 of NC_142436.1, forward strand.
TTTCCTTTCCTAGTAAAAAATAACCCCATTTTTTTTACTTTTTTTTTCTCTCTCTATTTTAAGACAAGAATCAAGTTCCAACATGGGAAAGAGCATCCTAGTCAAATCCACCAAAGCTAAAAATAAACATACATGGATGATTGTAGTTATTTTTATATAAAATTGATATTTAAATATTATTAGTCTAACCATTTTTAATTATTAACTTCACATCAAGACAATTACAATTTAACGTGAATATCCAAAAAAAAAATTAAAACCCAAAATTACAACAACAACAAAGGGAAAAAATTTTAATCATAAACCAAAATGACTCCCCAAAAATAGTAAACAAAGAAAAATAATTCCCCCCAATAACGTATTACCAATGGAACCTTTTTTACTTGTTTTTTCCTTTTTTCCCCCTTACTCCATAACATGAATATTTTTTTTTTATAATTACTCAAAGTGTTACTTACCGTCACCGTCGGTGATCTTCCCTTCGGTGACAGACGCGAGTTTCTGGAGGTTTAGCTTAACGACTGTATCCGAGAACAGACGAGTATCCTCTTCGGTGTTCCCTTCTGGAACGTCCACAACGTACGACTCCAAAACAACGGTCCAGATCTTCCCATCATGTTCGAACCCGTGAACGCTAGTAACTGACCGGTAATTCCTCAAGCGGTGCTCACCCCCAACAATAGTGAACCCGATGACGTGTCGGTCATCGTCCAACACGTCGAGCCTCTCGGTACTGGTGTTAGCCGGTAAACCGGATATGACGTCGACGTAGCGGGTGCAGCCTACGGCGAGCTGGAAGTCTTCGCTGACGTGGCAAGACTTGATGAAGTGCTTGTAGGATTGGGGCTTGTCGAAGCGGCGGAGGATGGACCAGACGGCGTGCGGCGGCGCGTGGATGCGCTGCGCGAGGAGGGAGGAGCACTGGCGGCGCGTGGTGGAGAGTGGGTATGTGTGGTGCGTGGCGATTGAGGGTTTTAGGGTTTCGAATTCTTCTTGGGTGAGACCTGCGGGGAGAGCGAGGTCGTGATGGGTCGGTGTATCGGGTTCGGGTTCGGGGGTTGCGTGATTTATGTTTGTGTGAGTTTGTGTTTCTTCTTCCATTGCTTCTTCCTCTCAGAGAGAGAGAGAGAGAGAGAGAGAGAGAGAGAGTGAGTGTGTGGATAGCGATGGGAAATAAACAAATTATAAATGTGATAAAAAGGGGTCAAATCAAATTAACTTTTCTTTCATTAAAAGGTTTGGCAACACACAAGGGAAAAAAATATATTAAAGAGTCAAGTTTTTTATTTTTAGTATATTTAACAAGTAGTTTTAAGTTTTAACTAACTTCTTATTTTTTTTAAAAAAATGTTGCAATACTGATTAAAGATATTATAAGGAAAAGGGTTTTATATAAAAAAATATTACATGTATAAAAAAATTAATCACAATATATTTGTGCTTTTTATTCCTGAAATTTGTAAAAAAAATTTAAAAAAATTTATACATTTTATTTTGTTTAAATTTTATTCTATAAATTTTTAATTTGTATTAAATATATTCTTAATAGCTCAATTTTTAAAAAATTTAAGATAAATTTAACAATAATACATAATAATTATGTCTGATTTATTTGTGTTAATTGTTCTTATAAAATTATTACTAAATTAATTTTAAATTTTTTCAAAAATTAATCGTTAGAGATATATTTAATACAAATAAAATTTTTTTAATATAAAATTAAAATAAAAAAATAAAAATATTTTTAAAAATTTTTAACAAACTTCACAAATAAAAAATATATTTTATCCGTTATTTAAATTATTTTCAATATATATTTTTTATTTAAGATAGTCTTATTTTATTCTTTTGGTAGTAGTAGTATTATAATATATTGATTATGTTAATCAATATTACTAGAACACTACACCAAAAAAAAATATTCAAAAGAAAGCTGATTTAGCTTTTAAAGATTAGAATATTAATGATTTAGTTTTAAGAAAAATATGTTTGCAGTTCTTTAGAAATAAATAATATATGATAAAATATAAAAATATTTCGAAAGCTAAACAATTGAAGGGATATTGAGAAATTTTATCAAGTGTTGTTTATATTTAAAGGATAATATATGCATTCAAGAATAAAAAATTGAATTATCAAGACCATACATTTCGGAGGACTAAATGGTGATTTTGTCTAGAAGACTAAAAGATAAAAAAGAAAAAGAGAAATTAATTTTGTTGGTTGGTGTTTTATTTTAGAAGAATGGGGCCTCTGGCATACTTGCAAAATATAATGTTCCAATGGAAAATGGAATGCGACTTTGTCATTTCTTTAGGTTTTGCTTTTTATATAAAAGAAAAACAAAAATTTTTTTTTCGGGATATATATGGACTATGGAAAAAAAATGAATGAACACAAAACATGACTTATGGATTAAGGAATATAATTTTATTAGGATTTAATTTTGATCGGAAGAATTTTTTTTTAATTATGAGAAATTAAGAGTGTGTTTAGTTTGTATTTTTTATTTTTATTTTTATTTTTAATATTTTTGTATTTTAATTCAAAAAAAAATATTAAAAATAAAAAAAAAACACAAACTAAACGCACTCTAAATATTTACCAATTTGTATTATTTTAATGGTTTAATTAAAATACAGTGTTTAGCTAGGACACATTTGTCACTTACATTATTGAGGCATGAAGTCACACTTACATAGATTAGTTTAATACAACCATAATATATGGATAGTTAAATTTATTCATATGTAAAATCAATCACTAAAATAATTAATTTTTTTAACAAAATAATTAAATTTCTTACAACAAAATAATAATAAAATATTTTATAAATAAAATAATAAATTTTTTCAAAAAAAAATAAATATTTAAATATATAAAAATACAATATAAACTTTTAACGTCAAAATTGAATCAACCTTTTAACGTCAAAATTAAGATTTTATTTGTGTTGATTATAATCATTTACGTGTCTTTAATTCTTTCGGTATAAATTTTTTAAATAAGTAGTTCTTATATATATATATATATATATATATATATATAAGTTTTTTCGAAAAAAATTATAGTTTAGTTTTTAATTTGTTACATACGTTGATTCTTAAAAGAAAAAAATCAATATAAGATAAAAAAAAAAAAACATATACACAAAATTTTATCTCATTTATTAACTTACATTTTTAGAATAAATAAATTAAGACATTAACTTTTTTTTTCCAAAATTAAACATTTTTCTATACCAAAATGTTTTTTAGTCCTTGTTTTGCGAGTATTACTAGATTGGAAGAGGTTGAAAAATGGATCTTCTTCAGTTTTTTTAACACTTAATAATTCAGTGTAATCTCTCATTTTTAATTCTCTAAATGAGACAAAAAATAAATAAGAGAGAAAATAATTAATAATTAGATTAAATACTACATACCATATATTCAGTTTTTTTTTACTGAAGAAGATTCGCTCCGGAGAGGTTGTACTAGTTCTAGTTGTGTCAATTATATCACATATTCATATTAATTACTCACGCTACGTGATTTAATTATTTCGCATTTTTTTTATTTTTTAAAAGTAGCATATATATATATATATATTGAAAATAATATTTCCAAAAAGCATGTTAGTTGGTTGGTTTTTGTCACATACACTCCATTTTGCATCCGTGCGTGTTTACAAAGCATAAAAACATTCTGATTGTGTTCACTAATCATTTAACCTAATTAATAAAAATGATACCTAATTTAGCTTATAACTTACCTCTATTGGAATAATAATCTTGATTACACATTTCCAATTCCATGCACCTCTCATCATAGCATTTGGGGCGTTCTTCACCGCTAATATTTAATATGGACCCCACAATATATAATAATTGCAACCACATTGATTGCTCAATTGGATATCATATACAAAGGAAATAGATGTAAATGAAGTAGGTTCTATCATTGATCAATTTGAATTGGTTGAGTTATCAATTCACTCGTTTATTTAATTAAAAGAATAATTAGAAAACTAAAAGTATATTAGTTAAAAATTAGCCAAAATGTATTTGGATTCTATAAAAAATTAGGTTTTAGTTTGTGCTCTGTGATCTCAGGAGCGATTTTCAAACATATTATTCAAAAAGTAATTTTAATTAAGCGGTTTTGTTTATTTTTTGACTGGTCACATTTTGGTTCCATATCCTTTTCTTTTAATTAATTAATAAGTATAAAAAATTTAAATAATTCGTCTATTTAAGTAATTAACAAGTATTAAAAATTTAAATATTATTTAATGTGTATAGTAATTTATTGATCAATAATAAATAATAAACTCTTAAGTAAAACTCTCAAAAATATCGTAAAAAAAAAAAAAAAATCTTATCATAATTTAATTTGATTATATTATTCCTCATCACCGAAAACCAAAACAATGCAACATGAGTTGTTGATAAATAATTTGATCACTTTGTCTATTTCAAAACATAATACATAACATCCTACTAAAATAATATGAGTATGATTTATTTTATATAAAACCAATCTCAATCATTCAATGTAAGAGAGAGATTATTATTATTATTATGGAGTAGGACACATGTTTGTGGTTTAGAAATCGCAAAAATATAATATCTGTTGAAACTAAATTACTTTCAAAATCTAAAATGACTAGAACAGATGTAATATTAAAATTTGTTATAAATAATACAATAATTTTATTTATTTTATCAGGCATCACCTTGTATAAAATAATACAAATATTAGACGCTTTTACAAACTATATATGGTATAAAAGTATTACAACTTTTTAAGTTTTTTTCCTCAATATATATTTATTATTTAAAAAATTGTATATAATAATTAAAAATTAAAAATCTTAATTGATACTAAATATTTTAGTTTTATTAATAAATCCTGTTGGTCATCTAATATTTTTATAATAAATATAAGAGAAAAAAAGTTAGGAAGTGACACCATGCCACACATTTTTTATTTTCCATCTAAGCAAAGCTTACTACCCTTTTGTGATACTCTATCTATACATTTCATCTATCCATCTAGATCCCTAATTATATATTATGATGTGCTTGATCCTTATTTAAAATGAAAACTTATAATTTTTTTGTTTATTTTGATTTCTATTGATAGTTTTTTTTTTTCCTATTAAATACTAACATGTCGGATTAAGTGAGAGCTATGAATAAAAATATTTTGACGACTCTATATGATATATCTAAAAGTTTTTTATAATAATAAAGTGAGAGAAAATTACAAAAGATAAAGATGATTATTTTATAATAAAAAATACATTTTTTTCATATTGTTACTATAAATAACTTTAGATAATTAGTAGAGTTGTCAAAATAAAATTTCTATGTTATGAAAAATATAGTATAAATGCTAAATACACGCCATCTTAGTACGTATGCCTAGGTTATATTTGTTGTTTTTATTTTTAGTATTTTTTGTTTCAAAGATTTTTTATAAAGAGAAAAGAAAAAATAGCAAAAACAACAAAAATTTATTTTTTATTTTCACTTCTTTTTTTTATGAAATTAAAAAAAATAAAAATACAAATAAAACGTACCATTAATTTGAAAAAAAAATGCAAAAACTATGATATCAAGGTTAAAAAATACATACGCTATATATAATACGATGGTGAGGTCCCCCCGCCCCACAGTAAAGGTCAAATTGGATTTGATGAAATATCGTTAACTTTCAAAGTTTCATCATTAGTGGTTATCTTGAACAACTATTGGATTGATTCTAAAAAATTTTCATCATTTTCATCAAAGTCCATTATTGATGTCATTAAGTTTTTTCTAACGTTTGTAAGCTCTAATGTCATATTTAGGGATGGCAACGGATCTCGGTGAGGACGGAGATATTCCCGTTCCATGGTTCTAAAAAGTCTCTCGTCTCTGCCCTGTATCCGCGACGAGTAATGGATACCCGATAGCCGCTAGATATCCATTTTTCGCGGATATTTCCACGGATCTTTCTTAAAAAAAATTAAAAAATTTAAAGAACTCAAATTTCAAAAACAATACAAATTTTATAACAATGCAGATTAACAATACAGATTTAAGAACAATTTAAAAAATCCCAGATCTATCATTTATATAATGCAGATTTCATAACAATGCAGATTAACAATAGATTTAAAAAAAAAAATTAAAACACACAAATCTGTAGATGACGAGGCAGTTGCAGTCAGCAGTGGCGAGGAGCAGACCCGGAGATGGAGTAGACGGCGATAGAAAATCGACGATGCGCAGATAGCGACGCACAAATCTATGGCAGAGACGACGATGGGCACATCTGTGGCGCTGATGATCTAACGAGAAGGAGGAGGGATGATGTGCGAAGAGGAGCTTTGATGAGAAAAGGGGAAAAGGGAAGACAGAACTTGATAAGAAAAGGGGAAAAAGGAAGAGGAAAGTTGAGGCGACATCGCCGAAGGAGGAAGAGCTCGCCTACGAGTCTAGGAAGTGAGCAACGGAGGTGGCGGCAGTGATGAAGAAAGGATCTGAGAGTAAGGCTCGGGCAAAGAGCGTGAGTGAAATGGGAAATTGGAATAGAGTTTGTTAAAAATATATGTATATACCGGAGATATTTTGGTAAATTGATATTTATGGGTATTAAACGGGTATCCACAAGGTGGGTATCTCTACTCCCGTCCTACCCCGTTTACTAAACGGATACCCGTTCTCCGCCTCCACTAGAAGAAATTGGCCCCCAAACCTATCTCTCGGCGAATAAATCTTCACGAATATCCGTCTTGCTAGGAAAAATTGTCATTCCTAGTCATATTTATATATACTTTAGTAGGTAAATGCATGAATAATAATATTGAATATTTGTTTGAGTACATAGGTAACTAAAATTATTCTAGCATAAATTTTAGAGGGGTATTCAGCATCTAATTCCATGACCATTGGAGAAAGTGTGATTGATAGGAATCAAGGACAAGTTCTGTATTAAAAATGTTATTGGTGGTGAAATAAATTATTATTAACTTCCTTATTGGAGAATAAATTCTTTTAGGTGAAATTTTTTTAAGATGTATGTAGTTAGCATTTAGAAGAGAGATAGAAACTGAAAAACTGAGACTGATAGACAAAGACTGAGAGATAGAGAGTGAAATAAGTTTTAGTATTGTGTTTAGTGTAGAATGAGAGACATAGATTGAAATAAGAATGAAGTTCTAATTTAATTTGCACAAAAGATAAAGTTGGAATTAATTAATTGAAATAGAAATATTTTAGATATAAAATGTTATTAAAATTTTAGTCTCCGTCTCTACAAATTTCAGTCTTCTATGTCCTAATTTTTTAGAGGTATTGAAATACTGAAATTTTAGAAACAAAAATTTTAGTACCAATCTTTGAATCAACAAATATAATACTGAATCTCAATCTCCTAATTTCCATCTCAGTATCTCAAAACAAACTCTATCGTATAATTTTGTTATGAAAACTTTGAAATTGAGACCTATACTAAAAATTATTGGGTATAGTGGTCAAAATGATACTTATGAAAAAATAATGTGTCCATGTCATGTGTGACAACAAAAAGTGTCTTAAACTCTTAAGAGCTTCAGGCAGTGTGTGAGTGGCAAATTTATTTGCCTCATAGTTAGCCACATCCAGGATCGATTTTCAGCTATAGTTAAATTAGTGTGTATGAGTGAAAATGTGTGTGTGAGAGTGTGTATGTCTAAAAAAAAAAATTTTAAGAGCTTGGGATATAAATAAAAGAAACTGGAGACAAAACTTTGTAGAATTGTGTATTGTATGAAATGGTGTCTAGTGTTGAAGTGTTTTTATTGAAGATAAGAATACTTATAAAGTTTAAAGAACACAATTAGTTTTAACTACAATAACTTCTAAACATTTCATCATAGATTGGTTTTGTAAATGAATATGACAGAGCTTTTTTTCTCCTAAAGAAAAAAAAAATTGAATGACAATTACATCTTTAAATATTTCAATTTCGTCGGATTAATTAGCTCTTGAAGTAGGGATGTCAATGGGGCAGGGCGGGGGCGGGAGATGCCTCCCTACTCCCCATCCCCGCCCTTAGATTTACTCCCCATCCCCGCCCCATTCCCCGCCGTGGGGGAAAATTGCTCCCCATCCCCATTCCCCACGGAGCCCCATTCCCCGCGGGGACCCCATTCCCCATCTACATAATAGTTCTAACAAATTTTTAATTTTCATATTAATAGAGCTACAAGTATCTATCTTATACAAAAACTGCAAGATTTTATACAAAAAGTCTAAATAACACGATGGTGACTTCTTTTGAAATAACGCAATGGGGAGACGCAACGACGAGCTAAAGAAAAAAGCAGTGGACAAGGTGGGAGACGCGACAACAGAGAGGAGAATAGACACGACGGAAGAATTACTTAAAGGAACGCCGCAAATAGAAATTACGACGCGGTAAGAATGATGGCACGGTGAGGTGTGACGATGCGGTGAGAAGGGTGACGAGGGGGTGGCTGCAGAGAGGTTGGATGGAGTATGGACAGCTTTAGGGATCTCTGAATTGAAGAGAGGTTATGCAAATAAAGATTAGGAGTTTTGGGTTTCTATATATATGTGTGTGTAAGAAATGACTAAAAAACATATATGAGAAATAAACTATTAAGGATAATTCAAGGAATTCATAAACTTCGGGGAATAGCGGGGACGGGGCAGGGATCCCCGCTCGGGTCCCCGCGCCTGCTTCGGGGAAATTTTGTCCCCCATCCCCATCCCCGCGGGGAAAATTCCCCACAATCGGATCCCCATTCGGGGCAGTCCCCGCAGGGATCCCCGCGTCTCGGGGAATTTTGCCATCCCTATCTTGAAGAAAGAAAAGTACTAATTAGGTTTTTAATGATAGTAAATAGTGAACATATATATCATTCCATCAATAGATAATATGAAACGAAATTGAATTGTCCATGTATTTAGTTATTTACAGTAGTGTACATCCCATTGCTGCCATACGAATATGGAAACAATATAGTTTTAAATAATGAAATATTTATTATATTTTAGATTTTCATATAACTTTTATCAACTATTTTTTACTTTTTTATCTTTCATAAATTCTACTAAAACAGGTATAATTTTATTTTAAAATTTGTTATCTACATGACGATACATAACGTATTTATCGTTTGCTATCTTAAAAGATTAAATTAATATTTTTTTTCTTTAAGAACTAATTAATTCAAAATTAAAATCTTTAACAATCCAATTGTCACTTTACTAAAAAAAAAAGTAGACGACCAATTTTACTTTTACATATATTATATAGAAAAGTTTTCAAATGTACCGTCGTATCGGTATTACAGTAATTTTTAACCGTTGATCTTAATTATATATATTATATATATTTTTTATAATTAAGATAACGGTTAAAAATCAGTGAAACACCAGTATGATGGTACACTTGAAAATTTTCCTATTATATATAGTACTCATGATAGATCACAAGTAACATCTTTAAAGGTAAGACATATTCTCCGTTCACAAGCATTTCGCGTTAATACAAAATTCGAAGAAGAGTTATACTCGTGTAATATATAAAGTCTAATCTAACAATTACATGAGTGATTATTTTTACGATTAAACGATAATTTTAAAGTCATATAAAAACAACTCAATTATTATATTACTCTAAACTCTCTTTGATCATGTATCATCTTTAATGAGTTCTAATTTGTTCTTGATCGAAAGTTTCTTAACAAGCATGTACACATTATTACAATCAATCAACCCTAACTAGAATACCCTTAGGATGTGTATGGTAGGATCTATAATTTCACACATCAAAATTATTCATAAAGGTTCTCACTCCAATTTTATTCTTTAATATTAAAGATAATATATTCAATTGGTTCTGATTAAATCTTTGATGTACAGTCTCTGTGTGGTTATAAATGAAGAGAGTTAATCTTTAGTTTCAATTACACTTTTTAGGACATACAATACCTCCCTCACAGTTAAGAACACCATTTTTATACATAGTTATAAGGTGAGTTTTCTGGTGGCATAATTTTAGGTGATTAAGTATGACTGATATTTGACTGGTTAATGACATATTGACATGTGGTAAGTGGTGCGTTTTATCTATAAATGCATCAACTATGCGTTAAAGATTTAAATCTTTTAAATTTTGAATTTTATTTTAGAGGGTAAAATATGATATTTTATCATTTATTTTATAGGTAGGACAAAAAAAAAACATAAAAAAAAAATTATTCAAAAATAAAAGATCATACTTTACTCTCTAAAATAAAAATTCAAAATTTAAACGATCCAAATTCACGCGTCAAAAGGGTCTCTTAGTGTTGAGCGCTTTAAGTTTGTGAGGTTTATTGCAGGAGCAGTGAAGGAATTTTGACTTAAAAAAAATGGCTGCGACATGGGCCGGCTAAAGTGTGAGTGGACAAAAACATTTATTTTAAAAAATAGTTGAATGTCCAAAAAATAGGTTGAGCAAAGAATAAATCTGATTTTTAGAAATGAATTAAAAACTAAGGTGGAGAGGGCAATGTAGAGAGAAAAAAAAACATAAAGAAGGGGAGTTTTATTTATTTTAGGATTAGATTGATAGATTTTTTTAATTATGAAATTTAAAAAAACGAAATAGTTCTTTAAAATTTGAATTGAAAAACCTAAAAAATCCGTGTTAGTACAAAATTTTCTTATATTAATTATAAATAAAATTGGATTCAATTACAAAAAACACGTGTAATTGTTTTTTAAGAAATAATGATTTTTTTATATATAAAAAAATTTAAATATTTTAAGGTAAAAAATTTAGTAAAATAACAAAATGAGAAGTTAATTATCACTAATTTTACAATTTCCATCAAAAGTATATGTTATTATCTTAATTTAAGAGTAATTAATTTTTTATTTTATTATTTTATTATCAACTTTTTTTTAAGAATATATTGATTCATAAGAAAAAAAATCCTTATAATCCTGTTTTCCATCGTATTTCACAAACAATAATCTTTAAATTAATTTGTAAAGAGATATGTGAAAATCAAACCATTTTAATAGATTTTTTTATAATTAAAATGTAACAATGATGTTAGAAACTTATTTTGTAGCTCACTTTTTTTTTTTTAATTTTAAAAAGTACAAATTCTGCAATAATTTATGGTTAAATAAAAATTGCAAAACTGATATAGCATTTAACGATAAGAAGCTGATAAGGATAAACTCATTTTTGGGGGCAGTAAAATTAAATTAGGGGAGACACTAACTTAATTAGTAGTTTTCATCCTTTTGTTTGATATTCCTTTACTAGCAAAGCAAAGTTTGAAACCAATTTCAAAATGTTAGGTAGACAAAAAAAATAGTCAGAACTTGTCTTATTTAGCATTAATTAATTATCGCAACAATTAATGAATGTTAAATAAGGCAAGTTATGGCTGTTTTTGGCCGATTTTCTTTAGTTACCAAACATTTCCATTTCAAAATACACCATAGACACTGTTTTGGTCTGCCCACCATAGACTCACCTAGTTATAATTGCCTTTTATGGTGACATACTATCTATTTAATTAACATTGATGAGAGATGAACTCCATGAATCATAGGACTGTTCATTTTTTTTTTTAAATAGATTTATTCGTAATGCATAATAGACTGCAAATAGATCAAATTATTCTAAAAAAAATATTTGTCACTACTTCTAAAAGAATAATGATTCCTTTAATTTGTTAAAGCAAATAAGAGAACATGAACTTGTGTTTGGCTAATAACTTAAAGAACAAGAAACATGAGAATTGAATATCATCCAAGAGCTGATCTTGTCATCTCATATGCCAAGAAGCAGGCGGCGTTGGCCGGAACGCTTCGCGCCATGGCCGGGCCGAAACCCTTATAAAGGCCTTTTAAACCTTCGGAAGCTTGAATCTTTCTAAAAGCATCAAAGGAGCCAGAAAACTTTGGGTTCTTGTAATCATCAACTTGGATCACACTCTTAACAACGTCGGTTGGATACACCAAGAACCAAAAGGAGGCTCCGGCCACGCCGCCGGCTAGAATCAGAGATCCTCTGCCTAGTCCGGAAGTGTCAGGGCCCCCTGCAAGCATTTGCTTGATTGCTTCATAGACACCAAACATTATGGCGTTTCCCGGTATCTCGCGGCCCATGGTCGGAATCAAACCTTTGAAAAGCCCTCTCATGCCGCCTTCTGATCTTAGAACTTGCCTCGCCACGTCCATTGGTCCTCCGTACTTCACGGCAGCCACCGCCGCTGTTCCGGTCCCAGCAAGTGCGCTTTGTGCTTGCAGCCTTATCAGATGAACATATATTTTAAAATGTTAGTTAAGTAGGATGGACGGGTGAATGGTATCCTACCCTCTCTAAAGTAATATGTAAGTTATCTTTTTTGATGTGTCATATTTTAATTGGGTGTTTATTTTAAATTGAGTTACCTTCTCCAACTCTCTCTAATTGTGTTTACTCCTCCCTACTCATTTGTCATCGTCATTGTGCCTCCTAAGTATCACCGTCTTATTGGATATTTCATTTTCTTCTTCTGTTAGGCCGTCACCGTCTTCCAAAGATATTATTAACTCTCATGAGATTAAAGTAACATCCAATTAAAATATGACACATCAGAAAAGGAGTAACTTACATGTTCTTTTAGAGATGATAGAATAGCATTCACCTAAAAATTAAGTCTTACAAACGGAGAAAATGAGATTGAAGAACCTGCATTTGACAAGTTCAGTGGGGCAAGCAAGGAAGGAAACAGCAACGCCGGCGCCGGCGCCGCAAACAAACTGCTGGCTAACTGAGAGGGGAGCACCAGGTTGGGTCCTGACCAATGCTTCCATCTGTCCTCTAACCGTAAACAGCACGGCATTGAAGGCTGCAACGGTTGCAAGTGGGGCCCCCATACCTTTGTACAAGCCTCTTGGACCTTCAGCTGCTACTGTCTTCTTCACAGCATCAATTGCACCTGAATACTTTGGAGACTGACCGGGTACTGGCGTAGGCTGGCTCTGCAGCTTTACCTTGATGGTGTCGAAGGGGTGGCCGCATATTAGCTGCGCCGCCCCTCCCACCGTCCCCGCCGTGAGGTCCTTCGCCACGTCTCCCATCTGCAAAAGCATGTCATATCAATAAAAGGATAGTCTGGTGCACAAGATTCTAACTCAGTAGAGAGAATCTTTTCGAGATTTGAACCCGTGACCTCGAAGTTATAGCATGTTCTTAGAAAGCTAGACTTAAAAAAGTTGGTTACATGGAATAAACGAAGCTATAATCAGATTAACCAACACATACTTGGACAATTACATTACATAAAAAGGGAAAACAAAAATTCATACATGAACTAATTTTGAAAAATGAAGCCATCAGAATAATTCACATTACTAACAATTAAGTCAAAAGGGGGTGCAGCAGAGAAGGAAAAGAATGGGAATATCCAAAACTTGTTAGAGAGATAAGAAAAAGAAAAAAAGAGTATTGTTATGTATCCAATGAGGGATGGTGCATGCTTTTACTTATTGAAAAGCTTCTAAGGGAATTCAAGAATTAGAACGAGAGAGAGAGAGAAAGAGAGTGGACAAAAGAAAGAGAGAAACAAGTGGCTCAAAAGAGATTCAGATGATAGGAGAATGGAATTTTGTGACTCACAAGGAAAAGATAATATTAGCCACTACTACTCTACTACTCTTTCTTTATTTCTTGCTCCAACACAAGCAGAGGTTGAGGTTAGATTTGGATTTGGATTTAGCCAACACAACTTTTACACATGTGGATTTATGAGTTCCAATTTCTATGGAGCAGCAACTAGCATGTGTGTCACTGGAATTTGAATCCTATCTCTAAATTAGTGAGGGAGTTGATAAAGTAATAAAATAAAGGATTAATCATCATTAATTTTGTAATTTTTACGAGATATGTGGGCTACTATTTTAATTTAAGAGTGATTAACTTTTTATTTTATCACTTTACCAATTTTCTTATTTTAGAGGATTTTGATCTGTAATGATACCTAAGAAAATGCTCAGTGGATCAACTTAGTACCTACTACTAATTACTAATTATTATGTTACTCTGTTATAGATGAAATTATAAATGAAATTATTTGGGCTAGTAGGAATGGAGTTTCAAACAAAATTGAAATATAATCAATATTCAGATCTTAATTTATTAGAAAAAAAATAAAGAAAATAAAATTAATATTAAAAAATTACGATTTATATTGTATCAATTAAATTTGAATTAATTATTTAATCTAATTTGACTCAAATTATTGACTTAAATTGTATGATTTATATCTCATCCAAATTTTAAATTTTAAAATTTTGTCACTTAAATTATACATTATCTAAATTTTAAATATTTTGAAGTTTAATAATTTTAACTTCTCGTTTTTTCAAACTGAATTATATCGATTCCAAATTTTAAATTTTTATAAACAATTTAATACAAATTATACATATTTTAAAAACACATATCAATAAATAATTTATTTATTTAAAAAATGCTTAAATGCATATTTTTATAGAGTTTGTTAGGATAGTTTATCAAATTATTCAAGTGTAATAGTTTTCTGAGCATGAAAAATTTAGTGATATAAATCAACTTGGATTAATCGAAAATTCATTCGTTTAAATAAGTCTCAAACGTTGGAATATGATCTTTGTCCTTCAACAACCTATTAAAATAAAATTTGGTGATATGACTCATTTAAAACATCTTCAATCTTCATAGTATCATGTTTTTTTTTTTTTTTAATGATTAACACCAAAATTAATGCCACATATAATGTCTTTAAAAAAAATGCCACCGCACCTTTCAAAAATCTCACTCCCAAGCATTGCAAGAGCTTTGGTTTAAGGAGAACTCCACCTCTTCTTCTCTATTTTAAATTCGTGACTAAAAATTCAGAAATCTAGTTCGTGTTTTACACGAAACTTCTAATTAAAATCAAGTTATTATAATAGTTTATGCCAGTTTGATATACAAACCCAAAAATATATATATTAAAAAAATTGGTTAGCACAGTTATTAGCATTATTTATTTTTAGCCTGAATATGTCTAATAAGATATATTTATGAAAATCATACATTTAGGTGACAGATAATGGAACCATAATTAAACAAAAATTAAGTCACTTTTAGCAAACTTGACCAAGTCTTTTTGTTTTCCTTAAAAAAATTTCAAATAGGGCTTTAGAATAATGACAAAGCAAAAGAGAAAAAACCAAGTTGGAACTACATAGATTCTCTCAAAATCCAGACAAATCAACTTGGTATTTTCTTGTTCAAGGTTTTGATTCCAAAGACATACATAACAAACTTTTTGGGGAACTCATGAATTTGTTGTGTACATTGTTTAATTTCCATAGCACTGGATTTTAAAGAGTGAATGTTTTTGGAGAAATATTATGGATTAACAAAATCCATCAAGTTTATTTCCTCTGCCAAGAACAAGTCCTCCAAGTTTGAAATTCTATTGGGAAGTTGGTATTTTTTTTTAATCAAAATAATTTTTTTTCTTGGTACAAAAAAAATGAGTTGCTTTGCATGGTGTAATACATCAGACCCAAGGATTAAGAGGTCATTAAGGAGAAGCATTGGGGATTACCATGGAGGAAAAACTCTTGCAGCATTTGCCAACATGTCTTTTAAAACTGGTAATAAATTTTAATTAATCTTTCTAATTATTCAACAAATTTTTTATTATTATTTTTTTAGTTTCTTATTCATGGGCTTTGAGGGGTTTAGGGGATTCAGCAATTAATAATGTATCTCCTATTTTCACATCATCACATGCAAATTAATGTATCATTTCTTGTGCTTTATATTAAATTAAATGTTAGATAATACCACAAATTCACATATATTACTTATAAAAAAATGGGTAATGCTAGAGAGACAAAAAAAACAGCTAAAAACTTGTCTTATTTAGCATTCATTTATTGTCGTAACAATTAACGAATACTAAATAAGGCAAGTTATGACTGTTTTTGGTTGATTTTCTTTGTTTACCAAATATTTTCATAAAAAAATTTGCTGAAAATCTGAACAAATTTTGTGTTGTAGATAGTGGCAAGAGAAAATTTATAGAGGAGATAGCAAGACTTGGAAAAGGGAATATTACCTCAAAAGCTTTTTCATTTAGAGAACTTTGTGCTGCAACTCAAAACTTTCACCCTTCCAATGTGATTGGTGAAGGAGGCTTTGGTAGGGTTTACAAAGGATACCTTAAAAGCACAGATCAAGTAATTACTTCAACTTTAAAAATTATTGTGTTACTCCTTTCATTCGATAATAATTGGTATATCTGAAAATTAATGTATTCGAACATAGTTTATGTTCGAATATACTAATTTTTTTGATATACCAATTTCGTTAATCTGATTGTTATTAATGAACGATCGTTCGATTTATAGCGTTCTAAAGTGTTGTGTGTTGTAATGTAGGTTGTTGCTGTGAAGCAACTTGACAGGAATGGATTTCAAGGGAATAGGGAATTTTTTGTTGAGGTTTTGGTTTTGAGTCTTTTGAAACACCCTAACCTTGTCAACTTGGTAGGTTATTGTGCTGAAGGTGAACAAAGGATTTTGGTGTATGAATACATGGTTAATGGTTCTTTAGAGGATCATTTACTTGGTAAGTAAATATAATTCTTGCATATCAAAAATTAATTTCAATTATTATTCTATTTTAGTAAGATGCTAACACTAAAATTAGAAATTAATTATCATCTAAATATGTATTATATTATATGATTTTCATTTTTCAGACATCGATCCAGACAGAACACCATTGGATTGGCAAACTAGAATAAAAATTGCAGAAGGTGCAGCGAAAGGACTCGAATACTTGCACGAAATAGCAAATCCTCCGGTAATATACCGTGATTTTAAAGCATCAAATATTCTTTTAGACGAAAATTTCAATCCAAAACTATCTGATTTTGGACTCGCCAAAGTTGGTATACTTGGTGATGAAATGGCACAAGTATCCACAAGGGTCATGGGAACCTATGGCTATTGCGCACCCGAGTATGCATCCACAGGACAATTGACTATAAAATCAGATGTTTATAGTTTTGGAGTTGTGTTCTTGGAAATGATCACAGGAAGAAGAGTCATTGATAATTCGCGAAAAACAGAGGAAGCAAACTTAGTCCTTTGGGTATGTTTTGAAACTTTTTTTCTATTAGCTATCAATATTTATATGGATATGCTAAGATGAAGATTCTTTTTTAATCAAGAGTAAAATTGATTTTTTTTATAAGAACAGAAATGTTTGGTAATCAAAGAAAATTAGTCAAAAACAGTCAGAACTTACTTTATTTAGTATTCATTAATTATCGCGACAATTAATGAATGTTAAATAAAACAAATTTTGATTGTTTTTTTTGTCTTCCTAACATTTCTGATATAAGAGATAGGTAAAAAAAAGATAATGTACAATGCACACATTTTGTATAAATTTAGTGAGAATCTTCACTCTTTATTTAATTATACTCTTCACAAAATTTTTTTTTTTTGAGGATTTAACATTGAGTGATTGATTGTGCTCATATATTTTCAGGCACAACCACTTCTAAGAGACAGAAGAAAATTTGTACAAATAGCAGATCCATTGCTAGAAAATAAATACCCCATAAAGGGTTTGTACCAAGCTCTAGCAATAGCAGCAATGTGTCTTCAAGAGGAAGCTGAAACAAGGCCATGGATCAGTGATGTGGTTACTGCTCTTTCCTTTTTAGCAACCAAGAAGGTGGATGGAGACGCTTCCTTAAATGACAATTGTACTCAAGGTGGCGATTTTAGTGGAGACAACAACTCGAATGACGATGAAAATGGCGACGATGGTGATAATAATAAGAATAAAATCCAAGACGAAAACGGAGACAAAGATGAAGAGAAAGATATTAATAATAATAGTGACAATGACGACAACGATAATAATGACGATGTTAAAAGAAACAAAGAATAGTGAAAGGAAATACAATTTTTAGAAGAGACGAAACCATTCTATAATATCGTGAATGTCATATTAACAATTTTTATTACCGTTGATTGGAGTCAAAGCAAACCTATTTTTTTTTTAAACCCCTACATGTGGATTGTGTAAGAATTCGTTTATAGTTCTAGATATTTTTTTTGGTGTCATATTTTTTTTAGTCTATATAGATTAATAATAAAATAACAATAATAAAAAAGATAATTTATGATAGACTACTATTAACATTGTTCATCATCTATGAGGCAGTTATTATCATATAATAAATTTCATTTGTCTATTTCATAACAAACATATATAATTCTTCGTATTTCAGCATGCCTATAATACTTGTAAATTTATAATCCCTATTACACACCCACACACAATTATATCATGCCCTAACACTTTGATCAAAACACACACGCTCGAATCTCCTAAAAAAAACGTATTTAATATAGAATTTCATTTTGATACTAGATGTTTGCTATGGTACGATAATAAATTTATACGTACCGATATGTTTAAAATATAGACAAATAACAATAAGATGTGTGAAATTTATTTTCCACGTCAGCATTTAATTTTTTTTTTTTTAAATATATAGTATATCACAACTTTTACTAAAACACCTTTTTAATTAAATAAAAAAAACATTTATTTATTTAATTTTATAAAAAGACTTAAACATCCTTCCTTTATTTGATTAAACAAAAATATCCTTTTAAATTAATCAAATTTTAGAATTCAATTAATTCTAATTTTATAGTTTCAAATAATTGAAACAACAAAACAAAAACATATTAAAAAAACAAAAAATCAAAATTGTTCTTTATTTGGGTTCAGAAACCTTCTGGTTCACGCCTCTGAAAGTTTCAATCTTCTTCATCTTCTCTCCTCTTCCTATCATCTCTCTGTCTCTCTCTGCTCTTCGATCTCTCTCATTTGTCTCACTGTGCGTGCAAGACGCCATCGTTTTGCTGGGATGCCCTAGCCAATTACCCAACCCAGCAACTTAGCTCCACACAACGGCTAAACGTGAACCCATCCCTCCCATCACCCTCGAGCTCCTCCTTCCTCTCTCCGTCATCAATCTCACTCCCTCATCTCCGTCCATCTCCCGCCGCCGTCGCCGAAACGAGCTTTGAAGCCACCCTCATTATCGTGCAGCTCTGTTCCACCATCATTTTTGTGCAAAGCTGCAGATAGAGAAAGGTGCCTATGATGGCAGGGTACTCAAAGCTGTAGAATATGAAGACATTTGTAAAATAGCACAATGAGTTTAAATATGGGAACGTGTTGGATGCTGGATGCTGCGAATTTCATCATCGATGGTCATTATCCAGTGAGAGAGCTATGGGAACATGCTAGGAACTGCTGGACTAAAATCTTAGCACATGATAGCAGGTCTGTTCTTGTGGTTGCTCACAATGCCGTTAATCAGGCTCTTGTTGCTACATTTGCCTCGATCGCTTAAATCGGATATGTCCGAGTCTTCACTGGCTTTGGTTGTGGTTGTGGTTGTGGGTTGTGACGAAACTTTAAATTAGAGAAAATGTGAATTTCTTCCCATTTGAGATTGTATTTAGGATTGTTATCAAACTATTTTATTAATGCAGATTCCCTAGTTCACCAGTGGCTGGTAGAAAATCTGGTGGAAAATCTGAAAAATTGTTCTTCGAACCGATTTTCAGAATCTTGATCCGTTTATTTGTATCTCTGCCTCCAGATTCACATTAATAAATTACACTTATATTTACTAACGAGTTATAACTTTTTGAATCTCACTCCTATCTTTAGAAAATTTTCACTCATATTTATAAAAATTTTATACATAAAAAATATATAATTTATATTTATATTTATCAAAATTTATACACATAAATTAATATAATTTATATTTATATTTTTCAATATATATATATAAATTAATAAAATTTATTTATTAAAAATAATTTAATATTTATACTGATTAAATAATAATAATAATAAAATATATTAAAAATTACTTCCCAAAGAATATCTCTAATAATAATACTAATAATTTACTTCCCAAAAGAGAGAGTACAAGAAACACGTTGACCGTGAATATTCCGTTTATTAGCCTTATTTTTTTTTCTTCATTCTCTCTCTCTCTCTCTCTCTCTCTCTGTTTTCCGGTTGAAAGTGAAGAAGCAGGGTTTATGGCCTCCACTCACAAAACCCTCTGTTTCTCTTCTCTTCTATTTTTCTTCCCTCTTTCACCTCAAATAACCCTTTAACACTCCCATATTTACCCTTTTTGCCACTGCTTCAAACCACAAGGTTATAGCTTGAGTTGAGAGTGGTTTGTTGTTGAAGTAGCTGTTGTTATGGCTATGGGGCTCTCAACTCACAGAACCCCTTTGATAAGACCATATTGCCCTTCTTGCTTCCGTGTTGCTCTCTCCTTCTTTGCTTCTCAGTCACACCACAACAGGTTCATTACCAAAGTTCTCATCTTTTCCCCATTCGGTATCTTCAAATTATTATAATACTGAAAAAAAAGGAATTTTCTCTGTCAATGTAATGTTGGGATTTTGATAGAAAATGGAAAGTCACATCTGTTTTTCTTTCTGTTTGTTTGTTTGTTTGTTTGTTTGTTTGTTTGTTTGTTTGCTTAATATTCCTGGTTTTCTTTTTCCCACTATTAATATTGTTCTTATGATTGCTGAATAATGTATAGAACATAGGGTGAGTCTAATGCTGCTAGCTTGTGAATTAGAGGTGGGAAGTTTCTGTTCTAATTTCTAAACATTGCACTAGGTAGTAGTCTTGTGCATTGTGTTGGTTTGTGTGAGTGGTGTGCATAGAATGTTGAGTTGTGTTGGTTATTTGTTTTTGTTTATTATCTCTTCTTAGGAAGTGGATTAGTTGAATTGAATTCATGGAAGCATTTGGTCTGTTTTGGACTACTATTGAGCTGAAATATCTTTTTATTTTCTGGCTTTGATTGGTTTCTCTTTTCAATTTGAATCTTTAAGAGAGTCAATGGTGAATTTCAAGAGTTCAAGTTTGGAAAATCAATCTGGTTTTCTGTTTTTCTTTGTGGTGTTATGCAATCTCTAATTTCCAGTTTCATTACCGGTTTTTGGTATTGTTTTGTTTGCCCTAGGTGATTGTTATTGTCTTGCAACTTCTTCGTGATAAACTGAAGAGTTGAATAGGCTATTACATTGTATTTATTGGTAACTTTTTTTTTCTTTGTATGATATGAACAGGAGAAAAAACAATATTCTCCAAATCAGCACTTCATATAGGAACTCTCTGAAAGACTCATACTGTAAGAAGAGAGGGAATTTTGGGTCGAATAAATGTAACAGTATGGAGTATAACCATAATTTTCTACACAAGATTCCAGTTAATATTTCATCAAGGAAATTTTCAACTGCGTCAACGGCTGGTTTGGCTTCTTGGAATCCGAGATTGTCCGGAATTTCTGCTGATAGCAAAATATGTGCTCGTAGTAGAAAGGCGTGGGAAGAGGCAACAAATAAGATACAGGAAAGTAAAATGATATGCAATGGACTGAACAGGTTTCACCAGAGCAATTCTAGTTATGAATCTAATACATTATCTTCCAATGATTTTGAGGCTGTTCCGAAGAATTTGAGGTGCAATATTGAGCTACAGGGTCGCGGTGGACCTGCCTCGCCTTCTGTGTTGAACAATTCAAATGTTTTTGTAGACACTGAAGAATTTTGCACCCAGTCGATCGTATCTTCACTTGATACAGCTGAAGCGGCTGTTCCTATAATTAACGGCAATCATGGCTTGGATACAACTGCGAAGGCTGCAGCTAACACAACATCTACTAGACAGGAATATCGTACCACTAAATCGAAACTTAAAGACAAGCTTTGTAGTATCTACGAAGATATATTGGTTGTTGATAACATTTCTCTTGCAGAGAAAGTAGCAAAGATGCTTACAGTAAATTACAGGCATCTTATTCATGCTTGTGATACTGAGGTATAAACCTTGACTGTGCTAACTTTTGTTATGGTCGTTCCCTGGTTGCAGTGGTGTTCATGATTTCATCTTTTTCTAACACCTGTATACTCTGAACATAAATTCATTGGAAATTTTCCTATCATTTTATTATAATCTTTCTTCAATTCATTGCACATTAAAAATTGTACGAGTTTCTTGGCAATTTGTATTCACAATTTTTAGGCACATAATATTTTCTTTTTCTCGGTTCATAGGTGGCCAAGATAGATGTCAAGCAAGAAACACCTGTAGATCATGGAGAGATAATATGCTTCAGTATATATTCAGGACCAGAAGCTGATTTTGGAGGTGGAAAATCCTGTATCTGGGTAGATGTTCTTGATGGTGGGGGCCAAGAGATTTTTGATAAATTTGCGAAGTTTTTTAAAGATCCGTCCATAAAAAAGGTGAACTTTTCTTTCATATTGTCCTGCCTTCTGTCTATATTCTTTACCCTATTACTCTTCTCGACATGTAGCACCTCGTAAGCCTTAATGGCTTGATTTCACCTGTGTAAATGATTCTTTTAGAGAGATAAAACCATACCTTTTCCCATCCGATAGCCCAAGTTTAAAGATAAATTGATCCTTGATGTGATATCAGATCCTCTTGTTCAAGTGAGTGCAGTCCGTGCGCCTCTACTCTTATTGATGAACCATGTGAAGAAATTTTCAGCCTTGCAAGTGTTCATCCCTTGTTCTGTAATGAACTAAGTAATTGGTGAAACGATTGTTCTTCTTTATCTTTTCATGTTTCATGTAGAAGGGTTCATGCCTTTTTAGTGAAGCATTTTTCATTCCATAAAAAATTGATACAACAGATCTTGCATCACAAACTCACATTGGCTTTGTGACTTATGTTGAAAATAAATTTTGAAATGTCTAAGTCAATGGTGCTTTTTGTAGGTCTGGCATAACTATAGCTTTGATTGTCATGTTATAGAGAACTACGGATTTAAGGTTTCTGGATTTTATGCTGACACAATGCACATGGCACGACTGTGGGATTCATCAAGACGTTGGGTCGGTGGTTATTCTCTTGAAGCACTTACAGGTGACAAAGAGGTCATGTCTAGGACTACGCTGACTTGTGAAAAGGATTTGATTGGTAAGGTGTCAATGAAAACTATATTTGGTCAGAAAAAGGTGAAGAAAGATGGTTCAGAGGGTAAAATCATTAATATTGCTCCCGTTGAAGTGCTTCAAAGAGATGAACGTATACCTTGGATATGTTACTCATCCTTGGATGCTAGAAGCACTCTAAAGCTTTATGAGAGTCTAAAGAATCATCTATCGGATATGCCTTGGAAATTCGATGGAGTATGTGTTTCAAATAAAACTATGTATGATTTCTATAAGGAATATTGGCAGCCATTCGGTGAGCTTCTAGTGAAAATGGAATCTGAGGGAGTGCTAGTTGATCAGTTTCATCTTCAAGAGATTGAAAAAGTGGCTAAAGCACAGCAAGAGGCCGCTGTTAATAGATTCCGAAAATGGGCATCTAGATATTGCCCTGATGCCAAGTATATGAATGTGGGGAGTGATGTACAGTTGCGGATACTGCTCTTTGGTGGCACGGTTAACAGGTGCACATTATATAAATCTCTTGTGCAGCACTTTTTCTACCTTATAAAATGAGAATTTGGATCTTGAAAATTTTTCTCATACAGTTAAGTTTTGAAGAACCAAGAGATCTTTGTTTTGTTAATATCATCATAATTGTGTCAAATTTTCTATTCCTTAGTTTCTTATTTTGGGGCATAACTGCTTTTACCTCATTCTTCTTAGCTTGAATTCTTGAAATAATTCAATTGAAATCTATAAAATTATTACTTCCATGCTCTCTAAAGTCTGCTTTCTACCTTTTACATTCATGTAAATTTGGTGTCATTACTCTTCCATAGAATAGAAGTCACTCCAAACTTATTCTCTGACTCATCTGTTGGAGGAGAAAATATTTGCATTTCTTTTTTATTCTTTGCTGTTTGCAATCAACTGGTTAAATTATATACATTAGTAAAATTCATTGTCTCATTGCTGCTTATCCGTTACAGGAGAAACCATGACGAGATGATCCCGACTGAGCGGATTTTCAAAATTCCCAATGTTGATAAAGTGATTGAAGAAGGAAAGAAGACTCCAACAAAATATCGTGATATTAAGTTGACTAGCATTGGCTATCCCCTGCGGACTGAGATGTACACGAGTAGTGGTTGGCCCTCAGTTAGTGGTGATGCTTTGAAGGTCTTGGCTGGCAAAGTTTCTGCGGAATATGACTTTGATGTCTTTGATGACGATTGTGACTTGGAACTTGATGATGATTTTCGAAATTCTTATCAAACTGAAGTTAAACCTGTAGAAATAGAAAAATCTGCTTACGGAACAGCCCTTGCTGCTTTTCCAACAATGGAAGAAGGGAGAGAAGCCTGCCATGCAATTGCTTCTTTATGTGAAGTCTGTTCAATTGATTCTCTGATTTCTAACTTCATCCTTCCCTTGCAGGTAATTTCTCTTTTTTCTTACAAAATTTTTGTATTGTTTTCTTTTGCTAGTCTGGTTTTGTTTATCAAATTATCCCAGTAAAAGTTGTTTCAAATGTATCCGAAGGCTAGTACATATTTGTTTTTGCATATCTTCGAGAGGATGGTATATCATAGCATTCATAGATTGTATGTGTATCTTGAACTCTTTTGGAACAATTGTTATTTTTTATTTATTTTTTATATCTTCTATGCATTAGCTTCATTTGTTTTCCGTCGCAGGGACGCAATATATTAGGAAAGGACCACCGTATTCATTGTTCCATAAATATCAATACCGAGACAGGACGCTTATCAGCAAGAAGGCCGAGTCTGCAGGTTCTTCTAACTCCACTCCCTAGACTTACAAGATTCTTTTTAAATGTTTTATATTTTATATATGATAGGTCGTTTTAGTATCGTTTGATTCATATAGTCGATGTCACCTAGTGGGACAACACTTAGCTGTTGGCTATTTGGTTTTGTTGCATTCTCAGCAAATTTATTACAATAATTTGAGCTTAGAATTAGGTAGATGCATTATGAATATTTGAACCAACATTCAAATATGGATATCTCATGGACTAGTTTGAGCATTGGCTTTCTTAATGCAACATGTTTAATCCGACTCACATATAATTCGTAATCAGAATCAACCCGCTCTGGAAAAGGACCGTTACAAAATTCGTCAAGCATTCATAGCTGCTCCTGGGAATTCTCTCATAGTTGCTGATTACGGTCAGGTTAGTAGTTTACGTTCCCATTATAATTCAACAAACAAGAAGAAAATTCATTCAACTGATGTAGGTTTCTCTTTCTTTTTTTTCAGTTGGAACTTAGGATCCTTGCACATCTTGCTAACTGTAAGAGCATGTTGGAAGCCTTTGAAGCTGGCGGAGATTTCCATTCAAGAACTGCAATGAATATGTACCCGTATATTTGTGATGCAGTTAACGAGAAGCAAGTGCTTCTTGAGTGGCATCCTCAGCCTGGTGAAGACAAACCCCCAGTTCCACTCCTGAAGGTAAATCGACTTTCAACATGTCGATGCTAATAACCTTGCATTTCATTTTGACTTATTGGATTTATTTTGACATATTTCATTTCAGGATGCCTTTGCTTCTGAAAGAAGGAAAGCTAAAATGCTTAACTTCTCGATTGCATATGGAAAGACGCCAATCGGGCTTTCTAAGGATTGGAAGGTACCCCAAACTCTGACTTACTGTAAAGGATTTACATGGGGTGAGTGGTTTGATTATCTTAACAAGATTGCACATATTTTTCTTAGGTTTCTGTGAAAGAAGCGAAGAAAACAGTTGACCTTTGGTACAATGATCGAAAAGAGGTGCTGAAATGGCAAGAGGAACGTAAGAAAGAAGCTCTCGAGTCTAGTTGTGTTTACACATTGCTTGGGCGATGTCGTCGGTTCCCTTCGGTTGACCAAGCTACCAACTATCAGAAAGGTCACATCGAGCGAGCAGCTATTAATACTCCAGTGCAGGTCCTTAATTCTCTAAAAATGCATCAATGCTGTAGTACTCTACTATACTTTCAAGTTTGAAGACCAGTTATAATACTCTTGAAACGCGTACTGATCGATCTCTATCTACGGAGCTTTCTCTTCTTACTTTTCTTTATTTGTTGAATGCAACAGGGTAGTGCAGCAGATGTTGCCATGTGTGCTATGTTACAAATTTGGAATAATGAACAGTTGAAGGACCTTGGATGGAAGTTACTTCTACAGGTTAGTGTTTATTTCTTGAATATTCTCCCTTTTTTGTACAACAGTATGTGCTTATATCTTTTTATTAAGTTCTTTTCAAGTAGTTTCATCAATTTGAGTTTCGATTTTTTAAAAATTATAATAATATATTCTACTTATGTTGAAGAAAATGGGATTGGTTAAGTTAGGTTATGGATTCTTTCGTCGAATAACATGAGAAAATCGACGACGTTTTTAGTATTGGATTGCTATAATGAAGAAGAATCCATTCATCTAGTTTTGTAAGATTTGGTTATAAACTTTCTTGTTCCATATATATGCTCAAGCATGTGTAATGACGAAGCAGGTTCATGATGAAGTCATATTGGAAGGGCCAACAGAGTCGGCTGAGGTTGCGAAAGCCATAGTGGTTGAATGCATGTCAAAGCCCTTTAATGGCAAGAATATTCTTAAAGTCGGCCTCTCTGTGGACGCCAAGTGTGCTCAAAACTGGTATGCCGGGAAATAGAAGGTCAGGCGTTGGCGGTGTGGTGGGATAACTTTGCACCCTTTGTTAACAAATCCATGGCTTGTTTTGGGAGAGAGGTGTTAAACCTTCAGGGAGTATTTTCTGTTAAGGTTCTATTGGTGATTTGTAAATTTGTAATCTAAAGATCTATGGAGGCAATGCCTTTATATATGCCCTTCATTGATTTCTAGGAAGATCTTTGTGACTGTAGTTCTGCTGTGTTGTTTTGGTGATGCAAAAGAATTGGGTTTTAACTTGGTGGCTATCCATATGGAGTTGTTTTCATACAAAAATAATAGGTGAAAACCATTAGATGATAATTTAGTCAAATATATCAAATCATTTAACGGTTTTTACCTATTATTTTCACATGAAGATAACGTGAGTAATCAGCTTTTAACTTGGAAAAAATGAAGCAAAGATGCCTATATCAACTGCATTAGCTAGCTGTTCTTACTTCTTATTACTGTTTTTAAATGTACAAATATGGCGTATATCGGATCTTCATGTAAACTGTATCATTTGTATTGTATATAGAGAATGACATTTACTGAATTGTTATCTTTTACAAATTATGAGTGTGATCCGTATTGTCTTAGGCTAATTAGTTCTTGCTTTGGTTCTAATTGTCTTTGTTTGTTTACCATTTTTCCTAATAAATTTAAGAAACAACAATATAAATATATTCATAAAAATGAAAATGTCATGTTAAAGCTTGGTTTTCGATAAATACTCAACAAACACATAAATTGAAAAATTAAAATAAAACCAGATAAAAAAAAAAGAATGAAGTTTTAATAGGTTAAAAAAGGCAGAAAATTGGTTTAAAAAGCTTAAAAAGCTTTAATCTACAAATGTTCCATATTATGTTTAACACATTAGGCATATTTGTAAAAGATTTGGTAGATAATTAAAAGATTTTGCAGCCAGATTCTAACCGCAGACTAATGCTCACATTTTAGGGTTTCAATCTTATGAACACTGCAACTGAGATAAGTGTATGTAGTCCAAGAGAAATTCCACAACAAATAATAATAATTACATGAAAAGATCTGTTCATCTGTCTCGATTTATATTTTATACAATGCTTTTAAGTAGCCTAGTTGAGCACCTCTTCACCACCAAACACTACCCTCTTTGTAATGATATATCCGATAACCAAATATAGCTTATCATATGCCTAAAAAGTTTATTTCTTCCATGAAAACTTACTATTTTCAAAACTTTAACAAATTCTCTCATTAACTAAACTCAAAGAAATATAGCATCAATAGGTTCCATTGTAATGCTGGTTTTTTTTTCCGGTGGAGACTCGAGGAAATCACTCCAATTCAAAAGTCAACTTATGATAGAATTTAACAGATAACATTGTATGCTCTCTATTTGTCATGCTGCTGCAGATCGATTTCCCAGGCCGAGGCCAACTGCAATAGAAGTTGATCTGGTGGCATACCTTCCCATTCCTCAGCTGTGTCAGCTGAGGAAGCTTCATGCAAATTCAGTAAGAGCTCTTTCTTAACTTCCATTGGAATCCCAAAGGTTTCGGGACCATTATCGAACACTATCTCCAACAACTGAATTATGACAATGAAATCAATATTTAAGCCTCAATGAAAGAAATAAAGCAGATAGAAGTAAAGCAGAGGCAGAACTGTTTTCAGCCTAAATATGACATTTTAACCGTCACATAAAATCATCATGAGATTTGATCTTGTGGCGCTTCTTGAATTTCTAAATAATTATAAATTAGTTAGTGAAATCCACAGATAATGGTATTTTATTGTTAAAATTATTTTTCTAAAGAAGATAGATCCACCAGTTTAGGCTCTGGAAAACTACTCAGGACTCCTATATCATCTGTCCCTACCTACTAAATTTGGGAAGTGGAAAGTGTGTTTATTTTCTTATTTTAAATGAGGGGAGAAAAGTTCTTACGACTAGCAACTTTGCATATTCTGGCTCAAAGAAAGGTAATCTAAACAGAAGTCATACCTGTTGAATCCAAGAGAAACAGATATCATGCAGGTTCTGGTCCAGCAAGAATTGTCCGATGGCAGGCATAATCTCACATGCAATCTCATTTGAAAGTTGGTCAATTACAGGACCCGTTCTATCCATAAGTTTTACAAGCAAAAGATCATCTGCAGTGGATAACACTTCTGCGAAGGCCGAATCAATATCACCCACTTGAAGGGCATGCATTGCATTGCTCCAAGAAGTCCAGATGGCATCCCTATCTTGTCCAACATTGTCATCAGCCATAGCTTCTGCAGTCATTTCGGGGATTGCAACTCTTGTTGCTCGAGCTGTTCCATTGTCCTCCCCAGCAACTCGAATCGCTTCCAAGGTAGCTTCATCCTTGGAAGCTTGCCAGACACTTCTTGCAGAAGGCCCCTCTCCAAGCCGAATGGGCAGTGCTGCTTTATCCCAAGCTCTCCTGCTGCCCCCTTGATCACCTTCAGGAACTGATTTTGGTGATCTCGCATCAACAGAACTACCACCAAAAGCCCTCCGTGTGGAAATCTGCCCATTTCTGGAAGCACCATACCCAGGAAAATCCCATCCCTCAGACGTGTCAGATCTCCAAGATGGCCCTCTTCCCCTCATACCTAATGCATTTCCATCTGCTTGAGAAAATCTTTCGCTAAATGGAGTACGTCCATCACCACCTCTTCCATATTTAGCAGTGGAATAGTCATTAAAACCATTATACTTGCTAGAAGGCCTACTGGACCCCTCAAACCCTGTGAAGTTACTACCTCTACGACCAGATGATATCGATAAATCACGTGACATGTCTTCAACAATTCTTTCTAGACCTCGAACTCTGTTCTCTAGTGTCACCATGCCATCATGAGATCCACCCATGAAATCCTGCAAAGTTTTAAAACATTTATCACTTAAAAATAACATATGCCAGAACTATATATATATTTTTAGGCCATGTAGACCATACCTGCAGCATGTTCATCAAATGAACCTGTTGCCTTTCTAGCTGCAGTAGCTGCCTCTGGATGGCCAACCAGTTTCCCCTGTTATTGGAGAAGGATACTTCTGATTGACCGGCAAGATTTGAAGAACCCTCCCTTTGATCAATTTCAGTTCTATCATCAGTATCAAATGCTTTTGCCCTCAGTTCTTTTGCATTCATCCTCTTATCAGGTGCAAAATCATCAAAACTATGTTGTTTGGAATTTCTATCATTGCCTCTGTCTAACATGTGATTGGGGATGTTTCTCTCTTTTGAATCTTTAGCATTAGCCCCAGATTCCTCCTCATTGTTTGAGCTTGAAGAATTGAGACCTCTCCGAGGAAGAACTACTTCCACTGGCAAATCATCCGAACCCCTTCTTTCAAGTTTCTGGAAAAATTCTGGGTTTAATTCTTTATCACTTAAGGCAGGTGCTTTCTTTTTTAATATTACAACCGCTTTCTCTGAGATGCCAGCTGCTTTTGCTTTGCCAGTGGAATCCACATCTGAAGTACCTGCGGGCGACTCCTTTGCTGAAGGATCAATCTTCCTGTCCCCAAGATTTAATTTTGCACTTGTTTCTGGTAAAGGAGATGCACTAGATTTGTCACCATCTAAAGCACAAAAACAGTTGTCAGTAAGGTGAACAAAGACAAAGTGACTAAAAAATAGATTCTGGCAGACAATCCACATATACCTACCACCAGATACAGGCTTTGAATCATCAGGGGATCCATCTCCTTTCCCTGCAATATTTTTCCACAATTGCAATGCCTCCGTCATGCTGTCTCTCACAGGTTTTATCTGAATATCAGGAAAATGTTATTTACATACACAATATATTATGAAAAAACAGAAAAAGAAATGCATCAGCTATTCTACCATGCTTGGACAAATAACCCTCAGCCGCATACATACAAGAGGCATACATAATACTATCATAACTGACACCTGCTAGCCCAGTAACACGACATTTACTAATTACTATAAACTTTCTGTGGGCAATACATTATTCATTTCATGATATTTAAAGAAGACACAATAGAATTCCAGCAATAAAATAAAGTCAATGGAAAAAATCTATTTTATAAGCTCCTGTATTGGTTTGAGGGCAACATGTGTCCATGTCATTATTAAAAGATTTCCTTCCTAGAAATTTTTTATCTTTTTTAAAGAAAAAAAAAATGTAAGCAATGATAGCGTGGATCTTCTGTTCTGATCTTCAGAGAGAGGAGAGAGAGAAGAAATGGGATACCAAGAAGCAAGTTCAACAAGTTATGATAAGAAATTTCACTCAAATACCTTGTCAAACCGGCAATCCTCCAGTACTGCTACCGTAGATGCTGCTCCATCGGCAACCAAACCCCTAGAGTGCAGAGCCAAGGAACTTAATGCGTCAGCCGCTGCTTTACGTGTTGCCCAATCAGTACTGGTAAGGCAGTCATGAATGCTAGGAAGCAAGTGTTCCAAGCTTTGTGGTGTAATTGCTCCAACCTGCAATCAAAACTCAATTACTGCTCAGGTTTCGTACTAGATCTCTTCTCGTCTTTTACTAGCATAAAAGTATAGTTTGTTTATTCAATTTCATTAAATGAAGACAAGGACAGAATTAAAACAGCACTGAAAAGTTGGACAAATGCAACAAGAAATTGACAGATCCAAAATAAAAGAATATGAATATTTTTTGCACTGATCTCTACTTCATCCAGCTAAAGCTGATAAACAATGGCGCCAAATCTTCCAGTGCAGTTCATAAAACCCCATTCCAAACACAAGTCTCATACGGCCATGTCAAACTGAATGTCTAACAAAATTTTTTCAGTTTTATATAATCCTATGAATCAAGTATAACAAATAAACACTACATTCTCGCCTATCTGCCCAAACATACCCTTTGGTCTATAGCTGAATGTCAGCCTTAAAATATAAACCGTAAGTTCCAAACACAATTGACCAACAACTACAGCTACTACTAAACTAAGCCATTTCGCCACTATCTAAGTTCAGATTCAAGAATCAAATGAGACCATTGCATTCTATCATAAACCATTATTGCATACAAGCAATTAAATCCAAGTTATTTATACCAATTTTCAAAAACAGGGTTGAGGGACAACAAAAACGCACTCCAAACTCCACAATTTAGATCAATCAACACATTCACCTAGACCATTTCATTTCATTTTATTCCAAGTTCATCTAAAAACAATGGCTCAAAACTCAAAAGAGGCAATGTGGCAAACCTGTGACAAGCTGGAAACAACAGGCAAGATTGCAGCCTTCGCCAAGAAATTAGGGCTTCCAAGCAGCTTACAGATCCTTGGACAAATCTTCTGGAACGCCGGCACCAGCGCCCCACCACCACCACCATCGCCGCCGGCGGATTCCACCATCTTCGCCAAACAAGCCGCGGCACCAGCCTGAACTCCCTTGTTCTGCTCTCCCATCGCCTCAAACAACGGCCTCACAAACAACGCCACAACCGAACCAGCTCCAGCACCATTATCACCACCACCATTACCATTGCCATTGCTTCCTCCTCTCAAATACTGAGCGGCAAGTGCTCCAACTGCCTCACGGCACGCCTCACGGATGCCGGAATCAGCGTCCTTGAGGCGGCGAACGACGGCAGCGAGGATCTTCGTAAGGTGAGGGACGGCGGCGTCGGGATGGGAAGCGCAAACAAAGGTGAGGAGGCGGAGAGAGTCTTTCTTGACGGCGGGTTTAGGGTCAGCTGATGCGGCGTCGTATAGGGAGTTGAGTATCATTGGAATTGATTCAGGGGAGAGGGTCAAAATGGTCTTTTCGAGGTCTTCGATTGCGATCTGGTGTGTGTCTCGGTCCGAGAGCTTGGAAATGGAAGTTAGGATCCTCTGCTTGAGTTCCACCATAGCAAGGTGGGTAGATAGAGACGAAGCATTTGTTGTTGTTGTTGAAGGCGTTGAAGAAGAGTGTGAGTGTGATTGTGGTGTTTTTGATGAAGAGTGTTGTTGTTGAGAGGGTTTTGTTGTGGGTTTAGAGGTTCGAGTATGAGTCTGGGAACTCATTGTTTTTGTGTCTAGTTTCAAATGCAATGTTGGTGAATGGAGTTTCAGATTTTTTGGAGGGTGCGTTAGGTTGCTTTGGTGAGAGTGAAAGGAAAAGCTCAACCGTTATTCTAGATCTAGGAACATGAAGAAGAAGGCGAAGATGAGCGTGACCTGAGTGAGGGAAAAAAGATACAAGCTTGAGTTTTTTTGAAAAAAATGATCATCATAACAGTTAAGAGAGACATCATTTTGAATAAACAAATCTTTAGAACTGTTTCATTTTAAATTCATTTTTACAATATACTTACTTACTATATCTTATATTCTTCTGTTTCACTAATAATGAGTTTATTATTGCTAATAGACTTTTTCTCTAATTATTTTTTAAATAATAAATTTAAAAATTAATTAGATACAATAATACACCATTAATTATTTATGTAAAATTATTTTATAATAATAGTAATTAGTTAATTAATTTATCAAATTTATTATTTTTAGTGATTAGTTTACTAGCATATATATCAAAGAATATAACATTTGTTTGGGCTTAGTTATCATCACCATCAACATTATAATTGTAATCTTTGCTTTGGAATTCTTTTTCAATAATATTTTTTCCCTTTTGTTTATGTGAATTGCAAGGGAAGGGATATGAGGAAATTTTAGGTATCTTTTGATGGGCCCGTTTGTCTACTATATTACCTAAATACTCTCTTTTAGAATTTAGATTTAGAAGAGGGCCCAGAAACAAATTAACCTCGGTTTAGTTTAATATAAAAGATAAAAGATTCCATTACTTAGATCCAACCAACGTATCTATTGGGCCTAACAAGATCATACACTTTTTTGTCATTCAACCCGACCCGGCCCAATAAACAAGAATTCCCATCGATTAAGAGAAGGAGGAAAGAATAAGAACCCTTTCTAAACCCTGTCTTCTTCTTCTTCTTCTTCTTCGTAGCGGCAAAAGGAACGAAAGTACCGAACCCGTAAAACTTGAACCATAAACACAATGGCTCCCTTCTTATTCGAACCCCAAAGCGACGAAGAGATCGAACACTCCGAAGAAGAAGAAGCATCCGAACCAGAATCAGAACCAGGATCCGAACCGGAAGAATCAGAAGGAGAAGAAGAAGAAGAAGACGAACAAGAAGCTTCTAGAATCTCAAAGGAGAAGAAGAAGAAGAAAACACAGTCTCCGTGGGACTTCGCCAAGTACACTGAGTCAGTTGCGGAGGAGCACGCTCGCCGGAGTACAACCTCCGTTGATGAAAAAATCTCCAAAGCATTAAAACAGCGCTCAACACCTCTCGCGGTTCCTTCGCAAAACAACGACGTTGACGACTCATCAGATTCCGAACCTGATAAACAGGTAAAACTAGCTCACACTTTTTTTTTTCATTATTTAAATGAACGTTTCAAGGACAACTTTCTCACTAGCTTATTTAGCTGATTCATGGCAGAATAAGATGCTCTTTATTTTTAATTCCTTGTTTCAAGATATTGTCTTATAGGTTCAAGTTGAATCATGACAGAAAAATAAGTGCTTATTTGTTTAAATTTGTTTAAATTGTTTTTAATATTTGATTGAAAAAAGGAACTTATTTGTTTGTGTTTTCTTTTTTAATTGATTGGACTTGTTTAGGAAGATTATAGACCAGATGAAGAAGATGAAGAGGAGGGCAATGCGGGTGATAGCAAGTCCTTTTTCGCTCCTTCTGATGGAGCATCTTTCCATGCGGATTCGTTCTTGCAGCTTCATTTGTCACGGCCTTTGCTCAGGGCTTGTGAGGCCTTGGGGTATGCTAAACCAACGCCAATTCAGGTTTGCTTTTACCTTGTGTTATTGTTTGTCTTTGAATCTTTACATTTTGATTATGTGGTTTTTGTTACTAATTTACTCTTGCGAGGCTTGCATATACTTACACTCATAAATTCATCATAATCCATTGTGCGGTTGTATGTTTGCAACTCTATTTTGAATGGTCTTAGAATCTCTAGATGAATCAACCTTAGACTTTGATGTGTGAACAGTTTCCAAGTATAAAACATGTGCAAGTAGCCAACTATCGTCACTTTTATTTGTTGTATGATTTCATGCTTTGTCGAACACTAGAAAAATTTACTTTGTTCTTGGGTTTGAATGATGGTAGGCAGCTTGTATACCATTGGCGTTGAATGGTCGTGATATATGTGGAAGTGCCATTACTGGGTCAGGAAAGGTAGTGCTTCTTTTTCTGTTCTTGGGATGATTGTTACCTTCTGACACTATCCACTTTTCTTTTCTTGGTAACTGAGTTGTATCGTCTGTGTTTTAATGCAGACAGCTGCATTTGCACTTCCCACATTAGAGAGGTTGTTGTTCCGTCCTAAACGCATGCATGCAATAAGGGTCCTTATTCTTACACCAACCAGAGAGTTAGCAGTACAGTAAGTATTTTCGTATTTGTTTATGGACCACTTTTGTAACTAGATGGATCGAAGTGAACATTGCTTTTGGTTTTCCGTCATCAAATGACAAATGTATTCATATAATGAAGTGGTTTCTCTTGTAATATTAAATACGATCTCATAAATTCTCATATTAAGGCTAAGGGCATGCTTTGTAGTTTGTTAAAAAATCATCAGTTTAGTTAATTATAATGAATCAAGTACTTGTGGTAGAAGGTTATAGATGTAAAATATGGTAGCACCTTTTTTAATATACATATGTAATCTTTCTAAATATATTTATTCCTGATTTTTTTGGCAGAGTTCACAGTATGATAGAGAAGCTTGCTCAATTTACTGATATTAGATGTTGCCTGGTTGTTGGGGGTTTGTCAACGAAGGTTTGATTCTGGTTTCTTCATGATGTTGTAATTTCATATGCTTACTGTTAGGGCAAATAGAGGTCATCTGCACTCCTGCAGATGTTGAGGTACCTGTTTGGAAAAATATCAATAGCCTGGTTGCTTTTTGTATAATTCTGAAAAATGTCATGGGCCATTCCTGTTAGTTTGACATGAATAATCAATTATGGATTTCAACTGAGAGTTTCTTTCCTGCTACACTGCTGGAAGTGTATTACGTTAATATAAAAGACATGTAATTCTGCAATGCATTTGATAACCAAATAGTTAATGATTTCATTTTTGGTGCTTTTTTCACGTTTTGCCTTTGTATGTTTCTAATTATGTCTGCAGGAGGATAACGCAATATGCCTTTTTATTGTTTTTAAATATTTCCCTATTATAGAGTTAGTTGGTGAGGAAAACTGTGTACTTTGCTATTATACCTTAGAAGCGGTCATTTGTTTTTTCTAGGTGCAAGAAGCTGCTTTGAGATCAATGCCAGACATTGTTGTTGCTACCCCAGGACGTATGATAGACCATTTACGTAATTCTATGTCAGTGGATTTGGATGATCTTGCTGTGCTAATCCTTGATGAGGCGGATCGTCTTTTAGAGCTTGGATTTAGTGCTGAAATTCATGAACTTGTATGTTTTACTAGGATCAACAATGCAATGATCACTAAATCCAAATATTGTTTTAAATTTTAATTGCTTTCAGTTTTTGGAAGAAAATGTCAAAACAGTTGGTTATTTAATAGGTTCGCATGTGTCCCAAGAAAAGGCAGACAATGCTATTTTCAGCAACAATGACTGAGGAGGTTGATGACCTTATTAAGTTGTCCCTAACAAAACCCGTGCGTCTTTCTGCTGATCCATCTGCTAAACGGCCTGCAGCCTTGACTGAGGAGTAATTTCTTCATTTTCTTTCCCTTTATATTTAATAATAATTTCATCATTCATTTCCATCCACTTCTGTACTCTATACTATGGTAGTTGGCTCTATATGTCATATTCATGCTCCTGTGGAATATATTATTTTCCCCCTAATACTGATTATGCAAATTATCAATTTATCATGTGAAACTCATTTCAAGTTAACTCATTTCAAGTTAGCACAGTTTTATATTTGAGTGGAGAGTGGAGACCCTTAAAGTTAACTGTTGTTTTTCTTTTTCAGGGTGGTTAGGATACGAAGATTGCGTGAAGCAAATCAGGAAGCAGTTCTTCTTGCAATGTGCTCCAAAACTTTTACTTCTAAAGTTATCATCTTCAGGTTATATTCATTTTCCCTGCTTATTTGAATAATAGTTTTCTTGGTACATGTAGTTTATTTAATTGTTAGCGATATTGACTGTAATCTGGCGTTGAATTTGCTTCTCCAGTATTCATATCAATGGAGAAGGCTGCTCTAAAGTGACATTATCCATATGTAGATTAATAGTTACTGTGTGTGATGTGTGAACCACTGGTGATTAGTCATCCATTCAGTTATTTCAATGTATAAATGATGGTTCTTCCTCCATTTGGAACATGTTTATGAAAAAATAAGCCAAAAATCTCTATTCCCACCTTTTAGATTTAAGTATACGTCCTAGCTCCTTCATTTGCACTGACTTCATTCTGCTAGTCTTATTTTCTCTAACTTGTTGATTATCTATCATCTCTATGTACAGTGGAACAAAGCAAGCTGCACATAGGTTGAAGATTATATTTGGATTAGCTGGTCTGAAAGCTGCTGAGCTTCATGGAAATCTTACTCAAGCCCAGCGCCTTGAAGTATGTTTCTTAAATTAATAAATTGGCAGTAAGGTTTGCTTAATATTTATATTTGTGTTATGCTAAGATTTTTTTGCTTATGATTGATAGGCTTTGGAACAATTCAGGAAGCAAGAAGTTGACTTTTTGATTGCAACTGATGTGGCTGCTCGTGTAAGAATCAATTAAAGTTCATTTTTCTTTTATTTGGCTATTAGTGCCACATTAGTATTAATCATTCCGTTGCCTTGTCTGTACCCTTTATATTGGGACACATAAGGATAGTGAACTTGCTTCAGTTAGATAGAAACATCCAAAGTTGTCATAGTGTCTTATTAGCTTTTTCCTTTGGAATTTTGGATATATATTTGACCCCTGTCAACGTATTTTACTTATAGGGCCTTGACATCATAGGTGTTCAAACAGTTATCAACTATGCATGTCCTCGCGATCTTACCAGGTAGAGTCTGTGATTCATGTTGTTGTCAACTCTGCTTTTGATGAATAAAATTTTGACGTTTCATGTGTTACAACTCTCGATTTCCATCCTTCAGTTTGTTTCGCTTACCTTAATTGTTACTTATTACAATATCTCATGCTGGTCTAATGGTCTTGCCTTTAACATCATTTTATTCTCTCTCTGTGTCTCCTGTTAACTTTAATCAATACATTTATTCTGAAGCTATGTTCATCGAGTGGGTCGTACAGCAAGAGCTGGCCGAGAAGGATGCGCCGTCACATTTGTGACTGATAATGACCGGTCACTTCTAAAAGCAATTGTGAGTTTCTTTCCCATGATTGTTAATTTTTTACTCCCCTTTTTCAGCTTAGTTTCATAATTTCTTCATGTCTTTTAAGATAGTATAGTTATGCAAGCTGATGCGTGATCTTAATACTAGTTATTTGGATGTTCCTAGTTGAATACCTTACTGATTCTTTGCTTAGACAAAATTGAAGTAGAAACTAAAAGAGTAAAAAGAAAGTCAGTGATTTTTATTATCCTTTTTATAATCTTTCTGTTAACGCTGGTTTTCAATTGATTAGGCAAAGAGAGCTGGTTCAAAGCTGAAGAGCCGAATTGTAGCCGAACAATCCATACATAAATGGTCTCATATAATTGAGCAATTGGAGGATCAAATTGCAGAAGTACTTGAAGAAGAGAGGTTTTTGATTGTTAATGGTTCTCTTATTTTAACTACTGTACTGTATTTTTACATCTCAAGTTCTCAAATTTTCTTCTTTTTGGGGTCCAGGGAAGAAAGAGCCCTAAGAAAAGCTGAAATGGAGGCCACAAAGGTATAGATCAGCGATTCGTTGTTTTGTTTGCTTGGAGTTTTGGGATGCCTTGGATTACAATTCTGTGTGTTCACTTCACATTATTGTTTAAGAAATAGTACTTCCTAATAGTAGTATTGTATTATGTGGCTTTGAACCTTCCATTCACACACTGCATTTTCTCATTCCTAAGATTTACCATTCAAATATAATCATGCTCTTATAAAATGGGCAGGCTGAAAACTTGATTGCTCATAAGGAAGAGATCTTTTCCCGCCCCAAAAGAACCTGGTTTGTAACAGAGACAGAAAAGAAGGTTGCTGCAAAGGCAGCAAAGGTAAAATTTCTTGTTTCATTGTTGTGATATTCCTCAAATTACAAGCAATTAGTTTTCCCTTTTTTGTGAGGTCATTATAATGCATTTTAATAGGGTTGGCTCTTTCCCTTCTATTAAATTGTTTCTTATCAGGCATCTATTAATAACGACAAGAGTTCTGGAAAGGTAATAAGTGCTCAGGAAGCCGAAGACCTCAAAATGAAGGAAAAGAGGAAGCGAGAGCGAGAGGTAAGAGGGGACCCCCTATTTTGCATGCAGCTTTTTTATTATTGTACCTATTAGGATATATATTCAAACTTGTTTCCATGCATTATTCAGTAATTGCATGGATTTTTAACCAATGCAGAAAAATTT
Organism: Arachis ipaensis; assembly: GCF_059453495.1. Classification (NCBI taxonomy): domain Eukaryota; kingdom Viridiplantae; phylum Streptophyta; class Magnoliopsida; order Fabales; family Fabaceae; genus Arachis; species Arachis ipaensis. The sequence continues at coordinate 1,585,142 of NC_142436.1, forward strand.
GCCGAGAAAGAAGCGTAGAAAATTGGAAGCGGCTAGAGAGATGTTGGAAGATGAAGGAGATGATGACAAACCAGAAGTATGCACTTCCTGTTTGCATTTAAGGTTGTAATTTAATTCGTATTCCTTAACCTCTGTTGAACTTTAATACATGAACTGCAGGCTAAGGGGGCAAATAAGAAAGAAAAGGGTGGACTTTCACTTGTTGATGTCGCTTATCGACGAGCAAAAGCAGTGAAGGCTGTCAAGAAGGCAATGGATTCAGGCAAGATCGTGAAGAAGAACAAAAAGAATACCGATCGTCCTTCACGTAAGTCGTCTTCAAGGACACAGGAGATGCAGGAGCTATTCCAGGCTGACATGAAGGACAAAAAGCCGAAAAGAAGAGGTGCTGGAGCAGGAAAGAAATCTAAGAGTTCGTTCAAGAGCAAGTCAAGGTATTTACTCAAATCAATCCCATATCTTACATCTGATTAGTTTCATCTTGGTTGAGTCATAAAGTATTAACTTCTTTCTAACGTTGGTAGTTTTTCTGTATCCTGATTTATACTTGCTTTCAATATCTCATTCAAATTCTTTTTCAGGTACAAGCGCAGGTAGTTTGAGGCTAACGATCCTTATTAAAAATGTGTTCATGGAATGAAAATGCACCTGCAATGCAAGACCTTATTGTTAATCTGACATGGGTGCAAAGGCATAAGACTTGTACCATATCCAGTCACCAATGGAGGTGATTAAATGAGCAGCTCCTACCACCTGTGAGTTTTAATTGTTGCCTTTTGGTGATTTTGTGTTACCATGGTGACTGGTGGATAATCAATGTGAGAAGTTAACAATCACATCTCCCATACCCTTTTGTGAGTTTCGATTGTTGTATCATGTGAACTTCATTCATGACCCAATTTGAGTTGTGGTTTATAGCTAAATATTTATAGTTGCTCAATTTTGTAATTCAAGAATCGAATTCTAAATTTATGAATAGAGATTATTCATTGCTAAATATTTATAGTACTTGGAATGATAAGGTAGGAGTCAAATGGATTTGATTTGAACTATTAGTTTGATCTTTTGTTTGGAATTATGGATAACAGATATTACAATGTATATAAAAGTTAATAATTTTCTAGTATATACCTAAATAGGTCCCTAAGAAAATTTACATCGGACGTTTTCGTCCCTAAGAAATTTTTATTACAGAGGTTCTTGAACTTTACAAAAGTAAGACATATAGGCCATTTCATCATAGGACCTATTTGTCCAAGTAAAAACAACGGTTCTGACTATAGCAGGGATTTATATGTTTTATTTTTGTAAATTGAGGATGAAAACGTCCAGACACAATTTCTTAGGAATCTATTTGGGTATATACTCTAATTTTCTTGACACAAAAAAATCCGTTTGTTGAATATAATGTCCACTAATTTATATCAACCATGTTACTAACTTATATCAACCATGTTACTAACTGCACACAAAACTTCATGAGATATTAAAGCTCACATGATATGTTTAATGATATCTCATATTCCTAGTAGAACATCGCATGTAATATCACGATATTAATTATCATAAGCAACACTAGTTTTAATTTAGTTTGGGAGAACATCGCATGTAACAATCGGTTTCTTAAAATATGTAATCTGCATTAAAGAAACGTGTCATATTTGTTGGGATGAGAAATCTATCCATTTTACATCTGAAACAATTATAATCTCATGGTTGGACAAAAAAATAAGAATAAAAACAAAAACAAGACAATAATAAAAAAAATAGGAGACTATAACATGTTGATTGTGGTTTCATTCACATAAAATATAATATCAAAAGCAAAAAAGGGGGGTAGTTTGATAGAAAAATCACTTATTATTATTGGTTTTTCAGTTTTTCCTCAACTCAAATTGTTGGAGAAAAACTAATTAGTTATGAGTGTTATGGCTAATTGGCTATGATGAATCACTCAAAATCTTCTCTCTTTTCTTCATTCTCAAGACCAATTTTAAAATACAAATTCTGTTCTCATCCCCACCTAATGAAACTAAAAGTAAATATCCTTATCCAATGATGAACTAAAAATTTGAAAGAAAAAAAAAACTATTATCTATTAATTATATCGAATTATCAATTGCTTTCAACATGTTATTCACTAATTTCTATTAAACGAAATATTTTTCTATCCAACTTTTAACTCTCCATGATTAACCCAAGCTATATGTAGACTTAATTGTGTTAGGATGTAAATTCTAATTTATTTTTAACTCATAATATTGATGTTATCGAGCCATTTGAATATAGTTTAGTTGGGTGTGGATACATTATATATTATCACCATTTTTAATATATATTTTATGATGATAATTTGTTTAATAATGATTAATTTTTATTATACACTTTAAGTAGTTGTATTAAAAAGTCTAATAAAAAAATATTCAGCAACAATATAAAATCCTCTTCTATTCTCAGGCCATAGCAATTACTATCTTTCAATCGCTTTTTGTGCTCTGAAGATGAATAAGAGAGCTCAAATTAAAATGATTAAAAAAAAATTAAAAGCACGTGGAAATTTGATTTGAAAATTAACCTCGCCGTACCACACCTACAATGAACCCGACAGGGTTCAAAATGAAAAATAATGACAAAACTTTTGTCCAAAGTTGGAGGATTAGATATGATTTTGTCTGTTTAGTTGAATTTTAAACTTTTAAGTAAATTAATATAAATAAATGGAAAATTTTTAAGTATATTGAAAATATCGGTATTTCAGTTGTTTTAACCGTTGGTTTCAATTAATATATATTATATATATTTTTTATAATTTAAATCAACTGTTAAAACAATTGAAACAAAAATGCACTTAAAACTCTTCTTAAATAAATAAATAAATAAATAATATTTTTGTTTGGAGCCTATGTGGTCCAAAAAAAAGTTGCCTAAAACAAAGGGAAGTTTCACATTCTTGCATTTAATGCCAACTTCCCTAAGCACACAGGATTTTGCAAAAAAGATTACAACTTTATAATAATGTTGAGAAAAATATTATCTGGGTTTGTTTCAAATCTGCAACTTTGAAACCATGGAGCTGTGAATTTCTGAACTGCAATGCTTGTAGGTAACATAACCTAGCTTTCTTTTCATTTTCCTTTGAATCTTATTAACTGTATTACATTCTGCATCTAAAAATTTATGACATTTCTGCTGTGTAATAATTTGAAGCTATTTGATTAAGTTGAAGTTAGTGGTTTTGCATTGCTTGTAGGTTTTTTTTTTATCTTTTGTGATTGTAGTGTTTTTCTGCTTTCTGGATCAGTTGCATTTCCTTTTTATTTCATTTTTCTTTAAAATTTGTTATTTCCCCTTTTCTTTTTCACTTTGGACTCAGTTGCTTAAAGATAATAAGTTGTTGATATTACTCTCAGCCTCATATTATGTATGGTTGTAGTAAGAACATCATGCATTCTGAAATAAATCTTATCTTTTTTTTTTTCTGCTTAGTTCATTAAGTTTTGGTGTTTCCGGAAAATTGGTTTGCTTATCCTTGGTTTGTATTTAAAAGAAAAAAAAAAAGATGTAGTAGTTAAGTGTGGCAGAGGTGATACATGATAGGCCTCAATAGCGTCGTTTGATCATGTAGCCGACCCTACCTAGTGGGACAAGGCTTTGTTGTTGGTGGGGTCGGCTACATAAATCAAATGACGCCATTGAGTTCTATCATGTATCATGTCTACAGAGAGACCGTTTACATGTAGATCTCATTTGACCACCTCATGGATGGTCTTTCTAGGTCTTCCTCTGCCTTTCACCTCTTGTCCATCTTCCATCTCATCCACCTTCCTGACTCGGTGCTCTGTCGGTCTTCTTCTCATATGTCCAAACCACCTGATAGGCGATTCTACCATCTTTTTCACCATAGGTGTTACTCCAACTCTCTCTCTCTTATATCTTCGTTCCTTATTCTATCCAATCGCGTATGACCAGTAATATGATAGATTAAAAAAGAAAAAAAGAACTGCAGCCTGGGCACAAGCATTCCATGTTAACGCAGGTCCGGGAAAAGGTCACACCAAAGGATGAAATGGTAGGTTGTAGGCAGCCTTTGATAATTGTACCTGTAGCTAATTCTATGGCTTGAACAACGACTTATCAAAATCGACTAATTTGATTCGAGTCGGGCTGGTGTCGGCTATGGAGTAAAACTTTGCCCTTTTTTCTAAACACATTACACAATACTCGAATTCAAGACTTAGTTAAGGGAAACAAGTATAGATCACATGAACAAACCAATCATTGGTTCTTGTTATAGCACTTTATTTTCAATCTTACATTGTAAAATTGATTATTCTAATTACTTACTAATTTAGTGAAAAATCTGATCATAGCAGGACAGTGAAGTGGGAATCTCCATTTCAAAAACATTGAGCATTTTGGATCTTTTATTGAAGCTAACAGGAAGAAGATAAGGCACAATCAATGGAAGGTATCAAGATCAAGAATGGAGAAGAACTAATCAAAGTAGGAACTACAGGCACAATCAGTTCACTGATGATGAAAGAATTGGATCAAAACTCTGCTGCACCAAACCAGCAGATACCTTCTTCGCTAAGTAAGCCTCAACAACTGTCTACTTCGGTTGCAGCCGGAAATCCTGGGAAACAACTACAACCAAGGAAGTCATTAGATGAAGCCAGCAGCAGCGGAAGCTCTGGGATTGCCACGAAAACAAGACTCAATGGTAGGCATAATAGACATCGAATACCAATGCTAAATTCGGATGGTTTTCCGGCAGAGAGAACTTCGATTAAGCATAGAAATAACAAGAAGAGATCCAACATTGTTGAAGTGGTGGACATTAAATGTGGCCATCCCAATAAAGCTTGGGGTAATCCTATATCGAATTCGCTCAAGAAGCTCGGATTCTCAAAGCTTTCGGAGAGCATTGTCTAAAAGTTGAAGCCCCAATTTGTCTGATAGAGAAGCTTGCAACACTTTGTCTGAGACCAATACTGATTGATGTGATTCGAGCCGGCTAAAGTACTTGATTTCTTGCTTTCTAAGAAACCCAAATATTCCTATGGTGCCTATAATTTTGTAAGGAGGAAATTCAGCAATTTCTGTTGTGTAAAGGAGAATGAAGAGTCTTCTGATTGAGGAAGGGTGGAGCATGCAGATTGTAAGGCATTTTCTTAGGTTTGGTAACATTTAGTTTCATATGAACTTGCCAAGTTATGTTCATAAGTTGTGGCAATCTGAATTATATAACTTTGTGGCAACACATTGCTTCCAAAACAGGTGCTAGTGTCATAATTTACAAAATACAATGAAAGTTTATGTCTAGATTTATAATAAAAAACACTTCATATATACTAAAGAGGAGTATTAGGGGCCAGCAACTTCTGTGATTTGTAGCCATTAAGTAGTCATTAATGATATTTTTAACGGTGTGAGATTTCATCCAATGGTGTGAGATTATTCACTTTTCTTTTGCTGATTACATATTGGCCAGAATTTAATAAAGTTGCTGGTCCGTAGACTTTTCCAATACTAAAATTCATCCGCCAATTCAGGCATTATATATTTATTTATGTATTTTTTTCAACTAAATAATTAACTATCAGAATAATGAAACATTTGATAGATGAATAATTAAACTTTTTTACATTAATATAATAAAAAATTTATAAGATGCCAAATATGTATTTAGACGGTAGCTAATTGAAAATTAATTTTTAATATACATATAACATTATTGGTTTATAATGTATAAGAATGTTTAGTGTAATATTTTTGCATAATTTTGTCGCTGAAGTTAAAGAATTACAATTTCAAGTAGGAGTAGATTGGATCAATTAGTGGTTTGTAGTTGCATATGTAAACACATAATCATTTAGCCTACGTTTAGTTTTAAAAATAAAACAAGACAAGATACTGAAAATAAGACATAAAATATATAAATACAAAAATTAATATTTTATATTTTATTTGATAATAAATAAAAATAAATTATAAAAATTTAATTTAATTAATTTTTTTATTTAAAAAATTTGAAAAAAATATAATAATAAAAAAATTATTATAAAAAATTAATAAAAAAATATAAAAAAAATAAAAAAGTTATGTCTGTTACTAATATTGCTGTATTTTTTTATTAAAATAAATATAAAATATACTAATTTAATATATCTATATATAATATCTTTATTTATATCTTATTTATCAAATATAATTTTATATTTCTATATCTCTAATTAGTATCTCGTACTTGTCTATGAGTAATAGTTCAAATGGCATAATCTCCCCATACTCAATTAAGAGGTTGCGGATTCGAATCTCTTATCTTTGAAAAAAACAAAAATAGTATCTCGTACTTATAAATAAACATCGTCAGTGTAGTTATGTAAAGTACTATGAAGGACAAAACAACTGCTATTTGCATTCTTTATAGAAAAATCAGTGGTGTGCATGTGTCTAACAAGTGATTATATCTTGCACTTTTTATAGCCAATAATAATCAAACCATTATTTATTTTTATTATTATATTTATTGGAAAGTACAAATATGCCAGCTTAGTGATGTGTCCATGTGTGACTCATTTTTGAGATTCAGATAAAGAGGAAAAAAAAAAAGTACAAAAGATCTTTTGGCCCAAATAATAGTTTTAAGGCTGCACAAAAATCTAAACAAAAACTATGGATTCAGATACTAAAACCAATCAAATGTGAAGGGCCCAAAATTATTTTTTTCACATCAATCCCAAAAACAAAAAAAAAAAAACATCATTTGATTGTTGGTGATTCTCTCAGTTTCTGACATGTGGATGGATAACACACTCAGAAGAAGTGAAACTAGTTCTTGAGACAAACTTTGAACACAGCAATGGCTTCTATCACATGCATCACCCACCAACCCATTACCACTTCTTCTTCTTCTTCTTCTAAGTCTAAGTCCTGTTTGGCTTCCACAAACAGGTTGGGTTGTTGTGAGTTTCTTGGAAGCAGAAAAAGGGTTGGATGGTTGAGAGTCACAAACTCTGCTATTATTATGATTGGACCCTCCAATGGTTCCAAATCCACATGCTGGTTCAAGTTTGGTAAGAATGGTGTTGATGCTGAAGGTGCTGGAATTTATGGTAGCCAGAGCCGTGATGATTTTGATAGAGATGATGTTGAACAGGTTCTCATCTCATTTCATTTCTATATACACTTTTATCCAATTTTTTATGTCATTTGTGTAATAAATAATGATGCCAGTTTTAATCCAATTTCAATGTCATATAACAAGCAAAAGAGAAACTTGAGTAAACTTGGTCCAATATGATGATAATTGTTGTGGCAATGCACATAAAAGATTGAAAATTTTTGTTTTTTTTATTTTGATTTTCAGTGTTTTCTGATGTCATGATTTTGTGAAGAGTAAATAGCCATTTCCGACCATGAAAGATTGTATCCTTTTGAATGTTAGAAATGGTAGAAGTGAAAATTTAAACAAACAAAAACACTGATAATGAAACACAGAAAAGAATGAAAATGCAAACTAAAAGCACCATTTTTTAGATCACAATAAAAATGGATTTGTTGGTTTACATTGTGATAATAAACAATAAAAAGATAAAATCACTCTGCAGTGAGAATGTTAGATGACACTTTATATCATACATATTTGGGATATAATATATATGATGACTTCTTGTTTGAAAATTTTGCATCTTAATCACTGCATAGTTCTGTCAAATTTCTGTTAAGATGACTTACATACAGTGAGTAAAGATAAGATATGCATGGTTTCCATGAAACAATTTTTCTCAAAAGCTTAAGCTATTAGGTAAAGCCTTAAAGGCACATGAATGGTAAATCCAATAAAAACATTGCAACTTTGTTTAGAATCTTCTCTCTTCAATTCTGCATTTGAGTATACATATATATTTTTTGTAAGGACTTCAGAAATCAGAATCAGGGCCAGCTACTATCTCTACACTGGAAGATCTTGATGTTTAACTCGATGCCATTTCGTCGCTATTTCCTTTGTTCTACTATTTCGAATGGTTTTAATACCTTTCTGAGTTTATAATTAGGACAACACTATTACTGAATATGCTGTTAATATGCTTTTCCACCTTCTTTAATGTTTGTTGACTGTCATATTCTTAATTGTGTTTTGTGAATTCATTTTTGGAAGCACCATCTTTGGTAATTGCAAGTTATTCGGCACCTGGTCCCTTAAATAAGGACTCAGATTTGAGTACTTTAGATGGAAATCTAGTGCTAAGATTAGTTAGAGTTTAGTGGATTTCGGATATTCATAGGTTTGTGTTAGACCCCTCTTTGAGTCGGTCCATGACTCCACAAGAGAATGCCCTTAGGCTGCGTTTGTAAGGGAGAATGAGACTAGGAGACAGAGACTAAACTAAGTCTCTGTATTGTGTTTGGTGTAAAATGTATTGGACTGAGTTATGTCTCGGTACTATGTTTAGTTTAAAATAAATATGGATATTAAGGGGTAGATTTGGGATTTGAAAAATCAAATGAGGGTATTTTTGAAAAGAAATATTATTAAAGTTTCAATCTCCATTGATAAGACATTAGGGTAGTCCATATATTTATAGACCTAATCAAGAAATTAATCCCTAATAACCCATTATAGCTCTAATTCTAATTAGAGCCTAGTTACTATTGGACTTAGGGTGTACCACTTTTGACTCTAAAAAACAGTTTTGAAACAGAAATTGTGTGTGATTGAGAAATGCTTTTAGGATTCTTTTACACTAGTAAGAAACTTGATATTCATATCATAATACATTTTTACAGTATTTCAATTATATGGGGATGCTTGCGGTTGAAGGAACATATGATAAAATGGAGGCTCTTCTAAACCAAAACATCCACCCTGTGGACATCCTACTGCTCTTAGCTTCCTCAGAAGGTGACAAGCCTAAAATCGAGGAACTCCTGCGAGCCGGAGCGAAATACGATGTAAAAGACGCCGATGGTCGAACGGCGCTAGATAGGGCTAGTGATGAAATCAAAGATTTCATTGTTAATTTTTCAGTGCAAAGAGCATGATGAGTAGTTTGTTTCCATTCCATGCTAGTTCAGCCAGCATAGTTTTTCAGACTATGATAACTCTTGAACTGTGCTAGTTTGGTATTATTTTAGCCATTTATCACAAGCAATTAAGCATTTAATCCATATCAGTCTTTAGTATCTATAAACTCATGACTAAGCTTAGACTACTAATTACACTCATCTCGAGTTAAGTCCTGAAGTAGTCTTTGAGATTGATCGTGTGCGCTAAAATGTCTCTAAGATTCTAATGCATCAATTACGTATCTGATATTGTCAAAATGCACTATGTTATTTTCTAACGACTTGATGAGTCACTTGATAGAAAAGGGTTGAGGGATTAACATAATGTACTTTTACAAATTTCAAGGACGTAATTGGTATAATTGAATCTTGAGACTATTTTAGTATATCCCATCATTTTGATGGACCCTTTAAAACTTAACTCTATTCATATCTCTTGAGGTTTTATGCATTAGTTGCAACCGCTTCCTATTTGTGCGTGTGACATTGACCTTCTCTAAATTCTCTTTTAAAGGAGGATAGTGTTTTGTTTAAAAGGACATTTAGTTTTATATTTTATAAAATATAGAAGTATTGAATGGATTGTTTGATGAGAGCAAGATCAATGTTTGTTATTAAAAATAGACAAAGATCAAGTTAAATTTTAGAGATGGAGTATAATTTGCCATAAATATATATATTTTTTTCATGATATGAAAAAAATGCATGCCATGTGAATGTCTTTCAATTCAAGATGTTGATTCAATGATTGCTTAGAGGATCACCACCAAGGAGTGGAATAAAATCTATTATTTTTTTGACATTGATAAATGAGGTTGATAGAGTATCATTTAAATATAAATAAATTTAATTATTTTATTGCTCTTATAATTTTATCAAATTTATAATTAAGTTTTTATATTTTTTTAATTAGTTTCGTATACTGTTATAATTAGGTTTTTTTTAGTGTAAAAATTATTAGAGTTAAATATTTTTTCATAAATTAAAAGTATACATAGTTAAAAATTTAATTAAATTTTATATCACATATTTTTTGTGATATACTATTAATTTTAATATTTTTTATATAAAAAAATTTAATTACAAAATTAAAAACAGTATAAAAGTTTAATTAAAAATTTAATAAAACTATGAAGATTATTTAAGTAATTAAATCATATAAATATCCTATATTGCATTTTCATACATCTGACATGTCTTATAGAATTTTGTGAACACAATTCCACATCACAAAACCTAACTTTCAAAGTTAACTTAACTTTCCAAAAAATAACATCCAATTATCCATAGATCAAATAAAGTCAATATGCAAAGAACAATACTAGCACTCAAGTATACTAAACAGTTTACACGTACTAAATGGTTTGTGAATAGCATCATTCAATTTTGAAATCCGTGTGCTTTTCACTTTCTTTATTCTGTTTGTCAACATGTGCCATCAACACCTTGCACAAACATTTTTGTACACATAATTGCTGTTAGTTGATGACTTAGGATAATATTTATCTGCATCCTAATCTTACTCAATTATTATAAACGACAGAGATCACATAATAATTACTTGTAACTAAGTGGAATTATTTTTATTTTGTCAGAGCTATTTCTGACGAGAGAATATTTATTAATTCATATTATAAAAAAAATTATATATATCAAGAAATTGGCGTAGCATTTTATTTTTATTTTTTACAAGAAGTATAAAAAATATAGTTTTAAAATATAGTTGCAAAAAATTTTATTTGGCATTTTATTTGTATTTTTTACAAGAAATTGGCGTAGCATTTTATTTTTATTTTTTACAAGAGGACATGTTAATTATTTTATATTTCTGGTTTTATTTTTATTTTTATTTTTTAAAATTTTGTATTTTAAATTTTAACTTTAAATTTTTTATTATTTTTTATTTTTTATTTATATAATACCGGGTTAATCAGTTCAACCAGTAACCCACCAATTGAATCAATAACTCAATAATCTAGTAGTCTGATCAGTTCAATTATCGGTTCGATTCTGATAATATAGAGTATAGTTAAAAAATACATTATAAAAAATAACACACACATTTAAAATCGCCATTTTTTTTAGTGAAAAGGCTCTGTTGAGAAACTGAATTTATTTTGATTCATTAGACATTAATGGTGATAACAACAACAGCATGTAACATATCACAAATAAAAATATATTTCATACTAAAATAAAATAATTATTCATTTGTTAACATTTTAATTAAAATGAGATAAAAGTCTTGGAAATATATAGCCTTTTAATTGCATGTCCTACTTATTATGTATAATATTTTTGTTTTGAGTTTACACATTTCCTTATGCTTATTAATAAAATATAATGTAAATTAGGAGGACGTAATATATATAATCTCAATTATTTATCCAATCTTTTTTTGGTTGCCCACTATTAGGCAAAGAACTAAAATTCAAATCTCGACATTTATTTAAGTGGACGAATAAGTTGATTATTCGATTAATTTAAGTTAGTTTATTTATGATTTAATTATTCTGTTAATCACTATAATTTCACTTAATTTTTAATTATATTTGTATACATTTTTTTTAATTGAGTCTTTATATCATATAAAATTTTATAATTAAGTCCCTACCGTAACAAACATGATAGAATTAATGGAATATTTCATTAAACAAAACGAATATACCTAACATTTAATTGAATATTCTGTATAATTTAATAGAATATTCTGTAACGTTTTTAATTTTTTGTCACGGTAAACACTTAGTTACAAAATTTAATATGATATAAAGACTTAATTAAAAAAAATATATAAAAATTTAATTAAAAATTCAATAAATTATACAGATAGAGAGAATAATTAAATCTTTATTTATTTATCCAATCTAAATTAATTAATACATGCATGGGTTTGTATTTCTTTTTTTTCCCCCACAAGATGTGGACATGTGGTCTTCCCACTTGGCCATGGAAGGTGATAGGAAGGACTGAAGAAGTGACATTGGTTTCCACAAGACTTGTCTCATTGTACTTTATAAAATAAAATCTATTATTTTCATCCATTAGAATAACACAATGGAAGCCTCGAAGACATCGAAGAAAATAAAGCTCATCAAACTATTGTATGTATTTGTTTCGGTCTTATTATACATTAAAAACATGCATGCTTATGGAGGAAGTTATTTTAAAATACTTCAATAACAAATTTTAAGTTATCATATAATTATGTTTAACATTTTAATTTTGTCGGATGAAGTTAGTTTAGGAGGATACAATATTATTTATTTATTTTAAAAACTACAAAATTTGAAAGTCAAAATAATAGTTTGTTCTCTTTATATATATATATATTTGGATTAACTTCAATAATTATCAACTTAAATAAGAAAAAACCTTCAAAACATTCCACATATTGAAATTCCAACTAGTCAACACAGAATTAATTGAGATTAGTCGTTGTATTTCACTATTGGTATCTTGACATTATAAAAACATTGTATAAATACTAAAATTTATTACTAAATCATTATATATATATATAAGTATTATTTTAATTTTTTTTAATAAAGTAATAATTATTATCTTCTAAAATAATTAAATTTGTTGTAATAAAATATCACATTTTCTCATAATAACATGATCAATTTTTTTTATAAATACAAAAAATATAATTTAATATTAATATTTTTGTTTCAATTATAAAATAAATCTAATTACATTTTAAATTTTTAATATAAAACTTAATTATATTATTTATATAACTTGTTATAAATATAAAAGGGTGATCATTCCATATTATTAGTACCGTTATAAAAATAAAAATATTATGTGTATATTAAAATTCAATTATTAAATTAATTATTACATATTTTTATATAAATATTTATTATATAATTTTTAATATATTTTTATTATTATTAATTAATTTAATAACTAATTTTGTGTGTGCAACTAATACAATACTTATAAGGGTAGCGTTTGGTAGAGAGACAGAGATAGAAAAACTAAGATTGAGAGACAGAGACTAAGAGACAGATATTGAAATAAATTTTAGTATTTTTGTTTGGTAAAAAGTAGGAGACAGAAATTGAAATAAGAATGAAATTTTAATTTAATTTGTACAAAGAATAAAATTGAAATTAATTAATTGAAATGAATGTATTTTAAGTATAAAAATGTTATTAAAGTTTCAGTTTTTATCTCTAAAAATTTTAGTCTCCTATGTCTACTTTTTAGAAGTACTGAACTACTAAAATTTTGAGAACAGAAACAAAAATTTTAGTACCAATCTCTGAACTAACAAACATAATACTAAATTTCAATTTTCCAATCTCTATGTCAGTCCCTCAAAACAAACGCTACCTAAAAGAAGACGTAGACTTGGAAATTTAGAATCAAATCCTCATTAGACTACTTTTCTAAGTTCTAATTCTAAGTTCTAACATATTGGGCGGCATAATAAGAATCTATGCCTACTTAACAACAATAATGGGACCCAAAACAAGGAGAAGAAACTGAAAAACCCAAAAAAAAAAAAGAAGAAAAAATGGAGCTACGACCTTCTCTGAGTCTGAGACAAAAATCCAGAAGAACAAGAACCAAAACACACGACACAGCAACGACCATGACTCAGCTCAGAAACACAATCGAACTTCAATGGAGCTTCTTCTTCAATAAAGTCTCCTTTGTTGGTCGTTTATGCTTCCACTTTGTTTGGGACAGGATCTTGTCTTGCTCTCTAAGTTCACCACCAAGACCTCCTTCTTCTTCACGTTACCAGAGACTTTCCCTCCGCCGTGAGTCTCCGGTGGACGACGACGGAGGTGAGGGGATCATGCAGGGGACAAGAAGGAGCTGTGGTGGTGGTGGGTATGACTCAGATTCTGATTTGGTGAATCTCAAGATTAGTTTGTTTGGTGATTGCCATATTGGAAAAACTAGCTTTGTGGTATGTAACTATGTATATATATATCTTAAGAACACTTTTCTAATTTTTTTTTCTTTTTTAAATTCTGGGTTTCATTTGTTTTAGTAAAAAAGTTTAAATTTTTAATGTTTTTATTTTTTGGGGTAAATTAAAACCATTAAAAATATTGATTTTTGGCTATCCTCTTCATCTATAGTGAGTAGGAATTAAGAAAGTAAATTTTTTTTTTGTTTTTGCTGCGGTTGCATGTTTTTTTCATTGGAATAATTTTGGGTTTCATTTGTTTTAGTAAAAAGTTTAAATTTTTAATGTTTTTGTTTTTTGGGGTAAATTAAAACAAATAAAGATATTGATTTTTAGTTACCCTCTTAATTTATAGTGAGTAAGAATTTAAGAAAGTAATTTTTTTTTTTTTTTTCATTCAGATCAAGTATGTAGGGGATGAGCAAGAAAAGAGGAGCTTGAATATGAAGGGACTTAATCTGATGGACAAAACTTTATCTGTTAATGGAGCTAGAATTTTGTTTAGTATATGGGATGTTGCAGGTGATGATGATTTGGTTCAATTTCCCTCCTTATCTCTTTCTCTCTATCTTTTAATTCATATTTTATTTATTTATTTTGAAATTTTTTGTTTTTTAACACAAATATCTCATTAAGGGTTTGACTTGCAATTAAACTCTTTTTGGATTTTGAGGGTCTTGATTGAAAGTTATTTTATGGTCTATATATGTAGGTGACAAAGGGTCATTGGATCAAATTCCCATGGCTTGTAAAGATGCAAATGCAATTTTGATTATGTTTGATCTCACAAGTAGATCCACACTAAATAGGTAGGTTCATAATCTATCTATCTGTTAGGTTTTCTACTGGGATTTTTTAGTAACAATTGCAGAAATGAGTTTTGAGTTTTTGCACTTTTTGGGGTTTGTTTTGCAGTGTTGTTGGATGGTATAGTGAAGCAAGAAAGTGGAATCAGGTACCAAAACATTAGTTTTTTAAGAATGGCTTAAACTATAGGAAGATTTTCAAGTGTATCGTCATACCGGTGTATCAGTAATTTTTAACCGTTGATCTTAATTATATATATTATATATATTTTTTATAATTAACATCAACGGTTAAAAATTACTGAAACACCGGTATGACGGCACACTTGAAAATTTTCCTAAACTATAAGTTTAATTTGATACACTTGTTATTCAATCAGATTTATGCTTTTAGATTTTTTTAAGTTGTGGGTTTGAAAAGTAGTTCCTTTTGCTGATGTGTCAATACACGATTGGTTGTCTGTGTAAAAAATTCTTTATACTGACACTGCATTCAAATTGAATTCTTAAACTATTGTTTCAAATTTAGTTGGATTAATTGTTGGTGAAATCAATAAATTGGTATCATCACTCATTAAACTTTGGCTCCAAATGCTTTTTACATGGAAAAGCTTTTAAAAGGGTACAAAAGAAAACACTTCATACATGCATTTCTGTTCATAAAAGATGGAACTTTAATTTACCATTATGATCAATAATCGACTTCAATTTGTCATAAAAACTATACAAAGAAATTAAAGGTGCTGATTTGTTGATAAAAAGGCATAAAGGTGATTTATCTAGTAATTGTTCTAGGAAGAGTTTCAGGTATACCAGGAACACCGGTGTTCCAGTTATTTTAACCGTTAATCTGAATTATAAAAAATATATATAATATATATTAATTGAAATCAACGGTTAAAACAACTGGAACACCGGTGTTTTCCGGTACACTTGAAATTTTTCCATTGTTCTATATGTCATATACCATTCAATCATTCAAATTTGAAGTTTTTGAAGTCCATTTTTTTTTCCACTTGCAGACTGCAATTCCCATTCTAATAGGAACCAAATTTGATGATTTTGTTAAACTTCCCCCTAATGTGCAATGGACCATTGTAACACAGGTAAATAACTAATTATTTATTGCACCTTATGCAAAAGTAGAAGATAATCCATACATTTTATTTCCGGTTATGCTAGAGAGACTGAAAAAAAAAAAAAAACAGAACTTGCCTTATTTAGTATTCATTAATTATTAATGAATACTAAATAAGACAAGTTCTGACTGTTTTTGGCTATTTTTTTTTGTTACTGAACATTTCCGTTTTCTTTCTATCCTCTTAATCACTTATGTTGTGCCAGTGATTGATTTCTTTGTCTTGACATTTTCTAAAATAAATGCATATATGATATGATGCAAACATAACACTCATTGATTGCCATATTTCCGCGTTATGCTTCTAAAATTTGGGTCCTACACTCCTACTTATTGATTAAAGCAATATCCAATGCTCCCCTATTTACTCCTTTAGATAAAGTGTCACTTTCTATATATGCCTTAGCTTTATTTATTTATGAATAATAAATATCCCAAATTGGTTTTGGAAAAATTTTTAGTTGGATAATGTGAATGAGTCTGCATCGCTAAAATTATTCGATTAGTCTTTTTATGTAGACAAATAATTTGATGTGAGGATTAATTTGTTTTTGAAATAAAATTTTGGAGATTGATTTTGTAATTAAATTTTGCCGGAAACTATAGTGTTTGACACAAAATTTCTTAGAGACTGATTTGAAATATTATTTTCATTTATTTATTTATTTATGGGTTTATGAAGTTTCTAGTCCTAATTTGTGGTTTGTGTCTTTCTATTTATTATTAATTTAGTTTCGGTCCAAAAATTTTCAAAAATAGGTTAAGTTGGTTCTTATTATCGTCAACATACAAATTAATTTAGAGATTAGTACGGAAAAAATGTATAGTTTAGCCAACTTAGGTTGGTTGAGTGTCAGTTCACTCACTCGCTTAAGTAAGTGTCGAGGGTTCGAATTCCGTCTTGTACATGTAACAACCCATTGGCCAGCGATAGACCCTTAAATGGAGCTTAGATTTGCGACGGATAAGTCTTTGACCTGTCGGATCGGATTGGGGGATACCGTAGGCAACCAAATAAAATGAAAAAACTTATTTAACATTTTGTTTATTTGTTTTTGAAACTTTTAGTTCAACTTTAACTTGGTGATAATAGTGCATTTATTTTCTTGATTCAGGCTAGGGCTTATGCAAGGGCAATGAAAGCTACCCTTTTCTTCTCAAGTGCAACTCACAACATTAATGTGAACAAAATCTTCAAGTTCATAATGGCCAAGCTCTTTAACTTGCCATGGACAGTAGAAAGAAACTTGACTTTGGGAGAGCCCATTATTGATTTCTGAAATATGTTTTTTTGCTAATGTAAATAGTTGCATAGAGGAAAACAACAACAACATCAAGTGAAAAGAAAAGAAAAGAAAAAACATGATTCGCCAACACTCTCACCTTACATAGTAACCACTCTTGTTAGGAGTAAATTACATATCCTCTCGAAAAATGTTATTTGGACATAACAATTTTAGGAGACTGTATCGATATATTCTCGTCTAGTGGTAGATGAGAGTAGTTGATACAGTCTTCTATGATATGGTTGTTATGTCCGGGTGACATTTTTTGTTCTCATGAGGCTACTTTGACTAAATCTTAGAAGGTGAGATGGGTGTGACTGAATTCTCTTCCACCCTCATTTCTACCTCAATGTTCCATTGCAATGGCTAAGGTTAAAAGCATAGCCATTCAAGTTTAACTTATAGGAGGTATAGAAGGAGCTGAGTAAAAACATGAGAAATAGAAAGGTAGATTGCATTGACAAAGATCCTTTTTGCTTTTGAATTTTCAACACTCATGGTGAACCAATTTATGTACATTTTTTTTGGGGTTTAATTGAGCAATTTTAACGTATTAATGGTCAAAATAATTTCTAAAAAATTAGACGTATGTTAATTTAGTTTTTAAAAATTTATCTTTTTTAAAATTAAATGATAATATGTGACATAAATTATAAACACCTATATTTAACTTTTAAGAGCAAATTGTATAGGTCTTGAAGATAGGGTTATTGAAAAGAGAAAGTACGCGAGACAATGATTTTAGTATACAATGTGCGCAATAGAATTAAAAAAGAAAAATAAAACTAAAACTAAAAATATATTATTAATTATTTAATTTCAAGTTTTAAATTTTGAAAAATTAGGATTAGTATTTAAATTCATTCACACTACGTACGGTTATTTCCACTAACACCGTCTCCACCTCCGCCGGTTAGCCTGACGCGCATCATCCTCTGCTGCTGTTTTCGCGCGGCAGCCATCATCATGGACAGCAACCTCCGCCGCTGCAACCTCCGGCCGACTGTGCCGCCGACGCCATCACGGGTTCTGGCATATGTCGCCAAAAACTCAATGACGTCACTGTTTGAATTAATTGTGTGAGTATGGTAGATGTAACGCATGCGTGTTTAAAGGCAATATCAAATCAAATACTCAATTGCTTACTTTTGATTCTCACTCATGTCTTCGCTTACTTTTGATTCTCACTCATGTCTTCTCCTATGTTCAAGCTTTTTTTTTGTTTATCCAGTTTTATAGTTACATCAAATCATAAGACTCATGTGTCAAATTATACATTTTCTCTTTTTTTTTTAATAAAAAATAAATTGTTGGATGATCACAGTTGTTTCTTTTATTTATTCATCTCCTTCTTCTTCTATTTTAATGGTCAATTTAAGATGGTCATTTTAGTAGGTATGCGGATGGTTATTTTAATTTTATGTAGATGATTATTTTGATTAGATTGAATTTAGTTATATATAATTAAAATATGTTGGATGTTCAATTCATTAGGTATGAGAATGATTATTTTTATTCTTAAGTGGATGGTTATTTTTACTAAGGGTGAGTGGCGTGTGGCAAGCCAAGCAGCGATGGTGAAATAGGATGATTATTGATGAAGGTGGGGTGGCCGCCGGTTGAAAAAGAAGAGAGTATTAGAGTGAAATGCTTTGTAAATTAAGATTTCATATGGTTATTTTTTTAAAATAACTAATTAGATTTTTTAATAATTTGAAATTTGAAATTGGTGGATTTAAAATTTGAAATTTGATGTGAAATAATTGAATAAGATTTTTTGAATTTAAATAATTTGTAGAGTGATTTTTATTATTTATTTCTATTGGGCTAAATAACTAACACATTGTACCCATTATCAAGATTTCTCATTGTCTCCATAGCGGGATTCCAAAAGAAAAAACTCAATCACTAAAAAAATAGTAACTTAAGTTTGTGTAATGGTTTAGTTATCCAATATTTAAGTATATTTTTTGTTAGGGTTTTGATTTTTTATTTTTGATAGAAAGGGATGATAAGTATATAAGAATGACATTTTGTTAGGTGAATAAATATTTTTTTAATAGAAAAGTATTGGATACCAATAGTCAATTTGTCCATTTTTGACGACTCAATTAATAATTTTAAATTATTTTAATAAATTTGAATAATAAAGATTGTGTTGAATAACCGTCCGCAAAGTCACTGTGATCAGCGTCCGTCTCCCCCCTATCATCACGACATCTTCTTTCTCGCCAACAGCGCCGCTTTGCTGCCGCTGCAGCGCGCTCCCGTCACAACTGCACAACCACCATGTCACCGGCTCCTTGGTGCGTGACTGTTTTGCTCCGGCAGAAGCTTTTATATTGTAGGTTGCGGTCATCTTTCTTGCCAGGTGTCGATTTGCCGCCGCTGTGGTGCGTTGCGGTTCCAGCCGCAATTACTGCTGCGTCGCCGGTTCATTGGTGCGTTGTCGTTTCGTAACGGTGAAACCTGTTATCACGAAAACTCGTGCGTGCTTCATCACTCGATTGCCATTGAACGCGTATTCCTCGACGTCGTTCCGAAGCCGCGAACAAAAGTCCCGCATCCTTCGACGACTTCGTCGATGGAACGTATATTTGGAGAAGAAGGAACGAATGCATGGGAATGAATCCTTTCTATTTTTTTTAACAATTGAGGAAGTAAAGTGTGATCTTTCACAATTAATTTTATAAGTAAAATAAATATGAGAGAGAGAGCAATGGAAGGTTAAAGATCACACTTTACACTCAATTTTTTTTAACAATTGAGAGGATCTATACCCACGAATGCATCATCCATTAATGTGGGTTCTGAATGTTCTTCTAATGGAAGTGTCTTTTTATGCATGTGTCTTTAGCAAGTGTCTTTTTATACATGTGTCTTCTAATGAAAGTATCTTTTGTGGATGTGTCTTTTAAACAGAAGTGTCTTTTGTGAATCTATCTTGTATAGGAAGTGTCTTCTTATGCATGTGTCTTGTACAAGAGGTGTCTTGTACAGCAATGGCGGCACTCAGATACACTTCCAAAGACCAATGGTTACTTGCCGACGAAAGGCGGGCGGCACTAACCACTGTTGACGTCGGCGATGGAAACGCATCCAAGAATGGA
Source organism: Arachis ipaensis (assembly GCF_059453495.1). Taxonomy (NCBI): domain Eukaryota; kingdom Viridiplantae; phylum Streptophyta; class Magnoliopsida; order Fabales; family Fabaceae; genus Arachis; species Arachis ipaensis. The sequence goes on from NC_142436.1 coordinate 1,605,487, forward strand.
GGAGGGAGGTTGGAAAGGGGCAGCCATCGGAGTTGGAGGATGAGGCTGTTCTTGAACGGTGAAAGATAGAGTTAATTATAGTTACTAGTAGTAATTGGGGGTGAATTAGGTTTACTATAGATGATTAGACATATATATTTTTTTAAATGAGATCTGGAGTCCGGCCTAATAGAAGTTAACAGGAATTAGCAGGACCCTTTTGGTTACCGGTGGAATTGGTTTTTAATTAAGTTTCAAAAAGTTATTTTATTAAAAAATAAAAATACAAAAAAATTATAAAATAAATATAAAAAGTTCTTATAACATACACACAATTTTTTTGTTAAAACATGTTGGAGAAAACGTTGATCCTATTTTTTAGATTTTTGAGACATTAAAAAAATGTTTATATTTTCTTAAAATACCTATTTATATTTATATTTGTATTATTTATTTCGTTAATAATAATAAATTAATAACAAAAATGTGTATTCATCTAAAAAACCACATTTGAGTAAATAATCAATTTATTTTATTTATTACTGAAAAATCGCCACTCAGTGTTGAAGCTGATAAACCCTAAACTGAACTTGAATCTTCACCGCTACAAGGAAGAAGGAAGCATTCACAAATCAAAATAAATTCAAAATTAAAAAGAAAACCAGCAATGCAGTACAGTGGCAGTTTCGGTTTCAGTTTGTTAGTTAGTAAGTTAGTTAGTTAGAGTTTCTCTACTGGAACTCTCGAGATCCTCTGCGGTCACCACCACGCTCACAACCATGGGCCGTCACTCCTCTTCCACAAACCATCACCATTCTCCTTCCTCTCGCCGCCACCGGAGCCACCGAAGCATCTCTCCGCCGCCTCAGCGAGACACCAAACACCGTTACGCAGAAAAACAGGCTCGAACCAGTTCCGGTTCCCCGGATCCTCCTCCTCGATCCCGGTCTCGCTCTCGTTCTCCATCGCCGAGGACAAAGCGATTGAAGAAAGCTCAATTGGAACGTGAGAGCGAGAAGAGCCATGGCGAAAGCGGAAGAGGTAGGCGTTCCGAGAGGGAGGTGGCGGAGCGGAAGAAGGAGAAGAGGAGGGAAGCCGATGACCGCGGCGATGGAGATGCCGACGGAAGGAACGGAAGGAGGTCGAGGTCTAGGCACGAGAGGTCGCCGGAGCAAGAGCGCAATGGTCGGAACAGGCACCACCGGTCGCAGTCTCCGCCTTCCCAACATCGCCGTCACGACTCTGCAAAGCCTCGTGATGAGGTGTCCGGTGATATCCAACCCTATGTTTAATATATTGCTTCATGTTCCTGTTAATTTCTATTTTACTTAAAATCTCTTGTATGCTGTTGGAATTTGAAGAATTTGGATGTAGGTCAGGAAATGGTATTGTGTTCCTTTCTGTTATTTTCTGAGTTTATGATTGGATTCCTGTTTTGGGATTTATATTCTTTAGTGTAACCGTGCAAGTGTTATCACCACATTAGTTGGAACATAATATTAGTGTATGATTGGCTTTGATGGAAGAGATGGCATGAAATCATGAATGTTGGATTGGAACTGCAAGCATGGTGTACTAAGACGAGCGTAGATGATTTGTTGAAGCAGTTTTGAAGGTTTGAGGGGTAGAGCTTGAATTAGTTGGCAAACAAAGCTTTCTGACTTTTAAGTGACTAGGAGAGTAGGAGACTTTGCTAATGCACGTGGAATTTGAATTAGGGTATGTTAATTTAAAGTGCCTTTGAACCTTAGGATCCTAGAGTGTGTTCAAAGGTTAGGCAGGTGGCTTTGAGGAGATGTTTAATGCAGTATATGATTGTTAAAATAACAACAGTTTTATCCAAATCTTTGATTCTTAGGGGAATAGTTCCAATTAGGATGTTATGAGAGATTGAGAGCTCTTATCATGTTGTCTTGTGCAATGACATGGACAATTGTATGGTATATGTTGTGTTGAAGATTGTACATGATTTAAGATGAAGTTTGTGAAGTATTGGGTTGGTGGAGGGCTGGAGGCTATAATGTTGCATTTCAGTCATTTCAGTTGATAGATAAGTGATGATAAGCATGATAATTATGTGAATAGTATATTCAAATTGTGAACTTTTGTTGATAAGGGTGACAGGTGAAGTCACAGTCTTAATACTTTGTTGGAAATGACAATTGATGGACTGATGAGGTGCTAGTCATGTGGAAACATGACAGTATAGAACTATACTCTTGCGTACTGGACTACTGGTGTTTGTTTTCATTCAAAGATTAATTTATTTGTTGCATTTTTTGTTTAAACATCTCCTATCCTTGTTTCACGCTGATAGGGGAAAAGAGGAATTTATAATTATTTAACTTCTTTCTATCTTAGTTCTCAGAGAGTATAATGTTTAATAGTTATGTTCCTGAGGTATTCCTAGGGTGAGGTGGGAGGTTTAATCAAGTCAATATGACTGTTTAGAGATAACATTTAGGATTCAAGCGCAAACAGTTTTTGTGTGCTGAGTTTAGCATTGAAGTGTTACTTCCAAATTCCATTGTCTTGTTTCTCTTTCAGGGCTATTGTTTCCCCACTTGGTTCTCCAAAATTTTTAATTATTTGTTCTTCCAAACATTTGGCATTTATTTCCCCATTATTATGCTCTCTCCATTCCTGCTTTTTTCAGATTAAATATTCTCCAGCTTGATGCTTATTTGGACTGCTGTTTAATGCTTGCAGGTGACTAACATAAGAGGAGCTGAACAGATGTAAGCTGCTGTTCGAACTTTGAACTCTATATTGACGTGTTGCTGATCTTGGTGGTGTTCATGCTATTTGATGTTATTTTAGTTTCATTGAAGCCAAATCTTTTAATGAGAGTTCTATTCATGCATCCTGGAGTGATGATTCTCCTTCAACCTGTGCCAAATCTAGCTTTGTAGAAATGCATTTCAGAAAGGCAGCTTTCCTGTATAGATGTAGTGTACTCAAAGTTTGATAAGTTGGAGAGTTGTGGGAAGGTGGTAGCTGTTGCATAAATTTATAAAATAATTGAACAACCATCTAAATCTGAAGTTATCATTCCTGGGTGGGGTTTTTTCTCCTAGTGATCACTACATTGAAATGCAGTGCAAGGGGCTGGATTGGCATTTATCAAACACTATACTTCTGGTGGCCCAGTGTCATTGATTTATCTGTGGCATGTGGCAAGATATGACATGTTATTGTTGGTTGTTTGTAACATTTAGCATTGGATAGATAAGATTATGGATTAAAAATGTATGTTTCTTGAGTTTAGGAATTTCTGCACATTGACTTGAATGATGTTGAAAATGCCAGATTAGTGATAGGAAAATCTAAAATGACATTAGTATTTTCTTGTCTTCTGGTTTGTCCTTATATTCTCTGCTTCTTTCTCTTTCTATTTGAATGCAATGTTTTCAAATATATTGGGGATTGTTGGGGAAGCTTGTGATGCCAGGTTGATGGCTATTTTGGCAGGAATGATGAGGATGATTCTATTTCAAAAATGAAGGCTGCTGAGGAGGCTCTGGAAGAAAAAACAAAGGTAATGATGTGCTTCTTTTTTTCGTTGGGTAGGAATCTCATGCCTCTAATACTTTTGTAGTCTTGTGTATCTTCGTTGTGTCCGTGGGATAGAGTTAAGAACCCTTTAATCCAAGTTAACTTTTGGGACATTTTCTGTCCTGTATTTTGTTGTTGATCTTCAAGCTGTTGAGGCATGCTATGATTTTTGAGAGTTCTGTTTTGCAAATCTGGCGAGAATTGAGGTGATGCTGTGTTACAAATGTTCTTCCAAATGCTATCTTTTTTTCTTTTTGTTCGCCCATTTAGATTGTCTTAGAGGAGTCAAACTTAACCAACGTGTTAAGACCCTATTAGTTAGGATCAATGACTAAAAATAAAGGGGAGAAGGGTTAGTTAGGTGTGGTTAATTATTTGCAGTAAATTAGCCACTAGAGGAGCTCTCACTCTTAAGTTAATTAGTGCAGTTCTTCTAGTTCTAGGCATATTGCCAATGTTCCTATGACAGTAATACAGCCACTTTCTCTTCCTGATACCAATTCTAATGCAAGGTTAGTCAAAACCGAAGGTTTAACGATCATTATAATCTGCCATAACCATTACTGTAACGTATGTTTGGGCATTCTCACTGTCTATATATAATCAAGTTGCATTGCAATAGAAGGAAGATGATATGCGAGAGTGGGGAACCCTCAAGTCCACCCCCAAAAGCTAGTTCTTGAGAGATAGGGTCACACATTATCCGTAAATCATATTTTCTAGTTTCAAGGGAGGATAAAGAATAGGTTTTGAGTGATTCATTCTGGTTGGTTTCTGAAATCCTCTGCCTTTTGCAGCAAAAACCTTCATTTGAACTATCTGGGAAGCTTGCGGCTGAAACGAATCGATTCAGAGGTGAGAGACCCATTATTTTTCACTGTGCACTGTGATGAATATCAATTTATTTTTAAGTAGTTTTGTTATTCATTTTCAATATATGCTAAATGGTAGTGCTTGGTCAGGTGTTACTTTGTTGTTCAATGAACCGCCAGAGGCTCGAAAACCTGACATTAAATGGAGGCTTTATGTTTTCAAGAATGGTGAAGTCCTCAATGGTTAGTCTGCATAACTTCTGCACTTATTTTATATTATTCTTAATACAATTTTCTCATGTCCCTAGCCCTGCTACCCCCCCCACAAAAAAAAAATTTTAACGTGTAGAAATATGCTTTACTTATAAGAATAAGCCCTTCTTGCTTGCTTAAGACCATTAAGTATTTGCTTTTACTTACTACCCTTTTTTTAAGAAAAAATCACGACTACTATTACTATATATTTGTCTTTGTAATTTATTATATTAGTATCTATTATCATAGCTATTGGGGTGAGCTTTTCATAATTAGACAGCTCCTCTACCTGCTTCCCTTTTTTTACTTATACATTGTTGTATTTCTATTCAATCTATGATTTCATTTGTACAATTTTCATAGTTTATCTAGTAATTTCTCTGAGTTTTGATCATGCTTTATCTATTCTTCTTGTGCTAAAGCAAAAATCTTCAATGATGTCTGTGAGCAGACACTTTTATCTGTTTGTACATATTTTTACTAAACAAAATGTATGTGATTGACAGAGCCCCTTTACATCCATCGTCAAAGTTGTTACCTTTTTGGAAGGGAAAGAAGGGTTGCTGACATCCCTACAGATCATCCTTCTTGCAGCAAGCAACATGCTGTTATTCAATTCCGGTATTTCATTGTTTTATCTTTTAAGCAACCTCATGGAGTTGTTTATTTTGTTGGTGCTTTACATTTTAATCCAGATTGTGTTAATTTTTTCCCTTTCATTTTCCTTTCTTAGGCAAGTTGAAAAGGAGCAACCTGATGGCTTAATATCAAAGCAAATAAGGTAATGCATTTTTATTTTTTATTTTATTTTATTTTATTTTTCACTTTGGTTTCTGCATACCTGAAATCTAATGGGTACATGAACTGCACTAGGCCTTATGTAATGGACCTCGGAAGCACAAACAAAACTTTCGTAAATGTGAGTGGCCATTGAATGCGTTCGATAATTTCTCCTTGTGTGTTCATTTTTTGTGATAGCAATTAATTAGTTAAATTAGATTTCTGTTGAATCTATCTGTTGCCCTCTGCTTCTGCAGGATAGTCCCATTGAACCACAACGTTATTATGAACTTAGGGAGAAGGACACCATTAAATTCGGTAATAGTAGGTGAGTAGCAAGTACGTTTTTTTTTTTTTCAGTGGACAGGTTTTCATTGTTCTAAATGATGTTAAAAATGCAACATATTTTGTGGCCTTGATTAAAAATTATTAGGCAGGGTTAGGAATGTTTCTTCTATGATTTAATATGAACGTTCAGCAAATGTTTCCGCACTTACCATTCAAAAGAAGAACTTAATTTTTATGGCTCCCTTCATATAAAAGGTTTAATCATCCAATTTTAGGAATGCCTGTTATTGATTGTGAAAGTTAAGCCTCTAGTATGGAAGTGGTTCTAAAGAGACTACAGAGGAAATGGAGGAATGTTATTGCAATAAATTTTCTGACCACCCTCACCAATGGACGATATATAATGATTTTATTTCTCATAATGCTAATGCAATTGTGAATTGCTGTTCCTTAATACTTCCTGTTATGATTGACTGAATGCTTCTTAACATATTTGTTCTACTGTTTCAGCCGAGAATACGTATTACTACATGAGAACTCAGTTCAGTAATTGTATTAACCTCCAAATCCGCTCCATCTGAAGCAAGTAAAAGCAACATCGAACCATCAGAGTTCGTCTAAGTTATGCCCTAGATTTGTGTATTCTCACTTTTCAGAAGCTTTTAGGTCAGTTTTCTACAAGTCCCCTAGATATTAATACAAGACAGATTGGATATTTTTCTATTTCTGGGTATGGACACATTGTATATTGCACACTTTGTACTATACACAATCATCTTGAGGCCCCAGGGCTAACATGAGAATTTTGTACCCTTGAAAACGTGACTTGCTGCTATCACTTTCTGAGTGCAAGATATTCTCATGTCTCGACCTCAATGTCATGTTACATCCATAGGCAATGACGCAATGTCAACATTGATTAGCCTAATAAGTTGGTTTCTACTTTTTGAATGGAAACAAAAGAACAAAAAAGAAAAGAATAGGAAAAAATAGAAGAGGGTATTTAAGATATTTTCTCGTAGATTTGATTTGTTCCTGCCTTCCTCGTGTTTCAGCTGAACTTGGGTTGGGAATTTTTAATTAATGGTAATGTTAGGGAGACAAAAAAAAATCAGAACTTGTATTTAGCATTTACTAATTGTTAATGAATATTAAATAAGATAAATTTTGGTTATTTTTGGCTAATTTTTTGCGTTTAACTTATTTCATTAGTAGTTTGCCAATTGTTTTTCATTTACTAAGTTTGGAATGTCTCCATAGTTATAATAAGATAAAATGAGGGTGGTCCCTGTTTGTGATGTATCTTAATATATTAACTGCTAGTGGTCTTATTATATTTATTAGCGAATTAATTGTGTACTTTTTTTTTTCAATTTCTCTAAAAGAATTCATTCGTAAGATAAATGAATTGCGTAAAATTATTAAATTTGGATATATTATTTTATTTAATTATAATTATATATTATATATCTATTGATAATTTTAAATATATTACAAAGGAATTAAGTTCATGAATCAGATCATGAAATTACGAAAGGTGGTAGAATAGAATTTGCGACCGGAGATATAGATTTCAAAGAATTAGTTTGGTTTTATGTTGGGTAAAGCTATCATCAAGGCTATATATTTATTAAGTCAAATGATAGAGGTATTAGAATAACAAAAAAGATCTACATATGATAATTAGAGTAAACACCCAATTTGGTTCTTGTCCATTTTCATGAAGGATAAAGCGATCTTTGTCAAAAAAAATGATACTTCGATTCTCAACTTTTTTATTTTGGGACAATACGATTTTTCTGTTAAAAAATTCATTAAATAATAATAAAAATTAGTTTGATGGGGTTTTATTTGTATTTTCAAACCTCCACAAACTATTAATAAGTTTATTTTTGAAAAATTCCTTTACCAATGGTGGTTATGTGAAGAAAAACTATTGATGAAAATGATGCCGCAAAAAAAAGTAATTGTAGTACAAATACATTTTAAATGAAAAAAATAACATCGACTAAGAAATAAAAGAAGAGAACTTTAATATTGATAATATTGATATTGATGATGATGACGGTAGAGGAAATAATGATGATGATAAAACAATAAAAATAATAGAGGTAGGAGTGATAATAACGAGGATAAAGAAGGTAGTAGTAGTGGTAATAATTGGTTAGTTGGTTATATTATTGAAAAGAATTTTGTGGAGGTTTAACACCCCCACAAAATACAAATAAAACTCCCACAAAACTAATTTTTGTTATTATTTAACGAATTTTTTAACAGAAGAATCGTGTTGTTCCAAAATAAAAAAGTTGAGGGTCGAAGTGTCCCTTTTTTTTTTGACAGAAATCGCTTTGTCTTTCGTAAAAATAGACAAAGACCAAGTTGAATATTTACTCTGATAATTATTAACTTGTTTTTTGAAAGATTTTGGAAAATAAAGGTTGCATATGTTCATGCAATTGACGACATATATAATGAGACAACTATTATGAAAACACGTATGGTGGTGTATATTTTTTGTAATTGACATAGTCTTTGCAGGGGACCAAGAGAAAATTTAAATTTAAAATTAAATTTGTGGAGAAAATTTTAGAGGTGTATGACTTGTCCATAAAGCGAAAATAGACAAAATCTATAGAATGCAAGTTGCAATAAGTGGTTGGGAAAATATTAATAGGGAAGTGTAAATTTGAAAAATACTCTCCCAAATAAAGCGGTGCAAGTATTTTGAGTGTATTATTTAGGAAAATGAAAAAAAGTCACGAAAAATGTAAATCATGATTCAAGCGAATTTGTCAAAATGGTAAAATTGGGATGATTTACAAATGACCAAAAATACCTTTAAAATAATAAATTTTATCACACTGCTATTAAGAAAGTTATGCTATATGCAAAAGATAAGTATTGGCATAAGTTTATAATGATCAAAATGAAAAATTGAAAATGCTATAATGGATGATTTGGATAATGATATAAAATGTTAAAATACCACCTATTGTTAACAAGACGGCAAAATCTTAAATAACTTAGATATGTGAAAAAAGATCGACAGAATATTTAATTAAGTGAAGTTTAAAGAGAGACAGAAAACTAGAAAAGTAACGAGAGTTATAGAAAAACTTAAACTATATATAACATGATAAAAATATCTATGTATAAACAATTTTAGACATGATACATAATGTTAGAATGTAATGATAGGATATAAACTTTGTTGTTATTGTTAGTAATAGATATATTTAATCTCACTTTTACATTATTTTTATTTATAGATTCAGGTAAAAGATATCCTAAAAAAATTTTGTCTAGAGAATATAATAAGTTTGAATTTTTTAAAAATTTTAACTAATATGTGCTCTAAAATACGTGTTTATATTATTGAGGAAGATTATATAAAAAATATAAAATTCCTCTTTAATCATTTGTGGAAAAGATACAGCGACTCTCAATAATTTAAAATTTTGTATTTGGTCCTTAATCATTCAAGTAATTGATTTAATCAGTCTTCAACTATTTAAATAATTAGTTTAAGTAATATCTGTAAACGATGATTTGTTAAAAATTGGATATGAATTTTTAAATTATAAAAAATTATTTTATCATTCGAATAAATAGTTAAAAACTAAAAAGACATTTACTCTTAATATTATTATTTTTGTATTTAACTTTGTGTGTTTTAAACTCAGAAGTAAAACGTGTTTATGACATGCCAAATTCAACACTATAATCCTCCTCCTTTTTATTAAGTTGTGAATTTATGTTTTTTTTCCATAAAAATTAAATGAGTGATATATTTTAATATTATAATTTTTAGTATTTTTTAAAATTATAAAAAATACCAAAATAGTAAGATTCGATTTGTGTAACTTAATTTTTTTATTTTTTTAAATAGAAATTAGAGAGTCTAATTTTAGATTTAAAGGATTCGATTTTGGTATCTTAAAAATTAGATAATTTTTGTATTTTTCAAAAATTAAAGGGTTCAATTTTTACATCCAAATTAAACCGTTTTAGTGTTTTACATTTAAAATTAAGGGGCGCGCTACACATTCATGTAACCATGTAACCAAGTTGGTTCAAGTCTAAATAGAGTCACACACGTTAATGACGAGTGAAAACACGCATTCAAAAACCTTTTGTTATTTTGCGCTCATTATGAAAAAACGTTACTTTTTCATCAATACAAAATCGCTCATTCTCTTCGAATCTCTCTCAAAATCATTCAAACTTTAGTCACGTTCTTTGCGAAAACCACTACTGGAGAAAAATCGTAAGAAGATTTGGCAAGGAACAACCAGAAAGGAACGAAAACAGCAACAAAGATTCGTCTTCCTCCTCCTCCTCGTTCTCCTCTTTCTTTTTCGCCTTCTTCTTCACGCGTTTTCTCCTTATCTTCATTCTTTTGTTGTTATTGCTGCTGTATTTTTTTGTCTTTTCCTCTTTCTCTCTCTGGTGAATAAGTACTAGAAGGTGAGGAGGAAGAATTTTAAATTGTGTAGAATAGAAATAAACCGAAATTGCCAACTCCACTGAACCGAACATCATTCATGTGCTGAATAAAACGTCATAAACATTTAATCATCAAAGAAAAATATTTTTACATTCACAAAGACTCAATTGAACACACTAACAATCAAGTAAATCAAAATGAGCGACTCCACTGAACTGAGCAACATTCATGTGCTGAATAAAACGTCATAAACATTCAATCATCAAGATATAGCATTTTTCCATGCAAAAGAAGTCAATTGAACACATAACAATCAGATGAACTGAAATGACCAACACCACTGAATCGAACACCAATCATGTGCTGAATAAAACGTGATAAACATTCAATCAGTAAGAAAAATATTTCTGCATGCACAAGGACTCAACTAAATACATTAACAATCAAGTGAATCAAAATGAGTAACTCCACTTAACCGAGCAAAATGTTGGTGTTGTTGGTGATGATTATAACGAAAGAAGAAGAAGAATAACCTACGTGCGCGAATTTGAAAGAAGAAGGAGGAGGAGGAAGAGGAGGAGAAATACTATTCTTGTTGATTGAAAGTTGATCACCATTTATTCACTATATGAACATTGTTCGGTTCGATGGCCTTTGTGATTTTGATTCACCAAATGAATGTTGTTCGGTTCGGTGGCCTCCTTTTACTTTATTAACTGTTTAAGATTGTTGTGATAGCATGCAGCAATCATTCATAGCTGTCTCAACGTAATAACCTCATTCAACTGATTTGAAGTTGAATCATTCATTGTTTCCATTTAGAAGTGTAGATCAAAGAAGAAAACGAAGAAGAAGAAGAACGACGGAGCTGATTACGTTGAATTCAATGCAGATCAATAATGAAAAATGCAAACAGAAAAGAAAAATGCAAATAGAGGAGAACGACGAATTTTATTAGGTCGAAGAAGAAGAAGAGAGAAGAAGAAGAACGAAAATGCGAGAAGAGAACAAGGTTTATATTATATGAGATGCGTGTATAACAAACGCGTAAGAGAGTTGGGGAGGCGCGTCTGATTGAAGTTATTTGGATAGTTTAGATAAAAAAATTACATAGAGATAGAGTTTTTCTGTAAAATTAATATCCTAATAATTTATAATTTAAAAAATAAAAATATTTGATAATAAAAAAATTTAGTTAAAAATAGTCATAACTTACTTTATTTATTATTTATTAATTGTAATAATTAATGGATACTAAATAAGACAAATTCTATTTTTTTTTTCTAATATTAACGTTTAAAAAAAATTATAATTGTTAACTCAATATCAAAAATAAAAAGTAAGAAAGTTGAAAGACTTGAAACCATGTATAGTACGTCGTGCAACTCGTGTTGAAGTGAGCCGCCACAAAGACTGAATTAAAGTTGGACAGACTGAAGAACAGAAGCACCCTATCTATATAGACTCTAGCGATTTTAAATTTTAAATATGGCAGATTAAATAAGTGAAATTCTTGTTCTATGAATCTGATTTATTGATTTTGCGTTTATATAACTGATAATTGATGCACTACTTATTTTATTCTTTTATTAAAAAAACTTTATTAAATTTTAAAAATCAGTTATTAAATTAATAATTATATAATTATATATTCATACATATTTTATGTATTTTTAACAAAATAATCGCATATTTGACAATAAAAATAATCAAACCTGTTATCTTAAATAATTCCTTTTTTTTTATAACAGTATAATAATATAATAATATTCCCGTTTAGTAATTAGTACTGATTAAGATGATACTTATTTTGATCCTTTGACCAGTAATTTCATATTTGAATATTGGAAAGTGGAAACGAACTTTTCTTTTTTTTTTTTTTTGGGGAAATCTTATTATTATTATTATTATTATTAGAGAAAGTATGAGGAGACAATGATAAAGATTATTGTTGTTGTTGTAAAAAAGAAAAAAAAAAATTTAGTTTCATTCAATTTGATTTATCATTCCTTTTTTTTTAAGATTATTCTTCGTTTTTCGACTATGCACCGTTAAATGAATATCTTCAGTATAGTTTCTAAAAATTTTTACCTTTTATTATGCTGTCTTACTTTTAGATATTTTTATATTTTATTTTTCAATAATTAATAAAATATAATTTACTATCTTTAGAAAAAAAAACACAAAGTAATAATAAAAAAAGTTACATATATTAACAAAAGAGTGAATGAAATTATATTTTCTTACGTAGATAAAACATAAAAGGCTTGAACATATCAGAACCTGTTCGTGTTCGATGTATCTTGGTAACGATTTAAATATAGAAGGCAAAGCAATTATAGGCAACAAAATAATTAATATACCATCAAAATTCAACAATGATATTCATTTTTTAATTACTATGAAGATACAAGAGTTTCGGATTATTATTCAACATTTTTCATTTATAGGATTTTTAAATAGCAGATTATTAAGTTTAATAGTTTATCCAATATAATAGACAACTAAATATATTATTATTATTATTATATACAAAGATTAAATCCGTAAGCAGATAGTTTTTACATTAATAAAATTCTATAAAATTCATATATCTAAAGATAACCTTTCTTTTATATACGTTAATCCTTTTTTGCGTTTGTCAATATAGCAATTATTATTTGAGAAATAAAGTAGTTTTTAATTTAATTATGAATATATTTTCATTGGAAAGATATAAATTTAGTTTGGTAAAATTTTTATCTTTTAAAAACAGTTTATACAAGTTAGTTTTTGAAAAATAATTTTTTAAAATTATAATATCTACTTGATAAATCAAATTAAAAATAATTTTTAATAAATACAAATAATGATAATTATGTTTGATAAAATATATTTTAAAATTGAAAATAATATAATAAATATAAATATAACAGTTTATTTTAGAAATTAATTAATATATAAAATTATATTACATTTTTTAATTTTGATGAGTATAAATTAATTTTAAAATATTTTATTTTAAGTACTTTTAAAATATGATTATTTATTTTCATATATTTGAGCAAAAAATGAAAACAGAAGGATTTTTACACCTATTATTATTAAAGGGAGTAGATCAGCAGAATCTATCATATTCAATGTTTTTATTTTCTTCCATCTCTTCATCTTCTTCTTCTTCTTTTTTTTTTATTTTTTATTTTTTTTCCGACGGTTGTATTTCTTGTTTTCAATCATCATTGGTTGTGATTTGTGATATTGCTGAACCTAGTATAATTTTACTTCCATATGTGTTGAAAGATAGAAGAACTTAAATTACTGTTTAAATAAAAAGTTGAATTTTGATATTTGAACATTGTAAAACGAATTTATATCGCTGATGAATTATATTTGTTTTTTAAATAATTATTTATATAATTAATATAAAAAATAATTTTTTTTGTTTACCTAACGAAATATAATTGAATTTACATGTATGATTAATAATTATTTTATATAAATAATATATTAAAATTAAATTTTTAAATAATTACAGTTTATTTAGATGTACAAATGAATTAATCATCAAAATTATTTAGGAAAAAAAGGTTGGGAATAATTTTTTTGGATAATTCACACTATCAAATTATTTGAAGATTAAAAATACATTAATGTTCTAAAGTGAATTAGTTTATATGTATATCTTAAAATAAATCTATGTAAATTATTTTTTTAATATAAATTAAATCAATTAGATTCGATTTACTATATATCTCATATTAATTAAATCGAATCTAGTTAATAAGTATAAATTTTTTATGCTTTGATGATTTTATATTCTAAAAAATTTAAGTTTAAGTTAAAAAAATGTCATCAAAACAATAAGTTTTATATTAATTTTACAAATAAAATGATAATTTAATTATATGGTATTTTAATTTTTTTTAAATTATATATTGTATAAATATAATTAGCATTATATATAATATAACTATCTGTTACTTCTGAAAACATTAAGTTTTAACTCTTATTCTACTTTCAAGGGCTAATAATAATTTTTTAGATACTAATGAGTCAAATGATGATTTTTAATGAATTTTCAGAAATTGTTTAATATTTTGTTTTACATTTATAAGTTTATAAAAATGTAAATTTTTTTAAATTTAAACTAAAATACAAAAGTTGAATTTCTATTTTTATTTGTTTTAATTTTTTTATATTTTATTTGAATCCAAATAAAGAATATTTTTTTATTAACATTTATGTTTTAAAATTTATATAAAATAAATAAACTAGATGTCAATAATCTATATTAGCACTAAATTAAATCAATTAGATTTGATTTACATGTATATACTACAAAAATATCAATTAGATTCGATTTATATTAAAAAAGTATTAATCGAATTTAGTTGATTTCATAAAAATAAAATCGGACATACAAGTAAACTATTTTATTTTAAGATATTTGTGTAATATTAATTCTATTTAATTTATTTGTGTGATTTACTCTAACTTTTATACTAATAATAAGAATACAAAAAATTATGTTAGACTAATAAAATACTCTTCATTTTTAAAGCAAATTTGTTAAATAAATAAAATTTTTAAATATAATAAACAAATTTTTTATTTATAAATAATTTTTGTGATCTATCCAAGAAAAAAAAGGTAAATAAATTGTGATGTAGAAATTAGAAAGTTAATTAATTTTTGTATTATATATGCCTCTGACCTTGGCTCTCCATTACATACAAAATCATCAAATCTCACACAAACCATATATAAATTCCAAATACCCAAAAAACCATTCTCAGTTCTCAGAAAATCTTCAAAACCATGGCTTCCTCCATCACAAGCTCTTCTTCAAGGTTGTTTCCCATTACCAGAGAATCACAACCCACTTCCCATTCCACCTTAAACTTTTCAAAGTTTGCATCTTTTTCTTCTTCTTCTTCTTCAGCTTCAGGTTCCAAAGCCTCCTCTTATATCTCTTGCTCTCTCACCAGGGACCCTTCTGTTCTGCCATTGGAGGAGCAGTCAAAGCTCTCTAATGGGTCAGTTCTCTTTCAGAGACCAGATTCCCTTGGGAGGTTTGGAAAGTTTGGTGGGAAATATGTCCCTGAGACTCTAATCCATGCCCTCACCGAGCTTGAGGCTGCATTTCATTCCCTTTCTGCTGATGAAGATTTTCAGGTTGTTTGTTCTGTTGATGATTGTTTTGTTATTTGGTTTGTATATGAAATACCATTTATTTGTTTGTTTGATTTTTGATGTTCTGTGATGCTTTTTCATTGGATTTAGTTACAGATGCTTCTTATTTTTCAAGGTGGGATTATGCTGATAACTTGTTTTTGGTACATTGATAACTTAATGTATCTGAAATTCTGGATATGAATTATATTAAGATACATGGAGTTTTGAATGTACCAAAATTCCAAAGTGGCAGATATTTTGAAACTGATGGAGTGTTATAGTGTTTTTATCTTTTTTATTATTATTATTTTTTAATTTTGCACACAAGGTGCTTGTTGGAATGTAGCACTGATGGTAGAGCTATGTTTTAATGTTTTAAAGTGCTATCTTAATTGTTTCTTTTCCTTTTCCTTTCTGATGTTTCTTCAAATTTTGGCATTTGACTATTTTTCTGCCAATTTGAAAGTGTATGAATATCAATTATTCCTTAATACATCTAGGTTTTGGTTTCTTCGATTCCAAATAGAACTATGCACTTGGAACTCCACTGAGAGAGAGAAAAAAATCTTTCTTTGTCTCTTCAACAACCACAGTTTAATTTCCTATAAGAGATATAATGGAAATCTTATGAGGTTGATATTTTAAATTGCAGAAAGAGCTGGCTGGTATTCTTAGAGATTATGTTGGTCGAGAGAGTCCTCTTTATTTTGCAGAAAGGTTGACAGAGCATTATAAGAGGGCGAATGGTGAAGGGCCTCATATTTACCTAAAGAGGGAAGATCTTAATCACACTGGTGCTCATAAGATCAATAATGCTGTTGCTCAAGCTTTGCTTGCCAAGTGTTTGGGGAAAAAACGAATTATTGCTGAAACTGGAGCTGGTCAGCATGGTGTCGCAACTGCTACTGTATGCGCTCGATTTGGTTTGGAATGCATTGTTTATATGGGGGCACAGGACATGGAAAGGCAGGCTCTGAATGTCTTCAGAATGCGTCTTCTCGGTGCTGAGGTATATTAGTTATTACTGTTGTTACATTAATTCAGTTAGATATATCCTATGTTCTATTCTCTGGGAAAAATATCCTGTTCTTAGAGATTTCCTCGTTTGATGAAAATGCAAAGGATACAAAAAGATTTCTTCTTGTTAGAGTATGATGTTCTTGTGTTTATTGTTCTCCATGATTTTGTATGAGTAGAATGATTGTCTGCTGAAGACAAAAATGTGCTTGTGTTAATTGTTCTCTATATCATATATGAATTGTGCGTTTGTATTTTTGCATTTCTGATGAATGGCTTCCAATCTGTTTATATATATCTTGATTCTTGTGATAATATCATTTCAGGATTGACTTATTTCATCTTTAGAACTTGACTCTGGATAAAATACTCTTCTATTTAGCTACATAATTGCAATCATAAGCTGAACTAATTTTATCATGTGAAAATCAGGTATCTTTTTTGCATATCAAATTTTAGAACTTGATGTAAAGATTTTCTGATATAGCATTTATAATTATTTATGCATGAAAAGACAGTTGTTCCTAATGTGCCGATGAACTTTTTGCAAATTGGCTGAAGTTGCTGCTGAATTTGAACAAAAATTAAACTAGCTTGTCGATGTTCATGACTTTGTTCTTGATAAAATTTTACTCCTGATATATGCCGTGTTCTGGAGATGATTTTTTGTATTGACATTAATGGATGCATGATGTGGCATGGCAAGCACTGAACTATAGGTTTGGACAGTACAAGAAAGTGAAATGAGAATTCTGTAAGCAAAGAAAAAGCTTCAACCCCATATTATTATAATTAACTATATTTGACTAAAATAGATTTAGATGCTGTGTCAAATCATTTACGAATAAAGAAAAAGTTATGATTGATACATTGCACTGTTTTCATCGGGTAAGGTGTTGTGATGTGAGCATAATGTGTCCATACTTTGTTGCTATGTATTGAATGTAAGGTCGATGTACATTTGAAAACGCAATTGATTCGTTGGTTTTATTTTAATAGTATATCATGTAATACAGGTGAGACCGGTTCATTCTGGAACTGCCACACTTAAGGATGCTACATCAGAGGCTATAAGGGATTGGGTGACAAATGTGGAGACAACTCATTATATTTTGGGTTCGGTTGCTGGGCCGCATCCATATCCAATGATGGTAAGAGAGTTCCATGCCGTGATTGGCAAGGAAACCAGAAAACAAGCATTGGAAAAATGGGGAGGGAAACCGGATGTTCTGATTGCATGTGTCGGAGGAGGTTCAAATGCCATGGGACTTTTCCATGAATTTGTCGATGACAAAGACGTTAGACTAATTGGCGTGGAAGCTGCTGGATTTGGCTTGGACAGTGGCAAGCATGCTGCGACATTAACAAAGGGAGAAGTTGGGGTTCTGCATGGAGCTATGAGTTATCTGCTGCAGGATGATGATGGACAAATTGTCGAGCCTCACTCAATTAGTGCAGGGTAATTCATTTGACTCATATCGTGTTATAAGTTTCCTTATATCAACTCAGATTTGTGTAATCATGTCTCGAAAATATTCTGTGCAGCTTGGACTACCCTGGTGTAGGACCGGAACATAGCTTTTTGAAAGATATTGGGCGCGCTGAATATTATAGCATCACTGATGAAGAAGCACTAGAAGGTATGATAGCATGAGCTTCTTGCTTCATCCAACAAATTGTTACACAACTACGTATGAAAAATATGGAAAAGTCTAGGGGCCAGTAACTTTGTTAAATTCTGGCCAGCATGTAACCAGCAAAGAAAAGTGAGCCATTAGATGAAATCTTACACCAATCTCACACCATTAAAACCATCTTGATGGCTATTTGATGGCTACAAATCACAAAAATTGCTGGCTCCCTAGCATTCCTCGAAAAATATTTCTCTCTTTCCCCGTTTGCTTTGGCTTACACTATGATTGTTAGTTCATTAGTTGAAATTATTTCATGAGAATGCTAATTCATTTTTTGGTCACTTGTTCCGAACATATATTATTATTATTTCAGTAATCTTGACTTGCCTATAATGATGTGTCCTAAGCAGTTTATATCAATATCAACATGATTTTGGTAAATAGTTTATATTCTCATTGTTTTTATCTATATTATTCTGGAACTTGACGACTTCACAGTGATCTTACAACCTCGATTTCTTATACAAACAATATTCTTGATTTCTACTCCCTCTCCAGTTCTCTCTCATTCTTTCTAACATAGAAAATTGATTGTATGGTTAGATGTTATTGTTGTTAAATCTTGTTTTAGTATCTTACCTTTGGATGCTTTTTGTTTGTAGCTTTCAAGAGAGTTTCGCGTCTCGAAGGCATAATTCCGGCTCTAGAGACATCTCATGCTTTGGCCTATCTGGAGAAAGTGTGTCCAACTCTTCCTAATGGCGCCAAAGTTGTGGTTAACTTCAGTGGCAGAGGTGACAAGGATGTTCATACCGCCATCAAGTACTTGAAGGTTTGAAAGTGTCGCGTTGTTCTGTAGACCAATGGTTTAGCTTCTGAAATGGGCTTCATTTTTCATACTTATAGTTATTGAATTGGTTCAATTTTCTCGTTAAATCCAAGTTATAGTTAAAAACGTTCATATATATCGATATATTTTCATCATAGGACTATGGCTATAATGTGTGTAATGAACTACTTTCAATGTTAGATGCAATCAAAGTCTTTCATGGACTCTTCTGAATCTTCTTATACCATTGAATTGTTTGATGAATTTGATATCAGCATATAAGGTTGGAAAATGGTGTAAAATAGATCTTCTTAGCACATAATTAAACTCAATTTTTTGGGAGCTAAAGGGTTAAACAACCTTGTCTATGTTAGGTTTGATGGGGTGCACACTCAGTGAACTCATTTTAGCATGTTTGGTGAAATTATAATGAGACATGTTTGAACATAATGTGAGAAAAACAAAGGTTTGTTTTGTTTCTATATCTTTTTAATTTTCAAAATTAATTATAAATATCCCTTTTTCCCCATGTGATAGAAATGCTTAATACTAATTATTTTCCCAATTTTCTCAACAAGGGCTATATATTCCCCAAAAAATAAAATAATAGTCACCAAAACTGCAGGACCATTCCATGAACTGAGAAAATTTATGTGTTCCAAATTAATTAGGGATTTTTTTGCAGATAAATATGTTATTTTCTGGCTAGTATTGTTTGAAACCTTATCTACAACAAAAAATTTTCCTTGGGAGGTTCAACTCAACCTCTAAATTATCATCCACAACAAATTCCCATATAAACCATAGTCACTCACAATAATTTTAGCTGAAATGAGTTCACACGCTTCTATTTCCTCTTACAAATGATTCATTCCTATCCATGCTTGGCATGGTTGAGTTTTGTGGAAAACAGTTTGCAATCTCTTAAAAGAATAGCTTGTGAAAACTATCTTTCATGCTCATGTGAAGTGAGCAACCATGCATATATACATACCCTTATATCTTCTCTTATTTTCTCCACTTCTTTTCACACTCAAAACCAATAGCCAAGATTTTGCAAAAAGAAACTCTTTTTAATTGTCCAATTGATCATAATTTGTATTTAATCCGGTCTGTTTTCACTATTTTCAATTTTTCCTTCACAAAATACTAAAAATAAAAATAGAAAATGAAAACAGAAACCGACCTGATGCTAAGTTTGTGATTTTCAAATAGCATCACTCTTTCATGAATATGAAAGAATCATGTTTTATAGATGACTATTTGACTCAAGTTTTGGTTACTAGCTCCATGCATATCTGTTGCTGTTTGTCCAACTGCCTACAAAATCTCATGGAAATTCCTTTGTGGATGCAACATCTTAATCTCTGCTGAACTGGTTCACCCCTCTCCTTTCACACTCTTTGAACAAATTTTTTTCTTTCCTTATTCTTTTGAGGAAAATTCTAATCAAAGTATATGTATGTGCACAATTTTATGCTTTCATTCTAGTTAAGCAAAGTGGTCAATTTTGTTGTGATAAAGGATGCTTAAATCCCAATCCGCCTAACGTATTTTTATTTTGTTAGGTTTAGCTTAGATGGTTGGTTGAATATATTAAAAACAAAAATGTTATTCGTACACCAAAATCAGCCACCAATGTATGTATATAAATACATATGTTGTTTAATTTACTTTTGATGTATATTTGTATTTTAATATATATTTTATATTGGTGGCTGATTTTGATGGTTGATATTAGTGTATGCATAACATAGTCAATTTAAGAATTATAAACTCTTCTTTAACGATGAAGGAAAAGTATTTATTTATTTGAATTCAATACTTGTAAAGATTTTAGATAATATTTCTTCTTACATCACTTATTAGTTGTCTTTATTTATATGTTCATATCCCTCTCTAATCCTAAAGAAAAGCTTTTTTTTTTTAACTTTTGATCAAGCGACAAATTTGTTTGTTATTTGTATAGTCAAATTTGTTAAGGGATAAACTTTTTATAGTTAATAATCTGCTAATAAAATAATTAAAAATGCTATTTGTACATTAAAATCAACCACTATTATACAAATATATATCTTATTTAACTCAATTTAAATGTATATTTTATATTTCATCATGCATCTTATACTAGTAGTTAATTTTATTATTCACTTGCCAAAGGTGGAACATGTCCTTTTGAAAGGTAGAGAATCACTTTCTCACTGCACAAAGCTAAAAGCTCAAGTCACAAGTAAAGGTCAAGGGACATACAAAATGAAAAGCTCAAAATGCATTTTTAAATTCTAAGCATTACCTAACTTTAATGAAACCTCATAAATCATAAAAAAACACCATCAAATTGATCATACTCATCATAATTATTGATGCTTCTTCTCATAAAACATTGTTTTGAGAAACCATCCTCAAGAATATGAACATTTTATTTCTTCCACTCCTTGCATTTTTAAAATTAAGAAACAAAATTACAAAGAGAAGAACTACTCATTCGTGTGGTGTTTCCTCAACAAATATTCTTATTTTTATTATCTACAAAGATGCGCTCACAACTAGATCATCCTAGTCTTGCAAAAATTCATATTCCGAAATCAAACTTCTGTCTCCAGCTGAGAAATTGAGCATGATCAACAATAACAAACAAATCCTCAGAAATTTTTCGTCCCACAAGTCTATTGTTTTGCCTGGAAAAAAATAGAATGACAGGAATGAGAATACCACCAAACAAAATTATTATTTTCCAAAAGAATGTTACGTATAATCTAACCCAAACATGTCATCTTAGTCAATATTCTATTTATTTATGGTCACCATCATTCTTTTTCTCTCTTTTTCTTTTTCATTATTTTCCAAGGTCCCACATGTCAACTACTTTTAAATATATCATAGATGCTCCAAAGGCCAAAGCATATTCTCTTATATTTGGTGGAAAAGCTCTAAAGGTAAACTAACTTAGGTTACAATTGACTTGATGTAAATGAAAGTAGGTTGAATTGAAAGACTGAAAGTTACACATATCGGAGTTAGGTAGAAATTCAAAGTCCAACTACTAATAAAACAATCACAAAGCTTCAAAATAGTACAAGGCAAGAAATTCAAGGTGCAACACCCATAATTTTACAACAAAAGAATAACAGATAAAAATACCTGTGAATATAAGAAGGTTCCGAGGACAGCTATCGCAGCTCCAAGAGCATTGACAGGTTGAACTGGTGTATGGAAGATAATGATGGAAGAAACTATGACTGAAATACGTTTCATGGTGTTTCCAATGCTAAATGTCAAGGGCGAGATCTCATCCAAAGACATGTATGACACTTGGTTGTACAGATGGTAGAACACACTTTGAGCTGCTACCCACCTATTGTGTACAATTATCAGCCATACATTTTAGCGACAAGAAGAAAAGTAAAGAAGATTTTAGAATAGAAAGACAATTCAATAAAAAACGAATACTCAAGAAATCACTAGAAGTTCTAAAACCTTATATGCATTAATGAGATACACTACCATCATACTTATTTGCATTAAAAATTTATCGTTTATCTTTAGTTACAAATAAGATGCAAGATCAAAGATAAGCTAAATGCATTATTGTGCAAACTAACATATCTTAAAGAAAACTAAGCTAGAGTGAGGAAAATCTTGTAATTACCATATGAATTGGGGTCCGATTTGAGAGAGTGCTATTTGCCATCCAGCTGCCCACATCTGCGGCCCTTCGACGGCTATTGCGAATGGTGTGAGAAGTGCAAGGGATAAAATAGATAAGCATGCGTAGTAATTCATTCCACTGACAGACTTTCCTTTCATGCCCTTCTTCGAAAAGATATTACGGAACACAAATGCCAAATTTGATATCATAGCCCCCATGAAACCTGAAAGAAAAGATTCATCAAAATCAAAGTCAGCAGAGTATTGCACAAACAACCTCTTCTAAATGCAGAATTAACCAAAGCAAGAACTGAAAACAAGTGAATATCACCATCACCAAATTTAGTTAAATACATTTGCTTCTTATCGGGTCAAATTCGAAGTTAAAGTCCATTTCTTTGTCCTATATTAGTCTTATTGTTGTTCTCAACAACTAGACAAAGAAATAGAATGTAGCTAGCAAAATGTTCTTCCAAAGAAAATCTCTCATTACCAGTCATATTGAAATTGAGCTCGGTAACAGCGGCAAGTGCACATCCACCAATAATTGGAATCAAAGATAGATAGACCGGCACGGGAAAGGTCTCACCAAGGAGAAATCTGGAAACCAAGACACTAAAAGCAGGTTCACCACTCTTGATGATATGTGTAAAAGACACTGCAACTTTCGACATACTAACAGTCGCCGCGACATGTCCTATTGTGTGTGCAACAGCAACCTGAAGGAAAACCATCAAAGATCAGTTAACCATCTACTTCCATCCATTCAAAATGATACACAAAATATGTAAAAAGGACAAAAGCCAAGACCTTTTAAATTTGCTAATAAATAAACCAAAATCTCATATTAAACTCAACTTAATTCAGCTGCATGGTGTAAATGAACATAAATTTTCTCTACTTTACTATCTACTTTCCCTCACATCAATCAAAAAGGACATGAAAGCAAACAAAAACAAAGCTATCATATTAAACTCAACTTAATTTCAGCTGCATGTTGTGAATGAACATAATTTCCTCTACTTTATTACTTATTTTCCTTCACATCAATCAAAAAGCATATAGAGCAAACAAAAACAAAGCTATCAATTCATTTTTCTAAACAAACAAAACAAAACAAAACAAAGAAAATGAAATCAAAAACACTTACAGGTAACAAAGTCTTCCAAAACTCAAGATCAGTCTTAGGGGATTCAGCAATCCCTGTGGCCCAAGAGATCAACATCATGAGAGAGCCACAAGCAAGTGAAAGTGTTGATGTGAGCCAAGGGTAAGGGTATGCATTCAACACCTTCTTGTTATATATATTGAACACAACATTCAAAGCCCACCATGTTGCAAAGTATATCCCAATCTTCACCTTCTTTGCAGCCTCTGATGGACCAGCTGCTTCAATCTCTGATCTATCTGCCTCATATGCACCACACTTCACCAAATCATCACTCTCTCTCTTTCCAAAACCCTCCAAATCCTTCACTGACCCAAAATTCCCAACACTAACAGAAGCAACGTGCAGTGGTTTGTTCACCGAAACAACATGTTTCTGGGGTTTTTTCTTCAACGCCAAAGGAGGTAAAAATGAACATGCTTGAAATGGGGTTGCGTGTTTTTGCCTCAACACAACATCAGAACCAGTGATCCCTATACTAGGTTGTCTCAAAGAGCAAATCATTCTCGTTAATTAAAAATTAAGATTAAAAATCAAAACTTTCTGACGGGAATCTTAATGGGGTGCTGAGAATTTAAGGGAAAAAAGAAAAGAAGGAAACAAAAACAGAATTGGAGACACCCTATTATGAGTGTCAGGGTTTATATATAAATGAGAATTGAGAATGTCTCTTTTAGGAGCTTCGATTGTTATGGCCCTTTGACCTCTGAGATCTTGAAGGGCTTAATGTGAAACTAAATCACTGGAAAGACGAGAAAACAAGAGCAGCTACACAATTAGCATTGTTGAAAAATTAATAGGTTTTTAATAGGGAAATAATGAATAATACCTTTTTTTAATAATAAAAATAATAATTAAGTAATAATACCTTGGAATATCTATAAAAATGCCTTGGAATATGAAAACCATTTATTTTTTTACATATTGAAAAAATTTTGGTGTAATATTCAGGCTAATTTTTTTTTATATAAAAAAAATTGTGTATAATTCATCAGAATAATTGGTGTATTTTTCTTAAATACAAATTAATTTTTTTTTTAATTTTAAATAACAAATCGAACCCTCAGATTTGGGAAAGTAAAAAATTTGAGGGTCAGATTTCATAGAATTACAAATTTGTATATTCAAAAAAATTTAAAATAAAAAACTCAAATCTGACCCTCATATTTGTATTTAAAAAAAAATTAAAACCACAAATCTACCCTTATATTTGTGGTTATCAACAAAAAAAAATTAAAACACCACAAATCTGAAAATTATGGGAGGACAATACGTCCCTCTTGTATTGATATTTTTCAAAGGGAGCGTATTATCAATATAAGGGAGGATGTATGTTCTACTTCCACAATTTTAAAAAATACCATAAAATTCAATAATTGAATATTACACCAAAATTTTTTTAATATACAAAAAAACTAGCCTATGAAAACTAGACTTTAAATTTATTATATAATATGTATTGAGAATAAAATAATGGAAACATGTTTAAATTAGTTTTCCAAACTTTATTCATTAATTAAATTAATATTTTATTTTTTTTTTGGTTTACATGACTTTAAGTATAGGAATACACTAGTAAAAAACTCAAATTAAAATAAAATATACTATATATGATTATACTTACAAATTATATTTTTGTTTTTTTTTTCTAAGAAATCGTTAATAGTAACTAATTTCTATCATCTCTCATAAAATTAATGATTTAAATCCGAGAAATAGTTAATAATAATAATATACTTATAAATTATTAATTTCAATTTATTTTCTCTCTTAGTTCAGAAAAATTACTCCATCATATTATTTTTCACAATTTTTTTGTTTAGAAGGAATTTTTAGTTTGATAAAAGAAAAAAGTATTATTTGAAGGTTAATATGGTCAATGAACAACAAATTGGTGTTAGGAAGGTTGGTAGCTGAGGCGTGATGTTGTGTTTGGTTTGAAATTAACAAAGCCAATGTCTTTGAAATCTCAGTCCAAAATGAAATCAAAGTCCCTAACACACAAACACCAATAACAAATCTCACGTGCTCTTTCTCAAAACTTTGCTTGGTTTTTATTTTTTAATTCTTTTTTTTTTTTTTACAAAATATTGAAAACATAAAAGACACAAAATAGATACATGTATCAAAATGATCCTTAATATTTGACTTATTAATTGTTGGTAAATAAAAAGTAGAGGTTAATGGCTGAAATATTTTATTAATTAATACAAATGTAATATAACTCAATTTTAATTTTAAATATACGATATACGATTTCTATTTCTATGTACCAATGAAATTTGGGCAATTCATAAGGTGGTGCACTTAATTCGGTTGATAAGATTGTGCTATTTTAATCCAAATTTTTTATTAGAAGTGTTAGTTTTACATTTTCTTAATTAAATTATCAAAAATATTTAATAACAAAAAAAAGTAATCAAATTTTTTTTTTGAAACAAAATAAGCTCAACACAGAATAGTGGAGCAATGGACTCTAATAACAAGTGCTACATAGAAATATACAACTCCTGTCAACTACCGAAAGGATCACTATCGGTCCATTCTTCATAGCTCAGAAATGTCCGCTTTATTACTATGTCAACACCTGCTTCTTTATTATTGAAGATCCTCGCATTACGTTCCACCCAGACATTCCAGATCACTGTGAAAAACCCAATAAGCCACCTTTTCTGCTCCTGTTTTTGCTTATGCCTACCAGTCCAACTCTCAAACAGTTCCCTAATGGTGCCAGGAATAGCCCAATCCTCCCCAAATCTCCTCAGCCAACTGCACCACACCTGCCATGTGAGGTCACATAGAAGAAACAAATGTTTGACCGATTCTACCTCTTTCTTACAAAGAACACAGATATTATCATTGGGCATAATAACGCCTAGCCTACTCAATCTCTCTTTGGTATTCACTCGACCAACAAGCACGAACCATCCAAAAAGCTCAATTCTCAAAGGCACCACTCCTCGCCATACTGAACTTGTAAAGCTGTAGCTCGTTATCTCATCTGACAGAATCTCTGATTGAAGTATCTGTACAACAGATCTGGTAGAAAATACCTCTTTACTCTCAAACTTCCATACCAGCTTATCCTCTGCATCAGCTGCCAACTTCACCGGCCTTAACCTCTCATGAAACTGGCCAAGAAGATCCATCTCCCATTGAAACAACTCCCTTCTCCACTGGAAATTCCATATCCAATCGAGTCCATTCCAAAACCCACAATCCCCTATCATAGCTCCTTGTTGGTTTGAAATAGAATAGAGTCTTGGAAACGCCAGTTTCAAGGGTCCACCGTGCAGCCAGTTATCCTCCCAAAACATAGTGCTCCTTCCATTACCTACCTCCATCGCCATGCCAGTCAGCATTTTGTCTTTTATTCGCTGCTCTATAATATTCAAATGGCAAATGTCTTTTCAGGGTCCTCCTTTAACCGGTAGCTGCTGATTTACTAGCATTATATCAGGGTTCAGGTTGTTACACGAGCAGACAATCTTTTTCCACAAGGGGCACTCCTCCTTTGAAAATCTCCACCACCACTTAAACAGGAGTGCTGTGTTTCGAAGCACTGCATCCCCAATCCCCAAGCCCCCAACTTTTTTCGGCGCCTGAACCAGCTCCCACTTGACTAACGGGATACCCTCTTTACCATCCCCCTTACACCACATAAATCTCATTTGCAAGGATATCAGCTTATCCGCAACCGCCTTTGGCATTTTGTACAGACTAAGGTAATATATTGGAAGGCTATTTAGCACTGATTTAATGAGCACGAGCTTACCCGCTTTGTTTAATACTTTTGCTTTCCACAGGCTGAGTTTCTCTTCCACCTTATCTATTACCGGTTTCCAAGTCTTCACCATATGCGGATTTGCTCCCAAGGAAATCCCGAGATACCTAACTGGTAATACTGCTTGCTGGCACCCCAATATACCACACGCATGATCTATCCACTCCTGCTCACAATTCACCGATATCAGATTTGATTTATCAAAATTGATGCTCAACCCCGACATCAACTCAAAACACTGCAGCAGTCTCTTGTAATTCACAATCGTCTCTGTCACCGGGGGACAAAACAATATCGTATCATCCGCAAATTGTAAATGCGACAATGCGATATTCTTTCCCCCAACCAACAGCGGATCAATGCGGCCATTCCTGACAGCTTCTCTCAGCATCCGATGCAACACATCCACTACTAGCACAAATAGAAATGGAGAGAGGGGATCCCCTTGTCGGAGACCTCGCTCCATTTTAAACGGCTTGGATGGCGACCCATTTACCAGTACAGACATAGTGGCCGTAGTAAGACACTCCTTCACCCACAACCTCCAACGCTATCCAAAACCCATTTTCTCTAACACTATATCCACGAAACTCCATCCGACTCTATCATAAGCTTTATGAAAATCCAACTTTATAATTGCCGCTTTCTTTCTTCGTGACTTCAGCCAATGGACCGTCTCACAGGCGATGAGGGCACCGTCATGAATCTTTCTGCCTTTCACAAATGCAGTCTGAGTCTCACCCACCAAACCTGGCATAACCGCTCTCATTCTTCTCACTAATACCTTCGAAACCACCTTATACACACATCCCACTAAGCTAATCGGACGGAAATCCTTGATCTCTTTAGCCCCCACAAACTTTGGGGCCAGCGTCACCCAAGTTAGATTTACATCTGTAGGTAGCTTAGCCCTTTGGAAGAAATCCATGACTGCCTCAGTGAACTCCTGACCAATCTCTTCCCAGCACTTCTTAATGAAATTCATGTTATACCCATCACTACCCGGGGCCTTAGAAGACTCACAATCCCAAACTGCCTTCCTGATTTCCTCCACAGAAGGGAGGACCTCCAAGGCGTCTGCCTCATCCCTACCAATTTGCTTCAACAACCCATCCCGTACACCAATCCTAGGAGCAGGCTCCTGCCGATACAACTCCTTGTAGAAACCCCTTATTGCATGCTTTATCCTTACTTGATTCCTTACAAGTCTCCCATGTATCATTAGAGCATCAATCCTGTTATTCCGCCTTCTAGCTGAGTCAATGTTGTGAAAATACCGGGTATTCCTGTCCATATCCCTAGCATGTTTGGACCGAGACAACTGCTTCCACTGGATTTCCTTCCTAACGTACCACTTTCCACAAAATCTCACCAACGCCTTCCGTCTAGCCTCCGTTGTATTATCATAGATTCCTTCACTAACCTGATCATCCAGTTTCCTTATCTCATCCTCAAACTTCATAATCCTATTATCCATATCACCAAAATTATCCTTATGCCATTGTCTCAAAGGTGTCGTCAAGGCCTTCAGTTTACCAAGGAACGGAGCACCTCCCAATTTTCGCCATTCATTCTTTACTGTCAGTAGAAAACCCTCATGTGTAAACCAGGAATCCAAACTCCTAAACGGTCGAGGACCCTCTCTTACCCGTGTATCATCCACAATTAACGGGCAATGATCGGACAAGCCCCTTGGACCACCTCTCAGCCTAATGTCAGAGAATTCTTCCACCCATTCAATACTAACCATCACCCTATCTATTCTGCTACAAGACTGCCCCTGAACCATGTGTACTTCCTATCAGTAAGGGGTAAATCCACTAGCTGCATGTCTTGAACCCAACTTTTAAACTCTTCCGCCGAGACCGACAAACTCATCCCCCCTTTGCGATCCTCCACTTGTAAAATCTCATTAAAGTCTCCCAACAAACAGAAAGGAACCTGGCACAAACCCGCAATATAACTCAATTCCTCCCATACCACCCGCTTTTCTTCCCTCCCATGTGCCCCGTACACCAAACAATAGGCACACTGGAAGTTATTTTTTGTTAACACGCCTTCAACGCACAACCACCTCTCCCCTTTATAACAATTACTTTTTTGAAACATCATATCATCCCACATCAACAGAAGCCCACCAGCTGCCCCAACAGATTCCACAAACTCCCATCCTACAGTACTACTTCCCCATATCCTGGCAACATCATATTTCAAAATAACCTCCTTTTTTGTTTCAATTAAGCCTAACATGTTCACATTATATTTCTTCTTTAATGTTTTTATCATGCTCAGTTTTCCGTCTCCCCCCAAACCCCTAATATTCCAACAACTCACAATCATTTAACCAAATTATTTCTCACCTTACATTTGTTCTTTGGACGACTCCTTCTTGCCTTTTCTTTTTGTTTCGCCAGCTTCCGTTTCTCCGCTATCTTTGCATTCTCAGCTTGTAAAATACTCATAATATCCACATCTTCATCATATAACACAGCGCCGGATTCCACTGCCAGATTCCATGTAACCTCCGATTCCTTGAGTTGTGCTTCCTTAAAAATTCTGTCGTCCTCTCTCTCTCTGGACTTTCCTTCATCTGCTTCCATGACCACCTTATTCCCAATTGCCCCCTCATCAATAGTCAGCCCATGTATACCCATTTTTGCTTCACGAGTTGTCTCCAAGAACTTCTCAGACACCCCCAACCGGTCCCCGTGCATCGACTCACTCCCTGCAGCAGAACCTTCATGAAGAGCCCCTGCCCCTGCTTCGATCGCTCTCTTCCCCGCCCTTATCACCGTCCCGCAACCACCATCCATGCCCTTATCAAAATTAACTCAAATTTATTTTATTTAATATTTATTAATTTATTATAATAATTAATAAATATTAAATAAAATAAATTTCGACAGTATTTTTTGTTTTTTTAACATTATTATTAAATGTTAAATTATAGGTGAGGAAAAACTAAAAAGCACATCTGTCCAAAGGAATATCCTTGTTCTCCCTCAGCCAGAAAAGGAATATCCGTTCTCGATATGAGAAACGGGAGTTTAATTAAACATAAAAAAAAAAATGTCCTCACACATTTCTGTAATCAACACAATAATAGCATATAGTTTAAAAAAACTTTTAAGTATATCATTACATCGATATTTCAATAATTTTTAACAATTAATTTTAATTATATATATTATATAATTTTTATAATTAAGATCAATAATTAAAAATTATTGAAATATCCTATAACTGAAGGAGTTGCTACTTGCTACATATTCTAAGGTGTACATAGTTTAATAAAGTTCGGATAAAAAAGGGATACAATACCCGATTGAAATTAAGTCATTGTAACAAAAATCTGTTAAATAATTTTGACGAGTAAATAGCTAAAATCGTCTTGAAAGATATTTTAATCTCTATTTTAGTTTTTGAAAGATAAAGATAATCAAAATTATCTCCGAAAGATATACGATTGGTCACATTAATCCTTCCGTCAGTTGGATGATGACGTGAAGAGCTAATGCCACGTGTCACAAGATGATTAGTTGACATATCAGATCGGTGACACCTGGCATGCCACGTGTCACTTAACATGTAAAAAAGTTATTTATAATCGAAATAGTCCTTAAAAGTTCAGACGTAAATCATTTTCATCCCTAAAATTTTAAAAATTAATCAAATTAGTTCTTATATAAATCTTTTTATTTTTTCTTGATAATATTAAATTTAAAATATTTTTTGATACTAATAATTTTAATAAAAATATAATTGATAATCAAAAAATTAGTAATTGTATCTTTTCTTCTTAAAAATTTGTTCAATAAAATTATCTATCTCCTTTAATTCTTGTCAAAATCTCTCTTATTTTTTTCTATTCTAAAACTTTTTTCTTACATTATTAGATTTTGCTGGAATATATATATACTCAAATTGTAATGTATGTATTTGTTAACCTAAACAAAGTTATATGCTCAAAATAAAAATTTATGTATGTTAACCTAAACAAAGTTAATAAAAATTTATTAACCATATTTTTTTTTATTACCGTATTACTTTCATTTTGGTTAACATATATAAATTTTGATTTTGAGCATATAACTTTGTTTAGGTTAACAAATACTTATGTTTCAATTTTGAGTATATATATATATCAACAAAATGTAATAATGCAAGAAAAATGTTTTAGAATAGAAAAGAATAAGAGAGATTTTGACAAGAATTAAAGGAGAGAGATATTTTTATTGAAAAATTTTTAAGAAGAAAAGATACAATTATTAATTTTTTGATTGTCAATTACATTTCTATTAAAATTAGTAGTATCAAAAAATATTTTAAATTTAATATTATCAAGAAAAAATAAAAAAACTTATATAAGGACTAATTTGATTAATTTTTAAAATTTTAGGGATGAAAATGACTTACGTCTAAACTTTCAAGGACTATTTTGATTATAAATAACTTTTTTACATGTCAAATGTTACGTGGTATGCCACGTGTCACTGACCTGACATGTCAACCAATCATCTTGTGACACGTGGCATTAGCCCTCCACGTCATCATATGCCACGTGACACTTAACGTGACACGTTATCATCTAACTGACGGAAGGACTAACGTAACCAATAGTATCTTTCAGGGACGATTTTGATTATCTTTATCTTTCGAAGATCAAAATGGAGATTGAGGTATCTTTTAAGGACAATTTTGGCTATTTCTTTTGAGTGAAATTTATTTGCAAATGAGAGCTTAAATCCTAAAAAAAAAAAAAAAATAAAAAAATATCTCGGTTTCAAAAATCATATCAAAAGTGTAACCAATGCCACTTACTTCAATTGCCTACAATAATACGGTATTAACTATTAACCTAAATTTTTTTTTAACTTCTCTATAAGCTCTTAAATAACTTTTTAGAAAACTATAATTTAATTTTAAAAATTGTACTAAATATTAATACTACTACTTTTCATAAGTCAAAAGTTAAAAAAAAGTTACTTTTAAAGTTCCCAAATGACCCTATGTAACATTAACCATATCTCATCGATAAAAATCAAAAGATGGAATAATTTGATAAATTTGAGTAGATTATTATCTAACAATTCTCAACTATTAACTTCACATGATATTAACTGTATCAGAATTTTTATCATGTAAATAATATACCACTTTTTTTTTTTTAAAATCTTGTTGACATTACTTAAACTTCTATAATATATATAATATACAAAACTATATTTATTAACTTTTTCTTTTGTTGTACCCTTTCTTTTATTTATTCTATCTCTCTTTGTATAGTTAGGTATCAGTTAATTATGAAAAGGAGATAATTTCCTTAATATTATCTATTTGGGTCCAAAATCCAAATACATTTACAAATAACACTTATTTGAGAAGTTGTAGTCATGGCCTCATGGGCACTACCTTCCACGTTGATAAGAAATTATTAACTGCATATAGTATATATCGTTATTATACATGCAAAATAACCATCATCATGATGAGAAATGATTTCTATACAATCCTGAAAAAAAAAATCATCTATTCCAATCTGTTGTGATCTCATTTATATGTTATACACTCCAAAGAATGCCAAAATCTGATTATTCACATATTCAACCAGAATACAACAAAGACTGGATTTGGTATTGGTACCATCTTGGCAACTATAGCTTGAAAATTTTTTCTCAATTTCATAAAAGCTCAAACGAAAATTAACATCAAAATTCCAACAAGGGACATCATGGCTATCTGAAATCTGAAAATATGAGACCTTGCTAGCCAACATGCAAGTCACAGAAAGATAATTTTGCTCCCTTTGTTCTTCAGAATTTGAGGCTTTGATATGCACAAAATTTAGAAACACCAACTTCAGTAAATAGTAATGTGACTAAGTACACATGTGACATTTAGAAAAGAATTTAATTTTCATGCATGGTTAGTATAAAAGAGTTTAGACCTACTACCTTAAAAAGTCATCTAAATGCATGAATTTGATTAGATTGACTGTTTAAACCTCTTTATAATGTGCATCAAAATTAAACTCATTAGTGCACTTGTAAATATATAAATGAAGGGATTAAACATTGCATATTTTATCTTGCACCCAATGAAAGACTTACTTGGTTCTGGGTCCTTTGTTGCATCAAGGTCTTAAATGGCATCACCATGTTCATCCATCTCCTCAAGAATAACATATTTGGCAGCAGAATCTGTTGCAAGATGCTCTGACACACCATTCTCACTTGTGTGCCCCTTCTGAAGCTTCTGGTATCTGAAACGAAAAATAAAAGGGAAAAAAAAAATAAGAAAAACATTTTTATCCCTTTGTTAAATCAGCTGGCTTAGTTAAACAACATAAAACAACTGCATGTTAGGAACTGTCACTTGAAATATACATCGGTTCATGACTTACTTGTACCAATTGAATAAACTGACGCCAACGATGATAATGAATAGACCAAATCCTTTCAACCAAGTAAATTCATCATGAAAGTACAATACTGCAACCTACATATGAACAGCAAGAACACATAAGATTTAAGTTCAAGTAGATGTATCATGTATAATCAGCAACCTT
The DNA here is from genome assembly GCF_059453495.1 of Arachis ipaensis. Lineage (NCBI taxonomy): Eukaryota > Viridiplantae > Streptophyta > Magnoliopsida > Fabales > Fabaceae > Arachis > Arachis ipaensis. Next base: position 1,639,405 of record NC_142436.1, read on the forward strand.
GATGTGAAAAGTTTATAGATACAAATATGCATTTAAGCTATATAGTTCAGTTATACAAGTAGAATATCACATAGTAAACATGTAGTCTAGAAATCTGAGCCAAAAAGAAGAGGGGATGCTACTGGATAATTATATCAGTGAACAAAGTCATCGAAAGGAATGATACCAATATGGTGACAGCCTCCTTTACAACCCCCGCTATTGTGACTGTGACAGCACTAGTTACCGAGACCAAAACATATTCTGTTAGTACCTACGCAACAAGAAATAAAATATCCAAATGTAGGAAAGATCAGTGGCTAACATTAACTAATGTCTGTAAATAAATAAAATCTGTTCTAAGACATGTCAAACCAGAAACAAGTCAAGCATTAACTAACATCAATAGAACTCGAAAGTTACACTTACCTCCCTTGAGTTCAGTACAATTCAACCTACGTTGACCTCCCATTAGAGGCGTTTGGTACATATTATTACCAAAATTTCAAGGGAAGTCAATGTATGATCTAGAAACAGAGGAGAGCCAGGTTGAATTTCACCAAATGGCAGGGGAGGTCAGGACAGTGTAATTTACGTAATAAATATGTAAAACTCGCTTTTTTGGTGTCAGGGAAAAGGGAAAGAGGAACAAAACATGTATGCATCTTAAAGGGAATATATAAGCCTACCATAAAAAAGGCGAGTGCACCACCAAAAAGCAACAGCAAGCAAGTTCGTGTTATGTGCCATGAATTATCAAAGTACTGGTTTTCTCGGAATTTATCCCATGGATCTAATGCAAGCGAAAGAAGTGCAGTAAGCATTGCCATGACTGGAGCTACGTAGCTCATCAGGGTAAGCGGATTTTTTAGACCTGAAATCAGTATCATCTGGAAAGGTAAATAAATTTTTTGCTAAAATATGACAGCATTGATAAATATTTAGCTGGAGGAAATTCAAGGGAGGATCAAGTGAAACATTAACAAGCGTGCACTAGAACATGGAATTCAGAGTTAGCTCCCTCAGTCTTCAAATAAACAATATCCATCTATAATTTAAGACCTCCAAAGTCCACATGAAGTGCTTGGATTTAAAGTGCCCTGGGCTCTCTACAGGAACATTTATTTATTTATTTTGAAGTTAAAGAAGATTCCTGATGCTCCAATTTTATATTGTCTTCTCTTTCCAACTTTGTTAAAAATAGTCTCTACATGTGATCCTCATTTTTAATTTAATCCCTACACACATTAAAAAAGTTTTAAATTTGTTCCCATTTTATCCCTGTTGTTTGTTGCTGCTATAATACAGCAGGCTTGGCATAAATTCACAAGAGGTATAGGAATCAAAACAATAATATGTGTCATGTATCAATAGCAAACTATTACTGAATTTCACAAGGAACAAATAATTATCGTTGGTGACACATCAGATTAATTTTCAATTTGGTCCTTAAACTTCACCTTTTTTATAACTTTAACAAACCATGTTCAGGTTCGGGGTATTATAACAATTAAATTAGCTAAAGCCACCAAGTTGAACACGGCTTGGTAGTTGGTATTTGGTAAGAAGAACTAAACTAAATTTTAAGAATGTGTATCGTATTTGGGGATGTAGCTCAAATGGTAGAGCGCTCGCTTTGCATGCAAGAGGTACAGGGTTCATTCCCCTGCATCTCCATTATTATTGTTTTTGTTGTTGTTGTTGATGTGTACAAAAGTAAATATACTGTTGCATACAGGAATAAAAAATATTTTTATCCTAAACTTTTCAAAAGAAATATATTGTTTCCTTGACAAGTATTCACACCCACAACTAACATTTAATTTATGTTTATTATACTCCTAGGATCTGATAGGGTGACCCCAAACAAGTTTGGTTTAGTTTACAAGAAGAGAGGCAAGTAGTTCTACTTGCTGGCATTATTTGGCTGTTTGTTCCTTTTGAGCTAAGCTAACAGGCATGAGGGTAGTAGTCTTAGTCCTAGCTGCTGCCTAAAAATACTAGTTGACTAGTTAGTTTTCAGTTTTGTGCATTTTTCTGTTAAATCTATTAGAATTGGAGAGGCTGAGCTCCCTCCATAATTGGTAGTTCCAACCATGTATTCCTATAGGGACTGTGATTTGCAATCCCTAGTTCTTCAACAAAGCTTATCAATTCTGCTAGCTGCTGAATCTATCAGGATCATTCACATATTGGGATTTATGGATTTGATTGACCAAAAGCAAAAATGAATATGTAAATATCAATCATTTTAATCGAGACTAGTGAGATTCACAGAACTTACCATAGGATTCTTTCTGCCAATTGGTTTTGCAGTTCAACACGCAGGACGAGAATGAAAAATCAGGTCCAAACCCAAAAAACATGAAGCAGCATTGTTTAGGTTATAAAGAATGGCAAAAATAATAAAACAGGAACATGCTTGTGCAAGTGCAATTGTGTGTTGGTAATGCAGGTATAATGCATCTGTAGAAAAAGTATAATATAGAAAAAATGAAATCTAAACATAATACCTGCAAAAGAATCTGAGTCATGCACCAGCGGAAGCCAGACATAACAGCAGCAAGCATGACAAGTATGAATCCAAATAATTCAAACTCTGTTTCTTTTGCGACTGCATTATACCAAAGAAAAATAAAATCCAGATGCAAGGTTTGAGATACATATTAAAATATTAAATTATCACCATGAAAAATGAAGGGCCTCATTTGTACCTGTTAATAGTATCCCAATGGAGATTACCATGATGATGCCTGATAGTTTAAAGCTTGGTGTCTCCAACCTTCCAACATATATTTATATTTAAATGTTAGGTAAGATTATAATGTGTATATAATGTTATATACATGAAATTATATATATAGCTGAGAGCGTTTTTATCTGAAGTACGTCACTTGAGATCTCTCAAGAATAATATTTGCTTTCCATAATACTCCCACAATTTTCTTGGAGCAGCTCCTTAAGATTTAATTTTTTTTCCCTCAAATAACCACATAATTTACAGAGGTAATTACAAGAAATTCACCTGAAAGCAAACGCAAACAGAAGTAGAAAAATTGGAGCAGCAGATTTACACTGAAAAGAGCAAAGGAATGCGATTAAGGTTCGGAAGGATGATTACTTCCATTAAAACAGGAAAATAAACTCAAAATGACATTTATCTCAATTAACATGAAAAGAAAAGAAATGCTACTTACCATTGTAGCAAATGTGACAGAGATGAAAACTAGAGATGCATTGCTCAGGTTAACATCCATCGCTGTTCCAATAGCAGTTGGTACAACTGTGAAAGGCAAATTCCATCTGTGGCATTAGTTGATAGAAAGGTTAATATTATAATGGCAGAAATTTGCCAAAAAAAGTGCGCTTTCAGGTGGAAGATGAGAGGAAGTAAAATTAATAGAAGTGTCACTTGACTCACTTCCAACCATCCTTTGCTAAGATCAATTCATATTGCAAGCAATTTTGTGCATTTGAGTGTAAAAGTTGCACTTAAATCAACAAATAGAAATAACTGATTATTAGGTTATCTATTCAACATGTGAACATAGTTGAGCATCCATATAGATAAAAGTCTAGCAAAGTTCCACGAAACTAAAAGCATATTCAAATAGAATAAACTATGGTCTGTTTGGGTGGACAGTAAAGCACATTTGTGATAATTTCTACCCCTTTTTTATCCTCCAGCCAAACATACCCCAAATATCTAACATTGATGTCCAGAAGAGCTACAACCACTAAGCATTGCAAATCTAAAGCAATATGAAGAAAAGTTAAGTGACGTGGAACATTTGGCAGCTGTAAGAATAATAAAGCAACAAATTGTCAGCAAAATGTATTAAAGAATATGGGAGAAGAAATTGGAATCATACCTCTCCAGAAGTAGTCATTCCAAGACATAACAACACTGCTTTCAAATCTCTCAGACCAAAACCAGGTGATAGATTTAGCTAAAATAGCTTGCATTGCAAAGTGGATGGTATTCATCAAAAAGGGAGCTGGGAACTTTCCCATATGATCTCCTAAAAGAGTTTTATTGTACCTATTCAAAATATTAGAATGAGAGATAAAAGTTAAAAGAATATAAATACGCTAAGCAGGTAGCAATGCTTCTGAAGACCAAAGCATAAACAAGGAACTTACAAGGTCAAAAATAGACTGAAAGTGTACCACACAAGTATAAAAAACAATGTCTTTAAGATATTTGCTGCAGAAATAGGATCTTTGGAGCCTTTTACAAAAGATCCAGTATCAACCGCACGAACGGAGGAGTCAACACCAGTCATCCCCCTTTCCGAGTTGTCTTCAACATCAAAAGGCACATACTTTCCAGATCCATTACCGCTCTGATAACTTGAATCCACATCCATGGTACCTGTAAAATTCTTTTGCATACTCCTCCTTTGCTGATACTTCAGGTGAAAGCGTCTGTCTCTATCAAAAGATATGCTTTGCTGCTCGTTCTTTTGAGGAAAAGGCAACTCAAAATCCGAGTCTTCCTCTAAACTAACATCTTCATCCCTGAGTTGCTGCTCCAAATGGACTGTTCCATTATCATCACACCATCCTGAAAATGAAGGTTCTCGACGAAAGCCAGACCCTATGCTTCCATTGTTGACGTCATTGACCTCGGTGAAGTCAACCACCTCTGAAGAAAATTCACTCTGTACCATCTCCTGTATTTTTAGTTATATCCATGACAATGTAGATATCCCACACAAATCTGTTTAATATCTTCACTTACAACCAAATCCAACATAAGATCATTTGGGAGCAAAGACAACTAGTGCATTAACTTCTGTTCAGGCATAAACCCTGCCTCAATAATCTAACTCGTGAAATCAAGATTGCCTTTGCGCAGATGCGCCCTTGGTATATACCGAGATATATTCCGAATCCAATCCAGCAGAAGCAACAGCTGCAGATCTCTTGGATAGCTGCTCTATAGTTATAAACCGATGACGGCAACTTTTCAGATTCAGGTGCAAGTCAAAATTTTCAGAGGTGGCGCCTACATCTGCCAAATTATATTCAAATTAAATCTGAACACAAGTTTCCAATAAAGAAAACATGAAAAAAAAAAAAAAAACTTCAAAAGTTTGGAATTTGATTAAGAAAGAAGCAAATCAGTTCCCCATGATTATAAATCACAGATCACACATGTGCCAGCGGAAAAGTCATTTGAATACAAGTTCTTCTTAATGATCTCAACTATATTCCTGTTCTTGTTCTTGTTATATTTAACCACTCAACTACTCATTTAGCTTTTTTAACATCTAGATGCATTGCCAAACCACAACTACCAACAGTTCCAAGATTAAGAACCAACGTGCCATGCTATAATCCTAAAAGTAGCTAAAGCATCGAATAAATATTCAACAAAATCAACAAAAAAAAAAGGCAAGTAACGATTTTTCTTTTCTTTGCAGGTATTCAACAACTATTCAGAAATCCGCTTGAACTAAAATCAGCTCGCGCTAAACCAAACATGAAGCTCGAAAAAAAAAAGGCCAGTAATTTTATCAAAAAAAGAAAAACAAAATAATTTTTATTAAAAAAAAATAACAACAAAAAAGAGAGAGAATTAAAACAGAAGACCGTTTTAGACTAAAGTTTAGGTCGTGTTATCTACGAACGAAGAAGCTTCGTAAAAAAATCGAAAGTTTGAGATCAAAGAGATATTTTTGTTGACGCCGACCATATAATTTTGTAACTAGAGTGCTACATTGAAGTAATCATGGAGAACGGAACTAACCTGGGGAAAGATCGGATCTTGAACTATGAGTGCTTCGGATCTGAAACTTGGTACGGAAATGGATCAAAATGTTAAGAGGACTTAAAAAGCGTTTCAAAGACACCGGTAAATGAAATGAAAAATTGACCAATGTGTTGCTCAAGAACCAAGCAAAGCTACTTGCAATTAAGTTTTACTACCAAACTATTTGACTTGATTATACCGCCATATATATATATTTTTTTTAGAAAAAGATAAATATATCCTGATTTTTTAATTTGTTTATTAATTAAAAATATAAAAATATTTTTTATTTTTTAAATACGAGTCTTTTTATTTTTTATTTAAAATATATAAGAATAAATAGATTATTTAAAAAAAAAATTAAATATTTCATTTTTTTTAAAAAAATTATTTTTATATTTTTAATTAATTAATAATTTATTTATTTTCGAAATAAAAACTTAAAAAGTCAATGAGTTATTTATTGTTTTTGTTTTAAATAACTCCCTCCTCTCTCTATATATATATATATGAAAGTTTTTAAATATACCGTACATCGGTGTTTTAGTAATTTTTAACCGTTAATCTTAATTATATATATTATATATACTTTTTATAATTAAGATCAACGGTTAAAAATCACTGAAATACCAGTGTACTAGTACACTTGAAAATTTTTCATATATATATATATAATTAAGATGATATTATTATCATTCAAAATTTTAGATAATAAACTATAATTAATCAGCTATAGTAGATTTGTGCGAGTATTAGCAATGTCATTAATTTTTTTTTAGTGAAATTGAAAATGTCATCAATACTCAATAATGACTAAATAACATAATCACAATTCCAACTTAAGTCCTAACTAACACACTTTAATAGGACCATTCAAGATTCAACAACCAATTGCTTTCATTTTTTTTTTATGTTTGTCTCTCTTTTTTATTTTTTCATGTATCTTGTTTTGTAAATTATTTTTTCTATTGTAGGAGTATTTATTGTTAAGTAAAATGTTTAATTATTTATTAGCTTATAAACACATCAATAAGTAGAACAACTAAGCCGAAATTTGAAAACTTTTTGTCTAAATGAGGTTTAAATCTTCATTACTTATTTAAGAGATGATGAGTTCTTTCTGTGTGTATATTGTACTTTTGGAAACATTTCAAGTGCACCGGGAGTACCGATGCACCAGTTGTTTTAATCGTTGATCTAAATTATAAAAAATATATATAATATATATTAATTGAAATCAACGGTTAAAACAACTAGTGCACCGATACTCTCCGGTGCACTTGAAATGTTTCCTGTACTTTTTGGTCAAATTTTTGGTACTGGATACTTTTTCCTTTGTTTTATACAGTTGGGCCGAAAATTTTGAGCAAGCCCAATATAAAGCCCAGATTAAGATTAAAAAAGTTTCACGTACGAAAAAAAAAATGGATAGAAGCAGATAAGAGTGCTACCGTTCCATCTCTTCCTCATCGAACACCATGGCTTCCCAAGTTGTTCTTCAGGTTCCTTCCATCTCCTTTCTTCTTTTTCTTTTCCTTCGAATTATTTATGATATAATTAACCAATTCATGAATTAATTTTTAATGTGAATTTTAAAAAAAAAAATCCATATGCAGCAGGCCATGATGCTTGGTTCTTCTTCAATACTGCAAACCAACCTCAATCAATGTTTTCCATCCAAGCCGTTAGGTTTCTCTGCTATGGTATCTTCTTTTCGTCGCAACGCGCCATTGATTTCGAGCTCGGTTTCATGGCGTTGCGCTCCTCTCATTGCAAAGCCTGCTACTTTTGTAGCCAGAGCTGATTCCAATGCTGAAGGTGCTGATGCTGCTGCTTCGGATGATAATGTCGAAGGTGGAGGAGAAGAATCAGCTTCGGCTTCTTCCGAAGCGGAAGCCGAAGCTGAAGCAGGAGTGGAAGAACAGGTGGAGGAGGAACCCAAGCCTCCAAGAAAACCTCGAGTCAAGCTTGGTGACATTATGGGGGTAATTTCGTCATTTAATTACCTCATTGTGTAATGTGTTTGTGTTTCCTACTGTTAGTATACAATGATTCAAGTAATTGTAGTTTTAATTGTGCACATTGTTTAAAGATTCATCAATGTTGCAGCATGTTAGGTACTACCTCCAGATAGAGATAACTATCCATTGCAGAGTTTAATTTTGCATAAGATTAAGAAAATCATCAAAGAAAAATACATAGTATTAAGGAGTCATGATTATGATAATTTGGATCCTGTTCTTCATCCCTTTATTGCAAGAGGTTGTCTAGGATTGTGAAAATGTGTTTGTATGAGTAAATATAGTGTTTATGTTTTTGGAGCCGAGGAAAAGTAATTTTGTGGAGATGTTGGCACGAGTTTATTTTCATGACTTCTTTTTCGTCGTCTTTTAATAAAATGGTAGGACAGAAACTGATCAAGTGATTAATGGAACATAGAAATACTTTTTCTCGTAATTTGGGAGCACATAAGACTTTTGCTTTTCTACAGTTTTAAGAGCATTCACTTGTTTGCGTGATTGTTTGGTTTCAAACTGTCTGTACACCTTGACACATTCACATTGTATGTAACATTTCAGACACAATGAGTACTCATAAATAAGTGTTGCTTTAGTTCAATGTGAAAAATGATCTGTTTTACTCATAAATGGTCTTTGAAGTTGGAAGTTGGAATGAATTCATTTTTATAGTTTCTATTTTGAAGTTTCAAAAGCATAGGTGTATTGTCACTAGCTAGGTCTGTGTAACTTGTAATATCACCTTCAACACGGAAACAAGTATGTATCTGAGAGTGCATGCTGCCGTTCATGCAGATATTGAATCAAAGAGCAATTGAGGCTTCAGATAAGGAGAGACCAACTCCAGACCTTAGGACTGGAGACATTGTGCAAATCAAATTGGTATCCTGTTGGTTTCTTTTTTTTTTTTCTAAGATTATTTTAAAGTAAAATTTAGCAAGCCACTTCTGCGGAGTTGAATCTGACGATGATCTATTTTCGACCAACTACAGGAGGTTCCTGAGAATAAGCGTAGGTTGTCCACCTATAAAGGTATTGTCATATCAAAACAGAATGCCGGTATTCACACTACCATTCGAATCCGAAGAATCATTGCTGGTGTGGGAGTTGAGATAGTCTTCCCAGTGTAAGTTTCCCGCTTGCTCCGAGATCATTTATGCTATATGCAATAGTTTTCTCTTGGATGCATTCCAAGTTCACCACATATCACTAGGAAATAGTTATGCTATCATTTCCCTGCATCCCTGAAAAAAATAATAGAGGGTAAAAATGAAGCAGTTACTCCCATGTAATTGATGCTTAACATTGTGACATTGGTGGTGTGTTAGTACTGTCAGACAGTTTGAAATTGGTACCATGCACCTTTTGAAAGTAAACTGTTAGGAAATAAGCAGAGGATCATAGACCATCATAATTGAAGATATCGTCATTCTAGGGTCCATACAAGCATGTTAGGCTTCATTTTTTGCTACAATTGGAGTCACTTACATAAGCACGTCTTCATGTTTTAGTTATTGTCTTCCTGTGTATAAGAAACTAAGAATGTGATCCTAATATTTGGAATGGGGAATGTATGTTCAAAATGTGGGGTTGTCATATTAACTTTCCTCTAAAAGAAAGGAGCATGTGATACTCATGTGTACTGATAAATATATGCAATGCTTTGCTGCACAAATTCTGATTTTGACTATTGAAGCTTTAGTGAAATGGTTCATTTCCTCAAATTATCAATATATGCTTAAGGCCAATGTAATTTTCCTATCTTTATCTTATGAAGAAGCCCTATCGTGTTTTTCTTGTCCTATGATTCACATGTTTACTGTCGCAGTTACTCACCAAACATCAAAGAAATCAAAGTAATAAACCACCGTAAAGTTAGGAGAGCAAGATTGTACTATCTCAGAGACAAGCTTCCCAGACTCTCAACTTTCAAATGAAGGACGCATGCTACCCGCATTTCATCACTTCATCTACAAAGTTGTCTGCTGAACCAGTAATGATCACAGGGCCATAATTCAATTATTTTGATTCGTTGCGTTGTTGCAGAAAATTGTGATTTTTCTTAACATTTAAATTTTCTGTCAAGGGAATTGAAACAAGTGTAGCCACCCTTTATTTGTAATATTTCATGTTTATAGTGTTTTTGTATGCTTGTTATGTGTTAGAAAGCCAAGCTAAGAAGAAGGCATCACTATTCACTAGTAAGTTCCAAGGAATATCATGCATAATCTTTCCACTCTATTACTGTTATAACCTGCTGTTTTTCTTAGGTACACTGGGGTATGTCTTTATCAGCTATGACTCATAAGTGATGAGTAATAGTAATTATATCAACCATCTGGTCCATTTTTCTGATTGTCCTTGTAAAGAGATATTTATATTTTAGATAATTTCATAATAAAACTGGGTCTAACTTGCTGAGTTGAAGATACATTTACCTATTCATGAGTTCTTCCAACTTTTATTAAATGTGTCCAAATATAGGTAAACTTGTGACTAGATAAGATCTTTTTTTTTTCCCCAGTCAATTGCCTCAGCCAGATCATACTACACAAACAAAAAGATGTTCATATTCAGAGAGGGTGGATAGTGGATTCAACATGGGTGGGAGTAATGAATCCTAAGCTCAAGCCATGTTTATTAAACCCCTTAAAATTCAAGTTGGTATTCACGAGTTGCTATGTTGCCATTTATTAGAAATAAATTCTGAAGAACTAAAAAAATGTAGAAATAGGATAATGAATATATCTAATTATATTTACTATATCATTTACTATTTTAAAAATTTTACATTGATAATTGAATGTTAGTGTACAATTCTTTTTAGGGTTTGGTAAAAGAACTAACAGGAAATTTTTAATTAAAATCCTAAACTTTTTTATATGTTTAATTAACTTTCAATGTATTAAATATACTAAAAATATTTTAACCAAAAAGATACACTAAAAATATTAAAAAGTTTTTTTTGAAAAAGATTAGAAATTTCAAACGATCTTTTTAATTCTAAATAAAGTTTCAATTTTTTTTAATCTTGTCAATATTTTCAATATATATATATATATATATATATATATATAATTCTTATCTATTTAACAACTAAGATGATAAATCAAGATTTCTAATCATCACTCAAACTAGTTTAATTTAAAAATAGAGAAAATAATAAATAAATCCCTAACCTTTTGCCCCCACGAACATTTTCGTCCCTGACTATTGAAAAATACTTTTAAGTCCCTGACCTTCACAAAACTTGGACGGATCAGTTCCTCTGTCCAAATGCTTCCGTCAGGAACTGATCCGTCCAAATGCCTCCGTCAAGGACTGATCCGTCCAAGTTTTGTGAAAGTTAGGGACTTAAAAGTATTTTTCAATGGTCAGAGACAAAAATGTCTACAGGACAAAAAGTCATGGACCTATTTATCCTTTTCTCTTAAAAATGTGATACCCAAAACAAGAAATGTAAGAAGACCTCCCATAATTAATTAGTCTCAACATCACTTACTGATATGAATAATACTATTATATTTTTTATCTCTCAAATTTCCAACACATTCACAAAGAAAAAGAGAATTTCTTAAAACTCAATACATATGGAAAGATAATTAAAGCACACAAATTTCAAACTTTTATATAGACAAAATAAAAAGGTATACTTAATTGTTAAGAAAGGTTATTATTGACTATCAACAATCAAATATGAGTTGTAACAAAAGTAATAGAACTTGTAAAAAGTTCAACTTGCTACATTAGTTGTTTTGATAAATATGATGACTCATGAATATAATATATATCTAGTCATTATCTTTATTATCTTTGACCTATTTTTCTGATGTAGTTAAACTTTACAATTCTTATTTAACTATTACATTCTAAACATTTCTAGCATGTTATAAATAATTTTACGCATTTTCCAATCCTCTAAAATTTTATAATCATATAAATTATCATTTGATCATTATTATTTAAGTTGTATTTTAACTTTTAAATTTAACAATTAAAATGCTTTTTGGTTCTTCTAACATAAGTACATAACAGTCATTATGCAATTTTTTTTTTGGCCAGAGAGTCATTATGCAAGTTGATTTATATATTATTACCAACAGCAAAGTTTGCCTAATAGCTCCCTCATCGAGGAGCAATATCGTATAAATATTTTGGCTCAATTAAACTGTTAATCTGAAACAAACTCTTGCAAATATAAATAACAAAAATAAATTTCTTGCAAATATTAGTATGCAATGCAATGAGGAATGAGCCGCTTTTTAATTTTTATATGGAAGAAACAGTAATGTTATTCACTGTTATAGGCTCCGTTTGTTTTTAAGAACAGAACAGGATAAGACATTGAGAATAAGATATGATAAGATATTGATGGATAGAAACACAAAATTTTATATTCTGTTTGGTGATAAATTAGAACAAATTATGAAAATTCAATTTATTTTCATTTTTTTATTCAAAAAATTTGAGATGAAAAATATAACAATAAAAAATATAATTATGAAAAATTAACAATAATAATAAAAGAAAAAATAAAAAATAAGTTGTGTTTCTTGTTAGGGTTTCCATGTCCTTCCTGTCAGGATGGACATAAAATACACTAATTCAGTGTCTTTAGACACATTGTCTCTGTTCATATCTCCTCTGCTAAACACGATTTTGTATTTCAATATTCTGTCTTTATAAACAAACACAACCTATGTTATCTAAAAGTGTAAAAGGTTTTCTATATTATTTAGGAATTGGAAGATAGCTGTGAACAAATTAAAAAGTTCGATTTAGTTTGTCACAAATTAGAGGGTTGGTATTAATCCAACGGCTAAATTTAAATTTATCAAGATCGGACGAACGCCAATAACTTCACAAAACCAAACTTCAAATTTAGTTTATAATACTAAGAATTCAATATGTTTATCATCTAATTTTAAATTCACTAAGTTTGGCATAATCTCTCTATACTCAATTAAGAGATTGTGGGTTCGAGTCTCCTATAAAAAAAATTCACTATGTTTCAAATCGAATCCTAAATTTTTTCTTTCCCACAATTTTAAATCTCCCATTTATGAATTGTAATTTAAAAAAATTATCTCTATATTCATAAAAAAAACACACTAATAATTTATAACAATGCATAACACTTAATGAAAATCCATTACCAAAAAATTAGCCGCAACGATCCCCAAACTAAAATTTTCTTGCGGAAAAAAAGTACTGTAAATATAAATAAAAATGATTAACTGTGGAAATTTTATAAGAAACAAGAGACACAGTCCATATTTTCAGTGGAATAGACAAAAAAATATTGAAAATGATAATGATGATGAATTGACGACAAAAACAGTGCCAAACAAACCCTTTCGGTGTGTCACTTTCATCTTCCTTCGCACGCCAACAAGCACTTCAGTGTTTTCTCTGTAGCATAGCATCTCAACCAATCTCTCCTTTCTTCTCAATTTCAGATCTCAATTCTCTCTCCCTCTCTTCAGCTCAGCACAGAAAATGGCGGTTACCGCGGTTCACCAACTAGCACAATGCATCACTTGCCACGCTTGGAGCGCCGATCGATCCAGTAACTCGCTCTGTCTATCTCTATGCTCTGTTTCTCTTTTCTCTTTTTTTTTTGTTCACGATCGGAATTAACGCGATTTAGAGCTTCTGTGTGTGTTTTTTTCGTGTTCAACGAAAATTTATTCCACGGAAAATATAAGGTAGTTTGTTAATTTGTTTCTAGGTCTTGGATTGGCGGAGTTTTATAGTTTTGTAAATGGATTCTGACTCGATCTGATATTTGATTTTGTTCTTCGTTTCCGTTGTAATCCAATGAAGTATCATCGTGTTTGGTGGCGGAGATGATAATATCTCATGTTTCAGCTATCAAATCGTTTTGCTTTTGTAGCGATTAGATCCTTAAAGCTTGGGAAAAAATGTTTAAAGAGTTAGTGATTAATCGTGGAGAATGATTGATAAGTAGCTTTTTTTTTTTTCATGTTGACATCACATTTCTGTTTGAACAAGATTATGTTTGCCGGCTTATTTGAATTTTGAACAACTTAGTGTGCTTTCTAATTTTAGAGAATAGTGTTTTATATATATATAATGGAAGTGAGTTGAACTATTGTAGAAGGAATCTAGGATGTATAGAATTGAGCCCCATAGGTTTAAAAAAATGGTACTAAAACTGGAAGCTCTAGACCTAGGGCAATGCGTAGGTAAATAATGGATACATGTAGTGTGCGGAGTGAAATATGTTGCTTTGATATATGAAGATATTTGGAGGAGGAGGAAAAATAAGAAAGTTCAAGTTTCCTTCATGTTGTTTAGATGTTTGAGATCATCCTAATCTGTGTTGGAGTTTTGGATAACAACATGATAGCCCTTAAGTTTTTTTTACTGTCATTATTGTAGACACTCATGGATAGATTATGTTTTGGAATAATATTTTTCCCAACATAACCATGGCAAATGCACTTAACCTTGCCCCTCCACTAAAATCAACAGTATTTTCTGTTATCAAACACCAGTTTTGTGGCAACACAAGGCTAATACAGAAAGCCCTTTATGATAGCCATCCTTTACCCTTCCCTGACATTGCTTCCAGTCATACATATCTTGGTCATAATTTGCTGCTTCATGAATTCTTAATATATAATAATATATTAATATACTTTTGTAGTGGTTGCATTATGTCCAAACAACAGTGAAGTTCACATCTATAGATTGGTTGAAGACAAATGGGAAAAGGTGCATGTTCTCCAAAAGGTACCCTGCTAATATTCTTTCTCTGCTTAATTGAAATGATTTTGGTACTGATTTTATACTCTCCTTCTGTATGTCAGCATAGTTAGGTGAGACCTAGTTGGCTAGGGACTTTATAAATAGTTTCTGAGGAATTTGTTGCTTTTTTTTACAGCATGACCAGATAATATCTGGGATAGACTGGGGCGCGAGATCAAATAAAATAGTTACTGCCTCCCATGATCGGAATTCGTGAGTGTCTGTGTGATCTAGAACAATAGATCTCTCTCTCTCTCTCTCTCTCTCTCTCTCTCTCTCTCTCTCTCTCTCTTGGGCTTTCGGACATAATAGTTGTCAATTTCCTGTTTTCACTTGCATTGCAACGATTTAAATGCAAACCCTTTGTTCTCTGTAGATATGTCTGGAACCTTGAGAGATCAGAATGGGTGCCCACACTTGTTATCCTTAGGCTAAACCGGGCTGCTCTCTGTGTTCAGTGGAGTCCGAAAGGTATGAAGGATGCTGCCATGTCCTAGTAACTCTCTCAAGTCATGAACTTTACTGAGAGGAAAGAATTATTCAGAAAGTTTTAATTTATGCCTAGAATTAATCATGTTTGTGGTGGCTAAGTCATCTGAAATCTAAATCAAATATAGGTGTTGTTGCTTTTTGCATTTTGTGTAGGACTCAGATCTCTCTATTTCATTGCCTACATTCTGAACAGGTTGACTAGTTGTTTGCACTTATTAGATTTGTTGCAAGATTTTACAATGACTAATTTGTTGCCATAAACTAATGATAGTTAAATCCTGGTCATGTTTTTTCTGGTCCTATTTTATTTTAAGAGCTAAGACTATGGCGTGATGTTAATGTCAGAGGTTTGGTCCTCTACGAGGTCATTTTCCCCTTCTTTAACAAGTGATCACTCCTATATAACATTTCTTCTTGTTTTCCAGAATTATTCCATAGTTTTTGTTTTTCTGGTTCATTTGTTTTTAATGTGTGTCTAAGTTCTGTGCTAGCAGAAAACAAGTTCGCAGTGGGAAGTGGAGCCAAAACTGTTTGTATATGCTACTATGAGCAGGAAAACAACTGGTTTGTCCTTGCTTCTTTCATATGTTTTATTTTTCCATGCTTATTTCATCCTGGCAATGTAATGATTATGTTTTTCCATTTTTTCTTTTGGGCATACTTATGACTTTTCCTATCTTATATAAGTGCAACAGCTGCTAGAAGTAGAATCTGACATTGAAAATAGCTTTTCTGCAAATTCTAAACTTGTATGTTTTATGAGGTTAAAAGAATATCAAAATGTATACATGTATACCTTATTTAATTATTAGATGCTGCATGCTGTTTTCTGTTCTTATTCTTTATTTTGTTGATTTGTTTCCTCTCTTTTTTCTGCAGGTGGGTCAGCAAACTAATCAGGAAAAGACATGATTCTTCAGTGACAAGTGTCTCTTGGCATCCTGATAATGTTAGCATTCTAACTTACTTATTCATATGTGTTGAGACTTTCTTGTAATTTTACAATAAATAGAAGCTAGAACGCTTCCTTGTAGGCTTGATAAGCTTGTGGATGCACTTCCTTGCCATTCTGGAAATTCTTTCTAGTGATTAATAAATTATATTAATGGCTAATAGACAAGAAAACTACTTGTTACTCATAGATTATTATTATTAATCCTCAATATTTCAAACATATAAACTTAATTTATTCTGTATTTAGTTTTTAAAATTTTATTTAATTTATTGTTTCATCCAAATAGAGGATGATATAAACCATATTATTCAATCGGGTTGGTCAAAATGAAGTACTTTGAACTTTATATGTGACAAAAGATTAACTTGAAAACTCAAGGGTAAAATTATTAGACTATCATTAGCCTAGTTATGTTATATGCAACACTGTTAGCACGCTAGTTTAACAATCCAATGTTAGATCATTGTCTACTCTCGTTTAGAAACCTGTTTAAGCCGCATCTTATTTTATTTTATTTTATATTTTGCTGCAGATTCTGGTTGCATCAACATCCACAGATGGAAAATGCCGAATATTTTCCACCTTTATAAAAGGTGTAGATGCAAGGTATGATAACAGAAACTCTGATTATGGTTAACATTCCTATATTTTTTTTTCATGCTTATGTTATACTACTCATGTTTACATGATGAATTGGCACAGGGATCCAAAAAAAGAGTCAAGGTTTGGAGAGGTATTCAATATTTAACTCTTATTCCTCATGTGAATTCTTGATAAGCCTCCTCCCCAAAGTCAAGATATCTATCCTTTCTTTTATTGTTGATGAGGTTCTCAGATTTAGTGCCAAGTATGGTATTGACATATTAGGTTCATTGCTTAGGTATTATATTGATGTAGATAGTTGATGATCCTTATTCGCACAAATAGGAAGCTGAATATAGCACTTGTGAACTTAGTGAATAGCTGTGACATTAAATTATTTTAATTTCGTATGCATGCTGCAGTATATGAATTTCTTGTGAAGTTCATGATAGTTCATATCCTGTGGATATCTTATTGAGTACTTCTGAGCATTTTGATTTGATCAAATGATTGAATTCTTCTGAAGTTATAAGATCAATTGAGTTTTGGTTTCCTACATATTTTTCTTGTTAATACAATTTTTCTTCCATTGTATAAGTCATAAAAAGAACAAGAAAATAGATGAAGGAAATGGACAGATATGTTGCATTAGTGTGGCCTCCGCTTATAGTATATATCTTGTGTAACAGTTAATTGTTCAGCTTGATTTGTCATCATCTTGGACTTTTGGAGTCAAGTGGTCACCAAGTGGAAATACTTTAGCTTACGTAGGTGAGAATATTCTACTCTCTGGCTTGATATGCTGGCTAACCAGAATTGTTGTTGCCAGTTTTTATCTTTTAGTTTTGGATTTTGTTTTTCCAAAGTTAAGGTTGCTCATTGTGAGTTTCACTCAGGTTTAGTCATTTTCTTCATGCTTTAACAAAGAAGATTGAGAAGCATATACTTGTGTTGTCAAGTTTTCATGGTGCACAAATTTGATTAGTTTATCTTGCCTTATCTGAATTTTCTCAAAAATAATTATTGGAGCCAAACTTCTATCAAAGCCATGCAATTTTATTCATATATCTCTGTTATAATCTTTTGTGACCTACTGTATTTGTTGCTATTTTGCAGGCCATAATTCTGTGATATATTTTGTTGATGATGTCGGTCCTTCTCCTTTGGCTCAAAATGTTGTGTTCCGTGATTTGCCTCTCCGTGATGTGGGTCAGCATCCATTCTTTCTAAAGCATTTTCAATTTTTCAAGATTTTCGCCAATAATTTGCTGATATTTTCTTGAACTGGTGGATCCTTGTATGATATGTTTTCAGGTGTTATTTGTTTCTGAGAAAATGGTGATAGGCGTGGGATATGATTGCATCCCAATGGTCTTTGCTGCAGATGAAAGAGGAATTTGGTATGTGAATGCTCAAATACGGGTTTATAAGATTAGTGTATCCAATTTGATTAGGCCAAGTCATTGAGGCTATGTCAACTTGTGTGAAATCTTACTAGAATTAGACATTAGTGGGGTTTTTCGTATATCAATCATGCTGTGAGTGGGAGATGTTGCTGTGTGTTGATTCGTCTTTTTTTATTTTCTATTTTTTTAACTTATATTTTGGTTATTAACTTATTATCACTTTTCTATAGGAGTTTTATCAGGTATCTTGGAGAACGGAAAGCAGTATCATCTGGATCAAGATATGGCTCACAGGTAACTAAGTTTCTTAAAAAGGATTGTCCAATATAGTCGTGAGAAACTGACATGTTTTGTTTTTTATTATTGACTGAATCCCTTGGGTATCATACCGCCTTTTTGGAGCCATATATGAATGCTAAATCAAGTTTTAGATAGATTGGTGTATGGCATTTCTTTGTTGCTATTTTATTTTTTTGTATGCATGTCATTGTCCTTTTTATGTTGTTAACACGAGGTTTGTCTCTCCCTTTTATCTAATTCTGTCTGCTTAATCAGTTTTCTGAAGCATTTGGGAAGTTTTATGGCCAAGCCAAGCTTGGAGTGAGCAATGATGCCGTCGAAACTTCAAGAACACGTGGAGTTGTACACGAAAACTGTATAAAGTATACATCTCCTTCGCGACCTTCTCTTACTTTCATTTGGTTGGTTATATAATATTATTTTCTTCACGAGACTCATATTAAAATTTTATGTTGTGGACTTGCTGCTACTCGTTAACCATAATACAATTTAACTAACAGTTAGATTCACGCATCTTATGTATTTATAAACTGTATTAAGTTCATTGATTTACTGTCGGCTTTCTGGGCTTGTAGTTCTATCATCCCTCTTAGCAGGCAAGGGACACAGATAAGGCGATTCAGCACATCAGGTTTGTGCAATGTGGATGATCTTCTGAATTTCTTTTCTTCACTCCTTTTATAATTCCATTTGCCAGTTTTGATTCAGCTACATTAGCTAAAGCCCTAAATCTTGTTCCTCAAAACTGCAGGATTGGATGGAAAAATAGTCATGTGGGATTTGGAAACTGAGCAAGATCTTTTGGAACTTTTAGTACATTAGTAACTTGTCCACATTTGGTGCCAAAATATCTTAGGTAATTGTCGCGTGCAGCATTATTATATACATACAATGTAGATTAAAGTTTTTTTTTTTTTTTTGTAATTTTATTTCAATAAAAGAATATCTAGCATTATCATAGCTAATATACGCGTGTAGATCTGTGAGTGAACTCTGCCAAGACCTTAGATAACAAGAAAGATGAAGGGTTGGGAAAAGGAAGAATGTTATGTGTATTATTTTGTGTATTTTTTTGTATTAAAAATTATTGATAAGAAATGAATAAAATTTTAAAATTATATCATGAAAAGAAGATTACGAAAAATGTATATAAAAGTGATTAAGAAAAGCTTAAACATTTCTATAAATATGATGACAAGATAAAAGACTTCTATTGGTATAAATTTTGTGTGTGTGATGCTCAACTTTGTTAATGATGAATGTGGAGATACTCCTTGATAACTCATAAGTTAATTGACTTACCATATATATTTTTCAGTTTTGTCGTTCATTAAAATACCATATCGGAATTAATATATTTTTCTAACAATATACGTTATTACATTTAAAGTGAAAATTAGAAAACTGCTATTTCTTTTATAAATGTTCATCGTCTATTTATTTCTCTTAAAATAAAGTTATCATTGACATAAAAAAAATAGTTATCATTTATTTTCTATTAACATAACTTCGGACTCGTGTGCTCCGCATAAGGTAAGAGTAATTTTCAAATTCCAGCTACAACATGGGTTTATTTGTGTTCTAAATGTAGAAAATAATTATGTGAATTTATAGACATAACATCCTGAATTATAATCAATCAGTGATAATTGTAGTTCAGTTCGAATGTTAATACATATGTGTTTTACAAAGTGTAAGAATAATGCAGATAAAAGGTAAAATAAGGGGAAGAAATCAATATTGAAACTTGATCAATATTGTAATAATGAAAGAGAATTAAGGAATGGATACATATATAGTGAGGAACATTAAGCAGCGCACCGTTAGCACTACATCAATTGTGTATGTGACTATGAATTAATAAGGTCAATTAGCTAAGTTTTTTTTTTTTTTTCCAAAGTCAATTAGCTAAGTATAAAAGATATATAACCTAAGATACACACAGCTGAAAAATAGGAAATTAAAATAATTAAGAATAAGAAATGAGGCAGGGTAGGCTAAAATTAAAGACCCAACCTCAAATCCAGAGTGAGTGTTGAAGAAGAGCAATGGTAGTAGTGTTGATCAATAGGAGCAGGCAAATTGAGGTCAACAGGGAGTAGTGTTGACGTTGACCCATCAGTCTCATCAATCTCAGCTTTCTCCCAATGACACCTCTTGTGTCCACCAAGAGCCTGGCCACTGGGGAACACCCTGAGGCATATGCTACACTGGTGGCTGGCGATGCCGTCGCCGTCGCCGTCGCCGTGGTCAGCATGCGCGAGGAGGTTAATGTTTAGTAGATGATCCTCGGTGGTGGTCCGAGTAATGGCAAAGCAGCCCTTGACGTTCTTGTGACTTGCTCTGTGCCCTCCCAGTGCTTGATGAGATCCAAACACTCTCTTGCAACTGGAGCACTCAAATTCTTTGTAATGATAAGAATCTCCACATTCCACTATCTTCACTTCATTAGACTCATCATTTTTAACCGTCTCCCTCCCACTGTTCGCTAGCAGCAGGAGACACGTGGCAACCTCTTGATCCTCCACTGTGACGCCGCTCGTGTCTAGTGGTGGTGGGATGAGGTTCCGAGGAGGATTTATGCCTCGCCACGGCCGCTCAGGGTGGCACCGCATGTGGCCATAGAGAGCCTTCCATGACCAGAATTTCTTGCCGCACTGGGTGCATGGACGCGTGATCTTCGGCGCCTCCTCCGAGTCTCGGTTCTTGTTACCTTTCACTCCTTCTTCTTCCATTATGCTTATCAGTTTAGCGCTCTTCTTTCTAGGTTTACGGCACCGAGTAAGAGATGATGATGATGAAGAAGACGACGAAGGTGCAAACTCAACACCGACACTTCCAACCGCAACCATCAAGCATGAATGATTTGAGTCCAGAGAACCTGAATCGGCGGCGAAGGAAGAGTAGTTGTTAATGTCGTTCATGCCTGGGATTCGTAAATAGCAGTTGTTGCAGTTATATTGCATTTGTTATTGTGGGTATGTATATATATATATGCAGTAGCAGGAAAGCAACTCCTTTGAATTTTCAAGTATGGAGACAATGCAAAAGGCATGTGTTGAATACAAACCCACTCGTCCCTGGCGGTTACTGGCAGTTACTATACCTCTCTCACACTTTGAATTGGCAGTTTCTTCCTAGTTTCATTATTTCGTCTCCTTTTTTTTATGCACGTGTGTAAAATATTTTAGTACAATTACATTTTGACATGATCATTCATTAAAAAATTAATTATTTTTATATTATGTAATTAGATGTACGTGTAAAATTATTTTAATAATATATTAAAATTAGATTTTTTATTTTAAAAGAAAAATACCACTATAAGTTTTTTATTATTTCAAAAGAAATTTAGATAAAATTGGTAATTGATCATGAGATGTTATTTTAACAGTAATGTTATAATAAGAATTTAGTTACAATATAAAATAATTTAATATAAAAATTTAATCATGTATTGCAATATTATCATTTTTAAAAGTAACGAATATTCAAATTTGTTATTTAAAAATTTATCTAAATACATGAATTTCATTTAGATAACTATATATTATATATCATCAAAACAAAACTCATGTAATAATATATACAATTTGAAAGGTGAAAACTCATATTTGAAATTATTTAAGAATTATTAGTTGAATTTATAAATTTGATTAAATTATCATTTAAGTATTTTTAATTATTAATTTTATATAAAAATAATTGTATGTGAGCCTTCATCTTTTTTAAATTATAATCAATCACTCAATTATATATAATTTATGGCTTTAATTATTATATATTGATTGTCTAAGAGTTTTAAGCTACTATACTTAAATCATTTGTATAGCCATGTTATGATCATTGCTAAAGATTTAGGGGTTGCATATGGTGAGGAGTTAGATAGAACAATTGAATTTTTTTGGATGCCTTTTTTGATGGACAAAGCTATAATTTGGTGACACTGATGGCAGCAACAACAACAACATTATAGCAATTTGATGCTCAGTACAATGGTGAAATAGCAATTAAGAGTCTTCATCAGAAATTCTCTGTCTTCTTTGAAAAGACACCGGCAATGCTTATATATGTCCAAGTGTTCCTTCTTGGCGAGCTTTTAGTTTTATGACTCCATGCACAAGTGCACTTTGGATTTAGCTTAATTGTCTCACATTTTTCCTTTTTTAATTATTATTATTAGGACTTTGTTAGATAGACAATGACTTTTATGATGAATAATAGACTATAAAATTGGTCAAATAAAGTAAAAACATACTACACCTCAAATTATCCACCTAAATTTTAATATTAGAATAACTATTCACACACCTAGTGAATTGAATATCTGATATATCTATTGTTTACATTGTTTAATATTTTTATTGTTGTTGTTATTAATTGCAGCAGGGCAGCATCAATAACATATAACAATTTTCGATAGGGCAAATGTAGTCATCAAATGGATCAAAGCAGGGAATTGTGAATACCATATAGGATATATCTATATTTTTTAGAAATCCCTTACCTCTGTAGTTTTTATATGTAATCCAACAATCAACTATTAATTAATTCTTGTACATTTTGGATAAATATCTATATTATATAATTTATTTTTAATATATATTTTATATAAATAATTAATTTAATAATTAATTATTAAATTTAGTTAACATGTATTTTTAAGTACATGATAAATTTAATATTAGTGAAAAGTTTTAAGTATTTTTATTTAATAAATATAAAATAAATATATTAAAAATTTAAATTTTTTATATTTTTAATAATAATTTTTTATTTTATAATCTTCACATGTGCCTTAAAAGTATGATAAACTCTTAATTATTTATAGAATAAAGGTCTATATCCAAGTCATAATCCTAACAAAGTTCAACCAAGTATTTTAAATTCACACGCGCACGCTTTCACTATCATCGTTTCTACATCCAAGTCATAACCCTAATAAAATCCAATCAAATATTTTACATTTACGCGTGCACATTTCACTGTCTTCGCTTCTTCTTTGTTATCTTTTTCTTTTGTTATTATCATCACCAACAATACCAATATTTTGCTAACATATTTATTAGTTCTAATTTCTTCTGGTGCCATCATTAAATAATTTCAGTTTATTTCTTAGTTTATTTGAGGTTCATTTGGATCCAGAAATGAATTCGATGTGTTTTTGTTGACGATTGAGTCTTTTTATTGCTTGTTCAAATCCGAACAAATTTTTGATTCATTTGTGAATAATTGAGGTTCACTTGATGCTGCTGATAAGTATTGACCAAATTTTTATTCTTTAGGTAATTTCGAATCATTTCTTAGTTTAATTGAGGTTCATTTGGATCAATAAATGAATTCGATGTGTTTTTGTTGGTGATTGTGTTTTTTTTACAACTTGTTTAAATCTGAACTAATTTCGATTCATTTGTGTGTTAATTGAGGTTCACTAGATGCTGCTGATAAGTATTGATCAAAATTTTTATTCTTTAAGTAATTTCGATTCATTTCTTAGTTTAATTGAGATTTATTTGGATTTAAAAATGAATTCGATGTGTTTTTGTTGATGATTGAGTTTTTTTGGCAACTTGTTCAAATTTAAACTAATTGAGATTCACTTTTTTTTTTTGTTTTTTAATTCTATTGAGGTTCACTTTATACTGATAAGTATTGACTAAATTTTTAGCAAAGAAAAATGAAATTATTCATTATCACTTTATTCAATTGTATTATATTTCATTTCATTCCATTCAATTTGTCTTAAAAGTCATCCCAATTTTTAAGACAAATTGTTCATCGACAACACACTTGGATTGCAAATGAATCAAAATATTATTATAATAACACCATTGTATAATAACAAATGAACCGAAAATTGTACATTTTATAAACTCAAAAATTCCTGTAATTTCGGTGCATTTATGAGTTAATTGTATTGCAATCATTATGTAAATCCAGTGCATTTGATCTTATTGTCCTGTATAATTCAAAACTTTTCTTTTTTCTCCTCATTTTTCGATTCGTCTTCTTCTTTGTCATTTTTTTTCTTCATCTTCTCTTTATTTTATTTTTTTTAATTCTTCTTGATTTACTCTCTTGAAAAAAAATAAAACAAAAAAAAAATATCAAACAAAAAAAGAATAAATGACTGTAATAACATGAAAAAGAAAAGAAGAAGAAACAAAAATAAAACGCACCAGCACGTATATACATGCTATGTATAATAAAAATATTTTTTGTTAAATTTAGACAAATTTAATTAGACTTGATTGTCAAATGTATAGGAACTCTTATTTATATATTCGTATTATAGTTGTAATTTTTTCACAACACTTGAAGGGAACCAGAGAATCAAATGAAACCATGGTTCAAAAGTCAAAACCATGTCATTTTGGTGAGAAATGAGAATCATGCACTACCATCAGCTATTCAACAATAAAACCAGAATTCAATACTTTTAACAGCAAGTGATAAACTGCGAAGTGGAGTTTAAATGTTTAATAACTATTAATAATTACTAGATTCTTAAAATTTCCTCCATTATACACATTGTATAAATATTTCATTGGCTCTTCATACTTTTCTTATTATAACCCCAAAAATTGGAACAGATATAGTAACATGCGGCATGACAAAAATGATCCATATGCCATGGCACACTCTTCTACGTAACTCTCAATCCAATCATCATCTTCTTCGTATTTTTATTCTTCCTTCCACACTCTTCTCTTCTCACCCAATCCTCTCTCTCTCTCTCATCATTTTTTTGCTTGCACTTCACAAAATTCGATACTAATGTCTGCCACCACCTTCACCTCCGAATCATCGCATGTCCACGTGGCACGTGACCGTTTGGCCACTCTCACCGCTCACCTCCTTCCTTCCTCTGACTCTACCGCCTCCGAGGACCTTCTCCAGCCACTCCAGCTGTCTGCTCCGGCAACGGCGACGAGCCTGAAGGGGACACTGACGGTGGTGGACGAGAGGACTGGTAAGAAGTACTATATTCAGGTGTCTCCCGAAGGCGCCGTCAAAGCCACCGACTTCAAGAAGGTACCATTATCCCTGCAATCAAAACTCCGATTTTGAACAAGTGTTAGTAACCATGGCTAATTCTCCCGCCAAAACTGAGAACGAAGGAGGAATTGGAAGTTGTTTTTGTAATATTAATTAAATTATTTATTTATTTAATTGCAGATATCGGTTGGAAAGAATGACAAGGGATTGAAACTTTATGACCCTGGCTATTTGAACACTGCACCTGTTAGATCAACTATTTCTTATATTGATGGTGATGAAGGAATCCTTAGATATAGAGGCTATCCTATTGAGGAATTGGCACAGAAAAGCACATACATGGAAGTAGCCTACCTCATAAGTAAGTTTGAGATCCAGCCAACTGTGTAGAGTAATTTGAGATGTGTAACTGATTTTTATCCGGTTATGGAGTTTTCCTAAGTTGCAATAGTATCCGTATAGTATTATTCACTGTATTATTCATGAAAACTTTTTTCGTCAAATTTATTTCTCTCATAAGGTTGATTCATGTGTCTGTAGTGTATGGAAATTTACCTTCTGAAAATCAGTTATTGGATTGGGAGTTCGCTGTATCTCAGCATTCAGCTGTACCACAGGGAGTTTTGGTGAGCCTTCTGGTTTTTCTATTAATGCAAGATTCTAGATTTTTAGATTTGTAAACAACTGATTTCTCTTTTGTTTTTGTAGGATATCATACACTCAATGCCACATGATGCTCATCCTATGGGTGTGCTTGTTAATGCCATGAGTGCTCTATCTGTTCATCATCCTGATGCTAATCCTGCACTCAGAGTAAGTAAAAGGAAACAAAAACAGTTTCCCAACTTTTCAGCTTTTCAACATTTTTTCATCTAGCTCTGATCATTTCTTTTAAAACCCTTTATCATACTTCAATGCAGGGTCTTGATGTTTACAACTCAAAGCAAGTCAGAGATAAACAAATAGCTCGGATTATCGGAAAGGTTTGGTCACTCCATTCTCTCTATTTTTTTGTCAGTATCTGTGGTTTGTAGCTTTTACTTATGTGTGCTGAATTAGTTATTGATTTATTCTGAATGCTACCTGCCCTGGCTAAGTTTGTTTCCTCTGAAGTTCTTGTGTAGCATTCATGTAATTCTATACTTATTATTTGGAATTTATCTTATTACCTCTTTGGCAATATCATTTTCCCTTTCTCAATGCAGATAACAACAATTGCTGCAGCAATTTATCTCAGAATGGCAGGACGGCCACCTGTGCTTCCATCCAATCAACTTTCTTACACAGAGAACTTCCTATACATGCTTGATTCTCTGTATGTCTAACTGTTGTTTCTGTCAGAGGAACTGCGTTATTTTCGGTTTATTTTCCTTTGTGATCTCATTATTTAAACAGGATTGTCATTTATTCTTGATGATAGAATGGTAGTAACATACTAGCTGATTTTTGTTATGCTGAAGCTATATCAGCATCGGGTATGACTGAAATAAAATGTTCAATGTGTTTAACTTCAGAGGCAACCGCTCATATAAACCGAATCCCCGGCTAAGTCGTGCACTGGATATTATTTTCATCCTGCATGCTGAACATGAAATGAATTGTTCCACATCCGCTGTTCGGCATCTTGCATCAAGGTAGACATATTCCTACTTCAGCTGATATTCTTGCTATTACACCATATCGAACGAGCTTTCACACTGGATAGAACTTTTTCTGAATAGTGATCTTTCAGCAAAAGAAATCATTCTGTTCTAGATTGCTTAATGGTTACCTTATTTGCAGTGGTGTTGATGTATACACTGCTGTTGCTGGTGCTGTTGGAGCTCTATACGGACCTCTCCATGGTGGAGCTAATGAGGTAATATAACATTGATGAGATTCCATGATCATTTTTATTTAGCATGTTTCTTATTTGGGAAAAAAAATGAGGTTGTGATATATGAATTGACATTTGATGCAGGCTGTTCTTAAAATGCTGAGTGAAATTGGAACTGTTGACAAAATTCCAGAGTTCATTGATGGTGTTAAAGCAAAGTGTGTATTATTATTAGTATTATTTTAAAGATCTTCTTTTTCTTGTATAACTTTTGTGCCTTCTACTTTGTGTTTTGGATGCTATTTCTCCAGGAAGCGAAAGCTTAGTGGTTTCGGACATCGTGTTTACAAAAACTATGATCCCAGAGCAAAGGTCCTAAAGAGACTAGCAGAGGAAGTGTTTTCCATTGTTGGCCGGGATCCTCTTATTGAGGTGTTCATCTTTTAATATCTTACTCCATCTATTTGCCGTCTATTTTATTATTCTTTGAGTAGGAGATGGTTTGATCAGGGGTATTAATACAATATCAAATTCTACATTTCGAAGATTTTGCTGCAAACTATTCTAGCTGTTTTGTATCTGTATCTGAATGTTATTCAAATTTAAAGCACTTCAAAAGGTTTCAATCTAAAATCAAAACTTATTAATACAATATACAATTTTTTGATTGTGCAGGTTGCAGTTGCCTTGGAGAAGGTTGCACTATCTGATGAATTTTTCATCAGAAGAAAGCTATATCCAAACGTTGACTTCTACTCTGGACTAATTTATAGGTAAAGCTCACCAGGTTTTTCTTTCTAGGGAGCATAAGATAAGGTTATCCCTCCTAATATATGTTACTAGGCTTTAGCTAATGCCTTTATGTGATCAGGGCCATGGGGTTTCCACCTGAGTACTTTACTATTTTATTTGCTATCCCTCGAATGGCTGGTTACTTGGCGCATTGGCGAGAGTCTTTGGATGATCCTGATACGAAGATTATGAGGCCTCAACAGGTTGTTTACTTTCTTCAACTCATTTCTTCAGTTATGGTTTTCTTAGACATTTGAGATATTTAAAATATAGCACAACCATGGTTGAGGGTAAGAATCAAATTGGCCTAGTTGTTAGTATCCCATTAGTATATGAATTAGTTTCTTCTACGTTTTTCTATCATCTCTGATTACCAGTACTAACAGTGATATCTGTTGTGGATGATTTTGGATTGCCCCTAGTGTTCTCCTAATGTCACCTTAATCTATTTCATGTCCAGGTTTATGTTGGGGAATGGCTGAGGCATTATGCACCAATCAAAGAAAGAACAGAATCAAGTAACACTGACAAGCTTGGCCAGTTGACCGTATCGAATGCCTCAAAGCGGCGGCTCGCTGGAACTGGGATATAGGTAATATATATAGTTTTGCTAATGACATTGCCAATATATGATTTTCACTCCCTTTGTTCCAATATATGTCTGTTAAGTTCTAAGAAAGTATGTTTTATTGTTTTCTGTACAGTTATATTTAAAACAGAGGGAGTAATTCTTAAAGGTTCCAAAGTCTTTTATGGCTTATATTGCCTAAGTTTTACTATGGCTAAAGCAGAATGAGGCAAGAGACCTCAGGAGGATGTATCTTCATAAATAATGCGGCCAGTTTTGTATTCTATTCTAGTAGCAGAATAATGATAGCAGGATTTGCAGTTCCAGAGGGATCAATCAATATATGCCAAGTAACATTTGTGGATGGAATGAAATCAAACTCGTTAATATTCTTGGTTTTGTGATCATTTTATTTTACATTATTGGTGATATAAAGAAGTTCCATTGGATTTTATTTTATTTACTTTTTCATTTATTATATCCTACTAGATTTGCCATTTTTTCCTAATTAGTGCCTTTATAGAATTTGTCTAAGACACTTGAGCAATAAATAAATAATAGTAAAAAGATAAATCCTTTAATTTTTTGAATGCATTTCACAAATGCTTAAGACGCTTGTTAGTATTTTGTTTTCATTTTATCATTTAATTTCTCTCAACTCCACTTCGATATATTTTAGGAACAAAATAATTTGGACACAAGACAAGTACCTCAAGTAGTTCCCTATATCTATTCTATAGATGTATATATATATAGAGATATTTATGCGTGTCATATGACAAATGTGATGACTGATGAGGCCGATTCAATGACTTCAGGCAACAGAAACATGTTTACATTAAAAAAAAAAAAAAAAGAGTCGAATTTAGGGATTACATGCTGATTAAGATATGTTTAAGCATCACGTAAGTCACAAAAACATTTATATTTTCTTGAGGGTGTCCAAGTCTTCAACACTTCCAAGAGTGCAACAGCAATAACGTGGTTGTTGGATACTTGATGAAATGAAATGGTATAACCTAGTTATTCAAAAAGTCAATACTAAACCCTTATACCAGATATTCCTGACAGGACAATATTGGTAACATTTCAAATAACTTTCTTAAACATTTTCACTTTCATTCAATGTGCTTTAAGCACATAACTTTTCTCTCATACACATCAAGGAACTCACCTGTCTAAGGCAGAGTCATTGCATGCCATGCCTTCAGCATGAAAGAGAAGGATCGCATATATGATGAGTTCATGTAACATCCATTGTGTCCTTCCTTCCGTTTCTTTTTATCAGTCACTTTCACTTTTTGGTACAATAATGTATCTGGATACAAAAAGTGTACATCATTGAATAAATGTATACGATACAAATTGGTTACACAAACTTTCTGCCCATGATATTCTTATGCATCTCCCTTCATAAGTAAATATTTTTTTCCATTTGTTTTGCAGCTAGATCATAAACTCATTCGGTATGAAGATGCTAATTTCATTTATGTAAGAAACACATTACATCAACTACCATGCATGCCTCGATGCAACTTATGCAATAAATACAACAAAGAAAAGTAAGCCATTTTTCTTAGCGTTAAGATAGCTGAAACTAACATTACAGTTTAAAAGCAAATAATGATCCATAGCATTGCCATCTCTCACATAATTTGCTCCTAAAACATCCTTCTGATGGATTTGGGATCTTTTGATGTTGAACCAATTCCAGAAGTACTTCCAGTCCTTATAATGCTTGTTGAACTGCAGAACAACAAGCAATGGAAGATTGTTTAGAAAAATAAAAGGAGAACAAAAAAAGGGAGTGAGGATTGAGATAATTATTTTGGAAGCAATAACTAAACTGTTAGCTCCTGTAAAAGTATTACAAACACTACAAATTGGGTAGATGTATAGCCAAAAAACAAAGAAAAATGCTTAGAAAAAGTTTCTAACCAAAAAGTTGCTGTCATATATACCTACTAGTCCTCTGGAAAGTATTCTTCTTCATCACTGCAAGATTTTTCATCTCATGACTGTAAAAGAAGAAAAGACAAAGGGGTCAATATTTATAAGATAAAATTGTACAACAAAACAACCATAATTATATTACTAATTTATTTTGCCCAACTTATGATCATTGATATGACCAAAAGAAATTATTATAAACCTTAAGGCCCCTGCTTCCATCCAGCATTATAAGTTACCTCTTTAGAAATTCTATCTTTGATTTCTTCATTATGTTGCTCTTCAAATTTGACACATTGTAACCTGGTCCATCTACAACAGATCCTCAAAGATTAAACAACATTTAAAAGTGCAACCTGATGAAACATAAATAAAATATAAAGCACAATAGTAGACTGAACTAGTTACCTCCCCAGAATCTTTTTTTACTTGAAGGAGGAGTTTTAGTGCACAGCTGTACTTGCCTACTCTGTTTTTCTACAGAATTCCAATACATTGTTCATCAAGCTAACAGTTAACATGTATGTTTATCAAGTTATATTAGCATTTTGTTTGGATAAAACAAACATGTATGTTAAAAGGTTGAGAAAGATTCAAATCAGGTAGACAAAAGGATATTCACGTTCAGCAAAGCAGGAAAGGCAAGGAAAACTAAAACAAGTAGCCAATAATGCACACACTAGGAACATACTTGCATCTTCTTTCTTGTACAGATTCCTGATTCGATTAGATACTTCCTTCTCAGCCTCGGCTATTTCTTTCTGTTTTGCCTGCAGAGAGTTAACGTAGTGAGCGCGGCTAACAATTTTTATTGAATACACCCCATTCGTCTAAAATATAACCGAGTCGAACCAAAAAGAATTATGATAAAGAAATCAAAGAATGACCAAGTAAAAAATTCACCTCGTACAACTGCTTCCATTTAAATGACACTTTCTTTTCTCTCATCCTCCTCATTACTTCCTTGGAGCAATTTGACCCGTACTGCTTTTCAAAGAATCCTTTCCATAACTTATCAGTCACCGGACTCAAATCAGCTCCCTGCATAGCATATTGGGAAATTAGACAAACCATTTCACCTGGTGATAGCTCCATACATAGTTGACAAAAACGAGAACCTTAACTTACTTCGCTTGCCTTCTCCACATGCATCAACTGATCAACCGTGCAGTGTGGCAAAATTCGCTCGAGCAGGTGTAGATCGACACAACCAACATTTCCAAGGTATCTTATATTATCTATTATTTTCTGAACACAGAGATCAACCAGGGATGGAAGTTTCCGCGCAGGTAATTGAACTTCGCCTTTTCTCATCATAATGACACTGATAACCAAGAAAAGAAGAAGACTATAAGCATTCAAACTAATCATGAAAACCAATAGAAACTAACCTCTCATGTTCTCTTCCTCATATAACATCCTTCTCTTCTTGTTAATGAAAATTTACTTCTATTAGAAAAATATTGTAGATTCATATATACATGCATAGAATTGGATTCTCTCAATTGAAAAACTCACTTGATGACGTCAAAGATAAATTTTCAAGACAGAAACAAAGATGAGAACTGAATACGGTTCCATTAAGAAATTCACATTTACTATTAATTCATATCATTAAGAAACAGATGATCCGTGGAATTATTCATACTTCCACAATTTTGGCTAATAAATCAGTGGGAAAAATAAAAAGAGAGAGAATTGTTATTTCCTTCTCCATTTTTTTTTAATACAATTTTCGAAAGAACATTAATTAACAAGGATGGATCACAGATAAAGTAGATCATCAAAAACAGGATTCCAATTCATGAAAGATACAACGAGATTTGGCTAAATGCTTACATAATCGATCGAATCTAGACGCGATCCGAACGAAGGTGGATCAACGAATAAGGTACGGGAACCTCGTCGCCAAATCGAAGGACGAACGAGGAGGGAGAGAAAGAGAGGAATCGGAACACGCAGAGAGGAAGATTCCAGGGAGCGTGAACTCACGCGGTGTTTTGGGTGAGCTGAGGATGCTAACGTGCGCCGTTGGTGAGTCTTAACTCCTAACTCAAACGCACAAAAGGCACAGTTTATATTATAGTCTTTTAGATGAACTTTATTGGGATAAGGTTGGGTTTGGTTTGTTGGATACTCGTGATATGGGTAAGATTTCATTCAATTGTTGCATTAATTTTTAGATTTTCATTAAAGTATATTGAATGTAGGTCTTTTTTTCCTTCAATTATATAATTTGTGATAAAATTAGCTAATATGTGTATAAAATTATCGATTTAAAAGGTTTTTATAAAAAAAATATAATATTTAAATTTTTAATATATTTGTTATGTATTTATTAAAATAAAATAATTAATTTTTTTACTAATAATAATCTTAATATTATTATTAAAAGCACATATTAAATAAATCTTTTATGATAAGATAGATTCTTAATTTAAAACATTATGACATTATGTTACCCTAAAAAAACTTAGGTATCTACCAACTTCACCAATGGTGGTTACAAATTTTTCTCATTCAAGGCATAGTATCCAAGCAAATTTAAAAATAGGTAGAAATGAAGTTAACTTCATGTAAACTTGACAGTTAAAAGTTAAATAATTTGACAGATTTGATTTGACTAAATTGTTATCTAACCGCTCTTAATTATCAACTTCACATGAAGTTAACTGCACTGATTTTTACCTTAAAAATTTCTTAATACTTCTTAATACGAAGTAGTTACATTAACCAAATTTTTTGGAAAGTGCTAAACAACCATTTGCTTCTTTACACATAAATCAACCTAACACAGTTTTACATTGACCAAATTATAGCTGTTGGGGGTCTTTCATCAAAAACCAAAAATGCTGGTGACACCCCATTCACCATATCAAAAGCTAACTAAACGAATCTCGCATTGCTACTGTCAATCATATTCCTTAAGCTACTAATTTGAATCATTGAATGCCACCAGCATATAGTACTGAATTGCCTTAAAAAAAATACTTCAACCACCATATTGTCATGAATTAATGTAACTTTTTATGGATCACCGAAAGGTAGAAGGATCATTTATACTAGCTTGCAATGTCTTCAGCTATAATTGGTGGAACAAATCTGCAATTTTCAAGTGTCTGCTCAAAGATATGTCCCACTCTCAGAAGCTCTTCCTGCAAGACCATATAAAGGATGGGGATCCAATTATTCATTCACAAGAATAAAATTCGACTCATCTCTTTAGAACTGATAAAGCAAAGACACTGCAGTTTTTTTCTTATTGTCGGACAAGACCCAAGTCATACACACAAATTTCTTATTTGCAATTAGCTTTCTGGAAACATGTTGGATTTTATCTCAACAAAAATCATAAAAAACACAACTTTTAAAATGGTTTAAATACTTATGTCCCTTGATAATTGCATAGCAACAAGAAAACAATTCTGTTTTCCGTTAAGCTACATGTAGGAAACAATGAAAATGCATCAAATCATGATTCATGTCTATATGAAATGATGATTGATAACGGGAATAAAACTAAAGACAATATCCCTGATATCCATCAACAAGGAGTTGAGTGCAATAGATAGAAAAAGTCATACCTCACCAAATGCTGCACCAATCATTTGTAGACCAATAGGAAGCCCGGCAGTCCCACCCTCAACAAATCCACATGGCAAAACCAAGGCGGGTAGTCCAGCTAGGTTAACATTTACCTGTTGAGAGAGAGAGAGAGAGGGCCAAAGATTATGGTTAGTGACAGGTAAATGAATATTAAGTACCTAGAAATAGAAATTCAGACAATATCAAAGAGGATGAACTCTTAATTGGTGACTTTATTCCACTAGGCGATTCTTTTTCTCATACTAAGAATATTTTCCGGGTAAATGCTAACGTAATAAAAGTAAGAGACGGAAATCAAACAATAACATTGAAATGCTTACAGTCATGATGTCTCCCGCATACATGGCCAAGGGATCATTTTTCTTTTCACCTTAAAAGGTCACAAGCAAATAGACAATTAATAATGCAGGCAATGAAATGCAATCGTGACAAAGCAATAAGATGCAAATGTAGATGCTTACCAATTTTATAAGCAGGTGAAGGAGCTGCTGGTGAAATCAGGATGTCATTTTGATTGAGTGCTTCTGTAAAGCTATTCCTAATTATGGTTCTCACCTGTGAAAATATAGTCATAAATATTTTTTCAAAGATTCTAAACCGGCCTATGTAGATGAAATTTAGACATGAATGCAACAGGGAAAATAAATAAATAAATAAGAAAATCCATGAGCGTATCTATCATACCACGTATCCCTATTTCATTGCTTAGACTTTATAATACACAATGGGAAATGGACCAAATATAATAGTTATAGCAAAATGAATAATGCTTTAGCAGTACCTGCTGTGCACGTTTGTAATATGCATCATAGTAACCAGCCGAAAGGGCATATGTCCCCATCAAAATTCTCATTTTGACCTGAAATATGCATTTAAAATTCATAGCCAGCTTTTAAGAGCAACAATGAAAATTTTAGACCATCCCTTTCATAGACATATACAAAGCTGCCAAAAACCCGTAGATCACCAAATTTGAAATCTAGGGAGTAAAAGGATGTACCTCAGAACCAAATCCATTAGCTCGGGAACTTCCATAAAGAGAGTCAAGCTCATCAGCATAAACTTGGTTTCCATATCTAGATAATAGATTAGAAAAAGGAAAGGGGGGAGGAGCAGGTGTCAAACCCGACAAAACAAGAATAAAGAGCATAGAAGAAAACATTGTGGAATGCGTGTTTTTATCTCGGAGGGAGGCCATGGAGCATTTAGCTATCACCTGATACCATCGTAGCGAGACAAGTTGGAAGATGATTCAGATGAAGCAAGGATATAGTAGGCTGGCAACCCAAGGGAAAAGGATGGAAGTGAGACCTGTACATTTAAGAGCAAATGAATGAAACATACTAAAAATATAATTGTGCTAACATAAACTTATAAAGAAGCTATAGGTACGAACTAAGTAAAATGATGAGAAGGACCTCATTTACAGAGCATCCTAATTCCTCAAAATGGGAAGCAGCAGAATGAATTGCAGAAATTACTCCAGCATCAACACCGTCACCAATGGTTTCACGGATCAGACCAACTCTCAGACCCTTCAAGGGCTTACTTTCAAAGGAACTAGCAGAGACAAAATGAGACAGAAAGTTGGGCACATCCTGAGAAATAAATTTAGGAATCGGCTTAGTAACAAGAAATACATAAATAAACACTTGTAATGATTTTGGCAACTGCCCATCTTATAGACAAATTATGCCAATACCTTTGACAACTTCAGCTAACAACAGGAGATTAGATGGGCTATAACAATTATACCAAATATAAAAGAACTCTTACTTGATTACTTGAGGTGGCATCAAATCTATCATGACCAGCAATTGCATGAAGGAGAATCCCGGCATCAGCGACTGATGAACCAAAGCAACCAATAGTATCAAGTGAAGACGCATACGCCATAAGTCCAAATCTTGAGACACGCCCATAAGTTGGCTTCAAACCTACAACACCGCAAAAAGATGCTGGCTGTCTCACGCTTCCACCAGTATCACTTCCCAGTGATACCACACACTGCCTGGCAGAAACTGCAGCTGCCGATCCTCCTGATGATCCTCCTGGCACCCTAGAAAGATCCCATGGATTGGCTGTGACCTATTGAATGAACATACGCATCACCTGAGTAAACCAATCCCAGTTATAAATGGGCCATAGCAAGAACACTAGAATCCAGACAACATAAAGCTTAGCCAAATTACACCACATCCATGAGTACCAGCAATGCAACCATGGTCTTAGACCCATGGTCTCAATTCGGAAACCTCAACAATAAAATTGAGCTTAATTTCTATCTGCAGTGAAGTTTATACTCACTATCTCAAAATGAAACTAAAAAGAAAATGGTTGAGAAAAAGTTACACAATTCATTTCACCCAAATTGGAACATAGAAAGAACAGACATAGACTTAAATCCGCACAATTAAAACAAAATGCAATGCAATACAATACCATATAATTAAGTATGCTCAGCATGAAATTAACTATAAGCTAGTTATAGAAATAACAGAATCGCAAATACTTGAAATTAAACATTAAAGAAAATTGAAGAACCTGAAATGCAGAACCTTCAGTGGTGCTACCCATACCGAACTCATCTAGATTGGTCTTTCCAACAACAATGGCGCCAAGCTCCTTCGCCCTCTTTACGGCGGTTGCGTCGAACGGCGGCCGGTACCCTTCGAGAATGCGTGACCCGCCGGTGGACGGCATATCAGCAGTACAAATGTTGTCCTTGACGGCCACCAGCACTCCGGCGAGGGGACCAACATCCTCGCCGGCGGCGATGCGGCGGTCGAGTGAGTCGGCTTGAGCTAGGAGGTCGGAGGGGTCAGGGAGGTGGAGGAAGGAGCGGAGGTGAGGCTCGGTGAGGTTGAGACGGTGGAGGTGGGAGCGGAGGAGGTCGGCGGCGGAGAATTGGCGGGAGAGGAGAGAGTGGCGAGTGGAGAGGATTTGGGAGTAGGGTGGAGGTGGTGAGGTACACGTGGCGGGTTGTGATTGGTTTAGGGTGATAGAGGCGTTGGTGGAGAATGGAAGGAAGCGAGGGAGGCGAGAAAGTGGACGTGGGGTTTGGAGTGTCAATATCATCTTTCTCCCTTTCTTGTTCGACCCAAGACTTCAGAGTGAACAGGATAACAAAGGATGGGGCAAATGTCACCAACTCTTATTTTTCTCCTTAAAATTGTTTTTTTCTTCACTAGCTCATTTGTTATTGTAATAATACTTGAGAGAAGTTCAATGTTAGTAAAATTTATTATTTTTAATCAGTATTTTTAGCTACAGTCATGTTACACAAGTCTTTTTTATTTATAAGTCTTACAAGTTAGACCAAACTCAATAGAAACTACACTCACTTAGGGCTGTTATCGGTTCGGTTTAGTTCGGTTTTGGACCAAAAACCAACCGAACCGATATGTTCGGTTCCTATAGACACACAACCGTTCGGTTTACTATTTTTACAACAATCGAACCGAACCGAACCGAACTAACAGCGGTTTGGTTCGGTCGGTTTTTTCGATTTTTAATTTCTAATGAGCAAAATATGAATCACAATAATTAGAGGTTTAAAATAGTCAATAAACTGAAATAATAAGAGTAAAACATTGAAATGGTTAGGGGTTAGGGATTTTTGTTGTTAGGTTAAAGGTTAAAATGGTTAAAACATTGAAATGGATGCATATCTTCGGTTCGGTTTGGTTCGGTTCGGTTTCTATTGAGCCAACCGAAAAACGAACCGAACCGATCGGTTTTGTCAGAAAAAAATAAAAAAAAACCAATTTTTTCGGTTTTTAAATCAATTGTTGTAATTTTCGGTTCGGTTTGCGATAATTTTTGGTCCGGTTCGATAACTTACACCCCTACACTCACCCACAAAAGCGTGTTAACACGCGCATCACGTTTCCAAAGCGCTCCCTCACCATTAAAAACGACTCTTCTTCTTCTTCCTCGATAAAAATCATAACTGGCATTTTTTCTTCGCGTTTCTCCTCCTCCTCCTCTTCTTCCTCCTCCTTCTTCTTTTTCATTGTGTTTCTCCTCCTTTTTCTTCACGTGTTTCATCTTCATCATCGTGTTTCTCCTCCTTCTTCTTTTGATTTTGCAACATTATGTATTTTTTCTTCTTTATTTGATTTTTTCCTTCAAAAAAGAATTATGAGAATATGAAATAAAAAGATGAAGAAGAACAGCAGAAAATGAGGAGGAGGAAGATGAAGAGTTCTAAATTATGCAGAACTTATCAGAATAAAAATACACCCAAATATCTTCGTGCTACATCTAAATATCTTCGTTTTACACCCAAAATTGCTGCAAATACAGAAATGAGTTATGTTACATGTACACTAAAATCAATCACCAAAGTCAGCCACCAGTATAAAATACATACTGGAATACAAATAATACATTGAAAATAAATTAAAGCACACATATATTTATACACAAATACATTGGTGGTTGATTTTAGTGTATAAATAGCATTTTTGTACAGAAAAATATTTCCTCTAATACTACATTTTTTCTTCTTCTTTTCCTTATTTCTTTCTTTCTTTTAATTAAATGAATGTAAGTTCATCTTCTTTCAAGTAATTTTGCAGTATTATGTGTTTCTTCTTCTCCTTTGTTTGAACAAGAAGAAATTTGAGAAGGTAAAACAAAAAGAAAAAGATGAATAAGAAAAAGAAGAAGAAGAATATGGTGATAATGATGAAAAAAAAAAAAGAACCAGCAGAAGATGAGGAGGAGGAGGAAGAAGAAGAGTTCTGAATTATGCAGAACTTATCAGAATAAAAATACACCAAAAATTCCTTAAAATACACCCAAATATCTTCGTTTTACACCCAAATTTGCTGCAAATACAGAAATAAGATATGCTACGTGTACACTAAAATCAGCCACTAAAGTCAGCCATGAGTATAAAATACATATTGGAATACAAATATACATTGAAAATAAATTAAACCACACATGTATTTATACACAAATACATTGGTGGCTGATTTTAGTGGTTGATTTTAGTGTACAAATAGGATTTTTGTACAGAAAAATATTTCCTCTAATTCTGTATTTTTTTCTTCTTCTTTTCCTTATTTCTTTCTTTCTTTTAGTTAAATGAATGTAAGTTTATCATTTTTCAAGTAATTTTGGAGCATTATGTGTTTCTTCTTCTTTGTTTGATTTTTTGTTTTTATTCTTGTTAAGAGAGTAAAACAAGAAGAAACTTGAGAAGGTAAAACAAAAAGGAAAAGATGAATAAGAAATAAAGAAGAAGAAGATGGTGATGATGATGAAAAAAATAAGCAGCAGAAAATGAGGAGGAGGAAAAGAAAGAGTTCTAAATTATGCAGAACTTATCAGAATAAAACTACACCCAAAATTTATTAAAATACACCCAAATATCTTCATTTTACACCCAAATTTGGTGCAAATACAGAAATGAGTTATGCTACGTGTATACTA
This sequence comes from Arachis ipaensis, assembly GCF_059453495.1. NCBI lineage: Eukaryota > Viridiplantae > Streptophyta > Magnoliopsida > Fabales > Fabaceae > Arachis > Arachis ipaensis. Next base: position 1,678,845 of record NC_142436.1, read on the forward strand.
AAATTAGCCACCAAAATCAGCCACGAGTATAAAATACATACTGGAATACAAATATACATTGAAAATAAATTAAACTACACATGTATTTATACACAAATATATTGGTGGTTGATTTTAGTAGCTGATTTTAGTGTACAAATAGCATTTTTGTACAGAAAAATATTTTCTCTAATACTACATTTTTTTCTTCTGAATTAAACCACACCTCAGCCACTTGATTGGATTCAAAACAATAAAAGGAGGAGAAGACTTGTAAAGACTTGTATGAAAAAAATACTTGTATGTGGAGAACAAACTACTCATTACCATAGAGGGCTGCAAAATACACCAAAAATACACCATATTAAAACAAGCATAAACTATAGAATGTAAATAGAACTATAAAACCATCATAAAAAATAACAAAAATCAGATTCATAAATCATCATTAAACAGAAACTAAAACAATTCAACTAAAAGAATAAAACAATTTACCCTCAGTGAGATGAAAAGTCATAAACTGTAAATACACCTAAACTTTCCTAAAATACACCCAAATATTCATGATTTACCTGAACATCTGATATAAAATGCAGAAAATTCATCAGAACTAGTACATTAGATTCAATTCAAACAAGGAATAATAAACAGAAAATTTCACAGACAAGGTTCACGCATTATTCAACTACACAATTATAAACTACTAAATGGATTCAAATTCAAATTCAATTATTAACTGAAATTAAACCACACCTCAGGAACTTCATTGGATTCAAATTCAAAATCCACTCCGCTCTGGTTCAGCTGATAATCTGAAGTTGAATCATTCATTATCTTCAAAACAATTTCAAAGCTTAATTTCAAAAACAATGGAAAACGAGAAAAACGAAGAGAACAGAGAGTGAAACTTACGTAAACGGCGAAAGAGAAGGGAGAGAGAAACGCACGAAAGAGATCAAAGAGAGAAGACAAGAAAACGCAGAAGGAATTCAAAAAAGGAAACGAAATCTTTTCAAAAAAGGAAGTTATATATTTGCGCGTTGATTGATTGAAAAATCTGTTAAGGAGGCGCGTGAAACATAAGAGGTTAGGGATTTTCAGGACTTGTGTAACTTGTATAGTGAAAGGAAAAGTATATGGAACCAAGAGGTTACCAGCCAAAAACTAAACAAAACCACATTAATTTATATTAATTATTAATTTTAAATTTTTTAAATTCAAAATTTAAAAAATTCAAAATTGATTAAGTAAACCTAATTAAAACCTATAAAAACCTTCCTCTTCTCTCTCACATTAACCTACCTACATCTAACAATCACACACACCGACCTCTCTCTCTCACCAATGCTGTTGGAAGCGCCGGCGACTTCCATGCTCTCCGCGACGCCCTCAACAAGCGCATCCAAGACAACTGCTTCAACACGAAGTCCACCTCCCGTTTGTTATTCTTGTTTTTTTTTTTGGTTAATTTTCAATCTCTTTTTCAATGTTTTTTCCTCTGTTTCTTTTTTTTTTTTTTTTGCTTTTCCGAAGGGAATAGCAGTACTGCATCAGAAAATAGAAGCCTATTATTTCATACAAGATCCATGAAACTAGTTTTTATTATTATTAAGCGGCAGCAACTGCCCCTATGGTATGAAAGGAGTAGCCTCGTGCCTTGTTTGGCTAGCCAGATTGTGTTTGCTCCTTGTTCCTCAAAGCTTTCATGGAAGAAGAAATGTTCCTTTTCTTATCTTTTGCTTCATCTCAATTACAGAAATATAAAAAAAAAATTTATTTAATATGAAAAAAAAACATCTTAATACTTAACAAAAGAAATATTCAGTTATATTTTAGCAAAAATAATTAAATATCTATAAAATTTTAAAAAAAATTATGAAATTCTTAAAGAAATAGAAACATTCACATTTGTAATACAAAAAAAATCGAAAAATATATAAAAGAACATCCATTTAGTATGAAAAAGAAACATTCTGATACTTCGCAGAAGAAACATCCATATATATTAACTCGTAAAGATATTGAATTCACCCAGAGATATTTGGCTGGTTTTTGGCTAATACCCTTTTGGTTCCCTAGCATTGTTCATAGTGAAAAGGCTTGTACGTGAAAATTAATCCTTTTAGTTATTAATTTTATTTTTTTAGTTTAGTAATTTAATATATTTTTAGCCTAAAAAAAATTGATTGACTCTCTAATATTTCTCATATTATAAAATTTATATAGATATAGATATTTTTTAATTGAAACTAGAAGTAAAAGTAAGTTTAGTAAATTAAGTTTAATCAACTCAAAAAATTAAATTCAACTTATAATTTTATTCATTAGCAATTGAATCTCATCGTAAAATTTAAACTTAACACACACAAATCATGGCAGATTTTTTTTTTTTTTTGTGTCTAAAAATCATGGCAGATTTTGATGTTGATTGTTTTTTTAATCTTAAAATTCTCAGCTATGGTAATGCATTTTTATAATGTATAGTCTCAACTCTTGCATGGAAGCTTTATAATTATGATCTGAGACAACCTTGGTAATTAAATTGCATGCACCTAAGAATAAAAAAAATAAGATGATAAATTAATATAAATAATTATACATGGCACCACCACATCTTTTAAATTAGGTTTTCTTCTGCCTAAAATTTTGCTTCTCTACAAAAAACTACAATAGTGTATGCTCTTTCACCCTATACAGCAACACTACAATCACCTTTCTGTGAAATATCCTCATGGGTTTCAATGGAAGAATGTTGTTGAGACACTTCTATTCCTGCTTTAGCAGATGGCTGTTGTTCACTCTCATTGCTAATATGGGAAAGTTGCGAATTAACAAAATCGTCGTCTGCGTTGCTCTGATGCGGGTTGACCTCCCCAGCCGAGTTGCCGAGACGCGACTGACTGACATCTGCAGCTGTCTCTGCAAGGTTGTTGTTAATCGCGTGCATGGCATCGTCGCAAACCTGTGAACTATCATTCACCATAGGATAGGGTTGTTGTACATCATGAACCGTGTTCGCCACAGTTAGTTCATCGATATTCTCTTCACCAGTCATATGGTTAAACTCTTCCTTTATGTCCTCACCAACTCCATCCTTTAGATCTTGATGGTTAGCGTCGGCAGCACGATCGTCCGGCTTGTTGTGATTATCAGCAACGGCTGCATAGTGCAGCTCTGATTGGTTGACACCAATGTGTGCATCACAGAGCTGCAGATTCTCACTGTCACCTTCGGCGTGAATCAACTGGACAGCACTAACTGCATTCTCTACAGAACATAATTGTGCATGATCCAACTCTCTATCAATCCTTGTAAGATGTAATTGATCAACCGGAATAGCAGTACCATAAAACTGAGGTTGTTCATCTTCACTAACTGCACTAGTATATTGAACTGCACCATCCTTCCGTAATCGTTTACCCGCGCCTTTTCTTCTAACCCTCTCCTTTCCTCTTACCCTTTTTCCAAGTTCAACTTGGGGGGAGGTTGAGACCATGACCGGACCGCCAATTTGGTCTCTCAAACATTCATGGGCGATATATCTAATCCGTGATATCGATTCTATTTGTTGTGGATCCAACCCTTTCGTCGAGAAGGTATCCGCAATGTGTGCAATGTCCCTCAGACCAGCATTCTGCATAGATTTGTTTATTTTCTTTAAAAAGCATTTCAAACTTAATCTATAATAGGCAATAAGTTATATAACCGAATTCATTGCACATATCCTTACCGTTCTCTGGAACTCGGACGAGAGAGAAATAGGCCTCCCGATGAACTTTCGAGTGATTCTCAAATACCATTCCATGTACTCACTTTCATCAATACCTTCATCGCTGTCAACAATATGCACACGGCGATCCATCCATTCATTAAGCTCTGATTCCATTTTACCAGATAAATCAACCCCGCCATCCACTCCTCTACTCTTCCTCTCCCATCGCTCTACATCCTCTGGGATTGATTGAAGCATGCCATACTGCCGTAAGCACCGGTTTGGAAGATGTCTTTCTGCCTTGTCGAAGCATATCAACATTGTCTTCGATCTCCCAAGAAACAAAGTTCTTTTGATATGTTCAGGAATTACCATGCTGTCCATGTTTCTGTAGGGTAGCCACTCTACCTGGACATTGATAACAGTGAAACTTGATTCTCCGTTTAAAAACATCCCAGTATTCCCAGATCATAATTAAACATAAAAACCAAAAAAAGACTCACATCACATGATTTTAGCGAATCCAAAGCTTTGCGATAAAAAACAACATCACGATTTGCAGTCGGACCACTTTGTTTGCCTTTCCATCTAAGCACAAATGGAAATCGATCATGCATCATATCAAGATTAAGCTTTGGGCGCCCGATGTTTAGATGAAAGTAACTCCAACACTGCAAATAGACAATAACTGATTAACATATGATTTTGATAGAAAGGAAAATTGATGTTTGGGAGGAAAGGACAAAGATAGAGTTAAGGGAAGTAGAACAAATCTAAACTACCTGCAGTAGTGTTAAACAGCCACTAATGGTGCTTTGAGTTTTCAGCGATGCATTACCCAGTGCTCTATACAAGAATCCTAACGCTGCGGCACCCCAGGCATACTGTCCACATCTATCAAAATTCTCAAACAATGGCAAGTACATCACGGGGACTTTATTTCCCGTAGTGGTGGAGAATATAGTGCTACCTACAAGATATAGAAGATAAGCACGAGTATGTTGCTCTATTACTTCGATGGGAGCGTCTTCAGAGCAGCGAGAGAAGAACTCTTTCAACCAACTCAGCTTCACCATTCCACCACTTGTGTAGCCAGATTCTGGCACCTTGCCAAGATACTTCTCACAAACCGAATTGCATGCAGTATATGTAAGACCTATTACAGCATCTCCATCAATTGCTAGACCAAGCAAGAGTGCAACATCTTTAAGGGTTACCGTCATTTCTCCAACATTCAAGTGAAAAGTATTTGTTTCTCTTCTCCACCTTTCGACTAGAGCAGAGATAAGTGGATTGTCCAGGCTAATAGCTGGGATTGACCTCAAGTATCCAAATCCAGCCCTCTCTACCAACTCGATCTGTTTTGGGGTAAGTGTCCACTGATCAAGTTTCGAAGTGTGTTCATGACATCTGAGAGCCCCACGCTCCTGTTAAAGCATTAATGAGAAAAGACTTCGATAAATAATCAAGCAATTTATAAGATCTTTCAGCCAAAAATACAGAGCAACGGGGCTTCTCGGCTAGCGAACTGCACCTGTCCATCCCATACTGCTGTGGAAACATGCTTGTCTTGATCATAAAGAACTGAACCATCAATTGGACCCGGATTAGTTGCATAAGGGTCGCCTGCTCCTACTTCCATTAGCATGACTATGACGAACATCCAAAAGGAAAGCAAAATAAGAAAAAGATGCCTCAAATTTTATTTATTTTATTTTGTAAGCAAAGATTCTCAACAAGCAAGAGGAATGGTGGTTGCGGATAATGCAAACTCGAAAGGAAGAGGGAGGAGGAAAACTAAAGAAAGAAAGAAACTTGTCACTACATGAAATCACAAAGCCCGCAAATCCCAAGGAATAGTAACCACAGTCCCAAACTATTAATTACATGTTTGAATACATATACAAAAAAATGAAACAAAATTATGCTTATGCAGTAAAACAATTAAAGTTGAAATGGAATGATCTTGCATCTTCCAACCAATTTAGGAATGATATCCAGATATATTTTTCTTATTTATGGCGGCGCCATAGCGTTATGGCGTGGTGGATTTCTTCCTTGCCGCCATACAGTGGTCGCCACGATGAGTTTTTCGCGGACGGCGAAATGGCGGAAATTGCCGGGGTTCTTTTTTTGGAATTTTGAAAAATTTTAGGGTTATTTTAGTAATTTAGGAAACCCTAAAATGCTACAACTCACCTTTCTCAGTCTCCTTTCTTCATAAAACTGCCTCTTCCTCTCTGACGGTCCAAAAACTCTCTTCTATCTCTCCGTCTCTGCTGCGCTGCTGCCAGAAGAACCACCAGCAGCATGCCAGGCAGCACCGTCCGGCACCAGTTCCTCCTTCTCCGTCTTCCCTCTCTGTCGTTCTCTCTGCATTCTGGCGAAGCCGCTGCTGCAAGCCACAGGTTCCCTCTCTCTAGTTCGTAACTTAGTTTTTGTTCCAGACTTCTGGTGTTCCTACCCTTTTTTTCTTTCCTGTTTCCCTTTATTTACCTAGGTTCGATGCAATAAATTATATTATAAACCTCTCTATTTTCCAATTTTTTTTCAACTTATATAGGTTCAATAAATTATGTCTACTTAGACAAGCCCCTACCTCTAATGCCCCTACCCCTGCCTCTTATATTTTATGATGTGTTATGACTTGATGTTATGTTTATTTGTTGAATTTGTTACTGCATTTGCTGAATTAATTGGGTAGAAAGTTGATTAAATTGATTAGATTTTATAATTTATTACATTTGGAATTTTTCTGCATACTTTTTTGTACATACATGTATCTTTTAGGTAGTCCGCCATTTTCGCCATTTCCCGCAGCGCCATCCGCCATAATTTTATGGCAGATTTTTGGCTTACCGCCATCCATAATAAAAAAAACTATGAAGCTAACATAAGTAAAAGATAAGAAAGCTTTTTCTTTCTTTACCAGTATAAAAGAAGGGCTTCTACTGCAGAATTCAGCAACAGATCATTCCTGCAATTTAAAGCAATTGACTGATAAACAAAGCACAAGCCTCAACTTTCACTTCCATCTAATCATGCTTTATGGGTTACCAAATTCAGTTTCCTTGTAAGCAACATTCTGAGTGGAAATTGCCAGGGCTGAAAATATAAGGAAACACGATATTACAAAGGTCGGTTGATATATACAAAACATATGCAAGACCACAAACAGCATGAAGTAAGTTTATCTTAATTTATTATTCCTATGTTAAAAGGTTCAAAGGTCTTGTAATGCGGTTGCTGTGTAATCATGCAGCACATTTCAAACCCTTTAAAAAAAAAAAAAAAAAAAACTTAACTTTAGAGCAAGTAGAATCATCCCTGAATACTAAGTGCATGCTCCAACCCTCAATTTTAACCAGTGCCAAAATGCACACTAGGAATTTGACATAATGGCCATGGCATATGGATTACAGTAGGTCCTTCAGGATGATTTGAAAGTCTCTAGTTTCTAAAATAGAAAACGTCATACATATGTAATGGCATGCTACATAAGTAGAAAAAGAGAAGATAATGATACAAATTTAAAGAATTGTGTTAAGGTATCTGATGTAGGTTGCTATTTGCATCAAACAGCCATAAGATTTGAGCAATCTCAAGGGGTAAGTAATAACATGAAGCAACAGTAAATTGTCAACATGATGATGCATGTATAATTACACCCCACAATCCTAGTGATTACTAACCGAAAATAGGTGGCATACTGAAGTTTAGATTGAACCATTAACAGTGAGTGGAAGAAAATAAACAATGACGGAAGGCAATCAAGGATTAGAATGAAGAAATATAAGCTATACCTAAGGAATTAACAAAATAGCATGCCCTTGATCTTCCCATCCTCTCTTCTTCCTCCCCTACACTCGGCACTTTCTTTGACCAGAACCCTTCTCTGTCTCCTTTCATCAGTTAAAAGGATAATCCAATGACTACAAACAAAATATGAACCTTCTGACTTGAGGTACACCTTCCACAACTTTCACTAACAAAACTAATTCCATGATAATAAACACTTAAAACTTACTATACAAGGATTAACACAAGTTTCACTCATTTTAGTTTCGTTCAAAACCCCAAAGGAATCGTTTTTTAAGTAAATAATCTTTTCGACTTCAAACTTTCTTGGGATTTCTACTCAATTAGTCTATTGAGATAGAAAGTTCATTTGGTTGCTCCTTAACTAATAAAATACCCCTAAAGTATTATTTGAGGGCTACTTCTTGAACTTCACATGAATCTCTTTTATACAAAAAAATATGGTGACATAAACAAGAACATTTTTGCTACTTTTGCTTCTACTTGTATGCCGTAACAACTAAAGCATCAAACTAACAGCTCTAACTTTCATCTTTCAGTAACATATTAATCTCTTGAACCTTAACTTCTACAAAAACCAAGAAGGATTCCGGGTACAACCTATTTCATGCAACAACAACAAAGAGTGTACAAATAACAATTCAGCATAAATACATAACAACCACCCTTCCCATTTCGTTGGAGTCCATTCAAGTCACTCACTTTAATGCAAAAGAAACAAATAAATTTCTGTTATGGGCACCATCATTCCCCTAAAAGAAATCATTGCATCCACACATAAGCACATAACATTTAGGTTACCACCCCATCAAAAAAAGATCAAAACTTGGAGCAAATTAAGCAAAAGGGTATCTCACTTGGCACCATCCAAAAAAAATTGAGAACTTGGGTCCCACAAAAGTTTTGGGACCCCGCTTCCAACAGAGTGAGAGCATAAGAAAATGGCGGAGAAGAGAAAAGGGATCCGCGTGGGGTATTTTAGCTTTGGAATTGCATTGCATTTTGTAATGAAAAATAAAAAGGAAAAAGAATTTAGAGAGAGAGAGAGAGAGAGAGAGGGCTTACACATAAACAGAGTGAAGGGATTGATTGTGAGGAGAAACAACACGATACGACTTCCACCGGCGTCGTCGCTTGCCTTACCACTAATAAAGAAAAGAAAAAGAAAGAAAGCAGCTTCCTTTGTTTTCTTCAGGGCAAAACGCAAAAACTAACGAGTACTCATACCCAACGGCCTTCCATTGGGTTCTCTTTGGGGCTTCGGCCCAAACTGTTTTATTTCACATTTTTGGTGATCTGGACTTATTGGGCTTTTATTGGCCATTAATAACGATGATAAAGTTTGTGTTACTAATTTAGTATATTCAATAAAATTAACCAACATGAGTTGATAAAGTGGTTAAGTAACTTAAGTCACTAGTCAGTTTAAGTTAGTGTTATGGTTCGAATCTTATGTTGTGTATATAACAATTCATTGGCTAGCAGCGAATCCTTAAATGGAGCTCTGGTCCATGACAGATTAGTCCTTGTTATGTCTGATTAGGAGATACCGTGAAAAAAAAGTATATTCAATAAAATTTCATAAGATTAAATCAACTTCCGTTGATCTAATGGTTAGTTCACTAGTCTGTTTAAGCAAATATCAAGGGATAAATCTTTAGTCTACCGGACTAGAAGATCCTGGGAGAAACCAAAATATTCAATAAAATTTCCAAAAATTAATTTTGTATAAAAACACAATTTAACGTATAAATATCAAAATATTTTACACCAATAACACATCAAAATAAATGTTAAAATTTTGTATATTTAACAACGGTCAACATAAGTTATATATAGAAATGTCAATTAGAAAGTTTGTTGATTTATGTATATAGCAATCTGTCATATATATTTTTGGTAAGAATAAATTAGGATAACAGATCAAGCTGTTATATTAGGAAAAGATTTGCTGTGATTTGTTGATTAGAGTGTATATATATGAAAGTTTGTATCAAAGGCAAAAGAGGCCGATTACCATTCCTTATTATGGCATCAGAGCCTAACTTGAGAAACACATAAAATAGAGGACGACCTGAGAAACTATGGCGACAGAGCCAGAGAAGACCATCGAAGACAAACCACACTCCTCAAGAGGAGACGAGAAGAATACTCACTCGCCGTACGACCTCAACGCGAGTAATAACCCAGGAAACATAATCACGCAGGTGCAATTGCGTGGGAAAATTATCACGAATGGACGAGGGCTGTGAAGATTTCTCTTCGAGCTCGGAGAAAGTGGGGATTCATTGACGGGACTCACACAGAACCAGGAAAGGATGCAACTGAATTTGAAGATTGGTGGATAGTCCAATCCATGATTGTTTCGTGGATTTTGAATACGATCGAGCCAAGTTTGCGGGCCACCGTGGCATATGCAGAGAATCCAAAGACATTGTGGGAGGACATCAAAGAACGCTTTTCTGTTGTGAATGGACCTCGAATACAACAGTTAAAAGCAGATTTGACAAGGTGTAAGCAAGAAGGTGCGTCCATGGCTGCGTACTATGAGAAGTTAAAAATACTTTGGGATGAACTTGCAAACTGTGACCAGATTCTCAAATACACCTGTGGTGGGTGCAAGTATTCAATTGGCTCTCAACTTGAGAAGCGAAGGGAAGAAGAAAAGGTTCACCAACTCGTCATGAGCTTTGATGATGTCAGCTATGCCACTATGAGGTCGAGTATCCTTGCAATCGATCACTTACCTTCACTTAATCGTGTGTACACGATGTTAATTCAAGAGGAAAGGATGAAGACAATCACCAAGTCGGCGAATGAAAGGGGATTGGTTGTGGGACTTGCGGTGCATGTCGGCAACAAGGCTAGAGGGGAAGGTGAACATGGAGAAAAGACTGTGACGTGTTCCAAGTGCGGCAAAAATGGGCATGATGTGAAAGAGTGTTTTCAAATAGTGGGTTACCCAAAATGGTGGGGTGACCGGCCAAGGCACAAATGAAGAGGCACTGCCAGAGGATCAAGAAGACAAGGGATGCGCAACCGAGGGGCTCAAATACATGCTAATGTGGCGTGTACTGGAGGAAGTGGAAGTCGTGTGAATAACCTAGAAGAAAAGAATCTTGACATGACAGGTTAACTAGTGAGCAATGGAAGGTATTAGTTGATATGATCAGCAAACAAAAATAGCTGAATTTGAGAAAATGACTGGTAAGAGAATTTGGGATTTGTGAATCATCGATAGTGATGCTTCTAACCACATGACAGGTACCTTGAAAATTTTGTGTGAAAAAAGGACAATTTCAGGATGCCTAGTGGGGCTGCCTAACGGTGAGCAAGTGCTTGCTTGCAAACAAGGAACTGTGGTTCTTGACGAAGGACTTCAGTTGAAAAATATTCTTTATGTACCAAAATTAAAATACAACTTGCTTTTTATTCCACAATTGACTGATGAAGAAAACTATGTTGTACAATTGACTGACAAGCTGTGTATTATGCAGGACCGCACTTCGAGGAAGATGATTGGAGCGGGTGAACAGAAGGATGGGCTCTATTGGTATCGTGGTGTGCACAAGGCTCAAGCAAGTCATGTCAAAGCTGAAAATAAATTGACTATGTGGCATAAGAGATTGGGACACCCATCATTTAAAATTGTGCAAATGATCCCCAATGTGAGTGACAAATGTACTAGCGAAGAGGTGAATAAAATTTGTGAAATTTGTGAAAAATCCAAACAAACAAGAGATAAGTTTCCATTAAGTGATAGTCATGCTTCGAGTATTTTTTATTTGATTCATTGTGACTTGTGGGGACCTTATAAAACTCTGTCGTCATGTGGAGCCTCATATTTCTTAACCATTGTGGATGATTGCTCACGGGCTGTTTGGATATATTTGTTAAAAGAAAAGACAGAAGTGTCCGTTACATTGAAAAATTTCTTTGTTCTGGTTGAAAAACAATACAATAAATGCGTCAAAATGGTGCGATCCGATAATGGAACAGAGTTCATGTGTTTAAAGCAGTACTTTATGCAACAAGGAGTGGTTCATCAAACTTCGTGTATCGGAACTCCACAACAAAATGGAAGAGTAGAGCGCAAGCACAGACATATTCTAAATGTTGCCCGATCCTTGCGATTCCAAGGTAATCTCCCTATTGAGTTTTGGGGAGAATGCGTTTTAACTGCCGGGCACCTAATCAATCTCACACCGTCCTTAGTGTTGAAAGGAAAATTCACATATGAAATTATTCATGAAAGAGTTCCCAGTTATGAACACCTGCGAGTTTTTGGTTCTTTGTGTTATGCTCATAACCAAAATAGGAAAAATGACAAATTTGACAGTCGAAGGAGGAAATGTATGTTTGTCGGGTATCCGTTTGGGCAAAAAGGATGGAAGCTGTTTGATTTGGAAAAGAAAGTTTTTCTTGTATCTCGTGATGTCCATTTCATTGAAAGTGTGTTTCCCTTTCGTGAAGTCCAAAGAGCAAACTCACGAGTTGACCAAATTGAGCCCCCAATGCTAGAGCATGTTTTTGAAAAGGACACTCTAATTAGGTCAATTTTCACTTCCCCCACAGCTGAGCCCATTCCTCCAAATCAAAATGAGACTCTAGAATATTCACCCACTACACCTGACATCCAAGACAAGGGGGGACATGAGCTCCGAGACAACCCAGACGAGGACGTCGTCATCCCCTCCAAAATCAGCGCTGAGGAAACGGTGCCTATCTCCGATTTGCCACCAGCCGCAACTGAAGCCCCCCTTGGCCGTGGACACCGTGTGAAAATGCCCTCCATCAAGCTGCGCGACTTTGTCACCACCACCACTGTCCAAAAGGACCCCTCCGTCCAGAATCCGACTTCATCAACTTCCTCAGGTGTGTCCTATCCTATACAAAACTTTGTGAATTGTAACAATTTCTCTGACCAACATTGTATTTTTCTTGCTTCATTACAAGCCGAGCAAGAACTTCGGTCCTTCTCCCAAGCTGTCACAGATTCGCGATGGCGAGATGCCATGTCCAAAGAAATTCAAGCACTGGAAGTTAACAACACGTGAAAGCTCACACCTCTTCCTCCAGGAAAGAAAGCTTATGGTTGTAAGTGGGTTTATCGAATTAAATACAATTCTGATGGGTCAGTCGAGTGATTCAAAGCACGGTTGGTCATCTTAGGAAATCAACAAGTGGAAGGACTAGATTACAATGAAACATTCTCTCCGGTGGCAAAGATGGTGACCATTCGAACAACTCTTGCCGTTGCAGCAGCCCGGGATTGGGAACTTCACCAAATGGGTGTCCATAACGCCTTTCTGCATGGCGACCTTGATGAAGATGTGTACATGAAGCTCCCACCCGGGTTCCAAGTGTCTCAACCAAGCTTAGTGTGTAAACTTCAAAAATCCATCTATGGCTTGCGACAAGCTCCGCGTTGTTGGTTTGCAAAATTATCCTCTGCCCTTACTCGATTTGGTTTTCAGGAGTCACAAAAAGACCATTTCTTGTTTAGTCTCTGTAAAATGACGTTCACCTGGTTGTTTTGGTGTATGTTGATGACCTTGTAATTGAAAGAAATAATGGTGATGCAATTAACAAATTCAAACAGTACTTGCACAAGTGCTTTCACATGAAAGACTTAGGGCACCTGAAATATTTTTTGGGGGTTGAAGTTGCCCGATCTTCCAAGGGAATTTTTCTGTGCCAGCGGAAATACGCCTTGGACATTATCACTGAAGCAGGTTTGCTGGCTGCTAAGCCCGCAGCTCCTCCGTGTGAGGAAAATCACCAAGACTCTCGGGACGAAACAGTTTGGGAAATTCTTAGTCAAGTTGGGCATTCAAAATTTATACGCGCCAACTTGAGAGGGGGTAATAACGGTCAATATAAGTTATATATAGAAATGTCAATTAGAAAGTTTGTTGATTTATGTATATAGCAATCTGTCATATATATTTTTGGTAGGAATAAATTATAATAACAAATCAAAGCTGCTATATTAAGAAAAGATTTGCTATGATTTGTTGATTAAAGTGTATATATATGAAAGTTTGTATTAAAGACAAAAGAGGTCGATTACCATTTCTTATTAATATTCAAGTCAGCAATGTATCAATCATGATAGATATTTAAGAAAAAATTATAAATTTAATGCTTTTATGCAAAAAGTATCAAATTTAATACTATGCTGATAGAATTTACTAATGTAACCAATTATTATTCTAATTATAATAACATCTTACAACTATACACTATAATACAAAACATTCATGCATTATCCTAACTATAATACCTATAATGTCAGTTTTAACTAATTTGTTGAGTTCCAAGAAATTAAATAACGATTATCCTACTAAGATTGAGATTGCTTAGCCTATTTCCTCCATTGACCTTGGTACCATTTAGGGTGAGCACAGGTAGCGGGTACCTAATTATCCGTCTGAATTCGAACCGAACCAATTAAATTGATTCTAAAATCAATGGGTAATCGGGTCTAACCCGAACTAAACCGATGACTTTTGTTAGTGATTGATTTAGGATGATTTTAGGAGTGCGGAACCCAAACCAACCTGCGAACCCGATCATATATTAATTAAATAAAAAAATACAAAAATATATATGACTTTTCTATTAGACAATGATTATTCATTATTAATATGTTTGGATTTTAATTATTTTAGTTTTTAATGTATTTAGTGTTTAACATGTTTGGATTATTTCTATTGATGTTACATGTTTATTGTACTTGTTAAATTTTTAAGATAAAAATTTGGTTTTTTTTTATGAATTTTAAAGTCATCGGGTACCCAATTACCCGAACCGAACCAATCCATTCTTAATCGGTTTGGTTTTGTTCGAATACATATACAAAAAAAATACAAATTCAAACCAAACGGAACCAATTACATTTTGATCGATTCGGTTTTAATTTTACCATAAACCCGAACCAAACCGACCCATGATCACCCCTAATACCATTATTCTCTTCTTTGTTCACTTCTCATTTTTTTACCAATTAATTTCCCACTTAACTCTCTTTTCACTTCTTCCAAATGTGGAAAAATGAAACCCCGTTCCACTTGCAAATTCCCTTACGTATATATTATTGCACATGTAGTTTAATGTATTGGAAAATAAAAGAGACTTGATATATATCATATTATTACACATATAGTTTTCCTACGTATATTAGATACAACATACAAGATAATCGATCCATTCAACATGTCAAAAACAAGTCATTGAAAAATTGATGTATTGGTAAATAGAAAAGACTTTATGTATATCACATTAGTGTACATAATAGATAGATCTTTTGAAATGTTCAATTTTAGGCCAAAAGATTTGCCATTGACAATTAAAAGTACAACTTTTGATTCTGTTGGCTGAAAATTAAATAATTAAAGCAAGGGGATGGAAAAAATCAATCCTCCATTGAAGTAAATGGTACAAGTATGCAAACTTCTGAGTAAATAAATGTTCACTAGACATGCATTTACCTAAGCACAGAGTGATGAACATGTAAATTTCCTTACAGTTTGTTAACCAATCATTTTAAAGAAAAAAAAAAAAAAACATTAAGAGTACCCCCCAAAAAAAATCAATTTTAATAATGTTGTGGCAAAAATATTATACAAGACAACAATGGTCAAATGTGGCAGATCTTATGAGAACATCCGGAGGAAGTTGTTTGCATAAGCCATTGGCTTGACATCAGGATGTGGCTGCAAATTCAGAAAAGATAACAAGAATGTTTAACATCAAATTACTTAAGCATTTGAAAAGGTATGATCTTAGGAATTCAAACTTTTATATCCTTAAGAAAGATGTAATGCAGCAGGATAATAATACAAAGCATTATTTATATACCAACCATACTAAGTGTACACCAAAATCAACCACCAGTATAGAATATATATTGAAATACAAAATACACATTAAAAATGAGTTAAACTATATATGTATTTGTACACAAATACATAGTGGCTGATTTGGTTGCTGATTTTTGGTATGCAAATAGCATTTTTAGTTATCTATTTATGTTAAAAATGATAAAAACAAAAAATATAGCATAGCCGAGTATAGAAGTTTATATAATACTAACCACTGCTGTGAATGTGACAATGTTAGGTTTCAAATCAGGAGCTTCAAATCGAATAAAGGCACCTTTGTTACCCATCTGCAGCATTCAATTGAAAATCAGCAAAAATAACTGAAAAGTAACATCACATTGATCTTTCTTCCCCTTTGCACACTAAGTATTATGTTCCATTCACCCTAAATGGCTAAATATGACTGAAAAAGCATCCTCGCGGTTCGTCCAAGCACCTAACATGCCTAATTACCTCATTCAACTAATTTAAATAATATGTATGCTTACACAAAGCATAGCCTTTAAAAATGACTAGTTAACAGTGTGAAGAAACATATTAAGAGTGATAAATCTATTCTTGTTATTGCCTTCTGGTTTGGCTGATAACAATAACAACTGCCATAAAATTACAAGAGGAATGTTAAAAGTATTAAACAGAAGAAATGGATTGAATTACCTGGTCACAGTAATTTGGAGCAGAAAAAACAGTTATGAGTTTACCATCATGCTCAATTTCATAACCCTCGTCCTTTACTTCATGAGATCGCACAACTAAATCTGTAAATTGGTTATTTGTATGAGGTCACCGATAGAAGAGATAGTATAGTACAAGGGCAGTGGAAAACATACCTAAATGATTTTCTTGCAAAAACCTTTTCGTCACATCTGCACCAAAAGAAAGACCTACACCACGCTTACTTGGGCCTCGTCCAGGGAGGGGTTGTGGATCACTCCAGAGCAATTCACACATCAATCCTACAAAAACGAACACACACAAATGAAACTACAATACAAAGTTCAGAAAGGGTTGAGATTTCAGACTTGATACAGAAAAATAAGAGAAAACTAAGAGTAATTAAAGAAAAAGGAATTCATCTAACCTTCTTCTGGAGGCTCACAAAACCGATTAATTGCTCGTATGTCAGAGAGTTTCACCCCATCAACACTAAAAAGACCCCCATGAACGACAAAAACTTTCGAATTTATCACATGAGCCAAAGGCAAACAGCAAAATACTTCTGCAAATAGTTCCACAAATGTGTCACTCAACTTTGAGCGCACCTCACCCTCAAAACCATATATCTTGTTCATGCTCTTGCTCTCATGATTTCCTCTAGCTAGGTATATTGCTGAAAAACATGATAATATAACAGGTCAGGATATTTTTGGGGGAAATAATTCTAACATTCCTTGAAACAGGTTAACAAGATAGTGTAAGGTAGTAAGCGAAGATCAGTGGAAATTCAAATTCCCAAAGAGCATAATAAAATTTATTTGAAACAATAAAACTAAATGCTGCCATTTTCAAGCCTAAATTTTAGAAGCAATCGTGATGAACTCAAATTAATAGTCAAAAGAAATTTTCTATGGGATTTTGACTGATCTATGATTGTAATCAGGTGATTAAAAATGAAGAGACTACAAAACTCTTCTTATTTTCATCTCAGTAAAATTCTCAATTTGCCCCCAGAAAGATCTATAGGACAAAGAATTCCTTAGCATATCTAGAAAATACAAGAAAACTTTATAAGGGAAAATATGGAAAAGATAAGAGATCTAGGATCCACCTGATGGCGACATGCATTTAAACGCAAACAGAGTGAGGATGACTTCCAAAGAGAAAGATCCTCTATCCACAAAGTCACCATTGAATAGATATGGATTATCGTCTGAAGGAAGTCCATTAAGCTCAAAAATATTCAAAAGATCATAGAACTGCAGCAGTCATTAAAAGGGGAAATAGGTTAAGGAAATGAAAAAAAAAAGGGGGGGGAAACAAACAAAATAACAGCAACCAAAAGCCAAAAAACAAGACAATTAAGGAAAAGGCTACATTCAGTAACGCATACACGAAACTGGGGAACCCTCTAATGGTGGGAGATTTTTGTGAGAATTAAATTTTTTTGCTTACATGAGTGAAGTGCCACTATTAATGTCACTAAAAACATTTAACAGAATATTCATAACAATTCAAAGAAGTAATAAATCAATTACCTGACCATGCACATCACCACAAACAGTAAAATGTTTTCCATCATGAACTGTTATATCAACAAGAGAAGGCAAGGCTTGCAACAACTCTCTTGTTTGCAATACAATCTGGTAAGCATACCTAAACCATCAAAGTAGGACAAGCATGAGGTTTTCAATAACATTTTAACAAATTAACATATGTAACATGGAATGTTATCCTTCAATACCGTTTATGTAAGCACTTCTGATTCTTGAAATCGTCCATCATTTTCTTTACAAATTCCAAGGTAACTACATCCCCCTCTATTCTTGCTCCTGAATACTGTGCCTCAACATCTAGCAGTAAAATAAAGCACCAAAAATTGTTTCACGCCCATGAGTACAAGAACTTGAAATTAGTTAATGATATAGTATATACAAAAACTAAATAAGGGGGAAAAAGAATGGAGTATGTATGTTAAGGACTAACAACAATACAAAGTTGACAGGAAGGATTAATTAATGACTGTTACAAATGATAATTTCTGTTCTTGTCATCCACTTTAATTAGTTTTATGAACTGGTCCTTGAAATTAATAATCCACAAAAGCAGAAAAATTAGATCATCTATGTCAAATCCAAAATCATCTATAAAAATATCCTAAACAATTTGTGCAATTACGAAATATAGTTTGCAAATGGCAATCCATGTAGCAGTTCAACACCCATTAATAAAATTCAAACAAGGTTGCAAACAGATGAAAGTACAAAACAAAAGATAATACCATAACAATGTTTCTTTATTGATTTGAATAATGATATTTGTCCCTTCATTCATGCAATATCACATTAATTAGGACAAAATATGGAAGCAGATCTGAAAGGGATAAACTTATTTTTTGTCATAGCAAGCTCATGAAGGGAAAAAATAATCACATTGTATACACAGTTTCTTTGACACACAATATGGATTTTTCTTCCTAGGAAGCGCAGGGTGGTTTTGACTTGTTTGGAAAACAGCCAATAACAAAAGTGACGTTGCACTATAAAGAACAAAATAGAACATTTTATAATGCATTGTCAATAATCAATAACAAATCAAAATTGTTGGTTTCAGAAGTTCACCGAATGATTAATTAGTTTTATATCTTGCTTAATTCTTAAGCTAAGACCTAGGCTATTAAATGACTCCTAAATATACCAGTATTGCGGCCACTCCACCAATATGCCCCAAGGAGCAACAGCAAACCAATCACAATTGCACTTATTATTGTGGCTTTTGATGTCTTGAACATCACCAACGCTGCCATAACTGCTACTGTTACTGCTGCTATGGCCACTTCGGTAGGCACCGAATAATTGTGGCCCTTTCCTATAAGAGTGACAATTTATAGTAAATTATGACTGGTGTATCAAAATATTCATATATAGACAGGCATAAAATGTCCACAGAATATGAAAAGGGACTTGGAGTTAAGAAAGGATGAGAAAGGTATGTGACGGAAGTACCTGGTTTTTCTTATTATTGTCATTATAGAGGAAGAATGGCAGTAATTACCAATTGACTTAGGGAGAGAAAAAATCACATGCATCAACCTAGGGTGAAAAAGGGATGGTCCTCTATGCAAAGTTTAAACTCCTTATCATCTTTCACACATTTTGTATTTTGCGACTTAAAAGACATGAACTTCAAACATCTGACTCAAATTCTGATAAATCTAGTTTCTTTGCTGCCTTTTTTTCCCCCCATCTAACTTACCAACCAATAAGAAAGATATATGAAGAACAATAAGGCAGAATTTTGGAGTAAATTAAAACCTGGATGGTAAATTGGCCTATTTGTTCCGTATGGGAATACATGGTCTATTTCAACATGCCAGAGTTACTTTAACCCATAATCGGCTTACACTTAGCGGAGTATTGAAATGCATATAGATCATTGGTTAATCTAAGTAGATTATCAGTTAAATCGGTTTTTGATGATCCTCAAGCAAGGAGAAGGGTCTTGGGAATGAGGGCAACGAGATGGAATAGGAATAATGAGGACAAGCTGTAAGATAAAGAGCAGAAATAGGAATGAGCTGGAAAAAGATAGTTAACAACTGCAGCAGGGAAATGTGGATATGGAGAGGGAAGTTGGCGGTAAAAAGATTATACCATCACCTGGCACTGCCTGGGACATTGGTATCAGCTTCTTTTCATATTTTGTTTTTATCAATGTAACTGGGGCTTGTCCCCTAGACTATCTACCATTTTCAACTTTTATTAGTATCAGATTAAGGGGGAAAAAAGAAGAAGAGAGGAAAGTTAAGTGAGGGAAAGATAGAAAGAGTTAGGAGAGAACAAGTGATATTATTCACTCTTTTTTTCTTTTGTTAGAAATGAGTGATATCATACTTAGTTACATACTGACCCTTGATACTATTACGTTGAACATATTGAGAGAGAAGCTTCACAGTTCAGCAAAATAGCACCAATCTGTTACAGAATTGGCAAACGTGCTTATCATACGGAGTCAGCCTATTCCCGACTCTAACATGCCGTTCAATTGAGAGGGGAGTTTAGATATGTGGACTTGCATAAGCACTCAATAACCTAGGCAACTATAATTCACAGCAGGTCCATGAAGCTGTTCTTATTGCTATTAATACTGCTAACAATACTACTTACTAAAGGAAATCCTACCCATAGGCCATTCAAATTTTCTACAAAGGAAATGTAGAACTGTTAATAGCCAGTTCTCAAAGTAGGAAATTCCAGTAACAAACAACAATTAAATTCGATGAAACTAAGGATCACAGACTCATTTTGAAATGGCAGTAATTTAAAAAACAGAAATGATCCACAGTCCTCGTTAAGGATATCAAGATCCTCAAAATACATGCAACAAGAATGACCACAACAGGGAATGCTGCAATCAAACTATCAACTTAATCAAAATCAAGCTCAGAAACCCTTCTTAGGGCATTTGATGCATAATGCATGTGATGTCATTTCAAGTGCAAACATATTAAAAATGCCATATCACAAAAGTAAATGTTATGCTACTTCTAATCCCCTTTATCTATCACAGTATCACTTTAGCTACATGCACCAGAATTATGTAAACAAAATCAAGACCTAATTACAATGCATGTTTACTAAAATGCTCTTATTAAGTTTACACTATATATCTTGATTAGTATAGTCCTAGAACTGTGTGAAAGATAAAATTAGAAAATTAAAATAAATAGTTAATTAATAAGTGAGAATGAAATGAATAGATAAATTTTTTTTACTCAAATTGTCAGATAGAGTGGACTAGAGGCAATAAAACACATACAATATCAAGACAGCATTAAATAACAAAACAGAAGAATAAAAGTCCACAGGAAAACAAGTGTGCACAAGAGGAGTGGGAACAGAATTTCATAATATAAAGATTCTGTCATAAGAAACCATATTCAAAATAGTACCTATTGAATGGTAATCTATAGATTCGGCTACTGAACGCCTTTGAGACTCTGGTGCAGCAATGGCTTCTTCAAATTTAAGTTTCATAACTGCCTTTTCACATTCCCTCAATTTCTTTGTTGCATCGGGATCATTTGGACACATTTTCTTGACCTATTGAATATAAGCATATTACATCGAACACATAGAATGGCTCAAAAGATCTCTAGTATAGAGTAGGATTAAAAGAGTTATAGAAACTAAAAATAACGCTCAAGGCCAAAGAACTGTAGGCTTCTTCAACCATATAAAAGAAGGCTTAAAAGATCTCTCATACCAAAATAAGGAGGTATTCTGCATATTAACACACAGTACATTTTACAGACTAACAAAAAAGATGTAGTCGAAGTTACTCCAAGAGACAGGAAAAAGCCAAAAAAAAAATGTAGATATCATCAAACCTGAAGTTACAAGAACAAAATATAACATTAAGGGACAAAGAATTGTCTACTTCAGCAAGATGCTAATGTACCTGCTGAAAATCCTTAAGTGCGTCCTTGAATTTTCCTAGCCCAAGATGAGCAGCACCTCTTCTGTAATAACCCTATCACAATAAACCATATTCAAGGCTTATATTACAATTCCAACGAACTAAATGCCAGAAAACCTCCAGAGTTTTAGGAATCAAAATATCAAATCACCTTCGAATATTTGGGATCAACTTCAATAGCCATTGTAGCATCTTGTATAGCACTACCATACTCTTCAAGCCGAAGATGAGCAAAGGCACGATTAGCCCAGTAAACTGCATTGCGACTGTTTAGCTCAATTGCTTGTGTATATAAATCAATGGCTTGGGCATATTTCCGTGCTGAAAAGGGAACTCAGAGGATAAGCAAGCCGTAGTAAAGAAATCAAATACCAATTAAAAAAATAATAATAATAAATATCTGATTTTAGCTTTTTCAGTTATATAGAAGCTTTTTAGTTGCAAAACAATATTTCAAAAGCTGAAACAAATGCACCCTAAGTCACAGATTCAAGGTTCAGCAGAAATTTACATAAGCTTCAGTGACTTGATGAAGATTGGAGAAACTGAACAAAACCACACCGCAAAAAATAGTTTGCATATTAGTTACCATTGAATGCTTCATTGGCAAGTTGTTTGAATTCTTCAGCCTTTGAAATATCAGTTTTTTCAGTTTCCATATTGCACAAATTTTATGTATATGGCGAACAAATTTGGAACATAAGAATCAATATTTTCACTTCATTTCTGCGCAACTAAGACCTGATTCAATAAAACAGAGAAAATGAATAACTATATAACAATACCAACCAGCAGATGCTATTTGAGTTCACAAGAATATTATAGCACTTCACAGCATGATAATGGAGAAAAACAAGAGTGGAATGGTATATGCCAAATAATAATATTTATGCATATCTTTCATTTTCTGAATTTAGTTAAAACTTGCATCAATCTCCCAAACAAGGGACAACCACCACTACCCCCAACCTCAATGATTAACTTTCAATTCCATAACATGATAAAATTCCACCAACCTCACACTAATATCATTTTATCATTCCCCACCCATACACAATACCCTCTCAAGCTACCTCTTCATTGCTGTTTTGTTCCCCACCCACACACCCCCCTAATTTCCCAAAATCTACTGGACCAAAACAATAAACTTTCCAACAGTAACTTATATTTAGAAAAATAATAATAATAAAAATAAATCCCTTTTTAACATAAGGTTCTTACTTCTTAGGAGGAAAATAAATAACAGAATAAAGAAATGCTAAAAGGCACCCTTAGATAGCTGCAACACAAACAAAGCCAACACCTTTTTTTTTCCTTTTGTTCATTATCAATGATATTATCTTATCTATCACATGTAAACTAAGATTCTCCACACGTTGAGGAAATAAGAGGTACACATGAAACAAAAAAAAAATTCAATAAAAAAAATAAAGTAGTGATTAATAGAAGGTGTGGAAGGTAAGGTTCCAATCAAGTAGTGGAAAAAGAGGACCTAGTTATGGCTTCAATTGCAGCACACGTGAAGAAGAAGAAAGTGTTTTATAGTTACCGGCGTGTGGGTTGGGTTCAGAGCAGTCGGAAAAGGAAATCTGAGAGGAAAGAGAACACTGACCAACGAGAGAGAGAGACTCTGTTCCACACTGTCCACCCTAATAATCATCACGGTTTTCATGGCCCCGACCCGGTTCTCAAACTTCAGGATCTTATTTTCTTGGGTAAAGTATACTTTTTGTCCCTTAAGTTTGACAAAAGTTTCAAAAATACCCCTAAGTTTTATTTTGTTTCAATTTTGTCCTAAAAGTTTTCGATTTGCATCAAATATACCTTTGGCGGCTAATTTTTCAAA
This sequence comes from Arachis ipaensis, assembly GCF_059453495.1. Classification (NCBI taxonomy): domain Eukaryota; kingdom Viridiplantae; phylum Streptophyta; class Magnoliopsida; order Fabales; family Fabaceae; genus Arachis; species Arachis ipaensis. The sequence continues at coordinate 1,702,222 of NC_142436.1, forward strand.
AAAGTTAAGACCAATTCAACAACAATTTCATAAGAACAACATCAATACAAGCAAATTAAGCATCATTTTCATGCATTATTGTTAGATTGGTCTTAAATTTTTTGAAAATTTAACCGTCAGGGGTATATTTGATGCAAATCAAAAACTTTTGGAACAAAATTGAAACAAAATAAAACTTAAGGGTATTTTTAAAACTTTTGCCAAACTTCAGGGACAAAAAATATACTTTATCCTATTTTCTTTCATTTGACTTTTTTCTTTTTTGACAAAAAAAAATTTAAATCTTTTAAATTTTCACTCGAGAATCTAAAGTGTAATTTTTTTATTTTTGAATTTTTTTTTCATATTTTCTCTTAATTTTACCTATGAAATAAATGATTAAAGAACACACTTTATCCTCTAAAATAAAATTCAAAATTTAGAGGATCCAAATCCAAAAAAATATATTGTCAAAGTGAAAACTCAGGTACAGTCAACTTCACGTGAAATTGACTGCTAAAAGCCGTTAAATGATTTGAATATTTGACTAAATTTTTATCTAACGATTTTCTTCAGTTATGATAACTTCACGTGAAATTGACTGTAACTGAATTTTCACCTTGTCAATATCATTAACTATTTTAAGTTTTTAACTATTCTTGTGTAAAAAATACGAATAGGGTGGTGTTATCAAAATGGAATTGTCAATTTTCACTTCTTTTAATTCAACTATTTTTAACAAAAATATTATGCTTAATTATCTATACTAAAAATTAGTCGCTAAATTAATATTTATATATTATTTATTTTATTTTTAATATATATTTGTGTCTACATGATCGATTTTTTAATTATTATGATTATATGTAAGATTTAAGAAGGGCTAAACAGAAAACATTAAGTAATTAATATTTTTATATTTTATATTTTATTTGAGTAAATATTAGTAAAAGTGTTGGTTTTTTTTAGCATTTTTCATAAAAAAAAAAATATAATTTTAACCTTTAATCATAAACCATGTAGAATTTAATGAAGTTTGATTCATCTAGATAAATCCCACATAATGGAATAAAATTTTGTTGTTATTGTAGTTGTTCTCATAGTAGATAAAAAAAAAGTTTTAGAAAAATGGACAAATAGGTCCCTGACCTTTTGTCCCGCGGACATTTTCGTCACTGACCATTGAAAAATACTTTTTAAGTGTCTGACCTTCACAAAACTTGGACGGATCAGTCCCTCCGTCCAAATGCCTCCGTCATGGACTGATCCGTCCAAGTTTTGTGAAGGTAAAGGACTTAAAAGTATTTTTCAATGGTTAAGAACGAAAATATTCTCGGAGCAAAAGGTCAGGAATCTATTTGTCCTTTTCTCAAAGTTTTATTACTAAAACAAGTTTTAAGTTTACAATAACATTATTAAATGTATTTTTTTTCCCAATAAAGAATCCTTAACAAACCCTTTATCATTTACTTTTCAAAGCTACTTTTATAACATAAATAATCAAATTGAAGTGTTTTGCTACATGAAAGGGGCACTTGATAAGGAAGAAAAGAATTAAAGAATGCTTTCATCGTCATTATAGGTGGTAAGTAAGCACTAACATTTCATTTGTTTCCTGTTATTTTATAATTAATGTGGCTTTCATAATTGGCCTATCATTTCAAGAAAAAGAATCAAAATCCTTGTTGCAATACAAAATTTTGGCGCATACATTTCAATTACAAAAGATATTCAAGTTTAAATATCTTCTAGTAAACTGATAAATCTTTCTCACAAATATCAGCAACATAATAACAGATTCAATTTTATCATCATAAACCTTTAACCTTTATGTGAATAGCAAGTGACATGTCTATAGCTTTGTTACTAAAATGCAAATGTTGAAATAAAGATTATATATATGGTGTATTATTAGTATTCTAATTCATGAGTAAATATTCTATTCAATTAGTCCTTAGTAAAAATGGACAGGGGCAGATTGGTACTTACTCATAATTCATCTATGAAAGACCCCATTATTACTTACAAGACCATTTTAGATAGAGTAACAATGCTGTGTTGTTGATAGCAAAATTACATGAAATTTACAATAGAACAAGTTATTAACCCAATCAAAGAGTCTAAGATTGATAGTTTGGGTAATTTTTTTTGTTATGGAAGTGAAAGTAGTGATATACCTTAACATTGTAATTTTTGGTGTTTTTTAAAATTGTGGAAAGTACACAAATCGGACCCTAAAATTTTTTAATTTTTTTAACACAAATCGGACGGTCCGATTTGTGTACCTCTAGGTTCTCTAATTAAACGGTTCCACATTTGAAAATAACAACCCAACAATCCACATCTTAAAAAAACACTATTACCACTCCAATATTAAAAATAAAAAGTTCTGATAGTTTCAACTAAACACAAGCCAATATGTCTGCAAAACCAGTCATAAACTCATAATCAGAAATTGATAATTGAGTTCTCAATTGTGTTGTGAATTGTGATCCACTTATAACCGGTTCTATTTCACTTTTATTCCTCTGCTTTCCTCTTTTCTCATTAGAAAGCACAAAACATGAGAAGTGTAACAACATGAATGAAGTATCAATTAAACAAGAGGAAAAACAATTTCAAATATTTACATAAGAAGACATCAAATACTTGAAACACTAAAGTACCTGACATTATTTGACCCAAAAAGAAAGGAAGGTTCAACATTACCATGCTTCCCAATGAAACTAACTTCAAATTGATGAAGGATTGAATTTGAAGAGATATTACCCACATGAAAACTTCAATGAAGTACCAACCATGCTTGACATTGAATTGATAAAGATCATATACACCATGAGGCCATCTTCATCATCTTTTCAGGCGTCTAGATAGGTACCCATCAAGGTCAAAATAGCACTTTTTCTCTACAGTGCCAACATTATCTGCAGCACCAGCATTTTCAGCAGTACAGGATAAGCTATGCCTTCTAGAATTATCTTTACTTTCAATGCAACTAGTGTCTAGACTTTTGTTGCACAATTTTTTATAGAATTCTAAAACCTTAGGGTCCATTCTAATCATTGAAGATTTAAAACCAGATAAGTGAAGACCTGCCAAGGTTTTAACACGAGAAAGCGCGGTATAAACCATTCCAACACCAAATGATCCTGACAAATCGATGGAAACCTTTTCAAGAGTCATTCCTTGGCACTTGTGGATGGTCTGAGCCCATGCTAGTCTAAGTGGTATCTGCCACCTCTTAGCAACAACCTCGTCTCCTTCCATTATACTCCACTCTGCCGGTTTGATTGTCAAAACCTTCCCTGAATCAAATTTAACAATTGGGAGACCGTTATCAAATCCCACAACCGTACCAGTTGCTCCATTCACTAATCCTTTCCGAACATCCAAATTCTTGATCAGCATCACTCTGGAACCTTCACAAAGCTCGAGCTGATCGGGTGCTATCCCTTGATTCAGAAGCTTCTTCCAAGTATCCTTGCCAGTATCAACAGCTGGGTAAACAGTTACATCCTTTTGCAAGCTTTTAAGCATCTTTTCATTCACTTCCATCACTTTTTTCTTTAATGGGAAGAGCTTCACCACAGAGGAATCACACACTCTCTCTGAGTAACACTTCTCCAGAAGTGACAAGTCCAAGCTATCAATCTCCCCCTTCCTCATACGCTGAAGCAACTCGATGAACTGCGGATCAGACTGCCTGAAAACCTTAGTGAGCTCCTTCTGCAAATGAAAGGATTCATCCCAACATCTCGCTTCGAAAGCATATTTAACAGGCTTAGAAGAATCATTAGGAATAGGGGGCAACTGGCAGAAGTCCCCAACCACAACCATCTGAATTCCACCCCACATTTCATCCACGCCACGCACCTTTCTCGCGACATATTCGAGGCCATCAAATAGCTCACCATCCACCATGCTACACTCATCTACAACCAAAGCATTAGCCTTTTGCCACCTCCTAACAGCCCTGTTATCCGCCAAAATCGATTCAAACAACTTCTTAGGATCATGATAAAAGGGGCCGCGGATTCCACCAAATGAATGCAAAGTTTGTCCCTTTAGAGCAACTGCAGCAACCCCAGTTGAAGCTGTGATAAAAACCTTAGATGGGGTGTGCATCTTCTTCAGCCTCTTGATAACCTCAATGACAAGCATGGTCTTGCCAGTGCCAGCAGAACCAGTGATGAACACTGATTTGCCTTGTTCTATAGCAGACAACACACTCTTTTGCTCCTCAGTCCATTGAATCTTAGACCTGCGTATTTGTCTTTTCGTCACTGTTGTTGTCTCTGCTTTGTACTTATTATTAATGTAGGTTTTCTGTTCTGAGAAACCCTTTGTGCTGAAGGTTCTATATCCAGAAAGAGCAACCCTAAGGGTGAAAAAATTCATCTTTCTGCTGTTTCTCACATACCCATCTAGGTTATAGCTAAAAATTCAAGGGAATACAATGCAGATAGAGATAACATACAATTTTCATAGTGAATAAAGGGAAATTAATAATTATAAGGATTTATGGTTGCTTACTGGAATGGTTTTCTCAAGAGAAGATCAATTGCTTTGTGGAACAGGATCAGAAACCTTGGGAACAAGAGGTTAGTATCTTGATCAGAGTTCAGTGTTGATTAATGATTACAGAAGCACTGGTGCAGAGAGTATATAGTAGCCAATTGTGAAAGAGAGGAAGTTTTTGGAAATGGAAGAGTGGAAGAAAACGGTGAACACCATCTTTTAACTGCTCGTCCTTAACCGCTATTTAGTTGGAGTGATGCATTCTCTCTTCAATAAATAAGTCTTAATTCTCTCTCTAGTCTCTTCAATTTTGACGGAAATTGTTTCACTGGGATGGGGGATGGAGACCGTGTTTTTTTATTGAGCTACGGAGCCAATGAAATATTTGTATAATGTGTATATTGGACTATATAAGTTATAAAATGAATATCACCTATAATATCTAGAATAACTATGCATAATATCTAAAATAATCATGCGGGTACTAGGGATATTAAACATCTCATATTATAAAATCACTTATGATACCATGTCATGATACCACTCATCTCAAAAGCTTACATTGAAAGAAAAAGGTAACACTAATAGTTATATTTCTAATACTCCTTAAACCTCAATTATACACATTATACAAATATTCTATTTGTTCCCTATACTTTCTCTTTTTTATTTCTGCTAAACGACCTTCATATTTTGAAAAAAAAATAAAAAAGTCAAAAAAAAAAAAAGAAATATACTTAAAATTTTAAGAAAGTCTAGGGGTCAGTAATTTTTGTATTTTGTAGCCAGCACTTAACCATAAAAAAAAGTGAGTGATCTCCCACCATTAAATGTAATTTTACACCATTAAAAATACTATTGATGGCAAATTGATGGTTACAAAACATAAAAATTGCTAACCCCCTAACACTCCTCTAAAAATTTTATGTTTTAGTACTATATCAATTTTTTTTTCATATTGGATTAACACTAGTGTTTTTTAGAATTATGAACTGTGGTATTTTTTTTAAATATAGAACAATTTAATATAAGAAGTAGAAATTGAACCGTCTAATTTTTTAGATGTATAGAAGTTAGACCATTTAATTTTTTAGTACAAAAATCAAACCTTTTAACTTTTGTATTCAGACCCTCCAATTTATGTTTAAAATGTTAAAAATATTTGAAGTACACAAATTAAAGGATCTAATTTGTGATCGGTGAATTTCAAAAATTAAAAGAAAAATTATAACAAAAAAATCAGACCCTCCAATTTTACATTAAAAAATTTTTATAAATTATATACAAAATAATTGGATGGTCCGATTACTTATTCTCATACCCAATAAAAAATACATACAAAGCCAACATTGTTGAATTGCACAAAGACTTTATTCATAATAAAAAAATTTAGCCAAAATTTTTTGAGTAAATTTTTTTTTTTTTTTAATTTAGACAATTCGAAAAAAATGACAATTCATTCGAATCCTTCTACGAGAATATTCGGCGATAAGCGACGTAAAATGCATAATCTAACATTCATCTATCTTACATGAATGATAACTATTTGATTTAGGCATTGTTTATACAGTCATCAAAATGACATTACAAAAAGATGATAACTATTTGATTGAGACATCGTATTAATGATTATGCAGAACTAAACATTCTCAATAAAATGGTTATCATTCACGTAAGATTAATGAAGATTGAATTATATAAGTTACATCACATGAAAGTATTTTTTTTTATTTTTTTGTCAAAAATTCTCAAAAAAAAAATCATGTGTCTAAAGATAGGATAAATGGTAAATTGTCATGTTTCAATGGTTACAGTATGAGAGTTCTCTAAATTGAAAATAGATCGAGGCTAAGAAGGTTTAACTCAAATTTTATGCCTAGTTTTGAGCTAATTAGCTTTTTTTTTTGTCAAGAGCTACTTATCTAGTTTATGTAGCAACAAAAACCCATGTTAAAGAATAAAACATGGTAGCTTTGGGTTGGGCTTGGTCCAATAACCCAAGGCCCATAAGGATGGTAGATAAGTAGGAGTAATATTTCGATCATTTGGGCCTTGTGTACAGAAATTTTGCTACCATAAATTTGTTGCCTCAATGCATTGTGCTACTATGTCCAAAAACAAAAATGCATTATGCTATTGAACAGTTTATGAAGCCATTGAATTGTTCAACCAAAAAAACAAATGTCACCAATTTTTTTATCGTTTGGAAATTAATTCTAAATTCTATGTCATAATTAAATGGCCTTCAAATAAAGTTGTAACAAACCCTCAAATGGCATCAAGTCACAAAAAGTCTGAACGTCTTGGGGATTTTCTCATATGTAAACCCGCAGAAGAATCAAATATATATGCTTTAAAATCTTTCAAATTCTTATTACATACCAGTGCATTAATAAACACTAACGTAGTTATGCTAAAATCAAAACATCGTGTCATGAGTTATAGCTCAAATTAAATGGTATAATCTCTTCATACTTATCTAAAAAATTGCGGGTTTAAGTCTCTCTATCTTTGATTAAAAAAAAATCGTAAATTTAATTCTTAGAGTTAAGAAAATACCTTTTTTATAACTATATATGATAAAAGATATTTTTTAAAAAATTTATACATCAACACTTTCTAATATTTTTATTTTAGTTTAATTACTTTGTTATTCCTTATAATTTCACTAAATTTATAATTAGATTTTTATATTACTTTTTTTAATTGATTTTTGATATTATTTTTAATTTTGTAATTAGATTATTATTTATGTAAAAAAAATATTAGAATTAACAGAATATTTTTCTTTGTAAATTGAATATACTCACAATTAATAACCTAATTAGATCTTTGATTATATATCTTTTAAGAAAAATATTTCGTTAATTTTAATATTTTTTATACAAAAAAAACTTAATTACAAAATAAAAATAATATATATAAAAACTAACCCAATTAAAAAAATATAAAAATTTAATTATAAAATTAATAAAACTATAAAAACTAACAAAATAACTTAACTTTTCATTATTTATAGTACAGAAAAATAGATATAAATAACAGGTGTTAGGTAGTGACTATATCATATTAATTATTAAAACATACACATCCTACTACTATATTAGCATATTTATATATGCCCATGAAGTAGTCAACTATATAGTTGAGGACTTGAGGGCACCCTCTACTTGAATTAGGGGTGTCAAAAATCTTCGGGAGATAGGGATTTTCGTGGGAACCGTTTCGAATGGGACTCCATTGGTGGAGATTTTTTTTTTTTTTTTGGATGGAGATGGAGAGCGAAATTCTCCCGAGACATGCGCGGAACCCAAGCGGAGATCCTCGTCCCATCCCCGATAATTCTCCAAATTTTTGAACTTACTTAATAATTCTTATTTTATTTTTAATATAGAGGTTCTTTTAATAATTTCACTCGTTGAAAAACCCTAATCCTATTGTTCAAAATTTTATTTTATAGACTATGATTTGCTATGTTATATTTCTAGACTTATAATCATGGATAAGATATGTTTGTGTGTTTCTATTAATATTTTGTAGTTTATTTTTTAATTTTTTTGATATTTTTTATTATAATTTCCATATGAATGTTAAACATAAGTAGATGGGAAATGGAGCCCCGCAAAAAAATGTGGAGAACGCAAAGAATGAAAATGGGGACAATTATTTTCCATAGCAAAAAACAGGGCGAAGACGGGGATTAATTTTAAAAGCGGAGACAGAGAGCAGGAGTCATCCCCCGCGCCCGCTCCGCCCCGTCGACATCCTAAGTTGAACCCAAACAAATTGATTTTTAGTTATATTATTGCATTGTTTTTCCCTTACCTTGTAAAGGGAGTTATATATATAGTAGTATCAAACTGAATTTTTTCACGTATAATCAAGCTATGAAGGACATATATACATAAAAGAAGACACTATCATTCAGCATAATAACTCGCATGTAAAGTGACCAAAAAAAAGAGTTCATTATTTCTCATGTAGGCAGGTAGGTACATAAAGTAAAACAGTGACACTAACTGAACCTAATTAACAAACAAATGAACACAACAGTAGTGTGGCTAATAGTACAATAAGTTGCAAGGTAATGTTACTACTAAGTAGAGCAGGCATGAGTCTACGGCCTATTTAATTAGACTAATGCTATGGTGGGATGCCATTAAATTTTTTAGATTAAATAATTACTCTATTAGTATTTATAATTTTATTTTATTTTTTAACCAATTTTTTATATATTAAAAATTTGTAATAGATTTTTATATGAATTTTAAATTTATAATTATATTTTTGTTATTCTAAAAATATTTAATTTAATGAAATATGTTGAGATATATTTATTAGTGATGTGAGATAAATAAAAAAATATTCATAAAATTTACTGTTAGAAAGAAACTATTTATAAATTTAAAATCAGTATAGAGATCGAATTTATTTATAAATTTTAGTAAAACTATAAAAATTAATAAAATAATTTAATTTTAATACACTTTTAATATAAAATAAATTTACACATATATTTAATTACATAATATTAGGTCAATAAAAATATTTATCTTACAAATATTTTACCTTTTTATATTGATCGTGCGCGTGAATAATCATCCAAATTATTAAACCCTTTATAATATATTATTGAAGATCAAATTAATAAATGTTGCTTCTCTTCTTGCTTGTATATATAGGTGTCATCAATTCATTTAATTTAACATTATATTGTTAGTAGAGTTTGTTGATTTGTTTATTACATCTTTTAATGGTTGTGTATGTGTTGCATTATATTAATATTGTGAGTGTGAGTATGTGATGAAGAGAGTGAAGAAAGACAGAAAGAAACAGCTAAAGAGATCATATCATCAATAGTTGAGATGAATAGGGAAGAAAGGAATAGTGAACTCAAACTAACTCTATATATATATATATATATAGGAAAGTTATCAGGTATACTCAGGAATATTAGTATTTCAGTTGTTTTAACCGTTAATTTTAATTAATATATATTATATATTTTTTGTATAATTCAGATCAACGGTTAAAACAACTGCAACACCAATATTCTCGATAGACCTGATAACCTTCCATATATATATATATATACATGGAAATATTTTAAATGCACCGAAAGTATCGGTGCTCCAGTTATTTTAACCGTTGATCTGAATTATAAAAAATATATATAATATATATTAATTGAAATCAACGGTTAAAATAACTGATGCACTGATACTCCTCGGTGCACTTGAAATGTTACATATATATATATATATAGCTTTTCACCATTTTGGGAGATGAATATACAAGCACATCCTTTTCCTACTCATTTGTTACTTTAAATTAGCAGCTTTTTTTTTTCATATATATCATGACCATTATACTACTCTTCCACTATCCTCTTGAAATTATAGAATAACATGTTCTTTGTATTACATTATTATATTATTATAAGCCTATTTTATGTATCTTTTTTGTGTGACTATTTTATGTATTTTTTAGTACACATAAAATAATAAACACACTTTTAGGCAACTCAAATTATAGATTAATTTCGGATAAAAATAAATTTTGAAACTCACATTAAATATATTCTAAAATTATACAAATATTTCTTAAATTTTATACTCAATATGAGAAGAAAGATATATATTAGGGTTTAATAATTCAAACACCAATCATGATATTTATATTTGTATAAAATACACAACAAAATTATTTCATATGTTAATTATGTGTATAATTGGACTTATTATATAATAATAATGCATGAAAAAAGTAAATTAATAATTCATCCTCCAATTTCTAAGAAAATACCAACACAGTATATATGCATATATAAAAGGAGAAATTCGTTTATACCAAATAACCAAGTATAATTCTTATTGATTAACATACAAACACCATCAAATAATCTTATTATCATAATCTTATTTTTAATATGTTGCATCAAATTCAATTCTCGATCTCTTTTGTGTTTTGTTTATCTTGATAGATTATTATTATTATTATTAGGTTTAATTACTCTGCTGGTCCTATAATTTCGCAAAATTTTCAATTAGGTCTCTGTACTTTTTTTTCTTTTAATTGAGTCCTTATACTAAATTTTTTTTTAATTGGGTCTCTATACTTTTTTTTCCTTTTATTTAGGTTCCTATATACCAATTCTTTTTTTTTTAGTTAAGTCCCTATAAAATTAAGCCAATTACTATTAAGAGGGGCTTAATTGAAAAAAAATTAGTGCAGTGACCCAATTAAAAAGAAAAAAAAGTATAGAGACCTAATTGAAAATTTCACGAAACTATAGAAATCAACAGAGTAATTAAATTTTATTATTATTATTATTATTATTATTATTATTATAAGCATAGTATACAATGACTGAAGTTACTAACACCATTGAATTTTTTAATGCTCTTCCAAAAAAAGAATCTAAGGGCAGAAACGTTTAATCACCAAGCATCAATTCTTTCCATGTTAGAGATCTAAAAAAGCATCCTTGGAACTTGAAGGGGGGTAAGGGTTGGCAATTCATGTTCTCACGCCCATACATCATTCATGAAGCATCAAATTATTCACTGGGAAAAGACTGAAAAGGGTTTCAATCGTTTTCAATGGAGTAAAAACTATAATATAATAATAATTCACTAAAACATTTTTTATTACTTATAATTGGCCTTTATTAATTAAAGGGTAATTACCCAAATCAATTTTTAAAGATTTTAAAAACCGACATTTTCGTCCCAAAGTTAATTAATACACAGATCAATTCTAACGTTTTTCTCTATCAGACCTTTATTATTATCAAGGTTCTGAAAATCGAACCGATCATTGAACCGTTCTAACTACTGATGGTTTACTGGTTTTCAGGTTCAACCGGTTCGACCGTGATTAAACTGAAAAAACCGTTTTATAATGAAATAATAAATAAAATATACATAAACATACTAAAACTATATGATCTTATCAATTTACAAACTCAAAATTTTTTAAACTCTCTTAAAATATATGTTTCCAAGCAATTTTGTCATCATCATCTTCAGCTTTACATTCATCACTCAATTAAAAAATCCACAATCCTAATCCTCTATGATTTCTTTTGGAAAAATAAAATTCCATTCAAGAAGAAAACCATAGCTGTAAGTAATTGAGAATATTTGTGAGACTCAACACAAAGACACAGAACAAGTATACAGATAGAGCAGTACCAAACAATCTAATTCTCAATTCCATGAATCATAAACAAAAGGGTGTCTAAATATCCACAGAATCAATCAAATTTAGCATTAAAAAGTATCAGAAACCAAATTTTGCAGTTAAAGAATGAAGTAAAAGACATTAGAAATGAGAGTGGCTTGAACCACTGTCTTCTGCATAAGAGAAATATACTACCATCATCAACAGCACTCCCAAGACCTCAAACAACAACATCATCTTCATGATTTCCTTGCTCTAAATCAATAACATGGGACATACGCTGTTTGTTAATGTTTTGAAAGCATCAATTTGGTTTAAAATTAAAACACAGCAACAAATAATCACTCTAAACTCTGAAATCAATAAATCTATCAACAAAAATTCAAAAACAGTATACTCGTAAATTAAAAAACAGCAGCAGCAGAGTAACAAACCCATTTTAGCAATAATTTCGACAACACAAAATCAATTTCTTTTATTGATTTCACATTCAGAAAATCACTAATCAGTTTCAAAACAGACACAACAGAGCAATAACAATACAATCCAATACAGTTTCGGTGTTCATCATGTTGAATCACAGTTTAGTTTCAGTAATCACTAATCAATAATCACAGTACAGTTTAGCTCCCTCCAATCAGTTGAATCTTGAATCAGTTCACAGTTTCACAATACACAGTTCAAAGAAAAATAAAACAGGGAGAGTGGGAGACAGCGAAGGCACCTTCAAGGCTTCAACAGAACATGCAACAGGAAGAGTGAGAGTGAGGCAGTGGGAGACAGCGAAGGCACCTTCTCAGTTCGCGACGGCTGCTGTGGTGGCTCGACCCGTGTGAGAGTGAGGCGTTCTCACTTCTCAGTTTTCGAACGGCTCTGCGGTGGCTCGACCCGTGTGACGGTGTGACAGTGACTGAGTGAGGCGTTGAAACTTGGAAGCAGCTCAGTGAAGCCTGCTCGATGAATGAGAACTGAGAAGCACTGAAGGAGTGAAGGCTGAAGCAAATAAGGGAAGGCAATTAGGGATCTCAGGATTTTGGACATTTAAGGATTCAACAACTAAAAACGGTTTTGTTGCCATCCAAAAAACCGCCCGGATCACGATTCGGTTTGACCGATCGGTTACTGGCCAGTTCGCCGGTTCAATTTCGGTTTTTAGATTTGCGGTTTTGATGATTAACCGATTCATTTTTTGGTCCGGTTCACGGTTTGACCGGTCAGTTCGAACCGATTTTCAGAACATTGATTATTATTAACTTAACTTTGTCCATGTGGCCGATAACCTTAGCATAATAATACACTCTTTTCGTTAGAAACAAGTTAGATGAATAATGATGTTTTGAAGTCCAAATTAAATATTTTCTTTTAATATAAACATGTTTTTTAAAATAAGATATCTTTTGAATATATTAAGTATAAAAATATCAAATAGTTTTAATTTTAAATTTTTTATAGAATAATCTCTAATAATTTTATTATTATTATTATTATTATTATTATTATTATTATTGAGTGATTATATATAGTCGCAAAAAAGTATATAATTGTTATTATAACATATCATAATAACAGTAAATATATAATTGCTGGTAGAATATAAATTAAATAAGACATATAGTGACTATTATATTATTGTCATTAAAAATTTATACTAAAAGTGATTTTTATTTTAGTGATGAAATATTCAGTTATAATATTTTTATCCTTAGAAAATTAATGTTTTGTCATTGATTTTAATTGTTGAGACTGTGTGAAATTAAATTTACACGCTTACACTGATCTCTCATAAATGTTTCTTTTAAGAGAAGTTAACTAATATTATATTTATGTGGATATATAAGTTATTGAATTTTCTAGGGACAAAATAATTAATTTTAATGATATTTAGACAATAAAATTTAACCAATAATATTGTTTTAGATCAATTATATAGTGTGTATTCCTTTGTAATTCTTTGGTTTTAATAAGTTTTAGATCGAAGTTATTAATTTTTTAAACTAGAGAATTGTAAACATTTTAATGAATTATCAATTTTTTTTGTGGTGACCTTTTTTATTTGGGCTTGTTATCAGATTTCAGTTCAATACATGAAATACCTATCTTCTTGTAATTTATGTAGAATTGACATTTTTTTTATATTTGTAAATGCTATTTGACTTTCTTATAACTGAAAAACGTTTTTTTTTTGTCAAAAAAAAAACTATTTAGTATAGATAATTCTCAATGGTAGTTCAAAATAACATTTCTAAAATATTAAAGTTGAAAATATTTTTAGAAACTAAATTATATATATTAAATCATTTAAAGATAAAAGTTTTAAAATAAGACTCTTTCATATGCATGATCTTAAGGGTATATATAATATTTTCAAAAGCTGTATATATATATGACTTTAATATTTTATTTACATCCATATTAAGTTATTAAATAATAATAATAATAATAATAATAATAATAATAATAATAATAATAATAATAATAATAATAATAATAATAATAATAATGTATATTACTATATTATGAGTTAAAAATATTTTTGTTTTAATAACTCAAATAGGCAAAGTATGAGACACTACTTGAGTGAATTATTTTTAGAGGAACAGAGAAAGCTGCTTGTGAGTAACTTCAGTCACTATCAGTCTCAAACCTGATTTGGTAATATCAATAACAATATAATCCCATCAGTCATAATTAATAATGTTGTGTTCCATAATTATTATATATTTGAGCAGATTGATCCTGTTCATGGATTACATGATATGTCCAAAAGTCTTTGAGTTGAGTTTGATATAATCTTAATATATATTTCTATCCAAAAATGAAATTTAGACTTTACTTTTTGTTTCAATTTTCTGTTTTTGTTTTTTATTTGTAAAAAACATTTTTGAATAGAAGATTTCATCATATCAACTATTATTTGAGAGTATGTACATAAAAAACAGTGTCTCTTTGATAACGACCATACGTTCATATAATATAAAAATTTAACTTTTCTTAGGTATGTCTGTGGGTCTCTGTTATAAATATTTCAAATAACTTATTATTATTATTATTATTATTATTATTATTAAACTAGAAGGTAGCACAAAATATTTTATATTAAATATTTCATAAAAATTATGAATAAATAATGGAGAATATTATTATCACTAATCAGAGATTTAAATATTATATATATAAATTTGTATCTATAAATCATCGATACTGACATAAATACAAGATACGATACAATACGAGATATACAAATACGTAAATTTTAACTTTTTATAAGACATAAGACACGATATATATATATAAAATATAAATTATTTTTTAGATAAATTATATATTTTAACTATTTTTAATATTTTTAATTATATAAAGTATGTAAGATAACTTTTTATGTTAATAAATAATAACATATGTTATTTTTAAATTTATTGTAATAATATAAATTAAAAATAAAACTAAACATAATTAATATGTGATGATATTTAAATATATTTAAAAAAATATTTTATATTTTTTTATTAAGATACAGTTGAATATAGAAATACGTATGGTAGAAACTCAGGTGTAGTTGACTTCACCTGAAGTTGATAATTGAGAGTCGTTAGATAAAAATTTAGTCAAATCAGTCAAATAATCTAACGACTCTCGATTATAATTTCACGTAAAGTCGACTGCACTTGAGTTTTCACCACATTAGTGTCAAATAAGTATTTGTGCATTTGGTAGAGTTGTACTATGAGTATTTATGTGTGAAAACCTAAATAGTGGTTCATTTATTAGCAATTCTTTGCATGCATTTCTATATTCGATCTCGCATCGCTTTCAAAGAAGAAGACATTCATGAATTCCACCACCAACGAACTAATAATATGGTAAGACTTTGATGATGATGAAGGGGTGGCGATTGGTGAAGGATATGGATGAGAACTAACCAAGTAAAGATGAGAGAGAAAGGGAAGAAATAAATAGAGAAATTAAATATGGAAAAGTAAATTAAATATAAAAATGTAAATTATAACAGTTTAATTTATTTTTATTTTTTCATAAAAAATTTAAGAATAAAATATAATGATAAAATATATATAGAAATAATAAAAAATTTAAAAAATAAAATATATTTTGTATTTATATTTTTTTATTATTTTTCTAAAAAATATAAAACACGATAATTTAATGTCTTAAAATATAATTTAAAATATAATATTTATATTTATATTTTATCAGTCAAACATAAATTATGTTAAACTAGTGGGTTTTCAGAATTATACATAAATCCTGCTAGTCTAACATGATTTATATACAAAGAAGAAAATATCCAATATCCTGTCAAGATGTATATATATAAAATCAGATACCTAAAATCAAACGAACCAAAAAAATATGTTATGTATAATATTTATGTATAAAAAAATAATATTCATAAACTTATTATAATGAAACATCAAATTATTTTTTAAATTTATTTTTAAACATTTTTATCAATTAAATTAGTTTTTTAAATATTATAAATTAATAAATTTTATTCTTTTATTATTTAATTAATAATTTCTGTTAATAATTAATGATATAAAATATTAATTAATATTATATATGACATTTGGTATATCTAATTAGATACTGTATAAATATGTCTATAAAAATATATTAATTTAATCTATTTTTTAATCATATAAATCTTAATTATAATATAACCTAATGACACTAAATTGATGAATTTTTATGAATATATTTATTTAACGTTTAATAATTAGATGTATTAATTATCATGTATAATGTGAATTAAATTAATTATTTACGAAAATTATTAATTATGAAAAAAATAATTAAAAAATAAACCATCTTTTCGTTAAGAATTATAATTTGATTATTAACTCTAATAAAATAATGTAGTGTTTAAACAATTCAAGATACACGTGCATGTATAGTTATGGGTGTTAATTAAAAAATCACTATTAATTATTAGTTTATCAATCCACATATCACAACATTATTTGAGCTAAAAGCATAAAACTAGTTACATTTGATCAAAGGGTTATTCATATTCATGCGGTTCTTGTTCCATGAAAATGTGTTTTAATTTGAGAGATAATAAATTAAACAATTGCACCTATTTATTAATTAATTTATTTTTTGGGTTGGATCAATTAATTACCAGAAAGTGCTATTAAGACATGAACAACAAATGTCGCTATCAAGACATAAATTCATACGTGAAAGTAAGTGGGAAGAAAGATTTTATATAGGAAAAAAAATTAAAATCGTTAATAAAATATATATTATTGGGAAAATGGAGTAATAAAAAATTTAAAGTAATACATTGATGAGAGATAATATTAAAAAGATAACAAATGTAAATTTTATTTCGGTTTAATCACACCACTTGTATCTGCTTTATTAGTTGAAAAACAGATTAATTACAAAAATAATAATAATAACTCCTCACTACTATTTTAATTTTTAAAATTTTAAAAATAAAAATAAAAAAATTAATTAAATTGACTTATATTATAGTTAATTTTCTAAACTTTTTTTAAATTATTACATTGGACATTTGTACATTTACGAATTTATTACTGATATTGTATCAAATTTCAACTCTTAGAGACAACCATTCTAAGTGAATCTTAAATTAATTCCCATTTCAAGAATAATAAAGAGATATCCCATTTTTTATAAGTATCTTCTCTAGTTCTGTATAAGATTTTAAATTCTTAAGAGTTGACATCAACTCTAAATATACCTTCAAGTAATTATATCTTCACGATATAATAAAGAGGTGCACAGTTTTTTTTTTTTTTACAATTTATATATGTTACACACGAGAATACACTTTTTAATTTAGATATAGAAGGGAAAGTGGTGTAGAACGCAGTTATGGAGTGTATATGTGCTTTACGTAGATGTGGTGTCAAGAGTAAATCGGACCCTCCGATTTGTGTTTAAAAAATTAAAAAAAAATTACAGTACACAAAATCGGACCGTCCGATTTGTGTTTTAGACAATTAAAAAAATTTTAATATTAAAATCGGACCATCTGACTTTTTTTTTAAATAAAAAAGTTTAAAAGTACAAATCGGACCCTCCGATTTTTTCTCCCACACAAATCGGACCATCTGATTTGTGTTTTTAATTTTTTAATAAAAAAATCGGACAGTCCGTTTGCTTCACTTCATAGTTCAGAAAAAACCATCCTCATATTCATGTCTAGCACTACCCACTTTCATAACCATGCACAACACATACAGAATTTACATATTCAAGAAATTGAGCCCACAAGAATAAGAACTAAAATATTTTTAAAAGAATTATAATAGATAATTACAGTTAAAAGTTAAAACTCCAAAAATCAAACATTCTCTATAGATCAAAAACATATAGCTCTATGATACCATGACGGAGTTTAATTTCTTAGAAAAATGATTCGAAATTGAAAAGTATATATGAATTGTATTGATTTTTATGTGAATGAATCGTATCCTACACTTGGTTCTCTAATAAAGTGAAGGTTTTCAAACTATAATATAATGTTATGTTAATTTATTTGTGAAATTACTATTATTTATTTATTTAAGAAATTTCCCCCGTAATTTTACTTTGACAAAATTATTACTATTAACATGTTATTCAATATTTTCTTTTACATTGAAAAAATTGAAAAGAATTTGAATTAGTTAAAAAAAAAAAAGAGCTATGACTGTATGACATATGACACTTTAACCTTTTTAGAGAGAGAGAGAGAGAATGGGGTCATTATCATAGTGGGCAGAGATGTTCATAGTGCTGTGGGTCTCCCTTGTGGGATGCTTGTCGTTTTCTATGACCACAATGCATTTATGTTTATTTAACTTCTGATGTTAACCCCTCAAATTATCCAATTTTTTATTTTATTATGGAGGTTAGAATGGAGTAGGACTCTCTAATGGGGATCAAATGTGTTTTACCTACATGTGGTGTCAGCAGGTAAAAAATCAGATGGTGCGAGTGGGGCAAATCTTATCGGACAGTCTGACTTGTTCACTACAACACGGACCATGTGAGTTATTGAAGAAAAATAAAAAAAAATTTATTCATGCAGAACTCGAAAGATCCGATAAATTTTATGTAAATTTTAGATATTCTCTCCATGTAAAACGGATCCTACGATTTATTTACAAAAAATTTTCAACAATGAAATCAAAAGGTTCAATTTTTTAACGCCAAATTTAAGCAAAAGTTATCCCACAAATTAATCTACTACCTCTAACATTCATAACTAAGCACAACATATTCACAGCTTCTATAACAAAAAAAATCAGCCCAAATTATCACCACCTCAACAATAATAAAAACACAATTACCCGTGAGTCTTCATCACCTTAAAAAAAATTAATAATGCATTTCTCTTTGGATAGGTAAACCTTGCCAACAGCCACCTTCGTCAGCATTGCCGAATAGGATTATCATTAATCCAAACACGACTTTAGAGTTGTTAAATTTTTCTTTAACGTCAAAAGCCACTTCAACACCATGGTGACCAAGATTTTCGCACGCTTAGAAGTGAACATTTGTAAATAATGGTCAATTAGACTGAATTAAATAGATGCTAATATCGATCAATTAGACTAAATTAAATAAATTCTAATATCATATTAAAATTCAGAGATCTTATTAACTTAATTCTAAATTGAATAGACTGCAATATCATGTTAGAGAATTGAAAAATCTTAATTCAATCTTAAATTCTTAATAAAACCATCTAAAAAAATAAGAATTTTCTCGAATTCATATAATATATATATATATATATATTTAATTAAGTTCTTATATCATATCAGATTTTATAACTAGGTCTCTATCGTAATAAAAACGACAAAATTAACAAAATATTTTATAATAGTATTCAGTCAAGTGCACATTAGGTATATTCATTTTATTTAATAAAATATTCTGTTAATTCTAATATTTTTGTCACAATAGAAATTAAATTATAAAATTTAATATAATATAAAGACTCAATTGAAAAATAAAAAAATATAAAAACTTAATTAAAAATTCGATAAAATTATAAAAATCGATAAATAATTAAACTTTTAAACTGTATTATAGATAAATATAAACTTGTAATAATTTTATTATTATTAAGTGTGAAATACTAACTTTATTTTTTATTTTTGAGATTGCATTGGAGAAGAGAGTTAGATCTTTTATATTATTAAGAGATCTAACATTCAATAATACTTAATCATTTAGTGCATGTTTGGGCGCCATTATTTTGTTAAAAAAAGATCTTTTTTCAATGAAAAAAGATCTTTTTTTATTTTTTAATGTGTTTGGCAAATTTCTAGTAGTAAAAGTAAAAGCACTAGTAAAATCAAAAAAAGATCTTTTTTGAGAAGCTGTAATTTACATCTTTTTTTAAAAGATCTTTTTTCCTTAAAAAAAAGATGTTTTTCATGTAATAAATAAACAAAAAAGTACTTTTATATTGTTATACCCAAACATAATTGATTGATAAAAAAACCTTTTTACATGAGATATCCAAACATAAAATTACTTTTACTTCTCTATAAGATCTTTTAAAAAAAGATAACTCGAAAAAAGATCTTTTTTAAAAAGCTCACCCAAACAAGCCCTTAATCTAAATGAAATTTTAATTTCGCCTCAATCTCAAAAAGGCTATAGCATAAAGAGGCTTGTTAATAAGGTATACATTTATGTTAAATTATTTCAAAAAAAGAAAGTATAGTATTCATGCATGTTAAATTATTCATGTGTGTATACATATATAACTCTTAAAAGCTTAAACTACTATAAATAAAAATACATAAATAGTATTATATATTCCCCATCATAAAGCACCAAGCATATATAGGTAAAAAAGAAAGTTGCACAATTCCTTAGTTGACCCAAAAATGTAGTCCCCTTCAAATAAAAAAAGGTTAAAGTTCAAAAGTTGTTAAGTGATATGATGGTGTTAAAGTAGGGCATCTTGTCTCTTGATATATATTATTGGAAGAGTTTTAAATGTATCGAAAATACTGGTGTTCCAGTTGTTTTAACCATTTATCTAAATTATAAAAAATCAATATAATATATATTAATTGAAATCAATGGTTAAAACAACTGAAACACCGGTATTTTTGATACATTTAAAAAAAAAATTTATATTATTATTATTATTGCATGATTATCTTTCCCGTCAAATTAGTTCGAATTTTAAGTAAAATGAGAACTAAATTAATTAAATTATAATTAATTCAGTTTTATATTTTTTTTTTGTATGTATATTCAAACTAAATCAAACTAATTAAAAATAAATAAATTGGTTTGATTCGAATAATTAGGTATAAAATAAAAACTAAAAAAAAGAATTTTTTTAAAAAATCATGTAAACATATAATATCAACTAACAAGTTAATAAAAAAATTATTTTTATTCAATATATAAATGACCGGCCAATGAATTATAGTTCAAATGGCATAATCTTCTCATACTCACATAAGAAATTACGAATTTAAATCTCCAAATATTTGATAAAAAATATATATATAAATGATCGTTTAAATAAATACAATAGATATATAATTAAATATATAACTGTGTAAAACATCAAATTTAATATATATATATTAGCATGCAAAATGTGAGGATATGCATGTGACACTGTATATATAAAACATCAAAATATATAAGCTGCGTATTTTGTTTCTTTATTCAGAAATAATAATGCTCATCTTAGGTACTTGGCATCTGCATTTTTTGGTTGTCACATAATAATATAAATTCAATAATTTAGACTTATCAAAAAATATAAATAAATAAAATATAATACACTTAACAGTAATAATATTTGATATAAAATATAATATAAGCTAGTGACCTCACATAATTAAGTACTATTCTTAACATTATACGGGGACTGTATGTGAGACATTATACTAGTGATTTTGATTGTGTTTGTACTAATATAGCTATAGTACCCAGCTAGCTAGAATAATTCTTTGAAATATCGGCTTTAATTATTTGTCACAATAATAATAATAATAACATGTTGTGGCTAATATATGCATACTACTTTCCTTCTAATTTTATAAAATAACATAATAGTTATTGTGAAATTAATATATGTTTCTTTTTTTATGGAATTTATTTATTTCTTTTTAAGTTATTTGGAGAGAAAAAAATAATTAGGAATATGATTAATTTTTTTTTTTAAATTTTTAATTATGAACAATTTTAAACAATTTTTTATAAATGTTATTTGTTAAATTTTTTTGACAACTCTTATAAAATGTATTTTTATTTAAAAATATTATCTTAATTTTTTTATATTGCAACATTTTGTAAATATAGTTTTAGATATCAAAAACAACTATTTTTATGGGTTGTAAAAAATTTTATTATCTTTGTCTTGTTCAAAGGCAATTCGCCAAAAATATCTAAGATAACTTTTATTAAATATTGTTTCGAATATGGATTAATTATCTTAGACAAAAAATATCATAGTAGTTTAAAATGAATTAAAAATGAAAATTTTTAATTAGAAATAATTTTTAAATATAATAATTTAATTTATTTAAAGTAAAATTAACATGAATGATTAAATTAATAAAATTAACTTTATAGACCAAGATATATTTATTAATCATAATTTGAATACAATATATAGAAGTATATATAGGCTAAAATTTGTGCAGTTTAATAATATTGGCTTTGTATATATATATTTTTTTGGGTAAAAAACACAAATAAACCAATGGAGGATAGTTATTATATGAATAAGTCAAATTGAAGATTGATTCATGAATGAGTCAAAGCATACTTATATGTAATTCAAACCTATTTGGTTCGAACTCCAATTGCATATAGATCGAACCTATTTGGTTCGAACTAGACATACATAATTCGAACCTAATTAGTTCGAATTACACATGAATTGGGCTATCACATAATTCGAATCTAATTGGTTTGAATTACTAAGGAATAAGTGTGAATATGTTACGTGCATGGGATTGTAATTGAAATGAAACAAATTTAAAATGTTGTATAACTGAAAATTGGAATTAAATTAAAAATACACTTTATATATGCAACTTGAGAATTATTTAATTTTATTCTTAAATTTTATTTTATTTAACTTTATTTAATTTTAATTTTATTTTATTAGGATTTAATTTTCTTTAATTAAATTGAAATAAGGATAAAATTAACACAAAATAAAATGTTGAAAGTAAATCTAAACGAAATGAAATTTAACATTAAAAAATTAAGACAATTAAAGATATAAAGTATATTTTTCTCTTACAAAATTTGTAAACCAATTATTAAAAAAAAGTTAAAAAGGATTTGATTTTAGAAACATTTTTTAACAACGCAAAAAATTAAAACTAAACAGAGACTAATATATTAAAAAAAAAAACCTAATTTTTTATTACAATAAGTGATAAGTAAAGTATAAGTTATATTATAAATCAGAAGAGTACACTAACTATAATTTAGAGAAGTTTAGAATTGATCTTAAAGATATTTTTTATAAACTTTATATAATAAATAATTTTTTCGTATATATTACACCATTTTAAATTTGTTCCATTTCAATGAATATATAATTTATTACAAACATTTTTTAATGTCAATAAAAAATTTGATTTTTATCTTTTACGTGTATATTTCTTTAGCTCATCGCTGTTTCTAGAGATTATATAGTTAAATATTGGAATTAAATTAAAAATACACTTTATATATGCAATTTGAAGATTATTTTAATTTTATTTTTAAATTTTATTTTATTTAACTTTATTTAATTTTAATTTTATTTTATTAGGATTTAATGTTCTTTAATTAAATTGAAGTAAGGATAAAATTAACACAAAATAAAATGTAAAAGTAAATTGAAACGAAATGAAATTTAAGATTAAAAAACTAAGACAATTAAAGATATAAAGTATATTTTTTTCTTAAAAAATTTGTAATCAAATTATTAAAAAAAAAATAAAAAAGATTTGATTTTAGAAGCATTTTTTAAGGAGGCAAACAATTAAACCCAAGCAGATACTAATATATTAAAAAAAACTTATTTTTTTACAATAAATAATAAGTAAAATATAAGTAATCTTAGAAATTAAAAGAGTACATTAATTATAATTTAAAAAAATTTAGAATTAATTTTAAAGATATTTTTTATAAACTTTATATAATAAATAATTTTTCTGTATATGTTACAACATTTTAAATTTTTTTCATTTCAATTACAATTCCATGCACGTAACATATTCACACTTATTCCTTAGTAATTCGAACTAATTAGGTTCGAATTATGTGATAGCCTAATTCATGTGTAATTCGAACCAATTAAGTTCGAATTATGTGTGTCTAGTTCGAACCAAATAGGTTCGATTTATATGCAATTGGAGTTCGAACCAAATAGGTTCGAATTACATATAAGTATGCTTTGGCTCATTCGTGAATCAATTTTCAATTTGGCTTATTCATGTAATAATTATCCTCCATTGGTTTATTTGTGGTTTTTAAACTTTTTTTTTTTTTTTTGGTATGGGAATAAGTAATTGGACTCTCTGATTATTTTGTACGAGATTTTTAAATATTTTTTAATATAAAATTGGAGGGTTTGTTTTTTTTTTGTATTTTTAAAATTTTTGCAGTTTATAGTTTATAAATCAGATCTTTTAATTTGTATATTTTAAATTTTTTTAACTTTTTAAATATAAATAAAAAAATTTAAATATAAAAATTAAAAAATTCTATTTTTATACTAAAAAATCGGATCGAACGGTCTAATTTATAGACCTTAAATTAATTTTTTTCATATTTTAAAAATATATCACAGTCTACATTTAAAAAAAAAACGTAGTTGTTAATCTAATATAAAAAATAAAAAAAAAGTGGTATATATATACACACACGGCCACCAAAATTCACTGTATATAATGATCAACGGTGAATGGATCATGATCGCAACAAGCTTTTTCTGTCACACAGTGTGCCTTGGCTGCTTTTGGTGCTTCTTAATGGTCACAAATACAATTCGGTTTCTTTTACTACTTTAAATATAATTTGTATCTATTTTAATTTAGCCCCTCTTTTAGGTTTTGTTATTGTTTTTCTATTCTTTTATTTTTAATTTTACGAGTCTATATATATATATATATATATATATCATCAAATGATAGTATTAATTAAATTTTATCCAATAAGTATATATTTATCAAGTAAAATAACAAAATTAACATATCATGTTAGAACAATTAATTTTGCTACCATATTGATTCACGCACTACCATCTGTGCATTTTAGATCATTCTAACAATATTTTTTTAAAAAGTAATATTTAAACACAAATATGTAATTATGTTAGAATTTAATTTTGATGTATTCAATATAAAGTAATTTTATATATGTATTAAATTATGTAATATTATATTAATAAAAATAATATTATATTATACATTATATTAAATACAAAAATTATAAACACCTAGTGGGACAAAATTTTGGTGTAAATATAAATAAAGAAAAGCGTTTACATTAAATGTATTATTATTGACGAGTTTGATAAATGTTAAACTTAGGACATAACGTATTATTATTTAATCGGTGAAATAAAAAGAAGGATATTTTAGCTTTGTTAGTTTATTATTAGAGAAAAGGATAAATAGATCCCTAATCTTTTGTCTCACGGATATTTTTGTCCTTGACCATTAAAAAATATTTTTAAATCCTTGACCTTCACAAAATTTGGACGGATTAGTCCCTGACAAAGGCATTTGGACGGATCAGTCCCTGACGGAGGCATTTGGACGGAGGAACTGATCCGTCCAAATTTTGTGAAGGTCAGAGATTTAAAAGTATTTCAATGGTCAGAAACAAAAATGTCCGTGAGACCTATTTGTCCTTTCTCTTATTATTATCTTAATGATAAACAGAGAGAAACATTTTTTTTCCCTTAAGAACTAGTGATTAGGCCACGTCTTATTAAAAAATTATACTATTTTATTTCCTTTATATATATATACAAATTTTATTTTGTAGCGACAATAAAAAAATATTAAAATATAAAAAATTAATAGTCTTAAAATTACATATATCAATAAATAATGAATTTAATTTATTTATTTATTTAAAAATCTCTTATATTTATCATATGCTAAAACATTTTTTTGAGTAAAGTATCATAATATTTTTAATTATTATATAAATTATTTAAAAATATTTATGAATAGAACAAAAATCTTATTGCATTTCTAGTAAGCACTATTATTATTGTTTGATTATTTTTATTTTCCCTGTCTATTTTTAATTCTTTTATAGGAAATTCTTTTTGTCTCAGTTTATTTATCATTTGAGAAAATTTTATATAGGAAAGGATTAATTACATTGAAGAAATAAATATTTTTTTTTTCATACAAAGTAATGAAGAGAAAGACCTTAATAATTACATTTGTATCGAGTATTGACTAAATTTATATTATTTTTGGAAAAGTATCTTGCGGTTATTTTGTGTAATCAACAACATTCTTAATTAGTATTTCAAAATCTTTAAACTATTTATAATTAAATGGAAAGAATCTTTACATAAATTAAATTTATTCATTTACTAAAAAAGTATAAATGACAATAAAAATATAAGATACTGTTGTAATAATTTGTAAGCGTATATACTAACGAATTATATCTCAAATGATATAGTTTTTTTATTTTTATCTAGAAGTCTCGTGTTCGAGTCTCACTCCTAACTTAAAAAAAAATTATATACCAATCTAATTTAATTATAAGCGTGTATATTTTTATAAGAAAAGAAAACCACAATTTATATCCTAAATAAATTAATTTTTTGCTAGAAAGATCTTAATTACAATCATGAACTTTAAAATCTAGATTTTATTGTTGACTATGTTAGAAGGAAATTTGTTTATGTTTTAACATTTTAAATATTTTATATATAAAAATAATAATTATATTAAGTATATACAAAAAATAACCACTAATTAGCCACATTATATAAGTACATATTTGACTTTTTGTAAAATTATTTTTTATTATACTAATGTAAACAAGCTTAACTATTTGTTTGTTATATGTTTGCTTATTCTAGTGGCTATTTGAAAAAAATAAATAAATTAATGTGTGTAAATTAAACAAATATAAATACATAACGTATAATTTAAAAATTATTTTTTAATTAAATTTATTCAATCATACTATGTTTACACAAAAAAAAAAAAAAATAACAATACCAATTTATTTGACAATACGTGTAAAAAAATTTGATTATTTTAACAATTGAATATTGAGTTAAAAAAATATGAATGAACATATATATATATATATATATATATATATATATATATATATATAATATTCATTAATTTGGTTTTTAGTACACATAAATTACTTTTGAAACTTATTATTGCATAAAAAATTTAAATCTTAATATATAAATTCTTTAAAGCTAAAATAATCATACTTGATAAAAAAAATCTAATGAAAAACAAATTGTTAATTAGATTTTCATTTCTACAAATTATTATTGTAAATTCTACTCTTTTAAATATAAAAAAATATTATTTGTATATTAAAATTGGCCACTAAAATCAACCACTAATATTTTTACGTATAAATATATATGTAGTTTAATTTTTTTCACTATGTATATATTTTAACGTGTATTTTGTATTGATAATTGATTTTAGTGGTTAATTTTAATGTAGACGTAACATAATTAATTAAATATTACTCTGCAAATACCGGAGAAAAAAATAATTAACTTTTTACATTTATTTTTCTTTTTACTTAAAAATATTTAATTAGATATGCATAAAATTAAGCCAAAAAAGTTGAACTCAATAAAATATATTAATTATTTATTTTATTCTATTTAAAAAAATCTATCTGTAGATACTAAGTGTGCATGTCTGTGTCTTGGTGAGAGTTACAAAAGAAGTGACTTTCTGTGACGACCGAATGCACACACTTTCTTTTATATATATATATATTTTATCCATAAATTATTTAAGAAATAAGCACAAACACAATATTATATAATAGAAAAAGTAAAATAAAAAAAAAAACTTTCGTTTAAACACACTATTTTGAATTTCTGCTTCTCACCTTTCTATTGTCTAAAGAGAAAGAACAACGAAGAAAACGAAAATGTTTGGGGTCATTGAGACATTGAGAATCAAAGGCAACTATGACTTTTTTTTTTGTTTATTTATTCATTTTTTATTTTGTATTTTTTAATTATTACTGAAATAAATAAATAATTTTATACTATTATCTCCCTAACATTATTCGTTATTATTTATTAGTTACTTAAAATGCATATTATAGATAAATTTGACTATAATTAGAAGTAATTTATAAAATAATTTTTAATTAATAAAAATATAACTATTATACAAACATATTATGACTGTTATTAATACACATATTATGTATAAGAAAGTAATATTTTTCTGCAGAAAAATAATTTGTTGTATAAAATAAATATATTTTCTAATCCCGGTGGAATAATTTTATTAAATAATTAAGTTAAATGTATAAATATGAAATTAGTTGTACAGTTGAAATATTCGCATTACTTGACGACTTTACTCACACAGCGGCAGCTAGCTCTCTCTCTCTCTAATCCAAAACCATTTCTCTCTCTCTTCCTTCATGTCTTTTTCTTCTGATCTTCTATCACCACTACTTCTTCTTCTTCAGCTTCATAGTCTCTTTCTCTTTCTCGCTGGATCATGTCTCGAGCATTCTCAATAAGGCATTTATCTACGCTTCATCTTCCTTTTTATTTTCTCATTTGTTTTGTTTTATTTTATTTTGGTTTTAGCTGGGTTTATGAGTGAGTAGGGTGACTGTTATGACTGTAACTAACTCTTGTCTCTTTCTTCTGGTTTTGTTGTGTGGGTTTTGATTCGGTGCTTCGCAGGGGCTATGCCTTTATCATGAGGTCGCGCGACGTCTTCCAGTGCTGGCCCTTCCCGACCAGCGACGCAACCGCAGAGCAAGTACGCTCATGGCTTCCTCCGATGACTGTTCCCAACTGGACCACTGACGACTACGACGACTCTGAGCTCAGATCCAACCGCATCGCCTCCGGAGAACAGGAAAATGAAAATCCTCCGTCGGATGCTGCAGCTTCGAGAGAATCGAAAAGCTCAGAAAAGTCATCGTCGCAGGAGGAAGAAGGAGAGGCGGAGAAATTGGAGATTCAGGCGGTGGATGACGCGGTATCTCATGGCGACAACGGCAAGAAGGAATCGGAGAAATCGGAAAAGTTGCCGGAGGAGGAGGAGGTGGAGAAATTGGAGAATCCGGCGGTGGTGGAGACGGCATCTCAAGCAGACGACGGCGAGAGAGAATCGGAGAAGTTGGATGAAGAAGAGGAGGAGAAATTGGAGATGGTTTGCCCGGTGTGCGGCGATTTCAAAGCGGCGACTCTGACGGCGGTGAACGTGCACATGGACGGATGCCTGAGGGAGGATCGGCGTCGGCGACAGATGAAGATGTCGAAATTGAAGTCAAAGTCAAAAGCGCCAAAGAAGAAGCGCTACATCACCGAGATTTTCAATGTTGAAGACGAAGAGGAAAAACTAGAGCAAGAAGAGAATCTAATGGAGGAGGAGGAAGAGGAGGAGATGGAGAATGAGCGACCCGAAATCGAGACGGAGATGAAGTTCTGGCCGTTCGGAGAGGACGTATCCGTCACGGTCGAGAAGTTCCGGTGGCTTTCACGGCGGCTCGAGGAGCTGAGATCCAAAGGAGCCACTGGTGGCGGCAGCCAATCAATGAGATCGGAAGGAGGAAAAACGAATTCCGTGTCGGAGGATTCGTTGTCTTCACCGGAGGAGGAGGAGGAGAAATTGGAGATGGTTTGTCCCGTTTGTAGGGTTTTCAAGGCGGCGACGGTGACTGCGGCGAACGCGCACATCGACGGTTGCCTCGCGCAAGCGATGAGGGAAGAGCGGTGGCAGATAAGGAAGAAGCTGGGGTCGAATCTCAAGCCTAAAACGCAAAAGAAGCGTTCCCTCACTGAGATTCTCAACGTGGCGCCGCAAATCGACACTGGAAACTGTGACGCACCGGTGGATGCTACAGTAGATGAAGAAGAAGATAACATGGAACGTGGCGCAGGTAAGAGAAAGAAGAATACAAAGAAGAACGCAAAGAAGAAAAAGAAGAAGATAATGGTGAAGAAGAAAAGCAAGGTTCAAAAGCGCGTTTGCCTTGTACCTCTGAGCACTAAGAGTAAGATGGTGAAAATGAAGAAGCCGAAGAAAAAGAAAAGGAAGAATAAGAAGAATTTGTTCAACGACGAGTTCGCTGCAACGAAGGTACGCTACGTGTATGTACATATATATGGTTTACATTACATGAAATAATAGGATTTTATCGTTATTATGCATGCTAGTTCCTTGATTTTAATTTGAGCTTATTGGATCAGAGGCAACCAACTATGCGATTAATGGAATTTAAAACATAAAATATTAGCTTTAAATTATATCTTAGCTTCTTGGTGTTGTATGTGTTGCTTTTCTCTTAGTAACAGAAGCTCTAGATAACAGAGATAGCATCACTTTTGTTATATGAGGAAGAAATTAAACTGGGTTGATGACTATCATAGTGTGAGATTTATGTCTGAACTAAAATTCAGGAAGAGAAAAACAATATTCAAGATAAAA
Source organism: Arachis ipaensis (assembly GCF_059453495.1). NCBI lineage: Eukaryota > Viridiplantae > Streptophyta > Magnoliopsida > Fabales > Fabaceae > Arachis > Arachis ipaensis. Next base: position 1,732,572 of record NC_142436.1, read on the forward strand.
CATGGTTATTAGAGAGTTGGGTACACGGGAAATTAAAGGACATGCATTTAGTTCGGAGTACGTAATTTGTTATTAAATAGAGAGAATTTGATATATGAAATAGAGAATTTGGCATGCCATACAAAAGTAATTAAGAAATACAATGTATATATATGAGGTAAAGGTCTTAATAGGTAGAAGGAATTCAGAAGAAAATGGAAAAGAGAAGGGGGGCTGATGGTGTGGTGCTGGGATGTTGATCCAGCTGGAAGTTGTTTAGGAAGGACAGGTATATATGATAGCTATATAGAAGGGGCCACTCATGGGTCATGTGTTAAGAGGTGGAAGAAGGTAACTGAGTCTGATGATGATGGGTTCTTTCTGCCCCGTCACTATTAGCAAATAATTTGAAAAGGGTAATTATCATACATGGGGCCATCATCATGGGCATGGTGTATATATATAGATAAACATTCATATAATTTCATTATCTTATGGCTGGCCTTGCTTTTCTGACCTAACTCTAGCAGATAGAGGTTAACATACAACTTATTAGGTGCTTGAATTTGTTTGGGGTATATTAGGAATTGGGAGATCATATCCATTTCGTTTGGGATATATACTGAACTGTATTGATGATTTATACGACTTCAACATTTAGACACTGTTGAAATAAAATCTTGTATAATTTCAAAGGTGAATCATAAATTAGTAAGTGCACTATCCCAAACAAAATGAGTTAATGGCTAGTAATTCTCCTTATAGTTGGGTGGATTTTGGTTATAGTCTTAGTGGCGTGATATTAGATCATTATGGAGGTGGAGTTCTACTCTAAAGTGTATTATTTTATGCACTCGTGAGGGAGGTACTGATGCTAGTGTTGGATATATCTACACTTTTATGTATATAATGATTCTAATTTGGTGTTATGTGTGATAATAATACGTGAATGAGAAACTTGTCTGATTTTATTCTGAAACTGTTTTAGTCTTTGGTGGGTTAATTTGCTCTTATAGTATATGTGTCGCTTAGTCAAAAGGAAGTTAGTTTGTATTTTGTGAATTTTATTTTATACCAGCGTTGTTTTTTAGATGCAACCAAACCAATGAGTAAAAGTTGTCAAATATATAACTTTAAGGAGCTGATTGTGAAGGTTGCACACAATATTGTAGATGTTGGTTAGTGGTATCTTTTTTTCCTAGACCGGACCGTACTCCAAAACCAAAATCAATGTAATCACATTAAAATTGTGAAATTCCATGGATAGGTTTTATTGGTTCAACAAGAGTGTTAAGTACATAGTCAAAATTTTGGTGACTATTTAAACACCAACTTTGATAATGTTTAATTCATTATATATTCCCATTTTTTTCATCCATAATTTAACCAATGTCAAATGAACTCCTACTTTTGAGCATGCCTTTAAAAGGGAAAAGAATATATTATTACTGGTCTTACGTTAGGAGAATGTCTCTACTCTAATCTTAGTTTTCTGGATGTCACTAGGCTAATCTTCCTTAATGCTTTATATTCCAACTTTATCTGATGATGATTATAATGTTTTTTTTTCGATTTGGCTAGGAAATAGGAATCATTATTATTACAGTTTCTATATAGAGGTAGTGCATGATATGTATGTAGTGTTTCGTAGATAAAAGGCCTCAAAATTTTCACGGGCTAAAGTATTCTTTATGCATCCTATTCATGCATTTACCCTATGATCCTCTCTCTTTAGTAGGCCTTTTTCAATGGATGTTTAGTAAAATTCTTTAGTATTGCTTTAATATCACAGTAATTTGTTTGTTAAGGAATTGCTTTTGCTCCGTTTCTTTAAAAGATACCTTTCTCTTTTCAATTTTTTGTTTTTGGGTTAATTTATAGTTGGAAACTTTTTCTAATATTGACGAATTCCTTTATTCTAAAACTTTAACTAAGCATCGATGGAAAAAGTTTATATTTAATAATTGTAATTTATGAAATTCAGAATGACTTTATCATAATTGTTTTATTTTCATGTTTGTAGGTGCATACATGATACATATATACTCCTATAAACATAACAAGTTGATAAGATTGAAGCTAGTACAAATTGTCTTTTAGGGTAAATCTTTCATATTTTATTTTGAAAAAAAAAAAACGCTTCAGGACATTTAAAAAAAAAAAAAGAGGTTAACTAGTCCGGGTTATCAGTTTTTTCAAGAAAAGAGAATAATGATAACAATTAACTCCAATAATGAAGAAATAATACTTAAATAAAGAGAGATCTGATATATCCTTTGGTTTTAATATGCGTTAATTAAAATACTAGTAGAGATGTATATTACTTAATTAAATAAATAAAAATGTTATAACATCTAAATGATGAGAAAGTTAAATAAAATATTTTAGTTCTTATTATGTGTCGTCGTAATGAGTTAAAATATTTTATATATTATAATTGTCTAATAAAAAAATATATTAAATTTCTTTTTCTCGACAAGAAAAATTGTCTTATAACGTATATATATTTACGTGTTATTATTATTATTAGTATTATTACATCTATTATTATTTATTTCTTTATTTTTGTTTATATTTATAAAATTAATTAATCAATTCTCTTTCATCAGTAAAATCAGCAAAACTATCTCTTTATTGATTAAATATATAAATACTTCATTATTATTTCTTATAGAGAGGTCTCTATCTTCTCCGAAAAGTAAAATATATATCCCCTCTCTCTTGACACACATTTTAATTACACTTTGCTTTCTTGTATTTTTAAAACGAGAAAAGCTATTTGTAGACCAAAATCAACCACTAAAATCAGCCACCAATGTATTTATGTATAAATATATGTGTGGTTTAATTTATTTTCAATGTGTATTTGGTGGATGATTTTAATGGCTAATTTTAGTGTACACATAGCATAACCCTTTTAAAACCTACTCCGTCCGATCAAATAAGAAAAATAAAAACAAACTAGAATAGTAGAATTCAATCTTTACATGTTCATTATTTTACTTCCTAGAAAAAAAAAGCTAGCCTTAATTAAGTAATAGTTATATATGTTATTGAAATATTTATGAAAAAAAAAATAATAAAAATAATAATAATAATAATATGATTTTCTTTTGAATTTTATGTAAAAGAATAAATATTAACAACAACAATTATATGATGATTATTTTTCAGAAAAAAAATTGATATATATGTTAAACTGAACTATTCTTATTCCCTTATTTTACTAAAAATATTATATATGAATATTATAAAATCAATTGCAGATAAAATACGTTTTTTTAAATAATTATGACAAATTATAGTTAGTAATATATTCTCTTAGTATACTATTATTAGTCACGTTCTTTTTTATATAGAAATTCATTTATATAAGTTTTAGTAAATAAAGAATATTTTGATCTTCAAATAACAAAATAATAATAATGAGAAGATCGAATTGCTAGAATAGGACAGGAGAGTTTATATTTCAAAGAAAGATGGGAAGTAGATGAATAACAAAATGTGTCTTAGGGCATGTACTTTACTCATCTAAAAGGTGGTGGTAATTAGTTGTTTAATTTGTTGCACAAATCTATTTCTATAGTATCCTATGAGTTATTTATCATCTAGTTTTTAAGTTTGAACACTATTTTAAATATAAAATTACATTTCCAAACAAATACCTTTCTACACTTACATGACAAAATAAATAAAATACATGAGAATGACTAAAATTTCTATCAAAGCATGCTCACAAGTCTTCCCCGACAAACCTTTTGCGTAGAGTATTTTCTTTTTTAAGTCCTTTTCGGTATATAAAATTTAGTTCCATTGAGTCACCTAAGCTTTTCCCCTCCTTTTCCATCCGTTTGCAATTCTTGTTAGAGTTGAGAGACATTCACTAGCTACCTATCACATCATTTTTCTGCATTATTCAGTTGTTAATATATATTATGCAATTATTGTTGTCATGGTTATTGTTTAAGTTAGTTTTCTTCGAGTCTCAGGAAGATGCATCTAAGAGCAAGGTGCAAAGGTCAGCAACAAGATCCACAAAACTAAAAGGAGTAGATGTTGAAGTTGATGTCATTGATGCTTCTCTTACCCATGAAAAGAAATTGGATTTGAAGATATTACCAGAAGAAAAGAAGGAACAAGTAAGTTGTGACTCAGTTGAAAAGCTACAAAAAGCAGTGTCTCCCATTCGTGGCATACTCAAGAATCACAAACATATCTCTCGAAATACTTCAAGTGGTGGTTGCAATGTTCAAGAAGGTACCGAAGAAGAAAGCCACTGTGATATGCAAGTGCCAACTTCAGACAAGCATGTGAGATTCTCTGGTAAGGATTATACACTTGGCCCAAAAGATAGAAGCTCATTTGATGAAACTGCTACTAACTTGGCTTCGGATGCATCAGAGTCTTCATTTGCAAATGAGCATTGCTCTGAAAGTGAGGCTGAGGCAACTCGGAATTTGGAGGCCAAAAAAAATGATGACAATAATGCCATTAACAAAGACAAAGGCAAGGAGGTTTGCCCTATTGCTGAAAGTAAACAGTTTTGCAATGCTCTTGGTCAAGTTGCAGCACAGAATTTCTTGCAGCCATGTACCAGTCAAGAGAAATCAAAGCACATTTCAGAGAAGGGTCAATCATCACCATCCAACGTGGCATTCCATGACAAGTCTGATAGAGTCAACACAACTCCACTGCATTGTTCTCCATATGCTGACGCTCCTAGATCTCTTCCTGCAGTTCAAACAGGACAGGTTTCTGGTGTAAATACGCAAGTGCCTGAATCTGAAGCTTTCATTTCCACTAGAAAATTCGTGGATCATATGGAGGATAGGACTATTAAATCTGCCACTACGAACGTGAACTCTAACTCGAATTCAAATACAAGGACATTTTTGGGGCCTTCATCCTCGTATTCTACTTCGTTTAACAAAGCAAATGAGAGGCCTGAATTTCAACCGCATAATTATGGCGACAATGGTAATAATGGCAAAGCTTTAAGTAGCAGACCATCATTTAGCATCTTTAATGCAGATATGACTGATAACTCGAACCAGTTTCTTGGCCAGGGAAAAGCAAATGCAAGAGAAAATCTCATGGACCAGAACTTTATTGGTTTGCCACTCAATTCTCACGGTGAGCTGATCAATTTCAGTTCCAATTCCATCAGCGGAAAAGCAGTGATGAATCAACAACCGGATAAATCATGCATATTAAAAGGTTACTTTAATGCACCTATGAAAGAAACTTCCCATCAAAATAGCCAACAACATTCAAGCATTGGTGCGAGGAATGTGGTTCAGAAGACGGTTCAAGATAGGCTAAATCCATTTCCACATTACCCAGCCAGGTTAGGTGTTACAGAGTTACATGGAAGTAGCCGAACAAACATCTTCCAGCAAAATTCTGATAGTAGGAGTTCCGGTCACTTTGTTCAGCTGCTTGATTCGGGTTTGAATCTTGCCAGATCCTATCCCGTCGAACGCGACAAGACGCCTAACTACATGGGAAATGGAATGATTTATCCAAAAGAAAGTTCAGGACCTATTGCACCGAGTGCTGGACCTTCCCGCCAACCAACAATGAGATTGATGGGTAAAGATGTTCTAATTGGTGGGAGCAACAAAGAGAAACAAACATTTGTGAGAGGTGAAGAATCCAGAAGGAGGCATTATCCTGAGCATCATGCTGCTACGGACAATTCTTTATTGGGAAGATGCTCTAAGCTGGATCGGGCTTCTGGTTCACATTCATCACAAACACCACCTGAGAATGTGTTAATTCAAAGTAACCCATCATTACAAGGCACTGTTTTGATGACTGGTACAGGCTCTGGATTTCTTCAAAGTAATCATGTATGCCAACAAGGAAACCTTGGACTCAACAAAAATATTGCTAGTTCTAATTTGCAGTGGCAATCTACGTCTGGTGCCAAACCAAAATCACACATCAGCTTTAAGTCTCAAGTACTACCATCTCCTCAGCATACTCCTTTACCCCAACTTGAGCTGAATGACAGGAATAAGCACCATCATCATGCTTCGAGTTCAGCATCCGAATTTCCTTTAATGCACCAAGGTGTTGAAGAACAGGCAAAAATATCATTGTTTCAGAGGCAAAGTGCTACTTTTGCAACTTTCCCACCATGGTTGTTAGGTCCAACAGAAAGGCTTCCAGGGACCTCTGCTACTAGAAGCTTTCCTCAAGATACAAGGGGAAACAATTTCACTACACCGGCCGGGAACCATTCAGCAGAATTTCGGTATCCTCCTGATCCTGGTCCACCACCAATTGTTGCTCAACCTCCATATATTCCAGTTACTCCCCTTAACAAATCACCACACTCTGCAGTAAATAGTGGATTTATAAACATACCTCAGGTCGCTGACAGAGTGAATCCGAATGGTATCATGACTACTACCAATGACCATAATCATCATCCATACACAAACACCAGGAAAAGACCAGCTTCTAATTTCATTGATCTTATAAGGCCTAACAAGTTACAAAATATAGCAGTGCAAGGAAACTCATTTGGCCGCATGATCGGTTCAACCGGAGGAAGCTCAAGTGCAGGGTTGCAAAGAAATGCAGGAGCTGTTGAACTTGGTTCCCAATTGAATGGTGCAATATACTCAAGACAGAATCAAACTCAGAATCTGAACCCTGCAAGTCATATTGGTGCTAATTCCATTCTAAGACCCTCTCAGAACATGGATCAGAACTATACAAGAACAATGAATTCTTCTGCCATTCCAAATACTGCGACAACTGACTGTGATAGAGATCTTGAACTTCGGAGGAGACTTACAAAAATGCATAGGTTTTAGGCCTAAATCAACATTTTATGGTATCAGGTTCTTTTTCTTTTTCCTTTTTTTTTTCATTATAGTATATCCAATGAAACATTATTTATCAGTTCTATATTTAGATATTCATCTTCATTCAAAGTATTATTCCTTCATGTTAGCTTTTATTGCAAAGACAACAATTTATCTTATTTTGCGAATTCCATGTTGGTTCGTCTCGTTTTTATGTTTACCTTTATTTTTAATTTGTTATCTTTATTTTATACCAATCATAATATATTCTATCGTGAAAAGTAAAGTATTGTGGAAGCTATATATAATATAATTTAGGTGGAAACTCAGGTGCAGTCGACTTTATGTAAAGTTGATACCTGAGAGCCGTTAAATGATTTGACTGATTTGACTAAATTTTCATCTAACGGCTCTCAGGTATCAACTTCACGTGAAGTCAACTTCACCTGAGTTTTTACCTATAATTTAAAGTATCAACCTCAAGATTGTTGCAATTTAAACAAAGTATAATTAAGGATTACATAATATTTTTGTGCATAATAACACATGCAACAAAAGCAATGATTACACAACGTTTATAAAATCCTAATAAGATATCAACTTGGTTAAATCAATCTTCAGTGCCTCCACGCTTCTTTCTCAGCCTGCAAATTCGAATAAAGAAATGGGGAAAATATTATTAAAAGATGAAATATAGATAAGCTTTATAATGAAGCAAACATATGTAGTCAATTAGAGTTGTTGATAGCATACAGCTTTGACAACTTTCTCAAATGCATCAGGACCATATCTCTCTATGTAGCGTTCAACAGATTTTTTTGCATCAATGCTCAACATTTGAAGGTCCTTCCTCTTGTCTTGATCTGAATCCTTGTAACTTCCATAGCTTACTATCTTCACATATTGCCTCACATAATTCTCATATATAAAAGCAGCACCATTGAACATTGGCAGTACCAGCCAAATGCAAAACACAAGCTTCATGTATGGCCATATGGGAAACCTATATAATATAATAAATGTTCAATTATTATTAGAAATCTATTTGGTATTTCAATTTTCAACTTGGTTTTGGTATAATTAATGATGATATTTGTACGTAAAAAATCGACATTAATCATGGACGCCAAGGAAAAAGAACTAATATCACTTTATGTATACTATTACTTTTAATAAGTTGGCACATTAAAAAATTAATGTATTTAGATATGACTGCATCAATATGTATTTATCAATTTACACAAAATCAACATCAAATTTAACTATCAATGTAGAATGAATACACGTTGAAAATAAAAATACATATTAAAAATAAGTTAAATTATACATATATTTATATATAAATACATAATGGCTGATTTTCGTATACAAATAGTATTTTTGATTTTTTAATACCTCAACTTTAATTGATCAAATAATCAATTATATATTATTTTGAAAAGGTTAGAATATGCATGGTATTCTATCAATCCACTACTTTTAGTACTCAAATATTATATGCATGTATATGTACATGCATGTATGTTTATGTAAACTCCTTATCATATAATATACATATATCTACGTACCATGCTAGAATATTATAACATGAAAGCTCAAAGAGTTCGACGAAGGAGTATAAAACCCAGTAAGTTAGCCATTGATGATCATCTAAGGTTGAAGGACTCTCAATCGCCCTTATTGATGCGTATCTGTAATATGTTAAATATTGACACACCCCAAAAATAAATATTATTGCACTACTTTCAAACTTCTATATATAAAAAGGAATGAATATGAATGTAGAGCAAAAATAATATTATTTATATATTAGTCATAAAATCATAAAGTTAATTAAGAATTGGCAACTAGCTACTAGCTTACAAGGGATAAAGAAGCATCACTCCAGGCCTGTCAAAAATGAAAAACAAAATTAAAAACTTATATATGTAATTATTTAACCATCAAATTACATATACAAAAATTTGTGGAATTATTTCGTATCGCAAAGGATTATCGTTGTAAGCTAAACAATACAAATAATTAAATAAAAAAGAACAAAACAAAACCTTAGTATTGACTATATATATATATATGGAAAATTTCATATATATATATATATATATATATATATATATATATATATATGGCTTTGTCTATAATAATTTTGGTGAAAATTCAGGTACAGTCGACTTCACGTGAAGTTGATATCTGAGAGTCGTTAGATGATTTGACTGATTTGACTAAATATTCATCTAACGACTCTCAGATATCAATTTCACGTGAAGTCGACTTCACTTGAGTTTTCACCAATAATTTTCTTTTATAATAAACTTCCTTTACCATATTAATTTATTGGGCAATTTTTTTTTGCCCTATCTATTTATTAGGAGTAGTGATTCTAAACAAATGAAATATAATGAAAGTTGGTAGATATATGAGAATAACAAAGAGATATATATGCATATATTTACATATTTACCCTGCTATTGTGTAGAAATTTCTTACAACTGTTCCAAGAGCGCCCATGATATGAAGATGTGTTATTCAATAATTCAAAGGATCTTTTATGGAAGTTAGATTGAATGATAATGAGTTATACTATGCAGCTTTTCACTAATTGGTTCAAGTAGTTTATCGGGTATCTATTTATATTGAAGTGCAAGTTTTGGTTGATGAAGGAAGCAAAGAATGTTTATGGGACGACACAAAAGTCTTCTTTTCTCTAATGGGAAGAAATTAATTAAGAACCATATAAAAGCTTAACGGATATGTAAGCAAAGCAATAGAAAGGGTTAGGGCACGTAGGTGCTTATATATATATATATATATATATATATATATATATATATATATATATATATATATATATATATATATATATATATTATATATTTATTTATGTTAGAAAGATTGGGATTTGCATGTGGACTTTTGAAATCTTTAATGGTATATTCAAGAGATTATGTATATTATTCCTTATCTTATCTCTTCTTCCAAAAGCGAAATATTTTTTTTTTATCTTTTACAAAGTTATTCACTCATACTAAAAATCAGGTATTATATATTTAATTATATATATTTATACATATTATATATTTGTATATATTCACTTACACTAATGAAACTTTTTATGGTAAGATAATATTTTTATACGCAATAATTAATTGGTGATTAATTTTTTATGTACACATAATATAATTATTGATTTTAACCATGACAAATAACAATTTTTCGCAAGATTTATATAATTTTGAACAAACCGTGTAATTCACATGACTTCTATTTGAAAATAATTGAAATACAGTTTTATTGAGAAAATACTCAGTTTAGTTCTAAAGTTACATTCGAATTTTAATTTAGTCTTTAAAATTTTAATTACCTCAATTTAGTCTTATGGTAATTTTCGTCACAGAATCAATTAAAAAATTTAAAGACTAAATTGAGATAATTAAAATTTTAAAGACTAAATTCAGGCCTGAATATAATTTCAGGGACCAAATTAAATATTTTTTAAATTTTATTTTAGTTACTTTTCAATTCTTTATTTCTTTACATGTAAAAGAATTAAATTTCATCATTTCAAGTATAAAAGATTGAAACTAGAAAATCAGGTAAGTTTTAATTCTAATGCCAATTCCATACCCAATTCCAAGTGGGTATTTATAGGCGGCTGACCAGGTTTAAATAAATTTGTACTTAGTTCTAAAAAGACAAAATCTATTTTGATCCGGTAAAATAAATTGTGTTAAATCGAGTTGATCAAATATAAAATTAGTATATATAAAGTTGTAATTTTTATATATTAAAATAATAAAACTTTATTTTTAAAAATTAAAATTAATAAATATTATATTATATTTATACTAAAATAAATTATTTTAAAACAAAAATAATATCATATAATATAAAAAATATTAATTAAAGTATAAAAAATATAATATGACATTATTAATTTCATTCTAAAATATATTTTTTATTATAAAAAAAATGACTTTGAGTTCGGGACAAGTTGGGTTACGCGAAACATAACAAGAAGACGACATAAAAATAATGTCGCATAAAAGCTACGAATTCAAACCCAACAAAATATATCTTAAAGTTCGAATTGAACTTATCTGGGTCTTAAAAACATTACGAAGCTTGGACATTTTGTTGAGTTGTCGTGTCTGCGTGTCAGACACATTTCGGACATGACACTCACTACCGCACTCGTCCGACACGCATGTCTGTTGTGTCCAACCGTGTCTTAATAAAAAATAAAAAATTATTCTCTGGACACATCGACACACCTAAATACCATCACGTGTCAGCGTATCCAGTCTTATTCTTAACATATATTCTTAAAATAAATTTAGATATAGTATATATTATTACTTATTATAATAAAAAATATTTTAAATAACTTGATATAATTAAAATAAGACATTAAAAATAATTAAAATTTTTAATTTATATTTTAATATCAATAAAATATCAAAATATCATTATAATTTATCTAAAAAATACTTTATATTTTATATGTATGCATGTCCCCGTGTCGTGCAAGATTTTAAAATTTGCGTGTCGGCGTGTTCCGTGTCGTATCCCGTATCAGTGTCAGTATCTGTGCATCATAGTAAAAACACCTCTGTGTATACTATTAACTGTTCTAGTTAAGTAAGTTTATAAACTAAATATCGCATTCATCTTGGAGCGATATCTCAATTTAACAATATTGATTGTTTTTAAATAACTTGAATTAGCTAGGTAAAGAATCATATATGCACAAGTACAACACCCCATTGAGGAATTGCGTGCTATATGGGTAAGGTATAGATATATAATCATGTTTAATGCAATTAAAAATTCTATAGAATTATGTATTTTGTATCCTATAAAAAAGATTTATTTATACTACATACAACTAAACAAGTTTGATTATTTTTTATTGAAATTTATTTATTCTACTATGACAGGTTTAATTATTTTCGTAATTGATTATTTAGTTGAAAAAATATATAATCAATATGTGTAAATACATACAAATACATGATAATTAATTTAGTGATTAAATTTTAGTATTCATAGAGCAATTTTCATAATCTTAATATTGATATACATAGAGGGAACGACGTTGCTATACATAGGGGTTTATGATCGGCGAAGAATATAGAAATGCTATTTTGAATTTTTATAATTGTCTAAATCCACATTTATTTTAGTTTGTAAACTTTCACAATGTTTTGCAATGTCAAAAGCTGAAAAATGAAAAATAAAAAATTGTATGCCTACCAAAAGTGGCTCAATTTTTTCGTTATGGAACCCATGAATGTGATGTGTCTGGATATGGAAATAGGGCGTGCTAGATCAAATTGTAGGACAGCTTTATGTGAGTGGCAGGAGTTAGAACTCGAACCCTGCGAGTTCTGTATTGGCAAAAATTGCTTAACAAATCGGAGGGTCCGATTTGGCAGGGGCTGAAATTTGAATTTCAAAGCATGCAAATTGGACGGTGCGTTTTGTATATATATATATATATGAATTTTTGTATGAATCTCGGACCGTCCGACAAGTTATGAAGAACTCGCATGGTCTGATTTATGGTATTCTGACACCACACATAGGTTAAGCACCTCTCTTCTCCATAACTGCGTCCAACCTAACCTTTGCCTCCATATTGAAATTAAAAAGCGACCAAAAGTGTCCAAACACAGAAATGTAATATTAATATCTAATCATGGTACGGTTTCTTCTTTTTCTTCTTTTGTCAAAACATGTTATGTTTGATTGAGTAATTTTTAGTGAGTTATCAATGTGATTTTGGTTGGTGAATTTAAATAACATTTTTTTTAAATAGATATTAAAATTAGTTTTGACTCAAGGTTGAAATCAATAGAAATTCAATTTACATCATGTGAATACATGTTTGTGCATGCTGAATGGATGAGAACCATGAATTACAAAGCTTAAATTATAGTATGGTTTATTTAGTATTAGATATTAGATTAGATAATGAGATAAAGTTCCTTCTAGATATATTTATACTGTGCTGTCAACAAATCATATAACCGAAAAAGCAACCATATAAAAACAGCTTATTATTTGATTCGAAATTTTTCAATACATCTGTCTATTTTTCTCCTCATAGATTGATTGATGAAATCCTAACCTTAACCTTACACAAAAAGATACAAATTATATGAATGATAAAAGTAAGAATCATAACAAAAATTTTAAGGATAACCCTTTTTTCCTTTAAGCAATATGTCCTGCCAAGGTAAGAATCTTGACATGCTTCTTCTGCCTCAGCTCATGAGGGACAGGTCCAAAAACTCTGGTCCCAATAGGCTGGCCTTGCTTGTCGACGAGCACCACAGCATTGTCGTCAAACTTGACCTCACTGCCGTCGCATCGCCCCCTTTGCATTGCCGCACGCACAACCACACCATATACTACTTTTCCTTTCTTCACTTTTCCATTAGGATGTGCTTCCTTCACGGATGCTACTATTGTGTCGCCTAATCTCGCCCCTTTCTTACCTTTCAGAGCCTGTATACACATGACCTTTTTAGCCCCAGAATTGTCTGCGACCTTGAGAACGGTCCTCATTTGTATGAAGGTGCGCTGTTGCTGCAGCTGCAAGGAATTGGGATGCATTTTTTGGTAAGCAAGGATGCATATCAAATACTAAAGAACGGGCTAAGCCTTGTTTGGTCTATGTTTTCATTTTTAGTGTCTTCAGTTCATGAATAAAAAGAAGAAAACAATAGAATCTTATTTTCTGATTTCATTTCCTATTTTCACTTTTCACTTTTCTTTCACAAAATTTTGAAAACAAAATACTACTAAAAATGAAAATAGAGATTGAAAAAACAAACCAAACAGGCCCTTATTACTCGTAATAACATGCATATCTTGTCAATAAACAAATTTAGTCACCAATCCATATCTGGTACTTTTGCAGTACAAGGAAAATTTACCATTACTATTTTGTTCTCTAGAAGCCAAGTTCATATATACTAACCTGAGAAAAGGAATTGCTGCATGTCATCTCATGTGATGTGGTAAATAAACCAGGGGAGTTGTTGCTTAATCCACCGAACAGAGAACGACTCACTAGTTTGGTTTTTATGCATGGAACAGAAAAGATGACAAGGTGAAAACAAATATATCATCATTGAATATATTCAGTCCATGCTTCAATTGCAAAAGGAAATCGATAGGGGATTATAGCAGTGGCATGGATGCGAGCTCAACATATATCAAGAAGAAGTGAGAAAGGTTAATGTATGACATTTCATATTGGTTATAAAATGCAGTTCTTGAAGAAGAAAAGATTATTGCAAATATACAAAATTGGCAGGAGTTCATGTTTTAAGAAACAAAATCATTATACAATATGAAACTATAAAGTGTCCATAATAACTGCACGCTTCCCTGATAATTTGCTAGCTTTTTTTTTCCCCATAGAAGCATATTATCCTTCTCATGACTCACTTTTGGTTGGTTACCAAAGAAATGAACCCGTATGAATCAACTACAAGCAACTCCATTCATAAATCATAATGAAAACAATGTTCAATGACTAAATAATTTCATTAGTAAATTAAACACAGGTTCCATTCTTTCGAATGTGAAGGCCTACCGGATACCTCAGAGGCTAAATCCTCGCTATCTCAATGATATTCATCTCATGTATATAACCATAATAACCATATGTATGCCACTAAAACTACCAAATCCTGCAAATGGAGGTTACAACTAAGCTAAAATCAATTGCTAAGAAAGGATAATGTTGAAACAAATGAAAACAGTTGTCATGAGCTCAGAGATTAGACGAATAGTGATGAGCTACTAGCAGCAACCGATGTAAACCAACAAGAATAATGCATTAAGCCAAGAAAATTAATAGTTGAGCCAGCAGTATTTTGAAACACACAACATCATAACAGCAACAACTATATTAATTTGAAAGATCGTACTCTAACTCTAAAACCATAGAAGCCCTATGCCTAAGCATCAAGTTCAAGAATAATAGAATAGTATCCTGTGACTTGTAACAAGTTTCAAGATTCATAGCTAAAAGGCAGCATATATGAATTTGTCATTCCATTCCTTCTAATAAGCTAAACTGCATACCGTAAAATTAAGCAACTTGAAGTGGAAACTAATACATAGTTGCAACTTAACAGTTCGGAAAAAATTCAATTTTTTCTGTGATACACGAAATTTCAGCGCTCTATCTCAGACATGAATGATGAATCTAAATAATAAAAACAATCATTTGAAGCTCACAGAACGAAAGATAACATGATTAAGAAAATTCAAGCAAAAACGAAAGTAACAGAAGAATCAAGTGAGTTACTGTAAACGAAACAGTTAATCTTACCACGAGAGCACCTGGAAGCGAAGCTTGCAGCCATATTCGAAATTCTATTCTTTCACAGTTGAATACTGAATACTTCACCGCAGAGAGTGTAGATCTCCGACGAAGAAAAGGGTTTAACGAAACCCTTCGTCAAAACGACGTCGTTTTGTTTTATGATTTATTTACTATTTTTTTTTTGGGAGTAAATGAAGGTGCTGAAGCCCAAAGAACAAAAGAAAATGATTTAGTGCATGTTTGGGCGCCATTATTTTGTTAAAAAAAGATCTTTTTTCATTGAAAAAAGAAAAAAGATCTTTTTTTATTTTTTAACGTGTTTGGCAAATTTCTAGTAGTAAAAATAAAAGCACTAGTAAAATAAAAAAAAAGATCTTTTTTGAGAAGTTGTAATTTACATCTTTTTTTAAAAGATCTTTTTTCCTTAAAAAAAGATGTTTTTCATGTAATAAATAAACAAAAAAATACTTTTATATTGTTATACCCAAACATAATTGATTGATAAAAAGACATTTTTACATGAGATATCCAAACATAAAATTACTTTTACTTCTCTATAAGATCTTTTAAAAAAAGATAACTCAAAAAAAGATCTTTTTTTTAAACCTCACCCAAACAAGCTCTTATTTATTTACTATTTTAATTTTTGAGAATAAAGATATAAATGGTACATTACACTGCAACGCTGCGTTTCAACTCTCAACTTAAATCGTGAAGCGGAGCTGCTGTTATCTTCTTTTATTTTTCTGCTTTCCTCATTTTGCATTAGGGTTTTCGGAGGGCACAACAAAATTTCAATCACAGGGTCATCGATTTTCCCGCCACAAGGTACGACATGCCTCCCAAGATTCTTATCTGTTATTGAAAATTGTAGCATTGTTTGATTGTAGAAGGAAAAAAAAATTTTGATCGATGTTTGATTTTCGAAGCATGTATAAGAGAATTGCATGTCACTGAACGCCTGCGAAACTTTAGATTTTTTTTTTTTTTTTGTTGGTGTGCTGTTGTATTATCAGTTATGTTTATTTTGAAAACTGCAGTGTTGTTTTAGGTTTAGCTGCCTTTAATTTTTAATTTTGTATTTCTTTTAAATATTCTTTGGAGCTGAGAATATTAAAGAGAAAAAGTTTATCGTATATACATATAGAGAGTTTGGAAAATTTATGACATTTCTTAGTTTTTGAGGAAACTTTAAATTTTAATATATAATCACTGAATAAGAGTTTATGATATCATTGAGCTAGTGGACTGAAATTAGGGCGAGAAAATACAGAGTGTTGCGGTATTATTCCAATGGGTTCCTCCTTGGCCAGTGTTAACCATTGGAAAGAAAGAGTTGTTACATTAACAACTACCTAGGCTTATTGAATAGTATAGTAAGTTATTCCTTTTGTGCGACAATTGGATAGTGTTACGAACTGCGAAGACAAGTAATTAGTTGTCTATTTTTCCTCATGTAAATCTTGTTTTTCAACTGGCTCCTATCAGTTTGGAACTAAATTAAAATTTAATATCCCCGTATTTAACTTTGAGTGGAGAGAGGTTCTCTTAAAGCTTGCTTTTGAGTTTCAGTTACATTTACTTATGGGAAATGCAAATTCGAATATCCTATTCTTGAGTTCTAGTATTATTATCAATATTTTGTAGAAGCTGATGTATGAATTACTTTTTGTATTCATTCCTTTCCATATTTGATTATCTCTTTATAATAACGTAGAAGTCAAAGATACATGAACATATCCATTTCATCACTATTTCCTTTTGGAAATGTAGAATGCGCATTATCTTATTTTCGTGTTTTATTCAATTTCAAATCATATATACTTTATGGTAGAGTTAAAATAATATATTGATTTATTTATTTTAACATAAATAATAATTCGTATATGCTAATAAGCTATCATATTCATTGCGGTTTTGTCAGTTTGAGCACACTTGCGTTTACACAGACTGGATTGTGCCAATACGCTATCCTGTTCATTATATTTTACACTCCAAAATGGAAAATGTTTGACTTGAATTTAATGCGCTGCCTTTTTGCCAGGTTCATGTGATGGATATCTCAGATGCTGTCATTGTCAAATCTAGTAGGCTGAAATCTGTTGTATGGAATGATTTTGATAGGATAAAAAAAGGAGATACCTGTGTGGCTATCTGTAGGCATTGTAAAAAGAAATTGAGCGGGTCAAGTTCCAGTGGGACATCACATCTAAGGAACCATTTGATCAGGTGTCAGAGAAGATCTAATCATGGCGTAGCACAATTCATTACTTCAAGAGAGAAGAGAAAGGAAGGGACTCTTGCAATTGCAAATTTCAATTTGGGTCAAGATCAGAACAGAGATGAAACCCTTAGCCTTGTGAATATTAAATTTGAGCAGACACAGTTGAAAGATGAATCTGTCAATGCTGGAACTAGTACCTTTGATCAAAGACGGAGTAGATTTGATCTTGCTCGCATGATCATCCTACATGGGTATCCATTGGATATGGTGGAGCACGTTGGTTTCAGAGTTTTTGTAAAGAATCTACAGCCGTTGTTTGAGCTTGTGACATTGAATAGGGTTGAGGCTGATTGTATTGAGATATATGAGAAAGAGAGAAAAAAGATGAGTGAGATGTTAGACAAACTACCTGGGAAAATCAGCCTTAGCGTCGATGAGTGGACTGCTGGCGGTAATGCTGAGTATTTGTGTTTGACAGCGAATTACATTGATGAATCATGGCAGTTAAGAAAGAAGATATTAAATTTTATAAGGGTTGATCGTTTTCACACTGAAGACATGCTTTCAGAAGCTGTCATGACTTGTCTGATGGATTGGGATATTGACCGCAAGTTGTTCTCCTTGATACTGGATAGTTGTTCTACTTCTGATAACATTGCGATTAGAATCAGTGAGAGGCTTTCACAAAACAGGTTTCTTTACTGTAATGGGCAACTATTTGATATACGCTGTGTTATAAATGTTCTTAATATCATGGCTCAACATGCTTTGGGAGCTGTGAGTGAAATAGCGGAAAAGATTCGAGAAATTGTTCGCTATACTAAAAGTTCACAAACTGTGCAGGCAAAGTTTAACGAGATGGCTAAAGAAGTTGGGATCCTGAGTCAAAAGTGCTTGTTTCTAGATAATCCCTTGCAATGGAATACGACTTATTCAATGCTTGAAGCTGCCTTAGAATTCAAGGATGTTTTCATTCTTCTGCAAGAAAATGACACATCCTACAGAATCTGTTTATCTGATGTAGAGTGGGAGAGGATCAGCACAGTTAATAGCTACTTGAAGCTTTTTGTTGATGTCATTGAAATTTTCACTAGGAGCAAGTTTCCAACAGCGAATATATATTTTCCTGAACTCTGTGATGTTAAGTTGAATTTGAATGAATGGTGCAAGAACTCGGATGAATATATCAGTTCTTTGGCATTGAGACTGAGAAGCAAGTTTGATGAATATTGGGAGAAATGTAGCTTGGGGTTGGCAGTAGCAGCCATGTTAGACCCTAGATTTAAGATGAAGTTGTTAGATTATTACTACCCACAAATCTATGGTAGCATGTCTCCCGGTCGCATCGAAGAGGTCTTTGAGGGTGTGAAGGCTCTATACGATGAACATTCAATAGGCTCCCCATTAGCTTCTCATGATCAAGGTTTGGCCTGGCAGGTTGGCAGTGGGACACTTTGCTTACCAAGTTCCACTAAGGACTCCCGGGATAGACTGATGGGGTTCGACAAATTTCTCCATGAAACTTCTCAGGGCGAAGGTGTAAAGTCGGATCTAGAGAAGTACTTAGAAGAGCCACTCTTTCCGCGTAATGTTGAATTCAACATATTAAATTGGTGGAAAGTTCACACTCCCCGGTATCCAGTCTTATCCATGTTGGCGCGAAACATACTGGGAATTCCAATGTCGAAGGTTGTGCCAGAATTGGCATATAACAACAGCGGAAGAGTCCTTGATCGTGATTGGAGCTCGCTTAATCCTGCTACAGTCCAGGCTTTGGTTTGTTCACAAGATTGGATACAAAGTGAACTGGAAAATTAGAATTGCTTTTCCCTGCATTCAAAAATGTACATGCCAAATCCCCTCTTTAAGCATCCCCATTGTAAGTTAGATCTTCTAACTCCCCATTTTGATTCTCCTCATCCTATATCAGGTTTTTGTTTAGTCCGCAGCCGTATTCAACTTAAGCAAGTTGATTTTTATGATTTAGCTTACATTATTTTTGTTTACTATTTTAGCAATCTGTGCCTCTGGTTTATTGAAACCTCGTGTCCCTTTTAGAAGAAACTTAACCTATTTGCTTGCTAAGATAGGGCTATGTATATCTACCCTTTCCAGATGGATTGAGGTGGGAGTTTTATGCATTGGAGTATTGGACTGCCTTTTGTTGAATTTGTTTTTTGTTTGGAAATGAGGCTTGAATTTAGGATCCGACAAAATTATCTGACGAACTATCCAAAATAGATAGGTTTATCCAACTGACCCAATCTTTTATGGGCAGTTTATTTGTTTTCTGATCATAATTGTCTGTTAAAATTTTTTGTGATTATAAATTGTAATGTATTCTATTCTAAATGTTCTGATATGGCATAGGCAACTATTCTATGTTTTGTTTTCTTTTAATTAAATGGTTGAATTATACTTAGAATTGTATATGCTAACAATTAAAGTGAAAAAAGGAAAAAGTCTTGTACTCTCAAAATAAATTTAGGACTTGTATCATATTTACAAGATCTCATTTCTAAAAGGTTATAGCAATTAACATAGTCAAATAGGAATCAAATAGGCACAACTGCATGAGGTTCTCTCTTGCTTGGAAATAGCGATCATAATTAAAAAGGGTACACTCCTTTTGTGCGAGGAAAATAAAATCAATTCTTGATGTATAGTAATCAAATTGGTGCTACTTACACTAGTATAATTTTGAAGAAAGATTGATCAAATTTGTTCAAAGTTTGAGTAAATGGTTAAGAAGTTTGAACATGCATGGTGGTTTTGGATGTGAATGCAAGAAGTTGAAATTTGAAATTTAGGTTTGTTTGAGTGTTTGCCTGTTCGGTCATCTCTTTCGTATCTGGCTAGAGGTTTTGGTTTAGATGGAGTTATTACCTATTTGTATTTTTGACATATTTCATGGTAAAATATTTGTTGGTTGTCTTTGTGCGTGGACGGAGGCTTGAATCCGACTACGCTAATTCCTCGTGTCAAATTTTGTTTATTTTGCCTCTGCTCTCTCACTACTATGCTTAAATTTTTAACAAGTGGCATCAGAGTTCAATGTTGAGTTTTGGGACAAATTTGTTTTGAAGATATTTGAAGGATTCAGGATGATGACATTTTTGGAGATGATTTTGAGTATTAACCAATATGGTTAATTTTATATGAAGTTTTTGTTTCTGGTAGAGTTTTGTGAAGTCAAATTTGAAGCTATTAACAAATTAATTTTGAGGTGGAGATTGTGAGGATAATCAAAATAAATTGTGGTTACTTACACTAGTATAATTTTGAAGATAGATTGATTAAATTTGTTCAAAGTTTGAGCAAATGGTTAAGAAGTTTGAACATGCACGGTGGTTTTGGATGTGAATGCAAGAAGTTGAAATTTGGAACTTGGGTTTGTTTGAGTGTTTGGTCATCTCTTTGGTATCTTAGGAGAGATTTTGGTGTTTAGACTTTAGATGCAGCCGAGGCTTGGACTAGTAGTGGCAGAATCTGCTGCCTCACAAGAAGTCGCACCCGGATTCAAGTCCTATGAGAAGAAAATGAACCCTTAAATGAACTCATGTAGTGTGTGTGAGTGTGTGTTGTGTGGGTGTGTAATACATGAGTAATGCCTAGGATTAGGGGTTGTCTATTTTTGTGCATGGATGTAGGCTTTAAGGCGAACCACGATAATTCCTCTTGTATCAAATTTTGTTTATTCCACTTTTGCTCTCGCTCTTGCACTACTCTACTTAAATTCCTAACAGAATTTAAGGTTGAGTTTTGGGTCAAATTTGTTTTAAAAATGTTTGATACAATAAAAAATTCAGGATGATGATATTTTAGAGATTATTTTGAGTATCAACCAATATGATTAATTTTATATGAAGTTTTTGTTTCGGGTGGAATTTTGTAAAATCAAATTTGAAACTATTAGCAAATTGATTTTGAGATGGAAATTGTGAGAAAAATCAAAATCAATTATTGATGTATGGTGGCCAAATTGTGGTTCTTTACACTAGTATAATTTTGAAGAAAGATTGATCAAATTTGTTCAAAGTTTGAACAACTGATTAAGAAATTTGAATATGCATGATGGTTTTAGATGTGAGTGTAAAAAGTTAAATTTTGGAATTTGGGTTTGTTTTGAGTGTTTGGTCAGTTCTTTAATATCTCAATAGAGATTTTGGTTTAGATGGGGTTGTCACTTGTCACCTATTTATATTTTTAACATATTTCATAGTAAATAGGATAAATATTTTAACATATAGTAAATAGGATAAATATTTTAAAATATTAAAATCATAAATGGGACACTTGATACTGCGGATGAATTGTGTTTTGTTTCTTGTCTCCATATTCTTATATATCAACTTTTATTTCCTAAAACATATGAAGGTAAAAGTTGGAACCTGAAATAAATAAGGGCAGAAAACCTATTGTTTTTACGATATAATACTCAATTTCGTCTCTGAACTTACATGTGAGTCTCAATTTAGTTCCTAAAGTTTCAATTGCCTCTATTTAGTCCCCAAAGTTTATAAACGTGCCTCATATTTGTCCCTGAGACGATTTTTAGTATAAAAACGTTAATGGAACGCTGTTATACACTATCAGATGTCACGTTAAAACTTGTAAAATGATGTAGTTTTGGTTTTGGCATTTAAATAGCTAAAAAAGGCATTGTATTACTTATTTTGTTAGGTAAAAGTTTAATAAACACCATTTACGATGTTGTTTTTGGGTTATTTGAGTGCCAAAACTAAAACGACATCATTTTACAAAGTTTAGTGTGGCATCGGGTTGTTCACAACAGTGTTTCGTTAACGTTTGTACGTTGAAAATTGTTTCAAGGACTAATATGAGTTATGTTCACAAAGTTTAAAGACTAAATAGAGGCAATTGAAACCTCAAAGACTAAATTAAGACTTGCGTGTAAGTTTAGGAACCAAATTAAATATTATCTCTGTTTTTACCTATGCTTTTTTTGGAAAGTCTTTAATATAATGAGTTTTAGTCATCATTGTTAGCACTAAGTATTCTGAGAAAAAGGAAAATTATTTGGTGGGGTGGGGGGAACTCATTACTTTTTCACGAAGGACCAGATGATAATATAAATAAATAAATAAATAAAAAGATAAAAGAAGAAAAAGAGAAAAAAAAAAAAAAAAAGAAGAAAGATAAAAGTTGGGTTTTCGAATAATTATGTTGATTTGTACAATGAAGTTATGTGCTTTTTATTTACTCAAACTTCAATGAACATATAGTTAATTTTTTGTGGAACAAACGTACAATGATTTGGTAAGCTCAATTCGCTGCTATTTTTAGATGATGCTTAATACAAGAATAAAATGAAATTGGGAGAGTAAAGATTGGCGTGTTTGTTCAGGTAAGTAATTAGAATGGAAATTAACAATTCTAAAGAGATTAGAGAATAAGAATTCCTATATTACTTTTGTGGCAAATGTAGAAAACGATATAAATCATCGATATGTTCAATCCAACATCAAAGTCATTAATTTATTTTGCCATGTTAGAAAAGAAAAATTGGTATGGACTAATTAAGGGTTGACCGGGTCAATATTTTGAAGTCAGCTCAACTTCTCTATTTTCATACTTGGACTTTGAAGTAAGAAAATTTTTTTTATTAGACCCAAAAAAAAAAAAGAATTAGGGTGAATTTGTTTTTTTTTTTTCCTATTTTTAATCATTTTATCTTTTAATTTTTTAAATTTGTAAAGAAAAAATAAAAATCATAAGTGAAATCAGAAAATATAATTTTGTTATTTTAGTTTTTTATTTTTTTTATAAAACTCTAAAAATATAGAAAATAAAATATACTAACCTTTAGTTTCTTCTTACAAGAAAATTTTCACTTTTTATTTTTTATATTAAGTTGATAATGGTGTTTTTTTGGATTATAAATAGTTGGGATGATAATCTCAAATATGGTACTATTTAAACGTAAAATACAGAAATAGAATCTTTTGAAGTGGATACAAAAATCAGTGAATTTCTAAAATCGGACTTCTCGATTTCTACTTCAAATAAATTTAAAAAATTGAGATACAAAAATCGAATTCAGCAATTTATGTACCTTCGACAATTTTAAAAAACACTCAAAATTATAATGTTAAAGTGTATCACCCATCTTACCTTCACCAAAAAAAAAGTTACCCAAATTTTTTATTGAAAAAGTCTAGGACTAGCAACTTTTTTAAATTTTGGCCAACATGTAACTAGCAAAAAAAAGTGAGTCATTTGATGAAATATCACACCAATCTCACATCATTAAAATATCATTGATAACTATTTGATAGCTATAAATCACAAAAATTGCTGATGCTGTCACTCCTCTTTTTCATCTGCCATATTGTTTCAATTGAATTGAAGATCTCATATATGAGGACGGTGTAATTTTAGAGGTTAATTAATTTGCCATTTGAAGAACCTGTTATTGCATTGTATGGTTGTTGTCACTTTCTACTACCTTAGTTTTTAGTATAAAGTATAAACATCATCAGGCTATAGCTAGTTGTGGTCCCTTGCCTAGTAGCATTTTAATTAGGGTTTTGAATTGTTGGTAACAACTGTAAATGGTCACATACAACGAATTACTTAGGGCGGATTATTATCTCATAAAGTTTACTAGAGAGAGATTTAAAATTTTTAAAAGTATAAATTAAGATTTTGGTGTTTGGTAAAAAAAAAGTTACGAAGTATTAAAAAAAATAAAACAGAGATATAATTTCTAACTAAGATATTTTAATTAGAAATTCGATCATAAAATTAATTAAAGCAGTGACAAATCACTTTTTTAATTACCTATTTACTCGAGTTTAAACTTAAATTATAATAAAAAATATTTACTTTTATAACAATATTTACTTATACACGTGCAGCTGTGCACACGCACACGCACACGACAGGCATATGCATGTTTTAGGCCTCCATAAATATAAAAAAATATTTTTTTATGAGTAAAAATAAAATGAATTTTTTTTATGTGTTTCTAATATATAATAATTTGTTTTTTTAATACAAACAAATGTAATTATCAATTTTTTTTTAATATTAAGTGGATATCTTATCTATCAAAATTGCATCCCAAGTCTTAAACAGTATTTTTCTGCACCACTAGAATTTTAGCCACATAAGTATTGCTTTCGACTTTGTTATTACTTGATTAGGAAGTTATTAACAGATGTAGTTATTAATTTAACGTAGCTAATTGAAACTTGATATTGTGAGTGCATTTCGCTTAACTATAAACATTAGTTTAATTTTATAACTTAAATTAGTTACTATATATCTAATAATGTAACTAATTTTCCAATAATTCTGTCCACACCATGAGAGATTGCACAAAGAATTCATATACCCAATTCAAAGCCATATATAGTACTGCAAGCATGGTATATTATTTTCTGGATTGGGATACAAAGAATCAGATAATGTTGGTTCCACACATGAAATTAAAAGTCAAAGGATATGGTCCACTTAATATAAACGAACTGAATGACTTTTCCTAATAATATTCCCATTAATATTATCTTTAATGAAAATATTATTACCATATCCTTAGTATATTAGGCTCCGTTTGTTTATAGAGACAGGACACTAAGACAGAGACACTGAGACAGAAAATTGTGTTTAGCAGAGAAGACATGAACAGAAACAATGTGTTCAGAGATACTGAATTAGTGTATTTTGTGTCTATCCTGACAGAAAAGACACGGAAACACTAATAAGGGACACAACTTATTTTTTATTTTTTCTTTCATTATTTTTGTTAATTTTTCATAATTATATTTTTTATTGTTATATTTTTCATCTCAAATTTTTTGAATGAAAAAAAATAAAAATAAATTAAATTTTTATAATTTATTTTAATTTATCACTAAATAGAATACCAAAACATAAAATTTTGTGTGTCCATCAGTGTCTTATCCTGCTCTAGTCTTAGAAACAAACGCAACCTTAATGTCCAAGGTATAATAATTAAATATAGAACGTATAAGCTCCAAACTAATAATAATGCACGCATCATTTTCTTTAAATTTTACTTGAGAGTTTTTTTTTTTTTTATCAAAAATAGGAGACTCGAACCCGTAATCTCTTAATTGAGTATGAGGAGACTATACCATTTGAGCTATAACTCATTGGGTTACTTGAGAGAGTTTGTTAAGTAGAATATAATTATTTGTTAATTAATATTTAATTTATCTATCTCAACAACTTGAGTTTGCATGTGAAATGTAATAAATTGTAGAATGATAAGAATGTGATTATTTTACGAAAAAATCTTAGGAGTCAACATAATAAAATTAATATTATAGTTAATATTTAACACAAAAAAATATTTAAAATTCTTAAAAATAAAAGTATTTGAAACTCTTTAATTAAAAAAATTGAGATGCAAACTCAACAAAAATTTATTCTTAATAAATTTTATAATAAATTTATTTGTTTATCTACTGTAATATTTATTGAAATTGATTGATATAATGTTAGTTCATATCATTATTCTTAAAAAAATATTAAAAGAATCATTAGAATTTATTTTTTTAGTTATTATTTAATAATAATTTAATTATTTTAATCTAATAATTTTAATAATATATTTTAATTTATATTTTTAAATATTTATAACTAATTAATTATCAAAAATAATAAATTTTGGTTCTCTAGCATTCTTTTTGTTCTTATTTTAATTCCAACACTCGGACACCATGATAAGGGTCTAGATATCAAGGAATTGAATAATTGCACTTTAGTAGAGGGTTATTAATTATCATCAAACCCCTTTCCAGGTTGTAACAATGTGGTCCCCACATAAGAAACTTCATGCATTCAATTTTCCCTTTCTGATGTATGGTCAGTAGCATATAGTGATATCCAATAATGTTACTAATTTAGGTTAGTTAAATAATTAACTTTTTCATCTATTTAAATAAATATTATATTTTTAAAAAATTAATACACAAAAATATCTTTAAAATTTTGTTTTAGCAGATAAATCAGTTTTAATTTACTTTTTGATAAAATAATTACTTAAATTAGTCTCCAAAAATTTTAAAAACGAATATTTTAGTTTCAAAAAAAATTAATACATAAATCAATTCTAACGTATTTTCCGTCAAATATAACAGTCATCCGTCTATTTTCTGGCATGCCTTATTAAATTATTCAAATATTTATTACAAAAAAAATATTAATATATATTATAATCAAATTAATTTTTAAGGTTAAAGTAAACCTATTTGATTTCTAATATAATATTTCTAAAAAAAATATTATTAAACCATTCTTACTATACACAATTTTAAATCTAACAAAAAGAGATGTACTAATTGCACAAAAATACTATACTATATTTGTTTTTGTATGTTTTTGAACAAAAATAATAATAAATTTATTCATTAAATTTTTATGTATATATTTATAATATAAAAAGAATTGTTACATAATAAATAAATAATATATATATATATATATATATATATATATATATATATATATATTGTCACTGAATATGAATAATAATAATAATAATAATAATTGTTCATACATTGGCCCAAAAAATATAACTAGGTCCAAATAAATAGAAGTCCACTTAATAGATCTAACTACTATACCTACCCGATCTAATAGAGATCGGGCGCAACGATGGCAGTTTAGCTCTACTTATTTGAATAAGCAACTAACTCCTAAAATATCTTCCACTTATTTAGAAGGAAGATCTCAACAACTTCTCTAAAAAAAGGGAATAATTATCCACCATTAAAGGTAGAACTACTCTAAAAGGTGGTTATCTACTCTACTATAAATACACTGACACCGTCAAGTATATTTAGAACCCAATAAATTAAAAACATACTTTAAATCCTTGCTAACTTAAGCATCGGAGTCCCTTGTAGATACCACCCCAACCTCCTCATGAGGAACTCGGACGGTGGCATCTCGACACCAGTAGAAGTCGGACGCTGCCTCAAAAGGAGTCTAGACCTCACATTTAGACCCAAAAGCAACCCAGTTTTCAGATAACTCTCGGAACAATAATAATGTTATTCAATAAAGTTATTAGAAATTATTCTATAAGAAATTTAAAGTTGAAAGTATTTGATATTTTTTGTATTTAATATAACTTAGTTTAGTGTGATAGTTAAGAATTAAGTATCAAAAAGTTATTCTTTTATTCTGACTTGAATCTCAACTCGATCACCAAATTATCAATTAACTCAAAAAACTAACTGAATTTTTACTTCATAATTAGACTAACTTAACATACACTACATATTATTTTTCTTTGAGTTATAATGTGTGCAAAAACTATGTTAACAAAAAAAAGTTTGTCAAATTTATAACTTAACTGTCACATGTGAGAGTTTGTAGTTCAGTATTTTCTGTTAGTAAGTCATGCTGAAAAATAAATGAGAGACTATTCTGTCTAACAAAAAAAATATTAGGGATTGATTTGTATATTAATTCTTTTGGAAATTGAAATGTCCTCCTTTAAAATTATTGAAAATTAATTTAGATAATTACTCCGTCAAAATATAAATTAGAGACTAATTTATCTGTTAAAATAAAATTTTGGAGATATTATTATATTATTTGAAAACTAATTAAAATATCTATTTTTAAAATTTTTAAGAATTGATTTAAATAATTATTCTTAATTTTATCTTATTTATAATTATTTTTTTAATTAAATTTTTAAATAGAGTTCAAATATATATACAGCAAATTCATCTATATATGGTACGTCTATATCGATTGAAGAATATCTTATCAAAAAATTTGTTGTAATGTGCTGGATTGGGCGTGTAGTGATGTGTTATTTCTCTCACATACATAAATATTATGTAATATCATGACTAATTTTTAGACAAATTTTAATTTCAAATTATTGCAATAGATAACAAAAATGTAAAATATTATTTTATCTTTTTTAAACTTCTAACTCAACATTAAACTAAGAAAAAATTAGATATAATTACATTGTTAATAAATTAATTCCTTTTTAACTAATAACATAAATAGAAATTCCTTTGGAAAAGAAAGAAAAAGATTAATTTGATAATATTATTTAAATTTCGAGGAGTGTTAAGGGACAGCAATTTTTATGTTTTGTAACTATTAATTAGCCATCAATAATATTTTTAATGGTGTGAAATTACATTCAATGGTGAAAAATTATTTACTTTTTTTTTTATAGTTAAGTGCTGGCCCCTAAACTTTCTCTTAAATTTATTATACTTTTAGTTGCACCTAGAAGCTTAGCGAAAAATGGTAGAGTACCAATGCAACCAACTTAGGTTGGTCGAGTGGTCAGCTCACTCGTCCGCTTAAACAAGTGTCAGAGGTTCGAATCCCGCCTTGTGCATGCAGTAACTCATTAGCCAGCGACAAACCTTTAAATGAAGTCACTACAACATTTTCAGGTTGAGGCAACATTTAAAAAGTGTTGCCTAAAAGCTGACAAAAGGTTGCTTTTGATCTATGGCAACACTTTTGGACCTAAAGCAACGTTTTTAGGCGGCGTTGCATATGCAGCCGTTGCCTTAGATCAAGGCAACACTTTTTTGTTTCAAAAGCAACGCTTTTGAGAACAACACTTGGTAAGTGTTGCCTTTGGTTAAAAAACAACAACACTTCAAAGGTGTGTTTGAGATAACACTTTTACAGTGTTGTCTCTTCTCTCGTATTTTGGTCACTACTAAAAAGTGTTGCCTATTTGCAATAAAATGCAACTCTTTTACCTGTTGCTTATAAGTTGGAATTTGCAATCCTTTGAAGTGTTGCCTATTAGTTTTGAATATGCAACCCTTTAAAATATTGCCTTTTCTTTTGGATATGCAACCCTTTAAAGTATTGCCTTTTCTTTTAGATATGCAACCTATACAAGTGTTGCTTTTTCTTTTAGATATGCAACTATACAAGTGTTGTCTAATATTCAAAATATGTAATTAATAAAAGGGTTTCCTTTTTGATAAAAAAACAAATTATTTTTGTAATAAAAATGCAAAAAATTAAAATTTACAATAAAATTTTTTGTTCATACATGTGTAATTATTTTAATTAATAAATAAATTTGTGCACAATAAAAAAAATTATAAAAGAGACAAAATAACTAATTATAAAATTCTAATTAAAATATATATTAAAAAGTTCAATTAGTATTTCAATTACATGTTTATCAATAATTCTCAACAAAATAATAAAATTCTTATCTAACAATAATTGTCATAACAAAATAGTAATTAATATTTATCAAAAAGATGTCAATCTACTTGCATATTTTATATCCATGCTTGACTTGTTCTATATGCTAAATCTGCAAATAATACACAACAAAAAATAAGCAACTTATCATTAAAACTAAAAAATTATAATAAAAATTTCTTTATGATATTAAATACTATAGATACAAGAGCAATAAATAAGTCTAAAAAACTCCTTCTAAACAAGAAGAGTGAAGGGTAACAGGACCTCACCTCTGGGAATGTTTATTATATATATGAATATTAAATTGTGTATTCCTCTTAACAAATATATATATATATATATATATTAAACAAATATATATATATTCCTCACCTCTGGGAATGTTTCTTATATATGAATATTAATTTCTTTGAATTTGCAGCCAATACTACTTGATTAACTAACTTCCATATATAAATTACAAGGATGCTATTTATTATTATTAGTTACCTTGAGCTCTTGTAAGGATGAGTGACAAAACCCTCTTTAGGTGGCAGTGGCACTACATTTTTGTTAAATATATTTATGAAAAGAGTTCTTATATAAATTGAGACATGTTCTTCAACCCACTAATTAACTCTAATAATTTAGACCACTTCTAAATATGCATAGGAAAATAAGTGAAAAATTAGATGAAGAAAAAGCATGAAAGTAAAACCTGCTTTTCATAAAACCCCCAAAAGAAATACTGATCTGAACTCTTGTATAGGAAGGAGAAGAACTAGTAGATATAACCACCATGTAAGAATAATTCTCCTGGCTCTTCAACTATTCAACAAAGCAATAATTTGAGATGTCAAAACAAATAATTACATAAATAAGCAAGATTTCAGCTATATACTTATTCATATTTTAAAAGCAGAGTAATCCTACAAATGTGGAGTAATCAAGTCCTAACATTCCATTTCTGGTCTCTTTATATACTTTTAGCAAATCCTACAAATGTGAAATCTCACAATTGAGTTAGATAACCCAATGTAACAGGATAGATTTTCCAAATCGACCATAGTCTCCATTGGCCCCTTGGACCGGTCATGCAGAGTTATTGATAAATTCTCTGTACATGAAATGCATAACTAGAAGAACTATCCTAATGAAATATCAGTTTGGAGTTGGAGCAACAATTTCATAACATAGATTTGCATTAACACTTTGATATAACTTCTTACCTTCTTCCAAAAGTATTCATATACTCTGCTCAACGCTGCAGTTTCACCTCCTACAAATTTCATCCCCTTGCTAACCTATATCAAAAGGAAGAAAAATAAATAAAATAACCAAATTCATTAACCTTTCATAGTTTCATTGTCTATCAGTTAAAAATATAGTTGGGGACTAATTGGAGTGTACTTGAGTACAAAGGACCAGACGAGACCGCGACAGTTTGCTGATTTGCATACAGTCATACAACAATTTCAGGACAATGTGGTTGTTTTGGGAGACTTCACTGCCATCTCAATCTTTTATAATTTTTTGTGATTGTGATTTAATGTGTTCCTTGGCATTGCTATTTTCAGTAATCATTTTATTTTAACCATTTGTGTATATTGCTTCATTTATACAACTTAGTTGTTAGTAACCTTGTGAACAGTTAAACTTACTTGGCAGTAGAAAAATTTGCTCACATAGTACTTGTATTTTTAGACACTCATGTTGCCATGGAAGTCAGCTGCAGCCTCTACTGCTGCCTCCAACCCCATTTGATTACTCAATCTGTGAAATTCATCAAAAGAAAATATATTAGTGATCATTACAATCTTCTTAAACATAAAGAAGATGCAATTCAGTGGTAAAGAAAAATAAAATAAAATTAAGTAAAGAAGATGAGAATCATACTTTGGAGACAACGAAAATGGAACTGGCTCCCTACTGAAAGTGGGGTAAGGAATTGCAGCCAGGTTACAGCTGATGCTGATATAAACAGGTTTGCTTTCTTTCAGTGTGGTTGAGATTGCAGTGTCAAGCATCTCATGAGCATCTTCTAGGTTATTAACCACAGCCTATTATCAAAATCAATAAAAAAAAGCTAGTTTAATTACACATTAAGCTCACATTTCAGCATCAAAGAATAATAATAATAATAATAATAATAATAATAATAATAATAATAATAATATATGCAAACCCAAATACCCCTTTAATTTCATATTTGTAACCAAACAAAAATCACAAAATAGTCTACCTATGGTGGAAAGATCATGCTATATATAATCAAGCATTGCCAATAATATAATGTCTTTCAGTAAAATAAAGCACTACTAAACATCCAGAACGTTTGACTTCAAACAAGGACGAGTGATCAACATAGAATAAAGTATCATGACCCAAATTGATGCATGTTTTCATTTTTCTTAAAAAATAATAATAAACAAAGAAGAAAAAATCATAGTGATGCAATCATATAATGTCACACGAATCATAATACGTAAAATTTTACTTTATAACTTTTTTTAAAACAAATGTTTTAATTTCTTTATAATCCATTAAATAAAATAAAACCTTGAAGTTAATTAAAAAAGATAATCGCAGTACTTACTATTATTTATTAAATTAATTAATAATGATTTACCTGGTAGCAAGTAACAGTTTGGAAGCAGCAAAGCCCCTGGGTGAAATCCGGCAAGCCAATGGTGTGATGCAAGATCCGGTTGGTCACGGCTAAGAATTTGCAGGTTCAACAACAGAAAAGCCACTTAGAAAAACAATTATATTGAAAGAAAAACAAAATAATTGGTGAAAGAAAGGGACATGACACAAATAGAAAGAAAAACAAAATAATGAAAGCAATGTTTTCTTGAGTTGGTAATTGGTGAGACTTATTATTGATGCCAGTTTGAATTCTCTTCTTCTATGAGATGATATTCTCCACAAGGATTTTGGACCATTAATTAACCTACAAACTGACGTCATGTGCCAAGTTTGATTGGTCAAACTTAATACTTAACACTATTTGTCTACACAATGCATGGTTGTGCCTCACTTCATATCAGATAAGGTTTCCTTTCTACTAATTACTCAAGCTATCAACATGCTGCTGCTTCTTTCATCTTTCACAAATTAGTATATTTGAGTAATATATATGAATTTGTATATTTTGTATAAATACAAACTACAATTGCTAATAATCTATTGATGAGTGCCAAAATACCTTCTCAACATAGACTAACATCAACTCTATCAACAGTCAAGTTAATTAGAGATTTAATTTATCATCCTTGGCCTAATAGCCTGCCAACTTCATACTTTTGCATCAAAACATTCCCCCTTTTCTCCATTACTCAGACACAATTCCTCAAACACAAAACAAGCACCCCGGTCTTGTGGTGCTTTCAAGCTTTGTAAGCAAGGAACCTTTCTTTATCAAGTATATTTGCCTCAAAATTCACACTATCACCAAATTCCTTGTGTATTTACGTACAGCAATAGACGCATTCATCTGAATCCGCTGTTCTTGCCTATAGATTATGTAGATAAGATACTCTATCAGCAATGTTCAGGAGGTGCATACAACAGCATCCCAGTCTCAATCATAGTGATAAGAAAAATCACCAAATAAAAAAAAGGAAAACAATGCCGGTTTTAAAAATTATTAAATTCTTATTTTATTTTTATTTGTTATCTTATTTTTTCTTTTAAAAATAAAATTTGTTATGCTTATCTTTTTTTAAATTAATTATACTTATTTTTCTCTAACAGAATCACTTCTGTTAGATAACAAATAGAAGATAAGATAATAAATAAAAATAAAATAAAAATTATACAAAATACAATGATAAATATGCTAGCATAAATACATAACACATAGTCATTTATGAAATTGATTCAGAACAGATGCAAATTCCACTAAAATAATCTAGTGAAGAACAAAGGGAATTACAAACTCACATAGCTAAAATCTAATCACATGATCATCTAAAACCAGAAATGAAACACAAAAAAAAAAAAACAAAAGAAATGCAAATCAACCTGTTCAGTTTCTCTTGATCGATCATCCGAAACACAGAATAATAAGCAACTAAGAAATGTCAAAGGAAAGATCACTTGAATTTCCAAAATTTTAACGAGCATAACAAGGAAGCATATAAAGCTAATGAAGAATAAAAAAACAGAACAAAGAAAAAAAAAAGGAAACATTACCGTTTGAAGGGAAGAAGAGAGAGTGTCTGAGAGAGAGAGAGAGAGAGAGACAAGAAAAAAAAGGATTGCTGCTATGGTCCAACACAAAATTTCAATAACCATAACAACGTGCACAATCTTCCATATTTTGACACAATGTGAAAAAAATACATAAATAAATGAAATAAGAATACATTTTGATTCAACTAACAAAAAAGCTTTTCATCAGCTTAGTAAAATGCCATACATGAATGTGCATTGTGAAGAACAGAGGGAAATCGATTCTCCCATAAAAATTAATTCATGTGAATTAGTTATGTATAATTAGTGCACTATCAATATTTCCAAACTTTTTATTGATAAATAAACTGAACATAACTCAAACCACTGATTGTGTAGAGGAGTAAGACAATGTTCTTAAAAATAAACAGAATAGAGCAAGTGCAGCACCTTGTAATCTTTTTTTTCATCATTCATCTTTTTTTGAAGCTCACCACTAGTAACACTTCTTTGATAATCTTCAGAGGAAAACAGAGCCATAAGATGCCTGTGTTCAAAGATTGGCAACTAAGCACTCCCAAACACAAAATAGAACAACAAAATACAAACCTAAGAATGCAATACTATTTTATAAAAATTATGAAACAATTAAACTATAATCACATTGCTAAATTGTGATTACTCAAAAAAGAAACAAAAATTTAAATCAAACCTAAGAGGTATTTGAAGGTGAGCGACAAATCGGTAAAGTCTTTGTCCTTCGACATGATCGAACTCGAAACTGCAAAAACAATGAAAAGAAGAAAAGGATTATGTGAGCTTCTTCAATCGATTAAACTGAAAGAGATGTGCGTCGAGAGAGAGAGAGAGAGATGTATACTGAAACTATTGTTATTAATTCAACAATTCAACTAAATTAATCAAGTAGTATGTAAAATCAATCTACAAGCCTTCAACGACGACGATGGAGGAAGAGATGCTGAGGACCGAGGCTGAGGTGAGAGGCTTGAGTGAAAGAGGTGAACGGCGGAGAGTTGTCGATTTGCCTGAGAGGATAGAGCACGGCACCACGGCGGAGCAGAGCAAAGGTTTCAGAACGCGGAGCAGAGCACAGGTTTCAGAACGGCGTGAGCAGAAAAACACGATGGAGCAGAGCAGAACAAGGCGTGAGCTCGAGCAATGAGAAACACGACGACGGTGAGCAGAGAAGAGGAATTACAGTAGTGGCAGATCTGGCAGCGCAAGGTAGAAACAACAACAACAGTGCAAGGCAGAGACGGTGCTGGAGGTGAAGAAAGTGGCGGTGGCAACTTCTCTCTCCGTCGTCTTCTTCTCCTTCTTTCTCTTCTTCCTCCTTTGATGGCAGTTCTCCCTTTCTTTTCTTCTCTTCATCACTCTCTGTCTCTCTCCCCTCACCGTGCATTTTTTTTCTTCTGTCTTCTCTTTTTTCCGTGCAATGAAAACCCTAATCTTCTTTTTTGTGGCGTTCTCTGATCTTCTAATCCTAATTAACTTTGTATTTTATTATTTTTTTGTTATTAAGTCAGATTTATTTTATTTTAAAATTGATAAAAAATGATAATCAAAGTTAAAATATGTATTAAATATAAAATTTATTTTTTAGAAGAGGTATTAAAAACTTTAGACAACACTTAAAAAATAAAATTTAAAATAAATTTAAAGACAACTCTTATAAAAAGTAAGATATTAACTTTATAATAGTTGTTTTTGTATATTTGATGGGGCAACATTTAATAAGTGTTTTTTAATTTATCAAATACATCACTTATAGTGTGTTGATTTAAAATATGTTGTTATAGTTCTATTTTTTTGTCACTAATATAAAGTGTTGTCTATATATATTTTAGATAACATTTTTAAAGTGTTGTTTTGAATATATGTTGCAATAGACAAAAAATGTTGTAGTGAGTTCCGATCCACGACAGATTAGTCCTTGTCCTGTCGGAGTGGGGAATACCGTAAGCAACCAAAAGATAGAGTACCAATGCAATACCCTTTCACTAAATATTAGGAATTCTGATGAATAATGATGAGAATAAATGAGACCATCACTCATTGTTGCAAACTTGCAAACATTACAATTACAATAATAATATTGTACCTAAATGAAACTCATTGCATTTGGTAGGGTAACTAACAAGGAATTAATAATGAGGAATTGAGAATAGAAGAGATAATTGGTCCACATATATAAATGACAATCTTTTATGCTCAATTGTACTACTATACTTTGGAAATTTTGATGAATCACTTGATGCAGTACTTACCAGAAACAATAATGTTTGGAAACAATAAAAAATTAAATCAACCAATTTAAATTATTTTATTTAATATTTATTAATTATTATTAAAATAATTATATAATTTTTGATATAATAAATATATAATTATAAATATTATATTATATAAAATAATTTTAGATATTATCTCTTTAGTTTTATCAATATGTATATATTATTAATTAATTATGTATTTAAATTATTTTTAATTAACAAAATAAAAGAAGACACGTATTTAATTGTTAAGAAAATACAGGGTTAAAGAAATTGGTTTTACAAACTCTTTGAGAGAGTCAAATACCCTTTAACTCATGATGAAGAAAATTCAATGATAATATAGGTGAAAACTCAAGTGAAGTCGACTTCACGTGAAGTTGATATTCAGAGTCGATAGATGATTTGACTGATTTGACTGAATTTTCATCTAACGACTCTTAAGTATCAACTTCACGTGAAGTCGACTGCACCTGAGATTCCACCGATAATATATTATATTATTTGTGAAGCGTAATTAGATTTTGTTTAGCATCAGTAGTAGGAAATTTTGAAGGTGAAAACTTAGGTGCAGTCGACTTCACGTGAAGTTGATAGCTGAGAGCTGTTAGATGATTTGACCGATTTGACTAAATTTTTATCTAATGACTTTTAGTTATCAATTTCATGTGAAGTCGACTGCACCTGAATTCCACCAACTTTAAAAGCTTTTGAGTTTTGCGTGCAAACTTTTATGTTCATGTCCTCTTCATGTTAAATGAATCAAACCCCACAAAAAGAATGTCGCTATCAAAAGGACACACTTTTGTTTTCTCCCTCTCCTTTTCCCCATACTTGAACCAAATGAACGGTTCTTAGCCTTCAGAGCTGAATCTTAATTAAATTCTCTCTCTCTCTCTCATTATTATAATTATAAAACTACACATTTTGTATTTAGTAAAAAAATTGATTATTCTATTATGATATGCATGGTTTTAAGAATATCGAATTAATCGAAAATTAGTCTCCATATAAATTCAGTTTAAAGTAAAAATTAGTTGTCGACGAATCGGTCAAAAAAACAAAAAAATGATAAAAAAAAAAATCGAACCGGTTTCTTTTTAAAAGTTAACTGATTTAAAATAATAAAATATAAAAATAATCTTTCTTAAAATATATATATATATTTTATATATAAATATATTAATTATTATATTCGATTCAATTCAGTTAAATCTTTAATTATTATATTAATATATTCAGTTAATTATTTTTTAGTGTTCACATAAGGATTTTTGCATGACTATAAATTTTTAATTCTTATGTAATTTTTACAATTTAATGTAATATTTATTAAGTATTATTATGCAGATATTTGACCATCGAAATTTAAAGGACAAATTTGACAAATGCAAAACATCAATGATGGTTTGAGATTTAGATTATTCAGCAAAATCAAACTCCTATTGCGAGTTATAATTTTACATGTATCAAAATCTTTTATTTTGTCAATAAAAAACAAATTTACAGAATCATAACGTACATGAAAGGAATAGAAAACTAATTTGATTATGAAATAAAAGTTAAAAATATTTTACAAAATTTTAAAGTGTTTGCAAACAAAAGAAAAGTCTACAGAAATTCAGAGCAAGAATTACAACACTACAAAACGATAAATAAACTTTGCAATAAAGAGAATTTAACAAGAACATGAAGTGTAAATAAACTTTGCAATAAATTCCTTAGCAAGTTTTCTTTTTGTTGATGTTATTTCGGTTGATTTTTTTTTGTCGATCTTCTTGTTACCTAAATTTTTTTTATTAGTTTAATGTTAATTGTAATTAATTATAATGAGAGTATATAAGAAATACATAAGGTTAACCACAAAACATTTTTTAGTAAATATGCAAAAATTTATATAATAAAATATCCAAATCTTCAAATAATCAAACATTCAAAATCCCACTCCAATCGAACTTCAGCTCACTCACTGTAGAATCTCAAATTACATTTGTGTTTACTCACCCTGTTTCTACTATATGACATGACAGGGAAGAAATTAACATTGTGACCCCAAAAAAGATGTGAGTGGATCCTCTTCATTGAAAAAAAATTGGATGGTGTGTAGTGTTTAATTTAACCATTCATTATTCTCTCTCTTATTTATTTTTGGTCCCACTTATAAAATCAAAGGTGAGAGATCACATTGAATTCTGCCAAGTATTAAAAAAACTGGAGAGGATCCATTTTCAAAAAAGACATCATAAATTTGACAACAGAAAAAAAAAAGTGGCATGAGAGAAATAATCGTCATCCATCCAGAGCTTTCAACCTTTTACTTACTGGATTGCTCCGGAAACAGTGACCGAGCCTCTCGGTTACCACAATCATTATCGTCACATAAACATCGTCATATTGGCATCTCATCCAATAACAAAGGCAGCTATTCTCTGTGACCGCGCTGACAGAGGAAAAATGTCGGTAAAGATTTCACAAAAATTATCGCGTTACAAGTATAGTCTAAACCGACAATTAAACCTCAATCAAAATTTAATTTGTTTGTCACTAAAGCAAACCCAATAAAACAAACCAAAGTGTTTAAATCTCAGATCGTTTCTCAAGGAATTGCAGGGAAGTGTAGTTATTATTGGTTATGGAAAAATATATTTTTTGGTTTTGAAATACGGAACAAGTAATGTAAATAACAAGGAAATAAAATAACAACTAAGAAAAATCCTAGCAAGGATTGATAATTGGAATTCCTATCCTCATTATCATAGTCACTTGTGATGGTAATTGCCTTTTACTTTCACTTAGTTAACCTCTAACAATGAAGGAAAGTCAAGTGAGCAAAATCAACTTAAGTTCACAAGTCCTAATCACAGATTGGAGTTAGTGAAGCTCAAGCCAACTAGCAACTTTCAATTACCAACCAACGAGAGACTTTGACATTTCAAGAGTCTCTAAATTACTCAATCTGAGCTAAGAATACCAAAAATCTAATTTAAAATCCTATCAAGCATTTTATCAAATACTTGGTAGGCACAACATTAAAAGCATAGAAAAGTAATAAGGAATATTAAATCTAAACAACCAATTGCAAGACAACAATAACCAATAATTAAAGGAAGAACAATAACATAAAAGAAAAATATAAATTGCATTAATAGGATTCAAACATAACAAGAGTTCATAATTATTAAAATGGCATAAAAGGGAAATTAACAAGAAAAGAAGATGAACTAAAATGCTTAAACACATAAAAGTAAGAGAAAACTAAATTAAAGTAAGATTGAACCTGAATTTGAGAAGAACTAAAACTAAAACTAAAAGAAACCCTAAAATCAAGAGAGAGGAGAGAGCCTCTCTCTAGAAAACTACATCTAAAACCTAATAATTGTGTATGAATGTGTGAATGAGTTTTTCTCCCATCCAGCTCCACTCTGCAGCCTCTAATTTTCACTTTCGGGCTTGAAACTGGGCCAAAAGCAGCCAAAAAATCGCCCCAGCGTATTCTATTTAATGCAGCACGTGATGCTTTTGTCACGCATACGCGTCGCCCACGCGTACGCGTCACTGAACAAATTTCTGGTCATGCGTACGCGTCGCTGCCATCTTTTCCAAACTTCAATTTCTTGTGTTCCTTCCACTTTTGCATGCTTCCTTTCCATCCTCTAAACCATTCCTGCCCTGGAAAACCTGAAAACACTTAACATACGTATCACGGCATCGAATGGTAATAAGGGATGATTAAAATTAGCAAATTTAAGGCCAAAGAAGCATGTTTTCAATCATAGCACAAAATTAGGAAGGAAAATGTAAAACATGCGATTCATATGCATAAGTGTGAGAATAGTGGATAAAATCCACTCAATTCAGCATAAAATGTACCACAAAATAATGGTGCATCACGCGCGCATTCCTCTTTCTGACGGTTGTAGCAAAAATCAGGATTGTAGGCACAACCATAACCGTCTGACAGGCTTTCAGGTAGGGACAGTATTTTGTACCCTGACAGCTTGACTTACAACCATGGACACCATCCTCCTTCCCACCTTCACACTTGTGTTTCGATGGTAGTTTCTTTCTTGTGCCTTCGTTTATTCCATCAAACAAATTTGAGTAAACACACAATCCGGTCCCTGTCCATTTTTCAAAAGGACAAAGCGATTCCTGTCCAAAAAAAAAAGGTACGTCCTACCCCTGTCTTTGTATTCTGTGAGACATGGCGGCCCTTCTGTGCCTTACGGCGTTAAAAACAAACGGAATAAGTATACGTGTCACTTAATGGTGATGAGCTGGCTGTTAGATGTCCATTACGTGCCAAGCTGTCAATTTAAAAATGGACATGAGGGCTCGATCCGTCCCTGTCTCCCAAACAAAAACGCTGTCGTTTTAAGTGGGGATTGAAATGGTGCGTATAGTACATGCTTTGGGTTTCCATTCAACCCTTCTTCCCTTTCTCCTAATTACAGAATACCCAAAATCTTTTCATGTTCTCCCTGAAGATGACAAAACGACGACGCTCTACCTGACTGTGGAACTGAGTAAGACGCTGACAGTGTTGCTGACAACGCTCCAAGTGAAGTTTCAGACGGCACCACTGGCGGACTCCCTGACAACATTGATAGAATTTTCTTGTGCAAGTCTTCGAGAGAAGTAACAGATTATTCAACTAAAATATTAGTGACATTGTGTATTGTTTAATTAGTTTTGGGTTGTGAATGTTTGCATTTTTTTTGGCTTGGTGTCGCTTTACAAAGATAGAGTTTGGTTAGGGCTCAATGTTGCTAATTTTGGGGCATTTTGCCATCAAGAGATAAAGATGTTTTCCCTTTCTAATATTGACATCATGGAATAGTGCACATGGATGTTTTCAAGTAAAAATTTTGTTCAATGAGCATAATTGTGGGAGGGATTTCAGCAGCAACCTTGCTGATAGGCAGTGGATAACATCGAAGTTAGTTAAGAGGCTTCTTACTCAGCTAGACATGAAGCCAAAGCAGGTTATGGAATACATGATCGAAGACTATAACATCCAACTTAGTGGTAAAATGATAAGCATGGCACTTAAGGCAGCTGGGGAGGAGGTAATTGGTGACGAAGGAGCACAGTATGGTAAGATTAGGGATTATCTGATGGAATTGCATAGGACAAACCATGGTTCAACTGTAAGATTAGATGTGATACCTCAGCCAGAGTCTCTCCCTTTGTTTGATAGACTATATATAAGCTTGGATGCTTGCAAGAAGGGCTTTATAGAAAGATACAGGCCTTTGATTGGATTAGACGGTTATTTTCTTAAGGACTATTACGGCGGTCAATTACTGTCTGCAGTGGGTCAAGATGGCAATAACCATTTTTTTGTTATTGCATATGCAGTTGTGCCAAATGAGTGTAAGGACACTTGAAAATGGTTCTTAACACAACTTCAACATGACTTAGGTGATAGCACGGAAAGGGGCTGGAACTTTATTTCAGACCAATAAAAGGTAGTAAAAAATAGCTGTTTCATTTCATACATTGTTATTTATTGATAAGAATTGTTGGTATGAATTGGTTTATTGGAATTTGTTATTTATTTATGCATTGTTGGTCCAAATTGGTTTATTGGCCTGCATTGTTGGTCTATTGGTAGAGATTGGCATTAGCTTTAAAGGACATATTTTTAAGGGCTTTTTATAGGAACTGTGTACTACACATTTGAAAAAATTTCATTAAGCAATTTAAGGACCAATAGACCAAGCAACTTGTATGGGATTATACACGTTGCACCACACAAATTGAATTCAAGGCAGCTATGAAAAAGCTGAAACAGATCAGTGTTCCAGTTTGGGAATATCTTGATAGGTTTGATCCAGCTCCAATAGCACAAGGCTCAAGTCGAATGAACTTACGGCCAACCCCATCTGTTGGTTCGGGTCAATCTACTTCAACGAACCTAGGTGTATTAACAGGAGTATCAGTTGAGACCATGGCTGCAGCAACTTCAGGGACTACAGCAAGACTTTTTAAGTTCATCCCCACTCTAGGGATTAGGCCTCCCAATAAGAATTGAGTAGTTGATCTAGCCATTAAAAATTTGAGACTAGGAATAATAAATAATTTGGACAATAGCTTATTAACACTGTATCTATTTTAGTTATCAAATTACTTGCTATGACAACTATATTGATTAGTGACCTTGTGTTGCCCTTGCTTTTGTTATTATATAATTAGATGCTAAGACATGCAACCAGTGATATAGTTGGTTGAATACTCTTTTGAGTAACTATATTCGTAAGGGCTGTTATGATGATTTCCTTATTCTATTTTATGGTATCACGTGTTAAGTTTCAACTTTCAACAGATGGCTTCTTACTTTGTTCAACAAATTTATAATGCTTTATTTTATTACAAAATCATGTATACTACTGCATTTTTTGAAATTGAATAAACGAATATATAAAAACAAAAGCAGCTTAATTATATTTATATTCATGCATCAAAAGTGATCAATAACAACAAATACCATAGCCTAAACAACTTAACAACCATGATCACCATGT
The DNA here is from genome assembly GCF_059453495.1 of Arachis ipaensis. Taxonomy (NCBI): domain Eukaryota; kingdom Viridiplantae; phylum Streptophyta; class Magnoliopsida; order Fabales; family Fabaceae; genus Arachis; species Arachis ipaensis. Next base: position 1,775,123 of record NC_142436.1, read on the forward strand.
TTCACAATACTTTAGAAGTAACATTTGATCTCTCTAAACTACACCACTAAATAGGTTTCCAACTATAATTCCAGCAACAAATGCTAACATAACACATCCAACACTAGTGCATCTAATTTAAATAAAATTCAATTTAGCTTTCTTCAAATGAATTTCTAAGTCAACCAATCTTTCCTCTAGCTCCCTAACTTTGTTATTATCTGCAGAAGAATGACCTTCTTTATGATTCTGATTCAGCTTCAAACCTCCAAACAAAAGAGTCTTCATAGCATCCTCATTGAATAATGCAACATAATCATCAAGCCAACAAAAGTATTTGCAATGAGGTGTTGGAGTCTACAAAATAATATTCTTTATTATAAATCTAATGGAAAACAAAGTGAGCATAATTTTAATTCTTGATAAACTTACCTTGAAATATCAGCATCAATGAAAAATAAAGTGAACAAAATTTTAATTGTTAATAAACCTACCTTGAAGTATGAGCATCGAAAGAATAGTCTCTTTGGGTTCATATTGGTGCCGGACATGAACAAAATTGCATAAATTCCATAATTACACTCTGGAGCAACCCACTTCTTCTTCAACCTTGATCCCACACTCCCAGTAACTTTCAAACTCCAACCTGATTTGTTTTCAACTCTCCCACTTCACCGATTTGATGTCGACCCACGTTCTTCATTATCAACCATGTCGTTCTAGGGTTTACATTCGAACACAGTGATACATTTTCAGAGTATATAGTGAAGCAGCGCAGCATTTGAACCTCCCATACCACTTAAAACGACAGCATTTTTGTTTGGGAGGCAGTGACAGATCGACCCCTATCCATTTTTAAATTGACAGCTTGGTACTTAATGAACACCTGACAGCCAGCTCATCACCGTTAAGTGACACAAATACTTATTCTGTTTGTTTTTAATGCCGGAAGGCACAGAAGGGCCACCATGTCTCATGGAATACAAAGACAGGGGCCGGGATGTACCTTTTTTTGGACAGGGATCGCTTTGTCCTTCTGAAAAATGGACAGGGACCGAGTTGGGTGTTTACTCAACAAATTTTGGATGATAAATTTAAAATAAAAGATCTTGGTCATCTCAATTACTTCTTGAGAATGGAAGTAGCACACTCTAACTCTGGAATTCATACTTATCAGCGGAAGTACTCTATAGACCTTCAAGCCTCTCTCTACTCCATTTTATTACAGACAGCTTATCGGCCGACTTCTTTACCTTACAAATACTAGACCCGGTATCTCTTATGTTGTGGGACGTGTGAGCCAGTTTTTGGAATGTGCAACCACTTTTCACCTACAGGTTGCTTTCCGCGTACTCCGATATTTAAAAAGACAAACTTTACTGGTCTATTCTTCTCCTTTTACTTCTTATCTGCATCTCACCGGATTTGTCGACACTGATTGGGCTACATATGCTGATACTCGTCGCTCCGTTTCCGGTTATTGCTTCATGCTTGGGAACTCTTTAGTTAGCTGAAAGAGTAAGAAGCAAATCACTATTGCCAAGTCCTCTGTAGAAGCTGAATATAGGTCTGCCACTTGTGAAGCAAGTTTGTTATCTTTCTTAATCGATTTCATTGGTTTGTCGCTTCAAAAGTCTATCACTCTATTTTGTGACAAACAGTTAGCCATTCACATGGCCTATAATCCCATCTTTCATGAAAAAACCAAACACATTGAAGTACACTTCCACATTGTTCGTGAAAAATATTTGTCTAGTCTCATTCATCTGATGTCAGTTCGTTCCAAAGACCAATTTACTAATTTTCTTACCAAAGTTCTGCCACTGGATCCTTTTCTTACTAATATTTCCAAACTAGGATTGTTAGATCTATACAATTCTAACTTGCGGGAGAGTGTTTACCTAGATTATCCTTTAGTTTAATATTGATTGTAATTAATTATAGTAGGAGTACATAAGGTTAACCACAAAATATTTTTTGTTTCAATTTTTCAGTTTTCATTCATTTAAAATTTTTAAAATGAGAAGAACCAATTTTTCTTTCTCTCTCTCCTTATTCATTAAACCATTAACATCACAGCTTGAATAGTTTATGACAAGAGATTTTTTTCACTTCTTTCTATCGATACTAATTTCGTCGAGTAACAAGTACTTTTCACTTTAATCCTTTACTCCCTTATTTAAAGAAATAAACATAATAAGCAATAAAATATAGCACTATAAGCTAATGAATTTTAAATAAAAGAATTTAATATATAATTTATTTGATTTTAGATTTCTAGTGCAAATTATCAAAATAATTGTTATCATTAAATCAAAAATTATGATCAGTAAGATTTAGCTAAAGAGGACTCTAAGAGAATTATTATTAAATATTAGTTAATAGTGACAATAAAAGTTATAGTGTTTCTAATTATAATGTATTTAATGTAATAAATTTAAAAAAAATTACTTTTAATTTACAACTTTCAATAAAAGTTTCATAATGTTTTTAATAAGTATTATTACTTATTAACAAGTCTTTAATTATTATAACAAAGAATTAAAAAAATTGTCATAGTTTTTAAAACACATGTCAAATATTAATATGCTCCAAAAATATTTAGAACTTATAGATTACGCATTAAATTCCTTACATAAAAAAGAAATAATATCTGTATTATTTTTTTATATTTTTTTTGCACACTTTTTTTAATGGTATAAAAAAACATTGTTTATATTATTTGTTTTTATAAATTTTTTAATAAAAAATAAAAATATATAAAAAAGAATAATACTAAAAAAATAATAATTCAAAAATATTTTATTTAATTTAATATTTATAATTTTATGTGTGTAACATCTATAATTACACACTTATTACATTTAATATTGTGTATTTATATATTTCAGCAATAATTAATAAATATAAACAAAAATTAAAAAAGAAAGCAACATCATATAAAGATGTATTTTTTTTTTACCAAAGACAGGGAGACTCCAATCTGTGACCTCTTAAATGAGTATGAAGAGACAATGTCATTTGAACTATAACTCATTAACATTAAAAGATGTATTTATTTTGACAACAAATAATGAATTTAATATTATGTATTTATTTCAAATTATTACAATGTTAAATTTTTCTTTCATACATTATATATTGCCTTCATTATCACACTAAATTCTTCCTATACCTTCAAAAACAATATCATAGCAACTATTGACATTACAAATATATTTAAAAGTAATAATTGAATGTATAATTTTTGAGTTTTCAATTCAGCTTTCAATTTGTCAATTCTCTAGACAAAATTAAGCTAGCTTAACTTGATCAACTTTTTCTATAAATTTCATACTTTTACTTTCAACCATTTTTTTTTTATCAATTGTCAACTAATGCAAACAATTTACACCACATCTTTTCAATAATAACAAATTTGAAATAATTAAGCATGTTTTTTTACATTGTAGTTTAGATATCTAAAAAATAATTTGTTAGGATTAGAATTTATCATTGACCAACAAAGAATAGAATGGCACCCACAGCCACACTATTCTAGTACTCTTAAAGCCCCGTTTTGAATTGGGGTCCTGGTTGTTGAGCGCATAAAACTCTGGCTATCACTTGAAATCATGATCCTAGACTTGCAACGATGCACAAAGAAAAAGAACAATGAGAAGAAGAAGTAGAAAAAGATGAGAAAGAAAAAGAAGAAAAAGAAAATTGGAAACGTTATGTGGTTTAGGTCATAAAAGAAAAAAAAAAGATTAAATCGGTATAATTATACTTTTAATCCAACTCAGCTAACCGTTAATATGTCCAGCGTGGTAGGGTGAAACTACATCACTAATGACGTATGTAAAATTTCGGTGACAAAAAATACACAAGGAACTAATATGGTACATTTTTTTAAATCTGAAAAATAAAATTATAGCAATTGAAATTTTATGGACTAAATCAGGATAGTGTAATTCGCCAATGTCAGAGACTAAATTGACCGAAGCTTAACTCTTATAAACTACCTATGATTTTCAACTTATTGCTCCAAATATTTTTATAAAAAATTGTATAAACAAAAATAATGTATATGACTATGTTTATTTCTGAGAATAGGATAAAATAAGACATTGAAAACTAGTTACAAAGGACAGGAATACAAAATTTTGTGTTCTTCTATTTTATTTGGTAATAAACTAGAATATATTATGAAAATATAATTTTTTTTTTATTTTTTTCATTCAAAAAATTTGAGAAAAAAAATATAATAATAAAAAAATATAATTATAAAAAATTAACAATAATAATAAAAAAATAAAAAATAAGTTGTGTCCAAATATCTCTATATTCTTTGTGTTAAGATGCACAAAAAATAACATAATGTTTTGTCTATATTTTATTATCAAATACAATTTTGTGTCTCTATATCTCTGTCTCAGTATTCCATCCCTATAAACAAATGCATTTTAATATACATAAATTTTTTCTCTCTCTCTCCAAAGACGGGAAGTTAATTTTGAAGTGTAGCAGTTTTGAGTCCATAAATACCTGTGTGTAGTAGGCAAGGGCTAAGAAACCAAAACCACTTCCATATTTTGCAAACCCTTTTAATCACCTGAGAGGAACTTTCAGGATTTCGCTTAACTCCAAATACCTATATATAACAGGTACAAACAAATTAATTAAAATTATAATTACTTTTTCTGCTTTTATGTCTTGATTATTATTATTATTATAACATCTTAGCTTGAAGCATGGAGCTTCCCCATCAAAGTCAAAGTGGTGGAGGTGGTGATGCTCATCGTATTGATCATGAAGGATCTTCATCTCAGAAGAGAATGGGAAGAGGGAAGATCGAGATAAAGCGAATCGAGAACACGACCAATCGGCAGGTGACGTTCTGTAAGAGGCGGAACGGTTTGCTGAAGAAAGCTTATGAACTGTCTGTGCTTTGTGATGCTGAAGTCGCTCTTGTTGTCTTCTCCAGCCGTGGCCGTTTGTATGAGTATGCTAACAACAGGTTCAATTCCTTCACCTTTTCTTTCAAATCAATCTCCAAATCTTTCACTTTCTTAATTATTTCTATATTATTATACTTTAATTTTTCCTAAATACTTTTAAATTTGTTTATATTTATAAGTCATAACCACATCTTCATGTTAATGATGATGGCTTATTATCAGATTTTTTTTAGGTAATCAACACAAAAAAGTTGATAATTAAAAAAAAAATGTTAAGTATACACCAAAATCAACTAACAAAAAAAATTTTAAATTAAATTGTATATATGTATTTATACATAAATATATATTAGTTAACTTAATAACTGATTTTTATGTGCAAATAATATTTTATTAAAAAATTTTTGGTTTTTAGAAATGGATGAATTTGATGATTATTGATTAGTAAAATCTTTTAGACTTAATAAGTAATTATTTAATTTCTTTTATCCTTTTTTAATAATAAAAAATTATTTACCTTTGGAAAAAAATTATTTAAGGTCCTAGGTGATTATTTTCTTCAATTCCACAACCTCTTTTGTTTTATTTTTTTTTTCAAAATAAAAGTGTTCTGGTTTATAATTCTATTTAATTTTTCTTTGTGGACTGTGTATGTAAATAGCATATTTTATTTTGTGTCTATTTTTTTTTTTCTTCTTTCTTGCTTTTTTTATGCTTCTGGATCAGTTTGTTCGGTCTGAACTTTGAAAAGGTTGCAGATCTGTGCCAACTAGGAGATAGTAATAATAAGCCATAATAAATTACTATATAAATATAGCAGAAGAAGAAGAAGAAGAAGATGAGTAACAGCTTTAATTAGGGTTTCAAAGATTTGAAGGCAGAGATAGATCTTAGCTTCTTTGTGTAATTAATATGTATATATTTTTCTCATAGATGTTGTTATGTCCAATCCTCTCTTTCTTTCCCTTCATATGAAAACCTCAAAACCTAGAAATTTCTGCCACAAATATAAAAGCTGTCTTTCTTGCACTCATTCATCCCTTTGCTTCTGATCTGATCTCTCTACTACTTCTTCATCAATTTGTCAGATTAGGTCAATTTGATCATCCAAAATTCAAAATTAGGGTTAGATTTTCACTAGCTAGTCACTAATAATATATATGAATTATGTCAATATAATAGAATTTTATATGAACAATTAATCATATATCATTACATTATCAGTAAAATTAATTTTTAAATTTATTACTTCAAAAATTATTCAATTGTGATTGAATAATTGTGTAAAATTTTATTTGCATTAAAATTAATATAAAAGAATATAGAAATTAATTTTTAAGAAAGTTTTCAAGTATACTGCTATACTGGGATTTCAATGAATTTTAACCATTGATCTTAATTATATATATTATATATATTTTTTATAATTAAGATTAACGGTTAAAAAAATTACTAAAACACTAGTGTACCGATATACTTTAAAATTTTTCTAACTTTTAATTAACTAATACTAGTCATCAATTTTTCTTTATTTAAAAAAAGATTATTTTTAAAATATTTAAAATTAATAAAATTTTAATAAATAAAATTTTTAAATAAATTTGGTTGACGTTGGCCAAAAAAATTAATTCACCAATCAAATTAAAAATATCCTTTTTGTTAAAAAATAAAGATAAAAAACATTAAAATCGATCTGTTGGACCTTCTCTATTATTTCGTACAAGCTAAGGTAGTAATTATCGAAAACCAATTAGTTTGTAGGGTTCGTGGAGTCAAAGGGCTCAGATAGATTCCTTTAAAGTTGAAACCAATTTTTCTCATCACCATATCTATGGCAAATATGTTGTGTCTAAAGGTTCATAAAAGTCCAAATTTGTTCCAGCTTTCATAAATTTTGTCCTTTCTAATACGGTGTGTTGTGAAGGAAATCATAAGATTATATTTTCAGTTAGGGTTTCTCAGCTACAGGATCCAATCCTATTTGTAAAAAATAACTACTCATTATTATTCGCACAAATTTGTGTTAGATATATAATTATTATTTATGTATCTCTAACTACTACTTATTAACTTCATATTTTTTTTATGAAAATTTGTAACAAAAAAAATTTAAAGTATAAAAATATTATTTGCACACTAAAATTAGCTCTTGTATATTTAGTCTATAAATATATGTATAGTTTAACTAATTTTTAATGTGTATATATTTTATATTTTATATATATTTTATACTGATGACTGATTTTAATGATTCATTTTAGTGTAAACCTAATATAATTGTTTAAAGTATTATGCACCTTTTGGGAGAATGATATCAAATTGTTCTATTTAACTCGTTACATTATTAAATGGATGAAAAATGATAAATATTTTTCAGAACTTTTTTTTCTTTTTATATGCATTAATAATAAAATAATATACAAGTGTTACATAATTAATTATTAACATTATAGAAAGTGTCAAATGAATTTATTTTTTTTTCATATGGACAGATAAACGAAAGTTGACCACCGAGCTTTTTTAAGTACTTATTTTCAAATAAAAAGGAGTTTTGATTTTTAAAGTGAAATAAATGCAAACGAGGAATAAGGAAGTTACTAAATATATACATAGATTCTATGTGAGTGTATTTTAACCCAGATAATTAAAAAATCGTATTAGTAACTGTTGCATTGTTATGCAATGCTGAATTTAAATTTATTATTGTATAGCAATATAGAAGTTACTAAATATGATTTTTGAATCACGTGAATATAAATTATTAATTATTTTTCACTAGAATAGATATTGAAATCTTCATTCATTTAAAGTGTTTCTTTTTCATTTGTGTGTAAGTCCCCCCCTCCCCCCTCTCTCAAATTCCTAGTTTTTTTTAATATAAGAAATAAATAAAATAATATTTCACTCTTTTGCGAGATTTCTAAATAACATTTTTTATTTATTTATAAAATATAATTTTTCTTCTCTTGCCTAATTTTTTTACATAAAGCAAAAAATTAAGTCCCTTTTATACTTTTAAATAAATTTTTTATTGACTTATGAATTTCATCAAATAATTAGTTTTCAAGTTATAAATTTTATCTTTTAATTTAATTAACTTACTAAAACATTTTAAATATTTTCAAAAAAAAATGAGGGCGGGCCGACTCGCAAATTTATAAAAATATATTTTATAAATTATTTGAATCAACCAAATACTTCTTACTGGTTTATATATATATCTTGATTTAACAGACTAAAGTGTATCCTATTTTAATTTTATAGAAAAAAGTGTATATATTTTATAAATAAAGAGAAATAAAATATTATTTAGGCATCTCTTAAAAAAATATCATTTTTTTAATAAATAACAAAAATACTATTCGTAAATCAAAATCAACCATTAAAATCAGTCACTAATATATTTATGTATAAATAATTCATGTGTGGTTTAATTTATTTTTAATGTATATTTATATTGTAACATATATTTTATACTTGTGGCTGATTTTAATGTACACATAGTATAATCGATAAATAAATATTATCCAAAAAGAAGGTAACAGAGGATTTATAAGTTATTATAATTCTTTCTGAAATGTTCTATTTTTTTATTATATAAATTATAAAGCAACAGCATGATAATAGATTCTAAGAATAGATAAAAGCAAAGTCGTCTCTCTTTTCATCTCTTTTCTTTTGTTTTCATGTTTGTGGAAATAAAGCTTCCACTATTGATGTCAATTTCCTATGAACACCAATTTACTATGCATGTGTTCTGATGAACATTTCAATGAAAAAGGAAGGTTATTACCCCCTACATTCCTCAGTACACTATTTACATATATATGTCACTTTTTATTATTTGCATTGTTATACAATTAAATATTGCTATACCAAATTTATCATATATATTCAAATTTGCCTTTGTTGACAAAAAGCAATAAATTAATGTTAAAAAAAATAATTAAAATCAGTGAAATTTATTATCATAGAATGAAGTTATGGATTATTAAGACAAAAGAAATTTGTTATAATTAGCAAGTTTTTGTTTTTCACATTTGTTTTTGTATTGTTTTTATTTGAAGTGTTAGGGCAACAATTGAAAGGTATAAAAAAGCATATTCTACTTCCACAAGCGCAGAATCTGTGTCTGAAGCTAACACGCAGGTAAATCTATTCAAATAATAATACTAATAATATAAATAAATAATATATTTATTACTATTTATAAATGCATTGTTGAATGATAATTCACATATTTTTCATAATTCACTTCTATTCATTGTATAATAATAATAATAATAATAATAATAATAATAATAATAATAATAATAATAAAACAAGGGGAAAATGGTCTTGATGAAATAAAACTAATTAAACATTACATAAATTTTTTTTATGGAAGAGTTCATTAAATTATGCGTAATTAATATAGTAATTTAATTTTAAATTAACTAAAATCTCATAGCGATTGTTCTATTAGCTTATGGAAACTGGAAGATAAATTAATATTATCACATGATAGGTCAAATTATACATAAATTTAACATGTAAAAATAAATCTTCTTATATATTTATTTGAATAAAACACTAAATTGTTAATTTATTGCATCATTTCATACTTTTATAGGAGTATGAAACTTATGAAATATTTTTGCAATCTTAAACTGCATTTGATATATATTTCTTCAAAAGCTTATTTCTATACAAATTTTAACTATAGATTATAATAATTGAATACTTCTTTATTTTATATGCTAAAAGTATACAGAAGAGACTTTTCATGCAATAATACATTATAGGAGATAATTTATTCTCCGATTTTCGAAATATAAAAAAAAATTTGCCAAATCTAATTTATATTAACAAAATTACCCGCTCTAATAATGGTTTAATTAAGGTGGATTTTCCTTTTCAAATTAGTGCCTTCCATTATATTTAAGGGTGCATTTGGACAAAATATGATATTAAGAATAAAATATAAAAGATAGAGAGACAAAAATTAATATTTTGGTACGTTATTTGATGATAAATTATAAAAAGAATAAATTATGAAAGTTAAATTTATTATTATTATTTACATATAAAATTTTTAAAAAAAAATTAAAAAATAAGTTGTGCCTTTTATTAGTATTATTGTGTCATTTCTGTAAAAAAAAATACAAAATACATTAATTAAGTTTTTTTAAACACAATGTCTATATTTATGTCTCATCTACTAAACATGATTTTATATTTCTGTGTTCCTATCTCAATGTTACGCTCCTCCTGTAAGATGGAACTTCATTGATAAAATATCGAAAGGATAAAGAAAAAAACAATAACTAAAATTGAATTAAAAAATACAGAATAAATAAACTAAGAGATAGATTAAAAAAGTATAAAGAAAATAATTTTATCTTTTATTCAATTTTTTTATACAATAAAAGAGACTCATTCAAATTTATTTATTCACACCATAGTTTAAAATAAATTAAAATCAAATGAAAAAGACTCCATTTTTTCTATTTAATTTTCTACTACAAAAGAAAATCACTCAACCTTACTTGTTCATACTATGATTTTATCACGAAAATAAAAAAATATATATTTTATTCTTTTTATTTCTATTTATCTGTCTATAATAATTTAAGAGATATTTATATATCTTATATTAAGTTAAAATTAAAAAAATCCTATAAACCCGTTAATATAAAATTCAAATTATTAACTAAATAAATAAAATCAAAATATATAATATTAAATTAAATATTTTAATAATTAAAAATATAAATTAATAACTGTTAAATAATACGTGCATGTTACGAAAATCTAAACTAAGTATATTATTCATCTTGAATTTTTTTTTTTTTTGGGTGACTTATTCATCTTGAATTTATATGTATATACCAAATTTTTAATATATATTGGTTTTACCATATTTTGATTCTCCTCCATATATAGTTCTCTAAACAATATTATGTACCAATATCAGTATTACCAGCAAGAATCAACCAAATTGAAAAGACAAATCCGAGAGATTCAAAATTTAAACAGGTACTTTTAATTAATTTCTTATATTCATGAATATATAATAATTAAGTAAGTAAATTAAATAAATAAGCAATGCATTATTTTGTTTTTCAGGCACATCCTTGGTGAAGCACTCAGCACTCTAAGCCTTAAGGAACTAAAGAACCTTGAAAGCAGATTGGAGAAAGGCTTAAGCAGAGTCAGATCCAGAAAGGTATATAATTTTTTCCATATAACATTACATTACATGTGGAATATTAATATTTCAAGAGTATCAAATATTTTTGGACACAGTAAAGATGATAATGAGTCTCATGCTTTTTGTTGAAATGAAAAATATTTAAAATTCTAACTTATTCTCCTAATTATCCTCATAACTTTTAAATGTTATTGCAGCATGAAACATTGTTAGCTGAAGTTGAATTCATGCAAAAACGGGTACTTATATCATTACTTTAATTTGGTCATATTATTATTATTATTATTATTATTATTAAGTTTAATTACTCTGTTGGTCGCTATAGTTTCGTAAAATTTTCAATTAGGTTCCTATACTTTTTTTTCTTTTTAATTGGATCTCTACACCAATTTTTTTTTCAATTAGGTCCCTCTTAACAGTAATTGGTTTAATTATATAGAGATCCAATTAAAAAAAAAATTGGTGCAGGGACTCATATAAAAAGAAAAAAAAAAGTATAGGACCCAATTAAAAATAAAATTTAGTGCAAGAACTCAATTAAAAGGAAAAAAAGTATAGGAATCTAATTGAAAATTTCGCGAACCTATAGAGATCAACAGAGTAATTAAACCTTATTATTATTATTATTATTATTATTATTATTATTATTATTATTATTATTGTTGTTTTCCCCATTTACTTTATTTATTTATTTTTGTATTATAACACTATTAGAAAATAATATTAAATTAAAATGTAAGTATTTAAAAAATGTGTATACTTACAATGTATGTGCAGGAAATTGAGCTGCAAAACCACAACAATTTTCTGAGAGCAAAGGTCTGTTCCTCAATCTCTACATAACCACACCTTTAATTTTATTTATTCATTGATAAGGTAAATTTCAATAGAAAACTTTAGAAAAGAAAATGTTTAAATTATGCCTCAAATATTTAATTGTTTCAATTTTATTTTAAACATTTGAAGATAATTTTAACAGAAGAAATTGAATGAAATTCAAATTTTGTAACAACAATTTAGATGTAGTTAAAATTTTATCTTAATTCTGTTTAATAGAGTTGCAAATAACAAATTTTACATCATGAATAAAAAAAAAATTAAATCTCTAATTCAAAAAATAGAGACAGCATTTAAATTGGAATTCAAATGTGCACTAAATTTATTAATTTTTTACGATCAACAAAACGCTTTAACAAAATAATCACTTTTAAATAACATTCTAAAGCAATTTAAAATATATAACAATTTCTTTGAAATTCAATGTTTCCGCTACATCATTACAAGGGATTTTTTGAATTACTTATGCTAAAATTAATTATTTTAATAGAATATTCGTAATTAATGGTCTCCTATTGTCCAAAAAAAAAAAACATTTTAAAGTATTCTTGACTATGGAAAGATTGTAATAAAATAAAATAAAAAAAATTATGCTGGGAAAATATGCATGCAACATGATGGCATATGTGCTGAAAAAGTGAATAATTTTGTTGAAAATATTTAAAATAAAATATAATGCTTATCTTTAATTTCATGAAATACATATATTTATATATTATATCTATCATTAACTTTTAAATTTATTTTTATATTTTGTGAATATATATATATATGTTGGTACAGATAGGTGAATTTGAGAGAGCTCAACAACAACAACAACATCAACATGAACAAAATTTTTTAATGGCACCTGGTGGAGGAACTATATGTGACACAATTGCATCTTCACAACAACCACCACCACCATTTGATCGCAACTTCTTTTAGGATCTGGTCACCAATATTGTTGTGTAAGCATCCATTTGTATACATCTACTTCTGTTCTTCCACTGCTTAATTAATATAACAAAATATAAGATATGATGATAATTAAATAATTAAATAATTAATATAACAAAAAAATTATTTTGGCATGTTTCTCACAACCTTATTATTTTACCTTTATTTGACTGCAGCTGATAGAGGGTGGTGGAAACCAATGGAAGTTCAAGCACAGCCTTCACATAATTTAATCTATCTGAAATATATATAGTTCCAATAGTAGTGTGATCCTTAATTATAATGCTTCTGGAATTTACTTTAGTTACAAAATTTCTTCCAACTGGGAAGGAAAGAACCAACTTTTGCAACCATATACCGAACATAATATTAATATTATTGATGCTGATGTATCTCTAAATAAGAACCACTTTCTTTCTCACTTTTTTTTTCTGTGTATATGTTTCTGTTTGCTGCGATTTTGTTTTTGATATTGGAGTTGCAACCGTGTTTTTTCAAAATGTGGGTTGATGGGATGTTATTTTCAAATGTGGAACCGTTTAATTAGATAAATAAAAATCGGACAGTCCGATTTGTGATAAGTACAGAAATCGGATTGAAGGATTTGTGAAATCAGACCGAGGAATTTGTAAGAGAATAGAAATCGGACCGAAGAATTTCTATTAAAAAAAAATTAAAAAATTTGAAGTATAGAAATCAGACCCTCCGATTTATATATCTTTCACACTTTAAAAAAATACTAAAAATTACAATGTTAAGATATATCACCACTTTTACTTCCCTATACAAAAAAAAAAAAAAAAAGCCCTACTTTGCTCCTATGAGTTAAATGAAGGAAAATATTCTTAAAATTTTAATTTTTATACACTCTGATTGAATACATAAAACTATCAGTGCCTCAATAATTAATTTGGTTATTAGAGACTGAAGGCAAAACCTTCTTCCCTCTAACACCACACGTTATCTTTAATTTGGTTCAATCTATATAAATATTTTGAAGAACTTTGTTCATCTTTCACCCTGTAATTATTCCACATCTCCTTGTAAATTTATTAGAGAAATTTACATATTGACTCCATAAACTTCGAACCTCTGGGAAACTAATTTCAAGCCATGGTTTTGCAGGGCCGGCGAAATGAATAACTGTGGCGGCTTCCACTCTTTCTCTGCTAATTTCGGCAGCGCCATGGCGATGGCCTAAGTCAGTCACAAGCATTGATGAGTTTATAGAATGTACTTGACCCTCAAATGCAATCAATGCAGGAGGAAGCAATCCTGGATTCCACAATTCCAATCCAGACTTCAGGTTCTGATGAAGAGAAGAAAAATGCTCAAGTAAACAATACTATACCATAATTACTAAATGAGTAAAGTATCGCTTTTGTCCCAATGTTTAGAGTAAGTCCTATTTGTGTCCTTAACGTTTAAATCGTCCTATTTGTATCCTTAACGTTTATAAAAGTGATTCAATGTTATTCTACTATCAATTATACTAACAAATCAGATTATATTTTTCAATTATTCTCACTTAGATCAGTTAGATGTGTTCGATTTTAATATTATACCCACTATTTATGTTTAGATTCAATTATGTCCCTAGAAAAGTGAATTATGTAAATGTTGTATTTGATGAGCTATTTTTTAGAGTAGATCATCGATTTTATCCCAGACATTTTTATTCTAACTTCAAGAAGAGATTTTTAAAACTCAAACTAAAGCGCTCATGATTGTAATTGACGGCAGGATAACATTGAATCATTTTTACAAACGTTAAGGATATAAATAGGATGATTTAAACGTTAGGGACACAAATATGATTTACCCCATACGTCGGGGACAAAAACGATACTTTACTCTTACTAAATAAATAAACCATGAAAATTCTGAAGATTTTTTGCAAATTGCATCACATATTATAATATAATTGAAACATTTTATGAAAATTTCAAATATCTATGTTCTGCATCAAGAATGAGACACCATTTTAAAGGAAAAATTGAAGGTGCTAGACATTCTTCATCAAGTGTATTATTGTATACTTACAAGTTTCAACCAATGATGGTAAATCTCAGTGATATTTGTGTTCCTCCAAGCTTCAAGATCAAATATATTCATGCCATACAGCCATGTACAACGGTTGCCATTGAAGCTTGATGATATGAGAGGATGTGAGAAGTTCAAGTAGTCCATGTATTTAGTCCCAGCAGAGCAGCAACCATTTCCACACCATGATCTGAATACTGAACCACTGACTTTACCATTAAGATCTAGTTCCCACAAAGAAGATATGTCTTGTTGCACTACAACATCATCATCCAGAAATACTATCTTCTTGAGATCTGGAAACAGCTGTTGTGGTCGAAAATCAGACGACGAAACAATCATCATGAAGATTGAAGAATTGAGGCTTTGTTATTAGTAGTTTGCTTAGTGATGGTTGTTCAACTGTTTAGACTTTGTTATTTATGAATGTATCAAAAGATTAAAATGACCATCATTAACAAATTACCTTAGGGAGGTAAATGATGAGATGATTCATCAATGAACGGCTGCTAGGCCTTAAAGTGTCCAAATATCTGTTATGATCTTGACTATAGTTGAGGTCTTTCTCTTTACTATGATAATGCTTCCAAATTAAGTGATTAATATCCAGCATATCTTTAATACCAGCATTTACTTCTGCAGACCAATCATATTGGTGCAATCCCCTTACTTCCACAACTGCTGATTCAATAGAATTGGTGGAAAACCAAGCATGCATTGGAGTATAAGTTTCCTTGTTAGTAACAATGTGAAAGACTAGTTTTTCTGGGTTGGCTGAATTTTGAACTGCAGAGGCCACAACAACAGAGGCAGCAAGGACATTGTCAGTTAGGAGGACCAGGTGGCGAAAATTAGGATCGATGAGGCGAGTCGCGTATTCGGGAGAAGGTAGACGAGAGCGAGCAATGGCATTTACAGCATACTCTTCAACTAAATTCAAACTAAGACAATGGAGACTTTTGGGAATACCCTGTGAAGCAAGATGCCAGTAAACTGATTCCTGCTGTTTTGCTAACTGCGCTTTGTGTTCCATCTGCAACAACTGAGTGTAAACCAGAAAAAAAAAATGCATATTTTGATTATGATAGTTTACTTAAATGGACTGTAATGCAAGAACTTATTTAAAGGGAGGGACACTTTGATTATGATGTATCATCACCCAAATTCTCATAATGCTAATTTTAGAATTAATAAAATCATAGCTGCTTTAAAACATTGATACTTAATTGTGTGCTACTATTGATCAATTCATTAAGTTTCAATTCAACTCATTATTTTTCTTGTTATGCTAGCTTCCCTCACTCCTCACATTCCTGATTTATAACATGATTTCTCTGTGGAGACATAATGTACACCATAACGAAATTCAGCTGTTCTTGTTAAGTAATCATATGTATATTCAAATCAGTTTCCTCTCTTGTGGTGCTTCTCATGATTTTCAGTCTGAAATTACCACACTGAACCAAGCAATTTATTTCACATTAAAGAGTAACTATCAAAAGCAAACACAGTAAATGTACCATGGCTTTGGTCTTGAAAGCAAAAGTCTTAAGGTCTTGTTTTGAGGTAAACTCTTTCACAAGTTCATTGAATGACTCAGCTCCTATATCATCATTACCCTCATTTGCCTCCATTAGTGCTCTGGTAAGCTCATCTCTTAGTTTCTTCGTGCACATGCATAACAAATGTTAAGTGATTTATAATCATAACAAATATAATTAAGTTTCATTAACCAGTACACACAATAAAATTTTGATGTGTAGCTGTATTTCTTTTTCTTTATCTAATATGATATAATTTCTGTAGTCTTTACCATTGGATGAAATTAAATGTGTAGAACATCTTGTCTCATATATATTAATTTATAAAGAGATTTTTTTTTTTCTTTATCAAAGGAGTGGAAGGAAACTGCAGCAGAAAGCATGATAACTTAAATTAAAAAAGCTAAAACATGATGGATTAAAGGATTGTTTTTTTCTTCTGTACCAATTTGTAAGTTTTCTTTTGTGCAGTTTCATTTGATTGCATTAGTAATCCATACACTAGAATCTTCAGAGACTTTAACCACATGAAGCAGAGATTTTACAAGCAGAACATATGGATGAAGGAACAGCTAAGAACAGAACTATCACAGTTCACAGAGTGGATGATGGACATTATCCACTCAAAAGTGATGATGGAGAGGACTGTGCCTAAGTTGGTGACAGATAGACAGACACTACCCTTCTTTGGTGGATAACTCTTTATCAAAAACTAAAAAGAAAGAGATATTGACATAATTAGTGACATGAATAGTCAAGGTAGCATTTTTGTTTAGGGTGATCGGATCGGATATGACCAAAATTTCGATCCGGTCAGTACTAAATTCATCGGATTGGATTCAATATCTGTAATTTTTAAGTTTGGATCCAATCCGATCTGCACATTTGCGAATCAGATCGGATCGTTTATCGGATATATCCATAAAATATAAAAATATTTTTAACAGCTTATTTTTATTAAAAAAATATCAATAAAATTCATGTTTTCTATTCTTTTAAATATACTTACTCTTAAAATAATATTAAACATATTTTTTTTAAATAATAAATTAAAATAATACAATATATATGATAATTATTAGTTAAAATAAAATATAAAAAGAATATTTACTTATTTATTTCTTTATTTTTGCGGATACGCGTATATGCGGATACCTCCACAAAATCCTTAATTTTCGAATCAGATTAAGATAAACATCGCGATATGTGAATCGGATCCGATCCATAAACACTCCTATTTTTGTTGCTCTATTTTTTTTATATTACAAAGTTGAAATTCTTTCTTTTTTGAGAATAATAATGATCAAAATTTAAATTTTTAAAACATAAAAGTTCAGATATCATTTTATAACATCACTTCAAGTTATATCTCTAATAAGAAGAAAAGCAAATGTAAATGTTTACCAATAGATGGAATAAGCATAACGAAAATAAGGGTATGTTAGCCTTGATATTCACTAATGAACGAAATTTATATGAATTATTAGTGCAAATTATTTTATTCAAAAATTCAGTAGTTTTGTCACGTAAATAAAAGTTTTTTGTTTCAGATAATAAATACAGAAGATAAATATAACTATTTTGATTTAAGCGATAGCAACTAATTTAATTAGATTTTAGTTCTAAAAAATTTACACGGTGTAAACTATTTCATGATTTCTAAGTTATATCACATATTATGATTGATTGTAAATCAATCACATATATGAAGAATGAAATTCACAATGATATTTCAACTATATATATTTATATTCAATTTATATAATTTTCTTTACATATAATAAGATAAAAAAATTTGAATATCTTTTGTATTACAAACTCTTTAGGAATTTAAAGAGTTAATAGTCAAATTAGTCCTTAAAAAATAACATATTTTTTAAATTCGTCTTTAAAATTTTTTTTTAATCAAATTAGTCTATCAAAAATTAAAATTTAATCATATTTATCTTTTAGTTATTCCATTAATAATTTTTGTCTAAGATTGATGTTGTAAAACGTTAATTGACAATATATAGAATACCTAATATGTTTAATTAAACATTAACTAAATATGTTTATAAAAATTTATTAATTTAATTATTTTTTTCAATTACACACACCTTACTCCCAATTTAGCGACTAAATAAATAGATTTTTATAAATATATTTAATCAATATCTAATTAGACGTATTAAATATCATATATACTATTAATTAATATTTTACATTATCAGTCGGTGACACGAAAAAACAAATATGACAAATATGGTCTTTAAAAAACTAATTTGATTTATAAAATCTTTTAGAGATAAATTTAGAGAACACCTCCACTTTTAACGAGTAATTTGACTATATATGAAGCTGGGATTTAAACAATCAAATATTTTACATATGAAATTTTTTTTTTGGGTTAAATGTTGCCGTTTCTTCAATTTTCTGAACTTAAAAACTTTTAAGCTAGTAACAAAAGAAGAAGAATATGGTAAACGAAGCGCTTACCAATGACCTGTCAGCTCCACTGAAGAACCTCCATCCTCCACAGTCTGCAAGAATCCATTTAGGTCAAAAACTCTATTCAATCTTTTAAAATATAGAAAGTTACTTTCACTTTTTTACAAAGGTTTAGCTAATATTAGGTTTCATTATACGTATTAAATTAATAGAAAATTTTTTATTTTTTATTTTAATAAATTCACAATAAATATTAGTTAGACTCATTTGGTAATTTACTTTCTCCGTACTTGAAAAGTGATTAATTTACTTCTTCTCCACATAACTAAATTATTAAAAATTATTGAAAAACTACCATAATAACTATTAAATCATTAAAAAATTTTTAAGTATATCAATATATTAATATTTTAGTAATTTTTAACTATTAATTTTAATTATAAAATATATATAATTAAGAACAATAATTAAAATTTACTGAAAATGCTTGAAAACTTTCCTAAACAATTTAAAAGAAGGATGCACGTGTAAAGCAGCAACGAAAGACACAATAAAAAAAATACATAAATAATACAAAAAATCTAAAATCCAAGAACCTGAAACTTATAAAAACAGAAAGTAAAAAAAAAAATACAAAAATAGAAAGTGTGAGAAAAAAAAGATAAAAAAAAAGGAAAAATTATTCACCGAAAGAAGAGCGAACCGAAGCTGATTCGAGAACAAAGATTGCGATTCTAACAAACAAAAACGGCAACAATGTTCCGAGCACCAGCGCCGCCGGAATCGCCGTCCTTGCAGTAATCCGGCGACCGGAAGCTGGCTTCGACGGAATCTTCAGCGATACATCTTCTGCCGCGCCGCCACCGGCACCGGCGCCGCTCGATATCGTGAGTCTCTTTATTCCCTTGGCAGATATAGAGAACTTCATCTATCTGTTTCTGGAATGTTCCATTGGAATCAATTTCAGCTCCTCATCGTTCGTTGCTTCGAGATCTAAAGCTACATTAGCTTCACTAACTCAGTGAGTCACTCACCGAGTCACTTTTACGTCTTCGGTGGTTCAGTTCAGTGTGTTAGAGAGAGAGAGATGCATTTGTAATGGAAGAAAAAGTGATCATATAGATTCATAGTAGACTAGTCACGGGTTCTATTTTTTTTTTTTCCATTTTTTATAAAATATAAAATAAAATGAAATTCAGTTTATTCTTTCTGTTTTCTAAAGTAAACCAGCCAAATGTTATTCCAAAAAGTGTGGCTCTTACAGAATAGACGGTAAAAGAAATTATTTGAAAATATTATAATTTTATTTTTCAATAAATAATTAGTTAATATTTTTTAAGTTTTTTGCCTTTTAATTACTTGTCTATTAATTTGTATTGATTATTAGTTTATAAAATTTATTTTTTAAACAAGACTGAAAAATTAAATACTCTACGGTCTCAAAGTTACAAATAGTTGGCAAAATAATTTTGAGATAATAATAATATATTGTAGTTTAAAAATAAAAAATATAAAAATAAATAATTTTTAAATAATTAAGATTTATCATACAAAATAAATTAAATAAAAATTAAACACTAAATAATAAAAACTATAGAATTTGTGATATGATATTCTATAAAATTATTATTGATTCCCATGATAAGGTGAACTCTACCATACCCTTTCTAAAATAAAGGGTAAATTACCCCTTGTGACATATACAATAATTATTGATAAATTATCATTTCATCAGAATTCCAAAATTCACGTTATCTTCTCTTTTCTTTATGTTTCTCTTAAAATTTAATAATAGTGTCATTTTCATCATCTCCACCAAATACATATCTTCCCTAATTTAAAAAAAAAATAATACATTGGCAGTAGCATATTAAACTATTATATTGTCACAAAAAATATTAAATTATTATTCAGATAACAATAAAATAAAATGGAATAAGTATTTTAATATTTACATCTATCTCAAATATTAATTAATTATTTTATTATTCATGCCATTAATTACTTACAAGAATTTTATTTATAGTGCAAATTCATATCTGTCATACAAACACATACCCTCTTGCTTTTCTCTGAACGTAATATCTTTTAATACGAAAAAAAATCTTAAAAAGAAGAGAGTTGAAAAATTGATAGTTGTGCTCGTTAAAATTGGAGATTAAAAACGTAAGAACAAGTTCAAAATCCTAACTTAATTGATTGGAAATGGTGATTCGATTTAAAAGGAATTAGAATTTTAAAATTGGAGAAGAAGAAGTATATTTGGTGAAATGATGAAAATGACATTGTTACCAAGTATCAAGAGAAATATAACGTCAATTGAAAAGAAAATAGAAGATAATGTAAATCTTGAAATTCTGATAGAAAGATAATTATCAATAATCACTGTATATATCACAAGGGGTAATTTACCCTTTATTTTAGAGAGGATATGGTAGAATTCATCTAATTTAAATGGTATAATTTCTTTATTTTCATTCAAAAATATTAAATCCAAATTCTAATATACGTATAATTTAATTTATTTTTAATATATATTTAGTTAGTATAATCTTCCATTTCCACGGAATGAAAATCACTGCCTTATATCGGGGTCCGTGTGTTGCAATGGATAAGGATTATAGCTAATTAGCTATAATCTACGTCTTAAACTTTTTCTATTTTTTTCCTGATGAAGTTTATTCCTTTCTTCACTATATAAGTTGTCGCCGTTTTATTACCTTTGAGCTTTGGCTTCTAGTTTTTTGTAATGGAATACTTGCCACTTATGCCTCAGTGAAGTGACCACTGACCAATAGTCCTATATATATCTTATCGGATATCTTTTTATTTTTATGAATAAATATCTTTTTCAATTTCTAATCATCGATCTGTCGAAAAAATAAATCGTCTTTTCATAATTCAAAAATTATTAATTCATTTCAAATCATCCAAACAATTTATCTAAACATTAAAAAAATCTTGAGTTTAAGTCCGAGATATGTTAAACTATATTTTTTATAAATTATTACATATAATAAAAGACAATAAAAATAGCAAATAAAATAGTCTAATGTACAAAATGAAATATACCATTTAAATAATGAAAAATGTTAAAAAATTATTAAAAATATTTTTTAATTATTAATATTTAAAAATATATATTAAAGTATATTATTAAATTAAAAGAATTAGATTGATGACTAAAAATAATTATTAAAAATAATAAATTTTAATAATTTTTTGGTATTTTTCTTAAATAATTTTATTAGAAAGAAGATTAACAAAGGCTATAGCTGCCTATATATAAAGGTATGGGCAAAAAGAAAAACACACACATAAATAGCGATAATAATTAACTAAACCTAGTTTGAAGCAATAGGGTCGACTAAAGTCGGAAGCACCTAGTTATAATGAGTCAGCACTGAATCTTTTTCCCTATGGAATTCGAATCTTTTGTTTGGTAGTTAGTTGAGTTAGTGGCTTAGTTGAGGAGCGTCGCTAATTATTTTTGGCATGCATGTAGAAATGGTGTAAATTTTAATGCAATTAACTGGGGTGTTTGGTGTGAATTGCATTCATATGGTATCTAATCACAAGTTGCACACTTTGTGAAACCCCAAAAATCAACCTTACCTTTTAAAATTGTCACAATCTAAAGGTGTTGTGAAATAATTATTACAAGTCGCTCGCAACCTTTTAATTAAAGTAGAGAGACATATGTCTGACTTTTGAAATTACTCAAAAAGTGATTTATGTGGCAAATTAGTTTTTTTATAAAATATAAATTGAAACATAAATTACAAATTAATTATTCTCACCATTATTGTTTACCACCACTCACCAATACCGTCACATTTCTTCTGTCTTTTACTCCTTCATCTATTTTCATCACCGTCTCTCGCGTTCTTGGCCTCCGTGATCCCATTTCACTGCTCCTATGTCCGCCTCCTCCATCAGCGCCATCGCATCTCGCCACCCTCTTTCACATCCTGAACTTTCATGACTCTTGTGTCCGTCTCCTTTAATCTACTAGCATCGTCACGTCTTTATCACCGTCTCTCACGTCCACCCATAGCCCCTGTTCACACCACCTTCATCCGCCTCCTCTAATAGTGCCGTCGAGTCTCACCACTACTTACTGTACCTAGTGCATCCGCCATCACTGCCGGGGCAGTAGTCTATTTCTCCCTCTTGAGCTAGGAATATAGAGCCAACAATGATATTAAGTTATTATTACTACCAATATATCATTTTGGAGGGGACTATTTCTAAAGTTCCAATGAGATGCATAAAACTATTTTTAAATTCTATAGTGCATAAACCATCATTTGAATTCTAAGTGTATATATATGAACACATATAATTATTATTAGAAACCAATAAGTTGAAACCAATGAAAAATCACATAAGGCAAATATTATTCTAAAATCAGTTATCAAAACCAACAATATAAAATATAAATTAAAATATACATATATTTATATATAAATATATTATAATTAATTTTAATGACTGATTTTAATATGTAAATAGCATTTTTTATATCAATTAAAAAAAGAAAAATAGGTCGATTCAATACCCATATTTAATTTTGAACGTGATGAACTTTAATGCAATGGATTTATAAGTCCTTTCAAAGATTGCATTTGAAAAATTTTACAAGACATAAATTAAAAAGTATTGCAAAATTATTGGATTCAAGTGGTTATAGAGAACCCAAAAATTGGAGAAGTACAAATGTTGAAAAATCACTAATTGAAACAAAAATCATGACTCAAATCTAATGCAACAATGATTTATATATAGGTCTTCTTTTCCAAAACTTCTACTTAAAAAAAAAATCATTGAAATAAATAAAAAAATATCTCTATTGCTCTTATATTACCTTTGGTCATTGTCCACAAAGTTGACATGTGTATGTGGATCCAAATTGAAAAGCTTGCATATATCAATACATAATTCTTCTCTCTTTTTGGTCCCAATGTTGTAAACATGGCCAACCTGACCCTTACATATGAATAATGATCTCATCAAATAATGCCTCACCAACATCATTGCCAATACCATGAACTTTGGTATCAACTTCTCAAGGACTGGTTAGGCCCATAAAGTTAGGAATGAGATTCGAATCCGCGACTTCTAAGTGAGTATGAAGAAACTATGTCATTTGAGTTATAGCTCCTTGGCCTGGTTAGGCCCATAATTAAACATAATTAAATAAGTCAAGTTATATAGTGCATGCATGCTTATTGCTTAGTGTGTTGCTGTAACATTAATTTATCTCTTACTCACTACTAATTAATTAAGTCTAATATACTGTAGTTTAATTTCTTTTTCTTGAGGGGGAAGGATTGGTGGTTTGATTTTATAGGTTGTAGCTATCCTTATAAATGTTCTGAACCAAACGACAGCCTTGTACCCCTTCCTTTTCCGAACAATTAAATGGTCACCAATTAGATATTATAGGGTACCCTACTCTACCTCATGGTTAGAAATAGAACACTATCATCATGCATGCATTTTTCTTCTTCACTACACACTAAGAAACAATGCAAAACTTTTAATTTTATCATATAGAAAAGTTTTTAAGTATACCGGTGTTTCAGTAATTTTTAACCGTTGATCTTAATTATATATATTATATATACTTTTTATAATTAAAATCAACAATTAAAAATTACTGAAACACCGATATACCAGTACACTTAAAAATTTTCCTAACTTATAATGTATGTATGTGGTCCTTGCTCTATAGTGTCAAATATATGAAAATTAATGTTTTTATTTATTTTATTTTACAATAAATGGACTTTTTTGTTACTATATTAAATCAAAGTGAAAATTCAAGTGCAGTCGACTTTACGTGAAGTTGATAGTTAAGAGTCGTTAGATGAAAATTTAGTATCAGTCAAATCATCTAACGGCTCTCACCTATCAACTTCACGTGAAGTCGACTGCACCTGAGTTTTCACCTTAAATCAAATGTAACAATTAATTATTATTATTATTATTATATCTCGTTACAAAAAAAATTAAAAGTAAAAAGAAAAAAAATTACAAATATCATGAGTGATTGAAAAAGCAATTCAAAATCAATATAGATCCATCATTAATTGACACTTCATTGTAGACCTATTCCTGCATCTTTGTCTGGGATAATCAGTCCATCATATAACACAATGTTTCATTTGTGGGGGATTGCTATGTTATGAAGTAGTTGGATCTTATTATGAATGAAGCCAAGGTCAATATATATAGCTAGCTAGAACTATCAATTGTAACAATAAATGAACTTTATTAAATACTACCGGAATTCCGAAACCATAATCATAAAAAAAACCTTGCATTAAATTGAAAAACATATGATGTCCATATCTCAAAAGATAATAGTACTCTTAGCCTTAATTAAATAACATAACAAACTAGCACAAAATTCAAAACATCAAATGTACTTAAATAACTCAATAATTAAACAGACATACCCAATTAAACAAATTTAATCTATTTCAAAAGACAGGACCAGGACCAACAACTCTTCAGAGTTCGACTTTATCTAGAGGGATAAGACTCGGTTACTGAAACTCAGTGATTGTTTTAGAAATTAGGCTTTGTTCGGCCTTCGTTGGCCATCTTGAAGAGCTGAGCCTGGGCGGCGGCCGCCTTGTTGGAGGTGATTGAGGCGACAAATCGGTCTCTGACCTGGGAGGTTGTGTATGGAAACTTGTGGTTGACAAGGGAATTGAGGTATGAAGCAGTGCCTTCCCTAAGGAGTGATCCAATTCCATCTTTTCTTGTGTTGGAGAGTGCTTGTGGCAATGTGATTCCAGAACTCATCCCTGGAACACTTGTCACACCAAATGCATTTCCTAGGGTTCCCCACCATCCAAGAACTCCGAAAATCAGTCCTGGATGATTGCTCCAGAAGCTGAAAGTTTATTTAAAAGAAAATAAGAAAAAAAAATCCATTATCATGTTATTATAATTAACAATAATGTGGTAATAATAATATGCCTATTTTGGAATATTAGTATATTACATATTAAATAATACTGTACTATAAATTATTGAATAAATGAACAAACAAAAAAATAATAATAAAATCAGAGAAATAACTGAATATATATATGTTAAAAAGGTTTGCATTTGTTTTAACTTATTTTGGTAAAAAAAAAAAACCCTTTAAAATGAAAAAGAGCATAGTTGTATCCTCATGCTTCAATAAATCTTAAAAAATAAATAACATTTCAAAAACTTAAGTTATTGCATGAAAATAATAACTTCCTAAAATAATAATATAAAAGAAAAAAGTTTCTAGTATATTTTTCAATAATAATAATAATAATAATACAGAGAATAATTTACTTTTAAAACAAGCACATCCTTAATCTGATTCCAATAATTTATTATAAATGTTTTTAAATATTAAATTGTTATCTATGATCTTTTAAAAAAAATCATATTATATTATATTACTAAATTAGTTATTAGTATAAAATATATTGAAATATAAAATATATATTAAAAATAAATTAAATAATATATGTATTTATATACAAATATACAAATATATATAATGACTGATTTAGTAGTTGATTTTTTGTGTTTAAAAAATATTTTTTAGTAAGGTAATTAATATGTAATGTATATGAAATTAATTAGCTTACTTGCAGGTACCACCAGAGAAGGGAGATGGTGTAGGAAGGAAAGGTGGTGAGGGGATGCTGGGGGTGCCAGGGTCAATTGGGGTGGTTGGTGTTGGTGACGACGGCGGCGAGTTGTAGTAACCACCACCTCCTGAGTGTGATGGTGGTGGTGAGCCACAGTTGCTGCTGCTTCCTCCATGTGATGGGCTTCCATGAGAGGGTGATGATCCATGCCCAGATCCATGAGATGCAGATGATGGAGTTGGAGTTTGTGGTGATAATGACCCTACAATTAATTAATTAACATTAATGTTTATATTACAAGATTAGGAATAATATAATATAAACATAATTAACATAAGAATATATATCATGCAAATTTAATTTTAAATAATGTTATATGATTAATAAATTAAAATTTATTTTTTTATCAATATTTTAAATATTAAATATTAAATTCTAATTATATAAAAATAAAATATGATAAAAAGTATATTGTACTTTAAGATTTTTCTCTAACTTTTGCTAAGCTATACTTTTCAGGGATTATTTTGCAAGTAGGACACTGGTTGAATAATTAAATAGAAAAGCTTTGTATTAAATAAAATAAAATAAAAAGATAAGTTACTTTAAAATGCATTAAATAAATTACATTAAAATTTTAATTTTTTTTAGAGAACTATATTTTTATTCTCATGAATTTTTTTAGTAGCTAGTAATGTATACTACTATATGTAATACATGTGGTATAGTAATATCTAAAATGGAGAAAAAAAATGTTGTCATAATTTTCTAACATTTTATAGATATATAAACAAAAACTTATACATATATAACATTATTATATTAGAAATTAAAGAAAAAAAAGAAGTAAATAAACCTGATGAGGGAGGAGTTCCTATACTTGGATCTGGAGTTGGAGTAATGTAGTAGTTCTTGTTATCTTCAAAGGTGGTGGTTGATGATATAACAGGAACTAGAATGTTGAATGTAGCAAGCAATGCAAGAAAGAAATGAATTGTTTTGGTCTCCATTTTTGTTCTAGAAGAAGAAGAAGAAGAAGAAGAAGTGTGGTGTGTGGAGAAAGGGAACAAAAGGATGGAATAAATATAAAATGGTTTGAAGGTAATAAGAGAGAAGGGAAGTTAATAGTAGCAGGTGGGGTTTTATGTGGTTAGTTGATGTTGGTGTACGCTGCATTTACTCCTTACTATTTCAATTATTTACTACTTACTCCAATAATAATAATAATAATAATAATAATAATAATAATAATTTATTATTTTGATATCTTGTCTGTGTAAAATAATTTTATATGTGTAATTAATTATGAAATATTATGTCAATAAAAATAACTATTTTTTTTACATTAATTACATCGTTTACATAAATAATCATACAAAAACGGATGTAATCGAATGATTATCAATCACTAATGTATTTGTGTATAAATACATGTATGTATAGTTTAATTTATCTTTAACATATATTTATATTTTAACATATATTTTATACTAATAACTAACTTTGATGATTAATTTTAGTGTACACATAACTATTATTATTACATTGTTAGTGGATTACGTTTACTTTTTAAGGATTAAAATATGTATATATGCATATACCTTTTTAAGGATTATTTTAACCGGTATCTCTTTAATTAATCAAACTTTAATTTATTAATATCCCAATTGAGTGGTTTAACTTTATATATGTTACTAATTGTTTCATAGGTATTATATATTTAGTCACGCCAATTTCTTTAATTTGTTATGCTTATTGTAAATTTTTGTTAATATACTGAAAAAGTTTTGTTGAGAGTAACTTACATTTCTCTTTAATTTTTACCGATGAATTTTTACCATTGCGAAAATCTTTATTCGTTGTAGTAGTGATCACTTGTTATTGACAAGGAAGTGTTCAACGCCCCAATATTTATGGGAGCTGATGATGGAGACACACCCAATGAAAGAACATCAATTTATCCATAGTATATAGATACTCTTGTTATAACATATATGATCAAATTAAACCAACTTGAAAAAGGTCGAATAATCAATTTAATCATTTATGTAAATAAGTATTAGGAGGTTAAATTTTATATTATACATATAATAATTTATTAACTAACAATATTTAAGAATACCATAATAACAAAAATATTTGTCCGTATTACTCAATTAAACAGGATAGAAATGCATCAATTTTAGTATAAATTATAAATATTTCTTAAAAATATATATGACTTTTTAGATATTAATTAATGTATAACAAATATTCAAAATTTGGTGTTACATATTATTTTAATAATTTGTTTGAATTTCAATGTAAACATAAAAAATATATTAATATAAAATTTATTTTTTTGGTGAATATTTAGCTAACATTATCTTTATACTTTAAGACTTAAGTATTAAATTTTAAATTCTAAAGATTAAAATTTAATTCTTAATAATATAAAAATAAATCATTAACTAAAAATATTGATTAATATTAATAAAAAATATTTATTTTTTTATTTTTTTTAAATATGTTATACGTAATCCACTGTTCTTATATATATATATATATATATATATATATATATATATATATATATATATATATATATTACGTTCATAGACACCCTTAAAAAAAAGTCTTTATTGATATTAAACAGTATAAAGACAGTTTTATCTTCTTCCATGTCTCAATATTATTTTGTATGTATTTAGCATTCAATAAAATTAGACATCTAAATATATTTTGAATCAACTATGATGTGAGCTTCATTTAAGGGTTTATTGTTGGTCAATGGGTTGCTTTATGCATAAGACGGGATTCGAACCCCGACACTTAATTAAGCGGACGAGTGAACTGACCACTCGATCAACTCAAGTTGATTCTTTTTCTTCCTCTTTTATTATCTTCTTTTTTGCGCTTTTTTTTTCAATGTCGTGGTCGTAGTTGCTGCCACCTTTTTTTTTCTTCTTCTCTTTTTTTTCTCATTTTTCTTTATTATTGTCTTTTTCTTATTTTTTATCCTTTTCCTTTTCTATATATTTTTAGTAAAAATATTGAGGATATAAATTTTAATATACAATATAAAAATTTTAGTGCATAAAAAAATTAGTGCACAATATAAATAAATTTATATATTATATTAAATAAATTTTTATGCTAAAGAAGTCTAGAAATTAAATAAAAAATTACATAATAGACATGCATTTTTGTTTTTGTTGAATTATACCAATCTAGTTGAATTTTAGTTAAAAAATGTTTGTACATATAAGGTCAAAGTAAGTATTTATGTCTTAGACTTTCACATGATTTAAAATCTATAACAGATTTAGCTTGCCAATAGAATACCACCCAACCCCACCGAAATAAATAAATAAATAAATAATTAAATAAATAAATAAATAAAAACAAACAAGTTAAACAAAACCAGATTGGCTTTCCTATATATAGCTAGCCAGTTCCAAACTTCCTATAAATTATGTTGATGCATGCATGGGCTGTCACTAATAATTGTCTTCTCTGTGAGAAGCAACAAACCAGCTCACACCCAATCTTTTTTCTATCAAACCAAACTTATCCATCATTTTAAATTCCTCATATTTAAACTTTATAATCATCCAAATAAAGTGGTAAAAAAAATCACCCATATATTTTAAGAAAACAAAAAGTACTCTATGTTCATGTATATATATTAAAATATATTTTTTATCCGTAAAATTTATTAAAAATTTTAAAAATATTTTTAGATTTTATTTTATTTTAATTTTATTTTAAAAATTTTTTATTTATATCAAATATTTTTATTGGCTAATTTTTTTAAAAAAATTTAAAATCAATTCAGCAACAATTTTATAAGAACAACCATTAATACAAATAAACCAAAAATAATTATCATATATTATTGTTGGATTAGTTTTAATTTTTTTTTTTAAATTTCCTGTATGTCAGTCATATATTTAATGTAAATTAAAAATTTTTAAGATAAAATTAAAATAAAATAAAAATTAAGAATATTTATAAAATTTTTGTCAAATTTTAAAAAGAATAATATATATATTGAAAAATATAAAAAAATAATAATAATTGAGTCCAACGGATGCCTAGCTAATAAAAGATGAGTCAATGGAAGGTTTGAATTTGATAGGGATTGAATAGATTACTAAGAGTGGCACCAAAGTTCCAACTCGTATTTACTTCTCACCCCAACATTTTTGTGCAATCTCACCTAATATCTGCAATTCTCATTTATTTCCGAATAACAACTCAATCACTTCTTATTTGTGATTTCTGAAGACAAATTCATTCTTCTGTGTCAAGTATTCACACTAGATCACACCCCTTCTTTCATTACGTAAAAGGAAAGAAAAAATTTCTAAATTAGCTTGAAAGACAACGAAAACTTTGATAAAAAATTTATTTTTTTTATTCTTAATTTTTACTTCTGTAAAATTAATTAGTCCTTAATATTTTTTTGTATTAATAATAGAATAAAATTATATAGTATATTAAACTTTTGATTTATTCGGTAAAAATCAATTAGAATTGATATTTTTTTTGAATCTCATTTTTTAGGGATAATGGTTAGGGTTGATTAGTTTTTTTATTTTACTTTTTCGTTGTTTTCTTTTTCAAATACATTGATTGAATTTATTGTGTAAAACTAAAAAATATTAATAATTTTTAAATTATTTTTATTTATAAAAATTAAATAAAGGATATATTAGTAATTAACGATCACATAAGCATATTCTAAAGAGAGATTATTGACAAAAAGACTAATTAGTCTTATAAAATTAAATATCAAGGACTGAAATAAATATTTTTTTTATTGGAAGCCTCATAGAGTTATAGTCTTTCAAAAAAATTATCAAAAAAATTATCAGAGAGACTGAAATAGATATTCACTCTTAAATTTATATGAAGGTTTTGCTAAAAAAAATCAATTAAAGTTCTAAATTATCATCTTTATTCTAAATAAAATTGATTTTTTTATTGTTTTGATATTTTCAAAAATTAAATATACATTTAAATTCTTACTTTTTTAAGAACTAAGAGGATAATTACAAAAATAACTTAGGACTCCTAATTTACTAATAATTGTCTTAATGATATTCTCAAAATTATTACCAAATTTAAAAACATCGGTTAAGAGAGTAAACTAAAAAAGAAAAGTTTTATTTTTTTCTTGTTTACCAAATATATAAAAAATACTTAAAAATTAACTTTTTTTTTTCCATTTACATTTTCTATTAAGAGTACTTGTTAGAAAAGTAAAAGCTTTTGAAACTTCACTACATTACTAATACTATTATTCCATCCATTCTCGAATACTAATTATCTAGTTTTGAGTTTTTACACAAATAACAAAATAGTTAAATGTGCTGGAAATCTTGAATTATATTATAAAAATTAATTAAAAAGTAAATTACATAATTGCTCTTAATATCATCAATAATTATTCTGTTTAATTATTTTACTGTTTTTTTTCTCTTTCATCCTATCCCTTAATTTAGAGCTATGACTATAAAATACAAATAACAATGCTAGATTGGTTTTCTAATTAATGGACCTTTATTTGTGGAAGAAAAAAATTCTAGAAAGTAGACACTTATTTAAGAAAGGAGGAAACAGCATTTTAGTTTCATTTGGACATAAATATATAGATAAAAATAATTATAAAACAATTGTGAATATAATGTGTTAATAATATTCTATATTGCGTATATATTTAAATGATAATATATTTATTTATATAGTGCATAAATAAATAAAATAAAAAATTTACATATAAATTAAAGATTTTTAAAGTGTTTTTATTTTATAAATTTTTATATGTACAATTTTTATGTAATATATTGTATAATTTATTTAATTGATTTCGTTAAAAATTAAGAGGAGGAAACAGAAGTTCTTAAAGTTTTATAATAAGCACCAACTATTAGTAATTTAATATAATCGAGTATTGAAACTAATTCATTCCAAATTGAAAATAATAGTAAGTAATCCATTTGGCACTTGAATAGCTAATAATAAGCATACAATGCCTCCTTAATAGTTAATATATATTTAATTATCTCTTGCAGCTTAATATCTATCATAATAGAAACTTAACATATATATACACTTTGATTAATTCCTTTTTGATAGAAGAAGTTTTAATGGTACTCTTGAGAGAAATATGAGAAGTTTTAGTTGCTAGAGTTACCAAATCTCATTTATTATTTTATTAAATATTTATTGCCAAAAGACAACACCCATCTATAATTATCGTTTTAAAATGTTATTCCCACACCATCTATAGTCCTTAATAAAATTTGAAGCAATTTGATAATTCAATATTATATTTAATGGTTTATTCAAAATCATCTTTAATAATAATAAACGCATGTCCGTGTGTGAAAATTTTTTTTAACGGTATCTCTCAATCCGACAGGTTAAGAACGAATAGAAAATTTATGGATTTATTTAGGAGTGACACACAGAAAAACCTGTTCCGCTTTATCCCACCCTGCCAAAAGTCTGCCATCTGATGGGCTATCCCGCCCTACCTAGTAAGGCGGTCCTGAATTCCTCTCTCGCTCCTCCTAACGGCGGGACAGCGGGTGGCCCGCTAAATCTTTTTTTTTAAATAAATTATTAATATTAAACAATATATATAATTTCATAACCATTTCAATAAATTTATAATTTCTAAAGACATAAAAAAGTTATAATTTCTAATTTCACAATCATTAAAGTCTTTATAACCATAAATATGTAATAAATATAACTATAAATCAAATTTTTTGAAACAAAATAATAAAACCAACATTGTCCAAAGCAAAACAAAACATGGTGCAAAATATATGATTACGGAAATGTTTGGTAACCAAAGAAAATCAGCCAAAAATAGACATGTTTTAATTAAACATCTTCATGTTTGTAATCAATCAAACATAAAACATGAACATATTTAATTATCATCTTCATCCTCTTGTTGATCAATAACATCATAAAAATTTTTAAAAAAAGTCATGACAAAAAAAAAAAAATTTGCCCCGCCCCGCTGAAGCCCACGAGATTAGGCGGTTCGTGTTAGACGGACTTTTTAAGTTTGATGGTCTCAAATTTTTAGTGCAGTTCGCCTTTTCTTGGCGGGTTACGCGAGCCGACCCTGCGAGTTTTGATTCGTTTGCCATCCCTAGATTTGTCGCTAACCAATGGATTGTTAGATACATAAGACAGAATTCGAATTTTAACACTTTTTTTTTTGGACATAATCTCAACACTTATTTAAACATATTAATGAACTAACCACTAAAGTAATCTAACTAATTGGTTCATGTTTCTGTGTGTATAATTGTGTATCTATATAGAAATATTTATTGGGCCCAACATGCAAAAGCTAAAGTTTGAGATCCAAACATGGCAACTCTACTACAATCCATAGGCCTACGAGAACAGCAAAATGTTTCACTGTCTCTTAATTTTGGAGACAAATTGGACAAATAGGGTCTTTATTTACTCTTTACTCTTTACTGAGCCAATTATACTCTCTAGCTCTATAGCTAAATTTTCAATTTCAACAATTTTAAACTTTATGTTCCTTATTAGATAACAGAACCATTAATAAATTTAAGGTAAGTTCTATAATGCCTTTGTTATGGTACTTAAATTGCTTAACTTTTTAAAAAAAAATAAAATAAAATATTTAAAATAAAAAGTAAATCATGTAAAATTTATTAAATATTATTTGTTTATTTTTTTTAGTAACTTAGATACAAAGTGATAAATACCATAGCATTTACCTAAGTTTAATATGTACATATTTAACAAAAAGTACGGAGTCA
Source organism: Arachis ipaensis (assembly GCF_059453495.1). Classification (NCBI taxonomy): domain Eukaryota; kingdom Viridiplantae; phylum Streptophyta; class Magnoliopsida; order Fabales; family Fabaceae; genus Arachis; species Arachis ipaensis. The sequence continues at coordinate 1,809,479 of NC_142436.1, forward strand.
ACATCACTCCATCGAACTAATTTGAAAATCAACCAATAATTAGAAAAAAAAATTTAATAAAAAATTCAAAACTCAGATAAAAAGAACATTATTTGAAAATTAAACAAAATAAATTAATTTAAGATATAAAATTTTAGATTTAAAATTGAAAGTTTAGAATTTAAAATTTAAAATTTAGGTTAGCAAAAATAAAAAGTAATTGGTCAACTCAGAGAGTATAATAAAAACTTTGCAGTTGACCAGGATAGTATTAATTTAAGGTATAAAATTTTAGATTTAAAATAAAAAATTTAAAAGTTTAAAATTTAAAATTTAGGTTAGCAAAAATAAAAAGTAATTGGTCAACTCAGAGAGTATAATAAATACTTTGCAGTTGACTAGGATAGTGGTGGCTGAAATTATAATGTTTGGAGGTAGGAAAAAGAAATTAAAAAATAATTAAAAATAAAATTAAATGAGTGTGTTTGTTTAGTTGTGGCCCAATAATTATTTTTCAGCTGAAGTCAACTTCTTAATGGGTTTAATTACTAAAATAAAAAAATGTTTTATCTATTTTTATATGGTAATTTTATGCTAAGTTGACATGTCACAGACAGTTTGATGCATCTATCAACCTATATAGGATTCTCACACACCACACTTTGGCTAATTGTTGTCACTTTAATATTGTTACCAATGGTGATTTTGAAAAATAAATAAAAAAATGAACTAAATTAAATGTTAATACGGAATATTTGTAAAATAAAAAAATGGTGAAAATTCAGGTACAGTCGACGTTGATAGTTGAGAGCCGTTAGATGAAAATTTAGTCAAATTAGTCAAATCATCTAACGACTCTCAATTATCAACTTCACGTGAAGTTGACTGCACTTGAGTTTTCAACTAAAAAAATAATGTATTCTCGTTGAAACAGCAAGCTCATGTTTTTCCAGTGGTACAACTATTAGGAAAAATTTCAAGTGTACTAGAAACACCGGTGTTCCAGTTATTTAAACAGTTGATTTTAATTAATATATATTATATATTTTTTATAATTCAGATCAACGGTTAAAATAATTAGAACATCGGTGTTTCTGATGCACCTAAAATTTTTCCCAACTATTAAACGGTTTCTTAACATAGAATTTCTCTTAATATATGCATGTGCATGTATACCTAATTATTAGGTATAAGGAAGACAAAATTATTCTTATTTATTACAAAAAAATATAATCATAGTTTAGCATTTTTCTATTTAAGGAAGTACCTAATTTTGAGGTTTGACTCTTTGTCCAACGTCAAAATGTCAAGAGACACCACCAACTATCTTCATATCCCTCTCATCATCTTTCTCAAACAAAACAAAAAGAACCAACATTTTTTTTCAATTTTTCAAATTGTTGTTTGCAACTGCAATTGCAACAGCAACATTGCGGTTGTATTCGACAGATTAGACACCTTCATTTGCAACAATTTGTCACACCCAAATGTTTTAATTTCGTACAAACTTTTTATATAAATTAATCATTAATAATTCCCCTAATAATCAATTTCCCAAAAACAAAAAGGAAAAATTGAATTAATAATTAAAAAAATGGCTCCTTCATGGGGTGGTTCATATTTTCTCCTTCTTTGTATGTTGTTAGGGTTCAGCACAATTGCATATGGTGGGAATTTCAACACTGATTTTGACCTTCTATTTGGAGATGATAGGGTTAAGATTTCTGATGGTGGACAAAGCATGTCTCTCTCAATGGATAAATATTCTGGTTCTGGGGTTGCTACCAAGGATCAATTCTTGTTTGGAAGATTTGACATGAAGATCAAGCTTGTTGGAGGAAACTCTGCAGGAACTGTTACTGCATTTTATGTATGTATTTCTTTCTTTTCATTAACTCCTAATTTAATTACCTTCATATTTATATAAAGGTTTAACTAATTAAAGTGATGGTTTCTGTAGTTTTATCAATTTTGTAAATAAATTCATATATTTTAAAAATTTATAATTAAGCTTTCATATTTTACAAAAATTTGTGATTAGGTTCTTGTCCCATACAAAAATATTTATTTTTAAGCATAATTTTGTAAGAATTTGATTGAAAAAGTTATACAAAATAAGGATATACTCACAAATAAAAGTAATTTACAATTATATATAATTAGTGGCGAAAGGAAATTGAAAAATCAGTGTACGAAAAAAAGGATGAATGTTTCCTTAGAAGAGATCATATGGTGATTTTTTTTTTCTAATGGACAAGTTTGATACAAAATTTTACATATGAAATTTACACTACTCTATTTTTATCCCTAACTAATATAAATGGATATGTTACGTTTATATTAAAATCAATAACTAGTATAAAATATATGTTAGAATATAAAATACACATAGAAAATTAACTAAATAATACATGTATTTATATATAAATATATGGTAACTGATTTTAGGGTATAAATATAATTTTTGAATATAAATATACTCGAAGCGTGTAGCACATCAACATATATAGCCTCAAGATTCTTGATGAATTATGTGTAGCATTACTATATGTTAGTTTTGATTATTTGACATGTAATGTCGATGTTGATGGTGCGTGCATGCAGCTAAGCTCTCAAGGAGATCACCATGATGAGGTTGATCTTGAGTTCTTGGGGAACTTAACCGGAGATCCATATATGCTATCAACAAATGTGTTTGCAAATGGTGTTGGGGGTCGTGAGGTTCAATACTATCTTTGGTTTGATCCAACAGCAGATTATCACACCTATTCCATTGATTGGAGCCCTACCCGCATAATGTAAGCTAATTACACGGTGAAAACTCAAGTACAGTTAACTTTATGTGAAGTTAATAGCTAAAAGCCGTTTGATGCTAATTTAATCAAACCTGTCAAATCATTTAACTATTCTCAACTATCAACTTCATATTAAATTAAGTGCATATGAGTTTATACCTAACTAAACACTATACATTAATTTCCATTCATGCAACTTCATCTTCTAATAATATAAACATTTGTGGATTAGTTCATACAATAATATATATCTTGTTTTGTGGTGTATTTGGGATTGCAGAATCTGGGTGGACGACACTCCAATCAGAGTGATAAACAACAAAGAAATAATCGGTGTTCCATTCCCAACAAAGCAACCAATGAGACTGTACACAACACTCTGGAATGGGGATGCATGGGCAACAAGGTGGGGCCAAGTGAAGATTGACTTGTCACAAGCACCATTTATAGCAAGGTTCAAGAACTACAATGGCACTGCTTGTGTTCCAAAGAAAGGTATAGCAGATTGCAAGGGTTTTGGTGCTTCAATGAAGAAAGGTATTGACAATGAAAACAAGAAAAAGTTGAAGCAAGTTAACTCAAAGTGGGTTGTTTATCACTATTGCCGTGATTTGAGGCGTTATGCTCATGGATTACCCTTTGAATGCCGTAGGGACAACATGGCACACAGTGATAATAATCAATAAATAATAAGGGAAATGGGATTTTTGGGGAATCAATTTATTACTTTCTTAGCCTACTAAATCCTTTATTTGGTGTTTGAGGGATATATATATACGGTGGATACTCCCATGATGACATCTTCACATGAAGATAGCATTGTGAATCATTAGATGATTTGATAAAGTTGACTAAATATTTTTGATTAATCATCTAAGGATTCACAATATCATCTTCATATAAAGATGTCATTATGTGAGTATTCCCCTATATATATTATACTTATATCATTAAAAGAGGATCATATTCGATTTTACTCTTTTAAATTGTATTGTTGTACCATGTTTTATACTTAAAATATAGTATATTTAGTTCCAAAAATTATAATATTTTTCAATCATGTTACGTATATACAAAAAATCAACTACCAATCGTACTCTATCAGGTACTTCAAGAAGAAAATTGTATGTTCTATAATTCTATTACCACTTCAGTAATCATACTATATAAATGTATGTAGTACAAGAAGTTAAAAAGCTCACTCCATTATCACTTGACACTAATTGCAAGAAGATGACCAAAAAGGAAAAATAACAACTAATACTACAAAATTGAAGTGTGGAATGCTACATGAAACAAAACCAGCACTTTTCTCTTTTATGTATAAGCACATCTAAGCACTTTTCTTTAACACTAGTTGAGTTCTACAATTCATTTTGAAGAGTAAATCAGTTCACTATGTAATAAAAGAATGAATATAAGAATGTTTCTCATTTTTCAAAGGATTGAACGTAAACATTTTCTTACTTTGAGAGCTCGTTGAAATTCTTGAATTTGATCAAATCACATGCAACCATGCATTTCATCTTCTAGATTTGTGTCTTCCAAACCAAAAATAGATCATAGCAGCCACAGCAGCACTAATAGCTCCTGCTAACCCTAATCCCTTCACCACCACCGGCCACGGCGGCAACTCCAACTCCTCCTCTTCGCCGCCACATCGAGAACCTCTGCGGCCATCGAGCCCTGCCACTCCTATCACTCTCTCTGCCTCCCTAACCCTCTCTCTCAAACCAATCGCAACCCACTCCATGCACCTTGCTCTCTCCTCGCAATTCCTCAACGCCTTCTCCAATTTCTCGATCTTCTCCGTTAGGATCCCAATTTCCCCCAATTTCTCATCGATTTTCTCCATCAGCGATTGTTCAACCCTAAATCTCTTGCTTCTCTCTTTGATCTCATTTATCTCTGTGACTATGAGCTTCCGCTCCAGCTCCCTCGCCTTCATCTCACTCCGCGCGTTCTCTTGCTTCAACGCCTTCCTTTCTCTCTCTAGAACCTCAGCCAGAGTTTTTCTCTCTTCTAGAAGCTTCCGCAGCTCCGCTATGGCTTCCGACTCCGCCTCATCCTGAACCTCGTCCTCTATAATCTCCGCCACCTCCGGCACCGATTCCAAGGTCAAGTCCGACATGGAATGGTGGCGGCGAAGCGTCATTGCCCTCGCCACCTTCGCCACCGCCGCAATCTCCGGCTCCGCCTCCATCATCTTAGCATCGTCGATCTCGTCCTATCTTATTGATGCGTTTTTCTCGATCGATCACGATTTTCCCGAATTCTTCAACTGATGCAAACGAACGGATTCTGCTGCGGCGGCGCGAAGGAGCGCTCTTACGATCGAAAAGTGATATATCAGAGATCGGAAAAAAAAAACGCGGCGTTTGGTTGCCGAGAAAATCAAAAAGAAAAAAAAATGACGGAGGAAACTGTAATGTTTAAGTTCTTGACTTTTTATTTTTTCGAGTATTAAAAATTGCGAATTTTTTATTTTCGATACATAAAAAGATAACAATTCACAAAAAAAAAAGAGGAAAATATATATATATATATATTTTTTGATATGCTACTCTCTGTATATTTTGATAAGCATGAAAAAGAAACAATTGTAAGTTGTTGTATCTTCAATTTCTTTTTAATCAGACATATTATTTATATTTTTTTATTTAACTATCATATACTTTAATAATATATTTTAAGAGTATAATAAAAAAATACTTTTTGTTTTTTATAAGTTCAATACATTGAAAATATAAAAATAATTTTTAATAAACTATTTCTTTTTTATATACGTTAACAAAATATTTGTATTCATTTTTTAAAAAATTTTAGTGCAGTCAACTTTACGTGAAATTGATAATTAAAAATCGTTAAATGATTTAATTGATTTGATTAAATTTTTATCTAACGCCTCTTAGTTAAAATTGACTGCACTTAAATTTCTGTCTTTATTTTTTGTCTATACGAAACACACAGCATTTCAATATAAATTAAAGCTAAATTAAAATGAGACCCGCGATACGCAGGGCGATAAATTAATAATAGTATATAATAAATATTAAAAATTATTATATTTTGTAGAATTAAATTAAATATGTGTAAATTATAGTTAAATTTAAAAGATATTTTATTTACAATAATTTGTAGTACAACAGATTTGGATGTTGAAGTCGTATAAAATGACATTTTTATTTAGTGGTTTGATTTTGGTATTTGTTTTATTTTGGATATTAAACTTCTAGATGTGTCTTGAATTTGTATGGTTTTCTTTCTCCTTAATCTCTTCATAGGTATGAAATCTTCGTCTGATGTTATTAATATTGGTGAAATTGGTTTATAATCAATGAATAATTTAAATTAGAAATAAAAAAATATCTTAAATAAGTAATTTTTTTAGAGTATTACCTGTTTTATTTATTGTAATGAGTGTTGAGATTCAATATTTTTTGTTAGAACAGATCTTCTGGCAATAGTGTATTGTTAATTTTTTTTTTTAAAATTAAAATCATTTACTTTGACTTTAAATATAAATGTGAGATTGTACAAATTTTTCAATTAAGATAGTATTTCAATGTTATTACTTTTTTGGAGTGTTATTAGATTTGAAGTAGTTGTGTTCAAAATTTTTTTTGTTTACATTTATTAAAAATAATATAAAAATTGTTGTAGCATTTTAATTACATTTATTAAAAATAGAACAATAAATAGTATATTAAAAAAAATATAATTTTAACGATATTAAAATACATTTATATATAAAATATTATAAAATAATACAAAAGTATAAAAAAACAAAAATAATTAAAGTATTCTTTCGTAAATTTAATTTATGATAAAAATAAAATTATTAAAAAATAAGAAAAGAAAAGAAGAAGAATATTATATTTTGTAATTTTTTTTTTAAACATTAAAATATGGTAACCAGAAACAAATCATTCCTCCACCATAATCAAATACTTACAATTTCAAGATCCAAATAAGAGGGAAAATAAGATAAACCGTAAAAGTAAAACTAGCAACTATAGCATAAATGGAACCACAGGGCACCCAATCTCAGAAGCTATGCATGCAGCAGGAGAAGCAGCAGATCATCATCATTCAAACGCCCACTGGTTTTCGCGGCGGACCTCCTCCTCCTCCTCCGGCGTGAAGTCATTCTTGATATTGAATGTCTTGCGAATCTCCTCCGGAGTCTTGCCCTTGATCATGTCTGCCACTGTCTGGCAAGTAAGGTCCAAGAGGCTCTTGATGTTCAAGTAGTTTGCAGCCAGAATGAGATCGAAGAGCGTGGCCTGATCGACCTTAACGAATTCAGCATCCCACATCTTGAGATCCTCCTCGGATGGCTTCTCCTCGGAAGCAGCAGCATCGACGTGCTTCTTGCAATACTCAATCACCTTCGCAAGGATCTTGCTGGTGACGTTTGGAAGAGGAATTCCACTGTCAGCGCAATCGTCTTCGATCATGTGCTTGATCGTCTGCGATTCGAGAGCCACTGCCTCGTCAACCTCAAACGCCTCGCCATCGGAACTTTTCAAAGTGATCTTCTTCGTTGACGCCATTTATTATCGATTGAAGAAGAAAAGAGAGATTCTTTGCTGAATTAGATATACACGAAGAAGAAAGAGGGCTAAAATCCTAACCCTAATTTCGTTGTCCTTTTTCCCCTTCCTTTTTTTCTTCTAATTGAATTGTATATCGCAAGTAAAATTAAATATATATAGAGCATTAATTTAATAAAGATAAAAGTAAAAAAAATAAGATAAGAATAATTAAAAATAAGATAAGATAAAATAATAAAGACTAAAATTGTAACTAAATTTATGTATTCTGTTGGGTTGAATTTGTGGGCCACGAGATTTTTTTATTATTGTCATGGACTAAGGTAGAAGAATAGTTTAAAAATACAATAAATATGTTTGTTTTGTATTTTTTCATCTAATATAATCATTTCTAAGCAAATAAATTTTTCTTCATTTGTGGGAGTTAATGTTTTTCATAGACAAACTATGTGAACTTTGATAAACTAATTGTCTATTTTTTGGTGATATTGTCCAAAGAATAATGCTCAAATTTGAGATGTGTAGTTCGAAAATAAATTTCTTGTACTAAATTTAATGTTATCTAAAGGAATAGTGACAAGAGACTTATATAAATAATTCATATAATATGAAATTTAAATATTTATAACGTAAAATTTATTATGATTAATAATATTATTATAACATTTGTAATAATGAGTTATTTATATAAATTAATAAATTAATTATTGTGATTATAAATTTATTATATTGTTTATAACGGTAAGATATAATAAATATAAGAATATGAATTTAATGTCTTTTTTAATTTCTTTTGTATTTTTTTTTGTTGATTTGACAAAAACTTATTGATTGATTCTAAAATTTTGTCAAATAAACAATGTTAGTGACATAACATTACTAAAAGGAGCATAATATCTTAAAAATAATATGGATAAACTTATCTATCTATTTTTATATATTAATTTTTATATATTAAGAATAGATAGATTCTGTTTAGAACATTGGTTTGAAATTCCAAATGTATTCATAATTTACCAATACAAGTTACTTTGACAATGAATCAATTTGATGTGTTAAGTTCATAGAACTTCATTAATCTTCCGGAGATCGACACATCCAAGAGATTTAAGTATCACTTGAAATCAACAGCACTCCAAGGAGGCAAATAAGAAGAAAGGGAAATAGAATGGTATGGATTAACTTGCAAGATTAGGATTCTGTTTCATGGTTACAGTTTGTTGACAATTGTAACCAAAGTTTACAACTTTTAACCACAGAATGCTGGCTCTTCATAGGGAAAGCATTGCCTCATTATGGCCCTTACCTTCCCTCATATTATACAAACCACAAGAGACCAAGCATTTTTTTCCGCGGATGCGAATACGATTCCTTTAAAGACTGTATAGTTTCTCCCTAAGGACGTATTTCTGAGTTGGATTTCTGAAGCAAAAGAATGGAACGGTTCCATTTCTTTCTCTCTAGAACCCCAACTCAGAAACACCCTTAAAGTGAGAAAATAAGAATATATCCACCTTAAAGTTAAGTCTTCTCACTTCAGAGATTCAGTTCAGTTTAGAGGGGGAACTTTTCTTTTTGCTCTACAAGGGATTGCTCTTGCCATATTTTGAAATCTTACTTAGAAGTTAGAACATTCTTGTCATACCATACTGAACAGGTCCAACTTTTCTATGAGCAGTGGCTCCAGCTGCAGCACTAATCCCACCATATTGAGCCTTAGATTGCAGCAAATTTGTTTCTATAGCTATTTGATCATCTTGTTCTAGCTTGTTCACTCCCACACGCGTCATGAAAAATGGGTTCTTGTCGATATTGATTGCTATATCCGGCGCTATCTTGGCATTAACTCCACATTGTTGACCATGTGTTGTTGCCTGCAAAGGAACGCCCTTATCGGCTTCTGTTGCCGGTCGATTACTGGTGCTAGAACTATGGTAATAGTATGCTGTGGGAACAGGTTGAGAAGGAACCACAGAACCTCTTACTAATGTTCTTGGATCATAAGAATCCTTGACAACACTCGCATACTCGTACGGTCCAACCGGCCCAACAACTTTACCAGGTTTTGCTGAAAATATAAATGCAGGTATAACTTATTACAAATCATGCATGTAAAACTATAAACTTACTTAAGAGGAACAATGATAACAAATCTATACCTAGTGGAATTCTTTGGGCACCTGGCATCGGCCGTGGCACTGTAATTTCTGTATCTCTTGAGCTCTTGTTATAGTCTTCAGCTGTTTGCCGGTTTTTTGAGGAAGCAATACTCGTCTGCTCTTTGGTGGGTGCAATGTTTGAATGTATAATTGTTGACCTGTCAATAATATCAGAGCATGATGAAGTGAAAATCTGACTATGCCTCCTTGTTGATGTTAAACATTCATAATCATAACATGTATGCAAACAAAGACAATGCTGCGGTGAACCGAAGACAATGTTGGTTTATGATGCACTAGGTTAGTTAGTGATTATAATTCTGCAAGATTCAATTTTATATATGGTTACCACAACTACAATGGCAATGCATAAAATGCCTAACAAACGCAAATGAGAAATTTGCAACTATAGATTAGAATTACCTTGGAAGAGAAACATGCTTTCTATCAAGTGGCACTGCTGGTCCATTTTTACCATTTTCCTCTAAATGAGCAAACTGCTTCCGGAATTGATCAACGGCACTGTACAGAAATTGTAAAAACTATCAAGAGAGGAAAAGAGAAAAGATGGCGAAAACAGTTGAAATGCTATGAAGAAACTAGAAACCTTGGATAAAGAAAATTAGTTCTCTCTGTTCCATTCATGTAGTCTTTCAATAATTGTGGATGATACTCTAGAATCTCACGGAAAATTAGCTCACGAATTTCCTCCTTCGTGACTCTTCGCCTTTCGAATTCGAACTCCATTTTCGTGATTGGCTGGCAGGACGGTTCTCTCTCAACTTTAGCCAGTCCCTTGAAGTAAGGATCAGCCAATGCCTGAAGACACCAAAAACCATTATATATCTCAAGAAAGAAGGTCAAGATTGCTATACAGATTGCTATACATGATCTACAATGTCACAATGTCACAAACCTCTGCAGCAGTAGGTCGGTCTTTCGGATCAAAAGCCAGCAATCTCTCTAGTAGTCGTAGCGCTAAAGGGTCTGCATTAGGAAACTTATGTGCAAATGGCACAGGCTGTTTTTTCCTCATGCTAGTAAGGTATCTCCGTGCCTTCTCATTGCGTACCTGCATCCAACTCAAAAAATTTGATGCAAACCTGTAAGCTTTGGTTCAGAATTGTGCTTATAGTGCAATAGATGGTTTCATGCACAACTGCGAGGAAGAAGTTACCCGTGATATGGTATCCAGTGAGGGTGTCCCAAGCAGATCTGTCATCAGATCCAACTGGTGGACAACATTTTTTCCAGGAAAAAGTGGCTTTCCTGTGAGCACTTCGGCAAAGATGCACCCGATGCTCCATATATCAATTGCTGGTGTATACTGCACCAAGAATTACAAAAGGAGAAAAAAGAAAAAATATGTTACAGCTGCAGAAATCTCAAAATCCAAGGCCAACCAGAAAAATATCAAAATGAACACAAAAGTGATAGTTCAACATAAGAAGCAAAGAAAACAAATGCATATATGGCTACAATATTAGTAAGACAAAACATAATGATAACAGTCTTCAATCTTAAGTGATAACCAAATAAATGTATCATTGGCGTAACGCAATTTAAATTAAGGTGTGGTAAGTAGACTAGAGGCATTTTTATACCATCACCAGTTTCTACAGATGTCCAAAAGAATCTAGAAATGCCATACCTTAGAATAAAATGATCCACAAAGCTCCGGAGCTCTATACCACCTTGTTGCAACATAATCCTACATAACATGCAATAAGCAAAGCTCGAAACATCAGTCCCTACTTTCCAAATCAAGTGATAAGTTTAGATAAATAAATGAATTAAAAGCAAAGCTGGTAGCGAAAAAAAGGTATAAAGGAGATGTATTAAAGGCGTACCGTCCAAAAAATAGTAGTTGGTGTGTCATTGAAGGCAACTCTAGCTAACCCGAAATCACAAATTTTAAGTTTACAGTTTGCATTTGCTAGTATGTTCTTTGGCTTCAAATCTCTATGATAAACGTTTGCTGTATTGTGTAGCAAATTATTAGTTAGAATAGGCAATATTGGAATCAATATCAACAAAATCGCTAAGAAACTTACACGACAATATATATATATATATTCAAAGGTACTTTTTTCATAAAATAAGCACAAAAACACCCAAAATCAGTAAGCACGGCTACATATGGATAATTACCTGTGTGAATATACTTCAATGCTCGAAGTAATTGGTAAAGGAAAAACTGATAGTGCTCTTTTGTTAAGTCATCATTGGCTTTGATGACTTGATGAAGATCAGACTCCATAAGCTCAAAAACAACATAAATATCTTTGAAGTCCTTCCTAGAAGGTGGCAGCATGATGTGTTTGATTTCAACTATATCGGGATGTCGTAGAAGCCTAAGAAGCTTTATTTCACGGAGGATACGCGCGGCATCAGATATATGCTCGAAGATGTCATGAATCTTCTTAATCGCCACTTTTTCGCCTGTATGAGTGTCAATGGCCGAACAGACAACACCATAACTTCCTTTCCCAATGACTTCTTGAATTTTGTACCGGTTGGCATCACCATATTCGGAGAAAAAATCCATCTCTGCTGAATTCTGTAGCAAAATCAGGAAAGTTAGCTTTTATGGTGTAAAACAAGTTACAAATTGGCCCCGAAGCATCAAATAAATGCAAAAAGGAAATTAGATCACAGGTAGAAATACAAATTAGAAACAAACTTGAATTTTCTTTGTTGTCTTAAAAAGATAAATTTACATTAGACATATTTCAGAACTCATCAATAAAATTAACAGGCATAATACAAATTCCTATGTTAACATAAAAGTCAAATCATGGAATTATCATAGTACCAGAGATTCAAAAACTCAACAAAAAGATGAGTTCAATTATATTTATAGGACTATGATTATTAGTATGACACAGATTGAAATAAAACAATCAAACACACAGATAATAAACATGAAGTGACATATTGCCTCCATAAGAAGGAATTATATTAGAAGACAAAATTTGATTTGTTAACAGAGGACAAAGGAAACTAAAATACCAATAATATCACACAATCACAAAAAGTCTGATCTGATACTGTATGCATTTAGATTAGGAGTTCAATCTTGAACTGAGACAAATTGCATAAATCACAAATCAAGAGGGGCAGAAAAGATTATTTAAAAAAGAAAAAAAAAATATCTTGCCAAACCATGCCGTTATGCTCTCATTAGTAACAGATGCATACAGAAACCAAACCACATGAAGGACTAAAACTGAAAAAATATGAGTCTCAAGTTAACAGAGTTAAGAACAAAATCAACACATTAATAACTCTCAGTAACCACCATTCTCCAACATAATCTTAGGGTGGTGCCTTCATCATAACTCTCACCAATCATCACAACCACAAAGATCAATAAATAAGCCTGATAGATTCATTGATGACATAATAAGTTATGAACTAAATCATGATTACTTTACCAATCTCAATTGCACAATTTTCAGAAATGATGAGCTGAAAAAAAATCCACCTTTTTCCTGTGATCTTGCTGCATTTTCTGCTGAGCCCAACAAAATTATTGACACCTCTTGAAGATCAAGCACAAACTGAACAAAACAAAGACCTTAGAATTTTCAAAAAAATTCAAACTTTGACCATTCAAATCAGCCACATTTATCCCCACCTACCCTCTCTCCTTATCACAAATCCACAACAACAATCCCAGCTTATTATTATTATTATTATCCTTCTCTTCACCAAACATAGAAGAAAAATGGAATCACTGATAAACAATTAAACACACACACACACTCGCTCACTCTTCTCCAAATCCCACAAACACCAACCTCACCAAGTTTTTGGAAGAACCAAGATTTCTAAAGCCACAAATTTCCAATTTGGCAACAAAAAAGTCCTTATTTTTTTGAATTTCCTCACAACCCCACCAAAGATCCCGAGCTCGGAGAAACACACCGCTATAGCTTTGTTGATTGAACTTAAAAACTAAGTGATACCCACGATTTGTTGCAGCTGAATAAGCCGAAATGAGAAGAATAGTGACACAAAAAGAAGAAGAAGAACGTTGGAAGTGCGCAAGATCTGTGTACACCGACAGGGAGAGGAGAGAGGAGAGAGAAAATAGAGATACGTGAAAAATAAAATATTGAGAGAGGCTTAAGCCTTAAATCTAGGTTGGTGCCTTTTTTGTGTATCTTCTTCTTATCCTTAACGTATATTTAGTGCTGCATGTATACTCTCTACGGATACGTATTTTTATACGAAATTTGCGTATGAATTTCTTTTTTCCTACAATATTCTCCAATTCTATACGTCGAGGTTTATTGTTGGCCAATAAATTATTACATACATAAAATAAAATTTGAATTTTTAATATTTATTTAAATAAAAGAAGTCACTCAGATAAAGACACTTAAAATATTTTATTTTAAAAATTTTTTTTAGTAATTAAAATTTAATATATATAATCAATTAAATTATGTTATTTTTGTTAAAATTAGGCTAGACAAATTAATTTAATCGAAAAAATGGTTAATCAAATCTTGAATTGATCTAAATTAATATTTTTTTTTATAAAAAGTAACTACAATACTCTTATTATAGAGAATGATTAAAATACTCTTATTATTATATATATATATATATAGCCCAAACCCTACGATAGAAAAATAAATGACTAAAATTTAGGATTCTCAAAATTAATATATATAATAGAAGTATTTTAGTAATTTTTTATAATAGGATATTGTAGTTATTTTCTATAAAAAAATGATATTAATTTAGACCAATTCAATATTTGATTCACTATTTTTCGGTCAAATCAATTTGTCTAGCTTAATTTTTACAAAAATAACACGATTTAATTGATTATATATGTTAAATTTTAATTATTAAAAAATATCTTTATAAAAAATCGTTTTTAGCGTCTTTATCTAAGTGGCTCCCTTAAATAAATTAATTATTTGACCAATTTAAATGAATTGCATATAAATTATTTTAAAAAATATATAAGAGTATATTTTACATTTTTCCTTGAATGTTTTTTATTTTAAAGAGCATATATGACTCCTCTTGATGAGTTGTTTCAAATAAATTGATGAAATTTAGAAGGTTAAATTGCATAATTAAGATGAAAAGAGTTGTACATTTGTAAAAAAAGGAATGCAGACGAAAATTAAAATGCAAAAATTAAATTAAACTTTTAAATATTCAGGTCCATTTAATTTGGAGTTTTGCACTCCATTTTCCTCATGTTATTATCAGTGTGTCTGGGAATTTGTGTGTGTTATATAATTAAGTGGAAATAATTGTAGTTTTACTTTTAATAATAAAGAACATATTCAATTATGATACATTGTTAATTGATCATTTAAGTTAATTTATTAAATATTAAATAAACTTTTGGAGTAAAATTCATTTGTTTAATTAATATTCAATGTGCTTTATTATCATAAGCATAATCAAAGTTTAAGACTAAAGTGTTGAGTTGAATTTAAACATATACTCATTGTGGGAATTGACTTAGTTTTGTTGTCTATTAATTAATTTAGAATCATAAAGAATATCATTAACATAAAAATATTTTAAATATTTTTTGTAAAAGTTTTAAAACCAACCTTTGTAAAAGAGAAATATATTAACAATACCTTACTAGCATTTTTTTTTTTTTGGTTTGGAATTTCCTGTCCCATCTGTGAATTACAAATTTGTGAACAAAAAAATTTTAGTGTGACGTGGGACCGGGATTGTACAACACGTGGCAAGTTTATAGAGGTTAACCGTGATAGTTAGGTGGCCCACGTGGCAGTGCCAAAATGTTTGGAGTAATTGTACCTTGTTTCAGTGTAATGTTATCACCTTATTGTGTTATTCACTTATCATGATCTTATCATTTCATTTTTGTCTATATGTAAAAGTTTGTGGTACCACCGGAGATTCTACCTCTTTTTTAATTAATATTATCATATAATTAATTAAAAAAATTCACGTTAAATTTTTTATATATAAAAGTAATAATTAAAAATTGTTACATAATTTAATATATTTAATTAAATTATTATTTAATAATTTTTAATTATTAACTATTTCACATAAAAATAACTGTATTTAAATTTTTATTTTAATTAAAAGAAAAATGATGTTTATGTAATTTTTTATATATTTTTTTATGATATAAAAAAATATTTTTATTTTGTATTAATTATTTTAAGATAAAAATCACAATATATATATATATATATATATATATATATATATATATATATATATATATATATATATTTTAGTTAAAAGTGGGGGAAATTAATAAATTATGGTTTGATGAGTAGCAAGCTAAAGCTACTGGCTACTGCCTACTGCCTACTGCCTACTGCCTATTGGCATTGATTAATAATAATAATAATAATAATAATAATAATAATAATAATAATAATAATAATAATAATAATAATAATGTACAAATATCATTAAAAATAAGGATGAAACTATTACGTGTACCACATTTCACTTTCAAAATATCTTTTCAGTCCCCATATGGTGTGGCTAAGCGCTTTTTGAGTTATTTTGTTGGCCCTCCATTCAATCCAAACCTTGTATCTATATCTATCTATCTATCTATATATACATATACCATATATCTATGCTTTATGTCAAAAAAAAAAAAAAAAGTAAAAACTATGCTAAGATTTGGGCATTTGCAAATTGGTAGATCCTAATATCTAAAGCTATATACATGGAACTATGGAAGGGGAACAAAAATGATACCAAACTATTTTATATATAGAATTGAGAATTACAAATCACCAAACTCATTTAGTTTTAAAAGTGTTTAAAAAAAAAAAAATTTCATGCTACCGCTATAAAGTAATGGTGCAACTTGATAGAGTAAGCTGAAAAAGTAAAATTTAGTTAGCTAGCTCAATTTAGTTAGCTTAATTAACTCACAACTCACATAATTAGTTAACTTAGTTAGTCCAATTAATTAGATTTTTGTTAGTTCAGTCAGTTAAACACATGTGGTTCACAATATGTGATAGCTTTGCTATAAGTACTCTTGTTGAATTTACTAGAAACTCAATTTTATCATTTTCACAATTCCAATTACAAATAATAAAATTATTCTGCTCTCACTCCTTTTTTACTCTTCAATTCTCCTCTCTTTAATCTTATTCTTTAAGTCTGATATCTTTACATGGTATCAGAGTTTGCATTCAACTTCAATGGCGGATAGCTCATCAACAACAGAGTCTACGGTGAATCAAGTGACTGCAGTGCCAAGCTTCACCTTGTCGTCGATTTCTATGAAGCTTGATGATGATAACTTCCTACAGTGGAAAGATCAAGTGGAGTCCACAATCGAATGTCACAATCTGCTTCATCACATCACAGGAGAAGAAATTCCTCAACGGCTTGATGGATCTGGACGAATAACATCAGAATTTACAATTTGGAAAAGACAAGATGCATTGTTAAAGTCTTGGCTTCTTGCTTCGATGACTAAACCCTTCACAAATCGGATGGTTGGCTGTGTCTACTCACATGAGGTCTGAAAAAGGTTAGATGACCACTTTTCTTCACAAATTAGAGCAAAGATAATTCAATTAAAGAATAAATTGAGCACGATCAAGATAGGCAACTCAGTAAATGAGTATGTGTTAGCTTTAAAAGGGACAATTGATGTCTTAGCTTTGGTAGGAGAACCAATGCGGGAGAGTGATCATGTTAATGCGATCTTGAATGGCTTACTGAGGAATATGGCACGGTAATCACTTCTGTGGTTGCAAGACCAGTAAGCATCACTGTTGGAGAGTTGGAATCGCTCTTATTAACTCATGAAAGCATGTTGGAGAGGTTTAGAAAATCAGATTCATTTATACAGGCAAATATAGCACATAACACACAAGGATACTCACAGAATGTCAATACAAGAGGTGGATTTAGAGGTTGTTTTTGAGGTGGTGGCAAAAACATGAGAGGTGGCAGAGGCTTCTATAATGAAAGTGGACAGTTTGGTCCAAATAGCTACAATTCAAGAACTGATGGTAGCAACAATTTTAGCAATGAAAATGGTGGACAATTCGATGCACAATATTACAATTCAAGATCTCAAGGAGGGAACAATTTCAGTGGCAGCAGCTCAAGCAACAACTCAAGATATGATGCTCAGTCCTATTATGACTCAAGGTTCAACAATAACAGTGGAGGCTCAAGAATGTTCAATAATGCAAGACTTGTTTGCCAAGTGTGTGATAAGCTTGGACACACTGCCAAGACATGTTGGTACAGGTATGAGAGGAATGATGATTCAAGAACACAGTACAACAAATCGAGTGCACAACCACTGCAAGAAGTACAAGCCAATCTGAGCAATGTGTTAGCCACACCAGCAACCTTGCAAGATCAAAACTGGTATCCAAATTCGGGTGCTACACATCACATGACCTCAGACCATCAAAATTTGATTGAGAAAGAAAACTATGAAGGCACGGATCAAGTGATCGTAGGGAATGGATCAGGTTTGCACATTAACCTTGTTGGAAACTCTTATTTTAAAACTGATTTGAGTAACAAAAACTTCTTGCTACACAAACTACTTCATGTTCCTGATATCACAAAGAATTTGGTAATTGTGTACAAATTCTATTGTGACAATGATGTTTACTTTGAATTTTATTCTAATAGCTACTGTGTAAAATCTCAGGCAACTAAACAGATTGTCATACATGGAGAGGTTAAAAGAGAATGTACAAGTTCCTTAACTTCACTCCATCAAGTAACTCAACTGCGTATCAACTGTGTCCATAGCAGATAACCAATTTCTCCTTTGGCACAATAGACTAGGCCACCCTTTTAATAATGTTGTTACTTCTGTTCTAAAGTCATGTAACACTGTTGCTTCTTCTAATAAAAACCCTTGTGAGTCATGCTGTATTGGAAAATCTTACTGTCTTCCTTATCCTCCCTCTAATTCTGTCTATACTGCTCCTCTACAACTAGTCTACACAAATGTCTGGGGCGCTACTCCTATTTCTGATTTGAATGGCAACTATTACTTTGTGAGCTTCATTGATGCTTATAGTAAATATACCTGGTTGTATCTCATTAAAACTCGGTCTCAAGTAAAATCAGTTTTTAAATATTCCAACATATAGTTGAATTGCAATTTAACACTAGAATTAAGATGCTTCAATCTAACAATGCTGCTGAATATGTAAGTTTAGCCAAGGATCTGCAGGCACAAGGAATAATTCACAGGTTTTTCTGCAAACATGAACACCAACAGAACGATAGTGCTGAGAGAAAGCACAGACATGTGGTGGAGAAGGGCCTTGCAATGCTTGCAGGGGCTGGAATGCCAACAAAATATTGGGGAGAAGCCTTTCTAGCTGCTGTATACTTAATAAAAAGGCTGCCAACTCAAGTGCTACAAGATCAATCTCCTTTTGAAAAGCTGTTTGCAAAGCAATTTGACTACACAGGCCTCAAGGTGTTTGTCTGTCAGTGTTTTCCACATTTGAGGCCTTACAATAGGCACAAATTGGAGTTCAGATCAGCTCTCCGTGTCTTCTTGGGCTACAACACACTCCACAAAGGCTTCAAGTGCCTTACTGAACAAGGAAAAGTGGTGATCTCAAGTAATGTGGTGTTTGATGAGCACCAGTTCCCTTTCAAAAATGGCAAGTTTAAACTCTCACAGTCACAAGAAGGAAGTTCTCTACCCCAATCTCAATCAGCACCAACCATTCCACTTCTAAGAATTCCTACAGTTCCAACATTAGCCTCAAACAACAATTTCCCAAACAGCTCTAATAATCCCTCCCATACACCATTTTCTATTCAGCCTAGAGTAAGCAACCCCACTTCCCCACCAGTACCAACCTCACCTCACCACACTCTCAACTCTAGTCCTAGTCCTTCATTCACTACAAATACACAGATACCTAATCCCACCTCTTCTTTCCCTGTGCCATCAGCACCATCAGCTACACCAATCCCAATCCCTATTTCAGATCTTGAAATTTTCCTTCCCCTAGAAAATGAACCCCTGTCTGCACCTTTGAATATTCATCCTATGGTCACGAGGAGTAAAAATGGAGTGTTTATGCCCAAGGTCTTCTCTGCTCATGTTGAACCAAGGTCAATAAAAAATGCTCTAACAAGTCCAGCCTGGAAGGCTGCCATGGATACAGAGTACAATGCTCTAATCCAAAATTATACTTGGAAGCTAGTTCCCTTACCACAAGGGAGAGAAGTAGTAGGCAACAGGTGGGTGTTCCGAGTAAGTATAACTCTGATGGCAGCCTCTAGAAATACAAAGCCCGTTTGGTGGCCTAGGGCTTTTCACAAAGGCCAGGCTTTGACTTCACTGAGACATACAGCCCTGTTGTCAAATCCACCTCGATTCGAATTGTGCTTACCTTGGCTTTGTGCAAAAATTGGGAGGTCAGACAGCTTGACGTGAATAATGCATTCTTGCATGGTGATCTAACCGAAGATGTATACATGAGGCAACCAAGAGGCTATGAACTAAGAGATGGTCATTTAGTTTGCAAACTCACGAAGGCACTCTATAGCTTGAAGTAGGCACCAAGGGCCTGGTATCACAAGCTTTCTACAGTGTTGGATTCAGTGCTACAAAATCTGATGTGTTTGTCTTTGTCAGGTTCAAACAAAACTCTACACTATTTGTGTTTGTGTATGTCAATGATATAATAATCATAGGGGACTTTAAAGAAGCAATTGGCCAAGTGATTCAGCAGCTAAATCACAAATTTGCACTTAAGGATTTAGGTGATTTGCACTACTTCCTTGGGATTCAGGTAACTAAGACTAATGCTGGTGGTCTAGTCCTGTCTCAAGAAAAGTATGTTAAAGACTTACTTAAAAAGACAGAAATGAAAAACTGTAAACCCTGCCATACACTGCTCCCATCCTCAATTAAATTTTCTGCCTTTGGTGGTTCATCCTTTCACAACCCGAAGCTTTACAGGTCAGTTGTGGGGAGCTTGTAGTACCTCACAGTCACTTGTCCAGAGCTGTCTTATTGTGTAGGCAGACTGTCACAGTTTATGCACACACCCCTAGATGACCATTGGAAGTTGGTAAAGAGGGTGTTGAGATATGTCAGTGGCACATCAAGTTTCGGATTGCATCTACACAGAACAAGCATTCACAACATTGCAGCATATAGTGACTTGAATTGGGGAGGTGATCCAGATGATAGAAAATCAACTGGAGGGTTTTGTGTCTTTCTTGAAAGAAATTTGGTGTCGTGGAGCTCAAAGAAGCAAAGTGCTGTTGCAAGGTCCAGCACCGAAGCTGAGTATAGAGCTATGGCAGACCTGGTTGTTAAGCTGATCTGGATAAAGAATCTCATGGTTGAACTAAAAATTCCACTTTAAACATCTCCTTCAATATACTGTGACAATCTCAGTTCAGTGTTGCTGGCAGCAAACCCAATCTTGCACTCAAAATAAAAACATTTTGAAACTGACTTGCATTTTGTTCGAGACTATGTCACCAAAAAGGTTATTCAAGTCACTCATGTCCCTGAAACTGTGCAATTGGCTGATGTGTTGACAAAACCATTGCCAAGTGCTGCCTTTTTGGAATCAAGAACAAAATTGATGGTAGAAGACTTGGAGCAGTACAAACCTCTTTCTGTCAGACTTAAAGAAGAAGGTTCAAAGGGAGAAATGAATTCATACCAGTGTGAGAAAGCACAGAACAAAGACAGCAACAGTAATAGCAGGAGTCATGACAGCAAGCTAACTAATGAGCTTAATAAGTCTGGCAAGCCCAAAGCATCAGAAGGAAAGTTGATTAGCAGGGGTCATAATAGAGTAAGCTGAGAAAGTAAAAGTCAGTTAGCTACCTCAGTTTAGTTAGCTTAGTTAGCTCACAACTCACATAGTTAGTTAGCTTAGTTAGCCCAGTTGGTTAGATTTCTGTTAGCTCAATCAGTTAAGCACGTGTGGTTCACAATATGTGATAGCTGTGCTATAAGTACTCTTGTTGAACTTACCAGAAACTCAACTTTATCATTCTCACAATTCCAATTACAAATAACAGAACTACTCTACTCTCACTTCTTCTTTACTCTCCAATTCTTCTCTCCTTAATCTTCTTCTTTAAGTCTGACACCTTTACACAACTAATAAGTTAGTAAATTAAATTTAATTTATTTAAAATTCATTAAAATTTTAGTAATTCTTTGTAATTGTAGCCATGCTAAATTAATTATATTCTCCAACAAAATCAATAGCCGGATACACAAAAAATTCAAAGCTCATATGTCATTTGAAAAAAATATCCTATACATCCGAATTTTCTTTAATTGAATCCAAATAAATAAAGGGCCCATAATATATCATGATACCAATCAATATCACCTTAAGGTTTATATTTTATTAGTGCATATTAAAGAAAAATTAAAGCTTTCATTGTGTGAAAAAGATATTTGAAATAAACAAGTCTATATCATTCATAAATCATAACTCCTAAAAGGTATATACATATATATCACCAAAGTTTGTGGCTTACACACATTGCTAGAAGTTCAATGAATAATAAATAAAAAAAAAAAACACATCACCAAAATAAATGCTCCATTTTTCGATAATATGAGTGGATGAATTAGGTTCCATAATATATATCTAGCAATTTCTAGCTCATAGTACAAGTTTCATTATCCACGGGATATACATAACTTTATTATTTATGATGTTACCTTTTTCTATATCATAACGTGCATAATATAACTAGTTTGATAAATTCATAATTGGCCATTTGCCATAATAATAATAATAATGATATGTATACTTTAACCTACCTTTACAATTACGATGCTTGCACAAGAATACATGATAACGTTCCAACCCCAACATATATATGTGCCAATAATATGAGACAATCAAGGAAAGTGAATCACACTTTCAAAAGTGAAATGGTACCCACTTCTTTTAGATTATTGGTAGATGATGAGGATTTTAACTAGTAAACTATATTATATAATAATCTTGTGGGGAAATAAAGATGTTGAGTTCAATTCCTTCACTAATTCAATAAAAAAAAAGTTCACTTAGGTAGCGTGTTTAGTGGAGAGACAGAGACGTAAAAACTGAGACTGAGAGATAGAGAATAAGAGACAAAAATCAAAATAAATTTCAATATTCTGTTTAGTGTAAAATGGGAGACAGAAATTGAAACAAGAATGAAATTCTAATTTAATTTGTACAAAGGATAAAATTGGAATTAATTAATTGAAATGAAAGTATTTTATGTATAAAATATTATTAAAGTTTCAGTCTCCATCTCTAAAAATTTCAGTCTCCTGTATCCCCATTTCTTGGAGGTACTGAAATACTAAAATTTTGGAGACAGAGACAGAAATTTTAGTACCAATCTCTGAACCAACAAATATAATACTGAATTTCAGTCTCTCAGTCTTCAGTACCTCAAAACAAACGCTATCTTAGAACACTTCTTTTTTATATATTAGAGTAGTAAAAATAAGGAAAATTGGTTAAACTTTTTTTGAGATACTTAATTATTAAGAATAACACTTTTTTTTTTAATTAAAAATAGGTATGTTATGTCATAGAGAATTCGACTAGCAACCAATTATTTTACTACTAATATCAGCAAATTTTTTTAAAATGATAATTTTATCTCAAATTATTAACTATAGATATATTAAATTCTCTAAAAAGTGAGGGTTAAAAATAATTTTATAATTCATAAATTGTTAAATCTTGTATAAAGTGATAAATTGATTATTCACACATAGATTACAAATAAATAGTTTATTTACAGTACTAAAACCTAACTAATTAAAATGACCATTTAATGAGCCTAAGCCTAATAGAATAATTTGGTACTTACCCTTTCAAATCAACTTTATCCTCAATGTAGGAAAAGGAAAAGAAAATTACATAATTATGTGATTGTTATTAAAGTGACAACTAGTTATGAATCCAGCTTTTTCATTATTTAATGTCAATGATATTATGTATGGAATTGTGAAGATGATAGAGTATAATAAGAGTTGCAAACTACTAAATTGAATTTCCTATTGCAATTTTTTTTTCAAGTGTTTCCTTGTCTGGTAAGTCAATGATTAATTTGTCACAAATCTAAATTTAATTTAAAAGTTTATCATTTACCAATGAGTTATTACATATACAAGATGAAATTTAAATTCTAACACTTATTTAAGTGAACGAATGAACTAATTAACTACCGACCAACTTAAGTTGTTTTTTTTTTTTTGATGATAGGTTACAATGTTTTTTTACCTCATAGGTAAAGATAAAACTGCCAGGATCCAAAAGTATGAAGGTCCCGTTGTTTAAGTCCAAGACTATACACTTGTCTATTCTTTTTTGGTCAGAAGACTATACACTTATCTATTATCCCATCTTCTTTTTGGGCCTTGCGCTGATGTTAAAATGGGCTTCTCTGTTGTTGATTTTAGGCAATGCACATAACAATTTAATTGGGCCATCACTAATCCAATCTGGTTGTTACTATAAAAAAAGGAATGCAAAAAAATTGAAAACAGTTGCAAAGCACTCAAACCACTAATAATATTGCCAATGAGCCATAGCTCATACGGCATTTCGCTCCCTTTTCATTTCAAAGCTGCAAGAAGAAAAAATTGGTAAGTATGTGAGAAATGTATGAGTGTGTATTGTGTACCTAAGATTGGGGGTTGTGTCCAATCCACTGACAAAAAAAAAAAAAAAAACTACTAATAATATTACTCAGTAACAAATTCTTAAACAAAGCTAAGACAAAAAAACCTTTTAAATAGAATTTTGATTTACAATGGATTAACTTTTATTCTATTGAACTGAGATATAATGTGAAAAAAAAAAAATCAACATGGATAAAATCCTTAAATATTATATATGTGAGTATGTTGTGAGTGAATTTATAATATTTAAAATTAAAGACTGAAAATTCTATTCAACCCAAAAAAAAGAGTATCATTCCTGTATTAGAATTTGTCAGAAGTCAATATAATTTTCAAACAAAAACAAAACACTGAAGAAAATAAAAAATATTAATGAGTAGTGATTATCAATAATAAGTAATCGTTTAGTATAAGTAACCTTTATATTTTTTTAAGTAGTCTATATATTTTTTTTTCAAAAATCTCTTCCAATAATAAGTAGTCTATATATATATATATATATATATATATATATATATATATATATATATATATAAGTCACAAAAAAAAACCTTTATATTTTTTTTTCAAAAATCTCTTCCAATTCACCCTATAACTTTATTGTTAGCGATTTAATGGTGAATAATAAATTAATAATATAATATAGATTAGATAATAATGTAGGTGTAATTTGATGGCCAATAACTTAATTAAAAGGTCAGAAATTGAAATTCTAAAAATGCATCAAATTTAATAAGGGTGGAAAAAAAACATTTTTGCTTGGCACCATGGTTTCTTAAAATTATAAAATTATCCGAATTCCGAAATATATTATATTTTACAAAGATTTTTATTTATTTATTATCTCATTAAATTAAATATATTAAGAACTGCTTACTTTGTTAATTTTGTCTTTTCTTACCTCCAATCATTTTCCTTTCTGTTTATTTCTTTTCCTTTTCCTTTTTCTTTTTCTTTCTTCTCTTTTTCTTTTCTTTTTCGTTCCTTTTTCTCACTGATTTTCCGGGAAAATTTTCTCTCACTGCTGATTTCCTTCGCTCTCTACTTTCCCGGCGATAGAGGAGGAAGTAGAAGAGTATAAGGATGAAATTTCTCTGCTTCTACGGAAACTCTTTCTCTTCACTTCACTTCACTTCTCTTCCCTTCAATCTTCCGTGATCAACACGAACTCTTTCTTCTTCATTCAAACAACAAGCACCACTCTCAATAACATTCCTAATCCAAAAAAACCTTCTAGCACAACAATATTCTCTCTTTTTTCTTCTTTTTCAACAAAAAGGTACTTTCTTTCTTCTTTTATTAATTTTTTTTTTTAATTTTTCCTTAGTTCTCATGTACCTTCACCTTTTTTCTTTTTTTAACGAATAGTAAAAAGACAAAATTTCTCTGTTTTTATGATTTTTAAGTATATAGTTGACTCAAATTTTGCGCCTTTTTTTTCTTCCCCTTTTTGAAGTTGTTTTTGTGTTTGATCGGTTAGCTTTGGTGCATAAGCTTTTTCTGATGATGACGAACTGTGTTACTATAGTTTGGGGCTTAGTGGTGGTGGGGGCATAATTTGAGAGTAACTGTAGTTTTTTTATTATTTATTTTTAATTTTTTTGGGGTCAAGTTGAAGAATTTTGACTGTGCAATTTTTGTTTTTTGACCATAAGTTGACTATGTAGATTGTAGGGTGTAGTCTTAACTTGGTTTTGCAATGCATGATCTGCTGAATATTTATTTCTAATATCTGTTATTTGTTTATCTTTACTGGTATTTAATGTTGTGCGTTTATGGCTACTATGCTGGTGATCTTGTGATTAAGGTTGATGGTAGACTGTGTTTGGATTTTGGAACTAATTTGATTGTATGGTCCTTTGTCAATTTGGGAATAATTTGGCTGCTAAATTTTCAAAGCATCTTTTCTGTGATCTCTGTTGTGTTTGTTACCTTCCTATATGTGCTAATAGATATAGAATCTGTTGCTTTGTGTTCTGGTTAGTCTAAAAGTTTTACCTAGGCACAATTATTGAGAGCTTGTTTGAAATGATTTGGATAACATGAATGGGATTGGAACTAGAAAAAGGTTAGTGGTGTACTGGTGTGGGCGTCTTTATTTGATGATTCTTTTATAGGGAAAGATAAAAGGGTACGAGTTTTATTGTTTGAAAGCTTAAAGGACAGAAAGAATATTTTAACGGGTAGGAGGAAAGTGTTACAATTGACTTGCTATTGTGTTCTGTTTTTCGTAACATGTGACTGATCCAACCAAGGAATAATCTTTGCTTGGCTAATAATAATTATTCCTTCTGTGTTATGCATTCCAAAGTAGGACTATTTTGTCCAACAGAATGCTTGAATATGATTGCTGGTTAATTCAACTTGGTAGATATAATAGTGATTATATGGTATCCAAATTATTGCTTCTTACCTTTCCCTTGGGGCTCTTAAGGAAAACCAAAATTATGTAAGATAGATTAGAACTACGAAAAGACCTCTGCCTGTATTTGAAAGACTAAATTATGGTACACACTTACATGGTTGTGGCAACTTTTATCAAAACATTGATATTAAGAAGTCTACTCCTTTTCATTCATCTCACTATGTTTTCTAGGCAGTAGCTGAAAATGGAGACACATTATAGGGATTCTTTGTCCTCCCATGGTGTTGCAGGTACTTCCTCTTCATATTTTGTACTTTATAGTTAGGGTGAGTTTGTTATATCGGGTAAAAATAAATGTGAAAACTTCTTTGGTTAGGTTATTTGTGAATCTAATATATGGAGTTTTTTACCTCTGTATTAACTAATTACAGTACCAAATTGACCCTCTAGTTATACATACACTCATCTGTAGAGAATGATTATGAAATAAGTTTTCTTGCTGATTTTGTAGGCTCATTTAAGACTTCTTCACTTAATGTTCCGAAAAAGGTGGAAAGCAGTGCTTGGGGAATACCGCACAAGAGTAATGTATTTCATGCTTCTAATGATGTTAGCTTGTTTTCCAGCTCACTACCTGTTCTTCCACATGAGAAGTGTAAGCTTGAGATTATGATTTTGGTATCATAAATTGGAACAATTTGGAGCAATTATTGAGAACATTTTTCTTCGTCCTATTTTGTTGTTGATATGCAGTAAATTTGACTGATTCTGAACGTTATGGCCAACCTATTGATGATAACTTGCTAACAATAGATAAAGTGGACAAAGAGAACGAGGAAAATGATCCTTTTGAAGATTTTGAAGCCAATATAGTCGGAAACATACTTCCTGATGAAGAGGAGCTTTTAGCTGGGATAATGGACGATTTCGACCTTAGTAGGTTGCCAAGCCAAGTGGAGGATTTGGATGATAATGATCTGTTTGGCAGTGGAGGGGGGTTCGAAATGGACTTTGAACCCCAAGAGAGTCTTAATGTTGGCATGTCAAAGCTAAGCATTTCAGATGGAGTTGCTTCAAATGGTATTGGTCATTATTCAATCCCAAATGGTATGGGAACGGTGGCTGGTGAGCATCCTTATGGAGAGCATCCATCAAGGACATTATTTGTTCGAAACATCAATAGTAATGTTGAGGACTCTGAATTACGGACCTTATTTGAGGTATTGTACATTTACCTAATGCTTCAGTATAATTGTTTATGTAATTCAGCCCATGCTTCTTTAGCTGCATATATATACTCAATCTATGACTTAAGATAACTAATTGAGTTGTTGAGCATTAAGCCAATCATTATACTTTTTCTTTAGTAATACATGAGCCAATTGTCTCATTTTAATCTTTGTCCTCAACTGCTTCCTTCATCTCCTACCAAAATTATACTTGTGCAAAATGGGAGGCAGATTAGCAGAAGTTTCTGACTTAGAAACAGAGAGGTGCGGGTTTATTTGGAGAGGCTTGATTTACTTCTTTTTTTTTTTTTAGTGACCTTTTGAGCATGTACCTGTTAGAATTGTTATGAGAAAATTCTGATTAGAGTTTGAATAGTTTATGTTTTAACTATTAATTTTTTATTTACATACAACGTCAGAAGATCTTGTATTTCTTTGTTTTATTTTGTGATAATTCTTTATTCTTTCTTTCTTATTTGATAGCAATATGGGGATATCAGAACTTTGTACACTGCATGCAAGCATAGAGGCTTTGTGATGATATCTTACTATGACATTCGAGATGCTCGCATTGCAATGCGTGCCTTACAAAACAAGCCCTTGAGAAGAAGAAAACTTGATATTCATTTTTCAATTCCCAAGGTTTGATTTTAGAGCATAAATCTTAAGGTATGATTATCCTTGACATTACAGTTGTGTAACACGTGTTTCGTCTGCTGATTTCAGGATAATCCCTCAGAGAAAGATATTAATCAAGGAACCCTTGTAGCATTCAATTTGGATCCTTCAGTGTCAAATGAGGACCTTCGATTAATCTTTGGTGCTTATGGAGAGGTCAAGGAGGTAAAAGCTTAATTGCTTATATGTTTACCTGTTCATTTGTGCATTTACTTGGTCTTTACCTAAAGTTTGTCCAGTGCTGGTAGTAATTTTCTGTGATGAAATTTCAGATTAGGGAAACACCGCATAAGAGGCACCATAAATTTATTGAGTTTTATGATGTTAGAGCGGCAGAAGCAGCTCTTAAAGCATTAAATCGAAGGGATATTGCTGGGAAACGCATAAAACTTGAACCCAGTCGCCCTGGCGGAGCACGTAGAAAGTAAGTTGTAATTTATCTTTCGCTGTTCAGAACTTCTTCTTTTTCCGACATAAGTTTGTTCGTTAACCGTTTCATTTATTCTCATGTATGCGGTAGAAAAGTAATCATATGGTTGAAAGATTGAACAAAAGTGGTAGACCCATGCATATTACGTTATATTACTATTTTTCCCTTGAGATGTTAGCTAGTTGCTTGCAAGCAGCTTGATTGGTTAATTGAAGTTGTTTTCATGGAGAAAAACTTTGGATAATTAACTGACTACAAAATAAAATGTGATAATATGTTTGAAATAATCTACTCTACTCTTAAATTAACTGCTCAGATAAGCTGGCTTTAACTCGTTAGCAATTTGTTATATCTTTTGTGAATGGAAATTTTATTATTTACATAGTATAAATTATTAAAGACTAACATAATGATGCATTTCTTGCTAGCTTGATGCAACAACTGAGTCAAGAGTTGGAGCAAGATGAAGCTCGAACTTTTCGACATCAAGTAGGTTCACCTGTGGCCAATTCTCCTCCCGGTAAACAACTCTTACTGCAGTCTTATTAATCAAATGCCATTGTAGCTATATCGTTTTAGAAAAGCACCTTCAATTACAAGCTAAAATATCTCGCAATTGTCTTGCTAGGTAACTGGGCACATTTTGGTAGTCCAGTTGAGCATAATCAACTAGGTTCGTTTAGCAAGTCGCCTGGTTTGGGCCATACCAGCCCTATCAATACTAACCATTTTTCTGGATTGGCTGCAATTCTTTCCCCACATGCATCTAACAAGATTGCGCCGATTGGTAAGGACCCCGGAAGGGCTGCAAATCAGATATTTGTGAACTCTGGATCAATGCAAGGAACAGCTTTCCAGCATTCCATGTCTTTCCCTGAGCAAAAAGTGAATGCAAGTCCTAGGCCTATATCTTCCTTTGGCGAATCAAGTTCAAGCTCATCCAGTATTGGAACATTGTCTGGCCCTCAATTTCTTTGGGGGAGCCCAACTCCTTATACTGAGCATTCAACCACATCTGGTTGGTCTTCGTCTTCTTTGGGGCATCCATTTACTTCTAGTGGCCAAAGGCAGGGTTTTCCATATTCAAGTCATCGCAGTTCTTTTCTTGGTTCCCAGCCCCATCATCATATAGGATCTGCTCCATCTGGCCTTCATTTTGATAGGCATTTTAACTACTTCCCAGAATCACCCGATGCTTCTTTAATGAGCCCAGTTGGATTTGGGAATTTAAATCTCAGTGACAGGAGTTTTATGATGAACAGGAGCAGTCATGCATCTTTAGGTGGTTCTGCTGGCCTTTCAGGAAATACTGCTGAAAATGGTTCACCTAATTTCGGGATGCTGTCACTGCCTAGGCATGGTTCTTTGCTTCTCGGAAGCAGTTCTTATTCTGGACCCGGAGCAACTAACACTGAAGGCTTGTCTCGAAGTAGGCGACCCGAGAATAGTGGAAACCCAATTGATTCAAAGAAGCTGTACCAACTTGATCTTGATAAAATCCTCAGTGGTGAAGATACAAGGACGACTTTAATGATTAAAAATATTCCTAACAAGTGAGAACAATTAAAGAAGTATCCTAGTCAAGTGTTTGCTATTGTAGCAATTTGATACGAACAGTTATTAATGAGTTTTGCTCATTGTGATTGTTTAAGGTACACATCAAAGATGCTGCTTGCTGCAATTGATGAGAATCACCGGGGTGCTTATGACTTTCTCTACTTGCCAATTGATTTTAAGGTATATGAATCCAATAATTTTTTTAATCAACGATAATGGAGTCTTTTGGCCAGGTTGACTTATTGTCTATTTCTTCTTGCAGAACAAGTGTAATGTGGGTTATGCCTTTATCAATATGGTGTCTCCTTCACACATCATTCCATTCTATGAGGTTTAAAATCTATGCCATGACCTTCTATTTGTCTGTTAAATAATTAACTTTCTTCTGCATTGTTTGTGATGCAAGGATTTGTTAACGTGACGTGCATTGTTTAACACATGCCTATATGAAATATTTGATTTCTTTTCTTTTTAACAACGAAAATATAAATACAAGGTTAAAAGTTTTTTAATTGGTAATCTCTTGTAATTTGCAAGTATTTTAACTTGTCATGGTCTAGAGAAAAATTAATATGAAAGTCTATGTAGGCATTTAATGGGAAGAAGTGGGAGAAGTTTAATAGCGAAAAATTTGCCTCACTGGCATATGCAAGGATACAAGGAAAGTCTGCACTTGTGACACATTTTCAGAATTCAAGCTTAATGAATGAGGATAAGCGGTGTCGGCCAATTCTCTTCCATTCAGAGGGCCAAGAGACGAATGATCAGGTAACTTCTGACGACAATAGAGTTGTTAATAGAGCCGAGCCGACCGGACACTTTGATCCTGATCTTATACTTATACATACGTCTTGCAAACTTGATTGTGAAAAGTCATTAAGACTTTAGAACTGGAAATGATTTAATTTATATATTGATCAATTATTGCTTTTTTCAAGTGTTTTTCTGATTGTTTCTCTCTTACCATCCAGGAGAATTTTCTGTCCAGCAATTTGAATATATGTATTCGTCAACCAGACGGGTCTTACTCAGGTGATTTATTGGAGAGTCCAAAGGGCGATTGGGACGAGAAACTAGAAAAAGATTAACCATTTGCTAGCTATTTATATGTTCCTAGCCACAATAATAAATGGGGGTTGGGAATGCTAACAACTGCATAGGGCAATCTTAAGGTGTACAAAGCTAATTGATTTAAAAGAACAAAAAAGTTGGTGTACAATGGTGAGGAAGCAGCATAGCTTTCAGCTGCTGGGGACTCTGAATATGTCAATATTTCATAATAATCATCAATGAAGGAAGCAGCAAGGAACAGTTTCTTGTGTGTAGAGAAATCAATTGTCATTAGAAGTGGAAGAGAATAAGATGGCATTTCTTTGTCAGCTTGCATGGCAGAGTTTGCAGATTTGACTAATATATTAGGTTTGTCAATGTTGTCATGAAACCTAAATAACTTGTGCATGTATGTATATATGTGAACCAGTTTCTTTGCCTTATTCTTATGTTAGATCCGCCATCTAGAATATTGTTACTGGATACACTGAAATGTTGGAATATCCTTGAAGAACCTCTTATTTTTCTCTGGAGTTTATCCTTAGTTTATCAATATCGTGAAATTTGATAAAATAAGTGTAGATATCATATGATACGAACATCTTAAAACCATGTTCATCAGAATAAGCACCTACAACTACCTACATCTGGCATGTATGTGATGTAGTTTAATCCTAGAAAGAGGCTTAGTAAGTAGTAACATGGTAAGCCCAATTAATTGCATTCATAATTACTATAATCTGCTGTGAGTGAATGTAAGGTCTATTTAAGAGTTTGTTGCTGGCTAAAGAGTTGTTGAATGCACAGAGCGACATTCGAACTTCAGACATTTGCTTAATCGGATTAGTAAGTTAACTGCTAGAATAACTCAGAGTTGGATAACAACACATGCATTTATTTACATGAAAAAAGAGACATGCTCTCTAAAAGCTGCACTCACTGAAGCTTCTCTTCTTCATCTTCCTCCTCCTCCTCCTCTTCGTCATCGTCATCATCGGATGAGTTCAGAAGGGGTTGTACAGCTTCACTGGCTGCTCTGAAACGATGCGCATTCCTAATTGCTTCTGCATGATTTCGAATCTTTCTCATTACTTGCTTCCTTTCCTCTTCTTTCTTCAAGTCCAAGGTGTAAGCAAATCTGCGAGAAGCATTTAGCGCAAGTGCCGCTTGCCTCCACTGCTTGAGCCGATCAATCGAGGCATTTTTGGTGGCCGTGATGTCGAATGGAGAAGCTTCATCCTCATCGGTCGCCACCGGTCGTTGTTGAACCGTTGAAGGAGCAGCAGCAGTGTTAGTGATTGCGTGGTTTTCTACATCAATGGCCACTTGAGGATGCGGATCTTGGATCCCAACACGTTCTATTGGATCATGAGCATCTACATGAGAATGGAGAATCACAAAGCAAAAGCTAATAACTGTTCCAACTGAAAATCCCAACAGCAACTTAATCTTCATCATTTGAGCTATGAAAATTCCAATGAAGAAGTACATGAGTTCTTCGAACACAAAGGGGACATTCCTCGATAAGCTAAGTGACATGGTGGAAAAAGCAACTGAAGAAACCACACTATATGCATCTGGCTTTGCAACCATAGCGGTGGCTCTATCGGAGAAGAAGGAGAAGACGGTGGTCCATAGCATAACCAAGAACGTAGTCACAGATCTGAACCGAAGAATTCTCAAGCGCTGCCACTTTCGTGCTAAGAATCTAAGAATTCTTGACTTTTTCCAATCCTTTGCAAGAAGAGCGACGAGGAAAGTGATGAAACTGAAGAGAGCGTAGAAAATGATCTTCCATGGTTTCCAGTTGCCGAAGAGATGGTTGAAGGAGGAGCTGAGAGCATAACAGATTAATCCAATTACAGCTGAAACAACGGTTACCAATCTCCATAACCTTTCTTGCTTGTTCAATTGCACCATATTTTTCTTGCCTCGTAAATTTTGGAATCTTTGAATTTATTGAGTTCAAAACTTCAAATAGCTTGTTTCATGGTTGTTTGGAAGAAATTTCCAAGAAATGTATAGGGTGTTTCTAATTCTGCCTTTACCAATATTATTATAATGAACTTATGTTGTGCTTTTTAGATGTGTGGGAGTAATTGGAAGGGAAAAAGAGAATAGTTTTTGGCTTTGACTCAAAACAATTACTCATAAGTAATAAACCACTTCTGAATTACCTTCATTGGTTGGGGCTGATCTTGGATACCAAGCTGTTCTGGTGTAACATTTGTGCATTGTCTGATTCCATAAAAATAAAATTCAAATTTAGCATCAACATTGGATAGTTAATGCTCAATATAAATATAGGAGGAGTGTTAGGGACAGTAGATTTTGTAATTTATAGTCATTAATTAGCCATTATTAATAGAAAAAGTTTGAGGAGCCAATGGAATATTTGTACAATATGCACAATGGAGGTTTAGGGAGTATTAGAGATATAATTATTAGTGTTATATTTTTTCATCAGCTGAAGTTTTTGAGATGAGTGGTTTTATGACATGGAATTAGAGCTCTAGATCCGAAAGGTCTAGAGTTCAATCCTTGGTAAAACCGAAAATCAGTTTTAAGTTTTTGGGAGGATGTTATACTAACTCTCTAGACCCTTTTTCAATATATTTATCCATCTAGTAAAGCTACCTCAACAACCTCTTGTAACGAAATCGATAACGTTCTTGAATGTAAGAATCCATGATGTAACGATAACGATATCTATTGAGCATTAAGTATCAAATGTTGATGCTAAATTTTCTCCTGAAATCTCTCACTATTTTCCAAAAGAAGGGAAGAGATAGAGAATGAAGTAAAACATAAGAAGCTTACCCAATGTTAAATATTTTGCCCAATACTCATATACATTTTTTAAGCATACATATCGAAGGCTATTTCATGATTACGATTTTTTTTTTTTTGGTTTAAAAAAAAGTGGTGGAACCCACATGATTCCTCGTTCATTTGATCATTTCCACTCCTTGCAAAGGTGAGTTTTGACCATGTTTTGTGGTGGCTAAGACGGACTATAGTTAATTGGCCAACAAGATTAAGACACAAAATAGAAAAGTTAACTAGTATACGATTAGTTTCAAGGAAAATGGTCAAGAAATATTATCACAATAGCAGAATAATAATTACAGGTCCCAAAACCATTTTTTGATGGACTGTAATTATTATTCTACTATTGTAGTAATGTTTTTTGAATTACCGCATTTTTTAAGTTAATTATATATCAGTTATT
Source organism: Arachis ipaensis (assembly GCF_059453495.1). Classification (NCBI taxonomy): domain Eukaryota; kingdom Viridiplantae; phylum Streptophyta; class Magnoliopsida; order Fabales; family Fabaceae; genus Arachis; species Arachis ipaensis. Next base: position 1,844,180 of record NC_142436.1, read on the forward strand.
TTTTTCATCCATGTGTCCTAATTTTATTGGTCAGTTAACTATAGTTAATTTTTGCCACTACAAAACATGATTACCACAGAAGTCACCCTTTATATATGTACTATATATGTGTTGAATATGGACGTAAGTATTGACCAAATATTTTATTCACTCTTTTTATTATGGTTGCAACAAATGGGTTTATAACACACTAGTTATACAATTAGAAGATGAAAAATACTATAGGGTTATCAAAATTTATTATTTTTTGTCATTAGTATTTAGTAGAATGTAAATAATTAGGAGAATGTTCTACCTCAATGACCAACACTTGGCGGCGGTTGATCTTCATCAGTAGAATGTTCTGAAGCTTCTTCAACAATAAAACCAAGCTGCATGCATTCCCGTGCTTTATATCAATTGTGTTGTTATGTACAGATTTATATTTAACTTGTGTTGTTACATAGAATAATGTAAAAAAAAACGGCTTGATTTCATGTCATATATCAACTTAAGCTTTAGAATCTGTCAATCAATTGATCAATTACATCACTTTAAACAAATACTACCTTGTGTAAGTACATCACCAGATTAATGTTAGTTCTTTGCATGAAGATGTTGAAATACATTGTGACAAAATATTTTTCCTTTTTTAACATTAGAGTATTACATTTGTTTCCAATTTGTTTAGCCAAATAGTGTTTATGAATCATACATTTTTTGCAGTCACTTACATATTTATTATTATTTTTTAACCCACAAAGGAACAAAGAAATTAGTGCCTGTTGATGAGTAATACAGAGCAAGATTTGGATGATTTAATTTGCATCATGCATAGGTCTTGCTTTTATGCTAGAGAACAATCATAATAGAAACTATATTCACAGGTTTCACCATGCTAAGGTTACAGCAGAGATGAAAAGGATGTTATTGTAATGTAAAAACAGGAAAAAAAATTGAAGTTGAGGATCTCCTTTATCACCAACTTGAATATTCTATCCAATATTATTATTAGTTCCCTAATTTGCCTTCATATTTGTAGGGCATTAGCAATAGATCCTGCTAGACTCAATACTTCAAAAGGAGCTTTGTTTGCAATAGCTTTCACAGTTAAAGGGCAAGAATCTGTGATCCAAAAGTGTGCAAAAGCATTATCCGAGGCTCCTGCAAAATTCAAAATCGAATGGTGGCAATACCATCAAAACATGTATTCAAGTGTGAGAAATGTAGAAGTATGTGAAAATATTATGCTTGGGAGTTGGGACTAACCGTCTTTATGAGTGAATCGCTCCCACGATTGCTTGGGGAATACGCCATGTGTGACATAGGCGCTCACCTTTGCTGCACCTTTGGATGCTAAAACTTTCTGAGTAAAACCAGCAAGATAAAAAGGAGATACATGTTAATTGCTAAGTTGCAAATAGATGCAGACACATGCATTCATGTTTAAGATTCTAATATAGACATCAAGTTTTGCTTATGGTGTTGCTAAGCTAGAATCATAAGAAAAATGAGAACATACGAAAAGAAAAAAAAAATTGACATAAGCATCTTCAATTCGCAAATTGAAATAACTTGCCTGACACTCAACCAGGGTGCTTCCAGATTGAACCAAATCATCAACAATTACTACATGATGACCGGTGACGTTGCCTTCCTTGAGTTGAACTATCCGCTTGTCACCGTCACGAACTTTTGTACATACTACCTGCCACCTCAAATTTCAGGTAATCTATTTGGGAAAAAAATTACAGAATAGATTAAATGGATAGATACTAAGAGACTCACCACTTGGAAACTTTCAAACTGCTTGTGAAACCTCTTCCAAGCACCATCATCTGGAAATGCTATAACTACCTGGAAATTACAACTGTTTTAACATCGTAATTTGATCGCTAGACAAAGGCAGTAAGATTTTGAAGTAATGTAGATTACAAAATACTCACATTTTTGGCATCCGGAAGCCGTTGCAAGCGTTGCTTTAAGAGAGGAATACCGGTCTCAAACAACGGCAAAACCTCATCTCCAAAATAAAACCTCTCCTGCATATTTAAATCATAAATAAAATTTAAAGAAAATTCATGGTATTTGAATTGAATGAGAAGTTTAACAGAACATCATAAGAAACAAATGAGAGCAATGTTGCCTCTTCTTCAAAAGTATATAAGAAATTAAGTGAAGAACATAAACATAGTATTATGATAGAATATCCATGATCATCTGAAGTGAACAAGTAGTTTTGGGCAAAAACACTACTCTTAAATTGTACTTTTGATTCCATCTAGGCCATGTATTCTATTGGATGGTGTCGACGTGTCATCACTCATTCTTTGGATAGTGTATTTAACAGTAAACATAACTTTAATAACAATCCATAAGTACCATAATTAAAGGACCACAAAAGTGAAGCTAATGAATTCCTTTTAATGCATTATGTACACAAACCTGCAAAGCATGAATGTCATATATGACTAAACTAGTTGGGCCACCTCTTGAAATCGGAATATTCGTCAACATCCTTGCAAGGGTGAAGGCAGTTGCTACATCTCCTTCTTCCTCCATTCGCTCGAAGGATCCAGTTGGAAAGAAAGGCAATACCAATGTGAACGAAGCGACAAATAGACGAGGGAGTGCATACACAACAGAAAGTTGCTCAAAGATATGTGCTGGGGAGCTGAAAGATGCCAGAAAAGCAACGTGTTGACCTCGGAGCTCTTCTGCATTTTCTATAAAAATATTTGGAAATCCATCAGCAAAAGACCTGGAGAACCATAAAATTAGTCAGCTTTTGAATTTTCTTTTCCTAAACGATGCATGAAGAAACATCAAAACATAATAACGTATGTTAAAAGGGGAAGACAAGTAAAGACTAATACACATTGTTAATAAGCCAAAATCGGAAATAAAATGAATGTTCATTCTGTTAAGTTCAGAGCATAGTCAAATGAGAACTGGGATGAAGTGATGAACATAGATGAGAAAATGAGAGGGAATAATACACAGGTAGTTCATTGTTTTGCAAGAATTCAGAGAAATTGGGAATGAATTTGTTTTGAACCAGAGACTCTTGAGTTTATGGCTTTATGCAGATCAATATATCATTTATTTTATTTTCTACTTTTTATTGTTCATATAAGAGGTAATTTCCACTATCACATCAGTGAAACTCAATTCCAATCAGAACCATTCACTGTTTCAATATATAAATGGTTGATTTCATGTAATGTAAGTTTTAATGCTGGATTTGCTTGCTCTTCTCGGATCAAAGATGCCGAAAAGAGTTAATTAAAAAATAAATAAACATGATTCTTCTAATATGCTAAAGTAAGCTATAGAATTTAGATAGCTTAAAGAACTCCTACAATCAGTTCCTTTTTTTCTTTTTTTAATCAAAGTTTCTTTTCATCATATCAGTTAATTAAAAAACATGATTCTTTTTTCCTTTCCTTTTTTTTTTCTTTTTTCTTTTCAAGAAAGCAAAATAAGCTCATCCAAATATTCAGTTACCACTGAAATCACTGGAATAGGAGCCAATACACAATCCATTAATAGTTTCAACTTTCAAGCAAGAAAATAAAATTGAAAAATAAATAAATAAAAAGATTCATACGAATAATAATAATAATAATAAAGCATTGAATGGAAACAAAGAGAATATAGTAATTGTTAGAGTTACCTCCATTTGATACTCTGAAGAGTGACGTGGTCAAATGAATGAGAAGCAACATTGTGAGCGAGTTCCTCACAGTCAACGGAGTAGAACAAGTTCACGTGCTTCTTCGGGCAATTCACCATTGCCTTCTTGTTCTTCATGTTCTTCTTCTTCTTCTTCTTGTTCTTCTTCTTCTTCTTCTTCTTCTTGTTCTGTTTTTCTCAGCTTCAACAAACAACAAAGCCAAGCGTGAAGACAAAGCAGGAAGAGAATTTAGCGAGGGGTTTTAAAAGAAAAAGCAGCAAAACAACAAAATAAGTTTTTTTTTTTATTAAAGAAAAAAAAGAAAAAGGGTTTTCTGGTTGGTAGGATAGTCAATTAGTCAACTCCGAAAGACACGGAATCAAATGAAAGAAACGGGTGGGTCGGGTCCCTCTTTCAGTCTTTTCTTACATGACTCTGTTTTGGACTTTTGGTAAAGAAAATTTTTTTAAAAAAATATTACGAAAAAATAACAAATAGTTCCACATTTTCATCCATAAATATTTAAGCCATCGAAAATTTAAAAATACATTTAAGTTTTTAACTTTTTTTAAATATGGACATATTGATCCTTTATGTTTACTTTGGTCTGTCATGATAAACTCAATAAAAAAAATCAATCGTGATTCTTGTTGAATTGACCTGGTTGATACGGATATACATGTAATTTTTTTTTTTAAATTCGACAAATTAGATTCAGGGATTGTGTTCTAAATTCTAAAAAGGTCATAAACTTAAATATATTTTTAAATTATCAGAAATTTAAATGTTTGCAGACCAAAAAATTAAGTATTAATTTGTCCTTTTCTCTAATATATTATGTAATCAATAGTTTTTATATTTGTCTTATATTTGATTTAATAAGTTAAATTTTTATTTCTGTTTCTATTAAAAGAATACTAAGTCTCTTAATATTTTTCGTATTAGGTTGAACTTGAACATATTTTAATTAAATTGGAATAGAAAGTATCTGTGAATATTATATTGTTATTCTTAAAATAATTTTAAAAAAAATTATTTTTAATAAATAATTCACTAATAAAATAATAAAATAATAAATTAAAAAATTAAAAAATATTAACTTATCAATAAAAAAAAAGTTGAATCATAATATTTTCACTTTTTAAACTAGGATTACGCGGTGCAAAATATTATCCAAAATTAGTGATTAAGTAAATTTTCTTCACTTATTTACATATGGACAACCGGTCAATCAATCCAACTAAACAACAAACAAACTCGAGCATTAAAATAGGGCCGATAAATACAATAAAAATAAGGACTAATTCATGTCCAATAATGATATGTAAATACTAAAATATCTTTAGAAAATTTAAGGTGGGTTTGTTTTTAGAATTTAATTTTGACGTAAAAATCATTTTATACGTGTATCTAATCATATAACGTCGTATTAATAAAAATAATTATTTTTTATATTGACTGCATGAATAGTTATTCAAGAGAACGATTGTGATTGCACAATTATGTAAAACGTTTTATGCTGTAAATGATAAGTGACTTGACCAACTTGAATTGATCGAGTGGTCAGTTCACTCTTCTACTTAAAGTGTCGTAGTTCGAATTCCACCTTGTGCATATAGCAATCTATTGGCCAACGACAGACTCTTAAATAGAACTAAGATTTACGACGGATTAATAAAAAAAAATGATAAGTGACTTTTTTTCTGGTAGACAACAAAAATACAAAAAACTAATACAAATGAGTAAAATCTTTTATCATTAGATAAATTAAATATATGAATTATAACAACTCGTGGGCAATTTATTATAAAAATATATGGTACTTTTTGTTTGTTAAGGTTTTTTTCATTGAATTTTTTTTAATAAAATTTTAACAAAACATATCCAATTATCCGTAATAGACATATAAAGAGGAATATTAAATATATGTATTATAACATAAATTTAATTTTCATGCACTAACAATGTAAAACGTTTTACACAATCGTATAATTATATCCGTTTTTTTGGATAACCATTCATGCAGTCAATGTGAAAAGTAGTTACTTTTATTGATGTAATGTTACGTAAATGCACGTATAAAACTATTTTACACTGACAATGTATCAAACTTAAATTCTAATATATATATATATATATATATATATATATATATATATATATATATATTCAACAAATTTCAATCATGATGGTTTTTATTTTTTTAACATTGGTGGATTGAATTTTATATTGTTAAGTTTTGAATTTGAAAATGTATTTTAGTTGTTGGCATAGTGTCATTTTATCTATCTATAAATATGCCTTAGTTATTAAGATTTATGATTTATCACACACAAAAATACCAAAATACAAAGAGAATACAAGTAGAGATGTCACAATGAAGGTTTTCTAGCAAACCTATTTACAATATAGTTCTTAGATACTAATTCTTTTCAAAACACATAATTTAAAGCTGCATCTATTATATAGCACAAATACGAATTTATACAAATATATAATGCTATCAAACATGAAAGATATCCTGCTTGTTATATAAGAAGCATTTACTAAAAAATTCAAAAGTGCAGTATAAATTACATGGTCTTTAGAAGATAAGGACTCACCAAAAACTCAAATTTTTTTGTATCTATCATTGTGAAGAAAAAAGAGTACATTCTTGAATCAATGTCACAATAACATTATAACATTGGAGATTTTGTTCAACTGCAGTGATGCATACCAAGGAACACTGTTGAAGCTGGCTGGATTGTTCAAGAATAATTTTGAAACCTTCACAAATTACAAGATTGGAACTAATGATGAGCTTACACAAGAGATTCTTTCAGCTGGCCCAATCTTCTTTTTACTTTATTAATTTTAGCATAAATTCAAATTCTTCAATAAAATGCATTCTCATTATCAGATTTTTCTTTTCTAAAGAATGGTATTGAAGAGTGTATATAATATGACACTATCTAGATAGAGTAGGACACTAAATCACTAAACTATGGACTTAATTGCCAATTTGCCATCATCCATCATATTTACTTAATGTTATTTCAGCAGTATTTTTGGGGAAAGTGAAAAAAATATAAATGAAAATAAAACAAACTAATCATAACATTTGGATAAAAAAAATACTTGAAAATATTTTAACTAATACATTGATAATTTTTTAATCACAATAGCCCATTCAAAAATCACATGTTAAACTAAAATGTGACAAAAGTTGAAAAGACATAACATCAACAACAAATCATTACAAGTGTATCTAGCCTAATGACAAAGTATTCTAAGGAAGAATAATACGAGACAAAACATTAATCATGGAATAAGTTTCCAAGCTTGATGCATAATGTCATCATCTATGAAGGGACGCCAAGACCACATCTCACAGAAGCTTTGCAGCTCTTCCGATGGCACCTTGAGATCTAATGCAGAAACTATCTTTTCCTACATCAATATAATTAAACAAATAGAGAGTTTATAAGATGTTAAATATGTACTTCCCCTTATCAGCTTAATCTTTTAAGATAAATAGATTCATAATATGGTATCAGCTTTTATAACCTAAAAGTCTAAAGTTCGATCTTTGTTGATCCTAAAACAAAACAAATTTCAGCACAAGACAAATAAAAGAAAGACTATGCAAAATTCACACAAATAAAAGAAAAAAACTCGTGTATAAAAGGACATGTATATAATCATCATTTATGTATATTTTCCTATTAGCTTAAACTTTTGGAACAAGTGGTTCATAACATAAAGGTTTTCCATAATTTAAATATGAATTGTTAAGGTCACAATAGAGATCATTTACCTGCATCAAATAGTCTTGCTTGACCATACCATATAAGATAGCCATTAGAGAAGCAAAATGTGTGACATCACTACTGTTCTTTTCTTCAGTATTTGTGCAATCAGTATTTTGAGAATGTGAGAAGCCAACGTTTTCTTCCTGAGAAAAACGTAACTGTCATTCTTAAATGAGCTACATCCCCATAGTTTCCATTGTATAAGTTGTATCAGTAACATGTAAATGATGCATGAATTTTAGTGAAGATGCATATCTTCCTGGCAAAGCAGAGAAAGAGGAAAATTGCCTTATGCTATATGATTGTTAATGCGAACACCCCACAGTTATTATGCATGATTGTTAATGGTGAAAGATCATGCACAACTGAATCATGCGAAAACATCAGATGAGAGGATCCGTTATTGAAATTTTACTATCAAGTCTTAAAATTTGAAGTTATGTGGGTAAAAAGCTAAACCCAGAAAGATAGTGAATCAATAGTCACCCCCAAACAAAAAGTATTACCAAATCATCAGAAGCTGCCTGATTATTCAATTCAACACCAAACTCAATATCCGAGAAGACAGATAATTTCCCGTGTGTCCTTTGTATGGCACTCGTTACGTCTCTCAATAAACCTTCAAGCTCATTAATTATTACCTTGGCTGCAAGACAGAGAAGACAATGAATAGCAGCAGCATCCATTTGTACCAAGGACAAATGCTGAACATAAGCTAAGGTGAAGATTGAAAAGACGGGATAAACAAAAACAAAAGGCCTAATAGGCCAAATTGTTAAATAGAAGTAACAGTTATAACAAGACAAATGATCAATCACATAACAAAAATAAGCCTTAGTAGTGCCACACCTTTGCTTATATGGTTAAGAAGTCCACGTTTGCATGAGCACACTTCCATATTCAATTTTGCCATGTCAAAACCAATGTATCAGCACAAATAATAGCAATAGCACTAAAGTGGATAGAAATTGAAACGAGAATCGATAACCAAAAATAAAATTGATGTTCCAAACAGATGACTACTATCGAATGAACAAAATTCATAAGATATGTCCAATTCTAGTTATAATAATCAAAATTTACAAGGACTATAGTAGCAATTTCTTGAATTGACTAAAAAATGTGAATAAACAAATTAGATGGAAACCAAAAAGGAATGAGAATGGAGAAGTATAGAACCAAGAATTACAAGTAAGAAATGCCAGCACAACTGAGCTAATCATGCGAAGCAAGATCATTTAATGGGAACAAAACTTGTGAATGGAATTTAGAATACTTCTTTTTCAGAACTTGCACAGATTCTTGAATAACTAAGAAATAATACTTGCATACATTTGCAAAATGTATGATCAGCCTATAAGTGCACACAAGAAGAAATCCTCTGATCGTCATTCAAGGGTAAGCAAGAGCCATACTTACAATTGGTTACATTATTGACACTGTCATTGGGTTTCTTGCAACCAGAGTTGACATAGGATTTAACTCTATCTGTTCCATTAGCTTCCATTATCTTGCCAACTAATATAGAATTGGTATCTATAGGAGGTCTCCGGATAAACTCTACATGTCGATAAAGAAAATTCAAAACAACCATGAAGCATACGTAAGTAAAATTATTATTTCACACTACCTAACTAACAGATGGTAAACATAATTGTGTAAAACTACCAAGTGCTTGTTGAAATCCACACAGCTGCTTGCTTCCTACATTTCCCAACTCATCAATCTTTGTAATCCTATCATTGGGTAGCTGTTGAGAAACATAACATTGCATAGATATATTTTCTGATGGTGAAAGAAAGAAACCACAAAATAGCACCAATTCCTAAAGAACAGGGGGAAAAGAAGATATATGTTTGTGTATTAGGTAGAGCACTGTCTCAAATCATAAGAAATACCGACATGGAAAGTTTTTCTATGATGCACTCTTTCTATTTCCCACTACCTCCGCCATTTGACAGTTATTGCCACCTCTAGCAGCCCTTGGGACTAAGAATCATTATAGTTATTGCATGTCCGAAAATGATTATCTTGAAGTGGCTACTAGTTAGGAAATCTGTAGTTTGTAGAGGTGGAGAATTACAACACAAATTAGGATGACAAGACAAAAATTTATGGCAACTACAATGAACTATGTGGGAAACCTCCCTCAAACTTGTTGATCCTCTTGGTTATTCAAGCAATTAAAACAACTGCAAAGCAACAATAACATATGCTTTGTATTGCATCCAAATGAAATTCTTCTTTCAATTAGTTTACATATCTAGACATGGATTTCATTTATTCATTTGAAACTGCTAAAGGAAACATAAGGAAAATACTATTGTTCTTGTAAGATTGCATTCATGAAATGGGAAATATTATTCCCAATATTTGTTCCAAGTAACTTTTCAATCCTTTAAGGGTCAACCATGGCAAGCAGGCTTTATTTTTATATACAAGCATATAAAACTACCAGATACTTACCAATAGACCAATATCAAAGAAACAAAGAAGCTATAAAGAGTGAAAAATTACCCTGTCATGAAATCCCTAAATTTGTGGAAAATTTCTTGATCGAGGTGAGAAACTGGATTATCTTCTGTGCTTCCCATTCTGAATTCCAGACACAAAATGTGTTTTAAGTTAAAACTAAAAAACAGTTTCATATTTTCATAATATGTAAACCAAACCCACATCAGTTTAGAGAAGAGTTCATTCTGTGCATAAATTTGTTTGTCAACTGAAAACATTTCCAAGCCGAAGCAGGAGTGTCAAACGGGTCAGGCCTAGGCTAACAAATAAACGTTCGTAAACGAAACAGCACGTTTAACACGTCTGGCTCATATAAGTCAGTCTGCAGGCTTAAATGGCCTGCCCGTTTAACTTTTTATGAGCTTAAAAAATTATTATAATTCCTAAATTCACCCCCCCCCCCCCAAAAAAAAAAAAAAAAAAAACTAAACAGGGTCAAACATATTTATTGAATGGGTTGAGTTCGAATTGTGTTGCGCTTGACTAAATTTATTTACCAGGTCATATATCACATTGATGGTTGGTAATATCATGTCATGAGAAGTGATCTAATCAGTATAGTATAAATTAAATATTTTAAAGCTACCATATGCTAAAATCAAAATAATCTAAATAAAGCCATGAAATTAAACTAAAGTTTCTTACTTAACCATTGTATAATAGATTTGCGAACATCTCTTTATAAAAACGTTTGAGTCGAGAAATTAAACCCAATAAAAATGAAGAGAAATATAATTTACTTGGATGGGTGTAAATAAATCAAAATTGACTTCTAAATATATAAAATCAAATTAACAGAAAGAAATTAAAAACACATCTTCAATAATGATTCCTTTTCACCAACAAATTCCATAAGTATGGAAAAATAGTTTATTCAATAAATATTTTACTCCTTAATAATATTCCGAAACATGTATTCCTCTTTGATACATGGCTTACGTTCTAACTCTAAATCATACTAAACCTGGTGTTTGACTAGCAGCAGTAACAAAAAGGTAAGAACAAAATGATGATAATGGCACTTCTTATAGACATTGTGCTTCTAGCTCAGAACAACAGTGAGACCAAATTTACACCTATTTATAGTGCAGTAGATAGATATTAAAGAAGGGAGTTATTAGAGCATTGATTCACCATCACACTCTAATCCATTACACCTATGCTTCCTCTTATAGCACATTAGTCTCAGGCAATGGGAGGAAACATGCGAGAGTGGACAGATATAACTTGATGCTGTATATACTTGCTAGTATTCATTGGATCAGGAATCCAATGAATCTCACTCATATTTGGTGTCTCAACATACGCCATGGTAAACTCTCCTACCTTCTCCATCTTACCTCTCTTGCCTGACCTTAGCACAAGGTGGTTGCGTTGGTAGGAGAAGATGCCATTGGTCAGCTGAATTATGTCGCCACCCTCGAAAGCATTGCACTCATCTCCCCAAAGCTGAACATGAACGGCTGCAGTCTCGTCGGCCACAAGAGCCATGCATAACTTGTTCTGGCCCTCCAGTGTTGCATTGCCTTTCTCCAAAACTATGAATTTGGTGTTAATGTTGTTCTGAGCTGAAGGAACAATGTCTTTCAAAAGTGTCATCGTCGTTGTCATTTTATTCTTGCTTTTTGTTAATGCTGCTGCTCCTCAAACACTAGGTTGGCTTGTTAATTAGTATGATTTGGAATTAGAACCAAAACCATGTATCAAAATTCAAAAAGGAATGAATATAAATAATACAATACATATATCAAAGAACAAACACTAGGCACTTGAGAATATATATCTCACTCAAGTAAACATCCAAATTGGTCCAACGAATTTCAGAACACTTTGGTCCCAACAAATTTTTATTACTGTGGAAATTCTCGAGAAAGATTGGTCCCTCCGCTTTCAATCATATTATTAATATTAGTGTTGAACAAATAAGTCACTAACACAATTAAGTCCCAAAAAATTATTATCATAAGACAATCTGACAAGTTCTAGAGAATGAAAATTTGTTGAGAAACAAAGTGTCCGATCTAGAATTTCTCGGGGACCTATTTAAGTGTATACTTTATATATTTTCATACAAGATTTGGGAATTAACATGAAGTAACAGAGAAAAAGCAGCAGCAAAGTGAAAAGGCTATGAAAAGAGTGGAAAGTTACCGTTAAAACTGTTAAGAATTTCTTGCTCCGAGTGAGAAAATGCTTGATTTCTATCCTGAAATTCACACACAAAATGGAATAGAATTCAATTCAATTATTAATGAAAGTGGAAGAAATTTAAAAACAAAATAAAATAAATAAACAAAAAATGGAGAAGATACAGATGTTGCCGCGGCAGCGCCGGAGAGAGATGAAGACGGTGGTCAGTGGTGGTGGCGGTGGCGGTAGTTGAGGGATGAGAGAAGAGCAGAAGAAGTGAACGCTGCGGAGAAGAAAAGAAGGGAATTGGGGTTTTTGAAGGTAGGGATATATTTGGTATTTTATTTAAAAAATTGTTACCGTAATTAAAAATAATTAAAATTAAAATAAATAAATAAAATAGAACTGTGAATTCAATAAACGGAGCTTCCTTTGTAATCAGATCCCTTTCTTTTTCGCTTCATCGATCAATCATCATACAATGTAAGCTCTTTTCATAATCTCCCATTTTCCCTTCCACTTTCGTTTTTTTTTTTCAGTTCCTTCTCGTTTTTAATCTTTTTTAATTTTTTTAAATTGTTGCTACTTTACTACCATGAATTTTGATATGAATTATTCACCATGCGGATCATTTGATTTTCTGAAATGATTGAAATTTCGGTGAAAATCAATCACCAATACATATTTTCTGGTTTGTGGTATTTAATTTTTCGAGTTTCTAACGAGATTATGAACCCAATAATCCTGGTTCTATTGTTTTTCATATTAAAAGGGATTTTTTTTTTTTTTGTTCACAAGGGTATTGGATTATGTCTAACGTAAAAAAGTTTAATTTTTGAATTGCTTTGTGTGATTGGTGCAAACAGAGAGCATGCAACCACTCTTCCATCAATTACTGTTGCATTGTTGATTAATTGGTTGATTTTGTACTTCAAGCGGCAATGCGGGGCTATGATGATGATGATGATGATAGAGATGTAAGATCCATAATTTATGGGTTTCAAGATTCCCCTTCTTTAAAAAAAAATTATATTGTGATTATTTTTTCTGTGACCTTCTGATTATTTGGCTTGTGTTCGTTTAAGCACTTTTTTCCGGCTGCATTTTTGGCTCATGAGCTATGATCATCCCTAATTGCAGGAACTACAGGATTATGATGATTACTATGACGAGGGTGAGGGTGCGGAAGAGTATGAAGAGGAAGAAGAAGAAGAAAAGCCTCGGAAGCCGACGAAGGAGGAGCTTGAGTACCTTGAGTTGAGGCAGAAATTGAAAGAATCAATTCGGAAGCAGATGAAGAGGGAGGGTACTGGTACTGGTAGTAGTGCTTCTCGCACGGATTCGACCGATCATAGAAAGAGTAACAAACTGCCTTATGATAAGTGAGTCTTGCAATGCACAGTCCCTTTAGGAATTACATAATTGATTTTGATGAAGTATCTAAGTATCTTGGTTGTTCAATAGATTTGCATGATAAAATTTGGCTGTTTAAGGGACATAATCTCATTATCTTTGTTGATAAGTAGTTTTTTTTTCCCTCCTTATTATCTTGTTTTTGAACTACATTAAAGTATTACACCATTTGGTTGTGGCCCCTTCCCGGATCCTGTGTAATGTGAGATTCTTGAACCACACGTTGTATTGAAAGTGCTATCTATCTATGATGTGACAAAATCCCTGATCTTTCACTGTTTTTATCCATCTTTTATTGCAGTTATGGCTCCTTTTTTGGCCCTGCCCAACCTGTTATTGCACAGAGGGTAATCCAAGAGAGCAAGTCATTATTAGAAAACCAGCATTTGGCACCTAGGGTTTCCAACCCCAATCACATTGTATGTATTCACAAAATCACAATCTATGTTTTGGTTTCTTTACCATCTTTCCTATAAAATTATGCATGATGTTAATAATTTCAATTCAAGCTACTATAATTCCTTTTTAATATGTTTTGGAATCTTTTTATTGGGCACAGTCATATGCTTTTTAACTAGAATGAGTTCATGTATGATAAGCCTAAAAACTTTAATTTTCTGTCTAAACATTCTGAGTTGTGGTTTAGCTAAGTACATTGTTTTTCATAATGATCTTGTTTGCAGAAGAAGAACCCAAATAAAGTATCAAACAGAGGCTCAAAGCCTATATCTAAGAATCCGCCTCGGCCTTCCAAACACGCCGAGGTCTTGTTGATATCTGTTTAAAGCTTTTTGTATAAGTTTGTAACTTTGCTTCTTTGCTCTAAATGATTCTTTTTCATGTCCATGCAGACAATGGTAAACGCCCAAAAACTAAAAAATACAAGAGACTATTCCTTTCTTTTATCCGATGATGCAGAGCTTCCAGCTCCTTCAAAAGCAACTCAACCTCAGAAAGTCTCTGTACGAAATTCGGGTATATTGGCTATTTGTTAATGTGGGGTTGCATTGTGGGCACTAAAATATATTATTGTAGTTGAGGAAACTTATACAGGATTTTTGCTGATGTTAAAGAGGGACGGCCGGCTCAGGTTCCGGGGAGGAGTAAACAACCTTTGAGTGAACTGAGACCGGGTTCTATGACTAGCCATTTGCCACCTAAACCAGGACCGAATAATAAGTTAAGTTCCAGCAGCAAACCTAGTACATCATCAGAACATTCTAGAAGACAGCTTGGTAACAACAGCGCGAATGGACCAGGCCGGCCGATTGGGCCGAAAGTGCCTTCAAAGATGTCTGTTGGTACAACAAATGGTTTCCGGAAACCACTTCCTCCAAAGGCCACTCATTCATCAATTCTTGGGCATAGTGTGGAAGCAAGGAAAGACGCGCTAGAACCAAATAAGCCTAAAATGATACCAAAACAATCAGTAGCATCATCAAAACCACAGGTGGTGTTATATACTTGTGAACACTGACACATATCAATGTTATGGGATTTTGCTTTGATCTTGTTCATATAATTTCTCTTTAAATTCTTAATGGAATTAGACATTTACTTGGTTTACAGAATAATAAACCAGTTAAACAAAATCCAATTGCTTCACAAGATCATCGTCCTAAGAAAAAGGTCGCAACACGGCATCCTGATGATGTTGAGGACGACATGGATATCAGTAGAATGATCAGATCAATGTTCAAGTAAGGTTTATTTGTTTTGTGAAGATAATCTTGAATTTTATACAATGTTTTAGTTTTGTTTTCAGTTCAAGAAAAAAGCATTTGAAGTTTTATAGTAGCTGAATGTTCTTATTTCTTGATTCCTCTTCTGTGAATAAGGGGGGACAGGGGCTTTGATATTCTTACTTTGCTGATGCAGGAAGCCATACTCAAATGTTTATATGAATCTTGATTGTTGTAATACCTAATCAATGTATTTCTTTTATGGTGCTTATAAACTGGGATTAGGGAAGGAGAATTAACCAAATTTTATTGTTTGTCTTTATTTCTCGCATTACTACTAATTTGAAATTGTTGATAATTGTTTGGTGGATCGTTTGCAGCTACAACCCCAACAAATTTGCCGACCAAGACGATGATGATAATATGGAGGCGGGCTTCGATGAAATCTTAAAGGAAGAAAGGAGGAGGTATGTTTTTCCAGATTGAACATTTTTATTTAGTACTTTATTCAGTATTGCTTTAGTTTGTTGCTTGGTAAATGTGTGTATATTATTCAGTATATATTTCCAAATGTCACTTCTTTATGTTAAAGTAATTTTCTTTTTATGGTTGTTGATTTTGTGCTATACACATGCAGTTCCTTAATTGCTAAACAAGAGGACGATGAACAACTGAAGTTAATCGAGGAGGAAGAGGAAAGAGACCGGAGAAGAAGGTTGGCCAAGTTAAAGAAAAGAAAGCTTGGGGAGTAGTACCAGTAACATTCAACACCACCCTTTGGCTTCCATTCAAATCATTGGTTCAAATGGAACTTCCCTTCTATTTTTATCTGGGGCAGTTCTTTGATTACGGGATTTAATTAAGCAATTTATCATTGATGGTAGAATTAGAAATTCATTTGTCCACATTACTTTGAAAAAGGTACTGTTGTGTAAAGACAGGTCCTTCTTTAACAAAAATGTGTTTCAAGCTGCACTATTTTTTGCCTTTATGAATATGCAAGAATTTCTCATGGCAGAATTGGTGGCAAAAGCTTGATTCCTTATGGCCAAGTTAGGAACATACAACCTGTATCCTCCAACTTAGGGGGGGTACCAAATATAGCTTGTAATAGTTAGTAGTATAACTTAACAAACTAGTTAGAGCCTTAAGTTAGTTAGGCTACCATTCATCAGAGCTCAATTCTCTCCATTTCTCTATTATTCAACACTAAGATACAACTTGATCAAGTATGAACACCACTGATTCAATCTAGTGTCTAATAATGGGCAAGGACTTGAGTCACTGTTTACATCATCTCAAAGATGCAGCCAAGAAAATCATGCTTAATATATTGGAAAAATATTAGTATCATCTACTAAGTACACAAAAATGGCCGCTGAAATATTCCACAAACATCCTTCAACATAGTTTCGGACAGTGAATGCCGGAGAAAATTAAGCAGGTATTATTAACAAAAAGATTATCTCTTTGGTTTCATAATCACAAAGACAATCAAAATTGCACATATTATAAAGTACTACACACTATATTCTGAGCAAAACTATTGAAAGATACTTTTGTTATCCTCTTTTTCTTTTGGCTACAGAGTGGAGGAAGTGGAAGGAATCCATCGATCATGGCTCTTCTGATCAAATAACATGCAGTCCTCTTATCTGTATAACACAAACCAAACAAGTATGGATTTAAATGGCCAAGCTTTTGTTGCATTTCCAACATTTTTTCGAAAATTATGTCCGATGAAGCCATGCCGATCCACTCTCCATCCACCACCATTTTGATGAGAAACCATGCTGTGAACAATTCAAAAATCTTTATGCAAACAGGTAAAACACGATTGATTTATATCAAATATGCACATACATTTTATACCTTCATACTGTCAATTCATAGAAGAATGATACTTCTTCCATTCTCACCAAGAACCAATTTACAACAACTACCTTCCATCAAGCTTTCTTAACCTGGTATTAATCAGTGTCTCATAGAAAACACCATCATCACCCTTCAACATAAGATGCAAAGGTAGTTTCACCCTATTCTCAACCAACACCTTATGCCTTGGCTTAATCCTCCCTTCCAAGCTAAATGAAAAATACTGCGGAAACCGATTCAACTCTGAAACGTTTCCATTCATCTCATTCAAAAAGTACTCAACTTTAGGCTTCAAATTCTTCTCTACACTGTAGGTTAACAAAGCAGGGGACCTCACAACCATGCAATTAACCTCTGATTCCGAAAGCCCCAAGCTTTTCAAGAACTCGATCTTCGGAATGAGCGTTCCCTCCACGCTCGAAACAAGTAGCACAGTGTTCTGGCACGTTAGGGAATTCGAACCGGTGAACCCTAATTTCATCAGGAATTTTAGGGTTGGCTTCAATTGCTCCTCCACGCTGCAGATCAAGAGCCTAGGGCACCGCGAGATCGATTTGTGAACGTCGGGGTAAGGGATTCCGACGTCGTTGAGGAGGAAATCGAGGATCGGATAGAGGTCCGTGGCGGGGTCTCGGTTGAGAAGCTCCGGGAGCATATCGAGGATTCTTCCCATGGCGGAGCGGTGGATTCCCATGGAAGAGAGGCATTGCTCGACGGATTTGACGGTGGAAAGTGGTGTGGATCGGAGGTTAGGGTTTACTTGGAAGGCTTTCTGTGGGTTCACTTTGAGATTCTTGAGGTACTGAACTTTTTCCTGGAAAATGAGTCCGCGGTCGGTGGGGGAAGGAGGGGTGTTTGTTTCCCGGGAAAATTGGGGTCTGAAATTAAAAGGGGCGTAGTGGGTTTTCAGGATAAAATTAGGGATTTGGAAGGGTTTTGGGTTCTGAGGGAGCAAGAAGTGAAGGGAGGGTACAATTGTCATCGTCATCGTGTTGTTGGAGGACGATGGAGCCAACGGTGCGTTTGTTTCTATAATCCAATTCCAAGGAATCTGATTACACGACGTGACGTTTTAACTTGTCCCCCTGCATGCTGGGTTTCTCGGTAATCAGCTAAAGAAAAACCGACTTATACTTGTTTAATTGCACAAGTTTCTACAACAAAAGAAAGAAATCAATATTAAATTATAAAGCATAAACTACGAAAGGAACTTCAAATTTCTTTTTTGCATACATAATTCAAGTTTCTCAAACTCCTCGATAATCTCCTCAAAACAAATGAGCAACAAGATACAACAAATAATATATGTGTACATGTATCTGTGAATAGTTGTGTAACTGTGTCAACTTACACGACCAGCATAATCACTTTATCAGCACAGAAAGTGAACCTTCTCTTTTTCTTTTCCATCATTGCATTTACCATCGTTGAGACTTTCTGTCTCTAACTTCATTCTCCGCTCCCCTTGAATTCATCAATAGCAATGCACAGACATTAGAAGAACACAGTGCTGGTAAAAATGAAAATCTAAGATGGTATTCAGCAACAAATCACCAATAATTAACCATTGCCATGTTTTAATTAAAATCAGAACCAAACAAGGAGAACAAAGCAACAATAATCAGAACATATTTTAATTAAATTCAGAACAAATCAGGCCCAAACATGGAGAACAAATCAACATTATCCGTAATTAAAATCAAAATAGATCAGAACCAAACAAAGAGAACAAATCAACAATAATCAGAAGTTCAGAACAACAAATCAACCTTATAAATTATAATAACAAGTTCAGAGCAACTCCAACATTATAAAGTATAATAATAATAATCATCATAAAAATCAACAATAACCGCATCAATTAAAATAAGAACAAATAAGAAAAAAAACAGGTAATAATCAGAGCAAATAATCAGTTTCCTGGTGGTAATCAGAACAAGAATCAGAACCGAAAACTGAATTTCAGAAGCTCAACCTTAATTATATTTTTCCAGGAAAAAAAAAATACTAGTTCACTTGTAATCACTAATCAGAACTCTAATCAGAAGTTTAGAATATCAACATTAATTATTTTTTTTCAAATAAAAAAGAAGGTTTACCTGAGCTTGGGAACAGGGGAAGGGGCAGTTGAGCAGAGGCGGTGGCTGACTGATGGTGGTAGAACTGAGAACCAGAGGAGCGCCGAAGAAGAAGTCACTGAGAAGCCAGCTATGGTGTCGTCGTCAACAGAGGAAGAAGAAGAAGAAGAAGGCACTGTGAAGAATCTTCGACACTCAACAGTTCGATTGGACCAGAGGAGCGCCGAGAAGCAGTCGAACAGAGGAGCTCTGAGGCTGGTGAGGGTGGTGTTTGGACAAGGCTTGAGGTTCTTCACTCCAGTTTCTTCCCTATTCCAGCGTAGTATTCGATGTCCCATAAAGTTTGAACCATTAAATAGTTTCATAACAAAATTACAAAATATATCTGAATACTATTTGATATATGACGAGAGCAATCGACTTTTAGGTCATTGTTATTGTTTTTATCTTTTAAATAAATAAACATATGTGATTATATAAATTTGGTGTTGTTACGAATAAATTATGTTTTGATAATATAAAATAAGTTAGTTGATAAGTTATTAATATTTATTAGGTGTTGAATATATTTTTAATAAATATTAATTTATTAATTAATTAATTTAATTTATTCATTAACTGTTTATTACGATATCTTATCTTTTTAGTCAAATGTTATATTTTTAATTTTAATTTTAAATATGCTAAAAAATTTAATTTAAAATTTAAAATTTTATAATTGAAATAAATTTGTTATTAAAATGTTTTATTTTTTAATAAAAATACTACTATTTAAATGGGTAAACCACACTCTTGTACCACTGAACACTATTGTCCCTTAATTTAAGGAGACTGGATTTGACCACATTATGCAGTAACCAATGAGTGAGTGCTTGTGTGATTTTCAAACATAATATAGTGTCCGACATAAGAGTAGTAGAAAAGCTTCTAAGTAATGTCAGTCCTCTTCATGCTCAACAATAAAATGTCCAAAAAAAAAATCATTTAGTATCAAGATGACATGGTTTTGAAACTGAGTCCGACACATGCCAGCGGATGCAGACATAGGGAGGCCAAAGTGAACATGCGTAAAATCAATCCACCAATTTTGAAAAACAAAAGCCATCCAAGATTGAAATTTGAATGGTTAAAAACCATGGACATTCATATATGTATATCATAACATTTACAAATTACATTGCTTAATTACCTACACAACTGATGTGACATACTTCAAACTTAGCACAAACATTAACTACTACTGACACAATTGAAAACCAGTCTCCCATCCATATCACAATTTCCATTCGTCTAAAACAAACAACTTCATGAACATAGACATCATCGTAAAACTCATTCAAATAAGTACCCATCAAGTGAACAAAAACAAAGTATCCATCAAATCCTCCATTTCCATTTTTGTTTTACGCGCTCCATCAAATCCTCCATTTCCATTGCGTACTGTGACTAATGTCTATGCCCTAATTTGAGCTTATATCATTAACTAGTCTTCAACGATAAAATATAATCATAAAACATACTATTTCAGTTATATAATGAGCGTGTGCATGTTATTATTTTGAAGGATGCCTTTCAGATTCTCAGACATTCTAGTGTACGCTTACAAAATTTTCATGTTAATCAGTTGCATAAACGAAAATATTGTAAGCATAAACACTGAAAAAGGTTTTTGAGTATGTTATTAGTGGTATTATTAACATTAGTTGGGGAAAGAAAAGACTTGTGAGCCCAAAAATTACAAAGTAACAACAGATTAGGATGGTTAAAAAAATTGAGATAGGCCCTCCTATATTTCCAGAAATGTCATATTATAGACATTAATGTAACCATAATTTAGAATCCACTGTATTATGATTCTTATTACTCTTTCTTACAAGTTACAAGTTACAAGTTACAAATGAAAACAATAGATACAACAATTTTTTCTTCGTGTAATATGTCTAATGATTTTCTAGATCTAATGAAACATTCTAAAAACAAAGAATGGAGAATGTAAATCAATAATCTTATTTTCAGTTTCCAATGGTTTTATATATATTGTTTCTCTTGGTTCCTCGCTCACTCCACTCTGCGTGGCATACTCCAACGCCATTTCATAATCCACCTGTATCACACATCATATAGCAAAGCTGATCAATAAATCCGAAATTCAATTTTTTCTATTGTTCATATAAAGGATAGAAAACAATCCTATTGCTGAATCAGAAAGATGGCTTCAGAAAACCTACGATCACTTGAGCAGAGTCCTTATCGGAAAGGAAAATTTTGCCAAACGGGCACAAAGTTTATGATAGTCATAAAAAATCTTTCAAATAGAAAGATCTATGAAGTCCATTTTCATAGTTGTGACGCTAAATATATCTAGATCCTAACTTAGGACAGTCAAGTTCATATCACAAACAAGCAAAAAGTGTTACTCTATATCAATTCAACTGCCACTCAAACAATTTTTTAATGTTTTCAGGTTGACAGAAAATTTGGCTAACATAGCAGTAGAACTACAAACTACAAAGTTTCGATAAAATGTTAGCCAGACAACATACCTGTTCAACATGTTTAGCAAGTTTTTCACTGAGCGTTTCTTTAGTAATCAAATTCTCATATACTTTTCTTAATAGTTCTCCATCATCATCTCCATAGCGGAACTTCTTTGATGCATGTAACTGTGTCTCTGCCATGTCTTTCAAAACATTGTATACTGCCCCAGTAGCATCAGGAATGTACCTGACAACCACCAGTTGGTACGAATCACATTTTATTTCATGCAATAAAAACAAAAAAGCAAGCAGAGCATCAGGCAATTCTTGGATTTGAGAAGTAAGACATAGACATACTTGCTTAAATTCCGTTTCCTCTCCTGCTGCTCACGTGCCTGCATCTTTTTCACAATCTTGGATTTCAATTGAACGCAACACTGCTGAATGGAATACTGGAGAAACAGTACTTTTATGTTATTTACCTTTACTATAATGTGAAATTGGTAAAGTAAAAAAAATCAATTTCAACCTTTACAGCAGAAGCAATCTCAGTTATGTCATCTCCAATGTATTCTTTTCCAGTCCCTTTGAAGGGAATTTTTGTGCTCACAATGCTAACAAAGATGCCAATCTTGTCTTGTAGCTGGTTGATTTTGTAACTACTCCAACTGAAAAGGCATTTAGTCAGATTTCATATTCTTTACTGCAATTACCAGAGAATTTTGCAAAGCAATTATTGACCCTTATCCTGCCAATGCAGGTCAAAAATCGGAAAGGCAAGAGGAAACCATCTGCTTATGTGCATACTTGATTCGCTTCAGTGCAGTCCTGGTGACAACATCAGCTCCTTGCTCAAAAAGTAGTGGAATTCTATTTGCAAATCGAAATATATTCAAACCCTGAGACAAGTGTTATACCGTTATATGCTTTGTCATTGACAGACCATCAATTATTTTAGAACAGAATAAAGATCACAATCATTAGCTCTTTAATATTGCCTAATTGATCAGCTGCTTGATCAGGAGTCTCCTACACCTAATATACAACTCTGGTGAGAGGAGTCAAACTAAGCATTAAAGTATCCTGAGAAGAGTAAGAAGTAGGGTGCAGCATATACTATTTAACATTTATCATGGTTCATCAAAAAGTAATCAACTAAATCACATTTTCCTTTTGCTAATTTATAGGTCCATTGTAATTGGTTGAAACGTCAGCTATTTTCACATAAAATGATGTATTTTACTCCCATGGATTTCAACTATTATCTAATATATAAAATAAAACACTAATAGATCTGAAACTTTACTTGCTTGACATTTTTTCCACCGATACTGACTCCAGCTTCAACTATGAATGGGTGGCCTTCAAAAACCTGAGCACTGTGCAGCAATGACAGAAGAAATTAACTTAGGAACCAAGAGTTATCTATTGCCAGAAAAGTGAAGTGCAAAGCAACATAACTAAATATCTCGTGGATGTTGGCAGGGTGACACCTTTAGAACCCCAACAAAAAGAGTATCATAGGAACTAAGCCAAATACCCATGATCTACTCAACCACAACCACAAGGATTAAAAACGATATTTAAACAGAATATATAGAAGTTTCCACAAGCAATAACTTGAATAGGAAGATCTAGAAATTTTCATATTCAAACAACCTGCCTGAATAAGTTGCAACCATGTCTGGGTGTAGCTCTTTTATTATTCCTAGCCGGAGATTGTACTCACCAGCAGGGCTAAGACACTGAAAATAGTATTAAAGACCCACCAAATGACAAGAGTAAGGAATTTATTTATAATAATAATAATAAATGAAACTAAAAAGAAAAGGGGCCCATAATAAAGACTAGTAACTAACATGGCCGTTAGGATCATCAAACTTGGCTTGACGAAATAACTGATGAATGCGTACTAGTTGCTGTGGAGTTAGAGACTTAAGAGCCATTTTTGGGCTGAAGTCTGGACCCATTTCACCTGAAAAAGGTCAAAAGTGCAGTAAATAACTAGAATGTTTATGGTTTGAACAACATTCATCGAACCATATGAACTATTTTTATACCTATCAATCTTTCAGCATGAGATTTACTAATATTTACAAATTCATGTTGAAGAAATTGCAAAAGGTTCTGCTTCGAAGTTTCAGCAATAAGGCGTTTAATTAGCAGCAAATCAACTGACGATGGATGATGCTTTGTCTCCAGGGGAACAGGAGGCATCACATCTGTTCTTCGAGAAAACCTTATAGTGACATTCTTTCTGCCAAAGAGAATAGCTAGTATGAGATGATTATGCATTGCCATAGTTTAGGGGGGTTACGAATAGATATATGTATACATACTCAGGAGCATCTGAAACAAATTTAAATAGAAATTGTGCATAAGGGGTGATGACAGCCATTTGTCTCATGTAATGTAATATTTTTGACTGCAAATGTAAACAAGGGAGCTTATATTAGTGAAACATAGTCAACTTCAGTCTTTAGAAACAATCAATAAGCATGAAAAAAGTGTACTTTGGAAAGTGGAAAAGCTCCATATCCATTATATCTGGGGTTTGCAATGAAATCATTAAGGTAGCACCAAATAAGTGTTACATACACGGTATGTTGTCCAGTTCCCCTCAATGACAACTTGAATTTCAGCCCCATGCCAGCGCTCCTTGTTCTCTCGTTTTTCATTTACATGTACATGTGGAATATTCCTGAAAATTAAGGCATTTGTTTATCTGGAGAAGGGATTAAAAGACAATTCATTTAATAACTTGAAATCATACTTATGAATGTCAATATCCAGCCTGCAAAATGACATATAACTTTGGTTTCTCATTGATGAAGAGATCTCAATTGGAAGCCCAGTGCTCATTTTGGACCATATTAATGCCTGCACATATGAAGAATATAGTTCATAAGGCCAGCTGAAACTACTATATGCATGTACTTCAACTTCAAGAAAGGAAAAAAAAAATTGGCATTCGTTCAACTAGTTGATTATAAAAAGAGTGACCCTCTATCTAAATAATGCATGTTGCCAATACCATCTTTGCTCCAAGACCAAACTTCCCCCGTGTCTGTTTCAAGCCATATTTTGTCCCAGAGAGAACTGCGTGAATGGATAAGCTTAAACAAATCAGGTCTAGCTCGTACCGATAAAAGATATGTCAGAACAAAAAGTGTATATTCATGGATAATTAAGGTATCGAGTAATTGAATGACCTCGGCCAAACATATTCGGGATGTCATCATGTGGCATTCCTTTTCCATTGTCCTGCAATCAATCATGAGATAATTTGAGCTTCACTTCAAAGATGAGATTAGTAAACAGAAAATGAAAAAAGGACTTTCAAATTGAATTCAAAATCGAATAAAACAGCTTTGATGAATGTTGACTTGAATAAAACTAACATATAAGGTAACCCGCATCAATACAATACAGTATGAGAATGCTTGAGAGCAGAAACAATGCATACCTTGCATATAACTCTGTAAAATGAAGCCTCGCCTCGGCCCCTGATACCCTTTGAAGCTGGAGTCTCTTTCACTTTCTTTCCAAGGGCAGCATTCTTTGCTTGTATTTCTTGAGCACGGGCCTCTTTCGCCAACCGTTTCTGCATAGGAACAAATTTAGAATCTTACACAAGGACCTCATATGCTTTTCTCTATTTAATTGCATTTGCAAAATATTGATTCAAGTTTATTGCTATAATTAGAAATTGATACCACACAACAATACAGTTCGACACAGTCTAGTATTTCGCATTATGGCACAACTAACTCAACAATAATGTAATCAAGCACACCTCACGGGCCTTCTCAGTTTCATAATCATCGTACAACTCCGCATCAACACGCTCGCAGTCAATGAGACCGATCATAGAATTAAATTTGCTTTTCTTTATCTCCTCACTGCAACAACCATGTCAGCGTGGAACAATCAATCATTTACTAGTTCATTGTACTTTCAAATGCAAACTCACATGGTTATCTCAACCACCGGAAGCTCCGATATGGATTCCGCTGAGTCAAGCGAATTCTCCACAAGCTCTCTAACAGTAGTATAAAGAGATTTTCCCGGCTGATGTGAAATCCACATAATATAAATACAAACAAATCACAAAATCAATAGATACATAAAAATCAGACACGCCACTCCTTATAATTGATTACAAGATCAAGCTTACATTATCAAATCCTGCAATGTTCTTGTTCTCAGCAAAGAACTCCGCGGGAGATTCTGCAAATTTAATAAGTAAAGAAATAAAATAAATAAAATATCAGTTGGAGGATAAAGTTTATGAATGTCGAGAATGCTTGAACGAGAGATCGAGAGAGAAGTACTTTGCTTGAGAACGGTTTCTTTGTTTTTTCGAGGTGTCTTGGACTTGGTTTTCTTTGTTTCGGTTGGGCTTTCGCTACTATCCATGTGAATTTCACTCTAAATTGAAGCAGCTTTGCTTACGGCGGTGAGGGAGGAAGAGAAGTGACGGCGAAGGAGGAAGGAAAGTGAGCTCGGGCAGAGGCGGCGACGCCAACAGCAGCTCCGAGCAGACCTGGAGACGCGAGGTGAAGGGATCCAGGAGAAGAGAATCGGCGACGGCGGGGCTGGACGCTGGCTGAGGAGAAGAGTTCGTCGGCGACCAGCACTAAGGGAAAAGTTGATTCACCTAGCACCCACCAGCACCAGCACCAGCACCAGGTTGCTTACTGCTACAGATGCTTTTAGGGCTTCAGTATATTTTGCTTTCGCGCTGTTTCTCATCCAAATCGCAAATCATGTGCCACTTCCCAAAATCAAGTGTCGCGGGTTCTTGTGATCAACGGCTGCCATTCTTTTCCTTGTATTATACAATTAAGAAAGTTAATAAAACAAGGGCTTAGTTAATATTTGTCCCGGCATAGTTAAATTGATTGTGTAACAATTCCAGTCAATTAAATTTTGAGAAAGTTATATTCTCGTCCAATATTTAATCAATTGTGTTGTAGGTCTAATCGATTGAACTACCAAAAAACACGATTTTATAAGTATTTAGTTAGTTTGTTTTTTTTGAGATTTCTAGATGAGAATAAAGAGATTATGTCATTTGAGTTATAGTTCGTTGGCCTATTGCTTTGGTTTGTTGCTTGGTGAATGTGTATATATTATATGTATTTGTAAATGTCATTTTTTTTTCTTTTTTGTGTTATACACATGCAGTTCCTTTGGAGGTAGAAAATCATGTTAATCGAGGAGGAAGAGGAAAGAGAACAGACAAAGAAACCAAAGCTTGGGGAGTAGTAACCGTAACATTCAACACCATCCTTTGGTGGTAGAAACTCATTCATCCACATTACTTTGGAAAAGGTACTGTTGTGTAAAGACAGGTCCCTGTTTCACAAAAATGTGCTTCAAGTTTCACTATTTTTGCCCATTTTGAATATGCAAGAATTTCTCATGGATCCTATCGTTTTCTCTATCGGCACTCATCTCTTTATTTGTTGTAATAATCCCTCAACAATGTATTTTGTAGTTCTTCCTCTGTTATGATGTTGGCAATTTTTGTATATATAAGCCAAATAGATGATCTTCGTGTCAGCGAACATTTTAACTCTAGTTTAATAGTTCACAAAGGTTGACATCACAACTGATACAATAGAAGTCACCCTCACCAAAGTCGACATTTTCTTATCAACTCTAGATAGATCACTACATCTCATCTTCCCCCTAAATGTTATCCTCTAATGTTGTCTGGTCAGTTAGCAACAAATTAGAGCTCACTACATCGGAACGTGTCGTGGCGCATTCCCGATCAATGGTGACGATCATCGCCGATTTGTCATTTTTTATGCTGGGTGTTAAATCGGCACATTATATTAACAAAAAGAAAAAGAAAAGAATGAACATCTCACACCGAAGCAAAGTGATACCAAAACTCACCACAAAGCCAAACTCAAGGAATACCCCTTTAGAATGTGACAACTTCGGTTCTCTTTAGAAGCATGTACAACTGTATTAAAGCCGAGCATCTGAATGAAAATTTTGAAACCCTAATTCATCTAAACCTGCTACAATAATTCCTCAAAAAACAAAAAAGGGGGAGGAAAAAGGAGCAGGTTGTATACAGTTAGTGAATGTATCTCCATAGTTGCTGCAACTGCTGGGGTGACAAACCTTGTAAACCACCTGCCTGCTGAAGTTCTTCCGCAACCTGTTTCTGAGAATGATAAGGGTCAGAATATCCGGGATTTACATATTGAGACACTGGCGCCAAATTTTGTTGCTGCTGCTGCTGCCTCATGAAGTTATACTCGGTCCTCTCAGTTCGAAATGAAGCTCTTGGCGCGGCCCCATAATCCTGTTGAGATAAGCTACCGTTCTATGTAGAAGAATGAAAACAATTGTTAAGCCAAGTGATAATATTATCTAAGAGTGGGCTTCATAATAGTATGGGTTATGGAACATACAAGGATAATGGATATAATCATTAATTCATGTGAAACCATAAACACCTAATTAACAATAATTGGATGCTCAACCATAGCCAACTATGAAGATCTTCACAAATAGAAACTACAGCAAATAGCATTCAATCATGTAAAAACCATTAGTTGAGTATAGCTTTCATGCACTAGTATAAACTTAAACTGTCAACCAACTTCAAGGAAATTACTGAAAGGGTGATGCACAATTAGTGAAAATAACTATTTCAAAAACAATTACACTAATATTGTATATGAACACATTGATATTAACAAAAACAGCTTTCTAGATAAGATCATTCATCATCCATACACAAAAAGAAAACAAAGTATGAAACCAACCTGTTGAATAGAGCTAATGTTACGCCCACCGTTGCCATATTGAGAAGGTAAAATATCATCTAAGTTACTCTGAGGCATTGTATAACCAAGAGATGAATTTGGCAAAACATTTCTAGGACCATAAAAGGAAGAGCCATGATTTCCATAACCATAGGTTTCTCTGGCAGCGGCAGGAGGCAATCTATTCATTAGTAGTTCATTTCTGTCTTGATGAAGGTTGTACTTCATGTCCAAAGCAGATTGGTTATATCGAGGATTGCCTGAAAATGGTTGCTGTGAATTGATGGCTGTTATGTATGATTGATCACGGGGCAATGAAGAATATCCTTCCATGTTGGGGAATTGCTGGAACTGTACTGAGGATTGCACCGTAGGATCGTGGGAAAGTGCAGATCTTTTAGGTAGATCGAACATGCCAGGTTCCATGACCTATATGATTCAACATCTGTCAAGACTCAATATTAAAAAACATCAACAATGATAGTTATTAGGCCCGATTCATCAATACCTTAGTTGAGGGCCCTAATCCCTTGGAACCTTTTAAGCCCCAAATAACTAACAATGCAATATCTTTCAACATCAACTAGAATGCAACTAGTACTCAAATCTGTTGTTTCATGCAGATGTTAATATTTATTAACTTAGACCCGGATTATGGTTAAAAACATTGTCAAATGATGGTTTTAATGTTGTGCCAAAAAGCCCAAATCATAGTAGTATCACGATTCAGATGACATATCCATTCCTTATTAATTCCTCATTCTCACAACCCACCAAGGCATCAGTGCTGTACTTCAAATCAAAAGAAATATTGAAATCAAAACTAATGGGAATTGTAACCTTCTAGTCTTCTACCTTCAAATAACATCTGCTTCTACCAACAATTTTCTAGTTATTTAAGCATTGCAAAGTTGATTATTTCTAGCAGAACAACTTATGTTGTATCAAGTTATTAGCCTAGGCAAGATTACAATAAAATCAAAGAAACAACTAATGAGCAAAATAAGCATAGAAGAATATTCCCTACATCAGATATGGAGTTGGGAGTATTGCTTAGGGACAACACTGAGCTGTTGTATCGTACAGGTTGTTCAGATCTTAGTAATGCCAACATATCACCAGGAATCAAATTTGATTCATTAAGCTGTGTCAAGATAAATAAAAGCAAATCTCATTAATAAACTTCTACCACCAATCTTCTAGTGATTCAAGCATCAGGAAGTTGAATATCTAAGCAGAAGAGTTTCTGTTGTATAAAGTTATCAGCGCAGGCAAAATAACAATAAAATCACAGAAACAACTAATGAACATAATAAGCATAGAAAAATATTTCCTACATACCCCAGATATGGAATTGCCATTATTGCTTGTGGACAACAGTGAACTATTGTATCCTCCAGGTTGTGATTGTGACCCGATGAATGTGAACATATCACCAGGACTCGAATTTGATTCATCAAGCTACATCAAGATAAATAGAAGCGAATCTCATTAATACAGGATAGAAGCGCAGAAAACAAACAAACAACTAGGTTTTATCCCACTAGATTGAGAGAGCAGCATAGAACAGATGACATGATGTCAATGACATCAGTGTTCTACTGTAACCTTATATCATTATGCCAATATCAACAGTAAAACCATTAGTTTCTGAAAGCTTAAAACAACTCAAATTTGAAGGACTATTATATCACCATTTCTCTTGGAAAATTATAATGACTTCCACTCTGCAAGCCTGGCTGCTTCAAAGGCAAGGAAGGAGTCACCCAGCGAGAATTTTGCCAATTGGGATCTGATACAGATGCCACCACGTTGTATTCATGCCCAAAAGTTTCCTCTGGAATAATATGCTTCAGAAGCTCTTGCTGAGGAGATGAAAGGAAGTTATCATTCTTATCACCTGTTGATCCTCTAACAGCCTCAAATTCAAGTTGCTTACCACCATGTTGTACAGAACTAATACAGAGAAAAAACAATATAAAGATGCGTTGGAATAGACAAAGCAGGGTATATCAAGTTGGTAATGGAAAAGGAAATGCCTGGCGTCTGAGAACTGAACCAAGGAACTATCAATAGCTGCAGACTTCTCTTCCAATCCATTTCTAGGAAGATTAGGTGTAGGAATCACAGAAGATGCAGTATTACTGCTGGCATTAAATTTTCCAAAACTCAAATGTGAGCATGTATCAGCCAAAGCTTGTAAATGTACATCATTTGGAAGAACCACTGTAGGATTATCTCCAGATAATGGCATTTCCACTTTAGATTCTCTTATGCTTAGCCCCTTGAAATCTGAAGCTGCCAATAACACATCTGCAAAGGCATTACTAGCCAATTTATTAGAGTGAAGATATAAATAGAATATTGGCAATCATAACATGGTCTTGAGCAAAAAAAGAGGATGAAAGCAGAGTAGATAATGCATGGGAGCTATATTTTCAATGCATTAAGAATGCTGAAAAAATAGCACATCTTAGCATTGCCTTTCACATTGATTTCTACATATAACAATTTGTAAATCAGACACTCCTACAAAACTCGAGTATAAAAGTTAGAAACTAAAACCAAAATCATGGAAACTACCCATACTTCACATTTCAAACTCAACATTTCAGCTAATGGTCTTATTCACGTTTACACAGATAACAGAAAAATGTTCTAAACTTACCCAGTTAAATACCTAAACAGTTAGAAAATATCACTTCCAATCCTCCACAACAACAGAAAAAGGTTTCGAGAAGTCCAAGTCCATGTAAACTCAGCATCAGTACCTAATACATGGATCCTAAACTAGATGAAATATAGGTCATCAAAAGCATTTAGGCACATTTCCAGCTTCTAAAAGAATAGAAAATCCAATAACAAGTTCCAACAACAATGACAACAATCAATCCTTAGGTCAATAGTGGGGTCAATTACATGAATCATATTATGTAAACAAAGTATTAATCAATACATTAAGAACAAGGGTTTTTTCAAGTTCAGTTTAAATATATATTTATTTCTTTTATGAGGTCTAAACATAGATATTTTAGTTACATCTGACTTTTCATGAATAAGTCCACATATAGTTTGTGGCTTCATAAAGCATCATAGTATTGAATCTTAAGAACTAACTAAAAGCATCATTCACCAAGATGACTTAACATCATGTTGCAATATAGTTTATGCTTACTAGCAAATTAGAGAAGTAGGTTATCCTAAATCTCATTTCAGCATAACTCCACCACAAAGAAGACTTCATAGCACAATAGAGAAGTTGCTTATTCTAAAGCTGAAACAACAGTTAGAATAGTAACCTTCATGCCCCTGAGAATGATGTAAATCAGAGGAACAAGTATCCTTTGAGTTAGAGTTTGAATGAGATTCTAGTTTAGTTTTGCTGCACATAACATCATCACTAGCACAATCCCCCCATGCACCTTGGGATGAATCTAATTCAGAGTTCCCGCACACACTAACTACTGTATCACACAAGCTACTCTGCTTAGAAGGCCCATTAGCATTTAAAGAGGCAAATACGGTTGGTGCTTGAGAACTGCTGGTAGTTGGCTGTTCATTTACATGCCACTTGTCATGAAAAGGTTGCTGCTCAGAATGACTTTGACTGTCCAGATTTAGCATTGTCTCTGAATTTCCAGATGCAGAAACTCCTGAGGCAGTACAATCGTCATGTGAAACATTTTGGGATGTTCTACCCATTCTTACAATGTCTGCCATAGTAAGATGTGCTTTGCTCACTCCTAGCAGTGAGGTTTGAAGTCCTGAAGAAACTTGGGCAAAAACTGATATGGAGTCGCTTGTTCCCAATGACGAACTTCCAGTATCAGCACTAAAAGAATCGCTGCAACAATTTCTCAACAAATAAGAGAGGTGAATAGTTAGACTGTTAGAGACATTGTTATATATATTGTTAAATTTTCTAATAGCAGTAATTTCAGTATGATATGCCAATATAAGACACAGAAATCAGAAGAACGAAAATGTTCACCTCACGAGTACTACAGAAATATTAGTATTCATGGATTATATAAATTATCTAGATAAAACAAATGCATACAAAAGCAACAACAACGCCGCCTTATCCCAACGGAATCACTTACATCTAACCACCAGTAGATATAAGCAGGACACAGACATGGTAATATAATTAAAAATTTAAAGAAGTCATTATATATATATACTTAAACTTTGTCCTGCCTTAAGCTCTATTTTACTTATTTTAATCACTTAAGCTCTATTTATTATTTTTTTCAAATCCATAATGCTGTTGTCAATGTGGTGTCCTGCCACGTTGGAGTAAATACAAAAATAATTGAATACAGATGCATGAAATCAGTATGTAATTCGTGTAAAAAAAAAATTATAGCAGCAGCAGTTAGCAGGACCCATAATTAGGGGGAATATATAAATTAAGGAAAAACATGCAAAACAATCCCTTAATGCTTCAGTTATTTCCAATTGCCAATAATCTAATCCGCTGATGCTTTTTAATTGGAGCATTGACCTTCGATGACCAAAACATTAATGGACTTTTGGATGTCAACAATTGTCCTTTCCAAGTCAGTGCACGCGTGCACACACAGGGGGATCAGTTTGGCTCCAACCCTCCCCCCCAAAAAAAAGGGAAAAAAAACATCAAGGTCATTTGGTAAAACATTCTTGTATCTGTATAAATACAAAGCGATAACTGTCTTATTAAATATACCAAATACCAAGCCATGCTCCATAAGTCAGCTATATTTTAAATTCATACAAAACACCAGAAACTATATTGCATACAGAAAAATAAGCTAACCTTCTAGAACCTCTTCCCACGACATGATTTGTGGATGACGTAACTGACGTACCAATAGACCCAACATCTTCCTTGTTAACAGGTTTGACGTGTCCTGAGAGAAATTACACATTCCACAAGGTAAGACAATGCAATACTAAATGTGTATAATATCTGCATCTAGCAGAAATGGAAGATCATGCCGCAATCAGACAACAGACCATTATAATTCAAATGTGTCAACTCATTATTGGTAACACTACGATCACTGCCATTGCCGGTTTTGCCTGCCCGACCCAGCCCACCATTACTACCCCTTGTCCTTGAATCCAATGCCTCCTTCCCCTGAAGTTAAATAAGCAAATTGATTACACACCCTATAAGAAGGCCATCCTCAACACATTTATGAATAATGTCATACGAGGAATACCTCTTTTCTTCTTTCACGTTTGCTTCTAACCTCATGAAAAGTATCTACAATTAAATATCCGGGAAAAAAAAAATAGAAACTTAAAAACAATTAAGATAACAAAACAAATCATAAAAAATCATTCTTATTCAAGATACACAACAACTAAACAGATCGCCAAATTCCATCATTCATATAAATAAACCATAATATAGAACTAATGAACTTAGAATTTCGTTCCTTTTCCCTGTCTCTGAACCTTTAAGTTCACTCAACCAGAATAAACAGTTAAAAGAACAACTAAAAACAAAGTAAAAAACTTCCACAGTCACCAATTTCCTCAGCAACTAAACATCAAACAGAAGATAGAAAAGAAAACAGAGAGAAAAGCTGGAAAATTTAAACACAGTAAACAACATGCACATTGTCACCAATTTTCTCAGCTACCAAACACCACACACAAAATAATAATATAAATAATATTCATCGTTTTTTCACTTCAAACCCGAAAGAATAACAGAGTAGTAACAAGAACGAAGAAAAAGAATTTAAAAAAGAAAAAAGAAGAAAAAACCTTGAGCAAGAAGCCTTTCGACGGCGCGGTTAGGGTCCATGTCACATTCCCTAAGCACAGCGTAGATCTCTTGCTCGGAGCAAAAGTTCAAAATCTCCTTCACACTCTGAACAACCTTCTTTACCGCCGCCGGCAGCGCCGCCTCTCCACCGCCGTAACCGTCACCGTTCCTGCTCTCGCTCCCCATTGCACGAAAGAACAAAACGAAACGCAAAAAGGAAGACACAGGTTTTCTCTCTCTCTATTTATTTTCCAACCAACCAAACAGAGAATAACACACGAAACTCAAAAGAAAACAACGAACCCTTTCTTCTTCTTCTTTCTTCTCTATATATCACTTTTTAAAAGCATAATCTCTTTTTATTTTTTATTTTTTATTTTTTAATTCTCGCGCTTTCTTTTTCGGTCCTTTGGTTTTTTTTTTTTTTTTTTCCGTTTCAGTTTATAGTAATCACTAGTCACTGAGATTAGATTATTCTCACTGGCTGTGACTGTTTGGTTCTGTCACAGCCCCACGCATCTCTTGCCACGTATGTAGGAGAGTTGGGTGCGATGTGGGTCATTTTGTAATTTTAGTTTCTTTTAACTTTCCTTATGGACAGAACAGTTGTCACAGGCACGTTAGATTAGTGTGGTTCCCTAAAAGAATCGAATTTGTAAGGGGTTGGCCTTTATTTTATTTTATTTTTTTATTTTAATGTGTCTTTAAAAAGTCAGAGGATCAGTTCTTTATTTGAGTAAACATAATAAAATATAATATTTTAGTTTTCTAAATTTGTCTACAAATTTAACTAATTTTTTTTAAATATATAAAAAAATATTATTTATACGCTAAAATTAATTGTTAAAATCAGTCATTAGTATATTTATGTATTAATTTATTTTTAATATATATTTATATTTTAATATATTTAGTTACTAATTTTAATATACACATAATATAATTGAAATATATATATGGTTTAGATATTGATAAGTTAAATTTTGAAATTTATAAATTAGGTATGATTCATATAACAAATATATTATTAAAATTTTAAATTCGTAAATGGAAATCGGTTATTTATTTATTTAGTAATTAAAAGAATGTGTGACAAGAATTAACAAAAGAATAAATATTTGCTTTTGTGAATAACAGTTGATATAAGTGACAAAAAATTGAAATACATCTCAAAAAATGTTGTTTCAAATTGTTCTTGCTTTTATGAGGGCTCGTTTGTTAGACAATTTACAAATACTTTTTTAAGTATTTGTTAAATTTGGAAAAATACCTGAAAAATAAGCCTGAGATAAAAATTAATTTTTATAGAGCTAATTTTTTACAATTTTACATAATTATCCAAATCGAATCAATCACAGACAAACTAAAAAAATCTCAACAAATAGAGTTAATTTTATAACATTCATATGTTTTTTCTCTTTTTTAAACTTTGGTTGAATTAGATTTTTAAATTTGAGTTAAAGATTGGAGTTAAAATTTTTATAAATTACAAAACAAAATTTATCACATAAAATAAGATCATTAACAAAAAAAACTTCATTTTGATTAAAATTTTAATATTAATATAAATAAATCAAACTATAATTATTTATTAGATTAAATATAAATCAATCACACACTGTTAGTAAAAAAAATATTACCCTTATACAAGAAATTCCAGAACAATTACCTACCATAAGTGTAACATTATATATCTGAAATATTTTTTTCAAAAAAAAAAATTATATCTGAAATATTGAAAAGGTATACGTGGCAATGGGACTATGGCACACCATACAGTTGGGATTTGACTTTCATTTCTTGTGTGATTTTATAACTTGTGACCCAACATAGGAATCATTTTAGAAAGATTTGTAAGTGTACCGTAATATAGATATATCAATAATTTTTAATTATTGATATTAATTATATATATTATATATATATTTTATAATTAAAATCAACGGTTAAAAATAACTGAAACACCGATATATATAATAGTATACTTAAAAAATTTCCATCATCTTATGTTGATTAAAATAATCAAGTTGGTCTTCATTTCAATTATTGAAGGATGTGATGTGATATGAAAGATTCATCTAATTAAAATGTCAATTTCCTAACACACATATTTGACTTACAAGTTGTATAGCTATGAACTTTTAAATGTAACTAAAATATTTGTATTCAAATACTTTTAATCATTGATGTTATTTATAAAAGAAATATATAATATATTAATTAAAGTTAATAGTTAAAATTATTAAAATATTAAGATTTTAGATATATTTAAAAAAATTATTTTTTTATCAGCAAATAAAATAATAAAATACTAGTAGCCAAATGTTCTTGCTACTAAGTAATTATTATGGATCAAAATGAATAAATAACTACTCTTTAATTACAATTTACAATCATATGGTAGTGGATGAAATAATTACTCTTTCGTCACAAACTATAATGCCAAAACTGCCCTTATATAAATTATGCAATATTAATTTCATCTTCTGAAAAAAGATAAACTACTTAAAATATTTTTAAGAGGTTGATGTGGATAGAATTATTCCTAAAAGATTAGTATAGGAAAATGTCTCAAAAAATTATAAAAAACGTAACAAAAATAAATAAAAATATCATTTTTTATAAATAGAAAATAGTTATTACACTTAATAAATGACTTGTATTTTGATTCGAACTTTTGTAGAAATATTTTGAATGATTATTTAGAAAAAGCAAACAAAATTTAGTAAAAAATTTAATCTATAATTTTTTAATTTTTTTTTAATTTTTTTTACCATTAAAAAAAATAAAAAGCGAAAAAAATTCACTTAATATAAAACCACAAAATTTTAAAGATAATGACTCTCTTTTTCTAATCATGTTTATAAAAATCGAAACGCTATATGCACACAAAAAATCAGTAACTAAGTATTTATATATAAATACATGTGTTGTTAAAGTTATTTTTAATATGTATTTTATATTTTAATATGTATTCTATTTGAGTGACTAATTTTGTGCTATTTTGTATGTACACTTAACATAATTATTATATAAAAAATTACATTAAAATTCGATCACTAAAATCCTAATATGTATGTAATATTTAGTTATATTTGTCATGCTTTTAAATTTTTTTTTTTACCAAAGATATGAGACTCGAACCCGTAACCTCTTAATTGAGTATAGGGAGACTATGTCATTTGAGCTATTACTCATTGGCTCATGCTTTTAAATCTTAAGAGTATTGTTATTGATTTTGATATTGATATTTTTGTTTGCATATAAATATTTCGAAAAGTATTTCTGATAGGTTATCTTAAAAATAGGGGTGTACATTGTTAAAGTTAACTAAAAATAATTTAATTTTAGTTAACTAAAAATTTGGTTTAGATTAATAAACTAAACGGTTTTAAACAAAAAAATCGGTTATAAGCTAATGAGTTATAGCTCAAATAGTATAGTCTCCCCATACTTATTTAAGAGTTCGCGGGTTCGAGTTTCCCTATTTTTGGTAAAAAAAATCGATTATAAAAATAATAAACTAATTTAAAAATAAAAATTGGTTTTAAAAAATAACTAGTTTTTTGTTTAAAGGCCGAATTTTTTTTCATCTAAAACCCGATTTTTCATTTAAACACCGATTTTTCTCCATTTAAAAACCAATTTTATAAAAATATATTTTAACTTATAAACCGATTTTTGACACTTTAAAGAAAACCAATGTATTCTTTTTTTGCTTATTATAAAACCGATTTAAATTTATAGCATATTTATATTAGAAAAGTTAACTTTAAAATTTCAAACCATCAAATCGATTTTGATTTGGTTAATCAGTTTGTAAATCAATTTTTACCAATTCGGTTAACCATTTCTTTAAACTGGTTATAATTTATAAACCATTTGAAAAAAAAAAAACAAATTATTTAAAATTTGGTTAAGATTTTTTAACTGATTAACCAGTTATTGGTTTTTGATAAACAACGCTTAAAAGCAATTAAAAAGAAGCTTTGTTGAGCTTAATTTGATTTTGGGCAAAGAAATGATGATAAACATTTATTGGATTAAAAGCCCAATATTATTTAATGTATTTTATTGTTGCAGGCCCATTACTCATCCCACAACCAAACAATGCAGCTTGTTTATTCCATAATTTTCATTAATGTTTCAAGTAAATGCACAAGCCTAATGCACTTTAACATAGCACCTTTCAGTAAATAGAAGGCTATGTACTCGGAGGACAGCGAGAACAAAAAGAAAGCAACACAGCAAGAACAGTGTGGTTTTGGCAAAGCAATAAGGACACAAAGACATCTATAATCCCCAAACATCAGCCAAAGCAAATTTCCGAATTTGGGAGAGCAAAACACAAACTTGCAAAGGAGAAGAGGTAGTGGTACAACTCCTCGGACAGCAGGGGTAATGGAGCAGAGGGAAAAAGGAAATACATGCCAAAGAAAAAAGCAAATCAAAAGGATACCAGAGGTGGTGGACGAATTCCTCAATCAGCAGAGTTAGTGGTGCAAGGTGAAGAAGGACTGCATGCCAACAGAGACATCTCCAACGGACAGCTGGGACAAGAAATGAAAGAGGCTAATTGGAAAGCAAGTTGAAGATATATAAGAAGTCTCACTTCTACATTTGAAGACAAGAAAAAGAGAGCAAATTTAGAGCACTATCTCAACTTTGAGCTGCATTCTTTTTCTTCTATTGGAGCTTCATTTCTTATTTTATTTGTTATGGCTATCTTGAGTCATCTTTTGTATTAAGAAAAAGGCTGAAAAAGTGAGTAAAAAAATCATGAGAGAAAAGACAAAAAAATGCATAAAAGAACCATTGATCTTCTGTGTTTTGGGTTATTGAACTATGACTAGTTCCCTTTGCCAAGTTGGATTAGCACTTGGTGAGTTTGAATCTGTTTAGATTCTCCTTCCAAGTTGAGATAGCATTGTGGATTACTGAGTTTTGGTGAAAAAAGCTTAGTGGTAGATACTAGTTGAATTAGGTTGTAATTCAGTATTGGTGATTATAATAAGTGGATTATAGTGAAAATTTCACCATAATTTGTGGTGGATACTGGACGTAGAATTCATTGCACTTAAAATCCAAACCAAAATACATGCTGACCTCTTTCTCTTCTTTCATTTTCTGTTTCTGCACATGAGACTAAACGAAAACATCTTCTGCATTTTCTGCTTCTACAAAAATAGAGCTTGAAAAATAAATTTTAAGCAAACCTGATTCAACCCCTTCTCAAGTTAAATCAGAACCATCAAACTTCAATAAGCCACTAGAACTTATGGAGCATATATACAATTTATAATAATTAATCTTAAATCAAAGTGTCAAGGATAGTAAAGCCAAATATAAGAATTTTCCCTATCTCCACAATCCATAACCATAGAGGGATTATAAAGAGGTACAAAATAAACAATCTTGTAATAAGAAGGTCTGAAGGTAGGCTCCTTGCATATATATTTTTATTTAATAATTAATTAAACCAGTTAAATTTCGGTCAGACCATTAAACCAGTAAATTAGTCACCTTATCAGTTCATTGACAAGTTCAATTCTCGCAACCTTGATATATACACAGCATTACTAGCATTTCACTCACTCACTCACCCACATTCCTTTCAAATTTTTGTGCAATTGCATTGAATTTGTTCACATTGAATTAGAATATGCTTCATTATCTAGATAAGCTAACCTTTCATCTGATTCTCTTCTCAGATGCAGAAAAAAAAAATCTTAACACAAACTTGGATGTGTGTATATATATATATTGTTTGGTTGGTTACTGTAAGGTGGAAACTCAGTGCAGTCAACTTCACGTGAAGCTGATAACTGAGAGTCGTTAGATAAAAATTTAGTCAAATCATTCAAATTATTTAACGGCTCTCAGCTATCAACTTCACACTGCAACTGAGTTTTCACCTTACTATAATCAGTACAAAGTTAATTGTACATGCAGGTTATGTATGTCATATGGTTGTAACTGAAATCCTATTGTTGGGATGTCTCAAGCACATTGCTTTCAGGACCCTTCACCATTTCGGCATCCGATGGACCGGAATTATCCTTCACAGATTCGATTTCCATGCTGCCGGTGCGGCTCTTTCTAGTTCTTCGATCCTGAATACAGTTTCAATTACACACGATTAGCTCGAATTTCAGTGTTCAACAGGTATCAATGGTTGGCAGCCTAATTAAGACTGAAGAGAACTTGTAGAAGATCAAAGTTTGAAGAAAACTAAGCATAAATTTGTCCAAAGTAAAAATGCACATAAAATGCAAAAATGTGAAGCTCCCTTTATGCCCCTATCTTCATTGCCAAGGCAACCCATGAATTGACTATATGCACTAATGATTTAATAATGTCAAGGGTTAAACTAGTCCAAACAGTAAATATTTTCTTAGTTAGTTATTTCTTGATACAGTGGTAGTATAAAATATTTTACACAATCGTCCTATCACGTTCGTTCTTTTAAATGACCATTCATACGGTCAATGTAAAAGGTAGTTATTTTTACTGCTGTTGCATTACGTGATTGGATGGTTCTGTCAAAATTGACATATATAGATAGAAGGAGGGACTAATAAACATAGGATAGGATGAGATATTGAAGGAAACCTGTCGGAACGGATACTCGTCTGCTTCAAGCATCCTCACAACCTGACTCATTTTAGGTCTCTTGTCGGCATCAGGATCGACACACCTAAGCGCGACCAGAAGGGCACGCTTTAGGACACGCATCGATGGTTTCACTTCGAGGCTAGAATCCACAACTTCCTCGGCCCTCCTTGTTCCCACCATGATCTTGAGCCACTCAACAAGATTCACCTGTCATGAGGATAACCATAATAACATCTGTCAGCATTGTACCGAAACACACCGAATAAGGAAGGCAAATTATCATTTGTAAGGATTAAGACACCTCATTCGCGGAACGGGAATAGTCAACCGGGTCCCTTCCGGTAACCACTTCTAGCAAGACAACACCGAAGCTGTAAATGTCGCTTCTTTCAT
Organism: Arachis ipaensis; assembly: GCF_059453495.1. Taxonomy (NCBI): domain Eukaryota; kingdom Viridiplantae; phylum Streptophyta; class Magnoliopsida; order Fabales; family Fabaceae; genus Arachis; species Arachis ipaensis. The sequence continues at coordinate 1,885,361 of NC_142436.1, forward strand.
TTAACATGCCGGTGTTAGCATATTCTGGTGCCACATAACTGAAATTGTGAAGATGAGTTAGTTTCTACTTATGAAATAAAATTTAAGACAACAAAAAATTCAACATACCCGAATGTTCCCATTACTCTAGTAGTTATGTGACTTTCCCCTGAGTCCAAAAGTTTGGCCAAACCAAAATCAGAAACCTTCGCATTGAACTCACTATCAATCAATATGTTGCTAGACTTTATATCCCGGTGAACAACTTTTGGTTCGATTGCTTCGTGTAAATAAGCAAGCCTGCAAACAATCATAAGTCCAATAACAATAAATTTGAAAACCAATGCCACAAGTGAAAGCTTAAACCACCGAAAAATATAGAAAATCTCAAGAGTCTAGATTAGTTCCAATGCTTGCTAAGCTTACAATATCATGTTATCCACAATTCTAATCGACTCAAATAAATCTCAAAATATGTGTACATGTAAATGTTATATTTAACAATATCAACATGATTACATGAATAAACTCTCAATACCAAGCATTTTGATGATATATTAATTTATGGTAACAAAACAAGGGATAAAATGAGTTATTCACAACCATGGCCACAAGATGAGGAATTTTAGATAGTCACAAAATCCAAGATTCATGCCGATTGATTTAACTTGAGAAAAACAACGAATGTGAAGTTTAACTTACGCTTTGGCTGTGCCGAGTATAACCTTCATACGAGCTTCCCAGGTAAGTATTCCATGTTGACTCATAGCTCCATGTAACCATTGTTCTAAATTACCATTGTTCACATATTCATACACTAGCAACCTATAAATGAAGTGTAAAGATACACCATTATTGATAAGAAAAAACATACAAAAAAAAAAAAGATTTTTTAACAAAATGAATGCAACTTGTTCAGAAAAAGTTTTACCTATGTACTCCTTCTATGCAATATCCAAGCAACCGCACAAGATTTTTATGTCTAACATGGCCTATAGCTTCCACTTCAACCCTGAATTCTTTCTCTGCTTGTCCCCTGTGAACTCAACAACCAATTCAATTACGGATGGAAAGCTATATGTGAAAATTAAGGAGGGAAGTACCAAAAATGTCATAAAGTATGCTTACAAGTTGTTAAGAAGTCTCTTCACTGCCACCTCAGACCCATTGATTAGCCTTCCCCTGTAAACAACTCCATATCCACCCTCACCAATCACATTCTCAGCCGAGAAACGATTGGTTGCAAGTTCGAGATCTCTAAGGGTGAACCAGTGGCCCCATCCAAGATGAGAAACCTCGGGCAAACCAATTAGAGGTGATGCAGTTACCATCCCCAATGCAGACTGCTTCTTAAATGTGCTGGAGCTTCCTTCTTCACCGGACATCGAACTAAACCCTCTCTCGTGATGAAAAATCGAGCTGCATTGGCTGATATTATCTGCATCACTGGATTTGCTCATTCCCAAATGAACTAACAACTTTTCTGAATTATTATTATCACTTGCCTTGTCATGAACAGGAATATATACACTTTCAGCTTGATCATGACAATTCAGCACCCCAACCTTGTCAACCTTGATATCTTTCGAGACATTTGGAATTTGAGACATGGGGATCTTGTCCAGAGATCTCCTCGACTTTCTCCGAAATGTCACCCATACAGGTAATATACAAAGAATTAGAACTATGAATGCACCAACACCTATCCCAATCAAAACCCACAGCCTCAAACCCAATAATGCCGTCGTCTTCGACAATTCAACCTTTAAAGAATGGTTGCCAGACATAATTGGAGGCAACAAGTCAATCAATTCTTGCCCTCCAAATTCTTCAGCCCATAAAATCAAGGCATTCCTACCTGCATGCAAGAATCCAATTATGCACACCCTTAACAATTAATTTCAAATTCCAAATATTCAGCAACTCTAGAATCAGCAATCACACATTTTCATCAAAATTCAAGATAATTTACCAGTAACATGAACTGAAATTGTAGGATTCAGGCATCCTCAAAGCAAAAAAAATACAATTGCATATGCTTCAACTTCAAACATTCAGAAAATCAACAACCCATTTTCATTTTGTGTCACACCAATCAGAGAAAAGTCACACTTAGAAAACTTAATGGAATAATTCTAATCACACACATAAAAATCTAACAACAAAAAAGGAAAGAAAAGAAAAGAAAAGAAATTAACATGTGATGTAAAGCATCACTTATGATCCAAGCAAACAAAAGATAGAAAAGCAAAATGTGAATTTAATCCAGATTCCAAAAAAAGCATTTTCTCTTTACCTTTGTGTTGATCCAATATCACCTCTTCCTTGATCTTCTTCTACCTCCCAAAGAAACACAATGAGGCATATAAACAAACACAAAGCCTACAAAACCCAGATTCTACAAAGAGTTGCAGCTACACAAATAGTTACCTACTAGTGAGTGTTGTGAACTCAAATGAGGAGGAAAAAAATAGAAAGAAACTCAGAACAATGAAAAAGGTGTTAACAACAATGGCAGGGAATCAATGCTAACACCCCAAAAATAAAAAATTAATTTTTAATGCCAAAAAATGGATTTTGGAGAAGAGAAAATGCAAAGGTGAGGAAAATGGTTGGTGGGGTACTGAAAGTTGAAGGATTTGAGGGCAGGACCAAAACAAGCTGGAAAGGAAGCTTGAAAGAGAAAGAGTAAAGTGAAAGCAACAAGAATGAGATGAACAGTGTTATAAGCATTTATAGCTATTAGCTTTCAAAGAGTGTGTTGAATAAGCTAAACAAAAAGTGAAAAAAAGAAAAGTGGAGTTTGGAAGAGAGAGAAAGAAGCTAAGTGGTTTTAAGAGAGAGAAGGGTCAACCTCAATGGAACAGAGAGAAACTGCTGATTGCTGAAGCCAAATCTAGGATTGTTCTAAGGTATGCTTACCAAACCAAAATTGTCCTATTTGTGTGAAATAAGGAAAATAAATAAATAAATAAATAAATAATCTTATTGCATAAAAAATTATAATCTATAAAAAATACTTTAAATTTTTCTTATTTTTGAAACTTGAATCCAAGATTTCTTATTGTTTATTAATGCCTTAGTATATTGTCAATGTCAAGTAATGAAATTGTTAAGGAAATAATCGGGTGAAGAAAAAAAAAGTATTTTTTAATATTTTTGTTCTTTAGAATTTTGTGAATAAAAAATAAAAAATTCTATTTTTTTATTTTTATCTTTTTTATAAAACTTTTAAAGAAAAATAAAAATACCAAATAAAATCGTATTTTTAAAGTGTAAATTTATATTATGAATCTTAGATTAAAGGTTTAATTACTATGTTCGTCTCTATAGTTTCGTAAAATTTTCAATTATGTCTCTATACTTTTTTTCTTTTTAATTGGGTCCCTGCACCAACTTTTTTTTCAATTAAGTCCTTCTTAGTAGTAATTAGCTTAATTTTATAGGGACCTAACTAAAAAAAAAATTGGTACAGGGACCTAAATAAAAGGAAAAAAAAAAGTGTAGGGACCCAATTAAAAAAAAATTTGGTGTAAAGACTCAATTAAAAGAAAAAAAATATAAAGACCTAATTGAAAATTTTACAAAATTATAGGGATTAGCAGAGTAATTAAACCTAGATTAAAAGGTGTATATATTCATAATTATCTCTCATATTTAATTAGTTATCAAACATTATTTTATGTTTTAAAAAAAGAAGCTCATGGTGATAGGGTTCTTAAGTCTTAACTTTTCTATAATATGAAATTATATTAAGTGTTTCACAAGAATATGATATTAAATGAAATAGTTATAGCTACATAAGTTTATGTTTAATTAATCCTCATCTATTATATATTGACATCTAATTAATTTTTAACATAGCTATACAACATTACCAAATCAAAGTGGAGGAAGAACTACATAAACAAAAGCTTTGATTTGAAGCATAACTTTTTATTAAAGTATGAGCCAAAAACAACCTTGCAACTTTTTTTTTCTCTTGATGATTATCATAAATTGTGGACTTTATCTTCTTGATTAACTTTGTAATTAGAGGGATAAAGCAATGTCTATGTACACAAAAATTTGTCATAGCCCACATTTTTCTTAAATATAATATATTAATATGTAACTCAACCTTTTAATTAAGTAGGACCTGAAAAAAAAAAACTTTTAATCAAGTGATTAGTTCTTAACTTTAGGGATTTGCATATTTCCCTTTCTATTTTATAGGAAAAGAGTACTTTATTTATTAAATTTTATAAAAAAGATCCTATAAAAAATAAGATAAAATAACACAAAAAAAAAACATTTCTTTTAATCATCAAGAGATTTTCAGTAATCTAATTTAGGTTATTATTTTTACTTCATATGTAAAAATCTTAATTCATTAGAAGTTGCTTCATTAATTCATTGATTGTTTGGTATTAATTTTTTTTTTAATGTCAAATGAGTAATATTTTACTCAAAAGCTCTGAAAAGTAATTTCAAATAAAATTAGTAATGAGATCCAAAAACCATGAAACAAACAATGACATAAGAACAATTATTCTCATTGTCACAGAGTACTAATGTTAAGAGATGCTGTATTCTATATAGGAGTATTTTATTTCATTGCTACTTATTAGTGGTACTATTAAATTATAGAATTCATTGATAAAAGCTTTATCTATGACTACATTAATTCTACTATTGTTTTGTTAATTGATTATTTAATTCTTTAATATTTTATATATTATATTCTTTAATTCTCTAATGAGAATTGAGATGTGCATTTTATAAGTTTACAACTCTTCACATGCATCATGTGCACCTCACGTGGTTGACCAACTTTTTCTCCTAAGGCTTGTTATTTGTAGGGATGTCCACGGATCGGATCGGATCAGATATAGCCGAAAATTCGATCCAATCCGCATAATTTTTATCGGATATGATATCCGCACTTTTTAGTGCCGGATCGGATATCGGATATATCCGCATAATTAAACCTTCTCTTTTTAATCATATTTCTATGTAAAAGAATTCGATAAAAATATTTCTTTTATACTTTTAAACTTATTTATTCCTAAAATATTTTAATCAAACTCTCTCTAAATAACAAAATAAAATAATACAATATATGAATAATAATTACTAACTAAAACATACAAACAAGTAAATATAATACCAAACATATATATTTATTTATTTATTAATTATTATAGTGCGGATCTGCAGATCCACGGATCGGATACGCGGATGTAGAGCAGATATCCGTGATCCGATCCGCATCAATTTGCGGATCTATCCGCAATTTTCGAATCGGATGCGGATATTTACCGTGGATCTGCGGATACGATCCAATTCATGAACAGCCCTAGTTATTTGGGTCTATATCCTAAAATTAATAATACCAAGGTTTATGCTAACAAAATTAAATGTAATTATTGACTATAAAATAATTGATTAATTGTATTACACATTATATTAGTGTATGAATGTCCCCTCCCTTCCCACAAGTCAGAAAAAAGAATGTGAGAGTATTAAAAAACTTGGTATAAATTTCATATTTCTTTTTTCTTTTGTTTCTCTAAAAAAAATATCACATGGTGCCACAATAAATTACAATAAAAATGTTTGGCTAATGGCTATACATCAACATCTTCATTTTCTTTTAATTTATCTCAAAAACAGATAACATGTTAATTATTATAAGCACATGAACATGCCTTTACCATTTTATGAAATACAACATTAGATTTTTCTTTTAAGATCAATATTATACATTAGGTGTGGATGTGCTTATTATTATTATTATCTAGATTTTTGTTTTTACAGAATAAAAATATTTATTTATTTTAGACACTAATAGACCTCATCTCATTACACAGACCAAAAAAGAAGGAAAGAATTATGCACAAACGTGTTGATGTAAGATTTCAGAATGAAAAAAAAGTAAATAAATAAAAAAGATGATATACTATATCTATTAAATAATACTCTTCTCACTAATATTCGATAAAGAGTAAATATCCAACCCGATGCTGATAATTTTTTCGAAGGATTACGAGGTCTTTAAACAAAAAAAAAAATACCATTTTTGATTCTTGATATTTAATTTTGTGAGACTGGTTAGTCCTTCTTTTAATGATTTCTTTTTAAAACATATTTATGTGACATATTAATCACTAATATATTCTCTATTTAACTTTTATAAGTAAAAACAATTTAAAAATTACTAATATTTCTTAGTTTTACACAATAAATTTAACTAATGTATTTGAAAAAGGTAATAAAAAATAAAAATAAAAACTAAACGGCCTTGATGTTAATCCTAGTTCATTCTTAATGGATAAATTAACAGTTTAACATGTTAGTTTAACATATCATGTAGGTTTATCCGTTAATATAGATAGAAAATATTGACAAAGAAACTAATCAGTCTCATAAAAATAAAGATTAGGAATCAAAAATGATATTTTTTTATTGAGAGTCTCGTTGTCTTTCGAAATAATTGTCAGTGTCGTTTAGAGTTTTTTCTCTTCAATAAACTAAGCACATGGAAACCATGAGTTTAGGTGTCTACCATACATTTACAATAGAATACATATCTACAAATTTCTTTAAACCCAAACCCAACTTTCTTTTTTGGTTAGCCTAAGCTTAGAACCCCATTTTGGTGCTCTCTAAAATCTTCTTCCCACAAATATGATTCACTTTAGAATACACTTGAAAAATGTCTATTGAACTAATTTTCATATTAAAATTATATTTATACCCTCACTCTTTGAAAGATTTTGCATTTATAATTTAGATTTAAGAGTTTAGAATTTAGAATTTAAGATATTCGACGGCAACAAATGGTGTTGGGACAAACTTATAAAAAAAGAAAGAGATGAGAAGGGAAATTGTAAATGAACTTAGAAAAAAAAATTTTCACTAACACAATATTGTCTAAATTTTTCCTTTACCATTAAACATTTTAATTTCCATTAAGAAAGGGAAAAAAATCTGTGTCCATAGTTAATAACTCAAAGCTGTAACTAATTTTGATCAAATCTTATCTAATTGGTTCTCATATTCTCTCATTAGTCACTACAATCTCAGCAACCTCAGCACCAGAGTATTACACTTACACATATCATGTCATTAGCTCCAAACACCAGAATTCGAATTCTGGCACACCAAATTACAAATCAGGTATCCAAGAACTTGGCAATGAAGATCTGAATATTCGGCGAAGCAGCGTTTTCTCCCTTTTTCCTAGCTTGTTTACACCATAGCGTTGGAAAACGCCTAACTTGAGCGCTTCTCTTCCTTCTTCTGCAGCTCTTTTGCGCACGGTCATCAGCAAAGCCGCTCCTTGAGGAATTTCGCTGCTTCCAGCATTTCCAGTTTCAGATGCCACCTTTTCTGCTTCCCCGGCGGCACTTTCTTCAATTTTACACTCGGCTCGGCTTCCACTGGTGCCTGCACTGTCATCATGATCACTACTTCCCCACCATTTATTTGAAGTAGTTGACAAGCCTTGTGATGGAAACCCATATTTGAATTCATCCATTATTGTCATTCCTTTATTCATGCTTGTGTCGAACGAACTCTGCATTCGGCCACCATCAGTGCTCTTGTTTCCTTGCGAATTGTGAATCGCTGTAACGCCTTGTGCTTTGGATCTCTCATCATTGGTTTGTTGCGAAACACTGCACTTAAACATCAGGTAAACATAAACCGGTTATGAAGACAAATAATACAGGTTACAAATACGGCAATGATGTTTCCACCGAATACACACACTGCTAAGTTCTTAGATAGCATTTGAATCTTGTCGCTAGGTAGGAAACGACGGAGACAATGCGATAGTAGAGACACGTCCCATCCCCATGACACGTTTCTTACGTCCCTCTATTTTGAAATTGCACAAGTCATCTTGAAAATTTGTCCCGAGGCAGGACAACTGGACAAGTATGCGCCTCTATCTCTATTTTCAAACATGTTTTTGTCGCCAACATCTCATTTCTTTGTTTCACCATATTCGCAATACTTCGAAGAAACAAAAGAAGAGAAATCCCAAAAACTACTTTGATATCAAATATCAAAGATTAAGCATACTTCTAAGGGATTAGTGTCAAGGCAACCTCTCCATATCCTAAGATTATGAATGAAATCCGAGCAGCTAAAGGCATCTCATATTTTAAACATTTTACATTTCGATCACACCAGAAGATAAACAGAAAATGCTGAACATAATGGCATAACATAATGTTAGCACTGCAACAGATTATTACTGTTTGTTGACGAATTACAACTTACAAGATAGATAGGGTATTTGACATCCCGCTTAGACTCTCCTAACACTCACAATTACTCGAATGATGGGAACCCTTTTCTTTACCCTATTTTATTCACAATAATCACCAACTAACTAACTAACTACAAAAATCCATCTTAGGTTGGTCGAGTGGTGAACTCACTCATCTACTTAAGCAATTGTTAGAGTTCGAATCCAGCTTGTTCATGCAACAATCCATTGGTTAGCGATAAACCTTAATTGGCTATGATAAGAATAAGATTAATACTTAATATAGTCAACTAAAGCAATAGGACTTCTACAAATAAGAACAATCATGGCTTCAACTAAACATTAGAAAACCTAAAATCAGATTAACTCTAGGTGATTTTAAAGATTACCTTTTGTTATTGCCACTTAGCAAGACCATTGTCAGCAACTCCAAATTATTAAATACAACACCTTAAAGATTCAAACCTGCGAAACAAAAACACTTTTATTGTGCCATAAAGTTTCTCTTACAGCATTATATGTTGCTAATGCTAATCACAATTCTGCTACAAATCCAAACTTGCTTTCTTCCCTCTTAGGAGCAAATAATCTAGCTGAATTCTTGAAGACAAAGATTAAAGAAAAAAAAAAACTCTCCTTTTTTATTTTATTTCAAAAAAGAAAATGCTTCAATGAGGTAAACTATTCTGGGTTGTTCTTCCTATCAAGTTTGATGATTGTTGATGCTGAGAAAAATAATACAAAAAAGAGCGAAGAAAAAAAAAACACTCTCATTAATGGGAAGAGACGTAATTAAAATAAAAAAGGGTAAAAGATAAAACTTTTCAATGACCCAAAAGCATAAAACATGATTAAAATCGAATACACACAATCCCTAATCCCCAATCACGAATGCAAAGAAAAATAATAATAAAAAAAGGAAAAAGAACACTTTTTTTAACCAAATAGTGGGAAAAGAGAAATTACCTGAGAGTGAGAGTGGTTGAATCGGAAGTCAAAAACTTTGTTTCCAGAAAACTGTGGTTTTGTTAGGATTTGGTTTTTGTTTTGGGAATCAGATCACTTTCAGTTTCAATTTCAAGTTTCAAGTTTCAAGCTTCAAGTTTTGTGTTCGAACTTCGAAGAGAAGGTACTTCAAGTTTTGTGAAAGTACGATATTACCCTTCAAGTTTTGTTTTAGGTTAAACTTTTAAAAATTGAAACGAGGCATATGAAAGAATTAATGAATTATAGGAAAAATAATTAAAAATTTATAATTTAATATTAAAAATTTTATTTGTTATTTTTTTTTATCTAAAAATATCTTCAATTTTTAATATTTTTAAATTATTTTTTAACTATGAAAAAGTTGAGAAAAAAAATAAGAGGATAAGATAATAACAAAATCATAAAAATTAGTAACCGAAACATAATGATAACTCATTTAAAATTTTCTAACCAATTCACACTATAGTATATAATCAACGTGTACTATTTGTTTTAATAGTTTTTAATATATTAAAAATTGACTAGAAGTTTTTAATGGGCATTATTATATCTTTTAGTAGTCTTTGTAAAAATAATATTACAAGAAAATGAAGTAACTTGTTATTAAAAAATATCGCAAATTATAATTATAATACATTTTTTAAGTTTGTTATTTTTTGTAATATTATTTATTATACTTTATTGATATATAACATGTAACACTTTACTATTCTAAGATTTATGCTTAAGTCGTAAAACAGAGGTGGTGTGGTATTACGACCTCTAAAATAAAATGAATACATATAATAGCAGAAGAATTATAATATGCTAGGAGCCTTGAAGAATAGAGGAAACAAAAATCACGAAATAAAAACGCAACGCTCAAGGAACGAGTTAACTCGCGTGCTAAGGAAACCATAACTATTAAACATATGATAACAGAAGTAGGAATAGAGTGTCAAAGATACAAAATAACAAGCTCCTAACTCAGCCTGCGAAGTCAAGACTGGCCGGATAATATTTACACACATATACATACATATCCAAAACTCGAAAGTACATATACACCATCCTACCTCTCCATAAACCTCTAAGAGGATCAAAAAGAACAAGTTATACGAAGAGAAAGCTAAGTACATATATATACATTACAGCATAACAAAATAACCCAGTAACCACTCCGCTTCAAGAGTCCAGACGCCTAACGAGAAGCCTCTCGACCTGCATATGAAAAACAACAACATAGTATGGAATGAGAACCGAAGGTTCTCAGTATGATAAAAGTGCTACACACATAATATATAAGGTCCTAGGAATGCCAGAGGCAATTCTAGAACGCCGACACTCAGATTATAGACCTTAAAGTATTAAACAGGAGCCACAAAAGGTGGTTTTCTAAGAATACTTAAACCTAACTTAACTTAACATTAAATCTAAGTCTCATACTGCCATTCCTCCATACCTCCAACTCCATCATACATTTTCACAGACAAATAGACAGATAAAGACAAGCACAAGAAGGTTACAAATATTGCAGGTAACAAATACACATTTAACATGGCAAGTACATAAAGGCACACCCAATTAAAGCACAAGCAAGTAATTCAAGTAATATGCATATGATGCATGCCTATCCTATGGCTGATGAGGCTCATCTGTCGGTTATCCAGCCAACCCAACAAGTCTGATTTGTACTTAGACTGTCCCCCGACGTGCATCCCCAAGAGTCTATGCATAGCTTTATCTCAAATAATCAATATTACTCAATAGGGGGTAACATTTACGGGAATTTATATAGTGTCCGGTCACACTTACGTCGTAGGGTCAACAGAGTGTCGAGTTTTCAACCTGGTACACGTGGTGGCAAGCCACGGCACTTAATCCAGGGAATCTCGTATCTCAGATTATTTAAATTCATAAGTCATATAAATAATTCAATTATAATTCATCAACATCCACATCATTCTCAATCGCATCTCATTCATCATCATACATCAATCATATTCAATCCTTATCTTTCATTATCACACCTCTCATTCCGTCCATCAATAGTTCTAATTCAAAACATAATTCATTCTTTTTTAAATGAATCAAACTTAAAACATACTCATTTTCTTAATAACTCAAAATCAAACTATATAACCTTTGAATCCAAATCTTTTTAAATAATCATCTAAACAAAATCTCTAATTTTTATAAAATTTGGCAGTATCTCCTCTAAAACTCGGACTTTGCCACCCTTTTCGGATCCAAAACTGCATTCTTTTCAATTCAACATACCCTTCCTCATCATCATAACAATCACTACAATAAATCTACCTCAAATCAACAATTATACTCATACAATATTCAAATCCAACAACCAAAATTTAACTAAGGATCATAGATCACAAATCCTAGGCTTTTAATACAAAATACCTCGTTATCACAACAACCTCCACAATAGTTATACCTCAAATCAATAATTCACCAAATCACCAGTTTATCAACAAGTACCAAACCAACCATGTTCATCAACAGGATACTAAGTATTAAATATACACATGCAATCCAACTTATCCTATGGTCATCTAGCCTAAGTTTTCACAAAACATTATATATTAAATGCAAGAAACCTAAACCATACCTTGGCCGATTTCCACGTAATGACCAAAGCTATTTATTTAAAACCAAGGTAGCCCCTCAAAATTCAACTAATTAGCTTCCTCCAAGTTCCAGTATTCACAATTTTAAACTCCAATTATTTATTTACAACCTAATATACATTCATAACACATATATATCCAATTTAATACTCAAAGCTTGAATTTAATAAAATTAAAATAGAATTATCATATCCTCACCTTACCTAAGCTTCACATAAGCAAGAGTGAACGTTTTCCTCAAGCTAATTGGATCCTAAAACATCAGAAATCAAAGAAATTCAACTTTCTATTCAATAGTTCAAGAATTGGGGGAAGAGGAGGCTGAGAGTGAAATAATAAGTTACCTATAAAATTGTTCCAGTAGAAATGTAGAGCTCGACGCGGTGAACGCGTGGCTGCAAACGGTGCGGCAATCGGAGCTCGGACGGAGAAGTTACGGGAGTTGGAAATTTGCCGTAAGGTTACGGGGGTGTTTCGCTCTTCTTCTTCCTGGGAAGATTTCAGCTTCGTGTTGCTGAAATGAGGGAGAAGGCAATGCTGGTTCATTTAACAGGTCGGTCCGGTTTGGCTCGGTTCAACCGGTTCGGTCTATGCGGTCCAAGATTTGACCGTTTTCTTCGAAATTAGTGTCAAAATTCTCGTTTCGATGAGCTCTATTCCAATTTGATATAATATTCACATTTCTAATATTATTTATTAAAAACTAATTTATTGACTAATTATCTACTAGTTTATCGGGGTTTACATCCTACCCACCTAACAAAGAATTTTGCCCTCAAAATTCAAATTCAATTACCTAAAAAGAGATGTGGGTAATCCTTCTGCATATCTGATTAGAGTTTCCAAGTATGTTCCTTGATACCAGCTCGACTTCAAGGTACTTTTACCAATGATACTTTCTTTCCGCGTAATCGTTTAATATTAGTATCATCAAATCTTACTGGAATTATTGAAAGTGTTAGATCTTCTCTTACTTGGATTGGTTCTGGTTCTAGAACATGACTTGCATCAGGAGTATACTTCCGAAGCTGTGACACATGAAACACGTCGTGCAAATTCGAAAGATACGGTGGTAAGGCAATTCTATAAGCCACTGGTCCAATTTTCTTCAGGATCTCAAACGGTCCAATATAGCGGGGATTCAGTTTCTTAGTCTTAATAGCTCTTCCCACTCCAGTGGTTGGTGTAACTTTCAGAAAGACATGTTCTCCTTCTTCGAACTCCAAAGGCTTTCGCCTCTGATCAGCATAGCTCTTTTGACGGCTCTGGGCTATAAGCATTCGGCTACGAATCTTCTTTATCTGTTCAGTAGTTTCAGCTATCATCTCAGGCCCTAACAAACTTCTTTCTCCAGTTTCATACCAACATAGCAGAGATTGACATTTTCTGCCATACAGAGCTTCATGTGGAGCCATTCCAATGCTCGCATGATAGCTATTATTATAAGCAAACTCTATTAATGGCATATACCAATCCCAGCTCGCTGGCTAGTCCAATACACAAGCCCTTAGCATATCTTCTAAGGTCTGAATAGTTCTCTCTTACTGACCATCTGTCTGAGGGTGATACGCAGTACTCAAACTTAACTGAGTCCCAAATACACGCTGAAAAGCTCCCCAGAACCTTAATGTAAAACGGGGATCTTTGGCAGATATAATAGTAGAATGCACGCCATGTAACCTGACAATCTCTTTGATATACATTCAAGCCAATTCCTCCATTGTACAACTTATTCGGATAGGAAGAAAGTGAGCTGATTTTGTCAATCGATCCACAACCACCCAAATAGCGTCACAACCAGATCGGGTTCTAGGCAAACCTATCACAAAATCCATTGCGATACTCTCCCATTTTCATTGTGGAATCTCTAAAGGCTGAAGAGTTCCTGATGGTCTCTTATGCTCAATCTTAACCTTCTGACACGTTAAACATTTAGATACATGCAATGCCACATCATTCTTCATACCTGGCCACCAGAGCATCGCTTTCAGATCTTGATACATTTTAGTGCTCCTTGGATGGATTGAAAACCCACACTTATGAGCTTCCTTCAAGATACTCTGTCGCAGGTCTCCAATATCTGGCACAATAATCTGGTTCTTGAACCTCCACAAACCATCCTGTCCTTCTGACATTCTCCACTATTTTTCCTGTCCAACTGCTGGTAATACCTTACGTAATGCTTCACTGTCTCGATGAGCTTTCATAAATTCTGATTTAAATTCACTTGAAATTTGCAACTGACTCAGACATAGAATTCCAGATTCTTCTCTAACTCCCAAATTCAAACCTTGAAATGCCTTTAGTAACTCTTCTTCCCGTAGCATCATCCAAGCTGCATATAAAGACTTCCGACTCAAGGCGTCCGCCACAACGTTCGCTTTTCCTGGATGATAATTCAATTCAAAATCATAATCTTTTAGAAGCTCCATCCACCTCCTCTGACGCATATTCAACTTTTTTTGCTAAAAAAGATACTTCAAACTCTTATGGTCTGAGAAAACATGAAACTTAACACCATAGAGGTAGTGCCTCCAGATCTTTAAAGCAAACACAACAGCAGCAAGTTCCAAATTATGTGTCGGATAATTCATCTCATGCGGCCTTAATTGCCGTGAGGCGTATGCTACAACATTCTGGTACTGCATCAGAATGCACCCCAAACCCTTCAGAGATGCATCACAATACACTTCAAATGGTTCACTTGGTTCAGGTAATACTAATACGGGTGCAGTAATCAACCTGTGCTTCAATGCTTGGAAACTCTCTTCACACTCCGGAGTCCAAACAAAAGGCGTATCCTTCCTAGTCAACTTAGTTAAAGGTAAAGCAAGCTGTGAAAATTCCTTAATGAATCTGTGATAATACCCCGCCAAACCTAGGAAACTCCTGATCTCTATCATTGAAGTTGGTCGCTCTCAATTCATCACTGCTTCCACCTTAGCAGGATCCACAGCTATTCCCTGCTTACTCACCACGTGACCAAGAAACTTTACTTCACTCTTCCAAAACTCACATTTAGATAACTTAGCATATAAATTCCTGTCTCTCATAATTTGCAACACAGTTCGCAAATAATAAGCATGCTCCTCTTCAATCTTAGAGTAAACAAGAATATCATCAATCAAGACAATGACAAACTTGTCCAGATACGGCCGAAAAATTCTGTTCATATAATTCATAAATACTGCTGGAGCATTAGTTAACCTAAAAGACATCACTGTATACTCATAATGACCATAACATGTTCTGAAAGCAGTTTTTGGAATATCTTCATCTCTAACCCTTATCTGATGATAACCGGATCGCAGATCAATCTTAGAAAACACACCGGCACCCTGTAACTGATCCATTAGATCATCGATTCTAGGCAACGGATATTTATTCTTCACAGTGATCTTATTCAACTGCCGATAGTCAACACACGACTGCATACTCCCATTCTTCTTCTTTACCAGTAACAATGGCGCTCCCCACGGAGAAACACTTGGTCGGATAAAATGCTTACCCAACAGATCTTCCAGCTGAGCTTTCAGTTCAGCCATTTCTAAAGGTGACATCCTGTAAGGAGTAATTGAAATCGGACCGGCTCCAGGCACTAATTCAATTGCAAACTCAACCTCTCGGTTAGGTAGAAATTCATTAATATCATCCGAAAACACATCTGAAAATTCACATACAACCGAAATCTGCTCTAAACTTTGATCATCACCTGATACTCCCGCAGTTAATAACATAATACCCTGAAATTCAGTTCCAGAACAGTTTACTATCATAGAGTTCAAATAGTAACTATTCACCACAACCGGTGCTTCTGACCTTTCCGGCATAAACTGTACTGACTTCTCAGAACAATCAAGCAAAACATGATTCTTGGATAACCAATCCAATCCCAAGATGAGATCAAGATCAGTCATAGGCAAACAAATCAAATCATGCACAAATTCACGCTGTTGTACTTGAAAGGGAACTTGTGGACATCCTATCCTGTCACCATAGCTTCATGAGTAGCATTATATACTTTCAAATTATAACCTAAAACAACCATTCTCAATCCTAACTCATTGTCCTTTTCAAATGCAATAAATGAATGACTTGCTCCTGAATCAAATAAAGCATTTAAGATTTTACCAGCCATTTCACAAATACCTCTAATCAGTGTCTCAGATCCCTCAGCACCTATTGTAGAAGTGGTATACACTCTTCCTGGCTGCTGTACCCTACCAGTCTCATACTTCTTTCTCTCCGGACAATTAATGGCCATATGCCAGGGCTGTCCACAGGAATAGTATACTCCAAGTCCTAATCTGCATGGAACTCCAAGATGATACTTTCTGCACTTCTGACAGTTCAGATCCTGCTGTAGCTGCTTCCCAAACCTTCTTCCATGACTAACATTAGTATTTGGCCATCTGTAATTACCTTGACCCTGAGTCTGCTACGGAACAAAGCCTCCAAGCTTGAAATTCCTACCTCTCGGAGCAAAGTTCCTCCCTGAAGGCCTCTGAAAAGGCACCTCAAGCTTCCTTTCTCTGCTGCCGCCTTCCGCACACAATCCTCAGCCACCCTACTCTTATTCGCCAATTCAGAAAACACCATGATCTCCATTGGGGCAACAAAGCTCAGAATATCACTCCGAAGACCTTCTTCATATTTAATACACTTCCACTCAGCAAAATCTTCAGGCGTACCTTGACAGATACGAGAAAAGCGACATAACTCTTCAAATTTTCTAGTATACTCAGCAACTGTCATATGTCCCTGCTTTAACTGCATTAATTCAAGTTCCTTGGCATTTCTAGATGAATTAGGAAAGTATTTCTTATAGAATTCTGTCCGGAAAACCTCCCAAGGAATCGCAGCACCATCAGGCTGCAGGATACGTCGTGTTCCCTGCCACCAATACTGAGCTTCACCTTGTAACTGATAAGTTCCAAATTCAACCCATTGCTCTTCAGGAACCTGTTGGGCCTGCAATGTGATGCGTGAGCATCTTTCCTATATTTTCCTAGTGAATTTGCATGTAATTTGTTGAGTTTAATTAAGAATTAATTATATTTTAGCCACTATGGATGCTATTTTGAGTTTTGTGCAATACTATTTATTTTAGGTAGCATTCGGCAAGATTTAATGGAGTTTCTGCAGTACAAGAATCAAAGGAGATGGCAGCGAGGAGTGACGCGCACGCGTGATTTGGAAGTATCCATGGCGACGCGTGCGCGTGACTGACGCGTACGCGTGACTCGCGGAAAAAGACCATTGACGCATGCGCGTGACCGACGCGTACGCGTGACATGCGCAACGTGCAAAAAAATGGAGAAAGACGCTGGGGGCAATTTCTGGGCTGTTTTGACCCAGTTTCCAGCCCAAAAAACACATATTAGAAGCTGCAGAATGGACAAATCAAGTGGTCTCCACCCATCAGCTGAAGACTTGTTAATTAATTCAAATTTAAATTCAAATTTGATTTTTAAATTATTAGGATTAGTTATAAAAGGGGATTCAGATCCATCAGATTGGAACTCAGTACATTTTACTGAATCCTTATTTTCTACTCTGAACCATGAGCAACTAATCCTCCATTGTTAAGGTTAGGAGCTCTGTCTATTTCTATGGATTGATTTTATTGCTTTATCTATTTTAATTTATGTATGGATTTATAATTTAAGAATTGTTTTCACTCTTTATTTTATGAATTTGGGTGGAACGGAAGTATGACCCTCTTTCTATTTGAGTTCCTGTAAAACTTGGAAAAGCTTTTTACTTGACCAACAGCTTGAAAACATATTCTCCTAAATTTTAATTATCTGGATTTAACGGGATACGTGACATATAATCCTTTTATTTTTGGGTAATTGGAGTTTTTGTGGCACACAAACTGGAATTTGACCATCACCCTCTAATTGGAATTAATTGACCAAGGAATTGGCTACTGATGAATTTTAGAGGAGACTAGGAAGGTCTAAGGAATTAGGGTCTAGTCACATATAGTTTGTCATAAATTAAATCCTACATAATTAAAATAGTTAGTAAGAAAAGTTAATCCGGAAGAATAGATAACTCTGAAGCCTTAACTATCTTCTCCATATTTTCTTCCCAAAGTATTTACTTGCCTTTCTTCAATATTCTTTATATTGTTTAATGTCTTTTATATTGCATCTCAACACTATTTTCTGTTTGTCTAACTAATCCTATCAAACACTATTGTTGCTTAATCCATCAATCATCGTGGGATCGACCCTTACTCACGTAACAGCAGGGGAAACACGAGGATTGATGGATTAAGCAACAATAGTGTTTGATAGGCTTAGTTAGACAAACAGAAAAGAGTATTGAGATGCAATATAAAAGACATTAAACAATATAAAGAATATTGAAGAAAGGCAAGTAAATACTTTGGAAAAAATATAGAGAAGATAGTTAAGGTTTCAGAGTTATCTATTTTTCGGATCGACTTTTCTTATTAACTATTTTAATCATGCAAGATTTAATTCATGGCAAACTACATGTGACTAGACCCTAATTCCTTAGACCTTTCTAGTCTCCTCTAAAATTCATCAACAGCCAATTCCTTAGTCAATTAATTCCAATTAGAGGGTGATGATCAAATTCCAGTTTATATGCCACAAAAACTCTAATTACTTAAAAAATAAAAGGATTATATGTCATCCCGTTAAATCCAGATAATTAAAATTTAAGAGAATTTATTTTCAAGCTGTTGTTCAAGTAAAGAGCTTTTCCAAGTTATACAAGAACTCAAATAGAAAGAGGGTCATACTTCCGTTCCACCCAAATTCATAAAATAAAGAACGAAAATAATTCTTAAATATAAATCAAGACATGAATTAAAATAGAGAAACAATAAAATCAATCCATACAATAGATAGAGCTCCTAACCTTAACAATGGAGGTTTAGTTGCTCATGGAAAAGAGAAAATAAGGATTCAGGTAAAATGTACTGAGTTCCAATCTGATGGATCTGAATCCCCTTTTATAACTAATCCTAATAATTTAAAAATCAAATTTCTAAAATTAAAATTAAAATAATATCTTTTCCTATTTAAAAATCAAATTTGAATTTAAATTCGAATTAATTAACAAGTCTTCAGCTGATGGGTGGGGACCACTTGATTTGTCCATTCTGCAGCTTCTAATATGTGTTTTCTGGGCTGGAAACTGGGTCAAAATAGCCCAGAAATCACCCCCAGCGTCTTTCTGCGATTTTTTGCATGTTGCGCATGTCACGCGTACGCGTCGGTCACGCGCACGCGTCAATGGTCTTTTTCGGGAGTCACGCGTACGCGTCAGTCACGCGCACGCGTCGCTGAGCAAATCTTCAAATTACACGTACACGTCAGTCACACGCACACGTCGCCATGGATACTTCCAAATCACGCGCACGCGTCAGGCACGCGTGCGCGTCGCTCCTCGCTGCCATCTCCTTTGATTGTTGTGCTGCAGAAACTCCATCAAATACA
Source organism: Arachis ipaensis (assembly GCF_059453495.1). NCBI lineage: Eukaryota > Viridiplantae > Streptophyta > Magnoliopsida > Fabales > Fabaceae > Arachis > Arachis ipaensis. Next base: position 1,904,689 of record NC_142436.1, read on the forward strand.
GCCGAATGCTACCTAAAATAAACAGTATTGCACAAAAATCAAAATAGCATCCATAGTGGCTAAAATATAATTAATTCTTAATTAAACTCAACAAATTACATGCAAATTCACTAGGAAAAAATTGGAAAAGATGCTCACGCATCACAATGCTCGTTCCAAAGCCTGGATCCAATTATCTGCATCAGTGGGATTTGAGGTCCCCCTAAAAGTTGGAGGGTGAGCTTTCAGAAATGTAGCAAGTGTCATAGGACCGTCTTCATCATTATTGTCCCCATGATTACCCTGGTTTATATGATTATCCAGTGCCTCAGCTGTCGCCTGCATAACTGCAGCCATATTTCCCAGGGCAACCATAAAGTCCACTGGATCAGTCCCTGTGGGGGCAGGAGTAACGGTGCCTATCCTACCTCTACCTCGCCCGCGACTGCATCCGCGAGTCGACATCTGGTCCCTATACACACCAAACAAGTGATATTAAGTTGATCAGTCTCAATATCGCAGGTCTAATGCTTTAAGTTCCAAATGCATGCTCACAAACATTTATGCAATATATATCAGTCAGATATCCTAATAGCATATAAACACATATACAGAGAATGCACAGAAGCACAATCAGTCCGTCTTTCAGGCTCTATAGGAACGAAATGCTCTAATACCATAATGTAACACCCTACCACACTAAGCTTTACGCTTAAGTCGTAAAACAAAGGTGGTGTGGTATTACGATCTCTAAAATAAAATGAATACATATAATAACAGAAGAATTATAATATGCTAGGAGCCTTGAAGAATAGAGGAAACAAAAATCGCGAAATAAAGGCGCAATGCTCAAGGAATGAGTTAACTTGCATGCTAAGGAAACCATAACTATTAAACATATGATAACAGAAGTAGGAATAGAGTGCCAAAGATACAAAATAACAAGCTCCTAACTCAGCCTACGAAGTCAAGACTGGCCGGAGAATATTTACACACATATACATACATATCCAAAACTCGAAAGTACATATACATCATCCTGCCTCTCCATAAACATCTAAGAGGATAAAAAAGAACAAGTTATGCGAAGAGAAAACTAAGTACTTATATATACATCACAGCATAACAAAATAACCCAGTAACCATTCCGCTACAAGAGTCCAGACACCTAACGAGAAGCCTCTCGACCTGCATATGAAAAACAACAACATAGTATGGAATGAGAACCGGAGGTTCTCAATATGGTAAAGGTGCCACACACATAATATATAAGGTCCTGGGAATCCTAGAACGCCAGAGACAATCCTAGAACGCCGACACTCAGATTATAGAGCTTAAAGTATTAAACAGGAGCCATAAAAGGTGGTTTTCTAAGAATATTTAAACCTAACTTAACTTAACCTTAAATCTAAGTCCCATACTGCCATTCTTCCATACCTCCAACTCCATCATGCATTTTCACAAACAAATAGACAGATAAAGACAAGCACAAGAAGGTTACAAATACTGCAGGTAACAAATACACATTTAACATGGCAAGTACATATAGGCACACCTAATTAAAGCACAAGCAAGTAATTCAAGTAATATGCATAAGATACATGTCTGTCCTATGGCTGATGAGGTTCATCTGTCGGTTATCCAGCCAACTCGACAAGTCTTAATTGTACTTAGACTGTCCCCAGACGTGCATCTCCAAGAGTCTATACATAGCTTTATCTCAAATAATCAATATTGCTCAATGGGGGTAATATTCCCGGGAATTTATATAGTGCCCGGTCACACTTACGTCGTAGGGTCAACAGAGTGTCGAGTTTTCAACCTGGTATACGTGGTGGCAAGCCACGGCACTTAATCCAGGAATCTCGTATCTCAGATTATTTAAATTCATAAGCCATATAAATAATTCAATTATAATTAATCAACATCCACATTATTCTCAATCGCATCTCATTCATCATCATACATCAATCATATTCAATCCTTATCTTTCATTATCACACCTCCCATTCCGTCCATAAATAGTTCCAATTCAAAACATAATTCATTCTTTTCTAAATGAATCAAACTTAAAACATACTCATTTTCTTAATAACTCAAAATCAAACCATATAACCTTTGAATCCAAATCTTTTTAAATAATCATCTAAACAAAATATCTAATTTTTATAAAATTCGGCAGTATCTCCTCTAAAACTCGGACTTTGCCACCCTTTTCGGGTCCAAACCTTCATTCTTTTCAATTCAACATACCCTTCCTCATCATCATAACAATCACCACAATAAATCTACCTCAAATCAATAATTATACTCATACAATATTCAAATCCAACAACCAAAATTCAACTAAGGATCATAGATCACAAATCCTAGGCTTTTAACACAAAATACCTCATTATCTCAACAACCTCCACAATAGTTATACCTCAAATCAATAATTCACCAAATCACCAGTTAATCAATAAGTACCAAACCAACCATGTTCATCAACAGGATACTAAGTATTAAATATACACATGCAATCCAACTTATCCTATGGTCATCTAGCCTAAGTTTTCACATAACATTATATATTAAATGCAAGAAATCTAAACCATACCTTGGCCGATTTCCACGTAACGACCAAAGCTGTTTATTTAAAACCAAGGTAGCCCCTCAAAATTCAACTAATCAGCTTCCTCCAAGTTCCAGTATTCACAATTTCAAGCTCCAATTATTTATTTACAACCTAATATACATTCATAACACATATATATCCAATTTAATACTCAAAGCTCGAATTTAATAAAATTAAAATAGAATTATCGTATCCTCACCTTATCCAAACTTCACATAAGCAAGAGTGAACATTTTTCTCAAGCTAATTGGATCATAAAATATCAGAAATCAAAGAAATTCAACTTCCGATTCAATAGTTCAAGAATTGGGGAAAGAGGAGGTTGAGGGTGAAATAAAAAGTTACCTATGAAATTGTTCCGGTAGAAACGTAGAGCTCGACACAGTGAACACGTGGCCGCAAACGGTGCGACAATCGGAGCTCGGATGGAGGAGTTACGGGAGTTGGAAATTTGCCGTAAGGTTACGGGGGTGTTTCGCTCTTCTTCTCCTTGGGAAGCTTTCAGCTTCGTGTTGTTGAAATGAGGGAGAAGGCAATGCTGGGTTCATTTAATAGGTCGGTCCGGTTTTGGGTCCGGTTCAACCGATTCGGTCTATGCGGTCCAATCTTGGACCCTTTTTTTTTTGAAATTAGTGTCGAAATTCTTGTTTCGATGAGCTCTATTCCAATTTGATATAATATTCACATTTCTAATCTTCTTTATTAAAAACTAATTTATTGACTAATTATCTACTAATTTATCGGGGTTTACATAACACATATTGAAACATAACAAATAATATTACAAAAAAATGGCAAATCTAAAAAATAAAATAACTCTAATTTTTTGTTTTACTTATCTTTTAATTTCGTATTAAAATCTACATTGATTAAAGAATTTTAATTTTTATAATATTTTAATATCTAAAGAAAAAATATCTCGAAAAATTTAAATTTTTTTAAAGTCAAATACAAAATAATAAATATTATAATTTTATTTGTTATTTTTTTTATCTAAAAGTATCTTCAATTTTTTAACATTTTTTCTATTATTAAAGAGAATCGTAAATTAAAATTATAATACATTTTTTAGATTTGTAATTTCTTGTAATATTATTTGTTACACTTCATTGACATATAAACATATAATTAGGGGTATTTGCGGTGCAATTTGAATCGGTTTTGAGTCAAAAACTCATCTAATTCGAACAATAATTTTACTTGTGGTGCGGTTTGTATTGGATTATTTAAAAAAAAAAATCGATTCGATCCGATCCAATTTCAAGTGGTTTAGATTGAATTGGATTTGCAGTTTTGTAAATTAAAAAAATTAAATACATATAACAAGTCTCAACATCAAATTTTAAATAATTAACAATGACATAACAAGTCTCAACAATATCTTAAAAAGCTGACAATAACATAACAATAGAAATAAAATTATAAGTTAGTTAAAATAAATGAATAAATAATATTTTGAATATAAAATATTTATTAAATAATAATAATACATGAATAATATAAAAATATATAACAAATTGAACATGTTATAAGTATAATTGTAAATATAATAATAAAATAATAATATTATAGCATATTGTGCGGTTTGGATTGGATTAGATCAGTTATGAAAAGTAGATCCAAAATCCAATCCGATCCAGCAGTTTGTAAAAAATAGAATCCAATCAAATTTGAATTCGTGCGATTTTAATCGAGTTTCAGTTTGGATTGGATTAGATGAGTGGTTTAATTTAGATCGGTTTGGGTTTGAACACCCCTACATATAATAAAATATAACAATTAATATTACAAACAATTACAAATCTAAAAAATAAAACAACTTTAATTTTTTGTTCTACTTATTTTTTAATTTCATGTTAAAATCTACATTGATTAAAGAATTTTAATATTTATAACAATTTAATATCTAAAGAAAAAAATATGTGAGAAATTTCAAGTACTTCAAAGTCAAAAGCAAAATAACAAATATTATAACTTTATTTGTTATTTGTCTTTCATCTAGAAGTATCTTCAAATTTTCAACAATTTTTCTGTTATTTAATAAAATCGCAAATTAAAGTTATAATACATTTTCTAGATTCGCAATTTCTTGTAATATTATTTGTTATACTTCATTGACATATAACACATAATGAAATAAAACAACTAATATTAAAAGAAAATTGCAAATCTAAAAAATGAAACAACTTTAATTTTTTGTTCTACTTGTTTTTTAATTTCATGTTAAAATCTACATTGATTAAAGAATTTTAATATTTAAAATATTTTAAAGTTTAAAGAAAAAAATATGTGAGAAATTTCAAGTACTTTAAAGTCAAAAGCGAAATTACAAATATTATAATTTTATTTGTTATTTATCTTTTATCTAAAAGTATTTTCAAATTTTCAACAATTTTTCTATTATTAAATAAAATCGCAAATTAAAATTATAATACATTTTCTAGATTTGCAATTTTTTGTAATATTATTTATTAGACTTCATTGACATATAACATATAATGAAACAAAACAATTAATATTACAAGAAAATTGCAAATCTAACAAATGAAACAACTTTAATTTGTTGTTCTACTTGTTTTTTAATTTCATGTTAAAATCTATCTTGATTAAAAAAATTTAAGCTTTATAACATTTTAATAACTAAAAAAAAATGTGAGAAATTTCAAGTACTTCAAAATCAAAAGCAAAATCACAAATATTATAACTTTATTTGTTATTTATCTTTTATCTAGAAATATTTTTAAATTTTTAACACTTTTTCTATTATTAAATAGCAAATTAAAGTTATAATATATTTTCTAGGTTTGCAATTTCTTGTAATATTATTTGTTATACTTCATTGACATATAACATATAATGAAATAAAACAACTAATATTACAAGAAAATTGCAAATCTAAAAAATGAAACAATTTTAATTTGTTGTTCAACTTGTTTTTTAATTTCATGTTAAAATCTACATTAATTAAAGAATTTTAATATTTATAATAGTTTAATGTTTAAAGAAAAAATATGTGAGAAATTTCAAATACTTTAAAGTCAAAAGCGAAATTATAAATATTATAATTTTATTTGTTATTTGCCTTTTATCTAGAAGTATCTCCAAATTTTCAACAAATTTTCTATTATTTAATGGAATCGCAAATTAAAGTTATAATACATTTTCTAGGTTTGCAATTTCTTGTAATATTATTTGTTATACTTCATTGACATATAACATATAACGAAATAAAACAATTAATATTACAAGAAAATCACAAATCTAAAAAATGAAGCAACTTTAATTTGTTGTTCTACTTGTTTTTTAATTTCATGTTAAAATCTACATTGATTAAAAAAAATTTAATCTTTATAACATTTTAAAATCTAAAAAAAATGTAAAAAATTTCAAGTACTTCAAAGTCAAAAGCAAAATCACAAATATTAGAACTTTATCTGTTATTTGCATTTTATCTAGAAATATCTTCAAATTTTTAACACTTTTTCTATTATTAAATAAAAACGCAAATTAAAGTTATAATACATTTTATAGGTTTGCAATTTCTTGTAATATTATTTGTTATGCTTCATTGACATATAACATATAATGAAATAAAACAATTAATATTACAAGAAAATTGCAAATCTAAAAAATGAAACAACTTTAATTTGTCGTTCTACTTGTTTTTTAATTTCATGTTGAAATCTATATTGATTAAAAAATTTTAATCTTTAAAACATTTTAATATCTAAAAAAATATGTGAGAAATTTCAAGTACTTCAAAGTCAAAAGCAAAATCACAAATATTATAACTTTATTTGTTATTTGCCTTTCATCTAGAAATATCTTCAAATTTTCACCACTTTTTTTATTATTAAATTAAATAGCAAATTAAAGTTATAATACATTTTCTAGGTTTCCAATTTCTTGTAATATTATTTGTTATACTTCATTGACATATAACATATAATTAAATAAAACAATTTATATTACAAGAAAATTGCAAATCTAAAAAATGAAACAACTTTAATTTGTTGTTCTACTTGTTTTTTAATTTCATGTTGAAATCTATATTGATTAAAAAATTTTAATCTTTAAAACATTTTAATATCTAAAAAAATATGTGAGAAATTTCAAGTATTTCAAAGTCAAAAGCAAAATCATAAATATTATAACTTTATTTGTTATTTGCCTTTCATCTAGAAATATCTTCAAATTTTCAACACTTTTTCTATTTTTAAATAAAATTGTAAATTAAAGTTATAATACATTTTCTATATTTGCAATTTCTTGTAATATTATTTGTTATACTTCATTGGCATATAACATATAATGAAATAAAACAACTAATATTACAAGCAAATTACAAATCTAAAAAATGAAACAATTTTAATTTATTGTTTTACTTATTTTTCAATTTCATGTTAAAATCTATATTGATTAAAAAATTTTAATCTTTATAACATTTTAATTTCTAAATAAAATATATGTGAGAAATTTCAAGTACTTCAAAGTCAAAAGCAAAATCACAAATATTATAACTTTATTTGTTATTTGCTTTCCATCTAGAAATATCTTCAAATTTTCAACACTTTTTCTATTATTAAATAAAATTATAAATTAAAGTTATAATACATTTTCTAGGTTTGCAATTTCTTGTAATATTATTTGTTATACTTCATTGATATATAACATATAATGAAATAAAATAATTAATATTACAAGAAAATTGCAAATCTAAAAAATGAAACAACTTTAATTTGTTGTTCTACTTGTTTTTTAATTTCATGTTGAAATCTATATTGATTAAAAAATTTTAATCCTTAAAACATTTTAATATCTAAAAAAATATGTGAAAAATTTCAAGTACTTCAAAGTCAAAAGCAAAATCACAAATATTAAAACTTTATTTGTTATTTGCCTTTCATCTAGAAATATCTTCAAATTTTCAACACTTTTTTTATTATTAAATAAAATCGCAAATTAAAGTTATAATACATTTTCTAGGTTTGCAATTTCTTGTAATATTATTTGTTATACTTCATTGATATAATGAAATAAAACAATTAATATTACAAGAAAATTGCAAATCTAAAAAATGAAACAACGTTAATTTGTTGTTCTACTTGTTTTTTAATTTCATGTTGAAATCCATATTGATTAAAAAATTTTAATCTTTAAAATATTTTAATATCTAAAAAAATATGTGAGAAATTTCAAGTACTTCAAAGTCTAAAGCAAAATCACAAATATTAAAACTTTATTTGTTATTTGCCTTTCATCTAGAAATATCTTCAAATTTTAAACACTTTTTTTATTATTAAATAAAATCGCAAATTAAAGTTATAATACATTTTCTAGGTTTGCAATTTCTTGTAATATTATTTGTTATACTTCATTGATATAATGAAATAAAACAATTAATATTACAAGAAAATTGCAAATCTAAAAAATGAAACAACTTTAATTTGTTGTTCTACTTGTTTTTTAATTTCATGTTGAAATCCATATTGATTAAAAAATTTTAATCTTTAAAATATTTTAATATCTAAAAAAATATGTGAGAAATTTCAAGCACTTCAAAGTCAAAAGCAAAATCACAAATATTAAAACTTTATTTGTTATTTGCCTTTCATCTAGAAATATCTTCAAATTTTCAACACTTTTTTTATTATTAAATAAAATCGCAAATTAAAGTTATAATACATTTTCTAGGTTTGCAATTTCTTGTAATATTATTTGTTATACTTCATTGATATAATGAAATAAAACAATTAATATTACAAGAAAATTGCAAATCTAAAAAATGAAACAACTTTAATTTGTTGTTCTACTTGTTTTTTAATTTCATGTTGAAATCCATATTGATTAAAAAAATTTAATCTTTAAAATATTTTAATATCTAAAAAAATATGTGAGAAATTTCAAGTACTTCAAAGTCAAAAGCAAAATCACAAATATTAAAACTTTATTTGTTATTTGCCTTTCATCTAGAAATATCTTCAAATTTTCAACACTTTTTTTATTATTAAATAAAATCGCAAATTAAAGTTATAATACATTTTCTAGGTTTGCAATTTCTTGTAATATTATTTGTTATACTTCATTGATATATAACATATAATGAAATAAAACAATTAATATTACAAGAAAATTGCAAATCTAAAAAATGAAACAACTTTAATTTGTTGTTCTACTTGTTTTTTAATTTCATGTTGAAATTCATATTGTTTAAAAAATTTTAATCTTTAAAACATTTTAATATCTAAAAAAATATGTGAGAAATTTCAAGAACTTCAAAGTCAAAAGCAAAATCACAAATATTAAAACTTTATTTATTATTTGCCTTTCATCTAGAAATATCTTCAAATTTTCAACACTTTTTTTATTATTAAATAAAATCGCAAATTAAAGTTATAATACATTTTCTAGGTTTGCAATTTCTTGTAATATTATTTGTTATACTTCATTGATATATAACATATAATGAAATAAAACAATTAATATTACAAAAAAATTGCAAATCTAAAAAATGAAACAACTTTAATTTGTTGTTCTACTTGTTTTTTAATTTCATGTATTGATTAAAAAATTTTAATCTTTAAAACACTTTAATATCTAAAAAAATATGTGAGAAATTTCAAGTACTTCAAAGTCAAAAGCAAAATCATAAATATTATAACTTTATTTGTTATTTGCCTTTCATCTAGAAATATCTTCAAATTTTCAACACTTTTTCTATTTTTAAATGAAATTGTAAATTAAAGTTATAATACATCTTTTACATTTGCAATTTCTTGTAATATTATTTGTTATACTTCATTGGCATATAACATATAATGAAATAAAACAACTAATATTACAAGAAAATTACAAATCTAAAAAATGAAACAATTTTAATTTATTGTTTTACTTATTTTTTAATTTCATGTTAAAATCTATATTGATTAAAAAATTTTAATATTTATAACATTTTAATTTCTAAATAAAATATATGTGAGAAATTTCAAGTACTTCAAAGTCAAAAGCAAAATCACAAATATTATAACTTTATTTGTTATTTGCTTTTCATCTAGAAATATCTTCAAATTTTTAACACTTTTTCTATTATTAAATAAAATTATAAATTAAAGTTATAATACATTTTCTAGGTTTGTAATTTCTTGTAATATTATTTGTTATACTTCATTGATATATAACATATAATGAAATAAAACAATTAATATTACAAGAAAATTGCAAATCTAAAAAATGAAACAACTTTAATTTGTTGTTCTACTTATTTTTTAATTTCATGTTGAAATCTATATTGATTAAAAAATTTTAATCTTTAAAATATTTTAATATCTAAAAAAATATGTGATAAATTTCAAGTACTTCAAAGTCAAAAGCAAAATCACAAATATTAAAACTTTATTTGTTATTTGCCTTTCATCTAGAAATAATTTCAATTTTTCAACACTTTTTTTATTATTAAATAAAATCGCAAATTAAAGTTATAATACATTTTCTAGGTTTGCAATTTCTTGTAATATTATTTGTTATACTTCATTGATATATAACATATAATGAAATAAAACAATTAATATTACAAGAAAATTGCAAATCTAAAAAATGAAACAACTTTAATTTGTTGTTCTACTTGTTTTTTAATTTCATGTTGAAATCTATATTGATTAAAAAATTTTAATCTTTAAAACATTTTAATATCTAAAAAAAATATGTGAAAAATTTCAAGTACTTCAAAGTCAAAAGTAAAATCACAAATATTAAAACTTTATTTGTTATTTTCCTTTCATCTAGAAATATCTTCAAATTTTCAACACTTTTTTTATTATTAAATAAAATCACAAATTAAAGTTATAATACATTTTCTAGGTTTGCAATTTCTTGTAATATTATTTGTTATACTTCATTGGTATAATGAAATAAAACAATTAATATTACAAGAAAATTGCAAATCTAAAAAATGAAACAACTTTAATTTGTTGTTCTACTTGTTTTTTAATTTCATGTTGAAATCCATATTGATTAAAAAATTTTAATCTTTAAAATATTTTAATATCTAAAAAAATATGTGAGAAATTTCAAGTACTTCAAAGTCAAAAGCAAAATCACAAATATTAAAACTTTATTTGTTATTTGCCTTTCATCTAGAAATATCTTCAAATTTTCAACACTTTTTTTATTATTAAATAAAATCGCAAATTAAAGTTATAATACATTTTCTAGGTTTGCAATTTCTTGTAATATTATTTGTTATACTTCATTGATATAATGAAATAAAACAATTAATATTACAAGAAAATTGCAAATCTAAAAAATGAAACAACTTTAATTTGTTGTTCTACTTGTTTTTTAATTTCATGTTGAAATCCATATTGATTAAAAAATTTTAATCTTTAAAATATTTTAATATCTAAAAAAATATGTGAGAAATTTCAAGCACTTCAAAGTCAAAAGCAAAATCACAAATATTAAAACTTTATTTGTTATTTGCCTTTCATCTAGAAATATCTTCAAATTTTCAACACTTTTTTTATTATTAAATAAAATCGCAAATTAAAGTTATAATACATTTTCTAGGTTTGCAATTTCTTGTAATATTATTTGTTATACTTCATTGATATAATGAAATAAAACAATTAATATTACAAGAAAATTGCAAATCTAAAAAATGAAACAACTTTAATTTGTTGTTCTACTTGTTTTTTAATTTCATGTTGAAATCCATATTGATTAAAAAAATTTAATCTTTAAAATATTTTAATATCTAAAAAAATATGTGAGAAATTTCAAGTACTTCAAAGTCAAAAGCAAAATCACAAATATTAAAACTTTATTTGTTATTTGCCTTTCATCTAGAAATATCTTCAAATTTTCAACACTTTTTTTATTATTAAATAAAATCGCAAATTAAAGTTATAATACATTTTCTAGGTTTGCAATTTCTTGTAATATTATTTGTTATACTTCATTGATATATAACATATAATGAAATAAAACAATTAATATTACAAGAAAATTGCAAATCTAAAAAATGAAACAACTTTAATTTGTTGTTCTACTTGTTTTTTAATTTCATGTTGAAATTCATATTGTTTAAAAAATTTTAATCTTTAAAACATTTTAATATCTAAAAAAATATGTGAGAAATTTCAAGAACTTCAAAGTCAAAAGCAAAATCACAAATATTAAAACTTTATTTATTATTTGCCTTTCATCTAGAAATATCTTCAAATTTTCAACACTTTTTTTATTATTAAATAAAATCGCAAATTAAAGTTATAATACATTTTCTAGGTTTGCAATTTCTTGTAATATTATTTGTTATACTTCATTGATATATAACATATAATGAAATAAAACAATTAATATTACAAAAAAATTGCAAATCTAAAAAATGAAACAACTTTAATTTGTTGTTCTACTTGTTTTTTAATTTCATGTATTGATTAAAAAATTTTAATCTTTAAAACACTTTAATATCTAAAAAAATATGTGAGAAATTTCAAGTACTTCAAAGTCAAAAGCAAAATCATAAATATTATAACTTTATTTGTTATTTGCCTTTCATCTAGAAATATCTTCAAATTTTCAACACTTTTTCTATTTTTAAATGAAATTGTAAATTAAAGTTATAATACATCTTTTACATTTGCAATTTCTTGTAATATTATTTGTTATACTTCATTGGCATATAACATATAATGAAATAAAACAACTAATATTACAAGAAAATTACAAATCTAAAAAATGAAACAATTTTAATTTATTGTTTTACTTATTTTTTAATTTCATGTTAAAATCTATATTGATTAAAAAATTTTAATATTTATAACATTTTAATTTCTAAATAAAATATATGTGAGAAATTTCAAGTACTTCAAAGTCAAAAGCAAAATCACAAATATTATAACTTTATTTGTTATTTGCTTTTCATCTAGAAATATCTTCAAATTTTTAACACTTTTTCTATTATTAAATAAAATTATAAATTAAAGTTATAATACATTTTCTAGGTTTGTAATTTCTTGTAATATTATTTGTTATACTTCATTGATATATAACATATAATGAAATAAAACAATTAATATTACAAGAAAATTGCAAATCTAAAAAATGAAACAACTTTAATTTGTTGTTCTACTTATTTTTTAATTTCATGTTGAAATCTATATTGATTAAAAAATTTTAATCTTTAAAATATTTTAATATCTAAAAAAATATGTGATAAATTTCAAGTACTTCAAAGTCAAAAGCAAAATCACAAATATTAAAACTTTATTTGTTATTTGCCTTTCATCTAGAAATAATTTCAATTTTTCAACACTTTTTTTATTATTAAATAAAATCGCAAATTAAAGTTATAATACATTTTCTAGGTTTGCAATTTCTTGTAATATTATTTGTTATACTTCATTGATATATAACATATAATGAAATAAAACAATTAATATTACAAGAAAATTGCAAATCTAAAAAATGAAACAACTTTAATTTGTTGTTCTACTTGTTTTTTAATTTCATGTTGAAATCTATATTGATTAAAAAATTTTAATCTTTAAAACATTTTAATATCTAAAAAAAATATGTGAAAAATTTCAAGTACTTCAAAGTCAAAAGCAAAATCACAAATATTAAAACTTTATTTGTTATTTTCCTTTCATCTAGAAATATCTTCAAATTTTCAACACTTTTTTTATTATTAAATAAAATCACAAATTAAAGTTATAATACATTTTCTAGGTTTGCAATTTCTTGTAATATTATTTGTTATACTTCATTGGTATAATGAAATAAAACAATTAATATTACAAGAAAATTGCAAATCTAAAAAATGAAACAACTTTAATTTGTTGTTCTACTTGTTTTTTAATTTCATGTTGAAATCCATATTGATTAAAAAATTTTAATCTTTAAAATATTTTAATATCTAAAAAAATATGTGAGAAATTTCAAGTACTTCAAAGTCAAAAGCAAAATCACAAATATTAAAACTTTATTTGTTATTTGCCTTTCATCTAGAAATATCTTCAAATTTTCAACACTTTTTTTATTATTAAATAAAATCGCAAATTAAAGTTATAATACATTTTCTAGGTTTGCAATTTCTTGTAATATTATTTGTTATACTTCATTGATATAATGAAATAAAACAATTAATATTACAAGAAAATTGCAAATCTAAAAAATGAAACAACTTTAATTTGTTGTTCTACTTGTTTTTTAATTTCATGTTGAAATCCATATTGATTAAAAAATTTTAATCTTTAAAATATTTTAATATCTAAAAAAATATGTGAGAAATTTCAAGCACTTCAAAGTCAAAAGCAAAATCACAAATATTAAAACTTTATTTGTTATTTGCCTTTCATCTAGAAATATCTTCAAATTTTCAACACTTTTTTTATTATTAAATAAATCGCAAATTAAAGTTATAATACATTTTCTAGGTTTGCAATTTCTTGTAATATTATTTGTTATACTTCATTGATATATAACATATAATGAAATAAAACAATTAATATTACAAGAAAATTGCAAATCTAAAAAATGAAACAACTTTAATTTGTTGTTCTACTTGTTTTTTAATTTCATGTTGAAATTCATATTGATTAAAAAATTTTAATCCTTAAAATATTTTAATATCTAAAAAAATATGTGAGAAATTTCAAGTACTTCAAAGTCAAAAACAAAATGACAAATATTAAAACTTTATTTGTTATTTGCCTTTTATAACACCCGAGTTTTTAAAATTAAATTTTACGCTTTGAATTTAAAAATAAAATTTAATTTAATTATGACTTATTCTATTATTTTAAATTATTTATCAAAAAAAAATTATTTTGATTAGACAAAATTTATTATTATTATTATTATTATTATTATTATTATTATTGGAAGGTACCTAACGTAGCCTTCAAAGGAACCAAAGAAAGGAAATGGAACTTGATTTACTATGCATATGTATATATATAATAATAACACATGCTTTCTTTTATTTATTAACCTTGACACCTAGCCAATATTTATTTTAAACATGGAATGTCATTATATATTCTTCCCATTATCTCATTCACTTGGTCAAGGTTCCAAGTGTACAAAAGAAGAAGTAAACGTGGCTTGTTTGCAATATATATATATAAGATTAGTGACACCTAAATGCCTTAGCCACCACAAACCAATATTCTTTGCCATTTAGCCTTTAGTTAATTTCATTTCATTCTAACCGAAGCAAGAAAAGAAAGAAAGGCCGAGAGAGAGACCGTGGGTGAGGGAGAAACCATGACTTCCTTTGATCTTTCGGCTTCGATTTTTTGAGATCTGTAACTCTAATAAAAAAATCTAATCCGGTAAAAGTGTTCGTATCTTCCTCCTTTATGTATTGGCGTTATTTTTGTCCGGTAGAAGTCTACGGTGACGTAGCTCTCCTACCCCTTGAGCTTGGCCAACTGGAGTTCTACGAGGCACGGAGGATTCCGGACGTTTTTCCTTTCAGCAGCTTGGTCAGAAAGTTTCTCCGAAATTTTGAGTATTTCGATTACGTACGAAGGTAGGGGATTTATTTTTAAAGATAAACGTTTTTAATTTAGAATGCCTACAAGATTAATTGAATAATTGCAAATATATATATATATATATATATATATATATATATATATATATATATATATATATATATATAATAGTAATGTTATTGAGTATGGATTATTGCTGTGAATGTGACTGTTTTCTGATTATTAAGAATTTTGCTGATTTGAGAATTGTTGAGAAAAAGGCTGGTAAATTGTTGAGGAATAGGGAACCCATAAGGGTGGTTTAGACCGAATTTTAGAGAAAATGCCACCGAAATTTTATGAAATCTGAGGTTTTATTTGAAAAGTTATTTTAAAAGATTTGGTTTTGGAAAATTAAATTATTTAAAATATATTTAGTTAAGAAAAGGTTTATTCTATTTTAAAGTTTGACTTATTAAGAAAAATATAATGTTTTAAACACAATCTTTTAAGGAGAGATTTTGTTTTAAGTAAAGATTTGAGCTCGGTTTATTAAGAAAAGAAATCTCTGCCACAGGAGAGCAGAGAACAAGGATTTAAAGAATATATTAATTAATGAAGTGTCTGCCACAAGAGAGCAGATGTGACATTGTTTGGGCCTTAGTGCCAAATGTAAAGTGGGGACGCCCACACACTGAGAACTGTTTTTCAGATGTACGCTTATTGATTTGGAAAGTCACACTGATGCGGCCTAGCCGTACGACTTAAAGTCACACTGATGCGGCCTGGCCGTACGACTTATAAGCACACTGATGCATCTGGAAAGCCATATCTGGGACTTGTGTAACACCCTAAGTTCTTATACTATCGTGGGGGTTTTCAGAATAAGGGGCCACACTTGAATCAAAAAGGAATGACTTAATCGTTATGCAAGGAAGGAAGGAAGTACGCGTGAAGAGGAAAACAAGCAGTACTAAAACGGTAATAAACAATAAACTTATCCATGAGTATGGTTTAAAATAAAATGCTTAGAGGTAATTAAACAAAGGAAAGAAACTAATACGTCCTAACTAATTTCGTTGAAGAGGCTCCCCTACTTGCATCATATCCTATCCTCGGCCAGGAGTCTTTAGTTATTCGTGAATCGAGGTACCAGGGGTCTCCCTCCAACCCCCTTTCGCGCAGTGATGACCCGGTTTCGTTGCGTGGGATGGACCAAAACTCGACGGGGTGCCGAAGTGGGGGAATAGGGTACGTATTCCACCCTTGGACTTCCGCAAGGGTTCAACTCCTCCTCTGGATCCTCCTCCATGGTGTCTTCCTTCTGGCCAGGGTCGTCGGATTTCTCTTCCTCGGCTTCGGAGTCGGACTCGAGGTGTACCACCTTAGGTGACCGCTTTCTAGATGTTGAAGCATTCCTGTCTAGGAAGGTTATGACGGGCAGCTGGGATTCTTCTTCCACGGGATCTCGACCTAAGTAGATAGTCTGGAGCACGGTAGTAGTGGTCGCAACTACCCACGCGTGCTTTGAGGGGTCATACTCAGAAGTTACCCTCGGGGGGCACTGCGTCGTCTCTATCCGCTGTGCCATGTTCCTCTGGAGACAGTATGGGAAAAGAAAGGGAGTGAGAACCTAGCGTCTCAGTAGGAGTGCTATGCAACACCTCCATATCCATCTCCAGCCCACGTGCGGGATTTTAAAAAAAAAAAGCGTATAACATGGCATGTAATATGCATCTTCTTTTTTTTGTAAAACATGTGTTTAAAAGAAAGGGAAAACATATAGGAAAATAGAAGGATAATCATCAACGTAATCATAATTAAATCTAAGGAAAACATGGAACTTAAGCTTTCATTCGTGTCTTCTTTCTTTCTTAATTTATAACTTATCTGGAGGGTATTGAGCTCAAACCGTTATAAGTGGGAGTCCCCTTCCCTTACCGAAGGTTCTTATCCCAAACGTTTTGGCGATCACCTTCCCTTACCGAAGGATCATCTCGATCGATCACCTTCCCTTACCGAAGGATCATATCGATATCTTGTCTTTGGGGGTCACCTTCCCTTACCGAAGGATCATTCCCTCAGTTTAATTTACACTCAAGGTTATTTAGACATACACAAGAAGAGAATCATATAAAAAGATATATTATTATATAAAATTGATGGGATAGTCCCCTTCCCTTACCGAAGGTCCTTATCCCAAATGTTTTTCGATCACCTTCCCTTACCGAAGGATCATATCGATATCTTGTCTTTGGGGGTCACCTTCCCTTACCGAAGGATCATTCCCTCAGTTCAATTTACATTTAGGTTGTTTTAAGCGCACACAAGGAAAAAATCATATAAGTGCACGTAATAGGAATATTAAATATTTTAAAGGAAAACATGTACTCTTGACTTTAAAGGGATAATGATAGAAAAGATCACATAGATGCACTTAGGATTAAATCCTTGAATAAAATATTTGGGAAAACATGTACTCTTGACTTTAAAGGAATAATGATAGAAAAGATTACATAGATGCACATAGGATTAAATCGTTAATTAAAATATTTGGGAAACCATGTACTCTTGACTTTAAAGGAATAATGATAGAAAAGATCACATAGATGCACATGGGATTAAATCTTTAATTAAAATATTTTGGGAAAGCATGTACTCTTGACTTTAAAGGAATAATGATGACATAATGGTATAATAGATTACATGGATGCATACGATGGAATAGGGTAATTTAAATAATTGAATTAAAATATTATAAATAATAATATAACCATGTAATAGATCACACATATACCTATATGTTGAACAAGACATAGAAAGCATATACTCTTGGCCCTAAGGGAATATCAATTTAATAGTATAGGATATTGAATAAGCATCTTAAGAGGGCATGTAATCTCGAAGGGAATATTAACAACGTAATTATATGAAAGAGCACAAAATAGGTAAAGTAAATAACATCATACGGAGACATATAATAACGATTCAAGAAGATGTGAATGGCATGGTGGGGAGACATGATCATCATGAATGAAAGGTGAGTGAGAAGGCATTAATGTCATGATAACATGGAAGAAAATAATAATAAGATAACGGTATCAAAGGTCATATAAGGGCACATAGTAAAATTAGGGAATGTTAAATGATTTAATAAAATATTATAAAGGGGCATGTACTCTCAACCTAAAATGAGTAGTAATTAAAGGGTCATGTAAATACACATAGAAAAGATATGGGATACATATTAATGGATTTCAAGAGGGTATAATTGACAAAATAGATAATCATACTCAATGTAGATGCAAAGAATAATTCATGCCATAAAATACATGAAAGGTGATAGCCATGCATGGATGGAAGAAAACAAAGTAAAACATACTACATGCCAACATAAGTAAGAAAGGCATAATTCCCTACTCTTTTTTCTTAACGCTTCTTCGAGCCTGCCTCTTGTGTTTGCACACAGAATACTATTTCTTTGTAGAGAGAGAGAGAAGGGAGAGGATTGATATTGAGAGGAGTGATTTTCTACCTATGGGTGCTCCCCTATTTATATACGTCTGGGGATGGGGTGGTTGGGATATTTCAAATTTCAAACTAAGGGCGGTTACTAGGTTCCTATCCAAAATTTCAAAATTTTAATCTTATCTCCTAACCGATTTTCAAACTTTGAAATTTAAATTTTGTTTCTAGAAGGGGTGGTTGTTACATTATCACCCCCGTAAGAAAAGAATTTGTCCCCAAATTCCATGTCTGAACTTGGTCGATACGGGTCATCTTAATTAACTTAGGGGCCTTACTGAAATTTTTTATTGTTGGGGAGAAAAGGAAATCCTCACCATGATTGTTACCTGTAAACAAATTTGGGAACTTCTGTCTCATGTCTGCCTCTTTTTCCCATGTGTAGTCTCTGGAATTGCCGCTACCCCATGCCACTTTTACCAGTTGTATCGTCTTGCTCCTTAGTTGCTTCATGCTTCTGTCTACAATCTCCATGGCTGGTAGTTCAAAAGTCAGGTCGTCTTTGAGTGTTACTTCCTCTTGCTGCAACACATGGCTTGGATCGTGCTGGTATTTTCGGAGTTGGGACACGTGGAACACGTTGTGTAGTCTTGATAGATTTGGTGGTAGGGCAAGCTGGTATGCCGACTTTCCTATACGCCGGAGGATTTGGAATGGACCCAGGTACCGGGGGCTTAGTTTTCGTACCTTGAGAGCCCTCCCTACCCCGGTGGTGGGGGTGATTTTTAGGAATACGTGATCGCCTTCCTGAAATTCGAGGGGTTTTCTTCGTTGATCTGCATAACTCTTTTGTCGACTTTGGGCGGTGCGTATTCTTTCTCTTATCCTCTTGATATCTTCTGTGGTCTGTCTTACTAACTCCGGTCCTAAGTAGCCTTTATCTTCTGGTCCGTACCAACATAAAGGAGATTGGCATCTTCGCCCGTACAGTGCCTCATATGGTGCCATCCCGATGCTACCATGGTAACTGTTGTTATAAGCAAACTCGATCAGTGGTAGGTGACTCTCCCACTTTCCTGGTCTGTCCAGGACACAAGCTCGTAACATGTCTTCCAACGTCTGGATGGTTCTCTCCGTTTGTCCATCTGTTTGCGGGTGGTATGATGTGCTCAGGCACAATTTTGTCCCGAATGCCTTCTGCAGTGCGTTCCAAAACCTCGAGGTAAATCTTGGGTCTCTGTCCGAGACTATGGTTGTTGGTACCCCATGTAACCTCACGATCTCTTTGATATATAGCGTGGCTAGTCTTTCCAATGAGTCGGTCGCCTTGACTGGTAGAAAGTGGGCAGTCTTTGTAAGTCGGTCCACGATGACCCATATAGCGTCACGCCCTGTTTGAGTACGAGGTAGTCCCATGACGAAATCCATCGATATGTCCTCCCATTTCCACTCTGGGATGCCAAGGGGTTGCAATACCCCTGATGGTTTCTGATGTTCAATTTTTACCTTCTGACAAACCAGACATTTATTCACGACCGTAGCTAAATCCTTTTTCATCCTTGGCCACCAGAACATCTTTTTCAAATCATGGTACATCTTTGTCATGCCAGGATGAATGGTAAAATCTCCTTTGTGGGCTTCTTCCGCAATCTTGCTTTGAAGATCGCCTTCCTTTGGGACACAGATTCGACCTTGGTATCTCCACACCTTGTCCTCTCCTTCGGTGAAGCCTTTCAATTTTCCTTCTTTGACAAGGCGCAGGGTTTCTTGAAAATCGGGATCGGAACTTTGCGCCTTGGTTATTTGTTCTTTGAATTGACTTGCCACTGTTAGGTGGTTCAGACGTATGCTTTTTGGAGCGAGGGTGACTTGTAGGTTCATGTCTCTGAAATTCTTTATCAACTCTGCCTCTTTTATCATCAGCCATGATGCCTTGAGTACCTTCCGACTCAGAGCATCAGCCACCAAGTTAGCCTTTCCTGGGTGGTAATTTAGAACAAAGTCATAATCTTTAAGAAACTCCATCCACCTCCTTTGTCGCATGTTGAGTTCCTTCTGGTCGAACAGGTACTTTAAGCTCTTATGATCGGAGAATACTTGAAATCCAACTCCGTACAAATGATGCCTCCATGTCTTCAGTGCAAATACTATCGCAGCTAGTTCAAGGTCGTGAGTTGGATAGTTGGCTTCGTGGGTCTTCAGTTGTCTTGACGCATACGCCACTACCTTTTTGCATTGCATTAGTACGCAACCCAATCCTTGTCCTGAGGCGTCACAGTAAACTTCGAAGGCCATGTCGGGGTTAGGTAAGGCTAGTACTGGGGCGGATGTCAAACGACACTTTAACTCTTGGAAGCTTCTTTCGCAGTCTGGCGTCCAAGTGAACGGGGTATCCTTCCTGGTTAAACGGGTTAACGGCAGGGCTAGTTGAGAAAACCCTCTTATGAACCTTCTATAGTAGCCCGCCAATCCTAAAAAACTCCTTATTTCTGTGACTGACGTCGGCCTTTCCCAGTTTAGTACCGAGTCTATCTTACTGGGATCCACTGATATTCCGTTGCCGGAAACCATGTGTCCAAGGAATTGTACCTCCTTCATCCAAAACTCACACTTGGATAGTTTTGCGTACAACTTCTTCTCTCGAAGGGTTCCCAGTATTACACGCAAGTGCTCCCTGTGTTCTTCTTCTGTCTTGGAGAAAATCAAGATATCATCTATGAATACTACCACGAAACTGTCGAGGTAAGGTCGAAAAATCCTATTCATGTAGTCCATAAAGACGGCGGGGGCATTGGTCAACCCAAAAGACATTACTGTGAACTCGTAGTGCCCGTATCTCGTTCGAAATGCTGTCTTTGGAATGTCTTTCTCTCTTACCCTTATTTGATGATACCCTGATCTCAGATCGATTTTTGAGAATACTGTTGCACCTTGTAGTTGGTCCATTAAGTCATCTATTCTTGGGAGGGGATACTTGTTCTTCACCGTGATTTTGTTGAGTTGCCTATAGTCCACGCAGAGACGCATGCTGCCGTCCTTTTTCTTCACAAACAATACCGGAGCTCCCCAGGGAGAGGCACTTGGTCGGATGAATCCTTTTTGCAGCAGCTCCTCTAGTTGGTTCTTCAGTTCAGTGAGTTCCAACGGAGCCATTCGGTAAGGGGCTACGGAGATTGGCCCTGTCCCAGGCATCAGTTCTATGGAGAACTCAACCTCTCGTGTTGGGGGAAGCGAGGGTATATCTTCGGGAAAGACATCTGAAAAGTCTTGTACTACTGGTATCTCACAGAACTCCTGATGGGAATCTATTTTTACCGAATTTAGCAAGGCATATCCTTGCCTCGTACGTGTGTCTTCGGAGGATCTTGGAAGATCACGTGTGTCTCGTGTGGGTTGGGAAGGGAAGATGACTTTTCTCTCAAAACAATCTAACAAGACGCGGTTTTTGTTGAGCCAATCCATTCCTAGGATGATGTCTAATCCTACTAAAGGGAGGCATACTAGGTCAACAAAGTATGATCTATCTGAAATGAGGATGCGAACCCTCTGGCAAACCTGCTGAGTTTCGACACTCTTACCGGCTGGGGTGGTTACTAGTAGGACATATGGTAATTTGGTCATGCATAAACTGATTCTACTAGTAGCAGAGAGAGATATAAATGAATGAGAAGCACCAGTATCGTATAGGATAGTTAAAGGAGCTCCATTAATTATGCACTTACCCTCGATTCGATCTTCTGACTGGTGGGCTTCCTCGCTGCTGAGGGCAAAGACTCGTCCTTGACGTTGGGGTGCATTGGCAGGGGGTGGGGGAACTGCTGGACATTCCCTGGCGATATGTCCTGGCTGGAAGCACCGGAAGCAGACATTTTGTCCGGCCAGGCACCTGCCCCTATGTTGCTTTCCACACGAGGCACATTCCTTGAGTTCGGTGGGAGGTTTCTGGCGGTTTGTGCCCTGTTGAGATTGCCTTCCTGTAGGTCTTCCAAGAAAGGCCTTCTTCTGCGACAGCTGCTGAGAAGATCCTTGATTTAGCTGCCTTTTCTTGAAAGCCTCGCTTCTTTCTGACGCTAGTTTCTTGGTGCATTCTTCGATCACCTGGCACTTGCTAACAAGGGAGGAGAACTCCCGGATTTCCAGTGGGGCTATTGCGGGTAGGATCTCTGCCCTGAGCCCTCCTTGATACTTCATACATTTCCACTTTTCATCTGGATTAGCCTTATACATTGCGGAAAATTTGCAGAGCCTCTCGAACCTCTCTGTGTATTCGGCAATACTCATCCTATCTTGCTTCAGCTGAAGGAACTCCATCTCCTTGGACTCTCGAACAGAAAGGGGGAAGTACTTCTTGTAGAAAGCTTCCTTGAAGGTGGCCCAGCTGATATCTGTTCCCGCATCCTCCAACAATCGTCTTGCTCCTTCCCACCAGAATTCGGCATCAGCTTTGAGCATGAAGGTAGCGTAATTCACTTGCTGCACCTCCGTGCATGGAAAAATTGTGAATACTTTCTCCATTTCTGTCAGCCATTCCTCTGCCTTATCAGGGTCGAGGGCCCCACGAAATTTAGGCGGACCAATCTTCTTGAAGTCAGCAAAAGTCGTACGGGTTTGTCCTTCCTCCAGTCTGGGAGTATTGGGGTCCCTGTCCCCAGTGGACAGTTGTTGAGCCATCAGAGTAGTGGCTTGGGCCTGCTCCTTCATTGCCTTGGCCATCTCCTTCATGTGCTTTGCTAGGGTTGAGGAGCTCGAGCTCGTTCCACGCGGGCGTCCACGACTTGCCATAGGTCCCCTGTTTATGGATAACCATAGGAAGAGGTTTCATTAGTCATACCTCCTAGGATCGACTTTGCTCTGATACCAATAATGTAACACCCTAAGTTCTTATACTATCGTGGGGGTTTTCAGAATAAGGGGCCACACTTGAATCAAAAAGGAATGACTTAATCGTTATGCAAGGAAGGAAGGAAGTACGCGTGAAGAGGAAAACAAGCAGTACTAAAATGGTAATAAACAATAAACTTATCCATGAGTATGGTTTAAAATAAAATGCTTAGAGGTAATTAAACAAAGGAAAGAAACTAATACGTCCTAACTAATTTCGTTGAAGAGGCTCCCCTACTTGCATCATATCCTATCCTCGGCCAGGAGTCTTTAGTTATTCGTGAATCGAGGTACCAGGGGTCTCCCTCCAACCCCCTTTCGCGCAGTGATGACCCGGTTTCGTTGCGTGGGATGGACCAAAACTCGACGGGGTGCCGAAGTGGGGGAATAGGGTACGTATTCCACCCTTGGACTTCCGCAAGGGTTCAACTCCTCCTCTGGATCCTCCTCCATGGTGTCTTCCTTCTGGCCAGGGTCGTCGGATTTCTCTTCCTCGGCTTCGGAGTCGGACTCGAGGTGTACCACCTTAGGTGACCGCTTTCTAGATGTTGAAGCATTCCTGTCTAGGAAGGTTATGACGGGCAGCTGGGATTCTTCTTCCACGGGATCTCGACCTAAGTAGATAGTCTGGAGCACGGTAGTAGTGGTCGCAACTACCCACGCGTGCTTTGAGGGGTCATACTCAGAAGTTACCCTCGGGGGGCACTGCGTCGTCTCTATCCGCTGTGCCATGTTCCTCTGGAGACAGTATGGGAAAAGAAAGGGAGTGAGAACCTAGCGTCTCAGTAGGAGTGCTATGCAACACCTCCATATCCATCTCCAGCCCACGTGCGGGATTTTAAAAAAAAAAAGCGTATAACATGGCATGTAATATGCATCTTCTTTTTTTTGTAAAACATGTGTTTAAAAGAAAGGGAAAACATATAGGAAAATAGAAGGATAATCATCAACGTAATCATAATTAAATCTAAGGAAAACATGGAACTTAAGCTTTCATTCGTGTCTTCTTTCTTTCTTAATTTATAACTTATCTGGAGGGTATTGAGCTCAAACCGTTATAAGTGGGAGTCCCCTTCCCTTACCGAAGGTTCTTATCCCAAACGTTTTGGCGATCACCTTCCCTTACCGAAGGATCATCTCGATCGATCACCTTCCCTTACCGAAGGATCATATCGATATCTTGTCTTTGGGGGTCACCTTCCCTTACCGAAGGATCATTCCCTCAGTTTAATTTACACTCAAGGTTATTTAGACATACACAAGAAGAGAATCATATAAAAAGATATATTATTATATAAAATTGATGGGATAGTCCCCTTCCCTTACCGAAGGTCCTTATCCCAAATGTTTTTCGATCACCTTCCCTTACCGAAGGATCATATCGATATCTTGTCTTTGGGGGTCACCTTCCCTTACCGAAGGATCATTCCCTCAGTTCAATTTACATTTAGGTTGTTTTAAGCGCACACAAGGAAAAAATCATATAAGTGCACGTAATAGGAATATTAAATATTTTAAAGGAAAACATGTACTCTTGACTTTAAAGGGATAATGATAGAAAAGATCACATAGATGCACTTAGGATTAAATCCTTGAATAAAATATTTGGGAAAACATGTACTCTTGACTTTAAAGGAATAATGATAGAAAAGATTACATAGATGCACATAGGATTAAATCGTTAATTAAAATATTTGGGAAACCATGTACTCTTGACTTTAAAGGAATAATGATAGAAAAGATCACATAGATGCACATGGGATTAAATCTTTAATTAAAATATTTTGGGAAAGCATGTACTCTTGACTTTAAAGGAATAATGATGACATAATGGTATAATAGATTACATGGATGCATACGATGGAATAGGGTAATTTAAATAATTGAATTAAAATATTATAAATAATAATATAACCATGTAATAGATCACACATATACCTATATGTTGAACAAGACATAGAAAGCATATACTCTTGGCCCTAAGGGAATATCAATTTAATAGTATAGGATATTGAATAAGCATCTTAAGAGGGCATGTAATCTCGAAGGGAATATTAACAACGTAATTATATGAAAGAGCACAAAATAGGTAAAGTAAATAACATCATACGGAGACATATAATAACGATTCAAGAAGATGTGAATGGCATGGTGGGGAGACATGATCATCATGAATGAAAGGTGAGTGAGAAGGCATTAATGTCATGATAACATGGAAGAAAATAATAATAAGATAACGGTATCAAAGGTCATATAAGGGCACATAGTAAAATTAGGGAATGTTAAATGATTTAATAAAATATTATAAAGGGGCATGTACTCTCAACCTAAAATGAGTAGTAATTAAAGGGTCATGTAAATACACATAGAAAAGATATGGGATACATATTAATGGATTTCAAGAGGGTATAATTGACAAAATAGATAATCATGCTCAATGTAGATGCAAAGAATAATTCATGCCATAAAATACATGAAAGGTGATAGCCATGCATGGATGGAAGAAAACAAAGTAAAACATACTACATGCCAACATAAGTAAGAAAGGCATAATTCCCTACTCTTTTTTCTTAACGCTTCTTCGAGCCTGCCTCTTGTGTTTGCACACAGAATACTATTTCTTTGTAGAGAGAGAGAGAAGGGAGAGGATTGATATTGAGAGGAGTGATTTTCTACCTATGGGTGCTCCCCTATTTATATACGTCTGGGGATGGGGTGGTTGGGATATTTCAAATTTCAAACTAAGGGCGGTTACTAGGTTCCTATCCAAAATTTCAAAATTTTAATCTTATCTCCTAACCGATTTTCAAACTTTGAAATTTAAATTTTGTTTCTAGAAGGGGTGGTTGTTACAACTTGTGCCCGGGTAATGTCGGGTGCGGGTAGGCAACCGACACATGAGCTCATGGCCTGCGTTAGGGATAGACATGCATCATGTTGTTTGCACATTTGCATTTGATTGCGCTTGCTTGTTTTATTACTTTGTGATTGTATTGTTTGTCTTATTGTGACTTGCTTGTACATTGAATTGAATTTCTTGCTTGCATTATTTGTTTGTGAGTGTATTAAAGTGATTACGAGTTGACATTTAACTGAGGATTAACTATGTGGCTGAAAAACAGAAAATGTGACTAGTTTTATATTTAAAATTTGTTTTGAGTTTAGAAATTTAAAGAAAAGTAATTATTTATCTAAAGTAGAAATAAAAGTATTTCCAAAAGGTTTAACAAAATAGTTTTACTAAGTAAGTTAATTATTTGCATTAAATTCATTACTTTTACGGCATTCCCATTCCCTACTGAGAACGTGTGGTTTGTTCTCACCCCAAATCTTCCACCCTTTCAGTGACACAGGTTCGGAGATTCAGTAAGAAGCTGCAGACGATTAGTAGATTTACTTGTGATTCCTGTTGTTTTTATAGAGTTCCCTCGTCCTTGTTGCTTCAGGGTTTTTATTTTATCCAGAGGGATAGGTATTGTATTTGAGTTTTACATTGAATTTAATCGTATAGCATCTATTATTATTAGTAATTATGTGATTATTATTATTTGAAGATTTTTTTGTTATGTGATTTTTAATGACTAAAATCTTTTTCTGAAATTTTCTTATAAACTGAAACGCGATATTGACCTAAAGGCTCAATATTAAATAGTAAATAAGGAGAACAGATTAGTAACTCCTTACTTTTGGTACGATCATGACGTGCTAAAGGTTAGGGTGTTACACCTTTCATCTAGAAATATCTTCAAATTTTCAACACTTTTTTTATTATTAAATAAAATCGCAAATTAAAGTTATAATACATTTTCTAGGTTTGCAATTTCTTGTAATATTATTTGTTATACTTCATTGATATATAACATATAATGAAATAAAACAATTAATATTACAAGAAAATTGCAAATCTAAAAAATGAAACAACTTTAATTTGTTGTTCTACTTGTTTTTTAATTTCATGTATTGATTAAAAAATTTTAATCTTTAAAACATTTTAATATCTAAAAAAATATGTGAGAAATTTCAAGTACTTCAAAGTCAAAAGCAAAATCATAAATATTATAACTTTATTTGTTATTTGCCTTTCATCTAGAAATATCTTCAAATTTTCAACACTTTTTCTATTTTTAAATAAAATTGTAAATTAAAGTTATAATACATTTTTTACATTTGCAATTTCTTGTAATATTATTTGTTATACTTCATTGGCATATAACATATAATGAAATAAAACAACTAATATTACAAGAAAATTACAAATCTAAAAAATGAAACAATTTTAATTTATTGTTTTACTTATTTTTTAATTTCATGTTAAAATCTATATTGATTAAAAAATTTTAATATTTATAACATTTTAATTTCTAAATAAAATATATGTGAGAAATTTCAAGTACTTCAAAGTCAAAAGCAAAATCACAAATATTATAACTTTATTTGTTATTTGCCTTTCATCTAGAAATATCTTCAAATTTTCAACACTTTTTCTATTATTAAATAAAATTATAAATTAAAGTTATAATACATTTTCTAGGTTTGCAATTTCTTGTAATATTATTTGTTATACTTCATTGATATATAACATATAATGAAATAAAACAATTAATATTACAAGAAAATTGCAAATCTAAAAAATGAAACAACTTTAATTTGTTGTTCTACTTGTTTTTTAATTTTATGTTGAAATTCATATTGATTAAAAAATTTTAATCTTTAAAACATTTTAATATCTAAAAAAATATGTGAGAAATTTTAAGTACTTCAAAGTCAAAAGCAAAATCACAAATATTAAAACTTTATTTGTTATTTGCCTTTCATCTAGAAATATCTTCAAATTTTCAACACTTTTTTTTATTATTAAATAAAATCGCAAATTAAAGTTATAATACATTTTCTAGGTTTGCAATTTCTTGTAATATTATTTGTTATACTTCATTGATATATAACATATAATGAAATAAAACAATTAATATTACAAGAAAATTGCAAATCTAAAAAATGAAACAACTTTAATTTGTTGTTCTACTTGTTTTTTAATTTCATGTATTGATTAAAAAATTTTAATCTTTAAAACATTTTAATATCTAAAAAAATATGTGAGAAATTTCAAGTACTTCAAAGTCAAAAGCAAAATCATAAATATTATAACTTTATTTGTTATTTGCCTTTCATCTAGAAATATCTTCAAATTTTCAACACTTTTTCTATTTTTAAATAAAATTGTAAATTAAAGTTATAATACATTTTCTACATTTGCAATTTCTTGTAATATTATTTGTTATACTTCATTGGCATATAACATATAATGAAATAAAACAACTAATATTACAAGAAAATTACAAATCTAAAAAATGAAACAATTTTAATTTATTGTTTTACTTATTTTTTAATTTCATGTTAAAATCTATATTGATTAAAAAATTTTAATATTTATAACATTTTAATTTCGAAATAAAATATATGTGAGAAATTTCAAGTACTTCAAAGTCAAAAGCAAAATCACAAATATTATAACTTTATTTGTTATTTGCTTTACATCTAGAAATATCTTCAAATTTTCAACACTTTTTTTATTATTAAATAAAATTATAAATTAAAGTTATAATACATTTTCTAGGTTTGCAATTTCTTGTAATATTATTTGTTATACTTCATTGATATATAACATATAATGAAATAAAACAATTAATATTACAAGAAAATTGCAAATCTAAAAAATGAAACAACTTTAATTTGTTGTTCTACTTGTTTTTTAATTTCATGTTGAAATTCATATTGATTAAAAAATTTTAATCTTTAAAACATTTTAATATCTAAAAAAATATGTGAGAAATTTTAAGTACTTCAAAGTCAAAAGCAAAATCACAAATATTAAAACTTTATTTGTTATTTGCCTTTCATCTAGAAATATCTTCAAATTTTCAACATTTTTTTTATTATTAAATAAAATCGCAAATTAAAGTTATAATACATTTTCTAGGTTTGCAATTTCTTGTAATATTATTTGTTATACTTCATTGATATATAACATATAATGAAATAAAACAATTAATATAACAAGAAAATTGCAAATCTAAAAAATGAAACAACTTTAATTTGTTGTTCTACTTGTTTTTTAATTTCATGTATTGATTAAAAAATTTTAATCTTTAAAACATTTTAATATCTAAAAAAATATGTGAGAAATTTCAAGTACTTCAAAGTCAAAAGCAAAATCATAAATATTATAACTTTATTTGTTATTTGCCTTTCATCTAGAAATATCTTCAAATTTTCAACACTTTTTCTATTTTTAAATAAAATTGTAAATTAAAGTTATAATACATTTTCTACATTTGCAATTTCTTGTAATATTATTTGTTATACTTCATTGGCATATAACATATAATTAAATAAAACAACTAATATTACAAGAAAATTACAAATCTAAAAAATGAAACAATTTTAATTTATTGTTTTACTTATTTTTTAATTTCATGTTAAAATCTATATTGATTAAAAAATTTTAATATTTATAACATTTTAATTTCGAAATAAAATATATGTGAGAAATTTCAAGTACTTCAAAGTCAAAAGCAAAATCACAAATATTATAACTTTATTTGTTATTTGCTTTTCATCTAGAAATATCTTCAAATTTTCAACACTTTTTCTATTATTAAATAAAATTATAAATTAAAGTTATAATACATTTTCTAGGTTTGCAATTTCTTGTAATATTATTTGTTATACTTCATTGATATATAACATATAATGAAATAAAACAATTAATATTACAAGAAAATTGCAAATCTAAAAAATGAAACAACTTTAATTTGTTGTTCTACTTGTTTTTTAATTTCATGTTGAAATCTATATTGATTAAAAAATTTTAATCTTTAAAATATTTTAATATCCAAAAAAATATGTGAGAAATTTCAAGTACTTCAAAGTCAAAAGCAAAATCACAAATATTAAAACTTTATTTGTTATTTGCCTTTCATCTAGAAATATCTTCAAATTTTCAACACTTTTTTTATTATTAAATAAAATCGCAAATTAAAGTTATAATACATTTTCTAGGTTTGCAATTTCTTGTAATATTATTTGTTATACTTCATTGATATATAACATATAATGAAATAAAACAATTAATATTACAAGAAAATTGCAAATCTAAAAAATGAAACAACTTTAATTTGTTGTTCTACTTGTTTTTTAATTTCATGTTGAAATCTATATTGATTAAAGAATTTTAATCTTTATAACATTTTAATTTCTAAAAAAAAATATGTGAGAAATTTCAAATACTTCAAAGTCAAAAGTAAAATCACAAATATTATAACTTTATTTGTTATTTGCGTTTCATCTAGAAATATTTTCAAATTTTTTAACACTTTTTCTATTATTAAATAAAATCACAAATTAAAGTTATAATACATTTTCTAGATTTGCAAATTTTTATAATATTATTTATTATACTTCATTGACATATAACATATAATAAAATAAAACAATTAATATCATAAAAAAATTGCAAATCTACATTTTTTAGATTTGTAATTTTTTCTAATATTACTTATTATACTTCATTGATACATAATATAAAATGAAATAAAACTCATAATATTATAAAAAAATTACAAATTTTAAAAATAAACAATTTTAATTTTTTATTCTAGTTATTGTTTTAATTTCATGTTAAAATTTACATTGATTAAAGAATCCTAATCTTTATAATGTTTTAATATTTAATGAAAAAATTATGTGAGAAATTTAAAATACTTCAAAATCAAAATCAAAATGACAAATATTATAACTTTATTTGTTATTTATTTTTTATTAAAAAATATTTCAATTTTTCAACACTTTTTCCGTTGTTGTTTAACTATGAGAAAGTTGAGAGAAAAAAAAAAGAGAATAAGACAATAATAAAGTCATAAAAATTACTAACCTAATCGCAATAATAAAGTCTCCGTAAAAAATATCGATCTCAAGTCAACTACTTAATATGTGTATCCATTCACTACTATTAAAGAATCTTAATCTCTTTAATATTTCAATAGGTAAAAAATAAAAATTATGAACGAAATTTAAAATATTTTAAAGCCAAAAGTAAAATAAGAAATGTTAAAGAAGAAGAAAACCAAGAAAAGAGAAAGTTTATGTGTGCATACCTTTGTTGCTTGAGAATTATGATAGATGAGTTGCGGTGGAAAACTCAAATCTTGGATTTTTACTTAAAAATGAATTCAAGAAGTGGAAAAAGTTAATAACAATAATAATAATGAATCCACATTATGGATATTTTATCACGTATTTGGAGATTTTGTAACATGATGCAACTTCAAACAACGATAAATAAATAAATAAATATTTTTTCTTGGAAACATTAATTAGATGACAAAATTTGAAATATTGCAAAACTTTCACTTTGACCGAGGGAAAGAATTAAACATTTTCTTTATATTATATATTTTTTATTTGGTAAATGAGATTAGACAGACAACAGAAAGTAAAAAAAATATATATATATATTAAAGAAGAAGAAAGTCGAAAAAAGAAAAAGTTTGTGTGTACCTTAAAAATGAATTCAAGAAGTGGAAAAAGTTAATAACAATAATAAGAATGAATCCACATGGAAACTGCAAACAAGAATAAATATTTCTTCTAGGAAACATTAATCAGATAACAAAATTTTAAATATTTCAAAACTTTCACTTCATTTTCTTTATTTATTTGGTAAATGAGATCAGACAAAGAAAACAAAAAGCATAATTGAGATACAATTTAGAACATGTGAACCATTATTTTTTGAATGAATAAGCGAAGAGAGTAAAATAAAAAGAAGATTTGGGATTACTACAAAAAAAGAAAACTTTCAAAGATCAAGAAAAGTACCTTAACACTTTTGAGAGAGATGAGAAGGATTAAACAGATGATAAGTGCAATCAAAAAATAAATAAATAATATTTCTTCTAGGAAATATTTTGTTAGATCATTGACGGAGTAGTAAAATAGAAATCATACGTCAAAGTATTACAAAATAATGATGCTTAGTGGTGAATAAGGGAGTAGTAAAATAGAAATCATACGTTATTTGAAAAAAAAATAAAAGAAAAGAAAAAAAGAGAAGAAAGAAAGAAAGAAGAAGAAAAATAAGAAGAAGAAGATAAGAAACCTGATGTTTAACTCAAATCTTGGATGATAAGGATTGAGTAGCGAAAATAAATAAGTAAATAATGAATTCAAGAAGCGGAAAAAGTTAATAACAATAATAATAATGAATCCATATGATGGCAAACAACGATAAATGAATAAATAAATATTTTTCTTGGAAACATTAATTAGATAACAAAATTTGAAATATTGCAAAACTTTCACTTTGACAGAGGGAAAGAATTAAACATTTTCTATCTGGTAAATGAGATTAGACGGAAACAGAAAGTGTAATTGAGATAGAACATGTGAATAATTTTTTTTTGGATGATTAAGAGGGTAAAAGATGGTTATATATATAGATTTATTCTTAATTGTTCTTTTATTAAGTATGAAGTGTTGCATAGGGGTGCAAAGACCCGGCCCGGCCCGAATGTCTGGCCCGGTCCCGAACATTTTAGGGACTAATTTGGTGTGATTTTATCGGGTTTAAGGTCGGGTAAGGGTCTAAAAAATAAACTCGGTTATTATTTCGGGTCAGATCCGGGCCATAGCTCGGGTCACCTGAAGTCGGCCTAGTGGCCCGGTCATCATACACAATTAATATTTTGTATTATTAGTGATGGATCATGACTATTCTTATGTGGAATTTAAGTATTGTAAACCTTAATATTTGTGTTATTAGTCATTATAAGACTATAAGTTAATGTTTTATGTTTAGAATGCATAAGACTTTAGACTAATGCATAATATTGTGTTATTTGTATTGATTTAAAGATTTGGTATTATTAGACAATATTAGTATTGATTGTGGTTTTGCTTTAGTATTGATTGTGGTTATGCTTTAATTTTAAAGAAGGGTTGGTTCTTGTTATATTTTTTAAGTGAATTTTACCATGTTAAATAATGGTTGGAGTCTTGGAAATTTGGATATTTTTACATGTTAGCTTACAAGAAGGTTTCAACGTAATGTAATGTTAACGACCCGGTTTTCACCCGGTATAATTGTGACCCGAAAGTGTATTGGTTTCATCGGGTCTAGGGTCGAATTCGTGTCTAATAAATAGACCCAGTGTATATTTTGGGTCGGGTTTGGGTTACATCAAATCCGGCTTCACCCGACCCATGTGCACCCCTAGTGTTACACACCTTGTTAATTCATTAATTTTGAACTTTTTATTTATTATATTTTATTTAAATAATTTGAATTTAAAAAAGTAACTTGTTAATTAGGTTAACTATTTTTTTATAAATTTTAAATATTTTTGTAACTTTTAAATATTGGGTTAACTATTTTTTTTATAAATTTTAAATATTTTTGTAACTTTTAAATATTGGGCTAAAGTCTAAAACAAAAAAAATAGTATACAAACATTAAAAACAACATGTCTTTACCAAAAAAAAAGTAATTGGACTTTAAAATTAAAATAAATAATACATAAAAAATAAATTAAAAATTCATTCACCAAACCAAAAAAAAAAGATATATTAGAATCTTAAAAAAATAATATTAACTATATATTATGTATATATATTAAAATTTAAATAAATTTTATTTTGTGTAAAACAAAATTATAATATTAAATATGAACACAATGATAAAAGATTTTGTGTTATATAAATTTAATTAAAAAAATATATATACTCACATAAAAAGCAAACAAACATATAACAATTTTATTTTGTGTGAAATAAAATTATAATATTAAATATGAACACAATAATAAAAAAATTTGTATTATATAAATTTAATTTGAGAAAAATATATATTCACGTAAAAAGCAAACAAACGCATAATAATCAGCCACCAAAGAAAAAACGCATAATTATTTTTAATACAATGATAAAAAATTTTGTATTATATAAATTTAATTAAAAAAAGATATACTCACGTAAAAAATAAATAAACATATAATAATTTTATTTTATGTGAAAAAAGTATAACATTAAATATAAACACAATGATAAAAATTTTGTATTATATAAATTTAATTAAAAAATAGGGATAAGTATTGTTTTGATCCCTCACGTTGAGAGTCAGAATCGAACCCGTTCCCGATCTAATTTTCGATTTAGAATCGTCCTTAACGTTTTTTTTCCATATTAAAATCCTCCTTTTTAATAAAATTTTTAATTTTATTCTTAAACTACCCTTACTTTAATGAAATTTAAAAAATTAAAAAAAAAACACGGTTGGGATGGGGGAGGGGAGGGGGAGGCAGGAAGGGGAGACAAGGAGGAGGAGACCGGGGGTGGGGGTGGATGGTGGTGGGAAGGGGAGACCGGAGGGTGGGGGTGGCGGAAAGGGGAGACAGGGAGGGGGAGACCGGGGGTGGGGGTGGGGGTGGCGGGAAGGGGAGACAGGGAGGGGGAGACCGGAGGGTGGGGGAGGGGGGAAGGGGAGACCGGGGGTGGAGGTGGCGGGAAGGGGAGACGGGGAGGGGGAGAGGGGAAGGGGAGGAGGAGGGCGAGGGGAGATCGGGGGTGGGGGAGGGGAGGGGGAGGCGGGAAGGGGAGACCGGGTGGGGGGTGGGGGGAGGGGGAAGGGGGGTATTTTTGTCCAAAAAAATAAAAAAGACAATTTTAATACGAAAAAAACGTTAAGGATGATTCTAAATCGAAAATTAGATCGGGATGGGTTCGATTCCGACCCTCAACATGAGGGACCAAAACAATACTTATCCCTTAAAAAATATATACTTATGTAAAAAGTAAACAAACATATAATAATAATAATAATAATAATAATAATAATAATAATAATAATAATAATAATAATAATAATAATAATAATAATAATCTCATTTGTTATTTATCCAAAACTAAATGTAACTTTTCAAATATAAATGAAATTATTAGGCTGCGTCTTGAGATAGACTAATATTGAGAGAGAGATTGAAAGATAAAACTTGAAAGATGATAGAAACTACATAATTCTTTGTATTGTATTAAGTGTAAAATGTATCAGATTGAGTTATGTCTCAATATCTTTTTTATTTAAGATAAATATAAAAACTAAAACAAACAAAAATAGTTAAATATATATTTTTTTCTATAGAGATATTTTAATATTTTAAAATTATAATATAAAATTTTAAACATAATTAAACAACTTTAATTTTAAAGGAGTATTTTATTATTTTCAAGATGAGTAAAGTATTGATTTTGTCCCCAATGGGGTAAGTCCTATTTGTGTCCCTAACGTTTAAATCGTCCTATTTGTATCCTTAACGTTTATAAAAGTGATTTAATGTTATCATACTATTAATTATACTAACAAATCAGATTATATTTTTCAATTATTCTCACTTGGATGTATTCATTCTCAATTAGGTCTCACTTGGATGTGGTCGATTTTAATATTATACATACTATTTGTGTTTAGATTCAATTATGTCCCTAGAAAAGTGAATTATGTAAATGTTATAGGAATTAGTTTCAACATTTGATGAGCTATTTTTTGGAGTAGATAATCGATTCTATCCCAGACATTTGTATTCTAGCTTCAAGAAGAGATTTTTGAAATGCAAACTAAAGCACTCATGATGTGTAATTGACGGCAGGATAACATTGAATCACTTTTACAAACGTTAGGGATACAAATAGGACGATTTAAATGTTAGGGACACAAATAGAATTTACCCCAAACGTTGGAGACAAAAACGATACTTTACTCTTTCAAGATTAATCCTAAAAGACTATTTTAATATCTTAAAAATTAAATATAAGAGTATTTTAATATTTTTAAAATTATTTTAAATTTTTAATTCCTAATACAATTAAATAATATGAATTGGTTCTTATAAAATTACTTTAGTATTTTTAGTAACATTCAGAAGTTATTGTGTTCTTATAAAAATTAATTACAAGGGTATTTTAGTTTTTATTTAAAGTTTAAATTTATAATTTTTAATATAATTAAAAAATATTTATTTTCAAAGAGTATTTTAATTTTTATTCTAAAAGGGTATTTTAATTTATTTTTAAGATTAATTTTATTTTAATATTAAATTAATATTTTTAATTTTTAATGCACTCAAAGAATTTCAAATAATCATATAAGTGTAATTTAGTATTTTAAAATTAATGCGTAAAATATATTTTAGTACTTTAAAGAGTAAATGATTAAATTAATTCTTAAAAGATCCAAGGTCACCTCCGAGGAACGCAACACAGTCTCACGAGAGACGCTCCTTTGGAGGGACTGGCGACAACCACGCCAGAATAATGCAAGAACTACGACATAGAATGCAAGACTTGGAGCGCCGGCTAGCAGATAGGGAACACAACCAACACACCCCAGAGCAGAGTCACTCCCGCTCTCACTTTAGGAGCCACTCCAGACGCACGCCAAGCCCCCCAGCTGAGTCCGAAAGCGCTGGGGAGAGAGGGCGCGCGAGAAGACGTCATGACCCTGTCATTTATGCCAGACATGAGAGGCGGCATACCGCGATCCGCGGGGCCAAGGATACTCGTCGGGAAAACGACGAGGGAAGAACGACGGGAACACGGGGACCCGTAATAATGGGAGCGACCCCATTCCATCGTTCCATACTCGAAGTCCGGCTGCCAAAATACTTCGACAAGCCAACGGACATGAGATATGATGGAACGCAAGACCCGCTGGAACACCTCACGGCCTTTGAGGCCAGGATGAACCTAGAAGGGGTGGAAGACGAGGTAAGGTGCCGCGCTTTCCCGGTCACTTTGGCGGGACCTGCAATACGGTGGTTCAATAACCTCCTGCAGGGCTCAGTGGCCGGTTTCGCAGACATCAGCCATGCCTTTTTAGCCCAATTCACGACCAGGATCGCCAAAGCAAAACACCCAATCAACCTGCTGGGGGTGACACAGAGACCCGACGAGATGACCAGGAATTACTTGGATCGGTTCAATGATGAATGTTTGGAGATTGACGGACTGACGGACTCAGTAGCAAGTCTGTGCTTGATGAACGGGCTCCTGAACGAGGACTTCAAAAAGCACCTCACCACGAAACCAGTCTGGACAATGCAGGAGATCCAGTGTATTGCGAGAGAGTACATCAATGACGAAGAAGTCAGCCGGGTCGTGGTTGCCGACAAACGGCAACCCCCCCACAACCAAACCCGACATCGAGAGAATGGTGAAAGTTCAAGAGAACACGCCAAAGACGGCGGTGCAAACAAGGCGCCAAGGCCATTCCCCAGAGTCGGGAAGTTCACAAACTACACCCCCTTACGGCACCGATCATGGAGGTCTACCAACAGATAGCCGAGAAAGGAATACTGTCCAAGCCACGACCTCTGAAGGAACGAATAAGGGGAAACAAAAGCCTTTACTGTGAATATCACAAGGGATACGGGCATAAAACCTAAGACTGCTTCGACCTAAAGGATGCATTGGAACAAGCAATAAGAGACGGGAAGCTCGTCGAATTCTCCCACCTCATAAGAGAGCCGAGGAGACGAAATCGCGACAGAGAGGATGAGAACAGGTCTCGAGTGACAAAGCGACGTCAAGAGCCGGAAGGAGACGACCACGGTCTCACGGTGGTGAACGTGGTAATGGCGAGGAATTCGGCCCCAAGGTCGAAATCGGCACAAAAGAAAGATGCCAAAGTCCTAGCCGTCTCCTCCTCATCCACAAGAAGTTCCCGAAGGCTCCCGTCCATCTCCTTCGGTCCCGAGGACCAATGGTTCGACGAGGTACTGGAGAGTCCCCCCATGGTCATCACGGCCAGGGTCAGAATCAGCCTCGTCAAATGGATCCTCGTCGACACAGGGGCGAATTCGAACATCATGTTCCGCAACGTGTTTGACGCCCTGGGATTGCATGACACCGACCTATCGACCCACCAGCACGGCGTGGTAGGGTTGGGTGACCATTTCATCAAATCAGATGGGATCATATCCCTCCTGACCTCGGTGGGACAAGGACAGGGACGGAGGATGGTAATGGCAGAATTCGTGGTCTTGCGAGATTCCACAGCTTACAACATCATTATGGGAAGAAAAACCATCAACGACCTTGGCGCGACGATCAGCACGAAACTGCTTGTATTGAAGTTCATTACTGATGAAGGATCTGTGGGATCCATCAAAGGAGACCTGAAAATGGCAGTCGCCTACGACCACGCCAGCCTCTCCTTGAGGAAAAAGTCTAAAGAAGCATCAGGGGTTTTCCTAGCCGACCTGGATGCCAGAATAGATGACAAACCCAGACCCGAGCCAGAGGGGGACTTGGAAAAATTCAAGGTCGGGGACACGGAGGAGAAGTTCACATTCATAAACAGAAATCTCCCCCATGTAGTGAAGGGACCTTTGATGGAGATGATCAGAGCCAATGCCGACCTGTTCGCTTGGACACCGGCCGACATGCCGGGGATAGATCCCCAACTCATGTCACACTGTCTGGCCGTCAAGCCGGAAGCCCAACCAATGGCCCAAAGGAGGAGGAAGATGTCGCAGGAAAGGGAAGAGGAGGTGGCCAGACAGACGGTCAGCCTCCTCGAAGCGGGATTTATTCGAGAGTTGGACTACTCGACGTGGTTGTCGAACGTGGTCTTAGTGAAAAAGCACAATAAGAGATGGAGAATGTGTGTGGACTATTCCGACTTCAACAAAGCATGCCCAAAGGACAGCTACCCCCTTCCCAACATTGACGCACTCGTCGACGCGGTGGCGGGGTACTGGTATCTGAGCTTCATGGACGCTTACTCTGGGTACAATCAGATACCGAAGCACCAGCCCGACGAAGACAAAACGGCGTTCATAACGCCTGGAGGGATCTATTACTACAAGGTGATGCCGTTTGGCTTGAAAAACGCTGGCGCCACGTATCAGAGGCTGATGAACAAGATATTCAGCGAACTCATAGGCAAGACAGTAGAAGTCTACATAGATGACATCCTTGCGAAGACCACACGACCCGACGATCTCCTAAGTGACCTGGGGGGCGTGTTCGCATCCCTCCGACAAAACGGCATGAGGCTCAACCCGCTCAAATGCGCCTTTGCCATAGAAGCCGGGAAGTTCCTAGGGTTCATGATAACCCAAAGAAGGGTAGAAGCCAACCCTGAGAAATGCCAAGCGATTCTCCAGATGAAGAGCCCGGGTTGTATCA
Organism: Arachis ipaensis; assembly: GCF_059453495.1. Classification (NCBI taxonomy): domain Eukaryota; kingdom Viridiplantae; phylum Streptophyta; class Magnoliopsida; order Fabales; family Fabaceae; genus Arachis; species Arachis ipaensis. Next base: position 1,944,349 of record NC_142436.1, read on the forward strand.
AAGACGTACAACGATTGGTAGGAAGGCTGACGGCGTTATCCCGTTTTCTCGACGCATCGGCAGCGAAAGCCCTGCCCTTTTTCAATCTGATGAAAAAGGGGATAGCGTTCGAATGGACTCCTGTGTGTGAGAAAGCATTCAACCACTTCAAAGAGATCCTAGCATCACCTCCGGTGCTCGGGAAGCCAACGGCCGGAGAACCACTCTACCTCTACCTAGCCGTAACGGAGGAAGCGCTTGCAGCGGTGCTGGTACGAGAGGAAGGGAAGGCTCAGCAACCAATCTACTTTGTAAGCAAGGCGTTACAAGGAGCAGAGCTGAGGTATAGCAAATTGGAGAAACTGGCGCTGGCACTCCTAACCTCCTCCCGAAGGCTGAGGCAATACTTCCAAAGCCATCGCGTTGTCGTGAGAACGGACTAAGTAATTCGCCAAGTACTCCAAAAGCCTGACTTGGCAGGAAGGATGATGACTTGGACCATCGAGCTCTCCCAATATGATTTGCACTACGATCCCCGACATGCAATCAAGGCCCAGGCAATGGCAGATTTCCTAGTGGAGGTAACAGGCGATCCCCCAGAGGAAACGGGCACACGGTGGAGGCTCCATGTGGACGGGGCCTCCAACCAGACGTCCGGGGGCGTCGAGGTCATCTTTGAGAGCCCAGCCGGGGTCATATACGAGCAATCGACCAAGTTCGAATTTCCCGTATCGAACAACCAAGCGGAATATGAAGCCCTCTTGGATGGACTGACCCTAGCCCGGGAAGTCGGAGCAACAAGGCTGGAAGTGTGCAGCGACTCACAGGTCGTCACCTCGCAAGTGAACGGAAGCTATCAAGCAAGAGACCCATTGCTGCAAAGGTATTTGGAAAAGGTTAGAGAATTGACCAGGCAATTCCAGGAAGTCACGGTCCAACACGTTCCAAGGGAGAGGAACACACGGGCGGACCTCCTATCTAAACTAGCAAGCACAAAACCGGGAGCGGGCAACTGGTCCCTCATCCAGGGCATGGTAAAGGAGCCAACGGTTGCCCTCCATTTGACGGAATCAAGCCCCTCCTGGTTGGACCCCATCACAAACTTCCTGGAACATGGCAAACTACCTGATGATGAGAAGACAACCAAAACGTTGAGAAGGGAGGTAGCCAAATATGCAATCATACAAGGACAACTGTTCAGAAAGGGACTCAGCCAACCCCTGTTGAAGTGCTTGCACCCCGACCAGACGGACTACGTACTTAGAGAAGTCCACGAGGGATGCTGCGGCCACCACATCGGGGGCAAAGCCTTAGCGAGGAAGCTCATCCGAGCTGGGTATTACTGGCCATCAATGATGAAAGACTCCAGAGAATTTGTCAAAAGATGCGTCAAGTGTCAAGAAAACGCCAACTTCCACAAAGCGCCGGCTTCCGAGCTAAGCTTACTGACGACTACCCGACCTTTTGCTCAATGGGGAGTCGACCTCTTAGGGCCCTTCCCGGTCGGCCCAGGACAAGTTAAATATATCATAGTCGCCATCGACTACTACACCAAATGGATAGAGGATGAACCACTAGCCAGCATATTCTCATCCAATTGCAGGAAGTTCATGTGGAGACAGGTGATAACCCGTTTCGGCATCCCGGAAGTCGTCATTTCTGATAACGGGACGCAATTCACTGACAAGAAGTTCACGGAATTCCTCACCGGCCTGGGGATAAGACAAAAGTTCTCCTCAGTTGAACATCCCCAGACGAATGGACAAGTGGAGTCCGCAAACAAAGTTATCCTACTAGGACTCAAGAAGCGCTTAGACAACAAGAAAGGCGCATGGGCCGATGAGCTCGCTTCGGTCCTCTGGTCCTATCGGACAACCGAGCAAAGCTCCACCGGGGAAACCCCCTTCCGCCTAACATACGGGGTCGACGCGGTGATACTGGTAGAAATCGGCGAACCGAGTCCGCGACTACTTCTCGCAGGAGTAGACGAAGCAGTAGAAAAGGACCTGGTGGACGAGACCAGAGAAATGACACACTTGACAGAAATAGCACTAAAACAAAGAATAGCTCTGTGCTACAACACTAAAGTCCTCAGGAGGGAATTTGAGGTAAGAGACCTCGTCCTACGACGCAACGACGTCGGTTTACCGACCCCAGGAGAAGAAAAACTGGCGACAAATTGGGAAGGTCCCTACAGAATCAAAGAAGTGCTCGGCAAAGGCGCCTATAAGCTGGAAAGACTCGACGGCAGAAAAATCCCAAGAACATGGAACACAGGTATTCATAGCTTGGGTGCACCGACCAAGCGGCCTGATAAGCTGGGTAGATGTTCACTTTAATCAAATGTTAATTCCTAAATTATCTGATTTCATCAAATGCCTACTGTGTTCATGAACTTGTCTAGCTAACGACTAATTCTTACTTGTCCAAATTCTTCCATCCATTATCCTCCAACGTGTACCCCGCGAAATCGCGCTCGTAAATGGCAACCCGGGATTGATCACCCCGGGAGGCCAACGGAACCATAGCCATATCGAACGGCCGCGATAATAAGACCACAACGGTTTCAATCGAGTTACTAACACGAACGGCAAAACGGACACAAGCAATAAGTCCACCCCGAAAAGACGGTAACGAAAACAAACCGCCAAGCAAGATAAACGATAATAACGATAAGCCGACCAAGCGACCAATAAAGCGTAAAGTTAAAAAGTTGCAACAAAATATTCAACAGATCCATACAAAGCCAAAGTTACAAGAGATCATTTCCGAGGCATGTCAACAATCTTGCCGTCTTGGATCATTTTGAAGACCCCGATAGCCGACGTATCGAAGTCAGGAGCGACGATCTTCACCTGAGCCTTCAGAGCATCCTCAGTCATGAAGATCGCGTTCTTCCCTTACTCCTTGGTCGCTTTATGCTTTCTCTTGAGCTCTTCGACCTCGGCTTTAGCGGGTTTAGCCAACGAGACGGCCTGGTCGCGCTCCTTCTCCAAGACCGCCACCCGACCCTGAGCAGCGTTCAACTGGCTCTCTAGGGTCATCTCCCGCTCGGCTAAACGGGCCACCGTCTCATCGGAAGTCTTCAATTTCTCCTCGACAGATGCCGCTTTCTCCTCAGCAGCCTTAAGCTTCTCCCCCATCTCGGACAACTGACCTTGGAGCAGCTCGACTTGCACCTTGAAGTCATTGTTCGCCTTTCCTGAAGATTCAAGTTTTCTCCGGAGAGCCTTCATTCCCGACAACTCGAACTCGGCCTTTCGAGCTATCACTGCCCCCTGGAGCAAAGTCCGGTACATCCACCTCGCCTGCCCCGCCAGGTCGGTTCCAAGAAAATGCTCCTCCGTCCCAGGAATCAGCTGGGAGTCGATGAAGGTCGCAGCATCAAAGTTTCGCTCCATAACGGTGAGAGTTCCTTCTGGGCTGGCAGATGCCCTCCGCTTCTTAGGAGTATGAATAAGTTCCACATCATCATAGTCTTGGTGGGTAGGAGACGAGTGCCCAACAACGGCCGCCTCTTCGGGAATGGGGGAAGCCTGCACCCCGGCTGGATTCTTTTCAGACATTGCGGTGTCCTGGGGAGAGGGCACAGCCTGATCCCCCTTCTCCCCGAAAGGGCCCTCCGGTCTCCCGGCATCCTCCTCGTCAGCCTTCTCCTCATCGCTATCCTCCAAGAAGGTCTTAACTAAATTTTCAAGCCCAGTCACCGAAGCAGACATCTCCACTACAACAGAAAACAAATACGTTAGTCGTGAATTCGGGGTGAACAAACTAAGCAACAAACAATGCAAAAACACAAGACAGAACAGCTCACAAATATAATTCCTGGCGGACTCCCGTTCGCCCATGAGGAGGTGGGGGTTCACGAGGTTCTTTCCAAAAAGAGCAAACAACACATCGGCAATCCTTTTATTCACAGGGGACATTCCCTTGTAGGTCACTTTAATGAAAGAATTAGACCCCGCCCCGAAGCTCCAATAAGTCAGGATGAGGCGTTCCCCCTCTAACGATAACCAAAAGGGATGGCGACCTTTAGCAGGACGAACTTTGAAGAATTTGTCCTTGAACCCATGATAAGAGTCCTCGAACAGGCCGAATATCCTCCGGCCTTGGGTAGACCGGAAAGACAAAAACCCTTTCCTCGCCTTCCCTTGTTTGGAGGGGTTGGTAAGGTTGAAAAAGAAGAGGAAGACATCCACTGACGCCGGCAGCTTGAGATATTCACAAACCATCTCGAAACAGCGGATAGAAGCCCAGCTGTTCGGATGGAGTTGCGACGGCGACATGGATATCCGATTAAGGAGAGACATCTGAAAATCGGAGAATGGTAGGCGAACGCCAACCTGGGTGAACATGGCTTTGTAAAGCCAAATCCAGTCGGCGACCCGGGGAGAACGGAAGTTAATCTCGTACAACCGCTCGTTGGGGGCAGGGACGAAGGTCTCGTAATTGGTCTCCTCGTCGGTCCCTCCGCACAGATACCCGGCTTGCCAGAACTCCGTCTACTCCTCCAGATCCATCTGGTTCGGCGAGTCCTTTACGTCTGAGGTCACCCAGGCGTAGGGGTCATAGTTTGCGGCGGAGGGGGAAGCCCGGGAGACGACGCGAGGCATACCTACAGTTAGGGGTACCACTCCATTAGTCTATGAGGTCGGGAGCCCGGAAAAAACCCAGAAACTATGTTCATCCTATTCAACGATTAAGATCAAGCATGACCAAAGCTACGCCTATCCCACAAGCCACCTAAAAACCTACCCTGGAATGGTACCCCTCTCCTAACACATCTACCTAGCACCAAAAAGTCATGTAGCAACAAGTTCCAAACAAGACCTCAAGAACACTAAGCAAACACAAACAACAAGCGTACAATAACAAAGCAGAAAAGAGAGAAGTCTGACGATTACCTGAATTTGTTGTGAAAGCTGAGAAGAATGAAGGGAAGATGTTCGAAGATACTGCAACACTCTGGAATTTCTGAAAGAAGAAGAGGGAGATAACAAGGAGATGGAAGAAGCAAGAGTGTAAAAAGGGAAAAGAGGGAGACAAACTGTTTAAAACTGCCATTCAGGGAGCGCGAAAGACTTGGGGGCAAAATAGTATTTACGCACGGGGTTTTACAATCCATTATGAGCATTTAATGCCCGGCGCGAGGAACGAAGTGACAAACAGTTGCCTCAGCAACCAAGAGACACGCGCGCAGGGGGCATGTCCCTTCCACGAGCGGCCGACCTAACGACGACGAGTGGAACATGAAATAACACACCACTAATAGCTCCCACGACTATCACTGGTGCGTGGGGGCACTGTTACTGCCTGGCCCAAACCCTCCACGGGTCGGTCCGACTCGAGCGTCACCCGACCCGGACGGTCACGGGTGAGGCGCCCCACAACCGACCCGAACACGCGTCCCAGACAACTCACTCACAGCTGTGGGAGAACGTCCCGGAAAAGTGGGCCTGTCCTTGTAGGGCCCACCCCTGACACAGTATATACGGGGAAGGATTTACCCTTCCCCCAAGGTACGTCACACATCATATCACCCTTTCCGCCTGCACATTTACTGACAAGAGCGTCGGAGTGTCTTTGTAGGTGGCACCCCCCTTTTACACGAAGTGCTCGGGACCTCGCGTTTACCTGACCGGTTGCCCAAAACCAGACGAGACCCCACCATCCGCAAAATTCCAACCCGAACCGTCCGGTACCCGACCTACCGAACAGAATCCACAAAATAAATAAATAAATAAATAAATAAGAAAAAGAAAAAAAACATACGCTGTTTGCCACAAAATAAATAAATAAACAAATAAAAGAAGAAAAAGAAGAAAAGAAACCTGGATGTTATTAAGGTGAACATGAAGGACATTAAAATGTTGAACTATTAAGGCTGAGCTTGATTTCAGAGACAGGACAGAACATGACACAGAGACAAAGACAATAGGATGGAGACACTAAAAATTATTGTTTGTGTATTGTGTTTGGATATGATGTACAAGACACTAATGTAATGTCGAATATTATGTTTGGATACACATGGATAAGACTAAAATATTATATGAAATGACTAAAATAACCATATGATTCAAAATTTTCTACATCAAGTACAAATTAATTTAACAGAGAATGAGAGTACGTAGGAGTACAGACGAAACTTGAAAAAATGTTTGAAGAGACCAAAAATTTTAATAAAAAAAATATAATAGTATTTATATTAAAATAAAATTATAAATATATTTATTTTATTTTTAAATTTATTATTAATATGTAGAAATACATATGGTTAAGATTAATAAAAAAATAGATCTTGAGTTTGATTAATAAAAAATTATGTTTAGGTTTATAAGCCAAATTAATTTTAAATAAAAAATCAGTTTTAAAAAAGAATCCGTTTTTACATGAAAAAATTAGTTTTTGCACATAAAAATCTATTTTTATTTAGAAAACAAATTTTTTTTTATCTAAAAACTAATTTTTCTTTAAATTATATAAAATCAATTATAACTTATAAATTATTTTTTAGCATTTTAAAAGATCAATTTTACCTTTAATAATATTTATCTTTCAAAAGTTTCAAGACTAATTATAGAAAAAATAAGAAGGGATAATAGTAGAATAATAAAAGATATCTATGGATAAAAAGGAAAACAAAATTTATAAAAAAAGTTCCGTGTCCACCCTTCCAAATCCCGTGTCCATCATTGTCCTTCGTAAAAAAGTGGACACAAAGATATAAAAAACTGTTTCGGAGACAATCTGTTCCGTGTCTATGTCTCTGTTTCCAAACATATTTTAAACATTTACTGTCCATGTCTCTGTGTACTGTCTCCGAAAACAAACGCTACCTTAGAAAGTGGTGAATCTTATTTATAGAGAAGAAAAAAAAATTTAGAAAGTAATTAATAACAGATCAATCATAAAAAATTAAATTAAATTTTGAAATTGATTATTAAAGCCATGGAGAGACATTTAAATTTTAAAGTGATAAAAGATGAGAAAGATAAGTTACATTTAAAAATATTTGTTAAAATTATTTAGTTAGATAGTTAACAAGTTAATTAATTAGTTGCTGACGTAAGCAAAGCAGTTACAACATTTATAGCTCCATTTTCTGTTAGCTGATTATATTGGCTTAAGGCTATGTATATATTCCCTATTGCAAGTACAATGTGATTAATGAAAAGTATATAATATAAAAAAAAAAAATATTAGGATCAACATTTATTATTAATATTAACTAATATTTTAATTAATATTTTTTATATAATTTAAAATCAGGATTTAATATTTATGATTTAAGATTTAGAGTTTAGTGTTGAATAATTATATGTTTGGTTAACTAAAATCTAAAGTGAAAATGCAAACTACTAACATTGATCTTGATGTATAATAAAAGAATATTACAAAGAAATGCCTTGAATCTAATTAAATTGTAATGAAGAGTAAGGATTTCACCCTATGAACCTCTTTCTGTGGTAATTAATATATCATACATATACATAAAATGCTGATACAGATTTGCCATTTCATTTATAGTTTCTGCTTTAATCATTCATTCACTATTTATTTGTCATTCTGCCTCTCAGTCTATACAGTTTGAAAAGAAAAAGAATAAATAAACTATCCATCAGACTCTCCCAAAATTTTCTGACACAGGAGCTGATATGTCCTCAAATTGAAACTCTTGCAATTTCCTATAATCATTTAGAAAAAGAGATGGAATCAGTTAGAATAGTACCAAAGCAAATTAAAAGGCCTATTTGGTTTCTGGTTTCATTTTCAGTGTTTTCTATTTCGAGAATTTCGTGAACAAAAATAAGTACAGAAAGGCCAAAAGCACTGAAAATAACCACATGAATTGAAAACACAAACTAAAGCATGAAACAAAATAAAACTTGATTTTAAGTCTATCTTACTTACCAATCCAATAATGTCATTCAACTTTGTCATTTTTATCTGTGTCCCTCTTCCCAGCAAGGATCATAGAAATCTGAAGCCCTCTACTGAATGCTTGGTTGAAAAGCAAACGTGTTTGGAACTCAGAAACAAATGGGAACCATGACAAAGTTGCTATTGGCATGAAGATTAGAAGTCCCATTACATATTCATAAGCTCTAGAGAGCTCTTTCACTGAATCCCATAATCTAGCTCCCTTCAGGCATCCCCTGCATGCTTGCGCAATCTTTTATCGCGCGAAAAAGAAGGAACATGAGTGAGTGAATCAATTACTTCCTACATAGGCCTAAAGTTTCGGAATAGTGTAGAACATATAGCAAATTTTCTTCAACTGTGTGAGATTTTGCTTTTTAGAATCGATTCTGCGAAAACCGGTAGCTCCTTAAAAGTGATTCTGATAGAAAGTAAAAGAATTTAACTTTTGCTAGAATCAATTCTAGAGACTAATAGTTGGTTTTGCAAACTAGTAACCAAAATTGCATAAAAAATAACTGAAGTTGATTCCTGATAAGTAGAATTCTGATTTTAACTTTTAAGTAATAAACACAAACATGTAAAATCACCAAACATGCATGGTTTTGAAATATGTAGGAGTTTCAAACTTACCAGTATAAGGGCCCAACCGGAGGGCATGAAGGCAAGAACGGCGGCGAACAAATCTGATATGGTAAGTCCACACACCACAAATAGTACAGTCATGACTGACACGAAGCCGAGGAAGAGGAGTGCCTTGAGAATACGGAACATTAGCTGGAAATCAGTGCCAAATCTTCGTCTACCCATCGATACCATCTGATGTCCAAATAGAAATTCATACAAACAAATTGGTTAGGCTTAAACTAGAAGGAGAAACTCAGTTAATCTATAAATTTATTTATGATACTTTTGTACAAAGAAATTGGTTAGGCTTAAACTAGAAGAAATAACAATGAATTCATCAATCATGGATAAATCTTACATACCTTTAAGACAATAAGGACAATGACCAAAACTGCCCAAGAAAGTCCATATACCTACACAAGAAAAAATGTGATATATAACTAGGTGGTCTCAATAAAGCCAACAATCTGATTGATAGAATTAGAGAAGATATGAATGAGTTTGTCTACCCATAAAGTTCTGCTATGATGAGCAATATCAAGGTGGTAGACAATTCCATACTGATAAATAAAGAAGCGAAATGCGAGTATTATCTCAAGCAATTTGCCCCTTATATTTGAATATTTCAAGTGTTCATTCTCCTCATCCCACCAAGATTCCCAGCTTTTATCAGACGAGATACCGATACCACCACGATTTCCCATCCACCTTTTCCAATCAGTCCAATCATCCACAGTCTTTTGCCAATCAAAACCAGAAGGATTGAACAAGAATGGAGCAAACAACCAAGAAATTGCCAAAAACCACATTGAGAATGTGATGAACAGATAAAGTGAGGTGCGGTATGATGATCCATAAACTTCATAAACAATCAAAAGTATGAGTATCTCAAGACCCTTAACAAAGTGGCTCCGGGAATACATCCTATAGTTATCAGCAAACTTTGCATGGAAGACAACAAAACCACGGCCGGTCGGTCTGTACTTAGAGCCTCCATGTAAGAGAGTTCTTCCATAGTAATGAGCTTTTGTTCCAAGCTGGAAAGTAAAGAACACTGAGGCTAGTTGCAGCTGCATGATGATGAAATCACCCAAGGCGGTTCGGAATCCCTTCTCCAAACCAATTTCCATAACCATTGGCAGTACCAGCAGCAATCCCAACTGAACAACAGATTGAGTTGCCAAGGCCTGTTCAAGGGCTTTACTCTGCTGCATGATTGGACTTTGAAGAATTTCTTTTTCAACTCCACTCAATACCATGTATACTCGGCCGTATAAGAACACATAGACAGTTAACACAGTTATCTGATCAAGTCATGGCATAAAAGTACAAGAGTTAGCTTATTTATTAAGAAACTATACACTGTGATAAAAGTAGTTTCCTATCATGTCAAAGAAAACACCATCTAGTCCAAATTGAGCAAAGTTTCAAGGAAAATTTCCCAAAAGGATATTTTATTAATTACCATGCTGCTGAAATAGAAACCAACTGTTGTGAAGTAGAATGACAACATTCTGAAGAAGTCAAATCGTCGTCCAAGGCGATAAACATCTCGGCTAAGTGTTTGTTCTCCATTTCCATTTGCAACCTTAGCCTCAAAGAGTGATATCTGATTCATTCCCACGTCACGCCCCTTACCAACTTGTATGTACTCATGATGAGTGATGAATCCGTTTCGTAGCGTTGAATTGAACCCTATCAAAGATAAGCACAGTTAGTAAAAGATTCAGTAAGTTGGATACACAATTTCTACTCAGTAACCTGGATGTACCTGAAAATATATCCTCACTCAAGTTTATGACTTTTGATGCTTTACTTATGCCACCTCTTGTTAAGTGGAAGATTCTGTCAAATATGTCAGGATGGCCATAGTGAAATCGAACCCTGCAAATTTAAGAACATGTATTCCTTGTAAGAAAAGTTTTTTTCAAGTTATTACAAATTATGTATAATTCAGTGTTTTCTCTGATAATAACTTACACTTTGTATCACATTGGAAGGTAGTTCATGACATTGGTACTAACCTTAAAGGATTTGCCAATATTCGTTGGCCGATGGTCACAAAGCTAGTCTCCTGGTTTGACATAAACCAAGCAAGTGATGAAACACTGCAAAGTAAGAAACAGTAAGCACTGACAATAAGTACCCTTTAAATGCTTGATTAAACATGAGAAATAAATAAATAAAAACATTTATGGTTTCTTTATCATGAAATAAGTAAAAGTTTAATACCTTCCAGTAAAAATATGCTCTCTTAGACCCAATATGGTAGGTCGTCTTCGTCCACTATGATCTTTTCGGAATTCTTCCAACACATTTCTCATTTTGAATGCTTCTTCATAGTAATTATCCTTTAGAATATAAAGGAGAAAGTAAGAGTGCTGAACTACATAGAAAATAAATACCACTTAACACATTAAATTTAACTCCAAAGAAAACTTACTTGATTCATGTCTATGGTCTGCAAGGCTTCACCACGAGTGAATATAATGGCATGGTTTTGATTTTCAGGTTTCCCTTCACCAATCTCAACTGGTAAACCCGGAAGCTTGATGCGATATACTTCCTATTAATCAACATAAAACCATTTCTTAACCAGGAAACTTGTACAAACATTTTTCAACTAGGTCCTTTTATCCTTTTCTTAGAAAATTTAGGTGAATCATAATTGGAAAATGAGACTTCAAACTTGAACATTTGTTCATACCTCATCATACTTTTCACCTCCTTTGACAAGAACTGAGTAATAAACTTTCTGTGATTTCCCTTCCTTTGCCTCTTCCACTTCATCTATGTAGGCAACACGAAGCGCTGAATTCCTACACGGTATATTCCATTACTTCATTGAGAATCACTTTGTTATATTAAGTACATCTATATAGTTTGGAAAATGGTATAGTTGACTCACTCTAACATCAGGCCAAGAATGTTAGTATAGCTACTTCTCTCTTTGGGATTCTTGGATTTCTTTTGAGCACCATAGACTTGGCAAGAAACAACATAGGTGAACTTCAAATCAGCCAAAGCCTGTGCATATTCAAAGAGCCCCTTCTTATCTTTATCTTGAAAATCTGTTGTCCGGAAGCCGCTAAATATAGCTGCAAGGAAGAAAAAAAACATATTGTACTTCATTCTTAAGGAATGGAGTTGCACTATGAATTAGAATTTGTAATAAAGGAGATAACTGACCATTGTCTCCAGCATATTCCAGGAAACATTGAAGAATCAAAGCTTCCCTATAATACATCATTCCTCTCACTAGCAGAAACAAAATGAAAATCAACATTTGAATTGGAAACCATATACAAATTTAGTAATAAAAGTTATCATTGTTCAATATGATCAAAGACCTGTTCGAAAGAGTGTCTGTCCTCTGTAAGATGCCCATTGTGTCTTGAAGTCATTCTTATCCTCATCACTCTCAACTTTCAAGTCATTAAGCCGCTCATGGAAATTACGCCATTCATCTACATTGCTTTAGAAATGAGTGAAGATGTACTGAGGAGAAAACAAAATAGGTGAGAAAATAAATCCAAACTCACCAGGGTATATCTTTCTTAAGTAGAATAAGATTGATATCCCATCTTCATTTTCCTTATTGAGTTCCTCAATCGAATATCGAACATCTTCTTTGTAATATGGTGTCAAAACACTAAAGAAAAAGCTTACATAAGTTCCAATCATAGTAGCATCAGTTAAAAATAAACAAACATTATGTGCCTTTACTATTTAAGAACTTAGGAGAGTTGGCACTTGCCATTTTTCAATATTCATTCGATTTTTTCCACTTTCATGTCAATAAATTAGTTAATCAAAATGACTAACCTGAAGGACAACATGTTTCGAACTTTGGGAGCCTTCGGCATATTCATGAATAAGGAATTTGCAAAGAATGTGATACGGCGGCGGGCATCAAGATTTTGAGGCACATTTATGGCTGATTCCTTTACTGTTAAAAGCAAATGAAGCCTAATAACCTACAAAGAAGAAACAAAGACTTAGTAAACAAAATCACAATTGAAAAAGAATAATGCAGCGAATCAACCAGAGTGTATTTGTGAAGACTACCTTCTCCTTCACTGATTTGTTGACAGTAAAATAGGTGTCTATGTTGACAAACCTCTGTCCTCTTTCTCTGGTGTTGAGACGAAGATTTTCCATGACTCTGGAGAAAGCAAAACCAGATCAACATCATAATGCAGCACTTATTGTGATGTTTAATATATATAAAGTTTTGAACATACAAATAGCCATCAAGCATAACATCTTGTAAGATAATTTCTACAATATCCTGCAGAACATTGACTATCTGGGGCTTCAGTGTCTCGAGTTTGTCGTCTTCAGCTCGCTGCCAATGAGAATGAAAAGACAGTGTTATAAAGACTTCAAAGGGTCTATATAGGAAACTGAGATATTCTGAGAGGAAAGAGTTACCAATAGAGTTAGGAATTTCTCCAATTTCTCACTAAGTGAAGGCAAACCACTCATCTTGAATTCCTTGACAAATGTGTGTTCTTGTATGCTCCATTCAACTTTATCACAAATATGGTTTACAATCCTATCACAATACATGGAAGACGTTGAATAATCAAGAGGATTCCGGTAAAAGCAGAAAGAAAGTTACTGTTTGGTTTATGTTTTCACATTTTGAGAAGAAAAAAGTTGAAAACAATAAAATCATGTTTTCTAATTTCGCGAAATCCTAACAACAATACTAAAAATGAAATCAGGAAATAAAAATAGAGACTAAATATGTAAGCACCCGAGATAGTGATATCTTTTTTTCCTTACATCTTATCTTCCTCATCTTGCAGGAGGTTATAAATGATATCCTTGAGAGTTTCATAGCATTCGACGACTGCCGAATACATGTAGCTATCATTCATAATCTTTTTGAAGAGCTCACTGTCGTCCTCCTTCTTATAATCTTTTGCCATGTCAAGGGCTATAGGAATCTGTACATATTAAAGAGACTTAAAACAGAAGCAAAATTTGCTGCAATCCAATTATAGTACCTTCTAGATCACGAGGAGTGAATCGAAAATATTAATGTACCTTACTGGCAAGCAAGAATGGAGGCCATTGGATGACAGAAACATCACTTGAACTGTAAGGAACAAGAAGCAAATCTCTATCCCTGGAAAAATCATAGTCAAGAGATATAATCAAAATTTAAGAGCTTGAGATTCATGCATATTATGCAAGATGCGGATACTATGCAGAAGTTCGAACCTGTTACTGATCAGGTCTTCTTCTCTCATTGAATTTATAAACTCATTCCAAACCTGAGAAAAGTATGCAATATTTCTCCGTCCATACGTTTCATCCTGCCGCGAAAAATTGTTTGCTTCATCAGCAAGGTATTTAGACTAGCAATAAATATCTAGAATCTATCTAGGTAGTTATATATAATTGCATCATATGAGCAAGTACTGAATTTTGAGATATGAATGCAGCACCACTTCCTCATGTATAGTCTTTCTGCTTCTTCCGGGCAAAAAACATCCACTGAAAGCTTGTGGCACGGATTCAAATCTCGAGCGGAGCATTCCAAGAGTCCTTATCTAAGATATGAAAAGAATGATAAAATAACACAATGAACAAAAGCATTATTATCTATAGTACTATTACCACAAGCAAAAATATCAATTTTTTTTCAAAAGAAAATCATGTTAAGGTGAGACCTTTAATAAGATAGCATACTAGCATTGAATTTAAGGTTAATTTTTGTTTTCAATTTCAATAAAACTCGATACTGCAACTTCCTTTTTATTTTCTTTCCCCAGGATAAAACAAGAATCCTGTCAAGTAAAGAGGAATCCGAAAATATCGTTCCAATAAAAAATTGCTACTAACCTCACCCAAATGGCTGAAGGCTCCAACAATTCCACCAAATAGAGTGGCATAAATGGCATACCATATTTGAGTATCCATAAAATAAACCTATACATAATAGAACATAAAAATAAGGGAATGAATTATATCAAAATGTGAAAACCAAAGCATTGGAACAAAGAGTTTTCGTTCAGAAATTCCATGTCTACTGAACTCACCAGGACAATTGGAGCCCAAATTGCAATCACAATGAAAATGTTGTGAGTCTCTGTAGCACTTACAAAATGTGAGTTAAGGTAGATATACTAACAGAAAATGTAGTACAAATAGTGAAATAAAATGCTTACCATTTTCTGGAAAGAACTCATACCACTGGTAGTTATCAATAGACATTCCCATTATCAATTTTGTTGGTTCAACAAGAGGATTTATCTATTGAAAGATAAGTTCAGTATATCAGAGAAACAAATTAAATGAGGTTAACTTATAAAATATATTTTGTGATTTTCACACAAGCATATCTGTTTGAAACTTTTTTACGCCAACAGTGCATCAAATTAAATCCTAAAGAAAAGAGTTTAACAGTTCATAAAACGGGGAATTGATTCCACTATCTTATATTTCTGCATAAACTCACTATAGAAGATCCATATTTTTAAGAAACTGCAGTAAAATTTGGAGACATAATACCTCCACATAGTAGCTGAATGCAAGCTTGCTAAGTAGTAGCATTATCCAAAATAAGGTATACCTGCCATAACGAAGTACAATCATATACTTTAATACCAAACTATATGGAGAGTCGAACTTTATTATAGAAGCAGCATATATGTGTCAAAGAATTCAATATCGAATCTTTAGTCGATCAATAGGGGGATAAAAAAAATGGCCCAAAAATAGAACATTTGTGTCTACAATGTAGTGACCGAAAAGTTTCAGAAATAATATGGTGAAAACTTGAACAGCAAGTACATAGATATATTCTTCATCAAGTCTTTTAACTAGAATGGTGAAGTTTCTCACAAAACTTATATAGTAAACTATGTTCAATATAACAAAAACAATGGTAGTTATGCATTTATGCTCATCCTTCTGACTTCTGAATTCCATATCTTGAAAAACTTGGTGATAAATAAAAGAAATTTATAAGATTTTCACACTTACTTCAGTAGTGACAACATGTTCTCATGCATTCCCCTTCCTACATATAATTTTGGCTGCAGTAAAGTCATTGTTAGACACATAACATTTAATTAGAAAAAAAAAATGCAAAGACTAATAGCTTGTGCTACTCACCTGAGCCCACCACATTAAGAGTGTGATGAGTCGCATATTAGATCGCTCCAACTTTCGCCGCAGAGGTGGAAGGAAAAAGAGTAATACAGACACTATGTTTGGCAACATATATAGTAGAACCATGTAGGTGTAAAGTGACTGGTCACCCCAATGCCCTGCCCAACTGGTGAAAAATCTTATGAGCTCTGGCGGATTCTGCACCGAGCTAGAATAACTTACTGGCAGAACAACCACCCAGACAGCTGCCGCCACGAATTTCAGAAAATATCGAAGCAACTGAGTGAACTTCATATTCTTCAATGCACTCAAGGTGAGTATAATATCCAGGGAGACTGAAAATTTTCAATGAAGATGATATGAGTAAAAAGGTTAGTAAATCATAATACAAAGAAGACAATAAAACAAAGAAAAGCTGAAACATATAATAAGATTGAATACCTTGCAGAAAATTGAGAATAGCATATGTAATGAATATACTCATAACATTTCTGAAGGCATCAGTGTCAAGAAACACCCCAACAGGTCCCAAGGTACTCCATGCAATAATAATCATAGCCTGAAAACAAATATTAATTCATGTGGTGAAGTTCCAAGACTTAACTACAAGTCTTAGTATGAAGGTCAAGACTATTAACAGGTCCCAAGAATTATGATCACCTGTAAAGCCAATATAAAGAATATCCACATTCGATCAAAACTCCTATACAGATGCAAAAATGTACGAACTTCAACAAAATTTGTTTTCGGCTTCTTTTTCCCAGGAACTGAGCTAGCTTGGCTACGGCCCTGCCATTAGCATTTATATTTGAATAAAGTTCTTTAACAAAGTAATGAAAATTTAAATATTGTAATGTGATCAAGGCAAATCATAGTTATTAGCCATGAAAAGTAAAACACAAGGAAGCTGCTTAAACACAAGTTGAAACATCACAAATACAGACAGTAAAATAAAAGACAGAATGACAAACATGATGTGCTGTTTGAATCTCATCCGAATGCCTAAAGAAATCTGCATCACGATTCATCGGCCATCCTAACTTAAAACACCTGTCAGACCTGGAAAATTACAAATTTCAAACTTCAAGTTATTCGAATGCATGCAAAATAGTTTTTAGCACTGTTTTGTGTGTTGTAATAACTTTGATAAGTAGAAGTTCGGCGGAACATTTACCAAAAGTATTCATTAAGATCATCATAATTTCTCCAGTTGGAATGACTAGCCTTGCCTTTGTTGTTTCTCTTTGCTTCCTTTTTCACCAAGTAAAGAAAAAGAGCTTCAGGAGCATACACTTGAAAACATAACAGCAAAACTGATCCAATTATTGATGTGTCAAACATACCTTGGCTAAAACTTCATATATAGGAGTTATGACTTCCCTGAGAAAAAGCTCATCACTTTCTGCAGCTTTTAAGAACACCTCCCCACTGACAGCATCGACATTGCCATGTAAAATCCCATAGACATCACGGCACATCTTTGGAGGGGGACAAAAAAGAGAAACACACAAGAAAGAGGGGTTATGAACATGGTTTAAAATAGTCAAATATGGAAGCATCACATGTAATACCATGGCAGCAAGAATTGCAGTATAATGATGGTTTAAAAGTGTTATCATAAAATGTGTTTACTAAAAAGCATTAGAACATTATAGGCTTAAGATACTAGAATCTTGTGAATCAGAAAATAATGCTATGTTGTTATAATGTATAGACTGTTAGAGTAAACTTACATGATGGAAAATATAGCAAAGACATTCCGGCATAAACCGAATATTTGCAGCTTCTCCCCATATTAGAAGATAAAGTGCAATGTAAATGAGTTGTGACCTTTGTCTATCATGTTCATCTGGATACCTATAGTGTTAAAAAGAAATTTGCATTCACAAAAGTAAATCAATGTGCTCATTGTTATACAAACATCATATTAATCACAATTAAATCAGTTGATTACCTAAGATTGGATTTACAACGAACATAATGACACCATGACTCATAATTTTTGAAGATCTTTGCTGCTAACTTGTCTACAGTTTCATCATCAAGCTGCAACAAGCTTCTTATTAGTTTTCATCATTATAATACATGATTAAAACATAAAATCACAATGTTCACCTCTTCAGATGCAGCCTTATTCCTTATATTCATATTGGCAAGTAATAGTATAAGGTGCTCCCTTTGATTTGCCACATTTCCTTTCTTTTTATAACAAACAAAAACATCAAAACCAGAATATCAGATGATTCATCAAAACAAGTATAATTTCGGAACAAAAGAGAGATTCGAATTCACAACTTCTAGCATACAATGAATAAAGAAATAAAGAAATCATTACCTGAAAGCCAAAAATATAGGAAATCCAATCAAGTATATCATTAACTTTCTTATAATGTGTTGGGTGTGTTGAACCATCTCTAGGGACATCATGACGAATCGGTGGAAGATGATCCACCCGGCGTAAAGCATTGAGTGCTGCTTGAATCTATAATTTCAAGGAAAAGAAAAGCCAAACAGATAAAGAAAAGGGTAAGTTTCAGGAAAATTATATCACTAGTAAAAGCAAAACCAACAATGCATGTATCTCTAGAGTCATACAAACCTCAGGAAAATCCATGATTGCTGGTTTAACACCAACAGCATATAATGGAAGAATGTTATAGTGTTCATATTCTCCTCTTTTACTCTCAACATCCGCGGAATATCTTCTTGTCTGGTAATAAAACAACATCCTAAGCCTATAAGCCAATTGCATTTAAAAGTATTCGACGAATTCAAGTCATGGTAACATAATCTAGACGAAGCACACCTTCTCCTCAATGCTTTGTGCAGGTACCATAGCCTTCAGCACTTCATACAATACAGTTGCAATCTGAACATTTTTAGCCATCTCCTCCCTTCAAGAACAGCTCATAAGAATTAAGACATGATAATAAATCACACAATTCACAGAACTTGCAAGCATAGAAGTTTATATCAGTCCTCACGGTTTCTGAGTATTTTCTCCATCCCGAATTCTTGTCTCATAGAAATATTGGTAGTATGTTTGCAGTTCCCTAGCATCACTTTTATTTGTCATACTTTCTGTAATTTCTCCTTCCTGAAACCAAGATTTTTACTTTTTTATGAACAATGTTTTAACATATCAACCATTAGGACCATTTTTTTAGTGGATTGCAAACAGAAACAAAAGAAGTTTAACTGGTCTACCTTTTCAAGTCTGTGCAACAGGTAGGTCTTGAACTGTCGAACACCACGACCGCTTGATGTAGGATCCATGTTATGAGCCTTCTCAAATGCATGGAAGCGACCTAATCAAACAAAGAAAGAAACTGACCAGTATCAAATACTCTCCTTTTCAAATATAAATTAGAACCACCTTTGCTATGTGTTGCATTGTCGTCTATGATTATTAGACTTCGACTTTGAACTTGTGTTTGCAATCAGAGACTAACTGTTCTGGAATCAGAATATGATTTCAGCCTGATGCTTTACAATCATTTAGTTTTACTTCCCTCTGGATTCTATTTGGATTATGCAGAACTCTATAAATTTAGGCTTGCAGAAGCAGCTAAAGCAAGAAGCAACTTTATTCATAGAAAAAAAAGTTCATTATGCTGCTTGAAGTGAACATTCATTAGCAGAAATCTAGGTGCCGCATTTGCAGAGAAAATTTCTCAAGTCAATAGTAAATTAACATAAGTCAGACAACTTTACATAAGTTAACACAAGGCTGAATGATTTCATAAAAACAAGATTCAAGTAATATAAAGTTCCCAGATATGTAGGGTGTCCTTAAATAGAGATGCTCTTTTTTCTTCTTCTTCTTCTTCTTCTTCTTCTTCTTCTTCTTCTTCTTAGCTTAGTAAGAGATGCTTATTTAGAACTCAATAAACATTTCACATTACATTCATTAATTTTCATTTGGAATTATGATTGTTTCTACATTTCTGATCCCGAAAATGGAAGGATTTTTTTTTTCTTATAGACAGGGGTCATCCAAAGGTTTAGGATCCATGATCATATCACTATGAAGATCCAAATCACCCTCCAAAATTATGCATTTCATTCTCCAACAAGATAAGCATTAAAGATCTGCTGAAAATCCTTATAATTATTTTATTTGTAAAGGATGATTCTTATAAATTTAATCAGTTTCTTTTGATCAGCTTCAGTGATATTAGTGGAAATGACAAGGGAACTTCTTAATATTTCTTGATTAATCAAATAAAAGAGAGATATATTGTTATCATGCAATACAGCAATAAAAATATTAGAATTTAACTGTTTTTGTCCTTGATTTTCATTTTAACAAGACATATTGCAAAGCAAAACAGTCCCCCAAATTCAATTAATATATTATATATGCAATTAGTAATATCTTTTTAACACTTCATGTACAATACTAAACACTATTCTATTTGCAATGATCATTTATCAATAAAAAAAAAGTGAGAAAAATGATAAATGGCCATTGAAGGAAACTCACAAAGATAAGCAACTCTGGGATTCTCTTCCTCAACCTCCATGGCAGCTCTGAGAATAGGAACAATAACAGCAAGTGAAGAAGGCACAATCTCACTGTCAACACCACCTTCCTCATTTGGAAGCTCCACAACCTTTGTTGCTGACCTTGTGAACCTTCTAGATGGTGGCCTTGGCACCCCATGAGGACCCTTTGTTCCACTGGTGCTTGCCATCACCACAACAACAACAACAGCAACAATGTGCTGTTCCTTAAGGTTGTTTTTCTTCTTCTTCTCCTTCTTCTTCTTCCCCCCTCAAAAAAAGTTTTGATTTTTTTGTTTCTCTTCTTCACCCAACAAGAACTCTTGGTTTTGTTGATTGAGTGAAGAGTTGGGGAAGCTAAAGTTAGCATCTTTTTGTATTGGGGGCTGTGAAGAAGGAACCAAAAAGATGGATACTTTGATTGGGAGAGTGGTTTTGGAATTGCTCTGATAACAAGGATTAAAAATTACAAAAAAAAAAAAACAGCACACAATTGAAAAAGAAAAGAGACATCACAGTGTGTTTCTGCTACTTTTCTTCTTTGCTTAGTGCTTTTGCTTTTGTAATATACAAAACATTAATTAATAAACAAACCAAAAAGATTAAAACAGTGATGAAGGATTGAAGGGTATGATGTTATGTAATGTAATGTGACTAACACATCAAACACTGCTTTTTTTAGAGGGAAAGTTTTTGTGATTGGGAGAACACTGTTGTTGTCTGAATATTCAAAATCTTATGAGGCAAGTAAGCTATCTAAGCTTCAGAGTTCGGAGATTCCTTCAATCTTCAATCATTTGGTTTTTGTTTTTTAAAAGGTTACGAGGATGATAGTTTAGGGAGTGTTTTACCATGAGAAATCCAGTTTTCTAGTCTACCATGGACCCCCAATTTATAAACCGTTAGATTAGATTACTTTTTCTCCTTTTATTCCTTGTTGTTGGATCATGAGACCAATTCCACTTGTGTTCAAACCTTAGTATAAAATAGAGTAATTTATCACTTTTTAGTTTTTACATAAAACATTTGAATGTTTGACAATTTTGATTTAGAAGGTGGAAACTCAGTGAACTTCAGGTGAAGTTGATAACTGAGAGTCGTTAGATGAAAATTTAGTCGAATCATTCAAATTATTTAACGGCTCTCAACTATCAACTTCACGTGAAGTTGACTAAGTTTTTACTAATTTAGAATGTCCATGTATCTATTCTTGAGCGAAATTAATATTTGATTAAAATTAATGCCTACATAAAAATTTAATATAACAATATTTGTAGCCAATTATGCTTTAAGATTGTTTTATTGTTTTAACAAAGAATATTAACACAATCATAATAGTGACCCAATTGAAAAATATATACAAACCAATTTCTAAGTAAATAATTATTATTATACATTTATTATTTTTAATAATGTTTGTTGTTTTAAAAAATTTGTTAGTATTTTCTATTGTTTTAAGAATTTGTTAGTAAGATCACAACAATGGCTCAATTCAAAAAACCTAACCAATTCTACCTACATAATCGCTACTGTTATTTTTAGTACTATTTGTTATCTTAAAAATTAAATTATTTAATAGTCTTCGTTATTTTAAAAATTGGCTAATACTCTTCATTGGGTCAGCATTATTTCATTTAGTAAGCTTCATGAAATTTTTTTTTTGTCTCAACCTAGCCACGATTATTTATGCAATAACTTTTACAGAAAAGCTCTGCATACAATACATGCCATTAGGGCTTGTATGCTTTACAAGTTAATTAACGAATAAACCCCAAAAATACAATACAAGATCTACGTTCTTCTTCTTCTTCTTTTCTTTCGTTTTTTGCTTTCTCTTTCTCGTTCTTCTTCTTCTTGCACGTTCTTCTTCCTCTTCTTCTTCTTTTTTTTTTTGTTTCTTACCTTCTCTTTCTCCTTCTTCTTCTTTTTGATGCACGTTATTCTTCTTTATTTACGTGATTTTCTCTCTGTTTTCTTTGTTTTTCTCTGTTTTCTTTCTGAAATATGCATAAGATGTACTTCAACAAATTTTGGGTGTATTTCTTAAATTTCTGTAATCCTTTGGGTGTATTTCTATAATCGTTTGAGTGAATTCCTGTAACCGTTTGGGTGTATTTCTATAATCGTTGGAGTGTATTTCTGTAATCGTTTGGGTGTATTTCTGAAGTTCTATTATCTTTAAATTTGGCAAAAAAATTGTTTTCATGGAGGAAGAAGAAGAAGAGTCGTTCATAATGTATGGTGAGTAGCGCGCTTTAGAAACAAGAAGTTATTGAATAACGTGCGTTTTATTTACTTATGAATGTGGAAGTGTGTAATGCGTTAATTAAGTGTAATGCATATATTTTATTGAACTTGTAAAATTTATAAGCCAAAAAAACTTGTATGTGTAGCAGACCTCTAACTTTTAAGGTTGTTTTATTGTTTTAATAATGAATACAATGCGATCACAATGGTGATCCAATTGAAGACTATTAACCAATCTCTAATTAAGTGTATAATCATTACACTATTTTTAGTAGTCTTTATTATCTTAAAAATTGACTAATAGTCTTCATTGTCTCATCATTGTTTCTTTTAGCAAATCTTCATTTAAAAAAATGGTTTCAACCTGACCAGTATATTTTTAAGATTAGTTTATTGTTTTAAGTTTTAACGAAGAATATTAAGATCTAATTTGAATAAATAGCTTAATTAAATTTATTTAAAAAAATAATTTAAATAATAAATATTTATATTAAAAGTAGTTTATAAATAAATTATTTTATATTTAGTTTTTTAATTTTAAAAATATTTATTTTTAAAAAAATATGATAAAAAATTTTTTATTATAAAAAAAATTATTTTTTTAATTTTTTTATAAATATTTAAATAATTTTTTAAAAAATTATAATTTAATTTTAAAAATTATACTAAATATTAATGCTACTGCGTTTCATAAATCAAAAACCCAAAGAAAAAACTTTTACAATTTTTCAAACGGAACAGTGGTGGCCTAATTAAAGAATATTAACCGACCTCTAAGCACATAATCACTACTATTATTTTTAGTAGTCTCTGTTATCTTAAAAATTGGCTAATATTCTTCATTGGCTCATCATTGTTTCTTTAATTTTAATAATCCTCATGAAAAGATATGCCTTAACCTAGCCTCTATTATATATCCAGTCACTTTTGAAATTGTTTTATTATTCATGAAAAATATTAACAGGATTATAACGGTGACCCAATTGAACAATACTAACTAATTTCTAAGTGCATAATTATTATTATGCTTTGTTATCTTGAAAATTGGCTAATACTCTTCATTGGCTCATCATTATTTTTTTTAGTAAGCTTCATGAAAAAAAAAAAAGTTGTCTCAACTTAGCCACTATTATTTATGCAATCACTCTTAAAATTGTTTTATTGTTTTAATGAAGACCAATAATGCGATCATAATGGTGTTCTAATTAAAGATTATTAACCAATCTCTAAGTACATAATCACTACTATTATTTTTAGTAGTCTTTGTTATCTTAAATAATTTAATTATTAATTTTTTAAAAATATTTTGGTAAAAATACAATTTAATCAATAAAAGAATAATTTATTAAAGAATATTTTGGTAAGCAAAATTTAATGATGAAAAATAAAATTTTTGTTAATGAGTATTTTTTTTAAAAAAATAATTTATTTTTTCTTAAAAAATGGATAAAGTTAACATTAGTTAACACAAAAAATTTAAAATGGATTAAAGATGAGGTTTCTTAAAAGTTAGAAGGAAAGAAAATGTACATTTATAAAATAGAGAAAAGGGGAGTATCATTTTAGCATCTCGTAAGAGAAGGAATGAAATTTTTTCTTCATTTTAAATATTTAAATTCATAATTTTCAATATAAATAAACAATCATAATTCTAGAGGGATATTATTCTAGTATTTTAAAAATTAACTATAAGAGTATTTTAATCTCCTTAATTAATATAAAATTAAAATTCTATATATATTAAGTAAAAGTAATATATGAATAAAAAATATTATACTAGAGATTAGAAATATATGTTTGATAATAAAATAATTACATTTATGATTTTAATATATCATATAATGTGGTTTGAATTAAATTGGATCCATCTAAAAAATAAAAATAAAATCCAATGCATGTAATTTGCAAAACAACAGAATCCAGTCAATATCGTGTACGATGCAAATTATTGATCAATCGAAAAGCTAATGATTTTAAACAAGAAAAAAATAAACTCTGATTTATTAAACCATGACAACAATAAAGATATCTCACGGCCTACAAATTTAGCCCAATAGAATATATAATTTAACTATAATTTTAGTTTTTATTATTTTATCTTATCTTATCTTTATCATTATCTTATCTTTATTTACTTTTATCTTTTATAGGCCAATACTTTATATATATTTAGTTTTATCTTTATAGTTTACAATTTTCAATAAAAAAAATTTTCATCTTTTCTTTTCTTTCATTATTCTTTCACAATTTTATTATCTTTGCATACTCCTTATGAACGTACTCTTTCTGTTTTATTATGGTATCAGAGCTCCTGACATCTATGGATAAACCAACTAACTCAACCCCTTCAACCTCCCTTCCCACTATGAATAATCAACGTCCCTACTCTGTCCTAGGTCAAGGAGAAAGAGCACACCAACAACTTCATCCGAAGCCTCTTTTGGATTTTTTGTCAACTCAACACTTTCCTTTCATAAGCACTTCCTTCGAATAAAAAAGCTCGTCCTTCAAACCAACTTGAGCTTTTGTCAAATCCAACTACTCGTTATCTTTGTTCTTTCAATACTTTTTCTATTGTTAACAATTTTTCAAATTGAGATTCATTCTTGAACACTTGGATCATTGATTATGGTGCCAGATCACATTGCATCAAATTTGTCTTGGTTTATTTCTTACACACAAATTTATCCTATTATTGTTCATTTACCAAATGGTTCTCAAATGTTTCTTATAAAGACATTGTTCAATTTTTGCCATCCTTGGTTCTTGATGTTCTTTATTTACCTCATTTCAACTTTAATATTATCTCGATCTCAAAAATTACTTCAGCACTCATATGTGAACTCACTTTTTCATCTTCTTTTTGCACTCTACAGAGCAACAATTTGGGAACGGTTGATTTGGGCAGAATGAGAGATGGATTATATGTCTTTGAACCCAATTTCGGTAAAAATTGATACACTACACATTCCATAAATTCCATCCAATCTCCACCCATTACACCTTCAAATATATGGCATTTTCATTTAGGACACCTTTCTAGACAAAGACTTAATCATTTACATAAACAATTTCCTTTTATTTCTATGCATCATGATGAGGCTTGTGACATTTGTCATCTTTCTAAGCAAAAGACACTTTCATTTTCTCAAAGTTTTAAAAGCCAATGCAAGTTTTAATTTATTACATTTTGATATTTGGGTCCGTTTCGACAAAATTCTATTCATAATCATAAATATTTTTTTACTATTGTTGATGATTTTAGCCGATTTATATGGGTTATTTTATTAAAATTAAAAGAAGTGCAAAATCATGTAAAAAAATTTATTACTTTAGTTAAAACACAATTCAACTCTAAAGTAAAAACTATTCGTTCCGATAATGGACCAGAATTTATTTTACATAATTTTTATGCTTCAAAGGGCATTATTCATCAACGTAGTTGTGTTAAAACTCCTCAACAAAATGGAAGGGTAGAACGCAAGTATCAACATATCTTGAATATGGATCGTGCTCTTATGTTTCAATCTAATTTACCACCATCTTTTTGGTCTTATGCTGTTAAACATGTTGTTTATTTACTTAACAGAGTTCCATCATCCGCAATTAATTTTAAAACACCATTTGAGATTTTATTCAATCATCCACCAAATTTATCATGACTTTAAAGTTTTTGGATGCTTATGTTTTGTTTCTATCCTAATGGCAAACATATTAAAATTTGATCCAAGAGCCAAAAAGGCTGTGTTTATTGGTTTTCAACATGGTTTTAAAGGATATATTGTTTATGTTTTAGAAGATAAAAGAATTGAGATTTCTAGAAACGTGATTTTTTATGAAATGATCTTGCCCATAGTCACAAAAAATGTCCAATTCCATACACTCAGACCAACATTGCCAAACACGCCTTCTCAAAAAAAGATTCAGTTAGTCTTTCAGTTGAACCCTCACCCATATCCATTGACCCAACTTCATCTAATTCTTTATTTTCTCCAACAACCTCTCCTTTTTCCTCACTGTCGTTTCCTAACCAAGTTGAACCCATGACCACCAAATCTCTCTCAAGGCACACATCCTTCTCTCCTTCCGCACTAGACACCAGTCCACCATCACCTTCTCATCCCCCGTCACCTTCTTCACCACCTGAGCAATCCCATCATCGTCATTCCGATCGGCCTCACTGTCCTCCAGCATATCTCTCTGATTACTTGTGTAATTCCTCTCTCATCCCTACAAATCAATCTCTCTCAAAGTGCAAGTATCATTTATCTTCAGTCACGTATTTTTCTTCTCTTTCATCTTTGCATAAAAAGTTTCTTTTATCTCTACATTCTGACGTTGAGTCAAAGTCTTTTAAGGACGCCAATCAACACTCTAATTGGCGTAGTGCTATGAAAGATGAGTTGGATGCTCTTGAGATGAATAAAACTTGGTGTCTTGTTGATTGCCTTGCAAGGGTTAAGCCGGTTGGCTGTAAATGGGTCTATCGCATCAAACGCAAGTCTGATGATTCAGTTGATCGATATAAAGTACGCCTTGTGGCTAAAGGGTTCACTCAAACGGAAGGTGTTGATTTCATGTAAACTTTCTCCCCTGTTGTCAAGCCTGCCACCATCAGATTAATTTTGGCATTGACCCCTATGAAGCATTGGCCCATACATCAGTTGGATGTCAATAATGCTTTCTTACATGGGGATCTTTTTTAGGATGTTTATATGACTCTGCCACCCGGATTTACATCTCCTCAATCGAATCAATGCTGTAAGCTACTAAAGTTACTGTATGGTTTACGACAATCTAGTCGTATGTGGTATGACAAACTTTCTCATCTTTTGCTATCTCATGGATATCAGCAGACCTCATTTGATTATAGTCTATTTGTTAAATTCACTGGTGCTCAAATTTCTATCCTTTTAGACTATGTTGACGATATTATTCTCATTGGTAATTCTATTTCTGAACTTGCTGCCATCAAGTCTATTTTTGCACCAACACTTCCGAATTAAAGATTTGGGTCCATTAAAATATTTTTTGGGTATTGAGGTTGCTCAAGCAGTGAAGGGAATTTGTTTATCTCAGAAAAAATATTGTCTTGATCTTTTGGAGGATTATGGTTTATTAGGTGCTAAAACTGTCTTTGTTCCAATAGATAGTACCACAAGACTATATAAAGACAAAAGTCCCCTGCTATCTGACCCTTTTGTATATCTTCCTTTGATTGGTCGTCTTATCTATCTCACCACCACTCGACCGGACATCATGTATGCCACTCAACAATTAATTCAATTTATGGCATCTCCTACTGAATCTCATCTTCAAGCTGCCAAACATGTGTTACAATATCTGAAAACTAGTCCCGGCAAAGGACTTTTTTTCCAAGAGAATCATAAATTCAGCTTCTCAACTTCAGTGACTCTGATTGGGCCGGATGTCCTGATACTTGACGATCTTTAACAGGTTATTGTTTCTTTTTAGGCAGTTCTTTAGTCTCTTGGAAGACCAAGAAACAAACCACCGGTTGCCCGCTCATCTACGAAAGCAGAATATCATGCACTTGTGAACACAACTTGTGAACTTCAATGGATACTAAATGTGTTACAATTTTTACGCATCTCTCCTATCCGCCCACCAATTTTATATACTAAATGTGTTACAATTTTTACACATCTCTCCTATCCGCCCACCAGTTTTATATTGTGATAATCAGAGTGCTCTTCATATTGCTCCTAATCTGATTTTTCATGAACGGACCAAACATTTAGAGGTTGATTGTCACTTGGTTCGACAAAAAGCTCAAGTTAAAGTAATAAAACTTCTCCCAATTTTGGGCAACTAGCTTACATCTTTACCAAGCCTTTGTCTTTCCAACCCTTCCACTTTAGTCTGAATAAGTTTAGTGTTCTTGACATCTTTCATCCTTCAGCTTGCGGGGGTGTATTAAACCACTCTTCCACCTTAGCCCATGACAACAATAAAGACGTCTTACAGTCCACAAATTCAGCCCAATAGAATACACAAATTCTACTAACTCATTTGTGCAGGTTTTGCAGGAAGAGACATTGGATGAGGAGATACTGAGCTATAGATTCACAAAAGAAATTTGGAAAGGGTTAGTTCCACATTGGGTCGAGTTGTTCGCGTGGTTTGTATTGGTAGGGAGGGTCAACACAAAGGATCGACTAAGTAGACTGGAAATCCTACAACAGAATGATAACTTGTACGTGTTGTGCAAGAAAGATGTTAAAAATATTCAACACTTATTTGTTACTTGCGAGTTCTCCTGACGGGTGTGGTGTGCATAAGTCTCATCATTTGGACAGGAGTGGACAGCTCCTAGTAATTTGAAAGATCACTTCGAGAGTTGGAATATATGCCAGTAAAAAAGAAGCAACGCAAGAGTTGGATAGTGGGATTTTTCCCAGTAATATGGATTATTTGACTAAGACAGAATGAAGTTATATTTTAGAGTAAGACAACAGGAGTTGCAGATTGTGTGGATCAAGCGTTTACATGTGCTACAGAGTGGTGTGATAAATAACTCACGTTGTCGATGGCTATGCCGGAGATGACATAGGAATTGTTGTAATTTTATGTCACTTGCCTATCTGTACTTGTTCCACTGGAGTGTTGAGCTCTTTTTTTCAAAAAAAGAATACACAAATTCAATTATAATTTTAGTCTTTATTATTTTATCTTATCTTATCTTTATCCTTATCTTATCTTTATTTGCTTTTATCTTTCATAGGCCAATGCTCTATATATATTTAGTTTTACTTTCATAGTTTATAATTTTAAATCAATCAACAAACAATAAAATTTTTTCATCTTTTCTTTTCTTTTATTATTCTTTCACAATTTTATTATCTTTAGATACTCTTTATGTACTTTTTCCGTTTTATTATGATTGTTATGATTATTTTTTATTAATTTAATTTTGATAATAATTAATTATAATAAAAGTGCATAAGGAGTACATAAAATTTTTTAGTTTTATATTCATTCTTTGAAAATTTTTACATAAAATTTTAATTTTTCTTTTTCCTGCGATCATTTGTTGGATGTAAATTGCGTACGAACCCAATCGGCTACCAAAGTGGCAAGACGTGCTCGATGTCTTCAATCTCTTCAAAGAGAATAGGATAATAGCTAGTTTAGTTTTTGGGCCTGTGAAAGAAGCTGTGATGAGCTATTTCTTGAAGATTTGAGCTGATCCACATAACAAGGTCATTTGGCTGCTGTTGCATATCTTTCTTCTTGTTCTTACTGCAGCCAATTTCAGAGAATGGTGCCGTCAATCACCTCCCATATTATTGTGTTGATTGGGGTGTTGGTGTAGGGTGCAGTATATGCATCAAGGGCTGAATTTCTTTTTGTTCGAATGTTGTTATTAGAAATAGGAGTGGCGGCCGTGACGAGATTATAAATATTTGAAAAAAGGACAAATAATTTCTGACTTTTTATTTTGCGGACATTTTTGTCTGATTATTTGAAAATATTTTATTACTTTTAAGTTTTTCACTTTTTAAAAAGTTTGACGAATTAGTCTTTTTTAACAAAAAAAAATCTGACGTAACTTCATTCGAATGACCTGGCATTACGAGTGCACACGTGACATACGAATGAAATGGTAGTTTTGAAAATTGAAAAAAAAAAATCCTTCTCTCAAAATTACGTCGTTTTGTGTGATAACAAGTTTTCTAGCCCGGTTTCCTCACTTCCCACCAGTTCGTTCCAGTTCCTTTACCTCTCCGGCAACCACTTCATCGGCCAGATTCCGATCACCATGGCAGGTACTTTCTGCTCTAAACTTGTCGAACTCGACCTCTCGTCCAACAACTTTACGGGTCCAGTTACTGACGAGTTTACGTCGTGCTCGTCTTTGTTTTGTTCGATATATCATCTAATTACATAATAATTAAAGATAAATTAATCTGGTTATGTTGAAAAAAATAGGAAATTAAAAATTTTATGTACTCTTCATGTACTTTTATTATAATTAATTACTATTAATATTAAACTAATAAAAAAATAATTTAAACAAAAATATTGTCACTTGTGTTTATATCTTTGTTTAATAATATTAGTTATTCTATCCAACAACAACAATAAAAAGAAGAAGAATAAAAAAAAAGAAAAAAAATAAGTGTGTGCTACATACCATTCACACTCAACAAAATGGTTATTGTAAACTGATTAATTAAGCATATAATTAAGATGAGAAGTAATCATAAAACTTGGAAACAATTATTAGAAACTTAAATAAGCATATAAGAGGAGGCTTAGGATTTGATGGTCCCATAATGTTTGGATCATTAAATTGTCGCATAACAAAACATGTTTTTTAAGTTTTTTTTAATAACTGCTAAATAGTCATTTTTTAGTTTTAATTACAAATTAATCCATATATTTTATTTAATTATAAAAACTATTTTTTATTTTATAAATTATTATTTTATCATTCATCTACCATGTTTATGAACAATCAAAACAAAAACAAGAACGAATTAGATCTTCCATTGATCGTAATAAACTTTTTTGCCATTCCACTCGATTATAAGTTTATATTTGATCCGTGACGTTCGTCCAGGACTGTGAAATCGTGTTTCCTTAAAAATCAATCGATTGGATTACAATTTATCACAAAACAATTGATTGAAAATTGCAAGGTAGCATAGTTTTCGCATAAATCAATCGATTGGTCATATTACCCAATTGATTGAACGATGAATTAAATGTGGATTTTTTATAATTTAATCGATTGTTTATATTCTCCAATCGATTGAATACTTCGAAACAACCTGAGATCTCACAATTCAATCGATTGCTTTTGTTGCTCAATGGATTGAATTCACCAAAACAGCATAAAATAGGGTGAAAAATATCTATGAAACTTGCCACACCCTGTCCGTAGATAACAGCATAAAAAAAATATAATAAAGTAGGGTATGAGACCAGAAGGAGAGGCTGGGCAAGGATTCCATCAAGTCCTTCGATGCTTGCTGCCTCTGCTTGAAGCCCTTCATTGACCCCATGAGCTGCCACAAAAGTCATGTCTTTTGTAAAGAGTGCATTCTCGAATGCTTGTTGCCTTAGAAGAAAGACATTCAAAGGTCTCCATTTTCAACCACTTTCTTTTCTAATTTTCGTTTTTTTTTT
Source organism: Arachis ipaensis (assembly GCF_059453495.1). Taxonomy (NCBI): domain Eukaryota; kingdom Viridiplantae; phylum Streptophyta; class Magnoliopsida; order Fabales; family Fabaceae; genus Arachis; species Arachis ipaensis. Next base: position 1,975,915 of record NC_142436.1, read on the forward strand.
CAGTTTTTATTTTGACGGAAAATAAGTTTCTGATTTGTTGGATTCTTATTCAAGTGGTGGGGCTGGATCCTTCTTAAACCCATGCTTGTGATGCAATGCTGTTTTGTGTGTTGATTAAGGGTAATTATTTTTGAATTTGACAAATTCATATTGTTTTGGTGAATTCAATCGATTGAGTAACAAAAGCAATCGATTGAATTGTAAGACCTCAAGTTATTTTGAAGCATTCAATCGATTGGAGAGTAATCGACTGAATTATAAAAAATCCACATTTAATTCATCGTTCAATCGATTAGGTAATATGACCAATCGATTGATTTATGCGAAAACTATGCTACCTTGCAATTTCCAATCGATTGTTTTGTGATAAACTGTAATCCAATCGATTGATTTTCAAGAAAACACGATTTCACAGTCCTGGATGAAAGTCACGGATCAAATATAAACTTATAATCGACTGGAATGGCAAAAAAATTTATTACGATCAATGAAAGATCTAATTCGTTATTGTTTTTGTTTTTAATTGTTTATAAACATAGTAGATAAATAATAAAATAATAATTTATAAAATAAAAAATAATTTTTATAATTAAATAAAATATATGGAATTAATTTGTAATTAAAATTAAAAAGGACTATTTAACAGTTATTAAAAAAACTTAAAAAATAAATTTTGTTATGAAACCATTTAATGGTCCAAACGTTCTGGTACCATCGAATCCTAAGCCATAAGAGGAGATACTGTAATGAAACTAAAAAGTTGTTTTAAAATCCGATAAGTTAAGCATCCACTACCTCAATTATAAAATTCGAATCTTGAATCTTTGATTTTTAATTAAAATTGAAATCAAAAGTGAAAAAATTTAATAATAATAATAATAATAAGTTTCATTTAAAGTTATATGTTCCACCTAAACTTTGCAAACTTACAAAAATATAGAGTTATTTTTTAAAAAAATCTATATATATTTAGTTTTTTAAAATATTTTTTATTATAAATTTAAATTTTAAAATTTAAAATTCTAAATCTTAAATTCTAATCTTAAATCCTACATTTTCCAAAAAAGAGTTACAAAAATAATTTTATAAAAAAGAATTGAGTAATATTGATTAATTAAAAATTAATTATCTATATATATTTATTTTAAAAAATTGCAAATAAAAAAAATTAAAGTTCATGATTGGTTCATATAATAAACACAATGGCCACTCAGAACCACAATATTTCATATTCCATGTCATTTTCTATAATAAGTAATTATAATTATAATTAATATACAACAAGTGGGAAAAAATATTTAAAAAAATAAAATAAAATAAAAATACAACTTCAAAGTTCAAACAAAACGAGTTTCAGGTGAGACGACTGAGCCAAAAGAAGCATTATACAAACCACAAATTTTCATGGATGGAAAGCCCAACACGTCATCCACCATACGATCATGCCACGTGTCCTTCATGGCTTCATTCAACCGTTGGATGAACCCTTTCTTGTAATTTTCATAATATTGCAAGTAATGAGCCACTTCTTTAGGCTCCTTATCCTCCCACCAACCACTATGACCACCACCACAATCCGGCAAATTGCGGCCACCATCGCCGTCGCCACCACCACCACCGGAGACCCTTTTTCGGCCGAATCCGGCTAACTCAACAATGTATTCAACCATTCCATCAACGAGCCTTGGCGGAGCCCTAGACCCACCATCCCATAGCCAAATCCGTGCCATGGCACGTTGTATTGCACCCACTACTATAAATGTCATATTATTATAATCTTTATCTTCAATTAACATAGGGTTAATATCTATCACATAATTATAATTATAATTATACCCTTTGAAATATTTTCCACTAGCATGGTGGTCTTCGGCCGCGGTGACGGCGGCGGCGGTGAGATTCCGGTCAACGAGGCGGAGGGTGACACTTTTTATATGCTTCTTGGTGTAGGGTTTAATATTGTTACTATTATTATTATAGAGGAAATGTTCAACAAAGGAACTTGTGTTTAGGACTATGCGTGTGGCTTTGTCATTTGAGACATAAAAGAGATCAAAACGCTTACCGGCTTGAGAATCCTTTGAATCATTCACTATGTTGATGTCAAAGGTTCTAGAAGCTTCATAATTTGCCCAAATTGAGATAGATGCCACCAAGAACACTAGGAGGATCCGGAAGATGAAGTTGGTGTTTGAGATGATTTTGGAACTTTTAATAAAAGGATCATAGTTATGATCATCAAGAAGTGAATAACAAGTGGATGAGGTGGCGGCGGCGGCGACGGCGGCGGCGGCAGTGGTGGTTGTAGGGCTAGAGATTGGTGTGATGAGTGGTTGGAGGAGGGAGTGTTTGTTGTTGTTTTCCATATTTATAAATTGTGGGTGACCAAAAGTGCAAGAATGAATAATGGAGGATAAATGTGTATATAGCTTGGTATAGATATCATATGAACAATTTATAAATTATTTTTTGGGGTAAGTAGGAGAATTAATTGGAGAATAATGACTGGTATACAACTAAGAAGTGGGGTAGGGAACCATGTTGGATAAGTGGACAAGGCATGTGATTTTGGTAATGAAATATTTTTGGTGTTAAAATAAGTATTAAAATAAAGATGGATGTTGATACATTATATTTCTTTTTTTTTTTCTTAAAAAAAAAGGTAGTTAAGTTGTTTGTGTATACGTTATATGAACTATGCTAATTTATATTTTATTTATTATTAAATATGATGTGACACTTATTTAAATTTAATTTATATTAATATTTAATAATAAATCTACGACATATAATGAGAATTGAAAAAAAAAATTACAGCAATTTTGTGATTATGGTTTTGTTGGGACTCTTGTCAATGAAGGAAAATTATACCTATAAAAAGTAAAGTTTCTTTAGAATATTTAATATAACAATAACATTGTGAAAATTTCTTGTTATCTTGATGGAGTATCCCTTATCTCTTCACTCTTATACTTTGGCATTTACAAGCTTTCATGTATCTCTTTTTCATCCAAAATAAAGCTATTTTACTATTTAAAAAAAAAAAAAAAAACTTGCTAACATGTATTTTAAAGACATATTTTAAAAGTACTATAAAAATTTATTTGTTAAAAAAACCTAAAAATTATTTTTTATATTTTTACCAAAAACTTAAAAAAGAATTTATTGTATTATTAAAATATATTGTTAAGAGACTAACTAGCTAAATCTTAAAAAAAAAAAAATCTGTTGCTGGGTTCAGACTCTATCATGGGCTAAGCCCATTTCAGTAGTTAGAATTGAACATTTTATCATTTAAACTTAGTGGGCCCAGTCCAGAAAACTTAGTGGGCCTATGTCCAAAAACATAGTGGGCCAATTTCATGTATGAATCAGAGAATAGTTCCATTTCTAAGGAGGTGAATTGCAATACTTCAGAGATCGAGGATTGCAATACTTCAAATCTGTTGCAATATGAAATAACTACACTATCCATTCCTGTCTCATAGTCTTTTTGTAAAGCTTTAACTCAATTTATTATCTTCAAACGTCCTAGTATAATTTTTAAGAAATAATATAAAATAATCTTGTTTATCATATGAGATGTTTTCTTTTTTTAAAGTTACACTACTCTAATAAAATATAGAGTAAAGGACAAATAGGTCCCTAACATATTTTTTTGCGGACATTTTTGTTCCCAAGGATTGGAAAATACATTCATGTCCCTGACCCTTCCAAAATGCGGAAAAATTTACCCCTTCATTGAAGTCACCCAGTTGAACCCGACAGAAAACGCTGATGTGGCTCCCGTGGCGCTGACCTGGCCGTTACGGGATGACACGTGGACTGTATCTTCTGAAAAGAGGACGTATTAGTCCCCACCACCAAAAACGACGCCGTTTCTCCCCCACCCCTCCAAACACACTTTAATCCCCTTATGCATTTTCAACCAATATTCCAGATTCAAGCCAAATCAGATTCAGATTTTCAACCAATCAACAATACTTCACCAAATCCAGAAGCAGCAAATTCAGCACTTCCAGTTTTACAATTTCAGAATCATCAGCAATGCATCCAAAACACACAAACAAAGAATCAACAGAGTAACAAATTGCAGCAACATTAGCGAAATTTCAAGAAAAATGAGAGGTAGGAGTCTAAGCAAATTCATATTCAACAAGCAATTCAGCGACATATTCACCAACAATAGAGTACAAATTCAATTTCACAGGCTCAGTTCACAATTCAACCAGTTCAGATTGTGCAATTTATGAAGAACATGTAAGAACTCCTCATAATTCTAGAAAAATTGCTACACTCTCAAATAGAATAAGCAACTTACCAGAAATTGTATATGGAGGAAACGGCTCTGGCCGAGGAGGAAGTTGCCATCCAGGACGATGGAGCAGCAACGGAGGGGTTGAATCTCACACCGACAACAAGCGGAGCTGGCGAAGTTGCAGTTCTACATCGAGGCAGTGGTGCCGAGGTCGGCGCCGTCGCAAAGGAGGAAGGAGATGACACCGTGCATGATGGAGGCGGCTGGATCCTGAGCGGCGAGGACGACGTCGCGACTGACGACGGCGGTCTTCTCCTGGGAGCGCAAAGATGAGACTAGAACAGAACAGTGGGACACGGTGGTTGTGGAGGGTGCGCATGGGAAGGGGAGTAGAGTGTGTTAGGGTAAGCGAGGGAGTGGAGAGGGAAGGAGAGGAGGGGCAGCGTAGGTGGTGGTGGAAGAGGGAGTTAGGGGGCAGGAGGTGGTTGAGGTTGGAGGTGGCTGAGGACAATGACCCACTTCACCGTTTCTGTGGAAGGATTAGGGCTCATAAATGTGAAAGATTGGGGATTTGGGTGAAACGACGTCGTTTTGGGGTGAGAGGACTAATATGTCATGTTTTGAAAAGTTACACGTTTTGGCGTGAGATGACTAATATGTCCTGTTTTAAAAAGTTACATGCCACGTGTGCTCCCGTAACGGTCAGGTCAATGCTACGAAAGCCACGTTAGTGTTTTCCGTTAAGTCCAACGGAGTTACTTCAACGGAAGGGTAAATTTGTCCGCGTCTTGAAAGGGTTAGGGACATAAATGTATTTTTCAATCATTGGGAACGAAAATATCCGTAGAAAAAAAAGGTCAAAGACCTATTTGTCCTTTACTCATAATAATTTTAGTTTTCTTCGTTATGAAAGTATATGGAGCCTTTCATAATTTTTTATTTTAATATAATGACTATTAAAAATGTAAAAGATGGGCCAAGTGTGAGACAAACTTAAATACTAAATTTTATTAAATTCAAACCCTAAGTCGAGCATCACTGGAAATGCTAGTGCAACATGTTAAGGCTGATATGAACTTGAGCCTCATCCACAAATTTTAAAGTGGAGTTAATAATTTAAATTCTTATTATGTATATTGTCTTTATCTCATTAAGGCCTAATCAATGTTTTCAAAAAGCAAGCATATTATATATTTATCCGATTCCTTTTTTTAGGACAAAATCTGGTTCATATGGGAACTTTATTTTTGGTCCTATATCTCTATCTACATAATTATTAAAGAGACAAAAGCAACTTCATTAAACTATATAGCCGCTAAATTGTCTATTAAGTAGTATTTGTTTTTAAATACTGAAAATGAGATTAAGAGACTAAACTTTAATATTATATTTAGTTGTTAAAAATTAAAATTAAAATTTTAATTCTAAAATCTAAAATTTCAGTTTTAGAATATAAAATTTTAATTTTTTTGATATTTTTAAAAAATAGAGACAGATAACACTAAAATTTTTAGGACAAAAACCTAAATTTTAATAATATTTATTTCTAAAAATATCATTATTATCTAATTTTTTAAATTTTCATTCTACTCTTTCATCATTCTCATATTTTCAACCTTACATCCATTCTCTCCATAATTTTTCACCTCATCCCTGTACTGTATCTAAATAAATAGAATACTAAAATAATTTAATCCTATATATTTTACACTAAAATATAATAAAAAGATTTAATTTTATTTTTATCTCTTAATTTCTGTCTCACAATTTCAGTTTTATTACAACCTTAAAATTCTTTTTTTAGATAAAAATGGACACAAATAAAAAATTTGTTAGCGTCCATAAAACATTTGAAATGAGTTTAACTCATATAAGAGAATATAGGAACTCATATAGTTGTGTGTGGATAGATGTGTAAGTTTATAATGTAATATTTAAAATTAAAAATTTTCCAATTCATTTGATTTCATTGCTAAAATTTTAATTCGAGACCTCATAAAAAGGAGGACTAATTATTGCCTAGAGCTAAAACTTATTAGAGATTAGTTCTACCATAGAATTTTTAAATCCATGTTGAAAGTGAGTTACAATATAATTTGTTCATTTTCCAAAAAATAAATTTTTGGTTGATTAAAATACCAGCATTTGTTTACTACAGATAAAATTTTTTGAGTTTATCACGGAAACTAGTGTTAAGAAACTTTCGCCAGTAAATATTCAATTTAGTCTCTAAATTACACTCGAGTCTCAATTTAGTCTTTAAATTTTTCAAATTTTAATCATGTTAGTCCTGCGATAATTTTCGTCATAAAATTAATTAAAAAATTTAAAAACTAAATTGAGACAATTAAAATTTTAAAAACTAAATTGAAGTTCGAATATAACTTCAGGAACCAAATAGAATATTTTCTCGACTTTCACTCGAAGAAGAGATAAAATATGTAAATTCACTTCAAGAAAATTGCAAACATGTGACTCTATAGAGTCATAGATAAATAATTTAATTATAACACTCTCCCTAGCATAAACCATACCATTCTTATGATGCAGCTAAAAAAAAGCCAACACATATACAGTCCCCACATATTTATAAAGCCACAAAGGGACATGTTATGTGTGTGTACCCATTCCACTGAATCTTTTTTGGTTTTCTTTTTTTATTTTTTTTTTAATTTAAAAAGATATTAAAAAAAATACTTCACTAACTGAATTAGTTTAATGAGTTTTAGGATACTCCAAACGAAATTCAATTTAAATCAATTACCATTGATTTGTTCGAGTTTAGTTTTGTTAACTCAATATACAATTCTCTTGTTTCGTCACTAACTAGTTAACTTTTATCAATTTAGTTCTCCATCTTAATTAAATTTATATGTTTGAAATATATATTGTATATTTTATTTTATTTTTATTTTTTATTACATTTATAACTATTAAAATTTTAAAAATATAATTATTAAAGTAATCTTTTTTTATCAATTTAAATTTTTTAGTTATCTGCTGTGGTTTCTTCTAAATATAATATGCTTTTGCATTTTTCTTTTTCGTAGAATCTGCATCGAAACTTCAGAAACTCTTTGCACTCTGCCGTTTTTTAGGTTTCTCTGTCGGTATTTTTATCTTTTTCTAGGACTTCTTCATTTTCTCTTGGCATTTTTTCATCTCCTTTTTAGAATTTCTTAATGAATAAAAGAGTGACGACTCAATAACAAAACATATTTTTTAAATTTTTTAATAATTATCAAATAGTCTTTATTTAATTTTAATTATAAATTAATTTTTTATATATTATTCAAATGTAACACAATCGATTGAATTTTGCATAGTAATATAGATTTTTGAAAATTTAATTGATTGAAAGTGTTACACAATCGCATAATAATAACTATATATTTACTCAAGAGTCAGACCAACCAGAAGAAGTCATAAATTATAGTGTAGTTTTAGAATATATACGCAAACTATAAGATTTAAAGATAATAGTAGTAGTCTAACATATTAAGACACTTTAGTTATTGAGGATTTATTCGTTAAATTTGATGGGTGTACTTCTCTAGTTATATTTCAATGATTTTTAAATAGGTGTTTTCTATTTGTAGGCTTTGTAACTTTTCTCTGGTCGTATGCATTATATAAATATCTTAGTTTAAAAAAATTCATATTTTTATTGTAAAATAATGTCATTTTTATTTATTATTTTAACAACTATGTCATATAAATATTATGTCTTATTAATTATATTTTATTTAAAACAATTGATTTATTTATAAAAATTATTTTTCTATTTTTTTATTTATTTCCATTTTATTTATATGTTTGGATACATTAATATTATTTCCATTCTTCAGATGTTTGCGATATAAATTAATATTTTTAATATTTATGTAGTTTTTTTTTTTATTTTCTACCATTTTTTAGAGAAATATGTTTTGCATTGATTACTTTCCCTCCCAATCTTGTTAACAATTATGCACAATGCATGCTATTCAGCAAAATAGTGTCTAATTTTCCTTTCAAAAGTAAAGTCACACTATATATATACACAAAAATGTTGTTTATAGATTAAAATTAGTTACCAAAATCAGTTATTATATATTTTTATACAAATACATATATAACTTAATTATCATGGTTTGTGTACATATTTTAAAATTTATTAGTCGACACTATAATTCGTGACTTCTTCTGGTTGATCCGATTTCTGAATAAATGCAACGATTATCATGCAATTATATAACACTTCCAATCAATTGAATTTTGAAAAAACTCATATTGCCGTGCGAAATTCAATCGATTGTATTATACTACCAATTTATTAAACAAGAAAAAATCATATTCTATAGCGCAATTCAATCGATTGTGTAACATTTCTAATCAATTGAATTTTGAAAAAACTCATATTATCGTGTGAATTTCAATCGATTATCTTGTACATTCAATCAATTGAATTACCCACAAATACAATTTTCTTATCTTTTATGGATGTAACGGATCAAAGATAAATTCATTGATTCGTATTACTACCATATTTATAAAACTCACGATTAATGGAAGATCTATTTTATTGTTATTTTTTGTTTTTAATTGTTAATAAATATCATAGATAAATAATAAAATAATAATTTATAAAATAAAAGATAGATTTTATAATTAAATAATATATAAAAGATTAATTTATAGTTATAATACTTTTCATATCACATTAATAAAAATAACAAATTTTTACATTAATTGTATCAATAATCATTTAAAAAAATAGATATAATTATATAACTGTATAAATATTGCATCAAAATTAAACTCAGAATTTAATTATAACACTTTCCTTAGCATAAACGATAAAATTCTTATGATGCGGTTAAAAAAAAAAGCCCCACATATTTATGAGGCTACAAAGAGGGACATGTTCTGTGGGTGTGCCCATTCCACTGAACCTTTTTTGGTTTTATTTTTTCTAATTTAAAAAAACATTAAAAAAAAAGAAGACTTCATTAACTAAATTGGTTTAATTTGAGTTTTAGGGTACTCCAAACCAAATTAAATTTAAATCAATTACCATTGTTTTGTATTTTAATTTATTTTTCTTAACCCAATTTACAATTCTCTTATTTGGTAACTGACTAATTAACTTTTATAAATTTGGTTCTCCATTTTAATTTAAGCTATATGCTTGAAATATATACTACATATTCTATTTTATTTTTATTCTTTATTGCATTTATTAAGTATTAAAATCATTTTGAATAGTAACAACAATTTTACCGAATACATTTTTGTAACTTTTGCTTGCTGAAAACCACTTTTATTTTAATTTACCAAACATAACTGTTATAATTTTTGAAAAATTAATGTCAATAAACTACTTTTAAAAGATTAAAACTTTACTAAAAAATCAGCACACAAAAAAGGTTTAAAAATTAAAACAAAATTTCTATGCAAGATATAAGTTAATTTCTAGTAATGTCCATCATATAATTAATTGGTATATATTTCTAATTTTCTTTCTACAAAGTGTCTTCATGTACCTATAGATAGAAGAAAAATAAATTATGCCTCTCATACATGTTAGAGAAATTGTTTTTCCAAAATTGATATTATTGTCCACATAATGAGGCAATTTTCAACAAAGCTATTTGATGTGGTAACTGCACCAGAGGCAGAGGGGTCTGTGGGCACAGGCACTGAACCAAAGACATTTGCTCCACTTGTGTTTGTTGTGTTTAAGATTGATGAACTTGTGCTGAAAAATTTAGGCACTAAATGTTAACAAGATTGAAAAATAAATAAATAAATAACAATTTCAAATATGTGGTTAAAGATTGTTGTTACCTGGTGGATGGATATTGACATGTCCCAGAATCTGGAAATGATCAATAAATTATCAGAGTTAATTTAGATGACATTAAGGTAAGAGAAAAATTAGATCTCAAAAATAATATTCACTAAATGGTGCTTATAAATCATAGTGCATTATTTGTATTCTCCATAATAACTTAAAAAAAGTATAGATTGATAAATTTAGACAAATTTACCATAATAAACCTAATAATCCAAATGTACTAAACTACTAATGTCAGTTGTATAATCCAAATCATGTGGCTAATTTTTTATGGAAAAGTATAGGTAAACAATGAAAATATTAAACAATATAAACAATAGATATATCGGATGTTCATTTTATTAGTGTACGGATGGTTATTTTAATATTAAAATTTAGAGAGTTAAATTAGAGGTGTAGTGTGTTTTGATTTGATTGGTGGTTGTTTATATTGTTCAATAAAATCATTGTCCCCCTAGCATTCCCCATTTTTTATATATATATGGATAATTTTAATGTGAAATACAAAAATATTTGATTATTTTAATATTTTAATTATCGTAATAATAGCACAAAATATCACTGACATTTTGTAAAAAAACAATTAATTATAAAAAACAAAATATCATTCATATTTTGTAAAAACAAAATATTTTTTTAATTATGAAAAAACAAAACGTTATCCTTATTTTGTAAAGACTCACATCAGTGTATAACACATAATTTAAGTTATTTTTGAAAAATTTATTCTTAATAATCTGATATTAGAAAAAAAATTCAAATCATATAGTATATAATGGACCAAATTTGAATTCATATTGTCCTTCTTTAAATTATGTATACACTTTTAAGAATAATTAAAAAAAAAAATTGTAGTAATAAAGAACAACCGTAGATATTGACAAGATACAGCTTCCAATAAAGTGAGAAAAAGGCAAAAAGCTTGTGTGTTGCATAGTCAGGAGCAACTTTTGTAGTTACTATATATCTCTCCAGACCCCAAGGCACTTTCACAATCTATTCAAAGATGCAATAAAGGTTTTTCCTTTTATTTAGTATTTAATTATTTATTACTATTTATTTTTATATTGTCTCTGAAAAAATTAAAGGAACCTAATAATTTCACAAATAAAGGGATATGTCGTTTTATGTGGCCCGTTTTCTATCAAAGGTACTCTGATTGCCTAGTATAGGATAGGGTAAAGATTAGAAGTTTTAATTTATTTTTTAATTATTTTTTTAATATTTGAATAAATACACTTTTAAATATGTATATGAAAATTGTAATACCAAATAAACTACTTGCATTATAAGTGAAGGTAACGGAAAAAATTTTAAAAGTTAATTTTAATTATATATTTTATATATTTTTTATAATTAAAATTAATGATTAAAAATTATTGAAATATTAGTATATTGATACACTTAAAAAAATTTTTAAAATAATATTTTGTCTCAAATGTTTAAAATTAACATATTTTTATTTCAAAATATTTTATTTTGTATTATTTAATTTTTTAATCAAAATAAAGTTTTAATTTTTATCAGAATACAAAAATAAAAAAAAATTTAAATTCAAATTAAAATATTTTAAACATTAAAAACAAAATTTGGATTTAGTTCACACATCAACAGTAATTTATCCTATTTTATATTAAAAAGATTGTTACATAAGTTAAAAATATATAATAATTAAGAATAAATAGTCATTTTTTATAATAAAAAATTCTAACGCTAAGAAAATTGATCATAAAAAAATAAAATTAAAGTTATACTTATAAAAAATAAATTTTATTTGACAACTAATATTATAGTCAGTTGTTTTAGTTTTCTTCTATTTTATTATGGGTACAATTTTAATTTTATTATTCTATAATTAATTTTATTAACATCTAAATTTTTTATAATTAAAAATAATTATTTATTCAATAATTAATATATATATTGTTATGTCACCAAAAAAAATTATATATTGTTATGTTAGCAAAAATAACTAATTTTCACAAGTAGGGCAAGGATGATCATTCAAATAAAAGAACATGATTGAACTACTATATTAAAATTAAGAGAAAATGACATATAGGTCCTTGACCTTTTGTTCCGCGGACATTTTCGTCCCTAACTATTGAAAAATACTTTTAAGTTCCTGACCTTCACAAAACTTGGACGGATCAATCCCTGACGGAGGCATTTGGACGGATCAATCTCTGGCGGAGACATTTGGACGGAGGATTGATTTGTCCAAGTTTTATGAAAGTCAGGACTTAAAAATATTTTTTAATGGTCAGAAATAAAAATGTCTGCAAGACAAAAGGTCAGGGATCTATTTATCTTTTTCTCTAAAATTAAACTCTTAATATTAAAAACTAAAAGCAAAAGGCTACTAACTTGGATTAGTGCTAGTGACAAGAGCAGTTCCACCAAAATTGCAGCTATTTGGAACAGGATTCTTCTGATAATACTTATTGAATGCATAAGAAGCATGGTCACGAATTGTATTAGGGTTGTAACAGCTTCCACCAGGTTGAATTGCAGAACAATCAGTTCCACCATACCCACAAGCATAGTCCAATGCAACTTGCAATGCCCTAATTGAAGCTGTAGGGTTTGCAATGCACCAACTTGAACCTGAAGAAGAGGGCACTATCGTGGAATTTGATGCGGGTGGAGTATTGGTACTCCCTATCCCTGGAATTATTGTTGTTGTTGATGATGGGGAATAGTTTGTGTCCGGGTCAGAATTAGGGTTTAGGATTGGGGATGTTGGGAACAAATTTGGGATTGTTGTGATTGGAGTGGTGATATCCCTTTTGGTGGTGGAAGTGGAAATTAACTGTTTAATTTCTTGTCTTATTGAATTCACATGTGTTGCTGCTTCTTCCTTCATTGTCCTACTTGTGGTACCTGTTGTAATTTCATAGTGAAAATGACAATTCTTGTTAGAAAATTATTCAACTCAAATTTAAAGCTTTTCTTTTTCTTCAAGAGGTAAAAAAGTTGTAGCTGGATTCAACTTTTTCTTACAACATTTAAGACTTTGTAAATTTTATGGTGTTTATAACTTAGTATTTAATTTTTATTTAATTTATTTTTTATGGTAAAATTTATAATATTATCTAATAATTTAAAATATTATCTTCACATTTTTTGAAACGTCATTACATAAAGAGAACAACTAGGGAACCAAAAGCATATCAGCCAAAATGTGTTTGGGCTCCATGAAAAATTAGATTTTGGTTTATGCTCTGTGATCTAAAGAGCGGTTTTCAAACATATTATTCAAAAAGTGATTCTAATTAAACGGTTTTGTTTACTTTTTGGCTGGTCACTTTTGGTTCCATATACTTTTCCTTACATAAAACATTTTCGGGGGAAACTCAGGTGCAGTCGACTTTACGTGAAGTTGATAGTTGATAGTTGAGAGTTGTTAGATAATTTGACTGATTTGACTAAATTTTCATTTAACGGTTCTCAATTATCAACTTCACGTGAAGTCGACTGTACCTTAGTTTCCACCAACATTTTCTATTCGATAAAATTTATGGTGTCTATGGTTATGATGAATCTTATGGCTATGAATAATTTTGCTAATTATAGAAATAAAAATGCAATGCAATTCGAATAAATTTAAAAATAAAATTAATATAATTTAGTACAAATTAAATTATATTTATTTATTTTTCAATCTAATTTAATAATTTGATTCACATGATGAATATTTCCATTGTGATGTCACAAATTCAATGATCTAAATAGGTTTTCCAATAGACCAAACCGAAGGAAATAAACCTTCACTATCTATCTAAACTTAATGGCATTTGCATAATTACATTGAAACTAATTATTATGCCCTTTGCCACGTGATTATTATTATATTCATTTCAATTTTACTATTTTGACAATTATGCCAAACAACTTTTTCAAATAATTCGTCACACCGTTTTTCTTGTTATGTGTGGCAAGTAACATTTTTTTAAAATTTATTTTATCTGTACCTCACATGGCCCTTGGTAGTTACTAGTTAGTACACACATTTCATCCTTCACTATTACACACTACCATACGAAAATTTAATTCTGATAAAATTAATCAATAAAATATAAATAAATATTAAAAATAAATTAAATTACACATATATTTATACATAAATATATTAATAACTAATTTTAATATATGTGTAATCCGGATTATATAACTAAAAATAAAAAAATAAGTTTAATTATTTATAATAATTCTTATAATTTCATCTAATTTCTATTTACTTTCTTAACATTTAAAATTTAGTATTTAAATTTTTACACTAAATAACAAATATGAAAAAATATTAAAATATTTGTTTTTTTTTTTTTAGCTTGAAGTGGAATAAACTGCAGAACATTCTAAAAATGAATAATTTTTTTTCTAAATAGTAATTATTAATAAAATTTTAAATATAAAATTTTAATAAAATAGTAATTTTTTTTTTTTTCAAAAGGCAAGAGTTTATAGTAGTGCAGCAAGATAGGGCACAAGAGACAAGTAGGGTACCCTATGCATTGAGATTAGAGACCCTCATATTATCATTAAGTCAAAAGATGTTGACCACTTTACCCTTTTGTTCTTTTCAAGGAATGGTGGGAACTGGAGAAAGATTGGATGCAACTATGCTCTCTATCATGTGAAACTCCAGACAAATATCAAATTAGAAATTAGAAAATGACTTCCTCACATTTTTCTTTATGCAAAGAAATTGAAAGAGATGGTTGAAAATTTGGCCAAACAGCCCCAAAATAATGAACTATTGAAAAAGACAAATTTTAAAAAAATTGCTTAAAATTAGGAAAATAAAAATTAATGGACTTAATAAAGTGCCCATTTTTTAAAACTATAACTACAAAGAAAAAAAAATTAACTATAATGGAATAAATTAATTGTAAGGCCAAAGAGTGAAGGAAATTACCAGAAAAGAGGAACTGAAGTAGCACAAGAAGTAGTGGAAAGTAATTAACACTCTTTTCCATCTTCAAAATTTTCTTGCTATGCTGCTTCTTCTTCTTTGAAACTTCCTTCAATAATGTAGTTCCTAAATTACACAAGTTCTTTCTGTGAAGGAAGATATATATCATAAACTATATATATATGGAGGGTGAATGATGTTTTGGTTAAAAGAAAAGAAAAGGGAATGTGTATTGTGGACTAATAATGATGATGTAGAATAAAATAAAAATATATAGAGTTGTGGAGAATGTGAAGTGGTGTGAGACAAAGGAGAGGATTTGAGAAAAAAGACATGGCATTGGTGTGTAAGAGGGTGGCAACCAAAGATAAGAAGGGACCAGAAAGGTGGTGAAGAAGGTTGAAAAACAGAGAAAGTAAAGAAGGAAATTGTTTTTTATTTTTAGGAATTAAGGTTCAGAGTGTGTGGGTTGGTATTAGTAATCATTGTCATTTGTAATGATGGTGCTTTATGTTATGTATGTGTGTGAATATTTCATTTCTTTTTATTATATTTATTTATGTTCTATAACTCTCCTTGTCTTATTGCACTAATTATTCTTCGATATTTCTTCTAATTTGATATTTAAAAGATTTAGATGTTGACAAAATAATATTTAAAAAAAAAGAATGTTAGGAGCCAACAATTTTTTATATTTATAGCCATCAAATAGCTATTAATGAGGAGATTAATGTGAGATTTCATTCAATAGCTCACTCTTCTTTACTGGTTATATGCTGGCCAGAATTTAATAAAGTTACTGGCCCATAGACTTTTCCTTTAAAAAATGTGATAAATAAGTGTTCGAAATATTTAAAAATATGACAAAAAAATCAAATATTAAATATATATTCAAAAAAATTTTAAAAATGAAATTTTGATGTAATTTTTTAGATATTATTAAAAAAATAAAATATTTTTATTCTTAAAATTTAGTAAAATTTTTAAAATTTTTTATTATGAATTGCTAAATTCTTTTAAAAAATAAAAAAAATTCTAGAAATCAAATTTTACTTCGAATTATTTTGTACACTTTCTAAACATTTATTCAAATGTTGTCACAGAAATTCGGATCAAATAAATAAACCGTTCGTTAAATACGAATTTTTTTGTTACTTATAAATATTTTGTACACCTTCTAAATTTTTTGAAGGATAAATTTAATTAAAAAACTTTTGAAAAGCAATTTAAAAAATGAGTTTTTTTATAGATAAATTTGACTATTTATTCATAAGTTAGGATTTAGTGTTTATTGGATTCTTTATGGTTGGATTAAAATAAGGGTTTATGAAATAATGTTGATATAGTTAAGAACTTAAGATTGATTGTTTTTTGTATGTTTGATGATGATTGACTTTTTTTTAATGTAATCTTTTTTAGACCATTTCAGAAGTTATAATACCTACCATAATAATTTAATGTGCTAACTCAATTCACTGTTAACGAAGATGAACCTAAAAATTAATGAGAGTCATAATTCAAAATCTGAAGATCTAATTTGGATAAATTAAAATTTTAAGAATCAATATAGGATTTAATACAAATTTCAAATTTTATTTTGAGTATTTAAATTGGGAGACTTAATAATTTTTGTAAGAAAATTTATAAGACTTTGTATTAAGAATACTAGTTAGGGATTCTTTTAGGGTTTAACTAATAAGTGTTCTAAAGATACATGATATGTTTATCATTAATAAAAAATTTTAAATATTTTTATTTAATAAATATAAAATAAATTAAATGCATAAAAAATTTAAATTTTTTATATTTTAAAAAAATTAATTTATAAATTTAACATGTGTTTTAAAGACACCAGATAAATAAACTTTTTTTAATTGAATTTAAAACAATTTTATCCTAAAGATAAAATTCATTCTATAAGATAAATAATTATGTAAGTAGATCACTCAGATAATTAGCATAATAAAAAAAGATGAAATTTTTTCACAACACCAATAGAATAAAATACCATCTCTAAATAAAGAACAAACACTTAGGAAAAGCAAATAATAATAATAATAATAATAATAATAATAATAATAATAATAATAATAATAATAATAATAATAATAATAATAATAATAATAAAGCAGAAATAGAAATACAATAACTAGAAAAAAAAAAAAACCGGAATTGAGTTATCAAGTCATTTTTTTATTTAACACATCTTTCTTTAATTCCTTAATATATAGATATTTTAGGTAAACTTACTAACAAAATTTTACAAGTAAGGAAAAAACAACTAACTCATATTTATTAAATTTAATATCATCACTCATTCTTTTCTATCAATTATTGATGAATACTAAGGTATTTTATTTTAAAGAGACATGTAAAAAAATTGAGACATAAAATAAATTTGCAAAATCACTTTGAAGAGAGCGACAAAATAAAAATAATAATAATAATAATAGAAGAGCGTGGTAAGTAACTGGAGACCCGGGTTTTGCCTTAAAATATATATATATATATGGAATTAAATACGAACGTTATTATTGTACATTTGTACGGGTCTTTAAATATGAAAAATTTAGCCTGCAAATCAAGAAAGAATTAAATAAATTTAAAAATTACTGAAATTCGTCAATCTCTTTTATCTCATTTACATGAAATTATTTTGTACGTATCTCGTTTACAGTATAAACGAGATAAGACATGTGAACGTGACGCATGTATATCTCGTTTACATACAGTGAGACAAATTTATCTGTCAAGGTTGACTAGGGTGCCAGCACCTATTGTTTTCCATTGAACTGGCGCTTCTCCCAGTCAACCAGGTGAAACTGCACAATATTAAAGCAGACAAGAGAGACGACTGACATCTATGTCCCCTACTCTTCTTACTCGACGAACCAAGGAGGGCACAGAGCCTGCAGAGAAAGATCGTCATACGATGTCCATACAAACTAAAAGAACCATAATAGAACTAACAACTAGCACGAAAAACGAATGCAACATAAAGGACTAAAATAAAAATGTGGTGGTGTCAAACATGGTGTTAACCTCATCGAATCGTAACCTGCCGATCGCTACTCTCCATCGCAGGACCCTGACCTCATGCTGATCTCTGCTCTGCTGCTGCAATCCAACCAACCTGACACCAATCAAAAGAATAAAAGCAGTTCATTATGCAGAAGGTCGTAAGAAGTTACAAATTGATAACTAAATAAAGACATAAACAGTTGTTACCTCGTAGTCATAGGATAGATGTAGATCCCTCGCTCTGGTGGATACCGCTGAGAAAATCTTTGGTATATCCAAGACATCAACAGCGGAGTGCAGCCAGCGATGTCCGTGTCGCCGAGCACAGTGACTGGTACGTCCAGGCCAGCATGGACGAACTCCAAGACAACACCCGGCACTGCCCAAAAGTCCTGAAGAAGTGGGAGCCAACGCAGGTGGATTAAGTTGTTCGACTTGTCCGTCATCAGATAGCCTCCGATTAGTAATATGATGTAGCACCTAGCGTACTGTCGGAGAGTCTCTGGATCGTCTGTCGGAGGCATCTGGTGGACACGGTCCCGCAGCCATACGAGCTTTAGTGTGAACGACTCCTTTCTATGCCGCCTGCTGTGGAGCCACCGGAGGCCTGGCACCCAGCAGCCGCTCCACCAACTCCCACGTCTTCGTGTGATACCACCTACCGAGGTCACGGAAGCACCCCCTAACTGGGTCCCCGTGTGCATGTAGCCCTAGGTGGTATGCCACATTCTACAGGGTGAGAGTGGCCTCACCCTACGGGAGATGGAACGTGTGGGTCTCCGGATGCCATCGCTCCACGAATGCTGTAATCAGGGAATTGTCGAATGTGAAATCCCTGAGAGGCACCATGTCGCCGAATTCAGCCTCCCTCAGATACAGGACGATAGCGTCGGGTGGAGGAAGGGTATGACTCACTCGTCGGGGCAGTAGAAGGCGAGGCCTATAAAAAAATATATATATATATATATATTCATAATTATCAAGAAATAAAAAATTGGATAAAACACTCAATTATCAAGAAATATACCTTCTTAACTAATACACATTTTCTCATTCCGTTACGTGAAGATTACATTCAATAAATTTATTAACAATCTGACCAACAAAGTTTGACTTAACTTAATAGTCTAACTATCGAACTTGACTAGTTACTAACTAAATTAATAATTATATAGTAACAACCTAAAACAAGTGAAATAAAATAGAGTTCCAAATTTCTACCAGTGACCTATTCCTAACGATACACACTATATTCTAGTTCCTAGTGACTACTCTAACCATGGCTACATACACACATATATCTATGTGGGTTGCATAAAATTCAACATAACAGAACTAACCGCAAAGTCGGCTGTCCTGGCGTAATGCGAAGTCTCATTCAGCCTGTTGATGTCTCCATATAAAATAAAATTGATTAATATTGATTAATATTGATAAATTAAAAGTTAATTTTTTATTTAAAAATATTATACTATTTGATACTAAATTTAAGTCCGCAAACAAAGATTCTAACTAACAATTGACCTAAATATAGTTCGTTAAGATATTAGAGAATTCCATTCGATCTATTCAAGAAAAGAATATTCTCATGAAGGCCGGATAATCGGTTTAGCGTATCAATAATTACTCGATATTCATTTATCTATTGTCAATTCTCATGAAAACTAAAAATCGTTATCAAAAGAAACCAATATTATAAGAATAAACAAAAAAGAAACCAATATTATAAGAATAAATCAAGATACGCTAATTAAACGGATTTTTTTTTACCTTTTTCATATTACACTTGTTCATACCTAGCCCAAAAATATAAGTCAGGCTCAAAAGTACATAAAAGTTAAAAAGACATCAAACTAATGATCGACTTTGAGAGATTGGCAGAATGCTACATGGTGATAACTCTCCTTTGAAGGAGTTATAACCAACTCCAAATATCTCTCACCCGCTTCTAGAAGAGGGATTCCAACAACCCCTAGATAAAGAAACGGTTATCCACCATCAAAAGTAGAACTACTTTAATGGTGGTTATTGACTCATCATCTATAAATACATTGACACCCTCAAGTATACTTAAGCCCCAATACACTTAAACCTACTAAGACCCTTGCTGACTTAGGCATTGGAGTGTTTTGCAGGTACCACCCCTCATCTTCTCGCAAACAACTCGGACGATGGCTGCTTGACGCAGACTAAGTCGGAGACCACCTCTCTGAGAGGTTGAACCTTACGTTCAGGCCCAGAGACAGTCCAGTTTTAGGGATCAAAACATTGGCGCCGTTGCCGGAGACCTGGGAATTGACACTTCATGGCGGACGATCACCTTGAAGATGGACGCACAACGTTGGAATTAGATCCTGAGTACCAAAACACGGTCAACAACGACCAAACTCTTGTAGTACCTCCTCCAAGAACGGAAGAACCACACGGTGAAAGTACCTTGGGTGGTCATCACCACAGAAGGATCCCCTCCGAGGTTCGTCACTCGGAAGGAGAAGAACAACCTCATTCCACCGACTTTATGGGACTACTACATGGACATCATGGCCGACTCGAACAGTTAGAGTAGGAGTTAGAGCGACAGCGGGAGGCAGAAAGAAACCTAAAGAGAGAAATTAAACGGCAAAGAAAGCTGGAAGAAAAGCTCTCGAAGTTGGAATCCGACTTCCGAGGTCGGAATTCACGCACAACTCGGGAAGATACCCCGCTGGGAAGAGAAGATCCCTTCACCGAAGACATCATGCGGGCTAGAGTTCTTAGAAACTTCAAAATTCCGGACATAAATCTGTATGACGGAACGACCGACCCGAAGCATTACATAAGTAATTTCAAAATTCGGATGTACTTGGCTGACGCCTCAGATGCTACTCGTTGCAAGCCTTTCCCGACAACCTTAACAAAGTCGGCCATGAAATAATTCGATAACCTGCCACCTAGGTCGGTTACTAGTTTCGACGACCTTGCGTGAAAATTCCTTACGCGATTTTCAATTCAAAAGGACAAGGTCAAGCACGCGCCCAATCTACTCGGAGTCAAACAAGAAGTCGGCGAATCTCTCAGAGACTACATGGAGAAATTCAACAAGGTATGCTTGGAAATTCAAGACTTGCCCGTTGAGGCAATAATAATGGCACTAGTCAATGGTCTCCGAGATGGTCCATTTTTCCATTCTATCTCCAAGAGATACCCGACTTCCTTGAGTGATGTACAGGAGCGGGCTAAAAAATATATCAATATGGAAGAAAACGCCAGGCTGCGAGAACCAAACTGGCGACTAGGACATCCCCATCAGGCACGGAAAAAGGAAAAAGAACCCAAAAAGAAAGAAGAATACAACTCAGAGAAATTTAGGAGGTATCATAATTACACCATTACGAGCTTCTCTCGTTGATGTCTACAGGAAAATTTGTCACATAAAAAAACTTTCCCTCGTGTCCGATCAAAAATAAAAAAAAGAGAAAGTTGCAACAAGTATTATGAGTACCATAAGTTGTATGGACACTCTACAAATAACTATTACTACTCTATTTGATTATTTACTCATTTAAACATCAAAGTATCATTTCAAGTATCAATTCGACTTGTGCACTTAAAAGTACTGAGGTCTCAATTTCTCTTTGTTGGTGAATTCACTATACATTCGAACATTTACGAAACCAGTTGTTAAATTTAATTTTGTTCAAAGGAACAATTGCTAGCTCTAACTTAGCATAAAATAGGTTTAAATTAGAAACCATATAACATTTCTAAATGACATAGAATTTAAACATGTTTGTTATGACATCGCATAACATCAAAAGAGGTTCTTGAAGGAAAATACAAAATCACTTTACTCAAAGGCAAAGGCGTAATACAAATATAATGTGTGCACATACATCACACTATGGAGAGCTTAGACAGAAGCCCAAAAATTCGAACCAATAAACTATAAATTTGACTCTCACCTTCACAAAAGCCTGTATCTTTCGAAAGATAAACCTTTTGTCTCGTTTTAAAATCTTTTAAGAGTATTTTCGTTAAAGAATAAATCTCTAGAAGACATTTCTATTAGTTTACTCGATTAAGAAATTGTTTTGTATAAAAGAAAAAAAAGTGAAAGTAGTTTGATTTATTAGATCAATTATAAGTACGTGTATTTTAGTATGTCTATATTATTTTGTATAAAAAAAATAAAATAAAAATAGTTCACTCATTCACATAAATAACTGAACTTCAAAATAATTTTTACTCTCAAATTCCCTTGATGCATGCATATATGAGGAGGAAGAGCATGAGAACTCGAGTTAATATCAATTTGACTTCTAAAATTTAAGGTCGAATTTAAATTAATCTTTAAAATTATAATTAACTCAATTTGAATCCTAAAATTTATAATAATAACTCGTATTAGTCTTTGAACTAATTTTTGTGAATGACATGTTAATTTTGCACATTAATTTGTTAAGATTTGGACTTTTCACTTAGGTTTCATGTGATTGAGATCTACTAGATCTTCTGCTATAAATTTAACGAACTTCTAACATTCTCACGAAAACGATAATAACAAGTTCAATTTGAAAATTTTGGAACTCTGGAGCAACAATCAAGCTTTTGAAAGCTCTAATAGGTCTCGATCACATGAAACCTAAGCAAGAAATCTAAATCGCAGCAAATTAATATATCAAATCAACACGTTCTTAACGAAAATCAGTTCAAAGACTAATACGAATTACTATTACAAATTTTAGGATCCAATTTAAATCCATTAAAATTTTAAAAGTCAAATTAAATTCTACCTCAAATTTCAAGAACCAAATGGATGAATATTAACTCATGAGAACTCTCTTTTACCTAAACATTTTTCTTTGTCATTGCACACGTTACACATGTGTATTCATGCCTTTATATAGGCAAGAATTCTAATGAATATATAAGTGGTGCAAAATTTTGACATTACAACAGAAAAAAAATAGAAGTGATCTCATGATAATAAAACTTGCTTATAATTATGACATTTAATTTTTAACATATTATCCTTCATCCATACACCTACACAATGCTTTAATCACATCAATTATCTAATTAATAGTAAATTTTAAACTATTCAAATTCTTACCGATAAAGAAACCAAGTTTGATTTAATTATCAACAATCATGCTTTTGTGAAATTACTACTCCTTCATCTTATAATCATCTAGCTGATAAAATAGAATCAGAGGAGACGGTAGCATTTGAGCCAAAATTGCTTCCTTGAGATTTCAAGTTTGACTCAATAAATACAGGCATTGAAGGTTGCAAATTCTCAAGTTGGGCCTTGCTTGTGAGTAAGACTACTACTTGAGACATTTTGGGCCTCTTTGATGGTGATGCTTGAGTGCACATTAAAGCAATCTCTATAACTCTCTTCACTTCTTCCACATCATAGTCATTAGGGTCTAAATTCTTATCCACTAACTCCAGGTGCTTGCCTTGCTCATAAAGTTTCCATGCCTATTAATGTGAATAATTAATCAAGAATAAGTGCTTGTATGTACTTGTTTTGGCGCTATTAAATCAAAAAAAAATTAATAATTTTTTTATTTTATAATATTTTTGATAAATTTTTAATAATAAAAATAAAAATACTAAAAAAATTAAAAAAAATCTTTTTTAAAAAACTATCATTTATATTTTTTTAAAAAGATATTTTTTTTAAAAACAAATATTTTTTACATAATAAATAAATAAAAAATATTTTTATATTATTTTATTTAAATATAATTAATAAATAAAAAAAATTTACTTAAAATATTTAAATATAAAATCACTTTTATTTTTATAAAAAATCTTTTAAAAAAATATTTTTTCTAAAAATGATATCCAAACCAGGTCAAAATATTAAAGATAATTAAATAAATTATTTGATAATTATTAATTAAAAAAATATCTTACTTGTTTGATAAGATATTCATGGTCGTCATCATCATTATAATTATTTTTCACTATTTCGGTACTCTTTTGACCACTTATAATTTCTAGAACTACAATACCATAGCTGTATGTATCAACTTTTTCTGATAATTGGCCGTAAATTGTATATTCAGGTGCTGTGTATCCCCTGCAATAAAATAAAAGTAACTTTCAATAAATAAAAGTTACAACAATATTATTTGATAAAACTGTATTTAAAATAAATATGATATATATAGATATAATAAATAAAAATAAATTTAAATATTTATTAATATATATAATATAATTTATTAGATTAATAGTCAAATTAATATATAAAAAATAAGACATTTTTCAAATTCGTACTAAAAAATTTTATCAATTAAATTAATTTTTTAAAAATTATAAATTAGTTATATTTATCCTTCAGTTACTCTATTAACAATTTCTGTTAACGATTGATGATGTAAAATGTTAATTGATAACATATATGACACCTAATATGTCCAATTAGACGCTCACCAAATATATTTATGAAAATCTATCAATTTAGTCGTTAGGTCATATTGGGAATATGATTTATGTAATTGGGACAAAGAAATAAGGTAGCGTTTGGTGGAGAGACAGAGACGTAAAGACTGAGACTGAGAGACAGAGACAGATATTGAAATAAATCTCAGTATTCTGTTTGGTGCAAAATGGGAGACAGAAATTGAAATAAGAATGAAACTCTAATTTAATTTGCACAAAGAGTAAAATTGAAATTAATTAATTGAAATGAGGGTATTTTAGGTATAAAATGTTATTAAAGTTTCAGTCTCCATCTCTAAAAATTTTAGTCCCCTGTGTCTCCACTTTTTTGAGGTACTGAAATACTGAAATTTTGGAAATAGAGACAGAAATTTTAGTACCAGTCTCTGAACCAACAAATATGATACTGAGTCTCAATTTCTCAGTCTCTGTCTCAATACTTCAAAACAAACGCTACCTAAATTAATAGATTTTTATGTTCAATACTAGACATGTCAAGTATCATGTATGTTGTCAATTAACATTTCATAACATTAATTGTTGATAGAAATTGTTAATGGAATGACCGAATGACAAGTATGATTAATTTTAAAATTTTGATATACTATAATTTGATTAAGAAAAATTTTTCAAAGACAAATTTAAAAAATGTCTTAGATTTTAGAAATTAATTTGACTATTAACCTATAATTTATTAAACATTTTAATTTTAAAAAAATATACAAATTAATTTTTATTTTTTGTGAAGGTACAAACTACTTTAACAAGTATATATAGATAAGTTTGAAAACTTACAATGTTCCTGCAAATCTTGTATTGAGTTTGGATTGGTCACTTGGAAGAAACCTTGCCAACCCAAAATCAGAAATTTTGGGCTGAAGTTCATGGTCTAAGAGGATGTTGCCACTTTTGATATCTCTATGTATGATTGAAACATAAAACTCTTCATGTAGATAGGCCAATCCCCTTGCTGTGCCTAAAACCATATCATAACGTTGCTTCCAATTTAGGCAACCTTTTTCCTTACCTGTCTCAATATTGTTAATATATAAGACTCAATGGAAATAATAAGAATAATAATTGTTCTTTTATTTATTAAGTTTATTTAAAAATAAAAAATAATTTTAAAAATGGAAGAAGTAAATAAAATATCCATACCCAAAAACTGAAGCAGAGTACATAGAAGAAAAGTGATCAATATTAATGGAACTTACCAAATAACAATTTATCAAGACTGCCATTTGTCATGTATTCATAAACTATTATTCTCTCTTGGCCTTTATTGCAGAATCCAAGGAGTCTAACAAGGTTTCGGTGATGAACATTACTTAGAAACTTCACTTCACTTTCAAAGTCATCCTCCAACTTCTTGGATTGACCTGAGAACAATTTCTTCACCGCAATAACTTTACCATTTTTCAAAGTTCCCTGCACAATAACATGTAAATTGCAAAGTTTAAGTTATGTGAAAATAATTTAAATTTTATATCTTAGGTTAGAAACAATAGAAGAATCTGAAGAGTATATTATTGAGTGTATGTGTAAAGATATAATGTATAAAGATATATATAAGTGCAGAAGAATCAAAATAATTAAAGTATAAAATCTTATAATAAATATACAGATATGTTATATAAATATAAATGATACTAGCTGATCTTAATTGATCCTAATTATATTCTAACATTCTCCCTCAAACTCAAGTGGGAGCTAAAGATGTCATCTTGAGTTTGGATACTAGAGTCCAAAAATGAGTAGGATGATCAGCCTTCGTGAAGATATCAGCAGTCTGATATAGAGTTCCAACAGCTATGAGACGAACAACATCAATAAGGAGACGTTGCCAAACAAAGTGACAACCAATCTCAATGTGTTTGATGCGTTCATGAAAAACATCATTATAGGCAATCTAAATAGCACTGGGGTTGTAACAAAAAACATTAGTCGGGGACGATTGAGGAGCACCAAGTTTTCGAGAAGCCAACGAATCGAGACAACCTTAGCAGTGGTGTCAGCAAGAGCACGGTATTCAGCTTCTGTGTTTGATTGAGTAATGAATGTTTGCTTCTTAGCTTGCCAGAAAATGAGAGAGTTGCCAAGAAACAAATAATAACCAGTAGTACAATGACGATCAGTGGGATCACCAGTCCAATCAGCATCTGAGTATGCCTGAAGGGATAAAGAGGAATGGGCAGAAAAATGAAGATTATGAAATAGAGTGCCTTTGATGAAGTGAAGAATGCGAATAACTGCCGCATAGTGAGTAGTACGAGAAGCTGACAAGAACTGGCTAAGAACATGAATGGGATAGGCGATATCTGGTTGTGTGACAGTCAAGTAGACGATACCTCCAACCAACTGTCGATAAAGAGTAGAATTATCCAAAATAGTGTCATCCATAGGGTTAAATCAAACATTAGGCTCAAGGAGAGTAGACTTAGTGCGACTATCTGTAATTCTGGCCCGAACAAGAAGATTCGAAGCATACTTAACTTGAGAGAGATAGATATTGTCATCTGTGGATACGACTTCTAGACTAAGAAAATAATTGAGAGAACCAAGATCTTTCATCTCAAAAGTATCGTGAAGGGAGACTTTGAGATCAGAGATACCATCAACATCATGTCCAATAATAATGATGTCATCAACATACAAAAGTAGAAGAATAACTCCATGTTCGCTTTTACGAATAAAGAGAGTATTATCATGGGGCTCAAGTGAAACCGAGATTGCATATAGTGGTGCTGAACTTGTCAAACCATTCACGAATAGCTTGCTTAAGACCATAAAGTACCTTGCGAAGGAGACAAACTTTGCTGGAAAGACAAGAATATCCTGGAGGTGGTTTCATATAGACCTTCTTTTTCAAATCCCATTAAGAAATACATTCTTCACATCCATCTGAGTGAGCTGAGAGACCATTTCTTGATCGCAACAATGGCAAAGAGAGCTCGAACAGATGTGAGACGAGCAACATGAGCAAAAGTCTCTTCATAATCAATACCATACTCTTGCGTACAACCTTGAACAACCAATCGTGTCTTATAACGGTCAATAGAACCATTAAAGCAAGTCTTGATCTTGTATACCCATCTACTACCTACAACTTCCTAATCAGAAGGAGGATCAACCAAGTCCCAAGTGTATGCTTTTTCAAGTGCTTGGATTTCTTCCTGCATTGCTTGCTGCCAACTTGAATTTGTGGAGGCTTCTCAGAATGACTTAGGTTCATGGTGATGAAGAATAGTAGAAAAATAATGATAATCAAAACGATGAGGAGGTAAATTTCTTATTTTAGAAGAACGAGTGGAGGGAGGAGGCATGACAGTAGGAGTAGGAGCATCGTCCGGTCTAGAATCATCTAGAGATGGAGAAGACGGAAGAGGAGGGGGATCGATGGATAGACTTGAGATAAAACCTGTAGTATCATCACTAGAAAAAGATCAACATTGTCATTAGTGAATAACGATGACTGAATAGAAAGAATGGATTCAAAAGAGGAAAAACTAGAGAACATGTGATGCTCCTAGAATACAATATGACGAGATACACGAATACATCGAGAGATAGGATCCTAACAACGATAACCCTTGTTTTCAGTACCATAACCAAGAAAACAATACGCACGAACCCGAGGTTCAAATTTATTATGTTCATGAGACTAAAGAAGGACAAAACAGACACAACCAAAAATACGAAGAGAGTTATAATCGGGAGAAATATGATAAAGACGCTCAAAGGGAGTAGTATTACCAAGAATAGAAGAAGGGAGTCTATTGATAACATGAACAGCAGTGAGAATAGCTTCACCCCAAGTACGCTCAGGACAGGAAGAAGAAATAAGTATTGCACGAATAGAGTCAAGAATGTGACGGTGTTTGTGTTCAGCTATGCCATTTTGTTGAGAGGTACCAGAACAAGAAAACTCAGACAAAGTACCCTGTTCAGTGAGAAAATTTAAAAGTTTGGAGTCACGATATTCCATAGCATTATCGCGTCGGAAGATTTTAATGACTTTGAAAACTAAGTTCAAATCATAGTGGCAAAGTTAATATAAATCTGAGGCAGCTCATAACGATTAGTCATCAAATAAACCCAAGTAAGACATGAATAATCATCAATAAAGACTACAAAGTATCGAGCCCCTCCCATAGAAGCGGTAGAAGCGAGGCCCCAAACATCAGAATGAATAACATCAAAAGGAGAGCAAGCAAGAGAAGAATTATTATAGAAAAGATAAAGTAGTTTGTTTTACAGTTTAATAAGAAATTCAATCAAAAGTCTCATTATTAACTTGACCTAAAACACCTGTAGATATAAGAGGACACAATTTTTCTAAGGAGTTGTGAGCAAGACGACGGTGCCACAAGTGAAAAGTAGATGGAGAGGAAACAGCATAGAGATTTGATAAAGAAGAAACATGAAGGTTCTCGAGCTCAAACAATCTTCTGACTTTACATCCAGTCCCGATAATCTTTTTCGTCCGATGATCTTGCACACGACAATCAGAAAAAGAGAAATTGACATCAAAACTGAGTTCAACAACTTGACTGACAAAGATAAGATTAAAGTTTAATTTTTAGAATAAAATAAGTATTAGAGAGATTAATATTTGACTGTGAAATAAAACTCGTATGTGTCGCATGCAAGAGGGAACCATTAACAGCGTTGACAGAAGGTGCAATAGTAGTGGTAGATAACGATGCGAAAAAATGACGCAAAGGAGACATGTGATTAAAATAATCAGAATCAAAATACCATTTTAAATTACCTGGAGGAGTGGAAAGCAGCAAAGGTATTACCAGAAAAGGAGAGAAGTTGCTTAAAAAGAGATTTAATGTCGGATGGAGAGACAGAAGGTATGTTGAGAGAGGTAGAGTTGGTGGATTCAGTAGCAGCAACAGCAGTAGAAGCAAGCACATTGGTGGGACGAGAATGATACTTGTTCTAATCCAAACGTGGTGGTCGATCAGGACAGTTAGTAATCAAGTGTCCAGAGAGCTTACAATAATGGCAGAATAGTTTCGAGCAATTTGAGCCAATGTGACCTTTCTGTTTGTATTTACGAAATTCAATAAAAGGATAGTCTGAGAAAAAATGCCCAGAACGATTACAATTTCGACAAAATTTACCCTTTCTGTCTGTGGCAGCAAAGACAGTTTCATTCGTAGCTTCAGACTTAAGATAAGGAAAAGCATCTTCAAGACTGGGCAAGGAATTCTGATGAAGAAGAGAAGCTCTAACTGGCTCATGTGAGAGATCAGAAATAGTGCAATATTTTGCCAAATGATCCCATACCTCTTTAGCAGTTTCAAAATGCCTGAATCGTAAATGAATGCCTGGAGTAGAAGTGTTGCAAAATCAAGTGATAATATGATGACTTTTACTATCACAATCTTTCAATTTTTTCGCAAATTCTTTTTTAACATCTTCCTTGGATTTGGAGGTCCTATCTTTTGATTTTTCAGTCACAGTAGGCTTAATAGGACAAACAACATCACTAGTTACGTAACGCCATAACTTTTGCTCTTTAAAAACTCCTCGCATAGCTTCAACCTAATGAGCATAGTTGGAGCCATCAAGGATAACAGAAATAGGCTGAAAAATATCTGGTTTTTCCATAATAGCAGAAACAAATACGAAAAAGAGAAAAAACTGCAAATTCGAAAGAAAAAAAAATGAAAAAACGGAGGCAGAATCGAAAAAAGGTCACATAAAAAAAATCTTAGGGAGGGTCCTACTGTCTGCCACTTTAGTCGCCATGTCAGCAGGAGAAGGACACGTGGCAACACGTGAGAAGAGGAGCAAAACTCATCAGCGCTGATACGGCAAAGAGGTGGCACGCGGATTGGGAAGCGAGTATGGTCGGGCATGGCGCGAGTCTGGTCGGGCATGGCGCGAGTCAAAGCGGATCCATGGGTTCTACCTGGCGTGACACATGGTGCGATGCGGTGCCGTTGATCCTGGGAATGGATCCAACGGTGCTAGAGGCGTCTGTAAGGATGGAGAACCTGAAGCGGACAACAAGCTTTAGGCGACGCATTCAGTGGTTTCCGGTGACGATTTCAAACTCGTTGAACTTGCAACGAGGAGATGAAGACAGTGGTAAGGGTGGTGATGAACCAAAGCGTCGGAAAAAGATCGAAAAAACAAGGGTAAAGAACATTGACAGAAGAAGAAAACAAGGAGCTATGAACCAATTTTTATAGAAAAAAATCTTATGCTCTTGATAAGATGTTAGAAATAAGAGAGTAATCTGAAGAGTATATTAGTAAATGTGTATGTAAAGGTACAATGTACAAGGATATATATAGGTGCTAGAAAAATCAAAGTAATAAAAGAATAAAATCTTATAATAAATATACAGATATATTATATAAATATAAATGATACTAATTAATTTTAATTGATTTTAATTATACTCTAACATCTTAAAAGTCTAGTATTCCTTCAACTTTTCTATTTAGATATATGAATTTGAATGTTTAATTTGTTCATGAACAGATAGTAGAGACTCACATAATTTATTATTTTTTACCAATATTTTTTATTATCAATCTAATATATTTATTCTAATAATCTAATGATATATTTTTAATTTGTACCGACTAAAAACAGTAAATGCTTCTTGTCATTTAGCATTCCTTTATTACCTTGTATACATTGCCAAAGCCACCTCCTCCTAGTCTATTTTCTTCATTAAAATTGTTTGTTGCAGCTTTTAAATCATTGTATTTATAGTTAATTGGCGCTTTCAACTTGGTTGCTCCTGGTACTTCACCTGCAAATAAGTTAAATAATAAAGAAACTATAAAATCAAGTTTAAGCTTCTTAACGAATAAATGGTCGAGGTGCTTATCTATACAAGAGATGCTAATGTTGAAATTCATTTTTGAAAGTTAATTTTTTTTTAAATCAGTTTTTAAAAGATTTTGTTAGTCAAATTAGTCTTTTCATATTTAGATAATATCGCATGACGTTAAATTTTAGGATTTATAATTTAGGATTTTAATTTTATGTGATATGATGATATAATAGATTAATATCGCATACTATAAAATAATTAATTAAAGTATCATCTTAAATTTTGTGATATATAACATTAATCTATTATATCATTATGTCACGTAACACGTCATTGTCTAACTAATATTTAATTTACGGACTTATGATTGTACCTTTTAAAAAACAAATTAATAACCATATATACAATGATAGATATTTATAAAAACACCATATATATATATATATATATATATATATATATATATAACCAAAGATTTTTCAAGTTAGTTTTACCTTTAGGAACTCTCATGGTTTTATTGAAACTAAGTCCGGCACATAAACGACGACACAATCCAAAGAAGACCATAATAATAAGAGCTACACCTCCCAAAACACCAAATATTATATACAACTTCTTGCGTGAATCACCTGTAGAGAGAGTAGAGAAGTTTTCATGAATTAAAAATTAATAATAATAATAATAATAATAATAATAATAATAATAATAATAATAATAATAATAATAGTAAAGTCTATTTTTTTTAAATATTTAAAAAAATAAAATAAAAAACTGAATAACGTTCAATTTATTTCGATTTATTTCTATCATTTTAAACATGTTTTGATTATGAAAAATATTGGGTGGGTAAACTATTTTTGTAATTAAATTTAATCAAATCTTTTTTCTTCTTCTAATTATGCGTCTTCTCTTTTTTTTTTAACTAATTTTTATTATATCAAAATAACTTAGCCATATGACATCACTATTTAATTATATTTTTGACACAGTTAACAAAAATAATGACGTGATAATTATTCTAAACTAATTGAAGTGGCAATCCCAGTATACATATAATTAATAGACTTTGATGGACTCAAATTCGGATTGAAAGTATATATATAAAAAAAAGTAATACAGGTAATAACCAATTTTTTTTCATTCAATATTAATCGGCATTTTTAAAATTATTTTTTTAAAATTTAAATCCTAAATTATAAACTATTAATTCTACACCTTGAATTATAAATAATAAATTCTAAAATTAATTAGTATTGATTAACTAAAATTTAATTTTCCATATTTATTTTTTCATAAAAAATATAAAATTTTTTTAAATATATTCAAAATACCGATATTCCAGTAATCTTAACAGTAAATTTTAATTAATATAATTTTTTTTTTTTTTATAATTGATATTAATAGTTAAAATGGTTAAAATACCAATATACCTAATACACTTGAAATTCTTCCAAAAGAATATACCTTTGTCTAAGAAGGGTGTGATATCAATGATTTGGTTATCAGCAAAGAAAGGTTTGTGAGAGTATCTCATAAAACAGCCAGCATCATATTCCCTACCATCTGTGTAGGGAAGACAACCTTGTATGCTGTTGAATCCACGGTTGAGGCAATCATGACAACTATTTGCTGAAACAGTTTCAACACATTGTGCAATAGCATAGATTGATTGTGTCTTTGTTGCTGCATAGTAATTAGGGATTTTGGGTGTTGCTATTTGTAGCTTGTTTAGCACTTGTTTTACTTCCTCACTAAAATCATCCTTATTGGTTTCTCCCTTTGAAGTTTGATTTCCACAAAGAATACCATTGACACCACGAATGGCCTCAGTGAAGAAGCTGAATGGTCCATATCTAAAAACAATTTCAACTCTATATTAAATAATTCATCTTAATCTGACCTTAATTTAACTATTGTCGGCAGAAAGTTTCGGAATGTATATACATGACATGATTGGTATTATTAATAAAAGACTTGATGGGCTTGTTTTTCAATTATTAACTCCTCTTATTTTTAAATTTGATTGATCAACCAACTTAGTAATCAACAGTAAATTAGAAAAACTCTTTGAACCAATAATTTTTAGTTAGTATTTTTGGACATTATTTTATCAGTACAAAGATTAAATATGAATGTAAAAATTTTAAAATATATGGGTATAAATTATATTGATTTATGTGTATAAAAATATAATAAATATAAATACAAATTATATATTTTTTATGTGTAAAACGTATGTAAATATAAATATAAATTATTACTGACTAAATACTAAAAAATATTAATATTTATTAGTTATGTAATATTACTCAATAAATTATTATGCATATGAATGTTTTTGTCTTTTATTCAAACTTTTCTATCTTTAGGAAAAATATAAGTAATAAATATTATATCAAATTTTATATGTTTAAATCATAATTATATTCTAATGCCATATTATAAAACCATTAATTACAAAATATATATAAATTTTTAGATAAATTATACATATATAAATAATAGTAAAATTATATGGCCAAGTTATTTTGATAATTAAATTCAATCAAGTTGGTATAATAATATATTGATACAGTAAAAATTAATTTAAAAATGCATAAAAAAATTAATTATAAAAATAATTTATTTATATAATATTTTTTTTATTTAACAGAATAATTTTAAGTATACTAAACAATAAAATTTTGATATAATCAATTCAATGAACTAGTTATTAAATAAGGACATTTTGTTAAACAAATTTGTTATCCAACTCTTCTGTTAGTATAAAAATAACCAGAAAAATAGATATAATAAATGGAAAGGATAATAGAAAATGAAAAGAGCAATAATAGATATTATTTTTTCTAAATGTTTAAATTGATAAGAAGAAAAAATATGAATGGTTATATTTTTAATAATTTTTAAGTAATAATTTTTTTTTGTTTACTTAATTTTTTTTATAATATTTTTTTATTTGTCTTATACTATTTTTTTTTTTTTTAGAATTCACTAAGAATTGAATTCTATATCTTTTAGAATTAGAATGATATCATATTATGATACTATTCTTTTTAAAAGTTTAAACTGATAGAATCGAAGACAATATAAATAATTATATGTCTAACATCGCATATAACTAATATTTCTTATTTGTTGTTTATAATACGAGTTTTGTAGAAGAATGATAAAATGGATGTGTACGTGGGGTGGTATATATATACGAATACCTGAGGGAGCACCCATCGTATACTAGATGGGAACTAATCCCACCGGAGCAACTAAGGATATCTGCAGTGGCAGCGGCGACGCAGGCGGCGCAATCGGTGTTAGAAAGGTATCTTCTACATTGGAACATGCCATATATAGTGTCATCTCCCATAACATTATGTGAAGTGCCAAAGTAGTTCTTTCTTGTGCTTTGGTTTCTGAGGTCTTCCAATGTTGCATTTAGAATCTTCTTGAAGTTGATCGACCTGGTTGGGCCCAGCTTTCCGCAAGCCTTGATTAGTGAATTGATTTGAGGGTCTCCTAGGGCTCCTTCGAACATTAATAATAATAAGGTCCACCATGACCAAAATTTGAAGATCAAGGCCAGGACCTTGAGTAGTGATAATGGTGATGATTTCAACATTATTACTATTTTTTTTTTTAATGTTTATGCAATAAGAGTACTTAGAATTTGAGTGGGATATGGAATATGGTTTCATGGTTGTTTCTATTTGTATGTGTATGTGAACATATATATATATAATTTTGATAGATTGTGAGTGTAAAATAATTTTATATGTGTATTTAATTAGGTCATAATTATAATAATCTTTTATAAAAATATAATTAAATTGTTAGAAGAATGTCTTTTTTTTTTTGATAAATATGTTGAGTAATGTTAAAAAAATAATGATGTTATGTATATATGTGTACGTAAAAAATTAGTCATTAAATTAATTATTTATATAAAATTAAATAAATATTAAAATATATAAAAATAATTAATGATACAATAATAATATAAGAAAAAATAACCTAAAAGTAATATTGAGAATTGGATTTGGTCAATAAATACAATCTTAGAAAAGTCTGTATATATAATTTGTGAAAATTAAGATTAAAGAAGTTATTATATATATAAAATGAAAACTTAAATAATGATTATTAAAAATAAAATTGATAATACACATTAGCGGATCCATTATTTCATTGTCCTAACAATTAACAAATGGAGAAGACAAAAAAGCCAGGTATGTTGGGGGTGAAACTTGCAAGGGGAGTTCTATGATGTCTTTTATTATGGTACTTAAATTGCCTAATTTACTTTTAAAGGTAAAAAATAAAATATTTAAAGTAAAAAGTAAAATATTTAAAATTTATTAAATATTATCTATTTGTCTTTTTTAGTAAGTTAAAGCACAATCTCAAAGACACCATAGCCTTTACCAACTTCCAATACCTCTTTTTTCAACCTCTAGCTTTTTATTTGGAACAATAATGCTAGTATAAATTGTGGAGAAACGTTGGCTCTCAAATAGTCAACTTTCCTCCGAGGTTCCCGACGGCAGGGATCGGATAATGTTATTAATTAAGTACTTCACATTAAATTATGTTATAGTAGTTGTTAATTAACATATATATGTTGTATTGTTCGAATAGTTGATTTGGTAAATGGTAATTGATTTATTTTTTTACATATATATAGCATAATTATATATTTATAGGCATTTATCTTTTCATAAATTAAATGTGTGTATTAATAAATAGTAACACATATAAAATTAGTTGAGATGCTAAGTATTTTATATAAATAAAAATGTTTAAGTTTTAGTATAATTTTAAATATAAAAATATTATTCGTACATTAAAATTATTTACTAATGTATTGTATATAAATACATCTGTGATTTAATTTATTTTTAATATATATTTATATTCTAATATATATTTTATACTAGTGACTAATTTTAGTGTACAAGTAGTATAATCATTTTTAATATTTTAAAAAAGAAATACCAACACTTCTCTATATTTCTACTATATACACAATACAATAATGGAAATGTTTGATGATAAAAAAAATAATAAAAAATAATCAGAACTTGCTTTATTTAATATTTATTAATTGTTGTAATAATTAATGATATTAAATAACATAAATTTTATTTTTTTTTATCTTTTTAGTATTATCGACAATAGAAATAGAATAGATAACTTTTAGATTAAAATTATATGTATTAAGAGGTTGCGGGTTCGAGTCACATATCTTTCCAAATTTAAAGCTAATGAGTAATAGCTCAAATGGTATAGTCTCCTCATACTCAATTAAGAGGTTGCGGGTTCGAGTCTCCTATCTTTTGTAAAAAAAAAATTAGGTTTAGAAAAATTAGGAATGATTATAAAATAATATTTTCAACAAATGATTATACATTGATGATATATATGGTCGGGGATTTAGTTATCATTTTTTTTTTATCAAAGATAAAAAAGTTTGATCCCACAATCTTTAAATAAGTATAAAAAAATTATGCCATTTGAGTTATAGTTCGTTTACAATCTTATCATCATTATCACTCATCATCTTATCTATAAATTTTATATATTGTCCCTCGCCATTCGACTGTGGATGAAATTTCAAGGTGCAACAAGAATCTCCATGGAAGCATAGCTAAGAGCATGTAAAAACCAAACATAAGAAGACAATAATGAAGTGAATGCTATGATCTCTATTATATTGTGCTTAATTTATTAAAAAAATAAATAAATAATATTTAATAAATTTTAAATATTTTATTTTTATTTTAAATATTTTATTATTTATTTTTAAAAATAAATTAGACAATTTAAACATTATAATAAAAAGCATCATAGAATTCACCTAATAATTAAAGCATGCAATAGTGAGATACAATACATACTATAAATAAATATGCATACCATACATTGTTTAATAATCTTTAGCCAAAATAATCCGGCTCGGCCGGCCAATTTCTTCCCCCTACTACTTTATTTTGATCATAGTCACCTTTATCTTCTTATTATTATTTGGATAATAAATTTAGTTAAATATTATGAATTTGAATAATTTAAACAAATATCCTCTTATAATTGTTTCCTTTAATATGGCGTCACTCACATACCTTCTACAGAACAAATAGCTAATATCCTAACTAAACTCTTATCATCTATATTGTTTGAGAAGTTTAAAAATAAACTCGGGCCGTCCTTAAAGCCATTCTGAATTTGTAGCGAGATGTAAGGTTGCGTTTGTTTTTTAAAATTGAGTATTGTGTTTGATAAATATAAATTAAAAACTAAAATTTCAGTTTTAAAATACAAAATTTTAGTCTATTCAGTATTTTTAGAAAATAAGGACACATAAAATTAAAATTTGTAAGGACGAAAATTATAATTTTAATAATATATTTTTTTAAATAAATATTTTTATTTAATTTTTTAAATTTTAAATTTATTTTTAAATTTTTATATTTATCTTTAACTAAATATGATACTGAAACATAACTCAATTATATATATTTTATATCAAATATAATATAAAAATTTAATTTAATTTTTGTCTCCTAATTTTTATATCTCATTTTTTATTTCTCAATCTCCTTTCTAAACGCAGTCAAAGAGTACATATGTGCATGTGGCTGTTATGCAAAGTTAGTTAAAATAAGATTATTGCTTGGTTAATTATGCTAGAGTCTATATTAGTTAGTTGTTGATATATATATATAGTTATATACACTGATACACATACATACATGTATAATATGAGCGCATGCAACACGTTACTCGTTCAATGATATTCAGTTTAGTTTTCCATTCACTCTCATTCTTGCGTTCTCTAGAAACTCTTATGTTGACGTTACGGCAAAAACTTAGAGGTGACCTCGTAAATTTGTTTATAATTATGACACTTCAAATATGTATTGACAATATTCGTTTTTTGGCATATTGTCCTTTAATTTATTCATGCAGTTATTTAAACAAGGGAAAGTATGAGGAGCTAATAGAATATTTATACAATATGTACAATGGAAGTTAAGGGAGTATTAAAAATATAATCATTAGTGTTACTTTTTTCCATCCGCTGAAGTTTTTAGGATGAGTGGTATCATGACATGGTATTAGAACGCTAGATCCGAAAGGTCAAGAGTTTAATCTTTGGTGAACCTCAAAATCAGTTTAAGCTTTTGAGAAGATGTCTATTATCACTAGTACTCGAATGGTTATTCTAGATAATATAGGGGATGTTCATTTTGTAACTCAATAGCCCATTATACACATTGTACAAATAGTCCATTGTCTCCCTAGCGGGATTCTTTAAACAATGCTTAGTTACATACACTTATTTAAGTAATAGCAAACTCTGATTATATTCAAATTCTTACCAATGAAGAAACCAAGTTTGATTTAATTATGAACAATCATGATTTTGATATGTAATTGAAAACTTTGTGAAATTATAAAAATTTCTCATATGAATTCATTTTTTTTATATATATTATTAGGTTAAAATGGCATAATAGTGAAATTTACTCCTTGCATGCAACGTCCGTTAGGTAGCGACAAATTTTTAAATGGAGCTCTAATTCGTTACGAATTAGTGTTGGAATAAATTAATTTCAATAACCTAGATCATCCATATTGAATCATCAAAAAATATATCATAATGCGGAAGCGTATCTTTACTAATAGAAATTAGAAATTAGACGGAAGGATTGTCTCAGTCTTGTGGTTCTTTCAATCTTCCTCAATCAAAGTCTTCTGTATCCCTAGGCGGCTGAATTGTGACTCTTACATATATTCTTTCTTGATATAATCACATCTTATAAACTTTATGCCTGCATCTGAATGCTATTTTCCTTATTACTTTAACAATCTGGTCCGTCTCATACATTAGATATGGAATTACCGCAACTTTTATCACATTAAATATCGTGACTAAACTACGACAATCACTATCCTAATATACTTAACGACATAGATCAAATTTGGATGAGTAATATGAAAATTACATTACAAGTGATCTCATACATGTCTATTTCCAACTAGTCCAACTTTAAAACTTTATTGAGATCAAACACAAAACAACTATTGTAAAATGAACATTTCACATAACATGAAATAAACTATCAACTTAATTCTGCTGAAAAAATAACTCAATATTTGTCATAGGACATATAGCATAAAATAAATTCCCACTAAATCAAGGCATCACAAATATTGACACCCATCCGAGCAGTGTGCTCATGAAAGACTTTAGGGATCAATCTCTTGGTTAATTGGTCTGCTAGCATATATTTTGTTTCTATATGTTCTATGAAAATCTGTTTTTCTTGAATTTTCTCCTTGACAACTAAGAACTTGATGTCTATATGCTTTGATTTTGTCAAGCTCTTATTGTTATTGGAGTATAATACTGGTGACTTGTTATCACAAAATATCTTTAATGTCTACTATACGAAGCTCAGCGACAAAGTTTCGAAACCATATGCCATGTTTGGATGCCTCAAAGCAAGTAACGTATTCTGCCTCCATTGTTGAGGAAGCTACAAGAGTCTGTTTGTTAGACTTCCATGCAATAGCTCCTCCAGCCAAAATGAAGATACAGCCTGAAGTAGAGCGTCTATTATCTTGGCATCTCGCAAAATCGGAATCAGAGCACTTAATGATTTCCAAATTTTCTGAACTCCGATAAGTAAGCATGTAATCATTTGTTCTCTTCAGATAACGCATTACGCGTTTAACAGCTATACAATGATCCATGTCCGGATTGCTCAAGTATCTACCCAACACTCCCACTATAAATGATATATTAGGACGTGTGCAGACTTGAGCATACATTAAGCTCTCTAGTACTGATGCATAAGGTTTATCATGCATTGCTGTCCTTTCAAGATCATTTTTAAGACACTGCTTGAGACTGAACTTGTCTCCTTTAGCTACGGGTGTGTCCATTAGTCTATAACTTTCCATACCATATCTACTTAAAATCTTTTCGATATAATTCTTTTGTGATAATCCAAGAATACCTTGAGAGCGATCTCTTAGTATCTCGATTCCTAATACAAAAGAGGCATCACCAAGATCTTTTATTTCGAATTTGTTTGATAGAAATTTTTTAGTTTCATGCAACAAGTCTATATCGTTACTGGCAATAAGTAGAATGTCATCAACATATAAAACTAAAAAGATGTATTTACTCCCACTGAACTTGCAGTATACACTCATCTATGATATTTACCTCAAAATCATATGAGGTAGTGACTTGATGAAACTTGTGATACTATTGACGGAAAGCTTGTTTGAGACCATAGATAAATTTCTGGGCAAAACACTATAATAAGCCAACATGAATCCAAATTTACCTATATGAGCCAAAATGAAAATCGATACAGCAATGAGCCAGATCATATTTTTATGTAATTCGAACCAGGCTAGTTCGAACTTCATCCTCAAATAATTCGAACCAGAGCAGTTCGAATTTCAAAGAAAAAATTGAATGTAAATCGAACCAGACTGGTTCGAACTACCTATGCAAGTAATTCGAACCACTCCAGTTCGAATTATGGGGAAATGAGTTCTTCATGTAATTCGAACCACCCTGGTTTGAATTACGCTTAAGCTAGGTTGTTAGTAATTCGAACCACCCTGGTTCGAATTACTAGGGAATGGGCTATATAAGGAGTTCGAATCAGCCTCATTCGAACCATTCTCACCTTCCCCTGCCCCACCAAATCTCAGAGAAAACGACCCAGATTCTCTCCGCGAAAGACCTGAACGCAATACTCTGCTCATGGGGGACGATCCGGCGCGGTTATATCGCTTGGACGGAGTCGCCCATATAGCTGGGGTCATCAACGAAGAGGTTAGTACGAAAATAACTTTGTTTTACCGGTACATGTGAGTTTGTGGTTTGGCATGCGAGTAAGATATTGGTTTAGTTGGTGGTTTATTTTAGTGGTTTATGTTAGTGATTTCTGTAAATGGTTTATGTTAGTGGTTTTTGTTAGTGATTTATGTTGGTGGTTTATCTTAGTGGTTTATCTCAGTGGTTTATGTTAGTGGTTTATCGTAGTGGTTTAGGTATGTGGTTTATGTAAGCGGTTTACGTTAACGGTTTACGTTTGTGGTTTTTGTTAGCGGTTTATGTTGGTGGTTTATGTTAGTGGTTTATCTTAGTGGTTTATGTTAGTGGTTTATGTATGTGGTTTATGTAAGCGGTTTACGTTAACGGTTTACGTTAGTGGTTTTTGTTAGTGGTTTATGTTGGTGGTTTATCTTAGTGGTTTATCTTAGTGGTTTATGTTAGTGGTTTATGTTACTGGTTTATGTATGTGGTTTATGTAAGCGGTTTACGTTAACGGTTTACGTTAGTGGTTTCTAGTAGTGGTTTATGTAAGCGGTTTAGTTGTGGTTTTATAATGTTAGATCTTTCATGTCAGTAGCCTATGGTGGTTTCTAATTTAAGTTTCTTATGCAAATGGTTCTCGTTCTTGGTATTTTTAAGCGGCTATACATAGTAAGATTTTTTGGTTTATTAATTATCGTGTTGATTATGTTTGTCACCGGTAATTAAGCTGGTTCTAAGAATGCGGTTCATTTCTTCCGCAGCCTCAGCGATGCATCAGGAGCATGCGGCGGCAGCAGGGCATGGTCCTGGATGACAGATACGTTCCGTACCTGCAGATGGCTGGTCTTTACCATCTTGCAAGGCTGAACGATAGATGGTTCCGGTTGGACGAGGCCCTTGTCAGTGCGTTTGTTGAGCGATGGCGTCCGGAGACTCACACGTTTCATATGCCGTTCGGAGAGTGCACTATCACACTGCAGGACGTGGCATACCAACTGGGTTTGCCAGTGGACGGGCGTTACGTCAGCGGCTGCCTATCAGAGTTCCATATATACATCGAGGGTGGCCGTCCAGCCTGGGTTTGGTTCGAGGAGTTGTTTAGAGTGGTACCTCCTCCTAGCCAGGTTCAGAAGTACGCGGTCAACTGCAGCTGGTTTCAGGAGACGTTTGGTGAGTGCCCGGAGGGAGCTGATGAGGATACTGTGCGTCGTTATGCCCGTGCGTACATCATGATGTTGTTGGGCACGCAGCTTTTTGCGGACAAGTCGGGCAACCGGGTTCACATCAGATGGCTTCCGTTTGTAGCTAGGCTGGAGGACATGGGGACCTACAGCTGGGGTTCTGCAGCACTGGCATGGTTGTACCGGTGCATGTGCCGTGTGGCGAACAGAAATGTTATCAAGCTAGCGGGCCCACTTCAGCTACTTCAGTCATGGATTTTCTGGCGATTTCCTCGGTTTAGGCCTGCAGGATTTGAGACGTTCAGCTGGCCATTGGCCTCGAGGTACTTTACTAATCTTTGTCTATTTCAATTTACTACACATAACCGCGTGTTCATTCATAATGTATTGGATACCCTAAGCACACATTTAAGTAGCGGTAACACATGTGCATGTTGCAGGTGGTCAGGTTACATCCCTTCCAGTAGCGAGAAGGGTCCTAGAGTTCAGACGTGGAGGCTCTGGATAGACCGGTTGCAGGATAGAGAGGTCAGTATGTTACTTAATAAGTTTTTTTATTTAACCACGATTTACGAGTTAGGATCACGAGTTGCCCTGACATTGTATCGTTCTGGGTGCAGTTTATCTGGATGCCGTACAGTAGCCCTGACGTACTTCAGATCGTGCATCCCGAGGTTTTGGAGCCTCGGCATATGGTGTTGTGGCGGTCTGTTACATCGCTTATCTACTTTGCCGTCATAGAGTGGCATCAGGTAGACAGGATTCTTCCGCAGTTTGGAGGGGTGCAGCCCCGTCCACAGGCCGCCCTGAACATCGACTTTCTGATGTCGAAGGACGGCAGAGGCGGCGATCGATGGTTCCCGTCCCATTTGCAGAAGTGGCATCAGTATTGGGACGACCGTACGGAGAGCGTGCTGAGATTCGATGTTGTTGCTGACCCTGGTCCGTCGCATCAGTTCTTGGATTGGTGGAGTCAGCACGGGAAGAGGTTTTTGTCTCCGGATCCGCAGTTGGGTGATCCGAGAGCCGTTGCTATTCCTGTTGAGGCCACACAGCGGGGAGCTGGGCAAGTACCTGAGATGGATCGGCCTGATGACGTGCCGGATAGGAGGCGGGTTGATAGGAGAGCACGCGTGGGCACACGTCGCAGCCAGCGTGACTGGGGGTGGCTTGAGCGTGCTGTGGAGGCTGGCGACGAGGCCGGCCCCGCTAGGGGTCGACAACGACATCATCCTGGCAGAGGTAGAGGGCGTGCTGCGGTTCATGCCGCT
This sequence comes from Arachis ipaensis, assembly GCF_059453495.1. Taxonomy (NCBI): domain Eukaryota; kingdom Viridiplantae; phylum Streptophyta; class Magnoliopsida; order Fabales; family Fabaceae; genus Arachis; species Arachis ipaensis. The sequence goes on from NC_142436.1 coordinate 2,019,478, forward strand.
GCACCTGACCCTGGGGACGACGACGATGATCAGCATGGGCCTGAGGGCGGGGATGGTGCAGGGGCGGCTTCAGTTGCTGGTGGTAGTACCCAGGATGGGGTTCACGGAGGTGAGTGGTATGGCTCCGGGATGGGTGACGGGGCTGAGCCTAGTGACGCTGGACTTGGGTCCGGTCCTTTTGGACATTACTTTGTTGGAGTACCCACCGACGACCAGCCTCAGCAGGACGGTACTCCAAGGGTTATTCCCGGATCACAGTGGCAGGACTTCCTTGGGGCAGATACGCTTGATGCGGACTTCGGCAGTCCACGGTTTCTAGTGGAGATTTCGGCTATCATGCAGGAGGACGAGCCGGGCAGGAGGCGTCCTCAGACCCCTGGCACGCAGGCACCCTTAGATGTTGATCTGAACGAGCCTGCTACGACACCTGTTGGTGACCAGTTTGCTTTGAGAGGTACCCCACATTCCGCTTACACCGCTGCATCACAGTCTGTCGCCGGGCCGTCTGCCGCACCACTCCATTTTACGCCGCCCGCACAGCCTGCCCCGCATGAAGACGCAGATGAGATAGAGGATGAGGAGCCGTTTATCCGCAGAGGTCAGAGGCCACGGGTTCCCCGTCGTTGTGGGACAGGGTCCCACTTGTTTAGATGATTTACATTTTCATGTATTTTGGAGGTTAGGGTTCACTCATGTATTTTAGATGATTTACTTTAGAGCTATTTTTCCTTGTTGTTTCCTCATCTTATTGTACTTAAAAATCTGTTATTTACCTAGTGGATTAGTGACTATGTATTATCATTGAATCATATAACACTGTAGTTATCAACTTTTGCAGTCATGGGATTTCTAACCATATTCAAATTCAGATGCAACTTTTTCATTACTAGAAGGTAAAAGGATAAACAGATAACACAAATCATCTTAAATAACAAGTAACAGGAAAAATAAAATCAATGAACACTAACAATAACAAGATCGCTACTACTGCCCCCCCGTGTGAGACGGTCCTCCAAGCTGTGGGCAACTCCTGCGGGTGTGTCCGGGTTGGCGACAAAGGCCACACCTCTTTGGCCGATTCGGATCTGCCTCGTCCATGTTCGTCCGTATCTTTGTGGATCTCGGACGACCCTCTCTCGCACGCCTCTTGGCAGGGTCCAGGATCACGGTTGGCCCGTCGTAAGGTGGCCAGAATCCCTCCGATATCGGCGGTGTGAATCCCATCTGGTACACACGGAACACTGAACTAATCTGATACACGCTGTGAACATAAGAGGACCAGGTAACCCGTGAGTAGGCGCAGCATGCAAGTGCGTGCTGGCACGGGAAATGAAGTGCCTGGAAGTACCCGCAGTCACAGGTCCGGGATGCAAGCGATACTCTGTAGGTACCTAATGAGAAAGAGCCCGTCGGAGTGGTCTCGGCTACGGTGAACTCGGAGTTATCCCGGTCATACAAAGTCACCGTGAAGCACCTCGAATTCTTCAAGTTGGCCTCTATACACTTCACCAAGTACTGACTAAATTGCTGTCCGGTTCCCATCTGGGCCTCAGCCTCTCTACCCTTGCGAACAAAGAGTTCCGCGAGCCTTCCATATGTTGCCTTCACCAAAGAGCAAACAGGGAGGTTTCTGACACCCTTTAGGATTGAGTTCACACACTCCGAGATATTCGTCGTCATGTGACCGAATCTCCGTCCCTCGTCACGATGCTGAGTCCATAAGGAATAATCAATCCGGTTTGCCCACTCACACATCGCCGGGTCTTCAGACCGAAGAATATCAAACCAGTAATCAAACTCAACCTCGGTCTTGGCATATGCGGCATTCACTAGAAGCCTACGTGCATCCTTGCCCTTGAAGGTAAGGGCAAAATTAGCCGCTACGTGTCGAATGCAGAATGCACGGTATGCAGATGGAGGTAACCAACCTCCGTCCGGAGCCTCAAGCGCCGCCTTTATGCCGTTATGCCTGTCCGATATAACCAGAAGACCGGGCTGCGGTGTCACGTGCTGTCTAAGGTGGGAGAGAAAGAATGACCAAGACTCTGCATTCTCACCTTCTACTAGTGCGAATGCAACGGGTAGAATGTTGGAGTTTCCGTCCTGTGCAATCGCGATGAGCAAAGTACCCCCGTACTTCCCATACAGATGGGTCCCATCAATGCTAACTAAAGGCTTGCAATGGCGAAATGCCTGGATGAGCGGTGGAAACGTCCAGAAAAGTCTGTGGAAAAAAGCTTGAGACTTGTCTACTTGTCCACTAACTCGAACGGGGCTCGTCCGTAGGATTGCAACAGTACCGGGCATCGTCAACTGGACTCCCAAAACCCACCTGGGGAGCTCGTTGTATGACTCATCCCAGTCACCGTATACGAGGGCAATTGCCTTCTGCTTCGCCATCCAGACCCTCCTGTAAGTCGGCCTAAACCCGAAGTGTGTTGCCGTGGCATTTAGGAGCACCTTGATGCTGACGGATGCATCAGCCCTAACCATTGGCATAACGAACGCGGAAATCACATGATAATCCAAGCTCCTGTGGTCACTCGAGATGGAGGTCGCAAGACAAGTGTGAGGTCCATTGTACCGCTTGACCTCCCAAATGCCCTTGCGCTTCCGCAGACTCAGTCGAATCAACCATGTGCACCCATTCCCAAACTCAGAACACTTGCCCACATAACGGCGATGATCAGACTCCACAACCTTGTACTGTACCCCTCGCCGGATGCTGTAAGTCTTCACACTTAACAGGGCCTCGTCTTTATCCTGAAACTGCTGACCAACCTGGAACTCTGTCAAACCAGCAGTCCCTTCAGCATCTCTAGCTCCGAATCCAACAGAGTGCCCTGAAACACCCTCTTGCCTCATGGCATCTAGGTCCAAAGAGGAAAAATGTGGTGGATACTGCTGTGTGCCAGAACTAGAACCACCGACTACCAATGCAGCCTCAGTCGCTCCAACCTCGTCGCCGCTGTCATCCTCAATCATATCCGGCTCGACGTCGTCCTCCTCTACATCACCCAACACTCCGTCACCGACGCCAACCGGTGAAACTCCCTGTAAAGCGTTCGGCAGAATATCAACTGATCCTACCACGTCGCCTACTCCATCATTCAGATCAACTGCAAAAGACGGGGAGGCGACTGGTTCGACCGCTGGCTCATACACAGGGACAGACGAAGAAGCAACGGCCGGCCTGGAACTCGAACCGGCTGCCGCTGCTTCAGTGGTGGCATTCCGGTTCGAACCCCCTGAGCTGGATACCACATCAACCAACTTTGCCAACAACTCTGGTGTCCTAACCTCGGGAAACTGCCTCCGACATAGAAACATGACTTGCAGGTCCTCATCACTACCAATCGTGAAGCAATCATACTTCACCGTATCCTGCAAGACAGTGATTGGAATGCGATAGAAAAACTTCTTCACTCGCTTCGCACCTTCCAGACCGAGTTTCATCAGCACAGATCTAACAAGATCATCATAGCTAGTCGTTGGTTTCACGACGATACAGAGAGGATCCTTATCTGTGAACTTCACACCGGAGCGAGTTTTTCTCTTAATGGATCCTCTATGGTGAACCAAAACCCCGAAACTCTCCTCACTAGCCATATTACACCCTCTATGAGAGCAACTCACGTCTAGAACCATATATATACTGCACTGTCTACCACTAATTCGAACCGGACTGGTTCGAATTCATTTTGTGTAATTCGAACCAGCCTGGTTCGAATTACTTGGTGCAGCTCCTCCCTATATAATTCGAACCAGGGTGGTTCGAATTATGTGCTACGTTTTCCTCCCAAGTAATTCGAACCACCCTGGTTCGATTTACTTGAATGAATTTCTCTCTTCATAATTCGAACCACTCTGGTTCGAATTACTTATGAATAGAGTTCGAACCACACTGGTTCGAATTATATAAATATAGGGTTTGGCTTATTGCAGAAACGAATTTCACTTTGGCTTATTTAGGTAATTTGCAACTTCCCTTGGTTTATTCTAGTTTTTTGCCCTAAATTTCTTTAACTTATAAGACAATGGAAATAATAAGAATAATAATTGTTCTTTTATTTATTAAGTTTATTTAAAAATAATTGTTTAAATAAATTAATTTTTTAATAAATTTAAAACTAAAAAATACTTATATTTTAAAAATGGAAGAGTAAATAAAATATCCATACCCAAAAACTGAAGTAGAGTACATAGAAGAAAAGTGCTCAAGATCAATAATGGAACTTACCAAATAACAATTTATCAAGACTGCCATTTGTCATATAATTCATAAACTATTATTCTCTCTTGGCCTTCGTTGCAGAATCCAAGGAGTCTAACAAGGTTTCGATGATGAACATTACTTAGAAACTTCATTTCACTTTCGAAGTCATCCTCCAAGAAACTTCATTTCACTTTCAAAGTCATCCTCCAACTTCTTGGATTGACCTGAGAACAATTTCTTCACCGCCGCAATAACTTTACCATTTTCAAAGTTCCCTGCTCAATAACATGTAAATTGCAAAGTTTAAGTTATGTGACAATGATTTAAAATTTATATCTTAAAAGTTTAGTATGGCTTCAACTTTTCTATTTAGATCCATGAGTTTGAATATTCAATTTGTTCATGAATAGATAATAGAAAACAACAGAATTTATTATTTTTTGTCAATATTTTTAATTATCAGTCTAATATTTTTATTTTGACAATTTAATAATATATTTTTAATTTATATTGACAAAAAATAATAATTTTATTTATTTATTTTTTATTTCCAAAATTAAGTTTACCTCGCATACATTGCCAAAATCACTTCCCCCTAGTCTATTTTAATATTTCAGTTAATGTGAGACTTTTTTTTAAGTAAAATTAATTTTATTTTATCTATTAATTTTAATACAAATCTTAATCCTAAATAAATTTATTTCTTATAAATTTTAAAAATATTCTATTAAAATTACTTTAATATAATATTTTATAAAATCTAAAATAAAATTGAACTCAATATTTGAGATGCTATTAATGGAGCATGGAAATGGTCAATATGAGAAGGTTAAATTACACAGTTGGTCCCTATATTTTTAGTGAAATTGTAAATTGGTTTTTAGACTTTAAAAATTTGTAATTGGGTCCCTAAAGATAATTAAAATTTATAATTTAGTCCCTGCCATTCAAAAAGTGTTTGATTTAACAGAATATTCTCAGCATCTTCTCTATTTTAAACATGTGAGCTGCACATGTTTGCAATAGGGACCACTTTGCAACTTTAGTGAAAAGTATGGGGACCAACAATGTAATTTAACCATTTGAAAATGACCAAAAACGCCCTAAACTATCTGAATCCACCCTACCCCTCCCTAGCTCTCCCACTCTCACTTTCTCACTTTCCAAAATGGCACCCCAACCCCAACGCTCTCTGTCTCTCACCTCGGCTCACCATTGTCGTGCCTCTCGCCTCCGTCATCGCGCCGGATTCAATAATAAATTGAGTTGCTATTTTTGTGTTGATTTGTTGCTATTTTTTTCTTAGACATTAAATTGTTCTCTTTGAGCATGCTTGGGATTGGAATTGTTCTCTTTCATTTATCGCCGGTGTTCAGTATTGGGATTGGAAGAGAAGAAAAAGTTGTCGGAAGAGAGAGGCGAGACCCGACTCGTGAGCACAAATGCGGTGGATCCGGCGTAGCGACGGTGAACCGAGGTGAGAGATAGAGAGCGGTGGAGTTCGGGTGTCGTTTTAGAAAGTGAGAAAGTGAGAGTGAGAGAGTTGGGGAGGGACAGGGTAGGTTCAGATAGCCTAGAGAGATTTTGGTAACTTCAAATGATTAAATTACACAGTTGATTCCCATACTTTCACTAAAATTACAAATTGGTCTCTATTGTCAAACATGTGCAGCTCACATGTTTAAAATAGAGAATATCCTGAGAATATTTTGTTAAATCAAACACTTTTTGAACAGCGGGACTAAATTATAAATTTTAATTCTCTTTAGGGACTTAATTTAAACTTTTAAAATGTAGAGACTAATTTGCAATTTTACTGAAAGTGTAGGACTATCCGTGTAATTTAACGATACGAGAATTTGACATGGTGGTCGTTTTTCAGAAAGGAAAATTCTAAACCATTAGATTAAATCAATGGCTATGATGCGTGTGACATTACTCTTCTCTATCCGATAAATCACTCTCAAGTCTTCAGCTTTTGTCCCCATCATATAATCCCAAAATATCACAGAAATGAGTATAAAGCTAAATCAAACTTACATTGATAGTTGACTCAGTTCTCTCTCAAAGTCACACATACGATGCTACAACTCAAGATAGTGACCATAACCGCGATCTGGTGGTGGTGCACATGGCATGATGATCTTCACGGTGCAGTTGTTGTTGTTGCAGATCCACAAACAAATCTAATAAACAAAGGGTGCAGTTCATACTCGCTAAACGGAACAGACTTGAAGAATTTACATGCCAATGTGAACGGAACTGTTTCAACGATGAGGGGAGAGATAACGGGAAGTGGAAAGTATTTTGGAACATCACAAGAAACAAGGGGAGAGGTAGCAACTTATGCTCTCTTTCAGTGCAGAGATTACCTCTCTCAGAGCGATTGCGTCGCTTGCTTCGACGCCGCCGCCGTGCAGAACCGCAACTGTTCCGATGGTAGTAATGGCGCCAGAGTCACCTTTGACGGATGTTTTCTAAGGTATTTTTTTTTCTGCAAGAACTTTTTATTTGAAAGGAAAATTTAACTGTAGTTAATTTTATATAAAATTAATAGATAAAAATTGTTAAATAATAAATTAGTTAAATTTATTAAATTATTTAAAAAATTTTAGTTATTAATTTTATACATGATGTTAATGCACCTAAATTTTCACTATATTTAAAATATAATTTTTTTATATATGTAAATTTTTTTTCTTAAATTTTTATATTATGTCATGATAGAATAATTAAATATAACAAAGAAAACTAAAATTATCTTATTTAATTTATCATCTATAATTTTATATATTTAATATTTATAATTGTAATTATACAATTATTGTAACCAAAAAAGTTACTTTTTTATTTTTATTATTGAGATTTTTGTGGTATTTTTAAATAATGTAGAGAGTTTGTGTATTTTTTTTGTATAGATATCATAAATATGATGGTTTTTAATTTTTATTTTGATGCCACAAATATGACTCTTAGATTTGTGATTTTTATTTATTTTTTTAAAATTTAAATATGAGGGTTAAATTTGTAAGTTAGTGTTAAAAAAATTTTAAACTTTTAAATCAGATTCTCCGATTTGTTTGAAAACGAAATAAAATTTATCTCACTGCAAATCGAATCCTCTTATTTGTGCACTATGAAAATTTTATCCTCTGATTTGTCAAATATGAGGGTTTGATTTGTTATTTAAATTAAAATAAAAAATTTTAAATTTATATCAAAGAAAAACGCACCAATTAATTATGATACTACTAGATTACACATATTTTTTTTTAGAAAAGTATAGGTAGATAATAAGTTTAGTGAATAAAGCAGTTATGTATATGGTAACCTCCCTTCTCTACTTGTGATTTCCATGATTTTGGTAGGGATGTAGTATATTTTTTATTTTATTAGACCAATTTTAAAGCTCATTATTTACATTGTTTATAAAAGTTATTGTCTATCTAGCAACACTTTTTTCTTTTTTTCATTTCTAAAAAAAATAGTCAACCAAAGTTTGTGAGAGCATTAAAAGAACACAAAAGATAAATTGCTGCCTTTGCTCTTTTAAACTTTGGTTCCAAACATTTTTGTATATATATATATATATATATATATATATATGGAGAAAATTAATTTTTAATAAAAGAATTAATAAGTTTCTAATATGTTGAACATGAATATTTAATAACTCTCATCTTATGAATAGACAAACACAATAAAATATAAAAAATATTTTGTATATATAACAAGTTAACTATTAAACTAATGTATAAATATATATCATATAATTTATTTTTTAATATATATTTTATATTTTAATATATATTTTATATAAATAATTAATTAGTGGTGAGTTTTTACTGTGTATATATATAATAATTGAAAAAAGAATGAATGTGTTGAGCCACACGTAAGTTTCTGTTGACTTTGAAATTGGTGGAGGGTGGCCATCGCCTTCCCTAGGCTTGCCGAGTACAACTAGACCATTTTTTAAATAATAAAAAAAAAATTTGAATTTTCTAAAATTTGAATTTAATTTTAGAGAATAAAGTGTGATTTTTTACTATTTATTTTATAAGTGGGACTAGGAATAAATATGAGAAAGAAACTATTTAATGATAGAAGATCACACTTTACCCTTTAAAGTATAAATTTAAAATTTAGAAAATCCAAATTTATAAAAAAAAAAATTTATTATTGAGTTAGTTTTGGTACACCATTTTAATTTATTAGTTGGGTGATGATATCATTCTTGTCTTACTACAAAGATGTATGATTTTTCATTTTTCCATCTTGGCAATCACTATTATTTTGTTGACTAAATTATTAAAGAATATAATGTAGAGGGTCTAATTTGGTATTTGAATTCAAAATCTTTTAAGTATACAAACACAATTCAATTATTACTCTAAAACTCTATTACCGAACAGAAATAGAAAATTAATTGAATAATACATTCGAATTGTTATGTTAGTGTAATTATTATTAGTTGCCCAAGGTACAGTTGGATTCATTGAACAATCAAGTTGAATCAATTCATTAAACAGAAAAACGCTAAAAAAATTGACTTTATCACCCCAACATGTGAACTATTAATAAGTAGTATTTTGAAAACTTAAAAAAGTAAGAGACGAATTCAGATCGTGGAAAAGGTGGAGGACTCCAACCCCTCCCTAACTAATATCCATGGACATGAGAATCGAACTGAACTGATCGTTGGTTCAATTAGATTAGTTAAAAATTGGTTATTGTAAAAGGCTGTATCTAAAAGGTTAAAGAGTATTTGCTTAAGTGAAGAAGAATTAGGTGTCCGTTGATCCGACGGAAAAGAGTTAGAGAGGTAGAACGGCATACCGCATAGGATACGCCTGACACAAGAATTTTAAAATTTTATAAGATACGGAAATACGTATACATATAAAATATAAAATTTACTGTCTCCGAATTTAGCGGATTATTAAGATTTGGATATGCCTTGAATGGGCCAGTTTGTTGAGGGCCCATGAAACCCGATAAGCGAAGTCCGTAACAATTATTAAATTGATCTGGTTCGTAACAAAAAAATTAGATACAACAAATTTTAAAGAAAACAACAAAATTCGTCAAAAAATTGTGGATGAATTAAATTGGTTTGATTTTTAACAATAAATCGATTAAAAATTAATTTTTTTAAAAAAATATATTATTTTATTTTATATAATTTTTATTTTAATTGAATTTTTACGCTTACAAATTTCTAATTTTATCGATCTAATGATAAATTTAGTAGCCCAAAAAAGTGAATAGTGTCTAAAGTAATGATACATAAGTAAAAAACGGATGTAATTACATTTATTTTTAATCCTAAATGAAACAGAACAATACAAGGATCTATTATATATAAACAGAATATCTATTTAGATATGCTCAGATTATCCCTTTTTTTCATCATGAGAAAATATATTTTCATTACGAAAATGTTTGGTAACTAAAGAAAATCAGGCAAAAAAGCCATAATTTGTCTTATTTAGCATTTATTAATTATTGCGACAATTAATTAATACTAAATAAGACAAATTCTGACTTTTTTTTTGTCTACCTAGCATTACCTTTTTTATTACGAGAATGTATGTCACCCTATTCGGTTTAGTTCGGTATGAAATGAATTTAGAATCATACAATTGATTCAAAACTTTTCAAACACCATTATTGGTTATTGTTTGATTATTAACAATTTGGATGATGTTTTGAAAATATATTCATCAGATATGACAGTGATATGTTCTACGACAAGACCACAGAACCTGGGAACGATGGTGTATTATGTGGGAGCATGCCAACATCGGAAACAGCTACTACTTTTGGTGCAACTGTAACTCAGGCTCTGAAGAATCTCCAATTAGCAACACCAAGAATCAAAGGCTTCTTTGCTGCCACTAAAACACTAGTAGCTAGTGGCGGCGGTTCGGTGTATGCTGTCGCGCAATGTGTTGAAACCGCCACTGAAAGCTCTTGCTTGGATTGCTTGACTTTTGGATTTGTTAACTTGAAGAGTAATTGCATTCCCAACATTGATGGTAGGGCTTATAATGCAGGGTGCTTTATGAGATATTCAAATTTACCCTTCTTTTCTGATAACCAAACCATTGACATCACTCCCTATTTAAAACAAGGTAAACAATTTATTATTATAGTAGTAACTAATTGATTATTAATAGGTACTATGATGCTCTGTTTTACTTTAATCAAGACCAAAATAAGAGATACTAAAACATGAGTAAGAAACTAAATTAAAAAGACAACTAACGCCCGTTTGGGAAAATTCAAAAGTAACTTTTTTGAGAGGTAGTTATTATAATGACGATGGCAAAAATATCTTCTCATAAAGATGCTTTAGTTAAAAGTGTGGTTTATTTATTTAGCCACACTTTAAACAAAAACAACAATTTTATAAATATCAAAATTTAACTATATAATTCATCATCCAAGAGTCAAAAAGAAATATATTCACATGAAGACAATTATAAAATCTTCATTGTAGTATCCACCTTTTTGAGATTTTGACTTATGAAAAGTAGTAGTATTAATGTCTGGTGCAATTTTTAAAACAAAATTGCAACTTTCTAAGAAACTATTTAGGAACTTATAGAGAAGTTAAAAAAAATGACTTTTCTCATAATACTACTACTTTTTATTACATTTTTATAAAATAAATACTTTTAGAGCTAAAAATCCAAATACAAAATAACTTATTTATAAGCTATTTTTAATACAGCTATTTATTGTTTAAGTTATTTTGTTAAAAAAAATTTAATTAAGCTATTTACCCTAACTGAACCTAAGTACTCCTAATTTTCTTTACACAAACTCACACTTATACACATATAATGAAAAACAAAAATACTATTTACATATTAAAAATTAGACAATAAACCAATTATTATATATTTATATATAAATATATTATTTAATTTATTTTTAATACATATTTTATATTTTGATATATATTTTATGCTAATAATTAATTTAGTATCTAATTTTTTATGTACACATACGATTGAATAAAAAAATACACACTTTAAATATTGTCCAAGATTTTGTTTAGCAATAATATAAGCTAAAGGATAGATATTGTCATTCTGATGGTCATTTTCATTTAAAAAGCTTCTTCTTAATATATACAAAATATATCTATAATATAATCTTACTAAATTGAAGTAACATTATCCATTTTAGAGTGACCATATCCTCTCTCTTTACAAATTATTTGAAGTTCTTTGATTGTTTAACAGATTAATTAAGTATGCTTTAATTTTTTTTATTATATACTTATAATCTTATTTGTTTCTACCATGCTCGCTTATTAAATTAACTATTAAATTAATTATTTATATAAAATAAATATTAAAATATAAAATATCTATTGAAAATGAATTGAACAACATAATATATATATTTATATATAAATACATAATAACTATTATAATGACTAATTTTTAATATATACATAACATTTTTTTTGTCTTAATTAGGACAAAATTATAGTCGGTCTCAAATTCGGATAAAAGAGGAGGGTTGTATTAGGTTTTCGACAGCCAACATAAAAATTTAGTTAAATCTTTATGACATGGACCAATTTAATTTATATAGCCGATCCCACTTAATGGGACAATGTTTTGTTGATGTTGTTGAATATTTTTTTTTTTTTTTTGCTTTATATTATAGGAGGTTCAAGCAATAAATGGGGCATTATTGGTGGTGTTGGGGGAGGCATTGCTCTTTTTGTGATCATCTCCATTGCATTATTTGTCTGGTATAAACGATCCAACAACAAAAAGGAAGAGGTTCATAGAGGTACAAGTAAATCAACTTGATTTTTTTTTTTTAATAATTTGACATGGTGATTGGGACTGGTTTAATTCCTTAATTAATTATAATTAACCGTTATAAAAAGGTTCACGATTTCATGCTTGATATTAGACAACAGTACACTTTACATGTTTAAGAATTCTATTATAAAACCTTCAAATACATTACATTTAATTTACAAAGAAATTATAACTTAAATAATTAACTTTTACTTATTAATTATTATCAGGTGATATATTGGGGGCAACTGAATTGAAAGGTCCAATTAATTACAGCTATAATGATTTGAAAGCTGCAACAGAAAATTTCAGTGAAAATAATAAACTTGGAGAAGGAGGCTTTGGCGATGTATACAAGGTAAACCATAACATTACTGAATATATTTATAGAATAAATCACATATTATTAACAAGGGCCCTTGAAGCCCAAATAATAATATTATTATTGGTAAATCATTTTTTTAGAGCATAAATTAATTTAATTTTGGTTGTGATTTGTTATTATCAAATTTGATATTGTCACTTTTTTTGAGACTTTTCTAAATTACTTTTCATCCTTATTATTTTGTTGCCCGTGTTAATGACTAATAAGATAAAATTTTTATTATCAAGATAATTTGAAAATGACATATAATTAAAAAAAAAATTCATTTCTATATTTTATAATATCACTTTGCATATGATCTTTTTGTATTGTATATTTGTATGAATTTATAAAAAAAATATTATTAAAATAAAATGTCAATATCTATTTTCTAAAAAATGTGACATTACAAATTACAAAGCAGCAATATTCATTAGTGTTTTTGATAAATTAATATTGGGTTCCAAAAAACAGGGGAAGCCCATGCAAAAGGTACAACAAAGCCCACAAAAACTAATTGATAAAAAGAAAAATGAGTAAACAAATTTTTTTTTTAGGATTAAGATTAAGATTAAGACTAATGCTATATATATGCCACCTCTCCAAAATATTTTTTTTTTGTTTTTTAAATCATTTCATGTTTAAATTAAATTAACTGGGCAGGGAATTCTGGAAAATGGAAAAGTTGTGGCAGTCAAGAAATTGATTCTAAGCCAATCCAAGAAGATGAAGGATGATTTTGAAACTGAAGTAAAACTTATAAGCAATGTGCATCATCGAAACCTTCTTAGACTTCTTGGATGTTGCAATAAAGGCCAAGAGAGAATCCTTGTTTATGAGTATATGGCAAATAAGAGCCTTGATAAATTCTTATTTGGTTAGTAGTATCAATCTCTTAATTATACAACCACTATTACTTAATTACTTCTTCAATCTCTCTTTTATTTTACTTCTTTAATCTTTATCATATCTTAATTAATATAAACTATGGTTTATAGGTGACAAAAAAGGTTTCCTTAATTGGAGGCAACGTTTCGATATAATTATAGGTACAGCTAGGGGCTTGACATACTTACACGAAGAATTTCATGTTTCTATTATACATCGAGATATAAAAACTAGTAATATTCTTTTGGACGATGAATTTCAACCCAAAATTGCTGATTTCGGATTAGCCAGACTTTTACCTAGAGATCAATCTCATCTTAGCACAAGATTTGCTGGAACAATGTAAGTCAAAATAAATTGAATAGTTTTGTCATTTAAAGAATATTTAAATGTGTAATTTACAAATTTTTAGATGCATAAACTTGTTACATATTTTTATTCGGTGAAAATTTAAGTGCAGTCGACTTCACGTAAAATTGATAACTGAGAGTCGTTAGATGATTTGACTGATTTGACTAAATTTCCATCTCACGGCTCTCAGTTATCAACTTTACGTGAAGTCAACTGCACCTGAGTTTTCACCTTTTTATTCAAAGAATATTATTTTTATTTTGATATATATAAAATGGATTTATTAGGGGATACACTGCACCTGAATATGCTATTCATGGTCAATTATCAGAAAAAACCGATGTTTATAGCTATGGAATTGTGGTTCTAGAAATTATAAGTGGTAAAAAATGTACCGAAGTGAAGATTGGTATTGACAATGGCCAAGAATACCTTCTTCAACAAGTAAGAATTTTATCATATAATTTGGGTGAAAACTCAGCTACGGTGGACTTCACGTGAAGTTGATAGTTGAGTGCAGTTAGATGGTTTGACTGATTTGACTGAATTTTCATCTAACGGCTTCAGCTATTAACTTCACGTGAAGTCGACTGCAACTGAGTTTCCACCTATAATTTGGTATCAATTTTTTTTTTATTAATAAAAACATTTTACCATTTAACTTTTGTTCTTTAATTTATTTTCAACAGGCATGGAAACTATATGAACAAGGCAGGCACATTGAGTTAGTGGATGAAAGCATAAACCCTAATGAGTATGATAAAGAAGAAGTAAAGAAAATAATAGAAATTGCTTTGTTGTGCACTCAAGCATCAGCCACAATGAGACCAGCAATGTCTAAAGTAGTAATCTTACTTAGTAGCAATAATAAGGGCTTATTTGAGAATATTCAACCTTCAATGCCTACTTTTATTGAGTCAACTTTAAAGGCCCCGGAAGATGATATCTTTGCCACAAATAATAATTCCTCTACACCAACTAATTCTACAGTATCAGGTAGATGATTTTTTTTTTTTTTTTTTTACCAAAGATAGGAGACTCGAACCCGCAACCTCTTAATTGAGTATGGGAAGACTATGCCATTTGAACTATAACTCATTGGCAGGTAGATGATTATTAAATATAGAATAAAACATATTTTTTATCTCTAATATTTGTAATTTTTTTAAAAATATTTTTAATATTTAATTGTATTTAATTTTGTCTTAAAATATTTTTTATTTATATCAAAATTGTTCCTAAAAGTTAAGTTATTTCCTTTTAAAATATTTTGGAATAATTTTGATACAAACAAAAAACGTTAAGTACACAATTGAATGAATAAAAAATATTAGAGACAAAATTAAATAAAATTAAATGTTAGAAATATTTAAAAAATATATATATATAAATTTTAAAGATAAAAAATATATTTTACTTTTAAATATAATTATCAATATTATTGGGCCCAAAAAAAAAGAATATTGGTCTATTTATTATATCTCTTTAAGTTTTGGATTTTATGTAGTAACTTATACGTATATCCTGTTCATACTGCACAATTAAGAAATTAAACTTTATAGTATATGCTTTTCCATCCATATCTTAGTTTATAATTTATATATGCCTTGTTTAGTTTAAATTAGAGTGTGAGACATATAGAATGTTTTATTTTTTATTTGGATAAAAGAGACTGACATATATGGATTGTATTTTAATTACAATAAATTAACATCAATAATCATAATATTTTTCCCATATAAAATTCTAGAAATTATCTCAATCAATGTTCCGTTAGGAAAAATAATAGAAATGACAAATTAAATCAAGAAAGTGATTATATGTAATTTATTATTATTTTAGAGGCGGCAAATAATGTAATTTGTTATCATTTTATTAATTATATTATTGATTATTATTGATAAGACTTCTTATCAATAAGAAGTTGGAGTTAGGGGTGCACATGGGCCGGGTGAAGCCGGGTTTGATGTGATCCAGACCCGACCCGAAATATACACCGGGTCTATTTATTAGACCCGAACCCAGCCCTAGACCCGATGAAACCAATACACTTTCGGGCCACCATTATACCGGGTGAAAACCGGGCCGTTAACATTACATTACGTTGATACCTTCTTGTAAGCTAGCATGTAAAAATATCCAAATTTTCAAGACTCCAACCATTATTTAACATGGTAAAATTCACTTAGAAAAATATAACAAGAACCAACCCTTCTTCAAAACTAAAGCATAACCACAATCAATACTAAAGTATAACCACAATCAATACTAATATTGTCTAATAATACCAAATATTTAAATCAATACAAATAACACAATATTATGCATTAGTTTAAAGTCTTATGCATTCTAAACATAAAACATTAACTTATAGTCTTATAATGACTAATAACACAAAATATTAAGATTTACAATACTTAAATTCCACATAAGAATAGTCATGATCTATCACTAATAACACAAAATATTAATTGTGTATGATGATCAGGTCACCGGGCCGACTTCGGGTGACCCGAGCTATGGCCCAGACCGACCCGAAATAATGACCGGGTCTATTTTTGAGACCCTTATCCGGCCATAAACCCGATGAAATCACACCAAATTAGCCCCAAAAGTGTTCGGGACCGGGCCGGACCTTCGGGCCGGGCCGGGTCTGTGCACCCCTAGTTGGAGTTATGGAGAGAAGCTCTAAAAGTATATGATCTACGCACATAAGCCGTAGCAAGACGGAATATATGAAATGTAAGTTTAGTCCGATAAGAGAAAACCCTAATATAGAGGTGAAAATTGAAAAAAACATCCTACAAAAAGTTAAAAGTTTTAAGTATCTTAGGTGCATCATACAGGATAATGGAGAGATTGAACATGATGTAAATCGTAGGATCCAAGCAGTTTGGTCAAAATAGCGGGGTGCATCTGACTTTATATGTGACAAAAAAGTGCCTTTAAAACTTAAAGGTAAATTCTATCGCACTGCTATAATACCGGCTATGCTTTTATGGTACGGAGTGTTGGGCGGCTAAAGGATAGCACGAACATAAGCTGAGTGTGACAGAGATGAAGATGTTGAGATGGATGAGTGGTCATACACAATTGAATAAAATAAGGAACGAAGATATAAGGGAGAGAGTTGGAGTAGTACCCATTGTGAAAAAGATGGTTGAATCGCGTCTCAGGTGGTTTGGATATGTGAGAAGAAGACCGATAGAACATCCAGTCAAGAAGGTGGATGAGATGGAAGATGGACAAGGGGTGGAAGACAGAGGAAGACCTAAGAAGATCATCCATGAAGTGGTCAAACGAGATCTACATATAAACGATCTCTCTGTAGACATAATACATGACAGAGCACAATAACATTGTTTGATTCATGTAGTCGACCTCATTTAGTGAGACAAGGCTTTGTGTTGTTGTGTTGTTGTTGTATTATTGATAAGACTTCTTGTATATATTCAAAATTTTCCCCACATATACCGTTAGGGTTGGAGCTGACGAATTTTCAAAATATCATGATTATGTTATTACTAGTGAGAGGCGGTTAGTTTAACACATCTTAGAGAAACCATTGGCTCAATTTGAAAGTAAATTGAAAAATGAATATAATAAATGTATAATAATAATAGAAGATATTTTGGAAGTATATATAATGCATGGTGGCTAATCTTTTCTTGGTAAATAACATGATCCGTATTGACTCCGCTACCTTTGTGTCATTGGTCCTAATCCACGCACATTAACATATATCCATTGTCATAATTAATATATAAATAATCTCTGGTCAAAAATTCATTTTCATTATTATTCATTAATGGTTTTTGTAGTTTTGTCTACAATATTGAAAATAGTGTCGTTCTATTTTTTTTTTCTCCTCCATTATTCATATGGTTGATATAGATATTTTCCAATCATTTGTGGAAAAATTTAGATTTAATACTAGTAATAAAAATAACCTAATTAATTTAATCTGTTGCAAATCGCAATTTATATAGATTTCTATGATCTCATATAAAAAAATGTAACTATTTAAGTTTTTAAAATAAATAATTTTAATATGCAGTTATAATTTTAGCGACTAATTTAGCTATTAATTTTATTTTGTTCCATAAAAATTTATATTGATCACTAAATTAATTACTATTAACAACTAATTTTATTAATTGTTAAAATCGATTGCTATTTTAGTAATTTTTTGTGGTGTAATATATAAGCAATAACTTATATTTTAAATACCAGAAATGATTTGGTACATATTTGATATTTAAAATGCATGAAATTAAAGTAGCTTACCTACTTTATTATATATAATAAGTGATGAATTATTACTTTATTAGAATTGTCATACCCGTGAATGATAATTATTATATATATTATTGTGATAAAGAAATATTTTTAATTAGTGAGTGGGACTCAGATTCCCACCATTGAAATATTCAAAGTGGGGGCAATGGCGGCACTTGACTTGCCCCGGCCGCGCCCACCACCGTCTCTTCTCCTCTTTCTAATACTCTGATCTTGTAATATATATATAAATATATATAGAATGAATTTTCACATATGAAAAAAGTGATTATATATATAATAGAAGTTGATGTTAAGAAGTTAAAAAGAAAAACAAAAAGCACATTGTTAACTTGTTGACAATTAATTTACTCACATGTAGAGATGTTTGGGGTAATCTTTGAAATGTGTTAGGTTAATTAAGTTCATCGATCGAATATGTTAACTATTTAACATATTTCAATTATCATGCATATTCGCATAATACTATTATATAATTATCTTTATATAACTTATTCCGATGCGAAAATAACATATGTAAGTAAGTAATAACTTCTTAAATTAAATGAAAGTATTTTGATAGAAAAAGTTTAAAATTTATCTTGATCATAAGTTGAAAAATTTTTAAATATATGTAGTGTTAGAGAATCATTATAATCAATTTAGATCAATTAGCATCGTCTATATTTATATAGCATATCTGTACATTAATTGTAGGATTCTATGTCTTTATTACTTTGATTCATTTAGCACCTATAAATACCCCTTGTATGTTGTACCTCATACACAACTCAATAATAATACACTTTTCATATTATTCTCTCAGTCTCTTGTTTCTATCATGGTATCAAGAGCTTAGGTCTTTTTTTTTCAATGAATATTAGTTCATAGCCCCTTTGTTTTTCCTTGTCGGCAGTGTTCTTTGGCCTCCTTTTTCGTTCTCTTTTTGACGCTTTGGTTCGTCACCCCCATAACCACCTTGTTCGTCTTGTCGCCGTGATTCCAACGCAACCAGAACCGTCGCCATCCGCCGCCGAACGCGCCTCCACGCGCCGCTGAAAGACGCTGCCACGACCAGGTTGATCTTCCTTCTAGATTCCACCCGTGCCTCTTTGCTCGCAATTTTCGAGCTGTTTCCGATGCTTTGGTTCGTCACCTCCGGCATCATCGTGTTCTTCTCTCCGTCAGCTTTCCAACGCCGCCAAGATCGCCTCCAGAGACCACCGCACGCGCCTCCACGCGCCGTCAGAACGTTGCTGTCCACCACCATTCTTTTCTCATCCAGAGGTTCAGCAGCCGTTGGATCTTCGTGCAGATCGGACGTCCCTGGAGCGTCCACGTGTCACAACGCCAGTTAGTTGGCGGTCTCGTCTACTTGACTGTCACCCGACCAGACATTGCCTATCCAGTTCATGTCCTCAGCCAGTTCTTGTCTGCTCCTCGTACTACTCACTATGCGGCAGTTCTTCGCATTCTTCGATATGTCAAAGGCACTCTTTTTCATGGCCTTTATTTTTCTGCCCATTCCTCTTTGACCCTTCAGGCATATTCTGATGCTGATTGGGCTGGTGATCCCACTGATCGTCGTTCTACTACTGGTTATTGTTTGTTTCTTGGCGACGCTCTCATCTCTTGGCGTGCTAAAAAGCAAACGTTCACTGCTCGCTCAAGCACAGAAGCTGAGTACCGTGCCCTTGCTGACACCACTGCTGAGGTTATCTCGGTTCGTTGGCTTCTCGAAGATCTGGGTGCTCCTCAGTTGTCCCCTACTGATGTTTTTTGTGATAACCGCAGTGCTATTCAGATTGCCCATAATGATGTGTTTCATGAACGCACCAAACACGTTGAGATTGATTGTCATTTTGTTCGGCAATGAATCCTTATTGATGCTGTTCGTCTCATTGCTGTTGGGACATTGGATCAGACTGCTGATATTTTCACGGAAGCTCATCACCCGACTCGCTTTCGGATTTTGTTATCCAAACTCAAGTTGATATCCTTAGCTCCCACTTGAGTTTGAGGGGGGAATGTTAGAGAATCATTAGAATCAATTTAGATCAATTAGCATCGTCTATATTTATATAGCATATTTGTACATTAATTGTAGGATTCTATGTCTTTATTACTTTGATTCATTTAGCACCTATAAATACTCCTTGTATATTGTACCTCATACACAACTCAATAATACACTTTTCATATTATTCTCTCAGTCTCTTGTTTCTATCATGTAGAATAACAATATTCTAATAATTTTAACAGTTAATTTTAATATATATATATATATATATATAAAATATTAAGTTGCATGCATTGGTATAACCAAGATACATAAGTCATAACTATGCCATATATTTGAGAGATTACAATCATTTTGGTATCTAAATTTTCACCCGATAATTAATTGAATTGGTCTCTAAATTGTTTATCAGTTTTAAAACTCATGAACCAATTTGATTATCCGATAAAAATTCAAGACTAAATTAATTATTATCTCTACATTTGATAAATAAAAAATAAAACATTATATTTTTACACTATAATTTTTGACTGATATTTGATATTTCTCCCGAAAAAACTAACATTTTATACTGATAATAACGGTATATATATAGTGATATAATAATATTAAGAAAACACAAAAAAAAAATTAAATTTTTTATTTAATATTTATTAATTTTAACAATAATTAATAAATATTATAAATAAGATAAATTTTGACTATTTTTTTTATTATCAAACATCTCCATAGTTATATTACCGAAATTTATTTTAACTTTGATTAATGATTATTACAACTTTCTCAAAAGTGGTAAGAGAGACAAAATACAAAGTTATTATATACAAATATATACCACCACACACATATATATAAGAAGGCAAAGCCAAAAATTATATACCACCGACCACACATATAAAAACATTTTTGAAGATATAATTATATACAAATATAGACCACCACACATATACATATAAGAAGGCAAAGCCAAAAATACAAGCTAAGCCCAGTTTAATTTCTTGATATATAACAGTATATTCTCTCTCATATATTAGAACTGAAAAAAAAAAAAAAAGTAAAGATGTTGCAACTTAAGGTAGTGGCCATAACCCTAATATGGTGGTGGTGGACATGGCATCTTCACGGTGCAGTTGTTGTTGCAGATCCTCAAGTGAATCTAATAAACCAAGGGTGCAGTTCATACAACGAAACCAACTTGAGAAGCTTCTTTGCCAACATCAATGGAACGTTTTCGGAGCTTAGAAGTGATATAGTGAATCAAAGCAAGCACTTTGGAACTGCACAAGAAGCGAGGGGAGAGGTTATCACATACACAATGTTTCAGTGCAGAAACTATCTTTCCCAAAGGGATTGTCTTAGTTGCTTCAACAACGCTACCATTCAAATTCGGAATTGTTCAAATGGTAATGGTGCCAGAGTCATCTATGATGGTTGCTTCCTCAGGTATATGTCTCTGATATGCTATTTGAACGTAAAAACTCATGTGCAATTAATTTCATGCGAAGTTAATAGATAAAAATCATTAAATTTATTAATCATTTAACGATTTTTTGTTATTAACTTTATATGAAGTTGACTGCATGTCTGTACCTGAATTTCCATCTTATTTAAAAGAAGATTATTATAAATTTTATTTTTTTTAATAATATAATTTTGATATGATTGATAAATATAAGATATTTTTTATCCTTTTGATTAATTTTTAGATTTAAATTAGGCCTGTTTAATTTTAATTTAAATAAAAATAATGTGTCTTTCTTTTTTATTTTCATGGTGATGAGAAATAATTTTATCTAATGAAAATAAGGTTTTTACTTTTAATGATTTCTTAAAAGTTACTTTAATTTGTTTATTCTTTTATTTTCTCCTATTTAACCTACTACATATCATGTTAGGAAAACGTTTTTCTTTATGTTATAGTAATTTTGCTTGGGGTAATGCTAGGGAGACAAAAAAAAAAGCAGCCAGAATTTACCTTATTTAATATTCATTAATTGTCGCAACAAATGCTAAATAAGATAAGTTATGGCTGTTTTTGGCTAATTTTCTTTAGTTACCAAATATTTTCATTTTGTTTATAAATTAGTTATGAGTTTCAAAATTAATACATCTATATACACATGTTATAATCGAATTATTTTTTGTAATTTACAAATTATTTATGTGTCTTTTTCTATCTTTATTAAATTCTAAAAAAAAAATTAATATAAGATAAATAAAATAAAAATAGAAAAAAGATATATGCAAATAAAAGGAAAGTTAATACTAATAATTATGATTGTGATTTAACATGATGTATATATAAGGTATGAGAGCAATATCTTCTTCAGCCAAACAACTGAACCTGGGAATGGTGTAAAATGTGGGAACAAAACAGGAAAAGGAGGCAATGATTTTGGTTCAGCTGGAAAAGAAGCTCTAATGAATCTCCAAACAGCAACACCAAAAATCAAAGGATTTTATGCTGCCACAAAGACACAATTGCCTAATAATAATAATGGTGGTGCAATCTATGCTGTTGCACAGTGTGTTGAAACTGCCACTCAAAGTGATTGTTTGGCATGCATGAATGTTGGATACAACAATTTGCAAACATGTCTTCCTAATTCTGATGGTAGGGCTTATGATGCTGGTTGTTTTATGAGATATTCACAGACTCCTTTTTTTGCTGATAATCAAACCATTGATATCACTCCATACTTGACACAAGGTATATATGCTTTTTTATACAATTTTTTAAATATATTTAATATCTTTAATTTTATTTTATAATAAATAGCCTATAACAAGTTACGCCTATTTCCACCCCTAATAATATGGTCATAAATATTAAAAAATTTGATAGTAATTAGGCCGTTAAAATGGGCTAAACATCTATTTAAATGGACGAGTTTTGCCTCTAAAATTAAGCCCGTTTAAATTTTGGACTAAACGGGCTGAGTCCGATTAACCCGAAAAAGATGACGGTTAAATGGGCTAATCTGCAGGCTAAATGGGTGGCTCGTTTAATTTTTTTTTTACGTTTTTTAAAAAAAGTAGCACTTTTAGCCGATATTTCTCCATATTCGACCCGAAAATCCAACCAATCAACTAAAAAAATATTATTTTTTAAAGGTTTTTGAAAATGATATTTTTTATTAAAATATTTTTCAAAAAATAAAATAAAAGGATAAACGGGCTAGTCCGTTTAACCCATTAGATTGACCATAAACAGTTCGGATTGAAAAATCATGGCCCACAAATAAAGTAGACTTAAACAGTCTAGTCCATTTAACCCACATAAATGAGTCGGGATAGCCCATTTGACAGCCCTAATAGTAATGATAAAGTATAATAAGAAAATAATTTTTATAATAATTTAAACTAATAGTATTAAATTTCATAACATAATTAGAACAAATAAATATTATTATTATATAAAAAAAATTCTAAATTCTAACGGGATATTTATCCCACAATATTATACATGAATTCGTCTCTATATGTAATTAACTTAAATTAAAGGAAAAAATATATTGTACAATCACAATCATTTGTTTATATTTTAGTTGTCGAGTAATTATATAAATGTTGATGTAAACGTCTTTGTAGGTATTATTTTAGCCTCTACACAAAAATATTTAAATATATTTAATATCTTAAATCATCACTAAAGAAATCAACATTTTTTGTTATTTATATATATGAATTATGATTAGAAATATATTTTTGAAAGATTTTAACCTCTAATTAATTAAGTTAAACTAATAACTTTTGACACTATTAATTTTCCCCCTTTTGAATGTAGGAGGTTCAAGCAAGAAGTGGGCCATTATAGGTGGTGTTGGTGGAGGTGTAGTTCTTGTTGTGATCCTTCTTGCATTATTTGCATGGTATAGACATTCCAAAAAACCCAAAAGGGTTCCTAGAGGTAAAACAATTAGAAAATCAAGAATTTTTTAATTTAATGTTTTTATTTTTATTTTTATTTTTATTTTTATTTTGTTAAGCAATTCATGCTTTCACATATTGGCAGGGGATATATTGGGAGCAACCGAGTTGAAAGGTCCAGTTAATTACAAGTATAATGATTTGAAAGCTGCAACAAAAAATTTCAGTGAAGAAAATAAATTAGGAGAAGGAGGTTTTGGTAATGTGTACAAGGTAAACTTAAGTTTCTTTTTTATATTTTTTTAATTATTAAGGATTCTAGAAAATTAATCACATCTTCTAGAGATTATTAATACAAGAGTACCCAAATTGGAAAAAAAAAGTTTACTCAATTAAGATCATGCTCAAAGAATCTAAAAGAAAAATAAGATAATTTTTAAAAGGTTTAATTACTTTATCGTCCCCATAGTATTATTCCGTTCTTAATTAGGTCTTTATATATTTTTTTTCTTTTTAATTGAATCACTATACTATATTAAATTTTGTAAGTAAGTCTCTGTTGTGACAAAACGTTAAAATTAGCATAATATTCTATTAAACAAAATGAATATGCCTAACACTTAACTGTATTCTATTTTGTTTAATAGAATATTCAGTTGATTTCAATATTTTTGTGACAACAGGAACTTAATTATAAAATCTGATATAATATAGAGATTCAATTAAAAAGAAAAAAAGAGCCTAATTAAAAATTCGATGAAATTATAGGGATCAACGGAATAATTAAATCTTTTTAAAATAAACCATTTTCATTTTTAAACTTTGATAATATTCATATTTATTAAGCAGGGTACTCTTAAAAATGGGAAAGTTGTTGCAGTGAAGAAATTGATTTTGGGGCAAACTGACAAAATGGAAGATCATTTTGAGAGTGAAGTAAAGCTGATTAGTAATGTGCACCATAGGAATCTGGTGAGGCTTCTTGGTTGTTGTAGTAAAGGCCAAGAGAGAATCCTTGTTTATGAATACATGGCAAATAGTAGCCTTGACAGATTCTTATTTGGTAATAACCTACATCCATCTCTCATTTATGCATTTTATTACTCCATAATTTATTTTTTGAGTAAATGGTTACTTTAATCTTTAAGGAGTTAGGACTATACTAGAAAATACTTAATTTAATTTTTTATATTACTAAACCTAGTAACTTAAATTTGTATGGATGAATGAAACAACGTCGTTTTATTATATTTAGTAATTTTAGTAACTAAATTAATTGAATTAAATCAACACTGTCGCTTCAAGTATAACTGTATAGGGACTTTTATTAATAGTAACTTATAAATAGGTTATTTTGTATTTGAATTTTTAATTATAAAAGTACTTGTTTTAAAGTTATAAGTTTGGATAAATAACTCAAAAATTATAATTTTTTTTATACAAGAGAATAAATATTAAAATAACAAATTCTTTTTAATATTAAATATTGATTTTACATAATCTAATAACGGTGTTTTTGTATGTGATGAATAGTAATAAAATTCTAATTTACAATAATCTTGATGGCAATGCCAAAAAAATTATTGTGTAGTTAGTGTTTGCTGTTTTATTGTGTATGATATGGTAGGTGAAAATAAAAAACAAATATAAAATGTGTGTCAATGTATATTTTATTGCTTTTTTTTACTCCTATTAAAACTCCCTCCTCCTTTATTTGGGTCAAGTACTTGCTATAACAAACTATAAATAATAACAAGTTATATAAGAATAAAATCACGTGTGATAAAAAATAAAATTAAAACTGGGATTTCATACTGCACATAATGTTAAATACAAATTTAATAATAAAAATAGAGTGGTAAAATGATAAAAAATCTAAGAATATATGCAGTAGGTGGTTTAGATGGAACATTATATGAAAATGGTGGTGGAGGATCAGTACCTCTAGCAGATGGAACATTGCTTGAAAATGATAGTAGAATGCTAGTACTTCTAGCATATGGAACCTTGTGTAAAAATGGTGGTGGCAGAAACAGAAAAGTTTTCACAGAGCAAAAAATGAAAATAGATCTTTTTTGTTTTGAAGTTAATTTTTTTAAGACGTGATAGAATAACTTATAAAAAAGGAGAGAAGTCATATATTTCTACTTTTTTAAAAAACTGTGAATTAACCTTTGAAAAAGTTAAAAACTTTTTCTTTAAAATGGAATGACTTTTCATGAAAAAAAAAAAAAGCTTCTCCTACTCTCTAACAGGGCTCTAAACTAAACTAAACTACTTTCCTTAAACACTTACTTACAACATAAGGAGTATTGTATTGTTTATTAATTAGATAAATTTTAATGCTCTGTTTTATTATATCTTTGATAAATAATTAAAATTTAAAGATAATAACTTACTAATCATGCTAACTATTTAATTGTTATTTTTTTGAAAAAGTATAGATAGACAATAAAAATATTAAATAATGTGAATAATAGATATATCAGATATTCAATTCACTAGGTGTGCGAATGGTTATTCTAATATTAAGATTTATATGAGTAATTTGGAGTGTAGTGTGTTTTACTTGAATTGGGCCAATTTTAGAGTCCATTGTTGATGTTGTTTATTAGTTACCTAGCATAACCCTTTTTTTTTAACGTTTAATTACTCTATTAATTTCTATAATTTTACTAAATTTATAATTAGGTTTTTATACTTTTTTTTTTCTTTTCAATTGAGTTTTTACACTATTTTTAATTTTATAATTAAATCCTTCCTAGTATAAAAAATGTTGGAATTAACTACAAATTGAAGGTATCTACAATTAAAAACTTAATTAAATCTTTGACTACATATTTTTTTTATAGAAATATTAATTTTAACGTTTTTAATATGAAAATGACCTAATTACTAAATTAAAAATAATGTAAAAATCTAAATAAAAAAATATAAAAACTTAATTATAAATTTAACAAAATTATAGAAACCAACTAAATAATTAAACTTATTTTTTAAAGAGCCTTACATTCTCTAAACGTATACTCTGTTTTTGCACTTGTGAGGCAGGTAACAAGAAAGGCTCCCTGAATTGGAGACAACGTTGTGACATAATTTTAGGGACAGCAAGGGGATTGGCCTATCTTCATGAGGAATTCCATGTTTCTATTATTCACAGAGATATAAAGAGTGGAAATATTCTATTGGATGATGATCTTCAACCTAAAATTGCTGATTTTGGTTTGGCTAGACTTCTTCCAGGGGATCAATCTCATCTTAGCACAAGATTTGCAGGAACATTGTAAGTTGATTAATAGAGTATATCTTAAAATAGATTCTTAAAGAATTTCGTAATTAATGTTTTTATTTTTAAAAAAAAATTATTACATTGAAATTTTTAAACTTTACAAAAATAACATATATAAATTCTTATTAGTGAAATCTGTTATCTTTATATGGACAAATAAATCCTTAAAAATGTGACGAAAAGATCTATATATTTTATTTTTGTAAAGTTTAATGATCTCAATATAATAAAATTTTTTTAAAAACAAAAATATTCGATGCTAAAATTTTCAAGGACTTATTTGGGGATATACCCAAAATTATCATGCTTGAAAATATTTTAATAAGCTTGTTTATTGTAAATGTTTGTCCTATTTATTATATTTGTTTAGTAACCTTATATGTATGTGAAAAAAGAAAAAAAAAATATCCTTTAATTTGTTTCCATGAATCTTTATTTTAGAAGGAAAAAGAGACTCATCTAATTAAAAAGAGCATTATTTCTTTAATTGAGAAAGTGAAAAAAAAAAATCTTATATCAAGAAAATTAAATGTTAGGTTCTACTAAATAATTTGAATGTAAATAAATCATTATTCTCATTATCAAAGATACATTTATTTTGCAAGAAGAGTTTATACTTTATTTAACTATGATATAATTTTTATGAATTTGTCAGAGGATACACAGCACCTGAATATGCAATTCATGGCCAATTATCAGAAAAAGCAGACACTTATAGTTATGGCATTGTAGTCCTAGAAATTATAAGTGGTCCAAAGAGTACTGAAATGAAGGTTGATGATAATGGACATGAATATCTTCTTCAACGAGTAAGAAAATTTTTCATATATTTTCTTTTAATTTAAATAAGATTTTGCTAATGGTGAAAACTCAGGTACAATCGACTTTACGTAAAGTTGATAGTTGAGAGTCGTTAGATAAAAATTTAGTCAAATCAGTCAAATCATCTAACGACTCTCAATTATCAACTTCACGTGAAGTCGACTGCACCTGAGTTTTCACCTTTGCTAATATATATTGGATTCGGTTCTTGAAAAGTTTAACTTATTTAAACCTTGTATTCCTTCAAAACATTTTGGCTTATGTTTGCATTTTCAAATTTAATAGGCATGGAAACTGCATGAGGAAGGAATGCACATGGAGTTAGTGGACAAAAGCATAGAAGCTAGTGAATATGAAACAGGGGAAGTGAAGAAAATAATGGAAATTGCATTGATGTGCACTCAAGCATCAGCATCAATGAGGCCAACAATGTCTGAAGTAGTTATGTTACTAAAAAGCAAAGGCTTATTTGAGAATATGCAACCTTCAATGCCGGTGTTTGTTGAGTCAAATATGAAAGCCAGAGGAGATATTTCTGCTTCAACCGGTGGTTCCTCTACAACCACTTCCAATGCTACTGTCTCCACTTCTATAGTATCAGCAAGATGATTATGATTCACTAAAAAAACGGCAGATAATGACAATGGTTCTTTAAAATTGTCGCAATTTGGCCTCAAAACCGTTGCTATTTGTGCTTCATATTTTAGAGTTTATTAGGGTATATATATCAAGAGTTTAATTTTGATGCACAATGTAAAATGTAGTTACTTTTACTAATATGATATTAGGTAATTGGATGCACGTATTTTTTTTTTTCAAAGTTAGGAGTGAGACTCGAACCCGCAACTTCTTAAGTGAGTATGAAGAGTCTCTGTCATTTGAGTTATAACTTGTTGGCTTTAGATCACAATGCTTGATGATAATCAAATATATCAAGTGATAAAGACAGATATACCATATATAATAAATGTACACAAATATATATAATCTGTTTAATTGTTAAGATACTAATAGAAAGACAAAAATATAGATATATTTGTCATTAAAAATTAATTTTATCTCGATTGTTATTAATGATAAAAATGATGAAGGTCCAAAATAAAATGTAAAAAATTTTAAAAAATACAAAATTGTATTAAAAATCTAAATCTCAAATCTAATATTTGTGCCTTAACTCTTTATTTTTTATAAGACATTAAATAGGTATATTTTATATATTTTTAAAATTTATATATCATTAATATATCATACTATGAACAAAACAAACACTATATAACATATCAGTATTTATTACTTAATATTTTAATGTACAATCCTAAGAACACTAAAGAAAGAAATTAAAAACCTTCATCCTTTTTCTTCTTTTGACACATGCATATATTCAGTTATTCAACGAGCAGATAGTACTGAAGTGGAAACTGTAGCTTTGGATGCAGACACAGATGATGAAGCAGTTGAAGTAGATGTGTCATGTTGAGACCTAACATTACTAGAATGAACAAAGACAGGCATAGTAGGTCTCATCATATTCTCCATCAATAAGTTCTTACTCTTGAGTAAGAGAACCACCTCGGACATTGTTGGTCTTGTGGAAGGTGATGCTTGAGTGCACAACAAAGCAATTTCTATGATTCTCTTTACTTCTTCTGAACTATAGTCTTCAGGGTCCAATGTGGGGTCCACTAGCTCCAAGTGCATGTCTTTCTCATACAGTTTCCATGCCTGTTCAGTAATTATTGTTACAACCAAAGTTATAATAGTTACAGTAAATGTTGCTTTTGTCCCTTAGCGTTCGATGGAGAGATAGAGACGGAAAGACTGTGAGACTGAGAGACAGAGACTAAGAGACAGAGATTGGAATAAATCTCAATATTCTATTTGGTACAAAATAGGAGACAGAAATTGAAACAAGAATGAAACTCTAATTTAATTTGTATAAAGGATAAAATTAGAATTAATTAATTAAAATGAGGGTATTTTAGGTATAAAATGTTATTAAAGTTTCGGTCTCTATCTCTAAAAATTTTAGTCCCCTGTGTTCTTACTTTTTGGAGGTACTGAAATATTGAAATTTTGAAGACAGAGACAGAAATTTTAGTACCAGTCTCTGAACCAACAAACATGATACTGAATCTCAGTCTCTCAATCTCTATCTCAGTACCTCAAAACAAATGCTACCATTAAAAATTTTTAATTGCTGTCTAACTATTTAAATAATTAGCCTACATGATTTTTATAAAAGGTGATTTGCTAATGTATTATAGACTATTTAAACTAATAATAGTAACTGTTTAGACTAATTACTTAAATAATAAAAAATTTATTATGAAAGAGTGCTTTAAATTGTTTAGAAAATTTTTAGAATTGTTTGATTTGTAAAAAAATTTTTATTTTTATTTTTAACAATTTATTTTAGTTTTAGCTGTTTAAAAAAATTTGTAAACAAATGAAGTTGTTTTAATTTTTTTAGTTTTATTTTTCTTTTTCTACAAAGTCTTAGAAAAAAAAAACTAACAATTATTTTTTTTTTTCACAAATCAAATAATCCTTAATATCCAAGTTGGGTTTAATTCTTTGAAATTGCATACCCTTTGAAGGAGAAATTCACCGTCGGCATCATCTCTCAATTCACTACTCTTTTGACCACTTATAATTTCCAGGACCACAACACCATAGCTATAAGCATCAGCTTTCTCTGATAATTGACCATGAATTGCATATTCAGGTGCTGTATATCCTCTGTCAATTAATTACACAATTTTATATATAATTGATAAATGAATATATCTTATCACACTAAAAAATAAATGTCTTTGAAATTAGGTTTAATTATTCTGTCGATTTCTATATTTTTTTTATTGAATCTTTATATTATATCAGATTTTGTAATTAAGTTCCTGTCGTAACAAAAAATGTTGAATTAACGGAATATTCTATTAAACAAAATGAATATACCTATCACTTGACTGAATATTCTGTATAATTTAACAAAATATTCCATTAATTTCAACGTTTTTGTCATTGTAGGGTCTTAGGAACTTAATTGAGAAGAAAAAAAAATGTAGAAACCTAATTAAAAATTCGATAAAATTATAGAGACCGACAGAATAATTAAACCTTGAAATTATTTGTGTGGTTATTGCATTTGTTTTGAGTTTTGACTTACAAAGTTCCTGCAAATTTTGTGCTAAGGTGAGATTTGTCCTCAGGTAGAAGCCTTGCTAAACCAAAATCAGCAATTCTAGGTTGAAGATCATCATCCAATAGTATGTTGCTAGTTTTTATATCTCTGTGTATGATACAAACATGGAAATCCTCATGTAGATATGCAAGACCTCTTGCTGTGCCTACAATTATATCATACCTTTGTTTCCAATTCAGATTACCCTTCTTCTCACCTAATTTTAAAAAATAAATAAATAAATGGTCAATAAAAAGGAAAACTATAAAGGCATATTAGTTTGAGCTTGTTATGTGAGCCTTATAATACATATTTCTTTTTTTATGTATAATGATCAAAATTTAAAAACAACAAAAAAAAATGTTAGATAAATAATATTATGAGAAACTCATAATCTGTTACTTTTTTTGTTTTTTTTTTTTTCACAGTATCTTTCAACTTGACAGGTCAAAGACTAATTTGCCATAGTTCTGAGCTCTATTTAAGAGTTTATCGCTGGCCAATGGGTTGTTGCTAGGGCTGGAAATGAGCCGAGCTGAGCCGAGCTAGACCAAGCTCAAGCTCGTCTCACCAAAATTGAGCTTAGCTCACGGCTTGACTCATTAACAATCGAGTCTATTTCTTAATCTCAAGCTCGGCTCACCAAAAGCTCACGAGCTGACTCAAACTCACGAGCTGGCTCAAATAATAGAAACATAAATACATAATCTATAATTTTATATCAATAAATTATAACTTATATATTTTAAAAAAATATTTGAAAAGAACAATTATTGGTTATCTATCAATAAATATAATTTTTTTATTTATGTCTTACATCAAAATTATATGTAATAAATAAATATAAAATTTTAAATAATTAAGATCATTAATATATATAATTATATATTACTATTTCATATGTATATATATAATATTAAAAGTATAGACTAGATGCATATAGGATATGTGTATTAATAATTATATATATAATCGAGTCAGCTCACGAGCTAATGAGCCGAGCTTATCCAAGCTCAAACTCGGCTCATTTAATTTATGAGCTCAATTTCAGGCTCAAGCTTGACTCACCAGCTCACGAGCTTAGCTTATCGAGCTATTAACGAGCCGAGCTCGAGCTGGCTTGACTCACTTCCAGCCCTAGTTGCTGCATGCATAAGGCGGGATTCAAACCCTCAACACTTACTTAAGCGGGCTAGTGAGTTAATCAATAAACCAATATGATTTGGTTATAATCTGTTACTTATTTGTATATAATTAATTATCTATAATTATTAAAATTAATTATTTATGCAACATTTTAGTTAAGAAAATACTTAGATTGAAAAAAGAAATAAGTTACCAAATAAATATCTGTCAAGGCTGCTATTTGCCATGTACTCATAAACAAGGATTCTTTCTGGGCCCTTACTACAACATCCAAGAAGTCTAACCAGATTCCTATGGTGAACATTACTTATAAGCTTCACTTCACTTTCAAAACTTTCATCAATTTTTCTTGATTGCCCTAAAGCCAATTTCTTCACAGCAACTATTTTTCCATTTTTCAGAGTACCCTGCAAACATAAATTTAAATTATTATAATAATGACCTCTACATACCATAAACATAATAATTACTCAAAAGATCATACTTAAAAAACACATGGTTATTAATTACCTTGTATACATCTCCAAAACCTCCTTCTCCTAGTTTATTTTCATCACTAAAATTTTTTGTTGCACTTTTTAAATCTTTATACCTATAAGTAACTGGGCCTTTCAACTCAGTTGCTCCCAATATGTCACCTGATAAAAAAAAACATGTAAATAATTTTGAATCTCTTAAATAAATGAATTATTCTACATGCATAATTTATATTTTCCAAACATTAAATGATGTGGCATTGTATTTTTTTTTTAGTAAGAACCATCAAAATATATTATTAGACTTCACAATAATTAGTGCCTCACCTCTAGGACCTCTTGTTGGTAATTTCTTGTTTCTTCTAAGCCACACAAACAATGCAAAGAGAATCATAAAAAGTACTACACCTCCAATAACACCACCAATAATAGCCCCTTTGTTGTTGCTTGAATTTCCTCCTTCTAAGAAAAAAGGGGAAAAAATAATTATATATATAATTTTGCATTGACCTCATTTCCAAGTAATTAATATAACATCAAGAAAAAAAACAAATTTTCACCACTACTAAATAAGTAAATATTTAATAAATAACTCATTTTCATACATTTGCCTTATTAGTTCCAAGAAATCTAGTATTTTAGATGCATAATGGTTTGTAAATATACATTTATGCATACAAAGAAAATTTAAAAGAAGAGTAAAATGATAAAATTATCTACCAAAAATCACTAAAAAAATATATTTCTAAACAACTTAAAAGCAACTACTAAATAATTATGTATACATAGTGATTTAGTTGTCAATTTTCGATAGTTTAAAGAAAAATTGTTCATAGAAGAACTAAAACTTTTTTAATATAATTTTGTTGCGACCGAAATCTTTCAAGGACAATTTTGTAATTTTACTAAAAATTATGATTCTATGGGTTATGCTAGGTAACCAATGATTTTCTTGAACAACATGAATAACGGGTTTTAAAATTGTCTCAATTCAAGTAAAACACACTACACTCCAAATTATTCACCTAAATCTTAATATTAGAATAACCATCCGCATACCTAGTGAATTGAACATCCGATATATTCATTGTTCACATTGTTTAATATTTTCATTATTTACCTATATTTTTCCTAATTCTATAATGTATATATACCTTGTTGTTTCAAATATGGTGTGACATCAACAACTTTGTTATCAGCAAAGAATGGTGTCATAGAATATCTCATAAAACAACCAGCATCGTATGCTCTACCATCTGTATTAGGAAGACAACTTTGAATGTTGGTTACGCCAACATTCAAGCATTCCGAACAACCTCCCTCAGACACGGATTGAGCACATTGTGCGACGGCATAGATTGCGCCGCCGCCGCCGCCACCGGCTACTTGTGTCTTGGTAGCTGCAAAGTAACCGGGAATTCTTGGTGTTGCTGTTTGCAAATCTTGTAGCACTTTTTGTGCAACTCCATTGAAAGCATTTGATCCTCCACTTGCAGTTTTGTTACCACAAATCATGCTGTTACCCGGTAGAGTTGTTTGGTTGAAGAATTCATTGCTTTCGTACCTAAATACATTAAAAGAAGAATTATTATTTTGATCATAAAATATTTAAGTGTGATGTTGGAAATTCCAATTATGAAAAATGTAAACTAATTTTATATTTATTAAAAATGAACTTAATTTTGATACATTATGAATTTAATATAATTTTGTATATACATCCAGTTACATAATAATATTATGTTAGCAAAAGTAACTATCTTTTATACTAACGATGCATGCGATTTGACAACTGTATAAAAATTTTACCTGAGAATTGAACTGAACCAAACGGTTTAATCCGTTGGCAATAAATCGATCAAAGAACTAGAAAAATGGGTTAAAAACCAGTTAACTGGTGTAGTTTTTTAATGATTAATTAATTTAAAATAATAATAAAAAATATATTTTTTTAAAAAAATTATATATTTTATATATAAAAATATTATTTTATTATATTTAGTTCAATTTCAATTAAATTTCGATTGAATGTTTAAATCTATAACTTGACTAGTTTATGATCGATTTAATTTTCAAAATTTTATATTTTAATAAAATATGAGTAATAAAGTAGTGTGTTTATCTGTTAAATTACTCGCACGTGATAAGATTGAAATTATAATTTTAAATTATTTTATTAAAATTAATTTAAATTATAAAAATTTAATTAATAAATAAATAATTTGATGTAGATTGTTCGTGTTTTTTTAAATATAGTATTAAATGTATTAACTCAAATGTAGCTATTAAGTGTGTAAAAATTATGTTTGAATTATGAATTCTCTAAATAAAATTATTCCGTTTAAAATATTTAAATTATTATTTCAATCATAAATTACAATTATGATTTAAATTTTTTTTGATATAATATTACATTTTTTTCTCTACTTTACTATTAATATATTGATATTGCAAGTCTAAATTACAGTATTTTACTGAATCTTGACTGAAAAAGAAAATAGTTACGTGTTTCTATCATTTACTTTATTTAATACATCATGTGTTAACACTAACGGTATTTTTTAAAAAAATATATTGATAATAATAGATATAATATAATTACAAATATAACATAAATAAATAAAATATATAAATAAATGCAAAACCAATATGTTTACCAATATCTTTGTTAAATTTTATAAATTAGAGAATAAATTATGTATTCGGTTGTTTGGTGACCATATAGATGATCAAGTAATTGGATTGTAAATTGATCTCATAATGTACATCTTATTTTTTTTTCATTTTTGAATGAAAGCGAGAATTAAAAGAATAAATAGTAATACATAAAAAAAAATTTGCACCACAACACATAATTATTACCAAAAGAAATATTTATATTATTAAAATTTTACATATTACAAATCATGAAGATCAATCATAATGTACTGGTCATTTTTTTTCTATTTTTGACCCGTGTAATAACCCGTGCTATTACACTTGTGTTATTATTTTATAGTATAAAATAATTTTATACTATTAGTATATTATTAAAAATTAGATATATTATTAGGAAAAAAATATGTTAATCACTTATGAAAAGAGTAGTTGCAAAATAATTTATCAAAAAAAACTCATATTTCGTATGTATTGATAAGGATAAATATTGCCATGAAAAAAAATTTTAAATTTTTTTTTAGGTAGAAAACTCTTGTCTCCCACCACAGTTTCACTTTCCCTCCTCCTTTAATTTCTTTCTATAATTGTTCCAAACTCTGCCTCACTCTGTCTCTCATTCCATTTTATTATATCTAATCATATAAAAGTAAGTTATTAATCATATTCCTATATACTACTATTTTTTGTCAACGCATTTGGATAACCAATGGCAACAAAGTCTGAACTTGCACATATAAATTTATTTATGCGCCATCAACATAGACAAATATAATTAATAATATATTGTTGGACGATATATACTGTATAGACGGCTATAAAATATAGAATAATGTATTATGTATTAGGTTTAATTACTCTGTTGGTCTCTATAGTTTTGCGAAATTTTCAATTAGGTTCTTATACTTTTTTTTCTTTTAGTTGAGTCTTTGCACCAAATTTTTTTTTAATTGGATCCCTATACTTTTTTTTTTCCTTTTATTTAGGTCCTATACCAATTTTTTTTTAATTGGGTCCCTATAAAATTAAGCTAATTACTACTAAGAAAGATTTAATTGAAAAAAAAATTTAGTATAAGGATTCAATTAAAAAAAAAATAGTATATGAACCTAATTAAAAATTTTATAAAACTATAGAGACCAACGGAATAATTAAACCTATGTATTATTATGTTGGTAACGTGTATAAAGCATGACATAAAAATATTGATAATGGTATCTCATCAAATTCCTAATGATACGATAGGAATAACATGCAAGTTGCACACAGAATCCATTAAATCAACTATATATTATCTTATTTCGTTATCCTCTAACATGTTATACTAAAAATTAGTATAATATTATATGAGAAATTTCAAAAAAAAAAAAAAAATTCAACTAAAAAAATAATCATGCATTATTATATCATCGCCTGTTAATGATTCATTTCTGAAACATTTTTTTCTTCTTTCTTAATATTTAGACATTAATACACTGGTTATACATTTTATTATTACCATTAGTTTTAGGTCTAATTATTCTATTAATTCATATAATTTTATTAAATTTTTAATTAGATCCTTATATTTTTATTTTTATTTGAGTTTTTATACTACTTTTGATTTTATAATTATATATTTTTAGTATAAAAATATTAGAGTTAACTGAATATTTTTTTTATAAATTAAAAGTATTTATAATTAAAAATTTAATTAGATCTTTGATCGCATATTTTTAGGAGAAATATGTTGTTAATTTTAATATTTTTGACATAAAAAATACCTAATACCTAATTACAAAATTAAAAGCAGTATAGAGATCCCATTAAAAAAAATATAGAAACTTAATTCCAAATTCGATAAAATTATAGAGACAAACAGAATAATTAAACATTAATTTTAATTTTATAAGTAAAATATTACTTCCTTTGTAAATTCTAAATTTGATGAAAAATTAGAAGAAAAATAAAAGAAGAAAATGCATAATATTTCAAGAGTTTTGTGATGTTGACAAACAAAAAAAAAAAGGAACAAAAATAATTGGACTGTAACTGTAGTAAACTCATATATACGGTGTGGACAAAAGAAAAAGTTGTGAAAATCTAAATTTTCTTACTCTAGACGTCATTAAAGAATTTATTTTGTAACATATAGTTGATGGAGTTTGTATGAATTACCTGATGAAACATCCATCATATATCACCCGGGCACCATTAGCTCCGGCGGAGCAATTGCGAATTTGGGCGGCCGCGACAGAGAAACACGTGGCACAATCAGCCTTTGATAAGTAGTCCCTGCATTGAAACATGCCGTAGACAGGATCCGCTCCTACGGCATGGTGTGATGTACCAAAATCCATACTCTTACTTTGATTTCTAAGATCTCTCAAAGTTGAGTTTAGGTTTTGGTTGAAATTTGACAAGTTGGTTGCGTTGTATTGGCTGCAACCTTTGTTGAGCAAAAGGGTTTGGGGGTCTCCTAATGCTCCATGGAAATGGAATGAAGTCCACCATGACCATAATATGATTAAGGTCAAGGCCAAGAGTTTGAGTGGTTTATTAAACATCATCAAGATGATGAGAAAAAAATTATTGATGGTTTTGGTTATAGAAGTTGGGATATTATTATCTATGGGTTTGGTTGGGTGTTATGCATGTATATGTGAACGTAGAGAGATCTCATTAATGATGTATGGACTATATATATAGATATTTTATGGAAAAGTACGAGGAACCAATGAAATATTTGTACAATGTGTACAATGGAGATTTAAGGAGTATTAGAGATATAACTATTAGTGTTACCTTTTTTCATCCGCTGAAATTTTTGGGATGAGTGGTATATGATATGGTATTAGAGTGTTAGATCCGAAAAGGCAAGAGTTTGAAAGTCAAGAGTTCGATCTTTGGTGAACTCCAAAATCAGTTTAAACTTTTGGGAAGATGTTTATTATCTCTAGTACTCGGATGATTATTCTAGATAGTATGGAGGATGTTCATTTTGTAACTCAATAGCCTATTGTACACATTGTACAAATAGTTCATTGTCTTCCTAGCGAGACTCATATTTTATATACTAAAATAGATAACACCTTTTAAGTATTCTGAAAAATTTTCTTAGTTTCATACAGAGTGTTCTAATTAAGTTCATATGTTTCAAACAATTTTTTAAATAATAAATTTTAGAAAAATAATTTTAATTATGTGATCATACTCAATTTAATATTTGTATAAAATTCTTTTATATTAATAGTATATGAAATTAAATTCGTAATATTTAAATTATTTGTATCTTATATATGTTGACAATAGCAATCGTATTTTTATTGTAATTCGTATTTTTATGTAGAATTGTAGAAATCACTTTGCAAAGAACAAATCCTCTTCTTCCTTGAAGGATTTAAAAATTTCAATGAATCGACAATATTATATACAGTGGTCATGTTAAGGATTTAAACTCTGTCCACTTGTTTAAGTGGACTAATAAACTAATTACTAGGCCAATAAAAAAGATTATATTAATTCAGTATAATGAAAAGTTTAGAATCCAAAAAAGAAAGCTGAAATCGTGGGTAGGCAGGTCCACACGCACCATGACATCAAAGGAATTGAAGGTCAACAGAGCATGACAACAATGCAAAGACAAGAACATAAAAGATGATGAATGGCATGGCCCTGCAACTTGCAATTAATAAGTCTTGGTCTTCAACTAAGTTCTAGTTGCAGGCATAATGCTCCATGTTCCATAGAGATCTTTTAGATTGTTTTTAGAAAAGAGATTGAGATTAAAAGACAGTGATTGAGAGACAAAAATTAAGATATTGAGATTAAATTAAATATTTGTATTGTGTTTGATATAAAATATATTGTACTAAATTATGTTTAAATATTATGTTTATTGTTTAGTTTAAGATAAATATAAAAATTGAGTAGTAGATTTAGAATTTAAAAAATTAAATGAGAATATTTTAGAAAAAATATTATTAAAATTTCAGAAATTTAAATCTCTTGTATCCTTATTTTTTGAAAGAGAAATGTTATTTGTACACTAAAATCAGCTATTAATGTATTTGTGTATAAATATATGTGTGGTTTAATTTATTTTCAATGCGTATTTGTATTTTAACATGTATTTTATAATGGTAGCTAATTTTGATGGCTGATTTTAGTGTACACGTAGCATAACCCTTTTTAAAAATACTCAAGGATTAAAATTTTGTATCTCGACTGAAACTCATGTTTGAAATTTATCTAACCACCAAACACAATATTTTTTTTTTTGTTAATTTTACAACTCACAAAACTCCCAAAGAGAAATTTGAGAGCTTACAACAGTTGCAGACGTCCCTAACAATTCCAACAACTTTAAAACTAACATGACATATCATAACAATATATCAAGACAACATCAAAAGATAAAAAAAAAAAATATAGCGTACCGACATATTATCTGCCAACTTATTGTCAACAATAATTAGTTATTATATTTTAAATACATATATAAAGAGACACATCTAGAAAATATATTTATAAAGACACTTCTATTAAACACAGTCATAAAAAAGACATTTTTATTAGACACATTCACAAAGACACTTCCATTAAATACAGTTATAAATAAGAGTTGGCAGAAGTTGATAAAAATGTTGTTGGCAGGATTGATAGATAAAATAACAAAAAACACCACCAACTTTCAGTCTATATAGCATTCATCACTTTGGTCACATTTCTACACTTAACACTCCCTTTCACTTCAAGATCATCAAATTTCCACATATTTTCCAAAAACCATATGATGAACATGGTTTGTTGAAGTGCGTGGCCCATAACCAAAAGAATAGGGACATGACCCGCTTGACAA
This sequence comes from Arachis ipaensis, assembly GCF_059453495.1. NCBI lineage: Eukaryota > Viridiplantae > Streptophyta > Magnoliopsida > Fabales > Fabaceae > Arachis > Arachis ipaensis. Next base: position 2,059,706 of record NC_142436.1, read on the forward strand.
CTCCTCATTTATAATACCAACCTTCTCAATCCAATTAGACCTAATATTGTCCTCTACTCAGTTCCAATCTTAGTTCTAATATTTAAAAATAAACACTACCTTATTATTATAACAGAGTCCATATTCCAGATTAATTGGTTATTTATTTCAACTTCAATTCCTATATGATGCAAAGACAAAAGAAGATAAAAGATGATGAATGCATTGCCCTTGCAACTTGCCATTAATTAAGTCTTGGTCTTCCACTAAGTTCCAAATGCAGAAATATAATGCTCCATGTTTCCACAGCTGTTAGAATTTGTGGTAGCAGGGTGACTTATTTACTCGGTAACTAACTCAGATTAATTAGTTATTTATTTCAACTTCAATTCTTATATAATACTAGAAAAAAAAGAGGTGAAAGTATATTTTTTATTCTTAAAAATTGTTAAAAATTTTAAATATATCTCTAAGTTTTATTTTGTTTAAATTTTGTCTAAAAAATTTTCGATTTGTATCAAATATATCTTTGATAGATAAATTTTCAAAAGGTTTAAAAACGATTGTTGAAACGGTCTTAAATTTCTTTAGAAGTTAGCTACAAGAGATATATTTAATGTAATTTAAAATTTTTTTACATAAAATTAAAATAAAATAAAGCTTATGAGTTTTTAAAATTAACAAATTTTAAGAAAAAAAATATATTTAATCTCAAAATAAGTCAACTTCTATAATAGGAATAAAGTCAACTATAAATGTTTATTCCTGAGATAATTATATTTCATAGGGTTTTTTATTTAAATGAAATTTTTTTATTTGTATTAAAAATAAATTATTTATATTTATGTGTACTTTTTTCAATTACGTTGTCATAGACTGCGAAATTAAACAGAAAATCATATATCACATGTATTTACTGTGAAATTAAAAAAGAAAAATAATTAGCAGATTATAGAAGAAACGTAATAAATTAAATTCTAGAAATTTCTAATGAAATAAAATACAATAAAATCTGTATTTTCAATGACATACTATTAATATTTCCTGAAAAGAATCTGACGAATAGGATATAAAACTTAAGTATTACTAAAGAAAAAACAATATTTAAGTTTCGTTCAGGTAAAGTCTATTTACACAAACCATGACATCAACGACTTCAAGGTCAACGGTTAAGACAGAATCGAATCAATGCAAAGGAAAAAATAAACTAAGACCTAAATAAAAAAGTCGCCATCTAATTCTCAATAGAATTTATAATATTGTTGGATTTTGGTTTGGCCATGACCCATGAATTAAGCTAGTACAAAATTTCATTTAACACTGTTAGAAGGAAAATTAATTATTCTGTGAAAAAATAAAAAAACAAAAAAACAAAAAATTAAGCTATTGCCAAGCCATGCCTTTTTGAAGATCAAATACTAACACAATTCAACTAAAGCTCAAACAGATTCTATGCTCTTTTCTTTTATGTTCCTATTATTATTTGAACATCAAATTCAGACACAGAATGCTACACTCTTTGAACATAGACTATACAATATAATGAATATATCCATCCCACATATACATGTATATCCATATGATATATTGGGAGGGTTTGAGTTAAGCTTTTGAAAAGAAAAAGTTTTAAGAGTAAAATAGACAAAAAATAACTTTGAAATGTGATTGATTTAGGTATAATGTATCAAAATGAGACTTGGAGGTGAGAAATTTACAAGTAAATACTAGGGGTGTGCATGGCCTGGCCCGGCCCGAAGATCTGGCCCGGCTCCGAACATTTTAGAGGCTATTTTGGTGTGATTTCACTAGGTCTAGGGTTGGGTAAGAGTCTCAAAAATAGACCCGGTCATTATTTCGGGTCGGGTCCGGGCCATGGCTCGGGTCACCCGAAATTGACCCGGTGACCCGGTCATCATACACAATTAATATTTTGTGTTATTAGTGATGGATAATGACTATTCTTATGTGGAATTTAAGTATTGTAAACCTTAATATTTTGTGTTATTAGTTATTATAAGACTATAAGTTAATGTTTTATGTTTAAAATGTATAAAATTTTAAACTAATGCATAATATTGTGTTATTTATATTAATTTAAAATTTGGTATTATTAGACAATATTAGTATTGATTATGGTTATGCTTTAATTTTAGAGAAGAGTTGGTTCTTGTTATATTTTTCTAAGTGAATTTTACCATGTCAAATAATGGTTGGAGTCTTGAAAATTTGAATATTTTCACATGCTAACTTTTTTTTTTTTACCAAAGATAGGAGACTCGAACCCGCAACCTCTTAATTGAGTATGGAAAGACTATGTCATTTGAGCTATTACTCATTGGCACATGCTAACTTATAAGAAGGTATCAATGTAATGTAATGTTAACGGTCCGGTTTTCACCCGGTATAATCGTGACCCGAAAGTGTATAGATTTCATCGGGTCTAGGACCGGGTTCGGGTCTAATAAATAAGCCCGATATATATATTTCGGGTCGAGTCTGGGTCACATCAAACCCAGATTCACCCGACCCATGCACATCCCTAGTAAATACAATCATTCAACTGTCCATTACAAATATTCAGACATATTTAGGTAACCAATAGATATATTAATCAAAACCTCAATTATCACAGCCATTACCTTTTCTGATATATTTAGATTCATCTATACCAAAATTGACATTACTGATATCTGTATTCTTCCCTTTTTATGGCTTCTAATCATACTGAAACCCATGATTCTGATGATATCACATTCTATTCAAATTTCAACAATCATAGCTAACTTTACATGATCAAAACCAATAACGCCTTAATATTTAAGAGGATCCTGTTTTGTTTAGCTAGATTTGAGTCCATTTTTTTGACTACTTTATATCTTAGAACAATCAATCTACCATTATCCTAGGATATCATCATATTCTGGATAGAATGTCATTCACAGCCACCACAATGTTCTCGTAACGCCGCCAAATTTCCGGTATATCTTTATCCCTTGCTGCATAATCCAGCTGCATTAACGATCAACATACACTAATAACAGTCAATTGATAAACAATTACACAACAAAAGGGTATGTTCGGTTCAGGATAAAAATCAGGTAGAAATTTCACGAATGAGTTTGATTTGTAAAATTTCCACCTGAGTTTTACTCTCGACGAAATATACCCTTAATGAAAAAGTTCTCCAACAAAATTTTCAAGCAAGCTCATCAGAAATCCAGCTTAAAGATCACCTCAGATTTGTCAAATTGATCCTAACAAGGCATTTGCCATTGTTCTAAATCTTGAATACATAATGCACAAGTCAATTCCCCAAATAAAAAAGGCAACATCTAGTAGATGGGTCATAATTTTTCTTTCAAAAATATCAATTTGACATTCTAATCAAAATAAAATTCTCTGTTCTGACCCATGTATATGAAAGATGAATCTGTAAAATCTACTATGCATTAAGCAGTTAGTTGAAGGGGCTCAGACCACTTTAGGTAGTGTAATTCAATTTTTAAAGAAAGTTATATTAAAAGACCACTAGGTAATGAATGCATATACAAGCATTCATTCATGATAGCTATGAAACTGAAAATACACCTTAAAGAATTTGCCTAATCTCAGCATGACTTACTCTAGTAACATTGTTGAATAGAGTAGTGTAGAGCTTCCTCAATGGTGGCCTCTCAATTCCAGGCTTGTTTTGTATGATGGTGTATATATCCTTTTTCAAAAGTGCTGAGCTCATTCTCAATTCCTTCTGTGCTGCTTTCCATGACTCTAACTCCAAAAGATCCTTAACTTGTAACAAATTCTGTGCATGCCCTCTAACACCACTCTCAGCTTCTTCAATTGTTTGATCAGGTGCCACAAACTTGAACTCAAACGCGCTTGTGCTTTGTGTCCTCAGAATCAATGATGCTACAGATAAAAAAACACCAACCCTTTTGCTCATTTTCAATGAGAGATCATCCTTGTTGGGATTTTGATAGGAATAAGGTTTGTTCACTTTGTTGACACAGCATGATGATGTGAATGGTGGAAAGTATAATTGTGTTGTCATGTTTGGTTTCAATATGAATGTTCTCATAAACTCCATTGTTTGTTTTTCAGGGCAATTACCAAAAGAAGAAGGAGAAATATGGAGTCGACCCAAAACAAATTAAAGGTAAAGTTGGATACTTTTTTGGAAGAGAAGTTTGAAAATCTACAAGAGATTACTAGAATATGAAAATCAACAAGAAAGTAAGAGAAATTAGAGCGAGAAATTAGAGAGTTGAAGCTTATAAGCTAGAGTAAAAGAAGACTCATCATCTTACCCTTATCTGCTAAAGATGACACGCTAGGAATGAGTGAAGGCCAAACTTGTGTGAAGTTCAGGTCACTTTTGTTACAACAAAAACGACAAAAGCTTATGGAGTCAGCATAGGTGTTGCTTATATTTCATTATCCAAAAGAACTTTGATTTAATTGATCGTTACTTGTTAGCATAATTTTTTTTATTATTATTAAAAAGATACTATAGTTTTCTCAAAACTTAAAACTACATATATAAAAATGATATAGAATTAGATAATGTTGCAAAACACTTTAAAAATAAAAATGTATATTAAGGTCACTGGTCTGTATGAGAAGTACACATTACTTTCTCTTAATTTTAAAAATAAAAATGTGTGGTTTAATGGACTACTACTGTATTACAGACGCACCGGATAGATGTATCAAATTCTATTACTCTCCGAATTTCGAGTTTTAGAACATTGGGAGCTCGTGATTATGTACTGCAGTAGGCTTTTGATGTTTTGTAATGAATAAATTTATAATTTCAGATAAAAAAAAATATATATGGGAAATGTTTTTGCTTTTGGAAAGTGACAGTGGTATAGGCGTATAGCTCATGCAATAGCTTTGGACTTGCCGTTAAGTAAAACGGGGAACATTTAGTACTTATTTGGATACTGTTAAAGTTGATAAAAAAAATTTTTAATAATTTTTTGTGTGTATTTAATAAATTTTTAATAGTAAAAATAAAATTATAAAAACACTAAAAAATATATTTTTTTTAAAAAAATATTATTCATATAATAAATAAATTAAAAATTTTTTATATTATTATATCCAAACATAATTAATAAATAAATTTTTTTTTTACATGAAATACCCAAATATAAAATTACTTTTATTTTTTTATAAAATTTAAAAAAAAAATTCGAAAAAAAAAAAAAAAAACTTTCTTAAAACCTCATCCATACAACCCTTAACCTAGCCATCAAAACAAATTAATTATATCACTAATTGAAACCTACTTATTATTAACTATTAAGTAACCATAATATACAATTCGATTACAGTGTACAATAACTGAGAATGTAAACGGGGCTTGAAGTTTCTTCAACATTATTTATAGGCTTGTAGCCACAATCCATGACATTGCCATTAAGCCTCAACCCAGTCAACGATATTACTTGCCGTCCAATGAGCCAATAGAAAATTCAGAATATACGCTCTCATATGAAAACTTTAACAACCAAGTATACATGTTGTAATGCCACTTCACAAACGAATATATTTTAAGCCTTCAATGCATTTCCACATCATATATATGGAAAAATATAAGAAATTAATACCTATAAGTCTACAACACTTAAATAAGAGTCTTAAGACTGCATCTGCAACTCTTCTCCTTGTTGATTCTATCCCATCACTTGTATCTAAAAACCTGATTGTTTAAGATGTCTACAACTACCCTAAAGGTTAACTTAAGCAACATAGAGACACTCAGCAAATCAACATAGCAAATTCATATTGGAAATTCCATAAGTTCAAAACTCCACATGTTAGACCCCAAAGTCAATTACAAGAAGAACAACAATGAAGTTTTTTTTTCTCACTAGGAGGGTTCATCTATAGACAAATTAAAGTATCAAACAATACTTGACTCACAAGCTATAGGAATCAAACGATTCCTAGGTACCTTGTTCAAACCAAATATAAAAATACTACTACAAGAAGGACAACCACAACAAATGAAGCCTTCTCATACTAAGCAAAGTCGACTACCTGAATCAAACAACCAATGCCTTCACTTTGTCTTATCATAATCAATGTCTAAAGCGTACAAACAACAACTAAACCTAATTCGACGAGATGGAGTTAGCTACATGTATCAAACGAAGCCAAAGTGACCTAACTTCATAATCAATGTCTAGTTTTACTTGGTTTCTTTCTTTGTCCTCCTATTGAGCTGCCCTCAATGATCAAACTACTTAAGGGTATGTTCATGAATTGGGGTCTTAGAGGGAATGACAGGAGAGGAAAGGGATTCAAGTGTGAAATCCACCATACATGGACTCATGATTCGTGGAATATTCTTGGAAATTTTACATTGAAACATTCCAATGTAAGATTTCTAGCTAAAATTCCCAAGAATGTGAAAACATTCTGCAAACCAAACACCCTAATATAAAGGTCTCCTAACCTCATGAACAAACTGCAAGCCACCTAATACAGAATTCTACTACACTATCCACAGAAAGCAACCCCAAAGTCCCCAACACTTGAATCCTAGTTTCACTTCGTGTCTAATGTGTCTACACACATCTATATCCATATTCATATAAATACACAATTCAGAAAGAGCCACAACCATTTGCATTGAAACTAAATACACTATCAACAACAGTAATAAAACTCTGCAAGCAAATACATCAACTTTCAAAAGTAAACATGCAATGCACAAAAAGAAAAACACTAATAAGAAGGTTCTAATGGTATTCCACTATGATCATTAATAACCCGCGTGAGGTTAGGGTTTACACTATATAACAAGAAACCTATTTCTCAAATCTCATACCGAAGAAGAATCCTTCGCCGCCGCCGGTGGAGCAGCGGTCTTCTCCGCCGCCGGAATCTTCACGTACCCGAGTTTCTTGAAACTCTCGATCTCCGCGCCATGGCTATCGTCATCGGAGAGATCGTCGAAGCGGCGGCCGGAGAGGACGAACCAGAGGAGGTACATAGTGGCGGCGACGAGGGAACCGCAACCGAATCCAAAGAGCAAGGCGAGGACGACGCTGAGGATGTCCTTGGTGCGGTCGCGGAGTGAAGCGAAGTCGTAACCGTAAATCCCTGAGGAGGCGCGTGGTAGCGACGCGCGTGAAAGATCGCGGTGATGGTTGCGACGGTGCAAGGGGAAAACGACGCCGTTTTGGTTGAAGGGGATTTTGAAGAAGTGATTGTTGGTGTTGATAGTGAGGGATTGGATCTCGGTAACGGTGACGGTGGCGAAGTTGTTGGTGGAAGGGTTGCGGATGGAGTAGGAAGAGATGAGGAAGGATCTGCAGGGTCGTGCGGTGGCGGTTGTGGTGGCGGAGAGGGCCACCGCCAAAAAGATTACGGCGGCGATCGGTAAACGGCGGAGGATTGAGGCCATGGCGAAGAGAGAGAAAGATTGAAAGAAAGTAATGTCTTTTTGGAAAGAGATGAACAAAGAAAAAATGAAATCAACGTTTCTTCAACTTTCTTTTTTGAGGATCTTGTGAAGTGCGTTTAATTCGTTAAAAAGAGTTTATTTAAAAGTTCTTAAAAAACATTTTATCGTAAAAAAGAATTTTTACTCTATGTTTTTTTATAACAGTTGTAAAAAGAAAATTAAAAACAAAAAATAAAAATAAAAAATTATTGAAAATGAATCATTATTTAAAAAATATTTTTTCAAATATTTATTTTACTATTGAAAATAAAAATAAAAAACGTTATTCCAGACTAAACATACTATAAAAGAATAAAATATTGTGAAAGATACAAATGTCACTACACTTAGCATTTTAGAAAAGATTATTGTTGCATTATTATTTATGTGATAATATTTAATTAGATATTAATAATAATTATTATATAGAAATTATGTTCTTAATAAGAATCTTTCAAGTATATTCCAACTAAAGACAAAAATAAAAATGTATATCTCCAATTTTGCTCTAACAAAAAATATGAAGGATAAAATTTTCTTTCCAAATATAAAAATAAATATTCTTTTCTACTATTGAATAAATAAATGTTGATGTGAAAAATAAATTTCATATAACTAATTATTATTTGTTTATATTTTAAATATATCGATACATATAAATATATCAACCTACCGAAACAAACACAGAAAAAAATTATTCTACGGTATAAAAGTTATACAGAATATAGCCAATATTCGGTATAATTTGAATGGTGAGTTCTATGTGCTTTTTTATGGTGCCTAAATTGCCTAACTTATTTTTTAAAATAAAAAATAAAATATTTAAAGTAAAAAATAAATTATATAAAATTTATTAAATATTATTTATTTATTCTTTTTAATAACTTAGGTACAATGTGATAGGCACAGTAGCATTCACCATTAATAGGGAATAGCAAATTTATCAAAAAGATTCGAATTTATCATTTTTAAACTCTAATAAAATTGATTTTATATTTTTACGAGAAAATAGATTTCATTTCGAATATCTAACTAAAAGCCAATACTTAGTCTTTTTTCCTTGTGTCACCCTCTCAAAGAATATATGCACATGGGACAAAAGTTCAGTGAAAAAACTCACTTTAGTTCTAATAATTTTTTTAAAATAGAAATTCACATACAGTTATTTTTATATAAAATTAATAATTAAAAAATATTAAATAATTTGATATATTTTACTAAATTGTAATCTAATAATTCTTAGTTATTAACTTTATGTAAAGATAACTGCATATGAATTTTTACTTTTTAAATGTAGAATACTAAGAATCTAAAATTAAAATAATAGTATTCTAAATTTTAAAATAAGATAAAACAATCAGAATCTCTAGATGATTCTGTTAAAAAAAAAAAAACATAACAATTTTTTTTTAAAAGAAAAAAATAAAATAACAAATAAAAATAACACAAGAATTTAATAATTTGTATTCTCACTATTCCTGAAAGGATTTCATCTTTGATTACCTGAACACTGATGAAACTAGAACCGTGAAAGCCAAGAAAAGTCTTCCTTATTTTTTTGTTCCCTTGGGTTGGAATCCAAGAACCCTATAACTTTTATTTATAATTCATATTCATTCCTTACTTCCTCCAACATTGATGAGGGAAAATGGGGGTGCTTTCCAATAAGGTTGATCCTTCAAACCTTAATCCTGGTGATCATATTTACTCTTGGAGACAGGCTTACATCTATGCACATCACGGTCATCTCTTTCTCTCTTCTATATTCACATTGATGTTCTACACTTGTTATATTTGTTCTATATTATTTTACTTGTTATAAGAGGCCTCTTTCATTTTTGTTTCAAATTTGGAACATGTTTGGTGACATATCAGAAGTCCCAAGTAATTCTATCAAAAAGAGTTTATCTGTGAATGATACTGAAAATTTTCATTTTTCTTGTGGCAACTACTTTTGCATAAGATTGCAGGAATTTATATAGGTGATGGAATGGTGATCCACTTCACAAGGGGTGCAGACCAAGAAATAGGAGCAGGAACTGTCTTAGACCGTCTTCTATTCAGTTTACCTCCCTCCCATCCTACAGACACACCATGCCAAAGATGTGGCGGCGACCAGACAAGAAAAGATGGTGTCATCTCTTCTTGCTTGGACTGTTTTCTCTCTGGTGGTGACCTTTACCTCTTTGAATATGGTGTCTCACCAGCATTCTTTCTAGCCAAAGCTAGAGGTGGTACCTGCACCCTTGCAACTTCCAATCCAACCGAGCAAGTGCTTCACCGTGCTTTCTTCCTCCTTGAGAACGGGTTCGGTGGCTACCATGTCTTTAAGAACAACTGTGAGGACTTTGCAATCTACTGCAAAACTGGCCTGCTTGTATTCACAAACATGAGTGTTGGGAGAAGTGGTCAAGCAGCATCTTGTTTTGCTGCTGCTAGTGCCTTAGTTTCTTCACCACTTCGGTTCATGACCACGGGTATCGGCGGTCTATCGTTGGTTGGTTGTGGCATGTACTGTGTTAGCCGATTGGTTTCGGATATTGGAGTTCGCCGAGACGTAACTAAAGTTCCGGTGGAGAAGCTTGTAGATTCATTGGATTCACCGGCTAAGATAACTGAAATGGCCAAGTTAGACTAAAGATGGTTGCACATAAGTATGTCAGAAAATAATGTCAAGTATGATCAGTGTTCTAAAACTGCCTAATTTGTCAAACACTTAACAGATGAAGTTTGTTGTGGTATCTGCAATTTTCAACTGTGCAGTTTAAAACTACTTAAGATTCTCTCAAATGATTATCATTGTTTAGCAGTAGTTAACATATTTATTTACTCTTGCCAACATAGGAGTTGTATTTCTTTATATTTTACTATGTTCATGTTTATTATGGAAAACAAATATCTTGCATCTCACAAATTGATCAAAGTTTTATGCTGCCTTTCACCAGGTGTATATCAGCTCAACTAACAAGAATAGAGATTAATGCGTAAAGCATAATATAAATTTGTAAATCGTAAGCACCATGTAAAATTGGGGTGTCTAAGATAATTGTCCCGGCAAAATAGTCAATAAATGTGGAAAAATCCCCACCAAAATGAAATGAAAATAGAGAGAACTACAAGAGAATAATATTAAACAAAAAGGTGTTGAATCTTTTACAAGATTTTGCTATTAACTGGAGTGGAACATTACACGAATTTGTAGCAGTTTCACCTATTTTACCTATAAAAATACATTAAGATATAATACAAAAGGGAAATATCCAAACTCCAAAGTCACCAGCGTTCATGCTAAGCATACCTATTAAATAAATAATAATGAATACATCCAACAGTACCAAGCAGAGTGTCCAATCTTCTAGTAAGGCCAAAACTCTGATCCACCGGGCTTCTTTACAAGGATTTGATTGTATTCGGGTCTTGATGTCTGCAATTTATGCAAATAGTTTGTTAGTACACGCTAATAAAGAAAACTATCTAATGAATGAAGCAGGATTTTTAGTTTTTAGACAGGGAACTAGTCTCTTCAACTCTTGTTACCATGAATGTATATCAATATATTAAGATCAAATGTTGGTTGAACATGAGATACCAAAAGCAGATACATATTTACAAAGAACATAGGCTATAATATATCCCACATATAACTTTCTTAACACCTTATGATGAGAATAAGAGGGGTACCGAGAAAAAATAAGTGTGTATCAACTATTAAGCCAACAACACTGCAAAATAGGGCACTGTTTCCAAGATAATTGATTCAAATTCAAGTTGACATAATAGACATGGAATCCAAAATTTTCCTTCTATTTGTGCTGTTCAGTCAGAGAATTATTATACACAAACTCCCTAGAGAAAATCAGGACTGAAAAGGATGACTAGAAAGGAATGGATCTTTGAAAGTTAAATCTGAATATCATCCTATTCCCAAGCCTAGTGATGCCTATCAGGACTGAAGGATGACTAGAAAGGAATGGAACCTTGAAAGTTAAGTCTGAATATCATCCTATTCCCAAGCCTAATGATGCCTCTGAAGTGGACAACATTTTACAAACTTATTTGGCATGCTCTGAATGAGGCATTGACAACATGGAAGCACATTGCCAACATTGGGGTCCCATGTATTCATTTTTGCACCCATAGACAAAGAAGAGGTAGTGAAAACTTAGTTCATGTCATATTGGTCAGAACGTTAATGGTCAGCATCCACCTGAGACAAGAAATACACAAACTTCCAGAGTTTGGGTAGATCTCAGTAACCATTCTCTCCAAAACAAAACCCAGAAACACTCTTCTGAGGCACAGACACAGAGGCTGCAACACCGGTTGTTGATCCTCACCTTTTGATGTTCACCCAACAAGAAAACTTTCATGACTGACCCTAAATATTGATGTGGATACTAGGGAGGATGGAGAACTGGCGGAATGATGATCGCCTTCAACACCACTTGTTTGGCCTAATCTAGATTAAATTTATGCTCTACTTATGCTGAATTCATAAACTAATCCTCCTAACATAAGTAGCACAGTTCCTAATTCAGTCTAGTATTTAAAGTTCACATCTCTTTTTCAAATCTTTTTCAATCTTTCCAAGTAAGGCATGATTCAGAAACCATTCAACCCGTGAAGAGAAATGTTATTTGCATGTTATCTGAACATCAAACATGGTAAGAGAGATCCACAAAAGTGTTGACTTAATGCCCTTTCTCTGTAAATATCCATCATCACTTAGAATTTTGCATTTCTCCCTCTATGATATCAACATTTTCAGGTTCAAATAACATTTCTCGCCTCCCAAATCAGCTAAACTTACCCTCTCAATTCCAAATCAGGTATTGATTGATGAAGCCCCTGAAACCAGTTGAAACCTGGCCAATTCGGACTCTTTTTTCAGTCCTTTATGAAATCATGCAAGTCAAAGATTAAGCCAAAAAAGAAAGCACCCACACAGAACAAAATTGGCACCTACTTTCTGTTTTTATCCACAAAACTACAACTTAAGCTCCTAATTCACAAAAACTATAATTTACTTGATATTAATACAACAAGAGGTTCCAAATATTTCATGAATCAAATTATCGAATTATTATACTAACACGGCACAAAAAAAAAGATTTGAAGAGAGAGAGAGAGTTACAATGTCTTTGAAGACGATATAAGCAATGATGAAGAAGAGGAAGAAGAGGATCTCAAACTCCGCGTATCTCACGAACGCAAACACCTTTCCAACCGCCCGAGTCAGCGCCGAATCGTTCCGAGTCTCAACTCGCCTCGCCATCTCTCAATTACTCTCTCTCTCTCTCTCTCTCTCTGAAAGCACAGCGAAGACAGAAGAAAGATGAAACGACCACAGCGACGCCAAAAACGAAAAGAACGTGAGAGAAGAGAAAATGGATAAGAAATTAAGATTTAAGAATAATTGCCAACTGGGCCAGGCCCAATAGTACTATGCGGCCCAAAATATGAAAATAAAAACATAAAAACTTGAAAAGGAAAAAAAAAGACTGTGCATGTTTTGAATTTTTTTTTTTAAAGAATAGTTGTTGATTTCAGTGTATACATAGTATTTTTGTTAAAAAAATATATTTTCATTATAAAACATAAAAAGGGTTTATTTTAAGCAAGTAATATGTTACTTTTTTTATAAAGTAAAATTTTAAGCAAAATTTTTAAATAATTTTTTCTAACTTTTTTAATACTTTTTATCTACACATAATTACCTTTTTAATAAGAATTTTTTTTATAGAAAATAAAAAAAAAGTACTTTAATTTTGTCAAATGCAATCTTAACTGACTCTTTATTACTCAACCATATATAATCAAGGATTCAATATGCTTTCATGGGGATGGAGTGTATATATTGCATAGTTAATTGTGTTTAATTTTTTTAAACTTCTTTGACAAAAAGATTAGTCACTATTATCATTAATAGTTATTCACTTGATTATATATACTTGAAAAAAAAGGGGAAAATACTTGGTAACCAAAAACTTTAATATCATAACTTAACCCTATGCATTATAATTTTGCCTAAGAAGTAAAACAACTAGTTTTGAGTTTGTAGTTAATATATTTCAAAATTCTCATGTATTCTTAACATTTATAATACTCCTCTTGAAACCTTAATGGACAACATTATTCTCACAACTCTTCCCTCTTAACAAGTGGGTTTCTTGAGAGTGGCATATTGCATATACTATTTTAACTAATCATATATATGTTATCATGGAAAAATAAATACCTATATTATATGAATATTCTTTAATTACATATAATATATGGTTAGCAAAGTTTCCAACTTTCCGCAATTATGGTGGTAAGAAAAAGAGTTTGTGATCCTAAATCTCTTCGATGACACATTTCTAGATCTCTATGAAATCCCAAACATTCTCCTTCACAAAAATAAACTTGAGAAATTGCATGCCAATTTTCTATCATCAATCCTTACAACTCTCCTGTTCCCTACTCTTTGCACCAATAATCTAAACTCTCACCATGACTTTAGTGCAAATTTTATATGCACAATGAGAAAACCCTAAACATTCAAATACAATAATGTAAAACATTTCTTATGACGCAAGAAACAGAGCGTATATTGAGTTAGAACAGAAAGTATAATTCGTTCCATAGAATTTAATTCTTTTAAAGTGAGAAAATCGAAACCTAACAAAAAAAAATTTTGAATTTTTGCGCGCAAATGAATTTGTTGAGAAGGCCTAATGCTAATATGGTTTTGTTGCTTCTTAGTCTTGTATTCATCAAAACTTGCAACAACCATAACTTCTTGGCTCTGGCCTCGCCTTCCGGAGGCGTCATGGGAGGGAGTTTCTTCGACGATTCGGATTCTTCATCCTCGCAATCATCTTTGAATGATCATTCACATTATCAACATTATGATTCTTCTCAACCTTTTGTTGATGATAACACTCCAAGTAACAATGATGATGGAGGGGTTCCAAGCGTGTTTCTATTCTTCATGTTTGGTTTGGTTTTGGTTGGATTATGTAAACACAGAAATGGAAATGCAATTTCTGTGATCAAGGTTCAGGTATGATAAAACATGCTTTCAATTTAAGTAAGGAGAAATGTTATAGAGTTATCAAAATTTATTGTTTTTTGTATTACCTTTAGCTATTAATTTAATTTTTTTAGTCTAATAATTAAATACCATATTTTAATCTATATTTTTAAATATTAATAATTAACCGATTACCAAAAACAAAAATTCTGATGTCTCCTGTTATTTCTTTCCTCTTAATAACTATATGTAACATCTATCTTGATTCCATAATAGACTATGATATATAGAATTAAGTTGGATTTTAGACATAATATTGTGTGTCAATCGAGACTGTAGTGCAAAAATAAAATAAAGTAAAAGGTGTAGTTCATAATATATATGTGTCACTTTATTAATTTTATCAATTAGGTTTATTTTATTCAATAAAAAAAATTAAAGAGTAATGCTACTTAAACTAATAAAAAAATATGAGGAATGCTAGGGACTAGTAATTTTGGTGTTTTGTAATTATTAATTAGCCATTAATAATGTTTTTAATGGTGTGATATTACATCTGATAGTGGAAGATCACTCGCTTTTGTTTTGATAGTTAAGTGCTGAACAGAAAACACAAAAGTTGCTGACCCCCTAGACTTTTCCAAAAAATAATGAAAATATATAAACATGTTGAAATAAAATTTAAGTGAGAAAATTTGCTAAAATGAAGAAGTGTATAAACTTAATTAACATTGAATAATTTACACGTCTTGTCATATGGCTAAGTCTACTATTTTCATTTAATGGTTATTAAAAAATTATCTTCTTAATTTTATATATCAACTCATAATTATTTTGAAATAAATAATTTTATGACAAGATATAAGAATGAGAAGTGAGTTTAGCGATTCTTATTTTCCAAAAAAAAAAAAATTCAGCATAAAACAAAATTACACAAGCTTAAGTTAGTAAGTTGATAGTGTATTTAGTCTATTAATTAAGTGATTAGTATGAGTTGTAATTAGATAGGATTCATTATTTTAAAAGCAATTAATAAAATTGCTTAGCATCATGTTGTAATGTTAATGATATCTTCTTGGAATGCCTTAATTGAAGGTTGCAATGTTAGGTGGGAAGAAGGGAAGCTCGATACAAAGGGATCTAAGTAGGATTGCCCAAGCTGCAGATACATCTTCTCCAGAAGGTGTGAGCAACTTATTAATAGGTATATGTCATTAATATTTATTTTCTGTAAATTATTGTAGTATGATTCACTTTCTTTGTAGTTTGTACATCGCAAAACTTTAATTTAACTATGATAGAAATGCATTGTATGCTCCATCAAATTCGAAAACGAATATTCTAAAAAAATTTGTGTTTTTTAACAAAAAAAAAAAGGAATACTCTAAATAAAAATTTATTATAAATATTTAATTATAAATTTTTAAATTATAAAATATAATTAACATTTAATAAAATTATAAAAATTAATAGAATAATTAAATATTTTAATTTTTATATCCATCAGTTTTTGTATTTCTAACTCAAGAGATATCTAAAACATATAGGATTTATTTGGATACCATTAAATTGATAGAAAAATATTTTTTTAGTGAAAAAAGATAAAAAAAATTATTTATTAACGTTTTGGTAAATTTCTATTGTAAAAATAAAAGTACTAGAAAAATAAAAAATATATTTTTTTTGAGAAGTTACAATTTATGTCTTATTTTAAAAGATTTTTTAAAAAAAAAGATTACACATAATAAATAAATAAATAATACTTTTATATTGTTATATCCAAACATAATTGATAGCTAAAAAAATTTTTTTGTATATATGAAATATCTAAGTATAAAATTATTTTTATTTTTCTATCTTCTAAAAAAAGATAACTTAAAAAAAAATTATTTAAAAGCTCATCCAAATAAACCGTAGTCAAATACAAAATGAATCTCCTAGCACTAGGGGTGTTCATAGTTCAGTTTTTTCATAAACTGAACTGAAACTACACTAAACCATTTTAAATGGTTTAGAAACTGAACTAAACTATTTTGTCAAATAAGAAACTGGTTTTAAACCAGTTTACAATACAGTGCACAAGTTTAAACCAGTTCATAAAAATAAAACCAGTTTTAATAGAAAAAACCAATTTAAACTGGTTTATAGGTCAAAACTAGTTTTAACTTTTAACATATATAAAATTAGTTTTTACATTTTCTCTCTCTCCCTCTCTCCCTCTCTCCCCCTCTCTCTCTCTCCCTCTCCCCCCTATCTCTCTCCCCATCTCCCTCTCTCTATCTCTCTCTCTCTCCCTTCTCTCCCTCTCCTTCCATTCTCTCTCTGTCTTCTTCTCTCCCTCTCTCCCCCTCCTTTCTCTCTCTTCCTCTCTCTCTCCTTCTCTCCCCCTCTCTCCCTCTCCCCCCCTCTCTCTCTCTCTCTCTCTCTCTCTCCCTCTCTCTCCTTCTATTCTCTCTCTCTCTCCATCTTTTCTCTCTCTCCCACTCTCTCTCTCTCTCCTTCTCTCCCTCTCTCTCTCCCCCTCCTCTCTCTCCCTCTCTCTTTCTCTCTTTCTCTCTGTCTCTCTGTCTCTCTCACTTTCTCTCCCTCTCTCTCTTCCTTTCTCTTTCTTTTGCGCTCTTTTTCCCCCTCCCTTCTCTCTCTTTCTCTCTCCTCCTCATCTCTCTCTCTTTTTTCTATCTCTCATTCTTCCCTCTTTTTTCTCTTTTCTCTCTCCCTCCTTCTCTCTCTTATTTTGAAGAAAA
Organism: Arachis ipaensis; assembly: GCF_059453495.1. NCBI lineage: Eukaryota > Viridiplantae > Streptophyta > Magnoliopsida > Fabales > Fabaceae > Arachis > Arachis ipaensis. The sequence continues at coordinate 2,076,903 of NC_142436.1, forward strand.
AAAGGGGAGAGAGAAAAGAAGGATATAGAGTGAGAGAAGGTTGAGAAAGAAAGAGAAAAGAGAGAAAGAAAGGGAAGAAAGAGGAGAAAGAGAGAGGAGGGAGAAGAAAGAGAAAGAAAGAAGGGAAGGGAGAGAGAGAGAGAGAAATAAGAGAGAAAAAGAGAAAAAAGAAAAAAAAGAGAGAGAGAAAGAGGAAGAGAGAAGGGAGGGAGAGAGAGAGACAGAGAGAGAGAGAAGGGGAAGGGAGGGGGAGCGAGGGAGAGGGGATAAAAAGGAAAGAGAGGGAGAGAGAGAGGGAGATAAATTGGAGAGAGAGAGAGAGGAAGAAAGAGGGGGAGAGAGAGAGAGAGAAAGAAAAGGAGAGAGCGAGGAAAAGGAGGGAGAGAGAGAGAGAGAGAGAGAGAGAGAGAAGGAGAGGAGAGAGAGAGAGAGAGAGAAGGGAGAAGGGAGGGGGAGCGAGGGAAAGGGGAGAAAAAGGAAAGAGAGGCAGAAGAAATGGAGAGAGAGAGAGAGAGAGGAGGGGAAGAAAGAGGAGAAGGAGAGAGGGGGGGAAGAAAGAGGGGAGAGAGATAGGAGAGAGAGAGAGAGAGAAAGAAAAGGGGATAGCGAGAAAAATGAAGGAGAGAGAGAGGAATAGAGAATGGAGGAGAGAGAGAGAGAGAGGAAGGAAGGGGGAGAGAGAGGGAGAGAGAGAGAGACAGAGGGGGGAAGGGAGGGGAGCGAGGGAAAGGGGAGAAAAAGGATAGAGAGGGAGAGGAAATGGAGAGAGAGAGAGAGAGAGAGGAGGGGAAGAAAGAGGAGAAAGAGAGAGAGAGAGGAAGAAAGAGGGGAGAGAGAGAGAGGAGGGAGAGAGAAAGAAAAGGGGAGAGAGAGAGAGAGAGAGGAAGAGAGAAGGGAGGAGAGAGAGAGGAAGGAAGGGGGAGGGAGAGAGAGAGAGAGAGAGAGAGAGAGAGAGAGAGAGAGAGATAGATGGGAGGTGGAGAGAGAGGAGGGAGAGGAGAGAAAGAGAAAGAAAGGGGAAGAGAGAGGAAAAGGAGGGAGAGAGAGGAGAGGGAGAAAGAGGAGGAGAGAGAGGGAAAGGAAAGAGAAGGGGAGAGAGGAAAAGGAGAGAGAGAGAGAGAGAGGAGAAAAGGGGGAGAGAGAGAAGGAGGGAGACAGAGAGAGAGAGGGAGAGAAGGAAGAAAGGGAAAAGAGAGAGAGAAGGGAGAGAGGAGGAGAGAGAGTGAAGGGAGAGAGAGAGAGAAAGAGTATGTAAAAACTAATTTTAGAGTTTAAATAAAACCAGTTTTAATTTGGTTTAAAACTAAACTGAAGTATAAAAACTGGTTTTTAATAAATTAGTTTTCATAAAAACTATGGTTTCAGTTCAATTTTTTATTTAAAAAAACTGATTTATTTAAAACAGTTTCAGTTCAGTTTCAATTCAGTTCAGTGAAACCAGTTTTTTTGCACACCCCTTTTTGACACTTTGATATGAATATGTTTGTTTTGGATATGTTTCTTTAATTTTGTGATGCTAGCTAGCTAGTATGTGCCAAGGAATTGAAACTAATCATTGTTAAGATCATTACATTGTTCACACAAGGCTTCATTTATTTATGATGCATTAATTTATCACACTAATTTTCTCTTTCAGAGACAATATTAGCTTTGCATCAGAATCCTGGTTACTGTATTTCAGGATATTCATATGTAAGAAATAATTCATTTAATTTCTTCTCATTGGCAAAGTAAAAAAATATCATTTTCTAGATATCAATTATCATTGTATATATCAAACAATATCTTTTGTAGGTGGATCTTAAGCTGAGTAGGGAAGATGGAGAGAAATGCTACACTCAATTATCACATGAAGAGAGAGCCAAATTTGACAAAGAGACATTAGTCAACTTTAATGGCAAAGAGAAGATTAGTACAAGAAACCAGAGTGCTAATGTGTTCATCAATGATGATGAGTACACATTGGTATATATAATATATTAGTTAATTATATTCATAGCTTCATTAAAAATTATAATGAACACCCTGAGGTTAATTAAGAAATATTCACAAAATACCCTTCATTATGGTTTGTAATGTGATACTATTCAAAAATGCTTAAGGAAATCAAAATTTTACAAACAAATAAATTATTTTTTTGAATTTTTTTTCTTTTTCAAATTAATTGTTTCAAAATGCTTAAGAAATCAAAATTTTACCACCATAAAAACTTATACATAAGTTCAATTAAAAATTTTTTAAATTAATCAAGCACAGTCAAGTTTAAGGACTTGTTTGGGTGAGCTTCTAAAAAAAAATCTTTTTTCGAGTCATCTTTTTTTAAAAGATCTTATGGAAAAGTAAAAGTAATTTTATGTTTGGGTATCTCATACAAAAAAATCTTTTTATCTATCAAGTATGTTTGGATATAACGATATAAAAGTACTTTTTTGTTTATTTATTACTTGAAAAGCATCTTTTTTTTAAGGAAAAAAGATCTTTTAAAAAAAAATGTAAATTACAACTTCTCAAAAAAGATGTTTTTTTTTTTTTCTAATGCTTTTACTTTTACTACTAGAAATTTGCCAAACACGCTAAAAAATAAAAAAAGATTTTTTTCATTGAAAATAGATTTTTTTAATCAAAATAATGGGCCAAACAAGCACTAAATCAGATGTTCTTTGACCCAAACATGTATATTCACTATAGTATCATAATGCAACATGTCATCTAAATTGATATAGAACTATAACTAACTAACCAATTGGTAGTCTCTTGCAGTTGGATGAGGAAAAGAAACCTGAAGAAGAGAAGAAACTACTTCTCAATGGGTTTGGGAATGAGTTTATAGTGGTATGGTATGATTTCTTTAATTTTATTTATTGCTCATAGGTTTATAAAATTTGCTTGGATTTGTATTATCAATTATTGTATTATTCCTGCTTGTTAATTAACTGCCCTCCAAATATATCTAATTAATCCATCTAAAATGTTCAAGTCTAGTGTTACTTTGGTTTGTGAAATTTTGTAAGCTTTTGAATGCAACAATATTTCTTCCTTAATTGCTTGTTAGCTTAGTTTTTTTTAGAGTATATATTCAAATAGATTATTAAAAAATTTTGCATCGAATATTTTTGTTTTAATTTTTTTATTACATTGAAATTCCTCTACTTTATAAAAATAGAATATATAAATTTTTTCGTTATACTTTTGAGAATTTATTTATCAAAATGAAAACAACAGATTTAATTAAGATAAAGACTTATATCTTTGTAAAGTTTAGAAATCTTAATATAATAAGTTTTTTTAGAAACAAATATTTGACGCAAAATTCTTTAAAAAGCTATTTGGATATATACTCTTTTTTATATAATGGGATATCAGAATTTTCACACAGAAAGCAACAACTTTATGTATTTTTGTATTTTGACATAATTTTTAGATGTAAATTTATTTTTTTTTCTCTTAATTAAGTTTATGTAACATTTTTTGGAAATAAATTAGTTAAAATTTTATCTTCCATTCTTGAACATCATGTGAATGTTACCCCCTAAATCCCAATCAATACAAGAATAAATGCATGTGTCACTCCAAAAATACCTAAGAATTTGTCCAGATACCATGGAGGTTAATTCATTGCTTACTTTAGGGAAACACTTTATTTTCCTATATCTAGAGGTAGCGTTTGGTGCAGAGACAGAAACTGAAAGACTGAGACTGAAAGACAAAGACTAAAAGATAGAGATTGAAATAAATTTTAGTATTCTGTTTGGTGTAAAGTGGGAGACAGAAATTGAAACAAGAATGAAGCTCTAATTTAATTTACACAAAGGGTAAAATTAGAATTAATTAATTAAAATGAGGGTATTTTAGGTATAAAATGTTATTAAAGTTTCAGTTTTCGTCTCTAAAAATTTCAGTCCTATGTGTCTCCACTTTTTGAAAGTACTGAAATATTGAAATTTAGAAGAAAGAGACAGAAATTTTAGTACTAATCTCTGAACCAACAAACATAATACTAAGTTTCAGTCTTTCAGTCTCTGTCTCAGTATCTCAAAACAAACACTAGCTAAAAGAACATTCTTACTAGGTTTCTTCTTGCATTATTCTTTAATATAATTATATATCAGATAACAATTTTGGTAGCTGCTAAAGGAACACATAAGCTTCCAAGTATCAATGGAGCTGAAGATTTGAAGAAGACATTACAAAAGCTTAGATCCCTTCTATCAAAACACTTACTAGTAAGATCAAACACATACATTCAATTAATTAAATTAAATAATAATTATTAATTTCTTCATCACTATGACTATATATATAATTAGACAAAAACTTTATTCGTATATCAAAAATCAATTACGAAATTAATATCGTGTATTTTTATATAAATATAAATATTATTTTATATATTTTATTTTAATATATTCGTATAAAAATAATTAATTTAGTAATTGCTTTTAAGTCTTCAATTTGTTACAGGCTGGGGAGGTGCTATGGACTCCACAAAAATATGATGACACACTTTCTGAAGAGGAACTAATTGAAGATTACCCAAAATTAGCAAAGTCCATGGGAAATTTTCTGGCCAAGAAAAAGGAATAATAATGATACAAAATGAGGAATGCATGCTTAATTACTTAATCAACTCTTACTCTCCCCATTAATTAATTTTCCACATGCAAGAGGGATTTAATTAATATTCTCATGTCTCAATATATTTTGGTCCAAAACCAATTTTAAGTATGAATGTTATATATTACTTCTTATACTTATGAGTTATGAATTAATAACTGCTATAAGAAATCTTATTAAGGAATATGTTATTTCTTCATATCTCATTGTTAATAATTAATTATAATCTTTGATAATATATAGATATATTAATTAATGGTAAATGCTAATGTATGTACTCTTAATAAAATAAAAAAGTGTAGATAAAACATAATAAAATAGAGAATTAAGATTTGTTTCATTAATAAAAAATGTAACACTTGATAAAAGAATATTGAAAGATAAGCTTTAATTTAAGTTAATTTTATCTCTTTTCAATCTTAATTTTTTATTTTATTTCCTCTATCTTACATTATTTTCTTCACGTCATCCACTAATTACTTTCATATCCTCTGCATGTGTCCTCTTTTTCCTCTGTCTTCATCTTCTCAACTCACTTTATCTGTTCTTCCATTTTTTATGGGCTCTTTTTAGTTTTTATCGTCTCCATAATTAATTAATTAATTTTAAAAGAGAATTCTACTACAGAATAATTCAACAATTACTTTCTAGTCTTTTCATCGCACTTATTTTTCCAGCCATTTCTAAACTAACTCCGAATCTGATGGTAATAACAAAAGTTAGAATTGCGGCTCAGAAACCTACTTTGAAAATGACAATAACTTTCTACGACAAATTAACTAAACCCCAAGTTCAAAGCACTAAAAATAGAATTCAATTTTAATGGTTGAAAGTTTGAAAAACAGAAAAAGATAGAGCGAGAAGAAAAGATTTGTTGTATAAAACATAAAAATTTAACAGCCTCCTCTTTCTGTCCAAAAATTCAATCTCATAAACAAACCCCAAAACGATAATTATTTATAAAAAGCTAAGGATTTTTTTTTTTAACTTAATTTAAAAATAAGACATCCGGTAAACCGTAAACAATATAGAAACGGACAAACGGCTTGAGATAACAAAAAAGAAAATAATAGATAAAAATAATTTTTTTATATAAAATATAAAAAAATAAAATTATTTATAAAAAAATAATTTAAAAAAAAAGATATCTTTTAAAAAAGGACAATGCTAGGTAACTAATAATTTTTTTGAACAACATGAACAACCATCAATCAAATAAAAACACACTACACCTCTAAATTATCTACATAAATCTTAATATTAGAATAATCATCCACACACCCAGTAAGATGAACATCCAATACATTTATTGTTCACATTGTTTAATATTTTCATTGTCTACCTATACTTTTCCTTTTAAAAATATATCCAATAATTCAAACAAACTCATATTATCTTTTACAAAAGAGAAAGTATAAGGAGTCAAATGGCCTAAGCGTACAATGTGTATAATGAAAGTTTAGGAAGTATTAGAGATATGATCATTAGTGTTACATTGTTCTGTCAGGTTACGCTTTTGGGATGAGTGGTTTCATAACATGGTATTAGAGTTCTAGATCCGAAAAGTTAAGAGTTCGATCTTTGGTGAACCCCAAAATCAGCTTAAGGTTTTGGGATGAGTGGTTTTATGACATGAGATGTTTATTCTGGATAGTATAGGTGATGTTCATTTTATTCATAGACCAAAGATTTAGCCTATTGTACACATTGTACGATTAGGCCATTAGCTCCCTAGCATTACTCTTTATAAAATAATAAAAAATTTAAGATAAAGATTCGTATGTAGTTGTCTTTCTATAAAAGTTAATAGCTAAAAGAGCAATGCTAGGGGCAGCAACATTTGTGATTGGTAGCCATCAACTAGCCATCAATGATGATTTGATGGTATGAGATTTCATCGAATGACTCACATTTCTCTGCTGGTTATATGCTGGCCAAAATGTAATAAAATTGCTGGCCTATAGACTTTTCCTAACTAAAAATTATTAGACAATGAAAATTTATCAAATAATCAATTAATCTCTTCACATGAAGATAATTGTAAGTAAATTTTCACTAAAATTTAAAATAAAATTAAAACAACTGAGTTGACATTTATTAATCTTCCATTTTAAATGAAACTTTTAATTATAAAATAAAAAAAGAAAAAGAAAAAGAAAAGGTGAACCGAGTCAATGGAGCAGCGTATATATATAACACCACATACAGACATACAACTCATCAAACACATTCTTCGTAGAATCGTTACTGCCACTGCGCCAACCCAATGACTTCGCGAACAGCACGTTACAAAGACGACAACCTCGCTGGAGAGCCGCCATCCACGGCGGACAATGCGGCCCCGGACGATACCACATCGGTAGAGAAGCTCTTCGAGGCCAAATCGGTGCCGCCATGGACGAAACAGCTCACAGTGCGAGCGATTTTCGTTAGCGCCGTGCTTTCATTCGCGTTCACGTTCATCGTAATGAAGCTCAACCTCACCACTGGGATTATTCCTTCCTTGAACGTTTCTGCGGGATTGTTAGGGTTCTTCTTCGTGAAGACGTGGTCCAAGGTTCTCGCTCAAACGGGGCTTCTCAGGACACCGTTCACGCGTCAAGAGAACACCGTCATTCAGACCTGCGTCGTCGCCGCCAGCGGAATCGCCTTCAGCGGTAAACATTTTCTTCTCTCCGTTTTTTCTTCTTTCTCGGGAAAATTTCGTCATGAACATGGCTCACTTAATGTGCATGGTCATTATTGTTGTCATCTTCTGCAATTATTGACCTGATTTTTATTTTTAATTTTTCTTTTGAAATTTGAAATTTCAGCTACGAGATTTTGTTTAGTGCAATAATTTGTAATTTTTTGTTCAAATTTAGACATTTTAGTGAACAGAGTGTGAATGGGGAAGCCTGTTTAATTTACAGAAAATTTCAGTAATCATAGTTCAATAACAATTAATTTAAACATTTAAGATTAATTTTATATTATGAATTTGCAATAAGTTATTTGAACTATATGAAGACGCTTATTGTAGTTTTGTTCAAAACGGCATCGTTTGATTGTTGCATGGGGGTGTTGTTTGCGTGTGTGGGTCCTACAGCGGATCTCGTGTGTTCATTTAGAAAGTGTGATCCTTTTTCTCTCTTTGTTGTTTGTTTATTTCTGTAAAATAATAATATTTGTTGTTATATATCGGCATCACATAGCTTACTTCAGATTTACGTAGTCCTGACGGAATGAGAATGTGTTTGTGTATTCCCAGCAAATAAAAAAGTGGTCTTTGTTGGAATAAAAGATTTTCTAAAGTAAATAAATTGTTAAAATGAGAAAGTTAGGTTTAAATAAAAACTAAAGTTTTGTGAAAATAGTATACATAATTATCTAATTTTTTATTTTATATACACACTGGTGTTTAGTTTTTATTTTTATATAATAATAATACTTTAGAATCATATAAAAGCTTATTTTTAATAAATTATTAGTCATATACTAACATAATAAAATCAAATTCATAATAATATTATTTAGTTCATTACATATTTTCCTTTGGAGAACGAAACGTAAGTAGAAAGTAGGAAGTGGGAGCTACCAAGGAAGATAGAGAGGACACGTTCTCTTGATTAAATTTTTGCCTTTTGTAAAGTGGAAAGGTGAGAAGTGTGTTTTTTCTTTTTTGAGATTAGTGACTAAGATTTGTGTTGAATTAGCACTTTATATCCTAATCATGCTTAAATATTTTATTTGTTTTTTCAAGTGTCTTATAATGCTCTTTAAACGAGTGTGACATGAAGTTATTTATGACCTTCCATGAAGACAATTGAGTACTTGTTAGTTTGACTAGCTTGTCCATATGTTCACCTTTTCCCCTCCATCTTTCGTCTTTGGAATTTCCCTAACATAATGACGTTTAAGAAGAATACATATAATGATAATGACAACCAGGAAAGGGACAGAAAAATCAAGAACTGTGATTCAACTACATTTGGATATATGGAATGTTTCTCTAGCTGTCACACACCTTTCCATTCTGGAATTTGTATGGATCATTAGTGAGCATAAATAATATGTCTCTTTCAATAAGGTGCAGTTGAAGAAAAGGCTGAAAAGCTAATTTTACGCAGCTAGTCATTTAATGGCTAAAAGTAACAAAAAAAAAAAAATTTCCTTTTCCCTTCTTTTTGTTTGGATAAAGGTATCCAGGGAATTTTTTTATTATATTCTTATCCAACTCTTCTTCTTTTCCAAATAGTATGCATGTGTTGGATTCTGGTTCTAGAAAGTTGGCATATAGAATAAATCTGGCTTACTTGTACATCATACGAGTTTAGAAGTTTCTTATGTTTTATATTCTAATGGTATTTCACTGTGTTAACCTTCTGTGACTGAGAGTTGTTTCCAAGAGATTATAATATGCTCCTGCGCAAGTGATATTTCAAAGAGTCGGCATTACAATTTGTTTACTCCAATGACTGGAAACTTATAAATCTTAATTGGATAAAAATGTGATTTACTTCCCATTTTCAATACAATAGATTGTCCATATTTCGAATCTTTTGAAGTTTTACTACACAACCAACAGAGCATTTTCTGCCAAAGTTTAATATGTGTTTGTTTATGCTTATATTTACTGTCATACATTCTAAATTTCTAATTTTCCATCTTTTACTGCTCAATGAATATTTAGTCTTTTTAATGCAATACCACCTACTGTTTGAAGAGGTCCCAGTTATACAGTTTAGAGGGGATAATTTAAACAGCTACTTTTGGTTAAAAATTAATTGTTTCAAGAAAGTTCCAAGTTTATATAACTTAGGAAGTGCGTCTTGTAGGACATAAGGGTGAAAACTTGCATGCAGAAATTTTTTTTTTGCCTTAACTTATGGTAAAAATGGTGTCAATTGTTTACATTCATTTGAAAAGAATATTATGCCATAGAGTCGGTCAATGCTTGACTATTCAACTGAATTTATGATGGAAAAAATTGCTTGACTAGGTGGTTTTGGTAGCTACCTGTTTGGAATGAGTTCAACTATCGCAAATCAATCGCCAGAAGCTGCTGCTGGTGCGGATATTAAGAACCCGAGTTTAGGATGGATGATTGCTTTTCTGTTTGTTGTTAGCTTTCTTGGCCTCTTTTCTGTGCTTCCTCTTCGGAAGGTAAGCTAAACTAGTTGTGCATGTGTCCACTTCTTGTAACAAGCACCACTGCATCAATATAGAATAAGTTTATAATTAAAGCTCAATTTGCAATATCCGTCTGCGGTGCAAATAGAGTTTTCAGTTGATTCTATGGTGGTTCGTTAGTCGTTACAGAATGTTGAGTTGACCCTTTCTGCATTAATGTTCCTTCTTACAGATTATGATTGTAGACTTCAGATTGACATATCCTAGTGGTACTGCGACAGCCAATCTTATCAATGGTTTCCATACTCCAGAGGGCGCAGAGCTAGCTAAGTGAGCATTCAGGGCTTTGAACAGCAGAGTTTCCACTTTTATTGGCATATTTTCTCCTAACTTCTTCGTGATCTTTTCATTTTTAGGAAGCAAGTATCAAAGCTGGGAAGATTTTTCTCCTTTAGCTTCTTATGGAGTTTCTTCCAATGGTTTTTCACTGCTGGTGATGATTGCGGATTTTCAAGCTTCCCTACATTTGGTCTACAGGCCTATAAGAACAAGTATGTGACTCACTATATCTTGTTGATGAATCAAAGTATCAAACAGAAGAAGTGTTTAAAACACTTATTTCAATAAAGGACATGTAAATATATTCGCAAAACCTCTATCCTCTAAAAAATATGCTTCTTGAATGTCAAATATTAGCCAACTTTGTATTGTAATAATAATAAACCAATAAAAGAAAAACTAAGATGAAGCATTTCACCTTCTAGTGTTAGTCTTAGCTTGATGGGGTAGCACTTATTGATCCTGAATGAAATAATGCCATTTTTTTTATTAATTATTTATTGTTATATAATAATAGATGTGTACTTTATTTTTCATTTCCTTTAACCACTTGCTTATCTATTTGTTATTTTCTTGTGCATAACAGGTTCTTCTTTGATTTTTCCGCTACTTATGTTGGGGTTGGGATGATTTGCCCATATATAATCAATGTATCCCTGCTGATTGGTGGAATTCTCTCATGGGGTGTCATGTGGCCACTCATTGCTAATAGAAAAGGTGATTGGTATGATGCAAAACTTAAGCAAAGCAGCTTAGAGGGCCTTCAAGGTTACAAGGCAAGTCATCCTTTACCACTCAATTTTCACTATGTTCCTTTTTGTGATTGAATAGTTGAATTGCAGTGAACAAGAAAGATTGGTGTACAGTTTTTGTGCATGGATAAAGTCTGTTCTTTCGTGAAACTCTGATTACTTTATGAGTATATGAAAGTTATATTTTTCAGTTTTTTTCTGTTTAGATGAAACCATACACACCTTTAAACTAATAGTTGTGATTTTAACTTGGTGTATTCTTTATATACTTCAGGTTTTCATTGCCATAGCAATGATTCTTGGTGATGGTCTATACAACTTCGTGAAGGTTCTTGCCCGCACACTTTCTGGTTTATATAAGCAATGCTACAAAAAGGACTCGGACGTTGGTCCAACCGATGATTCCTCGCATGACCACCCTCCATCAATCTCATACGACGATAAGCGCAGAACCGAGCTTTTCCTCAAGGACCAAATCCCAACCTGGTTTTCTATTGCTGGATATGTCATCATTGCAGCGATCTCAACCATAACTCTTCCCTTCATCTTCCACCAGCTAAAGTGGTACTACATTATTGTCATCTACATCATTGCACCAGCACTAGCATTTTGCAATGCCTTTGGCTGTGGACTAACTGATTGGTCCCTTGCATCCACTTATGGAAAATTAGCCATTTTCTGTATTGGGGCATGGGCAGGGTCTAATGGTGGCGGTGTTCTAGCCGGTTTGGCGGCATGTGGTGTCATGATGAACATTGTTTCAACAGCTTCTGACCTTATGCAGGACTTTAAAACCGGATACATGACATTGGCCTCACCAAGGTCCATGTTTGTGAGCCAAGTTGTTGGAACTGCCATGGGTTGCATTATATCTCCTTGTGTCTTCTGGCTTTTCTACAAGGCCTTTGGTAATCTTGGGAGCCCTGACTCACAATACCCTGCTCCTTATGCCCTTGTTTACCGGAACATGGCGATATTGGGAGTCGACGGCTTCTCGGCTCTACCAAGATACTGCCTCACTCTCTGCTGTGCGTTCTTTGTTGGAGCCATTGTTATCAACCTTGTTAGGGACATGGTAGGAAACAAGTATGCAAGGTTCATTCCAGTTCCAATGGCCATGGCAATACCCTTTTACATAGGGAGCTATTTCGCCATTGACATGTGTCTTGGAAGCTTGATTTTATTTATTTGGGAGAAGGTTAACAAGGAAGATGCTGAGGCATTTGGATCAGCTGTGGCTTCTGGTTTGATCTGTGGTGATGGAATCTGGACACTACCTAGCTCAATTATTGCTCTTGCAGGGGTAAAGCCTCCAATTTGCATGAAGTTTTTGTCCAGAGCAACAAATGCAAAGGTGGATGCATTCTTAGGATAAATTCGAAATAAAGATTCTCCTTTGGAATTCAGCACCTAAGTCTTAGACCTCGTTTTATTATCTTTAGTATACTTGTTAGATACCATTTAGTTTGTTGTGTGTATGAACCTATATGCAATTTCAAAGCTAGTACATATTATAGATCACAGTAACTTTATTAGTATATATCAGAGTGAACTAACGATTATTTCACAAAAAAATAAATAAATAAATAAATAAATAGCTTAATTTCATTAAAAAAAATTATGAAATTTGGTTCTCAAATGTTAAGATTGGATCATTATTTTGCAAACATACCCTTATGAACTGAAGCTTTGGAACTGATTGGATCCTTATTTTGTAAATTACATGCATTAGATTCTATAGATTGCTCCAATTTACTCCCAACCACATTACATGACATATTAAAATAATAAATATCATATTTTTTTATTGAACATTTTACTGGCTAATATATTATTTTTTTATTAATTTATTTAGTTAAAAAGAATGTGGAATGATTTGTTATTTAATTATTTATTTTATGTAAGTTGCATTCATCTTTTAATCTTTAAAACTTTAAAATCTTTTTTCAAAAACTAAATAAGTCAATCCAAATTAAAATGCAAAAATAATTGAATCGGAAAATCATATTAAAAAAATACAGGGTAAATCACAGAAAATTATATACTTAAATCACTCAGTCAAATCTAAACTCTAAATAATAAACATGAAACCTTTTTAATAGTAGAAAAATAGAGTGTTAATCAATAGTGTTAGTTAATATTAATAATAAGCATTGATCCTAGTATCTCCTTTATATTATGAATAAAGTTCTACATCCAAGCAAATTTTTTATCTAAATTATTGTAACAACTTTTAAATGACGCGTTCTTTCTCCTTCTCCTTCTTCGTTTCTTTTCTCTTTTTTCTTTTCTTCCTCCTCCTCCTCGTATCTCTTTTTCTTCTTCTAAATTCACGCAGGTTCTTCTTCTTCTCCTCCTCCTCCTTCTTCTTCTTCCAAATTTATATACGCGGGTTTTTCTTCTTTCCTTTTTCTCTTCCTCTTTCTTCTCCTTTTCTCAGAAATTATCAATTCAATTCAGAACACATGCGTCTATTCAATTCAAAATAATTCAATTTAATTCATAATAAATCGAACATGTTATTAAGGTGAAACAATTGTATAGTAATAAATGAACGAAACATTATCCATTATATAAAATTAAATTCAAAACAGATTTCTGCATAATGAACCGAACACATTATTAAGGTGAAACAATTGTATAGTACTAAATGAACGGAACATTATCCATTATATAAAATCAAATCAATTCAATTCAATTCAATTCATAATGAACCGAACATGTTATTAAGATGAAACAATTGTATAGTACTAAATGAACAGAACATTATCCATTATATAAAATCAAATTCAAAACAGTTTTTTGCATAATGAACTGAACACATTATTAAGATGAAATAATTGTATAGTACTAAATGAACGGAATATTATTCATTATATAAAATCAAATTCAAAACAGGTTTTTGCATAATGAACCGAAGACGTTATTAATGTGAAACAATTGTATAATATTAAATGCGGAACATTATCCACCTGCGTCCATTTAATTCAATTCAATTTAACCATTGCATTCGATTCAATTCGATTGAAAAAATAATTCATTAGCAAAATGTTGGTGTTGTTGGTGATGACGATAATGAAGGATCGAACTCTTGACCTTTCGGATCCAAAACTTTAATACCATGTCATGTGCCACATCATGTACCACTCATCCCAAAAAATTTAGTTGATGACAAAAGGTAACACTAATGATTATATCTCTAATACTCACTAATCCTCCATTGTATACATTGTACAAATATTCCATTGGCTTCTCATATTTTTCCTAATTTTTATTAGTATTGGACCTATTTAAATAAAAAAAATACTTGAATGTGTAGCAATCCTGTTATAATATATACTTTCACTAATCACATCCTACTCATAATATGAAAAATATACATGGCCTTAAGTCAATATAGGGTGTGTTTGTATTAGTATTTGAAGTATCAAACGTACTTAGTTTTTTTGAAAACTTCACTTTTTAGTTGGCTATTTTTTCTTCTTCTGAACATAAACATGATTATGCTCTCCAACCCAAGTTTAGTCAAAGCTAAAAATTATAACTTTTGCGACGTTAAATTGAAATTTATTTTCTATTTACCAATTTTGTCCTTCATTGTTCATATGATTAATTTTATTGTTTTTTTTATAATATTTTGTCTCTAGTACTTTCTCAACCATATTATTAGAAATATTTAAAGTATCAATAGAAAAATGTATTTAAATTAAGTACATGAATAATTAAACATATGTTAAATTCTAAATATACTTCACAGCTGAATTAATAAATAATAATAATAATATTATTATTATTATTATTATTATTATTATTATTATTATTGTTATTATTATTATTGCCAACAACATTAAACATTATTTTATATATATATATATATGATGAATTATAAGATAAAGAGGTAAACTTCAAGTACCAAAGAAAAAGATTCTTGATGGAGGGTCCAAATTGCTCCAAACAAGAAATTGTTGGTATTATTAAATTTGACCCATAATTTAATGTATTTGCAAACCGATATAATAGATAGTTTGGTACTTTGGTTGGACTAGCGGTTTTATGTCCTTTTTTTTATAAGGTATATTGATGGGTGGTTAATTTTTTGTTAGATCTGGCCACATGACCCGCACTCACATAGCCCACCAAAAAATCAAAATGCATATCCTTTTTTTTTGGTTTGGTGAATGAATTTTTAATTTTTTTTATGTATTATTTATTTTAATTTTAAAGTTCAATTACTTTTTTTTTGGTAAAGACATGTTGTTTTTAATATTTGTATATTATTTTTTTTTTGTTTTAGACTTCAGTCTAATATTTAAAAGTTACAAAAATATTTAAAATTTATAAAAAAAATAGTTAACCTAATTAACAAGTTACTTTTTTAAATTTAAATTATTTAAATAAAATATAATAAATAAAAGGTTCAAAATTAATAAATTAACAAAGGTGTACAGCACTTTATACTTAATAAAAGAACAATTAAGAATAAGTCTATATATATAACCATCTTTTACTCTCTTAATCTTCTATCTCAATTACACTTTCTGTTTTCCGTCTAATCTCATTTACCAGATAGAAAATGTTTAATTCTTTCCCTTTGTCAAAGTGAAAGTTTTGCAATATTTCAAATTTTGTTATCTAATTAATATTTCCAAGAAAAATATTTATTTATTTATTTATGGTTGTTTGAAGTTGCCATCATGTGGATTCATTATTATTATTGTTATTAACTTTTTCCACTTCTTGAATTCATTATTTACTTATTTATTTCCGCTACTCAACCCTTCTCATCCAAGATTTCAGTTAAACATCAGGTTTCTTCTTCTTCTTCTTCTTCTTCTTCTTCTTCTTTCTTTCTTTCTTTCTCTTTTTTTTTTTTTGGCAAATAACGTATGATTTCTAATTGACTACTCTCTTATTTACCACTAAGCATCATTATTTTGTAATACTTTGACGTATGATTTCTATTTTACTACTCTGTCAATGATCTAAAAAAATATTTATTTTTTGATTGCACTTATCATCACTGTTTAATCCTTCTCATCTCTCTCAAAAGTGTTAAGGTACTTTTCTTGATCTTTGAAAGTTTTCATTTTTTGTAGTAATCCCAAGTCTTCCATTTATTTTACTCTCTTCGCTTATTCATCCAAAAAATAATGGTTCACATTTTCTAACTTGTATCTCAATTATGCTTTTTGTTTTCTTTGTCTGATCTCATTTACCAAATAAATAAAGAAAATGTTTGATTCTTTCCGTCTGCAAAAGTGAAAGTTTTGAAATATTTAAAATTTTGTTATCTGATCAATGTTTCCTAGAAGAAATATTTATTCATTCTTGTTTGCAGTTTCCATCATGTCACAAAATAAAAAAAGTTAAAAACAAAAGGAGCTGAGATTTTTCAGTTATATATGTTGATATGATACTTGATATCCAGTGTACATTATTCATACATTGGTTTCATTTTTCATATAAACTATGCTTTGACTCAATAAGTAAGGACAAATAACATATGAAAAAAATGTCAAATTAAGTTCTTTAGAATCATTTCCAAATCATGGATCTTTAAATTACTAAAATCCACATGTGATTTGAGTAAAATAAGTGTCAAGAACTTAACAGAAGTAAAGAAAAAGGACTAGACATGAGGAGCAATTCTTTTATTCATGTTGATGGAAACCATTCTGTTTTGGTTCTTTTCCAATTTTTTTGAGAAATTCTTAGGTGCTTTTGAGCTTTACACATATTATGCATACCACTATTAAAAAAAATGACATAATCACCTAAGAATTTGTCAATTCTTGAAGGATAATCCAAGAATTTGTGTACATATCTGAATAAGGATCCTTTGAAATAAGTGGTCAATAGATTCAATTCAAATACTGGAAATTAACATTTTTTAGATGTGAGAATAAAGCTGCATCACATATCACATGTGGATTCATTATTATTATTGTTCTTGTTATTATTGAATTCGTTTTTAAGGTACACACACAAACTTTCTCTTTTTTCGATTTTCTTCTTCTTTAATTTTTTTTTTTTTTTACTTTCTGTTTTCTGTCTAATCTCATTTACCAAATAAAAAATATATAATATAAAGAAAATGTTTAATTCTTTCCCTCGGTCAAGTGAAAGTTTTGCAATATTTCAAATTTTGTTATCTAATTAATGTTTCCAAGAAAAAATATTTATTTATTTATTTATCGTTGTTTGAAGTTGCATCATGTTACAAAATCTCCAAATACGTGATAAAATATCTATAATGTATGTGGATTCATTATTATTATTATTATTGTTATTAACTTTTTCCACTTCTTGAATTCATTTTTAAGTAAAAATCTAAGATTTGAGTTTTACACCGTTCTCATCTATCTCAATTCTCAAGCGACAAAGGTATGTACACATAGACTTTCTCTTTTCTTGGTTTTCTTCTTCTTTAACATTTCTTATTTTACTTTTGGCTTTAAAATATTTTAATTTCGTTCATAATTTTTATTTTTTACCTATTGAAATATTAAAGAGATTAAGATTCTTTAATAGTAGTGAATGGATACACATATTAAGTAGTTGAGTTGAGATCGATATTTTTTATGGAGACTTTATTATTGCGATTAGGTTAGTAATTTTCATGACTTTATTATTGTCTTTTTCTCTTAATTTTTTTTCTCAACTTTCTCATAGTTAAACAATAATGGAAAAAGTGTTGAAAAATTG
Organism: Arachis ipaensis; assembly: GCF_059453495.1. Lineage (NCBI taxonomy): Eukaryota > Viridiplantae > Streptophyta > Magnoliopsida > Fabales > Fabaceae > Arachis > Arachis ipaensis. Next base: position 2,094,425 of record NC_142436.1, read on the forward strand.
AAATATTTTTTAATCAAAAATAAATAACAAATAAAGTTATAATATTTGTCATTTTGATTTTGATTTTGAAGTATTTTAAATTTGTCACATAATTTTTTCATTAGATATTAAAACATTATAAAGATTAGGATTCTTTAATCAATATAAATTTTAACATGAAATTAAAACAATAACTAGAATAAAAAATAAAAAATGTTTATTTTAAAAATTTGTAATTTTTTTATAATATTATGTGTTTTATTTCATTTTATACTATGTATCAATGAAGTATAATAAGTAATATCAGAAAAAACTTACAAATCTAAAAAATGCAGATTTGCAATTTTTTTATAATATTAATTGTTTTATTTTATTATATGTTATATGTCAATGAAGTATAAAAAATAATATTATAAGAAATTGCAAACCTATAAAATGTATTATAACTTTAATTTGCGCTTTTATTTAATAATAGAAAAAGTGTTAAAAATTTGAAAATATTTCTAGATGAAAGGCAAATAACAAATAAAGTTATAATCTTTGTGATTTTGCTTTTGATTTTGAAGTACTTAAAATTTCTCACATATTTTTTTTAGATATTAAAATGTTATAAAGATTAAAATTCTTTAATCAATGTAGATTTTAACATGAAATTAAAAAATAAGTAAAACAACAAATTAAAATTATTTCATTTTTTAGATTTGCAATTTTCTTGTAATATTAGTTGTTTTATTTCATTATATCTTATATGTCAATGAAGTATAACAAATAATATTACAAGAAATTGCAAACCTAGAAAATGTATTATAACTTTAATTTGCAATTTTATTTAATAATAGAAAAAGTGTTGAAAATTTGAAGATATTTCAAGATGAAAGATAAATAACAAATAAAGTTATAATATTTATGATTTTGCTTTTGACTTTGAAGTATTTGAAATTTCTCACATATTTTTTTTTAGATATTAAAATGTTATAAAGATTAAAATTTTTTAATCAATATAGATTTTAACATGAAATTAAAAAACATGTAGAACAACAAATTAAAGTTGTTTCATTTTTTAGATTTGCAATTTTCTTGTAATATTAATTGTTTTATTTAATTATATGTTATATGTCAATGAAGTATAACAAATAATATTACAAGAAATTGCAAACCTAGAAAATGTATTATAACTTTAATTTGTGATTTTATTTAATAATAGAAAAATTGTTGAAAATTTGAAGATATTTCAAGATGAAAGATAAATAACAAATAAAGTTATAATATTTGTGATTTTACTTTTGACTTTGAAGTACTTAAAATTTCTCACATATTTTTTTTTTAGATATTAAAATGTTATAAAGATTAAAATTTTTTAATCGATATAGATTTTAACATGAAATTAAAAAACAAGTAGAAAAACAAATTAAAGATATTTCATTTTTTAGATTTCCAATTTTCTTGTAATATTAATTGTTTTATTACATTATATGTTATATGTCAATGAAGCATAACAAATAATATTACAAGAAATTGCAAACCTAGAAAATGTATTATAACTTTAATTTGCGATTTTATTTAATAATAAAAAAAGTGTTAAAAATTTGAAGATATTTCTAGATGAAAGGAAAATAACAAATAAAGTTATAATATTTGTGATTTTGCTTTTGACTTTGAAGTACTTGAAATTTCTCACATATTTTTTTTAGATATTAAAATGTTTTAAAGATTAAAATTTGTTAATCAATATAGATTTCAACATGAAATTAAAAAATAAGTAGAACAACAAATTAAAGTTGTTTCATTTTTTAGATTTGCAATTTTCTTGTAATATTAATTGTTTTATTTCATTATATGTTATATGTCAATGAAGTATAACAAATAATATTAGATGAAATTGGAAACCTAGAAAATGTATTATAACTTTAATTTGTGATTTTATTTAATAATAAAAAAAGTGTTGAAAATTTGAAGATATTTCTAGATAAAAGACAAATAACAAATAAAGTTATAATATTTGTGATTTTACATTTGACTTTGAAGTACTTGAAATTTCTCACATATATTTTTTTTAGATATTAAAATGTTATAAAGATTAAATTTTTCTAATCAATGTAGATTTTAACATGAAATTAAAAAACAAGTAGAACAACAAATTAAAGTTGCTTCATTTTCTAGATTTGCAATTTTCTTGTAATATTAATTGTTTTATTTCATTATATGTTATATGTCAATGAAGTATGACAAATAATATTACAAGAAATTGCAAACCTAGAAAAGGTATTATAACTTTAATTTGCGAATTTATTTAATAATAGAAAAAGTGTTGAAAATTTGAAGATATTTCTAGATAAAAGACAAATAACAAATAAAGTTATAATATTTGTGATTTTGCTTTTGACTTTGAAGTACTTGAAATTTCTCACATATTTTTTTTAGATATTAAAATGTTATAAAGAAATTTTTTTAATCAATATAGATTTTAACATGAAATTAAAAAACAAGTAGAACAACAAATTAAAGTTGTTTCATTTTTTAGATTTGCAATTTTCTTGTAATATTAATTGTTTTATTTTATTATATGTTATATGTCAATGAAGTATAACAAATAATATTACAAGAAATTGCAAACCTAGAAAATGTATTATAACTTTAATTTGTGATTTTATTTAATAATAAAAAAAGTGTTGAAAATTTGAAGATATTTCTAGATGAAAGGCAAATAACAAATAAAGTTATAATATTTGTGATTTTGCTTTTGACTTTGAAGTATTTAAAATTTCTCACATATTTTTTTTTAGATATTAAAATATTTTAAAGATTAAATTTTTTTAATCAATATAGATTTCAACATGAAATTAAAAAACAAGTAGAACAACAAATTAAAGTTGTTTCATTTTTTAGATTCGCAATTTTCTTGTAATATTAATTATTTTATTTCATTGTATGTTATATGTCAATGAAGCATAACAAATAATATTACAAGAAATTGCAAACCTAGAAAATGTATTATAACTTTAATTTGCGATTTTATTTAATAATAGAAAAAATATTGAAAATTTGAAGATATTTCTAGGTAAAATGCAAATAACAAATAAAGTTATAATATTTGTGATTTTGCTTTTTACTTTGAAGTACTTGAAATTTCGCACATATTTTTTTTTTAGATTTTAAAATTTTAGAAAGATTAAAATTTTGTAATCAATATAGATTTCAACATGAAATTAAAAAACAAGTAGAACAACAAATTAAAGTTGTTTCATTTTTTAGATTTGTAATTTTCTTGTAATATTAATTGTTTTATTTTATTATATGTTATATGTCAATGAAGTATAACAAATAATATTACAAGAAATTGCAAACCTAGAAAATGTATTATAACTTTAATTTGTGATTTTATTTAATAATAAAAAAAAGTGTTGAAAATTTGAAGATATTTCTGGATGAAAGGCAAATAACAAATAAAGTTATAATATTTGTGATTTTGCTTTTGACTTTGAAGTACTTGAAATTTCTCACATATTTTTTTTAGATATTAAAATATTTTTTAAAGATTAAATTTTTTTAATCAATATATATTTCAACATGAAATTAAAAAACAAGTAGAACAACAAATTAAAGTTGTTTCATTTTTTAGATTCGCAATTTTTTGTAATATTAATTGTTTTATTTCATTGTATGTTATATGTCAATGAAGCATAACAAATAATATTACAAGAAATTGCAAACCTAGAAAATGTATTATAACTTTAATTTGTGATTTTATTTAATAATAGAAAAAATATTGAAAATTTGAAGATATTTCTAGGTAAAATGCAAATAACAAATAAAGTTATAATATTTGTGATTTTGCTTTTTACTTTGAAGTACTTGAAATTTCGCACATATTTTTTTTTTTAGATTTTAAAATTTTAGAAAGATTAAAATTTTGTAATCAATATAGATTTTAACATGAAATTAAAAAACAAGTAGAACAACAAATTAAAGTTGCTTTATTTTCTAGATTTGCAATTTTCTTGTAATATTAATTGTTTTATTTCATTATATGTTATATGTCAATGAAGTATGACAAATAATATTACAAGAAATCGCAAACTTAGAAAATGTATTATAACTTTAATTTACGAATTTATTTAATAATAGAAAAAGTGTTGAAAATTTGAAGATATTTCTAGATAAAAGACAAATAACAAATAAAGTTATAATATTTGTGATTTTGCTTTTTAACTTTGAAGTACTTGAAATTTCTCACATATTTTTTTTAGATATTAAAATGTTATAAAGAAATTTTTTTAATCAATATAGATTTTAACATGAAATTAAAAAACAAGTAGAACAACAAATTAAAGTTGTTTCATTTTTTAGATTTGCAATTTTCTTGTAATATTAATTGTTTTATTTTATTATATGTTATATGTCAATGAAGTATAACAAATAATATTACAAGAAATTGCAAACCTAGAAAATGTATTATAACTTTAATTTGTGATTTTATTTAATAATAAAAAAATGTTGAAAATTTGAAGATATTTCTAGATGAAAGGCAAATAACAAATAAAGTTATAATATTTATGATTTTGCTTTTGACTTTGAAGTACTTGAAATTTCTCACATATTTTTTTTATATATTAAAATATTTTAAAGATTAAATTTTTTTAATCAATATAGATTTCAACATGAAATTAAAAAACAAGTAGAACAACAAATTAAAGTTGTTTCATTTTTTAGATTCGCAATCTTCTTGTAATATTAATTGTTTTATTTCATTGTATGTTATATGTCAATGAAGCATAACAAATAATATTACAAGAAATTGCAAACCTAGAAAATGTATTATAACTTTAATTTGCGATTTTATTTAATAATAGAAAAAATATTGAAAATTTGAAGATATTTCTAGGTAAAATGCAAATAACAAATAAAGTTATAATATTTGTGATTTTGCTTTTTACTTTGAAGTACTTGAAATTTCGCACATATTTTTTTTTTTAGATTTTAAAATTTTAGAAAGATTAAAATTTTGTAATCAATATAGATTTCAACATAAAATTAAAAAACAAGTAGAACAACAAATTAAAGTTGCTTCATTTTCTAGATTTACAATTTTCTTGTAATATTAATTGTTTTATTTCATTATATATTATATGTTAATGAAGTATAACAAATAATATTACAAGAAATTGCAAACCTAGAAAATGTATTATAACTTTAATTTGTGATTTTATTTAATAATAGAAAAAGTGTTAAAAATTTGAAGATATTTTTAGATAAAAGATAAATAACAAATAAAGTTATAATATCTGTGATTTTACTTTTGACTTTGAAGTACTTAAAATTTCTCACATATTTTTTTTAGATATTAAAATGTTATAAAGAAATTTTTTTAATCAATATAGATTTTAACATGAAATTAAAAAACAATTTAGAACAACAAATTAAAGTTTTTTCATTTTTTAGATTTGTAATTTTCTTGTAATATTAATTGTTTTATTTCATTATATGTTATATGTCAATGAAGTATAATAAATAATATTACAAGAAATTGCAAACTTAGAAAATATATTATAACTTTAATTTGCGATTTTATTTAATAATAGAAAAATTGTTGAAAATTTGAAGATACTTCTAGATAAAAGGCAAATAACAAATAAAATTATAATATTTGTAATTTCGCTTTTGATTTTAAAGTACTCGAAATTTTTCACATATTTTTTTTCTTTAAACATTAAAATATTATAAATATTAAAAATCTTTAATCAATGTAGATTTTAACATGAAATTAAAAAATAAGAAGAACAACAAATTAAAGTTGTTTTATTTTTTGATTTGCAATTTTCTTGTAATATTAATTGTTTTATTTCATTATATTTTATTTGTCAATGAAGTATAACAAATAATATTACAAGAAATTGCAAACCTAGAAAATGTATTATAACTTTAATTTGCAATTTTATTTAATAATAGAAAAAATGTTAAAAATTTAAAGATATTTCTAGATGAAAGACAATAACAAATAAAATTATAATATTTGTAATTTCGCTTTTGACTTTAAAATACTTCAAATTTCTCACATATTTTTTTCTTTAAACATTAAAATATTATAAATATTAAAATTCTTTAATCAATGTATATTTTAACAGGAAATTAAAAAATAAGTAGAACAAAAAATTAAAGTTGTTTCATTTGTTAGATTTGTAATTTTCTTGTAATATTAATTGTTTTATTTAATTATATGTTATATGTCGATGAAGTATAACAAATAATATTATAAGAAGTTGCAAACCTAGAAAATGTATTATAACTTGAATTTGTGATTTTATTTAATAATAAAAAAAATGTTAAAAATTTGAAGATATTTCTAGATAAAAGGCAAATAACAAATAAAGTTATAATATTTGTGATTTTGCTTTTGACTTTTAAGTACTTGAAATTTCTCACGTATTTTTTTTTAGATATTAAAATGTTATAAAGATTAAAATTTTTTAATCAATGTAGATTTTAACATGAAATTAAAAAACAAGTAGAACAACAAATTAAAGTTGTTTCATTTTTTAGATTTGCAATTTCTTGTAATATTAATTTTTTTATTTCATTATATGTTATATGTCAATGAAATATAACAAATAATATTACAAGAAATTGCAAACCTAGAAAATGTATTATACCTTTAATTTGCTATTTTATTTAATAACAGAAAAAGTGTTAAAAATTTGAAGATATTTTTAGATTAAAGGCAAATAACAAATAAAGTTATAATATTTGTGATTTTGCTTTTGACTTTTGAAGTATTTGAAATTTCTCACACATTTTTTTTAGATATTAAAATGTTATAAAGATTAAAATTCTTTAATCAATGTAGATTTTAACATGAAATTCTAAAATAAGTAGAACAACAAATTAAAGTTGTTTCATTCTTTAGATTTGCAATTTTCTTGTAATATTAGTTGTTTTATTTCGTTATATGTTATATGTCAATGAAGTATAACAAATAATATTACAATAAATTGTAAACTTATAAAATGTATTATAACTTTAATTTGTGATTTTATTTAATAATAAAAAATGTGTTGAAAATTTGAAGATATTTCTAGAAGAAAGACAAATAACAAATAAAGTTATAATATTTGTGATTTTGCTTTTGATTTTGAAATATTTGAAATTTCTCACAATTTTTTTTGTAGATATTAAAATGTTATAAATATTAAAGTTTTCTAATCAAAGTAGATTTTAACTTGAAATTAAAAAACAAGTAGAACAACAAATTAAACTTGTTTCATTTTTTAGATTTGCAATTTTTTTGTAATATTAGTTGTTTTATTTCATTATATGTTATATGTCAATGAAGTATAACAAATAATATTACAAGAAATTGCAAACTTAGAAAATGTATTATAACTTTAATTTGCGATTTTATTTACTAATAGAAAAAGTGTTGAAAATTTGAAGATATTTCTAGATTAAAGGCAAATAACAAATAAAATTATAATATTTGTGATTTTGCTTTTGACTTTGAAGTACTTGAAATTTCTCACACATTTTTCTTAGATATTAAAATGTTATAAAGATTATAATTCTTTTTTTTTTTGAAACAAAGATTATAATTCTTTAATCAATGTAGATTTTAACATGAAATTAAAAAATAAATAGAACAATAAATTAATGTTATTTCATTCTTTAGATTTGCAATTTTCTTGTAATATTAGTTGTTTTATTTCATTATATGTTATATGTCAATGAAGTATAACAAATAGTATTACGAGAAATTGCAAACCTAGAAAATTTATTATAACTTTAATTTTCGATTTTATTTAATAATAAAAAAAGTGTTAAAAATTTGAAGATATTTCTCGATGAAAGGCAAATAACAAATAAAGTTATAATATTTATGATTTTGCTTTTGACTTTGAAGTATTTAAAATTTATCACATACTTTTTTTTAGATATTAAAATATTATAAAGATTAAAATTCTTTAATCAATGTAGATTTTAACATGAAATTAAAAAACAAGTAGAACAACAGATTAAAGTTGTTTCATTTTTTAGATTTGCAATTTTTTTGTAATATTAATTGTTTTATTTCATTATATGTTATATGTCAATGAAGTATAAAAAATAATATTACAAGAAATTAAAAATCTAGAAAATGTATTATAACTTTAATTTGTGATTTTATTTAATAATAGAAAAAGTGTTAAAAATTTGAAGATACTACTAAATAAAAGATAAATAACAAATAAAGTTATAATATTTGTGATTTTGCTTTTAACTTTAAAGTACTTGAAATTTTTTTACATATTTTTTTTTAGATATTAAAATGTTATAAAGATTAAAATTTTTTAATAAATGTAGATTTTAACATGAAATTAAAAAATAAATAGAACAATAAATTAATGTTATTTCATTCTTTAGATTTGCAATTTTCTTGTAATATTAGTTGTTTTATTTCATTATATGTTATATGTCAATGAAGTATAACAAATAGTATTACGAGAAATTGCAAACCTAGAAAATTTATTATAACTTTAATTTTCGATTTTATTTAATAATAAAAAAAGTGTTAAAAATTTGAAGATATTTCTCGATGAAAGGCAAATAACAAATAAAGTTATAATATTTATGATTTTGCTTTTGACTTTGAAGTATTTAAAATTTATCACATACTTTTTTTTAGATATTAAAATATTATAAAGATTAAAATTCTTTAATCAATGTAGATTTTAACATGAAATTAAAAAACAAGTAGAACAACAAATTAAAGTTGTTTCATTTTTTAGATTTGCAATTTTTTTGTAATATTAATTGTTTTATTTCATTATATGTTATATGTCAATGAAGTATAAAAAATAATATTACAAGAAATTACAAATCTAGAAAATGTATTATAACTTTAATTTGTGATTTTATTTAATAATAGAAAAAGTGTTAAAAATTTGAAGATACTACTAAATAAAAGATAAATAACAAATAAAGTTATAATATTTGTGATTTTGCTTTTAACTTTAAAGTACTTGAAATTTTTTTACATATTTTTTTTAGATATTAAAATGTTATAAAGATTAAAATTTTTTAATAAATGTTGATTTTTAACATGAAATTATAAACAAGTAGAACGAAAAATTAAAGTTTCTTTTTTTAGATTTCAATTTTCTTGTAGTGTTATTTGTTTTATTTCATTGTATGTTATATGTCAATGAAGTATAACAAATAATATTACAAGAAATCGCAAATCTAAAAACTGTATTATAATTTTAATTTGCGATTCTCTTTAATAATAAAAAATGTTAAAAGTTTGAAAATACTTTTAGATGAAAGGCAAATAACAAATAAAGTTATAATATTCGTGATTTTACTTTTGACTTTGAAGTACTTTGTAACACCCTAACTTTTAGCACGTCATGATCGTACCAAAAGTAAGGCGTTACAGACCTTATTTCCTTTATTATAAATTTACTATTGAGCCTTTAGGTCGATATCGCATTTCAGTTTATAAGAAAATACCAGAAAAATTATTTGTAGTAATTAAAATCACACAATTATTAATAATAATAAATGCTATACAAATGAATTCAATATAAAACTCAAATAGAATACCTATTCCTCTGGATAAAATAAAACTTAAAGCAACAAGGGCGAGGGCGAGGGAACTCTATAAAAATAACAGGAATCACAAATAAATCTACTAATCGTCTGCAGCTTCTTACTGAATCTCCGAACCTGTGTCACTGAAAGGGTGGAAGATTTTGGGGTGAGAACAAACCACACTTGTCTCAGTAGGGAATGGGAATACCGTAAAAGTAATGAATTTAATGCAAATAATTAACTTGCTTAGTAAAACTATTTTGTTAAACTTTTGAAAATACTTTTATTTCTACTTTAGATAAATAATTACTTTTCCTTAAATTTCTAAACTCAAAACAAATTTTAAATATAAAACTAGTCACATTTTCTGTCTCTCAGCCACATAGTTAATCCTCAGTCAAATGTCAACTCGTAATCACTTTAATACCCTCACAAACAAATAGTGCAAGCAAGAGATTCAAACCAACATACAAACAAGTCAAATAGTACAATCACAGAGAAGTAATACAAGCAAGCACAACCAAATACAAATGTGCAAACAACATGATGCATGTCTATTCCTAATGCAGGCCATGAGCTCATGTGTCGGTTGCCTACCCGCTCCCGACATTACCCGGGCACGAGTCCCAGATATGGTTTTCCAGATGCATACAGTGTGCTTATAAGTCGTACGGCCAGGCCGCATACAGTGTGACTTTAAGTCGTACGGCCAGGCCGCATACAGTGTGACTTTCCAAATCAATAAGCGTACATCTGGAAAACAGTTCTCAGTGTGTGGGCGTCCCCACTTTACATTTGGCACTAAGGCCCAAACAATGTCACATCTGCTCTCCTGTGGCAGACACTTCATTAATTAATATATTCTTTAAATCCTTGTTCTCTGCTCTCCTGTGGCAGAGGTTCCTTTCTTTAATAAACCGAGCTCAAATCTTTTCTTAAAACAAAATCTCTCCTTAAAAGATTGGGTTTAAAACATTATATTTTCCTTAATAAATCAAACTTTAAAATAGAATAAATCTTTTCTTAACTAAATATATTTTAAATAATTTAATTTTCCAAAACTAAATCTTTTAAAATAACTTTTCAAATAAAACCTCAGATTTTATAAAATTTCGGCGGCATTTTCTCTAAAATTCGGGGTTAGCCACCCTTTTTCGGGTCCTAACTGAACCATTTTCAACCTCTTTTCAATCAAGAAATCAAATACATATTTATCAAATTCAGTCACAAACACAACTCAAACTCATCATTCAGTCATTTCAAATAATCATAAATTATTTACAAATACCCACTAGACTTCCATGGCATTCATAGTTTAAAAACAGTTAATTTCAAAATAAAATCCCCTACCTTCATACGAAATCAAAATCAACAAAAACTTTGGAGAAACTTTTTGATCGAGCTACTGAAGAGGAAAGCGTCAGAAATCGTCTGTGCCTCTTAAAACTCCAATTGGCCGAACTCAAGAGGAAGGGGAGCTATGTTACCGTCAGCTTCCACCGAACAAAAATAACGTCAACGCGTAGAGGAGGAAGATACGAACACTTTTACCGGATTAGATTTTTCTTTGGAGTTACGGATTTAAAAAAATTGAAATAGAAAGGCATAAGGGTTCCACGGTTTTCTCTGTTGCTCTCGGTCACTATTTCTCACCATGCAAGAAAATGCAATCCAAAGAAGATAGATGATGATGATTAATGTGATAGGAAAGAATTAGGTGTCATGGTTATTGAATGGAAAGGAAACATGTGTAATTATATATATATATATGTATGATTAGCAAGCCACGTTTGGCTTTAACTTCTTCCAATCCCTCTAAGCTTCGGTCAATATATATATATATAAAAGCCTTCTTTAGTTCTTTCTTTCTTACTTTTTGTTTTCATAATAATAATAATAATAATAATAATAATTATAAAAATCAATTTAGACTGTAACTATAATATAGTTTTTGATAGATAATTTAAAATAATAGAATAAGTCATAATTAAATTAAATTTTATTTTTAAATTCAAAGCTTAAAATTAAATTTTAAAAACTCGGGTTGTTATATACTTAAAATTTTTCACATATTGTTTTCTTTAGATATTAAAATGTTATGAAGATTAAAATTCTTTAATAAATATAGGTTTTTAACATGAAATTAAAAAATAATTGGAACAAAAAATTAAAGTTGTTTCATTTTCTAGATTTGCAATTTTCTTGTAATATTATTTGTTTCATTTCATTATATATTATATGTCAATGAAGTATAACAAGTAATATTACAAGAAATTTGAAACTTAGAAAATGTATTATAACTTTAATTTAATTTGCGATTCTCTTTTGTAATAAAAAAGTGTTGAAAGTTTGAAGATAATTTTAGATGAAAGACAAATAACAAATAAAGTTATAATATTTGTGATTTTTCTTTTGACTTTGAAGTACTTAAAATTTTTCACATATTTTTTTCTTTAGATATATTAAAATGTTATAAAGATTAAAATTCTATAATCAATATAAATTTTAACATGGAATTAATAAACAAGTAGAACAAAAAATTAAAGTTGTTTCAATTTTTAGATTTGCAATTTTCTTGTAATATTATTTGTTTTATGTCAATGAAGTATAACAAATAATATTACAAGAAATTGCAAACCTAGAAAATGTATTATAACTTTAATTTACGATTTTATTTAATAATAAAAAAATGTTAAAAATTTAAAGATATTTTTAGATAAAAGGCAAATAACAAATAAAATTATAATATTTGTGATTTTGCTTTTGGCTTTGAAGTACTTGAAATTTTTTAAATATTTTTTTGTAGATACTAAAATGTTATAAAGACTAAAATTCTATAATCAATGTAGATTTTAATATGAAATTAAAAAACAAGTAGAACAACAAATTAAAATTGTTTCTTTTTTAGATTTACAATTTTCTTGTAATATTAATTATTTTATTTCATTATATGTTATGTGTCAATGAAGTATAACAAATAATATTACAAAAAATTATAAACCTAGAAAATCTATTATAACTTTAATTTGCGATTTTATTTAATAATAGAAAAAGTATTGAAAAATTGAAGATATTTCTAAATGAAAGACAAATAACAAATAAAGTTATAATATTTGTGATTTCGCTTTTGATTTTGAAGTACTAGAAATTTCTCACATATTTTTTTCTTTAGATGTTAAAATGTTATAAAGATTAGAATTCTTTAATCAGTGTAGATTTTAACATGAAATTAAAAAACAAATAGAACAAAAAATTAAAGTTGTTTCATTTTTTAGATTTACAATTTTCTTGTAATATTATTTGTTTTATTTCATTATATGTTATATGTCAATGAAGTATAACAAATAATATTATAAAAAATTGCAAACCTAAAAAATGTATTATAACTTTTATTTTCGATTCTCTTTAATAATTACAAAAAGTGTTGAAAGTTTGAAGATACTTCTAGATAAAAGACAAATAACAAATAAAGTTATAATATTTGTGACTTCTGACATTGAAGTACTTGAAATTTCTCACATATTTTTTTTTTTAGATATTAAAATGTTATAAAGATTAAAATTTTTTAATCAATGTAAATTTTAACATGAAATTAAAAAATAAATAGAACAACAAATTAAAGTTATTTCATTTTTTAGATTTGTAATTTTTTTGTAATATTAATTGTTTTATTTCATTATATGTTATATGTCAATGAAGTATAACAAATAATATTACAAGAAATTGTAAACCTAAAAAATGTATTATAACTTTAATTTGTGATTTTATTTAATAATAGAAAAAGTGTTAAAAATTTGAAGATACTACTAAATAAAAGACAAATAACAAATAAAGCTATAATATTTATTATATGTCTTTTTACTTTGAAATACTTAAAATTTCTCACATATTTTTTTCTTTAGATATTAAAATATTATAAAGCTTAAAATTCTTCGATCAATGCAGATTTTAACATGAAGTTAAAAAATAAGTAGAACAAAAAATTAAAATTGTTTTATTTTTTAGATTTATAATCTTCTTATAATATTATTTGTTATATTTTGTTATATGTTACATATCAATGAAATATAACAAATAATATTACAAAAAATTATAAATAAAAAATGTATTATAATTTTAATTTAGAATTCGCTTTAATAATAATTAATTTCATTTTCTTGTAATATTATTTTCACGAAGAGTACTAAAAGAAGACTATTAAAGCATATAATAATGATCCAATGAAAACTGCTAGTCAATTTGTAATATATTAAAAACTATTAAAAAAAAATAATACATGATAGTAATTATATAGTGTGAATGGTTAGAAGTCTTTAAATTAGTCATTATTGTGATTCAGTTAGTAGTTTTTATGATTTTATTATTTTTTATTCTCTTATTTTCTTCTCAATTTTCTCATAGTTAAAAAATAATAAAAAATTAAAGATACTTCTAAATAAAAGACAAAAAGCTAATAAAGTTATAATATTTCTCATTTTATTTTTGACTTTGAAGTTTGAAATACTTTAAATTTCTCAAATAATTTTTTTCCTAAATATTGAAATGTTTAAAAAGGTTAAGATTCTTTAAGGTTTAAATACGATTTTCCTTCCTAAAATTTTAGACAAAAATCAAAATCATCTCTGAATTTTTTTTTTGTTTTTAAAATCGTCTCTAATATTATAAATATATTAAAATCATCCCTGAATTTTTATTTTAATAATTATATAACAAAAAAATTAAAAAATTAAACTTTATACACACTTTTTCTGTTAATTTTTTTAGATATCGGATAAAAATTAATGTAATCCTTTAATATTGGAAGTTATAGTATTTTACAAAATTTTGAGGGCTATAAAATTCGCAGAGTACAAATTATCAGATTAATTTTTTTTAATTTATAAAAACAATACAGAGACTGCGTGTTGTATTATTTTAATATTAAATTACAATACGTAGAATTATAAATACATAGACTGCTTATTGTCAGTACAATACGTATTCTGCGTATTACACAGAACAACGCCCCTAAAACATTATAAAATTCTATTTTTTGTAACATTAATGTAAAACTTTTTTCACTCTTCCATATTAAAATAAAAAATCCCACTTTTTCATACAAAAAAAAATAAATGGATAACCTTCAACCCTATTAATCCTTGGAAACCACAAAGAAGCATCATAACTTTCCACCTTCCAAAATCTGAATGGCACTTGAATAAAATAAATAAACAAATGAAGAAAAGTGATTGAAGTGGCAACAAAAGGCAGGAAAACGGGCAGAAACATCAAAAGTTAATTTGGTATTAATTGACATTCTTTCTTTATGAGTCATTTTCACACACTGATTTAAAAAAACAAAGAAACAAAGAAAGCAGAAGAGAGTGACTAGAGAGATCATAATCAGTATGGAAGAGGAAGCATTGGAAGAGTTGAAGCAGCTTGAAGCTCAATATCCAAATCAGTTTGAACATCTCAAGAATGAACTCAGGTCCTTCATAACTCAACTCCAATCTAATCACCACACACACACAGATTCTCCTCAGCCAGAAATCAACAATATTCACTATGATACACAAGGTTTCTTTACTCTCTACACTCTAACTTCTTTTCTTTCTTTTCTCTATGCTGAAAAGGTAAGATTTTTATATTTTTAATAACATGGGGTGCATGAAAAGGTTAAAAAAGTTTTTTACTTTTCAGTTCTTAAAGTAGTTTTAGGATATTCTTTAACAAAATATTTTATTTTGGTTATGCTAAGAAAGGGTGTTTCCGTTGAAAGCAGAATCCACAAGCTTGGAGCAAATGAAGAGGATTAAAAGCTATGGTTTAGGACTTGCTTTAGCAGATAAAGTGACTATAATGGAGGAGAGGATTGATGAAGGGTGTGAACTAGTAGAATCACCAAGGACTGTTATTGTGAAGCATCACCATCACTCTAGCAGGAACAACCACAGCAACAATAAGAGGAAATTAGATAGGGTCGATTTGGTTCTTGAAAGGGCACAAACTTGTTTAAAGAAACTAAGGCATTTGAAGACTTCACTTTTATCTCCTTAGCCTCATTTAGTTGCAAGTTAAATGTCACAAAATATGCTAGTTAGCAGTATATATCTATGTTACTAACTTACTGCATCGTGTTATGGTTAATTACAACTAGTCACTGCTATTGTGTCATGTGGTAGTTTTTTTGGTATTGTTAGATTAATTACTGGCTATATTTTGGGTCTGACAACATAGTAGCTAAAGTTTGCTCTGCAATGGTTTCCATGGAACTTTCGAATGTCAGCAAAATTTAGCTTAGAAAAATGATACTGTGTATATGATATATATGGAATGGAATATTATGTTAATTACTTATCCGATAAACTATTTGTTGCTTTAAAGATTCGGTATACTATTGATATTCCATAACATTTAGGTGTAAATTTTGTTTATCAGATTTTAAAGGTAATAAATTATTCATAGAGAGAGAGTGTAAATACTAAATAGAAGGATAGTCATTGTTACACAAGACACAAGACATTGGTTAGAGAGATTATTTTCCAGCTGTATTTGCATTTTGGGAAGAAACTCCAAGTAGTAAAGTAAAGGTGACATCTTTGGATGGGGGATCAAAAGGGTCCATGTCTATGTTAAAGTGCTAGTTGATGGAAAAAGATCTAATTTTTTCCTTCTATTTTTTGGCCAAACAATTTTGACCATGATAATCAAAGGGCAAAATTAGCTATCAATATAGTATTCAAAATATTGACTGAGCACCTCTATAGTAATTTATAATGAAAATCGTAGAGTAAAGATTCTTACTAAATTAATAAATGTGTATTGCACATAGTCTTTTTTTTTTACTTTTTTTTATAAAAAAATTATTTCACTCATTTAAAGTCATTATTCACATAGTATTGCCCATTTATAATTGGCACTTAGCTAGGTTTATTGAGTATTTAATAATAATAATAATAATAATAATAATAATAATAATAATAATAATAATAATAATAATAATAATAATAATATTGCTTTTATAGTTTGCAGGAATTAAATGATGTGGGGAACATGTATGTGGGAAAATGACAAAATGTTCTAACCCATTTGCAAAATAAAAATAGTGCACTTGTGACTTGTTTATGTTCTTATTTATGACCTTACCTGTGTTGTCTCCAATCCAGTAGTGTCCCTTTTGTCTATACAACAAATGCGCCAAACCATTAGAGACAAAAAAGTGCTACATACAAGATTCACAAATCACAATATGTTTAGTTTCTTACCGTTAAATATGCACTTTCTAAGCCACCAAATTTCTTGAATAATGCTACAGAAGCCGACAAAGGCAATACTATATTCATTGCAAACACATTTGAAATGCTTTTGAGCAACCTATGGCCATTGATAACTAATTCTTAAACAACTGCAGCAGTGTTCCAATCTCTTTAATTAGCAACACCTACTCATGTTTGTCGCTCAACACAGGGACACATATACATATACTTCCATGCCTTACCCACATAAGTAAATTCCAGGAGCCATCATCTTGAAAACAAAACAAGGTCACCAAAAAGTGAAAATTACAGCGAAACCTGTGTGGAAAGCATCGATCAAAATCAACATAATGCCTTTTGCATTCTTCATTGTCAAAATATTATAACTTCAGATTTTTAAAATGTTGTCATGGTAACATGTTGGAGTTAACTTATGCTCATTATCTTCCATCCATTTATTCTGCTATAGTAGAGCATAGCTTCTCATTAACTAGTTTAATCAAGTTAACAATCAAAATTTTTCCCTTTTGTATTTCTAGGATTTATGTTGGAAATGGACGATGAAATAAACGAGAAATCTTAACAAACCTTGATCACTCAAGAAGATAATGAGCCATGCCTTTGTTGGGTTTCTTCTGCTTCAATGCCATCATTGTCGCTGCTGCTGCTTCCATCCTGCAAATTTGAATTAATAGCAGAACGACAACGACGTCCCATAGCAACAAGATCAAGAAGCCTTCTCCTTGCATCATATACAGGATTTGGTTCAATCAAACAACCTCGTTCATATGCTTCCCTCAAGAAAACAGTGTGGCGTTTCCCCTTTGTTGATAGATAGAAGATCCCTGGATGATCCAAGAACAGGTCTCTTATGTTGAAGTCAATCCCAAACCATTTTCTGAATTGGCTGATCTTTTCAACTTCTACCATCTTCTCCACGGTTAAACTCAGGAACTCGTGAACAATCGACACTGCTCGTTTCTCCATGGCCATCAATGCTGCCTTAGACTTCTTTTTCTCCCCAACAACCACCTCATAGGGCCCAACGTACGGTGAACTCTGCCATTCTTTCACCTTGGCCTTGAAGTTCTTGCCAAGTTTCATCCCTGGAGGATACCCATGCTTAAAACTGAACTGCAATTCTGTCCTGACATTGCAATCCTCCTTGCAGCACTCAACAACCCTCCAATCTTCAATGGCTGCTCTAAAACCATTTCGACGAACACCTTCAACCAGCTTCAACAAATGAGTGTTAGGTTCATGGGCATCACACAGCTGGAAAACACTAGGATTTGCAGATATAACTGAGTCCTCGAAATTATCAGGCAGCCCAAGCTCCCTCCAGACCTTGAAAATTGCTCGAAGGGGAACTGTTTTGGACGCAGACATGGACAATATCCGGACCAATCGATCAGCCACCATTGGCAAAGAAGCATTAATGGCATTCTCTTCCTGCTTGGAAACATCAAGAGCAGCATCTGTGAGCCTGCAAAAAGGCAGCAATTTGGAGGGGTCATAATAAATTTGGAAGATGTGAGGAAACTTGCGGAGGAAGGAAGTGGCACCGCGGTTGAGATGGAGTTTCTGGGAGAGCCTGGAGAGAAAGTCAATGGACACGGACGGATTCCTGGGATTTGTGAGGATGAGATCTTGAATGGCAATGACTTTGAAGAGGCTCTTGTACTTGTCCATGAGCTTCTCAAATGTAGGGTCTCGAACTCTCGAGGCGACATACTTAGCCGACGTAGTTTTCGATCGAATGGAGATTGAGAAACCAAATGAGTGTTTGTGTTTGATCAAAATCTTCATAATATGGATTCCCATTTTTTGTCTCTATGGCTTGCAAATTCTTTTTGACATTTCGTCAAACACTTGGTGGTCAATTACCAGAAGAAGAAAACAAGGTGCCACTTAAATGAGCATAGAGAGCTTGATTGGAAATAAAGTTGATGGCAACAGTGACTTGAAGTGCTGTAAATCCATTGGATTTCTTATGTATATATTTGACAGCAGAAACTCATCGAGTTTGAACTATTATATATAGTCTAGCACGGTAGCAGAAGCTCTAGCCATTAAACAAACTCTAATCATTGCAAACAATTTATACATGGGAAAAACTGTTATTGAATCAGACAATTTAAAATTAATACAAGCTATCAAATAAAAAATTCCAGTTGGAGAAGCATGGGCAATTATTCAGCTGCTTCTGGAACAAGTACCTGAAAGGGGTGTAACTTGGACTCCAAGAGAACAAGCAGCACCATCAACGGGAGAGGGGAACGCAGTTTCAAACCGGGTCGGGTTGGGGCGTGGAGTTTGATCTGGGCCAGTTTTAGCCCGGGTCCCTAACCAAAAAACAATGGAACGGGTATATTAAATTTTTAATTATAAACTAAAATCCAGTTTAATTAAGTTGTTTTAAAAAAGCCAATGAGTTATAACTTAAATGACATAGTCTTTCCATACTCAATTAAGAGATTGCGTGTTCGAATTTCCTATCTTTAGTAAAAAAAAATAGTTGTTTTAAAGAAAATTAAATAATAAATATTTATATTAAAAATATTTATAAATAGATTATTTTGTATTTGATTTTTTAGTACTAAAAATACTTATTTAAAAAAATAATAAATTTTTTTTATGATAAAAAAAATTATTTTTTTAACTTTTTTATAAACACTTAAATAGCTTTCTAAAAAATTATAATTTAATTTTAAAAATTATACTAAACATTAATATTATAATTTTTAATAAATTAAAATTTAAAAAAATTACTTAGACCCTAAGAATAAATTAGATTTTTCATTGGTTTTTAAAACCACAGTGTTAACTAAATTTAGTTTCTTTAATTTTTTGAAAAAATATGGGGAGCCAATGAAATATTTGTACAATATATACAATGAAGGTTTAGGGAGTATTAGAGATATAACCATTAGTATTACCTCTTTCCATCAGCGTAAGCTTTTAGAATGAGTGGTATCATGATATGGTATTAAAATTTTAGATCTAAAAGGTCAAGAGTTAAGCTTTTGAGGTGAGTGTTCATTTTGTAACTCATATAACCCATTGTATACATTGTACAAATAAGCCATTGTCCCTAACAGGATTCTAATTTTTTTATATGTGAGCAATTTAGTCGTTATGTTTTTTTAGAAACTATTTTATTTTTTATATTACAAAGATACATTTTGTTATTTAATATTTATTAACATCTATATAATATATTTTATATTTTATTTGTAACTTCATAATAGAAAAAACTAGAGAAAGAATCTATTATTATAAATAAAATAATCAAATTGACAGTTCTTTAACTACTTTTAAAGGTTTAATTTTATTAAAAAATATCCTGTATAACTTATTTCACAAGATTTACAAATTATTGCGCATTTAACTGTACGAAGAAAATTTCAAGTAAACCTCTTTTTCAGCCACGTGCATGGCTGTTTTGTTTCATGCTCATGATTTTTCAACACACTCACCAAACCAATGAAATTTGGTTGGAAGCTAAGTGACGTGATCTTTGTAAGTTTGTGACTGCGATAATAAGGTTCCAGAGGGATAGGGACTCATAACTCATAAGTGATAAGTTTTTAAATTGCCCTTTTTTTCCGCTAAAATTAGACTTATGTGCATTACCGCAATGATAATTTACTAATTTAGTCATCGTGCTTAATAATCGCTTACAAGCTTCTAATCTATAGTAGAATTTTGGAGTAATCTGATCTTCTTATAGTATATGCAAAAATCGATTGAACACAAAGTGTTTTACAAATACATCTAATTATATAACATTATATTATTAATAAAAAATTATGTCAATAATTATTCGAAAAAAAAATAATTAGACTACTGTGTTATACTGTTATTAGTGTATCAAAATTAAATTCGTTGCTTCACAAATGAAGAATACGATGACTTGCCCTTTGTCTCTTTTCAGTAATAGCCGCCCTCGTGCGCATATATTCATCTGTTCTATACCTACAAATTTCAAGCTATAATACACTTTTTGTTATGATCATTATCGTGCTTATCCTCTCCCATCCTTACGTGCAGATCATACCATTTGAATATTCTCGATACCTTGCAAAACTTCTCCTTTGAAAAAATTACCATAATTATCATTAGGGTCGTATTCAGTGACGGATCCAGAAAAATTTAATAATAGAGCGAAATATATATAATATGATAATAATTTTTATAATAAAAATATTATGTTTACATAAAAAGTTAACTATCAAATTATCTACTATAAATTTGTGTATAAATACATATATTATTTAACTTATTTTTAATGTGTATTTTATATTTTAAAATTTATATTTTAAGATTTATTCTGTACAAGTAATTATTTTATGTATACGTAGCATAATTGTTGTTATAATTATAATTTGTTATTGTAAAATATAATTAGGTTTCAAAATATCTAATTACAAATTAAAATACTAAAATAATAATTTAAATAATAATATAGAATTTAAAATTTAAATTTTTATATTTCATATTTTAAAATCTTGACAATATAATCAAAATATCTTTTTTTTTATATATATATGTTGTTAAACAATTATTTAAAATTCAACCTTCATACAATTAGCTCTTGATGATATTCATAGTTAAAAAAGTTCATTCATGTGTAGCTGTTATGAAAAAAACTAAAGCTAATTTAAAAAAAAAAACACAAATGGATAGATAATATTCTTTCGAGGTAATTTTTAAAAAAGAACACCAATCTTATTTAAATTTAAAAATTAATAATTATAATGGATATCTAATATGAAGTTTTCAAATTGACTATTAAGTATCTAAAGTTGAATAAAAAATTATTGTGGAGTCAAATTAAATAATTTAGTGGGGGCAAATAAATATTATTATCATATACTACCTAGTAAAATTTCAAATTGTAGTGGGGGCGCTTACCTCCACAACTATAACAGTAGATCCGTCCCTGGTTGTGTTTGTTTTTATGAATAGGATAAAATAAGATATTGAGAATAAAATATAAATGATAAAGATATAAATTTTTGTATTTTTGTATTCTATTTGGTGGTAAATTAGAATGAATTATAAAAATTTAATTTATTCTCATTGTTTTCATTTAAAAAATTTGAGACGAAAAATATAATAATAAAAAATATAATTATAAAAAATTAATAAAAATAATAAAAAAATAAAAAATAAATTAAATCTCTTATTAAGATAGACACAAAATATATTAACTCAGTGTGTCTAAATATATTATCTTTATTCATGCCTTCTCTATCAAACATAATTTTATGTCTTTATATTTTTGTCTTAATATTCTATCTCTGTAGACAAACACGGTCTAGTAATACTATACCACACTCAAACGTCACCAATCATTGAATATGTGGTGTTAATTTAGAGAGCTACACTTGTCCAAACTCATGCATATACTTTACCCTATAAATATATACCTGAATGTTGCACCCAAAATGAAGAAACAACACTTTAATTTTCCTACTCTTGCAATATTCACATTTTCCTAACCAAAATGGTGATGAAGCTAGGTGCAAGCATTGTAATTTGCATATGGCTACTCTTGGCTATATTGTCACCAATCACTGAATCATCATCATCCAATGATGATTCAAACCCTGCTGTTCTTGACACAGATGGTAACCCAATTCAAAGTGATGCTGAGTACTATGTTAGGCCAGCAATCACTGATGCTGGAGGCTATTTAACATTGATTGATAGATTTGATAATGGGTCATGCCCTTTATATGTTGGTCAACCAAATGTTATTGTGGACAATAAAATTTCCATAAAGTTTACACCTTTCATTGAAGGGGAAACTGTGATAAGAGAGAACAGGGATTTCAAGGCTGTTTTTCAGGCATTCACTACATGTGTTCAGTCAACGCAATGGACGGTTGGAGAGGTTGACCAAGAGAGTGGAAGAAGGTTGATTGTGGCTGGTTATGATGAAGGGATTGGGGGTTACTTCAGAATTGAAAAGGGCAATTTGGGTATTTACAATTTTGCTTGGTGTCCCTTGGATGTGTGTCCAAATTGTAGGTTGAATTGTTCACCTGTGGGTGCTTTCATTATTGATGAGAATAGGAACAGGTTGTTGGCTTTGGATGGTAACACTCTTCCTGTGCAATTTGAGAAGGCTAATGATGTGTCTCCTATCTAGTTCTAGTAGGTGCCAATTTGGTTTATTAGTAAATAAGGTCTAGTAAATGGTGAAAACTCAGGTTTATTAGTAAATAAGGTCTAATAAACGGTGAAAACTCAGGTGAAGTCGACTTCACGTGAAGTTGATATCTCAGAGTCGTTAGATGTCAGTCAAATTATTTAACGGTTTTCAGGTATCAACTTCATGTGAAATCGACTGCTCCTGAGTTTCTATCCTAATAAATAGTAATAAAATCTTATGTGTCTTATTCTAAATAACACATCTTTATAGGAAGATGATAGTGTGAATTGTTAGATAGTTTGATATGTTTGATTAAACATATTTAACTGAATTATTTAACAATTTATAATATTATTTAAATTAAATAAATGAAAAAATGTCATGTGTTTGTGTTGCTGAATGTCTTTTTTTTTTGAATTATATTATAATAAAATAATATTTTTTAATTTTAGAATTTTGATACCACAAAACAGTTCACTATAGATGGAATTTATCGATGGATTATTTACTTTTATCGACAAATTTTAGATTATTGATAGCTTTATTGGTGTATCTGTAAAAAAAATTGCAAAAATATTGATAAAAATTTAGGTGCAGTCAACTTCACTTTAAAGCCGTTAGATGAAAATTTAGTTAAATAAGTCAAATTATTTAACAATTTTTAACTATCAACTTCACGTAAAATTGATTGCACCTGAGTTTTCACCTTTATAATATGTGTTCTCTTAGTAATGGCGAAAAACGCGTCCGCTCAAACTAATCGGCAAGTATACTGGGTCGCATCAAGTAGTAAAACTCACAAGAGTGAGGTCGATCCCACAGGGATTGATGGATTAAGCAATTTTAGTTGGGTGATGAGTCTAGTTAAGCGAATATTGATGAATTGAGTGAAATTTGATTAACAAAATGTAAATGGCAAGGAATTTAAAGTGCTGAAGATAAATTGACAGAAACTTAAATGGGAAGAAAAGTAAAGGACTGAAGTTTGAAGTTTAAAGAGCAAGAAAGTAAAAGAGCTGAATGTAAATGACAACAGAATGTAAATTGCATCAAATATAAAGGGGCTTTGGGTGCAGGAAAATTAAAGAGAGCATTAAATCAAGCAATTGAAATGAACCCAAGGACAATTAACAAAAAGGAAAGATTCATTAGGGATTGGAGATATCATAATCCATCATGAATCAATGGATTTCAACTCCCTTCTCAATCATATGAGTAGATTTATGGCGGATTGTAATTGATTGGATCTCAATTCCTTGACAATCCATTCTCTCTAATCACAATCAATCTTGCCAATTCCTTGATCCAATTGTCATGAGAAGAGGTTAAGTACATGCAATGTCTCTCATCCATAAGCCACACTAACTCTTAAGATCTCAATTCCTCCCAAATGGTGTTGATCAAAAGAGTTGTGAAAGATAGAGCCTCAATTCTAATGCTCATGATTCTCCTTCCGAGACTCACACAAGCATTCAACATATTCAAATCCCTTTCGGAGTGAATTAATCTCAATCAAAACAGAGGATATCCTTTAGCTACCCAAGCGGGTTGAGAAGAAGAAGAATTTCATTCAATTTATATGAATTAAATAGAGCTCCTACCCCTAATGATTTGGAGTTCAGTGAATCATAGCTCTAAGAACACTTGCAGGAATTTAAATTGCATGAAAGTAAATCAACTTGAACTCAGACGTAAAATTGAAGATTGACAGAAAGGTAGAAGTGCAAGAAATTGAAAATTGCATAAAAGTAAAACTGAACTCAGTACAAACTAAGAAGAAAGTGCAGAAAGTAAAATTGGTACAAAAGAGAAATTCTACACTAAACTCTCTGGAGTCTCTAATCCTCTAAGAGAGCTCTGGAGTCTCTAATCCTCCAGCCTCTACTCCTACTCCTACTCCTACTCGAACCTTTCTACCAGAACCCCTCTTTAATCTTCAAAACCTCTTCTATTTATACTCTTCAATTGGATCTCCATGTACTTGGATGTGGACCTTGATCTTGATTAAAGCAGTTAAGAATGACTCTTGATGATGTTGACAATGGGATTAATTCACCAACGTTCATACTTGCATGAGTGCCTTTTTGGAGTGAAATTGGCCTCAACGTTGGTGGGCAACGTTTGTGTAAAAACATTGACTCAAACGTTGCAAAAAAAAAAAAAAAAAAAACTCTTCTGGGCGTTGCCAGCAACGTTTGACTCAACGTTGGTGCACCAACATTTGCTTAGTCACGCGTGCGCGTGGCGCGTGAAAGCTGTTTTTTGCCATTTCACGCGTACGTGTCGCCCACGCGTGTGCGTGACTTGCCATTTTCCATTTTCACGCGTATGCGTCAAAATAGAATTTTGCGCGTATGCGTTGCTCACGCGTTCGCAAGATTGGCAAAAATGCAACGCATCACTGCAAATTTTTCAACTCCAATTTTTGAAATCTTTTTCGCAGGCGTTGGAGGTAGCGTTGGTGAGGCAATGTTCCCTCCAACGTTGGCTTTGTCACGCGTGTGCGTCGTTACAAATTTCTCCAATTCTAGAAATCAAAATTTATCGAAGACGTTGGAGGTAACGTTGGTTCACCAACGTCCCCTCCAATGTTGGCACCACTTTTATACAACGTTGGTGAGCCAACTTTGGCCACCGACGTTGCTTCCTTCTCCCCTTCCTTGCTCTTCTTCTGCTTCTTTCCACCTATCATCAACTAATCAAATGCATCAAAACCTTGCCATAATCACCAAATTTTGCATCATTCATAACATCAAACAATTCTTGCATAAATCTCATGAAAATGCACCAATTTAACCATGTTTGATTGAATAAAGATATGCATTAATTTCTCATTCAATTATTTATTTATTGCCTAAAAAAATGCATGAAAATCAAATAAAAACTAATGGAAAAAGGCTTGTGAAACTAGCCTAAAATGACTTGTCATCGGTAATTGCTGCAAATTTGCAACTCAATTGCATTGCATATAATAACTGGTTATCATATAAATTTTTTCAAAGTAAATTTTTTTTTAAATTTTGGATCAATTATTCTACTCATCGAAATGTTTATAAACTACAGGTTAAAATAAATTATTTGAAGACAGAGATATGATCGAAGAAAAAAAAAAGCTATATGATGTTTAAATTGAATGCCCACAGTTTGTAAATCATCAATGCTTATCCTCTCTC
The DNA here is from genome assembly GCF_059453495.1 of Arachis ipaensis. Taxonomy (NCBI): domain Eukaryota; kingdom Viridiplantae; phylum Streptophyta; class Magnoliopsida; order Fabales; family Fabaceae; genus Arachis; species Arachis ipaensis. The sequence continues at coordinate 2,120,539 of NC_142436.1, forward strand.
TCTCTCTCTCTTTTCTTGAGTATAATACCATTCGAATATTCTCTTTGTCTTACAAACTTTTCGTGTGAGAAATTGAACTTAACTAGCACTGTATATGAAATATATCACTCTCAAACAGAACAAATATCATACCTTTCAGTTATATATTGTGTGGTTTAAGTAACACTTGTCTCTCTATCTCTCTCACAATACAAATCGATATTGCATATTATAGCTTTAAACATTGATATCTATAGATATACTTTTGCTAAACATAATAAGTTCAGGTCTATTTGATTTTGATCTATTATGTTGATAAAGTTATTTGTAAGCCTTGCAATCTACATAGGGCTACTTATAACTATTCTCTCATCGATTGAACCATCATCAAGTAGTAGTGATGCAAATTCTGCAGTTCTTGACACACAAGGTAACAAAATTCAAAGTGGTGTTGAGTACTATGTTAAGCCTGCAATCACAGATGATGTTGGTGGCTATGTCACATTGATTGATAGATTTTGTAATAATGGTTCATGCCCTTTGTGTATTGGCCAACAAAATGTTGTCGGGGCCTCAAGATTTTCTATAAAGTTTACACCTTTCATTGAAGGGGAGAGTATGGTTAGAGAAAACAGAGATTTCAAGGCGTTGACTTTATGTGTTCAGTCAACGGAATGGAAGGTTGGGGATCAAGAGAGTGTGAAGAGGTTGATTGTGGCATGTGATGGTGATGATGATCAAGGATTATTAAAGGGTTTCTTCAGAATTGAAAAGGGTAATTTGGGTATTTACTATTTTGTATGGTGTCCATTAGAAGTGTGTCCTAATTGTAGGTTGAATTGTTCATATGTTGGTTCTTGGATTGATGAGAATGGAAATAGGTTCTTGGCTTTGGGTGCTAATAGCACTCTTCCTCTGATCTTTGAGAAGGTTAATGATTTATCTAGCTAGGTGTTTATGTGCTTTTGATTTGATTGATTTGTAATTTCAGCAAAGAAATGTGAAATAATAATGAGAGGTTATGAATCTCATCATCTTCACTCATTAAGAGGTTATGAAATAACAGAAATATTCAATAATAAAAAATTAATAAAAAATAGTCCTAACTTGTATTATTTAATATTTATTAATTCTAATAATAATTAATAAATGTTAAATATAATAAATTTTGGTTGTTTTTTTTTTGTTTTTCAGCATTATCGATGAAATAATAACCAAAAAAGATTCAAAGTAATTTTTTTTATCAATAACAAGGCAAAAGTCTGAAAAAATAAATTACACAGAGTGGTGGATTTAAGAGGTTTAAGGTGGCCATAGTTCTCCAATTTTTTTTAAAAAAAATTAGTACTATTAGTTTATTATTATATTATATTATAGATTAAATATATTTTAATATATTACACACTAAAAAAATTACATATTAGTAACTTAATATGTATAAATTATAATGTGTATTATAATATATTAGTAACAATTAACAAATAGATTTAAAAAATAATAAAAACGTATAAATATATAAATAATTAAAAAATTATTGAAAAAAAAAGTTTGGATTAATGTAAAAAAGCAACAACTATAAAAAAAAATTCTTATTTTGACTCTTTCTATGACAACAGTAACAATTAAATAGATTTTTTAAACAATAAAATTTATTAAAATAAGACTTTAAAATAAGATAGAAGACGAATTTTTAGTAGATTATATGATTATTGTATATGTTGAAAAAGAGAATACTTCAAAAATTATTTCAGATGATAAATTGATAATTTTAGTTATATAAAATATTGTAGAACAAATTTAAAAATACCAAAATACTAAAGTATGTAATTGAATATTAATTACTATATAATATAATTATTAATTTTGACCTATATACTATAAATTATATGTTGTTGATTTTTTGTTAGATTATATTTTAATTTATTTTATATTTAATTTGGCTCCCCTCTTATAAAATTTCTAAATCCGCCACTGATCATAGTAATTATTTTAAGAAAAAGGATCTTCTAATATCAACAGAAAATTGAAGCTAAATAATGCTAAGAAACAAATCATAAATAAATAATTAAATTAGGAACTTTGTGATAACTAAGTTTAGCTATTCCTTAAAAATATAAGTAAGAGTCACATTTTAATCCATGGTTACCATGATCTAGATCATTGTTACTAGTGAAAAGGATGCATGAGAGGCTTGCAAAGAGGTTTGGCGAATAATAGAGAATCCAAAAAAGATATCACAAAACTTTGCACTAGTGATTGAACAATTACCTAAATTTATACTGAAAACTATTACGTAATGTACGATGATGGTCCCAAAAAAAACACCAAACTATGTAAATGACTGAAAACTCAGCCTCTTGATTCATATTCTTATTTGACCACTCAACCAAAGACTAGTATTCTTTGGCAAGTGGATTTCATGCATAGAATATTAAAAACTACGAATATAATAACAGTGGGTGAAGATTGAAGAAACATATGAAAGTGTGCCTTACAGTAACGGAAGTGTCCGAGAACATACTCACTCAACTCCTCCATTATAGGCAGTAATTTCTTTGCAACACCCGAAAAGAAAACGCGGTTGTTTGATTTTTCCAAATAGCTATGTTGCATATTATAACACCACCAACTTTTTTCGGCCAATCTTAATTTATTTTTTCAATATTATATTTTACTTATGAATAAATGACAATTTGTACCCATGAGAGATGAAAACGCTGACATTTGTACTCATGAAAGCTCGAAACTAATCTTGTACCCATGATAGATGCTGTCCGTGTGACAAAAGTGCTCTGGCTTGGATCTAAGCTTGGTTCGTGGGTTTCCGAACTTACGTGGCACTCCCAACCCCCCCCCCCAAAAATCTGAGCCAACCATTCACCATCATCATCTTCATCTTCTTCACCATCACCATCACCATAACCTCCATAACCTCCATCACCATCACCTCAGCACCGCCACAGCCACCTCCCTTCACCACAACCTCCGGCGACAACCCACACCGACGCGCCCCTTTCTCTTCTTCTTCCTCTCTTCTCACCTCCGCTGAGCCCAGAAACCACAGCGCCAGCTCCTCCTCTCAACCAAACAACCGCGACATCCAACCTTCTCCGCAGCGTCCTTACGGCATTCCAACCCGTCACCACTCCCCTGTCCGAACCCTACCTCCCCCAAAGCTCCCAGCAGCATCAGACAAGCCAAAATTTTCAAACAGCAGCATGAATCAAAACAACAAAATTTTCAAACACCAGCATGAATCAAAACAAACCTAAATCCACTAACATGCATTTCTAACTAACCAAATTAAGCAAAATGAACTAAAAGCAATACAATGAAAGAAACAGAATTCAACAAATGAAAATGGGAACATGGGAAGCAGAGAATGAACAGGTAAAGGGAAGATGATGGCTGAATTGGCCGGGGCAAAAGCGGCGGCCTGGTAGTGGCACTGCTTCAATTGCAGCAGCGGAGAGTGAACGCAGCCATGACACAGGAAAAAACGGAGGGGATGGAAGACACAGGGGCTGCACCCTGTTCTGGTCATTCCATGGGAGAACGGAAAACGGGGCTGGAATCGCGACGGTGCTAGGCTGATTCGCGATGGTGAGACGGGATGACAGAGAAGAAAGAAGAAAGGGAGAAAGGGGCTCATCGTCGGTGTCGCTGTGGCTCGTCGACAGCGCGGCGGTTCGGCCAGTGAGAGAGAGGGAGGAGAAGGTGGCCGGTTCGTTGGTGTGGCTGAGGAAGACAGAGAACACGCAAAGGGGAGAAAAGGAAAGAGGGTTGCGGTGGCTCGTAGAGGCCGACGATGATGGTTGGCGGAGCTAGGGTTCGGACAGGGGAGTGGTGACGGGTTGGAACGCCGTAAGGACGCTGCGGAGAAGGTTGGGTGTCGCGGCTGTTTGGTGGCAGACGAGAGGAGACCCAGGAATGGAGAAGATGGCCGCTGCCGCTCTGGGCTTTGGTGGAGAGGAGGAGCTGGCGCTTAGGGGTGGCAACATGTACCCTACCCGTGGGTACCCAACCCGACCCCACCCGGTCGGGTAGGGTTGCCAACCCGATCCGCAGCGGGTAGGGTAGGGTGTGGGTAGGGTTCTCGTGCAGGTCGGGTAGGGTGCAGGTTGAGCCTCAACCCTACCCGACCAACCCGCACTCTATATATGCATATGTTATATACTTATATAAAAATATGTTTTAAGTAGATGTTGAACCAAAGACCTCTCATTAAATGCAAAAAATCCTTAGTCATTAAAAAGAAGATCATTAATTGATAATTTAATAAACTTTTTTTACATAAAAGTCAATTCTATTTTAAATTATCATCAAATTATATAATAATGTTGTTTCTTTTTTTTTGTAACCTGCGGGTAGGGTCGGGTACCCGCGGGTTAAGAGCGGGTAGGGTTAGGGTTGAGATATTCTCAACCCGCAGGTAGGATAGGGTTGAGTTTATATAAAAATCTCAACCCGCGGATAGGGTTAGGGTTGGCTCCAAACCCTACCCTACCCTACCCATTGCCACCCCTACTGGCGCTGTGGTTTCTGGGCTCAGCGGAGGTGAGAAGAGGGGAAGAAGAAGATAAGGGCGCAGTGGTGTGGGTTGTCGCCGGAGGTTGTGGTGAAGGGAGGTGGCTGTGGCGGTGCTGAGGTGATGGTGATGGTGAAGAAGATGAAGTTGATGATGGTGAATGGTTGGCTCAGATTTGGGGGGGGGGGAGAGGTTGGGAGTGTCACGTAGGTTCGGAAACTTACGAACCAAGCTCAGATCCAAGTCATGGCACTTTTATCACACGGACAACATCTATCATGGGTACAAGATTAGTTTCGAACTTTCATGGGTACAAATGTCAGCGTTTTTCATCTCTTATGGGTACAAATGGTCATTTATTCTTTTACTTATTTTAAATTATAAATTTTTAATTTTATATTTTAAATTATAAATTCTACCTTCTAAAATTGACTTAATGTTAACTATCAAAAGATAAAAATATTATTTATATTTTAAAATTAATTATTATATATTTATGTATAAATATATGAGTTATTTTAATATGACGGTGACTATAATTATTATGATTTTTTAAAAAGTATAACTTAAAAAATATTATTAAAATATAAAAAATATAATTTTAATTTTAACAACATTTATATAATTAGTGTAGTCACTGTAATATAATCATACTAAAATATACGTTGTAATTTGACTCATTTTTAAGAGGAATGTTAGGGCCAGTAATTTTGGTGTTTTGTTGCCATTTAATGGTGTGAAATTATATCTAATCATAAGAAATCACTCACTTTTATTTTAATGGTTAAATGGTAGACAGAAAACACAAAAGTTATTGCCCCTTAGATTTTTTTTATTTTTAATATATATTTTTATATTTTAACATGTATTATTCTAAATTTCTAGTGGCGAATTTTAGTGTAACTCATCTCGGAATTCATGAAGACCAGTCAAAGTATACGATCATTACGAATTACAGGATCTTGTATTGGATTTTGATTCCCTCTTTGATTGAGCTATCGAATCACAGAAGAATGAGGTTGTTATTGGTTTGGGTGCAGCAATTGATGAAGCAAGTGTGGAGAACTACGCTGAGTGTTGCGTCAACTGTGGTTGGATTCCTCTGTTTCGCCCTAAGTTCCTCCTTCAAAGACCTGTTTGGGGAGTGGAACTCGCCGAAGATCGTTGTTTACACGGTGGTTGGTTTGACGGTTTTACTATTTGTGTTGTATGCCAAGGAACTGCATCTCATTATAATCCGGAAGAAGTTCATGGCAGTGAGAGCACATGTGGGATTCTTGGTTTTTGCCTCCACCACAGTCTACTCCTTCTTTTTCGACAAAGCTACCAAAGGAAAACCAGATGCATACAGCTTGGTCTCTTATGTGGCCTTTGCCACGATGTCCTTTACCTCCGGATTCATCGAATTCCTGTATTTCTTCGCCGCGATTTTAATATCTCAATTGATGAAGATAAATGTGTTGTTAGGTCTTGTTGGTTTAGGATTCAGTTATGTCCTCATTATTGTTGCTGACTACACCATTGTGAAGCCGGAAGATCATCATATAACCAAACCAATCAAGTATTTTTTTGTAATCCAACCAACTAAGATAGAGGTGTGGAGATTAATAGGTCTTGTTTCAAGTGTGGTTGGACTGTTGTGCTATGCTCTTGGCTCAACTTCCAAGTATCTTTTCCAAGAGTGGAACTCCTTCAAGATCATTATCTACACCTTATTCAGTTTGATGATTTTTCTCCTTGCTTTCCTTGCTAAGGGAGGGAGTTTCTTAAGGATCTTGAGGTTGGGAGCAAATATGGCAACTTTCTTGGTGTTGGCCTTGATCTTGCCTGGTGTCTACTCCTTCTTCGATAGTGATGCAAAGGTGAGGATGAGATCGAATGCATATGACATAATTTCCTGCGGTGCCTTCCACGTGATGTCGCTTAGCTTTTCAAGGCAGATTCCCTGTTCTATTTTTGGGACAATAATAGTATATTTCTTTGCCGGAGCTCTGATAATAGAATTGATGGAGATAAAGTTATTTTTGGGTATTGTGGGAATAAGTTTCTGTTATCTCCTCTGGGTTCTGGGAACCTTTATGGACAAGCTGCCAGAATATATTGAAAAGGAGGTGTCTCCGGTAGTGAACATTGAGATCGCTTCACGACACCACAGTAATGAACTACCTGAAGCTACTATGGTGGAAGAATGCCTAGAATCCAATGCTGCTGATGATGAGCACAGTGACCATTCAGACCACATTGTGCAGCCTTCACTACAAGCTGGTGAAACATCAGTAACTGTTGGTGTTGAGGAAGCGTTTTCTAAAATACAAGATTTGCTTTAAAGAACCAGGGAAACAGATCCCAAAGCATGTTTAGAAATATTTATGTTTTCTGGCCAAGTTATGTCAGTTGATCGAAAGCATGTTTACTTACCAAGTAAATTCAGATTCATAGATTTTCTCTCATGGAAAAGTCTAGGGGCCAGCAACTTTTGTGTTTTTTGGCCAACACTTAACCATCAAAATAAAAGTGAGTGATCTCCCATCATTAGATGTAATCTCATACCATTAAAAACACTATTGATAGCCAATTGATAGTTACAAAACACTAAAATTGCTGCCCCCTAGCATTCCTCTTTCTCTCATTATATTGTTTGCATTTCTTGAGGCATTTGTTGCATTTCAATTGTAATTTTAATGTCCATATGATTTCTTTCTTTTTGTTAGATTTTTTTTTTTAACAAAGATAGGAGACTCGAACTCGCAACCTCTTAATTGAGTATGGAGAGACTATGTCATTTGAGCCATAACTCATTGGAAAGTGCATAGAGGTTATTTTGGTCCAGAGATAAAGAGATTCTCGTTTCTTTAATGGATAAATGACACATGGCACTATTTTTCTTGTAAAGGAGCAGCTGAGTCGAAGCTGTTTTAGGTGTGAAGGGTAGTTTGTAATGTGATGGAACTACAACTGTATAAAGATTGGGTGAGGCTTAATGGGCTTGACAAAGGACTCTTTGATATAAACAAAATATAAACAATGTTCTCCTTAATATTAAAAAATACCACGTTAAAACTAATTGGAAGAAAATGTGAAAAATAAGCAACAACCAAATCAAGTAGAAAACAAATTAAACAATGGAAATCCACTGAGTATATTTAAAACCAAATACATAGATTTGGTGAACAATAATTAATATCACTATTAATAACAATAACAAATTATCTCTCAAAGTGATCCTTAAAATTTATAAATTGTACCGATTTAATTTTTTATTTACAAATTGCACTATTTACATCTTTACCATTATAAAAAATTAGGATAAGAGCAGACTCAAATAAATTATAATAACAATTAATAAATATTTTAAAATAATTTTAAATACATAATTTACAAGTCAAAAAATATTTTATGAAATAATAAAAATTTAATCGCATAAAATATACATTGTAAATTTATAAAAATTTTAAGACTCATAATTATTTATATAATATCAAATATTATCTTTACTAAAAATATTATATATACATAAAAAAAATTAACCATTATATATTTGTGTGAATACTTGTATTGTTTCATTTTTAATATATATTTTTACTTTAATATATATTTTATGCAAGTAACTCGTTTTTGTAGGTACACGTAACATCGTTGTATCTTTATTAATTTCTATTTTAAAAATAAAAACTTTATATATCTATATTATCAACTACTTCTAATGTTTTTTAATGTGAATTGATTTTTTAGGTATTTTTATTAGTAATTTTGTATAAAAAATTTTCATCCTCTTATTTTAAGTATCTTATAACATGGGAATAAGTACTTTTTAATCTCTAAAATTTAGGATGAAAATCAAAATCTTCCCTAACTTTATTTTTTATTTAAAATTGTCCCTAACATTTTATTTGATATTAAAATTGTGGTTCGGACAATTATATTTTTAGATCTCCATTACAATCCTATTCTTCTTAGAAAAGCCTCTCACCCATATTTGGCATTCAACAATGAATATATAGAAATAAAAGAAAATCCATATGTTTATTATATAGTACTATATACTATACAAAAAATACATGCGAGTAAGAAGTGGCTGAAAAATACAGAATCAGAAGTACCAGGACTGATGGAGAAAAATAAAACCTACATCTAATCCTCCATCCTTTATGAAAAATCCTAAACCATATACCATAAAAAAAATAAACAAATTTAAATAGTAACATATATAACTATAGCATATTCTACTAATAATAAAAAAACTCAAATCCAAAGACTTCAAATCTTTTGCACCAAATTCATAGTCTAAACCTGAACTTACAGCTGCTGCTTGAAATCTTAATATCATTGTTAGCACTAAGGCTATCCACCACAAGCTTGCACCTAACCCTGAAATTGACCTTAAAAAGCTTCAATTTTCCAAATTTAACCCTAACTGGCTGTTTGACCTTAATATCTAGAGGGATATTATTGGTATCTTGAATCTGCTGCTGAATCTTGCTAACTAATCCACTTGCATCTTGAATTTGGCCTCTGAGTGGCAAATCAAGAACAGTAGTATTCTTATGACCTTGATAGAATTTTATCATAGACCCTTCACAAAGTTGAGAACCACTATACCATGCACTTATGTGGCTCCCACCTTCATAATAGATCCCAATTTTCTTGTTTGGATTTCTAGCAGTGATTCTAACATTGGAAGTGACAGAGAGAATGTTAGTGCCACTAGAGAAATTGAACTCTGTGATTCTGAGTTTGTCAACTGAGTACTTTGGAATCTTTGGCCTGAATGCTAGGAACAAGATTCCAGCAGTGATTGCTATGGCAATGATGAGAATCAGGAGTGTTGTGAATGTGCAACATAAGAATCTACAGCAACAGCTTCTTCTTCTCCTTGGTGGCTTTGAATGCATCACTGGCAAGGTTCTTTGAGGAAGTGGTGGTGGTAGAGGGCTATTATTCGGATCGCCGTTCTCGGATTTCGCAATGTTTCCGGGGACTAACGGCGCCGACGGTCTAGGTGAAGCCTCAATATCCGGGTGAATTCTTTGATTATCCGCCATGTAACTGATTTTAGTGACTGATTTTTACGACGAATAATACAACTTTCAATGTTATTTTTTTTTCTCTTCCTATGTATCAATATATAGGAAGAGATGAAGGGAGATTTATAGAAAGAATTAAAGAGTGGTTGATGAATGATAATGAAGGCATATAGGACCAAGTTATAGTATGTAAGAGTGGTTGAAGAAGCTTCCAATATTTGACTTGAATGGTTAATAAAAACACAAAAGTTGCATCATAATCGTCACTACTCGGTTTTAAATTTGTAAACTCAGGTCGACTTCACGTGAAATTGATAGTTCAGAGCCGTTAGATGATTTGACTGATTTGACTAAATTTTCATCTAACGGCTTTCAACTATCAACTTCACGTGAAGTCAACTGCACCTGAGTTTTCACAAAAAAGAAAAAAATTGATGCAGTATCCGTGTAAAATAATTTTATATATATATTTAATTACGTAATGTCACATAACGTGAATAGTCATAAAAAACAGAAATAAAATAATTATAGCGATTGTATAAAATATTTTACACTGTATTAAAATTAAACTCCAACAAAAATTATAAAATTATGATTTGGTTATTATGATTAGGGTCATCAATCACATGTGCCATATATTCAACGTTTTCGCTTTCTTTTATTTTATTTATTATACTAATGTTAATAAGTATATTATTTTTGCCGTCTTGCTAACTTTTCTTGCTTTCTCATTCATGAAAATAGGACTATAGGAGCCTTCTATTGACGCAGCACGAAAGCTCTGATCTTGAGTGTTTCTGAATTTTGTGTGTTTATAATAAAGTTTTTTGTGGGAATCTTTTTAAGCTTTAGTTGTGTTTATACTCATTTTCATTATTTCCATCAATTGTTATTACAATAGTCAACATTTTTGACATAATATAAGTGTGATAGCTGAATATAATAGCGACGTCACCGTTTACTTATTCACACCATTTATTTTTTTTTCCTCTAGTTTTTTATTATGCTTTTTTTTTTTTAATGTTACTTTTATTACTTGTCCGTTACATGAAATAGTCATAATTTGTGCGTCATATTGTTTTTTTTTTTTTTTTTTTTTTTTACTATATCACTTATCAAAAATAGTAACTAATCATAAAAATTCAGCTAGAGCCTAGAAAATAAGCACCGTCGTTTCTAACTTTCAAAGTGTCATGCTCTATTTTGTTTCTAATATAAATAATAATTCGTATTTCAACTATACTAAACTACTGTAATTAGTTAATATCTATATTTCATTATTTCCTCCATATAGATATCAATCATCATGGCATTGCTTACGAGTAAAGTCACCCTTATAAAATAATAAATATCTTGTAAATAGACAACGATATTTTAGAATGTTCCATTGATATTAGTTAATTTTTCAGCATCACACCATATAGTACAACGCGTTTGCTCCAAATTAAAGACTATGTTATGCGTGTATTAGTTAAATTTTGAATAGTAAGTAACCACTATGTTAGTTAAATTTTAAATAGTGTTTGATGTCTCTAGATAGAAAAATATGAGTAATATATACCCAAATCATCTCTAAGGTAGCGTTTGTTTTGAGGTACTGAGACAGAGACTTGAAGACAGAAATTCAGTATCATGTTTGTTGGTTCAGAGACTGGTGTTAAAATTTCTGTCTCTGTCTCTAAAATTTCAGTATTTCAGTACCTCCAAAAAGTAGGGACACAGAAGACTAAAATTTTTAGAGATGGAGGCTGAAACTTTAATAACATTTTATACCTAAAATACCTTCATTTCAATTAATAAATTTCAATTTTACCCCTTGTGCAAATTAAATTAGAATTTCATTCTTGTTTCAATTTCTGTCTCTCACTTTGCACCAAACAGAATATTGACATTTATTTCAATTTCTGTCTCTTAGTCTCTGTCTCTTAATCTCAGTCTTTCCATCAAACGCTACCTAAGAAATTCTTTTTCTACATTTCATTCTCTAATAATTTTTATTAGTAAATTAGTTTTAGAAAGTTTTATTTTGTAAACAAATTATTCTTACATATGAATATTTGTCTACGTGAAACGATTGATATAAGAATTTAATAGTTTTTAAAATGTTTATATCTTTCTTAAATAATAATGAAACTAATTTATCTAAATATTTTAGCATAATTCGAAATAAAATTTATTCGTCTAACAAAATAAAAAATTAAAGACAAATTTGATAATTAAAATTTGTCAAAAACGAAAATATTAAACCAAAAATGTATTGAAAATTGATTTCAGATATTACTAAAAAGATATAGAACCATTTAAATTTGTAAGAAAAAAAAAAGAGAGAGCTGTAAATAGAAAAAGAATTCTGAATTATTCTTTGTTTTATAGCTTACCAACTTCTAAGAGTATAATCCACTTTCTTTTTTTTATTATTATTTTTATGGGTTTGGAATATTTTTTTTTTCTTTCAAAAATTGAAGAAATACACTTTTTGTTTTTGGTCTTGAGTGTTATGTATAGCTAACACATGTAAGAATCATACAAAATTTAACTTGGACTCAACTTAGGGAAAGCCCTTTATTTCCCTCCAAATGGATTAGGCTCAGCACCAAACTTATTGGACTACTTCTGGGTTTTTTTTTTTCTTTAGACTTTTTTTTTTCTTTTATCTAATTCATTAGTCATCGTTAAACTCTTAAATAGAGTTCAAAGACTAATGATAAACCTTTAAATAGAGCTCAAATATGCGACAGATTAGTTATTAACCTGTCGAATTAAAAGATACAGTAAAAAACTAAAAAAATAATATTTTTTATTCATAATATTTTAATTAAATATTTAAAATAATCTTTAAACTTTTTTATAGTTAAAACTTATTGCTAAAATTTTAATTCTTAAATTTTTTTCGTATTGTTCTTCTTTCAAAATTATTTCTCTTTTCTTTATCTCTATTAGATCATAAGACTTAATATTAGATATATGATTACTTTTGTCTTTGATGATAATTCAATGTAAACATGTTGAGGTTAAAAAAAAATATATTGATCAGAATTATAAAAAAAAAATTCAATACATTATTATTATTTTTGACATTAATTAATTATATTTTAGATTAATTTTAATACATTAATATTGTAAACTATTTTATATAATCATTTAATTATATTTATTTTTTTAAATAATTATTAACAATATCCATATGAAAGCAAAAAATATTATAAAAATAGTTATCAAATTAATGATAATGTATTTATATATAAATAAATATATTATTTAATTTATTTTAATTATATATTTTGTATTTTTATATACTTTATATAAATAATTGATTTAATAATTAATTTATATATATAATATTAATATAAAAAATAATTATTTTATTAACATAATATTATATAATTAGATACATATTTAGTATTGAATTAATTTGTCGCAGAGATACAACTTTAAACATTATTTAAAAATATGGCCAATAAACTATTATATACAAAAAAATATATAATTTGAACTCTTAATATTTGTTAATCTAAAATTCTTATTAGTTTGCGTTCAATTATAAGAAAGGTTTATGGAGAAGAATAAAGAAGTACGTGTGATGCTAGGGACCCATGCTTTGTAAAAAGATCATACATCCATGAAGTGTTTCAGGTGCAGTTAGCGGTTATAACCACCACACATTTTTCCCGCTACATATTTTCCGACACAACACTCATGGCGCGCTGCTGCACGTCTCCCTCCGCCACCGCCACCGCCACCGCCGGCCGCTACTTCTCTATTCACAACTCTCACACTTCTCAATTTCGCATCAACACTTTCCCATTCCTTCCTTCTCCATCTTCTACCGCTGCATGTTCCATTCGATTTAGGGTTCCGCGCACCACTTCACTTAGACACAAACCATTCACCGTCTCCTGCACTCCCACCGGCACCGAACAACAACAGCTTGACTTCCAAGATCCCCCTCCTTCTTCCGCCGTAGATTGCGTCGGCACCGGCCAAGACGTCGAGTGCGTTGCACCCTTCGCCAATGAAGAACAGGGACAAAACGGCACCGTATCGTTATCTTCGGAGAACAATAAGGAACAAGGTATCAGTCTGTAACCAAAATGAACTAGTAACAATTTCCCTAACTAACTAATAACTAACATTAAGTCTGTAACTGTCAGTAACGGACCACACTACTAACTAATAACTGTCAGCAACAAAAGAAATCTGTTTAACTAAAGTTATCTTGTGTGTGGATTGAAGAAGGTGAATCATTGAAGTGCCTTGCGGAAGGGCTTTGGGAATTGACAGTGCTGGTATCACCGTTCTTCTTCTGGGGAACTGCAATGGTGGCTATGAAGGAGGTGATTCCAAGGACAGGCCCGTTCTTTGTGTCGGCGTTCCGGCTAATACCTGCCGGGTTCCTCCTCATCGGGTTCGCTGCTTCAAGGGGAAGACCATTCCCTTCGGGACTCAATGCCTGGCTCTCAATCTCTCTCTTTGCATTAGTTGATGCAGCTTGCTTTCAGGTCTGTTCATATCTTATGCTCTCAAAAGTTATGAAATTTTCCATGGCAGTATATTTGTTACTTCGTTAGTTTGTTTGTTTAGAATGAAGGGGAATTGAAAGCAATGCTAATTGATTGGTGTGATGTTAATGTAAACAGGGTTTTCTTGCAGAAGGGTTGCAGAGGACTTCGGCTGGTTTGGGCAGCGTATGTTTGCAGTTAATCTCTTATTTATGACTACTGTTATTGTTATTATTAGTGTAACTGCACTTCAACTAATCACATTACGTTAAATAAGTATCGGTGCTTTCTAATGCAGGTTATAATTGATTCACAACCTTTGACAGTAGCTGTGCTTGCAGCTTTGTTATTTGGTGAATCCATTGGGATTGTTGGTGCTGCTGGTCTAGTCCTTGGTGTAGTTGGACTTGTATTACTCGAGGTAAACTTCGAGTCTGCATTTATACCAAAGGCACTAAATTACTTATCCTACTCATTAAACACAACCTGAAATTACCCGTTTTATAAATATATGAAGGGTGCAACAGTTACCAGCCCAAAAGGTACAACTACCTATGAGTTACCTTCTATATGTTTGTTTGGTAGTGAAGGATCACCGTGTTTGTTGCAGTTACCGGTGCTGTCATTTGATGAAAGCAATTTCTCACTATGGGGAAGTGGGGAGTGGTGGATGCTTCTTGCAGCCCAGAGTATGGCAGTTGGCACAGTTATGGTTCGATGGGTCTCCAAGTATTCTGATCCTGTCATGGCAACTGGATGGGTAGGCTCCAAATCTATTTATAGAATCTAATGCTTGTTGATTTCATGTTGGTTACCACATTTGGATACTATGAAACTAAATTGCTTGGTTAGTATTGTTCTTTCAATCTAGGAATGATCAGACAAAATGCAATACTTTTTTGGTAATACAAGATGGCAATTTTTGCTAACTATATGACCTTGGATGTGTTGGAGTTTGTGTTATGGATCATCATATATCATAAAGATAATTGTCTCTAAACTCTCTATAACCAGTGAAAATGTATCATATAGATCTTAGGCTTGTATCTTATTGATTATTTTATCTAAAAGAAAACTATATCTGTCTAAGAAAAGAGGATTGGGCAAGTGATAGGAAGAAGCTATTTAGCAGATGGCAGCATTGTTTAGGTGGAAGCATAGCTCAAATGTTTACCCTGCCATATTTGTTGCAGCATATGGTTATTGGTGGCCTCCCTCTAGTGGCATTCTCCATTCTTAACAATGATCCTGCTCTCAGTCAGAGTCTTCAAGAGTACAGTTCAACTGATATATTGGCACTACTCTACACATCCATTTTTGGAAGTGCTGTGAGCTATGGTGTGTTCTTTTATAGTGCAACTAAAGGTTTGTATATCTGATGTCATGATATTCCTCTTTTCTTTCTATGCAGATGAGTATTTTATTATTCCTTCAAGCTTCCACGATAAATATGAAGTTAGAATAGTTCATTGGCTCCTGTTTAGCTATGAGATTCTTTTTGTTTTTCAAAGATGCAGTGTAATGATTTTGCAACTTGTGATATGCTGCAGGTAGCTTGACCAAGCTCAGTTCACTTACGTTTTTGACCCCAATGTTTGCTTCAATTTTTGGGTAAGGCTGCCTTACTGTGGAACAGAATTTTCAGGTTTTTTATGTTACGTAGTAGGGAGAATGAAATCAGAAATAAATAACAAGTGACTGGTGATATAGCTATTCTTTAACAGTAGAATATTAAAGAGAAGAAAGTACCTATTACAAGTTCACAACTAAAAGCACACATTTTTGGAAGAGAACCACCACCTTGATGCATCGTTCATAATCTTCCTAAGTGTGACCTGGCCCTATCATTTTGTTGTACATTGTGCCACTCACATTTTCTCTAGGGATTCACACTTATTCTTTTGAACTTTCAGATTCATGTCAATGTATCTGGGTTTTACCTTTTATGATTCAAACATTTTGCTTTGGTATTTCAGGTTTCTGTATCTCGGGGAGACCTTCACGCCTGTACAGCTAGTCGGGGCCATCGTTACTATAGCTGCGATATACATGGTTAACTTCAGAAACACTTCAGAATAAATTAAAGTAGTCAGTTTCATACTGTTCCTTTCAAGTTGCTAATACAATGGACAAAAACTACTCGTGAGGCTAGATTTGTGTCATCAACTCAAAAGGGGGAGTGGTACTAGCAGCTGGTTTGAATTTTGGATATAACACGAATATGATTGATACGTTCTCCAGCACATGATCATCATGCTTTCTTCTCCTGTAAATACAATTTTGGTTAGTTCTCGGTACAGGTCAAACTGCTTGAGCCTCTTGATATAGCTAAGCCTAAAACATGGTAGCTACCTGCGTTGAATTCAGGCCCTATACTGGAATAATTTTTTTCTTTTTCCATGAATATTTGCTTTCTTGTACAAGATGGCTTTGTATGTTACATTATGGCTGAAGAAGAATGTGTAGAACGTAGATTTTGGCTTGCTTGTGAGTTGTGACAAGTTTGTGTTTTGTTAATCACATGAAAGGATAATATTGGTAGTGGGTTATCGACACTAGTATTTATCAACCATTTAGGAACAGGGAAGTGCTAAAGTTGTGATGTTCCAAATATGATGTCTTCTGTTGAATCCTTTGGAGAAACAATAAAAAAAAAACTGACAAACAAACACGTTGACTACAAATTGATCTTTGGAATAATAATGCTGAAATTTAGATTTTGTATTCCAAATATCAATTTAAGTATGCTATTGAATTTAGATTTTGTGTTTAGAGGTGAACGCGAATTGGATCCGGATCAGATATGACCAAAATTTCAATCCGATCTGCACTAAAATCATCTGATCAGATCGGATCCAATATCAGCCGTTTTTAAACTTCATATGCTACTTTTGTATGTACATTGAACAAATCTATTAATTGTGTGAACATGAATGATGGTATTCTTTCTTTTCATATATATAGATATAGATTATAAAGCATGCAACAATAGAATAAGGTGGTTTGAGGAAATAAATATTATAGAGAAAAAAATACATGAGTTTACAAAAAGTTACTTAGTAATGGATAAAACCTTTCTTGAACTCTAAACACTAGGAGCCTCAAGGGACTAAAATCTGAATCACTGGAAAGAAAACAAAATTTAAGGTAAATACTCCCAACACGCAAATAGTAGTGCACCCACCTTACTCCCAAGCTGAGACAACATTTGTTGTACCCTCTTGCATTGATTCCAAACCAAAAAGTCCTAAAGCCACAAATACCTTACCCAATTCATAATTCATAATTAGCAAAAACACAACACCCTGACCAGATTTATTTGCTTGTTGTCTAAAGTGTTATCTGGGAAAACAATAATTATAGAACAATCTTAAAATATTACTATGACAACAATATTACTATGATAACTATGAAAATCAAGCTATGACATTGTGACCGGATAACCAGCTACTTAAATACATATATCATAGTAATATTGTTGTCACTAGTTCCCTTTTTCCCAGATCTTTAAATCCCATGAATCCGTTCCTTTTACCTCATCATACACATGAAAATTTGTATGTTTCATCTTCTGAAGTTGCTGCAAAACAGAAAACATAAACAAAAAATTAAACTCTTGTATCTACTTTCGTAGTTAAATTCAATAATCAAGAACTGAAAACACAATAATTATCAAAATGGAAAATTAGAATTTCCACTTAGTCTCAACAGCAAAAAAGAAGGGTTGAATCAAGCAATCAATTCCACTGCTTCCAACTCCTAAATTTCCACCAAATCCAATCATCCATTGAAAAAGAAGCCACCACAACTTCAGAGATTCAAACAACTTATGACTGACTCAAGTTGCTGCAGAACAAGCCTTCAGAAGCACACCCGAATCTGCATTTATGCCCAAAAAAAATTACCAAGAGAAGGAAGCGGTCACCCCAATTCCATGGTCTGAAATTCTCATGGCCAAACCAAGTCATGGGGATGCTGTCTGCTCCTGCTTCATAGGAAAAAAATTACCCCACTTTATGAGCATATATATGATCATAGCTTTCCAACCAGTCTAGCTTTCCCCTTATGTTCCACATCCATTGCACTTGGTTTTTTAAAAATGCATTCCTTTAAATCATGGGGTATACATCACAGAGTAAATAATAATAGCATAACAAAACTTATTTGGGAGATTGGATCACAAAAGGTTGGAAAGTACAAACATAGATATGCACATCAAAATATAGGGCCCATAAAGGGGTGTTCGGAATTTGCTTTGTATTCAATCAATTTTATATTCATACACTTCAGGTCATAATAACACAAACCATAATGCCAATTATAACTAGATGAGGGAAAGTCCAAATGGGAAGATACTCCTGATGTTATAATGTTCACAGGAAAAGCAGAGAGCACAAACTAAGCTCTTAAATTTGGATAAAAAACTAAAAGCTAAGTTCATAAATCTCTGTCGAAAAACTAAAATAAAATGACACAACTATCTCAAATACAAATAAACAACCAAAGCAAGTCATTGTCGACATATTATTCATAGAGTAAAGTGACAATTAGATCCATAAGGATTTCGACCTCGGACTAATTAGTCCTTAAAGGAAAAAAAGTATCAATTAGGTCCTCTACGATAGTAAATGGTGAACATGTATGTCTTTTTGTCATTAGATAGTGCAAAATGAAACGAAATTGTCAATGTATTTCGTTATCTACAATGGTGCGTGTACCGTTGCAACCACATGAGCATGGAAATGATATAGTTTTTGATAGTAAAGCATTTATTATCTTTTGAGTTTATATATAACCTTCATCAACTGCTCTCTATTTACCACGAATCCTATCAAAACAGGTGAAATTTCGCTCCAAAAGTTATTATTTACGTGACGATATTTTATAAATAGACACATCAAATTAGTAAACGGTATATATAATCACTACTGTTAAGATTGGGGAGCAAAGCGGAGGTGGTTGGAGCAATTATGGAAGAAGGCGGCCATGAATACCTTTGAATCCCATTCCGCCATGGAAAAGACGCCGCTTTGCTGCCATCAATGTCTCTATCATGTTTCGGTTCACTATGGTTACCAACCCCATAAGTGAACTTTGCTATTAATAGGACAAGAAGCAGCTTGCAAAGCAAGCTTACTGCTTCCACTCCCACCGTTTGTACGCATCAATTGAAAAAGAAGCCACCAAATTGGGAAAGAACTGCACCACAAACCACATGCCCGCACCCAATTTCACCCTCTGAAGAATTTGCAGTGCGAAGAACTCATGGAGTGATGAACCACCCAATTATGAAGTGAGGTGCTGGCACCTCCTACTTCAAGGCCAACAAAATGAGTGAGCTTTACATGTATGAATAGGATTTCTAATGTAAAGATGGCATTGATTTTTCATCCACTATCACAGTGATATCATAATTCTTAATTGAACTTGTTGCCAATCAGCTGGAAGATTATAGTCTACAGATTGTTTTCCATAATGTTCTGAATATCATTCTTGTGCTCACTCCAGCTATAACCAGGATCCTTGCGGACCCTATTATCACTCATTAGATGCCTGACAGCCCTTGCATCCTCCCATCTTCCCAAAGAAGAGTACATGTTTGCTAGAAGCACGTAAGATGCCGAATTCAGAGGGTCCAACCGGAAGAGTTCCTCCGCTGCTCTTTTTGCTAAGCTCAAGTTAGTGTGAATGCGGCATGAGCTTAAAACCACTTCCCAAACAACTGGATCATCCTTGCATGGCATAGTATCTAGGATCACTTCTACTTCCTGGAATCGCCCTGCTCGGCCGAGGCAATCTATGATGCAAGTGTAATGATCTGACTTTGGCACCACTCCAAATCTTTGCTGAATTGAATTGAATATCTCAACTCCTACGTCAATCAATGCAGAGTGGCTACAACCAGTTAAGACGGCAACAAAAGTAATATCATCGGGTTTTTCACCAGATGTGATCATGTCCTTGTAAAGGGAAACAGCCTCGTCACCATATCCATTCTGTGCATAACCATGTATCATTTCGTTCCAGGTAACAATGTTTTTACTTGGCATTATATCAAAAAAGTATCTGGCTTGATCCACATTTCCACATTTACAATACATTTCTATAAGAGAACTGCCAACAAAAATGTCATCTTCATAACCATCTTTTATGATCTGAGCATGAACCTGGCGTCCCTGGGACAATGAAGAGAGTTTTGCGCAAGAGCTCACAATGGTAGTAAATGAAAACTCTGAAGGATAGAAGCCACATTGGCGCATCTGCTTAAAGAAAGAGAAAGCTTCATTGTCCTGAGAATTTATTGAGAACCCTGCTATCATTGAGTTCCAACAAACAACATCTACTTTGGGCAGCTTATTAAATACATTCTTTGAAGACTCCATTTTCCCGCATTTTGAATACACATTGATAAGACCACTTGAAACATACTCATCCTCGTAGAACCCGAACTTCTGAGAGGCTGCATGAACCTGTTTTCCAGCCTCAAGAAGTCCCAGTTCCGCAGATGAACTAAGAATAACTGCTAATGTAGTTCGATCAGGAAGCTGATATTGGAATTGCATTTTTCTAAACATTTTTAGTGCCTCTTCATGATCTGCATTCTGGCTATAGGCTGAGAGTATAGCATTCCATGAACTCAAACTCGGGCAAGGCATGCTATCAAATATATCACGCCCGGTTTTAACATCCCCAGACTTGACACATGCTGCTAGCATATTGATATAAGTAACATCATCCGGTTCATATCCACAACACTGCATTCTCTGGAGATACTCCACAGCTTTCTCACTGTTGCATTTGTTGCCATACCCAGCTATCATCACATTCCAAGAAACAACACTATGCCGACTCATATTCGCGAAAACTTTTTCAGCGCTATCCATGTCCCCTATTTTCGAATACATATCCAGCTTCGAGTTGCTTAAATGGATGTCTCCCTCCAATCCCAGTTTAATTGAGAGTGTGTGCACTTGTTTTCCATGACTCTGATTGCATAGACCAATGTCCCTTTCATCAAATCCTCCTTTTGCGCACACACCCAATATACTGGACAAAGATACAGAATCAACATGAACCCCCTTTTGCAGCATGAGCCTAAACATCTCCAAAGCTTCCTTGACTTGATTCATCTGTGCTAATCCACCCATCATTGTAGTAAAGGTAACCTCATTAGGCTCATCAATGTCATCAAAGACACGAATTACATCCCCAGAAAGGCCACACTTAGCATACATGGACAAAAGGGCATTAACTACATAAATGTTACCGTCAAGACCAAGCTTGATCACAACCCCATGATTTTTCCTACCGCATCCTGCATCCAAAAGAGCACCACAAGCACTAAAAACAGTAGTAAAAGTTATATGGGAAGGTTTAACACCTTGTAGCATAATCAAATCATAGGTCTCCAATGCTTGTCGTTCATAGCCAGCACGTAGCATTGTACTGATCATGGTGTTCAACGAGATGGTGTTCCTTTCAGGCATTTCCAGGAACAAACAACACGCGTCTTGCAAGTTGCGGTTTTTGCAGTAGGCAGCCAAGATGGCGTTCCAAGAGAAGATGTTCTTTTGAGGCATTTTAGCAAACACTTGACGTGCAGAGACAATGTCACCACAGTTGGAGTACAATTGGACGAGGTTGTTGGAGAGAAAAGTGTCGGAGAAAAGGCCCACTCGGAGGATTCTCGCATGGAGAACCTTGCCGGATGATAGAGCTTTGCTGGCAATGCACGACTGAAGTAGCTTTGCCAAATAGGTACTCTTGCTTTCCATCAATAACTTGCTTCACTTTGAACTTCCCAAGTCAGACTATATAATCTATTATTGGTAGCACTGAAAATTAAAAAAAGGACTATCTTGAAACTAAAAATACAACAAAATGAATTCAATTTACAAAAAAAAAACCGAGCTGAACCTGTATTTCATCGATTCATGACAATGAACTGAAACTGAGGCGGCAAGCAATGAACCAATTATCTAATTCTAATCAATAATAACTAATTACATCAAATTAAACAAATTATCTAAACCCGCATCAAAACTTATAATTGAAAAACTGAAAAAAAAAAAAAAAAAAAAAAACAACTCAGCGAATAGTGAAGTCAGTGAACTCACGCACACTGCAGAAGCATAAGCAAGAAGACGGCAACGGGAACGAGGAGGAATCACGAGCAGAGGAAGCAGACGCACGGATGAAGCAGAGGCAAACTAAGACAAGCGGCGCCGGGGACGAGGCAGAGGAGCCAACGGTGACGGCAAGCCGGCAGAGAGAGAGAGAGAGAGAGAGAGAGAGAGAGAGAGAGAGAGAGAGAGAGCGCTTCGACACGAGCAGAGCAGAGGAGGGCTTACCAGAGAGAGACGACGAGGAGGAAGGTGAGGGACTGCGAGGTAAGCAGAGGCCGGAGACCGGAAAGGCAAGTCGGCGAGGTGAGCGACGGACGGCAAGGAGAGAAGTGGGAGTGACGTGAGCTCCGTAAGGGACAGCGGCGAGGTGAATGACGCGGGCGGTGGTGATGCAGACCCAGAGGCACAACCATGGCAGCAACAACACCACTGCCGGCGACCGGAGGATACCTTCCCTTCTCTGTTACAAATTTACAATTTCATGGGAGAGAAGAAACGGGCTGGAGTTTGATAAAAAAAAAAATGAAATTGTGTTTGGGTTAGAGTTAGATTTTAAATTTAAGGATATTATTGTAATTTTAAATATTTCAGTTTTTATTTTTATTTTAAAATAAATATAATATTAAGGCATAAATATAATTAATTTTGTACACTTTTATACTAAACATAATATTGAGATTTATTTTAATATAAGTTTTTTAGTTTTAGCATCTTAGTATCAATTTTTTAGTCTCTATCTTTTTTATAAATGCTACCTAAAGGTTAAATTGATTTATTGATTTAACCAATTTAACTGTAATTCAAATAAAATAATTAAATTATAATAAAATAATATATAAAATATAAATAAATAGACAAAATTAATAGCCAAATTATTATTTATAAATACATTATTATTTTTTTACAAATACATTATTATTTCTAAGTACTTTTCGATTTATACTATTATTCATACTTCGGAAAAATAATTATACACATAATTAAAGCTAATTTTAGTCATGAACAACAAAAATGTTATAACAACTAACAGGTTGTGGGGCCTGATTAGTTCAACAAAATGAGAGCCAAAAGCCAAATCAAATCCAAAACTTACAACACCTAAGTCAAACACAGCAACAAGGATAAACAAAAGACAAAGCCAATATAAAAAATACAAAAAGGCAGTAAAATTGTCACAAGAATGAATAGCCAACGATAGAACTTCACACTAGTTGAGAATCCCAGCGAAAATACTAAGATAGTTTTTGGTTAAAAACGCAATATGAGAAAGAGAGAGAATGATCTCACATAACAAAATTGATCACTTCATATCATTTTTCATACATTGAAGTAGGTATATATATACACACTCATTAGAGTAGAGGAGCTAGTAAAACTGTTGAAGTAAACAAATTAGAATAATTGAATATTCACCTTTTAGTGACTATTAACTAAAATTATCTACAATTGGCTAACATAATATCCACCTTTTAGTCAACGTGTTTGTTTGTCAGGTTTTTTTTTTTTTAACAATATTAGGAACCAAGAGGGTACCAGCCAAAAACCAATCAAATGTCTTTGAGTGAATCCAAAACTTCTACGTGGATGGTGCTTATGCTAGGCATTAGGATATTTCTTTTCTTTGTAAATTGAATGGTTCTGAATCTATTTTCTGATTTATCATGTTTTACGCATTTGGAGAGGGAATGAGGGTGAAGAGACGGAAGCTAATTGAATCAGTTTCCGTGATTCACGTTGCAATGATACTAGACGTATCTCCTCCTAATTTGAATATGGTGAAATATTTAATAACCAATATTTTTAAATCATAAATAAATAAAACTAATTACTATATTTATAATTAATTAAATTGTTCCATTTTTTGCTGATTTAGAGTTAGTTCCATATACTTTTCCTTTTTTTTTTTTTATAGTTTTCCCAAAGGATTCAACAGAAGACATCATATTTGGAAGTTGGAACATCACAACTTTAGCAGTTAGCACTTTCCGACCGGTTCACCGGTTCAAATCCGGTTTTTGAAATTTCCACTTTTGCTGTTTACCCGAATCATTTTCCTCAACGGTTCATGATTAAACCGGTTCAACCAGCCAATCCGAACAAGTTTTCAGAACCTTGGAAATTAGTATCTTGAGCTCTTGTTTCTTGCAATTTTATGATCGGAGAGCACCGAATCGTACTTCATCTATATAATCTCGCTTTATGAAAAAAAAAAAAAAATCTACTTTACTGCTCTATGAATATATAATTTTCCCGGATCATGCATGGCCATCTTTTTTACTTAACCAAGTAAATGGCAATAGTTACAATCGTTACACGGTTTGTGTTGCATGCTTTATTTTGGGTATTTGACATTTTGCACTTAACCACTTACAGTACATAGTTCAATGACACGACAGCTTATGCTCATGAAAGATTTAACCTCAATTCTGATAGCTCAAGTTCAAGTTAGCTAGGCCTATCTAAGAACATAATTCCAAGTACATAAAAACCACACTGTAAATGCAATGCCTCAAAAAAAAATTTAAATATACAATCTCAACTATTTCAGCAAAAAAGAAAGAGAGAAAATTCCAACTATGGGAAACGATTAGACCCAGGCCAGCCAGTTATTGTGTGTATGGTCACCATGAAGCTGAAAACCAGTGAGCTTGGTGCATGCAGTATGGATCAATCCATGAGCAAATGAGTGTTTGTAAAGTTCCTTGTGGTTAGACAGAGCTTATCTCATTGCTCATCTGAGAAGACATGAATGACAAACTTGACCAGCAAAACAACAATGCACAAATGAAATCAAAGTGGACTTGCTCCAGGGAACATTTCTGATATTTTATTGAACACGTCCATAATCTGTAAAGTCAAGAGGAAATAAATATGAACCAGAACTTTTCATAACCTTTTAGCAAAAGTTTAGGAAAAAAAAAAATTTCTGCTTGCAATCTAGTCCTGATTTTAAGATTTGAAAGTGAAAAATTCATCCTTTGTCATTTCCTTACAAAGCAAATTTGTCCCTTACCATTCAAAAGATCGGACAGGTTCATCATCCCGTACATGTATGATTTTGTGTGGAAGGATTAATCTATCACCCTTTCTGAATGGCGATATACAAATTTGTCATTTTTAAATCTTAGAGAAAAGGACAAATAGGTCCCTGACCTTTTGTCCCGCAGACATTTTCGTCCCTAACTATTGAAAAATACTTTTAAGTCCCCGACTTTCACAAAATTTGGACAGATCAGTCCCTGACGGAGACATTTGGACGGATCAGTATCTGACAGAGGCATTTGGACGGAGGGACTGATCCGTCCAAGTTTTGTGAAGGTCAGAGACTTAAAAGTATTTTTCAATGGTCAGGGACGAAAATGTCCACAGAACAAAAGATCAGGGACCTATTTGTCCTTTTCTCTAAATCTTAAGGAATGGTTTTGTCCATGTATTTTTTCCTCTAGGACAAGATTGAAGGTTTACTCTTTTTTTTTTTTAGTAAGTTGAAATAAGTAACTTCTGGAAAGAGTTTTGAGGGGGAAAAGAAACCATATCATATAATCACTTTTTCTCTTTTCTCTCTCCCCCCACCCCACCCCAAAAAAAAAAGTATTAGAAAAGTCTCAGCATACCTCCTTATCATTTTGATATTTAGTGATATTCATTGGATTCTGTGAACACTGCAAGCACAACAAAATGCATTCAGAGTTTTGATATGCAGATTTTAACGATAATGTACTTAAAATAAAAGAACATACATCCATGATTGCTGCTTGAACTCTCGGATTTTGAAATGCCCTCGCAACATCAGGAGTGGCCATAATCCTTGAAATGACTTCTTCTGGGCTAAGTCCAAGTTGATCTGATGATGGAAAGAAAAAATTGTAAAATGCTCAGAAAATTCATACTTGAGCATTACCAAATCTTAAAAGAAAAATAGTCTACAAATTGAACCAACATATGAACAATCTTTTGGGTCAATATTCAAGACAATGATTATGTTCAACTAATTAACAATATTTTCAAGAAAAAAAAATAACAATATTAAATAAGGGGGGAAAAAAGTGGAACTACATTAAAAAGCAATCAATTGCTTACCAAATTGTTGCTTAACTTCAGGACTGCTAATGTCAAAATTTTTCAAGGTGTCCATCATTCGACCGTCCCATTCAGTGCCTCCACCCATGTCGTTTCTGAAGTTACATATGAAGAAGAAATAGGAAGCATAAATGAAAATTTACAGATCACCCCAAAGAAGATTGTAAACTATTACACCAAGAAAATATGCATAGATTTATCTAACTGTAGCTGTGCACACAAGATTAAACTCACAAAGGTAATAGCACCATATGAATCCCAGCAATAGAGAATCTAAAATATAGATCAATCTATAAATAATAACAAGGAAAATGATGAAACTTAAGAGAACAAGCTACTCTACTACCTTCCTGGAGTTCATTGTCCAGGGAATTCTTATTTTATATTATGATTTCATTGACAATCATAAGAAGGCAATTCCCCTTTAAGATACCCATTTGTGCTACTATTTTACGATTAAGAAGCAACTGCCTTTTGTACATATTATACAATACATTACTGTACTTATTGTATTTTTTTTTTTTATTACCAATTATTGCATTTATTCGATGGATCGACAAACCACGAAACCCTCTTTTTTTCCTATCTCTATCCGAAAGTCTACTTTCTTTAGCCACAGGTTAGATTGATGGTTCTTGTACAAATGCGGAAGGAAGATAATCATTTCCTTCAGGATAACCATTTTTCAAAACCCAAAATAGGAGCTTTCTATTTTCTAATTCGTAAAGGTAAAAAAAAAAAAAAGAGCATTGATTTCAGTTAGTTGATCAAATTCACCAAGCGAAGACAAGGTGATCTAGGTAATGGGAACATTGGTGGAACAAAACACACTGCAGAAAGGGTATCAAGAACTAACAGCATTTCTTCGAGTTGTTGACGGTACTGTGGATTCTGCAACATCCCTGTCAAAAGCGCAAAAATACAGCAATTATAACCCATTGGCCAATCATATTAAGATGTGATATAAGAATTAGTAAGTCTATTTAACAAGGAAAACGTGATTTTTGGTCCAAAGACTATTTTAAACCAATATATACAAAAGGGAACAGTCAGCATTGTGGTTTCAAATGATTTATTAGCACTGCACAGAACCCAAAAGACAAAAAACTTGTCAAGCATAGAGAGTTACATTTGAAAGTAGTAGGGTTCCTCATCTCCTCGGGCAAATATCTGCAACAGTACCGAAAAGTAAAATTAAAACTTTCTGGGTAAGGGGCAAACAATATACAAAAGCAAACAAATGATATCTGTAACTTTTCATCAAGCAACTAACAATGCAAACAGACATATCTACTCATCTAGGTTCAGCATAAGGCATGGAGAAATGAGCTAGCTCTAAAGAACAGTCACAACTAAAAAACATAGCAGCTAACCTTTTAACACTTTATTTTGAGGATAAAGGGAAGTTTATAAGGAAAAAGGATAAGAAAAGAATGCAAAGGCAGAGGCTTCCCCTAAAACACTCAGCAAATACGAAAAAACTGAGATATTAACCACTTTGATCATTTAGTTACTTTTCAAATTAATATAGAATAAGGATCTGCTTAAAGTTATCCATATTCAAACCATCACAGCCAAAATAAAATTTTTAATAGAAATGCAAAAGACAACCATCTAGATGAAAGGAACTAATATTACGGATAAACCATCTTCTGCACTGTTGGGTCTTCCATCATTTTCTCCAAGGCTTCCACTGATAAGACTGATTTTCCTATCCAAAGAAAAACAAGTGCATATTTAGAACTCAGCAATTAAGACAAACAACAAATATTTTGAAATAACAAACAAGGTTAAATAACATTCATTCCAACCGGTAAAAACATGATTAGGAAACAATGGTTATTGGAACAAGAACTATGTATATTTAATCTATGACATTGTTTCAACCAAAGCACTGAATATATAATTGTGTCAAAAGTCAAATAATATTTGAGAAGAAAGGCTTCATTAGCAAAGTGCAAAGTACAAAGACAAGTGAATTACCCTTAGCCATCATTAAAACAACAAATGAAAGCAAGATCAATGAGTATGTGCAATCATTACAACACCAAGAACAAATTTCGATTTGACAGGACTTGTCTAAACATTTCCTTGAAATTGAGGCTTGATTAGATGTATTACGTTACAAAGTGTTGAAAGCAATAAAACATAATTGTAATAGTTTCAATTTGAACTGAATCTTACGTACGTGTAGATTGAGAACCAGGTGAATCACCAAAACCTTGGTTAGAAGGAGCTCCATTTTGAGAAACCTTCAACAAATGTTCATAATTTTACATATTACGTATTAGGAATAAATACAAACCATTAAACTCTTTTAGCAAAACTTGCATCTTAAATTACTCACCTCATCTGGAACCCGGGCTTCCTTGGATGAACTTGCTTCATCATCATTGTAGGTTTCAAATGGGCTCTTCTGAACAGTTTCCTCAGGAGAAACATCTACAAAAGCTGTAATGTAAAATTTATTAGGAAATTTCAGCATGAAAAGTATCAAATTTTTATGCAAATATAGAAACTATGAACATCGAAGATCATCTCTCTACTTATAAAGATAGTCTTCAAGTTTTCATATTAACTATATAAAATGTACCCTGAGATTTCAAAACACCTATATCTATATGAATAATTTTATATTGAAAGATAAATGTAAAGTAATTTAAAACTAAATTTGTTTATATAGAAAGAATTTCAAAATGATCAGGATGGCCTTCTATGTCTAATTTCCTCTTCTCTTTTTTTTTTTTTTCACTTTCTAGTTCTTAACATTGAACAAAGTTCTATATTATATTATTTGTTGCATGCACTTTGTAGTTCATATTAGTCATTTGCTATTGCATATCTCAATAAATTTCACAAGAAGCATGTCTCAATCAACAATAAGGAAATCGGAGAGCTAAGATGTTGTATCTTACCCATTTTTTTGGGTTCATTCTTTGCTTCCTCTTCATCTTTGACATTGGTGGTAGCAGGTGCTTCTACTTTTGTTGCAGATACATCTACTGTAACAGAAGACCGAGATGAACTGTGTGTGGAAGGTGACCTAGATTGAGTACCTTCAGAACCAGCAGATGAAGTAGGTCCTGATGCTGCTGGTGCTGAAGGCACTGGAAAAGGAAAAGGAGATCCAGCAGAAAATGCAGAACTGCCAAATTGGTTGTTTTGTGAATTTGTCTGGCCCATGCTGCCCATCATGGTCTTGAAAGCTTGTTGCATTGCATATTTCTGGAGGATTGAAATGTCAATGTCACGAGCAAAAGTTGACAAAAAACCCCAGTCAAAACCCATGAAACATAGGCTTAGTCAGCTTCTAATATACTTCCTATTTCCATGAAAAAGTCATCATTTGTCATTTGTGCATATCTACGAGGCATTAACTAATTTTACTTTTTTCAGCTTCACCCTTATATTTACTACTCCAATTAAATATAGCAATTGTAATCTTATGAAAAGAGAGAGTAATACAGTCAGTATAAATATATTTTCTACAATTGAGCTAATTTAATGTTTCTCGATTCTTGTACGACATTCTTTCAAAGACACTTATTCATGTACGCAAGGAGTAACCGCCACAAAAATATAACAAATAAAAGCTGACATAATAAACAAAACACACGCACTCAAAATATTGTACACCATATGGGATCCAGTAAAAAAGAATGAATGACAAACAACGCAAATATTGAAAATAGGTATACTGTTGATTAAAACTGGTATATACTGTACAATTTAAGCATATGCAAATATCTCAATCTCTAAAATTCAAGACAAAAGAATGTTGCTCATCTAAACTAGCATTGTGTTCCTTCTACAGTTGAAGGAGATAGATGATCTTCATTTTATCTTGCTCTTAAAATTTGATACATTATGTTTTGGGGATCAATATTTTTAGAAGCGAATACAAAATGTGCATGGATAATCTCCCTAGATCTATCTTTTTAGCCTTTTAACTGCACTATACTTTCACAAGAACTGCATCATAAAGAGTAATCTAGAGAAGGTGAACCGTAGCAATGAAAATTGTTAGGTAGGATTTTAAACAATTAGTTAACCATGAAGCACACATAAATAACACATCAAATGGATTTATCAAATTATTCACCCAAACTTCGATAATCATTTCTTATTAGTAAAGGTGCAAATACCTATTTAGATTAGTTTTGCAAGCAGCCTGCAATCATATCTTGAAGAAGGAACCAGGTAAAAGTACCACGAGAAGGCTCAAGTAATGCTACTTCACAAAGGATCAGACACATCCATGATTCCCAATATATGAGTAACTAGAGTATCATAATTTATCATCTTTTGGAGTGCAACGAATCCATAGTATTCATTTAATATCTTTCAAGTTAGGCTTACACCTTATGCGATCAAAGACCAAAGAAGAGGAGATCATTTCTTTCTTTTTTTTTTTTTTCTTTTCTTGGTTTTCACATTGGCCTCTTATCCTCCTGTCTTAGAAATTCTCTTCTTTTCTAATGAAATTGCTTTTTTATCTATCTGAAGTTTCCTTTTTGGTATAAGGAAGGTATTCCAAAAGTTACTTTTTGGTGACTATGAATAAGATCTAAGCTATTGTTGAGAATGTTGGACTAAGATAGGAGAGCCAGAAAATAAAGACTGAAAATTTACGGCTATATTTTTCTAACTGAATATATTGTGATAGAAATGAAGATCAACTATCCCTATTTAACTGAATATAATAGTCCAAACCCTAACCCTAATCCTAATCAAATAAGGAAATAATAGCAAATATCAAAATTAATCCTAGAAAATCATATATATAGTAAATCTCTTTTATATCTTACACCGATTACCACAATGGAATTGAAAGAACGCACCCAATCAAACCCATGCGTTGCAATAAAGGGGCACTCACCTTTAATCTTCCAACTCCCTGGAAAGACAATTTATTAAACATACAGAAAAAAATGTTAAAATAAATTAATTAATAAAAGGACTAATTATTTATGTAGAAAACAGTTGTGGATATGGTTCTCACCCATGAAAACAGCGCAGATAGCCCAACACCAACACTAATCCAGAAGAGAGGGGACCCTCTATAGCAAATAAATAAATAACAATCTTTAAGCACAAGATACAAGTAAATTGAAAACAACACCAAAGAACTCATCCAAATGTCTCTGATACCTTAACAAAATATTTTCCCCAATAAAGACCAGCAAAAGAATTATGAGATCGGACAAATAATCAATGCAAAATTAAGACAAGAAAGGGAAATCTGTTAAAGATTACATGGTTGAAGAAGGAGGTGGTGATATTTGTGGGTTAAATCCAACTGATGATGTTGTTTCTTGACCACTCGAAGAAGAGATGCTAGCAAAACGTTTCAGGATCAGCTTCTCCTGCACTGTATACCAAATTTGATACTTAGGTCCAGTTTGGGTAAACAACTTAATTAAGTTACTTTTGAAGAAATAGCTTAAATAATAAATGCTTATATTAAAAGTAGTTTATAAATAAGTTATTTTGTGTTTGGTTTTTTAGTTCTAAAAGTACTTATTTTAAGAGAAAAATGATAAAAAGATTTTTATTATGAGAGAAGTCATTTTTTTTTAACTTCTTCTTAAGCACCAAAATAACTTTTTAGAAAGTTACAATTTTATTTTGAAAATTGTACCAGACATTAATATTACACATTTTCATAAGTTAAAAGTTAAAAAAAGTCATTTATAAACCTATCCAAACGGACCCTTATACCAACATCGATATATATTCAACTTGTACAGAAAATAGTCATTGACAACATACAATAAGGGGATCAATTTAGATGACAAACACATTGCCAAGATGGAAATTATATTCAATGCACTTTTCCTCCAAACTTGGATAAACAACAGAATTGCATCAAAATCAATCAACCTTGTGCACAAACTAAGTTATTCAAAAGTCACATTCCGCCCCCCTTCCAATTTCCAAAAACAATTGGTGCCTACCACCAAGCATATCTAACCGGGGAAAAAAATAACTCTGAATTATGAACAATTATTAAACCCTTGAAATCTCAACATATCTCAATATAAAGGCCTATCCTCACTAGCATTCACTATGCACATCCAGTTCACAACACAGCAATAGCATCAATGTAAACTATGACTACCACTTCAGCTTCAAGTCTACAAACTTTATAAGGCTCCAGCATACCCCATCACCTATTTCTTATTCTTCAATACTAATCATAAAAAATATAGACGTGGTAATCTAATAATAATAATAATAATAATAATAATAATAATAACAATAAATACATAAATTTGTGCATATATTTTGACAGGATTCTAATAAAAAGTCAAATAATAAAATTTCTGTTTTTATTTTGATTCAAACATACTATTATCCCATAAGCTTATCCAATTACATTCATTATATGTATCACAAAACCCAAACAATATAATTATATATACAAGAGAATAATCAACTAATCAAGCAAAAAGAACGCAGTTAATTAAAATTAAAATATCAATACAAATATAAATACCAGATTTCTGGTTTTGAGTTGGTTCAGCTTGAGCCCTAGTAGCATTAGAGTGAGAAAGAGCATAAACACGGTATCTGGAATTCTGAGGAGCAATGAAAACCCTCCCAATAGAGAAGTGCTTTCTGTTGAAAACGTCTCTGGCTTTAGCATCTCTTGCACCAAAATGCCCCAAAAGCAATGGTTTTTGGGAAGAAACAAGGGCTAAATTAAGGTTCTCCATTCTCTCTTTGAATTCCAAGCTGTGAAATTGGAATCCAAAAATTGAAAAACAGAGAAATTAATGAGAGATGAGAACAATATGATGTATTGAAATGGAAAAGGTGAATTTTGGAAGATTCTGTGGGAAAGTTGCGAACTTTAGAGAGTTCAGTATGTGGGGATTTCTACAGAGAAGTGATTGGGGAAGAGAAACAAAGCGGCTTATAGTGAGAGAGTGTTTTGGGTTTTGGGTTTGTAGGGATAAAAACCTTGGACTTTTTTACAAATATTAAAAATTTTAAATTGTTGAGGTACTTGTCAATGGAATATACTTTACTTTTTTTAAAAAAAATAAAAATAAAAAATAATTTGTTCTTGGTAGTTGCTGCCTTGCTGGCTGGTGCACTAAATAATTTTACTATTTTTTTATATACTGTATTAAAAGTTATCCTATAAATTTAAGAATTTAGATTTTTTAAAATTTGAATTTTATTTTTGAGAATAAAATGTAATCTTTTATCTTTTATTTTATAGATAGGATTAAGAATAAATATAAAAAAAATTATTCAAAAATAGAATATCACATTTTATTTTCTAAAGTACAAATTTAAAATTTAAAGAATTCAAATTCTAAATTTAGGAAGTTGAGTTTTATAAAAATAAAATAAAATTAGGTTGAGCTTAGGTTTGAGTTTGACTAATTCCAAGCTAACCTTATCTGCACACCTTCCTAACTAATAGTGCATGTGCATCTAATGTTAAACAAATATTTTAAATAATTAGTTAGAGTTTCACTTATTTCTTAAAGTATTTTTAAAAATATAAACATATTAAGTTTATGTTTAGTAACTCGAAAAATTTGTGTACTTGTATTTGTAGTTAAAACTTAAAAGTTGAGAATATTTTTAAAGTATTTAGAGAAATATTTTTTAAAATTAATTGTGTTTACCAAAATAAAAAAATTTAAAATAAATTTATAATAAATATCAAAATGTATCATTTTATTTATGTCTATTATGGTAATTATTATTATTTGTAAAAAAAATTAATTTATCAAGTAATTATTTTAAAAAATTATTTTAAAAATCAATTTATATAAGTATTTTTAAATAATAAAAGATTTACTAGAATAATTCTTATTAAACCGATAAAAACTAAACTCTATTTTCATACTTTATTGAGTAAAATATAAATTTTTTAAAAAATTAACTGTCAAAATATATTTGATATAATTTAAAAAAATTTAGAATAAAATTAAAATAAAATAAAACTTAAAATATTTTTAACATATTTAACAAACTTTAAGACACCAAAAAAAATATTTAACAAACTTTAACAATAAGAATTATTCTCTATATCCCAACAATTTTATCATCAAAGTATATCTAAATAATCATCAAAGTATATCTAAATAATTTAGGCTGGGTTTGGTAAAGCTTTTACTTTTTAAAAGTAGCTTATGAAAGCTGTCTTTTAAAAGATAGCTTTTTAAAAGCTGCAGCACTTGAGTTTGGTAAAATCAAATTAAAAATGACTTTTAATAAGTACAAGCACCACAATTGTGTTTGGTAAAACAGCTTTTAAAAGTGAAAAAAATTATAATAAACATGTTTATAACAAAAAATAATTTCTTTTTTCAAATTTTTTAAAAATTTATATAATATTTTAAAATAAAATAATGTTAAAATAAAAAATTCATAATAAACATAAATATAATAAATAAATTCTTTTATTTTTTAACTTTAAAATTTTATATAAGTATCATAAAAATTTATTTTATCCTAAACATCATTATTAAAAATACTAAATTAACATATTTAGTATTTATTTTACTATATAAGTATCATAATAATTAACATATTTACTTGATTTATTCTCTGTACTAATATAAATAAACTTATCATTAGTCAATAATAAAATTTGTATGTAATCTAATGTTAGTACTGGGTACGTTTATTACCCATCTATATATATTGGCTCATCTTTATAGATCACAAAAAATAGGACACTTATCTCAAATAAACTACTCTTATAATTATATATCTATATTTACATATGTATATACATGTTGTTATTATAATTTTGACTAATGTTCATAGAAAGAAAATTTTATGATTGATTTTCATAAACCAGATCAACCTCTTCCCGTTTCAAAGAACAGAGAAAAACAAACATAATAGATCTACTGAAAAAATACAAAATTAACGCAAAAAAAATTAACATAAATAAATAGAAGTTCATACCTAATATGTGATAGAGATGTATTTGTATTGAAATTTGTGAAGATTAGGTTGAAAAATAAAAAATATATGAAGATTGTGTTAGAATTTGTGAAGGTTAGGATGAAAAGTTAGAAATATACGAGGATTTTAATGACAATATAATTGCGGGAAATACATGCGAAAAAATGAAAAAAATTTGGTAAGCATAAGCCAGCTTTGAAAAGCTCCCTCCTAGGTGCTTTCAAAAGCACCCCTAACTTTTAAAAGCCGTAAGCACAAGCACTTGGACTTTTTAATTTACCAAACGCAAAATGACGTGCTTGTGCTTTTGAAAAGCACAAGCACCTCTTATAAAAGCTTTACCAAACCCAGCCTTAGCCTTAGAGGCACGCACTTCTTCTTCTCTTCCTGTGTTTCTTCTTCTCTTCCCACGTTTCTTTTTCTCCTTCTCATTCTTCTTATTTCAAATTTCACGTACGCGTGGAGCTTCTTCTTCTTCTCACGTACGTTTACGCACGGAGAGTCTTTTTCTTCGCGTTCCTCCTCCTCCTCATTCTCCTCTATTTTTTGTTTTCTTCTTATCGTCATTTTTTTGTTGTTGTTGCTGCTGTATTTTTTTCCTCCTTCTCTCCATGGTGAAAAAACAGTAGAAGGTGAGGAAGAAGAGTTTTGAATTGTGTAGAACATAAATAATTTCAGTTCATTCTAAATATAATTTCAGTTTATTTCTGAATATAATTTCGATTCATTTATGAGTGAATTATTTTGTTATGATTCTTCTTGTTTCACTATCTTAAAGAGGAATAGAACCAAGAAAAAGAAAAGAAAAATTAAACAAAAAAGAAGAAATAAGAAGAAAAAATTCCTCAAAACTTCTTATCATGTTCTTCTTTTCTTCTTTTGTTCATCTAATCAAATAAAGAAGAAGAAACACATAATGCTGCAAAATTCACTTGATGGATTTGGATGTGTTTTTGTTAATGATTCAATTTTGTTTGTGTGTTTATTTTCGAATTAAGTTTGTGTATCGCAATCATTAAGTAAGTTCGATTTATTCTGGATTTAAATAAGGTGCATTTAGTCTGTACTTGTTTTGAAACGAGTTTATATTCTGAATTTAATTTTCAGTTTATTCTAAATATAATTTCAGTTCATTTCTGTTCTACACAATTCAAAACTTTTCTTCCGCAACTTCTACTACTTCTTCACCATAGAGAA
Organism: Arachis ipaensis; assembly: GCF_059453495.1. Classification (NCBI taxonomy): domain Eukaryota; kingdom Viridiplantae; phylum Streptophyta; class Magnoliopsida; order Fabales; family Fabaceae; genus Arachis; species Arachis ipaensis. Next base: position 2,156,912 of record NC_142436.1, read on the forward strand.
GAAAAAAGAAAAAAAAAAAACAGCAACAACAACAAAAGAAAGGCGAAGAAAAATAAGCTCCATGCATAAACGAGTATGAGAAGAAGAAGAAGGAGGAGCGAGCGTGAGAAGAAGAAACGAGCGTGAGACGAAAGAGAAGAAGAAGAAGCAACAACGCATGTAATCACGCTCTTTTAATGATGGTAATTTTTTTTGTTTTAGACCTACTTAAATAAATTTAGATGAAAATATACTTAAATGTATAACAATCTTGTAACAACAAAAATTATATTTATTCTAATTTATTTTTTTTAAATGTAAAAAATAAAAAAGAATATTTTAATATTTAAAAATTAAAAGAATAATTTATAATTTTTTATCATTATTAAAAAAAAACATAGGGAGTAGCAACAGTGTTAATTAATATTAAGACTTATGGGTTAAATAGAATTTATCCATTTGCGTTAACGAATAATAACTCAAATGAGATAGATTTTTCGTATTTAGTTAGAGGTAGTGGGTTTTAGTCTCCTTCTTTATTTAAAAAAAAAAAGAGTATATACCCATTTTGGTCCTTAAAGAATTTCAAATCAGACATTTTAATCTCAAACTAAAATTAATTACTCGATTGGTCCCTAACAATTAATTTTGTCAATCACTTAAGTCCTTGACTCCGTCAACTCTAACGGAAGACAAAATGGTCCCTGAAAAATCTAACATGGGACAAAATGATCCCTGACAACTCTAACAAGGGACAAAATGATCCCTGACTCCTTTATTCAAAAACGACACTGTTCTTTCCCAATTTTCATCATATCTCGCATAACCCTAACATTCATACTCTCCTTCTTCACCTTCACAGTCTTTTTTTTCATCTTTTCCTTCCTCCTCTTTAGCTCCAAGATTAAGCTATGGTGTAATTGTCACACGTGTCTCACCTACCTCAACATGTCATGGACTACACACTTCCTAAATCTTTGTGATTGGTACATCCACCTCCTCTGCACTTCATCCACCAAAAGCATCCACTTCCACGCCTTTGATAACATCACCTCCAATCCCAACAACGTCGACGACATCCTCAAAACCAAGTTCCACAACTATTCCAAGGGTATGCCTTTCTCCACTCTCCGGCAAGAAATATAGATTGTTGGACATTAGGACATCATGAGAAGATTCTCCTTCGACATCATATGCAAATTCTCATTTGAAATAGACACCGAGTACTTCATTCCTTCTCTTTCGAAGTCTTAACAAATGACTTGTTGTCTGGATTCATGGGATCCATCGAAGATGACAACTAGTTGAGAGACATAGGCATTAGTTTCCTGAGTATAAATTGGTTGAGAACAAGTTGAGAAATTTTTTTCTTTTTTTTAGATAATTACATCTCCACCCAATTCCAAACAAAGTGGGCGTAGTTCCAAAAAATAGTAACAAAAACAGAGCAATAACTACAAAGAAAACATAAAAACTAGCATAAAACAACAAACAGGGAGCAAAAGAATATAATGATTTTAGCTCCTTCAAAGACATTTCAAGATGAACCCGATCAGTTATACAACATCAAATCATGATCATTCTCCTTCCAACTTTTACTCTGCAGAATTATTGGCCTTTTTCATAGATCAGTAAATCATGCATCAAAGATCAACTTCATATGTCTTCTTATTCACCTTAGACTTGATATTTGCACTCATAAGTATATCAATTACTCATATATTATCGATCTTGACACCATCGATTTGTGCATTCTACAACTTCCTCCTTTAACTTCTCTAATACCAACACTCCATTATTAAAAACAATGTTATTTCTACATCTCCATGTGCACCATATTACAGAAAAAAATAACACCATCCACACTTCTTTCATATCTTTTCTTATCTTTCTATCCATCTACACCTCAAAGCATTCTTTGGTGGTTCCTGGCCAAACCCAAATCACACTCCAATCCACCAAGATTGATCCCCACAACTTCCATATACGATCACATGAAAAAACAAGTGATGTACCGTCTCCAATCTATCCTTACATAAGACACAAAAGGATTCCGCTTCTGGTACAATCTTAAACTTACATAATCTATATTTAGTATTCAATTTTTCTAAAATTACAAACAACATCAGCAACTCAACCCCTGGAGGATTTTTTTTTCTTGTGGACATTAAATTTATAGAGTGTGCATTGTATAGTTTGAAGTTACAGTATTAGACTATTAGTTTTATGCGAGATATGATAGAAATTGGGAGAGAACAGTGTCGTTTTCGAACAGAGGAGATCGGGAACTATTTTGTCCCCTGTTAGAGTTGTCAGGGACTATTTTATCCTCCGTTAGAATTAACGGAATAACCGAATAAAGGACTTAAGTGATTGACGAAATTAATTGTTAGGGACCAATCGAATAATTAATTTTAGTTAGGACTAAAGTGTCCTGTTTAAAATTTTTTGAGGACAAAAATGGTATATACTCAAAAAAAAAAATTATCCATTTGCCACCTTTGTCGTCCAATTCGTTCTTCTTTCGTCTTTCGTCTTTCGTATGTGAATGCGATCCAAAAAATGGAAGTAGCAGAGGGCGAAGAAGCAGTAAGAAGAGTTCAATCCCTCACACAATCGGGTCTCTCTCAAGTCCCACCCCAATACATCCAACCTCCTCAAACCCGACCCGTTCTCCCCTCTCACCCGCCCCAAACACAACACATTCCCATCATCGATTTATCCGGCTTCGACCCGACCCGCATACAATCAACCCGCGTTTCCATTGCACGCGCCTGTCGCGACTGGGGCGCCTTCCACGTCATCAACCACGGCGTCCCTACCTCCCTCCTCCACCACATCCGCCATGCTGGTCTCTCATTCTTCAACGATCTCTCCATGCCGGACAAGCTCCGTTACTGCTGCTCCCCCGGCGCCGCCGCGTCGGAGGGTTACGGCAGCCGCATGCTCGTCAACCACGATGACGCCGATCAGGTTAGAACCATATTTTGATGCTTTCTAATTTTTTATTTAAAACCTGCGTATATGTTTGAGAGAATAGTGTAATTTAGCTTCCGTTTTATTTAGGAACAATATGATAATAAGTATTGAACCCTAGATCACTTGATTCTACAGGGAATGGATCCTCTCAATATTTTCTTATCAATTGTTTGATCAAGTATGATCTCTCGCCATATACTCTTTTAAGTGGGATCAAGACCAGATATTGAATTGTGAGTGATCACACTTACAAAACAATTGAGGGAAAAAATTAAGAGGATCGACTCTCAATATGTTCTAAGAGCTTGATTTTGATGTGTTGAGTTTTACAAAGTCTTCCAATCACATCAATGCAATTAATTTCGCTGATATGTCTATATATAATTGGATGCACGGTCAAAATTGTTTTAACATTGCATCAAAATTAAATTCTATGTTCTAACAGTATACTATGTATCAAGCTGATATCAGAACTTGCAAATGAAGAGTGAAAACTGAAGGTAGAGAAAGAGAATTTGAAGAAATTATCAAACTGATGTTAGCTTGTGTACAAAGTCTCATAAGCTGGAAAATCTATTAGGAGCGAGTAGGCTTAGCTACCTTGAGTTCACTGTTAACTAATTATTGTTAACTACCATCTAGCTAACATTTTGAATAATACCTTATAGGTACATGAATGGTTTTATATCTAAGTATCTAATGCTACCTAATGCAGGTGCTCGATTGGAGGGACTACTTTGACCACCACACATTTCCTCTCTCTCGTCGGAATCCAAATAAGTGGCCGGAGTTTCCATCCGGTTACAGGGAGACAGTTGCGAAGTACGGGGATGAGATGAAGAATTTGGCGCAAAAGTTAATGGCTTTGATTTCAGAGAGCCTTGGGTTGAGACCATCGTGTATTGAGGATGCTGCGGGTGAGCTGTACCAGAACATTACCATAAGCTATTACCCTCCATGCCCACAACCAGAACTTACCCTTGGGTTGCAATCGCACTCTGATATGGGTTTCATTACGCTCTTGATCCAAGACCAAGTGGGTGGACTCCAAGCTCTCAAGAATTGTTGTGGTGATAGCGAGAGTTGGGTCACTGTGGAGCCTTTGGAAGATGCTATTCTTGTTATCTTGGGTGACCAAACTGAGGTAACAAAACAACTCTCTATAGGAATACTTCATAGCTTAGTGCTATTTAGCTAAAATCTTTTGCTAGAGTGCTAGAATTTGTTAAGATAATAACTAATTGTTTTGGCAAAAATTCGGATGCTGCTCTTCATTCCTTTTCTTTCATATATATAGATATGTGATTCAACATTCAATTTGTGTAGAATAGTGTGGCTAATGACAAAATTGCATCAATATGACTCTAAGATTGAATAGAATGTCCAATAGATGATCATCAGGTAGACACTACCTATCTAATAATATCTCTCTTCTTTAGTTTCTTGCATGTTCTAGGAAATGGGTATGTACTTCTTAGCATGTGTGCATTATGACATAGATATTTTAAACTGAGGTTAGGGGTCTGGAAACTGTTTTGTGTTGAATCTATTACGAATAACTTGTTTGACAAAACTAAAGTTAGGTTGCTTGGGTTGCTGCCTTGCTGGTGAAGATGTTTTTGGGTCATAAATCTTGGTATGAATAAAATTATAGAAGTGAAAAAAGGTGGCTTTTTCATTTGGTAAAACTACGGTTGACAAACTATCATGAATATTGAGTTTAGATGATGTATTTTTCATTCACAATTTACAATTTTGATTGTGTTATATTCTTCTTGAAATCATAACATTGTATGATATTCCATCTTCTACAATGTGACATCTTAATAGTGGATTCTTATGATATGTGTGATTTATCTATGTTCTCTTGATAAATCATTCACTTGTGAAATTAAGGCTGTGGAAAATGCTGGTTAGTTTCAATAAGAAAATATAAATTTGGCGCAACCTGCCTAATATAAAATTCTCTGTTCCAGATCATAACAAATGGGAAGTACAAGAGCTGCGTGCATAGGGCAATTACAAATCCTGATCGCGCAAGACTATCAGTGGCAACATTTCATGATCCAGCGAAGACGGTTAGGATCTCCCCAGCTTCTGAACTGATAGATGAATCATCGCCAGCCAAATACCGGGGTATTGTTTATGGAGACTATGTAAAATCATGGTATACCAAAGGCCCTGAAGGAAAAAGAAACATTGATGCTCTTCTGCTTGAATCTTAGCTTCTTGTGTTTTCTCCTTAGCCTTGTGGCTCAACTTTGTTTGATTTTAGCTTTGTATCTTCTGGACAAAAAGAAGTAAAATTATTCATGAAGAGGTCTAATATAGACATCCTTGTATTTATGGATGTTGGAAATTGGAATCAAACCGAAATTGAGTAACACGAATTTGTGAATTTGAATAATAAAGTATAGGAGAGTAATTTTGCCACTCTCAAAATTGATGATGTCATTCCTTTTTATATGATTTTTTCAACTGATTCTTTATCCTTGTTATTTTACTGACTTTCAAGATCAAGTGCTTCTCCTCAATTTTTTGCCCCAGAAGTCCATATAGTGTATGGTTGTTGAAATGATCATTAAGAATTTACTTAGAATGAAGTGTAAGGTCGTATAAGAACAAAAAATATATTTTGTCTATTAAAAAATGAGTTCAATTTTGATACACCGACAGTGTCATTTAATTGTATTCGTTTTTTGGATAATCATTTATGCTGTTAATATTGTACAACTAGCATTTCCCAAAATTAAATTCTTAAAATATATCTTATATCGTATATAATATAACTACAAAAACTAGTCTTCAAAAAAAGAACTACAAAAACTAACGTGAATATTAGCCCCATTCTTTTTCAACAAGTATATCCGGATATGAGACTCGGCTAGACTAAATAGTAAATAGTGTGTTTGTAGTGCTTAGGATTGGAGCCAGTCCAATCTATTTGATAAAAAACAAACTACAAGGAGCAGGGTGGGCCAAGCCCACACACAGGGAAGCCCAAAAAAACAGACACAAAACAAATCAACCAAGCATGCTTATGACTTGGTTGAGCATTGAGGACTTGATAAGCCCAATGAACAAATACACTGTCCTCTAATTCCAACGGTTCTTTGGGCATTTTTCTCAAACAGTTGGCAGGCACACCTGAATGCTGCTACGCTAACAGCTATGGAGATTCAGATATTTTCATTATCATCATCGGTGGTTCTTCCTTTTCCTTCCCAATCCGGGTTAGCGTTTCGCCCATTAACACCACCACCAAGAGCCACCACTTCCACCACCACCACCACCACTTCCACCACCACTCCACCACCTCATAGTCAAAGCTCTAGCTCCATCCGAGTAATGAAAATTCGAAAGGATTCCAACAATTCCTTCTCCGCAAGAAATTCCGCCAAACTTGAAATTCAGCAAGCTTCTCATTTGCCCTCTGCTCTTGCAAGGTTCTCTCTCTATACAGTTACTGTCACCTGTCATCCTTAGAAAGTTAGTTAGTTCGTTATTAAACAGTTTTAGTTAGGAATTACCTTCTTGAATAAATGCCCTATGCATTAGGATAACAAATATACAATAATTTCATAAAATAAAAATAATAGAAGTTTGTTATTTAAATGCATATACTTACTAACATGCATTTACATGATTATTGTTATAGAATTCCACATTAAAAGAACTCCTGAAAGTAGCTTATGACAACTATTTTGAAGTATCAGTGCTTAGACTGGGATTTGAGTTTTTCATGTACATGACTATTTTTTCATTCTGTGAAAATTTCTATTTCACCACAGGGTAGGAGAAATTTTGACAGTTAAGGACCTAAATGCCATTTTGCACCACTTCGGCAATGCAAACATATCCGAACACGCATCTCAGGTGCTTGTAAATCCTATTTCCCTGGATATATTTGTTTAGTTTCGGAATTAACTTGTAGATTGTATGATTTTACTATATGCATTTGCAGCTATTTTCATGGATGCAAGAAAATGACAAGCTTGATGCATCATCTTACTCTCATTATATGAGGTTCATGGCAAGTAAATTCGATGTGGCTAAGATGTTGCAGCTGTACAGCAGCATTCAAGATGTATCAATCAAGAGCAATGTCTATGTGTGTAACTCTGTTCTTAGTTTTCTGGTCAGGAAGGGCAAGCTCGATACTTCTCTGAAACTGTTCCAGCAGATGAAAGAAGATGGTCTAGTCCCTGATGTTGTTACATATAGCACGGTATGTGATTATAAATCATATGAGAGAAATATTGTTTGGAAAACAATGAACTATATATCATTCATAGGTTATGTAAAAGGAGAGCACCGTCAACAACCCAATCCTTAGTAATATCTTATTGATTCTCCTCCAGAACTCTTGACTCTTATTCTTTTGGAGTTCATGTCGGAACATATACCAATCCTAACTTTACATTATATATCTTCTTTTTCTTCTTTTATTGGATCTAATTGTATTGTTATCATCCTTAGCTTCTTTCAGGTTGCATTAAAGTTAATGACAGATATCCTAAAGCACTGGAGCTAATTCAGGAATTGCAACACAATGAACTGCAGATGGATGGAGTAATTTACGGGGCAATTCTAGCAGTGTGTGCTTCCAATAGTAAATTGGAAGAAGCAGAATACTATTTTAACAAGATGAAGAATGAAGGTCAAGCTCCAAATGTCTATCATTATAGCTCTTTGCTCAACGCGTATTCAGCATGTGGAAACTACAAAAAAGCTGATATGCTGGTTAAACAGATGAAATCTGAAGGGTTAGTACCAAACAAGGTTTGTTACGCGTCTTGATGAGATGTATGTTTGCCACATTGGTGTTTCTATTTTCTGTTTTATATTTTTATTGCAAACAAAATCTTATATTTGTTTTCTATATGTTGCTTTTTAATATTCTGCTGAAAATAAAGAATTCAATAAATATGAATGACTAATGCCAATATAAAAAAGAAATGCAGGTCATTTTGACAACCTTACTAAAGGTTTATGTTAAAGGAGGATTGTTTGAGAAGTCCAGAGAATCATTAGCTGAACTAAAATCTTTGGGCTATGCTGAAGATGAGGTAAAAAAGACTTTCGAACTTAAAACAGGGAGCTGTTTGCTTTATTTGACTCTGACACATTACTAAATTATTTTATACAGTTTATCATTAATTAATTATATTACTTTGTCGATGACTAAAATTTATCATTGTTTCACAGGATTAATTTATATATACTTTTAAATTTTTGTTCTTTCTTCTATCTTGACTTATTTGACTAATCAATCTAAATTTATACATAGATGCCATACTGTATATTGATGGACGGCCTAGCTAAGGCAGGACAATTTGAAGAAGCTAAACTAACTTTTGATGAAATGATTAAAAACAATGTCAAATCTGGTAAGTTTTTTTGTGGACTTTCTCGTTAACAGAAAGATGTATTTAGCATTAGATTAACTAGTGCCATGGGTTTTTAGGGACCAAAAACTGTACACAGATACATATGCAACATAGATCAATAAGACATCTAGAAATATTTTGAAATTCTGGAAATACATATGATACATATATTGTTTTACAACTCATAGCTGAGCTGTTTTCCTTTTTCATGTTTAGCTTCAGCTTTAATAACTATTTTTTCCATATCCTAGCAATTTACTGATTTAATTTCGTTATGTAGATGGCTATGCGCACAGTATCATGATATCAGCATATTGCCGAGCCAAGCTTTTTCGGGAGGCAAAGCAGTTGGCAAATGATTTTGAAGCAACCTCGGACAAATACGACATAGTTATTTTGAATTCAATGCTCTGTGCTTTCTGCAGAGCTGGTGAAATGGAAAGCGTAATGGAAACACTAAGAAAAATGGATAAAATGGCAATCAGTCCTGACTACAAAACCTTCAATATACTAATCAAATATTTCTGTAGGGAAAAGATGTATCCATTAGCTTTTCGAACAATGGAAGACATGATTAGTAAAGGCTATCAACCAGCAGAGGTATGTATTTTGTAATCTGTGTATGATTGAACTTGTCTTTTAGTCAGTTTAAATCTATCATTTCAATTTTTACAATAAAATCTTTTCTAATATAAACCCACATCTATGATATTTGCATCCTTGTCGGCCAAATTTCACATTTTTGTAGCATAGACCTATTGTATGTTTCTGCTGTCTTGCCCAAATAGATTTATGTGTACAAGTTTATTATTCTACCAAAATGTCAATATGAATAACAGGGAGAAGGAAAGAGTTTCTGAAGATGAAGTTTAACATTAAAAAAAAGAAACAGGCTCTACCATATAACGCCTTCCTTTTTTTTTGTAGGAACTCTGTTCTACTCTAATATATCACCTTGGTCGAATCAAAGCTTATGTTGAGGCATTTTCCGTTTATAATATGTTGAAGTATAGCAAGAGAACGATGTGCAAGGCAACTCATGAGAAGATTCTACACATTCTGCTAGCAGGAAATCTTTTGAAAGATGCCTATGTGGTAGTCAAGGTATAGTTATACCAGATTTTGGGAACACACAAATCTTAAATTTTCTTGTAGTATAGCAATTTTGTCTGACAAGCCTTATTCACTTCAGGATAATGCAACCTACATTTCTCGCGCTGCCATCAGAAAATTTGCATGTGCATTTCTGAAGTCTGGTAACATCAACTTGATGAATGATGTTATGAAGACCCTCCAAGATAGTGGCTACAAGATTGATCAGGTATATCAAATTCAAATATCATCATCGAAATGTCAATTTATTTATGGGTTTATATCCGTGATTTAATTTGTGGCCAACTACATCCATGTCATGTTAAGATACAACCAATCATTTTGTGACACATGAAATTAACCTGTTATGTCATCATGCCACACAACACTTATTGATTTGTCTTTCGAGTATATCTTTCAAAGACTAATATAACTAAAAAATCTCTCGAAAACCAATTTGAAAAACGGATTATCTTTCAGGGATAAATTTAAGTATTAACTCATTGTTTCAACTTTTACTCCAAAACCAATCATATATTTTTCTTGTACAGGATTTATTTCAGATGGCTATATCGCGGTATTTAGGTCATCCTGAAAAGAAGGACTTGCTTCTACACTTGCTGCAATGGATGCCAGGTCAAGGCTACGTGCTTGATTCATCAACAAGGAACCTAATCCTCAAGAATTCACACTTATTTGGTCGCCAACTTATTGCTGAGGTCTTGTCCAAGCAAAAGCTGATGTCAAAATCACACAAACCTCAATAGAATGGTCCATGTTACATTTATTTATGATGATCTATGATGAGATATCCAAAGCTAGATACTATCATCCATCATACACTGTAACAATTCAAATTCTTTTAGGGTTTAGGATATATGTACAATAACCTACGACTGTGTAGATAAAGTGATTTAACCAAATAGTAATAATGATATCCTTTTATGAATGTATCTAAAATGATCTTTAGAATTCATGCCATATGTAGGAGGAATGAACCATGCAAAATTGATCCCCTTCGACTTACTTTTTGTATTTTATGTTGGGTATACGAAGATGGTAAGATGACAAAATCTTATATTTGTGTAGTGGTTTTAAGGCACAATTAGATCGTTTTTTTTAGAGAGATATTTGTTCTCACACTTAGTTGCTATAGGGTTGATGACAATACTCTTTTAGAATACAATGAAACCAAAGAATTTCTTAGTTAGCAATAATAAGAAATTCTTAACTCTCTTGAACAAAGAAAACTCTCAGTAGTTAAAATCAAATGTACACTTAGTACTTGTTATTATTTTGTTACATACTATGTTGATCAATGGGTAACTCATATATATATTTATGCTGCATGTATGAGAATCAAAAGTCACACGTAACTTATGAACAGATGTAATCTTTGGTTATTCATTGAATAGTTACATAATGAATAGATGTGACTTTTGATTATTCCTTGAATAGGCACAAAGTACCGTTAACATACACTAACAAGCATTCATAAAAGAATTCCACTAAGGAGTGGGAGCCAATGAAGAATCTTGACAATGTGTACAATGGGTTAGTTATAGAGATAAATAATAAATTCAAAAACTCTCATTTAGTTATTTCACCTCCAATTTCAAATTTCAAATTTTTAAAAAATTCAATTAGTTATTTCAAAAAAATAACCATATGAAATCATCCAATACTCTCTTCTTTTTCAACTGGCGACCACCCCACCTTCATCAATAATCATCCCATTTCACCGTTACTACTTGACTTGCCACACGTCACTCACCCTTAATAAAAATAACCATCCATTTAAGGATAAAAATAATTATTCATATACCTAATAAATTGAACATCTAACATATTTTACTTATATATAACTAAATCAAATCCAATCAAAATAATCATCTACATAAAAATTAAAATAACCATTCGTATACCTACTAAAATGACCATCTTAAATTGACCATTAAAATAGAAGAAGAAGATGAATAAACAAAAGAAACAACTATTGTGGTGAAACATAGTTTTGAAGGACTAGTCATGACGAAAGCGACATTGTTGTAAAGCATAGGGCTCAAATCATGAAAGAAGCTAACTATACTTGGATTCGAAGAAGAAGAGCATGGTGATATCATCGGTGAGAAGAGGCTTGAAGGAATGGGAGAAAGCGAAGCCTATTCGAAAGAGAGGCACGAAAATAGCGGCAGCAATGTTAGGCTGAGCGTCGGAGGGCAAGGCGCGTCAGACTGACCGGCGGATGTGAGGATGGTGTCGGTGGGAGGATGCAGCGGCGTCGGTATGGCCAACAAGGAATTCAGTGACGCGAGGTGAGGACCGGAGAAGATGACGGTGAGTTTTGGACGTGTATTGGAGGTTACGGTAAAATTAGAAATAACTGTACGTAGTGTGAATGGGTTTAAATGCTATCTTAATTTTTAAATTTTAAAAGTTGAAATTAAATAATTAATTAATGAACTAATTTTTAATTATAATTTTATTTTATTTTTAAATCCATTGTACATATTGTACACCATCAGTATTGGTTCCCAATACTTTCTCTTCATGTAGGTACACAACCGTTAGAGAAAGAATTAAACCGTAAACGGTAATTATTCAACCGTATATATTTAATATTAATATATTAATTTGTAAATACTTTTCAATCCCCTACTATTTACAAAATTTAAATATTATACAAGTATATGCATAAAGAATGTGTCACTAAAATTAAACATTCTTTTAGTGTAAATTTTAAAGTTCTAACGAAGTAATAGGTATCTAATCGATTGAACCTATACTCCATATGTTAGTACCAAAAATCACACACATTATTTATACCTCAAAGTTCAAGAGTTTATAATTTTAAGCACTTATATGGCCTTGTACTCATCCTGGTTTCATGAATATTTACGAGAATAAAACCTCTAAAAATTCTCGATTAGAGCCACACCACTCCTATATTCATATAGGTGAAATCTTTTGATAAATAATATTATCATTCCATTAAAAGTTTTAACTCACCCTCCTAATTTATTGTAAATAGCACTAAATCCTATACTTTAGTGTTCCAATTGCTAAATAACTTCTTGTTACCCATTAAACCTTGAAACTAGTGGTCTACTAGAATAAGGTTGGATTCTCATCATTTAGCAATAATAGGTTTTAATCCCATTTTAGCAGTAGTCTCTTTGATTTTATCCCTTAACAAATCTTTAGTCAAAGGGTCTGCTAAATTTCGTTGAGATCTTACATAGGTGATGATAATTCATCTATTAGTTGCCTCACAAACTCATGTCTCAAACTTATATGTCTAGACTTTCCATTATAAACCTTATTATATGCTCGAGACATGGTTGATTCACTATCACAGAAGATTGAAATGGTTGTCGTCTGCTGTGGCCACAACTTTATATCATATAACAAATTTCTTAACCATTTCGCTTCTTTACCTGCGGCTGATAAAGCTACAAACTCAGCCACCATAGTAAAATGTGTAATACATATTTGTTTCTTTGAGACCCAACTTATTGCTCCATCACCTATGGTGAAAATCCATCCAGAAGTGAATTTGTTATCACTAAGATTTGTAATCTAACTTGCGTCAGAATAACCTTCTAAAACTGCGGGATAATCACTATAATGTAATCCCAAGTTTATGGTTTTCTTGAGATAACCAAGAACTCTTGTTATAACTTTCCAATGTTGATTGCTAAGCTTTCCTATAAACCTTAATAATTTGCACACCGTAAATGTTATATCAGGTCTATTACAATGCATTGCATACATTAAATTTCCTATAGCACTAGCATATTCTAATTGTGCTATAGGTCTTCCTATATTTCCTTCTAATTTAAGATTAGGATCATAGGACATATTGGATTCTTTAATTGTGAGATGATCAAATTTTTTCAATACCTTTTTGATATAATGAGATTGACTTAAAGTAAAGCCAAATTCATTCTTTTACACCTTTATGCCTAATATTGTATCAACTTCATTTAAATCCTTCATCTTGAATTTAGAAGTTAGATACTCCTTTGTTATACGAATTCCTTTTAAATTTGTTCCGATGATTAACATATCATCAATATATAAACAAATGATTACTCCATCATTTTTAGTAAATTTTGAGTAAATACATTTATCCACACTATTATGTGAGAAGTCATTTGATAACACCACTGAATCAAACTTCTCATGCCATTATTTAAGCGCTTGTTTTAGCCCATACAAACTTTCTTTTCATTTTCGAGTAGCACATAGCCTTTCGGTTGCTCCATATAAATTTCTTCATTAAGATCTCCATTTAGAAAAGTTGTTTTAACATCCATTTGATGTATATAAAGCTTGTGAATGGATGCTAATGCTATAAGAGTCCTAATAGAAGTCATTCTTGTCACATGTGCGTAGGTATCGAAATAGTCTAGACATTCTTGTTGTCTAAACCCCTTGGCTACTAATCTTACTTTAAAGGTTTGTAATGCACTATCAGTGTTATACTTTCTTCTAAATACCCACTTACATCTTATAGGCTTTGATCCTGGAGGCAAATCAAACAAGACCCAAGTATTATTTGATAATATTGAGTCTATTTCATCATTTATTGCTTCTTTCCAAAAAGCAGAATCCCTTTAAGCCATAGCCTCTTTGAACACACCCTCTATATTCATCACAATAGGAATTTTGTTTGTCATAGAATCCCTAGTTCCTTCTACCAAAAAGGTGATAGTTTGAGAAGAAATAAAATATGGATTCAAGTCCTTTTCTTTTCTTACTCTCAATCTTTTTCTTGGTTCAATAAACTCTTTGTCGCTTAGACGTTTATTATTTTGATTATCTATTTCTCGTGGAATATTTGTATTATTTTGGGAATATTCTGAATTAGAAGTTGAATCATTGATAAATTTATTTTCAATAAATTCTACCTCTCTTGATTCAACAACTACATTAGACACTAAGTCTAATATTCTATATGCTTTAGAATTTTGAGCATATCCTATAAAAGTGCATTTTATGGCTCTTGGCCCCAATTTGATTCTCTTTTGATCTGGAACTCGATAAAAGGCTAAACACCCCCACACTTTAAGATAATTCAAATTAGGTTTTCTTTCTTTCTAAATTTCACAAGGAGAAACCTTTCTATGTCTTGATGCTATCCTATTATGGATATGATATGATGTCAATAATGCTTCACCCCACAAATTATAAGGCAATTTTGCATTTAATAACATTGAATTAACTATATCCACTAAGGTACGGTTTTTTCTTTCTACCAAACTATTTTGTTGCGGAGTATATAGAGCAAAAAAACTTTTATTTTCTTATCATACATATTTTCTACTTCTATTTTATATTTTTTTAAATAATTCAAAAGCTTCATCTTTATTTCTAAGCAAATACACATAAGTAAATCTAGAACAATCATCAATAAAGGTTATAAAATATCTTTTTCCTCCTCTAGTAATATTGTCATTTAATTCACAAATATCACTATGAATCAATTCTAGTAAATGTGTATTTCTTTCAACTTTAGGAAAATGTTTCTTAGTAATTTTGGATTGTATGCAAATATCACATTTTCTATTAAAATCTTTGTTACTAAAATCAGTATAGTTATTTTTATGCATATATTCAATGGATTTGTAATTTAAATGTGCTAATCTACTATGCCATAAATCACAAGAATCAACAACATATAAGAAAAATTTCACTTTATTAATACCAAATTTATACATGCCTTCAGTACAATATCATTTTCCTATGAATACATCATTCTTAAGCAAGACCATTTTATCGGATTCCATTACAACTTTGAATCCTTTCTTACACAAGAGACTAGCAGAAACTAATTTTTTTCTCAAATCTGGAACATAAAGTATATTTATTAAACTTAATTTCTTTCCAGATATAAAATTCAATTCCACAGTTTCTTGACCACAAACTTTGGCTGAGTTGCCATTGCCCATCAAAACTTCTCTATTGTTCACTTCTTCATATGTTTTAAATTGGTTGCAATCATTACAAACGTGAACAGTAGTCCTAGAATCTAACCCTGAAACCATGCCAATATGCATATTTTGTACTTTTTCTGCAATCATAGTAATTAGATCCTTCTCTTCTACTAAGTTGGTTTTTGGTGCTTCCTTTTTCAGAAGTTTACATTCTTTGATGTAGTGTCCTTTCTTTTGACAGTGATAGCACTCTCTTTGTCTCTTCTTATCTTGCTTTAAATCTTTAGAAAACTTTCTTTTCTTTTTATTGGTGTTGTTTTCACCAATATGATTCACTTTTGAACTTTGAAAAAGATACATAGCATCACATTTTCGAGTTTCCTCCTCTATACGTATATGCCTTAGTAATTTCTCAATTGTGAAGTCCTCACCAAGATGTAAAAGTTTCTTCTTATAACCATTCCAAGATGAAGGCAATTTTGAAATAATTGCTCCAACTTGTAATGATTCAAGAATCACCACTTGTAGATCACGAAGTTTACTTACAAGGATTTGTAATTCATGAATTTGATCCAAGACAGGCATAGTATCATTCATAATAAATTCAAAATATTTCATCATAATAAACTTATCTGTTCCTTGTCGTTCGATATTGTACTTTTCTTCCAAAAACTTCCAAATCTCCAATGGTAATTGAATTGACATGTAGAGATCATAGAGTCCGTCGGATAAAGTGTTGAGAATATGACCTCGACATACGAAAGTATCTTCATCACATTTTTTTTTCAATTGAACAATCTTTTCTTTCTCTTCTGGTGTGACATTTTCAGTGGCATCGGCAATTGGTGTAGTCTTTGGGTCAATCACATATGCAAGATTGAGAACCGAAAGATGGAACATCATCTTGTCCTTTCAACGGTTAAAGTTTGTTCCGCCAAAGCGATCTAACTTGACAAACTCTTGATTCATGACCTTGAACGTAGTATTTTGATCTTGTGCCATCTTCAAGCCCGTGCATCCTCCTTTCCACTGCCCACCTATCGCCAACCGTGCAGGCCCCATCGCAGCCTCACCGTGTGCGGTAGATGTCCAGCGTCTTCCTACATTTTCATACGTGCATAACCGTCACATGCACGTAAATGGAGTCCAATTTGAATGAATAACTTTGTCATGTTCCATCGTCATTCACCAACGACAATTCCTCTCATTCGCACCTAGTCATCAATGGATAATAAGTCAGATGTTCAGTTCACTAGTATGCAAATGGTTAGTCTAATACTTATGCGGCTGGTTAAGTAGTTACTAGTAACATATGCCTGATGTTCAATTCAATAGGTATGCAGATGGTTATGTTGATTATTAATTGAATGATTATTCTTTTTGATTCAGTTTACTTATGCACAGTTAACAATAATTAGATGTTCAATTCATTAGGTGTGCAAATAATTATCTTAATGTTAGAATTTAAAAAATAAATTGAGGTGGAGTATTTTTTTATTTTATTGGACCAATTTTAAAACCCATTATTTATCTACTTAGAAAAACCGTTTATAAAAATACTAATTTATGCTTGTATTCTGCTATAAAATTACTAATTTAACCAAACAACAAACAAAAGTACAAAACCCGCCCCCTCTCCCCACTTCTTCGCCGTCACCGTTTCCTATCAGCATTTTCCCCACTCCGGGGTCCACCTCCTCCGTCACCCGCTACTCCGAAACCCTGAATCACTCTCTCATTCACCGTTCACAGCGCCTCAATTCTCCATTCCATCACCCATTACTCATCACTCGTCACTCTTCTCTTCTCCCACACAGCGTCCACAATTCTCAGCGCCTAAAGCTCTTGCTCCGCCGTCCTCGATTAACCGCGCCTGGAGTTCCGCCGTCCACAATTCACCGCGCCTCAAGCTCCGTGGTCTCTCCGTCTCGTGAGTTCTGCCACCAAAGTACCAAACCGTAATCAAAGCAAAATCCCATAATTCCTAATAACCGAAACGCAATGTATCAATTCCCTAATTCCTAATTTTTGCCAGGTCCGTCAATACGAAGAGTTAGAGAGAGATTGAGCTTGAGTTGGATCTTCTTGTCGAACACAACTACTCTGGTATTATTTTTCTTTTTGCTTTTTTTTTTCCTGAAGAAAGCTAGTTGCTAGATAAAGTTGACAATGGCAACTATGTGCCATGCGTGTTTAAATTCAACTCATTCAAATAGGGTTGACAAAAATGCTTTACTCCTATGATTTAGGTTATTCAGGATATCATATTTTAGAGTTCACAAAATTGCTCACAACCTGTTTGATAGAATGTCTCTTTGATTTGCCCCTTATTTTAGAATAAACTCAAAACCTTGATACAACTATAGACATTATATAGCTAAAACAAACAAATGATTTGTGCCCATTTTCGTTGTATATTGTTTAAGGCAAGGAGTGTAGTAGTATTCAGAAAATTTTGGTAGTGACATGTTCAATAGTCTCCAAAGAATGTTGGTATGCATTACTCTTCTCTTAGTGTGAAATATGGTTTAGTCTCTGGTTTTGAGCAAATGTAACTGGTTTTCCAGCTTGCCGCTTAAATGTTGTTTGTCACCATCAACTAGAATATGCGCTGGAGTTAAGCATATTCCAACTCAATTATATAGATCAACTTTCAAAAGAAGCTAAACAGTTCTTGCTGAACTGATTGCTAGCCTTAATACGTTGCGTGCTATGTGCTATACTATATTTAGCTTTAAATAAAGTAGTAGTTCTGCATATATGACCTTAAAATTTCTGATCTCATACAATTGGATTATGAGAATACAATTGCGTTATGGGAACTTGGTAAAATGTCTTCACCCTTCAGTTTTACTTGCTGGAAATTTATTACTTTGAAACTTTTATGAATAATTTAACTTGCTTTAGTTTGGATGGAATTGAACAATGTTCTCTTTTTCCTTTTTTTCCGGTAATTGAACTATAAGTTTAATTTGGATTTAAGATTTAGTTTTCACTTTGATTATTGCATGCAGATCTTTTCTAGCAATACTATAATATAACTTTTTGGTTTGGGAAGGGTGGTGGACTGGTGGCTGTTATTACTTGTATTGTATTATATTGCTGCTGAATTTTATTCTCACCACGGGTTATGCCTCTGAAGTTACTCATTAAGTGCCAAAACTTGTTCAATATATAGAGCTAGTCATGTTTTAGTTCATATACTAGGCTTTCTGGGGAAAGTCACTCTTCTCTGAACTTGTTGGAACAGACTGTGCAGGAACATAGCTACCATGGCTGAGAGCTCTTCAGTTGCACCGCCACTGAAGCCCGTCGTCGTTAGGGTCAAACGGAAACCCTCTCAATCCCCAGTTGATGCTTTCTGGCTGGAAATCAATGAGAGGCCATTGAAGCGCCCTCTTTTGGATTTTGGCAATTTGTCAATCTCTGATTCTGCCCAAAAAGTAGAATTTCGTAACAAGAAGGTTTTCATGCAACATGTGGAAACAATATGCAGCTCTGAAGTAGCCTTTGATGTTGTGCAATCTTTCATGGATCCTGGGTCGAGGGGTGCATCTGAATCTAAATCGAAAATTGAGCAGAGGAAGAAGAACTTCTTCAAAATGGATAATAAGCAAGAGCAGTTGTTGCAAAAAGCTAAACAAGAAAAAGAGTCTTCAGCAAAAGATGCTCGCTTTGAACAAATATGGAAGAGAAGGAAGGGTGGCAAAACGGCAGAGCAAGAAAAATCACTACAAGAAATATGCCAGTTCTATGACATTGTTCGTGTTGATAGTGAAGAAAACTCTAAAGAGGTGCAACAGGAAGAGTTGTCGTTGGAGGATCAGAGACTCTTGTCTAGCTACCTCCCTTTACTGAGAGAGTTTATTCCTAATGCTGCTGAAGAGATTGAAGCTGACATGGTTGCTCAATCCAAACAAGAGGCTTATGTCTATGACTTCTATACTGTGAAGGACGAGACAGATGTAAATAATGTTGATGATTCTTCTTCATATTCCTATCCACTAGTCCAAGTCAATGATGATGAGGAATATTATGATGGGCCAGATTATTCGGATTACGAGACTGATGATTCAAATGCTGAAGACAATCCGCTGAATGATTATCCAGAAGAGATTTCTGAAGAGGAGGATGAAGAGGTTAAAGACTCTGAGCACGAATCAGAAGAATGCGAGCATGAGAAGGATAGTGATGAAGATGAGGATCTAGAGCATGAGGGCCTTTCCAAAGATGATGGTGCTGATCCTCTATTTGATGAGGAATTTGATGATTATCATGGTGATAACACTTCTGATGCAGAAGATGTGGATAATGACGATTGGAAATGGTCTCACCGATGAAGCTTGTTTGAATTTCTGTTAGAAAACCAGAACAGACATTGAAATTCACTCCAACATAATTTTGAGGAAAAACTCTCTGTTTGGATACTCAAAATTAATTTTGGTTCTCAATGTCAATGTCCGTTTAGCTCAGAACAAGAAATACTTGCTTTTAGTTTGAAGAAATCGCGTTCGATGTTCCAAATGTGAGTCATGTCTCAATTACTCATATTACAGATTCCTTTTTTAAAAACAGAAAATTAAACAAGTAATGCTCACCATACTGAACTGAACCAATTTGAATATAATCAAATTGGTTTGGTTCAGGTTTGGAGGGAAACATGTTGTGTAACAACCCCAATTTTCGAGTACGTGGGATCTTTTCTGAAAATACGGATTTTTCCAGAAGATCAGTAAGGGGAGAACCTCTGCTATATCACCAAGTATCTCAATCCTCATTGTCATTATGTCATCTTTAAGTTAGAACCTTTTCTGAGTCTAGCTCGATAACGCAATCACGAAGAATCTAGTTTTTGAACCGTATCGGTTAGGAGTTTTGATTCTAGTTTTCGTAAATAGGCTCAGTTTGACGAACTGGACTCGATTCATGAGAGAAGAAAGATAATAGTATAATATTATCATTATATTAGTATTAGAAGTTGCTTGAAAGATATTATAAGGTTACTTGGTCTGTTTTAGTTAAAAACAGAAAATCGGTTTAATCGGGTTCACAGTTTACTGGTGCAGCTTAGCACCAGTACTCTCTGATGACTTTAGCAATGCTAAGGCCTCATCATACATGTTCTATTCTCATAATAATATGTTATTAGTGTCATTTATGCTAGTAGCTCAGAAAATAATTTTTAGAGATGTTTTTACAAGTGTTCCGATACATCTAGTTTTAATAGTTATACACCTGAGATATTTTAATATTATTTTAATCCACCTCCAAGCCAACCAATCGCAACTCACCCTACACCCCCAAAACCCCCAAGGCTGGTTCATTTTCACTTTGTGACCGAAATTCTCAAGAGAGAAAAAGAGAGAAAAGTTCTTAGTTCCAAATCTTCAAAGCTTGATTTTTGCTTAACTAAAACTCAAATCAAAATTTCAATCCAACCAAAATGATCCTCTCTTCTTTCTCTACATAATCATATGACTTATCAAGACTGGAATCAAGGTGAGTTGGCTGCACCATCTCCCTTTTGCTTCGGTTTCAAGGAAACATGCTTAAACATGTGTTTTCTTGATGTTCTTCTTTAGGAATCATGCTTAATTTGACTTGAGGGCTAATAAACGTGAATTTCCAGCAAGTCTAAGGTTAGAAATCACTTCCTAACATGCTGAGTGAGATTTGGTTAGTTGAGAGTTTTTGGATTTAAAGTTGTTCTTGATGTGATTTAGGAGGAAAAAGTGTTTAAGGACCACCTGAAAGTCTAACCGAATTAGGAGCAGCAAAATCAGGTAGGGTGTAACGAAATTAATCTTGATTATTTGTGTTTGAGTTGTGTGAATGTTGTATGATTTGGCTGTGCTAAAAATTGGGTCATTATATGTTGCAAATCCTGACCAATTAAATTTTAATCGATTGATCAGAACCAATTTGATAACACTCCTTGACTAATAGCGAATATTTAATAGTAAATAAAATACTAATTAATCCCAAATTATTTGAGTTTATTCATAGAAACGATTGAGAAACATGCTTTTCCTTTGAGAATAGATTTTATAAGAGAAACAAATAATAATAGTGTTGGAACAAAGTAGACTTTCTTTGTAGGATGCGGTTCTCCTATCTTATATAAGCTAGCAAGCACAAAACTACTACATAGATAAGGCCATTATTATCTCCATTTCACATAGGAACAGTGTTGAACACCTTCAACCCACCCATCACTCACTCCTTTCCTATATTTGTTCTTTCATCCTTATTTAATTACATGGGAAACAATTCAAGTGTCGAGAGTAGCGAAGAGTTCTCGTACGTTGTTCAAAAGGGTAGTTAAAACCTTGTATTATGACAGGATTCATTCAAGTAGAGAAGTTTTTCGCTATTCAAATAGGTATTTTCCTCCCCCGTTCGAGGGAGGTTAAAGTTAAACTATATCGAGGGACGCTTATTTATATGGAGGTAAAAGCGAAAGAAAGGGTCTTGTCTTGGTTGAAAGGTTGTGGAATAATCCACCGGGGACAAAACCTTACGAAATCACATTGACACATTTTCTTGCTGTTTGCAGTGAAAAGATTGACATAGGCCTTTCGGCGACGGTGACCATTACAGATAACAGGTGGAGTGCTAGCTCTGGCCTTGAGTTCAAGGGTCCATTCCAGCACCCTGCTTCTGCACTGTTTCATATGTTTGATGAGTTCAGGAAAAACAAATATCCACACTATTTGCCACCTAGGTGACTCCACTGTGAGCATCTGTTGTCATCTGGAAGCGGCGAAAGCAACAATTCTACCGCGTCTTCCCCACTTGAACAGATAATAGGAAGGAGCTTTCTTAACAACACAGGAAACATTTAAGGAGATGGGAACGGTAATATATTAATCAAGAACCTTTTGTATAGAAGGTAGAGGAAATTTGTCATTGCCTCGTTAATGGGATGTTGATTTAGACTGGAAAATTGTTGTTAGTGATGATGTTTTCGTTTTGGCATTGAATGAAGCCAAGAAGGACGTTTCTCTTTCATGAATCTAGCATGATACACAGTTCTGCTAAGGGTTTAGCACTGTATACATGATAAATAATCTTCAAAGTTTATTTCTAGCATGTCATTTTATCTAAACAATAAATCTAAATCTTATCACCAATTTATGTATATGTTTTTTAAATCTACCATAAAATAAACTATTTAAAATAATAAGAAAAACATTTTTCAACACACCACATAGGCAGTTTCAATGTCGACTAACTAATTTACAAGTGCTGTCTAAGCTTTTTGACGTGATTTTTGGGGCAGTTTGTCCGCCAAAAGGTTTTTTGTTGTTTTGCGGCAATTATAAACTGCAGCAACTTTGCATACTGCTTTCCTTGCTTATATCCACTTCTATATGTTTCTCGTAGGAGTAATGTTAGAAGACTAGCAGAATTTATTATTTTTTACTAGTAGTTAGCCAACAATATTTAAAATTGTGGGCTAAAAGTACCGACTAAAAATAATAAATTCTGTTGACACTTGAGCTGTATTTGTACCTTCTCATTGATATTGGCATGATTTAAAGTACCTTAGAAGCTTAGACTAAAACTGCATAGCAGTCAGATCAGTTCCCTCTATTAGTTTATCCAAACCACTTGTTTTGTTTTTTTCAATTATTATTGGACCACTTAATACACTCTTTCTGATAGCTAGATTCCTCTATAAATGTCCTACGGAGTGAACCCTAAATTTTAAACATTGATTCATCATTCATCTGAAGCATGTAATCAGCATCTACGAGTTGCTTAATTATTCAATGCAATTTCTCTTAAATCCGCGTGGATCCGGTTAGAGTTGGAGAATATATGCAGCCACACTAGCTAGTGCTAAAGTGATCAAGGCATCAATCCACACAAGATATGCTTCATTATTATGCGATCATAACAGCTTTTGTTATTTGGTTAACCTCATACAAATATGACATGTCAAAAATGTCAAGACAAACGCACCATGTATGATAGTTTCGGACAACATTGTTTTGAGTAACCTTTTGGGCAAAGATTCATTTATCTCGACACCAAGATAAGCCAATCAATAAGGCACACGCTAAAATTATAGAACTCATTTGGTGTTTTAGTTTTTTTTTTTTTTTTTTGGACAAAAATCACTTTTCCACCTGAATTTTTCGTCCAACTAAACATACCTTAAAGTTAGTTGTGTATTGGGTCTTATAGTTTTCTGCTAATCATATTTAATGCACTTTCACTGGTTAGTTCGTGTTCAATAATGCATGAGGTATTATGCATGGAATAAAGGCAGGGTTATTGCAGGTATGTTCGTTTTATGCTTCAAGAAGTAATCATTTATTCGAATACATATATACACATATATATAGACAAAATCTTACTACTGTATATTAGCACACCTCTTTTTAGGACTCATGGGTGTTTCAGTTACATGGTTGGAGATAGGGCCAGAAATGTTCTGTTGCTCTCTTAATATGTAAGCTATTGAATCCATAGCTATGGATAGCTTTTGGTCAAACTATATCCCTCTTCTTACACATACTAAGTGTAACTCTCCTTTTGTGATCATTTTTCCCTCTTCAATGTCTTTCCATTTTACTTTAGACTAAGGTTTAAAGTTGTAAAACATATTGTTACATTATAAAAAATACATTAGAAATTAAACATATTGTAATGACTGAATATCATCTATGATTTCATAGATCAATTGAAGATGAATACAAAAGCTAGTCATAGGAGAGCCTATCTATCTATATACTCACACTAACAGAACTGGTTAACAGATTTTGGACTCTATGGGATACTCCATATAATAATAGAGTATAAGTTAATAACCATGAAAAAAAGTAATATAATTTCTTCAAGGCTAAATCAAACAAGCATACCAGTGACGTTGCTTTCAGTAATTCTCACAAACCTACAAGCAAAAAAGTGCAGATTCTTCGAAAAACCTTGCCAGCAAGTAACAATAGAATGCATCATAATAAACAAGGCGATATCAAACTCTCAACGTATACCTCCGAAGATACGCGGCTGTCGAATTTCTCGATGCCAGCAGGCCTAAAACTGTCATCACTGAAATTGTAGACAACAAACTTCTGCTCCATGTCCAACCACAGCTCCAATAGTATCTCATCATCTTCGTCGGAAATACAAATCGCCCTTGTAGCGCGCGGAACATTGAAATCGAATCCAAGGAATTCAGGATAATATATCAAATCAGGCACACACAACAGCTTAGTCCAAGACTCTGCAATTCCATAATCCTTCATGATCCAAACATCAGTGAAATGGCTACAGCATGAGAGAACGCATAAACTGTTCTTGAAGACCTCTAATGTCAATTCAAACTCATCAGTATTGTTACCTCCGAAATCAGGAAGCGAAATTCGTCGATACGACTCCAATGCCAAATCGAGAGAAACAATGAACCGATTCTTATCCAACCAATTAAGCATGCCGCTCACGAATCTTCCAGGACAACACGCAGTGCTGCTGAGAGGAAAGTGCTGAATCCTTCTCCAGGAATCAGATCCCAAAGTATGAACCCTAGAGTCGAATTCATGATTCTTAATGTAAAGAACAACCACCACCTTGTAACTGTGAGTCACGTGATCGTAGCCGAATCCCGAGGTAACGACGGAGAAGCGTTGATCTTCCAACGACGGCAAGTTTCTGAACTTTCCGGTGGACGGATTCCAGAGAAGGAGATTTCTGGAAACGGTTAAGAGACAGAGGAGGCCGTTACAGGATCCGACTATGGAGTGGTGGAAGTGGGAGCCGGGGACAGCGGAAGGGAAGAGGCGAGTTGTGGCGGCAGAGGTGGAGGTGAAGGCGGAGGAGAGAGAGTAATCGGTGAAATAAGGATCAGCAAGGCGCGTGAAGATGAGGCGGCGGGGGGAGGATGCATGGAGATGGTTGAGGGCGAAAGAGGGATCGGTGATGAGGGAATTCCATGACTTGCATACGGAACGGAATCGGAGGAGGGTGGTGAGTGGGAGACGAGTGAGGATTTCGATGATGAGGTCGAATGGAAGCATGAGTAGTACGCACAGTGTTGCATGTGCTTTCACGACGCCATTTCTATCGGTGGGTGGAAACTCAGTAGTTGTTAGGTGAAGTTGCTAGTTCAAATTCATCACATCATTTCATACCAACTTTACTTCACTGTATATGTGAGTTTTCACTTTTCACTTTTCACTATATGGCTGATTATTTGTGATTATAAAATTAAGTGTCCAAGCTTATTTTAAACCAAATTTTTAATTAAAGTCTCTTCTTACTATATATATTGTTGCTATTTCTTTTTCTTTCTCCTCTTTTATTATTTTTTTATGCATTTCTTTTTTTTACATCGTCATTGCTGTTGTGGTAATGTTGCCATTATCCTTCTTCTTCTTCTTTCCTTTTTTTTTTTCATTTCTCTTTTATTGGAAAATAGATTCTTTTCAGTTTTTTTAACACTTGAGAAAATGCAGTGCAATTTCTCACCATTAACTTTATAAGTGGGATCAAAATTAAATATAAAAGAGAACAATAAAAAATAAAAAATCATAATTGACACCATCCAATTTTTTATTCACTGAAGAGGATCTACTCCCCTTTTATTGTTATCATCAAAATTACTGCCATCGTCTTCTTTTACATCTCTTTTTTTATGGGCGTAATTGTTGCCTTCTTTAAACACAAAATTTAAGATCAGTAGTATTAACGATTAAAAAAAAAAAACAATTGTATCTCTAAATTTAGTAAAAATTAATAAAAAAATCACAATTTATTTATCCTGATACAAATTAAAAACAAAATTAAATCAAATAATTTTACTAATCATCTTTTATCTTTTGATTTTTCATGTATTTAATTTTTTTTCTTTCATATTTTGAAAGGCAGGTGTTATTCGCTCTAAAATAATTGTTTAATTTTCTTTCACGTTTGTCCCCGTTAATAATAATAATAATAATCAGCTCCTAAAAGAGAAGAGTTAGAAAACCAAATTTGTAAATTTAAGAAGCATTTAAAGTATTTGAATAATGTTAATATTTCAATAATTTTAATAATTAATTTTAATTATAAAATATATAATTAATATTAATGCTTAAAAATTAAAATTATTAAAATTGTTGTGATAAGCATGGGACGTGGATGCCCATTTCTCCATGTGAAGCTCACATTCTCAAGAGAGAATGTATTTAATAAAGGTTAAAAAAGGGTGATATTTTATGTGTATAAATAGGGGATGCATTGCATCCATCTAAACACAGCAATAACAAATATTCCTACCTTTCTCTTCTTTCATATATTATAAAGTCTATTTCCATTTCTCTCTCTCTTTACAGTAATAAAATAAATGCAATTCTCTCTCTTTACTTTTAATACTTCTTTCTATCTTTACATATATATACATATTACAACATATAATATTAATGTATATATACAAATTATTATTGAGCTAATTATATTAATGCTAGAGTCTTCTATTTACATATTTTATTTTATATTTACATCTTCCTTATTTATTTAATTGTTTTACAACACGTTATCAGCACGAGACTCTGATCAAATTTTTAGGAAGACTCCAGGTAACAAATTTTTATTATGTCGAAACTCTTTCATCTTGAATATAATGCTCTTGATATATTTGGAAATAATTATTTATCATGGATATAGATGTTGAAATCCATCTTGATTTAATGGATCTTGAAGATACCATTGAGGCTGAAAATAATACATCCCAGAAGGATAAAAGTCAAGGCCATGATTTTCCTTCGTCGTCATCTTGACATATGATTGAAAAATGAATATCCCACATTAAAAGATCATGCAGATCTGTAAAAAGACCTTGAAGAAAGGTACAATCATGTGATACTTCCTCAAGCCCGATATGTTAGAGAAAATTTTCTCAACCTTACATGCCTCAAATGTGCTCCTGCAGCAGCAGTATCGAGAGAAAGGGTTTAAAAAATATTCTGAGTTAATTTCTTACCTTCTTGTTGCTAAACACAACAATGAGTTGTTATTGAAAAATCATGAAGCGCGCCCAGCTGGCGCTGCCCCATTTCCTGAAGTAAATGTGGCAAATTACCCCAGAAGAAGTAAATGGCAATGTTTTAATAATAAGAAAAATTATGGAAGGAAAAAGAATTATGTTCAAAAGAGAGGATCTCACCGGAAGTGAGATAGAGAAAGGAATATCGGGCAGAATAAATCAACAGAGGATAAGTGTTTCTGTTGTGGTGGAAAGGGCCATTGGTCACGTACCTGTCGTACCCCAAGGCACCTAGTCGATCTTTACCAGGCATCTTTGAAAAAGGACGACAAAGGAAAGGAAAAAATTTTGTCTCAAATGATGCTGAGAACTCCACCACTCATTATGATGTATCTGATTTCTTTGAGGATCCTGAAGGAAATATTGGTCATTTGATCAATGATGGAATAGTTTGATATATGTATGTATTTGTTAAGTATTCAGGTGAATAATTTTACTGTGCATGTACTTCTACTCATTTTATTATTATCATTTGTTTTTGAAGAAAAATGGCAAGGACATATTCTGAAGATATTTGCCTTGCGGATAGTGCAAGTTCGCACACTATTCTCAAAAGTGATATATATTTTACCCATCTTGTGCCAAAAGAGGAATATGTTAATACTATTATTGGCTCAGGCAATGTGATAGAAGGCTCCGGAAGAGCTATAATTTTGTTTCCTGGAGGAACAAAATTTATAATAAATAATGCACTATTATCTACCAAGTTTCTGAGAAACTTGTTGAGTTTCAAAGATATTCGCCGAAATGGATATCATATTGAAACAATGAATGAGGGAAATCATGAGTATTTATGTATTACAACTCATGATTTAAATAAAAAGTTATATTAGAAAAGTTACCCTCACTTTCATCTGGGTTGTATTATACTAAGATTAGTGCAATTGAATCACATGCCATTGTAAACCAGAAGTTTACTAGCCCAAATGAGTTCATAACTTGGCACGACTGATTGGGTCATCCGGGAACAACCATGATGAGGAAAATTATTGAAAACTCTCATGGACATTCACTAAAGAACCAGAAGATTCTTAAAACTAGTGAATTTTGTTGTGCTGCGTGTTCTCAGGGAAAGTTAATTTTAAGGCCATCACCAGTAAAGATTGGATTTGAGTCCCCTGAATTCCTAGAAAGGATTCAAGGTGATATATGTGGACCTATTCATCCACCATGTGGATCTTTTAGATATTTTATGGTCCTAATAGACGCATCTTCGAGATGGTCACATGTGTGCTTATTATCTTCTCGCAACCTGGCGTTTGCGAGATTACTAGATCAAATTATTCGATTAAAAGCACAATTTCCAGAAATCCAATCAAAGCAATTCGTCTTGATAATGCTGGTGAATTTACTTCCCAAGCTTTTGATGCTTATTGTATGGCTAATGGAATAAGTGTTGAACATCCAGTAGCTTATGTTCACACACAAAATGGGTTAGCAGAATCACTTATTAAGCGCCTCCAATTAATTGTTAGACCCTTGCTTATGAAAACAAATCTCCCAACCTCGGTTTGGGGGCATGCAGTTTTACATGCCGCAGCACTTATTCGTTTGAGGCCAACGAGTTATCATCAATTCTCTCCTATGCAATTAACTTTTGGCCAGCAGCCAAATGTTTCCCATTTAAGAATATTTGGGTGTGCAATATATGTTCCCATTGCACCACCTAATCGCACCGAAATGGGACCCCAAAGAAAATTGGGGATATATGTTGGATATGATTCTCCCTCTATAGTGAGGTATCTTGAGATACAAAATGGTGATGTGTTTAAAGCCCGGTTTGCGGATTGTCATTTTGATGAATCAAAATTTCCAACATTAGGGGGAGAGAATAAGCTTCCTGAAAAGGAACTTAACTGGAATGCATCATCATTGATGCATTTAGATCCTCGATCAGTGCAATGTGAACTAGAAGTTCAAAAGATTATACATTTGCAAAGAATAGCAAATGAATTGCCTGATGCATTTTCCGATACAAAGAGGATTACCAAGTCGTATATACCAGTGGAAAATGCTCCAATTCGAATTGATGTCCCAGTAGGACAAGTAGCCACTGAAGCAAATTCACGCCAGAAGCGTGGCAGGGCGAAAAATGCCCCAATTCGAATTGATGTCCCAGTTGGACAAATTGCCACTGAAGCAAATACACGCCAGAAGCGCGGCAGGCCTGTCGGTTCCAAAGATAAAAATCCTCGAAAGAGAAAAGAGGTAAATATTCATGTGGAAAAAGACATAGTAAAGACACCTGCAGTTGTCCAAAATTCTGATATAACGCCAGAAGACGTTCAGGTACCTGAAAATTGTGAAAATGACGAGATCTCGATAAATTATGTCTTTACAGGAGAGAAATGGGACCGAAATAAGACAATTGTCAATGAAATATTTGCATATAACGTGGCATTGAATATCATGCATGAAAGTAAGGATCTTGAGCCAAGATCAGTCGAAGAATGTCGACAAAGGAATGATTGGCCAAAATAGAAAGAAGCCATGAAGGCTGAATTAGACTCACTTGCAAAACGTGAAGTCTTCGGACCTGTAGTCCGTACACCAGAAGATGTAAAACCTGTAGGATACCGGTGGGTATTTGTGAGAAAACGAAATGAGAAAAATGAAGTTGTGCGCTATAAAGCCCGACTTGTGGCACAAGGTTTTTCACAAAGGCCCGGTATAGATTTTGAAGAAACGCATTCCCCTGTAGTGGATGCGATAACATTGCGTTATTTGGTCAGTTTATCTGCATATCATAAACTGCATATGCATTTAATGGATGTGGTAACAGCCTATTTATACGGCTCATTAGATCGGGATATCTATATGAAAGTCCCTGAAGGACTAAAGATATCTAAACCATCCAATGAATATTCATAGGGATTATACTCAATTAAATTGCAAAGATCTCTATACGGTCTAAAGCAATCTGGACGAATGTGGTATAATCGTCTTACTGAGTATCTAGCCAAAAATGGATGATGATATCTGCCCCTGTGTTTTCATAAAGAAAACTGCTTCTGGATTCATTGTAATTGCTGTGTACGTTGATGATTTAAATATCATTGGGACTCCTGAAGAGATTCCAACAATTATAAAAACTACCATATCTTAGTGTCATTGGGGTACTTAATGTATCTTGCTAATAATACGCGACCTGACATATCATTTGCTGTGAATTTACTAGCAAGATATAGTTCCTCTCCAACCAGAAGACATTGGAGTGGAATCAAACAAATCTTTCGATATCTTCATGGGACGGTTGATATGAGATTGTTTTATCTCTATGGATCCAAGTCACAACTAGTTGGCTATGCAGATGCCGGATACTTGTCTGATCCACATAAAGGGAGATCTCAAACAGGATACCTGTTTACATATGGTGGAACAGCTATATCATGGAGGTCCATGAAACAGACGATTGCTGCAACATCCTCTAATCATGCCGAAATACTGGCGATTCATGAAGCTAGTCGCGAGTGTTTTTGGCTGAGGAGTCTGATCCAATATATTCTGTCATCATGTGGACTTATTGATCATAAGATAGCTCCAACTATCCTGTTGAAGATAATGCAGCATGTATTGCTCAACTTAAAGGCGGATACATCAAAGGCGATAGAACAAAGCATATTTCTCCCAAATTCTTCTTCATTCGTGATCTTCAAAATCAAGGGACAATTGATGTGCAACAGATCCGCTCAAGTGACAATCTGGCAGATTTATTTACAAAGTCACTCCCAAAATCCTCCTTTGAAAGATTGGTACATGAGATTGGGATGCGCCGATTTCGAGACATTAAATGATGTTGACAAGAGGGGGAGACTGTACTCTTTTTCCCTTGATCAAGTTTTTTTTCCCATTGGGTTTTTCTTGACAAGGTTTTTAATGAGGCAGCCCCATCATTAAAGGATATTGTACTCTTTTTCCTTCACTAAGTTTTTTTCCCACTGGGTTTTTCTTTAGTAAGGTTTTAACGAGGCAATAATCCTAAAATGGTCATCCAAGGGGAGTGTTGTGATAAGCATGGGACGTGGATGCCCATTTCTCCATGTGAAGCTCACATTCTCAAGAGAGAATGTATTTAATAAAGGTTGAAAAAGGGTGATATTTTATGTGTATAAATAGGGGATGCATTGCATCCATCTAAACACAGCAATAACAAATATTCCTACCTTTCTCTTCTTTCATATATTATAAAGTCTATTTCCATTTCTCTCTCTCTTTACAGTAATAAAACAAATGCAATTCTCTCTCTTTACTTTTAATACTTCTTTCTATCTTTACATATATATACATATTACAACATATAATATTAATGTATATATACAAATTATTATTGAGCTAATTATATTAATGCTAGAGTCTTCTATTTACATATTTTATTTTATATTTACATCTTCCTTATTTATTTAATTGTTTTACAACAAGAATATTAGTATTTTTAAAATATTTAAATTTTTGTATAAGATTAAAATAGTAACGCACATTCAGTTGTTTTCATATAAAATTGATAGTTAAAAATTGTTAGATGATAATTTAATTAAACCTGACAAATTATGTAATCGTTCTTAACTATTAATTTTACGTAAAGACAAGTGCATAGAATCTCTACTTAAGATTAATAATCCTCCCAATGATATAATGAGAACACTTATCATCTTCTTATTTCTCACTTTTGGTCTCAACTAGACCTTCTGTATAATTTAAACCCGTTTGTCCATATCTCAAATACTCAACTTTTTATTAGTGATGTGTGAATGAGAACTAACCGGAATTAGAGTATATTATTATCTTAGATCACTGATGATTTTAAGAGAATCATACAAAGCTGATCTGTTTCTAGCCTTAATGATCATATTGCAGATGGATGGTATTAAACTGAAAATACAAGAGGAGTTTACTCAACTTCAAATGATTTTCAATGGCTTCTTGAAAGGTAAATTCAATGAAATTTGGACGATGATTGGACTTGGTTATAGAGACTGAGGTGCCCTGAAAAGGTAACATTTTTACTTTGCCTAGCCTTACATCAAGCCTTACCAACAAACTCCCTTCGTCATGCTCGTGGATTAGCTACTTCAGCACTTTGCCCAATATGCAACCTTCATCAGGATACTGTCCTACACTGCTTGTGGGATTGGATTGTTATTGTTGATTTTTGAAAAAAAAATTAAAGATTTTTGATAGTGTATCATTTTTTGTCACTTACTTGATTTGCCGGATAAGGTTAATGGTTCAAATACAGGCTTATATGCTTTTTATTGCTTCCTTTTGGTGGGTTTGGCGGTGGAGGATGAATTCTATCTTCGATGATAATGTTTGGTCAATAAATGATGCCTATTGGAAGGTAATTAGGTTCTATTTAAAAAGAGATATGCTTACTCCGTAATTGATTTGTATCAAGATGTTATTTATTGCTGATGCTTACCACCTTTAAATGCGGTTAAGCTCAATGTTGATGGCAGTATTTGATTAATGCTGCAGTGTTTGTAGCAAGAGCGTGTGAAATGTTGTAAAAGAAGAGGAGAGTGAAGATAAGAAATTTAGGTGTATTGAATGGTAAAATTCAGTTACACTATTAGAGTTATCTTTTTTATATAGATACATAGATAGGTGCCACATTAGTTGGCTTCTAACTAACTATCAATTATTAACAGAAATTGATTCTATCAGAAAAAATTCTACTTCTAACTATTAGTGACTCTCTTTTTTTTACAATGTGCAAGTGATTAGTTTGGTTAACTGGTTTCTTTATGAGTCAAGTAACATCTTCCCTCAAGTTAGGAGTGAAAATATTTTTCAGGCCTAACTTGCCAATAAGAGCAGAAAAGGTTCCTGGATTAAGAGGTTTGGTCAATAAGTCTGCAAGTTGTTCACGAGTGGAAATTGGCAAAAGATGAATGACTTTTTCGAGCACCTTGTCTCTTACTATGTGACAATCAACCTGAATATGCTTTGTTTTTTCATGAAACACTGGATTGGAGGCTATGTGAATTGCTGCCTGGCTATCACAATAAATGCTAACTGGTTGCT
Organism: Arachis ipaensis; assembly: GCF_059453495.1. Lineage (NCBI taxonomy): Eukaryota > Viridiplantae > Streptophyta > Magnoliopsida > Fabales > Fabaceae > Arachis > Arachis ipaensis. The sequence goes on from NC_142436.1 coordinate 2,190,346, forward strand.
TTAATTCTAGTTGTAAATCTAACATGATCTTCTTTATCCATATGGCTTCTCTAGTGGCTGATGCAAGTGTCTGATACTCAGCTTTTGCAGAAGAGGCAACTGCAGTTGTCTGCTTTTTACTTTTTTACGATACAATGGAGCTTCCAACATAGAAACAATAGGTAGTAGTGGATCTTCTAGTGTCTGGGCATGCTGCCCAATCTGAATCTGAGAATCCTGTGACTGTGATGTCTGCGCTTGCAGGGAAGAATAGACCATTAGTTGGGGCTCCTTTGATGTATTTGAGAATTCGGATTGCTGCCTTGAAGTGCACATCAGTTAGTGTTTCAAGAAACTGACTTAATTTGCCAATAGCAAAGCTGATTTCGGGTCGAGTATCAGCTAAATAGAGTAACCAGCCAATGAGCTTTCGATACTCAGTATTGGAGGGCAGTGGTTTTTCCCCACCTTTTGTCAATTTCGAAGAGTAATCCATTGGTGTGGAAGCTGGTTTGCAGTCCTCAAGTTGATGGTCTCTCAAGATATCTAGTACATACTTTCTTTGGTACAAGGCCAGGCTATCCTTGCCTCGAGCAACCTCCATGCCTAGGAAGTATTTCAAGTCACCAATGTCCTTTATGCTGAATTTTGTATCCAACAATGACTTTATGAAGTTAATTTCAGTCATGTCATCGCCAGCTATCACAACATCATCAACATAAATCAGCAAGGCAGTGAAGCCACTCAGTTGAGACTTGGTAAACAAACTATGATCAGACTTTGATTGAGAATAACCATAATCCAACAGAACTATTTTCAGTTTGTTGTTCCATTGGCGGCTGGCTTGTTTGAGGCCATAGAGGGACTTCTCCAACTTGCAGACCAAGTCCGGGGGGTTCATTCAAACCAGGAGGGGCTTGCATGTAGACTTCTTCCTCAAGATCACCATGTAAGAAGGCTGTATTGATATCAACCTGTTTGAGAAACCGGCCCTTGGCTATAGTAAGAGCTAACACGATTCTTAATGTGCTGAGCTTTAAAACGGGACTAAAGGTGTTAAGGTAATCAATGCCTGGCACTTGAGTGAAGCCTTTAGCCACTAGGCGTGCCTTGTATCTCTTAATCGTGCCATCAGGATTATGTTTCAACTTAAACACCCACTTACAACCTATTGCCCTCTTTCCAATTGGTAGAGCAGTGAGCTGCCAAGTCTTCAGTTTCTGAAGAGCATCGAGTTCCTCTTTAATAGCACTTCTCCAACAATTATGTTGTATTGTTTCTTCGAAGTACTTGGGTTCTTTATCAGTAGAGATGACTAGGGAGAAGGATTTATGATTTGAAGAAAGTGCACTATAAGACAAAAAGTGTGAGATTGGATACCTTGAATTTGAGTTGGAATTTGTTGTGGTGCTTATTCACTGATAGCTTTCTAGGTATTTAGGTGTCTTTCTTTTTCTGGTGGATCTTCTTGGAATCAGATTTTGTTCAGTGTTTTGTGCTGTTTGAGATGCATGCTATGTTGATGGAATGAAATCTTGTGATGCATAACTAATTGTGTATATCTCGTGTCCTGAGGAATTCTCATGTAATGATGCATGTTCAAGTGAATTATTAATGTCAGGTGTCACTGCTTGAGTGTCAGTGGGTGCTGGTGTAGGTGTAGTAAAAGTGGATGCGAGGATAGTACACACATCATATGTGAAAGGATCATGTATGAGTGGATGTTGACTGTTGCTAGATGCAAGATGAGGAATAGATGAATTAGAGCAAGTATTTGAGTTTTGATTAGAAAAGGAAAAATGGTTTTCATAGAATATTACATTCCTAGACACAAATATCTCTCTTAAATCCATATCCATCAAAAGGAAGCCTTTGGTTCCTTCCTTAAAACCAAGAAAAACACATCTCCTAGCTCATGGATCTAACTTAGTTCTACCCGAACTGATTGTGCTAGCAAAAATCAAACAACCAAAAATTTTAAGGCCAGTAATTATTGGGAGTGAGTGATGCAGCACATAATAGGGTGACAGATGATTTAAAAACTTTGATAAAATTTGGTTTATGATGTGCACAACATGTGCCACTGCAAGATTTCAGAAACATTTTGGCACATTTGAATGAAATAGAAGTGCCCGTGTCACTCTTAGAATGTGCTGGTGCTTTCTTTCAACAATTTCATTTTGTTGGGGAGTTTCGACACATGAACGTTGATGTAGTATCCCAGTTTCATTATAGAATGACTGCATTAAAAATTCTGCACCATTATCATTTCTAATAATTTTGATTTGTTTATGGAACTGAGTTTTTGCAAACACAACAAAATTCTTTAACAAGAAAGTGACTTCAGAGTTTGATTTCATAAAGTTCACCCAAGTAAATCTTGACTTAACGTCTACTATAGTAAGAAAATATTTGTGTCCATTTATTGAAGGAATTGAGAGAGGTCCCCATATATCTACATGCATCATATCCAAACAATGCTGCGATTTGATAGTGCTTAAGCTAAATGGCAGCAACTTTTGCTTTGCCAAGTGACATGCATTACAAGGATTCTCATCCTTGTCATAGGTAATGAAATTACAATGTTTTTTCATGTCAATTAAACCACTACATGGTAGATGTCCTAATCTATAATGCCATAGGTCCTTATCTCTTATGCTTTATATATTTATGATGCATGATGTGGTAATGCTTGTGCCAAATTGTAGATTCCTCGCCTCATCTTTCAGTGTATAAAGGCCTCCATCAGATTCAGCTTTGCCAATCATCCTCATGGAGTTGCAGTCCTGAATCTCACAGAGTTTGTCATTAAAAATCATTTGACAATGCAATTTGGCCGTGAGTTTGGAAACCGAAACTAGCTTGTAGTTGAAAGAAGGTATGTATAATGCATTTGTCAAATACATATTTTTTGAAAAATGTATTGTTCCAATTGTGTTGCTGAATGTAATAGTGCCATCTGGCAGCCGCACTATAATTGGATCAATTTTGTGATATGTTTGAAAATCATCAAGGGAGTATGATACATGGTCTGTAGCCCCAGTATCAATTACCCATGCAGTGCACTTGTTGTTTGAAATTGTTAGTGTCTTAACACTTGTTTTGAATTGAAGAATATGTACTAAATTACCTTGATGAGATGGTGACTGTGATTGTGTCACAATTTGGTCAGTACTTTGAATAGGCTTTAGCTCATAATTGGCCAAGAGTGCTGATAAAGCTTGTCTTTGCTCTGCAGTAAATCCAGAATCGACAGCCCTGCCTCTAGCCAATTGGCCACTGAGTTTCTCATTGTCTTCCTTAGTTTTTGCTATTGCCATGTAGTTTACAGCAGCTTCTCCACTATTCCTTTGCTTCAAGTGTGGAGGATAACCATGCTTCTTGTAGCATGATTTAATGTTGTGTCCTAGCTTCCCACAATGTGCACATTGCACCTTTCTACTTTGTCCTCTTCCGCCTTGATTTCTTCCTCCTCTACCTCTTCCTCTCCCTCTGTTTTGTCCAGATTCCACAAAGTTCAGGGAAGGAGTAGAATTCTTCACGATTTGTGGGGAGAGAATTCACTTTGGAATTGTCTTTCTTGTTAGGTGAGCATCGCAAATACATCGTTCAAGCTAGGAAAAGGATTCATCATCATCACTTGTGATCTCACACCAGAGTACTGATCATTTAATCCTCTCAAGAACCTGATTATTCGATCTTCAGACCTGTGACTCCTAATTACTCCTAATCCACAATTACAGGTTACACCACATTGGCACAATGGAATGCTTCTAAAATTATCAAGCTCTTCCCAAATTGTCTTCAATCTTGTGTAGTATGAAGTTACATCAAGTTCGCCTTGTCTTATGGCATACAATTCTTCCTGAAGCTCAGCGACTCTGTACCTATCACCCTGGTGGTATCGGTGCTCAAGTTCATTCCAAATATCACGGACAACATTGTTCCATATCAACGATTGAGATATGCATGACTCTAGAGAAAGATTAAGCCAAGACACTACGTACGTATTAAACCTTTTCCAGGGTTCAAACAAGCTACCGTCCTTCTCCGGTTCGGTTATCGTTCCATCCACGAACCCGAATTTGTTCTTCGATTCCAACGCCAATACCATTGCTCTCCTCCAAGATCCATAATTTTTTCAATTCAAGATCACATTTGTGATCGATACTCCGGGATTCTCAGAAGGATGAAGATATAGTAAGGGTTTGACGATTCTTGTGCCGAATTCGAAAAAGAGGTAGGGATCGGATTGTTACCTCGACTCAATTGAGTTTGTAGTGCAGTGATTTGATTAAGGAAGTAAGCGATGCTCTGTAGATTGACGGTTGCTGCATCAGGTGAATCTTGGTTGCTACGATTAGGTTCTGCCATTGATACTCCAAATCAGCGCTAGATATGCACGATTCAGACACTGAAATCTCTGGATTGTAGTGAGACATAGCGACCAAGTCGTTCTTCTCTCTCAACCCTTTTCTTGAACCCACGCTACTCTATTAGAGTCCACGCTCACCGCACCATGATTAATGGTGCAGTGTTTGTAGCAAGAGCGTGTGAAATGTTGTAAAAGAAGAGGAGAGTAAAGATAAGAAACTTAGGTGTATTGAATGGCAAAACTCAGTTACACTATTAGAGTTACCCTTCTTATATAGATACATAGATAGGTGCCACATTAGCTGGCTTCTAACTAACTATTAATTACTAACAGAAATTGATTCTAACAGAAAAGATTCTACTTCTAACTATTAGTGACTCTCTTCTTTCTACAATGTGCAAGTGATTAGTTTAGTTAACTGGTTTCCTTATGAGTCAGGTAACAGTATTCGATCAACGACAAGTTTGAGTGGGTGTGGAGGTCTTGTTCGCTCCCACAATAGACTTTGGCTTTTTGAATTTTCTATACGATTTTTCTCAATGGATATTCTATTTGTGGAATTAGAAGCAATTCGTCATGGTCTACAATTGGCATGGGAGCATGGATTTAAAAATGTTTGGTGCGAGTCAGATTGTGTAAAAATTATAGAACTAATAAATCTACACAAGTGTTATCCCCAGATGAATATTAGTTCTGAACTAGAGAATATCATGAAGCTGCTCCAAAAAGATTGGAACATTCATGTGACACATATATATCGATCCGTAAACATAGCTGTAGATATCCTTATAAAGATAACGACTAATTAAACTGAGCCTACTCATGTTCTTTCTTACCCTCCACCAGAAATTGTGGACGTACTTCGAAGGGATCTATCTCTTTTGAATTAAGTTTTTTTTTTGTTTTTCTTCAAAAATTAATTTATAAATGGAGAAAAAAAAGTGTAAATCAATAATATTGTATTATGGTGTGTTATGCATAAACGTGGATCTATAAAATGACAAACTTGTAAAATGTAACATGCGTTTGTCAATAATAACAAATTTACAAAAAAAAGAAAAAGAAAAAGAAAAAAGACCCTAAAAATGCAACCTACGTTTTGCATGAGAATAGATGCATGTTTAAAACGTGTCTCTCAAGCCCAGCTCATTTGACCAGTTTTTCGTGGGACGAAACAAAATGCAACCTGTATTTTGCAGGTGGGCAGATTGAGGCACAACCTGCGTTTTGCAGGACACTGCGTTAAACATTCGTACACGTGTCCCGTCTTTTGACTACTTTTCTCCTTTTGTTGTCCTTTTATATGCGTTGCTCCATTTTGAGATATGTTGATGAGTTTAGTGTATTTTTTCATGTGTGAGAGAGAGGGGGCGAAGAACTTCTTCTCTCCTTTTTATTTTTTATTTTATTTTAATTTAATTAAAATGATTCGTAATTTTACACTAACTACGAAGCACATGTTATTGAACATATGGATAATACTCAATATGTAAGTTTTTATTTTTTTATTAGTATATTATACTGTTATTGTTAATGTTGTTATTACAAAATTATAATACTTTCTATAATCTCAACCTCACTTTATTTAATTTTTTTGACACTACTAATTTGCACAAAAAATCACAAATATAAAACAAAGCTGAATGAAAATGATATTTATAGGTAAAATTTTCGGATTAAAATATTATAATTACGCAAAACGCAATCTATAATTTATAATTAAAAAAAAAAAAAGAAAACACAACCTACATTTTACAAGTTTTAAAATAAAAAAATTTAAAATTTAAAATGCAACTTGCTTTTTGTAATATTCAAAACGAAATAAAAGAAACGGATAAAATGCAACCTGTATTTTGTAGATTGCATATTTAAAAAAAGATTAAACTTCTAATCAGAATCTGTGATTTTGCAGGATTCAAATTTTAAAAAATAAATAAAAGAAGAAATCAAATCGCAGACTGTATTTTTTATTGACATTATACAAATATAAATACTTTATTCATATTCATTTTAGGGAAAAAGACAAATAGGTCCCTGACTTTTTAAATTTTTGACAAATATATTCCTGACAAAATTTAAATACAAAAAAGTCCTTGACTTTAACAAATGGAGGACAATTTAGTCCTTTCGTCTATTTGCCTCTCATACACCAAACGGAATTGGCTGACGTGGCTGAAACGGTGTCCAGGTGTCCGTTACGGTGCCACGTTAGAAGGGGAATAAAGTTCGAATGACAAATAAGTCATTGACGTCATTTTGCAAATAAAGTTCGAAGGACAAATAGGTCCTTGAGAATTTTTTTTTCATTATACTTCTATTATGAGAATTTTGTTTATGAAGACTAAAAGTTGGTTTTTTTTTTATAAAAAAAAATTATTTTGTATAGGTCGAATTGATTATTTATTTTATATGGGCGCCTATCCAAAAATGGATTAGCACTATGGCTTTCAATTTAAATGGTTTCAATTTCAACCAATCTGTAGTTGATAGTCAAGGTTGTGTAATTAACACCTGGGCTGATATTCTTAATATCAATCCCGGTATCATATAAAAAAATTGACTAATACTTTTAGCATTTTCAAGAAGTAATGCTAGGGGCCAGCAACTTTTGTGATTAGTAGCCATCAAATAGCCATCAATGATGATTTAATGGTGTGAGATTGGTGTGAAATTTTATCCAATGGCTCACCTTTTTCTGCTGGTTACATGCTGGCCAAAATTCAATAAAATTACTGGCTCCCTAGACTTTTCCATATTTGAAATAGTTGTAATTCCATTCACTATCTTAACTGAAAAAAATCTATAAGACTGAATTACCTGGGAGGCTTGCGCCCATAAGAAATCGCGGAGCCACCCATTAATGGTAATGGAACTCTGTGCAAAGTTTCCTTAATATTTACATTTACAACATTAATAGACTCTAATAAAATAATATTCAAATTAGATCTATATTATAATGTAAAAAAATATTTATGTTATAGATTGAATGAACTGATTGTATTTTGAAATCTAGTTAACTTGTTGTATTCTGCAATTTAAATTATTTGTATTAAAATTGCAGAAATTGGGCTTGTTCTGTTTCTACTTTTTTTCTTAAATTGCATTAGTTCAGTTTTAGTGCATTTGTGTACTATATTAAAATTTGTTAAATTGCATTAGTTCAGTTTTCATCATACCAGTGGCATTAGTTAGCATCACTTCATTTATGCATCAAGTTAGCATTAGTTCATTTGTGCATCATTCATGTATTAAGTTAGCATTAGTGCATTTGTGTATTATATTAGAACTAGTATTTTTATCCATAATAACATTACGAGAATAATTTTTTTTAAATTATAGTTCACTTTGTTCTAATAGTATAAATTATGCATGTCACAAAAGATTTATAAAATCAAATTACTTTTACAAAAAAGTCGTAAGTTGACAAAAATTTCTGACTAAAAAGACCAAGATATCTGCAGATAAAAAATTAAATAATAAGATTTTTAGTTATTATTTTTATATGAAAAAGTATAATTTTTTATTAATAATTAATTTTAACATTCGTTATTTAAAATTTAAAATAATTTAATGTGTATACTTTTACATTTAAAATATTTTAATTGTAAAAAATATCGAATGACATATTTTGATTTGTCAAATCACTAATATAAAATATAATTATATATAGAGTAAAAATAGTAGAAAGAAATATAAAAATGGAGAGAGGTAGATGGGAGAATTTAGGAAAGGAATTTATTAATTTTGAAAAAAAAAAACTCAATGATCTATTTGTCCGTCGAACTTTATTTGTAAAATGACGTCAATGACTTATTTGTCTTTCGAACTTTATTCCTTTTCCAGCGTGGCACCGTAACGGACACCTGGACACCGTTTCAGCCACGTCAGCCAGTTCCGTTTGGTGTATGAGAGACAAATAGACGGAAGGACTAAATTGTCCTCCGTTTGTTAAAGTCAGGAACTTTTTTGTATTTAAATTTTGTCAGAGATGTATTTGTCAAAAATTTGAAAAGTCAGAGACCTATTTATCTTTTTCCCTTCATTTTATTGTGTAATACCGAATTTCTTTCCGTACTCGCCTTTTTTCTTCTTTCATTTTTCACTATATACAACAAAAAATCTTATTTATCTCTCATCTCTCTACAATTTTTTTCTATTCTTATTTTAGAAGGATTATTTATTATTGGTTATAATTAAGGGTGGCAAACAGACTAGTCCGTCCTACCTAGTGAGGCGATCCCAAATTTCTCATCCATCCTGTCTAATGGTAGATTGGCAGACTAAGCCTGCCAATTTTTTTTATTTTATATTTTTATTAATAAATTATTAAATATTAAACAATATATATAATTTCACAATCATTTCAATAAATTTATAATTTCTAAAGATATAAAAACTCATAATTTATAAATTCACAAATTTATAATTCTAAATATGTAATAAACATAATTATCAACCAAATTTTTTAAAATAAAATAATAAAATTAATATTGTAAAAACTAAAACAAAATATTATGCAAAATATATAATTAAATTTCTTCAAATTTCTAATCAATCAAATATATAAAACATAATCTAAATTATAATTTAAAATATCTTTAATTATAAAAAAAATCACAGACCCGCCAAAAAAGTATGTAAATTAGACTAATTTTTTAATTATAGCAGTTTTAAATTAGGTATTAGGTTTTCTCATTTTCTGCTCATTTCTTTAAAAGAAAAAAAATCTTAAAAGCTGGGTAAGAAACAAAAAAGAAAAAGACATGTCACATGACCGAAGGAGTGGATAAATATATGATAAAGATCCAAAGCATGAAAATGGGGCCCACCACTCTCATGATTTTTTGTGTACAAGTGGCGCTTTGTAAGAAAATCCACTGAACACTCACAAGTGTAGCATTGAGTGAGCTACTTAACTGTTTCTTCTTCTTCTTCTTCTCCTTCTTAGGGCTCATCCATTTCTTTATTCAGCCGCAAATCTCTCATCTCTGGTAATCATCTCCTTTCTCTTTTTCTTTTTGTCCGAAAAGCAGATCCTTGCTTTCTTTCATTTTGTGATGTGAGATCTTATCAGTTTTGCCTTTTTTGCTTTGATATCATGCATATAATTTATTTCTATGAATTTGATGATTTAATTTCTAGATTCTCAATATAAGATCTTGTAGGAATGACATGAACCCTAATTTTCAGGATATTGCGTGAAGATTATAGATAGATGAAAATCTTGTTTATATTTCACTGTAAAATGACAAAATATCAAGGGTTATGTTATGATCTGTTTTTGTGTGTGTGTGTGTGTTTGATTCACAGTTGAAACAAGAAAATGCAAGGAGGATTCCGTTCGATTTTGTCCCATGGCAACGTTGTCAAGAGCGCAATTCTGCAGAGAATGCGCATGGTGAATTCCCCTCAATTGCAGCCTCTTGTGCTTAAGAGGTTCGAGTCGTCTGCTGCTCCGGCTCGCATGGAGGAGCATGGATTCGAGAGCACCACGATTTCCGACATCTTGAAGGTGAAGGGGAAAAGCGCAGATGGATCTTGGCTGTGGTGCACCACGAATGACTCTGTTTATGATGCTGTTCAATCGGTACGCAAATCTGATCCGTGTTGCTATTGCTATCAAAATATAGAAGTTTCTGGTGTTTTTTGAACTAAATACTTTACATCCATTGCAGATGACTCAGCACAATGTGGGAGCATTGGTTGTTGTGAAGTCTGATGAACAAAAGTCAATTGCGGGAATTATAACAGAAAGAGGTAAATTCACATTATAATGGCATTTTAACGAAACAATTGTGGATGCGTAGCCAGATCAAGAACTTTAGATATGACGAAAGAACAAAAAAATTGTGGTTAATGATGCCGAGGAACAATGAAGTTGTGTGAGGAATCAAAATGTGAATGTAGAATATCTTGCTACTAATGCATTCAGAAAAATTCATGAAAATTTTAGAGAAGTGAAGATGATTTTTAAATGCAAATACAAAATGGGAGGATTATGGATCTGTTTGGTTTTTGGGGACATTTATTTTTTTCAATATTGAAAAGAGAAGATGAAATCTGAAAACTCTTTCTGAAACCAAATATACTCTAATTAATTTTTTTTTTAAATGATCTCCTCTATGCTCTATCGCTTTCCTTTGTTGCTATCTAAGTCTTCTAACTTCCTTTAGAAACCCATAGAAAAAGACTTTTGTTAAGATCAGTTGTGTTGTAGTTGGCGTAATAAGTTAAGCCATTAATGTATACATTAATTATCACCAGAAAAATGAGGCTATCATGAAGGGACATCATCATTTCGTGTGCTTCCTTTTAAAAGAACACGAAATATATGTAGATGCAAATCAACTAGCTAAATATAATGACATAATGGGGAAAAGAAGTTCCTTGAACCTTGATGTGTACTTTAATGTAGTTTTAGAATTTAGACAAAGTGTGATCCAATATCTATATATAGAAATGAAAGTGAATTAAATTTGTCTCTTGGTTGTTCATGTAACAAGTTTTTTTCATCCTGTTATCCAGATTACCTCAGGAAGATTATTGTGCAGGGAAGATCATCCAAGTCGACTAAGGTCGGAGACATCATGACAGAGGAGGTATTGGAAAATATCTTCTGCTTATGTCACTTTCCTTCTCTATTTATGTATTTAATGTTTTGGAGAATTTTATGGTTCACCTAATTAGTGGTCCCCTGCCCCATTGGATGCAAGAAATGATGAGAACCATAAAAGATCTCATTTATTTGCTTTCATTTTAAATTTTAACAATTTAAAGATACCAGTAATTGTGATTTCGTGGCTGCAGAACAAGCTCATCACTGTCACACCTGATACCAAAGTTCTAAAAGCAATGCAATTGATGACAGGTACTCTGTGATCCTAAACTAGAATATTAAATATATGTCATATAAATTGACTAAAATTGCAAATTTACAAAGCTAGAATAATGTAACCTAAATTTGTTTTTTTAAACATAACCATAGTGGCAGCAGGATGAAATGATACTGTACATATTTATTCATCCACAACAATCTGGCACTTGATATTTTGCAGAAGATTCTGGTCATCTAGTATTCTTCAAAGTGTTTAATTTCTATGCACAGTCGATGTATAACTTCTACATGACCATTCAATCAGGTGCTACCATTTAAATAAAAGTAGTTGATTTCATATTTACTATCTCAAAAAATCACCACTTTTATCTATGTGGTAGCACCTAATTAGATGTTAATGTAGAAGAGTTTTTACAGATATAATACATGGATAAATTAGAATTATAAAAAGGAAAAGAAATGACCAATTGAGATTAACTTGGCAATTTGTTCATGTTTCTATCATCCTCCCACTTTTTCCAGATAACAGAATCAGACACATTCCTGTGATCAATGATAAGGGAATGATAGGCATGGTGTCCATAGGAGACGTGGTTCGTGCAGTGGTGAGCGAGCACCGACAGGAACTCGATCGTCTGAATGCTTACATACAAGGAGGTTACTAAAGGGTTATGTAACAGCCCTTACTTTTATGGCACTCAAGTTGACTTTGGATTATTATGTTAATAAGCTGTTTGAGTGCTTGTAAATATGTTTATGGCCACAAAAGCCATCATGTTTTTACTCTTAGTACTTTGGAACAGAATGTTAATAATCACTTCTTGATGATACTCTTTGGAATTTCATTTTTCTGTGCATTTCAGAGGGGTGTGTTTAATTTAACATGTTTTGCTTTACTTTGCCAGCTGTTTATGTTGCATGTTTGGTATGGAATTCAGATTAATGCAAAGATGTGTGCCATTTGTAATTCAAAATTTGTGCCATATTTGAAAGGAAAAACACCCTCTTGCTCCTATCCATTATTATCAATTTAGAGTTTAGACAATTTGTATCCTAACAATAAAAAAATTGACAAATGGCCCCTCAATTTCATTTTCTGTTAGCCACACAAACTCTTTGTGCTTCTGAGTTGGTCTTTACAAATCTGATGTGGATCGAAACTTGTTTCGGACACTTAATTCCCTGCCTACTCATTTTCGAATTTTTTCCTTTAAAGGTTAGATTGTCACTTTCTTTTCATAATATGCGTGTTTGGCACCATTTTAGAAAAAATTTTTAACTTCCGAAAAGTTAATTTACAGCTTTTTTAAAAAGTAGAAATATATAATTTTTCAGCTTCTCGATAAGTCATTCTACCACTTTCTTAAAAAAAATTAATTTCAAAACAAAAAAAATCTACTTTCCTTCTTGACTCTGAAAAATATTGACCCTTCACTCCCATTTTCACGCAAGGTTTGCTAGAAGCATTGGCCTTCCACCATCATTCTCACGCAATGTTCCAAACTTTACCATTTTCACGTAATGATTCATGTGATGAAAGTATTGATCCTCCACCTCCATTTTCATTTTCAGACAATATTGCATCTGAACAACCTACTGCATATATTCCTTCTAAGTATTTTTTTTATCATTTTATTACTCTATTTTTATATATTAAATTTTTATTTAACTGTGGTATGAAATTTCAATTTTAATTTTATTTTTTTCACATGTGATTTTATAACTTGCTATTATTTTCATAGTTAATTATAGAAGTTCTTGACCTCAATAAAGGAGAAGGGAGTTCTAATAGGAGTAAAAAAAAAAACAGCAACAAAATATACATTGACACATTTTATATTTATTTTTTATTTTCACCTACCATATCATACACAATATTAGTGATTAAGTCATGTAAAATCAACATTCAATATTGGAAAGTATTTGTTATTATTGTTATTTTAATATTCATTCTCTTCTGTAAAAAAAATTTATTTTTTGAATTATTTATTCAAACACTACAACTTTAAAATAAATATTTTTATAATAAAAAATTCAAACACAAAATAATTTATTTATAAGTTGAAATTAATAAAAATTTTTATACTTTAAATTTTTTTTCCAAAAAACTTATTTAAGTTATTTATTCAATCCGACCTAATTAGTTTTTCGTTAAGAGAAATAGCCAGAAAATTAGATGGAGTATTACTAACTGATCTCAAATCTCATTCGCTAACGCTTACGCAACATTGTGATAATGGGCCTTGGTATTTATGACTGGGGACAAATAATAAATGCATTCGTCTGAAATGGCTCTGATTTTACACTACCTTGGAAAAATACGTGGATCAGAAGGAAGAATTATAGGCTAGGATTGGGGGCTGTTTGCCCAACCTGATATAAAAAGAAGAATTATATAAATTATTAGATGATTCAATTAAATATATTTAATTATTTAATTAAAGAGCAATGCTAGGAAGTCAGTAACATTTGTGATTGGTAGCCATCAACTAGTCATCAATGATGATTTGATGGTGTGAGATTGGTGTGAGATTTCATCCAATGACTCACCTTTCTCTGCTGGTTACATACTCACCAAAATGCAATAAAATTATATAAAATTATCTTAATAAAAGCAACCCTCTCAAATTAAATTGGCCACTATTACTACAGAGTATGATATTTTGGTGTACTTCTCTCTCACTGCAAACTCGACTGCTTTTTAGTTTTCACAAAACGTTTACCATCAACTGAAAATCCACCATGTTAATGTTATGATTAACTATACATGAGTAATCTAATAGTTATGCCCGAGATAGTGTCTTAAATTTGAATCTTTTGAACAAAAAAATCATCTATGGTAATCGTCTAAATTGCTTTAATTTCCATGCTTATACAACGTCCGGCTACGTTTTTCTGCCGACTCTTATTTATAATTGTGTTTTATGGAAGTATTTTTTGTCTAATAAAAATATCTTTTTTATGGTTGTATTTAATAGAAATATCTTTATAAATATATTTTCTGAATGTATTTTTTTTATATATGTATTTAAAATATAATAATTAATTATTATTGGCAATAAATTGACTTGGTACCTTATACTTTTCCATTTCAAATTAATATAATGTATCTTGAACAAGTAAGTATAGGATCAACATTTTACTCTGTAATAACAAACCAACAACAATTTTACTTTGCTAAAAATAATAAAACTAGAAACAATTTTAGAAAGGAAAAGTATAGGTAAACAATGAAAATATTAAACAATGTAAACAATAAATATATTGGATGGTCATTTTATTAATGTACGAATGGTTATTTTAATATTAAAATTTAGATGATTAATTTGGAGATATAGTGTATTTTTATTTGATTAGTAGTTGTTCATATTGTTTAACAAAATCATTGTCCCCTAGCATTTTCCAGTTAAAAAATATTCGAGAGCAGCACAAGAGTCAACCTTAAGACATTATTATATATTTAAATAAGAATTAAAAAATTTGTTGTAAATTATAGTTTCAACAATAAAATTATATTGATATTAATTATTAATTAAAAATATATCTATATTAATCAATATGACCATTGATAAAAATAATGATCTTAGTATCAATGATACTAGATATCTATATCTATTTATTTAAACCACAAAAAATATTTTTAAATTATTAAATCACTGACAAAAATACCTATAAATTTGTTAATGAAAAAAATATTTCAAAAAAGTTTTAGAGATTCGATAAATAGAATATTTGTATTCTTAAAACTTGATGATTCTACGCTAAATATTTTTTTTGCAATTATTTTGTTAATGGCCTAAAGTATATTTAAAAATGCAAAAAATATTTTGGTATGTTTTTTTTATGTATTTTTTAAATAATTATTCAAATATCCAATTTCGAATCAAATGCACAAATACTTTTCAAATATAAAAAATCTTGGCAACTTATAAAAAATGTATTATTATTATTATTATTATTATTATTATTATTATTATTGTCCTATTTTAAAATATTGTTGTTATTAATAAATTTAAAAAATACTGTTGTTAATATTTTTTTTTTACCAAAAATAAAAGATTCGAACCTGTAAGTTCTTAATTGAGTATGAAGAGACTGTCATTTTTGAGCTATAACTCATTGGTTTTGTTGTTAATAATTTGGCCGTTAACATTTGTAATAGTTTACTCTATTTTTTAATAGTGAATATTCATATATAATGAGAATATAAATCCCCACTCTTAATAATTGTCAATACTAGGCATTCTAGAAGATAAGAGTGTGAGTAAAGGGATAAAACAAAACGAAAATGCAATTCATTCTTCTTTTTCCGTAGAAATGCCTGCGTAGCATTTCTCTCTCTCTCTCTCTCTCTCTGGTACTCTGTCTCTCTAAAGTTTCAAGCTTTGAATTCAATTGAATTTAATGTGGCTAATAGTAGTAGTTATGAATGGGGTACCCCAGATTCCTTTTACCATTTTCTTTCTTTTTTTAGTCTTTTCCTTATTTCAATTCATTTTCTTTTCCCTTTTTGTTTTTTTCCGGTTAACTCTTTTCTGTTCTTCGTTCTATTTCCAGCTCTTTCTTTTTGTTTTCTTTCCATTGTTCTTAGGTAACGCATTAGCACCTTTGTTTGATTCATTGTTGTTGTTTGTTACAATATGTGATGAAGTTCCCTCTCCTTTTGTGTCCATTTGTTGATTTTATATGATGAGAGGTTTGTTTGTTTTCCAAGAAATTATACATAATCTTAAATTGGTTCCTTACCTATGGGATTAGCTAGTCAACTTGCATTTCTTGTGATGAACTAATTAATAATTATTATTCATTATTTAGAGGTTTCATTTTTCTAATATATGCTTAGTTATTGTTAATTTATTGTATTTCAGTTGTTGCTTGTTGGTGAGATTACTTACAAGTTAAAACTGTTCTTTATTGTATGTATGTTTGAACTTTGAAGTAGTTGTCTTTGAGCTGTGGCACTCAGATATGAATTGTGATTTCTTTTTGGTGCAGTTTGTTCTGATTTAGTAATTTTCAACAAGGAGGAGATTGGATGGGACTTATTGCTTCTTTCGATTTCTCGGCCGGTTCTGTTTTGTCTTATGACTTTGCTAGTTCTAGAAAAGAATTTCAATGGCTGGCATCTGTATTCACAGGCATCATCTTTTGTGTTATTGTAAGTCAAGTCCAATAGTTATGAGTGGCTTTCATGTAGAAAATATCAAATTAGATAACTTTTTAGGAATTTAAAGGAGGATGGAATGCAGCAATAGCATTTTACGAGAACATATGATTAACAGAAAGAAAGAATATGATTTTTATATATTACCTTTTTTTTTTGTTATTGTTAGAGTGTATGTAGTTTTTTTCTGTTCCCAATAATGGTTGCTTTGAAAATTTGTTACCCTCCTAAATTAAAATATTGTAAACTAGAGGAACTAACTTGTACAAAGGACAACACAAGAAATCAAATTGTGGAGTGGAACATCATTCAAAAAGCATGATTTGTTATAAAAAGCAAACCTGCCTATTCGTGTCTATTTTTATGATGATGTTTGTAGCGGTTTGTATTGGATGCATGTTCAAGTGGGTAGTTTAAGGTTATTGATGTACTGAAATTACAATTAAGCTAGTTTCGAAACAAATAAACCTTTTCGATTGCTCTATTAGCTACTTCAGTTCAAAGAAATATGTTTTGGTCCTGTTCTTAAGTTTTTTCTTTTTCTTTTTGTTACTCCCGAGATAACTTTCTGTAGATGATGAACCATTGCTTTAACAATTCTGAAGAAGAATCGAAGTTTTCACTACCTGACAAAATATTTGATTAAGTTGTTGTCAACATAAACACTTGGTGATGATTTTAGCCGTACTGCTTATATATACTTCCAGGAAGAGAATTTATATTCCTTTATAGCTCACTTAGATTTGGACTTGTTCTAAAGACCATGAAGATCATTTTAGCTGACCTTGCCTTGTTCAAGGATGAAATTAGCCCTGACTGTTTGTTATTGTGGATTCCCGACTCCCTAGTCTTTACCCCTTTCCAATTGTTCTTGTCATTAAAAATATGTCCTGATTTATATGAATAGGATATATTGCTAAAAGAATTATTGACCTATCAATTTGTAAATTGTTTCTTTTTTATTATCTTGAAGGTTTATAGATTGATGGATATTATGAGTTCTCTGTTGTTCATGAGATATGGCAAATTGAGCAATAAACAGAAAATAGAATGGAATAACAGGTAAAATTCCTTGCGGTATGATTTCAGTCTATAGCTTTGTTCCATAATTGATACTTTTGCTTGAACAACAACATTTTGTATTGCAGGGGATTCTCTACTGTTCATGCTATTTTTGCATCTGTTGTATCCTTTTACCTCCTCATGAGATCAGATCTCTTCAGTGACGATTCACGTGAAGAGCTAATTGTTCATAGATCGTCTACTTTCTCAAATTCAGTATTGGGAGTAAGTCTCTGTTATGACAAAAGTTAATCTTAAGTCTGTACATTTTATTAACTCCATTACATGCATCATGTCATTACATAAACTGGATAGACTTGTGATAATTCTTACTGTTACTTTGTCTGCTGCATACAACATATTTAAGTATATTTTTTCTATGCTTTAATTTGCCTTTAGCTCCCTTTTTTTGTCACTGAATGTCTCTTTCTCCTAATCTTCTTAGTAATGTTATTTTTTAGGAGTTATTACTATGCTGATTGTTCAATTAGTTTGTTTGCTAATATATTCTTCCTTTACTTTTTCCAGATTTCTGTAGGTTATTTTCTAACAGATTTGGCAATGATTCTTTGGTATTATCCAGCTTTAGGGGGTATGGAATATGTAAGTTGACAACATAAGTTTTCTTGCTATTGATGATGTATTACATGATATCGGATACCGTGTTCTTTCAGCATCTCTTTTACTTTCAAGATGCATTGAACACAATTGCAAGTTATGTGATTTAGAAGTGGCAGACGAACCTCATTCGTTTACATGTAGATTCTGCACCACGGGCTATCCTTGTTTTCAATCATCCAAGCTTTGCTAAGTGGTCAAGCACAGATCTACATACTGATGGTTCTTTTCACTGAGAGCACAACTCCTTTCGTAAATCTAAGATGGTAATATACTCTTCTGTTGAAATCCCTTTCTCTTTTACGTGCATCGAAATATTGATGTTTTAATTGCATATACAGGCACTTGGATGTATCTGGTCTCAAGAGCTCCAAACTTTACATTTGGAATGGCGTTGCTTTGTTCTTCGGGTGGTTGGTACTGTCTGAACATACTTTTCATCTCAACTCTAGTTCCACTATTTTGATTAGGTTGCAAAAAGTACCTTAAGGAATTGTATATGGCCATGTATGATTTTGTTTTGGTTCTTTATTTTTGCACTTTTCCTCTTTAGGTTCTGGATGAACCATATTTGGGCTAAACGGGCAAGATAGAAAGCAATAGTTAACAAAATAAGTAGAAGGGATGATCAAAAGGGTTTTAAGTTCTAACCATGAAAAATGTGGACTGCTGCATGTCTGAGTATGAATCCTGATGGAGAAGTTTTTTCTGTCTTGGAGAAAAACATTATTTTTTTTTTAAAAATAAACTTACAAAACTATTAAAGTGGTTGACATGAGCTTCTGAAGGCTTATGTATGTTAAGAGTCATGAAACCATCTCTGGTAAAAACTTAAGATATATTAGTTAGAGGCACATGAATAGTTATATATCTTCATACCCTCTTGTATTGGAAGCATTTGGTACTTGTCTTGAGACAGAAAGGAGAAATATATAAAACAGAGATGCATCTCCTCTCCTGTATTCCTTTTCGTTTGTCGTGTAGAAAATCGACTTAAAATATTTCCTAATTGTGTCCTCTGTTTTAGAATTACAAAAATTATCCAACAAGGACACATGCATCTACATGGTATCACAATGGTTTGTTTATGTTTCATAGATTATAAATTCAAGTATGGGACTACTTTACTCTAGTTCTTATTGTTTGTCTTACTGACTTTTATCCCCTCATATTTTCTGCGCTGCAGATTGCTAGGATTATTCTTTTCATATTCTTTTTTCTCCACATGTATAACCATTTTGATGAGGCAAGCATTCTTCTGTGTTATCCATCCTCTATGGAAAAATGTTGTGTACTCATTGTACTTCGTACACCGAGCCAACTCTACACTCTACAGACGTGTGATGGCTCGGTGTACGATGCAAAAGTTAGCATAAATGACTTAACTTTGTCTTGTATGTAGCTGTTTACTCCCTCCGTCCAGGAATAACCCACATCGCTAAAATTGGTAAGTGTGGTTATTTCTGAACGGAGAGAGTAGTAAATGAATCTAAACTATTTCTTGTTACCAATTTTCAGGTCAAGCAGATCTTCCCTCTGGGTTACTATAGCGTGCTCACGGTGCCTGCTATGTTGGCTATGATGAACATATATTGGTTCTGGAAGATTGCGAGGGGAATGGTTAAAACTCTTGCGAAAGCAAAAGCGAAAAAGCATGACGAGTGAGCTTACCACGCAACCCTGCATTCCATGTACAAAAAACCAGTGCCTTGATGCATGAGATGGCCATTTTGATTGATTTTAAGTACAGTTGCAACCAACATTTTCTTGTTAACTAGTAAGATTCAGTGATGATGTATATTCTGAACCATTGCTTTCTATAAATTACAGGAGCTAAATTTCTAAAAAAGTATCCAACAACATTTAAACATGGAATCAATAAAAGTAAACTATGGTCTACAAGACATACGAACACATTTTTAAAATATAAAACTAATATATAAACAATTAATATTAGTGTTTTTATATTTTATTAACGTTATATTTAGGTCGTATTTAAAATGTCAATAAATTTTAAATAAAAATAATTTAATTTTAATATATTAACAGTGTAAAAATTTTATACAGTTGGATAATTATATTGATATTTTTAGATAATTATTTACACAATTAATAAAAAATAATTATTTCTATTGATGTAATGTTACATTACATAATTTAATATATATATAAAATTAATTTATATTAATATTGTATTAAAATTAAATTCAAATAAAAATTTGCAGATAACAAGTGTCTAAATATGAGACATTGACTAATATAAGACACAAATGTTCAGTGAGTGTGTATAGATATTTTATTTTAATAATATTTTTTTAATAAGTTTATGTAAATATATAATAAAAAATTACGTATAAAGTGATATTATTAAAAATATTATTTTTTTATAATTTAAGTAAATTAAAAAAATAAAATTTTTTTGATGATTACAAAATAATGAATCATAATTCTCTAAAAAAAAATTAATCAAATAATAAATATAGAATAAAAATTTAGGTATAATTAATTTGATGTGAAGTTGATAATTAAAAGATATTAAATAATTTAATAAATTTAATTAAATTATTATTTAATAATTTTTATCTATCAACTTTATACCAAGTTAACTATCTTTAAATTAAGTCGGTGAGATTTTACTATGTTCGCGAATGTAAATTCCAAAAGAATTCCGTTGATATTGCAGAAGAAAAGACTCAAAAGAGCTACATGAAAACTGAAACAACTACCATAAACATCACCATAGACAGTTAGGCAGTGTTTGGAAAGAGAATAAGTATGATCATACGAAGTGTTTGGAAGCATCGTGTGGCTCCAACAACTTCCTTCGTCTCCTCCTCAACTTCACTACTCTCTCACACTCTCGCGCCGGAGAAGGAACAACAATCGCCGCCGCTTCTCGTTTCGCACCCCTGGCCTGAATGGATTCACCTCATCGACTTCCTGCTCAAGAGAGGCTACTTTGTTGCCAATCACGAACTCAGTTTTGGTCCAAAAGAATTATCCAATGCTATTAGGACCGCATGCCTCAATTTCGGTAGAGACCATTTTGATCTTTTGAGGTAAAAAGAAACAAGAGAAAATGAATTTGGATTTTGGGTTATGCACGCAAAGTGTTTGTGTTTATGATTCAGATAGTTTCACATGAAAATTGTTGTGCACGCAAGGTGTTTGTTCTTTGGGTCTGTGATATTTTTACATAAAAATGAGTATCACATTTCAGAGGATGTGTTTTCACTTTAAATTCAAACAAGGAGCCTTCATTCTAGGGCTATGAGGTGTAATAAATGAACTTGAGTAATGTACTGATCATGCTTGCTACCTAAAAGTAAACAATCATATGACAATCATCTTCCGGTCATGGTTTAATGATTGTAATTTTAGGGTTAATGCAATTTTCCTGCTAATGAACTTGGGTTAATGAAGTTTTATCCTATATTTGCAATTTGATGATATTTAATTAAAGTGAATGACATTATCATGCAATTTGTTTTTATTGTTTTAAAGTCCATTACCTAGTGAGCTTCATAGTAAGTAATCAATTTGTTTTGCAAATGACTTTGCTGTCAGGTTCTTGCCTAGAAAAGATATAGCAAATACTGTAGCATTCGGATGTCCTAGCTTAGACAGGAAAGTGATAAACTCAGCGAAGCGTCTGAGGGCACATTTGAACTTTGATGAGGGAAATGTAAGTGATGACTAAGTTTCTACTATCATATACTTTGCAAATTTATGCTCTCTTTTCTCTATTTTATTGTGTTTTTGTCTTGGCTTCTTTTGTATACTCCTTTTCGTAAACTTTTGTTTTTCTTTTATAAAAAAGAGCATATTCTGCAATTTCTTTAACTAAAGAACTGCATGCCTGATGCTGCGGCCAGGTTTGCAGCTCCTGTAATTTGAGAGGGGAATGCGACAGGGCATTCGTGAAGGCCCGTGAAGATCAAGGTGGAAGAACAGTAGATGTTATGCGCATTATTTTGACTTATGGTCTTGACCCAATTATCGGTTCGGTGGATAACAAAACATGTCTAAAAAAGAATGTCAAAGAATCTGTGAGAAGTCTTCTCAACGAAATAGTAGAGCACAGTACTAGCAACAAAAATCCTTATCTTCCAGACACCACGGAGGCTGTTCCTGAACAACTGCACCCAGATCGGCAAGACAAGGGCAACATAGATGTTCCTATGAAGCAAGGCGACTGGGTTTGTCCCAAGTAGAGCATAATTTTCATCCAGCAACTACATATTGTAATAATTATTGCATTTTCTTCTTCACTTTCTTAAAATTTCACACTTAATTTTTCATTGGCTAGATGCAACTTCCTCAACTTCGCCAGAAATATCAGGTGCTTGCGCTGCGACAGTCTATGTGAGCAAAAAATTAAGCAATTTAAGGAGGATAACAACCACCTACCGTTGAAGAAAGGAGACTGGATATGCAACACGTAATGCTTGTTCATAAAATTTGGCGTTTCTCACTGGTATTTAATCTCTAATAACGACCATGACTTTGATTCTTGCAGATGCAACTTCCTAAATTTCGCAAAGAACACAAGATGTTTTCAATGCAAAGAAAAGCCTCCCAAGCGGCACCTTAATCCAGGGGAGTGGGAATGCGACTCGTAGGTTCTTTCTTATTAAATCATAGCATTTTGAAATTCAAACATTTTCCCATCCCCATCACTTGATTTTGAGGTGATTGGATTTCCTTTCTGTGTAGGTGTAACTACATCAATTTCAGAAGAAACATGGTTTGTCTCAAATGTGATCACAGACGGCCTAAGGCGTCTTCTCTTCAACCCGAACAAGAACATAACAACCATCATAAGAATAACAAATTGACACATTCAGGACATCAGGTTGGTTGCCGTGACAAATCGCTGATGGAGTCAGAAAGACAGAACAGCAGGAGAGGTTCACTTACTTGGAGATTCGTAGAGGATAAAAATGAAAATCACAAGCGCTCAAGTAAATTGAAGGATCCCTCTCAATTTATTGATTTTCCTATTGCTGGAGGTAAGACCAGCTTATCTGAGCCACAAAGAAGAGAAGCATATAAGAATGAGTTGCTGAGTCAGAGTGAAACAGATGATGACTTATGGTCTGATGATAACGTGAGTACTGATGAGGAAGAGATGTCTGAATGGTTTGGGAGTGCAAAGAAAGTAAGGTAGGATTCTGGAAGTGATTATAAGTTTGAATATGGAGCAAGAGTATAAGACATTATTCCATATCTGCAAAGAATGGTGAGAATTAGTTAAATTTGCTAGATTGGACATATTTATTAATTTAAAGGCCAAACAATTTTGTTTTGGGATAAAAAGTAACTCCATTTGCCTTGGAACAAACTTGAAACTTTAACTTTATATTACATGGTTAGAAAATGATGAAGGGAATTCAATTTTTGTTAAATGAATACTAAAACCAAACTGTAGTACTTCTTTATGTATCAATTCTTATAAATAAAAAAAAGGTACCAAATCTCTTGTTAGGAAATTCGGGTCTTAATTTCTTTTAACGGAGTTAAAATGTATATTTATCAAATTATAGAAATTTTAAAAATAAGACAAAATTTTCACTTTTTATGTTCTATTAGTATAACAAAAATTTACATAGATAACAAATTATGTATTATCATATTAATGAAAATAATTACTTTTTAAATTAATTATTTTTAAAAATATTTAAACATATAAATTTGATTAGATGACTTTGTTTATCGAGTGAATATCTATCCTTTTGTCAATGATTTCTTTTCACAACATATTTATATGACACGCTAATTATTAATATATCTTTCATTTAATTTTTATAAGTAAAAATAATTTAAAATTCACTAATATTTTACTTTTACATAATAAATTTAACAAATGTATTTAAAAAAGAAAATATAAAATATAAAAAAATTAAACGATTTTGATAATTATCTTTAAAAAATAATGAGATTCTCAACAAAAATTGTCAATCTTAATTTATTTTTAATGGAAATCAATAGTTTAACATGCTATGTAAGTTTATTCCGTTAATAAAAAAATTATTAACAAAAAGATTAATCAATTTTATAAAAATAAAGATTAAAAACCAAAAAATAAAAATCTCATTATTTTTTAAAGTGAATGTCAGGAGCCGTTTAGAGATTCTTTGATTATGTGAAGGTAGATTTTTCAAAATTAATGCCATTAGCGTAGATAGAGGTGCATGTTGTATAAATTCTGCGTATCTGTCTTCAAACCAAATCTAGTCTTGTGGTTAGTGGTCTTAGCCAATCTCTATATCTAGTTATTGGAAATGGGACCTACCTACATACCTTTATCCCAAACCCTTTTTCCATGCCGCGTTTCGCCGTTAACTACCTTTTGTTAACTACCAGTCAACGTTATCCGGCGCTGACTAACACACGACAACTTAACGGAAACCCTTTCGTGGAATCGTGGTGGACAACTCCGTCAACCTCTCCAACTCCCACCTTCGCCCCCCCCCCCCCCCCCCACTCTGCTATTGTTCCATACTCTCTTTTCTTCTTTCCTTTTCATTTGGGTTTTCATCTTTTTCTTCTCTTTAGCAAATAATAATTCGTAATTAATGCATTAAACTAACCACAGTTTCCGCCATTCCATTTTCCATAAGAGAAAGTTGATGCCTTTAAGGCTTTAAGTATCAAATTCAATGACTGGTAGGTTTAATGGGTTTTAGGATTTTTCAGGTTTTCATGGTGAAGGCTGTATTGGGCAGTTTTGATTTTTAGTGATATTCAGCTTTTTAAACATAAAGCTATCTTCTTTTTCTCTTTCTGTTTCTGGGTTTTGAAGGGAAAAATGTGGGGTAGGTGTTGGTGTTCTGGTGGTGCAGTTTTTGGATCTTTGAGGAAAAGGGTATCTTCAATTGTTAATATAAGTGATGGGTATGTGAAAAAGCTTGGTCCTTTTGATCCTTATTTGTTGGGTTTGAAGGGTGTGGTTATGGGTGCTGTGGAAAGAAGAGGGGCATCTTTATCGATTGTTGTTCTGAACCAGATCAAGAATAGAGGTATATCTTCTTCAAAATTGGTTAAATCTTCTGATCAGAGGTTCTTTTCCAACAGCAGCAGCAAAAATTCTTGTGGTGATGGTGATGATAACGGTGGTGTTACTGTTAGCAATGGTGGAACACAAGAATTCATATCATACTCTGAAGCAAAGAAGCTATTGAGATTGGTGAATGTGGAGACACTGAAGATGAGACTTGGAATGGAAGGGAAGGAAGTTATTCCTTACACTGAACTTCTCGAAGCTTGTGAGAGCACTGGTATTGCTAGGAGTAAAGAGGAAGCTATAGCATTCTCCAAGGTTCTTGATGAAGCTGGTGTTATTCTCCTTTTCAGAGATAAGGTGTATCTCCACCCTGATAAGGTTTGAATGACTCCCTCTTTTGTATTGTTTATCTTGTTGGGCCATAGTTAATACTTGTAATTTCAACACAAAAAGTAGTGAATTGTGTACCGAAACCAACCACGTATCCAATCTGGTAATGACTTTTTTAGTAACTATATGTTTGCCATAACAACAGAATTTGTGCTTGTGGGGCTCACTAAAACCATGACTAGATCTCATTCTATTAGCATAGCTGAATTAGATCCCCCTTATTGCTCTTTTTATCTTCTTTACTGTTAGGGGGTCCTCTATGTTTCTTGTGTTAACATCACCTTTTGAATAGGGAAATCAATGTTTTATGGTTTGATTATGAATTCTGTGTGAATATGCATCGAAAAAGTTCGGATGTAGTAGGATCCATGTATGTATGTATCTGTAGAACTTTATGGTATATAACCCTTTTGAATTATCCATAGGCGAGTTGTGGTTGTGTCTGGAAAAATCCTCAAAAATGAGGAGAATTGTAAAGTGGCAAAGTAAGGAGGTAATCATTCTTGAATTTGTAACTTTTATCCGGTGTGAGTCTTACTATCTTGATTTAAGGGTGATTAGATTTTCACTTTCTCACTTTTTCAACTTCTTCACTTTAAAGGAGTTTGATCTAGTGGTGTCAACAGAACCGATCACTATAACTAAGGTCAAATGGGACCGAATATGCCAGTTTAGCAGTAGAAGTAACATATGTCTGATGATTCGGTCTTCAGAGCAATGTAAAATTCTTTGGGGTGTGTACCATCGCCTCCAATCTAATTGCAAGGGATCTACCTGGTCTGATACAAACTATCTATTGAGTTCAAGCAGTATTGTTTTTATTTTTCCTTTAATTGATAGAATCAATATTCTTTAAGATATGATACTGAAAAAGTTACGCATTTTAGAGTTTGTGAAAGTACCAGTGAATTGTATGCTTTAATTTGTGATGCTTTCTTAATTACAGATTCTTTTTCGGTTGTTTGGCTACTTTGCACTTGTTTAGGTGGTGGATCTGGTTCGAAGGGCTGTTCCGCTAGCACTGACTGCAGACGACGATCCTGTGAGGGAGGAGATAAAGAAGCTGCAGGAGAAAAAAGAGGAAATTGATATTTTGGCCCACAAGCAGGTTCGGCGCATCCTTTGGTCCGGACTAGGATTTGGTGTAGTTACTGTTGGCTTATTCTTTCGGCTAACATTCTGGGAATTTTCCTGGGACGTAATGGAACCTATCGCCTTCTTTACAACGACAACAGGTTTAGTCATAGGTTACGCCTACTTTCTATTCACTTCAAGAGACCCAACTTACCAAGACTTAATGAAGAGGCTCTTCCTCTCAAGACAGAGGAAGCTTTTCAAGCGGTATAACTTCGACGTTGAGAGATTCAAGGAGCTCCAGTGCAAGTGCAGAACACCATTAGATGCTAACACTGTTTTGAAGAATCGCATAGGGGTGCATCTTGATCTCGACGATGCTATACATAGAGATTGATATTTTTCATTCCGGTAGTCTACACATTTTGTTTTGGGGAATATATAGTTTCAGTTAACTTTGTTTCCCTCTTGTTTTAACGTTGTTGGGAACAAGTTTAATATCTAACTGTTGTAATGAACTATTGGCTCCTCGGCTATATACTTTATACACACATTTTCCTTCATTTTCTTAACCTTGAATGGGAAAAGATTGCTTTGTTTTTTAGTCCAGTCAATGCTCAATATCTTTGAATACAAGAAAGTTGGATCTTGGTCAGCATGGGAAAAATATATAGAATGCCAAGGCTACAAAATGATGGCACTTTGATAAATAGTTTTGAAACACTAGCAAATGGGTTTGAGGAGATGAATCAAACACCTTGAATAATTGGTTCAATCCAGTTTGCAACTCAAGTTTCAAGGAAAGAAACAAGTTATTCTTTGATTACCACAAAGTATATAAATTGTCCAAATAGACTAGAAAATTGAGAGTTTGGTGGTTAAAATGTTTAATCAGGAAATCTTCTTTTTCCCTTTTAAAATATAAGATTTTGGTAATGTTCAAATATTATTCTGTTGCAAATTTTAAAGCATCAAATGATGAATTTTCTGTACTCATCTGCCTCAAGAGCCATTTCTTCAAGGCTTCTGTCTTTCCTCTCTTTATCCACCTCAAGCTTTTCTTTCAACTCTTTCTCCTTTTTATTTATCTACACCATTCACAAACATCCAAAAAGAGAATAATAATAATCATTAAGGAAATGTTTTAGATGCACCAAGTTGAATAATGAGATAATGGCATCCATCATGTTTCAAATCTATACTGTTGGAATTTTTTAGTGCATGCTGCATCAAGTTCAAATAGACAAGTCATAGCATTGTTTAAACAACAAACTGAAGTCTCAGTATTAGAAGAATTAGCAGTATAAAACAGACAAATTAAGAGAAACAAAAGTAAATAAGAAGTTTCAATCTTACATCTTCATAAATGTCATCATTGTTCTCATAATCACGACTCATCCGAGGAAGGATATGGATATGAACATGAGGTACTGATTGACCTGCTTGTGGCCCATCCTAAGGTTCAGAAAAATATCATTTGGTTAGATTTTGCAAATTGTAGAAGCTTAGCATACAAGGAAGTTTTATTTCACACTTGGATCATGTTCAAGACATGGAAAACACTTTGTTTAAAGATTAGTGCTCTGCAGCGTGTACTATCCTATAGAGGCATGTTATGTTGACACACTGGAGAGGTAGTTAGGCCAACCAGATGCACTTACTATAGGCTATAAGTCCCGCCTCGCGATGATTGTTAAGTCGAATACTTTTACTAATGTGACAATACAATGATAATGCATGAAAATTTAAATATATTGTACTTAGTAAACACACTTTGTTCAACTCTTACTTGGATACAAAATGTAAGTGATGATGCCTTATGATAGCTCTCAAGCTGCCTACCAACTTTCTGTGATATCATCCACAGATCAGTGATCTCTTCAGCAGTGAGATCAGCAACACGCTTGACTTCGCGCTTTGGACAGATCAGAACATGTATTAAATAGTGTTAAGTCAAACAAAATAATGTGTTCCTAAGAGCCTTGAGGCTTTTACATTCAGCTAGTAACAATGTGAAAATCAAGCATTATATAAGGTGTTGATGTTCTGGAATATTTAAAATTGTTAATTGGGGAAACTGTTTCTGGAAAAATTCTGGCTATGGAGAACAATTCTTTAAGATTTCTTAACAAAACAGTGCCACTATGTCAAATCTACTCAAAAGTCAAAACACTATAAATTACTAACATTACTCCATTTCAAAGGATATGACCTGCAAAATGAAAAGACAAATCAATAACAAAGTGGTATGTATATATATATATATATATATATTAAAACATGGATGACATGATCATAAAAAAAATGAGGACATGAAGAGTTTCTAGAAGTAGCATACCAGGCACAGCCGGACGGAGGTTGACAAAGGCGAAACACAGATCATTTGTATAGAACACTGAACTGTGATGGATCTTGTATGGTCCAAAATCGTAGTATTCAGGAGCCATGATCTATACTTGGAAGAAAGAATGAAAAAAATCTTAATGAAAAAGAATACAGATGATGTTTTTCATAATTCATTTTAGTTGTTTACTTACCTTATTGGAATTAGCAAGAGAGGAGATAGTGCTGCTTTACTTACCTTAATTCTTATGAAGAAGAATGGAGAGAATATTGTAAACTATGAAGTCTTTAGAAAAAGTATTTAAAAATGTGAGTGGTTACTGATTTGAGAGTAGTTAATTGAGTCAACGTTGAATAACTTGTTAATTGAGCTTGTGTAAGAACATTGTTTTTAACAAAAAATAATTCATATAAAATATTTAATCATGCTGCACCTTAGAAAGAACATTAATGTATCGAGGGATTTTTCAAAACTAAGTAAGCAAATGGTTTGGAATGACCGCAAATTGAAAACCCTTGTCTGAGACTAGATTTGTAAGTATTAAGAATATTTGGGAAAGAATATGGTAGGTAGAGAGTGAAACATATTTATGCGAAAAAAAAAATGCTACGTGCACAATTAAAACCAGTTACTATGTATTTGTGTATACATACAATATATATTTTCATATTTTAACATGTATTCTATACGAGTTACTAATTTAGGGACTAATTTTTTGTGTGTATATAGTATGGTTGTGCAAAAAATTACAAATAATGGGGCAATATTGCTTTTCAATCTCTTCTTATGATGATTGACACTTTTCTTCATAACAGTATTCCATCATGAACAAGGAGTGTTTATTTCAACGAAAGTGTTTATAACAAGATTATGTAAACAGAAACTCAAAAACTCAATCATGTATTCCATAACTGTCAAACTGGCATAGGCATCCATAAGGTTACTTGTATCATCATGCAATATATCAAATAAGAACATAAGTTACTTTGAGCCAAACCAAATTGTCAATTTCCCTAAAAAGAAAAACTATAGTCTTTTCAGCTAGAATTTGTGTGACTAATATATGGTCAATCAAGTCCAAGCTCATAAGAAGAGTTTTCTGTATTCATCTGCCTCTTGAGTCATCTCTTCAAAGCTTCTGTCTTTCCTCTCTTTGTCCAAATCAAGCTTTTCTTTCAATTCCTTCTCCTTCTCATCCATCTGAAACAAACACAAACGGCAAATAAGAATAAATATCAAATCAATCACGGTAATAAGAATGTGTAGGATAGTCACGAGAAGAGCATATCATACTGCATCATATATCTCGTCGTTTTTCTCGAAATCGCCACCTCTTCGGGGAACAACATGAATGTGAACATGAGGTACTGTCTGTCCTGCTTGAGGTCCATCCTATGGTCCAGGAAGATAATTCCGTTGGTTTTGTGAGACACGGTTAGCATATCATGCAGGAACATAATCCGAATAAGTAGGAAAATGTTGAATACAACACACAGCTCAAAATGGCAAAACTAACACTTATCCTTTAGCAATGAAGGTGGTGTGTCTTAGTATTTTATCATCTTATCAATAGTAAAATTTCTTAACATCAAATAATGAAGAGAACAGCTATTTTGAAATTTCACCATACTGTTCACATGATAGCAAGAGTGTGTAATGAGAGTCGCTAATATCGAAGAGAAAATGGTGAACAATTTAAAAGAATGACATGGAGGAAAAAATAGGCCAGCAATCTCATTTCTGAATTCTTATCCAGTTAAATATAAAAGGTGAGAGCATAACCAAAGACAGTGATTGCAAACCAAAGTGCAAAAATATAACTGAATTAGCAATCTGAGAAATAAAAGTATGTTCAAAAAATAAAAAAATATGTATTACTTGGATAGCAAATGTAAGTGACGAAGCCTTATGGTAGCTCTCAAGCTGGTTCCCAATTTTTTGTGCAGTGAGCCACAAATCAGAAGTCTCCTCAGCAGTGAGATCAACAAAACGCTTTACTTCACGCTTCGGACAGATGAGCACATGTGAATACTGTTAAGTCAAACAAATTCAACACTAAACTAGACTTTCTAGCCAGCTGGAAATAACCTTTAGAACTTTACATTAAGTAAAACTTCCTTTCAAGAAAAATGCCTAATCATTGAAACGCTTTAGCAAGTAACTATGAAGCAAAGGTATATGTCATGTCTAGGTGTACTTCTAACATATTATTTATTAATTGATCTCGCTTAACATCTAAAGCACCACAGCAAAGGAAGTCCCTCATAATCTTTTCAATGGTGTTGGCCACTCCTACTGGAATACGAAACAAGGATAAGAAGTAAGGAGGACTACTGGAGAGGCATGTGTGAATGAGAATGATACGACCACCTAAAGAAAAATAGGCCCCTTCCCAAATTGCCAAACACTTAGAAATCTATTCAACAACAGGATCCCAAAAGGAAATAGATCTAGGACTTCCACCTAGTAACCTACAGAACACCTAGATAATCAAGAGGCCACTCCAAAACAAAACACCCAGCCATATATGCCAAACTAGAAAGGTCATGAGGCCGAGCTAAACCACTCTTCGACATACTGATCTTTAAACCAGAGCACAACAAGAAAAATTGAAAAATAAAGAAAACATTCACTCTATCATTTTCCATACACAACATGGTGTCTAAGGTATGCCGAACACAAGTGGGTTAATGATTAACCAAATGGATATTCTAACAGTGAAATGCCCTTTACGTAGTTGTAACCATGTTAAAATAAATTGAAATAGACAATGACCTATTATAAAGATGCTCCATAATTGCAGGATTTCAAAGTTTCTGTACATGTATGTCTTGCAGTGTTCATTGTGCAACCAAGGTTAACTCAGCCTATTTTTGTTTTCCAATTGAGAAATTATTTCATGCTGAAGGTAAAGAAACTCTTTCTCTGAGCATGCTTTTCACCCAAAAATTTCTGCTTTCGAAACAAACCAGTGAAAAGCTATGAAATTTACCAATCCAATTTCAAATTCTGTTTCCATCTTGAACTACATTTTTCTTTTTTATCTTTTTTGGTTAAACAAAGAGTTCAGCCACACTGAAAGCGAACTATAGCACTAAAATGAATTTCACCAAAACACCAAACCAAACAATAGTAAACTAAGAAATAGATAAACAAAAAAGAAACATGAACCATGCCTAGCCAGCAGTATCATATTACTATTATTGACAGCCAGAGAAAAGGATATGACCTGCAAAGGGAACACAAAACAATAAACTTCAAAATGAAGCCCCTTTTAAAAAAATCTCAGAGAATACAACAATGTCCCTAACAACATATAGCTAAAAAGATGATCCCTTTTAGGAGTTTTTCTTTTCTTTTTTTTCAGAATGAAGTTAAAGGGGAACTGATGAAGGGACATGCGATGTAAGATGAGCTGAATTATTATAATTGAACAATAATGGGGAGAAAAAAATTACTTTTTTTTTATGGATCACCAAAATGGGTCATTTTCCCAATTTATATTTTTTCTAGTAAGAACAAATACGAGTGAGGTAAGTTGTGACTTATGAGTTACCAGGAAGAAGGGGACGGAGGTTGACCATGGCGTAAGAGAGATTTGTTGCGTAGAACACTTCGCTTTTGTGTATCTTGTAGGGTCCAAATTTGAACTCTTGTTTTTCTTCTTCCCCAGCCATCTGCACAATTCATTCAATTTCCATTCAAAGAAGAGTGAAAAAGTGTTGATTTGAACGATAATGATGATGATTGTTGATGAGTGAGTTTGAATCACCTTAATGGAGCTGAACGATGAGATTCGTAGGGTTCGTAGTAGCGGCAATGTTGAAGAAGAAGAAGAAGAAGAAGAAGAAGAAGGAGAGTGTAAGAAGAAGAAGGAACGAGGGAAGTGAACACCGTACGAAAGCAGAGCCTGCTTTAGCATTTCCACTTCCAAAGGAGGAAGCTTTTTTGTTCTAATTTCTACACTTTAAATTTTCATGCTTTTGTTGAAAAATTATAGGCTAAAATTTTTATATATGGATAATTTTAATGTGAAATACAAAAATATTTGATGATTTTGGTGTTCTACAGGGTTGTGGTAGTAGCACAAAACGTTACTAACGTTTTGTAATAAAAAATTTTTTTTAATCATCAAAGAACAAAACGTCACTGACGTTTTGTAATAAAAAAATATTATTTTAATTATTAAAACACAAAACGTCGCTGACGTTTTGTTAGAAAAATATTATTTTAATTGAAGAAACACAAAACGTCATTGACGTTTTGTAAATGGCCATAGTTGTGTTCAACACACAATTTGGTTCATGATAAAGGATTTCACCTCTAGTAATACAATATTAAAAAGAAAAAGTTCAAAATTATAATTTGATAACTAAAAAAATTCCTAAAATTCTTTTGGTGAATATTTTTATTTCTTTAGATAATAGTATTTACATTAAATTATTTGTTTATATAAAGAAATAATTTCATAATTTTAAAAACTTTTAGAGACTGTTATATTTTTATTAATTGATAACAGATATTAATTTGATTAATTTTTTTATCAAAATATATATTAGAAATTAATTTTATTATTAAAAAATAAAATATTTAACTGAATTTTTAAAAACTAATTCTATGTATTATTCTTTAAATAAAATGTAAAAACTATAATTTAAAAATGAAAAAGTATAGGTAGACAATGAAAATATTAAACAATGTAAACAATGAATGTCATGTTCATTTTACTAAGTGTGCGGATGATTATTCTAATATTAAGATTTAGATAGGTAATTTAGAGGTGTAGTGTGTTTTTATTTGATTGGTGGTTGTTCATGTTGTTCAAAAAAGTCATTTTTTTTTTACCAAAGATAGGAGACTCGAACCCGCAACCTCTTAATTGAGTATGGGGAGACTATACCAAACATAGCATTACTCTTTAAAAATACATATAGTTTATTTTTTATTAATAGAAACGATAGTTTTTTCTATTTGTCTAATAATATTTTTTAAATATAAATTGAAATAAAAAAATTTAACTTAAGCTTAAATATTCAGTAAAAATAAAAAATTAAAAATGGTTAATCTCCATTGGACATTAGTACAACTTAACACTGAACTAATGAAATTAAATAATGGTATATATTCAAGTATTTTTATGAACCAAATTTAATAAATTAAATAAAAAAAACTAAAATAAAATTAATTATAACTAATTTTAATTATATTAAAATAATTTAGTTAGGTTTAATTAATAAAAAAATTTATATTTATAATATTAATAATAATAACGTATAAACTTATGTGTATGTGTATTTATTTTTATGTAAAATTATTAGTTAAAAATTTTAAAATAATAATTTAATTAAATATATTAAATTATTTAATAATTTTTAACTAAAAATTTGATATAAAAACAATTGTACATGAGTCTTCTACTACTACTACTAATAATAATAATAATAATAATAATAATAATTTTGATGAAAAGAAAAAGGAAAAAAAAAAAACTAAAGCAATTAAATATTAGAAAAGGGTGTTTAGGATTGAGAGATAACTAGATAAGATTGTGTTTGATATCTTTAGAACTTGTTCCACTGTCCTTTTGCCAGTTGCCATTCCTCTGAAAGGGGAGATTCACTTCCTCACTCTCACTCTTCTCTATGCTTCTTTCTTCTATGTCTCAATAACCTCACTCTTCATCTCTAGAGACACCAAACAAGATTATCATCATTTTGATGTTGGGTATGGCCACTTTAACTTTGGGTTCATCAACTGCATTGGTAGTTGCTAAGACCCAACCTCACCATGCCACTATCAATGGCAACAAGTTGTTAGCAACCAGAAACCAAACCCTTCATATGCCTTTGCTTCCTTCTTCTTCAGCTAACCCAAAAAATTGCAACTTGTTCTTACCCTTAAACAAAAATTCAACTAGACCCTTTACCACTGCTGTTGCATCTGTTGATTCTGACCAGCTCAGTTCTTCTGATCCTCCCAGCAAGGTTCTATTTTGCTCAAACCCCATTTTAGAATTTGTCTTCAATTTTTACATTTTGTTGCAGGTTCCTTTTTTTTTTTTCTTTTTCTTTTCCTCAGTTGATTGAATGTTGATTGGTTAAGTCATTCATGTTACTTGTCTAATAAAAAGAACAAAACAAATTCTAGTGCGTGAATGCTGATTGGTTTGTTACATATTTTAATCCAAATAGTAGAGAGATTAGAAAAGTTTGATTTTTTAGGAACTATGGCCATGCTATGAGAATAAGCCTTGTCCTGAAAGAAAAAAGTTTGTCCTTTGTTGATGATTTATATAAGCATGTGATTCATGTCACAATTTCTAATTTGAGGTCTTGTTTTTTATGGTAATTCGTTTATTCATTTTATGTTTTTGGATCATCTTTGCAGAATGAAGCCAACAAGTACTATTTTGTTGTTGCCAATGCAAAGTTTATGCTGGATGAGGAGGAGCATTTCCAAGAACAGTTATTCGAACGGCTCCGTCTCTTTGGAGAGCGAAACATGGAACAGGATTTCTGGCTTGTCATTGAGCCTAAGTTCTTGGACAAATTCCCGGATATCACCAAGAGGTTACGCAGACCTGCGGTTGCTCTTGTGTCGACCAATGGCCCCTGGATCACGTAAGAGCAACATTGAGTTTTCAATTTTCCGTTTATTGATTCAACAATTACTCTTAATAGTAGAATATACGATATTCTAATGGCTCATTGATGCTTGGAATGGCTGTTATAAACAATGAAAGAGTGGAATTTTCCTGTGATCCTCCTTAGGATCCATGGAAAGTTTATGTTTGGGTGTTTCTTTTACATTGCAAGCTGCCTTTATCAGAAGGAAGGCATTACTTCCTTTCCCAAAAGACGAGGAAATCGTGTTTTGGCTTGGAATTCATTATTTTTCCATTGTCCTAGAAAATCAAATGGGCTGAAAATGTGTGTGTATGTGTTTTAGTCAGTTGTTGAGTGTAGAAATAGATTTTTGTGTAGTAGGCATGAATTACGACTAAACACTAGCGTTGTTTGATCTATGTAGCCGAACCTACTTAGTAGGAGAAGGCTTGGTTGATTGTTTTTCCCTACTTTTGGTGTTAGGGTCAAGCTGAAATGAGCTCGACCCTTTTGAATTAACAATGATGTCTGCGAAAAGAATTGCATGTTAAACAAAATTGCTTCAGTGTAAAAGCCGGATTTCCCATGTTTTAGACAAGTTGTAACTATGTATCCCTGCATGTTCTAACAGATTCATGAAGTTAAGACTGGACCGAGTTTTAACAGAAAGTTTTGTAGCCGAGAGCCTGGAAGAAGCACTAGCCTCCAATCCTACTAATCTAGAGTTTGAGAAGCCTGAAAAATGGGTGGCGCCGTATCGCAAGTATGAGTTCGGATGGTGGGAGCCCTTTTTGCCTTTTGCACAGAAAGAGGTGACATCTTAAGATATTTTCTCGCTTTACTCCGGTACTTAGTGTTAGTAAACCTTTTTCTGAGGATTTTTGTTCATGTATAACTGGATGGTAGTTGAAGACTTGAAGTTGGTTAAATTCGCTTTAAATTTTGCAAGTGTATTTATATGAAATTGATGTGTTTCCCTTTAGGATCTAGTTCTAGGAACTGCATTATGTTGCGTAAATGAGTAAATTATATATATTATTATAAATTCAGTGTTCTCTTTTGTAAGAAATGTATAATTCCTTCACCTTCCTTTAAATGCATACTTCTATCTTATGCTGATATGCTGTCCTATCACAACATCCAA
Source organism: Arachis ipaensis (assembly GCF_059453495.1). NCBI lineage: Eukaryota > Viridiplantae > Streptophyta > Magnoliopsida > Fabales > Fabaceae > Arachis > Arachis ipaensis. Next base: position 2,226,942 of record NC_142436.1, read on the forward strand.
TACTCCTTCAGCTTAATCATTTTAAGGGTCTTGTGAACAAGTTCACTAAGGGCACTCTTTAAAGATCAAAAGTGGATTTTTTGTTGAGAAAGTAAGAAATTTTAGGGTGCATTTGATTTACGTTTTCATTATCTATTTTCAGGGTTTTGTGAAGAAAAAAGAGAAAAACAATGAAAACAATAAAATCCTGTTTTTGCATCCTGATTTCGCTTTTTTCTTCGCCACATGACATTTGATGCATAAAGAAGTTAAAAAAAATAAAAAATTTAGAAAAAAAAAAACATCTTTTGGATCTTTAAAGCTTGTCTGCCATATTACATGATATACCTTTTCATTACTGAAAGTAAGTTCATAATCTGAAACATGCTGAAATTTTTCTCAATTATAGTGAAGTTATGCATCAAATTAAAGAAAAGGACACCACTAAGAACAATGTTTGTTATGCTGCATTTCTTAAAGGTTGTGGTGTGATCTTTCTATTAAATTCTTCTTCCCTTCCATGTTCTGCATTATACTTCTTCAACTATAATCTGCCATCAGTTATGGTCCACTTCGGAGCGGTTGTTAATCGCATTCTTCAACCATAGACCATAGTTTATGGTTCAGTTTCTGTGATCAGAAATATAGCCTTTTACTAGTTGTTACTAGCTGTGACATTCTCAATTTAAACCCTGCATTCTGAATTACAATTCAAAATTGGTCATTAGTTATTGTTCCAAAGATCTCATGACTTGTTCTCCAATCAAATACTATCATTTTTATCTCATTTAGAATCTTTTTTTTTTTTTTTGGTTTCTGTTTTCATTTCCTTACTTTTAGTTTTTAGAGTGAAAAAGGCGACATTGTTGGAAATGAAAACAGAAACCAAATACACTCATGATTTATCATAAACCTCTCTATACATAAATTCTTTTGGTACATATATTGACACTTGATATCAGCATTTATGAACAAACTTAACTTGAGGGGTCTGCATGTTTGGCATAAATTATATCGATTTTCGTCGAGGTTAAACAAATTTACACTATATTTTTCTATTTGTAAAAGTATATACAGAAATTGAAGTTATATGACATTTTATTTTTTCAACAAAAAAAAAAAGGAATCAGTTACCTCTTATTCTGGACTAATACACCCCTCATGTAAGTGTTGGGAGTATCCAAAGTACTTTTTCATTAACTCTGCATATTTAATATTCAATTCAAGCATTGCTTTGCGAATAAGAATGTCAACAATGTCTTCAGTTCTTTCATATGCTGCTGGAACTATCAGCAACATCACTGTCCCTACACAAAAACAAAAACAAAAACAAAGAAAAAAGATAAGCAGAGATTATTGCTGATATACTGATAGAGTAACTTGCATATCAAAAGGAATCATAAGAAAACCATGGTGATTTGAAACAACATTATTTGAATACTCATGAATCCATGATGTCAATAAATGTGTTATAATTCATCATTTGGATCACAATATAGTGCTTACCAATATAGAGGAGAGTTGAAGCACTTAAGAAACTATCAACAATGGAGATAGCTCCCAATGTCACTGTAACCTGCAAATTACTTTCTTGTCAAAGAAGATACCGAGTGACACTCCGGCATCAGAAAATTCTTTACTGTACTTGCAACCGATAAGAGAATGTTGTTTAAGATAAAAGCTTAAATCAGCATTAACATCTGTCTTAAAATGTCATTAGCATGACACAAAAATAATAACAGTAAGGAAAGCTTAAAAGGGTGATGAAAGAAAGAGACCAATAGAAATGTCTTCAAATCATGTCCAGAAGCTAGGAGTCCAAATGTTGTGAGTAATTGGTTAAGTAGGTGTGTGATTGAAATAGCAGTATGAACAACCAACCCTTCTGGTAGGATGAAGCTTGATGATCTAGGTGATGATCTGTATTGAAAAATAAACTAACATTATCACTTAGTGTAGTTTTATGATCTAACAAAATGTGCAGAAGAAAGCAAACCTGATGAATTACCTAAACAATGTTCTACTGAATTCTGATCATATTTAAGAGCAAGTATAATAATTTTTTCAAAATAAGATATATTGAAAGAGAATAATTATTTTAGAACAAGAACTAAAATTGGTTAGATTGAGAACAGTTGAATATATATTGATAAGATTGAATGAAACTTACATGTTGATGAAGGAGGTTAAGTGTGACCAAAGAAAGAGCATTGCCAATAGGAGTATAAGAGAGTCACAAGTGAAACTAAGCAAGGTGTAATCCATCTTCACATAGAATAACCACAACAAAGTTACACCAACAATAACACTTGTTGAGATACTCTTCTTTCTCCATAGTATAACATCAGCAACTAAACACACAAAAGCACAAGTTTGTCATTAATTTCATCACAATTTCAATAATAAAAACAAATTCAAAACTAGCAAATGAGTTAAACTCCAAAGTGTTTTTTGAGATTGGCTGCGTACACTAAAGTAGTCTTCGAAATCCCAATTGCATCAATTACGTCTCTAAGATTGGTATAAGTGCAACATATTAATCCCTTAGTCCATTTTCCATCAAGTAACTCGTCACGTAGTTAAAGACTAACGTGGTAAATTTTTGCTGATTTTAAAGACGTAATTAGTACAATTGGGATCTCAATGACTATTTTAATTCACGTGGCCAATACGAGGGACCATTTTAGAGCTTAATTCCTAGAAAACATACCGTAATAAATTATGATACGAATAATAATAGAGTCTAACAAGAAAATTAGTAACAAGTACTATATGATCTTAATCTAAGCTGAGAAGCTGTTCTATTTGTTCTTAGACTCTAAGAGAGAGTTCTATTAGATTCAATGCAAAGAAGCAAAAGGGAATATATAAGAAGCACAAGAGAATATACCTTTTCCGGAGCCTAGAATGACATGGAGTGGCCGTTTCCGGCCGAACAAATGTCTCCTAGAGGCCGAGAGCAACACGTAGTGCTCGAAATCAGAGTCGAATTCCGAGTCATGATTGATATCATCATTATAATCTCTGCTACCAAGAAAATCTCTATCTGCAATATCCATGAAATCCGTTTCTTGAACCATAATTTATCCTCCTTTATTTGTTCTCCTATGTACCTTAGATCTCTCCTCCAATGTTACAAAAAAATACAGCAAAACCTGTAAAGAAAAGTATATAAATAAATAAATGACATCACCTATGAAAACAACATAGAATAGGTTAATAACAATATGTATATGTATATGCACATTGCATAAACAAAGATAATCAAATCCTAATAGTATCATATGCATAAACATTAATAAATTTGCTGGGTTGAATGATGAAGGGTACAGAAGAATAGAGATTAACATTATTAACAATTTAGTAGTTTGGTGATATTTTGGATCATTCAATGGGAGAGATCTCTGCCTTGTAGATCAGCAAAAAAGCAACAAATCTCAGGAAAACTGAGCTTGAACCCTCAATGTTGTCACGTAAGCAACTATGATTTTGATGAAATTAACATGCTTGAAATTGGTTATAGTAGTGAAATGACATATAGATTTGTGTAACTGATCAAAGAAAATTTTGTAATTATCCTCAAACATTTAACATTTTCTATCATATTACAATTTTTTAAGGTGGTATATGCTTAACTTATTTCTTTGTATTATGGATTAGAATTCTTATTTTTCCACTTTATATTCTTAAGTTTAAATTTTAATGCTATTATCTTTATAATAAGTGTGGTTAAACTATAAAACATATTTTATTATCTTCCTTTATTCACTTTTACTTTACTATATAAATCACATTACACCCGTTATTCTCTTCTATTTTTCCTATTTTCAATTTTAATCGCATTGTTCTTATTAGCTTGACACAGGCATGTGCCTATATATAAATATTTTATTTGTCAACCACATCTCCTTTTTTTTTTTGGACGATTCAATTTGCATTTTTGTCATAATTCGTTATAACGGTGGTTATTAGTCCTATAACTACTCTCTTTAAACTGAAAATTTATGCAGTGTCAAGATTCATAACAAATAGTAAAATTAAAAAATTTGATAATTAAAACTTTTAAAAATATTAAACCATTTTCTCTTGCGTTGCATGTGATACTTCTCTTTTGCACTATTTACATATAGAATAAATATGTCGCTTTTTATATCTTCATAATCTACTTTCAAAATTTATCTTTCCCTTTATTTTAAGAGTTTAATTTTAATGCACTGATATATAAAATATTTTATAGACGCAATCAATGTGAAAAGTAATTATTTTTGCTGATATAACATTATACAATTAGATGCATACATAAAACTACTTTACATTCACAGTACATCAAAATTAAATAAATAAAAAAAGTTAAGAAAAATGAAAGAAATATACATAAGAATATAGTCCTAAAAATACTAGTCACCACTCTCATGTCAATGCATCATAGCCACATGTCAATTTAATTTTCAAAAGAATTTGGAAATTAATTTTCCAATTACTAAATTGATATTCTACGTATCAAAACCTTTAATATCAATACAGTTCGCAGTACTCCGTAGGGCTGCAACCACAATCTATATTGCAACCTGTTATGGTTTTATATATATACTACTAAATAAGAAATGAAATGATAAATTTAAACCAAAGAAACAATATAGTGACATAATTTAAACAAACTCCCTTCCACTATAGAAAGATATGATACAAAACCGAATCAAATTTTAAACCAAAATCCAAATTCGGAAACATGTTTAAATATATCTGCTCACACACACAAGTGTGCACACAAAAATGGGGACTTAGTAGTCCCAAGAACTGCATCCACCATAGAGGTGAATCTGAACCAGAGCTTCATTCCCAATCATATACAATTGGCTTTCTTCTGAGTACCAAACCCATCATCAAAAAGGGCTCTTCTCTCATAGAGCATAGTGATGGTTGGGCCACCTTGGATATGCACGTTTGAATAGATTCATGCAAATAGTATCACGCTGTTCAAGAACCCCATTCAGAAGGCACTTCATTGCTCCTGAAACAACACAGCAGAATAATGATCACTGTCATTTAACCAAAAATTAAACAAGCTTTGAAGTACAAACTTCATCTACAATGTATCCATCGATTATAACTCGTGTGAAATTAGGCGCTCAAGTAAAAAATCCTCATAGAACCCCAGGGAAGCATTTCTCCCATAATTCCTATTACAGTGAGGAAATTAAACCAAACACAGTCCATATAATGTGTCACAAACTCATAATTGAGAATCAAGATATAAATACTTTCAACCTATATAACACAATTAGCTTGCCAGGTGGTTTATTAGCAATTGATGGTAAAGGTTTCAAACATAATTAACGTACCATGTGTGCCGACAGGCTCTTTGATCCGTCCACGAAGACCACGCTTTGTATAAAGCTCTACAGGCTGCAATCGCCATAAGAAATCTCATTAGGATGACAATTCACCAGATACATTTTCGGACAGTTTACTTTCAATATTCTGCATTATCATTCAAAGAGAATCTGAAGATTCCAGGAACTCTCACCTTAAACCATTTAACATCCTCTGGATTATAGAACATGTGTTTCACGGAGGCCTTGCGTTTTGATACTCTCTGGGGGTAACTGCACCAGGAAAATGATTAATTACTTCCAATCATCATCAAAATGTAAATTCTATCACTGTTGCACAGCGGTGAAATTGCAATAACACCATTTCTTTGGAAAAGGTGTCAATCGCAAAAGTTATCAAATGGTTGATCTTAACAAAAAATATCAACATACCCTGTCAAAATAACCCGTTTAAGGATTATCCTATCGGGATCAATGGACTTAAGTGAGCCAACGGCAACCACAGCAGGTGCTACATCCTCTCCAGTTCTTTTTAAGATGATTGAAGGAAGAGGTGGAAATGATATAGGCGCATAAATTGAAGCAACTGAAAAGCGCCCAGGATGCAGAAACCTCTCCATCTTGTTCTTGTCTGTATTGATATATTCACTAGAGAAAAGTGGCCTGCAAAAAAATCATTATTACCTCTACTGTTTCCTAAGATCTATTAAATGACATGGTTGTTCAAATAGACTACCATACCTGCCAACAAATTGCCGAAACCCAACATGAAATAATAACTCCTCCTTGGATTTGATGGGCAAATCATATGTTTCGTTCTTCTTCACACTACACAACAAAAGTGACATTGGGTTGGTAACATTTCTCTTGAATATTCAGGAATGGTCAATATTCTAGTAGGTCACTAGAAAGCTCCTAGGTCAAAAACAGTAGAATGGTCAAGCACCAAAATACCTGAAGTGAAGAACGGATACTTTTGATTCATGCTCAAGCAGGCCACATGCTGTAATCGGGGTTGTCTTTCCAAGTGCACATAATTTTGAAGCAATGGCACTGGGCACTTCCCCGATATGCAGCCTAGCATACGAGCCAACTGGTATACAGTCATCCATGTTTTCTTGCTCCTTTGCTAAAGCTTTAGCAAGAACATGTTTTTGTGTTCTCTTTAAGTTATCAAATTGAAATATTCTGCCATAATCTTGTGGTAGAGATTCCTGATTTTCATTAAACAAGGTCAGATTTTTTTGGTTGTTAACTACAATGACTTAATTAAAAAAATTTCTCCAAAATTCATGCACGTACTTTTGGATCCCATGAAGAAGTCCTAAAGGACTTGAGTCCTCGATATTTTGCAAACCGCTTCCTAGCAGGAACATCCATTGGTGTATCCACTTCATCCGGGAATTCTGCATCGAGAAAACTAGTTGGTTATAAGCGACAAACATGCATACAACTTCAGACACAGAAAGACCAACAACTAATCAATTTTGCACCAAAATTGCAATTGCAACAAATAAATACTAAACAGAACAAAAAGAAAAGCACCCTCATCTGCAGCATGTGCTTCTTTAAGTTCCTTAAGTTCATCTTCTATCTTCTCTCTTGTTATATTATCTGCCTCCTGTAAAACAAGAAAAAAATTGAGTGATGATGGTCCACATTAGGATCTATTGTCATCATTTAACCCAAAATTTAAACTAATGGATAGCTTTTGGTTTGATGAATTTCCCACACAATTCACCAGCAGTTTGCAAGTTTACATGATATAACATCATGCTCAAAAATATTGATTACAGTATCCAACATTGTTTAGTACACAACAGAAGTGTCTTAATCAATAAAATTCATTGTATAACCACTTAATAATATATTTGTTCAGCTATTCTTATTTGGACTTTACAAGGAATGCAAAATCCACATAATAATTAGATACAATTGGGCAGTTGGATTGATCCAAGTCATTGTCTATAAATAAATTATCTTCTCTCATCTGTACATACATGAATTAAAAGAAATGTCTTTGGAAATTCAGAAAAAGTTAAGCAGACAGCCAGCTGGTGACAAGCATTACCATACTAGAACTTACTATATATGTGCACCATATAAACTATAAAGGAGACCAAAATCCATATTGATTACATATAAATGAGACAAAGGACAAGACAACCATTTTAGTGATGTGTCTTACCATCATCACTGAATCAATGTCAGTTTCTTCATCAGAATCTCCAAACCTAACCGATGCTCCATCACCATCAAATTCAGTGTACTCTTTTCCTTCTTGACCATCTTCGTTTTGATCCAACACCATACCATCATCTTCGTCATCACCATCTGACTCCTCTGCATCAGAGCCATCAACAATCCATGCAGCCTAAAAACAAAAATAAAATCCAGGGATATTCAGTAAGCAATAATATAAAATAATCTAAAAAATAGTTAAACCAAGTTAGGACCTGATATTCAGAAGTGCCTCGGGGAACAGTCCTCTTTCGTGTCTTCTTTTTCTTAAGATCTTCATCAGCCTTAGCAATTTCAGCCTCTGTTGGCCACGTCTAAGAATATGGAATGATGTCATATCCAAAAAATTGCAAGTTAATACATAAATAGAAGCAAATAAAAAATTACAATTTTTACAAATGAGTAATACTGGAAACAGAATTGCATTATCTACCTGCTCCCCAGCAAGAGGATCAGGTTCATTCTCGACAATTAAAGCTTCCTGTTTTTCAGGATCTGGGGCCAGACAACCAATGACCTAGAACATTAAAAAGGAGGAAAATCCAGGAAGAAGGCAAATAAGCAGATATAAATGGTTAAGAAAAAATGAAAGGTCTACTTTAAAAAAGGAAGATCACAATATCTTGCATGAATAGCAGCTCTTCTTTTGGATGAAAAAAAGGGCCTGGGATACTGACTATCTCAATCCAAATGAATAAAAAAAAAAGATATTGTTGCACATATTTATATTGACATGTTTACACCAATGGTTCTTAATCTATTAATTTTGACATAAAGATGGATGTCCATACCTCCACGTCATTCATTTCATCCAAATCCATTATGTCCTGATTTTTCCTTGAATTCAAAGGAAAAGGGTCCTTAAGAACTTCTATTTTGGACAATTGGAAATCTCCCGCACCTGTTACATGAACCTGACAAAATGAAAGTGAGATGGCAAATAAACCACAGCAATTATAATTGCAAATCCATGACATTGATGGCTACCAATTGATTCACTGAGAGGCTACGAGCACGAAGGTAGCCGGTTAAAAGGAGAGTGCATTTTTCTGAGTCGCCATCAGATGCTGCATCGACCTGTAATTCACGGTATACATTTACTCAATACCAAGAAATCCATGTATACTCATAGCAACAACCAACATCTGAATCAAATTACAAAAATGGCTAGAAAATATACATTTGATGATAGAGGGTATGAGGTAAGGTAGTTGAGTTAATACTCAACTAGAAAAATATAATGAATAACTCAAAATACGATTAAACAACAACATTAATCTTTTAAGAAAGACGATCGGCATGAATTCAAAACCTTTTGAGCCATGAGGTAAGGTCGTTGAGCTCTCCAATGGGGAACTTTGAGCCGCTGCTCTTTAAAGAGCCACAAGAACTGCAATTGTAAAAATAGAAGAAATGTTCAGCTTAGACCATCAAAATGAACTTACGTTTGACGATATGTTCAGTATATAGAATTATAAATTCAGAATTTTCTTGGAATAATGGATGAAATCATTACCTTGTGCAGCTCATCCTTGGTATCAGCTGGATAAAACTTACAATCCTCGGGAAATTCAGAGGCGAGACTAGATGTGCATAACTTCTTTAGTTCATTTCTTTGTTTCAGCTCAGTGGGAAGATCCTGGAGGCACAGAATAAAAGTTACCCCTAAATATTAACAACCAAATAATGTACAAACTCCTGTAAAAAATTACTTCATAAGTTCAGCACATAATATTAGCATTAACTTACTCGAATAAAGACAACAGTGCTTGGTAAGCCAAGAGACCTAAATACAGAAAGGCATTGATCTCCAAATGAATCAATGTAGTAAGAATCAGTCTCTTCAGATAAAGAATTTATCGAGGCCACAAAAGCCAGCAGATCAGCAACCTAAAATACAATGTGAAAAGTGTCAGGTATAAGCACCTATAGACTCATGGATTAAGATTAAAAAAATTAAACAAAAATACCTTGGCCATTTCCATACATGCCAGTAGATCACCATGAGGTGCTTTGAGTACCTGTAGCATATACCAAAATCAAAATTGATCAATACCACAATATCCTATCCATCACATCATTACTAATTTCTGGGGGAAAAGGGGAAGGAATCCATTATTACTGTAGTTCTAGTCCGGTAATCAGAAGAAGCAACTGTTCCTGACGACACCCCAGAAGACGATTCTTTAGAAAGTAACGACAACAGATCATCATTGAGTGAATCTAAATCCACAGAAGCAGAAAGTCCAAAGAGAACCTGCCATAGTTAAGTATCCATTATACAGTTATCATTGGGGATGGAAGATGGAATACAATAAGCCAAGTTCAAAAAAAAACACCAACAAATGTGCAATTCAGTAGGACAGAGTGTACAGTTTCACTCACAATTACTCGAGGAGGACTTCTCGATCCACTGAGCTCTCTCTTTTCTTTCAAAACGGCAGCCCTCTTCTGGTCACGTATCTGTAAATTTAGCACCAAATGAGTGACTTTGGGAAAGAGAGTGTAGTGAGCATGGGAAAACATATACCTAAAAAGTTTTACACAAACATCAAATATTGAATTGCCACATCAACAGAAACAGTAGTCTTAACCACACACCATCTCAAAAGTAACACTACAAACCCAAGCATTTAATTGGATGATACCTTTATATTGTCAATGTCAATGCATAGCAACTTAAGCACATTGAAAAAACAAACTAATGGCATTATCATCTAATGCATTGTGATTGCAAAGTTACATAATTCCCTAAACCCTAAACTTTAATGGAAAAATAAAAAGCTCAATTTAGAGAAGCCTTGTTCAAATTACAAATTTACAACTATAATTAGAGAAAATAATACCATTTTATTTCGCTGAATTCTTGCGGCACGAGCTCCCTTGCCGACATTGCGCTCAGTTTTGACAACCGCAATTCTATCTAAACAATCCCATTGGGAATCCAAACACAAATCATGGAAAATTAAGAAACCAAAAAAAAAAAAAAAGAAAGCCAACAACAACACATAAAATCAATTATACAAAACCTTTAACAGAGGTTTTATGAACATTGCGAGAATGTTTTGAGGAGAAGCGTGACTTGTGAGCCTTATTGACTTGAACTCGCGACCCTCCCATGGTGGTCGCAGATGCTAGTTTTCAGACACAGTGATTCTAGGTTTGAAAGAAAAGCCAAAGTTTGAAGGAGGAAGCAAGTGACGAAAAACAAAGGACGGCGGCGACGGGCGGTGGTGGACGCACAACGGCGGTGGCGATAGGCGTAAGAGGTTTGGGTTTGAGGAGTGGCGGCAACTATGAGTAGGGTTTTAAGAGTTTACGAATGTCACTCCTGTTTTATTAAATATAAATAATTAAATATATTAAAATTTTGTGTTTTTTATAAAAAAAATTATTTATAACTTTAATATTTAAAATATATGTTAGTTTTATTCTAAATTTAAATATACATGTATTTGATATATTAAATAAATCTATTTGTATAGTTTATTTAAATATGGGATATTATATTTGAATTAAATTTTAAATAATTAATTTATCACATTATTTTTATTTTTATGGAACTATAAAATATAAAAAATAATTGTATAACGATTACTTTAACGGAAACAGTTGACCAATTGACGGGACAAATGTGAATCGTGATTGATTTTAAATTTTTGGAAGGATTAATTTAATGAAAAAATTCATTGGAGAATGAAAATGATGATCGACTCATCTTTAGAAGCTAATTTAACCATTAATCTTATATATTTTTTTTAAATATGGTAGATTATATTTTATTAATTATTGAAAAATAAAATATAAAGATGTCTAAAAATAAATATGGGAATTTTTCAAAAGCACTGCACTAAGAGTTTGTTTGGGTGAGTTTTTAAAAAAATATCTTTTTTCGAGTTATCTTTTTTTAAAAGATTTTATGGAAAAATAAAAGTAATTTTATGTTTAGGTATCTCATGCAAAAAGATCTTTTTATCTATCAATTATGTTTGGGTATAACGATATAAAAGTACTTTTTTGTTTATTTATTAGATGAAAAACATCCTTTTTTTTAAGAGAAAAAAGATCTTTTAAAAAAATGTAAATTACAGCTTCTCAAAAAAGATTTTTTTTTTTATTTTTCTAGTACTTTTACTTTTACTACTAGAAATTTATCAAACACGTTAAAAAAAATTCATTGAAAAAAAAAATTTTTAGCAAAATAATGGCATCCAAACAAGCACTAAAAGTGTCAAAAAACGAAGAAAAATCTTAAAGAAAAAATAATGATAAATCAAATTGAATAAAACTAAAAGTTTGTTTTACGAAGAAGACGACCTAAACTGAGAATTCTTTAAATTTTACAGAGCAATTTAACAATTCTTTATATTTCATTAATCCTACATTTTACACCAAACACAATATAAATACTTAATCGAGTTTCTGTCTCCTCGTCTAAGGTATTGAGCCTTAGAGATTCTTTAATCCGTTTTCAGTTTTTTTATAGGTTTGTTGCCAATTGATTTTTACATGAACAAAAGTAATAGGCCTATTAGTTCTCAATTGGTTTGGTTCAATGGACCAATTTAGTCAGATTTTCAAATAGCTGAAATTGAGAGAAAAAAATTAGAATGAACCCACGTGATTTCCAATACTACAACATCATAATTATAGTTGATTAAGCATTGATTATTGCATATAATTTTATAGCTCGTCCTTTTTTTGGTGACTATTATTATAGCTCATCCATTTGAACCACCACCCTTCAATCTTCACATTTGAGGTGCAAAATAATTTGTTTTATCATTCATAAATGTGCACATTACTTGCATGAAAAATGTTCGTAGTAAATGGGCATACTCAATGAATACATAATGTTTAGATGAACATGTATTAAACCTTATTAAGAATGGTTGTGGAAGATTTAATTATATGTACAAGGAACTTCATTTTCCCTATATCCTTTTGTGTAGTGCCTTGAGTTCTTCAACCTTGAAGCCAAATTGATATGAATAATGTATTGGAATCTTGAAAAGTTGGAAAATCATGATTAGCAATATCAATCTTCAGAGGCTGTTAAGCCAGCAATTTCTTTAAGTGGCTTCCACATAAACTTTCTCCTAATCATTGACACAAACATGACAAGTTAAGCAAATTCAATTCCTAGGAAACAATTTTTGCAGCAAAAAGCATGGCAATTTCTAAAGAAATCATCTAATCAAGAAAAAGGTTTAAAATTGAAAAAATAATCAGGATAAAAAATGACTACACCTTATTCCTCAAATTAGAATTGGCTACTTTGATCAAATAATATCACACTTGTCGTATAAATAACAAAAAGAAGGATAACAATATATGAATATTTAAAAGTGAGAGTCAATTAAATGCTTAACAAAATCCAATAATAAAGGTTTATAATTCAACTATAAAAAAAATGTCAAATTCTAAGAGTAAGCATGAATTAAAATCATTTAGGGTGTGTTTGGTTTATATTTTTTCTATTTTTATTTTTAATATTTTCTGTCTTTAGAATTTATGAAGAAAAATAATAATAAAAATAATAAAATTATGTTTTTTATTTTTATCTCTTTTTTTTTCGTTTTTCTCTCATGTTTTCTATTTTTACCTCTTTTTTTCACAAAATTTAAAATATAAAATATTAAAAATAAAAAAATAAACTCTTAAAATAGGTGTGGTTTACGTTTTCATTTTCAATATTTTCTATTTTAAAAAATTTGTGAAGAAAAAGAAAATAGTAAAAATATTAAAATTTTATTTTTTATTTTTACATTATACTGTCTCTTTTTTTCCGTAAAATTATAAAAACAGAAAATCCTAAAAAATAAAAATACAAACCAACCGCACTCTAAGTTTAAAAATGTGTTTCTTATTTTTTATGAAAAAATAGCCTATATAACGAGTAAATAATTAAAAAAATAAAAAAATAAAAATCGAAAATCTTACCAGTTTCCACATTCAGCAATGACTCTCACATTAGGGCGAAGAGTTGGCAGCAGAGCAAGGAACTGCAATTCTGCCTTGGAGAGAACCTGTTATAGCCAAAAACAAAATTTACATAGAGAATTTCTTAATGGAGCTTGGAACACCATGTGCAACTATATATTGGAAACATTTCAAGTGCACCGGAAATACTGGTGCTCCAGTTATTTTAATCGTTGATTTGAATTATAAAAAATATATATAATATATATTAATTGCAATCAACGGTTAAAACAACTGGTACACCGGTACTTCCCGGTGCACTTAAAATGTTCCCTATATATTATACTTGAAGCTATTAAGAATAGGTCATCATCTCTTAACAAAATCTTTCTTTTTTTTTTTTTTTACACAAATATATAAAGGGGGTATATTAACATGAATAAAACTGTTGGAATAATCCACACCTTAGCTTCAATTATCCACACAACTAGTCCTTTGGCCTTTGGTGGAAGTGCTTGTAATCTGTAATCAACTTCAGGTGGGAAATACCATCTTGCTATTGGTTGCTTCCCAATATGAGGCTAAACATTCATATCCAATATCAACATTATTCTAATGTAAGTTTGAGTATTAACATTAAAGAAAAAATTAAATCAAACACATTCTCAACTTTGATGTAAAAAAACTTTTAATCAATCTATCAAAAATTTAGTGTAAGTTATAGACATATGTTATATTAGACAGATTAGTTATTGGTATCAAATTATCTAAACAATTTTACCTATTATTTCACATGTTAATTAGTAATAATATCGTACAATTGTATATTAATTATAATTTTGTTGTCATAAAATTCGTAATTATAATCACAACTATAAGTACAAAATAAAAGTGAAGAAAGTCTTCATGTAAAGTTGTTAGTTAAAAGCTATTTGATGAATTGACATATTTGACAAAAGGTGAAAACTTATGTGCAGTCGACTTCACCTGAAGTGGATAACTAAGAATCATTAGATAATTTGACTGATTTGACTAAATTTTCATCTAATAGAAGTCGACTGCACCTGAATATCCACCTTGATAAAATTGTTATCTAACAATTCTAAAATAACAATTTCATATTAAGATAACTGTACGTGAATTTTTACCCAAAGAAAAAAACACTTACCGGACAAACCGGGTAAACCTTGGTGAGGGTGGTTTCAGGATCGCCAAGGCCGCGAGCCGAGAGGTCAAGAAAGTAGTAGCCTTGTCGCCGGAGCCGCGACAAGTACCGGCCTTCATAACCACCTTCATGAGGAGAGTAAATTGCAAGTGCTTTGTGTTCTTCAACATCTGAAAGCCACTTTCCAAGATCAAGCTTCAACAAGTCCCCTCCTATGAAGTCCTCTATACCAATTCCATTACTATTACTACTACATTTCACACCAAAATTTACCATTTTGCCCTTGTTGCCAACTCCACCATGTTTTCTTCCTCTCCAACAACCCCCCATCATCACCCCAACGGTGTTATCATGAAATTTGGACATTGTAACATTGAAACATTTTGGTCCTCCATAACCATAATAACTCAAGCTAGCAACACTGCCTAACATTTTTGTGCTAAAGATAAATAATTAATTTTCTTTTTCAATGGGGGTTGAGAACCATTGTATTTTTTTTCCCGGTGTGATGTAACATGAAAGAGAAAATATTATTGGTTAGAAGAACAAGAGTTTATGGCAAGATTATATATGGTGTGTGGTGTATGGTGTAGAAATGAGATAAAGTGATCAATGGCCGTGGCTTTTTGTCTTTAGTGAGTTGTAACCTTTAATTTGATTGTAGAGGAGCCTGGCTTCTTTGTGAATCCTTATTCCCTGCCCTTTATTTTCTCTGAGGGAAAATAATAATAATAATAATAATAATAATAATAATAATAATAATAATAATAATAATAATAAATTATTATTATTATTATTATTATGCTATTTTTCGGAAATTGGAGTGTTAGTTTATAAATTTTAAATTTTAACGGCATATACTAAAATTATTATTAGTTAAGTTTTTAAATTTTTTATTTTAATAAATATACAATATATATATATATATATATATATATATATTTAAAAATTTAAGCTTTACATATTTTTTTATGAAAATTTTTTTATAAATTTTTTTAAAAAAAAAAGATGTAAATTATAACTTTTTTAAAAAGATATTCTTTTAGTACTTATACTTTTAAGATTTTTGTATATAAATTAAATAAATGTATTATTTACGGATATAAATAATTTCCAGCGTTTTTACCAAATTGCATCGTATTACTTATTTTGTTTACACAGTAAACGAATTGATTTTGAATGTGCAAACGAAATAAGGTTGAAAATGTAGCGGTCGTATAACGTTTGCACACGTGTTGTGTAACGTTCCTATTTCGTTTACAGTGTAAACAAAATACACTCAACATTAATTCGTTTACAATGTAAACGAATAAGAGTAGGAACGCCTATATATAGGAGTTTCGTTCACAGCGCCACCAAAAGTAAAAAACTTTTCATTTTCTTCACTTTTCTCCCATTTTATCCTTCTCTGATCAAACCTACGAGTCACCTAAAGATTATGGTGCGCGCCGATCAACCTGATGCTGACATTAATAGGCTGAACGCCACGTGGCACATTACTGGAGCAGAGGACTTTGAGCTTAGACTTGTTTTTCGTTTAATGTTTATGTTAAATATGACATATGTTGCCATATTAGTTCTAGCAATATATTATTGTAAGTGGTTTGAAAGATCCAGTACGATGTTAGGAGAACTTTGACATGAATTTGGTAGGTAAAAATTTATTTGAGTTTGTTTTTAACTACCTTAGTTATAAAAAAAAAGGTTACTTAGATATATTGGAAAACTTAATTATGTATGAATATGTACCTTATAAATTAGATGGAAAATAGATGTTGTTATTATTTGTTTAAGTGATTATGTTTGTTTACTTTAAATTACATAGACGTTGATGACGAAAAAAATTAATTCTTCCATAATAACTACTGGCAAGTGTACCGGATTGTATCAAGTAATAAAACTCACAAGAGTGAGGTTGATCCCACGGGGATTAAAGGATTAAGCAATCAATAGTAAGTTGATTATTCTAGTTAGACAAGCATAGTTGGATGATAGGTGTAAACCCCGTTAAATTAGTAAATAATTTGTCAATAAATTAGTTTTTAATAAAGAAGATTAGAAATGTGAATATTATATTAAATTAGGATAGAGCTCATCGAAACGAGAATTTCGACACTAATTTCAAAGAAATCGGTCCAAGATTAGACCGAACAGGCCGAACCAGTTAAACTAGGCCCAAACTGGGCCCGTGTGCCCAACTGGAACAGCCTTTAAATGAGCTAAAGCTCATTAACTCTCCCAATTCAGCAACAGCGACGCTGAATGCAGCAGGGAGAAGAAAAAGGGTCTGAACCCTCGTTCCAAGTTCAAAGCGCCGTAACTTTCCGATCCGAACTCCGATCGCCGCATCGTTTGCGGCCACGCAACTACCGCGTCGAGCTCTACGCTTCTACCGGAGCAATTTTATTGGTAACTTGCTTATCTACCCTCAGCCTCTTCTTCCCCATTTTTTGGAAAATTAAGTGGAGATATTGAATTTCTTTACTCTTTGATGTTTTAGGATCCAATTAACTTGAGGAAAACGTTCACTCTTGCTTATGTGAAACATGGGTAAGGTGAGGATACCATAATTCCATTTTAATTTTGCTAAATTTATATTTTGAGTATTAAATTGGGTAAATATGCATTATAAATGTGTATTAGGTTGTGAATAAATAATTGGAGTTTGAAATTGTGAATATTGGAACTTGGAGGAAGTTGAGCCTAGAGTTTATTGAGCTTTTGAGGGGCTGTCTTGGTTTTAATTAAATTGCTTTGGTCGCTACATGAAAATCAGCCAAGGTATGGTTTAGGTTTCTTGCATTTAATATATAATGTTCTGTGAAAACTTAGGCTAAAAGACCATAGGATAAGTTGGAATGCGGGTGTATAATTAATGTTTAGTAATTTGATTGATGAACGTGTTTGGTTTGGTTTGGTGATTTGATTGTGTGGAGATTATGTTGGTGATTTGAATTATTGATCAAATGGTTACAAGTGTATTGAAGGAAGCATGATGAACATGAAATTATGTAATATTATTGAATGGTGGTTGATAAGATGATGTAGAGTTTATTTGAGTACTGTTGTTGGTGTATTGTGTTGGTATTGTAGGTTTGGTAATGCATGGAATGGAAAATCTTGAATGAAAATAAGGTTTGAAGAATTTTGTAAAAGTTGGTTTTTGGCCGAACTTCGGCAAGGCATAACTTGGCTTCCGGACCCTCAATTTGTTTCCAACTTATTTTAAAGTGAAAATTGGTTTCGTGAAGTTTATGCCGTTTGAAGAACGGAAGGAAAACGATTTAAAACGATCAAGTTATGCTCGTCGGAAGTTTTGGAGTGTAATATGTAATTCTGCAGGTGAGTTTTCCATGTTTATGCAGCTCTCTGGTTGATCAATTTTTTTTAAAGACGCACACCCACGCGTACGCGTAGCATGCAATTCGACTGTGCGTATGCAAAAATCCCTATGCGTACGCGTAATGAGCCAGCATGCATGTCCACGCGTACGCATGGCTCACGCATACGCGTGACATGAAGTACTCACCTACGTCTACGCGTAAGCAAACATGATTTTTGAGTTTTAAAACCTTATTTCAAACCTCTAAACCTTTATTTTCATTCCTTTAGTCATAAATAGTGGTGTTAAACCTGACAATCAGATGAAGCTAGGAAATGGGGATAACTTGGAGGTGAAATAAAACTAAAAAAAAAAATGATGAATTGATTATGAAATGTTACGGATGATTATATATGATACTTGGCTTGATAATTATTTTGAATGATCATGTATGATACTAGGCTTGAATGATTAAATGATCTGAGATACAAGATTCCCTGGGTAAAGTACCGTGACTTGCCACCGCGTGTACCAGGTTGAAAACTCGATACTCTGTTGACCCTATGACGTAAGGGTAACCGGACACTTATAAATTCCCGGGAATGTTAACCCCATTGAGCAATATTGATTATTTGAGAAAAAGCTATGCATAGACTCTTGGGGATGCACGTCGAGGGACAGTCTAAGGTTTTTGGACTTGTCGGGTTAGCTGGATAATCGACAGATGAGCCTCATCAGCCTTAGGATAGGCATGCATCATATGCATACTACTTGAATTACTTGTTTGTGTATTAACTGGGTGTGCCTAAATGTACTTTCCATGCTAAATGTATATTTGTTACCTGCAGTATTTGTAACCTTCTTGTGCTTGCCTTTATTTGCTTGTTTGTCTGTGAAACGCTAACGGAGATGGAGGTATGGAGGAATGGCAGTACGAGACTTAGATTTACGATTAAGTTAAATTAGGTTTAGATACTCTTAGTAAACCACCTTTTATGACTTCTGTTTAATACTTTAAGCTCTATAATCTGAGTGTCGGCGTTCTAGGATTGCCTCTGGCATTCCCATGACCTTATATATTATGTGTGTGACACATTTACCATACTGAGAACCTCTGGTTCTCACCCTATACTATGTTGTTATTTTTTAGATGCAGGTCGAGAGGCATCTCGTAGGCGTCTGGACTCCTGAAGTGAAGTGGTTATTGGGTTATTTTGTTGTACAGTGATATATATATGTGTACTTAGCTTTTTCTCCGCATAAATTATTCTTTTTGATCCTCTTAGAGGTTTATGGAGAGACAGGATTTTGTTTATGTATATTTGAGTTTTGGATATGTATGTATATATGTGTAAATATTCTCCGGCCAGTCTTGGCTTCGCAGGCTGAGTTAGGAGCTCTTTATTTTGTATCTTTGGCACTCTATTCCTACTTTTGTTATCTTATGTTCGATAGTTATAGTTTTCTTAACACGCAAGTTAACTCATTTCTTGAGCGTTGCGCTTTTATTTCACGACTTTTGTTTCATCTATTCTTCAAGGCTCCTTGTATATTATAACCTTTCTGCTATTATATGTATATATTATGTTTTAGAGGTCGTAATATGGTGCGAAAATTTATAACCACAAGTGCACCGAATCGTACCAAGTAATACCTCAGGTGAGTGAGGGTCGATCCCACGAGGATTGATGGATTAAGCAACAATGGTTGATTAATTTACTTAATTAGACAAACAGAAAAGAGTGTTTTAGTATTCAAAAGCATAAAACAATAATTCAGAAATTTAATAAAGCAAGCAGTAAACAGGTTGTGAAATACGTATGGAGAAACAGTTAAGGCTTTAGAGTTATCTATTTTCCGGATTGACTTTTCTTATTAATTTATTTCAATCATGCAAGATTTAATTCACGGCAAACTATATGTGACTAGACCCTAATTCCTTAGACCTTTCTAGTCTCCTCTAACTTTCATCAACCGCCAATTCCTTGGTCAATTAATTCCAATTAGAGGGTGAAGTTCAATTCTAGTTTATATGCCACAAAAATCCTAATTATCCAAATATAAGATGATTATATGTCACGTATCCCGTTAAGTCCAGATAATCAGAATTTAGGAGAAATTATTTTCAAGCTGTTGTTCAAGTAAAGAGTTTTTCCAAGTTATACAAGAACTCAATTAGAAAGAGGGGTCATACTTCCGTTCCACCCAAATTCATGAAATAAAGAACGAAAACAATTCTTGAAATATAAATCAGTACATGAATTAAAATAGAAAAATAATAGTATCACTCCATATAATAGACAGAGCTCCTAACCTTAACGGTGGAGGTTTAGTTGCTCATAGTTCAGAGAGAAAATAAGGATTCTGGTTAACTGTAAATTAGGATGAGGTGGAATAAAAAGTGGAATAATGTTGGGATCCCCCTTCAAAGAGAAGTTCCTTTTTTTTTTTTATATCTAATCCTAATTAATTTAAAATCTATTTTCTAAAACTAAAATAATATCTTTTCCTATCTTAAAATTAAATTTTAAATCTGAATTAACAATTGAATCAATCAGCGTTTTCTGTGTTTTCTGCACGTGGCGCATGTCACGCATACGCGTCAGTCACGCGTACGTGTCGATGGTCTTCTTCGCGTGTCACGCGTACGCGTCAGGTACGCACACGCGTCGTTGTGCAACTTCGCTTTTCACGCGTACGCGTCAGGTACGCGCACGCGTCGCTCTTCGTTGTCATCTCCTTTAATTCTTGTGCTGATTCCGTTTGTGCAAGCTTCCTCTCCATCATTTAGGCCATTCCTGCCCTATATAGCCTTCTTCTCTTTTTCTGTGGAAGCTCCATCAGATCCAATCAAATGCTACCTAAAATAAACATAATTGCACAAGACTCAAAGTAGCATCCATAGTGGCTAAAAGATAATTAATTCTTGATTAAACTCAACAAATTACATCCAAATTCACTAGGAAAAGATAGAAAAGATGCTCACACATCACAATACCAAACTTGAATTGTTGCTTGTCCTCAAGCAACCAAACTAATATAGGCTTAGAATGTGAATTTGCATGAGAAGGAAAGTTCGATTAAGCTCATGTCTCTTCTTATAGTGGGTTTACAACTGCAATCTTTAATAGTTTTGGCATCTCATTCTCCTTTGAATCAGAAGGATGTCACTGTCATTCGAAATTAGAATCCGGATAATATTATGAATTCCCTTATCTTTTGTAACTCAATTTAACCCTTGAACACATTAATTTTTCTTTGATTCTCTTTTCTTTGGTGCTTTGCACCTTGAGCCTAGCCGTGACTTTAAATGTTTTGTCTCAAGCTTCACTTGACACAGAAACACCACAAGCACTTAACTGGAAAACTCTTTTGAAGTTTTGATTTTTCTTTCAGCTACTCCTAGACAGTGGTGCTCAAAGCCTTTGGCATACTCTACTAATTGCAATTGATCTCGACTCTAAATGTTTTGTCTCAAGAACACCACAAGCATATGACTAGGGAAACAACTCTTTGAGCTTTTAATCATGTCTGACCTCCCTAGTCATTGATGCTCAGAACCTTGGACCTTGCTTTTATATTCTTTTTTATTTTTTTATTTTTATTTTTTTTTGCTGTTTCTTTTGCTTCAAGGATTAAATTTTTTGTTTATTTCAGAGAAGTCATAATAATTCTCTAAATCCTTGTTCCTTGTACATCAACATTCTTTGATTCAAATTTAAATATGCACTGTTCATGTCATGCATTCAGAGTCACAGAAAATACCACCACATTTGAATAAATGAGACTACTCTAAAAATTAAACTCAATTTCTCATGCACTACATCTTTTCTTCTTTCTTTTTGATTTCAAGCTCAGTGGGCAATACATGAGACACCTTTCAAAATCAAAGCGACTAACAAAAATTTTGAAAATAACATAACTAAACTGGAACCTAGGAATCTAACTAATAAAGGATCATGCAATAAACGAGACAAAATAGCAGAAAACCGGAACATAACATAGTAAGAGTATAGAATGAAAGGAATTCAACCACCTCAGTTATCCTAGTGGCCATTTTATTCTTCAGGCTGTGTTCCTCCGTGAAGATAATTCGCTTCCCTTTGGTACCATAAAATTAAACAGAAAAAAAAACATTAGCGAAGCGACAACACCAAACTCAAAGGTTTGTTTGTCCTCAAGCAAAGAAAAAATGAAAATAAAAACAAATAGTATGATGAAAGAAGAATAAAAGGATAGAAGAACAAGAGAGAATTAGGATTCGGGGGTGGATAATTTGAAATCAGGCGCTGAGGTGGTTTAATTAGGCGTCGCATGTGACGCGTACGCGTGAGGGACACGTACGCGTGGATCGCGTGATTTTCAAAGTGACGCGTAAGCGTCTGGCACGCGTACGCGTGCCCTTGGTTTGTGCGAATCGCGCAAAGGTAGCCTCGTGCATGCACAACTCTCTGTTTGCGTGGCATGGGAACCAAAATTCTCATATGACGCATGCGCGTCAGCGACACGTACGCGTGGATGGCCATTGTGGGAAAACGACGCGTACGCGTGATGGGGCTTGTGCTCCCAGCACAATTCCAACCCACACCATCATAACTCTCTGGCCATACACCCATTTACGCCGATTTGCAGGGTCATGTGTACGCGTCAGGGACGCGCACACGTGGGTGGCTAAAAGCGCAAACGACGCGCACGCGTGAGGTACGCGTACGTGTGGGCTTGTTTGTGCGCAAAACATAGTTCCAACGCCACTCCTGCTCAACTCTCTGTTCATTTCTTTGGTGTTGTGTACTCATGCATGACGCGTACGCGTCAGCGACGCTTGCGCGTCGAACACCCTTTTTTTTTTTTGAAATATCCAGTTCCTGTTCTAAAATAGCTGCATAATCAGAAAAACAGTAAAAACTCAATAAAAATCAAATAAGTAAGAAAACTACTACTACGAAAAATAATTAAGGATACGAAATTATCGGGTTGCCTCCCAATAAGCGCTTCTTTAATGTCACTAGCTTGACGGTCAGTTCTGCTAATTCAGCAGATGAGTGGACCTCTGGCGATCAATCTCGCCTCCAAGATAGTGCTTCAACCTCTGGCCATTCACTGTAAATTTTCTGTCAGAATTCTCTTCCTGTATTTCCACATAACCATATGGTGAAGCTCTGGTAACCACAAACGGTCCTGACCACCGGGATTTCAGCTTCCCGAAAAAGATTTTGAGCCTTGAATTATACAGAAGCACTCTCTGTCCTAGCTCAAAGACTCTGATGGAAATCTTCTTGTCATGCAATAACTTGGTTCTCTCCTTATAGAGCTTGGCATTTTCATAGGTTGAATATTTGAATTCATCAAGCTCATTCAACTGAAACATTCACTTAATTCCTGCAGCTTCTGAATCAAGATTCAGATACCTGATTGCCCAGTACGCTTTATGCTCCAGCTCAACTGGCAAGTGACAGGCCTTGTCATAGACCAACTGATAAGGGGACATGCCAATGGGAGTCTTGTACGCTGTCTGGTATGCCCAGAGAGCATCATCAAGCTTCTTAGACCAGTCCTTTCTTGAAATACTGACGGTCTTCTCTAGAATCCTCTTAAGTTTTCTGTTGAAAACTTCAACCTGTCCACTTGTCTGAGGGTGATAAGGGGTTGCCACTTTATGACGGACTCTATATCTCTATAGAAGAGAGTCCAACTGTCTGTTACAGAAGTGACTTCCTCCACTTTTAGTGACGTTTAAGGCTTGAAACTTAAACCCCAAGTGCTTCCATATTTTTTGCTGTTACTACACAAAATCCAAAGGTAATTATACTCCATATTACATGTATTTATCAAGCTAAAACAGAGACAACTCACCAAATTTTTAGATTTATAAAACAAGCACAAATTCACCATAAAGTGGCTCATATGAACACCGAAAACAAGCACAAACATATTCTAACTAATTCTAATCCTTACCTTTTATTTAATTCAGTTTGTAGACTTTTCACACACTAGAAAATATACACATAAAGATAGAGGCGCGACTAGTGGTGGTGCAGTTTTATTTTTTGGCCAAAAAGCGTCTCAAAAAGTGTTAGAATTTGATCGCTTTGAGCTTGAATTTGTATAGTTCCTTATGTATACTCCATATGAGTTTCAAAAGATTTTTTTAGACACATAAGAGGACAAGAATCCATCATGATCACTGCTAAAAAAACAAAAAAGAATAGAGAAGGAACAAGAGCTCACCTTGTTGAATTTTTGGAAACAAATGCGAGAATCAGTGAAAACGGACAAGGAATTGTGTTTGTATGTCTTGGATTCTTGAAGAACACTTGAAGAACAACGGAAGAACAGTAGGAATGAGGGCTGAAATGTCAAGAAGGAGTGCAGAATTTCACTATTTTTCTTTCTCTAAAACACGGTAAAAAAGGTAACAACATGCATAGTATTTTTGAATTTTGTGACCAATGCTTCCTTAAATAAAAAACTAAGGTCTTGCTAAATTTATGATGGTAAAAGAGGCTAAAATTTTCATGGTCAAGGGCTGGGCTTTAATTAAGAAGGGGCATGAAAACGAGGAAGCTAAGCTTGATCAACGTTGTGTATCGAGCTTATTCGCAATTAACCGCAGTTAGTTACTCGAGGTTAAAAACACAACAGAGATGGGTGAGGTTTTGAGATAATCTCGGCTCAGAGGCTGAGAGGGAGGGGCGTGTTGCTTGAAAAACAAGCAAGAGGATTTGAGGTCTCTAGGAATCGTTTACGGAATACTAGCCAAAAATTCGATTTGGGTAATTTTTATCATGCGGTAAAATAATTAATTGCTAATATTTATTTTTAAAAGAGTAAATCATGAATTGATGACTAATATAAATCTCATACATTCAGTTGGGTAAAAATTATTTTTACCATTGATTTTGAGGTTTTTGATTACTAGAGTTTTTTTCAGCGCATGCAAAACCGTCACTAAACGTGTTTTTCCGTCTCAAAAAGTCTCTAGTAAAAAAAAATTAAACCAATGGTAAGCTAATATTTATTATTTACTAGTCAAATTTGATCCAGATGGATTAATTACCCTCATAAAGTCAATTTTGACCTTATTAATGGTATTTTTTATTTTTTTTAATTTTTTTACTATTAGACCTACCTCACTATTTTTTGTTGGGTTATAGTTCGAGATTTTGCGAAATAAATTTTAAAATAGTCAAAAAATTATGTTTACCAAAAATTGAGTTTTTACAGCTCAATAGCGTCGTTTGATCCATGTAACCAACCCTACCTAATGGGACAAAATTTTGTTGTTGTTGTTTGTCCAGAATCTGCTATAAGATTTTTAACTTTGAATTTTAAAAACGTCTTTTTACTAGAAGAGGTTGATAAATTATTTTGGGATTCAAATTCTAATGATAATGATTTTTTTAAAATATTTTTTCATTACTAAAATAAATTTATAAACTTAAATTAATTTATTAATAAATATAAATATTATAGAAATACAATTTATAATTTCACAAGAAAATTAAAAGTATAATATGAATATAAAATACTCAGCAAACTAACTATAAAAAATACTAATAAAGCTTAATTTTATTGTACAATAACCGGTAACCAAAAAGTAAAAATATTATAATTATAAAACAAATACAGTATTTTAATAAAATAAAAATTACAAAAAAATAAAAATAAAATTTTAATTAAATCAAAATAAATTGAAAAATAGAATAGACAAAATAGAAAAATAGGGAACTGAAAAAAAGTAAAGAAAGATAGCAGCGAGAAAGTTGGTTTTGGAAATAATTAGAATTAGGGTTGCTTATTTTGACTTCTTGTTCTTTTATTATTATTTATTTATTTAATTATTTTTTATTAAATAGTTAAAATCAAATTTTATATATTTATAAAATCAAATTTAATAAAATATCTTTCAATAACATTATAATTATGAAGAGTGAGATCAAAATTATTTATATAGTGAAAAAATTATAATTTAATACTATATACTACTTGAGAATTTATAAAATTTAATGGGGCACTTGTCCCTACATGCCCCTACATTCAAAAGTAGATCCGTCTTTGTTTCCAGTAGTTTCATCTGCGATTCTTTCTAACAGTTTCATCTGCACTCGTTCCAACAGTTTATACAATTTTTTCTTTTTTATTTTGTTATTTTAAATAAATTTCAAACTCAAGTTGTCACTTAAATTTGAGAAAAATGTTAGGATATATTAGGATCAATTCGCTTTTATTATAATTATTTAATGTATATGAATATTTATTATAGAATATTACGTTTTTATTATTTTGGTTCTTTTAGTACCTATATATAAATATCTTTTTATATTATATTATTCTACAACAATTTGAATACATACAAATTCTTTTTCTATTGTTTTCTCTTACCCTTTCTAACTGTATTTAAGTTTATAATTTAAGATTTAAAATTAAGAATTTATGATTTAAGATCTACATTTAAAAAAAATTAAAAAATTAATTGATATTAACTCAAAAAAGTTAATTACCTAACTTTAATTTTAAAATCTATTCTTAAACCATATGTTAAGAAACTTTTAATTAAATGATGGGATGAATTTTTTTTAATAAAAGAAAAAAGATTTTTGTTAATTTATATTTTAAGGGTATATGTTAAGAACATTATAAAAAAATATTTTATAAAAGTTATTAAAAAATAAATTTTTGAGTAGAATGATAATCAGATTCTTAAAAAATTTGATTTTGAACTAATTAGTCTTTGAAAAAAAAATATCAATTTGGTCCTCAACGATAGTAAACAGTAGACACGTGATGTCCTTCTATTAATTTATTATGTAAAACTTAATGGTGGTGTTTATACATACCGTTATCTACTATAATATGTTTATTTTATGAAAAATCGTCATGCAGATAATAACTTTTGAAGTAAAATTTTACCTATTTAGATAGAATTCGTAATAAATAGAACGTAATTGATAAATGTTATGTGAAAACTCAAAAGATAATAAATGTTTCACTATCTAAAACTACATTATTTTTATGTTCATGTGGCAGCAATAGAACATGCACCACTGTAGACAATGAAACAGATGGACAATTCCGTTTTGATATGTGCTATCCTTTGATGCCTTAATGGAAGAAAATACATGTCCGCCATTTGTTATCGTGGATGATCTACTTGGTACTTTTTTTTTCAAGAACTAATTAGTTCGGTCAAAATCTTTAGAGGTCTAATTGTTACTTTACTTCAAATTTTTTATATTTTCAATGCATTGAATACATAAAAAAAAAAACTATTATTGTATGTTTAAAGTTTAATATATATCTTAAAACATCTCCAATTGAGTGTTTTTAGAGTATCACTTTTGATACTTTTAAGAAATAAATTGATTTAGAAATAAAATTTGCATTGGAGTTGATTGATGAAATGAATTCGATATCATCTTAGAGATATGGTATCACCTTAATGAATAACCAATAAAATTTTGTCATTCATATAATTATATTGATGAAAATAATATAAAATTCTAACTAATCTAAGACTAAATATTGAAGGAACAAATTTCACTTTTAATTTTAAATTATTATTTATAATATATGATTCTACAAATATTTATATGTTATTTTATAAAATCTAAAATAAAATTAAAATTAAATATAACATTGAAAGAATATAAATTAATTAGCTAAATCCCAAAAAAAAAATAGATAATGATGAGAGAGAAAACCAACTATTTTAATTTATTGCTTGGTACTATTAAATGCTAGTGTCATTAATAGATTCTTAACACCTCTGCATTTCAATATTAAATTTATTAATTTTTTTCTTTTTAGTATCTTTAATTTTGCAGGTCAAAAATTAATCTATCATAAATTTAAACTTTATTTAAAGGGTTTGTTATTAGTTAATAAGTTATTACAAATATAAAACAAGATTCAAACTCTTGACACTTATTTAAATATATTAGTAAATTAATTACTAGACCAATCCAACAATTTTTTTATTCTCTAAAAATCTCTAATAATTGTTCCGATGGAATAGATTAGTTCCTCAATCATTTTCGACCAAATTTTTAATGTATGTTGAACAAATAAATTTCTAATAAATTTTATTATAAAATAATTTAGTTTCCAAAAATTATCATCCTGAGATAAATTAGTTCCTTTTAAAATAACAAAAACATCAATTTATTTGTGGCAGGAGGAATTTTAAAAAACAAAAATCGAATAAACAGCCGAATTGGCTCGGAAAAAATTTTAAAATGGACATTTTGGTACAGAACAAATTTTTATTTTTTATAAGTAGCGAAGAATTATACTCCCATAAGACATATTAGTGTTTCTATTAGTTTGAAGAAGGATTACTTTGTTTTATAGTATTATTTTTTTAGATTTAATTAATTAACTTATAATAAAATTTATCACGAATTTATTTATCTAATATACATATTTAAAATTTGATTAAAAATGATGAAAAGATTAATTTGTCTAACAAAAATAATTTTTGATGATTTTTAATGAATAAAATTTTGTTAAGAACAAAAATGTTAAATCCAAAATTTGTTAGAAAACAATTTAGATTTTTATTCATAAAAATATATTTAAAAAAGTATTTGATCTAGACCAATTCAAGTGTTCATTCAAATAACAAATATAAATAGTCAAATAAGTAAGTACCTTATGTTTTTAGAGAAAAGTAATAAACGAATTTTTGTAATATTAATAATTTAATATCATAATTTTATATTTTTAAAAGTGAATATATAACTTATAAATAATTAAATATATCTAATTAACAATTATTCAATAAAATTTCATCAACAAATAAAAAAAATGGTCAAGATGACAGGTAGAATTAATTATTTTGTATCAATTGTCTTCATTACTTTCATCTGATTTTACTTTTTTCCTTTTATGTTGTTTGTTGACTTATCATGATAATTCATTTTCTAAAAGTAGTCAAATGGTATTCATCGTTTACAAATTACAATTAATGTTTTCAAATTAAGGCTTCTGGTGTCTTCTTAATTTTTTTTTATACAAAATTATTTATTCAATTATAGTGTATCCAAAAAAAAAAAAAAAACGACAACAATTTTAAAATCAATAACTAGATTAAGTAATATTTTTTATACGTTGAAGAAGAATGATGCTAAACAAACAAGTATTCTAAATTAGAATACATATAAAATGACTACATATTAACACTAATAAAATTTTATAAATAACATAAATTAGTATATATTTTTTTTTAGTTTTGACCACTACAAAAAGAATATTTAGTATATTTGTCAACTCGACATTTTGTGACGATTAAAGCAAAATTGTTGTAAAATGAGACGTTTTTAGTAACCCCTCCTTAATTCGTTATGATAATCGCTGTCAGATTCTATTTATCGACGGTTTTTAAAAACCGTCGCTAAATGTCCACTGCTATCTGCTCTTTTTTTGTAGTGAGATGACTTACTACCCTTCTCTTGCGTTAGTTAAAGAGAAAAAGAAAAAAAATTATTAAATGTTTCTAAAAATAATAAATATTAAGTTAATTAATATAATAACATTTTAAAAAATAGTAAAATTTCTTGTATATTGTTCGGGTGAATGGCGATTCGGATGGTGTTTGGATTGGAGTAACTGGTTGAGGAGGGATCTGGATCGGAGCGCGAGCTTCTCGAGAAGAAAGGTTGCTTGGATTGTTGGTGGGTCGGCGATTGGAGCCACCTGCAAGAATATTCCGATGCTAAAGTCAGTATTCATACAATGAAGCGGCTAATTAAAGTCAAAGACTAAAAAGTGACGTATTTCTGGAGAGAGATATGTCTCTTTTCATTTATACTCTGTGTTTGGGTGGATCATTTCTCTTAGGCCTGTCTGTCTAAAAATTTCTGCTAACTATTAAAGTCTTTTCAACGGAATGTGAGGTGACACGCAAATCATTTTTGAATACAGGTCGAATACTCAGCGATTCGGTAATGATCTATAAATAGACTCGTGATATAATATAATAGAGTAATTACCCAAATCAGTCCCCAAGGATTTTAAAAGCGGACACTTTAGTCCCCAAGAAAAATTAATACACAGATCAATCTCCAATTCATTTTTCAGGCAAAGTAATTACCCAAATCAGTCCTCAAGGATTTTAAAAACGGACATTTTAGTTCCCAAAAAAAATGAATTGAGGACTGATTTGTCCGCCAAAGTAAAACCTTGGGAATTGATCTGTGTATTAATTTTTCTTGGGGACTAAAGTGTCCGCTTTTAAAATCCTTGAGGACTGATTTGGGTAATTACTCAATATAATATAATATAATAGAGAGTATTCTAGGAATAAAAATTTATACGCTAAAACCTTTCGAATTTTCATTTTATATATTGAAGGTATATAATAATTGAAAATAATTTTTTCTATCATAATTTATCATATTTTAATATATGAACTTTGTCATATCGAAAAAGACACTAACAAACTCATCAATATCGTGGTTTGTGGAAAATGTGAAGGTAACTCTCATTACTTCCATGCATCAGTTTGAGTGAATATCCCATCCGACCCCTGACAATTATTTCGAAAGGACAACGAGGCCCCCAAGAAAAAAAAACACCCAATTCGGCCCCTGATAATTTTTTTTAGGACTGATTAGCCCCTGTGTCAAAAAAATAACATTGATTTTTTTTTTTGGCACAGGGACCTCGTTGTCCTTTCAAAGTAATTGTCAGGGGTCGGGTTGGGTTTTTTTTTTTTTTTGTCAGAGGCTGGGTTGGAATTTTTTTTTTGCCAGAGGCCTCGTTGTCTTTCGAGGTAATTGTTAGGAGCTAATTTGGGTTTTTCTCGCATCAGTTTT
Organism: Arachis ipaensis; assembly: GCF_059453495.1. Classification (NCBI taxonomy): domain Eukaryota; kingdom Viridiplantae; phylum Streptophyta; class Magnoliopsida; order Fabales; family Fabaceae; genus Arachis; species Arachis ipaensis. Next base: position 2,257,719 of record NC_142436.1, read on the forward strand.
AATTTTGACCATTTTGATGATGACGTCGATAATGGTAGTGATATAATTACTTATTTTATTTTTTTTATCAATTTAAATTTTTAAAAAAATAGTATTATGACAGAATTTTATATCTCAAAAATTTAAAGTTTGATTTTTAATAAACCCAAAAAAATATATTACTATTTGTTTTTTTAATTTTAAAAATAAAAATAAAAAATAAAAATACAAATTAAATATAATTTAAAAATGTTAAAAAATACAAAGGTGTCTAAAAATATATATATAAATAAATAAATATATTTGTTTTAGAACAAAATTTATCATTTTCTTATTTATCTAAAAATTACGTACAATAATGATAAAGACCATGATCAAATTACTTATTTTAAAAATTTAAATTATTAAACAAAATTATAAAGATATATCAATAATTATATATCTAATAGAAAAAATATAGGGAGACACTGAAAATATTAAATAATGTGAATAATAGATATATTATATGTTCAATTCAATAGGTATGCAGATGATTATGTTGATTATTCTTAATTGGATGGTTATTTTTTTTATTCGATTTGCTCATACACAGTTAACAATAGTTGGATGTTCATTTTACTATGTGTGCGGATGATTATCCTAATGTTAAGGTTTAGGAGATAATTTGGGGTGGAGTTTTTTTTTACTTTATGGGTCAATTCTAAAACCTATTGTTCACATTGTTTTAAAAAGTCATTGTCTACCTAACAAAATTATATCTAATATATTCTCTCACATAAATTTTTTTTTTGTCAGAGTTTTTTTGTCATAAAAACTCTGATAACATTATGTCGCTAATTTCAAATATTTAAAATATCGGATAGAAATATATAAATAAGTATATATGTAAAAAAAAATATCAAAACCACAACTTGTCTATTTTATATTATCTTAACAGAAATGATAGACTTCTTATTCAACGTCATCGTCATGATCTTCTTCTCTTGTTTGATTTTTTCTCTTTTTCTTTTTTTCTGCTTTCTCTTTCATTATCATCGTCATATTTTCCTCTTCTTCCTTAAATTTTTGAAGGACTAAGTGCCAAAAGCATTGATTCATCTAACGAATAAAATGCATTCGCTCAATAAAAATTTATGTGATATATGCAAAATTTTTTGTGTTATATAAAAAAGTTTTGATACTATATGCAAACATTTTTGTACTATATCGATAAAAAAATGCAAAAAAGAAGAAAAACCGTGCATGTATATTATGTAAGTAATTTTTGTTAAGTTTAAACCAAATTAATTAAACTTGACTACCAAAAATATTTGTACGTATAGCACCACTTGTACCTTAATATCTTTATATTTATGTCATGAGACACCTATCAAATATAACTCTTGAGATATATGACTATAATAACTCTTAGAGTAAAATATCGTTTTTGTCTCCAACGTTTGGGGTAAATTCTATTTGTGTTCCTAACGTTTAAAACTTTAAATTGTCTTATTTGTATTCTTAACGTTTGTAAAAGTGATTCAATATTATCATACCATCAATTACACATCATGAGCTTTAGTTTGAGTTTTGAAAATCTCTACTTGAAGTTAGAATACAAATGCCTGGGACACAACCGATGACCCCACTCCGAAAAATAACTCATCAAAAGTTGAAACTACTCCTTGCAATATTTACATAATTCACCTTTTTAGAGACATAATTGAACCTAAACACAAATAGTGGATACAATATTGAAATCAAACACATTCAAGTGAGACCTAATTGAGAATGAATACATTCAAATGAGAATAATGAAAAAATATGATCTGATTTGTTAGTATAATTGACAGTAGAATAACATTGAATTACTTTTATAAATGTTAGAAATACAAATAGAACGATTTAAACGTTAGGAACACAAATATGATTTACTCTAAATGTTGGGGACAAAAACAATACTTTACTCTAACCTTTATATTAATGCGCTAAATATTGCTTCATAAATTTTATGTGCACATAAAAAATTAGCTACTAAATCAACTAATATATATTTATGTATAAATATATATAATATTTTAACTTATTTTAATATATATTTTATACATGTAATTAATTTTAGTGTATACATAATATAATTACAAGTTCACCTCATTTTAGTATAAATATTGTTGAAAGGAGTCCACTAAAATCAATATGTAAAGCAAATACTATCTCACCAGCTTAAATGTGTAGTGAAGTTCTTGCATGTTGAGGACTGGAAATTTTGTGAATCCAAAAAGATTTTAAGACTTCAAAAGAAGTGGCTTTTTAGTAATTTTTTTACCTTTTACTTCTTGCATTTTAGAAATGGTATAAATTCTAATTTATGACCAACTTATGATGTTGTTTTGTTCAATTTCTTACTAGGTTGTTGCTCTGTATGTCCATCATGGGTATGTCTTCCTTACCATCTCTCCAATTATTTATATTAATGATTATTTTTTAGTAGATCTCTCAAATTGTGGTTGCTCAATTTTGTTTGATTTTATACCCATTTTTTTTTCTCCCAAATTTCTAACATTTTTCTCTCTCTCCTTCTTTGCATGTTAGAAGATTGCTTCATAATATGATTTGTTTTAAAATTAAATCAGCTTGAAATCTTAGACATTTATCATTCATTATGTATTTGTTGATTGTTTTTATCAAAATTCGATAGTTATTATTTTTCAGTTTTGAGCATTGAAAGTATTTAAATGGGTATTCATGTATGAATTAAGATCAGACGAAATTAAAAAAGACGAATTCAATCTAATTATACGAGATTAGGTGGGAATTCAATTTATTTTATTCATTAGCTTGACTCAATTTACTTAATCTACAACGCATCAGATTAGGTCGATTAATCGAGTTGCATTATTTTTTTTTATTGAAAAATCAATTTTCTTTGTTCGTTTACCATTTCAACATCCGACCAACCCAATTATACGAGGTTAGGTGGGAATTCAATTCATTTTACTCATTAATTTGACCCAACTTACTCGATCTAAAACGCATAATATTAGATCGATTTATCGAGTTGCATTATTTATTTATTGAAAAATCGATTTCGTTTATATACTGTTCCAATATCAGATCTAATCATAGCACTCGTTTTATCACTATTTGACCAAAATATATTAACATTGTTAATAATTTTTAATATTTTAGCAAAGAATTTTTAATTTTTAAATTTTGAACTGACTAACGAAAACACAGACATACTCTGATTTTGAATTAGGGTAAGTTTTTTTTTTAACCCAAATTTTGTTAACATAATAAAAAGAATATTTTTTAATTAAATACTATAAATTAAGTATAGAATATATACAAAATCTTGTGAAATGTATATATTTGAGATTTTGAAGATTTAACTAAAAATACAGAGAGAAGAAGGAGTATCAGAATTATTGCTCTAGAAGAGAAGAAGAAAGAAGAAAAAGAAAGAAAGATGGCACTGGTATTAGAAAAAAGGAACAATTCTCACAACAAAGGTAAAGGAATTATAATCAATGAAGGGAATGACATGAATTCAAGTGATGATGATGATGACGACGACGAGCAGAGTGTTCTATTTAAGGTACTCTATTTCTCCTTATTAGCATTATTCTTGTATTCTTACATGTCTTCATTTGTCAAAGTATTGTAAAAAAAAATTTATAGTGGCTCTATATTTTTCTTTACAAAAAATTGAAGGTAAAAAATGTGATTTTTACTATGATGCATAGATACTGACACAGGATACAATACGATATAAAATATGCCGATACGCGAATTTTAAAATTTTATACGACACATGGACACACATGCATATAAAATATAAAGTATTTTTTAGATAAATCGTAATGATATTTTTATCTTTTCTTGATATTAAAACATAAATAATTTTTTAATTATTTTTAATATCTTATTTTAATTATATAAAATATTTAAAATATTTTTTGTTTTAATAAATAATAATATATACTATTTCTAAATTTATTTTAAGAATATATGTTAAGAATAAGATTGGACACGCTGATACGTGTGGTATTTAAGTGTGTCCAAGCGTGACTGGAGAAGAATTTTTTATTTTTTTTTATCAAGATACGGTTAGACACAGCAGACACGTGTGTCAGACGAGTGTCAATAAGTATCGTACCCGAAATATGTCTGATACGCAGACATAGCAACTTAGCGAAAAAACTTTAAAAAAAAAATATGACTTTTTTACATCAAAATAAATTCTACAAAAACATAACAAAAAAGTATAAATATGATAGCAAATTATTGCTCATGTGATAGATGAGTATGAGCTTGCAAAGTACACCCTTCCATGCAGTCTCCAACCTATTTACTTTTAATGTGTGAATAATATAATTGATATTTTTTGGAGTCTAATAATATAACGATGAAAACTCAAGTGCAGTCAACTTCATGTAAAGTTAATAGTTAAGAATCGTTAAATAATTTGATTGATTTGACTAAATTTTCATTTAACGGTTGTCAGTTATCAACTTCACTAAAAGTGACTGCACCTGAATTTCTACCAAATATAATTGATATGATCACATATAGGTGATTTGTATAAATATCCATTATTTATTCAGTTTTTCCACCTATGTAGGAAGTACAACCGGTACATATAGGAAGTTCTTCAAGAACAAATGGTAAATTTATCAATATTATTATCATGTTCTTTTATTTATTATTTATTTACTTATTTATTTATTTATTTATTTATTATTATTATTATTATTATTATTATTATTATTATTATTATTTGCATTTTTGCATTTGCAGTGACATCTACTATGCCAGAAAAACAAATACTTCAAAGTCTTCTTGATGTCTTACAAAGGTGAAAAGAATAAAAAAAAAGAAAGAAAGAGATATTTTATTACAAAAGATTTCAAAAGAATTATTCATCCAAAAATAACTAATTAGCAAAGTTATTTGAATGTGTAGGGAAGATCTGAATGAGTTATTTGCACAGCCAGCTAATCTTGATATGGTTTGTTATTTTGCGTATTATTAATTTTAAGATATCAATTTTCATTTTGTTGATCACTAATTTGAGTTTATTAATATTGAGATTCATGTTTTGAAAGGTTGAGAATCACTCCCCAATTATTAAGCAGCCAATGGATTTTGGTACCATGAGAGCCAAACTTCATGAGGATTTGTATACAACCTTTGAACAATTCAAGGTTTCAAATTTTAATTTTTTTAATAATTTTTTATTATTTTCCGTTATTTATGTTTTTTTTTTAAATTAGGAGTGAGATTCAAATCTGTGATTTTTAGGTATTTATATTTCCAACTTTAAGATGCAAATTTATATAAAGCCTAATAAACTAAACCGTTCTTTGAAAATTAGCATGTGACTTCCTATTATTAGTTTCTAATTTAAAAAAAAAAAAAATCATTTGATCTTTGAAAGGTAACATACTAACATGTAACATCAATTTAATCCTTTTAAAAATTATTTTATATCAATTAGTAATGTTATAATCAATTTTTAAGAACCTATTTGATATAAAAAAGTTTTGTTGATGAAATCTAATGCATGCAATGTTATACATTGTTTAACTTCATAATCTATTTGATATACGGTAAATATTCACACGAAGACATCTTTCTGTAAAAATAATTGTTTAGATGTTGATACATATTATGTTAAATAATTTAGTCTAAAATATTAAACCATTTAATTATTCTTCATGTGAGTAATTGCTTTGATATATAGAAACTTAAGCATGTTAAATCTAGATTTTATTACAAAACAAAATGATATTTTATTCTAAAAAAAATGGTAGCTCTCTGTTTGCACATTGTTTAAACAACAATGCTAGAAACCAAAAGCATATCAGCCAAAAACCAGCCAAAATGTGTTTGGGCTCCATAAAAAATCGAGTTTTGGTTTGTGCTCCGTGATCTCAGGAGCGGTTTTCAAACATATTATTCAAAAAGTGATTCTAATTTAACGGTTTTGTTTACTTTTTGACTGGTCACCTTTTGGTTCCATATACTTTTCCTTGTTTAAATTTGATCGTAATTTAATTATAGCTATCGAAATTGTTTTATTTTAAATGTTTATTTATTTAGTACCTAGTGATGAAATGTTCCTTTTGTTTTTTTGCCCAATTAATATTTGTCTATATATTTCAATGATGATGAACAGCTTGATATGTTTCTAATGTGCTCCAATGCTATGAACACCAATCCTGCAAACTCAAGCCAATATAAAGTGGTATGACCAAATCAAATAAAAAAAATATAAGTATATATTCAAATAGCTTCTTAAAGAATTTCGCGTCGGCCGTTTATTATGTCGAGATCTTTGAATTTTACAAGAGTAAAACATATAAGTTCCTATATTAATTAGACTCGTTATTTTCATTTGGATAAATAAATCATTAAAAGTGTGACAAAAAGATCTATGTGTTTTATTTTTGCAAAGGTCAAAGATCTCAACGTAAACGTCAAACGCCAAATTTTTTTAAAGAGCTATTTAAGTATATACTCAAAAAATATTATTCTTATTCTTTGAACATGCACATATTTATATTGATATCTCATTTTATTTGTTATAAAGTTCCTAATTGATCCAAGTTTTGTTAAACATAATTTCTTCTAGGCTAAAACTATAAGCGTTCGTGCTAAGAGACTTTTTGAGGATCTAAATGCTGAAGAAAATGATGAGTGGGAAAATTTTCCCAACAAGAGAAGATCAATTAGAAAATCACGAGGTGGCCAACCTAGAACCCCACGAAATGCAGGTGTTTCTAAACCTATTGGTAAGAAAAATGTGTGTGTGTTTTTTTTTTTTAATTATTCGAATTAAAAAAAATGTGCCCCATTTGTTCGTGTTGAATTATTCGAATTAATTAGGGTAAAATATATATTTTTGTTCCTGAAGTTTGTCAAAAATTTTACAAATATTCTTAAATTTTATTTTGCTTTAATTTTATCTTTAAAATTTTCTATTTACATCAAATATACTCATGATAACTAAATGTTCAGAAAGTTTAAGCCAATCCAACAATAATAAATGACATATATGTCTGATTTGTTTGTGTCAAAATTGTTCTTGTAAAATTATTACTAAATTTATTCTTTTTTTTTAAATTAACTGCCAGGAATATTTCTGATGCAAATTAAAAAATTTTAGAATAAAATTAAAATAAAATAAAATTTAAAAATATTTTTAAAATTTTTAAAAAATTTTAAAAACAAAAAATATATTTTACTCTTTGAATTATTTAATTCTTAACTAAATGGTTGACAATATTTGCCTTTGCTAAAGTATAATAAGGATAAGTTAGGATTAGTAAATCAAATCTAATTGAATTAGATTAAGAAAAACTATTATTTAATGTATTTTCTCTATCTTTAGTGACAGAGAGAAACAATAATGCTGCTGTTTCTCAAGAAGACAATAGAGACACATATTCCCCTCCAACTCTAAGCAGCAACTCATCACTTTTCAAAGAATATTTGGAAGCTAACAAGTCAAATATTCATGTAAGTTATATTATTTCTCACCCAAACATTTACTAAAGTAATTCATCATTTTGTTTTTCTCTTTTCAATAAACCCAAATCAGTTCTTAGAAAATTTTTTATCAAATGCTTTAATTTTTAATAAATTTTAAATATTAAATTTATTTTTTAATTTGTCAAACAAATCAATTTCTATTATATTCTACTAAAATATTTAGATAGTAAATTTCGATCATTGTTTAATGAAGACATGAAAGTATTTAAAGATTTTTAAAATTCTTGAACCAATCTTCTCATTAAGATGAACAATATGATATAGATGCCAAAAAAAATTCTCTGAAAATATATTTAGGATTTTTGTTTTGGAATTCTCCATGTGTTTTTGTAAGTTTATTTAGATTTCTAAAAAAAAGAGGTAATTCAAAATTGTTGAAAATTTTCATCCATGTCACATTTAGTTTTATTTATTTATTTATCATTTTGCTAATTCCAATTCCTATTGAAAAATCATAAAAAAAAAAAATAATCTTATTCTAGTTATTCACAATGGATGTATGCCATTGCAGTTGATTCAAGATCCTAGCAACTACAAAGAGAGTCTACAAATGTTTGTGGAAGATTTGGGACCAATAGCTAAAAAAGTTGCAGCCAAGAAACTAGAGCCCTTAAGCCTTCAACAACAAAAGAATGTTGACAATAATTACCATGATGCCCCTCCCGGATTCAGCCACCCGCTAATGAATCCTCCTACTCCTCTTCCTCGTCCAGATAACATAACTGTCATCAACACCAACGCTAGTCGCAATGTTAGCATCAACAATAACAACAATCGTCCGGTGAACATAGAGAACAAATGGAACGAGCGCGCCGCTTCTATCCTGGCCGAGATTTTTGTCAAGAAAGACAAACAACCAGAAAGCGACAACGTTAAGGGCAAAATTGGTAATGTGTTCCCTCTCCTTACAAGACCCTTTCAAGAGGGCACTAGCCAAAACAATGTAAGTACCATTGTTAGACCTACAATTGTGAGACCTACAATTGTGATCCCAAATGCTAAAAAGGAGTCAAATTTTAGGGCAAGTGGTAGTAGCAACACTTCAAAACCATCATTATTGGCCTCACCAAGACCATGGCAACAAAGCTTTTTTGGGCCTAGGGTTTCAAATTGGTCCTTTCCTAGGAACAACAACCTTATAAGATCACATGCCACACACTTCTCCAATGTACCAAACACAATTGGGCCTATGAGTTTCCAAGCTATGTTGATGGGTTCTCCAAACATGGATCTTAAACACCTGTTAGGCCCATCTACATCAAACACAATTGGGCCTATGAGTTTCCAAGCTATGTTGATGGGTTCACCAAGCATGGATCTTAAACACCTGTTAGGCCCATCTACATCATCCCCTCAAGGTGTTGCTAATAACATGGGAATGCAGCAAAATTACCAAATTGCCCCTATTCAGGTTCCACCTAAGCAAGAAGCAGGAGTTTCATGTTCACTCTCAATTGGTGGATTGAATTACAATGAAGAAGGAGTAGGAGGTGTTGGTGTGGACCAGCGAGAAGAAGCAACTACCCTGCATCTTCTTTGGGACAATGACCCATATACCAACTTGTCACTTTGACTCAAACATATTTATGGGTGTTACATTATGAATCCTAAGGTATGCTATAAATTGCTAAATAGCTCTAAGTTTGGACATCTTTTAAGATTATTGTAGTTGGATTTGGATGATAATATTGCTGTCTGTTCATCAGAAAGACTAGCTAGTAAGTTATTGCTCTTGTTACATTTCTTTTAAAATATACAAAGACTAATTTAATTTGCTTCTTTTAATTTGTATAATTGTGTCCATTTGTTGTAGAAAGATGTTATTTTGACAACTCGTAGGGCCGTCAAAATGGGCCAAATCCATCGGGCCAGTCCATTTACCCATTTAAATGGGCGGACTTTGCTTCAAAAATTAAGCCCGTTTAAATTTCGGGCTAAACGGGCTGGGCTGAGCCTGATTAACCCAAAAAAATGACGGGTTAAATGAGTGGCCCGTTTAATTTTTTTTCACATTTTTTATAAAAAAGTAGCACTTTTAGTCATATTTTTCTCGATTCGACCCATCAACTAAAAAAAATATTTTTTAAAAGATTTTTGACCTAAAAATAATATTTTTTGTCAAAATATTTTTTAAAAAATAAAATAAAAGAATAAACGGACTGACCTGTTTAACCCACAGACTGACCATAAATGGTCCGGGCTGAAAAATTATGGCCCGCGAATAAAGCGGACTTAAACGGTTCAGCCTATTTAACCCACGAATTTAACGGGACAGGTCTAAATGAGCCGGACTAACCCGTTTGACAGCCCTTCAACTCGTGTGTTTGTTTAAAGTTGCTTATATTAAGAAAATGAGATAAATTCCTCAACAAAGAAATATATTTTGAGTAGATAATTATTTTGGTATCTTAATTAAAGATACAAAATTTAATAAAATAATCCATAAAAAATGTGAACAATAAAATGATTATTCCTCAAATACTTATTTTGTTTGACAAATTGAACAAATTATTAACTAATATCCTGTATAAAAAACTCCGTTAATATTTGCTAACTAGTTCAATTTGATAAATAAAGTAAATCTTTTTAGCAAGTTATTTTGTGGTCCATATTTTTTGGAACCAAATTTGTTATTTACTTTTCATCTCTATTACTATCTTATTCTATGATTGTAGACAATAATTTAGATAGTAAAATGGGGCCAATCTAACCGACTTAAATTGGTTTAGTGATAGAGAGCACGAATAGCGGGTACCCGATTATCTGTCAAATCCGAATCGAACCAAACTAATTAAATTGGTTCTGGAACCAACGGATAATCGGGTCCAATTCAAACCAAACCGATTATCTTTGCTAGTGATTGGTTCGGTATCGGTTCTAGGAGTGCGAAACCCGAACCAACCCGCAAACCCGATCATATATTAATTAAATAAAAAAAATAAAAAATATATATGATTTTTTTATTAGACAAAAATAATCACTATTAATATGTTTGGATTTTAATGAGTTTAGTTTTTAATGTATTTGGTATTTAACATGTTTGGATTATTTCTATTGATGTTACATATTTATTGTACTTGTTGAATTTTTAAGAAAAAAATTTGATTTTTTTTTTATGAATTTTAAAGTCATCGGGTACCCAATTACCCGAACCGAACAATCCGTTCTTAATCGGTTTGGTTTGGTTCGAATACATGTACCAAAAAACACAAATCCAAACCAAACCAAACCAATTACATTTTGATCGATTCGATTCTAATTTTACCATAAATCCGAACCAAACCGACCCGTGCTCACCCCTATTTAGTGATCAGTTCAATAGTCCTCTTAAATAAGTGTCGAGAGTTCGAATTCCACCTTATAATGCAGCAACCTATTAACTAGCAACAAACAGTTTAAATTTGCGCTATATTAGTCTTTGACCTGTCGTACTAAAAGATACTATAAAAAAAAATAGAAAAAAAAAGTACAACCATAAAGACTCATATTGAAGAGGGTAATAAGGTGCACCAACCATAAAAGTACAACATTATTATAGACATCAGCTTTAACCCTGATATATTTTACTTTCTTGTTAAGCCATGATTTTATCATACTAATACATACAAATAATTGTAAAATAATTATTACAATGGTTATAAATAATTAATTAGAGCAACGGGTAAGACTCTAAACAATTAATCAATTTACTCCATTGTAAAATTTTAAAGTTGTATTTGTTTACTGTCAATAATAAAAGCCACATTTCCACAAACATATACCCATGAATGCATGTTTTGATTGTAAATACATTTCTTATTATTGAAAAATTGTAATATGAAAAAATCTCATATTTAATATCTATATATATCTCATATGAAAAAATATATATTAATATTAATATACTAACAATATAAAATATTTTACATAGTCATTCAATTTTATTAATTTTTTTAGATGATTATTCATGTGATCAATATAAAAAATAATTACTTTTGCTGAGATATTATGTAATTAAATGCACATGTAAAATTACTTTACACTAAAAATGTATCAAAAATATTATTTAAAGTAACACTTTTTTTTAATATTAATAAAATTAAAATAATATTTTTTTATTATTTAACAATAATTTTTAAAAGATATTGATAAACAATATTACCAAAATATAACTTTAATTTTAACACTTCTGCAGCCACCATAATCAAGCATAGACATATTAAAATAATTCACCATATATATATATTACAAAAAATTACTAAAACACAATTCTAAAAAATACTAAAAGAGGATAAATTATTTCACCAAAAATAAGAATAATCTCCTTTTTTTTCTATAAAGAATAAAAATATGACATCCTCTAAATACTAAACATGTTGGAAGAAGCATTTATCTATCATCAAATTAAAGTCATATTCAGCATCCACCATGCATCCTCAAAGTTTTCTTCTATGGAAAAAGATAGTAACTTGCAGTATCATTAATTCACCAACCGATACAAACCTCACAGTACCAGAAAATGAGACACAAAAGGATTCATCACTAAATTCAGAACAACAGAAAAACTAGCAGTTTCTTGAGGTTGACTCATTCTACTTTTGACTAAAACACAACATTTGCATTTAAAGAGAAAATGACCTCTTTACCAATGCAAGCCCTTCACTATGGATAAAAGTACTTATAAAATGAAAATGAAAAAAAAAAAACATTGAATGATGAACCAACTTTTTTCTAGTTCATATAAAATTCTTGTCTATGACAAAATTGAATGCTAAATCCATAGTTATTTCAAAAATAAATTTGTAATTTGTGATCCAAAATTAAGAGAAAAATCTTAAACCATTTTAGTGATAATTATTTAACACTATAACCATTTTATTAGAAATATAATAATAATAATATTTGATGAAATCACTCATATAAAAAAATTTAAGCCAATAAAAAAAATATATGAATAACTATAACTCTCACATCCTCTTTTACACAAGAACCAAAAACTCTTTTCGATTTCCGTGTATTTTGCATATATCTTTTTTTTTTCTTTTTATTTGACTTTCACTTATTTTATTTTATTTTTTTGAAATTTAACAAAGATCGAATTCTAAATCTTTTAATAATAAAAATTCTAAGTATCATGTTAATCATAAAATCACTTCTTCTAAAAAATTAAACTAATAATGAAAGAAACTCATAAATAATTATACCTCTGACATAATAATCATGAAAAATAAAAAATTAAAACCACAAATAAAATAGACAAAAACTTTTCTTGGCTGCACAACCGAATGTTAGAGAAAGCAACAAAACTTCCTGAACTGTGGGCTGCACATGTATGTATGTCTAGTCATTAATCAATCAACTTTAATAGGTTTTCATGCTTTTTATTTATTTAATTTAATTTATTTATTTATTTAAATTTATTGCTTTTGATTTGTCCTTGTGTTTGCCCTATGAAATGCAAGACAAGACCCTCTCTTTCACCATATTTCATTGGCTCTTCAACTTCAGCTTTCTCAGATTAACTCATGCTTCTTGCCTTTGCTTTCTTGGACCAATTCTATCAAATCCCACTTCCATAAAATTTCATCACTAAACAATAAGCATGCTCTTGTTTAAGACATTTATTAATGTGTTTTTTTTTTAATATAAATTTTTACATCATTTTTTAACAAAATAAATAATTATACTTTAATAATACACAACTATTTCTCAATAAAAAAATGGCATGCATGCAAACATTCATGTGATGAGGGGATATATTCAAAATAAGTATGAACATTATTCACACTCACATTGGACCACTACTAATATATGCATGATATATTATTAATTATAGTACTACTAGTTAAACTCTTAGATTAAGCCCTAATTTATATTTAGTATATATTATATAAACAAGTGGCACTCAAGGATCATCAAAATACTCATTTTGTAGAAGAAAACTCATTTTGTAGAAGAAAACTCGGGTGCAGTCAACTTCACGTGAAGTTGATAATTAGGAATTGTTAAATAATTTGACTGATTTGACTAAATTTTTATTTAACGGCCTTCAGTTATCAACTTCACGTGAAGTTGACTGACTGCACCTCAATTTTCTCCTTTTGTATATTGAGATTAAGGACTAATTATTAATTCTCTTTTCTCAGCAAAAACTTCTTCCAAGAAAAGAATTTCACAAATGGGTTTCCAACACGTGCCATGCAACTCATATTGAAAATAACAAAATTAAATTAAATAAATATATTCACAGATCAAACCATAACTAAGGTGTAGTAGTAGTGGTCCAGCATTAGAATATCATAAAGAGAATTAAAATATTAATCATTATATATACCAACATAGACACAAAGATGTGGCAAAGTACAAAAAATCCACATCATGTTCAAGAGAACTTTAATGTTATATTGGGTATTATATTATTAATAATAATACAGCATGAGCAATAACATATGCTTGTCCATTCCTCAAAATATCTACTATATACCTTTAAATATAATTAAATAATGGATAATTAAAAAAAAAAAAAAGAGAAGTATCTAGTTCAAGTGTACTTGCATCTCGAACTACACAAGAAACTGGCTTAGTTTTTGAGTTAGTTCAGTTACACACATGCAAACACAATTAAATAATATTAGTTACCTCAAGAAAAGGACCTTCTCCACCACAAGAGTTTCAAAACCCTAAAAAATTATCATGCCCTAATAATATGCCAAAAATGGTACTCTTAACAACATTAGGCTAGGGCTTAAAATGGATCTCCAACAAGGTATACTTAATTCAAAATTTTCAAATACTTACAAAAATTTAATTTTGATACGCTGTCCGTGTAAAATAGTTTTACACATGCATCTAATTACATAACATCACATCATTAAAAATAATTAATTTTAAAATTAACCGCGTGATTGGTTATAAAAAAAAACGAATATAATTGTGCGACGTTTTACACTGTCATTGCATCAAAATTAAATTTACTTACAAATGCATAAAAATTCAAATGTCATAATAATGTACACATTACTTAGCTTGTTCCACATAATAATAATGTGTGAAATTTTAAATATTATGGTAATATAAGAAAGAAATTAATTAACCAAATGATTTTATAGCTAACAACAATTGAAAAAATTTGCTACTAATTAATAACTTCAATTATTTATTTATTTATTTTGAAGATATATTATGAGTTGAAATAAAGTAAGGAAAGAGATTTGAAGAGGAAAAGCCAAAAACAGCAACCAAGAATGAATAGGGTGTCACAAAGGTCAACAAATAAGAACTCTATGTATATAGCTACAAGTTCCAACCTCTGGCAGTGAGTGATGGACAAGAAGCCAGGGTTAATTTCCTGATTTGATTGAAGCAATTCAATATTTCAATTCCCACCTCCAACAATTCAATTTCCCTACTATTTATGCAAACCCTTGAATGTTGTGATTAGCTAGTAACATAAATCCTTAGATAATTTTATGTGAAAATAATAAGATATACATAGGTGTTATGTCGAATATGTCAAATTATTTAATTTATTTAATTATCATTTTCATATAAATATATCTTTATGTGATGAGTGGCTACCAAATTCTTAATGCGTTTACTCAGTTAAAAATGCATTCATAAAAAATAAAAAAATTTTAAAAATTTGCCATGTATTATATTATGTTTTTTAATCATGTTAAATTATCTAACGATTTTTAACTCACAATCAATTTTCCTCCTACTCTCTGTATTTTAGATACATTCAAAAATTAATCTAAATTTAGAAAACAAATTAAAACAACTATCATCAAAGAGTATGCAGTGATAGTAATTACAACAAATGTCAAATCAAACAACTAGAAAAAATAAATAAATTACACTCACCTAGCTAATGATAGTATATATATGGCATTTCTTAATTTATTTTATGTGTTCACTTGCTTTAACCTCCCTTTGATGGATGATATTCTCATATTTATAAAAGAAATTTATTATATATTAGAAATTATATTATATACATTTAATTGTTTTAACTAATCGTGTATTACTATTTCAGTGAAAATAACTAATTTTCAAAGTAATTGAATTAAAAGTCATCTAAATACATAAATCTAAATGATAAAAAGCATGAATAATATAATTAAATGACTGGTTAAACTAATAAACTCTATTAATAATTGTCATGATGCATGAATTGATGATGCAACCAAAATAATATGTCATAATAAGTTTGTATGCTAAAAGAAGTAACAACACTTATGTTTCTATTTATTGCACAGCAACTCCCACTCCCCTCCCTTTCAGAAAGTACTATTACTATTGTTTCTGGAAATCAAGAACATTGTACCATGCATGATATTTACCCCTCACAAATTGGGTTCAAGAAAGAAAAAAATATATAGGAACAATTTCAAATGTTTCCGAAATTCGAGTGTTCCAATAGTTTTAGCCGTTAATTTCAATTATAAAAAAAATATATATAATACATACTAATTGAAATCAATGATTAAAATTACTGAAACATCGATGTTCTAGAAACATTTAAAAATTTTCCAAAAATATAAAGATAACAAGCAAGAATAGAAATCTAGACATAGATATTTGCTGTGTCTATCCTCAGAAATACAAAAAATTACATAATTTTTTTTTTATTTCTAAGACAAATATTTTATATTTCTGTCCTTATAATCAAACAATTTTTGTATATCTGATAGAAGCTGGCACCTTTGTGTTTTTATTAACCATTATTCATCCATTCCAATGAAGTGACCCACATACACACACTATATACTAAGCTCACACTGCTATCCATAAATATAGATTATATACATAAGTGAAATTTTTATGCATTTTTTAAAATATATTTAATACATGTTTTAGAAGTATTTATAATTATTCATTTTCCATTTATATCTAACAAATATATTCCACCGAAAATTCCAGTTGTTTAGTATTTAATTTCTAATAGAAAAACATAATTTTTCACTTGAAAATTCACAAATCACATACATATACTTGATTCACCATGCATCACTCACACCATCAAAACTACATAAATTCAGTATAATCATAATAATAACCAAATAAAAATGGCGGTTTCTGACCGCCATTCTAACCGTCACAAAACCGCGGTATTATTCATAGGTAATTGTAGTGGTTTTCTGAAAACCGTCGTTTTTGGTTATAATAGTGGTTCAAACAGCTGTAATTTCCAATAAAAAAACCGTTATTTTAACTTCTTTTTTTTGTAGTGTCATAATAATAATAATACAATACATTTATATGACACATAATCTCACAGTGAAATACTGAGAAATAATATCAACAATATATGACATTACAATAAGTAACATAACTACTCTACTCTCCACCTTTCTCCCCTCCTAAAATTCAACTTGCATATTTAAATGGTATTTTAGGAAAAAATCTATATAAATCTCTCTTAATTCCCTTTTCATTATGTAGTAAATATTTTAACAATACATGCCAAGAATATTGTTTTTCACCATAATCACACACAAACAGAAGAAAGAAAAAGAAAATTAAAGGCAGAAATATATACTACGAATTAGTTAACCGAAATTTTCTAAAACAAAATTTTTTATCATTTCCAAAGAAACAAGTAAAATCAATACCACAATAACAAGTTGACAAAAGCACATGCAAAATAATAATAAAATAATTAAAAAAGGGGTTAAGTTACTAAACTTATATTACTTTAAGTTAAGTACTTACCACAATATTTTTGTGAGTTCCAGATCAAATAATCACCAACAGAATAAGGATGACCTTAATTACTAGTCTTCTAAATATATCAATGTTGAATTTTACACTCAAGACAAGGAGAAAACAGGGAGCTAGTATTTTATTTTTAATTTTCAGGACAAAAAAACCAAGAATACTTACCAAATTAAAATGAAATGAAATGAAATTATTATTTTGTCAAAACATAGCTAGCATTGTTTTGACACTTGACACAAATTCTACCACACAAATTTTTACAATAAATTCCAATATATTGTTTGATGCCCATAAAAGTTATTCATACAACATTAATCTATATTCATCACAAAAATGAGAGAAAAATTAAAATCCATAAAGGGTGCCTCGATTACTCGAAATAGATTAGTCAAATTTCTAATAATAAAAAAATGAGTCGATGATATCATTGCATATTGAAGAACAATAATGAAAGGGAGCTCCCTTCAGTCCAAGTAAAGACGAAAAAAAGATGAAATTATCTCCTGCATCATTCACACATTCGCAATAGATATCATGTTCGGGTGTTCTATTGCGTTTGAATGAATGAGTCAGGAGCTAATTCAAATCCCTTTATTCGTCCATGAGTGGACTGAAGGAAGCTCTCTTAAACTATTTCTCATATAATAATAATAATAATAATAATAATAATAATAATACATCATATTAAATCCTCCCAATATTTTCCTCAGATCTAAAATTAGGACCAAACAACATGGCAAAAAGATAGTGTATATATGTAGTATTATTTGGTATCTTTAATAACTTGAAATAAATCTCATTCATTAATTGAACCAAATCCATAACTAAAATGATAACTAATAAACATATATACATGGTGCGATTTCAATGAAAACATTAGAATTATGCAAAAAACAACTAGACCACCCTGATTAACAATTAATTAATAATGTTAAGAAATTATTCATAAAGATTTACAATTTTACTCAAATTTTATTGTGAAGAATTACAACTTAACCATTGAAATGTATTTGGCTTCCCAAATCTTGGAGAGAAAAAATGCCTATAATTTAGAACCCTAACCCTAACCTGAAAACCCCATGAGAAAAAAAAATGCAAAAAACATTTTATTAATTTCTCAGAAACATTATATTTTATTTATAACCCTTTGATTATCAAATATATGAAATATGAACAATACAAACATTAATCAACACGCTGCTATAATAAGTTATTGAGTCACCATAGAGAGAGAAAAAGAAAAAGAATAATCATAATATCAAATATATATATATGATCTATCTAACAAAATCATATCATATATATAGCTGGTATTTATAAGGATAATAATCAACATATATATATATATATATATATATATATATATATATAGAACTTACTTATTCTTTACCGTTCTCACATAGGTTTTCCAGAAGGAGACCCTAAAATCAAAAGATGAAAAACATGAGAAGAAAGAAAACACCAAAGAGAGAGTGATGAGGAGTGAAGAAAAGCATGATGAAGTAGATAGAATACCAAGAGACTTACATAAGTGAATAATGAGTTAACACAAACCACAAATGCTACAAAATAATATTTTTTAAATAAAAAATAAAAATAAAAAAAAAGTAAAAGGAAACATGAAGCAGAAATCACGGAAGAGAAACTATGTTAAAGCAGTAGCAAAGAGAGAGAAAAAAAAAATGAAGTGTCAATGTCTTCATGAGAGTCAGAGAAGAACAGAAAGCGATTGAAGATCTAATATCCACACAAATCTGGCAAAAAAAATTTATCTTTTAAAAAAAAAATAAAACTTTTCTCAAAATTTTCATCATATAGAGAATCATGATACATGGGCATTTTTTTTTCTCCTTGTTCTTGAAGATGAAAGAGAGAAAAAAACTTGAATAATTATGAAATAGAAAATAGAAAATCCAAGACCTACCTGTACTATGAATTACTGTGTGAAAATAAAGAGAGAAAGAAAGATGAGAGTAGTTGGTAATGAAAAGAATGAGGTTTCCTATTACCCTCTTTCTCTCTTTATTAACACTTTTTTTTTTCTCTCTCTCTCTCTCTATGTTCTACGGCATAGCCAGAATCTTCTTTCACTATACTGTAGAGCACTATTCTTTGATTGACTCAAATATGACACAAAAAGAAAAAAGAAAAGAAAAAATAAATAAATAAAATCTAGACTATAACACACACACACACACACACTCCTATCATAGTCACTATACCACTATTTAATCTCTCTTGATTTGGTACATAGAAAGAGGTGATAGATTGGTTCAAACAAATATATAGGGTTTGATGTCACCCTTCTATCTGGCGGAGAAAATCATGGACCCTCTCTCTACTTTATGGACTGGACTATAACAGGATTTCCTATTGAACATGTTAGATAATAAATTATAAAAAAATAATATTAATAAAAATATAAAATTTTGTGTTAGTAAACAATTATTCAAATATTACTCTGATGATAAATTGAATAAAATTATATATATTTCAATTAATTAGATCCAGGTAAAGTATTAAATTAATCATTTACGTTTGGACGTAATTCTGTTTTGTCTTTTAAGTTTAAAGTGTCCTATTTGAATTTAAAAAAATTTCATTTAGTTTCAATTTAATCCCACCGTAACAGTAGTATAAGAATAAGGTCGATAATTTAGAGAATAAGTACATGTATTTAACATTTTTTTTAGTTTTATAGAAAATATTTCATTTTAATTATGAGAAAAATGATAAATAAATGTATTGATGCATCCACGTTGATTTTGTGTCTCTGGAGCTTGTACTTATTTTCTAAATTATCGACCTTGCTCTTATACTGCTGTCATATAAAATATTTCGTTAATTATTTATCTTTTACCTCTGGTAGGACTAAATTGAAACTAAATAAAACGTTTTTTTATTCAAATATGGCACTTTAAACTTTAACGACGGGACCAATTTAATACTTTACCCTTAGATCAAATGATTAAACATAATAAATTATTCATAATTATTTCTTTAATAAAATAAGTTAAATAAGTAAATAATATTTTATAAATATATCATGTAAAAATTATAACATTTTTATAAATTATTAATTAAAATACATAAGATAAAAAATTAATGTAAATTAAAATAAAATTAATTTATTCATTTCAATCAAATTAAATAATTAATATAACTAATTAATTATAATTAATATAGTCAGATAAAATATGAAATATTTATTTTAATATAATTAATTATTAATTAATATATTTAAATAAATTAAAATTAAAAAATATTTAAAAAAAGTATGCCACGTTACCCGTACTATTAATTATGGTGGAGTTATGAATAATGTTTTTATGTAGAATAATATAATGGTGGAGTGGTGCTCATCAGTCTTGAGTCATCAGTCATCAGTCCTCACTTGTCCAAAGAACAAGCAACTCAAATAATTACAAATTAATGTTCACAAGACAGGCAAGGTCCACAGTACAGTTGTTGAATGGAAGGAATTTATCAATATTCTTTAATTAATTCTTGATTATTATTTATGGTTATGGGAAAAAAATTTTGGCGGTGCTGGATGGATGCATGTTCATTAGAAATTAGCCATAATTTGTACTAGCTAGACAGTGAATATTCTAGTAGTAGAGAAAAAGCTAATTTATTTATCCTATATATTCTCTTATTTATATTTAAAATTTGAAAATGAGGGGATTCAACTTGATTTATTTTTAAAAATATTTTTTGGAGGACTTCTTTATGTTAATGCAGGACTATTCTTTTTATAAAAAAAATGTGATTTTTTCTTTTGGTTTAATTAAGCAAATTATCATTATGCATTACTAATAATAAGGTAGATTTTGGACCCTACTATAGCTAGACCACTATATTAGAACATATTTTTTGTTCACATCTCATTGATTCAATTTGAACACAATAACGTAGAAAAAAACCAAGAATTTTATCGATTTAAACTTAGTTGAAGTGGTTTAAATTTCGAGCTAACTTTACTAACCATATTGAAAGATTCAAATTGTGAAAAAATGGTTCGAAAAGAATTATTTACCGTTTATCATTTTAAGTTCAGAAGTATTTTTATTCAAAATATTAAGACATTGAAAATTCATCGTAAAATGTTTACGATTTAGTTTTTAAATTGAACCTATAGTTATAGCCGATCCAAAAATACTCTCTTAAGAGATATGTCTGTGATTTATAAAAAACGTCATTTGAATCATATTTATGAAGAATTTTGTGTATATTACGAATTTATCCGAATTTATCTATTTTTTAATCTTTATATCTCTTAAATTATTACTGATTTAAATGTCAAAATCTCTTACTATAAAAAAAAAATCAAAATTAATTTTGATTTGTCAATGTATTAGAAATGAATGTGCACAGATTGAGCAAATATTAAGTTGTAATAGATGATAATCTTAATTGTTGAAGAATATAATAGAATAATCATGAACCAAATTGCAAGTATCTAATTACAAATGTCGTATTATAATATAGCTGAAATGTTGACTAATCCTTGGTCATTATGAGAAGTAATATATAATTTGTTTACAAGTTATATAATTAGATGTCTTATTGCCTCTAAAAAAATAATATAAATAAATAATTTGACCTCAAGTTTATGTATACTATTTTATTAAGAATTAAGTCATAATTAGTGAGTGTTAGAAAAAAAATTAGTATTTTTTTTTGTGTGGATTGTATCTTCATATTTTTTACTATCTTTTTCTTCATATTTGAATTGAGTGTTTGTATTTTTTGATTTAGTATTTTAAATACAATTATAATTTTATTTTGGATATAGTATCACAAATTAACACTTTGTATGTTTGTGTTAAAAATTTAGTTTGGATAGAATGGTTAGAATAATTACATACTCTTTTAGAATATCTTTAGAAAAAATTTGGTTAAAGAAAAATAACGCCATCAACTATTACTTTGTATCTTTTTAGAAATATGATTAAGGTAGAATAATTATTCAATTTTATAATTTTATTATATTTTTAATAAAATATTTAATATTTTTTTTGTATCAATAGTATAAATTTATCGCTTTCACTCACACGTTCTATTTTCTAACATTTATAAATGTATTTTCTTTCATAAAAATACTAATTTAAAATAACATCTGCATCTTCGTATTATCTCAATCTAATAAATTTTTGCTTCATGACTACAAGAGAGATAATTATAATCTCACTTTCAGAAGAGAATGTAATTTTTATGTAGTTCATTCTTACTCGATGTAGGATTTTATTAGGACCTACTTCGATAAAGACGTTTAAAACGTCTTTTTTTAAATATGATTTTTAATAATTAAAATTTAACATATATAGTCGATTAAATTGTGTTATTTTTGTCAAAATTAAGTCAGACAAATTAATTTGACCAAAAAATAGTAAATCAAATTTTGAATTGGTCGAAATTAATATTATTTTTTATAAAAAAATAATTACAATACTCTTATTATAGAAAATGACTAAAGTACTCTTATTATATATATTAATTTTGAAAATTCTAAATTCTAACTCTTTTATTTTCTGTCGTCATAAAGTTAGAATTTAAAGTTTTTAATATATATATATGTAAAATAGGAATATTTTAATTATTTTTTATAATAGAAATATTGTAGTTATTTTTTATAAAAAATATTAATTTATACTGATTCAAAATTTAATTTATTAACTTTTTGATTAAACTGATTTGTCCAGTCTAATTTTAATAAAAATAACACAGTTTAATTAATTATATATATTAAATTTTAATTTTTAAAAAATATTTTTTAACATCTTTATCTAAATGCCTTTCTTTCACTTTTTTTTTTAAGGCAAGAGCAGCTTCCATTTCACTATTTCACACTTTGATATTCTCAGTACTTCTCTTCAAGTATCAAACTCAACATACATGACATGACATTCTCCTCCTTAGAACTTAAAAGAAGCCTTATAATTAAGTAATCAATTATTTAAACAAAATTGACTATGCCACTATTATTATACCTACATCCTCTATGAATTTCTAGGTATGAGATTTTCAATCAATATATATATCCAACGCATATATTGATGTCACATCAATAATAATGGATCAACACAAATTAAAGATGTGGTGTTTTTCATTCAAATTCTAATACATAGTGCAAGGCTACAAGCTAGTTGTTGGCCATTTATCTAATCTACTTACTCACCCAATTATTTTCTTTTGTAGGATAAGGCTATGAATTTTGTGTGTGTTTTTAACGTAGCTTCATTATTTTATGCAGTACACATGCATGCATTATTATTGTGTTTGATATATTTTTATTACTTTCTAACATCAAGTGTTTGAATCTGCAAATTATTATTTTTATAATAGTAGAAGATTTTGCATTTTATCAAAAAATGATGCATTTTGGTATTTTATAATTATATGGTACGATATAAAAATAGAATCTGACAATTATATTTTTATTTTAAAAAAATAATCTCATCTAGCAATTTCACTTTTTATTTTTTATTTTTTAAGAAAACAAAAATCTCACCAGCAATTTAGAAATCACACTTAATGATTTCAAAAACCCACCCAAATTTCATCCAATAATTTCGGAAATTTCTCCCATGATTTTATTTTTTTTTTCAAATTGCGGCGTCCTATATTATAGTAAAATTAAAAAACGTAATGTTTTTTTTATTTCACAAAAAAGTCCATATATGTAAAAAAAACTTGCTGTGTGAATCATGAGGATTTTTTATTTTTATATTTTATAAAATTGTTGAAATATAATGTGCTAGGAAAAAAACAAACAAATGAAAGTGTGTGGCTGTGTTTACAGGTGGGATTGGTCATTGTTTTTGGATCGGAGGAACTATAATAACAATAAATTAAATTCAATAAATAGATGTATTTAGAGAACCACCTGATGACGACAAAGTTAGGTAAGAAGCTACTAACATCCACACTATTGCAAATTCACAATTATTTATCACTTATTAGCAAAAGGTATGTGATAAACGCAAATGAGAGACAATTTTTTTCATAAATTTGATATTTTTTAATTATAAATTTTTTCATAAATTTGCTAGTATTATATATCGTTGGATTTTCTATTGACAATTTTCGGAATATTATATGTAATTTTTACCATTAAAACACAGTATTTTGAACAAATTTTTTAAATTAATATCGAATTTTTTCAACAATAAACATACCCTAAATTTACCAATCGTCCCTGTCTTTCTCTCCTCATCCTTAAATAGAGGTTTTGGATTTGAGTCTCATTCCTAATCTTTTTTTCCCCCTAAAGATAGAGAGATTCGAATCCACGACCTCTAAGTGAGTATAGAGAAACTATGCCATTTAAGTTATAACTCGGTAGCGTTTCACTCCTAACTTAAAAAAAAAAAAAAAAACTTCATATAAAATGCCAATTTAACAATTAGAAGTAACCTAAGAAACTAACTTGGGTTGATCGAGTGGTCAGCTCACTTGTCCGCTTAAGCAAGTGTCGGGGGTTTGAATCTCGCCTTGTGCATGGAGCAACTCATTGGCCAATGGCAGACCCTTAAATGAAGCCCAATCCGCGACGGATTAGTCATTGACCTGTCGGATTGGGAGATACCGTGGACAATCAAAAAAGAAGTAACCTAAGAAAGCAAACAACCAACAATTCCGTGACAAAGTTTAATCTTATTCTAACAATTCTATTGTATATATATGTCCATTTTTAGCTCTCTTTAAATTAAAAAATTAGCACTTTTCATAAGATCAATGGTGAGGACAATTAAAAAATTTTTTCATTGTAATTTTAGCTGTTAACTTCGTTCCTTCTAACCGTCAAATCAACATTTTCATAAGTTTATTATGAAGTTTTTTTTTTCTTTTTATGTTTATGTTTATGTTTTTTTTTTTCAATATATATATATATATATATTATATATATAAAGTTTGTGAATTGAATTCAGGAGACCTGATCCCTGGATTCCATATATTAAGATCCTTGGCCATGTGATCTTTATATATAATGTAACATGATCATGTCCTTTATTCCTAAGGGAAACATATGAATATTCATGATACCTTATCATGTGTCTCAACTATATATATCTTTTCCGCGCCTACACTCATCATCTACATCAGACACCCAATATATAATGTTTATCTAAAGTTCTAAGATGATATATTTTTCTCTTTAATTATTCTTGTTTTTTAGTCTCTCTCTCATATTTATATATATAATAAGAATTTAATTCATATTTATATATATAATAAGAATTAAATTGATGATTATTAGTATTTTTTAGTCTCTCTCTCATATTTATATATATAATAAGAATTTAATTCATATTTATATATATAATAAGAATTAAATTGATGATTATTAGTATAATAGGTGTATTTAATTATGTGATGTCATATTAATAAAGACGATTATTTTTTACATTGGCTACGTAAATAATTATTATTAAAAAACAATGTTTAATTATTTTATTAGTCCATATAGTTTCACCAAATTTTCAATTAGGTTTTTATATTTTTTTTCAATTGAGTTTCTATACTGTTTTTAATTTTGTAATTAGGTTATTTTCATATTAAAAATGTTAAAATTAACAGAATATTTTTTCCAAAATACATGCGGTCAAAGATCTAATTAAGTTTTTAATTATGAATACCTTCAATTCACAAAGAAATATTCAGTTAATTTTAACATTTTTTATATTAGAAAGAACTTAATTATAAAATTAAAAAATAATATAGAGACCCAATTAAAAAATATTATAAAAATCTAATTATAAATTTGATAAAATTATAAGAATTAATAGAATAATTAAACCAAAAAATAAATATACTTAGACGATTATATACAATATTTTATGTTATTAATACATCAACATTAAACTGATACAATAATTTAAAACCTATTGTAAAATAAATAAATAAGGAAGAAGAAATAGATATAAAATAAAGAAACGTAAATAGATAACTTTAGTATTAATATTCACCAATATAATTATTTCAATATAATAGAGATGATTCATATATTTAATAATATATAGTCACCAAAAAAAAAAATATATTTAATAATATATGTAGTAACGTAAAGAGAGAGGAAGAGAAATATTAGCAATGTATAGAAAAAGAGAAGAGTATTATTGTTGTGTGTTATTTCAAGTGTGGCTTTTCCTATTTATACAGGTGATATTCGTTTTTCAATCTTCATTAATTTTGAATGTCTTGGGATATAGTGTCCGTCACACTCTCGGGATATAGTGGCCGTCACACTCATGGGATATAGTGCCGTCACATTTCTTGGGATAAAGTGTTCTCACACTTTTGGATATAGCGCCCACCACGCTTTTGGGATATAATGTCCGTCACACTCATGGGATATAGTGCCTGCTACGTTCTTGGGATATAGTGTCTGACACACTCATGGAATATAGTGTCCAACACACCTTACAACAGAGAGAAAACTCAACATACTCATCATCAACAATCTCAATCAGATTTTCATTATCATGTTCATTCATAATCATTTACATTCATTCATTCAATATCATTATGGCCAAGAATTCATCAATTATATAACACTTCCTCAATTAATCAATCATAGCCACATTCACTGTTTACCAGGAATATAGTGCCCAGCACACTCTTGAGATATAGTGCTCGTCACACTCTATAATCACACTCACTATTTATTATTACCACCCTTATACCCTCTCTCGTACACTTACATTTCATAAATTCATATCTCAATTCAATCTCAAGTTCATCATTTGTCATCATCATTATCATCATTCACTTCTCATTTAACATTGCCAACACCTCATTACTTAGTTACTCGCTTTATCAACACTTTTCAATTCAAATCCCCCACTTCAAAACCTCTCTTCACCTCTAAGTCACTATCCTTTCCTAGTTTGACCTCATTCATTACCATTACAACTCAATTATAAGGTCTTAGAGGGTAAAAATAGAGGTTTAGAGGTTCAACAGCATGTTAAGATCATAAAAATACAACTTTGCTGAAAACAGGGTCCCACATACGCATGCATGTTCACGCACACACGGTGGTGTACTTTATCCTGCTCGCGTACGCATTTTATAATTTGATTTTGAGTTATTAAGAAAAGAATTACGTTTTGAGTTTGTTTTTATTTAAAAAAGAATGAATGGTGTTTTGAGTTTGAATTATTGATGAATAAAATGGGAAGAATGATGATGATTGAATGAGAATAAAGAATGATGAGATTATGATTTTAAAAGTATGATTTTGAATGAAATTGAATGATAATGAAAATTGGTTTGAAAATGAATTTGAATTTGATTGAGATATATGTGACCGAGTAAGAGGTAGTGGCGTTGTCCACCTGCTCCAAATAAAGACTGAGACTCGGCTCTGGGTAAGATGTAGTGGTGCTATGATAAATCCCAATTTTGTGGTTTATCTTGTATTGAATTTAGTGGATTTTATCAACTTATCTCACATTTATTCAATGAAATAGCACGTTTTTGTGAATTTCTCCTAAATTGTACTTAAGAGTGAAAACAAACTTTTTAGGCCTTAAAATTGCTAAATTTAATTCACTTTAATTCCATTCGATGCCTTGATATGTTTATTGAGTGATTCCAGGTTTATAAGGCAAAGATTGAGTTGAAGAAATAAAGAAAAAGTATGCAAAAATGGAGAATTCATGAAGAAATGAGATTTTGGTGATCTGCCCAGTTCCGCGTACGCATGACCAGAGAGATGTCAAGCGCGTACACGTCTCTCACATGTACGCGTGACACTGATCACGTGACCTCATTAAAGGAACACGCTGGGGGCAATTTCTGAGCTCATTCAGGCCCAAATCCACTCATTTATGAAATATTTGAAGCCAAAATCAAGAATGGACAAGGGGGAGCAATTAAAGTAGTGTAGGAAACATGTTTTAGGTTAGTTCTAGAGAGAGAAACTCCCTCTTCTCTCTAGAAATTAGGGTTCTTAGTTTAATTTCATCTTAGATTTAGGTTTTAATTCTTGTTTTCATCTAATTTCTTTTACCTTTCCTTGTTCTATTGCCTTAATTTCCTTAGTTTATCTTGTCAATTTCTCATTTGAGCCACTTTTTAGTTTATGAATATTCTTGTTACTTTTAATTTCATTTAATGCAATTTGATGTTTTATGTTCTTTTCTTACTTGCTTGAGTTATTATTGTTATTTTCTTGCATTTGGTAGTTTAGATTTTATATTTCTTGCAATTTAATATGCTTTTATTTTTATGCACACCAAGTATTTGATAAAATGCTTGGCTTAGGTTTAGAGTAGATTTTGAGCATTCTTGGCTTGGAAAGGGAAATTAGGTGCTCTTGAGTCATTAATACCCAACTTATGTTGGTAATCTAGAGTTATTAGTTGATCTTGTTTCCATTGATGCTACTTATGGATTAGGATTAACTAGGCATATTAGACTTTCTCTCAATGTGGAGATAACGTAATAGGTTTAACTCTTGGCAATTATTGTGTTATGATTAATGACTAGGATAGAAAACCTTAATTCTCAATC
Organism: Arachis ipaensis; assembly: GCF_059453495.1. Lineage (NCBI taxonomy): Eukaryota > Viridiplantae > Streptophyta > Magnoliopsida > Fabales > Fabaceae > Arachis > Arachis ipaensis. The sequence continues at coordinate 2,286,456 of NC_142436.1, forward strand.
CTTTCCATGAATGCCTCTTTTTACTAGTTGTTATCTTTAGTTGTTTGCTTTATTTTCTTGTCATTTAAGATTCTTGCTATTTAATTTCTTGCCTTTTTATCAACACACCTTTGTGAAACTCATAACCAATGATTAGTATTTGATTGCAATTTCTAGGGAGAACGACTCGGGAGCAATACTCTCGATTATTTTTATTGGGTTGAACTTGTGACAACCAAAATTAAACTTTGATTGAGGGTTGTTTGTTGGTTTAGATCTATACTTGTAACGAAGCGATTTCTTTTATTGAGAAGAAATTATAAACCGACAGTAAACCTCACATCATGCTACCCACTTGCTCCGGGTAAGAGTTGAGAAGCCGGGTAAGATGTAGTGGTGGTATTCACTTGCTCTGGATAGGAGCTTGAGACTCCGGGTAAGATGCAAGGGTTAATTTTTGTCGTTGCTTGCTCCGAATTGAGAACTGTAACACCACCTGGGTAAGAGGTAAGGGTGAGGTAGTCTCCTTACTCTGGCTACGCGGGTAAGATGCAAGGGTTGCAGCGATGTCCCACTTGCTCCGTGTTTGGTGTTCTGTCCAGGGTTAACTACCGAACATGTCGGATTTGGCTTTATAACCGACATATGAGACTCATCAGCCATAAGGCAGGCATACATCATATGCATATGTGTGTTTTATTTGATTGTGCATTAATTGGGCTTGTCTATGTGATTATTATGCTTACCTGTTATATTTGCTACCTGCTGTATTTGTATCCTACTTGTATTTGCTTTGTCTGTATTGCTTGTCTGTGCATCAAAATTTTGGAGAAATGGAGGAAACAGAAAGTGAAGGATTGGATCACAATTAGATTGGAGGAGATAGATAGTGAATTGTAATCTTAGAGTTTAATGAGATAGAAAGTGAATTGTAGAATTAGAGTTAGATTGAGACTTGGATACCTTAGAGAGTTTTACCAAATTTATGATTTAGTTTATTCCTTTAAGTTTATATCTAAGTGTCAGAGTTCTAGAAATGTCTCTGGCTTTTCTGAGACCTTTTACATTAACTATGTGGGCACATTTACCATACTGAAAATCTCTGGTTCTCATTCCATACATATTTCTATTGTTTTTCAAATGCAAGTCGAAAGGCATCTCGCTGAGCGTCTGGAGTTCTCGTGGAAGTGAAGTTAGGTTTGTTTTGAGATGCTGTATTTTGTATTTATGTTATGTATATATGTAAATAGATTCTCCTTTGTATATATTTTATGTTTGTCCCTCCTACCGTCGTTATCATGGGCCGCGTGGTTGTTCTCTTGAGCTGCCGCTGCCCTTTTGTTTCTCTATTACTTTCTAAGTCCAGTAGGTAATTTCTTTTTGGAACCTTGATATATCAGTTTCTGTTATATGTGCCTTAGAGTTTACGGCGTTATTTATCATAGGATTAAGCATCGGTGCTTGCATGTCGTGTTTGAAGTCGCTGTTGTTGCTTCGGAAATGGTCCGACGCTGTGGCAGTTGTAGGACGCAAGGAAAAAGGGGTTTTAACGCATTTGGGTTTTGTGAGTTTCGACGAGTTGAGATAGGGGCATTTTCTTAAATTCCTTTTACTTTCAAGAGTTGTTATAAGTCGATAAAAGTATGAAAAATGTATTTTTATAATTACGTAAGTCTTATGAATTGAATTGAACTGTTTGGATGGCTGTAATTATTTACTTGATTGATTTATTGAATTATTGAATTATTGAGGAAGCTGGTTATTCTGATTTGATGTTTTGATTTGTTAAGTTGGTTATTGTTGAATTAATTTTCCTTGAATTATTGGAAGAGGTTTAATGTTGAAATTTAGTTTAATTATGGAAATATTTGATTTTAGAAAAGATTCAAAACTGGAATTTGGTTTGATTTTGGAAAGAATTTCATATTTGAAGCTAGTTGGGAACGGGTTGGAAAATGTGGTTTTGATAGGACCTGTAAGGATGGCATAGTCCAAATTTTAGAGGAGATGCTACCCGAATTTGTATAAAAATTGGAGACTTCGTTTAAAATGGTTATTTAGAAAGATTTAGATTTTTAAGGATTTTATAATTTGATTTTTGCAGTTATTAAGAAAAGGGTTACGTATTGAAGTTTGAGTTATTTAGAAAAGAATGAATTATGTTTTGAATTTGAATTATTGAAGAAACTAATAAGAGGTATGATGAGAATGAGTGTGAGAATGAAGATTGATTTTTGAGTATGATTTTTGAATAATTGAATGATAATGAGAATGAATGTGAAAATAAAATTGAATTTGATTGAGATACTTGGGTAGTAGCAAGGATTGTGGTTCGTCCCGCTTGCTCCAAGTCAGTGATTATGACACCTGAGTAGTAGCAGCAGTAGTGGATTATTCCACTTGCTCCAAGTTGAGCTTTTAAACACCCGCCTGGGTAGTAACAATATTTGTGGTTTTTCCACTCGCTCTGGGTTAAGCGGGTAGTAGCTCAGATCCACTTGCTCCGCGATCGGTATTTCCGTCTAAGGTTATCTACCAGGACATGTTGGGTTGACTATATAACCGACAAATGATATCATCAGCCATAGAACAGGCATTCATCATGTGCATTTGTATGCTTTGCTTGAGTTTGATTTTTACTGGGTTTGCCTAATTGCTTAACTGTTATTAACTGCTATCTGAGCTATTTGCTGTAACTGCTATCTAAACATGTACTTTCCTTGTCTGTTTTGCCTGTGTTTGTTTTTGTTGTGGTACCTTCGAGATTGGGTATTGATGATGGGATGACGATTTGACTGTTGATTTGTTTGAGTTGTTTGAACTGGGAGCTGTGATTGGTTTCTGATTGAGGTTTTAGGAAAGAACGAAAAATCAAACTGGTTCAGCATACACTTAATGAACCTATACTTGGAACAGATTGGTCATTTATACATTCATACAGTCTAGGAAATTAATTAAGATTTTCTTATAAGAAAAGAAAGGTTTTAATTTCTAGATCTTTAAATACTTGTTTTTTTTAAAAGAACGGTTTTGGATGTTTAGCTGTTGGTTTTTTAAAGTTTTAAAGATTCATAGGACGAACGAATATCACTGTCCTGAAATCAATTTTTCTTATTATACGTATCTTTTTAAAACAATTCTTAAAAACTCTCTGTTGAGAACCCTTTCAAGAATGATGTTTTCACCTCTCTATAGTTTTATCTTTTCAGGACGGATGAAGAAGCTTGCGGAGTTTTAGTTAAGTACTTAGATATATTGTTTTTGTTTGTTTATTCATCCCTCACCTTTATTATTAAAATGTTGTAAGAGGGATAAGAGTTGTATGTTTATATGTATATTATATTTATTAGCTACTTATGTAAGAAGTTTTGTATATAAATATATGTTTGTTTGTTTTCAAGATAAAGTAGTTTTTTTCCAGTTTTCAAAGAAATCTGCGATACGGTTTTGAGTCAAACTTACTATCAGAGTGGTGCAGTCGGAAGTGTGATGTTCTGATAGTGAGGGTGTTACAACAAGTCGAGCTTTGTAGCCTACAACTTCATTTTTTTATTTCGTTTTTTCACAAATACACATCTATATCCAACAGGTTTTACATCTTCTGGTGTACGAACTATAGGTTCAAAGACTTTACATTTTACAAGTGAGTCTATCTCAGCCTTCATAACTTCTTTTCATTTTGGCCAATCATTCTTTTATCGACATTCTTCGACTATTCTTGACTCAAGATCCTTACTTTCATGCATAATATTTAAGGCCACATTATATGCAAATATTTCATCGACAATTGTCTTATTTCGCTTATTTTTCTCCTGTAAATACGTAATTTTTTGAGATTCTCATCATTTTCACAATTTTTAGGTACCTGAATGTCTTCTGGCGTCAAAATTATATCAGAATTTTGGACAACTACAGGTGTCTTTACTATGTCTTGATCTTTTTAATAGGAATAGTATTTACATCTTTTCTTTTTTAAGGATTTTATCTTTGAAACCAACAGGTCTACCACGCTTCTGGCGTGAATTTGTTTCAGTTGCCACTTGTCCAACTAGGACATCAATTCGAATTGGTACACTTTCAGTTGGTATATAAGATTTGGTTATCCTCTTCGTATCAGAAAATGTATCAGACAATTCATTTGCTATTATTTGCAAATGTATATAATCTTTTGAACTTCTAGTTCATATTGCCCTGATCGAGGATCTAAATACATCAAGGATGATGCATTCCAATTAAGTTCCTTTTCAGGAAACTTATTCTCTCCCAATAATGTTGGAAATTTTGATTCATCAAAATGACAATATGCAAATCAGATTTTAAATACATCTACAGTTTGTATCTTAATATACCTCACTACAGAGGGAGAATCATATCCAACATATATCCCCAATTTTCTTTGGGGTCCCATTTCGGTGCCAGAAGGTGGTGCAATGGGAACATATATCGCACACCCAAATATTTTTATATGGAAAACATTTGGTTGCTGGCCAAAAGCTAATTGCGTAGGAGAGAACTGATGGTAACTTGTTGACCTCAAATGAATAAGTGCTGCGGTATGTAAAATAGCATGTCCCCAAACCGAGGTTGGAAGATTTGTTCTCATAAGTAAGGGTCTAGCAATTAATTGGAGGTGTCTAATAAGTGATTCTGCTAACCCATTTTGTGTGTGAACATAAGCTACTGGATGTTCAACGCTTATTCTGTTAGCCATATAATAAGCATCAGAGGTTTGGGAAGTAAATTCACCAGCATTATCAAGACGAATTGCTTTGATTAGATTTTCTGAAAACTGTGTTTTTAATCGAATCATTTCAGCAAGTAACTCGCAAACGCCACGTTACGAGAAGACAATAAGCACACATGTGACCATCTCGAAGATGCGTCTATTAGGACTATAAAATATCTAAAAGATCTACATGGTGGATGAATTGGTCCACATATATTGCCTTAAATCCTTTCTAGGAATTCAGGGGACTCAAATCCAATATTTACTGGTGATGACATTAAAATTAGCTTTCCTTGAGAACATGCAGCACAACGAAATTCACTGAATTTAAAAATCTTCTAGTTCTTTAGTGAATGTCCATGGGAGTTTTCAATAATTCTCTGTATCATGGTTCTTCTCGGATGACCCAATCGGTCATGTCAAATTATAAATTCATTTGGGCTGGTAAACTTCTGGTTTACAATGGCATGTGATTCAATTGCACTAATTTTAGTATAATATAACTCGGATGAAAGTGAGGGTAACTTTTCTAATATAACATTTTTATTTGAATCATGAGTTGTGATACATAAGTACTCATGATTTTTCTCATTTATTGTTTCAATATGATATCCATTTCAACGAATATCTTTAAAACTCAACAAGTTTCTTAGAGACTTGCTAGACAATAGTGCATTGTTTATTATGAATTTTGTTCCTCCTGAAAATAAAATTATAGCTCTTTCAGAACTTTCTATCGCATTACCTACGTCAACACATTCTTCTTTTGGCACAAGATGAGTAAAATATATATTACTTTTGAGAATGGTGTGCAAACTTGCACTATCCACAAGGCAAACATCTTCATTATATATCCTTATCATTTTTTTCAAAAACAAATAATAATAATAAAATGACTAGCAGTACATAAACAATCAAATTGTATTCCTGATTGAAATTATTTTTCTAAGAAACACTGTACATAAAAGTAGTGTCATATTTTAAAATTTTTTTATTATTATTATTATTATTATTATTATTATTATTTTAAAACATAACACATTAAATGATTTCAAAATTTTTAAACATAAACATTAATATTTTATTAAATATTATTTATATACATCATACTTAAAATTTAAATACATTAGAAATAAAACTTAACAAAAATTTTTTTACATTATTTATTTACACGAGTACTTTAACAAATCCACATATTAAACTTTTCTATTATTGATCAAATAGCCAATATTTTCTTCAGGATCCTCAAAGAAATCGGATACATTATAATGAGTGGTATAATTTTCAGCAACATCATTTGAAACAAAATTTGTCTCCTTTCCTTTGTCATCATTTTTCAAGGATACTTGATAAAGATCAACTAAGTGCCTCAGGGTACGACAAATACGCGACCAATTACCCTTTTCACTACAACAGAAATATTTATCATCTGTTGATTTATTTTTCTCATTATTTCTTTTTTTATCCCACTTCTGGTGAGATCCTTTCTTATGAACATATTTTTTCTTCCTTCCATAATTTTTCTTGTTACCAAAACCTTGCCATTTACCTCTTTTGGGGTTATGATTTGCCGCATTTGCTTCAGAAAATGGAGCGGCGCCAGCTGGACGCGCTTCATGAGTTCTTAAAAGTAATTCATTGTTACGTACTTACGTTCAACAACAAGAAGGCAAGAAATTAACTCAGAATATTTTTTAAATTCTTTTTCTCGATACTGCTGCTATAGGAGCACATTCGAGGCATGGAAGGTCGAAAAAGTTTTCTCTAACATGTCATTATCAGTTATCTTTTTCCCACATAATTTTATTCTTGAGGTAATTCGAAACATTACTAAATTATTTTTATTTATGGATTTAAAATCCTGTAGACGTAAGTGCGTCCACTCATATCGGACTTGAAGAAGTATCACTGTCTTTTGATGATTATATATTTTTTCAAAGTTTTTTCACAAATCTGCAAGATCTTTCAGTGTGAGGTATTCATTTTTCAATCTTCATTTGTCAAGATGACAACGAAAAAAGATCATGGCTTTGGCTTTATCCTTCTGAGATGCATTATTTTCAGTCTTAATGGTATCTCAAAAATCCATTGAATCAAGATGAATTTCAGCATCTAGTATCCATGATAAGTAGTTGTTTTCAGATATATCAAAAGCATTAAATTCAAGATGAGAGAAATTCGACATAATAAAAATTTATTACTTAAATCTTCCTAAATTTTTATCAGAGTCTTATGCTGATAACGTATTGTAAAATAAATAAATAAGGAAGAAAAAATAGATATAAAATAAAAAAATGTAAATAGATAACTTTAGTATTAATATTCACCAATATAATTATCTCAATATAATAGAGATAATTCATATATTTAATAATATATGTAGTAACATAAAGAAAGAAGAAGAGAAATATTAGCAATATATAGAAAAAGAGAATAATATTATTACTATGTGTTATTTCAAACATAGCTTCTCCTATTTATACTGGTGACAACCTTTGTTTTTTAATTTTTATTAATTTTAAATACTTTAAAAAATAATTCCTTCAATATAAAAAAAATTAGCCGGCCAACTTATAAATAGACATTCATTTATCACAGCAAAACCAACATTAACCCCATGTTGGCTTGTCTCACAAAGAGGTAACCACCGCCATCTATATTTATAAACCTAATAGTCTAATACCAATATAATGGCCAACAACCAAGTTTCAATAAAATCCACTCATGCCACATGTGGAGGATTATTTTCACGTACAAAAAGTAGTGTAGACACAATCTCATGTGTTGGTGCTAATTCATGACTTTGAGAAAAAAAAGAGACATTTTAGCTAATTTTGTAAGCACAATATTTAATTTGTCTTTGAACATTATTTTAAGATAAAAATAGAAATTAAAAACTCATCTGATTATAAAAATATAGACATACTAAATTTAAAATTTCTCTAAAAATATTTTATATACATAAAAAATTAAATATTAAATTAGTCATTATATATTTATATATATTTATACATATATATAATTTTTTTAATTAAATAATCAGCTAATAGAATATGTCATTGTATAAGAATCAAATTTGTATATAGTAGAATAATAATTTTTTTTATGAGACATAAAATACATATTAATTATTAATATACACGTAATATGATTAAATTTTTTTAAAAACTTAAATATAATTGTCTTTTCTTTTATTAATTATTTTTCTATTTTTTCTGTGTCTTAAAACGTAGAATTTAAATATATTTTATAAGAAACAGGCTGAGTTGGCCGGTTGGAATTTGAAGTAGAATAAAGTTCAAACCAATTAAAATTGGGTTAGGTTAATTAACCTTTTAAAAATAATTTAGCCAAATCAAACCAAGTCAATCTAAAATATAATGGTCAATGATCAATTAAGCTTTTAAGCAAGGGCCATGCATGTTGATGCTTGCTCATTATAATTCCTACTTTTTCTTAAAAAAAATATATATATAATTTATTATGTTGTATGCAGAGAAAGCTGAATGATGATGAATCAAAAGCAAACAGAAGAGCAGAAAGGGTTGATGAATTTAGGGTAAAGAAATTGGTAAATCAGAGTTTGAGTTAAAAGAAATGGGAAAAGGGAAGAAAAGAACATAAGAATACTATTTAATATTTCCACTTTTAAAGGAAGGGGCGGCTTCTTGCATGGCTTTTATTAAGTTTTCATTGCTGAATTTCTGGGAAACCTTCTCTCATAATTAAGGCTTGTTTATTTATTTATTTAATGCATTTATTATTATTATGTCAACAAGAACTTTTTGTCAACCAATTATAGTTTAAATGGTATAATTTTTTTATACTTATCTAAAAATTACGAACTCCAGTCTCACTCTTAATTAAAAAAAAAAACAAAAGCTAAACTTCTTACAATTCATTTTCTTATTAAAAAGTTTGAAAATCGAATTAAATCAATCGGTTTAATTGAATTAATCAAAAATTAATTATTAAACCAATTCAATTTAGGACTAGTAAAAATTGATTGTTAATGAATTAATTAAAAATTAAAAAAATAAAAGCAAAAAAGAGTTAACCGGTCAAACTATCTTTATATCAATTTAAAATAATAAATCACAAAAAAGTAACTTTTTTTTAAATAGAGATATATATTGTATACATAACATAAATATATTATTTTAACACATAAAAAAATCACAAGGTAATATAAATTTGACAATATATAATGTCTATTGGAATTGGATTTTGATTTTTTTTTTGGCAAGTAAATTTAAAGTATGAAATATTTTTATCCTTAAAATTTAATAATTTTGACTAAGTGAATTTTTGAAAATTTTATTTCTATACAAATGGATGACAATTAAATTAAAATACAAAAAAAAATGGATTTAGAAATCGAATTTTACTTATTTTTTGTGTACACTTTTAAAGTAATTATTCAAAGATTTTTATAAAAATTTAGATCAATTATACAAATTATTTATTAGTACTTATTAAAAAATTATTCTTTTAATTATTTTGTCAAATTAATTCTATGTTTTGAGGGCTTTCAAGTATATTTTTGCTTCAATTAATATTGAAGAGATATGAAATTGTTCAACAATTAGATATACTTTTGGCATCTATAGTAGACGCTAAAATATAGTTTTTTTTTCTAACCCCTCTCTCATGAAATAATAAATTTAAATGAAGTTAAAACACTAAGAATATGTACATCCGAAGGTGTTTTGATTTGTAACATACCTCATTATTGAATCTTACCACTATATTGCAAATTACAAGTGATGATCATATGGAATTTTCATAATGATTTTGTGCCCAACAATGAAAAAATATGAGATTGCTACATCAAAATATTTAGGATAATTAAGAAAGGAAAATTATTACAAGAAAACTAAAAACACTTTGTTAATCGACATATTATATGGATGGAAGTCACCAAAAAAAATTATTATATGGATGGATGTGTCATAACAAATTTCAGCTTAAAGCCTAGCTTGACTAAAGTTTTTTTTTTTTTTTCTAGAACCAAAAGCTAACTTGTTAATTTAGAAACTAAAAATAATTCTGTTTAAGAAAATCATAATATAAATAGAGTTACTTTTTTTTTTCCCTTAACACGTGTGTGTGTTTTTCTTTTGTCCACGATATTTTTTAGCTCGATAGGGTAAGGGCTAATCCGTTGTGAATCTGAGTTCCATTTAAGAGTCTGCTGCTGGCTGGCTAATGGGTTGCTGTATGCACAAGGCATGATTCGAATCTTCCGACACTTGCTTAAGTAGACGGGTGAGCTGATCACTCGACTAACCCAAATTGGTTTTTTTTTTTGTTATGATAAATAAGTGTTTCTCTTTTTTTTTTTTGGTCAGCATACATTAGTGTTTCTTAAATCTTAAACTCTTATCATTTAAGGTCCAAAAAACTTTACAGTTTCGGACGGTAACTCTCATCCTGCACCAAATATGTGGTGGACATTTTTTTTTGGTCATCATGTGGTGGACATTAATAATGGGCATTTTACCCAAGAAAGCCCAAATCATAACAAAAGATGATACTTAAAGCCCAAATAAAAGTCATGTCCAAAAATAGCCTAAATAAAAGTTGATAAATTTGCCCAAGTTGATGGGTGGATGTGATCCAGTCCAAAAGAGAAAAGAAAGTGTGGATGTGATATTAATATTATAGACTTTGAATGTCTAACCAAAAACTCAGGCAAAAACTACAGGTCTAAGTGCCTAACCAACAAAATAGAACAATAGTTGACTTTGAAGGGTTTAGGCCTTTAGGGTCACAACCTAAGATGGGTTTATGTTAGACATGGGGGTGTGACCTAAAGAAAACTAAATATTGTCTTTAGTTGGGGTTGGAAAATAAACCCATAGTCTTGTTGATCAAAACTTCAAAAATGACAGACACACACGAATCTGTTTGATTTTGAGTTAAGACAAGAATAACATATACCAGTGCCCAACTTAAATTGGTTGAGTAGATAATTTAGGATTTAGATTTTCTAAAGTTTAAATTTTACTTTAGAAAATAAAGTATGATCTTTTATTATTTATTTTATAGGTAGGACCAAGAATAAATATGAAAAAAAAATCATTCAAGGATAGAAAATTATATTTTACTCTCTAAAATATAAATTTAAAATTTAAAAAATCTAAATTACACCATTTATTAGTATACAAACCAACTTAGATTATTCGAATTGTCCATATCTTTAGAGGCAACGGAAAAAAAATACTTAACAGCACAAAAAAATCACATATACTTGATTTTCTCTATTTTTTTTATATTACTTTTTGCTTTAACAATTTCAAATGAAATTCTTTTCTATAAAATGCATGCATATTTTATTGTTATTGACTTATTATTATTATTATTATTATTGGTGTTATCATTAGAAAAGTTGACAACATAAATATATAATATTGATAATTTTTCATGACAATATTGCCCAACTATAAATAATTATGTATAAATAAAATTGTATGTACTTTACCTAAATATCTACAACTCTAAACACAATCAGTCTTTTGATCAATTAATTATTGTAATCTCAACCAAATAATTTTACATTCCTCCTCATCATACAGAATTTTAAAAATCTATCATAAAAGCTTTGTCTGACTACTAAATGCACAAAACTCAATGCATTCTCATTATTCATGGTTGACTAGTACTAATTCATTAAATTTTAAAAGAATTATAAATTCATTATTACACAAAATAAAAAGATAAAAAAAATTAAGAATTAATTTTTTTTTTTGCTGTCAAAAAATTAAATAAATAAATTAATAAAAAGAAATTGGTAAGAAAAAAGGATCTCAACTCTCAAGTCCGAACCAGCCAACCTGGTGCTGCTGCTGTTTTTGCAACTTACATTTTCTTCATCCACACCATGGGATCTGGATTTGGTGCTGCACCTCAACCTCAACCTCCACCGAGTTGACCAATCGGAACCTTCTAGAGCCCGCTACTTCAACGAGAGCTTCAACAACAGCTTCCTTCTTCTACTGTTACCGCTTACTTCTACTCCTAAACGACGATCCAACTCATTAAACGACAATCCAATCCATATCGATGGCGTATAGGAGGAGACCACAGCAAGGGTTTTCGAAGCCTTCTTCAACCTTCGAGTTCGACGACGACTCGTTTCGTAACCCACCGCAGCCACGCTCACCTTCATACTCTTCTGCTTCTTCTACTTCTGACCAAAACGACATCGATGCCGCTGCCTTTACCTCCTCTCCCTCTTCTCTCGCCGCGAAAGCGATTAGGGCTTCTTCGGCGCGACGCGATTCCTCGCTTTCTTCTGTGTACGGTCACTCCAATTTCTCACATAAAAGCAACAACAACAACAATAGCGTCAACGCTTCTTCCAATTCTCAACATCAATATAGTACCACCACTGCTCCCTCCCAATATAAGGTTTCTCTTTGATTATTATCATTTTTTTTCTGCTTTTTACTTTTTTTTTTTCGATTGCAAATTATTGTCATTCTTATGATTTACATCAATGTTCAGTGGATGCGGTCTGCAGAGTTTAATTAATAATAATTAATGCCTTTTATTCTGCTTGTATTCCTAAATTTTATTTTATTTTTTCAGTTATAGTGTAATTTAGCTATGAGATAGGATTCGATGTTTTTATTGGGAGAGATGGAACTTAGAAAGAGAAGAAAATGGCCAATAAAAAAGAGATAAAATTGAGAGAGAAATAGTCAAATAGTAGGCTTCAATTTCAAAAAAGGTGAGTGCTATTTCGCTTTGATAAGGTCTATTCAAGTCTTGTATTTACTAGCTGGAGGAGTTTTATCTATAGAAGTCCTACTTAGCTTGACCAGGTTAGTTGAACTCTAGTTGACTAAGGATAGAACTGATTTAGGATTGTAAGTGAAGAAAGAAAAATATCCTGCTAGTAAATGAAGATTCAGTGACTGAAACCTCTGGATTAGAAATAAGAAAGCTTGCAATATGGTCTGAAACTCTGAATAAATAGATTAGCAAATCTTCGTATGCCGGCCATAATTGTTAATGGAACACTGTAGGTCTGTGCAAGTGCGTTGGAGCAACAAGGGCCGCGTAATGGAAGAGGTATTGGTTGTAGGATGGATCCGTGTTGTCCTTGTGACTTGAGCCATTGTATGATTCATATGGAACTTTATAGATTTATTTTTATTCTTTTCTTAGTAAATTTTTTTGGGAGCATAAGGCATTGGGAGTATATGGCATTGAACTAGTGGCAATGTGAAAATGGAGATCAGCCTGGACCTGGAGGAGATAAGTTAAAGTGCAGTGGACTGTGGATATGAACTCTGTTATTTTGACTCCTTAAAAGACTTTATTACCAGCAATGTCTGGTCTTTTAGAGTGTAATATTTTTGTGTATGTCTGTATTTTTCTACTATGATTGTTTATGTCTGTAATACATTTGATGACTTCTTCCATTTAGATATTAGTCTACATGTTAAAGCTTCTGCCTGCTGTTTAGTTGCTTTGATGATGTCCACATAATTATAGTTCCAAGCTTGTCATGCTCAAAAAGCAGATGAAAATAACGGTAGATCTACCGAAAATATTATGCATTTTCTGTTTTTTTGAATATGTTATATCAATGCATTGAAGATTGAAGATGCTTGTTTAGCATATGCTTACATTCTCTTTGCTTCTCTTAAACTCACATTCTTTTGAGTGCACCATTCTGATTATTCAAAATGGTATTATTTGTAAATATAGGAGGCAAGAGCCTATGAATATACTTCCATGAAGAACCTGAATGAGTCCAAGAATGGATTTTGGGGTGCTCTGGCCAGGAAAGCCAAATCAATTATTGATGATGATAACATAACTCCACAATCTGAAGCACCAGGGGCGACAAGGTCACAAGTTCCTGGCATAGCGTCTCGGGGAAAGGTGTGCTTTGAATTACACTAGGGGCAAGATAACTCCTCATTATGGATCTTGGTTTATATTTTATACTACTGCAGCTTTGACTAGGCCTTTTCTGCACTAGGTGGGAATTAGCTATATGGATTAAACTATGTCATTACTTTGTATATTAAGCTGGGAAAAAATGTTTTTGTAGTTCAAGTTATGAACATGTAGTTGTAGTTGTTCATGAAACATAGGTGCATTGCATTTGGAAATGATCCACATCTTGCTTGTGATGAGATATATTAGAATTTAGACCACTAGAGGTTTGGCTTCAGAGTGCATGGAGAAAAAAGCTTCAAAGCTGTCTAAGCAGTACGTATGTCTAAAAGTGGTAAATCCATTAACTATTGGTACATCACTGAAGAGGGATCTACGCCATATTTTTGAAATTGAATTATTTTTATAATCTTTGCATTTGACTAGTAATTAGTAAAGTATTTACTATTTGAAATGTAAGATTGATACTATTTTCGTCGTCATTGTAGTTCCAAAATTCAAATCACTTGGAGGAAAGTAATCTCAAAAGGGATGGGCCAACATTTTTCAAGGGATTGGATGCTATCACATCTTCTCTTACTCAGATTGGTGGCACCATTGGTAAATCTCTGGAGGTGAGGTTTCAATATGGACATTTTTTTTTTCTAATGGATTATCTTTTCTTTGTAACGTGAGTATAAAGTATAAACATGAGATTATATCCTCCTAATGAGTGTGTTCATGATTCTGAATATCAATAAAAAGAGGCCCTCATTTCTTTTAAGGATATTCTTTGTGAACTTATTAGTCCTAATTTATATTTGCAGGAGGGTTTTACAAAAGTTGAGAATCGGACTTCAGATATCATTCAGGAAACTCGTAAGCATATCAGGAAAAAGCCTGGCAATTCCGTAGGACAGGATCAGGAAAGAAACCATTCTTCTAAGCTTCAGCAACCCCAGTTGCGGACCCAGATGTCACCAATGGAAACAAACCAAGAACTTCAATTGAAGGCTTCTCGCGACGTAAGGTGGCAACAACTGTATCACTTTTTGATGTGGTAAAAGTATTTGTGGGGTTAGGAGTTGTGGAATCTAAAGTTAAGATTCCATCTCCTAGTTGTTTACTCTTTAAATTTGATGCCCCTTTCATTCTTTCCTATGTTATTCTCTAAACCATAATGCATACTTATAATTATTGTAATGTAAATATCATGTGTATGAGAAATGTATATTAGTTTTTCAACAAGAAATGTGGATGTATATGTCAAATCGTTCCCAGGTTCTCAGCATAGTACCAGTTTGGTATCTTCACAAGGCATGATGAGCTTCTACAATTATTTTAATCTTCTGAACTGGATGCATTCTTTGCCTTTTGATTTTTTTCACAGGTTGCAATGGCAATGGCTGCCAAAGCAAAACTGCTTCTTCGGGAGTTGAAGACCGTCAAAGCTGATCTAGCTTTTGCAAAGGATCGATGTGCCCAGCTTGAGGAAGAAAATAAAATCCTCCGTGAGAACCGTGAAAGAGGAGACAACCATGACGATGATGATTTGGTATGCATTTATTTTCATTTCACAAATTCCCACTCAATTTATGTGTGTGCGGCTTTAGTTACCATTTACAATATGCTTATATGGATATGATGTTTTCTACCTAGTACCAAACTCTCTAATCCCCTGCTTGAGCCATGAGGATAACACTTCTTATATGTAATCTTCAAACCTCATAATGGGGACAGCCTCATACACTGGGTGGTGTTTTTTATACTTTATGACTAACTTAGAGTGCTTCTCTAGCAATTTGCATATTTTTCTGTTTTCACTTCTAGAATTATTTCTGGGTGATATTAGCTTCTTTTGTTAGACTAACTACAAATTTTTAGGAGCTTATAAAAAAAATTAAAATGGAAATGTGTACTTCTCTCTTGATTTAAATTTCGGTTAAGTTTAGGTCAGATTTCTGCTGGACCTGTGTCTTGACAGCTGTATATTGTGATACTTAATGTGCACAAATTGGGAAGAATCAAAATGATTGCAGCAAAAGGTCAGATAGAGTTAGGTGGGGCAATGATGTTACTGAGTGGAACTGAATATCTTAGTGAAATTGGTTATTCTTTTGAAGCTTGAGCTGACTCTCTGGATAAATACTTTAATAGTCCTGATGTATCAACTAAGAATGTCAGAATCCAATTAATCTCATGTCTTTATATATCTTCTAATATTATATAAAGGACTTTCCCCACTTGTTCTACATCCTCTCTAAACACATGATGAACAGGGAACCAAGTAACGTACCAAATTGATTTATTCAAATGAGGTCTTCCCTGATCAGGTTCTTACACCAATAGAAGTATAAAATTACAATTTTCTTCAATAAGTGGTTGTCTATGTGGATCAAACAATGCCATTGCAGTTTACAGTAAACTGTGTCTGTAGACAGCATATGTAAATATTAAATACTAGCTGGTGTTTTAACTCGTGAATTCCATTTCATGTTATGGATTGTATACTCTCATTTCGGAAAGTTTTCTCCATGTTCATGATCACATTTGTGTTTCAGATACGACTTCAACTTGAAACTCTTCTGGCTGAAAAAGCTCGCTTGGCCCATGATAACTCCGTTTATGCCCGTGAGAATCGTTTTCTAAGGGAGGTTGTTGAATATCACCAACTCACGATGCAGGATGTTGTCTACTTTGATGAGAGCAATGAGGAAGTTACTGAAGTTAACCCTCTGAACTTACCCCCAGTGCCTTCAGACACCAACATCAGCATGAGTTCAGAATTGGCAAGAGGCATCTCGTCAATCTCTGTAAAGGATGCAAAGATTTCAGAAGCTACTATAAAGGGCTCCAAAAGTTCTGAGGTGATTAAAAGTATTTCCTCAATTACAGGAAAGGATCCAAATTGACAATGAAATTCTTCTATTATTGTGGTTATGCACCTTTTTTCTCTTTTTGAAAATGCTTCTTTGATTTGTTATTATTTATATGCACCACTATTACAATATATATATCTTTGGGGGGACGTTCTAATGATGTAACTTTATACCTTATAATGTGCAACTTAAAAAGAAAAAAAAAAGGTTATTTTATTTGTTCTAAATTAGCAAGTGCTTGTATAGCAGTATTTTATGTTTGCCCTGAAAGTGTTTCTGTATATCCAATTCTGAGCAGTGTTTTTTACGAGTATAATGTATCAATTTCATGTTTGTGCATCTTGGTGTATACATGATGAGATTTATTATTTGCATTTATTTTTACTTCATACACTGACTTTGGTATACATGAATACATATCTCTGTACTTGAATGTGTTGTAGCCCCTGTGGGATCCGCATAGGATCATTTCCATGCCCCATTCATTCATTCAAGGATTAAAATGCAGTTGGTAAGGGACCAATGAGCTGGAATATGCATAACCAAAACACACTGAATTGAGTGGCAATATATATATAAGTATTTTATTAATAAAATACTATATGTTCATTAATAAAATACTCACATCTAGCAAGAGAATAATATATATATATTAATAAAATATTATATGTTTATTATTACCAATATGTCTTACTATTTTGTATTGATATTTTGTGTTCACGGGTTGGTGAATATAATTAAAAATAATGTGATGCATCTAAGTCTTTTTGTTAATCAAGTCTAATCAAATTGGTCTAATATCAATAAAAATCAGTTATAGATAGTATTACTTTAAGTCTGATTGTTTGATTTGGTTTATAAAAAGACTTGAATGTATAGTATTATTCTATAATTAAACTGCTATTTTCTTTTCTGTAACTAAGCTAGTGATTTTTTACTGTGTGTTGCTTCGTACGTGGATGATGTTGAAGGAGTTCTTAAGGTACCATCTATTTCAGTTAAGACAACCCACGGAAGATGCAAATTATTATAGGTGTTTGAAGTTTGAACTTTCACCAAATGAGATATAATTTTTTTGGAGAATATGCAAAAAAGAAGGAAACCTCAATTTCTCAATGGTGTAGTTTGTTGATGCAAGCTGACACAGTTATAAAGAATCTTGACGTTATAAAAAAAATTTGTATGTGAAAATAAAGAGCAGCCTTAAAACAATGATAACTCAGCATAAATAAAACAGTTAGGACCACAGTTGCCATGCATTGCATAGTTCAGGCTTATTAGTTATTATTAAGCGACACACTGTAGCAGTTTCACTTTTGTGACCTACTTTCTTCATTGGCTTTTTTTTATATGGAAGTAAAAATGGTGATATATTTTAATATTGTAATTTTTGGTGTTTTTTAGAAGTGTGGAAGATACATAAATCAGAGGGTCCAATTTCTATATTTTAAATTTTTTAATTTTTTTTAACAGAAATCTCTCGGTCCGATTTCTGTTCTCTCACAAATTTCTCGGTCCAATTTCACAAATTCTTTAGTCCGATTTCTGTATTCTCACAAATCGGACGGTCCAATTTCTATACTTTTCACAAATCGAACGGTCCGATTTTTGTTTATCTAATTAAACGGTTCCACATTTGAGAATAACACCCCATCAACTCATATTTTAAAACAACACCGTTGTTACTCCAATATCAAAAACAAAATATGTTCTTCCTTCTATGGCCACTTAAAAGAAAATACTAGGATAATATTACGGTAAAAAATGTTTTCTAATAAGTGAAGATCGTTTTTTTTATAAGAAAAAATGTTATAAAAAAAAACTAAAAGACCATGTGCAATGTACGTATTTTTTTATAAATTTAGTAAAAATATTAATTCTTTATTTAATTTTACTCTTCATCAAAGAAATTTCGAAAATATTGTTAGGTGTTTCTCATTTATTATGTGTTGTATTCATATTTAATAAAAAAATGTTAATCTAGAATACTTTTAATTTACTCAAGAGCTAAATTTTTAAGAATTATTCTCTTGTTAGATGTGAGTACACTTATATAGTATTTTATTAAACATATTCAAGAGATATAAAAAATCACTCATTAATTAGCTATTTATGCATAAATACAATAAAATTTCGAATAATAACTAATTTTTTATGTTAATAAAAATTTAATTATTTTAATAGTTAATTATTTTTCTAAAAATCTATTAAATATCTAAAATATACACAAACATATAATAATTAATTTTTAATATTTTTATATTTCATGCCCAATATCCCACCTTCAAGAACCCAGCTAAGCTGGTAGTTGTGGCATTGACTAATCTGCCTGCCATTAAATTACAGTTGCAATTAGGACCAGCTAATTCCATCTTTATGAAGGCACATGCTTTCTAGTTTCTAGTACCACCTTTTGTCTAGTGATCCCTGAACCCTAATTTGCAATAAATTTCCCAATACTGTATTACTCACTTTTCTTTGAGTGCGTGTTTGAAATCAATACAAACTGGAAATAGGTTTAATTTGAAAATTAAATCTTGTGTTTTTGAGTCTTGAAAATGAGTAATGATTAATCACCTAAAATTCTAGTGGGCTTTGATGACTTTGAAATCTCATCAAAATGGATTGGTTAATAATTAATTTGATTTTAAAATTTAGGAAAAGTATTGGTAAACAATGAAAATACTAAATAATGTGAACAATGGATATGTCGGATGTTCAATTTACTAGGTGTGCGGATGGTTATCCTAATATTAAGATTTAGGTGAATAATTTGGGAGTATAGTGTGTTTTTACTTTATTGGGTCAATTTTAGAGTCCATTATTCACATTGTTCACAAAAATCATTGTCTATCTAGCAAAGTCCTAAAATTTAAATACAAACCTAAAGAAATAAAAATATTTTTTATTTTAATAATTTTAAATACAAAGTAAAAGGTATTTTAAATATACTCTTTAAAAAATGTATTTTGAAATATAAGAATTGATTTTGAAATCAAATCAAATTTTGTTTTCATATAAAGATTTATCTTGTAAGTTGTAACCAACTTAACTCAAAGCAAATCCGTTTTTACTTTTTAGAATCAATCATTTCAAATACTAACACATAGATTTCTTAGGAGATCCTAGTATGTCTCTACTACAAATATTTTTCATAACTTGTCAAAAACATTAATCAATTCAATTAATTACACCATGAATAAGATATTCTCAGTTACTCCTACTCAGTTCGACTATTTTGAAAAATGAATTATGCTAGATAATATTCATTCAATAGACGTATATTTCATGCTCCAAAATCCACACAAAAAAATTTATAAATATAAGGGATAAGTACGATTTTGGTCCTTAACTTTGAGGGCCAGAATCGAAATCGTCCCTCTTGTAATTTTCGAATTAAAATCGTCATTAAAGTTTTTTTTCGTATTAAAATCGTCATTTTTAATAAATTTTTTTGTTTTATTCCTAAACTACCCCTATTCGTATTTTAATAATAAAAATTATAAAATTAAAAAAAAAAAAAAAAGAAAATGCGTAAAAACGCGCTGGGGGTGGAAGAAGAAAAGGGTATACGAAGGGGGAGGGGAGGGGAGGGGAGGGGAAGGGAAGAGGGGAAGGGGGACGGCGCCGGGGAGCCTCCGTGGTCACCGCCGTGACCTCATCGTCGCCGCCGCCTTCTCCAGAACTCTGATGATGATGACGATGAAGGGGGAAGGGAAGCCGCTGTCCCGCCGCCGCAGTCTCGCCGTTCCGCCGCTGCCTCTCTTCTGTCCAGATCTCTTCTTTGTGCTTTGAATTTTTGATTTGGCTTTGTATTTCTCTGTTTTGAATTTGTTAATTTGTTACTTGAGTTTCTGTTTCTCTATTTCTGTTTCTGTTTCTGTTTGGGGTGGGAGAAAGGGGAGGCGGAGAGGGGGGGGGGGAGTGACGCGGGGTGGGGGTGGGGGTGCTGGGAAGGGGAGACGGAGAGGGGGGGGGTGACCGCGGGGTGGGGGGAAGGGAAACGGGGAGGGGGGTGACGCGGTGGGGGTGGGGGTGACGGTGCTGGGAAGGGGAGACAGAGAGGGGGGTGACCGCGGGGTGGGGGGAAGGGAAAACGGGGAGGGGGTGACGCGGGGTGGGGGTGGGGGTGCTGGGAAGGGGAGGGAGAAAGGGGGGAGGGGGTCGGCGGCGGCGTTGGTGGTGATATTGGTGGTGCTGGTGGTGGTGTATGTTAGTGTTGGTGGAGGTTGTGGTGTTGGTGGTGGTGGTGGTGGAGGAAGTAATTATGTTGGTAGTGGTGAAGGTATTTTTGTCCAAAAAAAATAAAGAGGACGATTTTAATACGAAAAAAAACTTTAGTGACGATTTTAATTCGAAAATTACAAGAGGGACGATTTCGATTCTGGCCCTCAACGTTAGAGACCAAAATCGTACTTATCCCTAAATATAATAACAGCATAAAAAGTCAAAACTTTATTAAAAAAAAGTTATGAAAGGTTAAAGAAAAAAAGGAAAAAAAAAAAAAGATAAGATTACTTAAATATGATGACTAATACATGCTAGACACATTAATAAATGAGAGAACAAGATATTGTTAAAGAACAAAAAAAAAAAAAAAAAAAAAGCCTTGAAAGCATTAATAGAGTTGTAATCTTCAGCAATTTCTATAAATGAACATATCCTTAATCTGAATCTATTTATAACAGAGGATTGAATGAATTGTCTCTTTCATGCATATATCTGATTTTTCATATGATCTCTCTCAAAGTATTATATAATAAAAATAAATATTTAATTTTAATACTTCGTCAGTGTAAAATAATTTTATACGTACGTTTAATTATGTAATATCACGATAGAAAAAATGACTATTTTTTATATTGACTACATAAATAATTATCTAAAAAAATAAATACGATTGAATGATTAATACAATAACATTATGGAACACTTTGCAATAATAATAATAATTACTAAATTCATAATTCAATAATAATTTGAAATTAAAAAAATTATTATCTTAACTAATATTATATTCATAACTATTTTATATATTAAATAGTACTAATAGTAAAAAATGTAAAAAATAAATTAATATGGAAGCTTGCAATAACAATATTGACAATTAAATTCATAATATATTTGGTTATTTTGTTATGATTACCTCTTCCAAATATCCCTAAGAATAGTTCCTAATCCCACCGAATAACTTATAAAGAAATAAATAATAATGCAATGAAAATGAACCCAACACAAAAACAAAAACAGCAGAAGACAGGAACATGCTTAATTATGCTATGTACTTAATGTTATGTGTGCATGACACTATTTTGGCATCAAACTCACTTCCTCACTCTTCACCCTTCACTCCTCAGTCCTCACTCTTCCACCTAAATCCCCTCCTCAATCTAAGCTGAATATTATTTTTTGATTTTTTTTCCCAAATTGTTTTTATTCGTTTCCTTTTTCATCCATTTTCATTTTCTTAATTCTCATTTTTTTACCATTTTCCTTCAAAAACATCTTCTGCAACAAACAGAGCCTCTTTTTTGTTGTTTTCTTCTTCCTATGCTTCCTTGAATCCCAAAAACAACAGAATTTCAACATTCTCCCATCACCCATTTCACCAAATCAATTAATCAACCTTTTTCTCTTGAAAAAGATCTGATTTTTGTTGTTCTCTCTCTCTCTGTCTCTCTGTTCTTGAACTGAGCGAGTTCTTGTTCTTCCACCATTTCCTGCTGGATAAAGACAACAATGCTGAACCAATCTTTGGTCATTTTCTGCTCTGTAAAACTGTAAAGTTTTCAACTTTTTCCCTTCTCTTGCTTCGTCCTTTGTTTGTATTAGCTCTCTGGCTCTTCTTTCAATGTCAGATTCTTCTTTTTTCATTGTCATTATTAGCATTATTTAGGGTCCATTTTAGTGCTCAGATTCCAGCATTGGGGGTTGGGGTTTTTGGTTCAATTGTGAAAACTGTAACTGAAATGAGATCTTGATGAGGGTAATAACCAGTTTCATTTCAGTGTTCTTCACATTTCCATTTCTTCTCTTGATTCCACTCTCAACCCCTCAAGTTCTTCATGATTCGTCTAGCAGCAACAATGTAGCAACAATTTCACCAAGAACCCTTGATGCAATTCTTCAAGATTGTGCCTTTAAGGCACTAATTAGGCCAAAAACTGGGACACCCTATGATGCACAAGTCCCCAAGAATCTCTCTGGGGTTAGTGTCTCAGCATTGAGGCTAAGAAGTGGTAGTTTGAGGAATAGAGGCTTCAAATCCTACAAAGAATTTCAGATCCCAATTGGGGTTCTTGAACAACCCTATGTTAAAAGGCTTGTCTTGGTTTACCACAATTTGGGAAATTTATCTGAAAATTTTTACCCTTTACCTGGTTACTCATATTTGGCACCAGTTCTCGGCCTTTTAGCTTATAGTGGTGCCAATTTAACAGGTCAAGATTTGCCTGAACTCAATTTAGTTACTTCTGATAACTCAATTTTGATTAACTTCAAGGATGTGAAGAAATTTCCCATTGGTTTGGTTCCAAAATGTGTGTTCTTTGATCTACATGGTTCAGTTCAGTTTGATATTTTGTTACCTGGAAATGTTTGTTTCACAACAGAACAAGGGCACTTCTCAATTGTTGTTGAGAGCAGCAAGATTGCACCTTCACCGGAACCGGCTGCTGTCGCCGCTAACTTTGGCGACGAACACAATCATCATCATGGTGGGAACAAGGACATGTCTAAGGTTTGGATCATTGTTGCATCTGTGTTTGGAGGGTGCATTGTGTTCATCATATTGAGTTTGTTGACTGTTAGAGTTAAGAGAGCAAAGAGGAGCATGAGGATTCAGCAATTGGAATTTGCAGCTGAGAGCGATGAAACTTTGCATATGGCATCAATTGGTGGAACTAAAGCACCATTGGCTGTGGGAACTAGAACAAGGCCAATGATTGAAAATGATTACATTCCTTAGTTGATTTTTTGTAACTTTTTAGTGTCACATTCCTTTGTAGAATCATAAAATTTTTACCTTCATTGCAACCATTGATTTCTCATTGTTCATAGTGAGTTCAGATGTTTTAGGATCTCAGTTTGCTTGGTTTTATCAATTAGTATTGATTGGTTTGAATCTCATAATCTCAGCATACATTATATGACCAAAAGAAAGTTTCTATGGAATCATACATTCTGTTGTCTATTATCTTTGATTTTCAGATGAAATTTCCAATTTTTTTTTTGTTATAGATTCCTAACAATTTTTGGGTTCTTTTATTTTCTTGCCACAACTCTTCTTTCTCTCTTTTGATCAATTTAGGTGAAAATCTTTTAAAATAATTGTTTGTGGCCTTTGTTACCTAGTTTTGTATAACTGACATTACTTAAATAAGGAAAACTTGGGATAGGATTAGTGTGATTGATGTGATGTAAAAAATGATTTTTCATGCAGAAGTAAGAATATCTTAACTTTTCTTGTGTGTATTCTTTTCAATTAGAATATTTTGAATTGATGTGTATCATTTTTTGAAGAATGGGTTGATGACAATCACAAAAAGTTGATTTAGGTACAAAAGAGATCAATTGATGTATGAATTTATACTAAGTGACACATGTTATGAACTTATTGTTAATGTTGCAAGTGTGAGGAGTGTTGAAAGTTAGTCCCACATCAAAGAAAGTAAGGAAGAGTGAGAAGTTTATAAGATGAGAGACTCATTAATTTGACACCTTAAGGTTTTGAGTTGGATGTGGTGTTTTCTCATTTTATGTTCTTTCGCTTGATTCTTTCCTGAAGTCTCCCGATAGTTGAGAGCTCCCCACGGTTGATATCTCTCGGATATTATTTGTTTGGTGGGATGCAAACTTTTTATAAAATGGTTTATAAGTGCACACGAAATAGAAGGAATGATTGTTGTAATGTAAGAGTCGAATTGGTATTTGACGAAATTGTGATTTTTTAATTCATATGATATCTTCAACATATATGGAGTGTCATGCAAATGCAAGTTTAGTTCAGTGACAGACTACATTTCACATGTCATTGACGAATCTTTAAATACAAGACTAAATTAGCAATTAAACTAATCTAAAACTAAAATGTTCTGTTTAAAATATCAAAGATTAAAATAAATTATGTTTCTAAAGTTGTATATAATAATATAAATCTAAAAATCTATTTAATTTTGAATTGAATATAAAATCCACGTAAAAATAAATTTTGTATCTTGTCTAATAAATTAGTCTTTCATATGCTGCCAGCATAAGGAAATGCAACAATCAAAACTCTATTAATCTCAATGACAAATAAATGCTAATGAGCTATATTTCAATGGTATAGTCTTCTCTCCTCACTTAGAGGTCTTGGCTTCGAGTTTTATCCTTAACTTTGAAAAAAAAAAGTTCTTAATAAAGTATTAAATCTTATTATTCATTAATAATAATAAATATATATTGTATTTATGTTTTATTTTTATTAATAATTATTATTCATATATGTTATGTTATTTTATTTTTGTTATTTAAAAAAATTAGTTTAATAATATTTTAAAAATAGATAAGTTTAAAAGAATGAATTTTTTTTTATTAGAGTGAAAAAATAAGTTTTATTAATTTTTTTTTATAGAAATCAACTTTTTTTAATATATCTTTTTTGTGGATATATCTAATATTTGATCTTAAAATTTATTAGAAAAATATATATTAAAATATAAAATATATTAAAAATATATGAAATATATAAATTAATTTAGTAATTATTTTTTAGTGAGTATATAATAATTTTTATTCGAAAAAATTAACAGTAAAACCTAATAGTTTCAAACATTCATATCTTTCTTGATTTGGGATCATTATGTAATATTTTTTCATTAATCTTTTGGGTTCAACAACAATAAATACATAATATGTGGAAATATGGTTGGTGAACCATATATATATATAAAAGAAATGTTAAAAGGATGTTTTTAACTATCAGTTATTCATCAATATTTAAAAATATCAGACCAAATTCAAATAAAAAAAAATATGAATATTGAATCCAATCCAATAAATTTAGTGCTGATTGAATTAAAATTTAGTCATATCTAATTCGATTATCACCGCTAACTCCGAAAGACGCAGGTAAACAATATCATCAGACTTTTTCATTTATGGGCTTAATAGGCTCATGGGTTTGTGGCCTTTGGCCCATGGGCTCAAATAGGTTTAAAAGTAAGTATGAATGGGCAAAAGCGGGATTTGAGTGGGCTTATTAATATTAGTGGGTCGAAGATTGAAAAAGAAATAACAAACAAAAGAAGTTTAACATTAAGTTGTAACATGAGCTAACCTTGACCCTCTTGTAGTCTTGTCCCACGCGAAAATTTTAGCCTTAGACCCATTTACAAATTTGACCCTTAGAAGTTTAGAAAATACTAAAATAGAGGCCTTTGTATAGAACAGAACTAGTGTTAAACCCGTGCGATGCACGGGCTTATATTTAAATTTGATAAGTTAAATTAAAAATAATATTTTATAACCATATATTTTTTAAATTTAGTATAACACTATCATCGTCGTTATATAATAAACGTGTTAAATATGTTATTTTATCTTTATTCAAAGTAAAATATAAATAGAAGAGTTTGAAGTTTATAATATTCTTAAAGCATAAGGAGGGAGATATGAAAAAAATAAGAACATATATAACTGTAATAATAGCATGTTAATTTTACACTAAATTTTATATAAAAAGCTAATAAAAATTTATCGATCGATAATCTAGTATCTTACTAACTTCATTAGAAAAGCAATTGGCATAGGATGTTGGGCTCCTTGTTACACACTTCATTTCAAATCTGAAAAAAGAGTTATAGATAAATTAGTTATATCTATAGTAAATATTTGTACAAAAGTATAAATCATAACATGCTATTAAAATAAAAATAATATTATTCTTACCTAAATATTATTAAAAACCTCTTTGAACACAACATTTGTTGTTGATGACTTTGGATTGCCGTCTTCGTCTAGAATTAAAACCCTGAGGCCACTGCGACTCTTAACTCTTGACAAAGCAACATAAAGTTGTCCATGGGTGAACACTGATTTTGGCAAATAAAGCCCTACATGTGATAATGATTGACCCTGACTCTTGTTAATGGTCATTGCAAAGCATACTGTCAATGAAAATTGTCTCCGTTGGAACTTAAATGGCAATCCTGAATCTGAAGGGATCAAGTTCATTCTTGGAATGTACACTTTATCTCCAATATTTCTACCGGTCACTACCGTCGCTCCAATTACGTTGCTGCCAAGTTCGTTAACTATTAATCTTGTCCCGTTACATAAACCTGAAGTCTGGTCTATGTTTCGCAGTAGCATTACAGCGACTCCTGGCTTCAAAGTCAACTTGTGATTGGGTAGTCCCGAACATTTGATGTCATTTAGGAACTCTGGTGTGAACCACTCTTGTTGTACATCTTCATTCTCATCAGCTTGACATGTTGTGTCAGAGCTCAAATACTCCTTTTCCATCCCTGGAAAGATTGTCAAGACAAAATCGTTTACCTTCTCGACACTCTCAAGCGTGGGTGCAAGAATTGCCCTACTCTGAAAATACCTGTAATCTGACATATTTTGCAATAAATTTGGATATGCAAAGTCTACCAAATGAGGGAGAGGATCATCAGTAGTTGTAATCAATAGATCATTTAGAATTTCAACTTCTGATTCATCACCAACAACAGAGCCAATATTTCCATTTCTAACATCAAGTATCCAATTAGCAAATCTCTTCATTTCACCTTCATCTTGATCCGAAGAAGACATTAGAAGCCTCATATTCGTATGCAGTTTCAGAACCTTACAAAATGACCACAGATGGGATGAGTTAATAGCGGATGCCAATATATCGTGTCTACTTCCTTTCGGAATCACCGGAAGTATCTCATATAATAAATATCACCTGTACCCGGTGGAACATAATTTAACCCCCCGATAGAATACCCTCTTTTGCGTGGATGCCATTCCCTTGATTCTCTATCATAAACAAATTGATTTGGAAACTCAGCATACGTCAAAATTTGACCTGCTTCAAATTTTTTATTAGCTTCCATCCATGCTAAGAACATTGTACATTTTCCTTCCTCTTCTTCCACGATTTCTTCAAGATCATCATCATCTTTAAAGATGATATTTTGCTCTCCAGGCAAATGAAAGGTTAATCTCATCACTGAAGGCCACCTTTGATGAATATCATACGCTAAGGTTCTCCACACAGCCTCACATGCAGACAAATATCTGCAATCATAAAATTGTTTGATCTCATCAATAACCTGAGCATCCTCTCCACTGGAAACTTCCTTTGTAACTCCAACTGCTACCCTGTCTGGACCTTTATTCACGTACTTGAACAAATATTTGATAGCATTCGACTTGTTGCAGTACTCTACATTAACATGCGCTTGATAAGACATCAGCAGATATGCATTGTATGGAACCACATTCCTGTTATCCATATGGACTCCCTTCTTCTCAGTAACCACCCCTGTGTCTCGTCTTCTATATGATGGGTATCCACTATCATCGATAACTGTGTTTTTACTGAATGTCTTGGGATAATATTTGGTGCAATACCCATCTTTCATGCAAGGAGATTTTGAGAATGCTCTACCACATGGTCCATGAATCATATATGTAGATACAGCTCTAAACAATTTTGGGTGCTGAACAGGATCTACCAAATATATTATTCTAACCTAAAAACAAAAATGATAAAATAATCAATTTATTTTTTTATATGAAATCTACTTTAAGTTGTGCTTCGCTTTGTATTTTCTTTGTCTTTTAATATCAATTTTCTCTTCAATATAATCTTGCTTCTCTTTGGACTTCTTGCATCTTTCAATATATACCTAAAAATATTAAATAAATAAATTTTTTAACCAATTAAAAATATATATACATTATACATAATACATTTTTATTATCAAATTTTTTATATTATTAAAAAAAATAAAGTAGTACACATATGACAGCGATTGTTTTTGGTATACATGTCCATCAAAACATAGACACAGGAGTACACAGGAGTACATGTATGGTGTTTGTTTATTGAGATAAAAATGATGAAAGACATAGTCATACACAAACACCCATTAAAAACATGTATTTTGTGTCTCTCTAAAATAAAATGCTGAAACACTAATTTTTAACTTGAGACACTAATTTTTTTATAATTTTTTTCATGTCTAACTTACCAAATAGAATATGAAATTAGTGTCTTCTTATGTCTATGTAAAATCGCACAGGTTTTATTTTCAATGGCTGCTTTAATTTCTTTTTTATTCTCATTTATTTAGTTACTTAAACATATTTTACGGAAAATAATATATATTTTTCTACAAAAGTATCTTTTTTCAAAAAAAATATAAGTTTAATCTCACAATCAATAAATTCAACTTATAGTTAAAATCTTTTTTTTTTATTTCCTTAAATAAAGAGATTGAAAATGAATAACTTATAAGTAAGAAGAGAGAAAAAGATGAAAGTACCTCTATTGTTGTACTGGGATAATCTAAAAAATAACAATGTAAAAGGAGTAAATAGAAAAAAATTATAAATGTGACAAATAAAAAAATTTAAATTTAAAAATCAAAACGGTTAAGAAGCCACTTAATTAGGAATTAGTATTAAAATTTTAAATTTCAAATTTTTAAATAGAGTTTCCTAATTAGCTAGTATAAATTTAAAATTTTTAAATAAACTTTTTTAATTAAACGTTTGCTATTCATTAAGAAAATAGGAATTTGTTAATTTAAAAATAATTTTTATTAGTTTCGTCATAAATAGTATCAATCCTATTATTTATCGGTAAAAATAAATAAAATTAAATATAATCTAAAAATTAATAACCTTATAAATTACGTAAATTTAGAAAAAAATACTTAAAAAAAGAGAAAAAGATGAAAGTACTTCTACAATCTAAAAGATAATAATAAAAATTTATAAATATGGCAAGTAAAAAAATTTAAATTTAAAAATCGAAATGGTTAAAAACTTAATTAGAAATTAGTATTAGAAATTCAAATTTAAAATTTTTAAATAAAATTTTTTAATTAGCTAATATAAATTTTAAATTTTTAAATAAATTTTTCTAATCAAACGTCCGTTGTCCGCTGTCCATTAGAAATATAGAAATTTGTAAATTTAAAAATGATTTTTTTTAGTTTTATCATAAACATTATTAACTTTATTATACTTTTTCTAAAATTTAAACAGTATTATATTTTTTTAAAATAGTATAAATAACTTCACATCTTAATAAGACTGATAATTCTATTTACAAATAACTTCAATTTATATTTAAAAAAATTCTAAATTCCAAACATAAAAATCGAAAAGAACCAAAAGAAAAATAACAACTCAAGAAAAGACAATGTTTCCACCAAAACAAACATATGCTTGGCATTATTCTATTAGATAGACTCTAAAAGGGATTCCAAAACATGTGCATCAAAATTCTCAAGTTTCTTTCTCAATCTTGATCTTCTTGCAAGTTGAGGTATCTCCTTCCACCTTCGAATCTTCCGACTCCGAGGATAGTCGCTTAGTTGGTGTAATAGCATTTTCCAACAATTCGGATTCATCATTGGCCGCAACTTCATTGGAATTCAAGCAACAAATTCTTTACAAAAAACCACGTTAAATTAAAGACTTCTTTCTAACCTTTGATTTTATCTCACTAATATTTTTTGAATAAAATTAAGATCTAATTTTGAGAGAACAAACAAAAAAAAATTATTTTTTGAACAAATACCTTAGCACCTTCTACTTTCTCCCCTTCAATGATTGAGGATGTCTTTGAAATTGGAAGCAAACCACCGATATAGTCAACATCCTAAAATTATAATTAATTATTATTTATAAATTAGATACTACTAATGACCAAGGAAGCAAAAAATAAATTAATTTTTAATAGAAAGTACACTTATATATACTCAAAATTTGAATAGGGTGAGCCTCTTTGAATTTATTTATGAGGTCCACATTATCAGTTATCTTCTTAACTTTATAAGAAGGTGAAAAATGTGGATTATCAGATATTTGAACTTGAACGATGAAGAGAAAGATCTTATCAATAGGAGTGGATCAAGTATCTCTACACAGCTCTTTCCCAAAACTTGTTTTGCCTCCTTGTCAAAGACTACATAACATGCATAGTCAGAATCATCAATGACATCAAGCTTTATTCGATACCTACTTAAAAAAGAAAATAACATAAAAAAAAGTTAAATATAGACTTATTCAATATCTAATCCAATATACATAGACTTTAATTTAAAAAAATAAATAAATAACCTTGGAGTCATGGATAAAAGGATATTAGTAGAAAACTTGCGTCTTCATCGAGCCAAACCATCTCAATTGAGTATGGCAATGGAGAATTTTTGTAACTTGATAGTGTCCATGACCGTATCACTCGTATACGTACACACAAATTGTCGATTGTAGGATTGATGTCAGCAATTTTGTGAATACCAGCCATTGGAATAAGTATGGAGATTTTGGATATATGTAAAAAAAGGGATTGATGTACTTTAAATTGTGGTGTTTTACATCTCTCATAACTTATCCTTTTATAGTTGCATCATAACTAAATTTTTTTAAATTTGGTTGACTTCAATTTAAAATTTAAAAAATAACAAACTAAGTAAAACAACCCAAACTTAAAATTTGAAAATAACAACCTAAATAAATAATAATTTAAAAATTCTAAACTAACGTAAATCTTTATTTATAGTAATATTAGTATGTAACAACCGAAGAATAATTAACGTAAATTTTTTTAAAACTCTAAATTTCTTTAAAAGAATTTATGTAGCTGCAATTTAAAAAAAATCAACAAAATTTTAAAAAATAATTCTAAAAAGAATTAACAGATTTTTAAAAGATAGTGTTAAAATATAAAAAAGAACTATCTAAGTAAAATCTAAATAAAATTTAAAAAATAATAACTTAAATAAAATAATTTGAAATTTAAAAAATAACAACCTAAGTAAAACAATCCAAACAAATAAAACAATTTAAAATTTAAAAAATAACAACCTAAGTAAAACAACCCAAACTTAAAATTTGAAAATAACAACCTAAGCAAATAATAATTTATAATTTATAAATATAAATCCAAAAATTTCTAGTGACGACACGTAAGCAAAAAAACTCCCAGACTCAACGTATGAGCGCCACGTCAGCAAATGAGCTTCCCATTTGTATACTATAAAGATTTAATTATTAATTATTTAATAATAGTGTTAAAGGGTTGAATTTCGAGAAAAGTCATAATACTTTCCATTGCCTGTGGGATTTCTGCCTGTAACCCACGTCAGCCAGGACAGAGAATCCCTATGGACATTTCTATTGGTATCATCCATATTGGAAAACTTCAAAACTTTATTAAATACTGCCCAATTTTACGATTAAGATTTAAATAATCTCTTCTTTTCTACTAATAAATATGCAAAGAACTGAATTGATTTATTAAATAATAAATACCTTAATTAATTAATCAAACCCGTGGGCGGGAACTGAAACTCACGAACCGGATCGTCATTCCCAACCGTCCGATTTGCTCCCACGAAATCCATGGGATGGTTGACACGTGGCGTTTATTACGAATACCAAGTCTTCTCAGCGCTACTTACAACTTCAAAACCAAAGCATAGTTTCCAATTTTCTTGTGCATTCCCTCCAAAACCGAATCATTTTGCTTCTTTCTCGGATCACACCACAACAATGGACGAAACCGCCACCGTCACCGCCGAAACCACAATTACCACCACCACCACCACTGTCAAGGGCGCCGCCGGAAGAAAAGGAGGCCAGAAGAAGAAAGCCGTTTCCAAGTCCATCAAAGCAGGCCTCCAATTCCCCGTCGGTCGCATTGCCAGGTACATGAAGAACGGCCGTTACTCTCAGCGGTTAGGCACTGGAGCTCCGATCTATCTCGCCGCCGTTCTCGAGTACCTCGCCGCCGAAGTACGTTTGGTTTTTCAATTCTGCATTGAATTAGCATTTACATTGATGAAATGAAAACGAATCTGTTATCGAATTTTGAATCTAGGTTTTGGAACTAGCTGGAAATGCTGCGAGGGATAACAAGAAAAATAGGATCAATCCGAGGCACGTGTTGCTGGCTGTGAGAAACGACGATGAGTTAGGGAAATTGTTGCAAGGCGTCACCATCGCTAGCGGCGGCGTGTTGCCGAATATCAACCCCGTTTTGTTGCCGAAGAAGAGTGGTGGTGCTGCCGCAGACAAATCTGCGGCCACCAAGTCTCCTTCTCGTAATTAGAAAAAAATATTAGGATTTAGGTTTAGCCGTTTAGGTGCTCCTTTTGTACAATACATTATCGTTTTTAGGGTTTGTTTTTTTGGTGTAGCTTTTTCAGTTACAGGTAACCAGCCTTAAGTCCTTAACTTTGGTTCAAATCTATTTTACTCTATTTTATATTTTAATATTTTATTTGTGTAAAGTTAAAATATCATCGGTGGTGGCTGGTTGAATGACTGAAGTTAACTAAACGCATGAATGGCTGGTTAAAATATCTTAAGCCCTTATACCTACCTTTGTACCTGACAGTGACAGAGGAGGCCTTGGCCACCGCCCCATGTATTTCCTAAGCAAGGTATTCTAAAGAGCAGAACTGAGGTACACGAGGTTAGAAAATTTGACTTTTGTTTTGTTGGTTTTATTTTAAAGTTAAGGCAATATTTTCAGGGCACCCAATTAAAATGAGAATGACCAAGCGATCAAGCAGATTTTGTAGAAATTTGACCTAACGAGGAGGATGACGGCTTATAAACCCTGCCATACCATCAAAGTTCAGACAATGGTCAACTTTTTGGTAGAGGAGGCCGGCAAACTTCCTGACCTCGAGCACACGGTAAAAGTTTCGTATTGACGGAGCGTCCAACCAAGCGTTTCACGGGGTAAGGATCACATTAGAAAACTCGAAAGGGGTGACTTATGAACAATTCATCAAATTTAAATTCTCAGTCTTCAATAATCAAGCAGAATATAAAGCTATAATTGGAGGCTTAATACTAGCAAAAGAGGTCGGAGTAACGAAGCTCAAAGTCAACCGTGACTCCCAAATCGTGACGGCCCAAGTAAACAGGACATATCAAGTTCGGACCCACTACTACAAAAGTACTTGAAAAAATTAAATAATTATGCAAGGGCTTTAAAGAGGTGATTGCCCAGCATGTGCCCAGGAAAAGGAATGATAGAGTGGACCTCTTATCGAAGT
Source organism: Arachis ipaensis (assembly GCF_059453495.1). Classification (NCBI taxonomy): domain Eukaryota; kingdom Viridiplantae; phylum Streptophyta; class Magnoliopsida; order Fabales; family Fabaceae; genus Arachis; species Arachis ipaensis. Next base: position 2,320,217 of record NC_142436.1, read on the forward strand.
TGACTAGCACCAAGGCCAGAACGAAAAACCGATCTCTTATCCAAGGCTCGGTGAAGAAGCCATCGATGACCCTATGCGTAGCTCAATGCCAAGGGGAACCTCCATCCTGGATCGATCCAATCCAGCAGTTTCTCGAGAAAGATGAGCTTTCAGAAGACAAAGAATGAGCTAAGATCGTAAGAAGAGAGGCCGCCAAATATACGGCAGTGCAGGGTCAATTATATAAAAGAGGGTTCAGTCAACCCCTGCTGAAGTGCTTGTGACCCGAACAGACGAAATATGTCTTAAAAGAGGTACACGAAGAGTGTTATGGACACCACATTGGAGGGAAGTCTTTGGCCTGAAAACTCGTTAACGCCGGTTATTATTGGTCCACTATGATACGCCAGCAAATATGTGAAGAGGTGCCTCAAATGTCAAGAAAATGCAAACTTTCATAAGGCGCTGAGAGAAGAATTGAGCTCCATCATGGCCTCCCGACCTTTCTCCAGTGTGGAGTTGACCTGCTGAGCCCATTCCCGATGTCCCCAAGACAAGTCAAATACCTAGTTATGGCCATTGACTACTATATCAAGTGGGCAAAAGCAGAGCCTTTGGCAAATATATCGTTTATGAACTGTCGAAAATTCGCGTGAAGGCAGGTGGTCGCAAGGTTTAGAATCCCTGAGGTCGTGGTATTGGATAATGGAATGCACTCCTATAAGAAATTTGGAGAGTTTCTATCAGGCCTTGGCATAAAGTAAAAGTTCTCCTCTGTAGAGCACCTTTAGAGTAACGGGCAAGCAGAGACAACGAACAAAGTCATCTTGAATGGACTGAAGAAGCGTTTGGATAAAACAAAAGGTTCGTGGGCAGACGAGTTGGCCTTGGTCTTATGGCCTTATAGGACAACGCCACAATCTTTCACCGGAGAGACACCTCTCTGACTCACTTACGGCGTGGACGCCAAGATTCTGATCGAGATAGGAGAACCCAACGCATGGTTGCTATTGGGAGGAGGTGATGAGGTGACCAAAAAAGACATGGTAGATGAAACCAGGACAATGGCGCATTTGTCGGAAGCAACACTAAAGCAGAGGTTGGCACTACGTTACAGCTGCAAGGTTCATAACAGAAGATTCGAAGAGGGAGACCTGGTACTGCAACGGAACGCCATCGGTCCGCCGATCCCAGGGGAAGGGAAGATCTCCCCCAATTGGGAAGGACCTTATAGGGTGAAGGAAGTGTAAGGCAAATATGCATACAAGCTCGAGCGACTAAACAGGAAGGAGATACCGAGGATTTGGAATGCGGCAAACCTCAGAAGATTCTACTCCTAAGACTTAGATGGTCTCCTGACTACGTTCTAAATGCCGGTCACGATTCGGTTATTTTTCTTTCTCGTGTTCATTTCATACTTTGTGTTTATTTTTATTTACTTTATCTTGCAAGCCTACTTGTACTATCATGACATATGAAAGAAGGGGTACTCTTTTCCCTTACCGTTAGCACGAAACGATAACAAGAAATTTTGATGAGGCCCATTTTTGCAAACTAATTGTACTTTGTGTTAAACTTTATTGTTTCAAAATTATTACCAAGTTACGAGTATGGCTTCCCGTGACTGATCACCCTGGGAGCCCCATGCGCAAAGACACACAGATATCCATCGAGATACGGCAAAACGGCCAAATAAACAAACGATAGTGAATAACTGACGAATATCATACATGAAAATAAACCTACAAGTTTTAAGTACAAAGATCCCACAAATTGAGAGTTTAAAAAGGCAACGCACTGGCCCAACAACAAAAAAAATTTGAGAATTTCAAGCACAAAAGGGCAGCACATCGGCTCAATAACAAAAAAAAAAGGTTCAACATTACAAGTCTCATTACAAATTTTTCACTTTCTCGGCAGGTCGACGATCTAGCCATCCTTGATCATCTTTAAGGCACCTACAGTAGAAGTGTCGAGGTCGGGGGCAAGCAACGAAACTTAGGCCTTGATTGCCTCCTCAGTAGTAGCTATGGCATCCCGGGCGTCCTTGATGATCTCCTTGTTTTTCTTCTTCATGTTGGTGGCCTCCAGGCGCAGAGTCCGCCGACCTTACGGCCTCGGTTATCTCCTTCTCCAGCTCCTTCACCTTGGTGTCTATCGCAACGGCCTGACCTTGTGCATCGTTGAGTTGCTTGGAGAGGGAGAGATCCCGGTCAAGGAGGCACTCGATCTCATCGCCGCTTCCTTCAACTTCTTCTCAGCTTCGCTCAACTTGGTCCCCATGGTCTCTTCCTCAGCTTTCAACTTCGAAACTTCATGCTGGGCCATCTTGTACTTCCCTTCTAATACCTGTCACAAGGCCAAGACTGGATCAACCTTCCTCGAGATGGCGGTAGCTCAGAAAAGGCTCTGATACGTCCACCTAGCTTGGGCGGCCAGGTCCTCATCCCGAAAGAAGTTCTCAGTGCTCGACAGTAGCTAGGAGTTGATGAAGAAGCCCGCGTCGAAGTTTTTCTCCATTACAGAAAGAACTTGTCCCGGACTGGAGCTTGATTTCCTTTTCTTGGCATTGGGGATCATGAGCACTTCTGGATCCTCATCCTAAGCACTCGAAGACTGTTCAACCCCCGCCACTTTGCCATGGTCAACTTCACCACCAACACTGTGTCTAGGAGGTGTGTAACACCCTACCACACAAAGCTTTACGCTTAAGTCATAAAACAGAGGTGGTGTGGTATTACGACCTCTAAAATAAAATGAGTATATATATAGTAGAAGAATTATAATATGCTAGGAGCCTTGAAAAATAGATGAAATAAAAATTGCGAAATAAAAGCGCAAGTTCAAGGAACGAGTTAACTTGCGTGCTAAGAAAACTATATCCATCAAACATAAGATTGTAAAAATAGGAATAGAGTGCCAAAGATACAAAATAACAAGCTCCTAACTCAGCCTGCGAAGTCAAGACTGGCCGGAGAATATTTACACACACACACACACACACACACACACACACACACACACACACACACACACACACATATATATACACAACCAAAACCCAAATATACATAAACAAAATCTTGCCTCTCCATAAACCTCTAAGAGGATCAAGAGAATAAGTTATGCGGAGAGAAAACTAAGTACATATATATACATCACTATACAGCAAAACTACCCAGTAACCACTTCGCTTCAAGAGTCCAGACGCCTAACGAGACGCCTCTCGACCTGCATCTGAAAAACAACAACATCGTATGAAATGAGAACCAGAGGTTCTCAGTATGGTAAAGGTGTCACACACATAATATATAAGGTCCTGGGAATGCCAGAGGCAATCCTAGAATGTCGACACTCAGATTATAGAGCTTAAAGTATTAAACAGGAGCCATAAAAGGTGATTTTCTAAGAATATTTAATCCTAACTTAACTTAACCTTAAAATCTAAGTCCCATACTGCCATTCCTCCATACCTCCAACTCCATCATGCATTTTCACAGACAAATAAACAGATAAAGGCAAGCACAAGAAGGTTACAGTTACTGCAGATAACAAATACACATTTAACATGGCAAGTACACATAGGCACACCTAATTAAAGCACAAGCAAGTAATTCAAGTATTATGCATATGATGCATGCCTGTCCTATGGCTGATGAGGCTCATCTGTTGGTTATCCAGCCAACCCGACAAGTCTGAATTGTCCTTAGACTGTCCCCCGACATGCATCCCCAAGAGTCTATGCATATCTTTTTCTCAAATAATCAATATTGCTCAATGGGGGTAACATTTCCGGGGATTTATATAGTGTCCGGTCACACTTACGTCGTAGGGTCAACAGAGTATCGAGTTTTCAACCTGGTACACGTGGTGGCAAGCCACGGCACTTAATCTAGAAAATCTCGTATCTCAGATCATTCAAATTCATAAGCCATGTAAATAATTCAATTATAATTCACCAACATCCACATCATTCTCAATCGCATCTCATTCATCATCATACATCAATCATATTCAATCCTTATCCTTCATTATCACACCTCCCATTGCGTCCATCAATAGTTCCAATTCAAAACATAATTCATTCCTTTCTAAATAAATCAAACTTAAAACATACTCATTTTCTTAATAACTCAAAATCAAACCCTATAACCTTTGAATCTAAATCTTTTCAAATAATCATCTAAACAAAATCTCTAATTTTTATAAAATTTCGGCAGCATTTGCTCTAAAACTCGGACTTTGCCACCCTTTTCGGGTCCAAACCTACATTCTTTTCAATTCAACATACCCTTCCTCATCATCATAACAGTCACCATAATAAATCTACCTCAGATCAACAATTATACTCATACAATATTCAAATCCAACAACCAAAATTCAGCTAAGGATCATAGTTCACTAATCCTAGGCTTCTAACACAAAATACCTCATTATCACAACAACCTCCACAATAGTTATACCTCAAATCAATAATTCACCAAATCATTAGTTAATCAACAAGCACCAAACCAACCATGTTCATCAACAATAACATTCAACCATAATTCTCTCCAAATTAACATAACAACATTCACCATCCAAAATTAATAACTAATTATCTAATAAACTTCAACCAAATATATTCATCGACAAATTACTAAACATTAAACATATACCTGCATTCCAACTTATCCTATGGTCATCTAGCCTAAGTTTTCACAGAACATTATATATTAAATGCAAGAAACCTAAACCATACCTTAGCCGATTCCCAAGTATTATTCCAAGACAATTTTCCTAAAAGAACACAGCCCTCAAAACCTCAACTAATCCGCTTCCTCCAAGTTCCAGTATTTACAATTTCGAGCTCCAATTATTTATTCACAACCTAATACACATTTATAACACATATATATCCAATTTAATACTCAAAGCTCAAATCCAATGAAATTAAAATAGAATTATCATATCCTCACCTTACCCAAGCTTCACATAAGCAAGTGTGAATGTTTTCCTCAAGCTAATTGGATCCCAAAACATCAGAAATCAAAGAAATTCAACCTTCCCATTAAAAATTCGAAAATTAACAAGCACCAAACCAACCATGTTTATCAACAATAACATTCAACCATAATTCTCTCCAAATTAACATAACAACATTCACCATCCAAAATTAATAACTAATTATCTAATAAACTTCAACCAAATATATTCATCGACAAATTACTAAACATTAAACATACACCGGCATTCCAACTTATCCTATGGTCATCTAGCCTAATTTTTCACAGAACATTATATATTAAATGCAAGAAACCTAAACCATACCTTAGCCGATTTCCAAGTATTATTTCCAATTTTCCTAAAAGAATACAGCCCTCAAAATCTCAACTAATCCGCTAATTCCTCCAAGTTCCAGTATTCACAATTTCGAGCTCCAATTATTTATTCACAACCCAATACACATTTATAACACATATATATCCAATTTAATACTCAAAGCTCAATTCCAATGAAATTAAAATAGAATTATCATATTCTCACCTTACCCAAGCTTCACATAAGCAAGTGTGAATGTTTTTTCTCAAACTAATTGGATCCTAAAACATCAGAAATCAAAGAAATTCAACCTTCCCGTTAAAAATTCAAAAATTGGGGGAAATGAAGGCTGAGTGTAAAATAACGAGTTACCTATGAAATTGTTTCGGTAGAAACATAGAGCTTGACGCGGTGAATGCGTGGCCGCAAACGGTGCGGCGATCGGAGTTCGAACGGAGAAGTTACGGGAGTTGGAAATTAACGTAAGGGTTATGGGATATTTCTCGTTTCTCTTCTCCCTGGAAGCATTTCATGTACTACAGGTGAAATGAAGAAGAAAGGGGCTTTCGGGCTCTTTTAATGTGTTGGTCCGGTTGGACCGACAGGCCGGTTCGAGTCTGGTTCAACCGGTTCGGCCCGTTCGGTCTATTTTTAGACCGTTTTCTTCGAAATTAGTGTCAAAATTCTTGTTTCGATGAGCTCTACCCTAATTTGATATAATATTCTTGTTTTTAATCTTCCTTATTAAAAACTAATTTATTGACTAATTATCTACTAATTTAACGGGGTTTGCAAGGTGGCCCAGGCGGAGGCTAAGATTAAACCTCCGGCTTGTCGGCTTGAGGGATCTCAGCTTGAGGAGTTGGGAAACCAAAGTGGCCACATCCCCAGGAAATAAGTGAGTTATAAGGCGACTGAGCAAAGTGATCCCGACAGCCATCCTAACTACAAAAAAAAAAAAAGAAAACTAAGTTAAGAATTAAGTCACCAATAAAATAGCAGTATACAAATCAGGACATCGGGAGAATAACAGAAAGAAGAATGAATTTACCTACGCAATCCCGACCGGCTTTTCGGTCACCCATAAGGGGATGAGGATTAAGGGGATTGGAACCAAATATTTCCAACAAGACATCGACAATCTACTGGTACTGTCGACCCAAACCATCATAGGTCATTTATCAGGTAGTTGGAGCCGACACCAAAGCTCCAAAAAATTGGAATATGCATCTCCCCTTCAAGGGTAAGCCAGAAGGGATGGTGACCTCGAGCTGGCCGTACTTTGAAAAAAACCTCTTTAAAGCCATGAAAAGAATCTTTAAAGAGGTTGAAGATTTTCCAGTTCTGCACAGCCCAGAAAAAGAACTACCCCTTTTTATGGTTGCCCTCTCGAGAAGGGTTCGTGATTAGGAAGAAGAATAGGAAGACTTCAACGGTGGCCGGGAGCTCCAAGTACTTGCAAACCATTTCAAAGCACCGGATGACAACCCATCTGTTCGGATGAAGTTGCGAGGAAGCAACGTCACACTGATTTAAGAGAGCCAAGATAAAGGGAGAAAAAGGAAACCGAACACCCAGGATGGCGAACATGAGTTTGTACACCCACATCTAGTAAGGGACGCGAGGAGCGTCAAGGTTAAGTTGGCAGACGTATTTCCGGGGGCTCGACACCAAGAGTTCGTAATTTGCCTCCTCGGGGCCACCTCCGCACAGCGCTCCTGAGTCACGGAGCTCTTGTAACTCCTCCGCAGTTACCCTGGAGGATGTGCTCATGACATCGGTGGTACTGATGAAGAGATTTTTGTGTGGTTTAGAATTTCACAAATGAATTCTCGTTGCAAGTATAGTTTCTAAACCAACAATAATTCTTTCATACAAAAATTTGGTTGTCACTTGATGACATGTCATCATGTCATGTTTTTCTATGCTCTTTCATACAAGAAATTGATGATTTGTGCTTAAATATTAAATGCTTTGGTGCTTAAATGGTATATTTCTTTGATCTTTTGATTTGATAAACTTTGTAGGAAATAAGAAGAAAAAGAAGCAAAGAAGCACAAAATAAGCTAAAAAGGAGAAAAAAAGAGTTTTGGGGCACACTTTGAAGTTGGAGCACACTTTGGAGCCTTAGGCCATGCTTTTAAAAGTGGCCCATGACCAAATCAAGGAAGCTTGACAATCAGCACTCACAAAGCTCGGTTAACTAAGTTAACCTAGCTTTATCGTGAAAAAAATTCAGCTTGGAAGCAAGATTTTTCGCTAAGTTAAACTTGGGCGTTCACAGCATGACCATGCCTCCTTCAAAGGGCCATAACTTGAGCTACAGACGTCCAATTGATGTGCTTCCAGTTGTGTTGGAAAGCTGACATTCAGAACTTTTCAACGATATATAGAAATCCATATTTGGCATGAAATTGAGGTACAAGTGAAAGGCATCTTTAAGGACAAAAAAAAGCAAAAATAGACCAAAGTGGCTTCACCAAGATTCGAAGAGGGAGCCTCACTCTAAAGCAAAGGGGCGCTTCTAATAGCACTCACTTAGTGAGCACATCGCTCACTTAGAGAGCATTGTTGTGCTCTCTCCCAAAGAAAATGCAAGGAAATTGGGCAAGAGTGCAACCACCAAGACTCGAACATGGGAGCTCCACCAAAAACAAAGGGATGCTGCGCTCCTTCACTTAACCGAGCGCTACTCTCCCTTACACAAGGCTTGGCACACAACCAATTTGGCAAGGCAAACAAGGCAATGCTGCGCTCTCCTTGTCAACCGAGCCGTGCCCTGGGAGGTGTCCCACACCTCAAACCAACTTGAACTAAGCAACCTTGACCCATGCTCTAAACCAATTGAACCAAGGCCAACCGGACCCATCTCTCTCTTCAAATCCAAAGCAAGCAAAGCCCACATCATCACTCAAAGGCATAAGAACAAGTTAGAATAGGAATTTCATTTAATTGTAATTTGTTTTTAATTTCAATTTTATTTTTATTTTTGTAAAGCCTATATAAGGCATCATTTTCATTTTTGAAAAAAGGCTGGCTCCACTAGGGAGCATTAGGAGTAGAGAGCTCTCTCTTTTAGTTTTCCTTTTTGAATTTGAATTTTGGATTGAGATTGAAGGAATTCTATTTCATTCTTGATCTGAAACTTCTCTTTGTTCTTCTTCTGCATAATCTTAGTGAATTGAGAATTGAATCTGAAATTTCATTTACTGCTTCCATCTTTCTTTCTTCTGCAAATTGTTTTCTGCTGGATCAAGGAAGGAATTGAGATCTAGACTTATTTTCTAGTCTCATTGATCCCCTGAGATCTCCACTTGTCTTTTTGGATTTCACAATTGAGTTGAGTTTTCTTGCTGTTTTGAATTTTTCAAGCAATTTTCCTTTTCTGTTTAGATCTATTGCAAGTTATTGCATCTTTTACTTCTCTGTTTGATTGCTATTTACACTTTCTTGTTTGATTTCTTGAATCCCAGCTCCCAAAATCCTTTTATTCTTCCTGCAATTTAAATTTCCAGTTGCTTGATCTATTGCTTTCTTTAATTTCCATCTCCCACTCCCCTTTACATTCACTGCAATTTACATTTCTTGTCATTTAAGTTTCTGCAATTTACATTTCTTGCTCTTTAAGTTTCTGTCTAATTTACTTTCTGCACTTTAAAATTCTCTTGTCATTTACTTTCTGCTGCATCAATTAACACAATTCACTCAATGTTAGCTTGACTAAACTAATCACCCACTAAAGTTGCTTGATCTATCAATCCCTGTGGAATTGACCTCACTCTAAGTGAGTTATTACTAATTTATGCGACCCGGTACACTTGCTAGTGAGTTTTGTGTTGGAATCTACGTTTCCAACCCATCATCACTAAAACAAACCCCTATAAAATAAACGAAGTATTCAAATCTCGGGTCGTTCTCCCTAGGAATTGCAATAAAGTGTTCTTGTTATTGGCTATGAGGTATATTTTGGGGTTTTAGATAAGAAACAAGAAAAGTAAATTGCAAAGGAAATCAAATGACAAAAAGAGGTCTTGGCAAGGTTTGGTGATCAAGGATCTCTATCCTTATCACTAACCACAACATGATAATTGCAAGGATCAATCCCATTAAGTCATCCTCTAACAAGTAAAGGAAAGTCAAATGAGCTATATCAATCCAAGTCCATAAGTCTTAGCCACTCACTAATTGAATTAATGAAAGCTAGAGTCAATGGCTACCAATTATCAATCACTTGGACAGTACTGACTCAAGAATTCCTAAGTTACCTTCCCAAGCCAAGAGGAGAAAAATCTATTCTAAAATCCAACCAAGCATTTTGTCAAGCACTTGGAAGGCATAAAAGGAAATCATAGTAAAATTGCAAGAAAAGTAAATCTACACTACTCAATTGCAAGGAAATTAACAACAACAATTCAATTAAGCAATAAAGGAACATGAAACATGAAATTGCATTAAAGGAAAATGGAAGAACAAAAGTGCATCAACATAAAAGTAGAGAATTACAAGAATTAAAGTACAAAACTAGATAGAGGAAATGTAGAGGAATAAGAATTGATAAAGGAAAAGTAAATCAAAGTATGAAATTAACCTAGATCTAAGAAATCCTAATCTAACCTAATCCTAATTCTAGAGAGAAGATATAGCTTCTCTCTCTAGAAACTAACTTTCCCTCCAAAACTAAACTAAACTAAACTAATGTGATGTCATATGTTGATTCCCCTTCAATTCTTGGGTTAAATAGCATCAGAGATGAGCTGGATTTGGGCCTGGGAAGCCCATAAATTGTCCCCAGTGGATTCACTTTAAGTGGGTCACGTGCGAGCACCGACGCGTGCGCGTGGGTCACGCGTACACGTCGCCTGACAAATTGCTATCCATGCGTACGCGTCATGTACGCGTACGCGTCGCCTTACAACATCACTTTCCACGTGTGCGCGTCTGCTGCGCGTGGGCGTCGATCTCAGCATCCCAAATCCTTGTTTCTTCATGAGTTCTCCACTTGCATGCTTTTTCTCTTCATCCCTTTGATCCATTCCTAGCCTTTCCATCCCGGATTCACTAACAAACATATCAAGGCATCTAATGGAATCAAAGATGAATCAAATTTAGCTAATTAAGGCCTAAAAAGCATGTTTTCACACTTAAGCACAAATTAGGAGACAATCATAAAATCATGCTATTTCATTGAATAAATGTGGGTAAAAGGTCATAAAATCTCCTAAATTAAGCACAAGATAAACCCTAAAAATGGGGTTTATCAGGTACACCAAGCGTAACGATTCATAGAGGGTCACTGCGCCATACCTACAGTGGGGGCACCACTTAAATTGTGAGGTCAGGAGAAGGTTCTAATCCAAAACTAAGTTATTATACAATTAAACCAAAATCATTTTACACTAAATCATTCTAGCCTAAACCACCAAAGGGAACCTATGGAACCCCCCTGAAAGCTAACAAAGCTAGTTTCATATCCAAAAGGTAACAGCCAGGGACAACCGATGAGAACCTGAAGCCCATCCCACGGACTTGTGACCCGGTCGTACGATAAAACGTCCATCACGTGACACGATCTCCTTGAAGGAGATTTGGACACTGGTGGAAGCTTCTAGTGCTGTGCACGAGCAAGAGGGCCCACCCTGATGAATGGGGATAAAGGAAAGGGACATTTTTCTCTCCTCAGATACGTCACTATTACTCTAATGAACTGCGTTATCGTACAGATGCTTACTTTGGCATCGGAATGTCCTTGCAGGTGGCTCCACCTGCCGACCTACCAATTACTGCTGGTACCACATCTTATCTCAGTTGGACAGACAACTTAGTTTGACATTGTCTTGATGTGATGCACATTGAAAAAAATGTGTTTGACAATATCATGCATACAGTAATAGGCAATGAGCGAATAAATGACAACGATAAGGTTAGGTTAGAATTAGTGGGCATTTGCAGGTGAGCATATTTGAACTTAAAGAGACTTGATAACGGATGATACGTTAAACCAAAGGCGGTGTTCTCTCTAATGAAAGAGCAGAGACAAAATATTTGTAAGTGGATTAAAGGGTTAAGGTTTTCTGATGGTTATACCTTTAACTTGGGCAGGTGTGCAAATGTGTCACAGGGTTGGCTTGTTGGGTTAAAGAGTCATGATTGTCATGTCTTCATGGAGTCTTTGCTTCTTGTCGCGTTTAGAGAACTTCCAACCAACATCTGGGAACCCTTCACAGAAATAAGTGAGTTCTTTAGGAAGTTATGTGCTACGAAACTAAGCATTAATGACCTTACAGTCATGGGTAAGAACATTTCCATCATAATTTGTAAGCTAGAAAGTATATTTCCTCCATCTTTTTATGACGTTATGGAACACTTAGTATTCCACCTACCATACGAAGCTATGAAGCACGGACACTTCCTTGATTTGTCATTTTCTTGTGTCGGACACATTTCAAACATGACACACATCGACACTTGTTCGACTTGCGTGTCTTCTATGTCCAACTGTGCCTTGATAAAAAAAAATTCTTCTCCGAACACGCCTAAATACCATCACGTATTAGCATGTCCAGTTTTATTTTTAACATGTATTCTTGAAATGAGTTTGGAAATAGTATATATTATTAATTATTAAAATAAAATATATTTTAAATAATTTATATAATTAAAAAATATTAAAAATAATTAAAAAATTAATTTATATTTTAATATCAATAAAATACTAAAATATCATTACAATATATCTAAAAGGTACTTTATATTTTATATATATGCCGTGTCCTCGTGTCTTATAAGAATTTTAAATTCACGTATCTGCGTGTCTTATGTCTGTGTCGTGCATGTCCTGTGTTCGTGTTCGTGTCCATGCATCCTAGGTAAGAAGGAATACTAAGTGGGCCGGTCTAATTTAGGTGGATGTCCCCATTTGAGATGATGATTAGTTCATTCTATTTTCAGTCTCATATTGAGTCACAAAGAACAAGGATTGCAAGGATCAATGAGAGGAGAGAATTCTCATCAATCAGAACAACATACCCAATATTTTTGCTGGAAGGAGCCGCAATGGATGTGAGCAGTGACTGCTGGTTAGAGCAGAAAGAAATTGATGCTGCACATTTGCATGTGTTGCTTAACTGTGCCAAATTTCACCCTACTTCATGCGAGTTTTTTAAGTCTTGGTAAATACTACAACTAGTAAGATACTAACTTCTTAATATAATTAAAACTTCTTTATCTATGATGAATCATATAAGTTATTCCAAGAGACAAATCCTGATAACTCATTAAAATTTTTTCATGTTGGTTAGAATACGTCAGTGTGCAGCTAACTGACACAACAGATTCGAAACTAGTTTTACTTAGTTGGGGCCTAATGAATAAGGGCACTAGCTACCCAATGGACACTGTTAATGGATATTGGTTCCATGCCTTACAGTGATCAATAGGAAAGAAAATAGACAACACCGAAGTTTGGATTTGTGGGATTCAGGCAGGGGTCACTCTGATTAGTTTGGTGTATTACACAATATAATTGAATTAGAGTATTTTTGTCACATTACGTACAAGGTGTGCGTATTTTAATGTGAATGGTATGATCCGAGTTTGCGACACGGAACACGAAAGCACAAAGACTACGATATCACTGAAGTTATCATAACCAGGAAATATAGGCACTATGGTTCTTTTATTTTACCATAAAATGCACGACAGGTATACTATTTGCCTTATCTGAGTTCATACAAGTCTAGTTGGGTGGTTGTGGTTAAGACTAAGCCAAGAGGTCGCATCGAGTCTGATGATAAGACAGAGAGTCAAGAACCTTACCAGATTGATGACCTAACTCCTACGAAAATGGTGATTGATATCGGTGAGCTGATCACCCTTGGTCTATTGTTATGGATGATGATATCATTGACCTTGGAAATAGATGCCAACACACTTCCACCAAAGGAACACGATCTTCAAAAAGAAGACGGAGTCGATGGCGACGAAGAAGAGAAAGACAAGTTCGATGATAATCAGAAAACTACCTCGATAGAGGAGGATGGTGAACTAGAGGAAGAAGATGATGAATGTGAATAGAATTAATGTAAATATAGTTCTGTGATATGTATTTCTTTAAGAAAATTTGCGGAGAATGTAATATAGTTAATTAGATTTGTTTCAGATATTTCAATTTCAAGTCATTATGTATCTTTGATTTAAATTTTTGATATTTTACATCTGGTTTAAGATACTATTTCAATTATTAATTATCATGGGTATATTATGTAACACCCTACCACACAGAGCTTTACTCTTAAGCCGTAAAACAGAGGTGGTGTGGTATTACGACCTTTAAAATAAAATATATACATAATAATATTAAAAAGGACATAGTATACGAGGAGCCTTGAAAAACGGATAAAGCAAAATTGCAAAATGAAAAGTGCAATGCTCACGAAGTAAGATTACTTGCGTGAGAAGAAAACTAAAGTTTATAAGCATAATTAAATAGAGAGTAGGAATAGAGGGTCAAGAATACAAAATAACAAGCTCCTAACTCGACCTGCATCTGAAAAATAACAGCATAGTATGGGATGAGAATCGAAAGTTCTCAGCATGGTAAAGGTGTCACGCAGATAAGATATAAAGTCATGGAAATGCCAGAGGCAATCCTAGAATGCCGACACTTATATTATAAAGCTTAAGGTACTAAAACAGAAACTTTAACGGGTGGTCTTCTAAGATTTCAGCCTAACCAAACCTTAAACTAGATTAAGCTCCCTAACTTCCCCGCCTTTCCTCTAATCCTCCAACACTAGTGATACTACACAGACAAACAAGCAAGCAAGGGCAAACACAACTAGTATACAAATACTGCAATTAGCAAATATAACAATTAACATAATAATTCACTTAGGCATTCTCAATTAATGCACAACAAGCAAAGCAAACAAAATGCACATGATGTATGCCTATCCTATGGCTGATGAGTCTCATTTGTCGGTTGTCAAGCCAACCCGACAAGTCTGGCTTCTAAACCCTGGACTGTCCCCCGTTGCGCATCCCATGAGTCTATGCATAACTTTTTCTTTTTTTATTCATAATTCATACATATATAAAACTTTTCTCAATGGGGGTCAACCTTTCCAAGAATTTATAAGTGCCCGGTCACCTCTTACGACGTAAGGTCAACAAAATATCGAGTCTCAACCTAGAACACGTGGTGGCAAGCCACGGTACTTTACCTAGAAAAACTCGTGTCTCAGATAATTGAGTGCATAAGCCAAATAATATTCATAATCATTTGTAATTATTGCATAATCATATCATTTAAGCCATGGTACCATATACACTCCAAATATACCCATTTTCATATATAATTAATCACTTTTTCAACTTTGCTTCACCCCCAAGTTACCTCCATTTCCTAGCTTCACCTTATTACTAGGCTTACTACCATAATCTAGGGTTAAAAGAATAAAAATAGAGGTTTAGAGATTCAAAATTAAGATTTAAAACACAAAAACTCATTTGCTGAAAATAGGGGCGTCGCGTACGCAAGCACCTTGCTCGCGTACGCGTCCCCCTTGCTCGCGTACGCAAGATACCCACCCCGAATGGGTTGGTCGCGTCGCGTGCAAGTGGTCGCGTACGCATGCACCACCTCGCGTACGCAAAATGCCCAACCCGAATGGAATGGATGCATCGCGTGTGGTGGTCACGTACGCGAGTTATGCAGAGCTAGAAAAATGTTTAAGTTGCAAAATTTTCAGTTTTGCCCTCCAAACTTCTGATGCGCATAAATTTTTTGTTTTAAAACGTTTTTTATCCGTTTTTTCAAACGGTGTAAACTTCACGGACCTAATTTTCATTTAAAACTAGTTTGAAACAATTTGGGAGTCCGAAAGCCGATTTATGGCTCGCCAAAGTTCGGCCAAAAATCAGTTTTACACAAAAACTTTCAAACCTCAATTTTCATTAAAACCAAACTCAAATCCAAACTTCTATACCTACATTCAGCTCAACAATATATCAAAGCACACCAACACAACACTAAATTCTTCACATCACACCACTTTCAATCATACTTCGTTATTACACAATTTCAATCTAAATTCCTCATTTTACATCAACAACATTATCATCCGCTTACTCAATATATATAATCATATCATTCTATCATTCATCACCAACTCATCAATTAACATACTATTACCATCATAAACAACAATCATCCAATACATATTCAATTCACATCATAATCATCATCAAGGGTGCTAAGCATTGAACATTTTCATGCATTCCAACCTATCATATGGTCATCTAGCCTAGGTTTTCACAGAACATTATATATTAAATACATGAAACCTAAACCATACCTTGGCCGATTTCCATGTATACCCTATGGCAACCCACTTAGCCTAAAAGCAAGTCCTCAGTACCAAGAATTCAGCTCTAGCACTAACCAAGCTTTCACTCAAGCTTCCAACACATGCAATAGCTTCATATCACATATACATACACACCTAACACATTTCATAACATACACATATACAAAATTCAATACCCACATACTAAATCAATGAATTCCCTATGTTTAATGATTCTTACTGTACCCACGGACCAAACGAATCAAGACCAGCAAGCCCCGCAAGCTAAATCGAACCTATAGTATCAAAGCCAACAAATTCTCAACATGTATGCTCAAAATTTTTAAAATCAAAGGGGTAGAGCAACTGGAGTGAGAATGAGGCTTACTTATAAAATTGTTCTGATAGATTTGTAGAGCTCGATGCAGTAGTTACGTGGCTGCAAATGGTGTGGCAATCGAAACTTGGAGTGAGGAGATATGGTGGTTGGAAGGTGAGGTTAGGGTTGGAAGCTCTTCTTCCTCCTTTCCCTTTCTTGTGCAGCGTGGATATGAAATTGGGGAAGAAGAAGATGCTGAGCCTTAAGTTAATGAGGCCTAGGTTGGGCCTTTGGGCCCAGTTCGATCAGTTTGATCCGTTTGGGCCAAATTCTTTAAAATTAGTGTTGAAATTTTTATTTTAATTAGTTCTATTTTATTTTACTATAAAATTTACATTTTAATCTTCTTTACTAAAAGTTAATTTATCGATTAATTATTCGCTAATTTTGCGGGATTTACACATTACAAATAGACAACAAAAGATTATTTTAAAAATATAAAAAGACTACCCTCAGGGTATTCCAATGGTAACAACCCAACTATTTTTTTAAAAAAAATTTAAAAATTGTTTCTTGTCAGATTATTAAAAATTTATATCTTTTTAGTAATTATTAAAAATATTTATACATAAATATAACAAAGAATAATATAATAGGAATAATAATTAGAATGCCTAATTCATATTCTAATTATCCTTATAAGACTTAAATGAGTAAAAATTTTAAATATATATTTTTTTAAAGACATAAAAAAGATAAAAATACAAAACTTTTTTTATTTAAAAATTAGAAGGGTAAATTAGGATTCTTAATTATTTTTATATAAACTAAATCGATTAGTTAAGAATAAACTTCAAAAATATTAATGAAAACATAATATATATATGATGTAAAACAAAAAAGGCGAGAAACAAATTCATGACTCATGAGAGAATGTTCACTACTTGAACCAAAACTCAAAAATAATACATAAATAGAAAATAGATAGATAGATAGATAGATTTAGAAAAATTATATTGTTATCTCAATTATTATTATTACAAGTATAATAACTCATGCCATGCACGTGATAAAACTAAAATTATAATTTTAAATTATT
Organism: Arachis ipaensis; assembly: GCF_059453495.1. Classification (NCBI taxonomy): domain Eukaryota; kingdom Viridiplantae; phylum Streptophyta; class Magnoliopsida; order Fabales; family Fabaceae; genus Arachis; species Arachis ipaensis. The sequence goes on from NC_142436.1 coordinate 2,337,261, forward strand.
CTATTAAAATTAATTTGAATTATAATAATTTAATTTATAAATAAATAATATGATGTGCATTGTTCGTATTTTTTTAAATATAGTATTAAATGTATTAACTCGAATGTAGCTATTAAGTGTATAAAAATTATGTTTGAATTATGAATTCTCTAAATGAAATTATCCCGTTTAAAATGTTTAAATTATGATTTCAATCATAAATTATAATTATGATTTAAAATTTTTTTGATATAATATTATATTTTTTTTTCATTTTACTATTAATATGTTGATATTGCAAGTCTAAATTACAGTATTTTACTTAATCTTGACTGAAAAAGAAAATAGTTATGTGTTTCTATCATTTAATTTATTTAATACACAATGTGCTAACACTAACGATATTTAAAAAATATATATATTGATAAAAATAGATATAATATAATTACAAATATAATATAAATAAATAAAATATATAAATAAATGCGAAACCAATATGTTTACTAAAGTCTTTGTTAAATTTTATAAATTAGAGAATAAATTATGTATTTGGTTGCTTAGTGATCACATAGATGATCAAGTAATTGGATTGTAAATTGATCTCATAGTGTATATCTTATTTTTTTCTCATTTTTGAATGAAAGCGAGAATTAAGGGAGTAAGTAGTAATATATAAAGAAAAAAAATTTGCACCACAACACATAATTATAACCTAAAGAAATATTCATATTAAAATTTTACATACTGAAAATCATGAAGATCAATCACAATGTACTAGTCACTTCTCTCTATTTTTGACCATGATATGAGTTTTTCTTTTCTAGTCAAGAATCTAATAACATCTAATTGAACAAAAAAATTGAATTAAAAATACCAAATTAAGGACAAATGAGTGAATAATATAAAAAATTATAACTTCGAACATGTATAAAATAAAAATAATTTACTGATTTATTTTATATTAAACGATAAAATTAACAATAGTATATTAATAAAAGGATATACCTTTAAAAAAAGTCACAATACAATTTCGAATATTTTCATAAATAAACTGTTAAAATTTTTGTTATCGATAAAATGATGCTATTATACAATTTTTTGGCAAAACTTAAAATCAAAAGGAAAATAATTTTATGTGGGTTAATATAAATTAATTACGTACCAAATAAGTAGAATCATTCATTTGTTTGTTTTAATATATCAGCATGAGAAAGCAAATTAAAATGATTATCTAGAATTTTACGATCATCGACCAAATGTACTATACCTGACTCCATCTTAAAAGATATTTTGCACGTGTGTACAGTCAGAAGATATATTCCGCTTGATTTCTCGATCTCAAAATTTGAGAAGACATAGACTTTCTTTTCTACCAATTCATTCTCAAATATTTTTGTCAAATAATTCTTGATTGAACAATGAATTTTATCATATTGCAAAACAAATTAAATATAAAAGCTATTAGCATTTACAAAGTTATTAAAAAGAATTGTCTTTGACTTGATTGAACAATGAATTTTATCGTATTGCAAAATAAATTAAGTATAAAAGATATTAGCATTTACAAAGCTATTAAAAAGAATTGTCTTTGACTTGTGAAATGGTGTATTTATAAAATTAACTTAAAATATGAACTACAAATATTTATAAGAATTTAATTTTGATGCACTGACAGTGTAAAGTAGTTTTACACGTGTATCCAATTACGTAATGACACATCAATAAAAATAAATACATTTCACATTGACCGCGTGAATGGTCATCCAAAAGAATGGATGTGATTGCACGACTATGTAAAACGCTTTACCCTGTCAGTGCATCAAAATTAAACTCTATTTATAAATTGACTTAGCATTACTTGAAAAAAATTAGTAAATGAATCAATTAATCTTATCATCTATTAGAACTATTTCTATGTAAACCGTCTTACTCTTGTCAAACTTGAATGGAACTTTTTATAGCCTTATAATTCTTGTCTTTATTTTTCATACTTTCTCTTCGTATAATCTACTATAGGAGATACTATTAATAGGATCGTAGTCAATAGTCATTAGGTATGAAAAAAAATAGAATAAAGGCTATGTGAAAATTATAAATTTTTTACATAATAAACATGAAAGAAAATTTACTACTTATTATATATACTAATAATATGTCAATAATTTTAAAAATTTATTAATAATACTAATAGTTTAAAGATAATTTTATTATAGTTATAATAAATTTAGTTATTACTCTAAATAAATAAAATAAATAATATATTTGAAAACTAAAGAAAAAAAGATTAGCGGTAATCATGTTTAGAATGTTTCCATATTTTTTTTCATTTTTTTTGCTTGTTATTCTTTCACTGCAATGTTAGATCAAAGAAACTCTAAATTTGAAATATAATAATAAATATGTCATGTAATGAAAAAATAACAAACAATATATATATTTATTTTTGATATTGTCCAAAATTAAATTGAAATGATGTTCAAAGTCTTAATACCGTAATTGAGGTATAATTAATACCTAAAATTTTAATAAGTAAATACCTAAAATAAGTTAATTAAAGGGCAATTTACGTTATTAAATTGTTACACCCTCAATATTACGCAAATGCATTGTTTCTAAATCCAATACGCAAATACATTGATTCACAATTCTATATAAACCGCTACTGGTAGTAACGATTTACAGGTGTGCATAAACCGCTACAACCAGCTGCGGTTTACGTGTGTGCGTGTGTGAGGGTAAACCGCTGCTGGTAGCAACGGTTTACGTGTGTGGGTGTGTGAGTGTAAACCGCTGCAGGCAGCAGCGGTTTACGTGTGTGTGTGAGTGTAAACCGCTATAGGCTATAGCGGTTTACATGTAGTGTGTCTATTTTAAACAAAAAATTGACAATTAGATGATAAAATCTAAAGTTGTTCAGTCAACAATTAGATGATAAAATAATATATAGATACAATGACGGAACTAGGCAAAATATTAAAGAATAACCAAAAATTAATTTTATAATAAAATAAAATAAAAAAAATTTAAAAAAATAAAAATAAAATTTATATATAATTTATATGAAAAAAATTAAAAGTTAAAGGGATTATTGTCCCCTTTCTCAGTCTGAGATTCTGCTTCCAAATAGATGAAAAAGAAATCAAAATAAAACCAAAAAAAATTAACAAAAAATGTTAACTGAAAAAGTTAAAATTAATTTTCAATATATATATAGTTTCGTCTTCTTATATTGTAATTAAAATATAAATATTATACCAAATAATTTCATTGAAAATTAAATAAACAAAAGTCACATGTATATATTTTTCAAAAAATAATGTAAATTGTACTATCTTCTAAGAATTAATGGAGGTCATATATAGTTCAGTTAGAGAGTAAATTACACCAAAAAAAAAAACAAAAAACACTGTTTTAATATATTATGTGTATGATACACTATATATCTCCCTATTTTTATGTACTCACGTATCTTTTTATTTTGTATATGTTTGATTAAAAATATTATTTATATACTAAAATAAATTACTAAAATTAATTATTATATATTTATATATATTATTTAATTTATTTTTAATATCAGAATTTTTTGTTTGTCTATTTTTTTTTTTAAAGACAAACATGACTTCTATGTTTTAACTCTTGTTCACTGGAAATAACTAAGTGTAGTTTTTACGTTCTGTTCAATTATTAAATTAAAAAATAATTTTAAAAAATATTATTTTTTGCTAATTTTGCCATTCGATTTTATTTGTAATAAAAAAAATCAAGAATAATTATCAGAATTTTTGTATTTTTTTCATAGCCATGTTTTATAAATAAATAATTTTTTGTACTATTATTTTTAGTATTCTTTTATAAGTTTTGATTTTTTTAATCAATTTTTCATTTATTTTGTTTGTTCATAGTAATATGTTTTTTTAGAATTTTTTTTTATATTCTCTAATGCATATTGTTATATTTTTGTACCGGAATTTTTAGTACTCATTATCCATATAAAATTTTTAATTATTTCTATTAATACATATTCTTTTGTATGGAACTTAGTTTTGTATGGAACTTAGTTAATTTTTATTTAATTTTGTATAATTTGACTATATAGGCAGCACATTACACGTAAACCGTTGTAGCTTATAGCGGTTTACACTCACACACGCACACACGTAAACCGCTGCTGCCAGCAGCGGTTTACCCTCACACACGCACACAACCGTAGCTGGTTGTAGCGGTTTATGCACATCTGTAAACTGCTACTGCCAGTAGTGGTTTATATAGAATTGTAAATCAATGTATTTACGTATTAGATTTGAAAACAATGCATTTGCGTAATATTGAGGATGAAACAATTTAATAACGTAAATTGCCCTTAATTAAATAACAACAATTAATACCTAAATTATTGAAAATGAATTTTTAATAAATGTGAGGAATAAAAATAAAAAAAATTAATAAATAATATTAGTGTTTAAATGAAAGAGTTGATAAAGAATAATAATTATAAGTAAAAATAGTATTTTTATTTTGGAAAAAAAACACATAAGAAATTGTTTAATAATCCGTGTCATGTATATGATAATAAATTGTTCAATAATTCGTACTATGTACGTGATAAGTTTGAAATTATAATTTTAAATTATTTTATTAAAATTAATTTAAATTGTAGTAATTGCATTTATTTTTTCTTAATCTAGTGTTATGTGTATCAACTCTAATATAGTTATTAATGGTTTTTGTTAATCTACTTTTTTTCTCTAAATTTATGATTTAAAATAACAATTATAAATATTAATAATTAAACAAATTATTATATTATAATTATTTACGTTTTATTCCCAAAATTAAAAACATACTATTTCTTTTTTATTTAATGGTTTTTTATTTATACTACCAGTATATATTAATCGATTAGTCAATGATTTTTTATTCGTAGAATATATTTATTTATTTTATTTAAATAATTTTAAATCTTTCCTTATTTAAGTACACATATATTAAGTCACATATATTAATTATTTTTTGATTTTTTGATTATAAATAATTTTTTTAGCCTACAATAATTATACTGATTTTGTTATTCCATTAATATTATCATATGCGTAATAATATTCATAAATCATACTAATTTTCGTATTTATTTATATATATATATCAATTGTTTAGTTAATAGTTTTTTTATTTTTAGAATTTATTTATTATTTTAAATAATTCTAAATACTTCTTTATGTAGTTTATATATATATATATATATATATATATATATATATATATATATATATATATATATATATATATAATTAATTGTATATAAATATATTTAAATCATATATATTAATTAATTGTTTATCATAATTAATTTTTTTTGAGTCTACAATCATTCAATAATTTTTTTATTCTTTATTATTAATGTCATCGTAGATGTAATTTTTATAAATTATAATAATTTCTTTATTTATCTATACATATATTAATTTTGTTAAATAATTCTAAATATTTGTTTGTTTATATATATATATATATATATATATATATATATATATATATATATATATATATATATTAATTCTACATATAAAAATTTAAGTCACATATGCTAATTATTTTTTTGTTATGATTATTTATATATACATATATATATATATATATATATATATACAATCGAGTAATAATTTTTTATTTTTTATATCCATGCATATTCCCCAATCCCTTTTCATATGTATGATTAACAATTTTTTTTAAATGGTGATATTTTAATTTTTTTCTTTCACGTATTTTTATATATTAGCAAGAAAGCAAAATCACGTATTGTGACTCTTTTTTCTTTTTCACGCCTTAATCTTAATTAATCAATCTTGTGTTCAAAACAGATGTTAGTTAATCTTAATTAAATTTTTAATCATTCTAATTTATTGATAAATTACATTTCTCTTAATAATTGCATTACTAATCTGAAATATAAAAAAAAGGTGATACATATGTCAAAAAAGAAAACAAACTTAAAAAAAATCATATTAAAAAGTTTAAAAATAACATATCCATAAAGAATAGTCATAATATATAAATTGAGACAATAATTTAAATTTCTCTAAAACTAATTTAATCAACTACCAATATTAGAACTAAATTATTTAAATAATATTTAATCTATTCTAATCCTTAGATACGTATAGATTAGAGTCATTCTCGTAACAATTAACCGAAATAACATCATAAGATCAAATACTTAGAATCGGTACAAATTCAGACTATCTTCTTGTTAAAATTGTCAAATTAAATTGACTTTTATTCTCTTCAATGGCATTGCATTAATGCACCAAAAGACCGGTAGTTTCTGAAGAAAATACAATATGTTATAAAATTATTTTTAATACAAAAAGTTTAAGAGAAAAAAAATTTAAATATAGTACCAATCTTTGAATTGCATCTTTAAGGTTGGCACTAATTTTTCAAAATTGAACCTAAATTGAGGAAATTCGATCTCATTATATGCTCCACTTCGAATATTTTTGGACATAACGTAGAAAACGTAGAGGGGATGTGACTTGAACTTGACCTACAAAGCTCCTTAGAAACAATTGTCCAATCAAAAAAGAATAACAGATTAGAAAAAAAATGCTTTGATTCTTAGACTTAGACTCACTAACCACAAAAAAATACTATATATAGCCTTTAGTAGTACAAAAATAATTATAGAAATTAATTATTGCAATATCAATTTACCACTATGAATGTTAGTATCATATTTATAGCAATTAGAATTATAAATTTATGTTTAACTTTTTATATAATTATAATTAAGATATTTTTTAAATCAGTATAATTATGCATTATTTATTAAATGCTAATTGTAATATAATTCTAATAAATATATTTTTTAAAATAAATTTAGAAGAGAGAATAGTGCCTTTATTTTGAAAAGAAAATAAATTTATGAGAAATTAACACTTTACTTTCATTAGTTGGGGGAAAATCTAATTTTAGTATATTAAGTAGATTATTTTATATAATTATAATAAAGATATTTTTCTAAATTGGTATAATCATGTATTATTCATTAAATGCTAATTGTAATATAATTATAATAAAGATATTTTTCTAAAAATAATTTTAGAAGAGAGAATAGTGCTTTCATTACATGAGAATAGTACTTTCTAAAAATAAAGATCTTTTCTTAAATTAGTATAATCATGCATTATTCATTAAATGCTAATTGTAATATAATTATAATAAAGATATTTTTCTAAAAATAATTTTAGAAGAGAGAAGAGTGCTTTAATTACATGAAAATAGTACTTTCTAAAAATAAAGATATGTTCCTAAATTAGTATAATTATGTATTATTCATTAAATATTAATTATAATATAATTATAATAAATATATTTTTTATAAAATAATTTAGAATAGAGAATAGAAAAATTCATTTTGGAAGGAAAACGGAGTCATGAGAGATCGACACATCACTTTCATTAGTTGGGGAAAAACCCAATTTTAGTATATTAATAAGTAGAAGTAGATAGAAAATAGATAGATAGATAGATTCAGAAAAATTATATTGTTATATCAATTATTATTATTATTGTTATTATTACATTTGTCATTATTCGAAATACAAGGTCAAATAAGAATTTAATTTTAGTTTGACACATTTTGAAAGAAATTAATGCATTCAAGATAAAATGCGAATACATTTGTAACTTTTTTTTTAATGTTTGATATTTTAAATATATACTTTACTAATTTTGCCATGATTTTGATTATTGAAAATTTATTTTACTAGGCAAGGATATTATTCTAGTCAACCTAAATTAATTTTGATATAAATATTATATAACTTTTATTAATTTAATTTTTAAAGGTAAAATCTTATTTATTTATTATATAAATTTACAAATTTTACACATTAATTATGTATCAAATCGATCATATTTAATCAACTCGGCCTGTTCATGAGTTTATGTGCACTTCTTTAAGAAATGAATCCTCTCCAGTTTTTTAAACACTTGAGAGAATAAAGTGTGATCTCTCACCTTTAATTCTACAAGTGAGATCAAAATTAAAAAAAAAAAAGAGAACAATGAAAGATGAAATTAAATACTGAATACCATCCAGTTTTTATTCCACTGGAGAGGATCCACTCCCCCTATTTATACCTAGTAAATTAAGTTGTCTATTATACTCAGCTTTCTTTTATCTTTTTTCTCTGTACAAAGTCTCTATCTCGTTTTGACAAAAATATATTTCAATTAACAAACAATTTTTTAACTATAAGATGACTTTCAAAAATGCTCTTTTGATTCTTGGAATTTTAGCTGTGATTACTCTAATCCCTTCGGAGGTTCTAGCTCGGGACTTACCAGCATCATCAAATACTCTACAAGGAGGTTTGTTTTAGCATTTGTTATATATATATATATCATAAAAAATAATATTTATAGCATACGATATTTTCTTTTCAATAATGATTGTATTTCTCATGTTATAAATTAAAAATGATTCAACATGCTTTCCGAACTTTCATATTTCTAAAAAAGTGTCATTATTATTGTCTATCTGCAGCTAATACAATGGAAGAAATAAATCAAATTAATGGACCAAATGGGTTAGGAAGGCATGTTATTGACTTGGATGGTGGAAAATACAACATCGATATCAGATGTACCAGAATTTGTGGCGGATTGGGATTTATTTATTGTTGCTAATGACACACAAGTGAAAGACTATGTTAAATCTTGTGTCTAGTATCTATGAGAATAAAAATAAAATAAAATGGATTATGTTTATGTATACCCTATACCTAAACTTTAATCTGGTATACCATAGGTTGAATTAATTAATAGCTATGTGCTTATTAGTTTGCAAAAATTATGTAACTGGATCTATAAGAATTGCATAAATAATATTTTTTTTATCCAATTTGTTTCATTTTATATTTTTTATGTTTTATTTTATTTAATTTTCTCTTTTAAATATGATAGATGTAAATCGTAAAAATTTATATTTTTAAAAAGAATTTAATTTTGATATACTATCATTGTAAAGTAGTTTTACACATGCATCTAATTACGTAATGTCATATCAGTAAAAATTACATTGACTACATAAATAGTCATCTAAAAAAATAAATGTGATTGTATGACTGTGCAGTGTATCAAAATTAAACTCTTCTAGCAAGCCCTCAGTTTATACTATACTTTGTTGAGGCTTTATATGATTTTTTTTAAAAGTTCCTTTTTTATATTAAAAAAATTAAATTCTATCTATTTAAAATAATTTGAAGTATTTTATTCAATATTTTATACTGACTATAATTTTTTATTTTTTTTTAAACTGTATTTAGTATTTTTATTTTGTAAATTTTGTAAGTTCTTATTTTTTAATAAAAAAATGATAATATTTTTTTATATTTTATATTTTCCATTATATTTTCATTGTCCTTGATATTATTTTGCATGTAATTTATAAAATATTTATTTTTTATTGTATATAAATTTTTTTTAAATTAAGTTTAGAATTAATTTTTTGGTGCTATTTATTAAAATTTATTTATTTATATTTTTATTATTCACACTACAACAAGAACGGAGATTAGCGGCGGTAAAAATGCCGATTTGCGGCGGTTTTAAACCGCCGCTAGCCGCTAAACATAACACCAACGACGATACAAACACAGCGCATAAGGGGGCAGGGATGACATTTTGCGGCGGTTTTCAGCAACAGTCGAAACAATCGCAGCAAATCAATTATTTTGCATCGGTTGGTATAAATCGCCGCTATATCACCAAGAGAGATTTAGCCATCTTATTTGTGACATATTTTAACCGTCACTATTTACTTCCTGTGTTTTATATGGTTTTATTTGCAAAACCGCCGCTAATTGTTTATGCGTACTTTTTCTTTTATAAATTCTAAAATTTTATTTTGATTTATTTTATTAACCTGGGAGTATTTTTTAATTGTATGGAGTATTTTTTTATTTTAAAAATCTTTTCGTTCCCCTCTAAAATTCTATCACTACAAGAAAATAGAGTTATTTTAACACTTTATTTTTTAACATCATAATTAAATGTCAAAATTAATATATATTTTTAACAAATATTACAAATGTCAAATTTTTTATGTTTTCTTGATGAATAATTTGACCGTAGAAAATTACTCCTCAATTTTGATACTCATTTGTTTTCAATTTACTCCACTATTTTTCTTCTTCTTTGGGCTCTGTTAATTTTGACATCACACTGCTCTCAGTTTAGGATTATACTACTCATTCTTTATCTTCAAAATCTCAATTTATTCTTTAGTTTCAAGATCTCATTTCATTCTTTGTTAAAATTTTTTGTTGAAAATATTTTATAGTCAATAAGTGTAAAAAAAAATAGTATTTTTGACAATTAATAAGTATCACAGAAAATATGTTCTCAAAATTTTCTAAAAAATTATTTTTGACAGCCAATATTTATCAAAATAAGATTTAAATTTTTTTCACAATCACTTATATGTTAAAAATACTATTTTTGACAAAATTTTTATTAACATATTTTCATAGTTAAAATAGTGTCAAAATTTGTTTTTTTGACAAATTTTAATTTTCTTTTACACATTATAACCCTAAAAAATAATCTATATTGTTGTAGTGTATATTGCAGGCAAAAAACTCAAGAATATTTAACTGCAAAAAAAAAAAAAAAACTAACACATTTATTGTAATATCAATAAAGTATTTCAATAGTCACCCAAAAAAGTAAAGTATTTGGCTAATAATTAATGCTGCATAGTAACATAAACAAAACATATACTGAAAAATAAATTATCACATATATTCTAATTTCTATTTTCCGTCATGTCCATCCAAAGAATTCATTCGTGCAGCGATGTCTGGTGGCAGCTTCCCACCTTATTGTTGGACTACATAACTTAGCACACTCTCTAATATATTATTAGATAGTGTTAGTAAAAAAAGACTTAATAACTTTGAAATGATTTAATGTGGGTATTTGAATTGAGTTCTTACTATTTACATCGACTTTTAAAAAAATAGGAGAGAGAGAGTAGAAAAATTATATTCTAGATATAATAATAGAAATTATTGAATCATGGGAATTGATATTTTGAATAATAAGTATAGGGTTGGAAGGAAAATTTGATGATGTTTTCAAATTGATTTTCTCACATTCATCCATTTAAGAAAATAATATACGTATTCATCTTATTTAATTTACAGAATTTCTATTTTAGCTATTTTATTTAAAATTACACCGTTGCAATACAACTTGTTAACTTTTCAAGTAGGATCGAATAAATCATATATGAATATGTAATAAAAATTTATATATTTTTTTAGTAATTATTAAAAATATTTATACAAAAATATAATATAGAATAATACGATATGAGTAATAATTAGACTACCTAATTCATCTCCTAATTATTCTATTAATACTAAAATGAGTTAAAATTTTAAATATATATTATTTTTTAAAAACATAAAAAGGATAAAAATGCAAAACTTTATTTATTTAGAAATTAGAAAGATAAGTTAGGACTCTTACTTATTTTTAATAAACTAAATAGATTAGTAAAAAATAAACTTAAAAAATATTAATAAAAACATAAATTAAATAAATACTTTTCATGCCATATAGATATATACACTAATATATTATATTCCGTATATCATACATACGATATTAAAACAAAAAACGTGAGAAAAATAAATTCATGAGAGAATGTTACTTCACTTAAACCAAAACTCACAAATAATATATAAATAGATAGATTCAGAAAAATTATATTGTTATATAAATTATTCATTATTATTATTATTTTAACATTTGTCCCTATTCAAAATAAAAGGTCAAATGAGAACGAATTTAATTTTAGTTTGACACATTTGGAAAGAAATAAATGCATTAAATAAAATGTGAATGCATTTATAACAGCTTTTAATGTTTGATATTTTAAATAAGGATAAAATATATTTTTTATCCCTAAAGTTTGATAAAAATTTTAAAAATATTCCTAAATTTTATTTTGTTTTAATTTTATCCTAAAAGTTTTTTATTTGCATCAAATATACCCTTGACGGCTAATTTTTTAAAGAGTAAAGTATCGTTTTTGTCCCAATGTTTGGGGTAAGTCCTATTTGTGTCCCTAACATTTAAATCGTTCTATTTGTATCCTTAACGTTTATAAAAGTGATTTAATATTATCCTACTATTAATTATACTAACAAATCAGATTATATTTTTCAATTATTCTCACTTAAATGTATTCATTCTCAATTAAGTCTCACTTGGATGTATTCGATTTTAATATTATACCCACTAGTTGTCTTTAGATTCAATTATGTCCCTAGAAAAGTGAATTATGTAAATGTTATAGAAATTAGTTTTAACATTTGATGAGCTATTTTTCGGAGTATATCATTGATTCTATCCCAGACATTTGTATTCTAATTTCAAGAAGAGATTTTTAAAACTCAAACTAAAGCGCTCATGATGTGTAATTGACAGCAGGATAACATTGAATCACTTTTACAAACGTTAGAGATACAAATAGGACAATTTAAACGTTAGGGACACAAATAGAATTTACTCCAAACGTTGTGAACAAAAACGATACTTTACTCTTTTTTAAAAAATTTAAGACCAATTCAACAACTTAGAAGTATTTTTGAAACTTTTGCTAAATTTTAAGGACAAAAAGTATACTTTACCTTTTAAATAAAATAATACTATACATTTAAATTTTTGTATGAATCAAGTCAAACTAAGTTAAGGAATAAAATTTAAAATAATACTAATCATAATTAATTTTTATTATGTTAGACCAACTTAGGAGATTTAGTTAACAAAAAAATTTAGATATGTAATATTATTCTTTTAAATATATACTTTACTAGGCAAGGATATTTGTAATTTTGTTTAACATATTTATATCTAAGGGGTTTAATATCCAGCCTAAATTTAAAATATATTTTTTATTTAAATTTATTATTTTTATCTGGTGTAATTTTTGAAACAACTTCGAATATACTCGATACATCTAAAAGTCGTATTTTACAAATAAAATGTATATTTTACAGTAAAATTAATAATAGAATATTATATTTTTATATATCAATTATTATTTTTTATTTTATATAATATTATTTTTACTTTAAAATAATTTATTTTAATATAAATGTTATATAACTTTTAATTATTAAACTTAATTTTAAAGATATATAAAGTTAAAAAATTATAGACATTAATTATATATAGGGTCAATTCAGTTTAACAACCCAGTTCCCTATTTATACCTAGTAAGTTAAGTTATCTACTACTCTGCTACCTTTTATCTTTCTTTTCTATACAAAATAAAGCTCTATTTCCTTTTTGCAACTAAAAGATGGCTTTCAAGAATGCTATTTTGATTCTTGCAATTTTAGCCATGATTGTTATAATCCCTTCCGAGATTCTGGCTCGGGACTTTCCAGCAAAAGCTTGTCCTCCACCAGCAGGAGAAGGTTTGTAAATATTTATAAATGGCTTTTAATTACTTGTTAACTTTAAATTCTTCTTTTTGAACTATTTTCAGAACTGTAAAAAATTATGTTCCTGACAGTTAAATTTTTAAAAGGTTTAGGACTAATAATTTAATAATAAATTAATAATGCATGACAACTATATCTGATTTACTCGTATTGAAAGTTGTTCTTATAGAATTATTATTGAATTAGGATTTGTTTGGATGAACTTCTAAAAAAATATCTTTTTTCGAGTTATCTTTTTTTAAAAGATCTTATGAAAAAGTAAAAGTAATTTTATGTTTGGATATCTCATGCAAAAAAATCTTTTTATCTATCAATTATGTTTAGGTATAAAATATAAAAGTACTTTTTTGTTTATTTATTACATGAAAAACATCTTTTTTTAAGGAAAAAATATCTTTTAAAAAAAAGATGTAAATTACAGCTTCTCAAAAAAATGTTTTTTTTATTTTTCTAGTACTTTTACTTTTACTACTAGAAATTTGCCAAACACGTTAAAAAATAAAAAAAAAAATCTTTTTTCATTGAAATGAAAAAAGATCTTTTTTTATTCAAATAATGACGCCTAAACAAGCACTTAGTCTTAAATCATTTCAAAAATTAGCCATCAAAAATATATTTTATACAAATCAAAAATTTTCGTAACAAAATTAAAATGAATAAAAATATTGTTAAAATTTTAACAAATTTTAAGGATAAAAAATATACTTTATCCTTCGGTTAAAAAAATGTCATTGTGTTCGTGCAGCTAATACAATAGAAGATATAAATCAAATTGGTGGAGCAGATGGGTTAGGAAGGCGTGTTACTGTCTTGCAGGGTGGAAACAACCCGGACTGTCGCAATCTTTGTTGTTTTATGGGACACAATGTATGTTGCTAATGACATACAACTGAAAGATGTAAATTTAATAATTTATTACATCTGTCTAAGTTAAATATTGTAAAAATTATGTAAGAAAAAAGAAATAAAATAATGTATACCATATGCTAGACTTTAATTTGGTATACCATAGATTGAATAATAATCAATAGCTATGTGCGTGGCTGGCTAAAATTATGTAATTAGACCTATCAAAATTATATAAATATTATTTTTTCTTTTATCTAATTTGTTTAATTTTACAATTTTTTTATGTTTCAATTTATTTTGTTTTTTCTTTTAAACACGATGCATGTAAAACTATAAATAGTAAAAAATATATATATTTAAAAAATACTGATAAAAATTCCAAATTAATTTGATGATAATCAAATATTATTAAAATAATAAATTACAAAATTATTAGTTTGATCTTAAATTAACATTTATTAATTAATAATTTTTGTTGTGCAGATTTATTTTGGACCGAAAAGGGCAAGCCCAATATGATTGAATACAGTCTTCTTTGTGCAAAATTATTATATGAATTATGACTGAATTGTTATACTTGTTGGGGGAGGAAAACTTTTTTAAGCCCAACAAAATGGTTGGTCCGAAATTAAAAAGGAATTAGGGCCAATGTTTAAGCTACTCATTTAACTTGATGGAATCCAATTTTTTATGAAATGGTTATATGCTTTCAATGGATTCCACTCTCTTCATTTGATGGAATTCAAAATTTGATTAAATGTAGTTAATGCAGACATTAGTAATATGAGAGAGAAAGTTTGAAATTGATGTGATTGCTATTAGGTGAATGTTATGGTGCCTATTACTTTGTACCTAAGTTACTAAAAAAGGTAAATAAATAATATTTAATAAAATTTATATGATTTACTTTTTATTTTAAACATTTTATTTTTTACTTTAAAAGGGAAGTTAGGCAATTTAAGCACCATAACAAAGACACTATAGAACTCACCTTACTATTATTGCTTCACATGTTACTATGAAAGAGGAAAGTGGATTTTTATTAAGTGTGATTGGTTTTATTTCCTTTGAAAGCATTCACTCTCTTCTCTCTCTTCTCTCATCAGTTTCGGTCACTTCACAGCAAATATGGAAGAAACCACAAGCTATCAGAAGAAGGTAGATGAAGCTAGGCTCAACTATGGAGCCATAGTGATAATGGCATCAAGAAAAATAAAATCAAAAGTATGATGTGGCTGAGATCTTTGCCACAAAAGATAAGATGTGGTGAAGTGATCTCAAGCTCTCCATAACCAAAAATGGAGAAAATCCATTTCGGTCAGAAGAAGAAGATCCCTTGGAAGTATGACTCGTCTCTACCTTTGCTCAACCACTACAGGAGTTAGCTACTATAGCTACGTGGAGGATGAGGCAGAGGATAAGGGCAGGAGGAGCTGTCAAGCATCAAGAACTCATCAAGGGCTAGGAATCCTTCTTGGGGAGCAAGTCAAGATAGAAGGCTCGGATTGATGAAACTTGGTGAGAAGGAAAGACACAGAGGTAATTACATGTTGGTCATAGCATTCGGTTTTCTCTCTCCTCTCTCTGGCCGAACCGATTTTTGCATGAAGAAGAAGAAGTTGACTCGGTTCAACAGTTTCAACCTTGGAGGCTTCCCCTTCTATAAATAAGGGAGAACAGATAGGGTTTGAAGCAAGGAGTTAAGAGTGCAAAGCACAGAGTTCTCATAGCTACCCAAATTAACAGAAATTCTTCTCCTTCAATGTTTTCATTCTATAATTTTTCTGTTTAATTTTGTCTGTCTTGAGTCTCATGAAAAAAGGCAAACAGTGAGGTTTGTAAGAAAAAGTCATAGAGCGGAAAAAGACAAAGTATACAAAATTAAAAGAAAAAGCCATAGATGTCCTAGAGGTCCTTTGTACATCTGTGTTGTGTTTCATGATTCTGTGGGAATTTTCTTGCAAGTTGGGTTAGCACTTAGCAGTTGAAAGATTGGTAGGTGACCAAGTCAAGTTTAGGATTGGGGATAGATTTTGGACTTGTCCCAGATAGGAAGGATAGTTCCTAGGGAGAATTGGTGTCTGTAATCTGTTTGATTATAGTGAAATTCCATCATTGTTGTGATGGAGACTGGATGTAGGCTGCACTGCACTTAGCAGCTGAACCAGGATACTTTTGGGTGTGATTTTCTCTCTCTACTCTACTCAAATTATGATTTTGTTCGAAGGAGACAAAATTGAAAAATATCTCCTCATTGGTTATGAGACAAAAAGAAAAAGTCTCTTGACCAGTGACGAGACAAAAAACAGAAATATTTCCTGAAGCGTTTTAAAAGGACAGCAAGTCTTACTCAGCAAAAAGGGGCTAAGATTCAACCCCCCATTCTCTTAGCCACTGATAACCATCAAACACAAATACTCATAGTCAATATATAATAGGTTTAATTACTCTGTTGGTTCATATAGTTTCGCGAAATTTTTAATTAGGTCTCTATACTTTTTTTCCTTTTAATTGAGTCCTTACACTAAATTTTTTTAATTGGTCCCTACACTTTTTTTTCTCTTTTATTTGGGTTTCTATACCAATTTTTTTTAGTTGGATCCCTTAAAATTAAGTCAATTACTGCCAAGAGGGATCTCATTAAAAAAAAAAATATTGGTGCAGGGATCCAATTAAAAGAAAAAAAAAGTATAAAAACCTAATTAAAAATTTCACAAAACTATAGGGACCAAAGAGTAATTAAACCTATATAATAAGCTAAACGGATATGTTAAGACCAACAGGTGTAGAATGTGGATCATGTGACATAAGGCTAGGTATATCACTGAAAACATATAAAATACGGACACTTTTTTATTTGTCGTGTTTGTGTGTCAGATACATTTTGGATACGATACTTATTGACACTTGTCCGATATGTGTATTTTTACGTCCAATCGTGTCTTAATAAAAAGTAAAAAATTTTTCTACAAATACACTAGGATACACTTAAATATCATCACTTGTCAGCGTGTATAATCTTATTCTTAACATGTATTCTTAAAATAAATTTAGAAATAGTATATATTATATTATTGATTATTAAAATAAAAATATTTTAAATATTTTATATAATTAAATATTTTAGAAATAGGTATACCATCAAGAGATTGACATAAATCAACGTGCTAGCAACTAATAAGGTAACTTGTATATTGTGTGACTTAGTGGAAGAGGATGAAGATCATTTCTTTATTCATTGTAATTATACACTATGTTTGTGGACGAAAGCTTTGGAGAGAGGTGGAGTGAGTTGGGTCAGTCCAAAAGAGGTGAGAGTCTTTTTTTAGTTTTGGTGTGATCAACCAAGTGTAAGAGGTGTTAAGAGAAGGTGGATAAACTTGTAATTTGCAATTAAAAAATCTTTCAAAAATAAAATTATTAATTCGGAGGAGGCATAGAATATTATTCTAAATTATTTGAAAGAGTGGAAGTCAATTAGCAAAAAAGAAAATAGTTAGATGAATAATTCAGAAGTAGAGAGGCTATCAGTTGAAAGTGGGAGGTTGTGGGAAATATAATTTAGGGGTTTTTTCTTCTCTATCCTCACTAATTATTTTGTTATATTATAACGTTCACAATTTACCTTCAATGTGACTCATATTCATTAACTACTCCTCACTCAATTTTAGGATTTTTCTTCTCTATCCTCAATAATTAATACCCAATTTTAGGGGGTTTTTTTCTCTATCCTCACTAATCATTTTATTATATTATAACTTTTAACAATGAGTAAAGTATCGTTTTTGTCCTCAACGTTTGGGGTAAGTCTTATTTGTGTCCCTAACGTTTAAATTGTCCTATTTGTATCCTTAACGTTTATAAAAGTGATTCAATGTTATCCTACTATCAATTATACTAACAAATCAGATTATATTTTTCAATTATTCTCACTTGGATGTATTTATTCTCAATTAGGTCTCACTTGGATGTGTTCGATTTTAATATTATACCCACTATTTGTGTTTAGATTTAATTATGTCCCTAGAAAAGTGAATTATGTAAATGTTGTAGGAGTTAGTTTCAACATTTGATGAGCTATTTTTCGGAGTAGATCATCGATTCTATCCCAGACATTTGTATTCTAACTTCAAGAAGAGATTTTTAAAACTCAAACTAAAGCGCTCATGATGTGTATTGATGGCAGGATAACATTGAATCATTTTTACAAACGTTAGGGATACAAATAGGACGATTTAAACGTTAGGGACACAAATAGGATTTACCCCAAACGTTGGGGACAAAAACGATACTTTACTCTTTAACAATTTACCAACCACCAAACCGTCTGTAAAAAGTATTAATTATTTATTTAAATTAAAATTTTAATTATTATAACGTTAAGAATTTTTCCTTTATTATTATTATTATTATAATAATTAAATTAGGTTGGTTTAATAGTTAGTTCACTAGTTTACTTAAACAGATGTTAAGAATTCGAATTCTGCTTTGTGCATAGAGTAATCATATTTTATAATTAAAAATGAGGAATGTTAGGGAGACAGTAACTTTTGTGATTTGTAGCCATCAAATAGCCATCAATGATGATTTTAATGATATGAGATTTCATCCAATGGTTCACTTTTTTTTTCTGGCCAAAATTTAACAAAGTTGCTGGCTCCCTAGACTTTTTCATTAAAAAATATATTTTTAAGTAAAATTAGTGTACCCAACTCAGCCTATTCATAAGCTAATTTAATGTGCACCCCTATTTATACTTAGTAAGTTAAGGTGTCTACCACACTGTTTTCTTTTGTTTTTTCTTCCTAAACAAAGTCTCTATCTCTTTTTCTCAAAAATATATTTCAACAAGCTATTTTCAATTATAAGATGACTTATAAGAATGTTCTTTTGATCCTTGGAATTTTAACCGTGATTGTTCTAAGTCCTTCGGAGATTCTAGCTCGGGACTTACCAGCAACAGAATATACCCAAGGACCAGGTTTGTTTTAGCATTTATATATGACATAAAAATTGTTTATAAAGGACTTTTACTTGTTAACTCTAAATTTCTCTTTTTGAATTATCTTCAGAAGTGACGAAAAATATATATTTTATTATTGGGTTAATCACCAAAAACGTGCATGAATTATCTAATATTAAATATGTATTTCTCAAAAAATACATTAGACATTGAATTTTGATGCAATTTTTTATAAGTATAATTAAAAAATAAGATATTATTATTCAAACGCTAACAAAAATATACTCAAATTTTGCTATCGACAAAAATGCCATTAAATAATTTAAAAACGGGATAAAATTATCTAATATTAAATATGTATTTTTCAAAAAATACATTAGACATTAAATTTTGATGCAATTTTTTACAAGTATGATTAAAAAAATGATATATTATTATTCTTAAAATTTGGTGATTTTTTGTGATATTTTATTAACAAAAAATCACTAAATTTTAAGGATAAAAATATCTCATTTTTTTAATCGTATTTATAAAAAAGTTAATCAAAATTCAATTTCGAAGGCATTTTTTGAAAATACATATTTATTGTTGAACATTTTTATCGCATTTTTAAATTATTTGAGGGCATTTTTGTCAATAACAAAATTTGAATGCATTTTTGTTCAGCGTTTGAGTAATTCGAAAACGTTTTTGAAAGTTAACCCTTCATTATTTCATTATCAATCCATATTTTTATAGCATATGACATTTTCTTTTCAAATATGATTGTATTTCTCATGTTATCAATCTTCCGAACTTGCATATTTCTAAAAAATGTATCATTGTCTACCTGCAGTTTATAAAATAGAAGAAATAGGTCAAATTGCTGGACCAACTGGGTTAGGAAGAGATGTCAATGACTTGGATGGTGGAAAATACAACATTAGTCAATGTAAACGTCTTTGTTGTGCTGTAATAGGATTCTGTTTTTGTTGCTAATGGCATACAAATGAAAGATGTGAATTTGTTACATCTGTCTATGTTAAATCTTATAACTGCCATATGAGAATAAAGGAATAAAATGTATACCATAGGTAGAATAATAATCAATAGCTCTGTGCGTAGCTTGCAAAGATTATGTAACTGGATCTATTTGGTTGATGTGGTAAGGTTTTTGAAATTGCATTTTCTTTCATAAACAGGGCTTCTCTCTATGTTTTGTATTTTATTTTTAACTTTTCAAATTTATTTGATTTGTTGCCCTAATGAAGAATTATAATCCAAGCAATATAGTCTACAACTGTATACTAAGATTTTTTTTTTTTTAGAATTTTATCCTAAAAATAAAATTTATTCAAGACTTAGTTGACTTCTAATCCGATCCGCTAAATTAAATTAAATTAAGAATTAATGATAAAATGAGTCTCTAACATATTACGTATTATCGATTTAATTTTTAAAAGATAATAATGGGAATGAGTTTGTCTTAATTTTTTTTTTACTAATAACTTTATATTAACATCTAATTAGGGTGACAAACAAACTACAATCTGGGAGTCAACTTGTTTTTTTCCCATTAATTCTCCTCACAATTTTATTTCTATTATAAACATTGTACACTAAATTTATTATTTTTCTATATTTTTTCTTATTTTAATATTACCGATTATTCGATCATTGGTGAATTAGGATCGAGTTTTTTTCAGGGTCACTACCCATGCATTTTGACCAATCGGTAGCTATCATCTACTTAATTTATTAAAATTGAATTTTCTTCTTAACTAATGAAAGTGAGGTGTCATCTCCTTATGAGTTCATTTTTCTTTCAAAATGAAAATATTATTTTTTAATATATTTATATTTATATTTATTATTTACCAATTTTTTAATTTTTATTTCTCATATTTGTTAAAGATTTCTTTCTAATTATTGTCATTTAATTTACTCATTTTAGGTATTAATTATTAATAAGTCTCCATAATTATTTTTCAACTATTAGTATTATTAATATATTAGTATATTTTTTGAAATATTAGAGGTGAGATATCAATTTCTCATTAACTTTTTTTTCTAAAATAAAAATACTATTTTCAATATATTTATATTTAGTCTCTTCTCCATCTATTTTAAAAAATATTTTTTTATAATTATATAAAAATTAATATTTGATACATTATTATACAAGGTGTCAATCATTAAATATTTTTAATTATTCTAATTATTATATTAATTTATATAATTCTAATTCTCAATCATTATATAAGTTGATATACACGTTGATACAAGTTGATACTAATTATTATATTGATTGTTTAATACTAATTATCAATTATTAATATTTTTTAATTATTATTTTTAATCAAGCATAATTAGTGGCAAATTGATACATATATTAATGGTGACAAATTGATACCCATATCAAATAATAATAATAATAATAATAATAATAATAATAATAATAATAATAATAATAATAGAAAAGGTATAAACAGCACATATGTTATATTTTAAAAAAGCAAAACATATTTTTAAAAGGATTAAGATATCAATAATTAAAAATAAAAAAATAAATATAAATTTATAATTTTAATTGCCATAAATATGATACTAACGTTGATAGTGGTAAATTGATATTGATATCAATGATTAATTTCTATAATTATTTTTGTACTACTAAAAGCTATATAGTGTTTCTTTTGCGGTTCGTGAAATGAGATTGAATTTTCTCAATTTAGGTTCAGTTTTGGAAATTTTGTGTCAAAGTTGAAGATGCAATTTCAAAGATTGGTATTATATTTAAATAATCTTCTCTTAAGCTTTTTGTATTAAAAATAATTTTATAACATATGATGTTTTTTTGAGAAATTATTAGCCTTTTGGTGCATCAATGCAATGCCATTGAAGAGAATAAAAGTCAATTTAGTTTGACAATTTTAACAAAAAAATTGTCTGAATTTGTATGGATTCTAAATGTTCGATCTTATGATGTTATTTCGGTTGGTTGTTATTACGAGAATGACTATAATCTATACGTATCTAAGGACTAGAATAGATTAATATTATTTAAATAATTTAGTTCTAATATTAGTATTTAATTAAATTAATTTTTAAAAAATTTAAATTATTTCAATTTATATATTATGACTATTTTTTGGATATGTTATTTTTAAATATTTTAATATAAAATTTCTTTCTTTTTTCGATTTTTAAATTTATTTTCTTTCTTGGATATATGTATCACCTTTTTTGTTGTATTTTATATTAGTAATACAATTATTAAGAGAAGTATAATTCAGCAATAGATTAGAGTGATTAAAAATTTAATTATATTGTGTGGATACAAGATTGATTAATTAAGATTAAGGCGTGAAAAAGAAAAGTCACAATACGCAAAAATAGGAAAATAAGTGAAAATTGTTAATATATGAAAATTGTTAATATTTAAAAGAATAAAATATATTTTTTGTCTTTGAAGTTTGATAAAAATTTTAAAAATACTCTTAAGTTTTATTTTGTTTTAATTTTGTTCTAAAAGTTTTCGATTTGATCAAATATACCCGAACGACTAATTTTTCAAAAAATTTAATACCGATTCAACAACAATTTCATACTAATAACCTCTTAACACAAGTAAATCAAGCATAATTTTCATGCATTATTGTTAGATTGGTCTTAAATTTTTCAAAAATTTAGCCGTCAAGAGTATATTTAATGCAAATTGAAAACTTTTGGGACAAAATTGAAACAAAATAAAACTTAAGAATATTTTTAAAATTTTTACCAAATTTTAAGGACAAAAAATATAGTATACCCTATTTAAAACTTAATTCTTAGAGAAGGAAAAATTAAAGAAACTTAAATTTCATATAAGGGGATATATATATATTGTTGCTGCGTGAATAACCGACTCCAAAGTATAGCTCATTGTCCTGATGTTTGGACTCGCTTTTCTTTGACAAGATACGTCGGTTTTCTCCAAAAACGGCGGCGGTGGACACCTGTAAAACACTCCAATGCTCAAGTTAGTAAGAGTAGAAAATAAATATGAAGTTAACCTAGTGAGTCACTTGTATTTATAAAGTTGTTGTGTTTGGGACGGTTATAAATATTTTCAAAACTGGTTTGTAGAGTTTTAGCTAATTATCTTGTAACTGTATTTTAGTGACCTTGTTTAGAGAGATTTGCGGAGAGATTCCTGTGCAGATTTGAGTTGGCATGTAGTCATTTGATTTATAGGATAAATCTGTTAGGAGAGCAAAACACGTACTCCATATACTTCTCACGCGTCCGCGTCACCCATCTTTTACCCAACCCACGCGATTGCGTCAATCACGCGACCGCGTCGAACCCATTTCACCCTAGTCACGCGATCGCGTGCCCCACGCGTTCGCGTGGATTTGAATCCACTAATCCCAAGTCACGCGAACCCTAACCTCATCACGTCGCCCATACCCCCCTTCTCCTTCTCTTCTCTGCAACCCCTCCCTCCTCTGCCACCCAACCACCAACACTTCCAGCTACCACCGCCGACCACCGTGCCATCCCCACCACCGTACCCCATCGCCGAAAACCACCCTATCTCTCCTTCTCTTCTTTCTTTTCTTCCTCCACCACTCCCAACCTTCCCTCTCACCCACCGCCGCCCTCCTCCGCCACTGTCCCCCACCGCGGCCAACCTCCGACCGCCGTAACCCACAACCTTCACCCCCTTCTTCCTTCCTCTACCACCTCACCCAACCCAAACCCCAATCCCCAACCCGCCCCTGCTCCACCACCGCGCCGCCGTGCTCCCTCCCAGCGCCGCCGCGTCACCACCATCATCTCTCTGCCCTCATCTCTGTTCCATACATTTGTCCTTCTACACACCAGGTTCCACCATACTGCGATTCCTCTTTTCGATTTCTTAGTTAGTTTTTCAATTTTTGTTCAGAATCGGATAGTTAGAGATGCATGTTTGTAGTGGATTTTAGGTGGTTAGGTATCTAGGATGTGGTTAGTGGATTTAGGCCTGATAATTGCGCTGTTCTTGCTACTTGTTTTATCTATTTCGCAATTCTGATTTTGCTGTGATGCTCATACTGTTCATATGTTGTTCTTTCATGTTTCATGTTGCTGTTAAGACTGTTCTTTACTGTTCCTACTGTTTGTGACTCTTTGCATCAATATTTTTTTTCATATGAACTGTTTTTCTCGCTGTTTATTACTCGGGAACACCCAATTTTAGCCAGAATGCTGCCCGATTTTCTGCAAATTATTTTCATGTATTGAGTTTGGAAATTTCATATTTTGCCTTACCTGGCTACAACCAAACCATTTCATGACTGCCCGGGCTAGCATTCTTATTCCTTTTGATACCCTAGTTAATAACTTGCACTATTGATGATTTCATGTTAGTTTTGCAACTTTTCTATCCTTATGAATTATCATCAATAACCTGATATTTTTGCTTGATTATGAGTTGATTATTCTTTAAATTTGTGAATTTAGTGTTACATAGGAAACATTTATCATGCCACTTACCTTAACTTCCTTTTTACTAACTCACTACTTTCACTTTCTAACTTTCTTTTCACCTATTACCCACTTTTAACTCTCTAACTTCTCTTTTTGTCTTTTAACTAACTACTTTAACTTTCTAACTCAAGGCATGATTATTGTTTTTCCTAATTAACATGAATTCTACCTATATTATATTTTGGATTGTGATTTTTCATCTCCGATTTTTTAACTCACATACAGTCCAAAATGTACATATATTCAACTCATTTCATAATTCTACTGCTCGTTTGCCTTTATGCTTAAATTGCTATAAATCTTATTTGCCTACTTGTTTTCCTGCTTTTGTCCTTTAATTATATCCTGGAATCTCTACTTTTCAGGATGTCTGACCCTTAGCGCAAAGGAAAAGGCAAAGCAACCACTGGCAAACGAAAAAGAGGCGAATCCTCTATGTCCATCCTGGACATTTTGCATGATGACTCCTGGCGGAAAAAGCACTTTACCCCGCAGGAGAAGGCTGACCAGCTCCTTACTGCGAATGATCCAGTTAAATTTGCAAACAGATACTGTGAGCTAAAGTATCCAGTGTTTGCCACTTCCAGGAACCTGTACCTGGAGAGAACTTTAAAAATTTTAGAAGAACTACAGCAGTACACCTCCGAACAGATAAAACAAAGAGGCTGGTTCTTCTTGGGGAGAAACTTGACAGAGGTCAATGCTTCCTAGGTCAGAGAGTTTTACTGCAACTATTTCAAGACTTTCCTAGATGCAGTGCACCTCAGAGGGAAACAGATTTTGGTCACTGAGGAAGCCATTGAGGACATCCTCCACCTTCAGCCTAAATCAGATCAACCTAACGGTTACCAAAAGGTTGAGGCGGATATGCGCTTTATGAGATTTGACTGGGATGCTGTCAAGCAGAGAATAGGCCTTGATCCTACTGTCCCATGGGTCATGGGAAAGAACACAGTGATGCCTAAGGGAATCAAGCTGATTTACCTGAATGATGAGGCTCGGCTCTGGCACTAGATTCTGAGCAACTATATGATGCCGAACACTCATGAGACAGAGCCGCCCGCTGCTATGATCACCCTCATCTGGTGTGTGATGGAGGGTAAGGACCTGTATCTTCCACGATTCATCCGGTATTACATGGCTAGGGTCCATGTTAGAGGCACCCTCCCTTTTCCTTATCTGGTCACCCAGCTAGGCCGTCGAGCTGACGTGCCTTGGGAGCTTGCTGATGAGAAGCCACCTGCTGCGGACTGCAAGAAGATTATCCCTCACAGCAGGAAGTTTCAGGCTTTAGGCCACAGACCCTCATTCCTCACCACTTCTGATGAGACAACCACACCTTCAGCTGCCCCTTCTTCATCGAACACTGCACCAGCTACCACTACTGCCCCTCCACCTGCCTCAGATCCCATTTACCACCTCGTGCACCGCCTATTTCAGCAGCTAGACCAGATGGAGCGCCGCAACCAGCGGCATTATGAAAGATCTGAGCGTCGCAACAAGCGACGCTATGAGCACCTCAAGTTGATGATCCGATCCAGCGGCGACATCCTCTCCGAGCCTGACACACCATCAGAGCCATCTGAGGAGGAGGCGGACGAGCATGAGGAGGAGACACATGCACAGAGAGAGGCAGAGCAGGCAGGACCAGAGCAGGCTGTGCCACAGCATGTGGAGCCACACCAGATCCAGGCCGCAGACCCAGAGATTCCTCTACAGTTAGCACCTCCACTGCAGCAGACAGATCCTCATACACTTATCCAGTCTGCAGACCTTCAGGCTTCCACAGAGACACCAGCAGCCCATCCTTCCGGTGATGGCACTTCTTCACACCCAACTTGAGTGAGCATTGAAGACGATGCTATATTTTAAGTGTGGAGAGGTCGCCATCCCTGGCCTATCTTTTTTGTCTTTGAAGTTTGATAAAAATTTTAAAATACTCTTAAGTTTTATTTTGTTCTAAAAGTTTTCGATTTGATCAAATATACCCGGACAACTAATTTTTCAAAAAATTTAATACTGATTCAACAACAATTTCATACTAATAATCTCTTAACACAAGTAAATCAAGCATAATTTTCATGCATTATTGTTAGATTGGTCTTAAATTTTTCAAAAATTTAGCCGTCTAGAGTATATTTAATGCAAATTAAAAATTTTTGGGACAAAATTGAAACAAAATAAAACTTAAGAGTATTTTTAAAATTTTTACCAAATTTTAAGGATAAAAAATATAATTTACCCTATTTAAAACTTAATTCTTAGAGAAGGAAAAATTAAAGAAACTTAAATTTCATATAAGGGGATATATATATTGTTGCTGCGTGAATAACCGACTCCAAAGTATAGCTCATTGTCCTGATGTTTGGACTCGCTTTTCTTTGACAAGATACGTCGATTTTCTCTAAGAACGGCGGCGGGTGGGCACCTGTAAAGACACTCAAATGCTCAAGTTAGTAAGAGTAGAAAATAAATATGAAGTTAACCTAGTGAGTCATTTGTATTTATAAAGTTGTTGTGTTTGGGACGGTTATAAATATTTCCAAAACTGGTTTGTAGAGTTTTAGCTAATTATCTCGTAACTATATTTTAGTGACCTTGTTGAGAGAGATTTACGGAGAGATTGCTGTGCCGATTTGAGTTGACACGTAGTCATTTGATTTTATAGGATAAGTCTGTTAGGAGAGCAAAACACGTACTCCATATACTTCTGATGCAGCGCAATGTTTAAGCAGATTTTGATTTATAATTTTACCTAAACCGAGTTATAGCCAACAAAATATATATATATATACGCCCCATAAACGGGGCGGACCGGCCCGCCCCGCCAACTAAAATGGGTTCAAAATGCTAGCCCTCCCCACTTTATGGTGGATTGGCGGATTGGCGGGCTAGCTCGCTTGACTCTTTTTTTTTTTAAAAAAAATAAAATTCATTAAAATTAACCAAAAAATAATAATTAAAAAATAAATACGAATAAAAAATAGTCAAATTATAATATAATTTTTTTACTATTTTTTTAATTTTGAACTTCAATAAAATTGTTCAAAATAATATTTGTCAAGAATCATCTTTATTTTAAAAAATAAGTCACATAATTTGAACATATATACGAAATTGTAAAATAAAATAAATAAAGTAATAACTAAAAGAAGAATAAAAACAAAAAATGAAAAAAAAGTGTTTAAAAATTTTATAATTATTAGTTTTATAATAGTAATCACTCTTTTATTTAATAAAAAAAGAAAAATAAAAATCTTCGATTCGGTGGACCAGCCAACCCCGCCCTGTCAAAACCCGTCAATTTGGCAGTGCGAGTTTGGAGAATTTTTTTAATTTGGCGGACTCTAAATCCTAGTCCGACCCGCTTTTTTTAGCGAGTTTAGCAGATTGGCCCGACGGACTCGACCCGTTTTGCCACCCCTAGTGGATAAAGAGAAAAAATGGCTATCAAAACAGAATTCCGTAATGACTCCATTAATGAAAATATCACCATCTTTGAAATGCTTCAGCAGTTAGACAAGTTTGAGCTTTAAAAGAATTTTTCAACGGAAGAAAGAAAAAAAAAGCAACCCCATCAACATTCTATATAATTATGAATGCATTTTGATTTTATGTTGAATTAGCAGTTTTAATCAAATAAAATAAGAGGAGAAGCATAGTTATTGCACACTATTCATTATATATGGTGGTATATCTCACTTTCGAAGGAATTGTGTATATCTCACTTTAGAAGGAATTGAGCTTGTCTTTTTATTTTTAGAAAAAATGTATACTTCGACGAGAAAAAAAATACAGATAGTAAATATATGCAAAAGTACTTCGACACTCAAATTAGTATAAGAAGTATATATGAAAATAGTAAAATAATTCAAATCTTAAGATTTTTTTTTTTAAAATAAAAGATAACTTACATAGAAATTATATTATAAATGACATTAATGTTAAGACTGTTTGATAATTAAATTAGTCATTGTAGTCATTAAATTTGTTTGTTACAACTTAAAATTAAAATAAATAAAACTAAGTTACTACTCATTATGTACAATAAACGGATTAAGTTATTCAGGGTTAAGTTGTCGAGTTTTAACTTAAGTAATGGATTAAGTTTAATTAACCAAATATTAAATTAAATTTATAAAAGTTGAAATAAAATGAACAAACAAAAATTATCAAATTTATTATTTGTGACTTTATTTAATATTTTTTATAATAAATAAATATGAAATAAAACAAGTTTAAGATATTTTTTGTTTTTTTAGTATTATTGTAAAATAAATAACTTTAAAAATACATATAGCTTAATGCAAAAGGATTTGAATTATTTGACAAAAGAATAATAAAAACAAGTGAACCGAGTATGAATAATTAGAATATTTTTAACATAGTGATATACTCCGATTATTAAATTATCAAATAATAATAATAAATAATGAATTATAGCTTAGATAATATTAGTCTTTTTATACTTATCTAAAAATCATAGACTCATAAATTCAAATTTTACTCTTAATTTAAAAAAAAAAATCAATAATAATAACAAAATAAAAGGTCAAATGAAAATTTTATTTTAGTTGGGCACATTCTAAAAGAAATTAATGCATTCTAAATAAAATGAGAGTACGTTTCTAACTTATCTTCAACGTTTGATATTTTAAATATATACCTTACTATTTTGCTTTTACTTTGATTCTTGGAAAATTGTTTCACTTGGCAAGGATAACATGCTGGTCAACCTAAATTAATTTTTTGGATATTTGTAACTTTGTTTACCATATTTATATTTAGATTGTTTAATATTTGAGATATTTTAGTTAGATTTAGATTTGTCATTCTTATCTGATGTAATTTTTGGAATATCTTTAGATATATTCAATACATTTCAAAATTATACTTTATAACTAAAATGTATAGTTTGCAATAAAATTAGTAAAAAATATTATATTTTTATAGATCAATTAAATTTTTTATATTATATGATATTATAATTATTTTAAATTAATTTATTTTGATATAAATGTTATATAACTTTTAATTATTAAATTCACTTTTTAAAGATAAAATTGTATTCATTTATCATATAAATTTACAAAATTAGTATATGCTAATTATATATCGAATTGACCATTTTAACCCCGCTAGTCCAATTCATAACTGATGTGCACCCCTATATATATACTTCAAAAGTTAAGGTGTCTACCACATACTGCTTTCTTTTATTTTTGTTTTTATACAAAGTACTCTCTTATCTCTTTTTTAGCAAAAATATATTTCAACTAGAAGATGGCTTTCAAGAACGCTCTTTTGATCCTTGCAATTTTAGCCGTGATTGTTTTAATCCCTTCAGAGGTTCTAGCTCTGGACTTACCAGCAAAAGGATGTACTGCAGGAACAGGTTTGTTTTAGCATATATATATATATATATATATATATATATATATATATATATATATATAGTTTAATTTTGATGTACTGATAATGATCATTTACACAGTCAATATAAAAGGTAATTATTTTTTTTAACATGACGTTATGTGATTGAATACACGTGCTGATAATGCATCAAAATTAAATTCTTATATATAATTCATAAAAAATTGTTTATGAAAGGCTTTTACTTATGCCAATGAGTTATAGTTCAAATGGCATAGACTCCTCATACTCAATTAAGAGGTTGCGAGTTCGAATCATATATTTTTGCCAATGAGTAATAGCTCAAATGACATAGTCTCCCCATACTCAATTAAGAGGTTGCGGGTTCGAGTCTTATATCTTTTGGTAAAAAAAAAAAAGGACATAATTTCATTATTTCATTATCAAGTATCTATATTTGTAGCATATGATATGGTATTTTCTTTTCAATTGTATTTCTTATGTTATAAATTACAAATTATAATTCAACATGTTTTCGAAACTTCCATATTTAATTTCTAAAAATGTATCATTTGTCTACTTGCAGTTTATAAAATAGAAAAAATAAGTCAAATTGCTGGACCACCAGTTGGGTCAGGAAACTTGGATGGTGGAAACTTCGACATTCAATGTCGCAATCTTTGTTGTGTGCTGGGATACACTGTATGTTGCTAATAGCATACAAGTGAAAGACGTTAATTTGTTACATCTTTGCTATGTTAAATCTTCAAACTAGTATATGAGAATAAAGGAATAAAATGTATACCATATGCCTACACTTTAATTTGGTATATCGTAGGTTGAATAATAATCAACAGCTATGTACATAGCTAATAGCTTGCAAAAATGATGTAACTGGACCTATCAGAGTTACATGAATAATATTTTTCTTTTATCCATTTGTTTCATTTTATATCTTTTTATGTTTCATTTTATTTTGTTTTCTCCTTTAAATATGGTGGGTGTAAATCGTAAGAAATTATAAATTTAAAAATCACAAATAATCATGCTTAATGTATAAAAATAAACTACTATTTTTATTTATGAAAGATTAAGACGTAACATTTTTAACTGTAAAAAACGGAAATTAAAATTATTCCCATGAAAAATTAATTCCGTATGACAAAACTATATGTGAATCGTGTGACACATGTAAATCCTGTGAAATTAATAATTAATTAGCCAATAAATAAATTATTATTTAAAAAATTAGAAAAATTAATTTTATAATTTAGAAGAGTAAAAATATAAAAAATACGAATTTTGACGCTAATTTTAAAAATTTTGACATAAAATTGAGCTAACAGACCAAACCAAACGAACCAGGACTCAAGTAGGCCCAAGCCCATAATCTAATCCACGTTTAAAACTTTGATTCAACCTTTCCTCCCCTTTAAAAATTCAAAAATTTCACTGATTGAGAGGAGAAGAAGTAGATGAAACACAGTACCGTAACCCTTGTTTCCAATTTTAATTGCATGTAACTTTTAATTCGGAGTTCCGATTAACGAGCTGTCAGTGATCACGTGTTCGTCTCAAAATTTTTTTCAATTATATCTGAAGAAAGTGGTAAGAAATTTGCATTTATTG
Source organism: Arachis ipaensis (assembly GCF_059453495.1). Classification (NCBI taxonomy): domain Eukaryota; kingdom Viridiplantae; phylum Streptophyta; class Magnoliopsida; order Fabales; family Fabaceae; genus Arachis; species Arachis ipaensis. The sequence continues at coordinate 2,369,073 of NC_142436.1, forward strand.
TTCAGTTATTCCTCTCCTAAATTTTGTGGATTTTGAGTTTAGGTATTGAGGAATTGAATGATTTTGATGGTTTAGATGAATTTTAGTAGCAGATAATCATTGGGTTTTGTCCAATTAATCCGTGGGTAAGATTGTGTTCTTGTTGATTTGAAGTTCAATTGGGCGGTTTGAAACGAAATCTGGGTGATTAAATTTGAGCAATTGACGTTTAGAAGCTTAGAGCTTGTGAAAGGAGAGATTTTTGAGGTGTTCTGAGTTTAAGGGGGAATCGGCCAAGGTATGGCTTTGGTTTCTCGTAGTTAATGTTTAATGTCACGTGAAAACTTAGGGTAGAAGACCTTAAGATAGGAATGAACTGAATGAATTATTGATGGATTGTGTATATGGTATGTGATGTGTGATTCAATATAATTTCGTAAACAGATTGCTATTGAAGTTGGTTGGTTTTTTGGAAAAAAATTAATATTGAAATTGTTTTGATTTTGAAATAATTTGATACTGAAAATGATTTGAATGACCGAGAGGTGTTTAGTTTGCTGGTTGGGATCCTTGAGGGGTGGCAAATTTTCGAGTTTTATAGGAGATGCTATCAAAAATTTTATGAAAATAGGAGGCTTCATTTGAAGTGGTTATTTAGAAAGATTTGGATTTTTAAAGATTTTATAATTTGATTTTGAGTTATTAAAAAATGGATTACGTTTCGAGTGTGTTTTATTTAGAAAAGAATGAATTGTGTTTTAAATATGAATTGTTGATGAACGAAATAAGAGGTGTGATAATAAAGAATGAAGGATGACGAGAATTGATTTTTAAGTCTAATTGTTAAATAAATATGAATGAATTATAATGATAATGAGATATGTGTGACCAGGTAAGAGGTGGTGGCGTTGTCCACTCGCTCCAGGTATATGTTGAGAAAGCCAAGTAAGAGGCAATAGCGTTGATCACTTGCTCCGGATAAGAGTTTGAGACTCTGGGTAAGATATAAGGGTTGAGTGATGTCGCCGCTGGCTCTGGGTTGAGAACTGTAACACCACCTGGGTAAGAGGCAATGGTGAAGTTGTCCCCTGCTCCGAGTATGCGGGTAAGATGGCATTGCGGCATTGTCCCACTTGCTCCGCGTTTGGTGTTCTGTCAAGGGTTAGCTACCAGATATGTTGGGTTTGGCTTTATAACTGGCAATGAGACTCATCGGTCATAGGACAGGCATACAACATGTGTATTTGTATGTTTTGCTTGAGTGTGTATTGTTTTGGTTTCTTAACTCTACTTACCTGCTACTTGTTCTACTTGTTGTAATTATACCTCTATCTATGTTTTTCTTACTTGAATTGTATGTGTATGCTTTTGAGAGACCCTCTCTTGGTGGAAGATTGAAAGAGGCTTGTTCTACGGGTGATTTGGAAGTTTAGAGTTGACAGAAGGTGCAGAGTTAAAATAGGATTATGATCCTTTAGTTAGATTACCGATATTATTGGTTTAAAATAAATTTTAAGATTAATATGAGTGTCGAAGTTCTAGGAATGTCTCTGACTTTTTATATTAACTATGCAGGAACCTTTACAATGCCGAGAATCCCCAGTTCTCATTCCATACATATTCCTGTTGTTTTTCAGATGCAAGTCGAGAGGCACCTCGTTGAGCATCTGGAGACCTTCCTTACAAGCGAAGAACTATCTTTTGGGTTATTATATTTTGCTTTAGGTTATGTATATATTTATATAGAATAATTCGCATGTATATAGAATCTTCGCATGTATATTTTGTATTTTGTTCCTCCTAGAGGTTGACTTGGAAAAACAGGTGTTTATTTTGGAGTTTGAGTTATATTTTAGCTTGTATATATATATGTAATTACATACTTTGGCTGGCCTTAGTTTTGCAGGTAGAGTTTGGACATTGATATCTATATTTTGGAATTTCAATTTGTATATTATGTTTTTAGCCTTCTTTTGATCTTACATATCCATTTTACGATTATCCATGCGAGTGTGATACGATTTTTTTGTTTCGCTTTTGTTTAGCTTATTCTCCAAGACACTTAGATATGAACTCTTTTAACTATATTTATATACATATTTTACTTTTAGATATCGTAATACCTCGCCATCTCTACTTTACGACTTAAGCGTAAGGTTATGTGTAATAGAGTGTTGCAACACAAACTAAATATATTCTTAGTTTTAAATTTAAATCTTTCAAATTTATTAATCATATCACAATAATTTAAAATAAAATTAATTAAGATTCCATTCAAAATTAAAATTTAAATTTAAAAATAAAATTAATTATTTTTTATTGTCATTTAATATTTTTAATTATCGTACTATAATTATATTCTTGAAACCGCTTCACTAGAAAGAATGAAATGAACTTTTGGTTAGATGGACCGAAAGGAGAGGGCTAACTCGCCTACCTCCTCTAGTTTTTGAAATTGCATTTTCTTTCGGAAACAAAGCTTCTCTCTATATGTTTTGTATTTTACTTTTAACTTTTTGAATTCATTCGATTCTTTGCCTTCTTTTCAACTTTTATGTGCTTCCCAACTTCACTATAATAAAAATAATTTTAATGACAAATTTTTAGTTACAATAATATAATGAATATTATATTTTTTATTTAATTTATGTTTTTGTTGTTATTATAATATGTTATAATGGTAATTATATTTTTGTAGTAATTGAAAAGATTTTTATTAGTAATTGTATAATTGTCGTTAATTTTTTTTAATTAAAAAATATATATAAAACGATTAATGTCTAATTATGGATAAATATATTAGTGATTATTTTTATTACTAATAAAAATAAAATAAATAATTACTAAAAATAATTTTTTTAGCAATGACTAGATTAATAAAGTGATAAAATGAAAAATAACAAATAATGTTAGTCATTCCTTCATTTCGAGTACGAAAACAAATTAAGAATAATTAGTGGAAATAAGTATTATGAATCACTATTAATGTATATATCATGAATATCCATTAGTTACATAATCAATAATGTATTAATGATATTTGGTAACCCATTCATAAAATAAAAACTACAAAAAAAAAAAACAATTTTAATTTTTTATTAAAATAAAATAATGAGAGTTAAACACACAACTTTAAACTTAAATGAGTTACTTAAAAGTTAAAACTAAATTGCTAAATTATACACAAGGACAATTGTTTAGCAATCACTATATGCAATATTAATGATTCATTAGAAAATTCAAGTTATTGATAAAATTATAAATTAATTCAATTATAGATGTATTTTAGCATGTAATGCAATATGACATTTATTTGGTAACGAAATTTAGAAAAAAGAACTATTTATTATTAGACTTTCATTTTATTTAAGGAATATTCAGTTCATAGTTTATATTACAGGGAATTTTCTTATATGCTAGATATTATTAAAAAGACAAAATATCACAAATTTATGTTTTTAAGCCAAATGAAAGGTCATATTCTCATATTTAAAATACTTATGTTGAGTTTTTAACCAAATTTATTTAGAAAGAAGATATTTTGTAATTGAAATTTAAAGTTGACTCATGTGCTTGCAAATAATGATAAATTTATAGTAAAATTTATTAATAATTATAATATTTTATATCATATCTCTAATAATTATTTTGATTTCTTTTATATCTCTATGAATATTATATATATTTTAAATAATTCTTGAATTTTTTTATACAATGTTTTGAATATAGTATTTTTTATTTTTATTTGTATATTAAATTTATCTAAATAATTAAAGAATCGTTTGTTAATATTTTTTAATAATATATTATTAAATTCTACTACTCAAATCAATATATTATTATTATTATTCTTATTCTTCTTCTTATTATTATTTTGACAACATTTAGTGAATACATATAAAATCCGTTTTAAAATATTTTAGTTGATTTTTTTTATAGACATTGCGTTATTTGTTTACTATACACGACACCTTTTCTTTATTAAATATAAGTACTTTATGAATTTCTTTATTTTATAAATTTTTTGCTATTAGTATAAATAATAAAAAATATAAAATTTATATTAGGTAAATATATTTATGAATAATTTATTTTAGAAGCATATTTCAAACATAATATATTTATGAGTAATACCCCAAATAGGTCCTCAAGAAATTCACAGTCGGACAGATTTGTTCCCAATAAAATTTAACTAAAATTTTGACCCTGACGTTTTTAGTTATATACCAGATACGTCCATATGGCAGTTTGACCCGGTTAGGATGTCTTATATGGAGGTTAACGGGTTGACGTGTCAGGTTAACTATCACGTGTTACCTCCAGGACAACAATTTAGTCTCCATCCAAGTTGGACAAAACGACGTCATATTGGATCATGAGGCAAACGGCGTCGTTTCTTGGAGGACAAATTCGTCCCCACCATAAAAGGCAAAGTTGCGAAACGACAACGTTTTAAATGGGGGACCTATCTGACTGTTCCAGGGGACTTATCTGCCTGATGATTATGCTTCTATAGGGACCTATTTGTCTGATAACCTAATGTTTGGGGACCTATCTGACCTATAATTTGTGACATTACCCTCAAATATATTCATTGTCTTTTTTTGGTTTCATTAAAAACACAAGCTGATGTATCTAAACTTGGTAGCTTGCAAAATTCTAATCCTCCCTCTCATAATACTCAAATTAAAGATTCTTCTTCACATGTCACAAAAAATGTCTTAGACAATTCTAAGGTATGCAAATTTTGAATGACTTAATGCGTATGTTGAAATTTGTATGAAACATCTTCATAATAATTTTGTTAATTCCATGCTCAGCAACCTTTTAACCGTCCAAAACAAATAGTAATTGGGGCAAAGACTCAGAAGAGTGTTAGTGCTAAGGCCATGACAGCTGCAACCAGTGACACAGCATCTAGATTGTTCACCCTTATTCTAATACTGGGATTGAAGCAGTCTACGAAGAAATGATGCTTTTAAGGATTCCAACACCATATTTTGTTACGTTGGAGGAAATAGATCTTTTGTTGTTTAGGTTGGTTTGGTTTAGTCTATATTGAAGAAAATAAATCTTCTTTTGTAAGATTTGGTTTATGTTGCTACTGAATTTAGCTACTTGTTTGGTTACAATATTTTGATTATCAGTTATGTAACCATTTTAATAAATGGATGAAACAAACCAAAAGCAATGTGTTTCTTTTATACTATTTCACCACAATTGATTTCATGCATATCCATCTAAACATAATGAGCCATTTCAATCTAACAATTTGATAATCAACACGGATTAAAACTTGGCTAAACAACCACTACATACATACAAAACACAACTACAACTACCAATGCAATTATTATACCCCTAAACACTTAAACAAAGCAAAAACAGTATGCTTCTTCACAACTTGGCTATCCTCATTTTTCTTCAATAACAGATCCTCCATCTGCTTCACTCTCTCCTTCAAGCCATCGTTCAACATACGCATTAAGTCATTCAAAATTAGCATACCTTAGAATTGCCTGAGATATTTTTTGTGACATGTGAAGGAGAATCTTTAATTTAAGTGTCATGAGAGAGAGGATTAGAATTTTGCAAGTGTAACACCCTACCATACAGAGACTTATGCTTAAGTCATAATTCAGAGATGGCAAGGTATTACGACCTCTAAAACAAAAATTTAGTACGTATAGTAGTATGAATGATTGATTATAACTAGGAGCCTTGTAAAAAAAAGGGGTAAACAAAAACCGCAACTCGAAAGCGCAACACTCCGATCACTAACACAACGAGCAAAGGATAAGCTAACGCAAGATCATATATATAAAGAGTATCAAAAACAGGAATATCAAGACTCAAAATCCGGCTGCGAAGGTAACCGGTTCGAGCATAGCAATATATACATATAATAAAATAAGGAAAACCCCAAGGAAAACCCAAAGGGACACAAATACCGAAAACCAAATCTCCAAAATCCCCTCTAGAAGGAGTCATCACAGTTTGTATTATTTAATGGAGATAAAAGTATCTAAACAAGATATATAAATCAAGATAGAGTCCCGAGAACAAGAATCTTCGCTAATCCAGAAGTCCCCAGCATGCCTCAACGAGAAGCCTCGCGTCCTGCATCTGAAAACCACAAAATCCGCATGGGTGAGAACCAGAGGTCCCCAGTACGGTAACAGCTTCCACATATATAATACATAATAATAGAGGAAAGCCGAAGGCAATCCTAGAACTTCCTCCAGAAAATATCAAAGCTTATAAACAAGCTAAACCGTAAGCGGCAACTAACTAAAGATCCTTCAGTCTAACTAATACTTCCCTTTCTACTTCCTTCAGACCTCCCAACAACCAGCAGGAGTATAATATAGCAAACACAGTTATATCAGACAAGAGATTTACAAATAGGAACAAATAAGGCATTTAGGCAATTAGCAAGTAATATGCAGTCAAATAGGTAATCTCAAACAATTCATGTAGTATGCTTATGATGCATGCCTGTCCCTAGTGGCTGATGATATCATCTGTCGGTTATAGAGCCAACCCGACAAGTCCTGGTAGCTAGCCATTGGACTGTCCCTCTGTCGTGCATCCCCAACTCGAGTTATACTCATCATAAACTTGATCATAATCATGATCCATATCCATCACCCTCACTGGTGAATATTTATCCATCACCATCACTGGTGAATATTTATGGGGGCGAGCTCATCCGGGCCTTTCACAGTGCCCGGCCACACTTACGACATAGGGTCAAAAGAGCTTCGAGTCTCAACCTGGAGCACATGGTGGCTAGCCATTGCTACTACCCAGGGAAACCCTCATCTCCAATGGTAGAAGTGCAAACCTTCACAATTCAATCAACATCATATATGCATTTATACTTGGCCATAAACATGGCTCCGCCGTAACACGGCAATAATCTAGCCATCCGGCTCACGGTTAAATCCATAACCAGCCAATTCATTAACAATTACGGCCCTTCGGCCCATGGCACAACAAGCACTTCCACCGCCATTCTCCGCATCTCACATAATCATCTTTGATCCTCAATGATCATTCATTTTTCCCTTGCTTCACTCGCAAGTTACCACATTCACTAGCCCTTTTTCTCATGCTAGGCATATCATAATGATTTAAGACATAAGTGGTGAGATCGGAGGCTTAGAAGTATGAAATTTGGCTTTTAAAACTCAAAAATCAACTTTGGGATGAAAACAGGTCCACGCGTACGCGCACGCGTGGATGGCGCTTTCTCGAAGAACGGCGCGTACGCACCAAGTGCGCCTACGCGCGAGGGGTCATTCTGCTAAAAATTTTCTAAGTTAAAAGCTGCAGAATTTACAGATTCAAACCCCAATCTTCCGACGGACATAACTTCCTCATTTTAAATCGTTTTTCACCCGTTCTTCGAACGGCATGGACATCCCGGATCCAATTTCATTTCTAAACAGATTTGGCACAAATCAAAGATCCGTAGTCCAAGTTATGTCCCGTCAAAGTATACCCAAAAACCATGTTTTCATACAAAACCACAAGGTGCCATTTTCAAAACAAGCCACTTTCAACTCTTTTCAAAATCAATCAAACATGCCAATTTCAACCCTTCTCTTTGAAATCATTCAAAATGTACCAAAATCAACAACAAGCCATCCTCAACTCACACATTGACACTTTACCAAGGTTTCCAAAACCACATCCAACCATTTTAACACTTCTCAATCAAATGGCTAAAGGACAAACACAATATCATGTCATACATCCTTCCTCATCCCAATTTCCAATAATACCATTTCCAATTAACCATCATTATACATAATCAATATCATACTCACCATCAACATGGTACCACCCATCAATTCAACCTCAATCATCCATCAAGCATATATCACAACATGCATTTCTCATATTTCACACAATCAAGGCATCAATATTCATAATCACATATATGAACACATCATATATTTCAACCATTCAACGACACCAACAATTCAATGCCTATCTTAGGGCCTCTAGCCTAAGTATTTCCTACCACATTACATATTAGATACGGGAAACCAAAACCATACCTTAGCCGATTCCCCAAGCTCAACCGGAGCACTTCCAAACCACTTGTCCACAAGCTCTCAAGGTATCAACACCTCCAAGAACAGATTTTATCACACAAAACCCTCTTCCAAGCTTTCCAAAATCACCAATCAAGCTCCAATATTCACATATACACAACCTAAGCCACAATCATCATACCCATACACAACATCTCAATACCCAAACATCATAGAACAACAAATTATACTAGGGTTGAGAATCTTACCACACCCAAGGTCCAAGGAGACAAGATTAACCTTCTCCTTCAAGAGAGTTGGGTCCTATAACATCAAAGAACCCAAAATCTCAACATTTTTGCTCATGAAACTCGAAATCAAGGGCTGGAATTTCGAACAGTAAAACGTGGATTACCTCAAGATTGATTGTATGGATTTTGTAGAGCTCTCCGCGGTGAACGCGTGGCCGCAAACGGAGCGGCAATCGGAGCTCTAGATCAAAAGTTATGGTGGTTTGAAGATCAAGTGAGAGAAGGAAGTTGAGAGAGTGTTCTTCCCCCTTCCATCTCAATTTTCAGCGTGTTTTGGTGTTGTGTGAGGAGAGAGAGTGCTGAAAACTAGGGTTTTGGTTTAGTTATGTTGGGCCAAGGGCCCACTTTGGGTCCGGTTGGTCCGGTTTGGCCCATTCGGTCCAATCTTGGTCCGATTTCTATAAAATTGGTACCGAAATTCTCGTCTCAATTTCCTCTATCACATTTAGCTATAAAAATAACATTTTTGGCTTTCTAGAATAAATTCTCATTTATGGGTTAATTAACCATTAATTAACCGGGTCTTACAGCAAGCTACCAGGTCTAGATACATTAGCCTGTGTTTTCAATGAAACCAAAAAAGAGCAATGAATATATTTGAGGGTAATGTCACCAATTATAGGTCAGATAGGTCCCCAAACATTAGGTTATCAGACAAATAAATTCCTATAGAAGCATAATCATCAAGCGGATAGGTCCCCTCGAACAGGTAGATAGGTCCCCCATTTAAAATGTTGCTGTTTCGCAACTCTGCCTTCCATGGTGGGGACGAATTTGTCCTCCACGAAACGACGTCGTTCGCCTCATGACCCAATACGATGTCATTTTATCCAACTTGGATAGGGACTAAATTGTCCTGGAGGTGACACGTGGCAGTTAACCTGATACGTCAACCCGTTAACCTTTACGTAGAACGTCCTTACCGGGTCAAAATGTCATAGAGACATATCTGGTGTACAACTAAAAAAGTCAAGGTCAAAATTTTAGTTAAATTTTATTAAGAGACAAATCTGTTCTACCATAAATTTCTTGGGGACCTATTTGAAATATTACTCTATATTTATTAAAGAGATATGATGATGTATAGTTATGAGCCAATTATACTCTCATATATACAACAAAATACATTCTTTTCAAATCTCATAGTTTTAACATATATATGAAGAAATTAGTAATAGTTTAATTAACCAAATATTAAACTAAATTTATTAAAGTTGAAATAAAATGAACTAAAAGTCTTGGAAAATAAAATTTTTTAGCCAAAAATTACCAAATTTATTATTTTTTATTTCATTTAATATATTTTATAATAAATAAATATTAATAAAATAAATTTTGGCTGTTTTTTTTTTCTAACATTACCATAAAATGAATAACTCTAAAAATACATATATCTTAACGCAAGAAAGATTTGAATTATTTAACAAAAGAATAATAGAAATAAATGAACCGAGTATGAATGATTGGAATATTTTTAACATAACAATATATTATGATAGAAACAGTTTAATTAAGCTCTTTTTAAAAAAGTAGTTTAAACAATAAATATTTATATTAAAAGTAACTTATAAATAAGTTATTTTGCGTTTGATTTTTTAGTTATACAAAAAAGTACTTATTTTTAAAAAAATGTAATAAAAAAAATTTTATTATAAGAGAAGTTATTTTTTTTAATTTCTCCATAAACACTTAAATAGTTTCTTAGAAAGCAACAATTTAGTTTTAAAAATTATACTAGACATTAGTACTACTACTTTTTATAGATGAGAAGCTCAAAAAAATTAACTTTTAAAACTTTTCAAAACGGATCCTAAATTATCAAATAACAATAATAATAGTAATAATATTAACATGAGAATTTATTTTAGTTTGGCATATTCCAGAAAGAAATTAATGCATTCTAAACAAAATGAAAATATGTTTCTAACTTTTCTTCAATGTTGGATATTTTAAATATATACTTTACTATTTTGCTTTCATTTGGATTCTTGAAAAATTATTTTACTAGGCAAGGATAACATGGTGGTCAACCTAAATTAATTTCTTGGATATTTGTAGTTATATTTAATATATTTATATTTAGAGTATTTAATATTCGGTCTAGATATAAAATATATTTTGTTGGGTTCAAATTTATTATTTTTATCTTGTATAATTTTCGAGACATCTTCAGATATCTTCGATACATTCCAAAAACATATATTTTATAATTAAAATGTATATTTTGCAATAAAATTAGTAAAAAATGTTATATTTTTATACATCAAATAATTTTTTTATATTGTATGGTATTATTTTTATTTTAAATAATTTATTTTGATATAAATATTATACGAAAAATGTTTGGTAACCAAAGAAAATTAGTTAAAAACAACTCACTTACCTTATTTAATATTCATTAATTGTTGCGACAATTAATGAATGCTAAATAAGGTAAGTTCTGATCTGGCTATTTTTTTTGTCTCCCTAGCATTTTCGTTAAATTTAATAATTAAAAGTTATATAATATGGAAAACAGAAATATTTGGTAACTAAAGAAAATCGGGCAAAAACAGCCCTAACTTACTTTATTTAGTATTCATTAATTGTTGCGATAATTAATGAATGCTAAATAAGATAAATTCTGGCTGTTTTTTTATCTCCCTAATATTACCGTAAATTTAATTTTTAAAGATAAATTATATTCATTTATTATATAAATTTACAAAATTATATATTGAATTGACCATTTTAACCCAGCTCGGCACGTTCATAAGCTGATGTGCACCCCTATATATACTTAGTAATAAGTTAAGGTGTCTACCACATACTGCTTTCTTTTATTTTTCTTTTTATACAAAATACTCTCTATCTCTTTTTAGCAAAAATATATTTCAACTAAAAGATGGCTTTCAAGAATGCTCTTTTGATCCTTGCAATTTTAGCCGTGATTGTTCTAATCCCTTCCGAGATTCTAGCTCGGGACTTACCAGCAACAGGATGTACCCCAGGAACAGGTTTGTTTTAGCATTTATAAATACAATTTCGCTATGTTACCAACAATATTTCTGCCAACTTCTGCCAACTCTTATTTATGACTATATTTAATGGAAATGTCTTTATGGATGTGTCTAATAAAAATGTCTTTTTTATGGCTGTATCTAATAGAAGTGTCTTTATAGATGTATTTTCTGGATGTGTTTCTTTATACATGTGTTTAAAATATAATAATTAATTATTGTTGGTAATAAGTTGGCAGATAGTATATTGGTATCCTATACTTTTCCTTATAAATAAGACATAAAAAACATTGTTTATAAAAGGCTTTTACTTATTAACTCTAAATTCCCCTTTTTGAATTATGTTCAAAAGTGAAGAAAAACATGTATTTCATTATTTCATTATCAAGTATCTATATTTATAACATATGATATTTTCTTTTCAAGTATGATTGTATTTCTCATGTTATAAATTACAAATTATAATTCAACATGTTTCCAAACTTCCATATTCCTAAAAATGTATTATTGTCTGCTTGCAGTTTATAAAATAGAAGGAATACGTCAAATTGCTGGACCAGTTGGGTTAGGAAAAGATGGTAATGACTTGGATGGTGGAAACTACGACATTCAATGTCGCAATCTTTGTTGTGTGCTGGGATACACTGTATGTTGCTAATAGCATACAAGTGAAAGACGTTAATTTGTTACATCTTTGCTATGTTAAATCTTGAAACTAGTATATGAGAATAAAGGAATAAAATGTATACCATAAGCCTACACTTTAATTTGGCATACCATAGGTTGAATAATAATCAATAGCTATATACATAGCTTGCAAAAATTTTGTAACTGGACCTATCAGAGTTGCATAAATAATATTTTTCTTTTATCCAATTTGTTTCATTTTACATTTTTTTATGTTTCATTTTTTTTCTCTTTTAAATATGGTAGGTACTGTGAATCGTAAAAAATTATATATTTCACTACAAGAAACACTATTAAAATCGACAAAAAAATCGACGGTAAAATCGACGGCACGATGTGTCGCTTTTAAACGTGTCAATTTTTCAAAAATATAATACAATTGATAGCGTGGCAAACCGTCCATAAATTTTAAATAAAATCAACAACTTTTTCGTAAATAATATGAGTTTAAGATTTTTACCCATTTAGTAAAAGCGACAAATTTGCCGTCGATAATATTATATAAAATCGACACACTGTCTGTCAATATTTGATTCATTAAAATTGACAAAGTAGCCATCGTTTAGTTATTATCGACAAGCTCTCCGTACATTTTTTATTATTTTTTTTTGTCTATTTTAAAATTAAAAAGCGACAATGATGCCGTCGATTTTAATAGCATATTTTTTATTTTTTTTAAAAATAATAGACAATTAATGCAAATAAACTTTTAAATATAGAAATAAAATTTATACTAAATATTAGATAACGAGGCAAATAAATTTTTAAATACAAAATAAAATTTATACTAAATATTAGATAATAAACTTACAAACTTATCAAAATAATAATAAATAATCTTCTAACTTAAATATTCAAGACAAGATAAATAACTAAATTCAGACTTATATTCGTCTAAATTGCAATCCGCTAACAATACAAAATATTCGAAACAAAATAAATAACCCTACTCTTACTCATCTAAATAGTCCTCGTCTGGATCATCAAAAATTCGAGATAGTTAAAATCCTCCTCTAACCTGCAGGTTTAAGACACTCTGCAACTTCTGGAAGAAAGTGAAGCTCATCATTTGTATTGCTTGCTTCATCATTATCACCTGAATAAAGATAGTATTATTCCTTTCTTGTATAAAATAAAATCAACTCTAGGATTTGATTAAATGAAATCAAGTATATTTTTTTCAACTTGATAATAGTTGTTCATACATTGCTGAAGCATTAAATGAGTTACTCTATTTTTTATTAAATGTCTTCAGCTAGCTATCGAGTAAACATGTCACGTCAAAACTTCAATAAAAATTATCACATCATGAAATATTACCTAGTTCTGTAGTTTCACTAGGAGAACCTTGTCCATTCAATCAAGCAAAATGCTAAGATATTTATACATGTTACGTGAGAACGAGCAAAAAATATAACAAAAACTTACTCATGACTACTATTCTAAGCCAATATTTTTTCATCAATAATTTTATAAATATCTAAAATGAATTTGTTTCAACACTTACATATACTAACTAGGGTCCAAAAGGCACTACAAAGAAAATGAAAAATAGCGGCGGTTCTTGGAGTGATTTGTGGCGGTTTTAAACCGCTGCAAAACAGGATTCCAGCGGTTTGTTAAGCGTCGCTTATTAGGGGGTGGTTATATGATTTTGCGGCGGTTCTCAGGAACCGCTGGCACAACCGTCGCAAAACCGAGAAATAGCGTCGCAATGTTTAGCAGCGGTTTCTGGAAAACAGTGTCATTCCAAACAACTCAAATGCTTATACCATAATTTATTCCCACGTCTAAACATTTTGCAATAGAAAATCATACATGCTTAAATATGGTGCTAGTTCCAGATCCTTGACGACTTTTGAACTTTCTTCTGCTCTAGATAATTGGGAATTGTAGTATAATTACTAGTCTCATCTCTTTGCCCATGCGGCTATCCATGGGAAAATGAAGAGAAAATAAGGCACAAACAAATCTTGTTGATGCCTGTTAAAGAAAAAATAAACACCTTTATTAATATTATACATTCTTAAATGACTTTATGATGTTTGAATCTAGAAATGTTCAGTAAATACCTTCTCTCAAATGTTCAAAACAAAAATCAGACCTTGGTTTTGGAAACTGTGCAACAATGTGCATGGAGATAGAGAAAGATCCAGTGAAAATAGAGGAAGATAATAAAATTGAACAACACACTATAAAGTGTTGAAATAATAGCTATAGTTGATAGATACAATATGTAACATGAACTTTATATTGCTGCTGTGTGGATTCAAATATAGTCACAATATTATATACATTCAATGATCATATAATAAAGTGCATTATTTCCTTAACTTTTTCATTAGCAAACAATTATTTTTAGTGGAATTTATAAAAAAATACCAAATAATTACTCAACTATTGATAGAATGTGACCAAGAGAGTGTATAAGCAGAGAAGCATAGAAACGAATTGAAGAGTATAATATGTGAATTGGAAAATTTGTTTCATAAATATTGTTAGAAAACTAAAATTTTCATTAGTTACATGCCCTTCAAAATTCTCAACTGTTGGAAAATTTGTTCCATAATAAGCACTGTTGAAAAACACAAATAGTCATGTTCAATATATAATAAGCTAAATAGATATGCTAAGTTCGATAGATGTGGATTGTGTCACACAAAGTTATGTATATTACTAATTTTAAATTTGAATCTTTTAAATTTTATGAACTATATCACAATAATTTAAAATAGAATTAGTTAAGATTTCATTCAAATATAAAATTTAAATTTAAAAATAAAATAATTAATTATTTTTAATTCTCATATAATATTTTTAATCATCATATTATTATTATATTTTTGGGATTGTCTCACTAGACAGGATGAGACCCGGCGAAAAGGGCTAGCTCACTTGCCTCCCCTAGTTTTCGAAAATGCATTTTCTTTTATAAAACAATGCTTCTCTCTATGTTTTTCATTTTACTTTTAACTTTTTTATTTATTCGATTCTTTGCCTTCTTTTCAACTTTGATGTTCTTCCCAATGCACTACAATAAAAATAATTTTAGAATTCCGCTAGAGAGCCAATAGAATATTTGTACAATGTATACAATGGGCTATGAGTTAAAAAATGAACATCATTGATTTTGGGGTTCACCAAGGATCGAACTTTTGATCTTTCAGATCTAGAGCTTTGAAACTATGTCATGATACCACCCATCCCAAAAGTTTAATCTAATAGGAAAAGGTAACACTAATGGTTATATCTCTAATACTGAATCGGACATCTCTAAACCTCTATTGTACACATTGTACAGATATTCCATTGGTTCCCTATACTTCCTCATAATTTTAATGGCAAATTTTTAATTAGTTGCAATAACAATAAATGTTATACACTACAAGAAAATCATCGAATACTATCAAATTTATCGATAAATTTATCAAAAAAATTCGTCGGATTTAGCGGTAGAATAAATTTGACAGTATAAATTTCACTGGAAACTGTTTATTAGCGGATTTTTTATTTGCCGCTAATTACCGGCAGATATAAACTTTTAATTGCGAAATTCTAGAGCTTGTTACCGTCGAATTTTTTTCCGGTAAATCCGTCGGTAATATATTATTTATTATTAATAATTAAATTAATAGTGCCGACACCGACAATAAACTTAGATTTTAATTTTTTTAAAATTTGTTTGAAAACTCAATATATAATTTTAAATACTTAAATTTAATAATTTTTAAACTAACAAAATTCAAAGTTTTACAATTTCTTATAATTTTAAATAGTTTTATAATTTTTAATTGAAAATTCATAAACAAGTTTAAATATTAAAATTTATTATTAAAAAAATAATTCAATTAAGCAAGAAAATCAAATTTGAACTGCACCAAATTTTCAATTACAAAAATTTAACAAAATTAAATCAGAAATCGAAAGAACAATACTATGAGCATTAAAGATTAAGCTATACTAATACTACTACATTACATAAAGAATCAACCATACTAAACTATTTATGATATTAATAATTACCTAATTTATCATCGACAATATCAATCATACATTGTCATAAATTAAGCCAATACAATAGCCAAATCAAACACCAATTCATAACCAATAAAAATTTCATTATCAACTATCATCAATATTAATCATTTGAGACAATTCTAAAAGTTGAAAAGTAAATAAGTTTTTTTAGTTACCCAAAATTTAGTCCTTGTTTTTCAATCAAGTTTGATGGAACTTGACCTGTCAAGTTGTTGTTTTGTAGAAATCTGCAACAAGCAAAGCAAAGAGAGTTCAATAAAAAAATAACAAAGAAAGAAAAGATAAAAGAACTACAGGAACACTAAATTAATAATCAATAGTAAGTAGTAGATAAAATAATGTGCAACCTATGTAAGAGTTACTTGAAAGAGAATGAATTATTATATATACCCATTCATATTATCAACTTCTGGCTGGACATCTTCTAGCTTTATAGGTTCATTGTAAATCATTCTAATCATGGTAGAAAATAAGATGTGCCAACAAATACACACATATAACACAGCAAACCACAAGCATATATAGTGTGAACTAACCACAACATAAAACTAACATTAAGGCCACTGAAACTCAAAATTCTAACAAATAATTTGCATCAAATACTCAAGCAATAATAACAGTACCATCATTTGTATAAATTTTAGAACAATTATTATCTAAATACCCAAGCACTGAAATAGATAATCTTTCCAATCCAAAATTCTTTAACATTCTATAATGAATGATATCTAAATATGAGAGACGGATTCAATTTGAAAAAAAATATAAATTACAAAACAGTCACAGTATGATAAAAATTGTGGAAGGAGCAATGAAGAATTTACTTTCACCACAAAGAGATTTCTTGATAGTGATGTGAAGAACCTTAGTGGGCATCCTCACGAGTCCCTTCACCCTGAGGCGCTTGTCTTTGACAGAAGCACAGACAGAGGAGCCGAGCAGGACAACCAGGAGCGGCAGAAATAGAAAGGGATTCGGCGGCAACTGAAGCAGCCGCAGGCAAAGAAACCAGAGGCAGAGGTAGAATTGGATGGTGGTTCAAAAAAGGAGTTAGGGCAAAAAAGAGTTAACATTTTTTATTAAAATAAAATGAAAACAAGATGGAATAGGGAGAGGGATGAGGGCAACCTACCTGGACGACGAAGGAGAGACACAACTCCAGCGACAGAGGGAGCGACAGTGGCAACTCTTCCAACGGTGGCGGAGACAGAATGAGCAACTCCGTTTGAGGCAACGAAACACAATATAGGCGACTTGACACAAACTTTGGAGGAGAATGGAGGTGGGCAGCATTGGCGGAGGGGCTGCCGGAGGTAGTTGCAGGGGAGAGAGAAGAGAGAGGAGAATTGGAGGGGGAGGGGGGAAGAGTGTTCTTGAAAGTGAGGGGAGAGGGCCGCGCATTTTGGATTTATATCATGTTTCCCGTCAGATTTACTGACGGATAAATCCGACGGCAATACATTGCGTATGACCAAAACACGTTCCATTAATTGAGCTTTACCTGAGGATTTGGTAATTCTGACGGTAATGCTCGCGCCAATTTTTTTCCCTCCAAATATTACTGACAGATTTATCATCAAAAAATCTAATACGACGGTAACTTTTTTACTTGACGAATTTATTCCATATCCGCTGGTAAACCTGCCACTAACGTCCAACGCTAATTCCAACAGTATTCAATATTTTTCTCGTAGTAATATTTCTTATTTAGCTTATGTATTTGTTGTTATTACAATATGTTATAATGGTAATTATATTTTTTGGTGGTAATTAAAAAGATCTTTATCAGTAATTATATAATTACCGCTAAAATCTTTTTAATTATAAAATATAAGATGATTAATATTTGATTACTGATAAATATATTAACGGTTATTTTTATTATTGTTAAAAATAAAATAAATGTTGGGAATAATACACCATTCCCTCTTGAGAAAATACCTTTCACAGAGAAATAAAATAGACACAATCACAACACAAGAATTTAACGTGGAAACTCCAATTACCGGAGAAAAAATCACGGCCGTTGTCAAATGACAACCAGAGAATATCACTATGTGAAAATTGTTGCAACACATAGACTTCTTTCTCTCTAACACCGGCACCCCAGTACACCCACACTCTCTCAAAGCAAATATCTAACTACACCTCACAACACTCTCTAATCAAAGAGTATAGAGGAAAAGAAAAATCAGATACAAGCTTAAAGTGTTTCTGACTGGTGCAAAAACAAATGGAGAACTTAGCCTCATATTTATAGCATAGGCCACCCACTCCATTTGCTATCCTAAGCAATGTGGGACTAATTCAACCAAATCCTAACAATAAATAACTGGTAAAAATAATTTTTCTAGTCGTATATGTTCATAAAATCATATTCGAAGAAGGGATATATAGATGTAGGGAGGGACATATCTGAATAATCAACATCTTTAATTTATGATAGTAGAACAACGAAAAATATATCATTTATAGAATTACAGTGACCATATTAATAAGGTGATAAAATGTAATAAAATAAAGATGAATCCCTATTAAATTTATAATTTTTATAATATAAAAATTTTATTATTTTTTACGAATAATTAAACTCTCACTTTTTTTTAGTTTAGAGGAGTTTGATTTAAAAGAAAATAGTACCCAATAAAAATGAGTCCAAGAACAATACAAATTATATATATTTAAAAAAAACATGAGTTAATAGTTAAATTAGTTCTCTTGAAAGATAAGGCATTCTTTAAATTTGTTATTGAAAATTTTTTTCAATTAAATTGGTCCTTCAAAAGATTACGAATTGAATTAATCATATTTGTCCTTTAGTTACTTCACTTACAATTTTCGTCAACGATTGATGATATAAAATGTTAACTGATAGCATACATGACATATAACATATTCAATTAGACGTTGACTAAATATGTTTACGAAAATCTATCAATTTAGTTATTAGGTCATATTAGGAATAAGATTTTTATAATTGGAAAAAATAACTAAATTAATAATTTTTATAAACATATTTGGTCAATATCCAATTAGACATACCAAGTATTATATATATGTTATCAATTAACGTTTTACAACATCAATCTTTGAAGAAAATTATTAACGGAATGACTGAAGGACAAATATAATTAATTCGTAATTTTTGAAGAACTAATTTGATTGATAAAATATTTCAAGATTGAATTTGAAAAACATCTTATTTTTTAGAGATTAATTTGACTATTAACTGAAAAAAATTATAATACCCGATACATTGAATATAGAGTAAAGTATTGTTTTTGTCCCCAACGTTTGTGGTAAATCCTATTTGTGTCCCTAACGTTTAAATCGTCCCATTTGTATTCCTAACGTTTGTAAAAGTGATTCAATGTTATCCTGCTGTTAATTACACATCATGAGCGCTTTAGTTTGAGTTTTAAAAATCTCTTCTTGAAGTTAGAATACAAATGTCTAGGATAGAATCGACGATCTACTCCGAAAAATAGCTCATCAAATGTTGAAACTAATTCCTACAACATTTACATAATTCACTTTTCTAGGGACATAACTGAATCTAAACACAAATAGTGGGTATAATATTAAAATCAAATACATCCAAGTGAGACCTAATTGAGAAGGAATACATCCAAGTGAGAATAATTGAAAACTATAATCTGATTTGTTAGTATAATTGATAGTAGGATAACATTGAATCACTTTTATAAACGTTAAGGATACAAATAGGACGATTTAAACGTTAGGGACACAAATAGAACTTAACCCAAACGTTTGGAGACAAAAACGATACTTTACTCTCAAATATATTATGTATCATCGTATATTAGTGTCTTGTTCTCCAAGTTATATTCGATGGCAACATTTTAATTAGATGCAACGAAGAATAACCATGAGTGAATTTTTTTTCCATTGGTTAGACATATTTAAAGGAATTTAATTACATTAGTGAATGACGTAAACATGCAATAAAAAACGTAAGTGCGAATTTAATTTTAATGCACTATTAATATAAAATAGTTTTATATATATTTAATTACGTAATGTCATACCAATAATTATGCAAAAAAAAAATTAAGGAAATGACCAATTTAACCTACGTTAAAATTTTCAGTTTTCCAAAGTTCAAACTGAAAATTGTTAAATCTTTTTGAGAGACTAAATAACTTATATTATGTATAATCTTTTAAATACTATCTTTTAAATACTATTTTAAGTGTTAACTCACTAAACTAGACACCCAAAAAAGAAAAAAAAAACTCACTAAACTAACTCCAATTGGGCTGATTATCGTGTAATCTAACCAAACAAAACATCCGAATTGTGTTAACATTTTTTAGTAGTACTAGTAATACAAATTTAACTTGAGAATACTTACACAACACATCGTGCGTGAATCTCATAATTGCGACCTATCTTGTCCCATATTTGCTCCATACGTTCTTATTACCTCGTAGCTTGTCCGATCCATGGGCCAATATCCCTCTTATTTATTAATTATTACTATTTATTTTGAGGGAAAAAAAATATTATACACCTCATAGTTCTAGGAATCCTATGCTTCTTCCCTCTTAATTTAAGTTGTAGTGGTACATTCTATTCTATATAGCTTGATTTAGGTGCATGCACGTGACATTGTAGGCAAGCCCTCGCTTTATACCATACTTTCTTGAAGCTTATATTCCACATTTATTTAGAATAAGGTTTAAAAAAATATATGTTATCAAATTATTAATGTTTAATTACAATAATTCAATAATAATTTTAATTCGTGCACAGTGAATAAAGCCTGTTAATAATAATGCAAGTCTGATTGAAATATAGCGGCAGTTCGAGAAAAACCGCCGCTAAATATTGTCCTGATTGCAGTCTCGACCAATAACTGCCGCTATATGTGCCGCAGGTTGCTGTTTTGCAGTGGTTTTATAAAACCGTCGTAAAATTTTTACCGCTATCTGCTGGAATTGTTGTAGTGCCACCTCGATACGAATTTAAATTTTCTAAAATAAAAATTTTCATACAATAATAAAGTAGGAATTAATTACTATTAAATTTGTAATTTCTATAAAGTATTAAAATGTATGTTTTATTATCTTAGTTAAAAATAGTTAACTTCTTACTTTATTATTTTGTCAACTTTTTTAATTTAGAGAATCTTAATCTTTGATACTACTCGTAAATATGTTATTCGTTCTATACTTCTATTCAAAGAAAATAATAAATATTTGAATTCTTACATTTACAGCTTTCTCAATTGTAATACTACTCATACAGAAAATAAAATTAGATGGTTATTACATTACGCCACTAGAGATTAAATTAAAAAAAAATGTATGCATATGTTATATTTAACAACTAATAAGTTAATATATATTTTGGAAAGAAATATATGCTTTAGGCTTAGGTAATTTTTTAGGTAATTTTGTAAAATAAAAGAAAAGTAGTTCTGAAGTATTATACTTACTTTGCAATTAAAAATAAATTATATATTTGAATTTCGATTTGTGTATGCAGTAACTAATTAACTAATAATAAACTCTTAAATAGAGTTTTAATTCTCAATGAATCAGTCATTGACATGTCAAATTATTAGAATATCGTAAAAAAAAAAATAAATTATACATTTTGATGACTATACCGAATAGAGACTTTTTTATTATTCTTTTTTTTAATGTATACCTTAAATATCAGCTAGCTAGAATGTAACAATATTTAATTTCTTCATTCAAACACACATAAACTCATAAAATAGAAAAGATGCACAAAGTTTGGCTTATATATTCCCTAGGAATGAAAGCTATGATGATTCCCATTTAAAAATAGTTGTTCTGGTAGGTGGGTTGAGGTAAGACAAAAATGGGGAGTGTGACAGTTGGTTTTAGAAAAACAAATGGTATAACATTAATATACGTGCCACATTTTCTTACAAATTGTAAGCAAGTTGATAGATTATAGAAATCAATAATAGCGGTTACTAAGCTGTCAAAATTAATACCAATCTCATCATACCGAATAAATAAGAGAAAATGACCTTTTTTTCTGCAAAATATTTAAATGATTTTTTTATTTATAAAATATATACTCTCTTCTTTTATAACATTAAAGAATATATATTTTAATTTATTTGATTAAAATTCTATTTAATAATAATTATAACTATATAAATGAGTAGTAATTATTTGGTTGATTCAAATAATATTAATATAATAATAATATAAAATATTTAAATTATTACAAAAAATATTTAATTTAAATTTTTATATATTTTATGATTAATAATAAAATATTAAAATAAATAAAATATATCACAATAATAATAAATATATTGTTAAATTTGAAGAATTAATAACAAATTAATTGATAATGAACAAACATTATTATTAAAGTTAAAAGTCCAATTATATATTAATATATGTGATTAGAATTTTTTTTTTTATTAAGATGACTATAAGGCTAAAATAATTCAAAAGAAAAGGATTACAAAGGATGGGGATATGAGATTCCACAACTATCAGCAAAGAGATGCATTGAGATTTTTTCAGGGGTTCTTCAAAAAACATACTTTTTTCTTCATCATCCAATATCAGGTTAGCTAATCTATCCGCTACCTGATTAGTCTCTCTGAACACATGTTGAAACTTCACTCTCCAACTATTATTTATCATAGCCCGTATTCTTCGTAGAGGATGAAAAAGAGTTGGATGATGCATGGGAGAGTTTTTTATAAGCTTGATCGCTCCTTGAGAATATGATTTTATTATTAAAAATTTGATTCCTTTACTCCAAACAATTTTCAACCCCACTTTTATATGGTTAATTTCAGCTTCTATGACCTTTGTATTATCTAATCTTCTAGCAAATTCTCACACCTAACCACCATTTTCGTTCCTTAGAACTCCAGCACAACTCGCTGGCCCCGAATTTTCTCTGAAGGTCCCATCAGTGTTTAGTTTGTACCAATTCTCCAGGAGAATTTTTCTTTAAGTTTGTTTAATGTGCAAAAACTAGTGGCAATCAAAACTGGCCTAATAACAAACCTAAAGTTCGTAAGTTCTCTCTCATGGATTCAAAGAAATAGTTGTTAATCACAAATCATACGAATACTTCTTATCAGAATAAAAAACCAAGCTTAAGACCAAGTAATGATACAAACTCAATTTCACATCATTAATTTGTTTATGGTCTATGAAATTGATAGCTAACTAAGATTGATTGTTTCACTTCCATCTGAACTAAACTCAAATCAACCGAATCAGTCTTTTCTCTTCTCTCTTCTCTTTCACCCACATGATTACTTTCAAGAGTAAGCAAGAAAATGTAGGTCTGATTAGGGCTCAAATTAAGAAGGAAAAGTGGTTACCAAAATCAAGAAACAAAGGAAAAGAAGAAGAAAGTCAGAAGTTAGGGTACCAAAAAGCAACGATCAAATCCAAGGTTATTCAGAAGATTATTTCTATCTTTGTGCTTCCTAAATTGCTTGTTAAAATGCTTTCCTCCCTCAAGCACCGAACTGAAAAGTTGAAGAAAATGAAGGTTATAAAGCTCTGTTGTGTATCAACGGTCAAGAATCAAACTTGGAGTCAAAGTTTTGATATACGGCTTGGATCCTTCAAGAAATTTAAAAAAGAATGAAAGAAAAGATGGTAGGTATGGATACATGTATGGTTCAATCAATGCTGCTATTCTATCTCTCTTCTGCGCCGCTAATACTGTTGATATTCGGAAGAAGAAGTCAAAAGTGATGGAGTCAAGTATCAAGTTTTTGAAGTTTTACTCCTCTATTAAAGGGATAAACGGCCAGAGATTGATTCAAGGAGTGAGAGCACGAAGTTTAAGTTTCCGTAGCTTACAAAACTATACCTTCTTCTCCTTCATGGTTCTTTATTGAATATTCTGCTTTTTCAATTTTATCTTTCTCTATTTCAATAGAAAAAGACATTAAAGTGATAAATTAAGAAAAAGCTATTGAGAGAAAAGGCAAAGAGAGTTAGAATTGGAGAAAAGCCAAATGTTTATTTCAAAAATTCTTTGTACATTTTTCTATTTTATAATCATGATCTTGAGAAAATTTTCTTACTAAGTTGGGTGAGTACTTAGTAGTTGAAAATCTAGGGGGTGAACCTAATCAAATCTAGCTTGGGTAGAAGCTGAGTTTGTCATAGATAGGATTGGGTTGAATCCTAAGAAAATTAGTGTTTAAAAACTTTGAAAAATAGTAAAAATTCTATCATAGTTGTGAAGGAGACTGGATGTAGGTCACATCGCACATGGTGGCTGAACTAGGATAGATATATGGATGTGTCATTCTTCCTTCTTTGTTCTAATTCTGGTTTTATTCTCTAAGAGACAAAATAAAATTGTCTCCTGCTTATTCTATCTAGCAAGACGTCACAGCAACTCTACTCCCATACAACTCTGTTTTGGTTCCTTTATCAACAAGAGACAAAATAAAAGTGTCTCATGCGTTTTCAACAAAAACAAACTTAACAGATTTTCTAACCTTCATCCAATTTAAAGTAAAATCCAACAAAGTAAAAAGAGACCTAGATTCAACCCCTTCTCTAAGTCACTGATAATCATCATATATTATTATAATTATTATTATTTGAGTCAAATAAATAATTATCACTAACTTATATATATAATTATAATGAATATTAAAAGTATTTTGGTCAAATAGACCAAACGTATGTTATATTAAAATCTTACAGGAAAATAAAGTATATATTCTATAAAAAATAAAAAACAGAGTCCTATTTAAACATCTCATTTATAAATAAATAAATCCTATTTTTTTATTTTATTTTTTCTAATAAAATTCTCTTATCTTTTATAAATCAATCAACTGAGAATTGATATATGCTTTGAGCCTTTTTTTTTTTTTTGGGTACCTAGCTAGATTTGTTTGATTTGTGAAGGTTGTTGGAAGATAACTTTTCATACTTTGCTATGCTAGTTGTAAATGACTTTGGTAGGGAACTAAGGATCATAATAACAATAAAGGATATGCATTTGGTTTTGATTTGATTTTATAGTTTATGGTAATAATATAATGATATATGAATATGAAGATATTAATAACATAGCGTGAAGCATGCGGGTGATTGGTTTCAATCTACATGTTCTATGGTCTGGTGACATTGAAAACAGTGTCCCCCGTTTAGTCATATTGGTGTGCCCTATTTTACTTTGATTCTTCCTTTCCTAATTGATTCATTGATTGTACCAAATTCAATCTCTACATACCCTCCCAATTTAGGGTACATGATTTTACTTTAGCATTTTATATTAAAAAAAAAAAGAAAAGTCTAGGAGGTCAGCAATTTTGTTAAATTCTGGCCAGCATGTAACCAATAAAGAAGAGTGAGTCATTGGATGAAATCTCATATCAATCTCACACCATTAAAACCATCATTGATGGTTATTTGATGGCTACAAATCACAAAAGTTGCTGGCCCTAGCATTCCTCAAAAAAAAAAAAAAAAAAACCTTTCTTGGTGCATTAGTTGTTGTTTATAGTATCTCTTAAATAGATTAAAGAAAAGTATATCGAACCAACTCCAAATCAGCCAAAAATGGAACAACTTAATTAATTATAAATATAGTAATTAGTTTTATTTATTTATGATTTAAAATATTAGTTATTAAATGTTTCACCACATTCAAATTAGGAGGAGATACATTCAGTATCATTGCAACGTGAATTACGGAAACTGATTCAATTATTTTCCATCTCTTCACCCTCCTTCCCTCTCCAAATGCCTAAAACATGATAAATCAGAAAATAGATTCAAAACCATCCAATTTATAAAGAAAAGAAACATCCTAATGCCTAACATAAATACCATCCACGTAGAGGTTTTGAATTCACAAAGAGACATTTGGCTGGTTTTTTGGCTGGTACCCTCTTAGTTTCCTAGCATTGTTGATAGATTAAGGACTAATTCATCGCAGATTAAAACATATTGAAATTTGAATTCTCGACACTTTTCTGAACGGACAAAAGTGAATTGACTCGACCAACCTAAATTAATTTTTGGTGCATTAGTATAAATCTAGAACAACCAACTTGGACGTGGTTAGATCACTTGTTCGTTTAAATAAATTTTGAAAGTTTAAATCTCATATTGTGTATGCAACATTTTATTAGTCAGCAAAAAACTATTAAATAAAATTTAAATACCGTAAAAAAAATTATAAACCTAAAACATATATATATCATAAAATTATAAATTCATTTTTTTCTTTTTTGTCGCAAGAATACATCAATCTATAAATACTTCTATGAATACTTGCTAAAATTTGTATTGTATCTAAATCTTAAATGACTAATCAAATATCAAATTCACCTACACTATAATATAATAGAAATTAAATATCACAACCAGCTCAAGGGATGAAAGAGGCCTCTTTTGTCACATAATGAATATGTGGAGGAGCTTTCTTTTGCATCTTTGACTATGCCATCCCTCTTTTATATATCTATCTCTTCTTCAATATTTACATTACATATTTTTATTAGTCACAACCTTTTTAATGACTAATTATCCTTTTCTGACGTACAAAATAGAATGCATGAAATCCAAAATAATTTAATGAACTTTTATTGTTTGATTTTTGGTAATGTTACTATAAAACAAAAATAGTTAGTGATAGAACGATTTCATCCTTCCAATTATTGGTCAAATTAATTTTGAAGAACAAGGATGAAAATAGAATCATGGTTTATCATTTTTGTTTTGTTAAGAATAGTGTAATCCTTCCCCCACAAAAAATAAATAAATAAAATAGAAAAATTTGATTCAGCTAGGCTTCATTCCACTCCATTCTCTTATCTACCACCAATTCAAACATAGCCTAGTGAGTACAACTCACTTACCACCACACCTCATGCTTGTTGGTTATACAAATTTAATTAGAGATTATTATTATTATTATTATTATTATTATTATTATTATTATTATTATTATTATTATTATTATTATTGCTACTTTGATAAGAGAATATATACACAAATTCTTATTATCTGTATGAAACAGAAAAAATTAGGGGTGAGCATGGGCAGTGAATACTCGATTATCTGTCCGAATTCGAATCGAACCAATTAAATTGGTTTTGAAATCAACGGATAATCAGGTACAACTTGAATCAAACCGATGACTTTTGTTAGTGATTGGTTCGGGTATCGGTTTTAGGAGTGCGGAATCCGAACCAACCCACAAACCTGATTATATATTAATTAAATAAAAAAATAAAAAATATATATATGGCTTTTCATTAGACAATGATTATTCATTATTAATATGTTTGGATTTTAATGAGTTTAGTTTTAATGTATTTGGTGTTTAACATGTTTGGATTATTTCTATTAATGTTACATGTTTATTGTACTTGTTGAATTTTTAAGATAAAAATTTGGTTTTTTTATGAATTTCAAAGTCACCGGGTATTCAATTAGCCGAACCGAATCAATCTGTTCTTAATTGATTTGATTTGGTTCGGTTCGAGTACATGTACAAAAAATGCAAATCCGAATTAAACCGAACCAATTATATTTTGATCAGTTCGATTCTAATTTTATCATAAACCCGAACCAAACCGACCCGTGCTCACCCTTAAAAAAAATATCAACAATCATAGATATTAACAAGTTTCTAGAAATAGAGATGAAGTTAGAAGTTTAAAAATTAAAAAATTCAGCTATAATTTAATTAGAATTAGATCGAATATAATAAAATAATATATTTATATATATTATTTTAAATTAATTAATCGTTAAAAAATTATATCAAGTGGATCGGTTAATCAGTTCTTTGACTGTTTTTTTTTTTTTTTACTTTTTAATCGATTTGTTGTTAACTGATTTTTACATGAACTGAACTGATCTGATGGCTGATTTTTTGGTTAACCTACTTAAAATTATGTCAAAAATTGTCGAATTTAAAATTGATATATAATTTAAAAAAAAAAAAAAAGCTGTTAAGGTGGGGTTCACCAGTGATACACATGTGTTAGACAATTAATTTTTGGCAATGTATACAACAGAGACGAAAAACATATATACACATAGTTGATAGTTGATACTACTACTAACCCTTTTGCATTTGTATTCATCAGAAGCCAACAAAACACACATAGAAGATTATGATGATGAATTGATGATGTTGATGATGATGATGATGATGATGAGGGACAGAGAGACACCCCTTTAAGCCTTTGCTTTTACTACTGAGCCTACACAAACAAGAGGTGGCCCTCCCTTCCCCTTCATCAAAAATATTTTCTATTTTTTTTTTCATACCCTTCTCTCTTCTTCTTAGGTTTAGTTCATTCTTTTTTCTATCTATTATTATTATTATTCATTTTCTTTCTCCCTTTGAATCTCAATTGTTCTTCTTCTTCTGAGCAGCCCTTTGTAGAATTCATGTCTGGCTTGTATAATCAGATTTCCTCACCTGCTTCTCAAAGGGCTAATTCACCAAACATAAACATGAGAAGCAATTTTGATGTTGATAGGTTTGAATGATTCTATTCTTTAATTTGTTTGTTGTTTTTTCATAATATTGAAAATTCAACTAATTTGTTTGTTTTTTTTTTCAGTCACTACTTAACTGAGCTGCTACAAGAACACCAGAAGCTTGGTCCTTTCATGCAAGTTTTACCCTTGTGTAGCAGACTCCTCAATCAAGGTTATTAGTTTTCTTTTGATTTCTTATGTTCTAATGTGAAATTCAATGGTGTTTAGTGTTTGTATCTTCAATTTCACTACTCTTGTTTGTTCAATTTTTCATTTCTGTTGAGACACCTCTCTAATTTGATTTCTGTTACTCTGAACTAGTTTATCACCTTTTCTTTGTATTCAGGGTTATAATTTTAATCTTCTTTTGTAATGCACCAAGTTCTCAATTTCAGTTTATTGATTATGGATTGACTCAATCATCCTACATTATGTAATTTTCTGTATGAATGATTCTTTACAATTCTGAATCTGTTGAGTGGTGACAGAATCATGAAAAAGGAAGAATACATTAGTAAAAGTATACATTAACCTCCGTCGAGATTTTTCGTTGTATATATCTTGCTAGAACCCTTCCCATTCAATGATTTTCAACTTATATCAAGAAAGTATCATCAACATTACTTGTGCTCTTTTAGATTCTGTGTTGCTCTTCATACAAGTTCTTCTTATATTGAGTATCATTTTCATTGTATCAGAGATTTTAAGGGTTTCTGGGAAGAATGGAATGTTGCAGAACCAAGTAGGATTTAGTGACTTTGACAGAATGCAATATGTAAGCCCGAGTCATATGGTTTCGTCGGATATAACACCGAACTTCACTGGCTGGAACAGCTTGTCACATGATGTAAGTATCTCAGCATTTTGTTCTAACTCAATATGAAACTTTCTAATTGTTAACCTAGCCTGAGATTAGATAATATCACATGCGCATACGCGACACCCTTTGATTTGTTGTGGTAAGGGTAGATGTTTTATTCAAATGCAGAGATGTTAGTGTATTTATCCGGTCACGACATCTTAATTTCCTTTAAACATTTACCAGCACTCTTTCAGTCTTTCACTTCTTTTCTTTGTTTAAATCTTATGGCCATTTCTGCATGATTTGGTAACATCAGAGGCTAAGTGGAGTACAAGGCCTAAATGTGGATTGGCAAACATCACCACAAGCAGTTCCGAATTCTCACATTGTGAAGAAGATTTTGCGCTTGGATATTCCGAAGGAAGGCTATCCAAATGTAAGATATGTAAGACATTTTCTGCTGCATTTTTGTCCCTAAGCTCTAAAAGATTTATGCATCCTCTAATAATGTTGTGATATTTTTCAACTTTCTATTAACCGTTGAATCACTAAGGCTAGTTTAGCTTTTCAGTTTAATTTCGTCGGCCGGCTTCTTGGCCCAAGGGGTAATTCGCTCAAGCGAGTCGAGGCAACAACCGGTTGCCGTGTGTTTATCAGAGGGAAAGGTTCAATTAAGGACCTAGACAAGGTATCATCTCATCTATATCTTACTGGATTGTGTAGTAATACAATTAACTAACCACCAAAGATTATGAAAACTGAACAATTGAAATGAGTGGCAAATAATTTAACAGAGCCTAATTATAATAACTTTTTGAATATGAAGGAAGAGTTGTTAAGAGGAAGGCCAGGGTATGAACACCTGAATGATCCACTACACATTTTGATTGAAGCTGAACTACCAGCAAGTGTTGTTGATGTAAGGTTGAGGCAAGCACAGGAAATCATACAAGAGCTACTTAAACCAGTGGTATGTACATCTCTCTTTCTAACTCTTTTGCATTTATCAGAGTTCATTGATGAAACTTCACATATATAGTTCCCAACATAATCTCCTTCCATTTTATCTGTCACTGTTACTTTTTAGTACTCTTAATATCTTCGCTCGTATACATGTGATGTTGCATTGATGCAAGGTTTAGCCAGTTGAATTGTTTTTCCTTTTCTGAATTGGCAAGTGTTAGAGATATAAACATTCATGTTGCCTCCTCCTATAAGTTTAAACTTTTGGGATGAGTGGTGTCATGAAATTATATCAAACTCTATGTCCGAAAGGTCTAGATGTTGTCTTCTCCTATAAGCTTAAGCTTTTGGGATGAGTGGTATCATGACAGCAAGCTTGTAATTAGGGAACTCATATAATCTTTGAGTTTTGGAACTTATATATAGTTATAGTCAATAGAAATGTAGAAAGGGTAAGCCTTGACGCTCGATCGTCCCTCTGAGCAAAATTATGAGAACAATATGCGTTTAGTTTGCGTTTTCGTTTTCTGTTTTCATTTTCATAAGTCCTCCCGTACATATATAGATTGTATATCAATAGACTAATTAATCATCCTTCTTTTGAATATAACATGACGAATTTGTCGTATTTAAATACTAAAAATACAGCCTTTCCCTACACATTTTGTCAAGAACAAGATTGCAATTTACTCTTATTTACATGTCTCAAGACAAAACATTTGTAGGAAGTATAGGTATTGATATATATAATTTCTTTTTATTTAACTTTTCTTTTTTCTTTTATTTAAATTTCTTCTGTTTACATGTGAAGGATGAGTCACAAGACTTCTACAAAAGACAACAGCTAAGGGAACTTGCAATGCTGAATTCCAATTTCAGAGAAGAGAGCCCTCAATTGAGTGGTAGTGCCTCTCCATTCACTTCTAATGAAATTAAAAGGGCCAAAACTGATCAGTAGGGGAAAAAAGTTGCTTTCTATGTAACTAAAAATCATGTATAGCTTCAAATGACAAGGTGGTTTTATTGCAGAATATGTAATGCTGATTTTGCAGAACAAAAATAACAGGGGGGAAAGGGACATATATATTATATTCATTGTGACAATATCTATTGCATTATTAGTATAGCAAAACTGTTTATTATTGATAATGTTTAGAAGACATGTCTCATAACATAAGTGTACTTTTTGAACAATGTTATAACTTATAAGATCTCAATATCAAAGCTACATCTTGAGACAAAATTTATCTGGAGAAGCATTATGATTGTAAGGAAATAAGGAAGGTTTATGTCAAATCTTATAAAATACAGAATTATCAGGAGAAGTTATTGCATCATTTTACAACTAGAGAATATCAGAATTTTTATGATCGTGAGGTCTAAAATTTGTTCATAGAAGACATGTTAAATATATAAACGGTTAATATGCTTCATGAATTATTTTCTTCTAACAAACCATTTTTGGAAGACCATATCTTGAGAATCATGCCAGTAGGGCCATGGAAGTTAATGTAGATGTTGATGTTGTTGACTGTAACACTGCTAAGACATGTTATATTAAAACTTGTTTGGTTTTGGTTTTGGTTTGATGATTAATGATTTGTTTCTGCAAAGTGGGGCTATTTTTTGTCACAGCAACCACCTTTGTCCATCACTTTAATTCCTAGGCCTCATTTACACCATACAAGGATAAACTTTTCAATATTAGAGGAAATGATTAAGTATGCTTTATAAATTTTTAGGCTCGTGTATTAAAGTAAACAGTTCCTTGATCATAATTATAATATATTCTTTCAACTTTGATTGACAAATAAAATATTCAGATACTACATTTATCGAAGTAAGCTGCTATGGTTAATTGTTGCATACATAAGACAAGATTCAAACTATAATTTAATCGATCAACCAAGCTGGCAAGTTAGTCTATGAAATACTCTTTCATCATATGGTAACTCACAAGTTTTTTTTTAGTTTCTCACGGTATTTTTCAATTCAACCGGCTAAGGATTAATTTATTGCAGATCAGATCTCTATTTAAGGGTTTGTTATTGACCAATAAATTTTTGCATGCGCATGACGGGATTTAAACTTTGACACTTACTTAAGCAGACTAGTGAACTAATCATTATATCAACCCATAGTTACCGTAAGTTACAAGAAATAACATGGCACTATGAATTGGGCCGCTCGATATCCAAATGAAAATCCAGGCCCAGATAAAGCCCAAATTCCTGAGACCATAGCTAACCCCATCGCATATTTTTTCCGTTACTTGCAGTCACCAGAGAAGGAAAGAAAGAAGAGAACTCAGAACCGAAACGCTCCGTACAAGAGAAGAGTAATTCGATCAAAGGAGGAAGAAGAAGAAGAAGAAGAAGAAGAAGAAGAAGAAAGAAGATGGGGAAGGGATTCGTTCCGATGAAGGCGGTGACCTACGGCCTCTCACCTTTCCACCAGAAGATCATGCCTGGTCTATGGAAGGACCTGCCTACCAAGATCCACCATAAGGTCTCCGAGAACTGGATCAGCGCCACCCTCCTCCTCGGTCCCCTCGTCGGAGTCTACTCGTAATTAACCTTCTCTCTCTCAATAGCGTTTCCATTCGATTCGATTTTGTATTCTCTCTTCACTTTTGTTTCTAGGGTTTCGACTTTAATCGATTCGATGCATTACTCCTTTTTGCTATTTCTTCTTCGTAGTTTCACTGATGTTCTATTTCGGTTCACTTCGTGTGATGTTCTATTATAAAATTATCGAATTTATGGTTTTCGTCTTCTTGCGATTTTGATAAATAATAATCATCGATGATTGATTGCTTTTTTGGCCTTCTTAGTTCCATCGAATTTCGATTTCGATTTCGGTCCATTTCCTGTGTTTTTCTTAATTTTGAGGGAAATTTTTTTTATAAGAATTGATTCGCAAATTTGGTCCCGAGTTTAGAGGTGGCTATATAGAAATATAGGCTCTCAAAAACTCCGATTTGATCCCTAGGAATTATAGTAAGGACTGATATGGTAGATGTCCCTAATTCATAGGGACCATGTGATGAGTTTGGGATTTTTTTCAGTCACTGTTGTGTTTGGTTACTGTGTCTCTGTTTTGGATGAATCTGGAATTTACTGTTCTTCAAGTTAATAAAAACTTGTTTTGAAATTTGTGATGGTGTGCCATTGCTTTATATTGTTGGTTATGTTGAAATGTTGAGTATAATGATTAATGAGTGATTCTTGATTATATCATTAGCCATTTAACTATTCTAGTTCTTGTCCTGGTGCTTGGTTCTTCTTGTTTGTGTTTTTCTTGTTTGAAAATGCTGGAAATTGAGCTGAAATAAGCTATAATCGTCGTAATTATAATGAGAGGATGCTCCACTAGCTTAGCATGCATCTATATTTGAATTCGAACGTTATAACTATATTTTCTCGAAAAAGTAGAAGCGATGTGAGTGGGGAATGACTAAAACTTTTTCATATAAATTTCGGAAATATTAGTCTTTCTCTCTTACTCTAGTTGCCAGCTGTCCTTGTGATCCTAAGCTAAATGACTCGACTACCAAGGATGCTTCCTCTTGCGAAGGATCCAGTGCCCTCGTGTGAACCTAGAGGCACCAACCTAGCTCATGCTAAGTTGTTAGGTCTCATGTTGAAAAGCTTAGCCTAAATGTGGTTGTGATTAGCGCTGCTGTGTGTGATTATCTCTGCGTTTTCATTGAATTTTGAGATTCACTGTTTCTCAAGCTAATGCAACTTAGTTGAGTTTTTGACGGGGTGGCACTGCTTTTACAACATTGAAATGATGAGTTTAATGGTTAATGAGTCATTTTTAAGCATAGCAAGAGAGACATGCAAGTACTCTCTGAAAGCAAATGTTTGACTATGTGATTATTGATTATAGCATTAGCCATTTGATTTTTTTTGTGGATAAAGCTGGAAATTGAGCTGAAATCAGCTACATTGTCAATTATATGCGAGGATGTTGCACTTGTTTACCTTGATTCACATTTCTTTCTTTCTTTCAAAAAATATCTTGTATTTGATATCAAAGCTAGTGTCTCAGGGAAAAGCTTAGCCTAAATGTAGCTGTGGTTGGCATTGACATATGTTTCTTTCTCTCAGCTTCCCATGCTTCAGCTTTTGCTTTTGAATCTAATGTCATTCTTTCTCATATGGGATGCGCAGGTATGTTCAGAACTACCAGGAAAAGGAGAAGTTGTCCCACAGATATTGAGAGCATGACATTATCAATATTTGGATGGTTTCCAACTGTGTTGCTTTAATCTTTGTCTATGAGCAAATAATAATGTGTTGAAACTCATTTTTGCCCTTTTGCTTCTGAGATGCCTGTGAATTTGAGACGTTTCAACGTTGATATGTCTTAATGTTGATAGTTTTCTTCATTTTACTTTATGGTTGCATTCCCTTTTTCTTGTTTCATTTTGGTTTGAGATTGGTATATCATTGAAATGAATAGTGAAAATGAAGGTAGTGATAGAGTGATAGTATCACGTTATGAGATACAAACATGACAGTTTCATGTTAGGATCTCACCCATGGAGGGAACATGAACATCGGCAATTTCAGGAAACTTAAGTACAAGTAACTTCAATTGAATACCCAAGTACCAACTAACTACAATTTGGACCTTAATCTCTTGAAATTGTATCAGCACAAATAAGATTCTTGTTTGTTTGTTTTTAGGAAATGAGCTCCCGAAGAAGGGTGGTAAGAAACTAGTAATGGAGTCTATTTTCCATTTTAACGTATTAATGTAAATAATAAAATATCTTCATTTGAATTCAATAAAATAAGAAAATTAAAATTGGTTAGCATGAAAATTTAAATTTTGGATTTTGTTCAAATTCAAGACAGATTGTGTTCTTACAAAGTAATGGATTAAAAAAAAATCGTAATATTATACTAGACCAGTAATCATTTGAACTTTTAAACAGAGTGATGATTAACATTTTTTTTTTCAATTAATCTGTAATGTCTCGATTATCGGTCACAATAACAACTGCTGGAATCCAAGTCTCAATCTGACCTAAATTGGAGTTGAACATCGTTGTATCAGAATCACCATAGTGATGAATTGATGATTCTAGCTAGGGGTAGTAAAGCGGGCCGGCCCGCCCCAACCTGGCCCGCCCCGCCAGCTAAAATGGGTTCAAAATGCTAGCCCGCCCCGCTTTATGACGGATTGGCAGGTCGACGGGCTAGCCCGCTTGACTCTTTTTTTTTTTTTTTAAAAAATAAAATTCATTAAAATTAACTAAAAAATAATAATTAAAAAATCAAATACAAATAAAAAATAGTCAAATTATAATATAATTTTTTACTATCTTTTTTTAATTTTTAACTTCAATAAAATTGTTCAAAATAATATTTGTCAATAGAACTATCTTTATTTTAAAAAACATAATTTGAACAAATATATGAAATTGTAAAATAAAATAAATAAAATTAATAATGAAAAGAAGAATAAAAACAAAAACAAAAAAAAGTGTTTAAAAATTATATAATTATGAATTTTATAATAGTAATAACTCTTTTATTTAATAAAAAAAATAAAAATCTTCGACCCAGCGGACCGTCTCGTCCCGCCCCGCCAAAACCTGCTAATTTGACGGTGCGGGTTTGACGGATTTTTTTAATTTGGCGGGCTCCAAATTCTAGCCCGACCCGCCCTTTTTAGCGGATTTAGCAGGCCCGACGAGTTCAACCCATTTTGCCATCCCTAATTCTAGCTTAATTACAAAAACTTTGTTGGACATGGATTCTTAACACTCATTATTGACAAGAGTAATAAGACAAGTAGGTATCGTAGAATTTTAGAAAATTTTGTCCTGGACATATAGATTTCTTAAAAAAGTGCAGTTTGTGAATGGTGCAGTTGGCCCCTCATTGAGCTAAACTGTGTGCCCAGAAGCACATAGGAAGTCTTGATTAGGCAAGATTAATAGTAATTAATAAATTATTTATTCCCTATAAAATATCTATCGTTTTAAAATTTTAGGGTTTAGCTTTCATAATCATAACTCAGCTGACTTTCATCTTTATTTTTATTTTAGCATTTACATATTGCGTTGAACAGTCCGTTTCCAATAACTTTGATTATTTAAAAATCAATTCAAAAAGTCTTGCTTTAAGAATTCAAAAAATTATATATTATTTAGAAGTATCTCAACATGAAACAACAACTCTTGGGGTTAAAATATTAAGGAACAAGTAAATTGTATTTAAAATGTGCAGATTGCTTAAGTTAATAATTATATTTGGGATAAAGGTTTAACCCTCAATTTTAAGATAATTTTATATATTTTTAACACAAATAATTACAAGAAACATGTCCCAATTTCCCTTTCTTTGAATTTTGATATACTTGTGTTACGTCTACATCTATTTTCGCCATTTACTTTAATATTAATTTGTCTCTTAGTCAAACGTATTGATATTGAAAAAGGTTAGGGAATATAGCACCAAAAATACTGGTCCATACGTTAATAATTGTATAAACAATATCCGAAATTTGAGTTGTTATCACGGAACTTTTTAATTTTAATATAGAGAGGGGGTTGGTGTATAGTAGGATTATGGAGGTATATGGCGTATGAGGATTGTGCAAGACAAATCGAACCGATTGGAGGTATTGTAATCGGACGGACTGAGTACAAACGGTACAGAAAATTCTGGGTCTGATTTATGTACTGGCTCCACGTTGCAACTGGTACAGAAAATTCTGGGTCCAATTTCAGTACCCACGAAATTCTGCTTCACACAAATCGGACCGTCCGATTTGTGTCCCTCTCTCTGCAATGAAATCGGACGGTCCGATTTCTTTCCACTAAAACAAAAAATTGAACCCGTCACAACAGTGTATATTTTTCCAATACTCTATAACTCAGCGTAACTCACATGTCAACCTCATATTACAAAAAATTAGCCGTCATCACGTCCACAAAGTAATAATAATAACAATAAATAAATAAATAAATAAATAGATAAACAAGGGAGGGGGGAAAAAAAAAGAATTTGCAGGCATGGCCTTTGCCTTCTTGTCTTTGAGATAGTTCATCCTACTCTTTATGGGTTTGGTTTTGTTTTGGTATATATTTTGCTTTTAAAATCTCACATCACTACTTGCAAATATAATTATTATACTTTTATAAATATTAGATCATTTTCATCTATTAATTTATTTTTATTAATAAATTAGCTCGATCTACTACATTTTAATTTTTTGCTATGAGAGTATTTAATAGCAAGAGAATAAGTAATAATCTAAGTGATGAAAAACTTTATGAAGCTTTTATTGTTAGTTTAGCTGAACTTGTCTTTTTCTTACATATAATTAGTTTTTATATATAAAAAAATATATATTTTCACCTATATAATAAGTGAAACATTGTGCCTGTTTAGTTTAAGAATATATTTTTTATTTCTATTAATTTTTTTGTTTATATTTTTAGAAATTCGTGAAAAGAAAAATGAAATTGGATTAACACACATATGCACTGTAGCACTGGTATGAATTGGTGGCATCCTTGTCCAATTATACATTAACAATATTAGTTTAATTTCAAAATAAAAGATTCGAAAACATCGATCTCATGCAGTCCATATGTCACTTTTACAAACAATAATAATATAGTTATATATTAGGTTCTTGCATGTTGATATATAGAATAGAAAGTTATTTTGACCATTACTATATATATATATATATAGTTTTTTCTTTGATATTTTCATGTCCATACAAAAAAAAAAAAATTATTAGGTTGATCTCAAATTGAAATGGTATTCATACGTACATTGTCAGTTAGGTTCTATATTTCTATCAGGAGTTAGATTTTTAAGACAGTCGTGTAAGGGTAAAAGTGTAAAACATGCACCTATATTAATTAACGTACTAATATATAATGGAATAGGAAAAAAAAAACAATACAATTATACAAATATTACATGAATTTAGTCATCATATATAAAAATTGATCGTTAGTTCACAATAAAAAAAATCACTTGACATAAATTTATCAAATTTTAAAATTAAAAAAAATTTTAATAATACTTACAAAATATTACATCAAAAGTTGATTTTTTTTTAATTTTTTTAAAATACATATTTAATATCTACTAATTTTTTAGACTTATTTATTATTTGTATTATTTGAAGTTATTTTTGTCAACAATAAAAATTTTTAAATACCATTTTAGAAATATATCTTTTTGACAATTGTAAATATAAAATTTTTGCTATAATTATAGGTAATTATAATAATTTTAGAAATATACTAAAATAGGTCACTTCAGAATACTTATTTATAAAAAAAATGTTCTATATATAATAAAAATCACCTATCTTATATTTATACATATTAATTTGTATATTCTTTTAGCTAGAAATCCAACCACTAGACTAATCAAATCTGCTATAGTAAACTAATAATATTTATAATAGACAAATACTTAAATCTTTTTATCGTTGTATAATAAAATTATTTTATAAAATATTAAATACGTATTTTTATATATACAAAGAATATTAGATACACTTCTATCAATATAATTATTATGTATTTATACATATTTATATATACTAATTAACACATATTTTTATTAAGTTATAATAAAATAATCAAACATATTATAATAAAATAATATTTTTACATTAAAATTATAAAATTATCAAATACCAAATATATAATTTTATATGTTTGTTAACTAGTGATTAAATTTTAATACGCACTTAACATAATTATTATATATAATGAGTTAATGACTAATGAGCGACTTACACACGATTGATTTTTGGTGTGTAATTAATTTGTAATAATAATTATGCAAGTAATTATGAATGTTTTCTTTTTTATGTAAGCATTTATTTACCATTGAAGGAGAGCATAGTCCATAGATATGACATTAACATTGACTTAGCAAAGGATTTTATTTTTGTATTATTATTATTATTATTTAAAAAATATTATTTATACATTAAAATTAATTACTAAAACTAAATTTTAATCAAGTTATCAAATTCGTCACTGAACCTGAATTTCTATTTATTATTATATAAAAATATTATTTGCACATCAAAATTAGTCACTAAAATCAGTCATCAATGTATTTGTGTATAAATATATGTATTGTTTAATTTATTTTCAATATATATTTATATTCTAACGTATATTTGATACTGATGGCTGACTTTGATGGTTGATTTTGGTGTACACTTAGCATAGTCGATTATTATATATTATATATTCATGATTGAATAATCATGTTTTGGCAGGCAGGGAGGTATGTGAATGTGGTGCGCATGGTGCTTCACTGCTTCTTCGTCGTCGTCGTCTTCTTCTTCTTCTTCTCATCATATCACTGACAACGCAACACAACTAACCACCTCACTCCTTCATTCATTCATCCTTCCATGGACGCCAATAATTCGGCTTCAGATCCCAACATCACGAGCCCGTTGCTATCCAAGCACCATCATCATCATCCTCCTGCCTCCTCCGCCGCCGAGAACGGTGGCCGGAGATCTCGTCTTAGTCGCCGCAACTCCGTCAACTCCCTCAGAACCGCTTTTCTCTCCAAGATTCCTGACAAGGTCCGATCTTCCCTCGACGCCGAGTCTCTCTCCAACCTTAATCTCTCTCTCTCCACCGCCTTAACTCCAGGTTTCTCTCTCTCTCTCATATATATATAGATGTCCATGCATATGATTTAGAAAATGTTTAAGTTATTTTATCACTTTCACTTTTTTTTTTTTTTTTAGTTTTTACTTTACAAAATTCTGTTCTGTTTTTGGTTACTTTTTAGGTTGCAAAGTTATATAAAAACACTGGAATTTAAAGCAAAAAGCATTCGAATTTAGCTAAAAAGTGTCTAAAGAAATTAGTTGAGGAGATAATGATGTAATATTTTTATATTTTTTATGTATATGTAATAAAAATGTGAAAAGAAAATTATTTATTTTTAATAACTTTTAGTAAAAGTTTTTCATTTATAGTGCTTTTAATTAGTGTTCTTAGTACAATTGTGGAGTAAGGAAAACTCTGCAACTTGAAAGAGAAAGGTAGAGATACACCTGTCAATCAAGTTTTGAAGTTTATATCATGAACTTAGCTTGAACCTGAATGGTAGAATTCTAGCATGGTTCCGCATATTTAGCTTTTTTTTTTCTGATGAGAGGGTAGGTATTAGTCTTAGATATTGAAAATTTGGACAAATAAAAGGGGACAAAGTCATAGGTTTGGTGTTCAATTTCAGACAGAATAATTTCTTTTTGTCAGAAACTTAATTAGAATGAAAGTTTGTGTTATTGCATATGATGCTATGCTCAGAACACA
The DNA here is from genome assembly GCF_059453495.1 of Arachis ipaensis. Lineage (NCBI taxonomy): Eukaryota > Viridiplantae > Streptophyta > Magnoliopsida > Fabales > Fabaceae > Arachis > Arachis ipaensis. The sequence goes on from NC_142436.1 coordinate 2,409,757, forward strand.
TTTAATGTTACCAATTTGTGAAATGTACAAGTACAATATCACTTATGTCTTCTTTTGGCATTTTCTGTGCGGCATTATGTATTTATGTTGCCAATATTTATGCACACTTTTCTTCAATCTAAGTATCTCTATTAGATGTATAGATTACTAATGATAATTTAGAATTATTAATGGGACAAAGATTAGTGTTGCCTTCTGTCATTAAGTGCCATGTTTTGTCAGCAAAGAGAGGTTCAAGATGTTAAGCAACTTTAATTTGTCCAACTATAAGGTTAAGATATCTTATGATAGCATATATGAAACTTAATTAAGTGCTGTAAATCTGTTCTTGAATGACATTCTTTTTAGTATTTATCTATTTATGTGTTTAATTTTACTTTGAACTAAGATTGTACAATATTTATAGGGGAGAAAGAGTATTACGAAAAGCAAATTGCTACTCTAAAATCATTTGATGAAGTTGATGCCATAGTGGCATCTGACAGCAACATTATTGAGGACACTGACGATGAGGAACAGCTTCAACAAGAAAGAGCTATGAGGATTTCCAATTATGCAAACATAGTTCTATTGATACTAAAGGTGATATTTTATTTGATACTGCTAAGTATGTATAATGTATTCATTCATTTATCATTCCAACGACATGTTTTAGAATTTGAACCATTATTTATATATATAACCTATGATCTTAATTAAGAGGATTCACTTCAAACTAATAGTTAAATTTGAAATGCTATATTCATGATACAAAATTGGCTATTTGGTCCATGATACATGTTACAGATTTCAAACAAAGAAGTTATACTTATTTAAACGTTGATTAGATCCTTTTACATGTTTGTTTTTGTTTCTCTTGATGAAAATCCTTGAGTTGAAATGGAACAGCTAATATGAATTTTCCATACATAGATTTATGCCACAGTGAGGAGTGGATCATTAGCTATTGCAGCATCAACATTGGACTCTCTGCTTGATCTCATGGCAGGTGGAATACTTTGGTTCACTCACCTCTCAATGAAGAACATAAATATCTACAAATATCCAATTGGAAAGTTGAGGGTGCAGCCAGTTGGCATAATTATCTTTGCTGCTGTCATGGCAACACTTGGTGTGTCAAACTCACTCCTATTCCTAGCTTCCATACTGTTCATTCTGCTGTTAGTCTGTTGCTCGCTTAATTTTACATCATATTACATGCATCAATTTTCTATCTGCTATCTCCCGTGTCTGTTTCTCCCTCTATCCCACGTTATCCGTCACCTTGGAAAATATGGTACATTCAAAATTTAATGCTTTTGGATACAAATCGTATCAAGATATATTGAGTTTTGAATATGCCTAATTTTCTAAGTGACCAATAATTTGGGATGGAGACGGTACAATCTAGAGATTATATCCTCTTGTAAATTTCTCTGTTGTTTCACTTTTATGTATCACTGTCACTTTTTGATATATTCTTGGATCAATGTAAATTGTATCCATATACCGAAAAGTGCTAATGATAGATAAAAGAAAACAGCGGGAGTAATGTTAAACAGGATTTCTACAATGGATAGGCTTTCATATTTTTGCTGAAATAAAGGAAAGCATTAAAATCTAGAATATAAATGGTGACACAGGTTATAGGATGACATAACCATAGACCAGATGAAAAATGTACAAGGGAGAATAATGCTGCAGCCAGCAGACACTGTCTCTGGTCTGAGTTCATTTTTATACCACACATACCATTCTTTCTCCTTAAAGGATTTGTTACTCTTGAGCTTTTTCTCATTCTCAAATCATAGAACTTGAATAGTAGAACATAGTTTTGCTAATGAAGTGCAAGATAAAAAGTGAACTAAGAACATATTTGAGTATAGGTTATTTCAAATGTTAATTCTCTAAATCTTTCATGATTCATGTTAGGCTCCTAGTTTTCTTCAAAACTTGTTCTTGTGGTTTGTTTTAGTTTCATAAAAAATTGTTCACTCAAGAATGCTAAAAAAATTTTGCTACAGGCTTTCAGGTGTTAATCACGGCTCTAGAAGAACTAATACGAAATACTCCTAATGACAGGATGACTGAAGAACAATTGATCTGGTTGTATTCTATTATGATATTTGCGTCGGTGGTGAAGCTTTTCCTCTGGCTTTATTGTAGAACATCACGGAACAAGATTGTCCGTGCCTATGCGGATGTATGGATAATTCTTTCGGATATTTGATTTGTTTTATCATAATAGCCTTGATTCTTGAACCATGCCAAAATAATGGTCAAAATTTCAGGATCACCACTTTGATGTTGTGACAAATCTGGTTGGACTAGTTGCAGCTGTTCTTGGTGATAAGTTTTACTGGTGGATTGATCCGATTGGCGCTATTTTACTTGCACTTTACACCATTACAAATTGGTCCCGCACTGTTATGGAAAATGCAGGTAATTCAATCTACTATAACCTTATTAGAACTTCAAGTAGCAAAATATTCTCATTTGACAAAACTATAACAGGAGCACTTGCAACAAAATCTAGTGTTGCCAAGGAAGCACTGGCCTAATTAATCCTTAATAGTAGTTTTTTTTTCATTTGAAAATGTGGTGGCATCTATGATAAATGACTTTGTAAGACTAGATCAATTTAGTTTTAATAAATCAGCAAGCTTTATCTTTCACTACCTAATCCTTAGCCTTGTTTGTAAATGAAGATGTTTTAATTTCTGATTCTGAATGACTTCTCCTGCAGTTTCACTAGTGGGACAATCTGCCCCACCTGAATTTTTACAGAAGCTAACATATCTTGTTGTAAGACATCCTCAAGTTAAGCGAGTTGACACTGTCCGCGCATACACATTTGGTGTTCTATATTTTGTGGAGGTATGCTGCAAGCTCTCTGTTCCCTTTTATTCGCCGATTTTTTGGTACATTCTTGGATCAATGAATCTTCGGATAAATGCAAGCATCCCCAAGTTCTTAGATTATTTAATTGTGATTTCTCTATTAGTACTGATGTAATTCCTATAGAATTTCTAACCACCTTTTGTGCATATAAAAAAAGAGTTCACTAATGTTATTCACTTAAAATAATATATGTATGGTACTTCTAATTGCTAAGTAGACCTTAGAGTTTGTGAAAGTAAAGCTATTACTGGAAACAGGTTGATATTGAACTGCCAGAGGAATTGCCATTGAAAGAAGCACATGCCATTGGAGAGACACTACAGATAAAGCTCGAGAAGCTTCCAGAAGTTGAGCGCGCATTCGTTCATCTAGACTTCGAATGCGAACACAAACCGGAGCACTCGGTTCTTGTCAAGCTGCCCAACAATCAGTCTTGAGCTGATTTTCATGTTCTATGTATACCATATATTCATAGTTGTGTAAGTTGTAATTTTTGAGTTTTAATGCAAAAAAGAGGATCACACTCTTTTTTGGTTATATGAAAAATCTCAAATCTCAAATCTATCTCTTGTTATGATATATATGGAAACCATGCTTTTTAGCACCTTCCAAAACAATCTTAAACCAACAACATTTTCCAATTATTCCATCAAAGTTCATCGAAGTGATGATTAAACTTGCAACGTTATGAAATGGTATATTGGAGATTAATTTGGAAAATTGCATGTTTAGTGTATTAAGAAATTTCTTAGTTGATTTGTCATTGTTGGCAATCTGATTGAAAAATGCTATTATGAAACGTCCACTTTATGATATTACAATGCTACTTCAAGTTTGTAGTGTCATCTTATAAGAAATGTTTTCTTATAAACAGCAAGAAAATGAAAGTTGAAAGTGAATGGTAGGAACTATTGGATGAGATGGATAAAATTTCTAAAATTTAACTATTTGTTTATTATTATAAAAACAATAAATTGAGATGATAGGAAAGAATCTTTGCATAAATCTGAGTGTTCCATTGGTGTATTTGGCGGCTTAGAGGCTAACTTTGTCTTGTTAACCAGCACTGCCACAAGATCACGGGTATGAAGAATTGTATTTGTATTTGCCATCAAAGTGGCATATATCAATAAAAAATGTTAGGTGTTTGTTTAAAAATAAAAATATTTTGAGTAACCAAGTTTAATCAAGTTGTTTAAAAATAAAAATCTATTCGTGCGTCACTTTTCTCTTCTTTAACTATTATGGTTGCTGCTTCTTTTCTTACGTTCATTCTTCCTTCTTCAACGTTGTTGTCGTCGTCACTGCCGCCATCGTCGTTGTCACCACGGCTATCTTTCTTCTTGATGTTCTTTAATTTTTTTTTTCTTTTTTATCCTCCTCCTTCTTCTTTTGTTATCATTATCACGGTCCTTATCGTTTTCATTATCTTTTTCTTCTCTTATAAATGTTCAAAAAACTAAAGCATATAAATTTTGATGCATAACATATAAATTTTGGTATACAGCACACAAATTTTAGTATACAATACAAAATTTTTTTAAGGAGCGCATACCCAAAATATTGACACTACACACATCATATAAATTTTGATGTACAACACAAAAATCTTATTGCATAAGTATAACATAGAATTTTTTATATGTAGCATAAAAATTTTTAGAGGATTATATACCGAAAACATTGACTCACCCAACTAATAAAATATATTCGTAGCAAAAAGTTGTGCTATGTACAAAGATTTGTATGCCATGAGCAAAAATTTGTGTGATATGGATAAGTTTTGTAAAGCTTTTTGAAGAGGTGTTTGTATTTTTTAAAAACTCAAGCTCCTCGTTTTGTGGTTGGTAAATCAAAAAGACTATGTGCTTGTGCTGACAGCTTTTAAAATTTTGGGGTACTTTTGAAAGTACCTAAGATAGAGTTTTTTAAAGTTTGCTTGTGCTTTTCAAAATTTAAAAGTCTAATATAACCTCATATGTTAACTAATTTTCAAATTTAATGCTTACATTTATGTCTATTATAATATTTTTAAATTTTAAAAGCTATTTTATCAAATATAATTGATGTTGCTTGTGTTTATTAAAAATTATTTTTTATTTAATTTACCAAACATAAATACTACAACTTTTAAAAAGTAAAACTTTACCAAACTAAATCTTATTATTATAGGACGAAGAAAGTACAACAAAGACAGGAAGCTTATAATAATCCCTTTCATATTTAAGCTGAAATAGGAAAGTTAAATCAGCAAATAATCATATTGGTAGTGGACAAAATGTCATATATATACACATACATTATTTTATATGTTTTTATTATGTATTTTATAATCCAATATGTAATTTTACAAATGACGATTTAGTAACTAATTTTAATATTTACGTAACATGAAAAAAGAAGATGTATAAAGGTTCTTGTCATTTTACGTACGTCAGGTTATACCCATAGTTATTCTTTATTCAGATTTATTATGCGAACATTTTTTGCGCATCATGATATATAAATGGTTTTTTTTTTTTTAAATGTGTCTGATATATAAATGGTTAATAGTTACTTAAACCCATCGAATTATTTATAGAACCTTCATGAAATATCGAATCATTTGTGCACTTAAAGGAGCATAAACATGCGCAACTACATTTCCAATGCATCTTGAAAGAAAACTGGATGCAAAAACAATAATTCATAGTTTCATAAATTAAACAAAATGAAGACCCTGAACACAGTTTTATTCTTATAATTACAGTCATACTTCCATAAATAAAACAAAATGAAGACCCTTAACCCCAGTTTATTCTTATAATTACAGTAAATACCGTGGTCGATAGGAACACCTATTCACCAGGTAAGGGAAAATGAACCACATATTCAAAGGGCCTAAGCACTAGCAGTAGCTGGCAAGATAGCTTGTCCAGGTTTACGATTTGCCAAAGGTCCATGGCACCCAAGAAGCTTCATAGAACATAAAAAAAAATATTAATAAACTATGTATCAATTGCAAGAACTCTTTCCCAAAAAGAATGAGAACAATTTATAACAACTATGTTAGGTGTACATCAAAATCAGTCACCAGTATAGAATACACATTAAAATATAAAATACATATTAAAAATAAGTTAAATTACATATATGTTTATACATAAATACTTGGTGACTGATTTTGATGATTAATTTTGGAGTGCAAATAACATTTTTGTAGTTTATAATTTATCAGGGTGGAAACGAACCTTGGCATTGACACCATCAGGCACAATTCTGTTCTCAGACTTTAACTTCAAATACTCTGTTCGGTTGAACTTTGTAAATCCCCTGAAAATTGAAAAAGAATTACTAAGCAAGCAAGCATTTCCAATAAATACAAAGGGTAAAAAATGAGCATACACACTGAAAAATAGAAACCCCATGTTCTTCCAGTTGGAAAAACTTGATCATCCATCATTAGCATTTTTCTTTGCATAACTTGTTCAAATAACCAATTTGACATGTAGCAAATTTAACAATTCTTGAAGTGATACAAATTATGAAGACACATAAACTCACAACAAAATCTAGTATTAGCAATAACAAGGCTAGTAATTTGTATAGAATCAAAATTGCAAGAATAGCAACGAACTTGCAGTATTAGAAATGCAACCATAAAGTTAAAAAGCTCACCACTTCCTGCTGACAATGATCTTCTGGCGGCCGGGGAACTTGAACTTGGCGCGTCGCAGAGCCTCCTGAGCATGATGACCATGGTTATCCTTGGTGCGAACCGAGAGAAGTACCTGGCCAATGTTCACCCTGGTAACCAGAAACCAAATGCAAAATGAGCATATATCATTGGGATTCCATTTCATATACATTATACAAGGCACTAAAGTATGTTAGTCAGTTATGATTTAACCAACTACTAAATCGAAGGAAGAGCTGCATATATTAATTACCAAAAAGCTGGTCTATGAAAGTAAATCATAAATTTTATATCAAAAGGTGAATTATACAACACAGATGTATTTTCTACGGATATTCTCAAAACAATCACAAATTGAGCAACATGTGTACAATGTTTTATAGCAGACGAAAACATAGCTTAAAAGGTGGTTATTATTTAGTATAGCATGATATAAAATCTGTACAAATAACATCTGCATAGTAGGATGCACCTTTTCAAAATACTCTTTAACAATTTGTTTCAGTTGTGTTAGAATATAATTAGGATCAATTAGTATTATTTAGTATATCTGAATATTTATTATAGGAGATTACGTCTTTATTATTACGATTCTCTTAGTACCTATAAATATCCTTTTATATTTATATTGTATCATTCTAGACAACTTGAATAGACAACTTAAATACAGTCAATAATACACAAATCCTTTCTCCAGTTTAGTCTCTTGTTTTCTAACAAGTTGTATTCCTAAAATATGTTTCATATACAGAAATACTGTGACGTGATAATTGTATGCTGATATGTCACTGCTGTATGACAACTCTCAACTAAATTACGAATATCTTAGATGAGATTTCTTGTAGAGCAAGAAATGATGAGAATTCTTTCATGCGAATTGTTAGATCTATCTATAACTATCTGAAAAGAAATTATTGATAACATGATATGAGAGAGTATACCTAGCGCAAGTGCCCTGCGGCTTGCCAAAGGCGCCCCTCATGCCAGTCTGGAGCCTGTCGGCGCCGGCGCAGGAGAGCATCTTGTTGATACGGAGAACATGGAAAGGATGAACCCTAACACGCAAATGGAAAGCGTCTTTGCCTGCGAATTTGGACATGTACTTGTTGCAAGCAATGCGAGCAGCCTCAAGTGCCTCACTGGAAACATTCTCCTTCTCCCATGAAACAAGGTGCACGCAGAACGGAAACTCATCCGCACCCTTCTTCTTCATTCCGACGTCATAGATTCGGATCTTAGGGTCAGGCACACCCCTGCAGAATCGCGATTTTGGATATGGCTTGTTCTTGATTTGCCTGTAACACCTCGCTGGTCCTGGAAACAAATTTCAAACATTCAATTCTAGAGATTTAAACTTTAAACAGAGATTTCAATTGCATCGAAGAATGAAGGATTAGAGATCGTACTTCTCCCCATTGCGTAAGGAAAATTGAGATGGATAGGATTCGCGGGGTGATGGTGCTTTATATACGCTACGGTATGGGCAATGGCGCGTCATTCGCACGCTGTTTTATTCGTGTCGTTCATTACGTATGGGCTTGCGTCATCGTTGGTACTTTTTTATTCTTCTTTGACCGTCGGGGTTGGGTTAGGAAAGGCCCAGAAAGTTTCAGAATCTTGGATTGGACTTGCTCTATTTTAAAGCCTATTATTCGGCCCATACCCATCTTAATCTTACTGCTTCAAATTTATTAATACCAAAATTATTTTAAATAATTAATACATAATTTTTGCTTTAATATCAATAAAAAATTATGATATTATTATAATTTATCTAAATATATAAATATATAGTGTCTTCATGTCTTAAATTCTGACTATGCTACGCTTGTGGTACATAGCCGGTCCCAAACCCGGATAAAGATGGAGGGTTGTTTTGGCCTTCGACAACCAACATAAAAACTTAGTTGAATCTTCATGACATAAATCAAAGACGTTATTGCGCTAAAACTAGGTCGTTGCTCGGAAGCAACACGCGGTATGACTCGCATACAGTACCAAATGAGTAAGAGTCGCTGCATCGGTGTCCAGGTGTAGTGTTAAATGAGTAAGGGTTCCCGCGTTTTCATGAACGAACGAGAGTAAATAAACTAGTTCAATAAAAAAAATGTAAAGGTAAAGGTGGAGCGGTAGAAGGCTGAGATTTGGGACATAGAACATAAGCACTCTAACAGAAAAATTCATGGAGGTGGTGGATACTATGACAAGAAGGAAGATTAACATCATGTGCCTACAAAAAACAAAATGGGTCGATACGAAGGCTAAGGAATTGGATATTTCTGGGTTCAAACTTTGGTATATGGGAAAGATGAAGAATAGGAATGAGATAGGTATTATCATGGATAGACAGTGGAAGAAAGACATAGTGGATGTCAAAAAGGTGGGAGATCGGATCATTCTATCAAACTTGTGGTGGAATGAGGTATTTTTCATGTGATTAGCGTCTATGCACCGCAAGTGGGTTCGGACGAACAACACAAGATAAGGTTTTGGGAGGATATAGAGAGTTTGGTCCAAGACATACCTTCGAGAGATAAGATTTTCTTAGGAGGAAATTTAAATGGCAATGTTGGAAGTGAAGTGACTTGGTATGGAAGCATTCACGGAGGCCATGTTTTCGGGGTGGTCGATACCAAGAGTAAAACTATTTTGGACTTTTCTTCAACCTTTGACCTTCTCATCGTAAATATATGTTTTAAAAAGAGAGATGAACATCTTATAACCTATAGGAGTGGTATGACAAGCTCTCAAATTGACTTCTTCTTGTTAAGGAGAGTCAACCGAAAATTTCGGATTAATTGTAGAATTATTCCGGGAGAGAGACATCATATGAAGAATCCAAGAACGAAGTGGTGGCGGATGAAAGGTGAGAAACAAAGAAGCTTCTTAAGATGGATAGGAGAAAAGACAAAATGAAATGGGGATGGAAGCGCAGTGGAGATGTGGAAGGAGATGATAGAAGTTATTAGAAGAATAGTAGAAGAAAGTTTTGGAGAATCTAGAGGGATATGACCAAGAGACAAGGAGTTCTGGTGGTAGAATGCGAGTGTATAAGAAAAGATAAAGTTCAAAAAGGGAGTGCTTTTAAGGAGTGATCTTTGTGCCGCAATGTAGATAATTGAAAAAATATAATAGGCTAAGAAAGAGACAAAAGTGGCTGTAAGTGAAATAAGAATAAGAGCATATGAGAATCTCTACTAGTCTTTAAGCACGAAAGAAGGAGAAAAATGTATATATAGAATCGCAAAGAGCTGTGAAAGAAGAACGAGAGACTTAGATCAAATTAAATGCATAAAGGATAAAAATGGAGAGGTTTTTGCTCAAGATTAGAAAATCAATGAAAGGTGGAAGAACTACTTCTAAGAGTTATTTAATGAAGGATAGAAGACTCTTCCGAGCCTTGGTCGGTTATGCACGAGGGAAGAAAATTAAAACTTTGACTACTATCGAAGGATTCGAGACTTTGAGGTAAAAGAGGTTTTAAAACGGATGAAAAATGGCTGGGTAGTAGGGCCTGATAACATTCCAATTGAAGTTTGGAAGGGCCTTGAAAAGAAATGCATCAATTGGTTAACCAAGCTTTTTAATGATATTTTAAAGTAAAAGAAGATGCTAGATGAGTGGAGAAAGAGTAGTTTGATACCTATCTACAAAAATAAGAGGGATATACAAAGTTGTAGAAACTATAGAGAAATCAAGCTTATAAGTCATACCATGAAGTTATGGGAAAAGGTGATAGAACGGAGGCTGAGACAAGAGACACAAGTAACAGAGAACCAATTTAGTTGTATGCGCGGCAGATCTACTAATGAAGTAATATACCTGTTAAGAAGGATGATAGAGATGTATCATAGTACTAAAAGGGATCTACATATGGTGTTTATTGATTTAGAAAAAGCGTATGATAGAGTGCCAAGGGAGGTCTTATGGAAGGTTTTGGAAAGGAAGAGAGTAAGGATCGCATATATTCGTGCAATTAAAGACATGTATGATGGGGCTACAACTAGTATGAAGACTCAAAGTGGTGTGACAGAGAATTTTCTATTGGTATAGGATTATATCAGAGATCATCCTTAAATCCATACCTTTTCATATTAGTATTGAAAGTACTCACAGAGCATATCCAAGAGCCTGTGTTATAGTGCATGCTTTTTGCCGATGATATCGTCCTTATGGAAGAGTCAAGGAAATGCCTAAATAAAAAGTTGGATTTATGGAGAGAAACTCTAGAATTGTATGGTCTGCGCATAAGTCGTAGTAAGACAGAATATATGGAATGTAAGTTCCGCTGTCGAAGAGAAAATCCTAATATAGAGGTGAAGATTGGAGAAAATATCCTACGAAAAGTTAAAAGTTTTAAGTATCTTGGGTGCATCATACAGGATAATGGAGATATTGAACATGATGTAAATCATAAGATCCAAGTTGGTTGGTCAAAATAACGGAGTGCGTCTGGTTTATATGTGACAAAAAAGTGTCTTTAAAACTTGAAGGTAAATTCTATCGCACTGATATCAGACCGGCTATGCTTTATGGTACAAAGTGTTGGGCAGCCAAAGAGGAGCACGAACATAAGTTAAGTGTGGCAGAGATGAAGATGTTGAGATGGATGAGTGGCCATACGCGATTGGATAGAATAAGGAACGAAGATATAAGAGAAAAAGTTGGAGTAGCACTTATTGTGGAAAATATGGTAGAATCGCATCTTAAGTGATTTGGACATGTGAGAAGATGACCGACAGAACACCCAGTCAGGAGGGTAGATGAGATAGAAGATGGATAAGGGGTGAAAGGAAGAGGAAGACCTAGGAAGACTATCCACGAAATTGTCAAATGAGATCTACATGTAAATAGTCTTTCTGTAGACATGATACATGATAGAGTTCAATGACATTGTTTGATTCATATAGCCGACCTCATCTATTGGGACAAAATTTTATTGTTGTTGTTGTAGTGTCTTCATGTCTTAAAAAATTAAAATTAATATATATATATTTTTATATTGTATTATATCTCGTATCTGTGTAAATGTTTTTGTGTTTCATAACTATAAAGCCTATTAAGTGAGTTTTTTTTTTCAATTTAGTGACTCATTTACCCTTATGATCTTATAGTAAATATCATTTTGATATTATTTGAATCTATCTTTTCATACTTCCTCTGTTTTAATTGTGTAAATATATTAATTTTTTACGAATCCAAAAAATGAAAGCCACTATTATTTTGAAACAGGGAGAGTACGTACCCATCTCGTCTACCGTTACACTCTCCTAGTGACTTAAAGTGTCAGAATTAGTTGTTGATATGTGAGATTAAATATTGATCTAACACGATGTTTAAGTCTCGAATTTTTTGCAATTTTTTCATGGAATGTTCAATATTACTAAGAATCTAGCTAACTCAATTTCACAAGATTAAAGTCTCATGAAGGAGTCAAATCCTACCACCATCGGCAACCTCTGAAGTTACAATAGGATAAGTTGCAAAATGATCAGACCAAAAAAATAAAAATAAAAATTTAATTTAATTTTTTTGGTTAATCCCTTTTTTTTTTTTGTTCTTTTCCTACAAAATCTGTACCAGGAAGTTATTGATTACAAATTGTTTTTATCCCAAAACAAACTAATTCAAACATAAAACATGCACTTATTTTCCTAACACTTACATAACTACAAAATCAATAATATTATTTACCTGCCAATTCTCTATAAGTTTTATTACATTGTACTAACAAAAAGAATTTACATAGTGAAGATGAAGTCAAATCTAACAAACACATAGTTTCCTGATCCAATAACTCACACTATGCAGCATGAAATCTTCTTCTATCTTGGCTTGATGCTTGGTATTACTCCACTAACAAGGTCACTACCTGAAACATCTCCTGATACAAAAGGAGTCTTTATAGCAGAGGATGAAGATGGTGTACTTGTACTTAACTTTCCTGAATCACTGGTTATCGATTCGGCTTTCCGGGTATCTGATTCTGGCATCATGGACCATATGTTCTCAAGCTCCCTAACCACCTCTGCCATTTTAGGCCGGGCTTCTGGCTCGTCTTCGCAACACTTCAGGGCCAAGGTCAAGAATTTCTCTACATGCTCAGATGGATAGGACCCCATGCGGTCATCAATGATCGAAAATATTACGCCAGATTGATACGCGACATTAACCTACCATAAAAAAAACTATGTCATCCTCAAGTATCATAGAATGTTGTCATATCATAAGAGATAGGAAATAATTAAGATTATTTATTCACATGGTGAGTTTGATCTAATTACACATGTTTATAGGTAAATTACCTCTCTAACAATGTTCTTGCCATGTGAGATTGGTTGCATCCCAGTCAAAAGTTCCAGAAACACAACCCCAAGACTATAAACATCGCTTTTATCAGTCAACTTGTGAGTTAGGAAGTACTCTGGATCAAGATAACCCTGCATATAAAAGAATGAAAATTAAAGTCTATAATTTCAACTTTAACATGAGCAAGTCCTATCACAAAAGCCTTACTTACCGGGGTGCCCTTTACCACTGTGGATACATGGCCAGGGACAACTCCTTCAAGATCAGGAACTGGAGCGAGCCGCGAAAGTCCGAAATCAGCCACTTTTGCTGTGAACTTAGAGTCCAATAATATGTTGCTGGCTTTAACATCTCTGTGGAATATTGGAGGATCAGCTTCAGTGTGTAAATACATAAGACCCTTTGCTGATCCTAGCGCAATCTTCAATCTCATGGCGAAACTCAGAGGATCTTTTGCTGTAACTGTTGTAAAACATAAGCATACACTTAAAGAGATACAACATAAAAGGAAAGTAAAACAAATTATCCAAAATATCATTGTGCTTCTTATTCGAACCGGATAGTGTACCTGAAATGTGTTCCCTTAGTGTACCATTCGGCATGAATTCATAAACCAGCATCTGCAAGCACAAAGCAACAATCCAAATGCAAGAATCTTAACAGAAAGGGAGTTCACAATGATAAAAAGAAAATGGACTTGCATAGCATTTACTAAAATGGAGCATAGAATGTTTAAACTTTCTGAAATTAAAAGCTAAAGGTACCTGTTCACCCTCTTCATCACAGTATCCAAGGAGAGACACAAGGTTGCGATGATGTAGCCTCGAAAGTAATGATATTTCTGTGAGGAACTCTTTCTCACCTTGCAGTGACCCCTCCTGCGCACGTTTAATGGCAACAACGGTGCCATCAGAAAGAATACCTTTGTAAACCTTGCCATAACCTCCTTGTCCTACTTGAGAAGAGTTGCTAAAATTGTTGGTAGCAGCAGATAATTCTCCAAAAGTGAAGGCCCTTACACCATCAATTTTTATTGAGATCTTAGATGCTGCAAGTAAAGAGAATCAAGTGTTAACATATCCTTTTATAAAAACTCAAGCTTCATGCACAAGGCACTTGTGATAGGTGAAAGAGCAAAACTAAAACTCACAATGACGACGCTTCGAAACTACAGGACGATCTTTCAACTTCACTCTTAATATAAGGAGTGTAACTATTGCAGATAACGTCACGGCGCAGGCAATTGATCCTAAGATTATGCCAGCCAAAGCACCTGTACTTATCTTTGAATTTGAAGACTTGGGGATGACCACTGCATAGAAAGAATTGTAATAACAGCTTAATCTATATAGATAAGACTTTGAATTTGTAATTCTCAGTGAGCTAAAGAAAATGTGACCCAAGTTTTATTGTGATTGTCAAGCATTAAATCAAATTTGAAATCTTGAGACTTACCACCCTTGTAAGGATCAAGGAGATTGAAGCCAAGTAACTCATAAGGACCAAACAAATCACTGTCTTGAATGTGCCATCCGGTGAACATGGTCATGAGCCGTAGGAGCTCGGTTGTATTGAAAATATGAGAGCTGCTGTTATCAACATAAACTGGAAAAAGCTTCAAGTCCATTCTCAACCGAGGTCCGGCTTGCCAATAAAAATTAAATTGAAGCTGATCCATCTGTATACTAAGACCTGTACTCAGGTATTCCTGAAAGGAAAACACATATGGTCGAAAATCCGAAAATCCAGGACTTTTCAGCCGATAACCGACAAGCAATGGTGCTGCACAGAAACAGTCCAAGGAATATTCGAAAGGAGGAGGGCACGCTTGAGCAGGGCATGAGCTGGAATTTGTTGAAACAATGCCATTTGTGTTATTGTCAGCAGTCTCAGATCCACAGAATTGAACCAAGGACTTATTATTTGAGCATAGAGGATTCCCATTGAGCCTGAAATACATCAATTTTTGCATTACAATGTGACAAAGTAATTTATAAATGATCATATCTAATGCTCATCACCACTATATATAATTAACAAGCATAAAAAGGATCGAAAGCCGGTGTATTAGAACTATACGAGAGTGTGACATTTGGAGGAATATCAGTAGTGCCTGATATGCTTGTAAGGCTATTGTTTTGCAACTCCCTGCAAGATGAGAAACATATGCTTAGCATTTCGGAAATTTCGATAACATCTATAAAAAGGAACATGAAAAATGTCAACAACATTCAAAAAATATGAAAACCACAGATAAACACTCCCAAATACACATCTAAGTGGCCAAAAATTGTAGAATTCATCACTTCTGATCTTACAAGATAAATTTTTTGCCATTCAAAGTCTTGTTCTGCCAAATGGTGGAAGAAACACTGCCTTTCAATAAATTGTTTTCAAGTGACCTGCCAGAGAAGATAATTTAGTCAAAACTCGAAAGTCATCATCTACTTTATAACATGATGCCATGATTGTTCCATAGAAATATTATCTTACTAAGCAATTCAAGGTAAAATGTTTGAAAAGGATGCTAAATAGAAAGAAACTTACAATCTTTGAAGAACAGGAAGACTAGAAAAGTAGGATGGAATAGTTCCAGTAAGCTTGTTGTTCGATAAATCACTGCATATATTAGTGGATATCAGAAACTAAAAGTAAAAACATTCTGTATGCAAGGAAAAATATTCACACGAAAGAGATCCTTACATGGTTGTGATGTTGTTGGAAAGCTTGTTGCTAGGAATTGATCCATTCAACTGATTGGAACTGAGGTCTCTGAAATTTTTATAAATAATAGTCAGTAAAACATTTTCAGACTACATAACTCTATTTATCATCACTACACATGGTACAAAATCTTATGTTACATGAAAATTAGATCATGGAACTTACAGATAAAGAAGGCGGGGTATCCTGCTTAAATCAGGAACTGGTCCTCTCAAGTTGCAATTCCTAAGACTCCTGATAAAACCAATCAACTAAATTAAGAAATTTTATTAAGCAGAGGGACGGAGAAACAGCAACAAAATTGTGTCCTACAAATATAGCCAAAAAGAAAATGGAAAGTAATAAAAATAGAATATGGCATTGTTCTTCAATTATCGGCTTCAACAAAGTACTAAGCCATCTAAAAAGGATTTTATGGAGGGATTTTTCAACATTCTTTATGACTATTAGATTATTATAAAATAAAATTTTGTTTCCTACATATAAGAAATCAATCACCAAGATTCTCAAAATCTATTGCATAGCAAATTCACTTACATTTTCAGCAGTTTTGACATGTTGCCATAAGAACTTGGAATAGTATTTCCCTCAAAGTTATTGTTATCAAGTTGACTGCAAGAACAAGAAGATTCGAAACAACAAGTTAGAAACATAATTTTACAACAAGACTCTGCGCTTTTTCCCAAGAAAAGAAGATGAAAAGAATAACAAACCATACATTATAAGTAAGTTTGGCAACTTGTAGAGGTCACTCGGAAGATATCCTGTTAATTTGTTGTTATCAAGAAGACTGCAAGTCCAAAGATTTTCGCATCACAACAAAGGATAAAACAGAATCAAGAAAGTTATTTGAATGGATGCAATTATATCAATGATATCCAGTCATCATCAACTTACAGATGAACAAGACTCGGCAACCGGAAAAGCTCCGGTGGGATCTGTCCGCTAAGTGAATTATTGTTCATGTGGCTGCTCCATCAAAGGGAAAAAGATGAAACCATTATGGTAACAATACAAGTGAAGTAGAAAAATTAAGACTAATTGAACAACACTTTGATCATAAAGAACCTTACAAGTGCTTTGTCTTGTTCAGGTTTGCAAATGATTTAGGTACAGGCCCTGATATATTGTTCTGATCAATTTGTATCCTATCCAAATTCGGAAGATAGCCGAGCTCATCTGGTAGTGGACCAGTTAAGTTGTTTCCATTCAGAAGCCTACAAAACCAATAAAAAACTAAAATTTGAGAGAGAATTTGAATTATTTTTTTCTTCTATAATCTTATAGGAACCAGAATTCAAAACTGATTCACAGACAAGGATATTTATGTAACAAAGTGATTCAAATTTACCAAGGCAATAAAACAACCTTGTTATTGAACCAAATGGTGACAGAAAAAAAACACAAGCCAAAATTGAAATCTCAACTTACAAGAGTTGCAAAGTTTTGATTTCACCGATTTCCTTCGGAATACTCCCAGTTATCTTGTTCCACATAAAGTTCCTTAGAGAACAAAGAAAAGCATATATCAGAGGAAGAAGGATAAATTAACAGCTGCAAAAAAAGAGTAAAAATGGCATCTAGAAATTGCTAAATTGGAAAACCATTCACAATATTAGTCCTTTCTTAAACATCAATTTAGACAAAGTCTTACAATCTTAACAAACGGGTTAAGTTGCCGAGCTCGGGTGCCAAATTTCCTGTCAGGTTCAAACTCAGTAATTGCCTACAAACAAGAAAAACAAATGGAAGCTTAGAAATGTTCATATGGATTTTATGGAAAAGAAATGTCAAATAGAAGATAGAGGCCATACAGTTCTTGAACATGTAGATATCCATCATCCAATGTTTCATTGTAGCACAAAACTCCTGTCCACTTCGATGTACATGGATCATTATCTCCCCAGTTGCTCAAATTTCCATTAGGGTCATTCAATCTTTGCTTTATGGCATTCAATGCTTCAACTACATATTAAAACAAAAGCAATCATCTCATCATCAATGGAACAAACAGTTACCTACACTACACATTATCAGCACTGCTTCATAAAGTTTTTTCTTTAATTATTTGGATAATTATTGCAAGGGACACATGAATACTGCATTTGCACAATTGTTTTTACCAAGTTTTCTTATGATCTTTAGCACAACAACAATTATACACAGAGACAAATTAATGGACTGGAAATATTCACTTCTAGAAGAAAAGCATCATGGAATATATATCAAACCAAAATGAAAGTAGAAGGGTAAAACCTTCAACAGGGTCAGTGATATTATTCTCCGCCGAAACATGTAGCAAGTAGCAGCAGAACCACAAGATGAAAAGAACTTGATGCTTGCAACCCTTTGAAAGATACATCCCGGCAAAGTAGATATCAACGAAACTCTTAAATGTTTCTCATGAACCAAGCAAGCTACTTTTCTCTCTCTGAAAGCAACAACTTAGGTAAGAAACATCCATGGATGCATAAAAGCCTAAGTTCAAAACTAAAGAAGAATATCTATTTTAGATAAAACCCCACGTATGCATAAAGTACAGAATTTACAATAGTTATCAAACTAAAAGGCAAAAGCAATTCAGTGTAGAAAACCAAGGCATATCAAATCAACGAAGAAAATAACAGAATTAAAAGCAAAGTCAAAGCTAAAATGCAAATACAAATAACTATTAGGCTCTTAATTTAGAGAGTAAATACTTGGAGAAACAAAAAGGAAAAAGGATGGCAACTAAAGAAGAAAATTTGAGATAGCGGCTGAATGTTTTGATCAAGAAAGAGTCTAAATTGGAATAAAAAACTATCCAAAAAATGCAAAAAACACTAGCACAAGAGGTTAAAGCAAATAAGAGCTGAATATTATGAACAAAAAAGAATCTAACTTGGAAGCAAATAGTATAACTAAGCAAAAACAAAGACTTCGGGTGGCTACAATCAAGATAATTAACAACTGAATACTATGAACAAAAAAGAAGCTTTGAATCAAACACTATGAACAAAACAAGAACTAACACATGGGGCGTCAACTATAAGTTAAAGAAGAAAACCAGCATATAAAGAAGAGTACCTGAGATAATTAAGAGCTAAATATTATGAGCAAAAAAGACTCTAACTTTGAAGTAAATGGTATGAAGAAAGCAAAAATTAACACAGGGGGTGGCAACTATGTATCTATGGAACCAAATTAAAAAAGAATACCTGAGATAACAGCTATAAAGAAAGAGAATAATGATATATAAAGAAAGAAAACAAAAATTTAAACTACCACATGGGTGTAGTTGCAGCTAAAGTTACCAAAAGATAGTGAGGCATGAACATATGATGAAAATGAAAGGGATGAAGAAGAGTGAGTAGGAGTAGGACCAGGTCAGCACACACAACAAATGCAGCAGGAAATGTAGGTGGTGGAGTTGATGATGAATGCAATGCCATCACTGTCATGAAAACTGTAGCTTTTCTGAATCCAAATTCAATGGGAATTTCTCAGTATAAAATAAAGGGAGAAAATGGTTGAAACTTGAAAGAGAAAGAGAGGTATAATAATAATAATAATAATAATAATAATAATGTGTGTAGTTGAAGACTTTGACTTTTGTGGGGGATGAATGAAAATTGAAGGAGGAGAGAAAGAAGAAGAAGAGAAAGCAAAACCCCCGAATGAGACAGCTTAGACAAGCAATGAATAAAAAAATTGAGTGAAGAAAGACGCAATACACAAAATGTTTGATATTTCTACATCAAATCAAAAGCGTACCCTGGATAAATAGACAATAAATAAAAGACACACATTATTTAGTAACGGTTAATTATAAAAAGGTTAAAATTATAGGTGTAATTAATTTTATGTGAAATTAATAATTGAGAATGGTTAAATAATTTGATAATTTTATTAATTTATGAATCCTATTAGTATAAAGAATTTGGGAAGATAGCTAGTATGACAGCTGTATAAAGAATACGAAGAGATAGCTAGTATAATTTTATTTTTTTTTTCCAAAAAATGGTAGTAATTTTCATTATTACAAGTTAATGGGAATGGATCCTCTCTATTTTTTTTAACACTTGAAAGAATAAAGTGTAATCTCTCACTTTTAATTCTATGAGTGGGACCAAAATTAAATAAGAGAGAGCAATGAAAGATGAGATTCTACATTGGACACCATCCAATTTTTTTTCCACTAGGATCCACTCCAAGTTAATAACTCACAAGAGGCTCAATCTGTACTTGAGGAGCTTAACCTTCTTCCCTCATTCTTGCATTAAGTTTTCTTAGCATGTCATAAATTTGATCACATTCATGATGTAATCTATCACAAGCAACAAAATTATGAACCTCATTCCTTAACTCAACCATACTTCGACCTACAATCTTCTTCAACCTATTTTCCTTTACCAATTTCCTAATATTTGCAGCATTATGCCAATTCTTGTCCCCACAATAAATATTTGATAAAAGTACATAATACCCTGCATGATTAGGGTCTAAGGAAAAAAGATTCTGAGCTGCAAGTTCTCCCATATTTATGTTTTGATGAATCTTACATGCACCAAGCAAGGCTCCCCACACATTAGCACCAGCTTGCATTGGCATGCGATTGATTATTTCCAAGCCTTTATCTAGCTCTCCAATCCGGCCAAGAAGATCAACCATTATGGCATAGTGCTCTGAATTCGGCTTCAATTGGTACTCATTTAACATTGTATCAAATATTTTTATCCCTTCTTTAATCAAACCTGCATGACTACAAGCAAACAGAATAGAAAGGAAGGTTACATGATTAGGCTTAACATGTGAACTATCAACCATCTCGTTGAATAACTTCAATGCTGCTTCTCCTTGCCCATGGAATCCATAAGCTGCAATGATTGAGCTCCACACAACAACATCTTTATGTGTAATTTGTTTGAAAACTTTGTTAGCGTTATCTATGCTACTACATTTTGCATACATCTCTATGAGAGATGCGCCGACAAAAATGTTATTGTCAAATCCACATTTAGTTAGGAAACCATGAAGACAAACGGCTTGTTGAAGAATCCCCAAATCCGAGCTAGCAGCAAGAATCTTCACGAGGGCAATTGCATCGGGTAGGGTTCCGGTAGATAACATGTTGCGGAAAATGCCCATTGACATGTGAGCCATTCCAATTTCAGCATACCCACTAAACAAAACAGCCCAAGAAACTACATCCTTCTCTGGCATTCTGTTGAAGAGGCTAATTGCATTTTCAGGCTTAAAGCATTTCATGTACATGTCCATAAGAGCTGTAGAGACTGCCATATCCAATTCAAGACCATTGTCAATTGCTAATTTGTGAATCTTCATACCCTCTTCCAGATTGGACATGTTAGTGCATGATCGCAGTACACTAACAATAGTAACCCTGTTGGGTTCAACTCTGTTATCAATCATTTGATTGAAAAGATCTAATAACTTGGTTTCAGCTCCATTATCAGTATAACAAGCAACCATTGAGGTCCAAGATATAATATCCTTATCAGGCATTTTCTCGAACAAGTTATATGCACTCTTGATAGAACCAGTTTTTGCATATAAATTCAGCAGTGCATTGGTCAAACATAACTTGGTGTCATAGCCCTTTCTTTTTACATATCCATGGATACTTCTTCCAAGCTTAAAATCCGATAACTGAGCACAAGCGCAAATAGCGCTAACAAGTGTCACTGGATCAGGACTCACATTCTCTGACGCAACCATTTGTGAGAAAAATGCAAGTGCAAGTTCAGGATCGCGGCTTCGTTCGTAGCCTGTAACCATTGAAGTCCATAAAACCACATCTGGATTTGGATACTCCATAAACACTTTTTCAGCATCATTCATTCGTCCACATTTCGAATACAACTCAATCAAGGCAGATCCCACAAACACATCCTTATTCATTGCCTCTTTCTTGAGAAAACCGTGAATCATTTCGCCCAGTTTCAGCCTCTGCAAACCAACACATGATTTCAAAGAAATTGATACTGTGAAATTGTCAGGTCTTTCCTCAGCTGATAAAGCACATGCATTCATCCGATGAAACAGGCAGAGTGTCTCTACCCATTTTCGTTCTAAACAATAGCTCCTAAGCATAGCATTCCACAGATGGACAGTTCTACAAGGTGATTCTTCGAATAGCTTATATGCTTCTGTAACTGAAGCATATTTAGCATAAAGAACATTAAGATTGGTAGCAATGAAACTATCGTGGGCAAGGCCCAATTTCAAACATTGGGAGTGCAACTGTGCAATTGATATCTTACTGCAGCAAGTTCCCAATAGCTTCACTAAGAGATTCCTCCGGTGCATATGTTTACAACGCGGAGAACTAGCAAAATATGAGGGAGAAGGAGCAAAACCGCCAGCGAAAAGCACGCGACGGACGATGAAGGAGCTGCCAAATGGCGGGACGGCAGCGGCAATAGAGCTAGGGTTTGTCACCTCTTTTCTTTCTTCGAAAGAGGGAAGCTTGATTCTAATTTCCGAAGATACCAAGGTGAGAGACTGCAGAATGATCGGATAATATCTGTATATTTGCGGTAATTATTTGTATTTAATTTAAATTTTGTAGATATTATTCGATCTGTATATTCATTGAATCGGATCAAATATGATAACATCGGATTGTGTATTTAGGAGTAATATTTTTATATATTCGTATATCTGATATAAATAGTATAGTTTATAATATCTTATTTTTTATTTTTATGTTATATTTCAATTTAAAATAATTTAAATTTAAATCTTATGTTATTATTATTATTTTTTTATTTTAAGAGAACTTTTATTGATAATATTTTAGAAATAAATAGACTTAAATATATGAAAAAAATAATTTTTTTAAAACAGTTAAACAGGACTTTAAAATAGTTTTTTTTTTAATGATGCAGATATACTTGATATCTAATCGGATTCAATCCGCAAATACAAGGATTTGATCGGATCGAATCCAACCTACAAAATGCGAATATCGTATCTGATCTAATCCGATAAAATACCGATCGGATAGAACTATAGACTATATCCAATCTGATTTGTGTACAACCCTAAGAGAAAGAACGAAAAAAAAAAAAGAATATATATATATACCTATTTTTTTATATTCTTTATACACTGTCATATTAGCTATTTTCTTATATTTTTTATACAATTGTCACTTATTAGTATTACCTAATACCTACTAAATTAGGAGTACTAAAAGTATTAGTAGTATTTATATATTAATAGATTTAATTAAAATTATCTTTTAATAATTTTAATTATTAATTTTATATAAAATTAATTGTATTTGAATTTTCACCTTATAGGAGAGTTATGTTGTGTTATGGTTTTTAAGATGGTTAAATAATTTTAGTAACACTAATAAAATGTTAGTTAAAATTAAAAAACGCAACTGTACAAAAATGTAAAAATTATATAATCGTTGTAGTGACAATAATAATAACCAACCTAGACTTTATCATTAATTTATTATTATATTATCAATATCTTGCACGTTGTTGTTGTTTCTAACTACTAATGTATGTTGAGGCATCTTTCTATTGTTGTTAAGTTGTATTATGTTTTCTAAAAAATTAAAAGAATAATATATATTAGCATAACTTAAATTAGATTATTTTTTCTTGTTTGATAAAAAATATATTGGTATAGACAAGCAAAATATAAGGTAGAGTGAATTAATATTTCACTAAAATTAGCAGGAAAAATCAATTTTAAAATACAAGTACCTTTGTAAAAGGTTTAAAAATCACTAAAATTTTAAAATACTCTTAATCATTAAAATATAAAAAAGTACTGTATAGAAAAAAGTAAATTAATAAATACATACATTAGTTGAAATGGGTGTCTTTTTATTCTTTTGCTTTGATATTTTATTATTAATTAACAAATAGTTATATATATGGCATGTTAAATGATCATATGAATATATGATGATTATTTTTTTTTTTTTTTAACTAGTAGGAATTTTGATGAGGGCAATAATTGAACCATGATTTTAATTTTCTTTTATGAGTGAGATTAGGATTGAATTTTTAACATTTAACTAAGAGAAAATGAGTTTTTTAAATTTAAAAAAGAAAAAGAACAATATAGCATATTAAGTATAGCAAGATTTTATACACATTTTGCATTTACTATTCCAATCCATTATGTTCGTATTTAATGGAAACAATTAATAGAAAAAAATTACATCAAAATCTATCTATATAAAAGAGTGTAAAGAAAATAAAAGGAAGGAAAAGAAAACAGCTTAATAAATTAAATGAAATAAAAGTATTTATATATGAAGCCATTTCCTTCATTCTTTTTTTTTTTTTTTTTTTTTTTTTTGCTCTCCAACATTCAAAGCTATCTTTACAAAATTCACTCTAATTAAAGTCTAGAGATAAAGATATAAAATTCAGTCTTTTTGCTCTTTTTGTGTATAGTTTGATATTATCAGTTCTTGGTTGGAATTAATGTATTGGCAATCTCCCAACTACCATTAATAAATAGCTTTCTTTCCTTCTTGTTCTTAGTTTTTTTTATCAACATGGATTTGTTAATTTGTTTACTTTTTAGACATATCCCATGTGACATACAACTCATGTGTGAAAACATTTTCAGGAATGTTCTCAAATACAATAATAATTTGCCAAAAGAAATATTAAAATTCTTAACAAAAAAAACAAGTAATAACAAAACCAATCTACCAACAATAATCAAAGCTTTATCCGATGGGTCAACTGCTTGGATGAATAATATTCTTGTGCCTTCTCATCAATCATATATATTGGTTAGGGACGCGGATGGGATCGGATCGGATCAAATTGGATATGGTCAAAATTTTGTTTAATTCGATCCGAACTAAAATTATCAGATCTAATATCCGTAGTTTTTAAGCTTGAATCTAATTCGATCCGTACATTTGCGGATCGGATATATTCGTAAAATATAAAAATATTTTTAAAAAATTTATTTTTATTAAAAAAATATCAATAAAATTTATCTTTCTATTCTTTTAAATATGTTTATTCTTAAAATAATAGTAAACATACTTTTTAAATAATAAATTAAAATAATACATATTTGATAATTATTAATTGAAATAAAACATAAAAAGAATATTTACTTATTTATTTCTTTATTTTTGCGATGCGAATTGGATATGCATATACCTATACACAAAATTTGTAATCCAATCATATTAGTGTGCAGATCGGATTCGATAGCCTTGCGGATTAGATTCATATCCGTAATTTTTAGATCGAATTTGGATAAACATCACGGATACAGTGGCGGAGCTTAGTTGAGACAAGGGAGCCATGGCCCCCAAACTTTTGTTAAAAAAATTAGTAGTACTTTTTCAAAAAATAAAAAATAGTTCAATTGGCTCAAATACTTTTCTATGACTTAAAATACCAAATTTTAATCTCCATCTCTTGCTTTTATTGCACAATAGTTTTTAGTTTTAAACATTTAAAACAAGTTGGATTTGGACTTAACCGAGTGTATTTGTATTTCACAACTCTCTATTCAATAAGCAACACTCCCTCTATCTTCGAGTTCAAATATAAAAATTAGGTATTTTTTATTTATGTAATTTAATATTATTTTATATTTTACTGTTTATTTAATTTATTTTTTATATGATAAAAAAATTAGAATATTTAATAAGTATTGATATTATTGTATTTGTATAAATTAATAAAAAAATTAATAAATATTATAAAATTTAATATTTGTGCTTCTAACTTCTTTTCTACATATTTTATAAGATATATATTCAAATTTTTATATAAAATAATCGTGAAAAATCAAAGAATTGATGTATTTTTTAAGAGGAAGGCTAATATTCAAGAAAGAGAACATATAACTTTTACAATATCAACACCTGTAGATAGTTCTTCTACTTTAATGAATCACGAAAAAAGCGAGATATAACATTCAAAAGTTTAAAGAGTTGCATCCAATGAGTTTGACCTTAATTCTTTGAAACAAGATCTTGGAAAACGGCTTCAAATTTGGCAATATCACCCAAATCAGAGAGATGAGGTTAGACAAACTTATTTTTAATGGGATCCATATCAAAAGCATCTTGACAATTATTTTCTATTTGGCCCCCCAAAATTTTGTTTCAAGCTCCGCCACTACACGGATCTGCGGATCAGATTCGATCCATCAACATTATTGGCTTTATTAATAGTTTTGTTTAGTTTTTCTTATTTATAATTATTGATTTATCGTCTCTTTATCATCTTACTTAATTGTCATATCTACATATTAAATACATAATTCATTAGATACTTATTCGATATGTATTCTTTATTTAAGTGTGGTAGTTTAATAAAAAAAATAAAAGATATTTTAAAGAAAAAACTTGGATACATCTATATACAATTACATATATATGTCATCAGTGTATTAACATTATTTTTTATTAACACATTTTAAATGAATTTAAAAATAATATATATTATTAATTATTAATATCTAAGATGATGGTGGTGCAATAATAAGTTGTGATAGCAATGGTGGTCATCATACCACATGCCCACATGGTGGTGGTTGCTATGGCGCATGCTCCTGAACAAAAATGAGAGGAAGAAGATAAAAATATTTATGTAATATATTATTTTATCTTAATTTTTTTTCCTACTTAGACTATCAATATTTCAAATAAATTTTCCCCCTCCATAAAGCATTATCCATGTTATGCGGTCTAATTAGATAAAATATAAACATACATTTGACTTTTGATTTCTTTAATTTATTTATTTAATGTTGTGTTGGGATTGAGATTGTGATAACTTTTAAACTAAGCAATTGCTTGTGTTTTGGTAATTGGTAGAACAAGAAGTAGGAAAAAGATTTAAACAAAAAAAAGAACCATATAGCAAGAGGAGTAGTATACCAAAAGCATTGCAATAATATCATCATTACACCAATATATATATATATATATATATATATATGACTAATTTAATTATTAATTTGTAGTATAAATATTGATTTGAGTTAGTTTATTTGAATGAAAAAATATTTTTTATAAAAAATAAAGTACTTTTATTAAGTTTTTAACATGTTTAAAAAAGTATTTTTATTAAAAAATAAATTATTTATTTTAAAAAAAACTAACAATATTTTATTTAAAAAAATAGAGGTAAAAAAATGTCACCAATCAAAAAAAAGAAGAGATTAGTATTTAGTCACCAAAAAAAAAAAAAAAAAGCTAAGATCAGAGAGACTCGAATTGAATATAGTCAACCAAACAAATGTGATCACATTAGTCAAGTTGGTTAACATATATTATAAATTGGTTAATAATTAATTAATGTGCCATTCCAAGACTTCCAGCTCTTCTTCACTGGTTCACAAGCTCTGGATGGACATCAAAAAATTCAATTAAAAAAATATTGATTAGTAAACCTTTTATTTTTCGAAAATATAACTTATCAGAATTAGTTTTTAAAATATAACTTTTTAAAAATTGTAATATATATGTTTGATAAATTTAATTAAAAATAATTTTTAAATTTAAACACAATAACTATATTTATAAAACAATTTTTAAAATTAAAAAAATAATTTACACAAATTTAAATATAAACTAATTTCAAAAAAGTACTGTAATTTTGAAAAACTTAAGCATATAACCTTTTTGTACATCTTTTCAGAAAAAACTTTATCAAACCTAATTCATTTTAATTAGAGAGAGTAATTGAACAAGTCAGGCGTAGAAAGCTTCAAACCACTATATATTAATTATAGATAGATTCCTTATGCAAGTGTTCATATTGGTTTACACTCCATCGAATATGACTTAATAATTATAGTAAAGTAAGTGGTTAATAATATATTATCAGTGGGGAAAATCAAGTCAATTAGGTGAACCTGTAGTAGGAAATTAAGCAAATTGAACACAATCTATAGGTGTCGGTGGCAACTAAACTTAATTAAAAGATATTTTTTAATCAGACTCTATTACTAAAAGTTTAATAATATTTTGATCCCAAAAATTGCAATACGTAGAGACTTAAAATTTAAAAAGGAAGACCGATAGGGGTGAGCACGGGTAGCGGGTATCTGATTATCCCTTCGAATTCGAACTGAATCAATTAAATTGGTTCTGAAATCAACGGGTAATCAGGTCCAATTCGAACCAAACCGATGACTTTTGTTAGTGATTGGTTTGAATATCGATTTTTGGGGTGCAAAACTCGAACCAACCCGCGAATCCGATCATATATTAATTAAATAAAAAAATAAATATATATATATATATATATATATATATATATATATATATATGGTTTTTCTATTAGACAATGATTATTCATTATTAATATGTTTGAATTTTAATGAGTTTAGTTTTTAATGTATTTGATGTTTAACATGTTTGGATTATTTCTATTGATGTTACATGTTTATTGTACTTGTTGAATTTTTAAGATAAAAATTTATTTTTTTTTTATGAATTTCAAAGTCATTGGGTAGCAAATTATCCGAACCGAACCAATCCGTTCTTAATCGGTTTGATTTGGTTCGGGTACATGTACAAAAAAATATAAATCCGAACCAATTACATTTTGATCGGTTCGATTCTAATTTTACCATAAAAAATTGAAAAAAAAAGTTAATCAACAAAATTTGTATTATAAAAAATAAAATTAAAATATTTGGTGTAAAACCGAAAGCAAAGACAAATGTTAGGAATCAAAGTATATATTTTTCGATAGTAATTAGAATATAGGAGTTTTAAAAGTACGAAGAATATTAGAGAAGAATTTATTATTTTTTGTTAATAATTAATTATTAATATTTAAAAATATAAATTAAAAATATATTATTAAATTATTAAATTAAAAAATTATATTAATAATTAAAAATAATAACTAAAAATAATAAATTTTATTGACTCTTGAATTTTTATCTTAAAAGTAGTATAGTTGGTAAAATGGTCTAATTTGAATGTTACTATTTTATAATGATCATTGAGGCTGAAGCTTCCAATTTTTTCAAATATGTAGGCGCATTAATTACATAAGCCATCCTTTTTGAAGGCAAGTGAACTATATATTTCAGATAGATTTCGTTAGGGAGACAATGAATTATTTGTACAATGTGTATAATGAACTATTAAATTATAAAATAAACATTTTTATATTATTTAGAATAACCATCCAAATACTAGCGATAATAAATATAATACCACTCATCCTAAAATTTTCAGCTGATGAAAAAAATAATACTAATAATTATATCTCTAATACTTTCTAAACCTCCATTATATATATTGTATATATATTCTATTGGCTCCTCAAAGTCAATAATGCATATTAATTAATTAAATTATTTATCAATTTTAATACATAAGTATATATATAAAAAAAAAACTAATTTTAGTTTATTTTTTATTATAAAATTATTTTTTTTAACTTATTTTTAAGAAGATTTAAAGTCTAGGATTGGAACTTAAAGATTAAATAAAATTTAAAATTTAGAGTAAAATTATTATTTAAAAAAGTTTATTGATATTGGCTGAAAAAAGATTACTTCCTAATTAAATTCTAATTTCATTTATTAAGCATTTTTACTAGGTCAAAAGCTTTTTTTTCCCTTTTAAGACTGTACTAAGTAAGTATATGGATCTCTTTTATACCTATCGTAAAGAATCAAACACTTAACAATGATGAAGAATCAAGAATAATCATAATTAAAATCATTTATATAATATTTATGAAGTTTACTTTATTGATTATTTGATTAGGAGGATATTCGATAATGTTAGAAAAATAAAAAATAATCAATTTAAACAGTTAAAATTTATTTTATTTAATGTTTGTTTATTATAAGATATATTTAAAAATAGTAAATTTTTATAATTTTTCGTTAATATTTTTTTGTTACCAAATATTTTCGGAAGATATTTTTTTATTTAGTATTTATTTTATTGTTCTTTTCTAATGAAGACACTATGCAAACTATAGCTGCTTCGAATCTCCTTCCCCTGCTATATCAAATTATATTAATTTGAAAATTTTGCTTTGTTTGTATTGTTATTTATATTACATTGATAAATACGTGATTATACTATACATTAGTACTAAGAAACATGTGTATTATATATTTTAAATAAAAAATTTAAAATATGTTTTTTATTTTAAATATTGGAATCTTGTTTATGTAGTATTTTCTTAATAGCAAGTGAATTGCAGTATAATGCAGTCTTGTTATAATGCATATTTTTATGATAATGTCAGAAAAATAAAAAAAATAATCATCAAAATTTATTTTATTTATTGATATTTATTAATTATTACTAAAATTAATAAATATTAAATAAAATAAATTTTGATTATTGTTTTGTTAATTTTTGTTGTTACCAAATATTTTTTTTATTTTTTTTTTTAAGACTTGGTTGAACGTGACATAAATGTTCAATAAGATTGAACTTTGTGCATGGATAATATAGTTTATACATGTGTAGGTTGTAAGTTCTAACCATGTTAAATAAAATAAAGACTACTATTATTCAACTTGTTTTTCCTTGCTTTCAATCAGAATATGTTCATATTAGAGTACTTAACTACTTATAGTTTTACTATACTAAATCATATTGCCAATCAATTACGTCTTGTTTTAATATGATTTTTGTAATTATTCCTTTTACAGTAGTTTAGAATTAGATACACACAATGTATTATATGTCTCTTCATATAGTAGAAAATTGATGAGGAAAAAAAGAGGAGTTAAATCTCAAAGTAATTTTTAAAGATGTATTCGAATTTTAGAGTGATCTTTGAAATTAATAGTTATTCAATTTTATTTTTGAACTTGCACTCCAAGACTCATAGTAGTCTTTAAGGCACTTTTCGTTTATCGAAAAGCTGAAACGACGTCGTTTTTTATTAATTAAAAAAAATCCAAACCCCTTCTTTAATCCGAGCCCTTCCCCCTTTCCCTTCCCCTTCCCTTCTGTTAGCTGCCTCTCGCCGGCCTTCGTCACAGCGTCGTGCCACTCGCCCCTTCCCCAATATAGTCTCTCCATCGCGTCCATTCTCCTCTCTGACGCCGCTCTGTTCTCTCCTTTCTACTCGCATTTGCTGCACCGTCCCCCATCGTCCAACATTCGAGCATGGAATTCCAACGCCTAAGAGAGTATAATGCCAACGGAATTTCTTTTCCTTCAAAGACCTTCAATTTTCTTCCTCTCCAAATTTTCCAAAGGATGTTAGCTGCCATGGCCAAGTCATTCTTTCCCTGAACGGCTGTTTTGTCTGTTCGCAGAGCCACGCCCACCACTACCATGGTTCAAGTTCATCTGAAACTGTGTCGAGGCCAGCTAGAGGGGATATCTGCCAAGTTTGTTTTGCTTGTATGCAGTAAACCAGACAATGGATGATTGATTCCCCTTCTTCTCCACATCGAGGGCATCTGTCTTCAATGTTCGGGAATCTGTTGTGGAGCCACTGCCGAACTGGAGCACCATTACGGAGGAGTTTCCAAACAAAATGATCTTTGGAGAGCATCTCAAGTCCTAAATTGTATTCCATAACGCTTTTTGTCTACAAACCTCAAGGAGTTGATCAATTGGGGGATAAAAGAAAACAAATACAACTTGGCATCTAGATGCTATAGAATATTGACCAGACTTATCTTTTGCCCATGTAATACAATATTCCCTTTCTTTGATAATTGTTTGAAAAAATTTTGTTGGTAATCTCTGTGTTAAAATTTGTGTGAATTAAGCTAGCATCCCATGTTCTGTCATGTCTGATTAACTAGTTGACCTATGTTAAATTTGGATTTTCAAATCCCAAGGCAAGAATCTTCAAAAAATTTAACTTTATTGGCTCTTCCAACTTGCAGAAGCAGACAGAGAAGAGGGAGGCAGAGAAAGACAGAGAAGAGACAAGAGTGTGAGACTAGGTTGAATAGGAGGCGAGCGGTGCGTCGCTGTGACGGAGGATGGCGAGAGGCGGCGATAGAAGGGAAGCGGAAGGGGAAGAGGAAGGGGCTCGGGTTGGGAAAGGGAAAGAGGAAGGGCTTGGGTTGAAGAAGGGGCTCGGGTTTTTCTATTTTTTTTATTAATACAAAATGACGTTGTTTCAGCTTTCCGATGGACGGAAAGTGCCTTAGGGACTACTATGAGTCATAGAGTGTAAGTTCGAGGACGAAATTTGCTAACTATTAACTTCAAGGACCACTTTGAGACTCGAGTGTAACTTCAGAGACTACTTTGAGACTTAATTCAAAAAAGAGAGAAGAATAAACAATATTAGAAATAAATAAAAATAAAATTAGCTTAGCTATCACATATTCTATAAATTTCAAGATATAATACTAAATTCTAAATAAATTGCACTTTCATTCTAAAAACCGTCACAAAATAACGACGAATTTTTATGATTACATATTACAATGGTTTAAAAAAAATTAATTATTGTTATTAATATAAGATTTATATACACTTACGGGTATATAAAAATTAAATTTATTGGAGATATGAGCAACAGTTAGTAAAACTGTTAGTTAGCTATAACTGATTTAGTTAAAGGTTGTTAGCTTTCTAATGATAAGGTCCTCTAACTAACTCTGCTGTATAAATAGAAGGTTATGATTCTGTTGTAGAAAACTGAAAAATAGCACAATAGTTATTCTATTTCGATTTTCAATTCAAATCTCTTGTCAATCTCTCTCTTCTCTGTATTCTTCTATTTCTATCATGGTATCATGAGCTCAGGTCCAAGATCCAAGGCAGCAATTATCACACACACTTCTTCTTCTCCTTCTTCTACAAATTCAACTATTTTTTCTGCGCCTATGATAGATAAACTCAATAAAAACTCTTTCAAGACTTGGCAGCACTTGGCTTTCCATGTCATTAATGCTAATGAATTGGTGGATCATCTTAATCCAGAGAAAATTCTAACCAGATTTGATAATGAAGCAGCTCGAATTGCAGGAACAGAATTAGAATCCTACAAGAAATGGAAGACTAAAGATCACTACCTCACGACCTAGCTTCTTTCATCAATTGATGATAGCTTCAAGAACAGAATGTTGGATTGCGCTTTTGCACACCAGGTTTGGCAAAAATTCAAGATTATTTCTCTAAAACTTCAAAAATCAAGATTCAAAAATTAAAATTTGAACTCAAGTCGATTAGAAAAGGTGGAACTTCTGCTACTGAATATCTTGCCAAGATAAGAAAGATTGTGGATTCTCTAGCAGCAAGTGGTTATGCCCTCTTCCTTGATGATCATATTACTGCCATTATTGAAGGCTTGTCTGAGGATTATGCATTGTATATCTCTGCTGCATTGACAAACATCGAATCAATTTCTCTAATGAAAGCTGAATCCCTCCTTCTGGCTCATGAACATATGTTCGATCATTTTTGAAAACCTTATTTTGGATCAGTTTCTGCCAATTACACACAAACAACTCCTCCGTATGCACGACCACCTTCAAGAGCAAATTTCTATGGACGTCGTGGAAAGGGTGGTAGATTTTCTCGCGGTGGCAGATACTCTTCTTTGGACTCTAGGCCTCAGTGTCAAGTATGTAGGAGACTTGGACATGTGGCCTTTTCTTGCTTCCATCGCTTTGATCACAACTTTCACCCTTCTTCTCAAAATTCCACAAATCAGCAAACAAATACACCTTTGGCTCTTCCACCTCCATCATCATTTCATACTCCTCGTGCTTATCTTGCAACTCTTTCCACCTTGTCAGATTCTTCCTGGCTTCTTGATACAGGTGCCAGCCATCATGCATGTCACATCTGATCCAAACAATTTGGTTTGTTCATCTTATTACAATGGTTCTGAACAGATTATGCTAGGTAATGGTACAGGTAGTAGTATTACTCAATATGGTCACTCGTATCTTGTTAATCTTGATACAAAATAAAAGTTTCTGCTTGTCAAATTATTACATTCCCTTGAAATAACTCAGAACCTTATAAGTGTGCATAAATTTGCTATTGATAACAAGTGTTTCTTTGAATTTCATGCTAACTACTATTGTGTTAAATCCCAGATTACAAAGGAGATTCTTCTTCAAGGAATTTCTAGGAATGGCATTTATCATTTTGATAGAGTGACTGTTACTCAAACTAAATCTGACAATGCTGATAAGAATTTAGTGCAAATTGACAACTTTTATCCTAAG
Source organism: Arachis ipaensis (assembly GCF_059453495.1). Lineage (NCBI taxonomy): Eukaryota > Viridiplantae > Streptophyta > Magnoliopsida > Fabales > Fabaceae > Arachis > Arachis ipaensis. Next base: position 2,443,505 of record NC_142436.1, read on the forward strand.
ATTTTTCATGCTAATTTGAACTTATATGAATTGTGGCATGATAGACTTGGCCACTGTGGTACAAATACTGTTCTAAATGTAATGAAATATTGTAATTTGGATTTTCAATCAAATAAAGTCACTTCTCATATTTGTAAATTCTGATGTATGGCAAAAATGCACCTTCTTCCTTTTTCTCTAGATAAATTTAACTTTAATGCTCCTCTTGAAATGGTGTATTCAGATTTATGGGGACCTGCTCCTATTACTTCATATCATGGATTCAATTACTATATCTCATTTGTTGATGCTTTTACTAGGTATACATGTGTTTATCTTCTCCATTCTAAATATCAGGCGTTTTCATAATTTTTTACAATTCAAAGCTAATCTTGAAACTCACATGCGTCTAAAGATTAAAGTTTTACAAACTGACCATGGCCGTGAATACCTATCTACACAATTCACTGAATTTTTTGCTACTCACAGTATCACTCATCGCTTCTCTTGTCCATACACTCATCAACAAAATGGACGGGTCGAAAGGAAGCATCGTCACATTGTTGAAACTGGTCTTGCAATGCTTGCAAGAGCTTCTCTTCCTTTGATACATTGGGACGATACCTTCCTTTTGGCAACTTACATCATCAATAGACTACCCTCTCTAAATACTCAAAATATCACTCCTTATGAACTCCTTCACCATCATAAACCAGACTATTCTTTCCTTAAAACCTTTGGATGTGCTTGTTGTCCATGTCTTAAACCATATTCTACTAATAAATTTGACTACAAATCTCAATTATCCATATTCTTAGATTATGCTCCTAATCATAAGGGATATAAGTGTTTCACTAAAATTGGAAATATCATTATTACTCATCATGTTATATTTGATGAATCTAAGTTTTCATATTCTATTCTTTTGCCATCCTCACCTCCTGCTTTGCCTAAGCAACAATTTCCTCATACATCCTTGGTACTGCCTATTATAACTCATACTTTTTCAAATTCACATCTTAACAATGAGTCCAGTTCTACTCTTCATTCCTCCTACCAACCAGTTCCATCTAGTTCTAATTCTGACAATCTTCCTCACTCTTCCTTAGATGTATCATCACCTAAGCAAGCCTCTAACCGAAAATCAAATGAGCTAATTCCTCTCTCTAAAGCCAATACAGCTCAACACCACTCAGATAGTGTCTCTATTTTAGGTTTAGAAATATAATTTGGAAGTTTTCCAAAACCAAAAATTTCAACTAATACTCACTCAATGCAAACCAGATCCAAGTCTGGTATTGCAAAACCAAAACTATTCTCAAGTACTACTTCTTCCAATCTTAATCTTTATAATAATGTTCCTAGGACTACTGCACAGGCTTTACAGTCACCTCATTGGCATCAAGCCATGTTGGAGGAGCTGCAAGCTTTATATAAGAATCAAACATGGAGTTTAGAAACTCCTCCCCCTACTGCCAAGGTGATCGGTAGCAGGTGAATTTTTGCTATTAAAAAAAAATCAAATGGAGATATTGTTAGGTATAAAGCTAGATTGGTTGCAAAGAGTAACCACCACGTTGAAGGGGTTGATTATGAACAAGTTTTTGTCCCTGTAATCAAACCTTCATCCATAAGAATTGTTCTCACGATTGCTTTAAAGTATCATTGGCAGATTCGGTAGTTCGATTTCAATAATGCATTTTTGAATAGGAATTTGAATGAAGTGGTTTTTATGAAACAACCTCCAGGATTTTCTCAAGGTGATGTTGGACAGGTTTGTAAATTGAAAAAATCCTTGTATGGCTTAAAACAAGCCCCAAGAGCATGGTTTGTTAAATTTTCTCCAACTTTAGCTTCATTTGGTTTCATCAAAACCAGGTCAGATCACTCTTTATTTGATTCGAAAACTTATCTTCTTAGCCAAACAAAATACATATCTGACCTATTGAAGAAAGTTGGCATGGCAGAATTGAAAGGAGTTCCAACTCCTATGATCACAAGTGTTAAACTATCTAAAGAAGAAAATGATATCTTTGATGATGCAACATTATATAGATCTGTTATAGGGTCTCTACAGTATGCTACCTTAACAAGGCCAAAAATCTCTTATTGTATTAACAAATTAAGTCAATATATTCAAAGACCCTTGATTAGTCATTAGAAATGTGTGAAGAGATTGTTACGGTATCTTGCTGGGACCATAGAACAAGATCTTTTGTTTAATTCCAGCATTGACTTAAGAATTTATACTTTTTGTGATTCAGACTGGGGATTGGATGTTGATGATAGAAAATTCACTTATGGTTATGGAGTTTATCTTGGTGCAAACCTGGTATCTTGGTACAGCAGGAAACAACCCTCTGTCAGTAGATCCAGTACAGAAGCTGAGTATAGGGGACTAGCCGAAGCAGATTTCGAAATAATCTAGCTCCAAAATCTTCTCAAGAAACTTCACATCCAAGTTGACACTGTTCCCACTCTATATTGCGATAACATGAGTGCAGTTTTGCTGGCAGCTAATCCCATTTTGCACAGCAAAACTAAACACTTTGAGTTAGATTTACATTTTGTTAGAGAAAGAGTAAATCAGAATCAACTAAGTATTATTCATATTAGTGCAGTGAATCAAGTGGCTGATATTTTTACTAAATCCCTGAACTTTTCAATGTGTAAAGACAAACTTAAAGTTACTGCAAGAGTATCTTCAAGTTTGAGAGAGGATATTGGAGATATGAGTAACAATTAGTAAAACTGTTAGTTAGCTATAACTGATTTAGTTAGAGATTGTTAATTTTTTAGAAATAAGGTCCTCTTACTAACTCTGCTATATAAATAGAAGGTTATGATTCTGTTATAAATAACTGAAAAATAGCACAATAATTATTCTATTTCAATTTTCAATTCAAATCTCTTATCAATCTCTTTTTTCTCCGTATTCTTCCATTTCTATCAAAATTCTTATTTATCTATATTTCTAAAAAAATATATACATAATTAGTAGAAGTGAAGTACAACAAGGTCATATCATTCTCCATCTTGTATTGTATCATCAATTCATCATCACGGTCATCATCATAGTCATTATTATTTAATTTGACAATTAACCAATAATTCTTATCATGCTCCTAAGACCTTAATGAGAGATACAACTGCATGTATATATCTATTAAGGTATGCTTTCATATCAACGAACGTAAACGGAGACCATTGGATGAAGAATTCAAAAATATCCTTTCTTTGTTGAAAATACACAAGTATCCAAGTTGCACAAAGAAAAGATTAAGATTCAACTTTGCTGGCCCATTCTCTAATTTATTATTATTATTATCATTATCATTTAATTTGACGAGGTCTTGCAGCAGTTAATTGTTGAGGCGGAGCTTGAAAATTTGTCTGGGAGGCAAAAACTTGTAACATAAAATTATATAATAATATTTATATTAAAATAAAATTTATAAATATAATTTGTTTTTAAATTTATTACTAATATGATAATAAATAAATAACTATGTAAATAGATATTATAAAATATTTTAAAATTTGTAGAATTAAAATTATAAAATAAATAATTATATAAATAAAAAAATAATTTTATTATAACTAATTTTAATATTAAAATTGTAAAATTTAGTTGATAACAAAAATAATAAATAATAATGAAAATAGAATTTTAATTTGTATAAATAAGTTAATAAAATTTTTAATTTGTAAAAGTCTATTGAAATCCAAATTTAAGATGTTATTGTAAAAAAATTATATAAATAAAAAGAATTAATTTTATTATAACTATTTCAATACTAAAATTGTAAAATTTTGTTGATAATGAAAATAATAAATGATAATGAAAATGAAATTTTAATTTATATGAATAAGCTAATAAGGTCTTTAATTTGTAAAAATCCATTAAAATTAAGTCTAAGACATTAATGTTTAAAATTAAAAACGATTGAATAAATGTAAAAAATGAAAGTTAATCCCATAAATTTAATATAAAAATAGAAAACATAAATCAATTGAGTTATATTTATTCTTTTGTAATAATACTACTAATTCTTTTATAAAAAATTTAGGAAGGCTATAACTCCGTTGTCGAAGCTAACCTCCGCCCTTGCTGAGTGCTCCTAACGTTGGAAAATTTTATTTTCATTATTCATTTTATGCTTTTATATATATATATATTACAGAAATAAGTATAATTATATTAATTATTTTATATTTAACTCATAATAATTTTATTATTATTTTATAAATAAAAAAAGATAAGTCAATATTATTTACTAGTTTGATTCTTAATAAAAATAAAACTAAATACATATTTTATTTGTACAGGGTATAATAGGAATTAATATATAAAGTATAAATAAAATTTTAAGATTTTAGTTTTCAATATAATATTTAAAAAATTACCTTCCAATTCTAGTTCTCAACCCTAAATAATGAAGATTTAAGAAATTTTACTCAAAAAAAAAAAAAAAACACGCATTAAGATTTAGAACAACAAATCATCAAGATAAAAAATTAAAGTTTTTCAATCATATTCATAAATTTAAGAACAATTAAATATATCTTTTAATGATCTAATATAGATTTTTTTTGAGTTAAAAAAAATACAACACCTAATTGATAAAGCTTAAATTTGTGATATTAACCAAATGGCTACTATAACTACATAAATTTGAGCACTACTAATTTGGTATGATTTGATGATCTGATATCTATGTAGATGGAGTACAAGGTATGTGATGTATAATTGATATTTGGTATGAAGCACAATGTCAAAATTAGGTACTAGCTAATTGGAAATGAGGAAAGATATTTTAACATACAAAGCTTGAGGCTTTTCCAACAATGAGTTCTGACCATTCGTCCCATTGTATTGACACCAGAATTCGGTCCGGTGGCCCGGTCATCATACACAATTAATATTTTTTGTTATTAGTGATGGATGATAGCTATTCTTATGTGGAATTTAAGTATTGTAAAACTTAATATTTTGTGTTATTAAATGCATAAGACTTTAGACTAATGTATAATATTGTGTTATTTGTATTGATTTAAATATTTGGTATTATTAGACAATATTAGTATTGATTGTGGTTATGCTTTAAATTTAGATAAGAGTTGGTTCTTGTTATATTTTTCTAAGTGAATTTTACCATATTAAATAATGGTTGGAGTTTTGGAAATTTGGATATTTTCACATGCTAACTTACAAGAAGATATCAAGGTAATATAATATTAACGGCCCGATTTTCACCCGATATAATCGTGGCCCGAAAGTGTTTAGGTTTCATTGGGTTTAGAGTCGGGTTTAGATCTAACAAATAGGTTCGATATATATTTCAGACCGGGTCGGGGTCACATCAAACCCATTTCACCCGATTCATGAACACTCCTAAGTAGGGATAGCAAAAAAAAACCCAGGATTATCCGCGACGAGAAGGCTAATGGAGACCCGCAAAATATCTACGGAGACGGGACCCGCTCCCACGAATAAATGGAGACAGGGTGCGAATTGAGGTACTCGTCCCACAGGACTCGAGAAATCCCTGCGAAAGAAAATTTACTTAAATGTCCTTAATATAAGTTATATAAATAACTCTAATTTATTTTATTTTAATTTATATGTTAAAAATTTTATGTTATGTTATTATGTTAAAACTTAATAATATTCAATTATCCATTGATACCCGCAGATACCCACCTTTCCAACAACAAAAATAAACGCGGACTCGTAACGAAAATGGGACGAGATCAGGAGATATTTTTCTAAATGAGAACAGGAACAGGAGAGGACTGAGGACTCTCCGCTCTCATGAAGACTCATTACCATCTTTAGCTACCACCATTTGGAGGAAAGACAGAAATAAAATCGAGAAACTCAAAAATGCCTAAAAATAATGGATCAGCAGAAATTCAGAGGTATTAGAGATGATAGAGGAGCAATTCACATAACTATTTAAAGCCTCTAAGAACAACAACTTAGAATAATGTGTGCAAAAGATTTTCACAAAAGTGAATCAAGAGATGAATGAAGAGCTAGTAGTGCAAGTGACAGAAGAAAATGCAATCTTTTAGCATGGAAGGTTTAAAAGTACTAGGAGCAGACGGTTCAATGGTCGTTCTTCCAGCAATATTGGAATGATATAAAAAAATGAGGTATGTGACGTTTAAAATTTTTTGTAAATAAGAATTTGTCAGAAGAGATTAGTAATGAAATAACGGTTGTTTTTATCCTTAAAATAAAGTAGTCAAAAAATTTCAATCATCTAAAATTGATAAGTTATTGCAATTTTATTTACAAAATCATCTCAAAAATATTAGTTATGTGGCTTAAGAAAATTTTGGATAAAGTAATGTCACCTACTTAAAGTACTTTTATAAGAAATAAACTAATTATTCAGGATGATATTGTAATTATTCAAAAAGCGTTTCACATCTTGCAAAAGAAAAGAAAAAGAGGATCTAAAAATTTGACTATTAAACTAGATATGAACAAAGCTTACGATAGATTAAAATGAGGTTTCTTAAAAAAAATTTAGAGGCTTTTAGATTTAAAACAGAACGGATGCAACTTATCATAAAATGTATTAAAAATGCAAATTATAGATTTAAAGTGAGGGGAGAGTTGCCAAAAAAAATTATAGCATAAAAGAGTTCCGACAAAGATGATCATCTATCTTTTTATCTGTTTATAATAGTAGTGGAGATTTTTATGTTTAAAATTATACCTAATGTATCTACCATCACATATTTATCACTTTTTAATTTAGATATGGAAGAGAGAATGGTGTAAGACGCAGTTATGGAGTACATGAGTGCTTTATACAGTTATAGTGTCAAGAGCAAATCGGACCCTCCGATTTATGTTTAAAAATTAAAAAAAATTTGCAGCACACAAATCGGACCGTCCGATTTGTGTTTTAGAAATTAAAAAAATTTTAATATTAAAATCGGACCATCCGATTTTTGTTTTTAAAATAAAAAAATTTTAAAAGTACAAATAGGACCCTCCGATTTTTCCTCCCACATAAGTCTGTTTTCTTTACTTCATAGTTTTCACATTCATGTCTAGCACCACCCACTTCCATAGCCATGCACAACACAAAAAAATTTACATATCCAAAAAAATGAGTCCATATTTCATGTTTGTAGATAACTACATCATTTTAGTTGAAGCAAAAAAGGAGGAGATATATCAGATTGTTTTAATCTTGAATGAGTATATTTATAGAAGTGTCAAGACAGAATTAATCTTAAGAAGTTAAGCGTAAGAGAACAAGTATCAATTCAAGTAAAAAATAATATTAAAGAGATTTTGGATATGTGCGTGAGAAAATTCTGACAAATATTTAGAATTATCAACACATTAAAAAAGATCTAAAAGTAGAGCGTTAGCTTAAATATAAAAAGAGTTATGAATAAAATAAAAGGATAAAAAAAATGTTACTTAATCAAACAGATAAAGAGATTTTGATTAAATCAATAATTCAAGCTATTCCATCGTATGCATCGAACGTAATTAAATTTCCAAAAAACTTTTGATAAAGATTAAATGTTAAGGTAGCCAATTTTTTTTTTTTTTCGGTGAACAAGGTAACCAAATTTTAGTGGACATTCTAGGAAAAGATCGCAGAAATCACTGAAGAGCCGGAAAAAGATCACGATAAACAAAAAGTGGATACTTCAATAAAGATGGCAAAAATATCTTTTCATGAAGATGCTTTGGTTAAAAGTGTAGTTTATTTATTTAGTCACATTTTAAACAAAAATAACACTTTTATAAATATCAAAATCTAATTATACAATCTATCATTCAGTGATCAAAAAGAAATATATTCACATAAAGACAATTATAAAATCTTCATTGTAGTATCTACCTAAACAAAAAACATAGAGGGTTGGGATTCAAGTTTTTTAATTACAAAACTTAACGCACTTTGCAAAACAAGTTTGGAGAATTGTAGAGAACTCGGAGGACTCTGTAAATCACCAGGGCTTACAATATACCTCTGTTTTTTTTTTTAAATTTAGTAAAATCATGCTTGATTCTTTGGACAGTTAATGTTTTTTTTGTCTGAAGTCAACAAAGCCCAACGGAGAGCATATATGGATGCTTATAAATAGAGGTAGGCATTTGTGTATTGACGATTTGCTTTTGCTGTAAAATAAGTCCAGACCAAAAGAAGAAAGGAGGGGGGGGGGGTGGTTAGGGTAAGTAGTCTAGTTTTTATTTCTCTTTTTTTTTTTTGGTCATTGATAAGTATCTTATTTCCAACACTGAAGAACATACAAAATTGGTTCCAAACTCCCAATTATCAATCATCTTCCAACAAAAAGGATATCCCCACAGTACACCCAAAAAAAAAAGGATATCCCCACAAGTAAAAACTTAAAAACTTTATGTCAAGTCCCAAATAAAAAGCTATGTATTTTTTTCGAAAAAATATATCTATACTATTTTTTCTTTATATATTTTTATATTTTTTATGGTATAAAATATATATATTTTTTATTTTATTTTTTCTTGCTTCTTCTCAATCAATTTTAATACCGAAAATGAATTGTTGTCGCAAAAGCTTAATTAGGATTAGACTTTGTGTTGATTAAGGAAAGAAAGAAAGCAAAATTGCATCAGAAAGTCAATATGGAACGAACTTTTTTGGTGATTATTACAAATAGTTATAGTTGAAAAACCCAAAACTGGATTAAAATATAGTTGGCTCTTAGGTTTGTCGAGCTGCGAATAAAATTTATTTAAGACAACTTATTTTTCAGTAAGTTAACTCATCATGCATGTTTGAATTTTCTTTGTCATCATATAGATGTAACGTAATACAATTCATTTGAATGTTTCATAAATATAAAAAGTTTCGAGTTAATAATTAAATTACTTCTTAAAAGCAAGGTTCTGAAAACTGGTTCGAACTGGTCGATCGAATCAAAAACCGTTAGCAAATACAGTTTGAACAGAAAGTAAAACCATCAAATCTAAAAATTAGTTGGACCACCGAACTAATTGAAAATCATTTGGTCGAACCGAACTGTGATCCGGCTGGTTTTTGAATTTTGTCAAAAAAATGTAGGCGTTTTGACTTGGCCCCCCCAAAAAGGGAATCTTAGGACTCTTTCACCCAGACACTCACGCTGCACAAACCCACTCTTGAACCTCCCCTCCAGCCCTCCACTCTCACCTCTCGCTCTCACCACGTCCAGTCTCCACGGTGAGCTTCCGGCACAACCTCCGTTCAGCCACCGCCGCCGTCGCAAGGTCTGTGGAAGTCACTCACCGTCGCAAGTTCCTTTTAGCCAGCTTTCCTTTCAGCCGTCAAAATCTCAGCTATTGCCAGTGCCAGTTGCCGTCATGCAATTTTTTTGCCGGTGTCAGCTCTATTCGACCCTTCCACCCCAGCCACTGTCACCGCCAGCTCTGTATTCTTTCCTATCTTCTACTAACCCTAGGTATAAAATTTGTTTTTTGTAATAATAATTGTTGAAGCATTGATTTATTGTTGGTTGTTCTAAACTTTGTTGTTGATTGCTTGAAGCATGATTAATTGTTGAAGCTGACTGCTTGAAGCATGATTACATGATTAATTGTTGAAGCTGATTGCTTGAAGCATAATTAATTGTTGAAGCATTTATTAATTGTTGGTTCTAAAGTCTAAACCTTCTGTTAATTTTTTGAAGCATGATTAATTGTTAAAAGCAATGATAATTGATTAGTTGTTAGGTGCTAACCCTTAATAATTAACATTTTTTCTTAATTAGATCCTTATATATGCACACATGCAAGCTAAGATTGAAATATTTATAGTTTTTTGTATCTGTGTGTGCAGGGTTGCATGCAATTATCCACACGAGAACATAACATTAAAGATAAACAAGAGTAACAGCAACCTTAATTACTTGGCATTTGTGATTGGTATCAACAGGGAATTAGAAACATAACTGCTGTCCAGCTTTGTGAGGTATACTATATATATACACATTCTTCTACTTTTAAATTATTTTGCTGAATCAAGTAATTAACGTCAAGAGTAGTTGAAATTTGAGTCTTCAACATCTTACACTAATGCTACTATCCTATGTAATGAAATAGTGGTTATTGTTATGACTAAAAAAATTATTTTTCATCATATATATTGCATTGGAATCACTAAATAGACACCCTCACAAAACCATTACTAAAAACTCTTTATTATGTTATATATATGTATGTAAGAATTAAGTTCCTAGTATATAACTAATATATATAAAACATTATTGAACAATTAGTCAGTAATATTTAAAAGTGTTGGTTAAAAATATAGTATTAGACTATTAAACTAAAGGCATTAAACTGTTGACTAAAAGTGTTAGCTAATATAAATTAAAATTGTTGACTCTTAAACTTTTTTCATTGTAAATGGTACTAGCAGCTAGTATTATTGATCATACATATAATTATTATGCAGACTAAGAACTTTGAGTGCAAGTTGCTAGATCGAAGCCATGGTGCAGTGTGGACTAGCACTTGCGGCAATGATGGTATTGATTAGTTGATTAGTGTTGATGAGAGCATGCATGTTCAATAACCATTATAGAATTTCTATATCACTTGTGGCATTTTGTTGTCTGTATATGTTGTAATATGAAACGAAATTTTGGCAAGAGACAACTTCTTTGATGTCTCGTGCCATTGATTTATATGGCTTTGTTTGATGATGTCCGTTTCATATGCATGAACAGGAACTTTGGATGGTATTTTTCTGCAGAATGTATTTTTATTTATTTATTATTTTATTATAAAATAATTTTTTTGGTTCCACCACGGTCAAATCGGTTAAACCTATAAACCAACGAACTGATAGTTAGAACGGTTCGATGATCGATTCGATTTTCAGAACCTTGCTTAAAAGATAGGACATATTTTAAATTTGTTTTTAAAAGATTTTATCAATTAAATTGGTCCTTCAAATATTATAAATTAATTATTTTCATGTCACTCAATTAATAGTTTTTATCAACGATTGACGACATGAAACATTAATTCACATCATATATGCCACCTAGAATATCTAATTAGATACTAAATAAATATATTTATGAAAATTTATCAATTTAGTGTCGTTATGTTATATTAGGATTATGATTTATATAATTAGAAAAATGGACTATATTGATAGATTTTCATAAACATATTTGTTCAGTATCCAATTAGACATGATAGGTATTATATATGCTATCAGTTAACATTTTATATCATTAATCGTTAACAAAAACTATTAACTAGGTGACGGAAAAATAAAGATGATTAATTTATAATACTTAAAGAACTAATTTGATTGATAAATTTTTTACGAACAAATTTAAATAGTGACTAATCTTTTAAAAATTAATTCGAACATTAACCAAAAAATTTCTCATAAGAATTAAGATCGGTAAAGTAATTAAGTAGAAACAAATTATTAAATTAAAAATGATGTCATAGAATGCATCGCAAGACGCCAAGACAGATGATGTTCAACTAAACCTTGCCTAATAATTGGCTAATTTCCTAGCCTTGCTTGACCTATTTGATAGAGATATAAATATTTATTTACTTTTATTCATCGACTTAAATTTTTTGAATAAATAATTTTATAATATAATATCAGATTTTCTATAATGTAAAAGTATAAAATTTTATTCTTATTCATTTTCAAAAGGAAAAAAAGTTAATATAAAACAAACTGGAAAAAAACAAAAGAAAAGCCAATCTATAAGTAGGCAAGAATTTCTCTTAACAATCACTATCCCCACTACTTAATATTGGTAGTATCCATAGAACAATTATTGTGATCATGACAAGAAAAATGGCGTGTTGCATTTGGGAAGTTAAGGACTTAAAGTCGCGTCTGTTTCAGCGATTTAGTCCACAAGATCTTCATCCCTTAACTTGGACCTTAGAATTGGGACCATGCATATATAGAGGTTAGTTCATGGCTAATAATCTTTCTTTCTCTTCCTTGTCACAATAACTAGGCATTACGTACCCGCAAACATTTTAGGTTATTATATACGTAGGCCTTCCACGTGAAAATAATAATAATATACAGTTCTAATATCATATCCTGCCTTGTCGCCTTATTCTTATCCAAAAATAATAAGCAGCATTAATGAGGAAAAATTAATAAGTCAATTGATCAACTATGCCAGTAAATAAGTATCCAAACTTGTCTCCATGAAAATTGATAGTCAAACCTTGAAACTTCTGTTGAAGTTTTATTTTATTTTTGAAATAATGACCATGAAGTCTTGAAGAATAACCATATGCATGAATTAGACTATTAGAGCTTGGCTCGACGATTACATTACATAAAATGGTGTAAAATAACAACATCGTAGGAAACTATGAATAGCATTGCAACTCATGTTCAAAATAAGTAGTAACTTAAAACAGTTAAAGGGGGGGGGGGGGAGTGGACGTCAAAATTATTATGAATATATATTGGTGAATCATGAATGTAGACAAAATTTATATTTATTTATAATTTTTTTTATATATATTGAATAGTATTGGATATGGTGGGGTTGATATTTAATGAAAATGTAGGTGGTTGCCAATCATATGCAAGCGTTTGAATTATCAGAAAGAAAAGAAAAATGAAAGATCTGAAAACCGAATAATAAGATAAATAAAACTTTTCAATTTTAATATTTCATTATAGAATAAAGGTAACGCCCGAGTATATACTACGTAGCGCACAATATTCTGCATAGTGAAAATTAAATTCCAGTGGAGCCGATGGGAACTTATTGTCTGCACTATTGCAAGCATATTAAACAGTAGGACAACTATGCATGTGGAAAATGTCTTCCAATTACAATACTACCTTGAAAAGGAAATGCTCCAACTAAAATAAATCGGATAATATAAAAACAATTATCCCATGAACAATGTTAAAAGATGAACACAATTTATTGTTTTTGACTAATAATTAATTAATCATATTTAAAAGTATTGAGTAAAAGTATAACGTTAAATTATTAGACTAAAAATGTTGAAATGTTAGCCAAAATTAAAATACTGACCAATATACATTAAACTTGTTAGTCTTCAAACTTTTTTCTTATCCTATTTAACAAGAACTGATATTCTCAATTAAATATTCTTTTGAATTTTTTTAATTATATATATACACTTCTGTGAAATCTATATTAGAATCTATTTTATCAACTTATAGCAAAAAAGTATTTTTAATTGACAAAATTCACTTCCCATTATATGTTCTTTTATCAAAATACTATTACTAGAGTTAAAGAAAAACGTTGTAAATAGATACTAACATTCAACAAGTTCACACTAAGTCACTAAGTAAATTAAAAAAAAAAAATGTAGTTACACTGAGAGAGATCATAGTAACATTAAGTTTTTATTTTTCTTTTTTAAATTGTTTAATACATAACACATGTTATTGGAGTTGAAAATAAAGGTTGTAACTAGATCAATTATTCAACATCCAAAAACATCCATGTGACTAAAATTTAGTTTGATAAATTTTTCAGAGAGACAAATTACAATTGGCAAATTAAAAAGTCACATGCTTATACTTTTAGTTTGGAAAAATTATGATAAGTACTTTTGAAAGTATATATGAAGATACTTTTTAAACTTAACTTGTATTTCTCAAAGTTAGAAATCTAATATACCTTTACATATTAATAAATATCTATATTTATTCTTCCTTTCTACACATATGTATATTAAATAAGTCATGTTAAATATTAAAATTAATTTACTAAGTGCAATAATTTTTGTAACTTGTACTTATTGAAAATTACTTTTTTTTTATTTACCAAACATATCGATTACAACTTTTTCAAAACTATTCTCTAAAAACCAACTTTAGTAAATTATTTTTTAAAAAATTAAAATTTTATCAAAACAGACCTAATTTAAATTCACTTTTAAGGCCATATAATAACCTTAAGAATTCTTTCATTAAAAGTCTTGAATATATTAAATAAGTGAAATATATATATATATATATATATATATATATATTTTTTTTTTTCTTATTCTTAAAATATATGAGTTTTCCGTATATATAATAATAATTTATTTGAACAAATCAAAATGAGAAATGTTAGGGGTCAGCAACTTTTGTGATTTGTACTCATCAAATAACTATCAATAATGGTTTTAATGGTGTGAGATTGGTGTGAGATTTCATCCAATAACTCACTTTTCTTTGCTAGTTATATACTGGCCAGAATTTAACAAACTTGCTAGTCTCCTAGACTTTTCCAATCAAAATATATACAACTAGTTGCGCTGAAAAGCAGCTCAAATATTTCTCTAACTTATCATTATTATCATCACATATTTGGAACAATGCACAATACCACAAACTCAGAATATAGTCCAGCTAGCTAGCCCCGCCCCTATGAAGATAAAATTAAATCATAATTAAAAGCATGAAAGCTACAAGCTTCAAAATCTCCTTATATTATAACAGCCCAGCCTCTCACCACATATGTAATCCATTATAATGATATGCATCCTTCAATATCCTAACTTAGCTATTTTCAACCACACACAGAGAAATAAATAAAGCACAGCTCATCATTCATCATGGCTGCTCCCAATAGAACACTCTCCCTTGCCATGGAGAGAACCAGCCAATGGTATTTCGCCACTACCTCTGATCTATATCCATTTTCCATGCAACCAAATTCTAATTAACTCTCTAAACTCTATGATTATTCCACTTATTATTTGATCATGTATTATGTCTATATTTTCCTAACTATACTATATACGTTGCATTATTATCTTAATTTTCAGGGTTTTCTCTCAAGAACTTCCATCAGATCTTATAGTTCAAGTTGGAGAAGCAAGTTTCCCTCTCCACAAGGTACCAAAACTACTGCATAGAGCTACTGTATAAGAGCATGAATGTAATCTATGATTTTTATTTTGTTAACTTTCTCACCGTATAAGAGCATGAATCGTAATCTATGCATGCATGCACCCAATTTTGCACGTGACCAATAATCTTTTCTTTTTTTTTTTTTTGTTCATGTATGTGCAGTTTATGCTAGTGGCAAAGAGCAACTACATCAGAAAACTGATAAAGGAATCAGAAGAGATTGAAGAAAATGAACTCACCAGGATCGACCTTTCGGGCATTCCGGGAGGTAGTGGAACCTTTGAGAAGGCAGCGAAGTTCTGTTACGGCGTTAAGTTCGATATAACGGCTCAAAACGTCGCCGCTTTGCGCTGTGCCGCGGAGTTCCTCCAGATGACGGAAGGGAACAACCTCGCCGGAAAAACTGAGGACTATCTCTCTCATGTTGCGTTCTTCACACTCACCGGCGCCATCACGGTACTGAGATCGTGCCGGAACCTCCTCCCTCTCGCCGACGAACTAAATATCGTGAAACGCTGCGTGGAGGCCGTCAGCGCCAAGGCTTGCAGCGAGGCAAATTTTCCGAGCAGGTCACCGGCGAACTGGTGGACGGAGGATCTTGCCGTTCTCGACGTAGATTTCTTCGGAAAAGTCATCGCCGCCATGAAGAATCGCGGCGCCAAACCGAAAACCCTAGCAGCAGCGTTAATCGCTTACGCAGAGCGATCTCTCTCCACCGACAGAATCCGTCTTTTGAATCCTAGTGATTCCGATTCTGATCACCGAACAAATCCGCGGAAGCTTCTGGAATCGGTGGTAGATCTCTTCCCCTCTGATAAAACCGCTTTTCCGGCTAGCTTCGTCTGCTGCCTCCTCCGCTGCGCGATCTACCTCAGAGCATCTAACTACTGCAGGAGCGAACTGGAGAAGCGGATCGCGGCGGTTCTAGAACTCGCAACGGTGGACGACATCCTCGTTCTGTCGTTCGCCTACGACGGCGACAGGCTCTCAGATCTCGAGACCGTACGGAGGATCGTGTCGGCGTTCATAGAGAACGAAAAGCATGCAGCGGTTATCTCTGCCGCCGACGATAACTGCTCCGTCGCGCTGCGCCGCGTGACCAAAACCGTCGACGCTTACCTCGCCGAGATTGCTTCGTTCAATGATCTCACAATCTCGAAGTTCAACGCCATCGCAACTCTAATTCCCAAATTTGCACGCGAGATCGACGACGATCTCTACCGCGCCGTAGATATCTACCTCAAGGTACATTAAATCACAAAACTACACCGTTTAACTCTTCTGCTACTTATTTATTTATTTATTTATTTATTTTCCTTTTTCTGTAGGCGCACTCGAAGCTTGATGAGATAGAGAGGGAGAAGTTGTGTAGTGTGATGGATCCGTTGAAGCTATCATACGAGGCGCGTGTGCACGCGTCGCAGAACAAGCGTTTACCGGTGCAGATGGTGCTTCACGCTCTTTACTACGACCAACTGAGACTGAGGAGTGAGGAAGAAGAGGAACACCGTGCGGCGGCGGCGGCAGCTGCAGCGGCGGATGTGTCGTTGGTAAAGGAGAATGAGGAGCTGAGGACGGAGCTGATGAGGATGAAGATGTACGTTACGGATCTGGAGAAGAACGTTCTGGAAACGACGTCTTCGTCGTCGTCAACGATGAAGAAGAAGGCCACGTTTTTGTCCTCTGTTTCTAGGAGGCTGGGAAAGATGAACCCGTTTAGAAATGGGTCAAAAGATACGACCCAATTAGATGATGGGCCTGTGGATTTCAATCGGCCCAGAAGGAGAAGGTTCTCTGTTTCCTAAATTGTTTTGCTCTTGTATTATAATATGTACTTGACCCAAAAGACAAAAAAGAAAAAAGAGTACCATTGTAAAAGTTTGTTGAAAGAACAATGCTAAGGAACCAAAAGGGTATTAGCCAAAAATCAGCCAAATATTTTTGGGTGAATTCAAAATCTCTACGAGTTAATATATATGGATGTTTTTTCTGCTAAGTATCATAATGTTTCTTTTTCATACTAAATGGATGTTCTTTTATATATTTTTCGAATTTTTTTGTATTGCAAATGTGAATGTCTCTATTTCTTTAAAAATTATATATATTTTTTTAAATTTTATAGATATTTAATTATTTTTGTTAAAATATAACTAGATTTTTTTGTTAAGTATTAAGATGTTTTTTTTCATATTAAATGAATGTTTTTTTTATATTTTTGTAATTGTGTAGTTTGGAGTCTCTTTAATCCTCATTCAAACCATATCCAAGAGGGCCAGCATATAAATAATGATTCGGGTGTGGGTAGGGCATCAAGCCATTTGTAGGAGCTGCCAGCCATGAAACTGAATTTTGATGGAAGTAACTCATTGTTGTAGGACCTTGGAACATTGGAAATTGCATATTCTGGTTTGACATGAGTGGAATGATATTTTGAGACTGAGAACACACATTAATGGTGGAAAAATCATTTTCAAAATTGTGGCCAGTTTCCACAGCAAGATTCTCCAATTTATCACTTCCTGTGCAATTCAAGGACCGACTATACAGTGAACATGACCTTGCCAAACCCTCACCATTTGCAAAGGAGAGCCTCCAGTCATGCATATTCCAAGCTCTTCAGAAGCAACTTATGTAGATCTACAAGAACCTTTAGCTTCTACTTTAAAATCATTGTTACACGTTTCATCTGCACTTAATCTCTTTGAATTACAATCCTCATAATAACGATCACCAGTGTTGCCAGATGTCGGTGATAGAAGAGGAGTAAGTTGTGGTGGAGAGGTGGAGAGGGTCTAACGGTAAGAGAGAGGTCTGTGTGTGTGATTGTTGGAAGTGGGTAGGTTAATGTGAGAGAGAAGATGAAGGTTTTTATAGGTTTTAATTAGGTTTACTTAATCAAATTTAAATTTTTAAAATTTTAAATTTAAAAAATTTAAAATTAATTATTAATATAAATTAATGTGATTTTATTTAGTTTTTGGCCGATAACCTTTTGATTCCGTATACTTTTCCTTGTTGAAATTGTTGAGGTGATGCATCATGGATATATGTTTTATGTAGGAGAATGTGGTGGAGTTAGGGGTGCACAGACCCGGCCCAGCCCGAAGGCCCGGCCCGGTCCCGAACACTTTAGGGACTAATTTGGTGTGATTTCATCGGGTTTAGGGTCGGGTACGGGTCTCAAAAATAGACCCGATTATTATTTCGGGTCGGGTCCGGGCCATAGCTCGGGTCACCCGAAGTCGGCCGGTGGCCCGGTCATCATACATAATTAATATTTTGTGTTATTAGTGATAGATCATGACTATTCTTATGTGGAATTTAAGTATTGTAAACCTTAATATTTTGTGTTATTAGTCATTATAAGACTATAAGTTAATGTTTTATGTTTAGAATGCATAAGACTTTAGACTGATACATAAGATTGTGTTATTTGTATTGATTTAAATATTTGGTATTATTAGACAATATTAGTATTGATTGTGGTTATGCTTTAATTTTAAAGAAGGGTTGGTTCTTGTTATATTTTTCTAAGTGAATTTTACCATGTTAACTAATGGTTGGAGTCTTGGAAATTTGGATATTTTTACATGCTAGCTTACAAGAAGGTATCAATGTAATGTAATGTTAACGGCCCGGTTTTCACCTGATTTTCACCCGGTATAATTGTGGCCCGAAAGTGTATTGGTTTCATCGGGTTTAGGGCCGGATTCGGGTCTAATAAATAGACCCGTTGTATATTTCGAGCCGGATCTAAGTCACATCAAACTCGGTTTCACCCGGTCCATGTGCACCCTAAGTGGAGTTATGAATCGTTCCAATTTCTGAATTAGGGTGGCAGTGGTTTTCCTTTTGCTGGTCTAGTTTCCAAAAATTAGGATCTTAGGATAATGCTCTATCGGATAATATAATGAAATATTGAAATTAATACCAAATTAAAAGTATTAGTAAAAGCATTAATTAAGTGCCCATTAGGAATTTTACAACAATTATGCTAGGATTTAATGGAGTAATTTTCACCAATCAAGTACAATGTTGTGCTACCGTTGAAACAATTGTCAATTGGTCATTGAGCACTATGATGCTTAAACTTTCAATGCAGGTAAGTTAATAGTAACCTTTTTGGTGGCAATTGTATAATTAAGAGGAGGTAGTCCTATCATGGTGCTCTACCTAATTATTGCAACCCTCACTATTAGGGGAGTGAGTTAGTGGATATTATTATTACTATTATGATCTAATGGCAAAGTAGTTGTTTTTTACAAACTAGTGCTTGATTGATTATAGCTATAGAGGAAGGGAAGAAAAGAATGATATGAAATTGTAGGTTTATGAAACATTTGCTTGTGAAGAAAGCTAGTACAATAGAAATGTAGTAGTGATGCCCAACATTTTCTATTAACCCAAGACACAGAGAGAATTTTAATTTCCTACATTCAACGATGAGTAGGTGGAAGTCTCGGTTCCTGTGATTTGTTCCACAAGGCAGCTTTTGGTTTATGTATCTCTTGAGACAAAGACACAGAAATATAGATATTAAAGACATGAACATAAATTATTAGTGTTTATATACTGTATTTGGTAAATATTGAACAAGACACAATAAAATTAGAAAAAGTCCATATTATCTTTATAAAAAAAATATCAGTCACCATTGTTATCACTATCATCTACCATTTCCACCACTTCAGATTCATCATCACACACAATTCACCATAAATCAATCAACAAAAATTTTACAAGAATCAACAAAAAATTTTATTTTTCAACAGAAAAATAAAAGAGAGGAGAAGGTAACTGAAGAGCAAACTGTGAAAAGAGAACCAAGATAGAGGAAGAGGCGGCAATGGCAAACTCGAAGAGGAAGATGGAGAGGCGGCCATGGACATCGCGAAGAGGGAAGAGAGGCGACAACCACAAATCTGGACGAAGAAGGAGACTTAGCGGCGACGGCGGATCTGAACGAAGGAGGAGACGAGTGGCGGCGCGCAGATCTAGACAGAGGAGGAGACACAGCGCTCGAATTTGGAGGAAGTAGGAGACGCAGTGGCGGTGGCACGCGGATCTGGGTGAAAGCGGAGACGCGGCAGCGGCGGTGGATCTGGACGAGGGATCTGGACGGGGAGATGCAACGCTGACAGCGAATCTGGATGAGGGGATGCGACGGCGGAAGGAAAGAAGGAGGAGGGAGGAAGGAGAACAGGGGATGAAGAAGAAGAAAAAGAAGATAAATGAGTAAAAAATTGTGTCTAATTGACTGTGTCTGTGTTTCATTATTTTAAAAGTACACTGAATATATGTATTTTGTGTATACTTGTATACTAATGTGTCCATCAAAGATTTGTGTTTTAACAAACAAACATAAAACATATTCTAGCGTGTCCATGTCTTTGTGTCTGTGTCTTTGAAACCAAACGCTAACCAAAAGAACAGGTGTATATAAAATATATATATATATTGCACTATGTTTTTTTCTTGTATCACACCATTATTGATCCATATTAAAAGAAAATAATATTACATGACTAATAAAATTTATTATTTTTTGTTAATACTAAATCATAATTTTTAATAGTATAAAAATAAAATATTTATTAAAATTTAAAAGTGTTGACTAATATTACTAAAAAATATTGGTCTTTAATATTTTTATTTAAAAATATATATATTTTTGTATAATTAGGTGATAATATCTTCGTATTATTTGATTATTCTATTAATTGATATTTTGTTTACATGTTTAATTTACATAGTACAATTAAACTAAATTCTAAATGAAGCAGGGACAGATTTATGTGTAGAGGTGTGAGGGCAATTGTTCCATTAAACTTTTAAAAGATTAATAATAAGTATATATATGTGTAGAGAATTACTTCTATTACAATAATTTATTTGCCCCACACTTCAAAAAAAAAATTATGTGTAAGAAATATTTATATTATTAGATATTAATATAACAATAAAAATTATTGTATTATATAAATTCAAAACAAATATTAATAATAATCAATAATAATCTAATGATTTAATTGCCTAAAGTTAAGTTTAACTTTTTAAATATAAATGAGATTATTAATATTTATTATATACTTTGTTTAATTTAATTTTGTTTATACATACATATAATATTGTTTTCGTTAAAAAAAAATTATTATAATATTATAAAATATCAACTTTACAATTAAATATCAAAAAAATTATTTGATATTTGTTTAATAGAAAAAAATATATTATTTTATCTATATCTACATATAAAGATAATTGTGATTGTTTAATTTAAATTTTTATTTTTTTTCACAATTTTTTTGTCTCTCTCGCATAATTTTAGAAAAAATTCAGACATCAAAATAAAAAATAGTCAAAATTCTAAATTAGTTCATTCGAGTTATATTTCGTATAGATTTTTTAGCTATTAAGTTATAATTTTTTTGTATCATATAAAAGATAATCAATATAAATATAATTTGACGGATATTAAATGCTTCACTAAGCATAAATATTAATAATAAATGTATTACTCATGCAATATTACCGAAATATTAATGAAAAAAATATTTTTAAATTAAATTACTATACTTTTAAATGTATTAATTATATTTATTTATTAAAAATTTAATTAGTTAATATACTCCAAAATTTAAATATCTAAATATATTAATATTAATATTAATATATATTTTTTATTATTTTATTATATTATTTTTTCCTACTTTTAAAATTTTCTGAATCCGTTGCTGAAATCAAATTCATATGAATAAGTTGATTTAGTTATAAAAGATAAAGACAAGGTCATGTGCGTAAATAGTGGAAAAGTCAACAAATCAAGAATTTTTTTTAGGAAAAACAATACAAAGAAGTAATAACATAAATAAAATGAAATAGAATAAAATAAAAAATAATAATATGATTTAAATTTTGGTCTTTCATTCTCATTTTTTTTTCATATAATTTTGTAAAAACAATTTTAAACTAGTAATTATAAAAAATCAAATATAGTTCATTCAAATTATATTCTTTACTAACTTTTTTACTATTATATTATAATTTTTTTTTTTGTTAACATAATCAATAAAATTGTGGTAGCATAGCTTGACGAGCACGAAGTATCCAACAATGCGCTAGTAGTAATCCTGTATTAAAAAAAACTACTTTATTTAATCTCATTCTTTTAAAATTACTTTCTCCATTTATTAACTTTCAAAATGGTAATTAACTATGGTACTCTCTTGTTATTTTTATTAAATAATATTCTCTCCACTCTGATATATCTAATACCAATAATAACAGTATCCTAATAAATAATGATTGTACCTTACTAATTTCTTTATTAAGAAACGTTGCTCAGTTTTGAATCATAAATTCCCACTTGATCTTGCTCACTATAATTAAAGTGGCCATGCATCAGCATTATCGCGTATATATGTCATTATTTAGTGATCCAATTATTCGAATCTAAATCACATCAATCTTATTGAGGGTTAGGTAATCTCAATTCTAACCAATTAAGAGGACAAACACACTTAGCTTGGCATTTATTATCTAGGTTTTTAAGCATTTAGTCAAAAGTTCGGATCTTGCTAATGTAATTGCATGAACACGATGATTAGTAGCAAATGTCTTTAACTAACTTGATTATAATGGTTAGTTCACTCGTCTGCTTAAATAAAATTAAAGTTTAAATTTTGTCTTGTATATATATATAGTAATTTATTAGTCAACGATAAATTTTTAAATAAAATTTTAATCTACAACGAATTAGTCATTAATCTGTCGAATTAGAAGATATCATGTGCAACAAAAGAAAACAAATGCCTTTAAAAAAAGAAAAGAAAAAAAAAATTAGTGCCAAAGAATTTAATTTGACAGCCATAGAAATTATTACAAGAAATTTTTAAAATAATAATTAATTTTAGTAACCAACCAAATTAATTAATTACTAATATTCAATAACTAAATCAGTTTTGCTATTTTAGAATTTTTGTAGTTGATGCCTTGAATAAGAAGACAAAAAAAATGTAATTTCAATGCTAAGCTTGTTGTTTAGTTATATATTGTAATTGTACATCTTATCTATAAATGATATATGTAGTGTCATCTTATAACAATTACAAAATATAATAAAGTAGTTAGGTTGGTGGTAGGACTCACATATCATTTTTATTTATTTTTTTTGTACAATATATATTTAATATAATTCAATTATTAAGAGAAGTACAAGATTGGTCCCTGGGTTACTATGGACAAAAATGAGGGAATGGGGATTTAATTGTTTTATAGAAGGAATTGCAAGTTAGCAAAGGGCTGGAAGATTCTTTAATTTGTTGCTGTCTAAGGACAACGAATAATCCATGCACTACATTCAGTGTCCTCCATGCATGTGTTAGTGTTACCACTACTACCTCTGATGTATGAATCAACAATTCTTGATTGAATTCTTGTATTCTCATATCAGATATATTTTAAATATGATACATATTTTATGTTTATCTAAATTATATATCGTCTGTATTTAATCGTATCTTAATAAAATATAATTTTTTAAAAATATATTTAAATATATTTAAATATTATTACGTATTAATATGTTTAACTTATTTTTAATATTATTTTTAAAATAAATTTAAAAATAATATATATTATTATTTATTAAAATAAAAAATTATTTTATAAATATTTTATATATTAAAAATATAAAAAATTTTAAAATTAATTTATATTTTAATATCAATAAAATATCAAAATATTATTATAATTTATCTAAAAATTATTTTAATTTATAGTTTAAATATATGTCGTGTTTTTGGGTAATATAAAATATTAAAATTTGTATGTCTACGTATTTTTTGTTGTGTCGTATCTTGTATTATCTGAGCATCATAGTCTCTAATTTATCTTTTTTTATGTGTTTTTATCTTAATTAGATACAATAATATTTTATAAGAAATTTATTAGGAACTCCAAAAATATTAATGTGCAAGTAATTTTAGTTATTGGTTTTTATTATACAATATTATACATAATTGACATTAACGATTAAAATTATTAAAACACTAATATTTATGAAGCATTTTTATTAAACAACTATATGAATTTATAACTATATGATCATTTTATCTTTTGAATTAATTTTGAAAATCGAGTTAGCTAGGTTTACTTATTTCTAAAATTTTTGAACAAATTAAAATCAAAAAAAGAAATATTGATTACTTTTTTATGCCATTTGTATCAAATAATGAGCATGTTTAATTACTTGTAATCTCTGAATGGAACCCACCTGTGATTAAAAAAAACCTCAACAAAGAATATTTAACATTTTTAAATTATTTAAATACATCCAAAATTATTTAAAATCTAGGTAAATTATTTAATATTTTTAAATGATTTTATTTATGCATTTAAAAAGTGACATTTATTTAAAAATTATAAAATATTTAGCAACATTTATTGAGTCATGAAAATCATATTCTGACTGAACTTAATACTAAGGAAGTTTTTATTATATTTTTAAATAATAATGTTTGAATTCTTTCTCTTTATTTAGTTACATGAATAGTATGTTTGCATCAATAAGAACATAATTTTTTTAAGTTTATTATTCTATTGGTCTTTATATTTTTACTAAAATTTTAACTAGGTCTTTATACTTTTATTATTAGGTTATTATTTCATATAAAATTCTATGGAGTTATAGATCAATACTATTTGCTAACGACAAAAAAAATTCTATTAATTTGATTATGGGTAAATTTAGGTGGTATTATGGTATAGTAGTTTTAATTTTGTCTCCAGTAATTAAATCAATTGAGGATATATAGTGGTGTTATTTTCAAAATACAAACTAGAAATATTTTTTTCCTCAGTCAAAGACACAAGTTAATATTGAAAAGTAAATGGGAAGTTATATATTAAGAAAATGGAGGGCCATATTTTAATTTTCTGTAGATAATGATCTCATCTTTTATTGATTATTACTTTTCATTCTTATTTGATTCTATATATTCTAATTTGCTTGCATGCGTGTGAGAGAGAAAAGGCAAAGAGAGAGGAAATAAAGACCCTACAATACGTAATGCATATGCATTCATTTTACCTAAAATATTGTCCTTCTTTCCTTTTTTTTTTTTAAATAAAACTTACAACATTTTATTCTCATCCTAATACATTTGATCTCCATTGAAATATTATTGTAACTAAAAAATAATTTTCTTTTCTTTTAAAAAATATAGTCTCATGGTATATATTCTTTCAACTCTTCATATAGTAAGAATTTAAACTTCTTGCCAATGAGTAATAGTTCAAATGGCATAGTCTCCTCATATTCATCTAAGAGGTTGCGGGTTTGAGTCTCTTATCTTTAGAAAAAAAAAAAATAAACTTCTTTTACACATTTAAAGCAGAGACTTCTAACATTTTTTTTTCAATGTATAAAATTTTGAAATTTAAATTTTTTATCAATGAACACAAACACCGCGCAACAAAGTTTTTGAAACTACTCCTTAGTTGGTTTTTTTTAATATATAACTTAAATTTTTAGAGAAAATTTTTTATAATATAATATCAAATTTTTTATAATAAAAAAATTAGAGTTCAATCTCTATTTACTCATCTAGAAAAAAAATAAATATGTAAACATTTACTACATATATTTTTTTATTAGATTAAACTTTAAAAAGATTGTTAAAATTAAATGACACTTTTTCAAGACTGTGTATTTTGAATTCTTCTCTATAATCATCACTCTGAGAAAATTTGGATCACAAACTAAAGAAAACGAAACGGGTGGTATCCCTAATATTATTAGGGATATGTGCCCTACAATTTATTGTAATAATGTACCCTTTTTGCTAAAGTTGAGACATCATGATTTTTAGGGTTGATGAAGCATCACATTCACTAGATTATTTCTGTTGAATCTAATGATAAAAAAATAAAAATATTTATCTTTATTTTTATAGTAACCGAAACAAATTTAAAAGTTCTTGATAGATAAAACTATTAAAATTAAATATCACAACAAATCAGATGTAGAAATAGATTATTTTTTGTACTATTTTTTAAAGAAAAAAATAAAGAATAGAATTAATAGGACAGAAATAAATTTTTTCAACTAATTATCCAATAGTAACAAGTGAATGTAAAAGCTAAAATTTTTAACTTCACGTAAACATACACATACGTTTAAGATGTAAAATTATTTTTACGTTCAGAATAAAAAAATATTTAAATATAAAATGAAAATATTTAATGTACTTAAACGTATTTTTCTTATTCTCAACGCTAAACTAAACACGTCTAGTGTGTGTTTAGATTATGGTTGGTCAAATTGGAGCTTGAATAAAAATAATTTTATAGAATTGATTTTAGATAGAAGTAAGTTTGTGTCAACATGATTTATGTTTGGCATTTTTTTACCAAAATTAATTTTGATAAAATAAATATTGTTTGGATAATATTAGTTAAAATTACTTTTAGACAGATAATTACTTAAAAGGACATGACATTAAATTATAATATTATTTTTTTATACATGTTTAATTTTTTTTATACTTTTTTCTTATATGTTTTTTATATAGTATATTTTTAATACTCTTAGTACTCTTTTTTAGTATATTATAATTTTTAACTATTATTATTATTTATGATTAATTTTTTATTTAATTTATTTTACTTAATAGGATCAATAAATTCTATTATAAAAAGATAATAATAAATATAATACACAAAAATTATAACTATAAAAATATATAATGTCAAATAAAAAAATTAATAAAAAATATAAATAATAAATAATAAAAAAGAGTTCATAATGAGAGAAATAATAAGAATTTTATAATAAATAATGCAATAACATGTATAAAGGATAAAGTTGGTAAAATAAAAATAAATATTGAAGGTATTGGCTAAAAGCACGTTAGTGCAACGGAGAAGCTTGAAATGGTTGCTTTTTGTAAACGTGATTTTATGAACAAAATCACTTCTGCGTTTGTAGAGAAAAAATTTAGCCAAACAAAAAAGTGAAACTTTCAATAAGCCCTAAAGTACTTTTTTCCTTCAAATGTGGTTACCAAACACACCCTAGGTAGTGTCATAGTTCACTTCATTCAAGGTTTAATTTTATTTAAAATTACCGCAAAATTATGGTTGCAAACTTGCAATGCATATTCCATCATCATTGTTGCTTAACATTCATATACTTAATTAGCTAGAATTTCTCTTTGCTTCTGTGTGGTTTCCATAGTTTACCCTTCAACCTTTATACCAAAATTATTTAATTTGTTTATATTACTTTTTTAAAATTCCTTTCTCTAAATAAAAAAATACATATAATAATGGGGTTATTTTGTTAGCACATCATATCATAGATTTTTTTTTTAATTTAAATAGTTGGTTACCTGATTCATGGATTATTATTTGTCTCCTAGTTCTATCTTCGTTTCAATAATTTATAACATTATTGAGTTTTCAAATTTCTATGCCCCCCATTTGTGTAATTATTATTTTTTAAATATATCTCTAAGTTAGAATTTGTTTGAGAAGTTTCTATTTTATGAAAAGAAGAAGAGGTAGAGAAGAAGTGGTTGGAAATTTGAAAAGTCACAGTGGTTAGATTTGTTAATTTTCATGTACTATATCATGTAAAAAAAATTTTACATACGCAATTTATCGTATATTATTACATTAATAAAATTAATTAACTTTTAAATTTATTATCTAAAAAATTATTTAAACACATAAATCTAATTAGATGACTTTGTAAATTATTTATACTGTCAGTATTTTAAATTAAAGTTAAATTTATATTTTTTATTAAAAATTTTCATATAACTTATTTTTTTTATATTAGTTTACAAGATTTAATTATCACTTATTTTTCTCTCTCTCTACATATTCTGTTAATATCACATGTTGCATGTGCTAATATATCCTCTCTGACTATGAGATTTGATCCTCTTGTTTTTTTTTTTTTTTAATGTTACTATATGTCATTTTCTTTTGCATGTTATAATATTTGACAAATGAACAACATATGATATATTGATATACACACTTAAAAAAGAAGGATTTGGTATGAGGTACTAACTTGTTCCATGTTTTAAATTAATCTGTTGACTTGGTTTTTTGGAATGAAAACTGGATCCAATGTTTATTATGACAAGTCTCTTTTAATTTATAATTATTCTACTGTTTAGTTTTCTTTACTTAGCGTTTATTTTGAGGTATTGAGATAGAGACTAAAAGACTGAAACTCAATATTATATTTGTTGATTTAGAGACTGGTATTAAATTTTTGTCTCTATCCCTAAAATTTCAGTATTTCAGTAGGGGACATAGGAGACTGAAATTTTTAGAGACAGAGACTGAAACTTTAATAACATTTTATACCTAAAATACTCTCATTTCAATTAATTAATTCTAATTTTACCCTTTGTACAAATTAAATTAGAGCTTCATTCTTATTTCAATTTCCGTCTCCCATTTTGCACCAAATAGAATACTGAAATTTATTTCAATCTCTATCTCTGAGTCTCTGTCTCTCAGTTTCAATTTTTCAGCTCTGTCTCTCTACCAAATGCTACCTTAAAGTTTTCAATAATAAATATTTTGATGCTACCAACAATACTGCATTATTAGTAACTTAAAAATTTATTTTTAATCAAAGTTTTTTCTTATAAACCCTTAAAATTAACAAATATTCGAGAGGACTATACTACTAAATTTTGGCTTACAGTTGACCAATACATTAAATCTTTTAACAAATAAATAATTATATTTTATAGGTTTAATTATTTTGTTGGTCACTATAATTTTATGAAATTTTTAATTAGGTTCTTATACTTTTTTCTTTTTAATTGGGTCCGTGCACCAATTTTTTTTTCAATTAGGTCTAATTGGCTTAATTTTATAGGGACCAAACTAAAAAAAAAATTGGTACAGGGACCCAAATAAAAAAAAGTGTAGAGACCCAATTAACAAAAAAAATTGGTGCAAAGACTCAATTTAAAGGAAAAAAAGTATAGGGACCTAATTAAAAATTTCGCAAAACTATAGGGACCAACAGAGTAAATAAACCTATTTTATATCCATTCTATGAACAGTAACTACATATGTTGAAAAAAAAAAAACTGTTGACTGCCTAATAAAATTCAATTAGAATAAAATAAAATATTTTTTAAATGACTAATATTTAGGAAAAACAAAATTTCTTTAGATGAACTATATATTTGACTGGACAGCAGTAAATAATACGGAGCAAAAATATTTTACTAAAATAACAAACAGGGACGGACCCAAGGTATATAGGAGGGGGGCACTTGCCCCCACTAAAATAAAAAAAATATATATATATATATTTATATTTATTCTTGATATAATTATATTTTTTGCCTCATAAAAATTTATAAAATTTTGTCTTGAGATTTATGTTATAAATATTTTTTTATTAAATTAAATATGTAACAATATTATTTTGTTAAATTTGATTTAATATAAAAATAAAAAATAAGTAAATAAATTAATTCAATAAAGAATTAATAAATAGTGTTAATATAATTTTTAAAGCTAATTAATTACTTAATTATCCAACTAAAATTCAGTTTTTTAAATATAAGTAAAATTATTAATTTTTTTCTTCAAAAATGAGTTGAAATAAGAAAAAATAATATCTATTTATTAATTAATATTTTTTATTTTAAAATTATATAATACTTTTTAATTTTATCTCTTAAATAATTTTACTTGTAACAAATATTTTATGTCATAAATATTATAACAAATAAATTTTCTAATCCAATGGATGGTAATTAATATTTGAAAATTATAATGAGTAGTAGAATAATTGTTTAAAAGTATAGAAGTTAATTTTGATATATTAAATATGTATATTTTTACATAGTCATTTAATTATATTTATTCTTTTAGATAACTATTTAGGTGATAAATGTAAAAAAATATATTTTTTAATTATAATACATAATTAAATAGATGCATCAAATTTTTAATCTGATAGTGTATCAAAATTAAATTAAAAAATATATAAAAAATGTAATTATTTAAAAAAATAAAAATAATTATAAATTGAGTTTCTATTATTTTATATAAACATACTTTTTATATACAGGTTTTTTTTGGTATTTACTATTTATATATAAATTTAATTTCAAATTATAAATATTAGTGTATTAATAAGTGCTAACGTGCCAACTAATTCACTCTTTTTTTTATTAAATATGTATAAAAATAAATAAAAGTAAAGTTAGTTAGAATGACAAGTTATTTAAAATTTAATTAAGATGTTTTAAGTTTAAAATGACAAGTTAATTAATTAGATATTTTTGCCCACACTTCTAAAATTTTCTGGATCCGTCACTGATAACAAATAAATAATAGTTATCAAACTAACTAAAATAATTTGTGTTTTTAAGTGTCCAGTGCTTGATTTCATATATTTTTTTTTGTGTCTAAACAAGGAAAGAAACAAAGCAAAAACTATCCTAAATCCAAGCGGATGATTCGTTGGGCTCAGACCAAATAACATGATTAGAGTTACTCTTGGCACCATATTTAGCCATCCAATCCGCAGCTCTATTTGCTTCTCGGGACACCCATTCAACGTGAACAAGCCAAGGACGAGATAAAAGCTCATGAA
This sequence comes from Arachis ipaensis, assembly GCF_059453495.1. Lineage (NCBI taxonomy): Eukaryota > Viridiplantae > Streptophyta > Magnoliopsida > Fabales > Fabaceae > Arachis > Arachis ipaensis. The sequence goes on from NC_142436.1 coordinate 2,474,027, forward strand.
TCTTGTGAACCAAATCTGTTATTTCAGATGAATACCGACTTGTAAACTCATGCATGATGGGCAGAATGTCAAGGCAATCCGTTTCACATATAATATCCCTCAAACCGCAATCCCAAGCTAAAACCAGCCCCCTCCAAGCAGCAAATAATTCACATCTGATTATAGACCAGGGAGAATGCTTCCAGAGCAGCCCGAGATCCAATCTCCCTTAGAATCTCTAATAATACACCAAAATTCCGCTAAATTTGAATCCATATGCAAGTTTGTATCACAATTAACTTTAAAACTATTGCCTACCGGTGGTCCCAACACACGCAATTTCGGAGAGACCTAAAGACATTGCTTCTATATGATATACCTTTTAAATATAATATAATTTTCTCATAAAATAGATTAATAGTACATTACGTAATCTATAGAAGTAATTATTGGTGATATTTGTTTGTATGTAATATATAAAAAAAAATTCAATTTATTCCGTTCACTACAGCAAAAGGACAAATTATAGAACAAAATTCATAAATTTCTTTTTTCTTTCCGTCTTCTTTGGATTGATTGATTTATTTATTTATTTTTAGGGGGGACATAGGAGACTATTGTTTGATGGGAAATTCGAATTTCAACGAAATATATTCTATTTGACATATATTTTATTTATTTAGTGTTCTCAATCAATATATACCGACAAAGGACAGAAAAAGAAAAGCTCATAAAGCGTTATAGCCAATCGTGCAATGCTATAGAGTCAACTACAAATTTGTTAAAAAAAATATAAAATTATTTAATTACTAAAACAAATAATATCACCATAATTCTTAAAATCTAATTGGTATTAATTACCAAAAACCTTTTATAAAGGTCATTATTTTTCAACTATACATAGCAGCGGCAACTTATTTAAGAAAAAATAGTTACCCATGATCTTGGGTTAATGGGTTTGATAAAAAAATTTCTTATTAAACTGATGAAAACAACTAATTCCAAATTTTATATCCAAAAGAAATACATATTTTTTAATAAAATGAAATATACAATCAATTATTAGAAGGGAAAAAAAAAGAAGGAAAATTGACAAGTAACACAGTTTGTTTTTCCTAACAATACTATAATTTGAAAGTCCAATAAAGTGTAACTAAAAATAGTAGGGATTTTCTGATATAAATTTTTCACATTATTTGATCATGTGTGAATCTCATTTCTAATAAGCATATATCATATGTTTTTCGTTTTTCTTCCTTAAAACATCATGATGATGATGGAGAACTGTGAAATGTTACCCAAGAAGCACATATTAAAATCAAGGGGCACATTATTATTATAAAGATTTATTTTATACGAATTGTGCTTTTTTAGTTAAAAATAGTCACACATATAGTGTTAACAGTATCACTAACACTATCAAATAATAATTTTTATAATTTTAATAAATTTTTATAGTTTTTTTTTATATAAATTTACATCTTTACATAATAATTGACTTAAAATGAAAATAACTTTCATAATCACAACATGAACATAGTAATGAGAAAAGTATCTAAGTGTGCCATGCAAGCAAAGGAGAAGCAAGGTTCAATTAAACATTTAAATGTATTGGTCACTCCATGCATGTGATTAATTAGGTGACAACATTTTCTTTTTTCCGTTTCTCCAATAGGATTCATCAATAGGTAAATAATACACGCAAGAAGAGGAAAAAAAAAAAAAACAATTATCTTTTTTTTTTTTAATTTAGACAACTCATACTTTAACAATTAAAAAATAATAATTTATTTTTTATTTTTTTCGTTAGACATATGAGTCTTTTTATGAGAATTTCTAGTAAAAAAGACAAAAAATACTTAAATACAACATTAACTTGTATGATATGATATTCTCCTGTCCTACATAGATGATAATTATTTGATTAGAATTGTTTATCGTCTATATATTCATATAAATGACATTGGAGAAGAATATTAACCATTTGATTGGATATCATTTTGATAATTTATAAAAATTACACAATTTCAAATAAATGATTGTCATCCACATAAAAATAATAAAGGCTAAGTCATATAAAATTATGTTACACATAAATATTTTTTTATCATTCTTTATAAAAAAATCTCACAAAAACTCTTGCGTCTAATAAAAAAGAATAATAAAAAACAAATTATCATTTTTTAATTATTAAGATATAAATTGACTAAATTAAAAAAATAAAAGTGAAAATTTTTTTTACTCTATTTAATTTTGTTGACCATAGGTAGTTACATGCATGATGCATCAATTCAATTAATCATTCTTTCAAAAATGTTATAAATATAAATGTTATTTAACTGAAAAACATTGTAAAAATCAATGAATGCACAACAATTAGTTTTTAAAATAATTTTATTTATTTATTGCTATTTGCTGATTCTTGTTGTAACATTAAATTGAGTATTGACTGACAGGTAATAATAACACTACTTTTGGTATTAGATGTTTAAGGATATTTCTAACACATAATTATAGTACATGTGCATGCCTTCTGACTTCTATCAACAAAGTTTCAAACCTTTCACTTTCTGTCACCCATGGAAATGATTAAAATAATTAAAAAAAAAAAAAGTACTTAATATTTCTCTCTCTCTCTCTCTTTGGGTGTGTGTGGTAGGTCAGGCCAAGATAGAGAAAGACACATTTGATGGTTGAGATTAGTGTGTCTGTCTCTGCATTTTACATTGATCCAATAGTTACCAACACATTTGTGAGTAAGTAAGTATTTAATAATTCTATTTTTCTTTTTTCTTTTAATTTTGTTAATTATTAGAACATTTATGACTGAAAATTTTATATATGATTTTAAAAAATGTGAATTTTTTTTTTGAAGTAGGTCATGCAAATTAATTTTAGTCCTCAATAAATTTTAATCACTAAATTAGTCTTTAATTTTTATTTTATTAGACAAAATAGTTTTTTAATTAGATTATTCGTTTATATAAAAAGATTGATATAAAAATTTAAAAAAATTTAGAGATTTTTTTCTTTTATTAAATAAGAATTAAGATTAATTTATTTAATTTTTTTTATCAAAATTTGACGCAAAAATTAATATATATAACAAAAAATAAAAAATTAGAGATCGATTTGATAATTAAAATTTGTTGAAAATTAAATTATGCGACTAAAAATATTACTCTTAATTTTAAGAATATGAACCTAGAATTTTCGCAGGTTAGGAAAAAATATTTTTTTTGTCTTGCGAAAATTGATATTTTTTGCTTTTTAGTTTTTACAATATGCATTTTCTTCTATAACACAATACTACGTGATTATCTGTTGAATTTTTTGCAACAAACCATTCCATATTTTTGTATGTCACTTCAACTATCTATTTTGATGTATTATACTAATTAAACAACTATTAAAAAATTAATTTATGATTCATTTATATTGGGATATTTATTAGTCCATGCAAACTTAAAATTATTTATATTTTATTACCTATTTCATTCCACTATTTATATTTTGTTACTTATATGTTTTGCTGTGTAACTTTTTTTTCTTTTAAACTGACGACTAAATTTTATTTAATTTAAATTTAAATCATTAATTTAAAATATATATATATATATATATATATATATATATATTTTTTACTGAAGATATGAAGACTCAAACCCCGCAACCTCTTAATTGAGTATAGGGAGACTATGTCATTTGAGCTATTGCTTTTAAGATTTGTTTAATTAATATTTCTTACTATAAACATTAAAAGCAAAAATAAATAGAGACTATACCATTTAAGTTATAACTCGTTGGTATTTCAGCTTATTTATGCTTACCAAACAAAACAAACTTATTCTTCCTGTATATACAAAAAATAAAATAAAATGAAATAAATAATGAAGTCACTTTCCTGAATTTTTGTTTTGTTGAATTCATTATGAAGCTTCTGTTCTTGTAGTTGCTATTATTATTCTCTCTAGCTTAAAATGCTTCTTAGTTTAAGCCAAATTCCCTTTGTTTCATGGGAGGTTTTTTAATTTCTATAGTTCTATGTTCTTTTTCCAATGAAACCAAGTTCTTCATATTTTGCATGCTATAGCAAACTAGCTAGCTAGTACTGTTGACTTTTGAGAATCTGAAGCTGAAGTAACTCTTCTCACAACCCCATCAACTAGCTGATCTTTGTTTATGCACACAAGCTGTTTGATATGTTGTTTCAACTGTTATAGTGAGAAACCTGCTTCTAGAAGTTCTCATGAGTTCTTCCTCTGTTGCCATTTTGGTTCCTTTAAGGTAATTACTCACTCAAAAATCTCACCTTTTTTGGTTTTTTAATATCAAAATGGTGCTCTCAATTTTGCTTGCAGATCTGGTTTTCTTAGAGTGGTTTTCATTAATTCTCCACATTGTGGCTTGCAATGTGTTTTAAAGCATTTTCTGAGTATATCTTTTTGTGCTGATTTGATGTGTTAGTGACAACTTTTTCTTTTCTTTTCTTTTTTTAAGGATCTGAAAGATCCTCTTGGAGAAAGATTTGTTTTTCAAGGAATATGTATATTAGTTGTTGAACTACTCTGAGCTGCTACATGGGGGGGGGGGGGGGGTAAGGTATGCTTTTGAAGAAAAGTTTTGGTTTTTATTTTTATTCATTTATCTCTTCCTGAGAAGCAAAAAAAAAAAAACACTCGAGGGTAAGCTTGTGTTGGTTGAAAGTTGGCAGGAAAAGTAGATGTCTCTGAGCATGAACTGCACAAATGCTAGTTCCATTGAATCAAATTTAGTAAGGGGAAAAAAAGAGTTTATTAAGTTACCACAAAGCTTAAAAGAGCTTATTTTTATGGCTTAATTCTACATTTGAGTGATATCCTTTTCCTTCACCTCTGTGTCACTTTTCTCTTTATCTAAATGCCTAAAATATAGCAAATTCTTTTTGTTTTTAGTATCTTTATTTTTGGAAGATTTGACATTTTGAAATTCTTCTTTGTGTTGTCTTGTATCTTATGTCTTGCAAAATTGAGAGAAGAAGGGCGTTTTTTTGATACACCAATCGTTGGTTCCTTTGCTTTTCTGCCTGAACTTTATTCACAAATGATTTCAATGTTTTTGTCCTTCTTCATTGAACAATATATATTGTTTTCTGGGAATGATTCTGTTTCAACTATTATCTTCTGAAATGTTTTCAGTTAATTCTACAAGCTAGGCTTTGTATATATTGTTTAATTCTGTGTGTTGTTAGATGCTAACTTTGGTTTACCATAATGTTAACCAGGAAGCTATGAAGTTTGGAAACGTTTACTCTGAATTCAGTTGTCCAGACAGCAAGCAACTCTCCATGAACTTCATTTGTAGATCAGTGACTCCTTTCTTGTTCATCATAGTTTTTCTTTTTCCTCTGACTACTATTGCTGCTGATCTGAGCTCAGACAAGCAAGCTCTTCTTGATTTCGCCAATGCCATTCCTCACCGTCGAAATCTTCAGTGGAATCCTGCATCCTCAGTTTGTACATCTTGGGTAGGCATAACTTGCAATCAAAATAGAACTCGTGTTATTTATGTCCGGCTCCCCGGAGTTGGACTAGTTGGCGCAATTCCGACCAACACACTTGGCAAGCTTGATGCTGTAAAAATCATTAGCCTTCGGTCCAACCTACTTGGTGGAAATCTGCCTGCTGACATTGCTTCTCTTCCGTCTCTCGAGTATCTTTATCTGCAGCATAACAACCTTTCCGGTGACATACCTTCCTCATTGTCACCTAAACTCAATGTACTCGATTTATCATATAATGCCTTCACCGGAAGCATTCCAAAGACACTGCAAAATTTGACACAATTAACTAGTTTGAATCTCCAGAACAACTCATTATCTGGAGAGATACCTAATCTAAATGCTACCAGTCTCAGGAACTTGAATTTAAGCTACAACCATTTGAATGGTTCTATCCCTTCAGCTCTTGGGATTTTTCCCAACTCCTCTTTTGAAGGAAACATTCTCTTATGTGGACCACCTTTGAAGCCATGCTCTGGGGTTCCACCGGCAGCTCCACCAGCTGTGACACCGGCTCCACAGCCATCTATTGGAAGCTCAAAGAATAAACTGAGTAAAGTAGCTATCATTGCAATTGCGGTTGGAGGAGGCGTGCTGCTTTCTCTTGTAGCTCTTGTTATTGTCCTTTGCTGTGTAAAGAAGAAAGATGAGGAAGAAGCTCCTGGTGCAGTTAAAGGGAAGGGTTCTATTGGAGGTAGGAGTGAGAAGCCGAAAGAACAGTTTGGTAGTGGAGTGCAAGAACCTGAGAAGAACAAGCTGGTTTTCTTCGAGGGAAGCTCTTACAATTTTGATCTTGAGGATTTGCTAAGAGCTTCGGCCGAAGTTTTGGGAAAGGGTAGCTATGGAACTGCATACAAGGCTATACTAGAGGAGTCGACCACAGTTGTGGTGAAAAGGTTGAAGGAAGTTGTGGTTGGTAAGAAGGACTTTGAGCAGCAGATGGAGATCATTGGAAGGGTTGGACAACACCAAAATGTGGTGCCTCTTCGCGCTTATTATTATTCGAAAGACGAGAAGCTTCTGGTTTATGATTATGTCCCTAGTGGCAACTTATCCTCCCTCTTGCACGGTATGAATTTCTTTCACATAGTTTCAACCAGAATTTCAAAATCTAAACTTGTCTTCTTTCATTACATTTAGTTGGAACTGTCATTGTCATCATTAGATTGGTTTATATTTGATTACAGGCAACAGGGCAGGTGGAAGAACTCCATTAGATTGGGACACACGTCTTAAAATCGCTCTCGGAACAGCCAGAGGACTAGCTCACCTTCATTCTGTTGGCGGTCCGAAATTTGCACATGGAAACATTAAGTCCTCAAATGTCCTAATCAACCATGATAAAGACGGCTGCATATCTGATTTCGGCCTAGCCCCTCTTATGAATGTGCCTGTAACACCTTCTAGAGCTGTAGGTTACCGTGCACCCGAGGTAGTTGAGACCCGAAAGCACTCTCATAAATCAGATGTGTACAGCTTTGGTGTCCTACTGCTAGAGATGCTTACCGGGAAAGCGCCACTTCAGTCTCCCGGACGCGAGGACATGGTTGATCTGCCTAGGTGGGTCCAATCTGTTGTTAGGGAAGAATGGACTGCCGAGGTTTTCGACGTGGAGCTAATGAGGTACCAAAACATTGAAGAAGAAATGGTGCAAATGCTGCAAATAGCCATGACCTGTGTAGCAAAGATGCCGGATATGCGGCCGAACATGGATGAAGTGATGAAAATGATAGAAGAGGTCCGGCAATCTGACTCGGAAAACCGGCCGTCTTCTGAAGAGTATAAGTCCAAGGACTCAAATGTTCAAACTCCATAATTAACCATCTTGGGTGTTATATTCTTGCCTTAACAAAGAAGCAACATTCAAAGGTATATTCTATCCAATTGTTCAGTAGTTCTTACAGATGGAATCCCTTGAGTCATTTTCTTCTATAGGTAAGTTGTTACTTTTTTCATGAATTCTTATGTATTAACATCATGATTCAATTGATGATCTTCATTCAAGCACATTTTGTCTTCTGTAATTGTTGTTAACGTTAAGTCGCACTTGTCTATTAGCCCTTCAATGAATACTGTATTGATGGTTAGTGTTAATAAAAAAAAATTAAATTTCTCTGTTAATCCATATAGTTTTGGAAAAATTTGTAATTAGATCCTCTCATTTTAAAAGTTTTTAAATGAGTCCTTGCAATAGTTTAAAATTTATGATTAGATTCATTTTAATAGTAAACGTTATAAATTTAAAACTGGTGTAGAGACTTAATTAAAAACGGTTAAAGTGTAGAGACTCAATTACAAATTTGGTGAAATTATAAGGAATAATGAAATAATTTAACCTAAAAAAGATAACCTCTTTGCAGTTGAGTTCTTTTTGGGCTGCAGTTATTTATTTTTACTTTTCTTTTTATTATTCTTTCAAAAGTGAGTTTGTGTAAACTGTTAAATAAGATTGTATGAAGTAAGAAAACAAGGAGACAATTTCCTGAAATAGATTTATGACAAAAGTTAAATATTAATGTAGTTCTCAATTTCAACACAGAAAATCTTCTAAGTGTGTCAATTGTAGCAAAACCACAAAAATAACATAAACCTCTAATGCTTTCTTGAAAATGTCCATAATACCCCCATGCAACATCAAAGAAGAGCCACCATGAGCTATCATCACTGGGAACTGGCATCCATTTTGTGAAGGATCCTCATGTGTAATCACAGCCAAGCCATTGAAATCACAATCCCATTCCCTTTGATCATTCACTTGATAATACATATTAAATGCATAAGATGCATTACCTTCTAGAGTTAACTCACCACAACTACAACCATACCCCAAAGAAGTGCAATCAGATAAGCTACAAGCATAGTCAATGCTAACAGCTAAATAGTCTAAATTAGAAGCATAAGGATCCAAAACACACCATTTTTTCTCCATATACCTTACACCTTCCACAGGGACAAGACCCTTTTCCCTATTTTGCCCTTCTAAGTCTAGTTCATACTTTGGCTTCCCATCAAACTCAAAAATCCCCCAATGCCTCTCAAAATTCCCTGGTGCAACACTCTTGGAATTCTCATCAATGAGGCTAAATAGGTACATATCAATCATCATACCTTTTCTCTTTGGAGTCCCAATTCCACTTAGAGCATGTTGAATTAGGCCTTGGTTGAACTTCTTGGCATTATTGACATTTCCATTTTTGTCACCATCTGTTGGCCAACCAACTTCACCAACTATGATATCCATGTCAGGGTAACCTTCCTTGTGTAGGGCCCACAAAAGGGTATCAAGATTTGCATCAAACACATTGCTGTAAACTAAGTTTCCATCCCTAAGAGAGTGCTTCTTGTTGTTTTCTTCAAAGAATGCATAGTCAATAGGGAAATGATCATTGCCATAATAGAGGCTCAAGAAAGGGTAGATGTTAACTGTGAAAGGAGCATTGTTTGAGTACAAGAATTGGATTATGTCAATGGTGAATTCTTTGGCCTCGGGCCTGAATTCACCACCTGATGGCAATGGATTTGAGTCAGGTGAATAGTATATGTCAGCATTGAATGGAACTGTGACTTTGATCTCTAATCCAAAACCAGCTTTGATGAGTGATCTTTGTATGTTCATGAGAGCTGGCAGAGTTTTGTTTAGGTATCTTCCGTTATATGCTTTAAGAAAAGGCTCATTTCCCACAGCAATATACCTGCAATATCAACAACAATTCAAACATACCCTTTAAATTGAATTTGTGCTATTATTCGGTTTCAAAATAACTGTCAATTCAAACAGATTAGTATAGTAAAAATATGACATATCACAATTTTGGGTTTAAAAGCAACTTTATTCGAATCTATTCAGATATTATATTCGCACAAAGGTGGAAACTCAGGTGAAGTCGACTTCACGTGAAGTTGATACCCAAGAGCCGTTAGATGATTTGACTGATTTGACTAAATTTTCATCCAACGGCTCTCGAGTATCAACTTCACGTGAAGTCGACTTCACCTGAGTTTTCACCTTTCAACCAACTTTTTTGTAGGAGGAAAAAAGCAAAAACACAACATGAACATGAACAATGAACAAGGAACATGAAACATGGAACATAGTTAAGAAGAAACATGACAACTCAACTTGATATTCACAACACCACCACCACCTCCACCATTGTGCATGTAATTAGTTACATTCTCAAACACCCAAGAATCTGCCTCAGAACTAGAACTCATCTTTTCCAACATGATATTTGGTATTGCAATCATGACCTCTATATCACTCCCTCTAAGAGCATCCATAATCAACTCATCAGAATCAAAAAGCTTCAATTTTTTGAAACCATTTTCCTTAAGCATCTTAACCACCTTATTAGGTGGAAGTTGGTGTGTTGTTATGGTTCCCCAATTCACTCCAACCCAAGAATAACAGCTTATGATCATGGTTAAGAACACCATGAGGAATAATGAAACTATATGGTTTGAAGTTTGTTCTTGTTTCATTTTTATCGCTAAGTTGAGAATAGTGATTAGAATTTGACGAGAAGGTCAGAATTTGGAGAATTTACAAATAAGTTATGAAGCTTATTTTAGATTTGAAGATATTTAATTTTGTTTAGTTTTGATTTTTTTTTTTCCTTGTAGGTCACATAAGAAGCATGTCTATCTTATGTACCAAAAATAATAATAATAATAATAAAATAGGTCTCACAGAAAAGTGAACATAGAAACATGTTTATCACATGACTTACGAAAAACTTGTATAAACAGTCCTTTTTTTTTTCATTTTGGCCTAAATTCAAAAAAATAAACAACAGAAAATAAAAAATGGAAAATGGAAATGGACTGAAAGATTTGCTGCTTTATAGTTTATATATGAGTAAATTTTAGAGAAAACTAAACTAAATTTATGTATAATTTATAAGAAACCATCAAAATTTATATTAATATTTGGGAGATAAAAGATAATTAATAAATATTAAATAAAATAATTTTTTTCTTAGTATTAATATAAAATTTAGGGGGCATTGTCCCTTGCCTAATATGAAACTCTGCCTGTCGTTGTTTATAATGTGTTTTCTTTAAATCCTAACTCTAACCTTCGTGATTTTATCACATTCAACTCTCAAATCTCAACTTTTCGGTGACCTATTTTCTAGTAGGGGTGATAATATGCAACCTACTCACGGGTATTCAAACTGATCGAATAGGGTTGCCAACCCGATCCGCGGATAGAGTAAGAGTGCGGATTAGATTTTCGTACGGGTCGAATAGGGTGCGGATTGAGTTTCAACCCTATTCAACCAATCCGCACCCTATATATATGGTTTAACAATGGCCAACTCATAGTGCATAAAAGGATATAACAGTCTCACTCCGTTTATATTAGATTTTAGTTGCATTGGTTTCATTTTTTATTTTCTTTATGTTCTAGTCCTACATTGATAAAGTTGTTAAGTTCACAAATCAATATTGTTATTTCCAGGGTTACAATGCAACTTTTCACACTCGCTTTATTTATTGATGGGTTATTGCTTCTTCAAATTATGTTCATTCAACCTAATTCAATTTATTATAATAAATATTTTGCCAAAATACATGCATCAACCAACTGGACCAAACTATATAAAGTCTCTAAACGTCAAACCTCTTACACATATATGTCTCTTTTTTTACCCTCCAACAACCATAATTTACTACATATAGATTCGTATACATTTAGGGCTACGAGAAAACCGTTACACCCTAAAAACATATAAATAACCCATTAACTATCTTTATTCATGTTGCCATGCTAAACTCACATTTTCCTAACCAATTCCTTTGTTCAATTCACTCACATCAAGGTGGGTGGGTTACAAAGTAAAATTTTGAAGATATGGCGGGCTTGTCGCGGCAGGATAGCACCAGCAAACAGGTGACCGATGCTGACAAGCCCCCGCCGCACAGGACCCGCCGTGTCTCCTTTGACGACGAATCCACCAACAAAAGCAAAAACAAAAACAAAAATGAAAAAGTTAAAGATTTGGAGGCCCCGGATTTTCGTGACAAGTCCGGGCGATCATGTATGTTTATGATTTGTGCATGGACATGCATCATTATTTTCACAATACTCATCGTCCTCCTCTTTGTTGGAATATCATACTTGGCATTCCTCCAGTCAGGAATGCCAAGTATATGCATTAGGCAACTTAACATAACGAAATTACAACTTGACCATCAAGACAAGTTATCTACAACTGTATTCTTGCTTTTGAGGATTTCAAACAAAAACGAGAAGCTTACATTGTTGTATAGCCCTCTTGATGTTCTTGTCAACAGCCAAGGCATCAAATTAGGCGAAGATCGTATCGATAAGTTCTCTCAGAAACCTCAAAATGATACAGATTACCATATAAAAATGGAAAATAAGAATGCTGACGTGGACAGACATGCCGTTGAAGAATTGAACTCTGATATTCAAGCGAAGGAAGTGATGTATGATATATTTGTTGGCGGAAAAATTGGTTTAAAGTTGGGGGGTTTGGAAATGGCTAATGTCCCATTCTTGGCTTCTTGTCGTCATATCAAACAATCCGATGTGAATTTGGGAAGAAGACCTGAGTGTGACCTCCGAATGTTTGGTTTCAGGTAAATATAATAATTATGAAGTTTGTGTGAAAAATATGAAGATGTAGATAAATATCGTCAGATTGTTAAACATGTTTGACTAAATTGCCTAATATATTATGCATTAGCAACTAAATTATTATATTTACATAAAAATATCTGTAATTACGCGAATAGTTATCTTTATATTTATATAACAGTGGAAGTTCAGGTGCAGTCAACTTTACGTGAAGTTGATAATTCAGAGCTGTTAGATGATTTGACTGATTTGACAAAATTTTCATCTAACGGCTCTCAGCTATCAATTTCACATGAAGTCAACTGCACCTGAGTTTTTACCTTATATATCATTATTTTATTTTCAACCAATATCTTTCCTCTTATTTTGTGACAAAATTTAATTTAATTTTTTTTATTTGGTATGATTATGCCATTTTTTGATGCACGGATGTGGTAAGTAATAGTTTGATGGAATTTGAAACTCCCATATATGATTAGGGTGGACACATGAGAAATAATTTTGAGATAAGTGTTGGGTTGTTCTTATCTCTCAATGTATATTTATCTATCTAAATTCATCGTCAGATTTTAAATAAGATATAGATAGATAAGTATACATTAATTTTGAAAAATAAACAATTTTTTTATTTTTATTTATGTTTCTTTTAAAATATGACTCCTCTCTAAAAATGATGATGATGTGGATTCTATTATATACTAATGAGTTTGTTTTTGTACAATTTTATTGTAGGCCTTCAAATAACTGATGACATGCAAATTTTGCTCAACCAATTTCATATTCATTCATTGCACCCTTCACATTCATCTAGTTGACAGATTCATAGAAAAAAAAAAAAGGGTTTATGCATAGCCAAATTAAACCATTAGAGACAATGTATATGTTTCAAGTTTCCAATCTAGACATATATTTTGTTTCGTTTTTCAGTGTAGGCATCTATAATTTGATCTATATGGGGATTTCATCAACATAATTAGGTAGGATACAACAATAATTAGAATATAAATACAAATATATCATAGATTATAATTCATCTTTAAATATTTTTTTTATTAAATAAAGAGTAACTAGATAAATTTTAACCTTTTTATTTTATTATGCTATAGTATATTAGTATTTACCTAGCTAGATTCACACACACGTGTGGCTCATTTTATATATATAATAAGTGCGCTTAAGAAACACTTATACCCAAAAAAATATATTTTAAAATAAAAACCATGAGAAGGAGGAGAAGGGATGAAGCATAGAGGATTCATTGGAACATAATGTGAGGATGTGTATATAATTACAGCGTGGCAACCTAAAACAAATATTAGTTATGTTTGTATAAAGTTAAAGAGAAGATTTAGAGAAATATGTGATGTATATATAAAAAATTAGTTATTTATATAAAATATATGTTAAAATATAAAATATATATTAAAAATAAATTAAAATAATATATTTTAATTTAATAACTAATTTTTTATATAGACATAGTATTTTGTAATAGAATAAATTTAATAATACTTATACACTATAAAATCAACTTTTTGACGATAACTTTTTAAATTAAAAGTTGTACTATTTATATTAGTGTAACAAAATGAAAATGGCTTTAAAAACATAAGTTACATCAATAATGTTTGATGAAATTATTTTAAAATAGTTTTTCATAGTTCTTTGTTCTAATTTTTTTCATTAAAATATTTTAGATTTATTTTAATTACTAGTAAATTGAATATTTTAATTTTTTTATTATTTTTAGTATTTATTTTTATATTTTTTATTATATTTTTTATTTATATGATAAATATTTTTATATTATTTGTGTTCATGTTATGTTTTTATGAATTTTTTTATCATTTACTATACTATTTTTTATATGTATATTTTTTATGAAATCTTTTTTTATTTTTGTTTGGCTTTATTTATATGATTTTTTATTTATTTTATTGTATTTCTTTTATTCATATGACAAATGTTATTAACTTTTTTTATGATATTTTTATTATTTTTTGTTCATATGAATTCTTTTTTTTTCTATCCTTGACTGCATTGTATGTATGTTGTGTATGAAATTTTTTTATTTTTTATTTGATTTTATTCATACGAATTTTATTTACTTTTTATTGTATTTTTTTGTTCATATGATATATGTTGTTGATTTTATGAAATTTTTATTATTTCTTATCTGTATGATTTTTTTTCTATTCTTTGATGTACTCTATTTTTGTTTTGTATTAATTTTTTTTATTTTTTATTCTGACCTTGTAAAATTTGTAATTGTAATTATTATATACTATATTTATTATCAAAATTTTGTATAATATAAATTATGATCCTATAAAAAAGGATAAAATAAATAAAAAATTAATTATAAGTAACAATAAAGGCATAAATAATAAAAATATATAGTCTAAAATAAAATTAAATTAAAGAGTACTAACAGTACTAGAAAAATTATAGAATATTTTTTTTATTTGACATTATAAAATTTATAGTACTCTCTTTCATATTTTTATTTTTTATTGTATTTATTTTATTTATATGATAAATATTTTTTTATATTATTTTTGTTAGTATTCTGATTTTGCATATATATAAAAAAATTATTTAAATTGATGTCTCTTTTAGTAATTTTTCATCTAACAGTGATTTTGAGTAGTATAATCCAAACAACATTTATTTTACTACAATCAATTTTAATATAAAGATTGCCAAACATAAATCACGTTAATCCAAACTTACTTTTCATCAAAATCAATTTTATGCAAACTCCAGTTTGCAAAATATAATCCAAATACACACATAGTATTTAAAGGGTGATCTTTAATTCCTTATTAAAGGTAAGAAAAATTATCCAAAATACCCATAAAATTTATTAATGTTAACAAAAATACCTATAAATAAAGAAACTAAACGCTATACTTATAAAAAATAGATTTCGTACGATAAAAATATTCAAATTCTAATTTCTTTGTTGATTTTTTAATAAAATTTTTAAATTATTCCATTTTCAACCTCAATTCCATCACCGCAAATTCCTCATTTTCTACTCACAGTTCCATCAGCCTTCTCCTGACCTTCCCTATCACATTCAAATCCCTCATTCTCATGGCTTTCCCCATCACATTCACAGTCTTCATTTTCTATTCCCGCTCCATCGCCTTCATGTTCTTTCTCGACCACCCTAGATATATACCTCCAATTCGTTACAGATCATCACCCATCTTCTCACGCAAGCTAAGCCTCCTTCGCTGGCACCCTCTTCCGGCTCGGCATTGCCGGTGTCGCTGCTGCCCTCGCCGCCTCCAACCTCTTCATCCTCCTCTTTGGTCTCGGTGACAGAGCGAAAGCAATCGAAAGTTTCCTCTATGGCAACATCAGGGTCAGACAGAAACAAGAGCTCCAAGACATGGCCGAAGACAAGCAGGCTGCAGCAGGCGACGAAGCTTCTTTTCGGCAGCGGCTGCGGTGCCGACACCGATGAAGATTAACAACAAAATCAACCAATACCGATGAAGAATCAGAGAAAGAACTATAAAGGAACAGTTTTTAATTGTTTCAGTTATTTTCTCCTTTTTTCTTAATTTGTGAGGCTTTCTTTGTGTGAAGGAATGTGGTGAAAAAAATGAGAAAAAGCTTACCATTGTGGATTTCTCTGCCAGAAATTGCTCGATGTCCTCTTCCATCACCACCACCATCATTGATTTCAGCCTCGTTTGTTGTAAGAGTAGTTTCGAGCTTCATGTCAAGGATTTTAAAGGTGTGGGTTGAGTTATATGGAGGATTGAAAAAGTGAGTTGAGATTGAGGGTGGGATAGTTTGAGAATTTTATTAAAAATTTATAAAAAAATTAGGGTTTGAATACTTTTGTCGTACGAAATCCATTTTTATGAATATAGCATTAATTTTCTTAATTTATGGGTACATTGATAAGTATTTGTAAACTTCATTGATACTTTTGATAGTTTTTTTCTTAAAGGTCCTATATATTTTAAGTTTCTCACCCAAGACATACAAGTCCTTTTTTATTGTCCACCTCAATTACTTAGACTGCGTTTGTATTTTGAGAAAAGGATAAGACAAGATACTGAGAACAAGATATAAATGACAGAGACACAAAATTTTATATTCTTGTATTCTGTTTGGTGATAAATTAAAATAACTTATGAAAATTCAATTTATGCTCATTTTTTTCCATTAAAAAAATTTGAGACGAAAAAAATATAATAATAAAAATATAATTATAAAAAATTAACAAGAATAATGAAAGAAAAAATGAAAAATAAGTTGTGTCCTTTGTTAGTGTCTCTATATTCTTCCTATCAGGATAGACACAAAATACACTAATTCAATGTCTTTGGATACAATGTTTTTATTCATATCTCATCTGTCAAACACGATTTTATATTTTTGTGTCTTTATCTCAACATTTATTCTTATAAACAGACGCAACCTTAAGGACAGCTTCAAATTAATTTTATTTTTTGGGAAATTCTTTTAATCACATTGTTCTTATCCAAGACCTGACTTTTCTAACAATAACAAAATGTGGTTGAATGGAAAATTTGAGAGCAGAGAATTTGTACATAAGAATATTATAGAGTAGATATTTCATAAATATCAACGTGAGAATGAAGAAGATGAAAAGTACTTTTGTCTAAAAATATTATTTGTACATTAAAATTAGTTACTAAAATTAAGTTACTAATGTATTTATATATAAATATATGTGTGATTTAATTTATTTTTAATGTATATTATATTTCAACATATATTTTATATTGGTGGTTAATTTTAGTGTACACGTATCATAGTTGATAAATAATATATAATTCCACTACATCTATACCTTTTATAATAAATAAGATTAAATATTTTTTCGTCCCTAACGTCTTGGATCAAAATTAAAATTGTCCCCAACCTTTTTTTAATTAATATCATCATCAACGTTAAATTTAGTATTAAAATCATCCTTTTGAACATAGTAATTTTTTAAATGACACAAATACCCCTTCTCTATTATTACTACCATTACCCCACCTCACTCATTACCCCCACCCTCCCACCTAAAATAGAAAAACAAAAAGACACGGAGTAAAAGAAGAGAGAAACAGAAAGGGAGAAGAAAGAAAAGAAAAGGAAGAAGAGGGAGGTGACGACGGGGAAGAATGCAGTCACGTCGTGTCGTGACTGTAGAGAAAGACAAAACGAGGAGATGAGAGAGAGAACGAGAGAAGAGAGAAATAGAGGGAGAAAAAAGGAAATGAAAGGAAGAAGGGGAGGTGACGGCGGGAAAGAGTGTGGTCGCGGCCGTTGCGTTGTGAAAGAGTGCGGCTGCCGCTATCGCGACATGAATGAGGTGGGAGCTGCTCTGTCGGTGTCAAGCACCATCACCGTCGTCGAGCTTCTCGTGATGAGGGGCTTTGCTCTTTCCCCTCTTTTGATCTGTTTTTATCCTCAGCCATAGTGCAATGGCGACGACAGTAGCTTTCCGCGCCGTCGCTTCTTCCTCCTCTTTCCCTCAATCGCGACGGCGACGGACAGCAGCAACACCGCCCCTCTTCTTTGAGTTTTCCTCCTCCTCCTTCTTCTCCTCTCTCTCTCATGTGTTCTTCTCTCTTGAATTTTTCGTCTTGAATTTGAATATGGTATTGTTGTTGTTGATGAATTTTTAAATCTGAATATATTATTGTTATTGATTCTGTGTTAGCTTTGTTTGATTTTTTTGAAATTTAAAAAAATAGTTGTTGTTGTTGAAAATTTGGGTGGAATCTGAATATATTGTTGCTGTTGATTCAGTGTTAGCTTTATTTAATTTTTGAAATTATAAAAAAATAGTTGTTGTTGTTGAAGATTTGGATGGATAGAGTGGAGCAGGGAGGAGGGCAAAGGGAAAAGAGAGAGATGATGATGAAGAGTATTTTAGTCCAAAAATTTAAAAAATAATAATTTTAAAATGTTTAATAACTTGAAGATAATATTAATAAAAAATGTTGAAGATAATTTTGATTTTGACCCAAAACGTTAAGGACGAAAAAAATACTTAATCCTAATAAATATTATTTTGATATTTCTTTTTTTTGTTTTGCTAACTAAAAAATAATTTAAATACACAATTAATTGATTTGCTAAGTAAAATAAAATAAAATAAGAAAGATGACTGAGTGAAGGGATTTGTTGATTTTATCTTATGATGCCTTTTGTAAACTTTGTTAGTTTAAACTTTAGAAATATTTAAATTTCATAAACGTGATGCTGTTGAATGTATATTTATTTTCTCTCTCTCTCTTTTCTAATTGGAACTCCTATGTATTATTGTACTTTTGTTGTAATTCTTTATTTTTTATAACATTTTGGTTCTAGCACAAAACTTTGTCTATGCTATTGTAGCTTGTTATTTGTCTTGCATTTAAAATTTAACAAGATTAATTGCTTGTCAAAACAAGATTTAAGACCAATTTCTTTAGTGATGTACAACTTGCCAAATTATTTTTGAGTTTGTTCTATATAAGTAATCATGGAGTTAATTTTTCTATATTCTATTATGTCAGGCTCCAAAAATTTCTTTAAGAAGCTCAATGGTCACAAATTTGTGGGGTGCCCAATGCCTTGTGTGTTCAGATAACAAGACTAGAGTATACTAAGAAAGCAAAGCACATGTGGTAGTGATACCAAACCTTAATAAGGACAAGTTTGTTGATTTTCTGAACGAATTTGTGAAGAAGCATACTCAATGGTTCAAAGATTGCTAGTTTTAACAATATTACATTACAGTAAAACTTATTGCTTTTGTCATTTAAACAAGTAAAAGTTTTAACAGGTTCCAATCTTGGGTCCAAGGTTTTAGTTGGTTTATAAAGGACATATCCTATACTTTATTGACATTTTTATTTGCACTTGATAGAAACTAGTTCTTGGAGAATTTTATATATAGCTTGTTATCAACATTAATTTAAAAAACTTAGTTGTCTTATGTTTTTTAGTTTTTATGTATTATTTGGGTTATGATAGATGTGCTCATTCTAAATGGGAACACGGTGCTTTTGCAGAATAATGTATGTTTTTTCAACTTTTTTTTTAGTTTTTGTAATTTCTATTGTATTGATTTTTATAATTTAAGGGCGATTAGCTTTTGTAATTTCTGTCCATTTTAAACTTTAGAATTTTTACTCGTGTTTTAACAGGCAGTAATTGGTTGATGAAATCATTAA
The DNA here is from genome assembly GCF_059453495.1 of Arachis ipaensis. Taxonomy (NCBI): domain Eukaryota; kingdom Viridiplantae; phylum Streptophyta; class Magnoliopsida; order Fabales; family Fabaceae; genus Arachis; species Arachis ipaensis. Next base: position 2,493,354 of record NC_142436.1, read on the forward strand.
TAGTTTTTTTTAACAAGCTATTGTGGATGGCATGATTCAATTCTTTGGATATCTAAACTAACGTTGATATCGAATCCAAGATTAAGGAAGCTAGAAACGTGAATCAAGCTAAGCAAGTGCAACATCCTCGCATATATAATTGCCACTATAGCTGATTTCAGCTCAATTTTCAAGTTTTTTGTCAAACATAGAAAAAACTAAAAAAAGTCATATAGCTAATGCTATAATCAAAATTACACATTTGCTTTCAGAAAATACCAGCTTGTCTCTTATAACGCTGAAAAACCACTCATTAATCATTATACATTTATACTTATCATTTTAACGTTGTAAAGGTCGTGCCACACCGTCAAAAACTCAACTAGTTAGCTTAAAAAAAAAATCTCAAAATATAACTAAAGACATAATCATGCACAAGCGCACAGCAGTGCAATCACAACTACATTTAGGCTAAGCTTTTCACATGATATCCGACAATTTCGTGTGAGGTAGTTTGGTGTCTCTAGGGCTGCGTTTGTTTTTGTAAACAGGACAGGACATGACACTGAGACAGAGACATTGAGACAGAGACACTAAAAATTACTCTTTGTGTATTGTGTTTGGATACAATAGACAAGACACTGATGTAATGTCTAGTATTCTGTTTGGATACATATAAACAAGACTAAAATATAATGTAAAATTACTAAAATAGGCCCATCTAATTTTAATTTTCATAGCCACCTCTCACCGTCTCTGTCTCTGTGTTGCACTCCTTGGCTGCTACCCTAACTCTTCCTCTTCTCCAGGAACGGTGGAGGAGTGAATGTTGTTCCACCTGCACGACGTTGCCTGTTTTTTACGCCGCTTCTAACTCGTTTTCTGTTTCTCCCAACTCAATCTCTCTTCTTTCTCTTCTTGGCTGTTGTTCTGGACCTTCTCTTTGTAAGTTCTATCTTACTTGATTTTCATTAGTTTCCAAACCCTTGATTAAAAAAAAAAGAAAAAAAAGATAAGTAAATTGATGTTTTTCCCTTGACCTTGAACAAAACATGTCAGGGGAAAGTTTATTTGGGAAAGGAATAATTCCTGGGCCGCCGTTAACGACACCTTCTTCCTCACCAATGTAAATTTTTCACTATATTCATTTTGATTGTTGTTTTTGCTTCTTCAATTGTCGTTTTGTGTTTCTTGTTTCTTTCAGGATGCGTTCGAGAGGCACCGCGTGGTCTTCACTGTTGGGACTTCCATTGCCTCCGTTGCCACTGCTTGGATCGGTCTCTTCATTTCTCAGTGCTTTCCATTCATATCATCTGATTTGATTATTTGATTGGGTTCATTGATTGTAAGATTGGTTGATTTCTTGTTTCAGGGTATTCATTGCGCCATTTCCATGATGAAAAGGTTGAACAAAGGCTTGAATCAATTGAAAAAGCTGTGAGTCTTTCTGTATCTCTTTTTTTTTTCTTCTTAATTCTAATTGTAATTCTAATGGATATGTCTATTTCATATGTTTCTGTGTGGCAGATGAAACACAAGCATAATCTAGAACATTCCGAAATCAAAGACATTGTTGGTCCTGGAGGTCTCAGTGTTCCTACTTGTGCTGCCACTGCCGCAACCACCTTGTTCATTGGGATTGTTCCTTCTTTCTAGCACTTTTAATACCTATGATCATGATTTCTGTGGCAATTCTCCAATGTAGCTATTTAAGTCTTGTCAATTTGAATGCACAATAGTCCTTTTTGGTTTTTAATGATATAATTATTCATTGAAGAACAAATGCACAATGGTGCTGTAGGGTATTGTAAGGTTAATTTGTAAGTTGAACTATCATTGCTGTTAAGATTTCGAATGTATTGAAATTTAAAGGATTTGTAGTTTACAAACTTCCTATTTGAATTGCTATTGCTATTTCTTAGTCAAAACTGTGCTTGATACTGAAGATGCTACAGCTAGGAGTATTGCTTTGAATAAGCCAGCTTTTTAGAAAAAAAAAAAAAAATAGAATAGCAATACAGATATGACAAACCACAGTCGAAATTTTGTACCATTATTTAATATTTATTCATATTCCTCATCCTTCATGAGATAGTTGCTTAAGATACTTATTTTGTTGTTTTCATTATTACATTTATAATGCATTCTTTTTTTTCCTATGTTAAGCAATGCTGCAAATTAAAAAAAAGGTTTGTTTCGTCAAATTTTATGTTATGGACAACACAAATCATTTCTTCTTGGTTCAAATTTATTATGGAAGAAATAAACATACTCCTTATGATATAGGTATTTGGCAAGTGCGTCTCAATTTTTCCTTCAGGATAATTATTATTCATGGTTCCAACACACTTTAAAAAATATTTAGTGGTTATGCCAAATGATCAAAATCTAAAAAGTTTCAGTACAAATTTCTAAAAAATTGCACTAATAAAAACTCAATGCAATAACAAATCAATCTCTCTCTGCATCAACATTATACACTATAAACTCAATGCAAAAAGGATACAAAATCCTAAATTCTGCACTAACATAAAGTCAAATTCTGCATTAAAAAACTGCACTAATAAAAACTCAATGCAATAACAAATCAATCTCTCTCTGCATCAACATTATACACTATAAACTCAATGCAAAAAGGATACAAAATCCTAAATTCTGCACTAACATAAAGTCAAATTCTGCATTAAAAAACTGCACTAATAAAAACTCAATGCAATAACAAATCAATCTCTCTCTGCATCAACATTCTACACTATAAACTCAATGCAAAATTGAAACAAAATCCTGAATTCTGCACTAACATAAAGTCAAATTCTGCATTAAAAATCTGCACTAATAAAAACTCATTGCAAAATTCAAATTAGAACCACATAACTAATAAATGTATCACATGTCACATCCTAACACACAAATTAAACATAAAAATAATACTAATTTCAGTCATTTGTTTATTGAGAAGAGATTAACTCTAACTCTGACTATACAATATAGCTCTGGCAAATCCAGCTTTCTGAGTATGTCCTAGTGACCAAAAGGTTTTCTCCAGTTGAGGATTTGTGGAGAACTTAAGTGCAATCGAAATAATTTCATCATCTGTGAAGCCAAGCTCGCTAAGGCATGTCACCAACCTTTTTTTCTTCATGAGTGTTCATCATAGCCTGAGCAAATGCATCCAAACGTTTTCCATGTTGATCAAACACATATTTTAGGGTCTCAATTAGTTCCTTCATCATGTTAGTGTCCTTCATCGCCTTAGATGAATGTGGCTTCTTTCCTTGTTTCCTCTCAGAGGATGAAGCCACAGAGTTAGATTGTTGGGGAAGAGATTCACTGAAATCTTGAGTTGAGTTGAACATAAAAAATTCTTCGTCATCCATTTCTTCATCTCCATCTTTTTGGACTTCTTCTTCAGCGTCATTGCCACTTACAGCATCCACTCCACTTGCTCTTTCTTTGCAAAATATTTTCTCCAAACGAGGATACAGAGGAAAGGGCTTTCCTGGAGTATACAACCTTTGTCCTTGTTTCTAGGAAAAGGAATTACAAAAATATCATAAAAGGACAAAAATACATGTTGCAGAAAATATAAATAATTTAGTAAATTCAAACTAGTAAACCAACCTTCAAATATGCAGCTAGGATCTCTTTGTTATCCACAACCACACATTACTTCACATCATCCCATACAAAACCACTACCTCAATTATTAACTACATTTATCTTAAATCATTTCCATCTGGGATCTATGCAGTTATCTGGAATAGGAACAGCTTTTGCAAACAATAGACTTTGGACACGTATGACTGAGGATAACACCTTGTTGAAATACCTACTTATTGTTTCTCCTGGCCTATAAAATCTAACTTGAAGCGTGCGATTCTTTTTATGATGAGCTAGTATTATTAAAAACGTAATCACTTGTTCAGGTATACTTACACGACATTCATCTCTTAATCCACCTTGAACTTTTAGTAACTCACACAATCTTCCTAATGCATCTACGCTTATCCTTAATTCCCAAATACAATTTCTATCGCCTCCTTCTATTAAGCGGTTTAATACATTCCGTCTTAAGGGATTAGTATTAATTTCTCTATTCCTAATCAACAAATGTCCCCTTCTCCTTTTTCTCAAATATAAAAATGCAAACATCAAAACTAATATCGTTACTACTTCAAGCTCAGCCTGAATCATAAAATAAAAAAATAAATCGTCTAAATTGCTCAGAGCGATTCGATGGTTCCATTCTTCCCTAAATAACACATAAAAAATAACTTATATAATTAACACATTCTAAAAATTATCAGCAACAATAAACACAGCAGCCATAAGAGCAACAACAACAAAACTCACTAATTATATTATATATTAAAATTCAAAATAATTTTTTCATTCATTCACACTATCATTGTAAACATTTGAGATTTTATCAAAGAAAAGAATGTAGCTCTTATTTTTTATATAATTTTCAGATTGAAAAAACATAAAAAAAATAAAAAACGAAAAAAATGAAAATAAAGCAGAACGAAATTCTTTTGAATAGAAAAAAAAACAAAAATAAGAAGCAATAAGGAGAGATGCAAAGTAGTACCTGGTTATGTGACCGATAAAGAGAAGAACAGTCTTCCAAAAATTGGAACAGGAACAAGCGGTAATTGGCTATTAGAAATATTGTTATTAGATTAACTGCACAAAAAAATCAATAAAAAAGAGATAAGAAGATAACAAATCAGAAAAGAGAAGAAGATAAAAAAAACCAAGACAAGAATCGAAAACAAAAATGAAGATACAGAATCAGGAAAAAGAAGAAGAAGAAAGAGAGACAGAAACAGAGAACAAGAAGAAGATATTATTGTGAAAGAAGTGAAGGAAGAGGAAGAACAGAACAAAGTACAAAATCACGACAGAAAGAGCAAGAAGAAGATCAACAGTAGAAAGAGAGATCAAGAAGAAGAGAGAGTACCTGGAAACGACGGCAGAAAAGTTTAGGTTAGGTTTTTCACAAGAAGAAGATCAGCAGAAAGAGAGAGCAAGAAGAAGAGAGAGTATTGGAAACGACAGCAGAAAGCTTAGGTTAGGTTTTTCACAAGATAATACAAGGGGGTAATAGGGGAATAATGAAAAATTACTATGGGCAAAAAGGGAAAAATTTTTCATTAAAAATCCCGTGTCCACCTTCTTATTTCCGTGTCCACCAGTGTCCTTCATTTAGAAGTGGACACAAAAATGAAAAAAAAGTGTCTCAGAGACACTGTGTCCACTATCTATGTCTCTCTATCCAAACATGTTTTACATATGTATTGTCCACGTCTTTGTCCACCATAAACAAACACAGCCTAGGTTCACATATAGGTCCTGTATCCTTGGCAAGAGGGAGTATCGTCAACAATTGAGTCTTTTACTTTATGGTTCTAATTATCACTTACAATGGAGCAATCAACTACCTACAATGAAAATCACAAGCATGCATAGTAGACTTATTGGTAACAACAACAAAGCAATAAGCAATATAAATCACATCGCCCTGCAAAGAAACAAATCTCGGTCTAAAGAAAATAACCAAAACTAATTGGAGTAAAAAAAATGTAAGGTCATGAAAGAATTGCTCCTATACATATGTATGTAAACGGTAAATGTAATAAATATAAAAGTAATATCCAAAGTAGATACCTAGTAATGCTTAGTTAAAAAAAAAAAGTAGATTACACTGTGTAGAATACTCAATAAGTAGAGTCTAGAGTCTTGGAGTCAAGATCCCAAAAGTTACATGAAATTGAATAAAGGTTATTTGATCATGCAAGAGAGAATAAATGAATTCATAATAAAAAAATTACTTGAAAGTTGAAAAGATACATCTTACCGATTTCTTACCTTTATACAATGCAACAACAAAAATAATAATTATCCTATACCCCACCCAGTGAGAGTATGCTACATGAATAAAATAGTGACATTACACCCTATCATAAAACTATGTCTAAATTTTGCGATAAATTGCTTGACATTTTTTTCAACTTTGAATAAAATTTAATCCCCAACAACCATATTAGAAAGGAAGAGACTCGTCTCAAACTATGAATCATCACGTTCAAATATTCAATGCATTTTTTTATCTCATTATCCACAATTAAAATATGACTACACTAAAAAAACATGACTTTGCTGATTTTACAAACCAAATTTCTTAACAATTAAAATTGTACTAAATAAAGGGTTAAGTACTGAAATCATCCCTAAGGTCTGGAGTGAAAATCAAAATCATTCCCGACCTTTTTTTGTTATTAAAATCATCCTCAACGTTACAAAACGTTATAAAATCATCATTTTTACCAATTTTTTTTATTACCAAATTACCCTTCATTAAAAAATTATAAAATAAAATTAAAAAAAATAAAAGAAAGACTGAGGGAGAAAGAGAATCAGGGGAATGGGGAAGGGGAAAGGGGGGGGGGGGGCGAGAAAGAGAAGGGGGTGGGGGAGAAAGAGAATCCGGGGGAGAGGGAAGGGAGGGCCTCAAGCTCCGCCGCTGTTCGCGAGTTGTCGTTGGTCGGTGGCATCAGATCCGCGAATTTGTTTTCTTCTTCTGTGACGGGAGGGGGCATGGGAGAGGGGAGAAGGGAGAAGGGAAAAGGAAGAGGGGAAGGTGAAGGGGAAGGGGAAGGGGGGAGGGGGGATGGCGCTGGCGAAGGGGAAAAGGGGAAAAGACGCAGGGTGGGAAAGGACGCGAGGGAGGGTGGGGGAAGGGGTGTGGGGGAGGAGGAGTGGGAAGGGGAAAGGGGGGAGGGGATCGCCGCCGTTGGAGGAGCCGCGTCCTGTCGCAGCCATCGCGCCAGTCACCGCCGCGTTACTCAGGATCGTCGCCTTGCCACAGCCACCGTCCATCGCGCCGCACCACGCCACATTGCCATCAGGAACAGAGTGTGCACAGGGGAGGGAGACCGCCGCGCCTTCGTCGCCGTTCCTCGCTGCCTCCGCCTCCGCCATCTGCATCTGCTTTCTTGCTTTCTTATTTTTTTGCTTTCTGTTTCTGTTTTTTGGTTTGGTGTTGTTTTGTGTTGTTGCTGTTGTTTGGGGTTCTTGGTGTTTTGGTGTTGGTGTTGGTTGGTGGTGTTTGTGGTGTTTGTGGTGGTGGTGGTGGTGGTGGTGGTGTTGATGGTATTATGTTGTTGCTGTTGCTTTATGTTCTTGGTGTTGTGTTGGTTGGTGTTGGTGGTGGTGTTTGTGGCGGTGGTGACAGTGGTGGCAGTGGAGGTGCTGGGGTGAGAAAGGTGAAGAGAAGAATGATGATGATGAGGTATTTTGGTCCAAGAATTCGGGGAAGGACGATTTTAAAACATTTTGTAACGTTGAGGATGATTTTAATAACAAAAAAGGTCGGAGACGAATTTGATTTTCACCCCTTACTTTAGGGACGATTTCAGTACTTAACCCATTAAATAAATTTTAACAAAGATAAAACTCCATAAGCATTATCTATTAATGAGAAATTGTTCTATTTTAAAGACAAATACAATTTTTTTTTCTACGAATTTCTTAACTCGATAAGCCAATAACTAATGTACTACATATTAATGCTCTATTTATTAAAGATCTATCGCTAACTAATGAATTGTTAGATATACAAAATGAATTTTGAACATCAAATATTTATTTAAATAGATAAATATGACTATTCAAATAATCTAAATTAATTAAGATAAATATTAATTATTTTTAATATTTTTTAATTATAAAATATTTATAATAATAACTATTATATATATTTTTTATTTAATTTTTTAATAAAATAATTTATATAATTTTATATATTATCCCATATAAAATATGAAAATATACACTAATAATAACTAATAACTAATATGTGATCATTAATTTAAGATACAATTTAAATTAATTAAAAATTAAAAAACTAAATTGAGTTAGAAATCAAATTTCAAGCCATCAGTATTAACTCAACTAATATGTGGTCGTTAATTTAAGACGGAGAGAGTATTTGACGTTGATCCTACGCTATCAATATGGAGCACGCGAATCCGGAAAACCGAACATTCTAGAAAACCTAGCCTTCTATAATTTCCCCCAATTTCCATTTCTTCTCTTTCTCTCTCTCTTGATTTCCCAATCAACGCAACAAACCAAACCCTTACCAAAATTTTCAACCCTTTCTTTAGCTTTTCCCTTTCAGGTTTTTCTCTTCTTCTTCGCTTCTATCATATTCGTGCCTCTTCAGTTATTCGTTTACAATTTCAACTTATTCTATTTAGGGTTTTTTGTCGCAGTTTTTTAAGCATGGCATCGAAACGCATCTTGAAGGAGCTCAAAGATTTGCAGAAGGACCCTCCTACGTCATGCAGCGCTGGTAACCCACCTTGATCCCCTTTCAATTTGATATCTTAGCATATTAAGGAAATTGTTTAATTTTTAGGACCGTAAAAGTTAATTGATTTTTGGTTATTCAACCCCTCTCGTTTAATGTTTTCATAGCTGAAGGGATCTAATTTTTGGGGGTTAATTATTGCCATGTTGATTCTATTGTTTTTATTATCTAGGTATGTTAAGATTCAGCCCTTGTTGCCTGTTATGTTCTAGTTAAGAAGGAAGAAAGAAGGATTATAGAGCAAAATTCAAAATCAAACCCAATGTTTTTATTGTGTTTATTTTATTATTTTATTTGTTGGGTTTTTTTTTGGGGGGGAAGGGGGGGGGGTTGGATATGGAGCTGACTACTATGTGAGGCTTGAGGCTTCATGATTTTTCCCATCTGTTGTTTCTGAGCTAGCTGTTCATGAAGTTTGGTAAAAAATGTTAGTTTCTGTTCTCTATTAGGTCCTGTGGCTGAGGACATGTTTCACTGGCAAGCAACAATCATGGGACCAGCTGATAGCCCATATACTGGCGGTGTTTTCCTTGTTTCGATTCATTTTCCTCCGGACTATCCATTCAAGCCACCAAAGGTAATCTATCATGTACTTTGTTGCCTGCATTCGTAGCTTTTAGGTTGGTGCTTCTCATGATGACATGTTGCTTCTTTGGTGGTTGCTCATATTTCTTGCCGCAAGTTTGCAAACCAGTTTTGGCCTGCTTGAACTTGCACTTACACTTGCATCTATGTTTATCATTTTACATTTGCATTACATAAAATGCGTTTGTGTAAGGAGATTCTGGACAAAGCTCAAGTGGAATTATGGCTTGCTCGTCAGCCTACCACCCTCCTGAAATCTCCTATTGTAGCACAGGTTCAATGGAGAGATTCTTTGGTCATTTGTTATTGAATCAATTGGCTTTATTAAAAATTTTCCAAAGTGTTTACTACTTGTTATGCTTGCTTTTATTATCATTATATGTTATGATTTTGTTGGATTTTGTTATGCTTGTTTACTACTTTGTAGACATGGTACATGACAGAGCTCAATGGCGTCGTTTGATTTATGTAGCCGACCCCACCTAGTGAGACAAGGCTTTGTTGTTGTTGTTGTTGTTATGATTTTGTTGGATTTTTCATAAATGGTTTGCATAAGGCACCTAGTGTCATGTGTGACTTGACTTGCTGAGGCAGCTTAAGGGTGATAACCTTTTTGATAACTCTGATCTGTTTCTGACTTCACTTGTAAACGTTGCTCAGTAATTCACTTTCCATGGTTTGGTGCTTCCTAGCCATATATCTGTTAACGGGGGAGATTGATTAGTATTGGAATGTGGAGTTTGGAAAGAATATTGCATCAGCTGTGTAGTTTATGTGTTACGTAACATAACTACAGGTCTTATCTTTTGTGTTCTTGTTTTACTACCCCAGCCACCCTTTTCACTTGTTTGCACATGCACAAAAAACAGTGAGTAAAGATGACAACAGTATTAAAACGAGGTGTTGCAGCTAGCAAAATTAGATGCTACATTGTAATTTGTGCTAGTTGTCCATATGGTCATCTCTTATGTTCTATGAGATATCATATATCCTTTACTTTTATAACCGTCTCATTGTTCTCTTTTATTCTTGTGCAATCTTATTTCCTCTATTACCGAAGAATTGCCTAGTTTAATTTTCTCTAATATATGGATGTTATCTTTAAATTATATCAGGTTGCATTTAGGACCAAGGTATTCCACCCAAATATCAACAGTAATGGAAGTATATGCCTTGACATTCTTAAAGAGCAATGGAGCCCTGCACTAACAATTTCGAAGGTTTGATTTTCCTACTTACTCATCTAGTTGATCATCAATTGAATTTCATATTTTCCTGTGTGTGGTCTTTAGACATGTTTTGTCATTTCATCTTATCTTTGGTTTGATCTCCTTAATACACATCTAGATGTTAGTACCTGTCATACTTGGAGACAATTTTCATTAAGTAATACTGGACTACTAAATGTTATGTCAAATTTAAAAATGCAAGTCTTATGTACCTGTTTAAAGCTTCTGGTCGATATTAACTTCAAGTCTCAGTTTTCTGATTTTCTATCAATTGAAGCTTTGCTTGTTGCTAAGCTGCACTTAAAAATAGACATCCATTAATCCTAACTTGAATTATAGTTTTAGTTCCAACTTGATAATTCACTATGTGGTCTGCAGATACTTAATAAGAAGTGGATCTGTTCTTTTTTAAATTTTCTAAATGGAATCCTATGTGAATGAAAACACCTAATTTATGCTGATCCTGTTTTGAATGTTGGAAAACATAAAGTTTTTAGTCTTGTTCTATTTCAGGTTCTTTTGTCAATTTGCTCATTGTTGACGGATCCCAACCCTGATGATCCTCTTGTCCCTGAAATTGCGCACATGTACAAGACTGACAGGGCTAAGTATGAAGCTACCGCACGCAGCTGGACACAGAAGTATGCTATGGGATGATTATAAATACTTTTGGTTTGCTGTTTAAATTGAGCTGCGTAATCACGACTACGACTTATGTCAAACAAAATGATATTTTGAATGAATGTTCTATCTTTTCTTATCAGGGGAACTAAGCCATGGTAAGGGAATTGGTTTTTATCATTTGTGAATATTTCTTTGTGAGACAATGGTGATGGAAGTTGTAATGTATTGGCATGCAGATTTCCTTTTTTTTTTTTAAATTGACCTTCTATTCTAAACCTGTGATGAAGTAATATATAGTTGTGAAAACTACTTATATAAGTGGAGTATTTTGAGCTATTAGATTTTGTATCAATGGTTAAGATTAAATTATAATGTCATGTAGTTTTAAGTGGTCAAGTATATATATTTTTTTCATCACCATGCATATTTGGTTCAACAATTACTCCTTTCACTCCTCACTAGTTGCATTCCAAGGGAAAAAAAGGACTTACTGGTTCACAAATAATTAGATTTGGTATAATAACCTGCCCTTACTGGGATGAGAAACAATTAGATTTGGCCTTAATTGGATCACAAATGGTAGATCACAAAGTAAAATTAAATTTTATATAATTATTTAACGATGGTTGGCTTAATTGGTTCAATTAGTGATTTACCGTTTGAATCAGTAATTTGATGATCTAATAGTTTGACCAGTTTGATTATTGATTTGGTTTTGATAATTATGTGTTTGGCTGATTCGTTTATCAGTAAAGACACTTTTATTCTTTATCCTTACTAATTTTTCCTTTCTTTCATTCTTCTTTTCTCAACATAGAGAGAGTAAGCATAACATTCAAAAGACAAAAAAGAGAAAACACTAACACTTGAAGAAATAGCCATTATTACATAAAATCACTCATTGGAAAATAATTGTTCAGGTGTGTTTAAAACCTGTGATTTTAATTCGTTCAAGAGTTAAAATTATTTTCTAAGCTAAAGAATGTAGATTTCAATTCTAATGAAAATTTATCTTTTGTTTTAGTCTAAAATCAAAGGCAGACAAAAAATGACCAGATTTCTAATTCCGTTCTCATGTATACTAAGATCATCTAACTAATTATCTTCATTCTTCTCCATTCAACACAAAACACAATGTGCCTCACCTCTGCTAGACTGCTACCACCTACCATTGCCGCCACCATTCTTGTAATTATCATCATCATCGTCATTTGCAGTACCATAGCCATGATCACCAATACAGTTGTTTATTTTTTGTGATGCTTATTTGACAAGGATGATGAGATCTTAAGAGAGAGAATGAGAAGAAAGTAAAGATCATGGTGAAGAGAGATAAACTGATTTATGAATTATGACCAATCTTAATAACGATCACCTTATCATCTTAATTTGACAGCTGTGTATTTTATATTGCGAGTTATAAGTAAAAATGACTGAAAGACCATATTGTCTCACAAAGAATAAGATGACCAAATTATTTTATTTTGAGTAATTATCCAAATCAGACGAAAGATTTTAAAAGTCGACATTTTAGTTTTCAAGAAAAATTAATACATAGATCAATCTTCAAGGTAGACAAATTAGTTCTCAATTTATTTTCCGGCAGAATAATTACTCAAATTAATCTTCAAAGATTTTAAAACGGACATTTTTGTTCCTAAAGAAATTAATATATAGATTAATCCCCAACGTTTTTATCTGTCAAACATAACAGCTTCCTGTCCATTTTACTTTTACTATATATCGATTTTTATTATTATTAATTTAACTTTATGCATGTGTTAACTTTGTGCATGTGGCTAATGACACTAGCATATTAATACACTCCTTTTGTTAGACACAAGTAAGATTAATAATGATGTTTTGAAATTCAAATTAAAACATTTTCTTTTAATACAAATATATTTTTTAAAATAGGACATCTTTTGAATATATTAAATACAAAAATATCAAATGATTTTAACTTTGAATTTTTATAGAGTAATCTTTAATAATTTTATTGATTATTATTATTATTATTATTATTATTATTATTATTATTATTATTATTGAGTGACTATATGTATATATGTATATATACTTTTTATATTATAAATATATACATAAAAATTTAATGAATAAATTTATTATTATTTTTGTCCAAAAATATAAAAATTATGATATAATATTATTGTGCAATTAATAATAATAATAATTTTATTTTTTTTATAGAGGACTGTTATGTCTGACGGAGAAAAATGTTAGGAATTGATCTGTGTATTAATTTTTTTTTGGGATTAAAATGTTCGTTTTAAAATTCTTGAAAATTGATCTGGTAATTACTCTGCCAAAAAATGAACTGAAAATTATAAAATTTTAGAGATTAATTTGTGTATTAATTTTTTTTAAGATTAAAATATTTGTTTTTAAAATTTTTGGGACTAATTTAGATAATTATTCTATTTTTTTTCTTTTGTCAAAAATTGTAACGTCTTTCATGAAAATAGTCAATTATGAATGGGGTTTTGTTAAAAAAAAAAATTAGTTAATATATGTCTTTAAAACGTATATTAAAATTATTATTAATAAAATTTTAAAATTTTTTAATAAATACATTAAAATTTTAAATTTTATATTCTTAATAAAAATTTTCTAAGTATATAACTTTAAGACACGTTAGAGTTAATAATTTAGATCTCTAAATTAGTAAATTTTAAATTTTTATTTTAGAAAGTAAAATATAATTTTTTATTCTTTTATTTTTTTTGTCTTATTTATAAAATAAATAATAAAAAATTATATTTTATTATCTAAAGTAAAATTAAGATTTAGAGGATCGAAATCTTAAGTTAATTAAACCCAAATAAAATTGGCGTGTTCCGTGTTTGGTATTTGACGTTGATCTTACGCTGTCATGGAACACGCGAATCCGAATTACCGAACGTTCTAGAAAACCTACCCTTCTCTATCATTTTCCTCATTACAAATTTCTCTTTTCCTCTCGTTTTTCCGGTAATCAGCTATAAACCAAACCCTTCTCGATATTTTCAACCCTTTCAGGTTTTTTTCCTTCATCTTCTTTCATTTTCTCGTTTGCAATTTTAATTAATTAATTAATTAACTAATTTTGTTTACTGTAGTTTTGTAGGCATGGCATCGAAACGCATCTTGAAGGAGCTCAAAGATTTGCAGAAGGACCCTCCTACGTCATGCAGCGCCGGTAATCCACCTTGTGATCCCTTTTCAATTTCATACCTTAGCTATATTAAAGAAATTGAACGCTTAAAATTTTTTTACTTTTAGGACCCCTAATAGTTAATTGATTCTTGGTTATTCAACCCCTTTCGTTATGTTTTCATAGCCGAAGTGATCTAATTTTTAGAGGGGTATTGTTTTCTGTATCTAGGTATTGTGGTTAAGAGGGAAGAATTCTATAGCAAAAATACAAATAAAAGTCAATTTTTTATGATATAGTGATTGGAGTTGACTACTATGTGAGGCTTCAAGGGTTTTTCCCAATTTTCACCATTGAAGTCTGTATTCATCTCTTGGATTTTAGTTATCTGTTTTATGAAGTTTGCTAGCTCTGTGCTGTATTAGGTCCTGTGGCTGAGGACATGTTTCACTGGCAAGCAACAATCATGGGACCAGCTGATAGCCCGTATACGGGTGGTGTATTCCTTGTTTCGATTCATTTTCCTCCGGACTATCCATTCAAGCCGCCGAAGGTAATCTATCATGTATTTTGTTCCTTGCATTGGTAATTTTTAGTCGGTCCTACTTACGACGAATTAATGTTGCTTCCTTGGTGGTTGTTCCAAGGTTATTAATAATGGATAGCAGTCAAAATTCCCACTACACAATAGTGCTATTGCGCCAAATAGCGAATATTTGACAACCTTTAGGGGAGATCAAGGTATCAATAGTGGATCATGGCTTGTTGCTCGTTGCATTTTGCTAAATTTCCACTATGCAATAGTGCTATGGCCCCGATATACCAGATATTTGACAACCTTGGGTTGTTCGTATTGCTTGTAGCCAAGTTTGCAACTAATCTTTTGTTCAGCTTGGCCTGCTTGAACTGCTTGACCTTGCACTTGTATTTATGTTTATCATTTTACATTTGTATTACACAAGATGTATTTGTGTAAGAGGAATAGAGGATTGCAAAGAGTTCAAGTCAGGTGACGTCTTGGCAGTTAGCCTCCGCCACAGGTTCAATCGAGATTTTTGGTCATTTGGTACGGAATCGAATGGCTGGATTAAAATGTAGCCAAAGTGTTTGCTACTCATTCTGCTTGTCTTATTATCATTGTATGCTATGATTTTGTTGGATTCTTCATAAAAGGTTTGCATATGGCACCTATTGCCATGTGACTTTCAAGGCTGGAAACATGCCTTGCTTGCTGAGGTGGCTTAAGCGCGAGTACCTTTTGATAACACTGTTTTCTGATTTGTAACTGTCTTTCAGTGATTTGCTTCCTCTGGTTTGATGCTTCCTAGCCATCTGTCTGTTAACAGGAAAGATTGAATAGCATCGGACTGTGGAGTTTGAAAAGAATATTTTGTCCGTTGTGTAGCTTATGTAATAGTGTAGCATAACTACAGCTCTTTTTGTTTATGAGTTCTTGTTTCACCATCCCAGCCGCCCATTTCACTTGTGTGCATATGCACAAAAAACCAATGAGTAAGGATTACAACAGTATTAGAAAGAAAGATGTGTTGCAGACTTGCAACTAGATGCTTAGATGTAACTGTTGATAGGTTTCGATATGGTCATGTATTATGTTCTATGAATATCAGTCATATATCCTTTACTTTTGTATCCATCCTATTGTGGTCTTTTATTCTTGTGCAATCTTTATGTGCTCAATTACTGGAGAATTTCCTAGTTTAATTTTCTCTAATATATGGATGTTATGTGGCTTTTTAAATTTTATCAGGTTGCATTTAGGACCAAGGTATTCCACCCAAATATCAATAGTAATGGAAGTATATGCCTTGACATTCTTAAAGAGCAATGGAGCCCTGCACTAACGATTTCCAAGGTTTGATTTTCTTGCTTACTTATCTAGCTGATTGCCGCCAGATGGAATTTCGTATTTTCCGGTGTGTGGTCTTTAGATATATTTTGGCATTTCATCTTGGAGACAGTTCTCATTAGGTAATGCTGGACTAATAAATGTTATCTGGAAATATAAGATTGCATGTCTTGTGTACTTCTCTATGAGTATCTGGTCAATGTTGACCTTTTGAGTGTCATATATAGTTCTAATGCAAACTTGATAATTCACTATGTGCTCAGCCCGAAACATAAATTGTTGAAAATAACAACTGGAACTGACGAACTGTTTTACATTTTTTGAATGGAGCTCTATGTGATGTAGACGCCTCACCAATGCTGTTCCTGTTTTGAATGTTGGGAAACATAAGTTCTTGTCTTGTGCTATTTCAGGTTCTTTTGTCAATTTGCTCCTTGTTGACGGATCCCAACCCCGATGATCCTCTTGTGCCTGAAATTGCGCACATGTACAAGACTGACAGGGCTAAGTATGAAGCCACCGCACGCAGCTGGACACAGAAGTATGCCATGGGATGATTATAAATACTCTTGCTTTGCTGTTTAATGTAGCTGCGTAATCACGAATTATGTCAAAACAAAATGATATTTTGAATGAATGTTCTATCTTCTCTTATCAGTGGAACTAAGCCATGGTAAGGGAATTGGTTGGTTATCATTTGTGAATATTTCTTTGTAAGACGATGGTGATGGAAGTTGTAATGTATTCGTTTGCAGACATCCTTTTCTGTTGACCTTTCCCAAACCTGTGATAAAGTAATATAGCTGTTAAAATTTTAAACTAGTTTTATGAGTAAGTGGAGTAATGATTTTGTATCAATGGTTAAGATTAAGATATAATGTCATGTAGTTTTATCATGTGATCAAATGACGACTTTAAAAATTACCATGCAAGTTTTGCTTCAACAATTCAGGTTACCCCTCCTACTCTTCTCACTTAGATGCGTTCCTCGGAAAAGAAAAACTTACTGGGATCACAAAGATTTGGCTTAATAAGCTGCAACTGTATTATTTGGTAAGAATTATTTTGAGGATGTTTAAACCTTGTAAAAAATGCTTGAAAATATTGTGTCTATAATGTTCAAACCATGATTTAAAAGTTTATTATGCCACCATGATGCCTCATGTATCCTTTGATTTTCTTTATTATTATTATGAGAGATCTTTTAACATCATAGATAGACAGCATGATAATGTTTGTGAATTTATGGTAGTGTGAAAGTTCTCGTGACACTGTTTTTGGGCCCAGGCTGCATTCAAGTTCTCTATAAAATCTCCATCATTTTATTTATGCTAAATATATCCACTATGTGCCATTGAGTACTATTTGAAATGAGACAGTGCAACCTCAATTTGATCATAGTGGTGATGAAATGAAATTCAGAAGTTGTCCTTTGAGAAAGTGAAATCTCACCATCTTGGTTCAACTCATGTTTTATGCATGCCTCTCATTAAAACATATGTCAAAAAAAAATGCCAGAGCCTAAGTTACTTGGAAAATGGAAGCATAATGACAAGTCAATTATGTTAGGCAACTTTCAACAATAAGAACTTTCATATGATTTCTTGGAAAATCCTTTTCTTTTTTCATTTAAATTTTTGCTACAAATTGACAAAGTTTTCCTTTTCCCCCGTTTTCTCTCACTTTTTTTCTATTGACTTCTGAATTTGTTAGGTTTTATAACATCACCAGAGTTGTATTATTTATATGTATCTGTCTTTGTTTGAATAACTTTCTTTTATCATTGAATGAGATATAAAATCTTTTTCAATGGTAGAAGAAAGTTAAATCAAGTAAATGTATACGACTAAAGTGAGTATCCTAAACATATTTATGTCAAAAAGATTGTTATGATTGCCATTGATAAGTTTTGATACAGAGTTTCTATAATCTACTTAGACACTTAGTCATGGGGTATTATATAGCACATTTTGCCAAAGTTATCACTACAGAGATATTCCGAGGGAAATATTATCACATGTTTAATTATCTTTTTTTTTTTTCACTTTTTTACCACTAGAGACTAGTATATAAGGTTTAATATATGGAAAAAATTTCAAGTGTCCCGGAGAATACCGGTGTTCTAGTTATTTTAACCATTGATTTCAATTAATATATATTTTTTATAATTCAGATCAACGGTTAAAACAATTGGAATACCGGTGTTTCCGATACACTTGAAACTCTTCCTAATATATGTAGTTGCCATTACATAAATAGAGCGTAAACTTTTCAAAAAAAAAATATATTTTAAATACACGTTTAATTACATTTCACATTTATCATGTGAAATTGTGAATAATTATCCAAAATCACATATAATTAGACGATTGTATAAAACGTTTTTACATTGTCATTATCTCAAAATTAATCTCTAAAATAATATTTGCAAGACTTGAATTAAAAATATTTTGTTCGGTTGGGAAAAAAGGATTTTATTTTTTGTTTTTCACAGTATCTCCTAACTTGGCATGACAAGCACTAATTTGTCGCGGATCGGAGTTTTATTTAAGAGTTTGTTGCTGGTTAATGGATTGCTTAATGCACTAGGCGGGATTTGAACCTTCAACACTAGTTTAAACGGATTAGTAAACTGAATTTGGATCCTCTAAATTTTAAATTTGTACTTTAGAGGGTAAAGTGTGATATTCTACCCTTGAATG
The DNA here is from genome assembly GCF_059453495.1 of Arachis ipaensis. Lineage (NCBI taxonomy): Eukaryota > Viridiplantae > Streptophyta > Magnoliopsida > Fabales > Fabaceae > Arachis > Arachis ipaensis. The sequence continues at coordinate 2,511,871 of NC_142436.1, forward strand.
GTTTCTCTCTCATATTTATTTTTGGTCCTACCTATAAAATAAATGGTAAGAGATCACACTTTACTCTCTAAAATAAAATTCAAACTTTAAAAAATCAAAATCTAAATAAACTAACCACTAGACAAATTTAATTTAATTTTTTAAAAAATAAAAATAAAATAAAATAAAGAAGGTAAATTACATGAAGCAACTAAATGCCCTTATGGGGGCAAGTGATGAAATGGAAGGAAAAATCTTGATAGCACATTTGAGGAATTGAGTTGACCTTTAGAATTTATGAGAATTTAATATGATGTTGTAGCCTCAAAGATGCTGGCTGGAAAGCACTAGCACTGCCACCCTGAAAAGACACGTTTGAGGTCAGTGTGGCCTATAACTAACCAGAATTTATAAAAAAAAATATATTTTTTTTTATAATATAAATTTTTTTTTATTTTTTGTTAATTACTTTATACAAAATTAAAAAAAATATATGAAATATAATTCATAATATCATTTGGTATTAAGATAACAATTCTTACAATACATGCCATTGGTTAACGACATTAATTCTGTGTAACCGCAAAGAAAAATAATAATAGTGGCTGAGGAAAAAAGTTATCAAAAAGAAAAAAAAAAGAAATGAAAAGAAATTTGAAGATGATATACCTGATAAAATAACACATGATATGTTTGGCTAAGGAATTTGTGGTAGAAATTTCGTTCTTTTTTAAGTAGTGTTGGTAGGGAGATACTCGTTACAAGGTTTTTAATATTTAAATGAAATTGTCTCCAATAAATAACTTTTTTATTATTATTATTTTTGTGATAGAATATATTATTCGAATATTATTAGTGTCACAATTTATAAGACATAAAAGCAGATTAAGTATAATATTACTTGGAGAAACTGCAATGGAATGCCAATATATAACCTTGTAAGGAAAGTTAATTACAAAAGATTAATTAAAATGATTAAAGAAACTTAATCTAGTTTGGCCTAAAAAAATAAAAATAAAAAATGAAAAATAGTGAGACTAATAACTTGATTCACAAGCAATGTGTACGGAATGAAAGTGGTCACCCTTATGAAATGTGTTAACTCCCTATAACATAGAAAATAGCAGACACGTGCTTGACTTGCTAGCATGCTTATTTGCCTTTGCTTCTTCCCCAAGCCATAACCTAACTAAATCTTTTTCACCAATTTGCCTATAATAATTTTTTTTTTTTTTGTATAATCATGCACAACATTGTAAAATATTTTACATAATCATACAATCACATTTGTTTTTTTAGATGACTATTCATGTAGTTAATATAAATAATTATTTTTAGAGAAAAACACAAAATAGCTCCTGACAATTATCTCGAAAGATAACGAGGCTCTTGACAAAAAAAATCCAACTCAGTCCCTAACAATTAGCTCAAAAGGATAATGAGGGTCGTGTGCAAAAAAAAATATTTCAATATTTTTTTTTACACAGGACTAATCAGTCCCAAAAAAAAAGATTAGGGGTCGGATTGAATTTTTTTTTTTTTGGGACCTTGTCCTTTCGAGATAATTGTCAAGGTCGGATTTGATATTTTTTTATTGTTATTATATTACATAATTGAATGCACATGTAAATTACTTTACACTAACAGTGCATGAAAATTAAATTCTCTATTAACACATAAAATATAATATTAAATATACATTAACTACTTTAATGATTGATTTTTAGCATACATAATATTTTTGTTTTTCTTTTTTAATGCTTTTTAGGACGTGTTAACCTTTTCTTTTATTTTTTTGGAATTAGTTCAACCTTGGACATTGATCTTTGGCACTTTCCGAAAATGATGGTCACATAGTAATAAATAACGCTTATCAAATCTAGTGTGATCTCCTAGATTTTTCTATGTTTTTGTCACTATTCAAATGAAGTTTCCTTTTCTAAGTTCATGATAGTGCCATTTGAGAACTAATAATTATTCCGATAATGTTAAAAAAATATAAAAAATAATTAAAATTTGTCTTGTTTAATATTTATTAATTATTATAATAATTAATAAATTTTAATTATCTTTTTATTATTGAGATCATCAAAGCTTCTTTTTAAAAAATACAAGTAAATTACTTTGTTGGTTACACTTTGATCACACATGAATTTGATCCTTGTATGTCAATTCAAAAAAGAAAGAGAGAAAAAAATTTAGAAAAATAAATTTGGCAATTTTTTTACAAGAATTGTGTTACACGTAGTAAAATATCATAATAATTTATTTTTATTACTATTATCAAATAGAGTGCTTTTTTTTTCGAAAAATAGAGTACAAACTTACTTTAAGTAGAAATTTACAGATATAAATTGATTTTCTATACATTTTTTAATTAATAGTTAAATTATTCTGTTAATTTTTATAATTTTTTTAAATTTATAATTTGGTCTCTATATTTTAAAAAATTTTAATTGAATTTTTACGCTAATTTTAAATTTATAATTAGATATTTTTTAACAATAAACATTAAAAAACTATTTTTTTAATCTGTCTGACACTATGAGTAAATATACCTCAATACATTATGTTAAGTTAAATATTTTTTGAAAGATAATAATATGATTATAAATGTAAAATTAATATAAAAAATTAATTAAAAAAATTTTTAAATATAAAATTTAATCAAGCTATAAAAATTAATAAAATAATTTAAGTTAAATTAATTAAGGTATCCAGCTGAGCAGTGTTGATAGACAAACTCTGCAGATTGTACTGAAAAGAGTTTACATTTCATCATCATTGGTTGGAACTGGGCCAGCATTGAACATTGTCATAGACACATTTCCCTTTCCTTTTTTTACCTCTTTTTGTTTTCTCTTCTTTTTCCACAATTAATGGTGATTTTACTCAATTATTTATATTCTACCACTTTATACGCCAACACAATGAAACATCCTTAGCCATTCTTACAGAAAAAGAAAATTTTACATTCCATTATTCGAGGTAACTTTTTTTTTTTTTCATAATTCAGTTCGATATATATCTTTTTGTACCTTTATTTTATTTGTATTTGCTTTTTTAAATATATATGGTTGAAATAGGGCTAATTTTTCTTGTTATAGAAGTAGAAACAGTGATATACCTTAACATTGTAATTTTTGGTGTTTTTTAAAACTATGGAAAGTACATAAATCGAAAGGTTCGATTTCTTTACTTTAATTTTTTTTTAACACAAATTGGACGGTCCAATTTTTGCTTCTCTAGTTAAGCGATTCCACATTTGAGTATAACACCCCAACAATTCACATTTTAAAAAAACATCACTACCACTCCAATATTAAAAATAAAAATTCTTGACATAGCAATGTTAATATTCAAATGTCTTTAATATGTGACACCAAAAAAAAAAAAAAGTCTTTACTATAAAAGTTGTTGTTTTACCTCCTTATAAAGTATTCATCATGATCACCATATTTGAATTACTTTGCCCCATTATTCAAAATCATAATACTTAACACTTAAAAATTTATAACATGAAAGATAATTATTAACGAAAAAAAAATCCGTTTAGGTCAACAAAAAATAAAACGGCTTAATATTTAAAAAAAAAAAAAACAATCAACAAGTGTTTTTTCGAGTTTGGTTTAATTATAAATTTTGTTACTTGTTATTGAGTCATTCTAATAATTAGTTTATTCATTTATTTAAATGTGTTATAAATTTAAATCTTACTTTATAATTTGTTAGACAACAATACACTTTTATATAAATAGAATTTAGATCTGTAATTAATTAATCTTTACTTTGTCAAGTTTAGAATTATTGTAAAAAAATTATAATTTTGTTATTTGTTAAAAATAGATATTATTCATAAGAAAAGAAAATTTTAATATATTTACTAGTATTAAAAATTTCAATATCTTATTTTTTTTAACAAATGTCCTATATACAAATATTAACAAAATCTACTAACTACTACATACCTAAGAATTTGTCTTGTAAACATATTACAAAGCCACGTCAATAGCCCAACTTCAACGTTATTGTTACACTAATATTTCATAAAGAAATAAGAAATTGTAATTAACAAGTAGTCAATTTGCGTGGTCTTAGATTCATGAACGTGGAAAGTTAATTAAGTTGGTACCTTCTTTGGACTCCACCCTTGCTTACTTTCTTTGTCTCTTTATTAATATTAATAAATTGTTTGTGCTCCCTCTTATTGCTATCTACTCGGGTTTCAATTGAATTTTGTCTAATACACAAAACAACATGGCTTCCTTTGAACTTTCTTAAACATTATGTTTAGGTAGAACAAGAAAATGAATGGGCCTTTTCTTTGAAAATATTGAATGTTTTTGTTTTTGCCTTAACTATTAGGCGTGATGAATTATTATTCTAAATAGGTTTAATTATTCAATTTATCTTTATAGTTTTACTAAATTTTTAATTAAGTTTTTATATATTTTTTTTAGGGTAAAGTATATTTTTTGTCTTTAAAATTTGGTAAAAGTTTTAAAAATATCCCTAAATTTTATTTTGTTTTAATTTTGTCCCAAAAATTTTCTATTTGCATCAAATATACCTTGACGCAAAATACCTCTCTTTACAAAGAAAAGACACCAAAAAAATATACCCTTGACGGCTAAGTTTTCAAAAAATTTAAGACTAATCTAACAATAATGCATAAAAATTATACTTAATTTGCTTGTATTGAAGACTGTTCTTATAAAATTATTGTTGAGTTGGTCTTAAATTTTTTGAAAAATTGATCGTCAAGGGTATATTTGATGCAAATCGAAAACTTTTGAGACAAAATTGAAACAAAATAAAACTTAAGAATATTTTTGAAACTTTTATCAAACTTCAAGGACAAAAAATATACTTTACCTTTTTTTTAATTAGATCTCTATACTATTTCTTCTAAAAAATATAATGTAGTTAAAAATCTAATTTGATTATTAATTGTGGATACCTTTAATTTGTAGAAAAATATTCGGTTAATTTTGATATTTTTTACACTAAAAAGTTACCTAAATTACAAAATGAAAAGTAACGTAGGAATCTAACTAAAAAAATCTAATTATAAATTTAGTGAAATTATAAGAACTAATAAAGTAATTAAATCTTTTAAATAATAAAATTTTACTTTTATTTCTTCCAATGATACTAAGTTTTATTGTTAAAAAACAAAATTGACTGCTATTTTCAAAATTTGGCTAATGCTAATACATTAAAAAAAAATAAAAGGTGTAAGACTCTTTGAACTTTAAATTTAAAATTTAAAATTTTTAAATTTTTAAATTCTAAATTGTAAATAATAAACTTGAATCTTAAATTTTAAATTCTATATTTAAGTCATTAATATAAAATATAATAAATAAAGAATTAAAATTTATTTAATTAATAAAAAATTTATTATAATCCTTACTTAGTAAAAAAAATTTAAGAACGAACTTTAAAATTTGAACTCAAAATTTTAATTTAAATAATTGAGATATTTATTATTTTATGTAATTCTATTACACTAATTTAACCTAAATAAGATTACTAATATCAAACTTACATAAAATTTTTGCAAACACAAAAATGAAAATTTAAAATTAATGAGGATAAGAAAAGGTTGATTTGATGAAGACTTCAATATATAGAGGCAGCTGGAACCTGCGGATTTTTCTTTCTCCCTTTGCTACCGACAACCACACACATACTCACCTTCTTATATATAGTTTTAAATAAGAAAAATATAATTTACTTAAAATTAAGATAAAAATATTCAATTAGTTGTCTGTAATTTTTTTTACATGAATTGCATTTAAAAATAATTTTTTATCATATGTATATTAAAAATCAGCTATTAAATTATTTATTTTATAAAATATATATTAAAAATAAATAAAAAAATACTTTATACACAAATAATATATAATGATTGAATTAATGATTAATTTTGATGTGTATATAGTACTTTTGTTTTTAATGATATATTGAAAAAAAAATATTTGTATTTCCCTTTTTAGTTTTTTTTTTTAAATAAATCAAAAGATACATAACTGACCATAAATACAATATCAACAACAAAAAAAATGAAAGATGAAGTATTCAAATAGGTGAAAACTCAGGTCAAGTCGACTTCACGTGAAGTTTATATTGAGAACTATTAGATGAAAATTTAGTCAAATCAGTCAAATTATTTAACGATTCTTAGATATCAACTTCACGTGAAGTCGATTACACCTGAGTTTCCACCGTTCAAATATCTACAATTTAATTAGGAGAAGTGTCATCTATTAAACTAATAAACCACCCCCACTATATTAGGATATTCATATTTCTCCCCTTTTTTTTTTTCCTATCTTTCTAATTACACAGTAGACAATGCTGTGGTAGATTAGTGGTAGTAATAGTAGTGAGTCATCAGTCATGAGATCACTCTCTTTTCCCTCCATCACTCACCCATTTTCCCTCCTTTTTTCTCTCTCCTCCAATGGGAGCACACCTCCTCCTGCTACCATAAATACCCTCTCCTCTCTACTTTTATGACCTTACTCTTCTCTTTCTTTCCATTCATTTCTTATTTTTTTTTTCTTCCTTCTCTTTTGTGCCTCCTCTTCATTTCCCTTTCTCTTTTCCTTCTCTTCCCTTCACTCTACACTCCTAACTACTAATTACTAAACTACCACCTCTACCTTCCCGCCAATTCTGATCACAAGCTTCCAACCTCACCTCTTTTTCTCTCACTAAACCACCCCTCACAAGGGTGGTGGTGTGTTGAGATTATACAAAATACCAAGATTGTTTTTTTTTTTTTTTTGTTTCTCTCTCCTTTTTTTCCCTTCTTTTTCTTCTCCATCAACACCCAAATACTAAACGTCTTTGGTAAAATTAACACCAAAAATCATTTCTTCTTTCTACTTCTTCATGCTCCCAAACAACACAACTACCAAAACATCTTCAATTTATTTCTTATCATTTCTACAACCTTCACAAAGAAAAGCTTAAAACCGTTTCTTCTCTTATTTTTTTACTCTCTCTCACTCTCATGTCCGCACAATCCACCCTGAAGCTTCAGACTCTCGCCATAAGAAGCTCAAGCTTCGATTTTGAAGGCGACCCACCATGCAAAACAGCAAAAAGGCTTCGATCGAAGAAGCTCCTTCGAATCATACTCACCGATCCCGACGCCACCGATTCAGAATCTTCCAACGATGAAGCAGAAGAGCAAAACCCATCACCGAGGGTAAAAAGGGAAATTATCACTCACATAATGACCCCTCGGCTTCACTCTTCGCATTCTTCTTCTCCAACCGCATCTTCATCACCTTCTTCTCCTTCAATCGGTTCGGGTCAAAACCATGTTGACCGGAACCGGTTCAAGAGGAAAATAAAACGCACCATTTCTGGTTCTGGAAGGTTCCGTGGCGTTCGTCAGAGACCGTGGGGGCGGTGGACGGCAGAGATTCGTGACCCGAACCGAAGAAAACGGGTTTGGTTGGGCACTTTTGACACCGCGGAGGAGGCTGCCGCTGTTTACGACGCCGCGGCAGTTAAGTTCAAGGGTCCCGGCGCAGCTATTAACTTTCCCCGTGGCGATTCGGAAGTTTCCGGCGAGAGTTTTGCGGTGGTTTCCGGTGAGGGTTTTGTGGCGGTTTCTGGGAGCAGAGAGGGTTTTGCCTCTCCGACTTCGGTCCTTGCTTACGATGACGGCGTTGTTGGTGGTTGCGAGACGACGCCGTTTGAGGGTCTCCGTTACGGCGATGTGGATGCTTTCGGTTTTGACATTGACGTGCCGTTAAGTTTGATGGGCGTTAACTCGGTATTGACTCAGCGCTTTGGGAAGGAAGAGTTCGGCGAGTTAGACCCGGAAGATTTCCTGACGTGGCCTGAATAGGGGGCTTTTTCGTCTTTTTGAAGGGATTGTGGTTTCTATCGCGTTATGCTTGTGCTTGTTGGAATTCCGAAACTGCCCCTCGCAGAGCAATAGATGACTAGAAGAAGAAACTATTTTTGTCCTAATGTTAATTTGTAATTAATTTAATTATTATTGTGTAAAGGAAAATGAGTTAAGTGAATAGAAGGAAAAGAAAAATATGTAATCAAGTGAGTGAGTAAGGGACTATGCAAGATATATATAGTTTGAGTAAGAATTCTAGTGTAAAAAATTATATAATTGTTCTATTAATTTTGGCATATATTATTATGTTACATGCTGATCCAAGTTGGCAAGGGACAAAGTTATATGATATTTGAATATTGCCTGTTTTTTTTTTTTCTTTCTATTTATAAGATGCTTGTATCAAGATTCTTCTCATGGGATTCTATAGGTACTTGGAGGGTACCTTTTAACATTTGTTTTTTTGGCCTAATATTATTATTATTATTCCAACAAAGATATGTGTGAAATGTTTAAGAGCTATTGTTCCCTTTTTAATTAAGATGCTAATTCTGTAACATCATTAATAAATTTTCTTAGGTATAGTTAAATATTAAATATTTTTTTAAAAGAAATTAGATATTAGATTTTTTAAGAGGCTTTAGATATTATATTTTAATTTGAATTTTTCGAGTATTATTAAAAAATGTTATTAAAATTTATTAATTTTATTATGTCAATTGATTTTTTTTAAATGACAGAAAAATTCTTTAAAAATGAAAAAAAGGTTTAGAGAATTATTTAAATAAAATTTTAAAATAATTATCTATTTTTTTTCAAAAATTCAAATTAAATGATAAGTTGTTTGCAAAATGCAAAAGTGTCATTTACAAAGAATATAACTTTTTATTATTATTGTTGTTTTGTTTAAGTCTTTTGAGTGATTATTTGTGGTATCTATTTATTTGTTGAAGTTATTTTTGTGAGTGACATAGACTTTTGATTTTTCTTAAAATACAAATTAGTACATGAAAAATTAGGGAGATTACTTAATGTTTTATATCCTTATATTATTTTTCATATTCATACTTACGTATTAGATTAAACTATTATTTTTATTCATAAAATTTAGAATATTAATAAATTTATTTATAATTAAATGAAATTAACTTTATACTTAAAAAATAAATAAACTATTATTTTGATCATAAATGACCTACCGTAAAACTAATTTTATTTATTCATGAATTTGTATTTTTATAACATAAAATATGGTTTGACAGTCCAACAATGCACTAGTTTCTATAGTGAGATTATTACTCCTAATTTAATAAGTGTGATAATTTATAAGTGATATTATTAATTTAGAAATAGTAATGTTGACTTCCAAAACAGGTAGGATTTTGTTAACATAATAATTATTCTTGTAAACTCCTTTTTTATATAAAAATGTGAAAAACAGTAATACATAGATAGGATTTTTGTTTGTTAGAAAACATGACTATGTAGATTTTGATCATTTATTATGTCACGTTTTGTTCGTTTGCTACCTACACGTTAAGCATTCAATGTATGTAACACAATTAACTGGTGTCTGAGTCTTATGATTTATGATGCAACACCAATTAATTACTAAGAAAATCACCCTGCAACTTTGTATGACTATGAGGATGGACTTTTCTTTTTCCTCAAATATCCTTTAACATATATTAATATTCCAATAGATAAAAATTTTAACGAATATTAACTAGCAAAATTGATAATTATTGAGGAATTGATAGTGACGATAATCAATATGATTAAAACGATATGGTGATGGATCAAAATTAACTAAACTATGTTTATCATTTATTTAAAAACATAGATAGATGATGGTTATGAGAGAAGGAATGATTGTGAGTTACAACCTTAACAATAATTAAAATATATTTAACTATTTTTGGTGTATAATAATGTATACTAAAAATTAGTATTAAATTAGTTATTTGCGTAAATATATGTTAATTCTAAAATATATATTAAAAATATATGAAATAATACATCTATTTATACATACATAAATATGTGATAATTAAATTAGCGACTGATATTTTGTGTATGTATAATATTTTTTGTTGAAAATTTGACACTATAAAAGACAACTATATCAATTATATATCATGGTTAAAAAAATCGGAGTTTCCTTGTGTCAATAAAATGATATGTTAGCATACTCCTTAGATCACTACACCACATCTAACAAATAGCAGCGGTTATACAGTCGATTAGCAGCGGTTGATAATTCGCTGAAAGATAGCGTGCGGCTAAACTTTTAGTAGCGGTTAATAGTAACCGCTGCTAAATGGTACTTTGCAGCGGCATAGTTTTACGGCGGTTCTATCCGCTACGAAATCGTAATTAGGACTGCTTGGAAAAATGACAGCGGTTATTAACCACTGCAAAATGCTATCTGTTTAACAATAAGAAATGTTAATATACTTTTTATATAATCACAAACTCTAGACAATAATGACTTTATTAAATTGATACTAAAATCAGGTACTAGTAAAAATAAAAAATAAATAATTAAATATGTATAGATGAATAATTTTTTTGTTATTTTTAATTTCGAATCTTATTTTAGACTTTTAATTTGGGGTATGATTTTTACACAAATATTTTTTTTGAATAAAAATTTAATTAATTTGAGTTAAATTTTACATTGATTTTTTTACTATAATAATCAAATGTGGTACAATTGAACGTAATAGTAGTACATATATGCAACAAAACAAGGAAGTGGGACCCTATGAAAGCACAAAGAGATGGATGCTAGTGGTTGATAACAAGTTAAGAATAATAATGGTGGGTCCATAATACTAATTCATGCTCCTTCATAATGGCATTTCAAATGGCCTATGACCCTCCCCCAACCATATAAAGTAGCTGCCGGCGGCTCACAACACAAATTTAGATATGTATGAACCATGCTTTCTTGGGTGTCACAAGTCACAACGCATGTATGAGTTAGGAACAAATAATATCAGTGTCAATTTAAATTATGTTATATTATATTTATATATAATTTTTAATAAGATGTATATTTTGTCAATTTAACTATTAAATGATAATATTGATAAAATATATAATAGAAAATCATTTATATCAAATTAAAATTGAAATTCTTTTATGAATTTTGTGGTGGTTTCAAATCGCGTAAAGTATTATTAGTGGCTCCTTATAAATCGTCGTCCTTTAAGGTATAGAAAAATGAATTTTCGCAATTTTTTAGGGATGAGCACGGGTAGTGGGAACTCGATTACCCATCTGAATCTGAACCAAACCAATTAAATTGGTTCTAGAACCAACGAGTAATCGGGTTCAACCTGAACCAAACCGATAGTCTTTGTTAGTGATTGGTTCGGATATCGGTTTTGGGAGTGTGGAATCCGAACCAACCCGCGAACCCGATCATATATTAATTAAATAAAAAAATAAAAAATATATATGACTTTTTCATTAGACAAAGATTATTCACTATTAATATGTTTGGATTTTAATAAATTTAGTTTTTAATGTATTTGGTGTTTAACATGTTTGGATTATTTTTATTGATATTACATGTTTATTATACTTGTTGAATTTTTAAGATAAAAATTTGGTTTTTTTATAAATTTCAAAGTTATCGGGTACCCAATTATTTGAACCGAACCAATCCGTTCTTAGTCGGTTTGGTTTGGTTCGGATACATGTACAAAAAAATACAAATACAAACCAAATCGACCCGTGCTCATCCCTAAAATTTCAAACAACTGCTCGTATAACTGTAACTAGACGGGTGAATTAATTTGAGATGGTTTAAAATTATCTCTATTTTGTTTAATAGGATTTTAAAAAATTTGCAGTGATTTAAAACTACCGCAATTTTATATGCTTGTCTTTTAAAAAAGTATGCCAAGGTTTTAATTTAAAATGGTTCAATGTAAAATTTTTTAAAGACAAACATATGAACTTCTAATTTAATGATTACTTTTTTTTTTAAATGGTTCAATGTAAAAATTATTCTTTGCTTCCATATCTTTTACATTTTAAACTTGATCATGATGCATAGTGTTACTTAATTGAAGAAATTCTTCACAAAAATTGTTATCAATAATTTTTATTTATAACATATATAAATAAAAATATCTCACTTTGTGGATTTTCCTCCGACCCCGTCCTTACAACATCGCACCCTGTCACTATCAGATCCTATAATGTAATCATCATCTATCTAATAATGAGTTAATTATCAATTTTCTATATAAATTTTTTATGAGTGAAATTGCTCAGATAAAAACAGAAGAATAAAAGTAAACTTTTTATGAATAGTTGTGTTATATGTATTTTTTAGAATTCAAATTGAGCAAAAATAAGTATATAAAAAAATTTCCCAATAAATTCCCATACTTGTAGGTTTGCATAAACCATATCAATAATATAGAATGTAATTTCTATCAAAAATGAAATTCAAAATCAATAATTAGAAGGGGAATATATATCTCAAAAACAGGAAATTCAAGAGTATTTTTCACAGTTTACTTTCATGAATTTTACAATTATTAACGCTCATACTAATAACTAAGCTACTATAATGAAGTCTATTGTATTATGAGTTAGGTAGACTATTGAACTTTTAAATGGCAAAATCATAATGCATGTTTTCTACTTAAATCCCTCAGCAATATTAAATTACTGCCGAATTAGCTAATGGAATTAAATGGGAGTTAACTTCATAGAAATATGTTCAACTATAGGCCTATTTTATTTGCTGAGTTGGTGGCTTCAAATCTTAAGTTGATAGGTGTCACTATAGTTATAAGAATTGAATCGAAAATCGATTCGGTCATATTATTAGGTCATTAAATTATTAGTTTAACTGGTAGATTATAAATTAAATCGGTTGATTCGGTCATAATTAAATAATTATATAAAATTTAATTTTATATTAAATTAATTTATTTTTTAATTTATTAATTAATTAGTATTTATTACATTATTTAAATATATGTTAAAAAATATTAATATTAATAAATGTCATATAATTATCAATAACAAAAATATGTTATGATTAATAAAAAATTTTTGTTTATCTTTTTTAATTTATAGATATTTAACAAAGTTTAATTTTTATTTTAATAATTATATATAATTAAAAAATAATTAATTTAAAAATAGAGTAAATATAAAATAAAAAATAAATTATATTAATATGAACACTATTCATTAGAATAAAAAAATAAAAAATATCTTAAATTTGCATGACTAAAAGAGTTAATAATAAAATTAATTAGGACATGTCTAATAATTTGTAATATATTTATAAAAAGGCACTATATATTACAAAGATGTTGAAGGTCTCAAGTTCGAACCAGCGCCTAGAATATTCTTGAATTTTTTGAAATTTGAGTGATGCGCATGTTGAGGTCAGCGGGTAACCGGTCCGATTCGATCCTCGGTTTAGGCTGAGTCTGATCAAATTTTTTGAGTTTAACTGATTCGTTTACTTGTATGGTTAATTTAGATCGGTTTAAAATTCGGTTCATCAGTTTTTCGATCGAATTAGCTGGTCTAGTCCGAATTTATAATTATAAGTGTCACTTTATTTGTTCGTTTAAGTAAATATTGAAATTTTAAATCTCGTTTTATATATGCATAAATTTATTGATTAATAATAAATTTTTAAATAAAATTCAGATATGTGATAAATTAATCATTAACTTATCAAATTTAAAAATACAGTAAAAAGCAAACAAAAAATATCTTATACAAAATATCACTATTTGAGGCTTTGGAGGCTTATATATAATTTGCCTAGCCTATATAAAAAATCAAAAGAAAAGCATGTAAATTGTGGTTATGAGGAAGAGTCTTTTGAATCAATCAAGGTAAAAACTAAAAAGAAAAAGAAAGAAGAATTGAAGAATCCCCGAAATTATTGGGGTTAAAATAAAGATGTTGAAAGGACATTGGATGTATCCAAAGGTGGGTAACCAAACAGATATGAAGCTTAGAAAGAGCTCAAAAATGTGACGACCCACCACCACCTTATTATTATACATCACAGCCGCCATCAACTATTTCTAATCAACTCTTAATCTTTTCTTTATTCTTAATAATCAATTCAATTAGGCCATTAATGTTTTTTGTCACCCAACAGAAACATTAATCAAACACAATTTTCTCTTTTCAGTGAACGACAAAATTAGCTGAAAGTAGACAGAAAATCAAATATTTTTTATATTTGTTTGAGTGTTGTTAAGTTAATAAAAAATAATTTTTTTATATTTTTTAACGTGTTTATTAAATTTTTAATAATAAAAGTAAAAATATTAAAAAATAAAAAAATTATTTAAAAAACTACAACTTACATCTTTTTTCTTAAAAAAAAGATATTTTTCACATAATAAATAAACAAAAAATTACTTCTATATTATTATACCTAAACATAATTGATAAATAAAAAGATATTTTTATATAAAATATTTAAATATAAAATTACTTTTATTTTTTCATAAAATTTCTTAAAAAATATAACTAAATTTTTTTTAAAGCTTACCCACCTAAACAAACCCTTTATGTTAATAATAATAATAATAATAATAATAATAATAATAATAATAGTAGTAGTAGTAGTGTAGAATTGCCGCTTAAAAAATTTTGATATGGAAATAAAATAAGTGATATACTTTAACATAGTAATTTTTTGTGTTTTTTAAAATTGTGGAAGTACACAAATTTCGGACTCTCCGATTTGTGTTTTAAAAAGCGAGAAAAATTCAGAGTACACAAATCGGAGGGTCCGATTTGTGTTAAAAAAATTGAAAAACTCAGAGTACATAAATCGGACCATACGAGTTGTTTGATTTTAAAATTTTGCTTAAGAAATCGCATGGTTCGACCTGTGGTTGGACAAATACGAATTTCGGAAGCTAGAAAACAGACTCTCCGAGTTGTTTGTTATTGTCAATTTTTTCATAAAATGGAATATCCAACGTAACTCGGACCCTCTAAATTGTTCTACTAACATCGTATGGTTGTGAAGCACCTGTATTCCCCATGTTTAAATTCAACACCATTTTTACTTCCATATTCAAATTAAAAGTCTAAAAACTCAATAACTACGCATTCAAAATCCAAAATTTATGTTGGTGATAATTCTGCTATATGGTATTATTTTATAAAATGTAAATTTTTTGATATAGTTTGAAATATTTTATGTTAATTATATGTATAAAAAATATTTTCACCTATAAAATATAATAATAAAAAGAATTTGTTAAGAAAGCAACTACATATTATTTAACTTGCAACTTTTACAATTGCACTAGTAAAAGCAATTGTGTTACATAAACCAAATAAACGTGAGAAATGTATAATATGTTACTACAATAATTTTCCATTATGAAAGTTGACACAATATATATATGGTTCCAAAGTCCATATGAATATTGATTAATTTGCTGGCTCTTTTGCACAGCTTGGAGTTGCAGATAAGGTTATTAAGGTACTTGAAAAGGAAAGAGTGTCGTTGCCTCATTCGGCAATTTTGTTTGTTTCTTCATTCACTCTTTTTGTATTCGATGCATTACATGCTAAAAGACAAATAAATTCAAGTGATCATCAATAGCATCATTTTATTTTCAAGTAAAAAATTGTTTTTAATGCCTTCTTTTATTTTTTAACCACCAACCAATTTCTTCTTATTATACATATATATATGTTCATCGACCATATATATGACCCGTAACTTTTAGGTAGTTTCTCTATCTTATGTAAAGGTATGAGTTTCAAATTTTAATTTGTTAGTATAAATTTTAATAATTATTTTATAAATATTAAAAATCAATCACCATTTACATATTTATATGTGTTCGGATTAATTGTGGATTTTTTGAACTGAGAAGTTGATGGAAAACTTACTTCTTATTTTCTAACAATACCAAAAATTAAATTGGGAGGACAATCTACAAAGATATTCTGATACTTAAGTTAGTAAATATCTTAGATAAAACATGTCATATATATATTTACGAGTTAAACTCCACTTTGGTCTTTGAAATTGACGAGTTGCACTGATTTGGTCCTTGACTTTTTGATTATTACAATTTGGTCTCTTAGATTTAAAAAAGTGCACCAATATAGTTCCTCTTCAATGTCATTAGTTTGATAGCTTAAGTCTTATCATATTGGACATATTAAAACGACATTGTACACATTTTGGCGCTAAATTAAAAGAGCACTAAATGATGTCATTTCAGGATTTGAACAATACTAAAAGGGAGGGGTATAACGTTTTAGTATTGTTCAAACCCCCAAACGACATCATTTAGTGCCTTCTTTAGCGGCAAAACGCATACGACGTCCTTTTAATATGTCTAGCGTGACAAAGTTTGAGCTACGTCACTAACAATGTTAAATTCCGGCGACGGAAGGTACACAAGGAACTACATTGGTGCACTTTTTTTAATCTCGATAACCAAATTGTAACAATTAAGAAGTCTTAGACCAAATCAATGCAACTCACCAATCTCTAGGACCAAAATGGAGCTTAACTCATATATTTACCTATCAACTTGTTGAACTACTTAAGAATCTATACCTCTTCAATTCATATAACTATTCTATCCATTCATATATCCACATATTTTAGAATTTATATTGTAGTTCTAATTTTTTGAAGATTATTTTATCAAAATCTATATCTTTTAGAGGACAAATAACTATTTAGTCAAATATAATACCCACAAAAAGTACAATGTCATACCTCAATATCTTCTTATACACGAAAATGAAACTTATTAATAAGTTGGTAAGAACACTTCTTGTATTCTCATGATGAACTTAAAAGAATTATTAAGAGAGTGGTGGGAAATAGACCATATCTCAAATTATTATTACTAATTCATGCACTATTATTATTGGTCATAATAAGGAAGAAAATAATTAAGCACAAATCACATGTGTATATATAAATATGTACGACATAATAATACATCAACTAATGATGATGGGGAATCCCCACAACATAGATAATTAATTAATAATAATTAGTACAATAATTTTGATGAATGTGTAGCTTTAATTTGCTAGATTTATAGAGGCCAAATTTGGATTTAGCAATGATATCAATGTAGTACTAGGTAGATCCCTAATCCAAAAGAAATTAAAGCCAAGAATAGTGGAATAGCTAGTGTCACATAATGCAATGAATGGAAAGCAAAAAAAGGAAAACATATATAGATAGATAGATGTTTGTTATATATATTGCATTTAAAAGTGAGGTACATATTGATGGATCGGAGTGGCCATAATAATGTTAGTAGCACATATATATAGTCTGTTACATTCACATGGATATATATAATTGTGATTCACTTCACAATGTTCATCATAATGGGATACTAGCTAACCCCACTTACCCCCCCCCCCTTTTTTTTTCATTTCTTAATTTAGTAATATTATTTCTACATTTAATAATTTATTATTAATAAAAAAACACATCAAACAAAATTGAAGGGTGAAAAATAAGAATATAATTAAGGATCTAAAATAAAGTGTTTGGTGCGTGGTTGATAAGGACTAGGGATAGCTTAATTTTTTTTTTAAATTCTATGTTTAACAATATATTGACAATTATTTTTTTAGTTTTGCTAGTTTTCTAACATAAACCATGCTTTTTTATTTGTTAATTGATTTCTTAGGAAAAGTTGTGTAGTTTGCATTTACAAAATTAAATCTTATCTTTGAAATAATGTTTTCATATTTCTTGATTATACGAATCACACCTTTTTTTTTTTTCGCAAAAAAAAAAAATTTCATTCCTAGCAATAGTCAATTGACACCTACAGATTACATATAATAAAACATTAGTTCTATATCTAGAAAAAAAGTTAAATTAGTAGTTTCAATCCAACTCTATATTAATAATAATAATTACCATTAATTTGAGATTGTTGATCTTTTACAGAGATTATGTTTGACTTTTTTTTACATATATTTTTTGTAATTTTTTTACGATATAAAAGATTAAATTTTTATTTTTTCTATTATTTTTTATTAATTACTTTTAATACATAAAATAAAAGAATTCAAAAAATGCATACAATGCATATAATAACATGCACCTAAAAGACACCACATTTTCTTTTTTGAGAGGTCACCTATTCCGGTTAATTAAATCTCTTCTCAGGTGTAATACGATTAACATTTTTGTGGTTGGTGTTTATTTTAAGCTTAGTTTAGAATAAACTTATTGATGCTATATGTAGAATAAATAAATGTTATAGCGTCGAAGGGTTAAACATTTTAATTAATTAGCTAGTACTATTTTAATTTCAACACAATCTGCTAAAGATGCGAAGGAATTAAGGAGACATAACATAATCTGCTAAAGTACTCATCATGATAATTATTGCTCTAAGCTACAAAATTATGTACTAATGAGTTATAACTCAAATGACATATAGTCTCTTTATATTTACTTAGAGATTGTAGGTTCGAGTCCTATTATACTAAGCCACTGATATAGACACGAAATACGACATGAGGCATGCGGATATACGAATTTAAAATTCTTATAAGACACGAAAACACGATATATATATATAATATTGAAAATATCTCCTCGTTTGGTCACTCCTCCGACGGCAACAATCACCGTAGCCACCACCGAAGCTTCCTGCCAACGTTGCCATCGCGCCTGGAGCACCCGCTGTTATCGTCGCTGTACGTGCTCGTTAAATTTGTTGCTATTCACGTCACCATTACCATCGCTTCTGTCACCACAAGTCACCACTACTATCATCAGATTGGTTTGTTGGTATGGTTATTATGTTTTTTCATATTATTTTGTGACTTTAATATTTTGTTAGAGTTGTTGTTATTAAATTTTGTTAGTTTTGTTGAATTAAGAATTAGATTTTAATTAATTAGAGTAACGAGTTTTATCTATTCTTTTAAATTAGTTTTTCTTGTGAGTTTAATATTTTGTTAGAGTTGTTGCTAAATCGGTGGTTAAATTTGCTTAATGAAGTATATTATTTGGGATTGTTGTGTTACTTTAATGTAAGTAAAAATTAAATTTGTGATGCCTCTTATTAGTTTGGTTGAATTAAGAATTAGGGTTTAATTAATTAGAGTAATGAGTTTTACCTATTCTTTTAAGTTAGCTTTCGAATTAGTTTCACCTTGTGAATTTAATAAGTAATCATTTTTATTAGGAGTGTGCTACTTTCTCTGAGCTCAATTGGAGTTTCCTTCTTTTGTTATCTGTGCAGTAATATTCGAGATTGGTTTTCTATCTCTGAATATAATGTGTTAGAAACAAGAGACTGAGAGAGTAATCTGAAAAGTGTATTATTCAATTGTGTGAAAAGGTACAATATACAAGAGGTATTTATAGGTGCTAAATGAATCAGAGTAATAAAGGCATAGAATCCTATAATTAATATACAGATATACTATATAAATATAGACGATACTAATTGATGTAAATTGATGCTAATGATTCTCTAACATCCCCCCTCAAACTCAAGTGGGAGCTAAGGATACCAACTTGAGTTTGGATAACAAAGTCCGGAAACGAGTCGGGTGATGAGCTTTTGTGAAGATATCAGCAGTCTGATCTAGTGTGCCAACAGCAATGAGATGAATAGCATCAATAAGGATACGCGTAGTGGCGTTTTCCTAGGATAGAATTTTAGGACGGAAGTGGGAGAAGGTCGCGTAGTGGCGGCTTCTAGAAACCCTTGTTTGGTGAAAAATTGTGGAGTTATAAGTGGTTGTACTTTAGAATGATTGGAATTTGATATTTTATTGAATGTCTGTATGTTAATGATTTATGCCTGCAACTGTTTCTTATATGAAAAATGTTGTATTTATTTTATGGATATCGCTGAATTAAGCAGAAGCTCTGCCAAATTATCGTTTAAATTGTTTAAAACGTGTTTGGTTTGTCAGAAAATAATAATTGTACGCGATGGGAGCTTCTAATTGTTGTTGTTCGTTGAATTCTGGGGTGTGTGTTTCAATATGATTCCAAGTCATCGTCTATGGATGTATAAGAGGGATAACGATGGCCGGGGGTGTAAAACCCGAATTCTTTGAGAGGGTTGACGCGTTTTGTCGTGCATGTTTTCAACATGGAACCCTATATGTTCGAAGGGTTTTTTAGGTCTGTGCTAAAAGTGTCGGCTGACTAAGTGGTTAGGACCTATGGACATAACGCTTCACCTCTATTGTAATGAGCTCAAATATGGGTATTGGAAGTGGATGGCACACGGAGAAGTGAACAAGCAGGAAATTAACTGGTCTGCCTTTAATTTGAATAGATCCAGTTGTCAATCAACGAGGTTTGGGTGGTAAGAGACTTAAATATGGATGAAATAACTTGGGAGACTAACCAAGCGAGATACAACGAAATGGTATGTGATGCAACAGGTGTTAATGAATTGGAATAGCCTGAAGAAGAGCCTAACCCGAAAGTGAAGAGGTTTTATCATCTGTTAAAAGTTGCTGCACTAACCTTTGTACGATGGGTCCGTTCATTCGGAGTTGTCTGCGTGTGTTAGAATAATGGGTATTAAGTCGGAGTCAAATCATATCCAAGAGTCTTTTGATAAGTGGGCCACCCTTTACAGCGAACTGGTACCTATAGGGTCATCTGGCATCCCCCAAAATCACTACGAAGAAAAAGAAGCTAATTTTAAAATTTGCTCAAATGTAGTAAAAATTGATTATTGTTTGAATGGTTGTATGCTATACTGCAAGATGGATTCAGAAATTAACAAATGCAGATTCTATAGATCACCGAGGTTCCAAATTGAGAGAGAACAGATTAGTATACGTCGGTTAAAGAGAATTCCTGTGAAATGGATGCACTACTTGCCCTTAATCCCGAGGTTGAAACTATTGTATGTATCGATGAGTTTGGCCCCGCACATGATCTGGCATGGTAGCAACAAGAGAGATGATAGGATCATGACGCATTTGTTACATAGAGAAGTTTGGAAGCACTTTGACCGGGTCTATCCTACATTTGCAAGCGAGCCCAGGAATGTTAGACTAGCTTGTGCTTTGACGGGTTCGCACCCAATTCTAATTTTGGTAACGCGTACTCTTGTTGGCCGTAGTCGTGACACCTTATTACCTGAATCCTGAAATGTGTATAAAGGACCCGTACATATTCCTAACTTGCATCGTATCTGTTCCTAGCAATCCAAAAGCTAAAATAGATGTCTTCTTGTAGCCCTTGATGGATGATTTACAGGAGTTGTGAATCCATGGTGTACAAACGTATGATATTTCGACGAAGACAAACTTCCAACTGCGGGTTGCGTTAATGTGGACCATTAACAAATTTTCTGCATATGGCATGTTGTCCGGTTGGTCCATGTAGGATAGAATGGCGTGTCCCATTTGTATGGAGGATACAAAGGTGTTTTGGATTACGAATGACGGTAAGAATTCATGGTTTGATTGTCATCGACGATTTGTCAACATGGATCATCCTTTTCGGCGTAATAAGGACTCCTTCAAAAAGATTAAGGTTGAACACAAAGAGGAACCCAAGAGGTTGGGTGGTAGGCAAGTTTGGCAGCGTGTCAGAAGAATCCTAAAGATCGCCGACAACGGGGCAGGGGTGAGACATCCGGGATATGATAGGGAGCATAATTGGACTAAACATAGTATATTTTGGGAGTTACCTTATTAGAAAGACAACTTGGTTCGACATTGTCTTGATGTGAAGCACATTAAAAATGTGTTTGATAACATCATGCACACAGTAATGGACAATAAGCGAACAAATGACAATGATAAGGCTAGGTTAAACTTGATGGACATTTGCAGGCGGACAGATCTGAACTTAAAGAGACTTGGTAACAGACGGTGGGCTAAACTAAAGGCGATGCTCTCTCTAACGAAGGAGCAGATGTAAAATATTTGTAAGTGGATTAGAGGATTAAGGTTTCCTGATGATTATACCTCTAACTTGGGCAGGTGTGCAAATGTGTCACATGGTAGGCTTGCTGGATTGAAGAGTCTTGATTGTCATGTATTCGTGGAGTCTTTGCTTTCGGTCGCATTTAGAGAACTTCCAACCAACATCTGAAAACTCCTGACAGAAATAAGTGAGTTCTTTAGGAAGTTATGTACTCCGAAACTGAGCAAGAATGACCTCACAGTGATGGACAAGAACATTCCCATCATACTTTGTAAGCTAGAGAGGATATTTCTTCCATCCTTTTTTAACACCATGAAACATTTAGCAGTCCACCTACCGTACGAAGCAATGCTATGTAGGCCGGTCTAATTTCGATGGATGTATCCATTTGAGAGGATAATTGGTCTATTCAAGTTCACCATGAAGAATAGAGCTCGGATTAAGGGCACCATATGTGAAGCATTTCTGGCTAAGGAAACTTTCGCATTTTACTCATTCTATTTTCAGTCTCATGTTGAGTCACGTAGAACAAGGGTTGCAAGGAATAATGAAAGGGGAGAATCCTCGTCATGTGAAATAACATACCCAACTTTTTGTCGGAAGGAGTTGCAATGGGTGCGGGTAGTGACTACTGGTTAGAGAAGAAGGAGATCGACACCACACATCTGCATGTGTTGCTTAACTGTGACCAAGTGTCGCCTACCTCATATGAGTTTTATAAGTTTTCGTAAATATTGCAATCACTAACATACTAGCTTCCTAATCTAATTAAAACTTCGTTGTCCTATTCTATCATACAGGTTATTTGGAGAGGCAAATCTAAAGACATCATTGACCAATTTTCCATGTTGGTTTCGAGAATACATTAGCGTACAGCTAACTGACACAACAGATTCGGAACTAGTTGCACTTAGTTGGGGCCCATTGAATAAGGCAACTAGCTATCCGATCTACAATGTTAATGGATATCGGTTCCATACCTTACAATGGTTGATTGAAAAGAAAACAGATAATACCAGAGTTTGGATTTGTGGGGATTCAGGCGAGGTCCATTCTGATTTGTTTAGTGTGTTGCACAATATAATTGAATTACAATATTTCTGTCGCACCACATACCAGGTGTGTGTTTAAATGTGAATGGTATAATCCAAGTTCGCAACAAAGAACACAAAAGCACAAGAATTATGATATCACTGAAGTAAATGTAACCAGGAAATATAGGTACTACGATCCTTTTATTCTACCTCAAAATGCACGTCAGGTATACTATTTATCTTATCCGGGTTCATGCAAGTCTAGTTGGGTGGTTGTGGTTAAGACTAAGCCAAGAGGCCGCATTGAGTCTGTTGATATGACAGAGGGTCAGGAACTTTTACTAAATTGACGACCCAACTCCTTAGAACGGTGATTGATACCGATGAGCCGATCTCCTTTCAGTCTGCTGTTATGGATGATTACATCATTAACCTTGGACTAGATGCCAATGCACTTCCAGCAGAGGATGACGATCTTAAAGAAGAAGACGGGATCGATGGCGACAAAGAAAAGAAAGACGAGTTCGATGATAATCAGAAAATTACATCGGAATACAAGGATGGTGAACCAGAGGAAGAAGAT
Source organism: Arachis ipaensis (assembly GCF_059453495.1). Lineage (NCBI taxonomy): Eukaryota > Viridiplantae > Streptophyta > Magnoliopsida > Fabales > Fabaceae > Arachis > Arachis ipaensis. The sequence continues at coordinate 2,535,288 of NC_142436.1, forward strand.
GATGAATCTGACTAGGGTTGATGTAAACATAGTTTTGTGATATGTACTTCTTTAAGAAACTTTGCGTATTCGTAATATATGTTTCAGTGATGTAAACATAGTTCTGTGAATGTAATATAGTTAGCATTGTTTTAGATATGTCAGTTACCATCATTCGGTATTTGTAATTTAAATTTTTCGTACTTCACATCAGGTTTGAAGCACTATTTCAATTGTTAATTATCAGGGTATGCTAGAAATGGACGGGAAAAGATAATTTAAATTTTTTAAAAAATACTACCATCAGAATTACTGTCAAAATATTCCGACGGTACCATTATTATTTTAAAAAGTTTAAATAACATTTCCATCGGTATCAGCATCGAATAAATCCGTTGGTAATATGGCGAAAAATCGTACGAAGTGGTGCCAAATGTTACCATTGGATTATTCCGACGGTAACGTCAACGAAAGATCATCTGTTTTCGTTTTATTATATTCCGTCAAAAAATCCGACGGTAATTACCGTTAGACGTAATAAATCCGGCGGTAAACGTTTATCAGCGAGATTTATACCGGCTAATATTTTTTGACAATAAATCCGATGGTACCATAGTTTTTGTCGAATTTATTTGATAAATTCAACAGTAAATCTGATGGTATTCAATATTTTTCTTGTAGTGAATGATAATGTTTTAAAAAATGTTATTAAAATTAAAATAATAATTTTTTATTATTTAACAATATTTTTTAAAAATTATTTCAAAATAAAAATATTACTAAATATAAAAAATATAACTTTAATTTTAATAATACTTTATAATTATCGTAACACCGTAAATATAAGCATGTTACAATTAGCCATATATTGCATTTTTCCCTACTTCAATTATCTAGTCTAGTAGCCCTTGATGATCATCTTCTATTCTTCTTGTTGATGAATATCCCATGTTATCATTTGCAATATCAGAAGATCAATGTGCCACACATAGAAGAGATATTAATAAGACACATTTTTTTTTTGTTCTTAAGAAAATCTTTCATATTAAAATTTTAATTTCGGTATTTCCTTTTCATTCCTTAAAGCTCTTGAATTAGATATTGTTTTATCTAAAATCTCTCAAAATTGTATTTATTTATTTGTAAGAAATGATTTTTTGAGTTAGGCATTGTCTCTTAAGTCGTATGGTTTTCACTCAAACTAATTAAGTGCAACTAATGTAGGACTTCATCATCACACTTAAAAACTAATGCATGCACCTAATTTTATCAAAGCCCTTTTTCAATAGTTATTTATCACAAATAAACGTTAAAATTATCAAAGGCTTATGTAATTAAGTCTCCATATCCATAATATGTAACTCATATATGGTATCATATCAATTGCCAAATAAAAAATTTAAAGACATATTCGTCATTTTATTAAAACTCGACAAATTTATGGACAAGTATTACTTTCCATGATAAAAATAACAAGGTTTTTAGCCTTTAATTTATATGGGAATATAATAACGAAAAAAAAAAAAACTAAAAAACAATCGAGTTTTCTCTCTTTTTCGTTCGCCTTCGATGAAACTTTTTAACCATACGTGGAGAGTCATTGCCACTCAACTTCTAAAGAAGTGATCTTCCTTTCTCTCTTCTCCCTTATCTTTATTTCTCTCTTAGTTAGAGTTGCACATAGATCGAATAAAATCCGCATATTCGTGATAATTATCCATATTCAATCTGCAGAATCATCAAATCAGATTAGATATGATCTGTACTCTTGTAGGATCGGATGACGAATACTAGAGTGATACCTACAGATCCGATCCGCAGATCTGTAAGTCCACACTTTTAATAAATAAATAAATATATAATTCAATAATACATAGCTAACTTAAAAAATCAGAAACCCTACCCTAATTCTCTAGACATTTCATTTTGGCGTGCATCTCTTTCATTCGTCTCCCTTCCTCTACTCTTCATCCGCTCTTCATCTCATCAATGACCATCATCGGCGTCCACCGCTTCTTCATCCACTCGCAGTCTCGTAGCCGCGTCTCGTTGCCAATCTCTTAGCCTCATTGCCTCGCCGTCTCGCAGCCACATCGCCTTGCCATCTCGCAGCCGCGTCGCCTTGCCGTTTTCTCTTCTCTTCCTCGTCACTCAGCCTGGTGGTCATTTCGCCGCCTCTCCGCTTCTATTCTCACCTTTATCATCCTCTATTCTTCCCGCTGGCTCTCATCCTCTATTTGATTTGCTTCTATTCTTCACAACATTTTTCTCTATGCTGATGTATTGATTTTTTTTTTGGAATGTATTATGGTGGCTGTAATTGATTTATTTTGGGGGTAAACATTGATGTTTAGTTTTAATTTAGGGTTTCAATATTTTTTAAATTTTGTTGATGTTTTTCTTTTTGAATGCAAATTTGATTCTTGTCTATTTTTTTAAATTTGAATTTTTTTAAATGCAAATTTAATTTTTTATTATTTTCAAATTTTAAAACAAATTTTTTCAATCGGATATATCTGATATCTGATGCCAACTTTGCAGATCGGATCCGAACTAAAAAATGCGGATATTGGATCCGATCCGATGATCTTTGTGCGGATCAGGCCGAAATTTTGTTCATATCCGATCCGATCCTTGTGCAGCCCTACTCTTAGCTTTTACCTCTATCTTTTCTTCCCTTTTGTCCCTCCTTCTGTCTTCCCCACCATTTTTCTGTTACTATCTTATCAGTCCTCTCTCTCCCTTTTCTTTTTTTTAATCATTTTTCTCCTCTTCTCTCTTCCTCCTTTCTAACTTTTGTTCTTATTTTTTTTCTCTTTTAGAGATCTAGATATAGATCTTCTCAAAATAATTTTTTGTAGTTATTGTCTCCTCTTTATAGCGTATTAGTCTTTTTTTTATGATTGTTTTGGATATGTTATTACACGTCTGGGATAAATATATAATGAGAAAAATTTTTCACTTTTTTATTTTTCATATTGGGAAGAAGATGGAGTATGACACGGTTATGGGTATCCATGGTGCTTCACGCAGATGTGACGGCTGCGATGAAGAAATCAGACTGTCCGATTTGATGCCAGTAATCGGACGGTCTGATTAGGGGCTGGGAAGGTCCACATGTCACGCATGCAGGTTGATAGGACCACCAGGATGTATACACTCTAAAGCTGATTCAATGCCCTCATTCCCTTTCACTTTCGAAGCAGCAACACAAATCCTCTTCTCCTCCAACCCCACCAGCTTCATTCATTCATTCTCCTCCATTGATGAAGTTTTGAATAAAAAAAAAATTGGACCACTCATTTTTAGCAATGCCTAGAAGAAGAAAAATAAAAGATGTCAATCGTCTGAAACTCTACATTGCTAATTATCTTGATCATCCTAACTATGTAAGTTTTTATTTCAAAAAATTTTATTTTAATTAAAATACTAATTATAATGTTAGAGATTAGTAGTTTATTATAATGATAATGTTAGAAATTAGTGTAGTAATCATTTTTAAATATTTTAATTTAATTAAAATAATTTTAGGGATTAGTAATAATAAATTATAATGCTAATGTTAGAAATTAGGGATTAGTGTAATAATATTGTTTAGAAGGAAGGATTATAGTACATTATGATAATAATAAATTAATTATTGTTATTAATAGAATAATTACAACAACAATAATAATAATAATAATACTGTTATTAAAAATGGAAATATGATAAATAAAATAATTAATATTAATTGTTATTAATAAATTTATTGTAATAATAATAATAATAATAATTGTTATTACTACTACACATCTCATGGTTTAATTAATATTAGAATATAGTACTAATATTAAGATTGTTCTACGTGTGATAATAAATAAATTAATTAGTATTAATTGTTAGTAATAAATAATTTTTTTGTGGTAATAATGTTTATTATTAGAATAATTCTCCATATACAAGCGTTTTTTTTATATAAGTCACGTGCTTCGAACCGTTCTGCACGTTTTCACTGTACCTTCTTCTTCTTCTTCTTGCTGCACGTTCTTCTTCCTCTTCCTCTTCTTCTTCTTCTTCTTTTCTTTCGTTTCTTGCCTTCTCTTTCTCCTTCTTCATTTACGTGCTTTTCTCTCTATTTTCTTTCTTCGTTATTCTCAATTTCCATAGTTTTTTTCACTGCACCTTCTTCTTCTTCTTGCTGCACATTCTTCTTCCTCTTCCTCTTCTTCTTCTTCTTTTCTTTCGTTTCTTACCTTCTCTTTCTCCTTCTTCATTTACGTGCTTTTCTCTCTGTTTTCTTTCTTCGTTATTCTCGATTTCCATTATTTTTTGACATCAAGCTCTGAAATCGTTTTTGAAGAAGAAGAAGCAGTAGAAGACGAGGAGGAGAAAGAGAAAGAGTTTTGAATTATGCATAAGGTGTACTTCAACGAATTTTGGGTGTATTTCTTAAATCATTTGGGTGTAGTTTTGTAATCTTTTGGGTGTATTTCTGTAATCCTTTGGGTGTATTTCTATAATCGTTTGGGTGAATTCCTATAACCGTTTGGGTGTATTTCTGTAATCCTTTGGGTGTATTTCTGTAATCATTTGGGTGTATTTCTGAAGTTCCATTATCTTCAAATTTGGCAAGAAACTCGTTTTCATGGAGGAAGAAGAAGAAGAGTCGTTCATAATGCATGGTGAGTAGTGCGCTTTGGAAACAGGAAGTGGTTGAATAACGTGCATTTATTTACTCTTGAATGTGGGAGTGTAATGCGCGTGTTTTGTTGGACTTGTGCCAACTTGTAAGACTTGTAAGCCAAAAAGATTTGTCTGTATAGCAGCCCTCTTATTATTAAGCTTTCGTACAATAGTAAAATAAATGTTATGAATTAAAAATTATTGAATTAATTATTTTTGTTATGAGTATAATATAAATATTTAATAAAATATTAATGATTGATTTATTATTGTTTGTATGTTGTTTGAATAGAATAGAATAAAATAGTTATTTGAGTATTAGTATAATATTAATAGTTATTTATATAAAGTATTATTATTATTATTATTATTATTATTATTATTATTATTATTGACTGTGGATATGTTTTACTAGTTATTTGATAATGAAAATTTTATTCTGTTAAATTTAATTTGTTAATTAATTAATATTATGTTTGTGTTTAGGATTCTAGAATGTTGCAATGTGACCACTACATGCCGTCGGATCGGTACAATCAATAGTGGAGGGGTATTTACGGGACACCGGCTTTTATCATGTTTCACAGATTGGAGTTGTCCAATGTCAGTCGGTATTGATTAATGCTCTGATCGAGAGATAGCGCCCTGAGACCCACACATTTTATTTTTCGGTTGGTGAGTGTGCCGTGATGTTGGAGGACGTGGCGTTAATTCTTGGTCTTCCGACGAATGGTCTGCCAGTTACAGGATCGACACTCAGTAGTTATGAGGCATTAGAGGGTGAATGCTTGGATCAGTTTGGTGTTGCACCTAGGAAGGCAGACTGTAGGGGAAGTTTCATCAAGTTGACGTAATTTCGAGGATTGAAAGATCATTTAGTGTTGGTTGATGATATTCAGATTCAGAGGTACGTGAAGTGCCACATAATGCTATTGTTTGGGACCGTCGTGTTTGGAGATAAGTCCGGGGCAGGGGTGCACTGAAAGTTTCTGCTGTTACTTTGTAACTTTGTCGGGATCATACAGTTCATTTGGGGATCGACATGCCTGGCATACTTGTATAGAGCGTTGTATAGGGCAACTCGAGTCGACTGTAAGAAGATTGATGGTCCGCTGACACTTTTGCTTACCTGGGCTTGGATCCGTCTACCATTCATTGCGCCGATTCCTAGCAATCCTCGAATCTTGCTTTCCGATTGCAAATAGGTAAATTTTATTACTAAATGCTTTGAAATAGTGTATTTTAAATTGTATTGATAAATATAAATTAAAGAATTGTCTGATGTCAGGTGGCGTAACTGGGAGCGTGAAAATCGGCCTTACAAATTTCGTATCCTTGCTCACTTTAGGAGAAAACTGGATGATCTGCAAGAAGGACAGGTTTGTTGTAATAAATAAGTAGTTGTTTTCGTTTAGCCGTATTATTATTCAGTGTGTAATCATCTTTTACTTGCACAATATGTGCAGTTTGTTTGGGAGGCTTATGCAATTGGTCAGATCGATCCAGACGTAATTCTTCCTGACATCCGTCAGCATTCGGCTATTTGGAGTGCCACAGTTCCGCTTATATCTTTTGAATGCATTGAGTGGCATGCATCTGATAGACTAAGGAGGTAATTTGGCTTGACTCAGGGCGTTCCTCATCAAGAGCGGGATCTAGGTGAAGCACACGGCGAAGTTTTGACAGGTCCGAATAATCAAGATTGGTCTGGAACCCACGCATTCTGGGTTATACATTGGACGAATCGGTATAGTCATGTTCTTGTCGAGTACATGGTGCCCTCACAGCATCATGTAGATATCTACTTGCATTGGTACCGAGGTACATATGGTGACCACTTGCATTTGTCAGATCTCGAACCGCAAGAGAATCAGAACGGTGATCCTATGATAATCAGGAGAACGGCCCGATTAGTGAACGGCCCGCGCAAAAAAAATGGCAACCCAGAAATCGCTAGATCCGATTTTCTTGGGCCAAAAAAAATTTGAACGTTAAGCATGAAATCGGTGGGTCCGATTTCTATGCACTACCCTCTATGACCCACAAATCGAACGGTCCGATTTGTGTCCCCTTTCAGCTGCAATAAATCGGACCATCCGATTACTTTCTTTCACCTGAACGCCGTCATACCAGTGTAAAACTCTCCATAGTTTTATAACCCAGCATTACACCAAACTTGGTGTCATATAAAAAAAAATTAGCCAAAATTTTCGTCCATAGAAATATTTTCATATATATATTTAGAGAAGAAGAAAGTGTATTTTTTTTATGTTGTAACACTTTTTTCTATAGAATTAAAAACAAAAAGAGATTCAGATTTATCTTTGTTTATATTTTATAATATTTTTTGTAATCGAATATTATGTATGTCTCCTTCCAATTTATAGTATAACATAAAGATGATCTATTTTCTTTTTTAGATTTAGATGTAACGTTTTTTCTGCTATTTATAAATATCGTTTGGTTATTTCTTTAAACAAAAATTTTTCTTCTATAAAAAAAAATACTTCTATGGACATAAATACTGGCTTTAGATTGCTTTAGAATAGTAAAATCTCAACTAATTAAAAATTTAATAAAATTATAAAAGCTAATAAAATAATTAAACTTACAATTTAATTCATTAAAAGTGTTGCGTCTATATTCCAATTCCTTTTTACAATTCTTTTTAAGCTAAAGAAATTGTTTATATTTTTGCTTCAAGTATATATGTTTCTATACTAGCATCATATATATGGCATTTAATCAACCTCTTGCTAAGTATTATTATATAAAAGTAACAAAAGAAAAATTATATGTCATAAAATGGCTTTAACAAGAAGATGGATAGATGATCAAGGATTTTTGGGGGGGGGGGGGGGTAGGACTGGTTATTTTTAATTAAAACTTCTTATAATTAATTGTGTTACTATCTTTTTAGATGCTTAATAATAATTAGGGGTGCACATGGGGCCGGGTGAAACTGGGTTCGTCGTGACCCGAACCTGACCCTAAATAATGACCGAGTCTATTTATGAGATCCTTATCCGACCCTAAACCCGATGAAATCGTGTTATTTTCGGGTCACACTTAAGCCAGGTCTAAACCGGGTGAAGTTCGGGTCTTGATAAACTTTATCACGACATCACCAAAAATTAGATTCTACATCTTTTGAACCTCTAAATTTTGGAAAATAATTATTTCATAACATTGCAACATTCACATAATAATAATTTAGAATCTAATAATAATAATTTAAAGTTTCATAATAACAATTATATCAATTACACATTAAACATTTAAAGTTCAAAAGACAATTAAAACAAAGTTAACAACCAGCACAAGATTAACATAATAATAATAATTTATACTGTCATACCAACCAATAACAACAAAATATTAAGTAGCAAACAATTACATGGGTCCAACGGACCGAGACCGAGTGACCCGAGACTTGACCCGAACCCGATTTAATAAATAACCGAGGTCATCTATTAAAACTTCGAGTCTGATCGAACCATAATAAAACCGGGCCAAATTAGCCCTAAAATCTTCGAGCCCGGTCCGAGTCTTCGGACCGGACTGGATCTTGTGCACCCCTAATAATAACCGACCCTTTAACCTATATAAAGCAAATGTATGCAGCAAATACTAAATGACAAAATGTTAAAAAATGCACCATATATGTTCATAACTTTATATACAAGCAGGAAACTTCCGCACAACATGGTAACCCCAATTCACTAAAACTCAATCAATAAATAATATTGCCACCATAATATTCTGAAAGAGACACAACCTTTGCAAAAAGTTGTCAGTGATTTCTTAATAGAAATTAAAGCCCCATTATTACACTAGCTTTGCTTCAAAGAAACCTCCCAAAAAATTTTCAATTATTATTATTGTTATTATTATTATTATTAGTTAAACTTTGATATTGTTAGAAACAAGAGATTGAGAGAATGATGTGAAAAGTGTATTATTCAGTTGTGTCTCAGGTACAATATACAAGGGGTATTTATAGGTGCTAAATAAATCAAAGTAATAAAGACATAGAATCCTACAATTAATGTACAGATATGCTATATAAATATAGACGATGCTAATTGATCTAAATTGATTCTAATGATTCTAATTGATTCTCTAACATCCCCCCTCAAACTCAAGTGGGAGCTAAGGATACCAACTTGAGTTTGGATAACAAAATCCGAAAGCGAGTCGGGTGATGAGCTTTCGTGAAGATATCAGCAGTCTGATCCAGTGTTCCAACAGCAATGAGACGAACAGCATCAATAAGAATTCGTTGCCGAACAAAATGACAATCAATCTCAATGTGTTTGGTGCGTTCATGAAACACATCATTATGGGCAATCTGAATAGCACTGCGGTTATCACAAAAGACATCAGTAGGGGACGACTGAGGAGCACCCAGATCTTCGAGAAGCCAACGAACCGAGATAACCTCAGCAGTGGTGTCAGCAAGGGCACGGTACTCAGCTTCTGTGCTTGAGCGAGCAGTGAACGTTTGCTTCTTAGCACGCCAAGAGATGAGAGCGTCGCCAAGAAACAAACAATAACCAGTAGTAGAACGACGATCAGTGGGATCACCAGCCCAATCAGCATCAGAGTATGCCTGAAGGGTCAAAGAGGAATGGGTAGAAAAATAAAGGCCATGAAAAAGAGTGCCTTTGACATACCGAAGAATGCGAAGAACTGCCGCATAGTGAGTAGTACAGGGAGCAGACAAGAACTGGCTGAGGACATGAACTGGATAGGCAATGTCTGGTCGGGTGACAGTCAAGTAGACGAGACCGCCAACTAACTGACGATAAAGTGTTGGATTATCCAAAACAGTGCCATCCATAGGGGTAAATCGAACATTAGGCTCAAGAGGAGTAGACTCGGTGCGACTATCTGTAATCCCAGCGCGGGCAAGGAGATCTGAAGCATACTTAGCCTGAGAGAGATAAATGCCATCATCTGTGGAGATGACCTCGAGACCAAGAAAATAGCTGAGAGAACCAAGATCCTTCATCTCAAAGGTACGCTGAAGTGAGGTCTTGAGATCAGAGATACCATCAACATCATCTCCAGTAATAATCATGTCATCAACATACAAAAGTAGAAGAACAACTCCACGGTCGCTTTTACGAATGAAAAGCGCATTCTCATGAGGACTAGAAATAAAGCCAAGACTGCATATGGTAGTGCTGAACTTGTCAAACCATTCACGAGGAGCTTGCTTAAGTCCATAAAGTGCCTTGCGAAGGAGACAAACCTTACTGGAAGGACAAGGATATCCTGGAGGTGGTTTCATATAGACTCTCTGTTTCAAATCCCCATTAAGAAATGCATTCTTCACATCCATCTGACTGAGAGACCATCTTTTAACCGCAGCAATGGCAAGGAGAGCTCTAACAGACGTAAGGCGAGCCACAGGAGCAAAAGTCTCTTCATAATCAATACCATACTCTTGCGTACAACCTTGAGCAACCAATCGTGCCTTATAACGGTCAATAGAGCCATCAGAGCGAGTCTTGATCTTGTATACCCATCTACTGCCCACAACTTCCTGATCAGAAGGAGGATCAACCAAATCCCAACTGTGTGCTTTTTCAAGTGCCTGTATTTCTTCCTGCATTGCTTGTTGCCAATTTGGATTTGTGGAGGCTTCTCTGAATGACTTAGGTTCATGTTGATGAAGAATAGTAGAAAAGCAATGATAATCAAGAAGATGAGGAGGGGGATTCCTTACTCTAGAAGAACGAGTGGGAGGAGGAGGCATGACGCTAGGAGTGGGATCGCCGTCCGGACTGGAATCATCGGGAGATGGAGAAGGTGGAGGATCAGGAGCCTCGAGTGGTGGACTTGGGGTAGACCCTGTAGTATCATCACTAGGAAAGAGATCAACATTTGGCTTAGTAAAAAACGGTGATGGAGTAGAAGGAATGGACTCAAAGGAGGAGAAACTAGAGAACATGTGATGTTCCCAGAAGACAACATGACGAGATATACGAATACGGCGAGAGATAGGATCCCAACAACGATAACCCTTATGTTCAGAAGCATACCCAAGAAAACAACACATGCGAGCCCGAGGTTCAAGCTTATTATGTTCATGAGGCTGAAGAAGGACAAAACAGACACAACCAAAAACACGGAGAGAACTGTAATCGGGAGAAGTACGATAAAGACGCTCAAAGGGAGTAGTGTTACCAAGAACAGAAGAAGGGAGTCTATTGATAGCATGAACAGCAGTGAGGACAGCTTCACCCCAAGCACGCTCAGGACAGGAAGAGGAAATAAGCATCGCACGGACAGAGTCAAGAATATGACGGTGTTTACGCTCAGCTCTGCCATTTTGTTGAGAGGTACCAGGACAAGAAAACTCGGACAAAGTACCCTGTTCAGCGAGAAAATTTAAAAGTTTGGAGTCACGATATTCCATAGCATTATCACGTCTGAAAATTTTAATGACCTTTGAAAACTGAGTTCGAACCATAGTGGCAAAGTTAATATAAATCTGAGGCAACTCACAACGATTAGTCATCAAATAAACCCAAGTAAAACGGGAATAATCATCAATAAAGAGGACAAAATATCGAGCCCCTCCCATAGAAGCGGTGGGAGCGGGTCCCCAAACATCAGAATGAATAAGATCAAAAGGAGAGCATGCAATAGAGGAATTATTATTAAAGGATAAGGCAGGTTGTTTTGCAGTGTGACAAGAAATGCAAACTAAAGACTCATTTTGAACTTGACCTAAAACACCCGTAGATATAAGAGGACGTAATTTGCCTAAGGAGCTATGGGCAAGACGTCGGTGCCACAAGTGAAGAGTAGATGGAGAGGAAGCAGCACAGATATGGGTAGAGGGAACATGAAGGTTCTCGAGCTCAAATAAGCGTCCAACCTTACATCCAGTCCCGATGATCTTTCCCGTCCGACGATCCTGCACACGACATCCAGAATTTGAAAAAATGACATCAAAACCAAGTTCAACAAGCTGACCGACAGAGATAAGATTAAAATTCAATTTTGGAATAAAATAAGTATCAGAAAGATGAATATTGGACTGTGAAATAACCCCGTGATGTGTTGCATGCAAGAGGGAACCATTAGCAGTGTTAACAGAAGGTGCATTTGTAGTGGGAGACAACGACGAAAAAAGATGACGCAAAGGAGACATATGATTGAAACAACCAGAATCAAAATACCATTTAGAATTACCTGGAGGGGTGGAAAGAGTAGCGGGGGTATTACCAGAGAAAGAGAGAAGTTGCCGAAGAAGGGTTTCAATATCTGATGGAGAGACAGAAGGTGTGTTGAGAGATGTGGAAGAGGTGGACTCAGTAGCAGCAGCAGCAGAGGCAGGCACATGCGAAGAGTGGTTGGGACGAGGTTGATACTTGTTCTGATCTGAGCGTGGTGGTCGAGTAGGACAGGTAGCAATCAAGTGACCCGAGAGCTTACAATAATGGCAGAACAGTTTCGGGCAATTGGAGCCAATGTGGCCTTTTTGTTTGCACTTACGACATTCAATAGAAGGACAGTCGGAGAAGGAATGCCCAGGCCGATTACAATTGCGACAGATTTTTCCCTTTCTGTCGGTGGCAGCAAAGACAGTTTCACTTTTAGAACGAAGCAATCCCAAGCGCGTTTCTTCAGACTTAAGACGAGGAAGAGCATCTTCAAGACTAGGCAAGGGATTCTGATGAAGAAGAGAAGCCCTGACCGGCTCATAGTCATCAGTAAGTGCCATCAGAAATTGGATGAGACGTGTCCGGTTCCAATAATCCTCATATGCCTTAGCATCAGTGGGATCTTTAAGAACAGGCTCACAGGAGGTCAACTGATCCCAAATAATCTCCATCTGAGCAAGAAAATCAAAAACTGCTTGGCCACATTCTTGCTTAAGGCTATGAAGTTCCTTAAGCAGTTGGTACTGATGAGAGAGATCAGAGATAGTGTAACGTTTCGCCAAATGATCCCATACCTCTTTAGCAGTTTTAAAACGCCCAAATTGTAAGTGAATGCCAGGAGTAGAAGTGTTGCGGAACCAAGTGATAATCTGATGATTTTTACTATCCCAATCTTCCAATTTCTCTGCATAGTCCTTCTCCTTCTCAGCATCCTCCTTGGATTTGGAGGCACCATCTTTGGATACAGTTGGCTTAACAGGACAAGCAATATCACCAGTCACATATCGCCATAATTTTCTCCCTTTAAGAAATCCTCGCATGGCTTCAACCCAATGTGCATAGTTGGAGCCATTAAGAATAACAGGAATAGGCTGAAAGACATCCGATTTTTCCATAGTAATAGAAGAAATAGCAAAGGAAGAAGAAAACTGCAAATTCGGGGCAGAAAACGAGAAAACAGAGCGCGGAATCGGAAAGAGCTCACCAAAAAACCTTAGGAAGGGTCCCACTGTCTGCCACGTCAGCAGCCACATCAGATTCCACGTCAGCAGCCACGTCAACAAGTAATGACACGTGGCACGGGGTGATTGGAGAGGCAAGACACGTCAGCGGCTTACTGGGCGCGACGTGGCGCGCGGGTTAGAGAACCGGGTCGGGTCGGGCGCGTGGATCGGATGCGGTCCGTCTCTCGTCTGGCTGACACGTGGGCGTTGCTGAGCCGTTGATCTGGAGCGCTGATCCAACGGCGACGAAAGCTTCTGGAAGAAGAACACCTGCAACCGGACAGCCTACTTCAAGTGGCGCGTGGCGGCGCGTCTGGCCGAGTCTGGCGATGATTCCGGTGGCGTTGAAAACGTTGCAACGAGTTGAAGGCGACGGTGGCGGCGGTGAGGAACCTAAACGTCAGGAAAGGGTTGAAAACGGAGCACAAAGTACTGCCCGGAGACAGACGAACGGCGAACTTCAGACGGAGGGTGGCGGCGCGTGCGGTGGTTTCCGGTGACGAGGCTGGACTCGTTGAACTCGCAACGACGAGACAAAGGCGGTGGTAAGGGCGGTGACGAACCAAAGCGTCTGAAAAGGGAGCAAAAGAGAGACCAAAGAACACTGCCGGAAGAGGAAAAAAAAGGACTATGAACTAATTTTCATGGGAAAAACCTAAGCTCTTGATACCATGTTAGAAACAAGAGACTGAGAGAATGATGTGAAAAGTGTATTATTCAGTTGTGTCTCAGGTACAATATACAAGGGGTATTTATAGGTGCTAAATAAATCAAAGTAATAAAGACATAGAATCCTACAATTAATGTACAGATATGCTATATAAATATAGACGATGCTAATTGATCTAAATTGATTCTAATGATTCTAATTGATTCTCTAACAGATATACTAACCATATAAAATATTTTATATAATTATTTAATTATATCTATTTTTTGGATAATAATTTATATGATTAATATAAAAAATAATTATTGATGTGTTATTATATTATTAAATACACATATAAAATTATTTTATACTGATATATAATACATTAAAATTAAATTCTATTATTATTATTATTATTGTTATTATTATTGATTAATTGAGTGCACAGTTTTTGTTAGGCTCATCACCAGTCAAATTTAAAGCTAAGAAAATTATATGTTTGATTATTGACTACTCAATAATTCACATAAAAAACAGACAAAAAGTTTGGTCCATAAGTAAAACTGGTGAGTGTGTCGTCGTTATAAGATAGGCCTAGTAACACTAGATTCTATTGAACCTAGATTTTAGAATCTAGATTTTCTAAGTTAAAAGCTCGTGGTTAATACGTGAAGTTGATTTTTCTTCCTTGTTGACCACGTAACTAATATATAGAAATTATTACATAGTACTTAGAAATATAGAATATACTACGTAAAATCAGTTATTAGTATAAAATATATGTTAGAATATAAATATACATTAAAAATAAATTAAATTATATATATATTTAATTTATACACAAATATATTAATAACTGATTTTAATATATAAATAATATTTTTTTAAAATATTCATGGGAATATTTGTAAGTGTTTATCAACTCTCATTCAATTTCTTAAATTAAATTGTAGGGCTGATTTCAGCTCATTCAGCTATAATCGCAACTCTTTATGTCTCTTTAATTTGTTGTTGCATTAAAAAATAAAAAGAGTATAAAACAAAAGGCAATTATGGAATGAGCTAGCAAGCATGTCATTGTCCAAACATTAGTAGTGTATATATATTTAGATAATTAGATTATTGGAAACTACTATTTATAAAGAAAAAAAGCTTTAATTATTTGCACTGAAGGGATTGACTGATAATGAAATTAAATTAAAGAAAATAAATAAAAAAGATGTGTAGTTACTGATTAGCTAGAATGGATGTCCAATAAACATGAAAGGAAATTTTGATATAATAGAATAATAAGAGAATATAAATATATAATAACTGATTTAATAATTAATTTTTTATATCAATAATTAATCTCTCATATATCTCGCTATTTGATTTTGAAATTTGTTTTTTTTAAGTTTAATCCCATCACAATGCTTTATATAGATATTTTTAAGTTTATTATTTTAAAAAATTTAGGTAACTTGTTATTAAAAAAATTTTAATTTTTATTATAATAAGTATACACAAAATAAATAACAAATTAATTAAGTGTTGTCTTTTTATTAAATTTTTTTAATTAATATCTTCTTCTTTTATTTTATCATTATCATATTTTTTTTCAAATTTTCAATTTTCATTCGTGAAGTCGAATCGCAACAATCACCATCCATATATGCAAAAATCCATCCGTAGAAGACTATAGAGAAATTCTATCCATTTCCACAGTGCTTTTTACTTTCTTTATGAATTTTATAATTGTCCGAATTTTTATTTTTATTTTTATTTTTATTTTCTCTTATGATGAGGACTGAGGTTTTCTTTTAGTCAATATTTTTTAAATGGTATTAGAAAATATTTAGTTTTAAAAATGAATACATAATAAAATTAAGTAAGGATAATGCTTTATGAAGGTAAGAAATAAATCACTACATTTTTATGCATTTTTATAAAGAGTAATATCCCAAATAGGTCCCTAAGGATTTGCCCGTACGATAGATTTGTCTCCCAAAAAAATTAACTAAGTCTCCAGTCTCCGAAATTGTTAAATATGTTCCATATACGTCCCTGCTCCAGGTTTAGCCAGTTAACTGAACACTTTCTCTCCTACGTGGAGGTGATGAGTATGACGTGTCAGGTTAAAGGCTTCCAGGACACGTTGGTCCCTGCACACGTGGCCAAAACGACGTCGTTTAAGGCCTTTTCAAAACATGTCGTTTTGAGTGGGACAGATTAGTCCCAAGTTTTATGAAATGAATGTGTTAAAACGGCAGCGTTGTGAATAGGGACAACACATCGTTGTTTTAAAGGGGATGAACATGAAATTAGGGCTTCACTTTTTACCCTTTGTGCCTCCAACCCATGTATGTTAGTATGTGGGAGAGAGTTTTTTCCTTCAAAGAAGATGATGGCGAGTGGAGGCAGCACGTCAGTTTCAAGTCGGAGAACTATGGATGATGTCTTCAGTGTTGACAGTGGTTCGACTGGCGTCCGAAGGGGGCGACTTAGAAGAGGAGAACATCTTAAGTGCAAGTGCAGGACATATGCCGTAATAACCAGGTCTCGCAGAGCAGAAAATCCAAATAGGCTGTTCTTTGGCTGTCCTCACTTCAAGGTACTTTAGAGTGGTAGATTTTTGTGGTGCTGTAGTTTTGATAATTGGGGACTAAGAATAATGTGATGATTTATGTTCTGTTATTCTGATTGCGGGAAAAGCAAGAATATTGTGATTTTTTGTATGGTTTGATGAGATTTTTGGGAATTTGATGGATGATGTAGTTGAAAGCCGTAGATTGGCCTCTGTGGATACATGCGTGGGTGAAGAATTTGGTGCAGGTTTGGATTATTGCTTGGAGGAGAGAGTGAAACAATTGGAGGAGATGTTAATAAAGAGGAATGAAGATAGTTCGAAACTCAAGAAGGACAGTGTTCTAAGGTTGTTTAGTAGTGTAATAATAGGTGCACTTGTAGTTGTGATTCTGTTTTGTATCTATGTGGTGGTTATTTAAGCAATTGGCATTGTATCTTTGTTGGAAAAATATTGTATTTGAATGACTCATTTTAGTTAAATGAATATTAGAAGTTGATAATGATGCTAACTTGAAGCTAGTCTATATCGAAATCAGAGTATGCAAATTAATTTGGCAAAGTAGATTAAACCAAAAATAGTATATAATCCAAACCAGAATATTCAAGTAACATGCATTAGAATGTTAACATAAAATAGCATCAACATAGAGGATGTACATAAGTTGTATCAAAATGTTAGCAAAATAAAGAAGGTCTATTTCTTTCTACACATACTGATGTAAAGTGGTGCACAAAAGGTATTAAAAGTGGAGGTCTATTTTCTTCAAAATAACAAGAGTAAACAATATCTTGTTCATTTCACAATAAATTTCTTTCAAAGCATCATTTCTTCTTAGAGAGGTTCAGTCCGGGCATTGGAATGAATTTGAACATTCTGGAGGTTGTGCCACTACTTGCAGTTGCCATTGTCTCAACACTCACACTTTTCTGTCTCTTGGGCCTAATTATTGTCTGCTTTGGACGTCTAAAAGGCTGCTGAGGCTGAGTTTGTCTTCCCTGATTGAATTGTAAACAATTATGAGTATTCTAAAATAAGATATTAGTAAGTAATGTTTAGGAATTAATAGTGAAACATATTATCAAGCATACTTACAGTTGCAGCATTCACATTCATTCCAACGTCTGGTATAGTAGCATTTGTTGGTGCCTCAGGCTGGGTAACCTCATACGTAAGCAAATTTATTAGGGACTATTATTAAACCCTTTCACGATGTATTTTATAAGTCAAATAGGTCCTTTAGAAATGCTACTATAAGTCAAATAGGTCCCTAATTACTAAATTTATATGTCAAGTTGGTCTCTATAACACAACAACTAATTCATGTCAAAAACCTAAATCCTAGCATGTTATGACACATATCAAGATGCATAATGTAACACATTTAGCAGAAGAAGGTAAGTGTCATTCATGTATACCTGAGTTACGGGTGCCGATTGAGAAACCTGAACCTCTTCTTGTGTTGTAGTTGACTTTTCCCTGGATTTTCCCTTGACCTTTCCTTTAGGATTAGTTCCAGCCTTAGGAGCTCCCTTGCAGGTCTTAGCATTATGGCCAGTATCTCCACATTTTTTGCATGTGACTCGGAAGGTCTTTTTTGCCTTAGTACCCTCTGGTCTATCTTCTACTGGATCTGGTCTCCTTCTCTTTACTGGATGCCCTATTGGCCTCTTAATCTTGGGAGGGATTGAGCTTATTTCTCCAGACTTCTCTCAATACTCTTCACTATTGACGGGGCTAATGAAATGACCATATGTTGCTCTGAAGGCATCCATCTTCAGTCACTTGTGCACAAATGTGTCTGCTCTGTCTCCCCTCTTAGCAATAGCAGCCATGGCATGCACACATGAAATTCCTATAAGTGATTATAAACAACAATTAGATATATAGTTTGTAAGAATAATAACTAAATGCATAAGTTGGAGTGTTATACCTGTAAGTTGCCACATGTTACATGTACATGTGCTATTACCTAAGCGCACCCCCAGCTTCTTCATGTGCATTTGCACCTCAAATACCTGTCTAGCATCGTCGCCAGTCCATTGAGCAGTCCAGTGCTTGGTGTCCTTCATAATGGCTTTCATCCTTTTTTGTTGTACAGGAGCAACTACACCAGTGTACATGCTTAGGGCCTTTTTGTGTTGTGCCATCCTCGCATAATGTAACATCTGAGCTCCTCTAGCATTGTGAGGATAGGTTTTCCTCTATAGTGTACTATCTTGGCATTCCACACCTCTGTCATGTTATTGGTGATATTGTCCAGCTTAGGGTAGTGGCTGAATTTTGACTTAGTCAAGCATCCTGGATCCAATTTTGCAAGGTAAGCCCATGCGTCCTCATTCATTCTCTTCAGCCTTTGCATGTTATCATTAAACTTTGCAACGGTTGAACTTTTGGCACAAGCCCAGACCACATTCTTAAGCTGTGTATCCTTGTATTTGTTTGTGAAATTCTTCCAAATGTGCCTAACGCAGTTTCTGTGATGGGCGTTAGGCATAACCTCCTTTAGTGCTGGCAAAAGACCCTGCATTACAGTTCAAATAGACCAGAAAATAATAAGCATTAAAATGCTTGTTATGATAATAAAAAACATAGTTAACAGCCATTAAATCATCAAGAATACAATGCATTTAGTTAGTTAACATAACAAACACTAAGACATATTCAGGGATACCTTCTGTTGATCGCTGATGAAGTTTCAACCATCGGCAGTGCATTGCCCAAGATCATCTTGTAACAACTCCAGAAACCATTTCCAACTTGCCTTTGTCTCACTGTCAACTACTGCATACACAATCACATAAAAATGATTGTTCGCGTCTTGTCCTACAGCTGACAATAATTGTCCCCCATAAAAACCCTTCAGGAAGCATCCATTTAAACCTATCAAGGGGCGACATCCAGCCTTGAACCCCCTTTTACAGGCGTCTAAGCAAATATACAATTTATCAAATAATGGAGGAGATTGAGGTATAGGATCCACTGCCAATAGTGCAGATGAACCTTCATTGCTCCTGTGTAAACATATATCTTAGTATGATATCACAGCAATATTAAACCAGAATTCACTAAGATCACTAACAATATTCTAATGTATTATGATATCACAGCAAGTTATTTTTCTCAAACAAGAATTAACATAAAATGTAAAAAATATTATTCTTCATATGTCCATGTTATCAAATTATTGAAATCTCAGGAAATGTTACACTTTGAAATAACCTCATACCTATGTATCTCATTCAGATAGTCACGCAGCTTGCCATATTACGCCTTCTCGTTACCAACATACTTTTCCCTGGCCATCCGAAGTCCTCTGTACAGCATTTTATCACTGAGTATCACATTGTAATCAACCTTCATGTGATCCCATGCCTCTGCATGTGTTAACCGTGGCTGACTCAACAATCTCTTTTCTAGCTTCTTTGCTACCCAATGTTGATCTGCCATATTGCTGCCAAACTCTCTTCCATAGTTGTGAGTGGGGTTGTAGGTCTTTATTTGGTATCCACCTGACCGTGAGTTCTTTGCACAGTATATAAGCCAGGGACAGTCATGCTTCTCTGTTTCACCATTTTTCTCACCTTCATTTCCACATTTTTTCATTGTCTGCTGCATTAGCTTGTGCTTCTACCTCATTGGTTGTAGCTCCCTCATTGTTTTTCTCACCTTCAGGAAGAGCCTCATTCGTTGCCACCACCCCTTTAGCTTTGTCGCTTTCATTAGCTTCTTTAGCAGCCTCTAACTTTGCCTTTTCCTTAGCTGCTTTTCTTGCCTTTGCCTTGGCTTTTTGCACTTCTTTTCCAGGCATGAAGCCTCCATGTATACAAGCAGCTCTAACCCTTCTCTTATCATTCTTCATGTAAATTATCCTCCTACCCTCTGATATGGTAAAGTCCTTCAGAGCCTGCTTAAATTGTTCAAGTGACTCAAACTCCATGTTCAGCTAAAATTGGACCTCCCCAAATTCTGCACTCGGATTAAATTGAGGCCAATAAAACCCATTTCTTCCATCATCACTTGAGTCTTCCGGGATCAAAAATTGTTCAGACTCATACTCAAATTCAATATCTGACTCAAGTAACAACTCCACACCAAGTTCTTCATCAAGTGTAGCAGGTTTTTTAGACTTTGATGCAGTCTCATTGGCACTAGCAGGTGTAGCATTGTTTTTGTTGCTACTAGAAGGCCCATTAACTACTTTGTCTTTTTCAGCAGGCCTATAATCACTCTTACTGGGCCTGCCAGGCCCACCATGACTCTTTCTCTGAAGATGCTCCAGCTACCTCTTCTCTTCCAATGGCTGCCCTTTTTGGCTTGCCGTTGCCCTTGCCAACTGGCCCATTAACAGGCTTACTAACTTTGGATTTTTTCTTCCCATTATTCTTTCCTTTCTTACTAGCTCCAACTGACTCTTCCTCTGAACTTGAATCCGAAAAACCATATCCTGAAGGTGGGGGCATGTATAATGCATCTTCTGTTGACTCA
Organism: Arachis ipaensis; assembly: GCF_059453495.1. Taxonomy (NCBI): domain Eukaryota; kingdom Viridiplantae; phylum Streptophyta; class Magnoliopsida; order Fabales; family Fabaceae; genus Arachis; species Arachis ipaensis. Next base: position 2,556,042 of record NC_142436.1, read on the forward strand.
TACCCATCATCACTATCTGAACTCTCAACATCTGCATCATTGTCAACACCATCATCCTCAGCACTAGCCTCTTGCACATCCACCTCCTCAACACTAACACCATCATCATCAATGAACTCTGTATCTTCCATGATTGGATGGTCAAAGTAGATGTAAAATTCATTAGTGTCCTCATTTAGCATTTTATTCTTTTGAAGATCTCTGATCTCTTTGTCTCTATGAACTGGGTGAAGACCAGACTCCAAGTCAGTAGCAGTCGGATCATACCAAAACATTGCCTTTTAGTCATGGTAACCTAAGTCCAAAAAAAGTTTCTTCAGGTCAAAGAAACATATCAGATCAATGTCCATTGGGAAAAACTTCTTGACTTCTCCATTGATGTACACAAGTACTCCCTTGTTGTCTCTCACAAAGCTTTCACCATGGTGAAATACAGGTATCACGTCTTCACTCATCTAAACTAACAAAATAAAAATCTATCACAACTTAAACAAGCAATGAAGACATTACAAGAACATTAAAACATAATTTAATTTTTTAACACCCACATCGGTAATGTTAGTATGAAACGTCACAAACTAAATCACTTTACAACTCTGACTTAACCAACACTAGCAAAATAATATCTTTAATCTACCCTACACATGACATGCATGTTCATCATACATGAATCTTCGCCTCTGAATTAATTCAGAAAAGAAATTAGAAGACTTACCTCCAACAATGGCGATATGCACGACACACCACCGCCACCACCCAGTCACCGTTAGCTTCGTCAAACCACTATTACAGACTACAGTCAATATTAACGGACTTGAGGAAGATGAAAGGTTGCCTTGTAAAATTTGGGTAAGGGTTTGGGGTTTCAGGTCATTTAACAGAGCCAAGGGAGAAGGACATGCATTTTTATCCTGGGTCCCTATTCACAACGCTGCCGTTTTAACACATTCATTTCATAAAGCTTGGGGACTAATCTGTCCCACTCAAAACAACGTCGTTTTAAAAATGTCTTAAACGACGTCGTTTTGGCCACGTGTGCAGGGACCAACGTGTCCTGGAAGCCTTTAACATGACACGTCACACTCATCACCTCCACGTAGGAAAGAGAGTGTTCAGTTAACCGACTAAACCTGGAGCAGGGACATATATGGCACATATTTAATAATTTCGGGGACTGGAGACTTAGTTAATTTTTCTGGGGGACAAATCTGTCGTACGGGCAAATCCTTGGGAACCTATTTGGGGTATTACCCTTTTATAAATACTAAATATTAACTATTAAAGTCATTATATTTTTGTATATATTTATATTTATTTTGTATCTTTATATTTGCGATGATATGAAATATGATAGGGGTGTCTTTGGATAATTTTAAAATCAGCTTAAAATGTGAAAATAAATTGATAAATCAAAGGATAAAAACTAAATGGAACTATTTGCCTATAAATAATGATATAAGTATATAACAACCCTATATTGTGAAAAAAAAAACTCAACGAAAAGATACATATAAAATGGTGAAAGATACATTTTGTACTAACAGTGGTGCACAAAGATATTTTAAGACTGAATTAAGAGAATACAACGACTCTTAATATGTGACATCTATTCCTTATATTTTGGTACCAATTTTTTTTTTGTTATTTCTTATATAGCAAACTGACCCCAAATATTAGCAGAAGAACAATTTTATGAAGAAGAGTTTTGTTACTTGAATGTATTAGCTATAACAAATTAGCATACTTAGTTTAGTTAACATTTGTAATTGATAGTTAGTTACTAGTTAGTATATTCAACTAGTCTAAGATATTTATCATGTAAATTGGTATATAAAGTAGGATTTGTTAATTGATTCTATTAGCTTGTCATTTTATCCATATCACTTTCTCTCTCTATTAAAACAGATTTCAGAGTCCTCTCTCTCTACTTTCCTTTTCATTTTTTTCTATTATTCAAACTCTGCAACTCTTTTCCAGCTTTCGTCTTTCATATGGTATCATCGCTGGAAATAATCCCGGCCATCTTTGATGTTCTAAGCTTCTTCATCTACCTCCGGATCCAACATCTTTCCCAGACTCACACAGTAGAGATTAATGAGAGCTGTTCATCGAATCTCTAGGGTTTCGGTAACAATGTTCCGACCAGCGAGTTAGGGAGTCGTGTCTTGGAATTGCTTTCTTCTTCTTTCTTTTCCCTTCTCTTGAACTCATTCGACAGAATTTGTTCATTAATCACGGTCTGTTTTGTACCGAATCACCTCCAATCTTCATCTCTTGGATTTTTCTCACATTCTTTTCTTTTCTCTTCAATGGATTCTACTCACAGTGACGTTAGCTCCACTACAGCTTCCAATGTCGATATCAACACCCTCTCGTAGCTTCTTCTTCAACTCACTCAACTCCAGAACCGCACGAGTTCAGGAACAGTGCATCCTCCTATCGATCAGAACAGTCTATACTTCTTGCACCCAGCTGAAAGTCCTGGTAATCCCTTAATTTCTCTTTGCCTTAATTCTCAAAATTACACCAATTGGTCCCACTCGATTTCATTGGTGCTCGAGTCCAAGAACAAAATTTCCTTCATTGATGGCTCTCTCCCTCGACCGGAGGTTACCGATCCAATGTATGTGGCTTGGGGCCGTTGCAACACCTATGTCCTCTCTTGGCTACACTTATCTCTCTCACACGATATTCTTCAGAGTGTCATCTGAAGAAATGTGGCTTTAGATCTGTGAAATGATTTAAAGAAATTCTATTATCAGGGAGATCTGTACCATGTCTCTGAATTATATGAGGAGCTGTATAGTGCAAAACAAGGTGATCTTTCAATCACTTCCTATTTTACCAAGATGCAAGGAATTTGGGAAGAAATTGATAACTTCAGGCCGATTCCCATGTGTATTACCTGTACTAACAAATGTATCTATGGTTTGGAAGAAATGCAACAGTACCGCAATGACGACTACATTGCAAGATATTTGCGCAGCTTCAATGATCAATTTGCAACTGCCAAAACACAAATTATGCTCTTAAAATCCCTCCTTGACATGGATACCGTGTTTGCAATGCTAACCCAACAAGAATGCCAGCTCAGTCCTTCAATTGACACTTCAGATTGACAAATTCTATACGCTGCTAATTTTGGTCACAATTCCACCAGAGGCAGAGGCAGAGGTAGAGGAGGTGTGAATGGTAAAGGAAGAAGTCCAGGCAGGTCTCATAGCACAAAACATTGCTCCTTTTGTGGCAGAACGGGACACATTTTTGATACATGCTACAAGAAGCATGGCCTTCCCCCGCATTTGTAGAAACGTGGAAGCACTAATAACACTTTCACTGATGAGAATGATGAAATCAGTACATTACCTTCAACTGCTGTTAAAAATGGTGAGAATCCAAGTTATAGCTTGACCAATGATCAACGGATTGCTTTAATGTCCATCCTACAGCAGTCAACCCAATCTAATCAAACCATCAACCAAATCACTACATCAACTGAGCCAAAAGACTTACAGATCACCAAAAGTACCCTTTTAGCTGCATCATTATCTGTCAATAAAAAATTTCTTAGATCAGATACTTGGGTTGTGGACACAGGTGCTACTGATCACGTTTGTTTTTCTCTAAATATTTTTCAATCTTTCAAAAATATTGAACCTGTTACTGCGCACATGCCTGATGACTCCATTGCTACTACTACCATTGCTGGTACAGGGATTTTTAATACAAATTTTTACTTAGAGAATGTTCTCTACATCCCTATTTTTAAATTCAATTTGGGGTCAGTTTCACGAGTTACAAAGGCATTGAATTGTCTATTTTTGTTTTCACATACATGGTGCCAGATTTGGGATCACCATCTATTAAAGATGATTGGCACAGCTAAAAGCAGCACTGGTTTATATGTACTGGATCACTCAAATGATCACACTGTAGCTCACTGCATTGCACAACATTCATCACAAACACTACATAACACATGTGAGAACACAGTCTCGTTTATACAACCGTCACAACTGTGGCACAGCAGACTAGGACACTTGAATAATTCAGCTTTGCAAACACTACAAAAATATTTTTCTTTTATTAAATATAACAATAATGCTTTAGCTTGTGAACTTTGTCATTTTGCAAAACAGAAGAAAATTCATTTTTCTATCAGTAGTTTAGTAGCTGACTCGTCTTTCGATTTAATACATGTTGATATTTGGGGTCCTCTATCAATTGTATCTACCTCTGGTTTTAAGTACTTTCTTATTATCGTCGATGACAATAGCCGTTTTACTTGGATTAAGTTCATGAAAAATAAATCTTAGGTTTCATTAATTCTGCCCAACTTAATTAAAATGGTTGAAACCCAATTTTCAAAAACCGTCAAATCTGTCAGATCAGATAATGGTCCGGAATTCAGCTTGCATAATTTCTTTGCTCCTAAAGGAATTTTACAGCAAAAGTCGTGTGGAAACCCCTAACCAAAATGGGATAGCTGAGAGGAAGCACCAACACATTCTTATGGTGACTAGAACTCTACTTTTTCAATCAAAGGTTCCAAAAAATTTTTGGGATCTAGCAGTGGCACACGCTGTGCATCTTATCAATAGAGTCCCTAGTCTCATTTTACAAAATCTTTACCCTTTCAAAAATTACATGGCAAATTACCTGATCTAAACCACATCAAAGTTTTTAGTTGTCTTGCCTTTGCATCCACTTTCACTCAAAATAGGAAAAAGTTAGATGCACGAGCTCAAAAATGTTGTTTTTTCGGATATAAAGAAGGGATCAAAGGATTTTTTCTTTATGATCTAAAAACAAGGCAAACTTTCCTTTCTAGAAATGTCATATTTTACGAATTTGAGTTTCCATTCAAAACCAACCTTGCCTCTTTAGATGTTAACCCTGCTGCTGTCACAACCACATCACATGTCCCATGAACAGACCCTTTTGTATATCATGATCATCTTTCGTTTTACCAACATATGCATTCAACTCCAATTTTGCATCAGCATCAACCGACCTTCGTCACTGATTCTATTTCTCATAACACTGCAAGCTCAATTTCTAATGCACAAACCTCATCCTTGTCTCATTCACATACTCACATGGACACTTATGCATCAGCTCACCCTGCACCTCTTAGGAAGTTTAGTAGGACTAGGCAAGCACCAGTATATCTAAATAATTTTTATTGTGCAAATAATACCACTGTTCAACAAGTTATGCCAATTTTAAAATGCAAATATCCATTTTCAGATTCAGTGTCTTACTCTTTTCTGTCCACTAACCAATTGAATTTTTTTCTTGCTATTTCCACACACAATGAGCCAAAAACCTATAAAGAAGTCGTCAAAGAAGACTATTGGAAAGATGCCATTAATGCAGAACTTTTGGCACCTGAGCAAACTAAAACTTGGACTCTCACCCCTTTACCACCAGGGAAGAAAACTATTGGTTGTCGTTGGGTGTTCAAAGTCAAGTTTAATCCTAATGGATCAGTGGAGAGGCACAAAGCACGCCTAGTTGCAAAGGGCTATACACAACAATATGGTTTAGACTACATGGACACTTTCAGTCCAGCGGTTAAGATCACTATTGTATGATTGGTACTTGCTCTCACCACAATCAAGGGTTGGCACTGCCACCAATTGGACATAAGCACCGCATTCCTTCATGGTGAGTTGAAGGAAACAGTATATATGAAGCCTCCCCTGGGATTACCGCTCTCCTCTCCTGATTTGGTTTGCAAACTTGACAAGTCCCTATATGGACTCAAGCAAGTTAGTAGGCAATGGAATCTTAAGCTTTGCTCTGTTCTCTGTGCTCATGGCTACCAACAATCGAAGAATGATTATTCTTTATTCACAAAACACAAATCCGAGATCTCCTTCATTGTGATACTTGCTTATGTTGATGATCTTGTCCTTGCTGGAAATGATCTCGCTGAGATTCAATCCATCAAGACCATCCTTGATCTCCAATTCAAGATTAAGAACTTAGAAAATTTGAAATATTTTCTTGGCTTTGAGGTTACAAGAACTGCCAAAGGAATTGCTCTTTATCAGAGGAAGTATGCTCTAGATCTCTTGGATGAGTGTGGCCTATTGGGCACAAGACTAGCGAGCACACCAATGGAATGTAGTCTTAAGCTTTCTAAGGACTCAGAAACGCCACTCTCTGACGTATCACAATACCGCAGATTGGTTGGTAGATTAGTGTACCTCACTAACACGCGTCCAGATATCAGTTTTGCAGTGGGTAAACTTAGTGAATTTCTTAGCAAACCATCTAATATTCACCTCCAAGCAGTACATCGTGTCCTTCGTTATATCAAAACAGCTCCGGCCTCGGGGCTATTCTTTGCAGCAAATTCTGAGCTTCGCATTTCTGACTTTGCTGACTCGGATTGTGCACAATGCCCCGACACGTGACACTCCATTACTGATTTTTGTTTCTTCTTGGGCCCTTCACTCATTTCACGGAAGAGTAAGAAGCAATCTACTATTTCCAGATCGTCTTCTGAGGCTGAATATAGGTCACTAGTCGTGGCCACCTGTGAGGCTCAATGGCTCGGCTACTTGTTGAAGGACCTCGGCATAGATCACAAACTCCCAATCTCCCTATACCGTGATAGTCAGTCAGCCAGGCATATTGCAGTTAACCCTATATTTCACGAACGTACCATGCATATCAAAATCGACTGTCACGTTGTTCGAGACAAACTTCTCAGCGGCTTGCTTCATCTCCTACAAATCACCACTACAGATCAAGTGGCGGACCTGTTCACCAAACCTCTATCTCCTGCTCCTTTTTATTCTTGTGTGTCCAAGCTTGGCATGCTTGATTTTCATCAACCAAGCACTGCCAGCTTGAGGGGACATGTTACCTGAATGTATTAGCTATAGCAGATTGGCATACTTAGCTTAATTAGCATTTGTAATTGATAGTTAGTTACTAGTTAGCATATTCAATTAGTCTAAGATATTTATCATGTAAGTTGGTATATAAAGCAGGATTTACTAACTGATTTTGTTAGCTTGCCATTTTATCCATATCACTTTCTCTCTCTGCAAAAACAGATTTCAGAATCCTCTCTCTCTACTCTCCCTTCCATTCTTCTCTATCGTTTAAACTCTGCAACCTTTTTCCAACTTCCATCTTTCACAAGTTTTTTGTGCAAGAAAATAAATAAAACTGTATAATTTATTTTTAAAAATTAATAAAAATAAAATGACACACTTTTTTTTATATAAATATCTAATTATTCTATTAAGAGAATCCTTATTTCTTCATCATAGCATGCACCTTAGCAAAATTATTGTCATTTACTCATTTCTATGCTTAAAAATTGTTTTATATTAAGGAGGCTAGAACAATAATAATGATTTTATATAATATTTGGAGACAATTTATTAAACATACAAAATAAATAAAAAAATAATTAGAGTCAAAATCTAAGAAATAGATGCCACCCATTAAAATTTCTCGAATTTACATCTTTTTAATGCAGCCTTTAATCTATTTGTACAGTTTTATTATTATTATTATTATTATTATTATTATTATTTGTTTCTAATAATATCTCATAGTCCAGCTAGTGAAGGACTAATCTAAATTTGAGCTATGTTTAAGGTTTATCATTTGTCAATAAATTATTGTATACAAATTTAAATATTTAACACTTGTTTAAATAAACGAACGAGTGAGTTTTTTTTATTTGTTTTCAATGGTATCTCTCGGCCCGTCAGTCCGGCAGGCCAATGACTAATCCGGCAGTACTGAGTTCCATTTAAGGATTTGCTGCTGGTCAATGGTTTGTTGTATGCACAAAACGAGATTCGAACTCTCGACACTTGTTTAAGCGGACTAGTGAGTTAATCACTAGACCAACCCAACTTTTTTTTTTTTGGTCGGTGGATTGGACAACCCCCAATCCTAGGTATCTCAATGGATTGGACAACCCCCAATCCTAGGTACACAATACACCCACAGACTTCTCACATATTTTATCATATTTTTCCTCAATTGCATTCTCTAGGATTTGAACCCTAGACCTTGAGGTGGGGAGGGAGGAGAAATACCATTAGAGTCAAGGCTCATTTGCACCAACCCAACTTGGTTAATCGCTCAACTAATGGTTCTCTTTTTTGGGAAATTGGCCGAAGCCCAATAGTTGAGCCCAATACTTCAAAACAAAAAAAGAAAGAAGAAGAAATCTAAAACCCACGTGAAAACTAAACGCAGCGTTTTGAAGAAACAAGAAATAAAAGGGTTTTTGATTCCATCAGCAGAGAGACAGAGAGAGAAAGAGAGAAACGATAACCGCAAACCAAAGAGGTCTCACTCTTCCGCTCACATTTCTCAAATTCATACTCATACTCATTCTCGCAGGTTCGTTTCTTCATTTACTTTTTCGCCCCCTTTGTTTTGCATTCAGTTTACCTCATTTTTTTTTTCATTTCCGTCGATTTCCCCCTTTTTGAGTTTTACGATTCGATATTTGTTTGTTGTTAATGGGTATGGATCTTCGATTTGTGCAATTTCTTGTTATGCTTGTTCATTTGTTGTATGAAAGTAGTTTCTAGTGATTTCTCATTTACATGCTTAAAAATGTTTATATTAATAATTTGTTTATCGTTGAATCGATAAATCCTTTGTTGAGGTTTTACCATTATTTAATTCTTTTGTTGGTGGTATACTTGAGGATTCTTCTTAGAAGAACAGGAATCTTGTGGGTTTGGAGTTAGGGATTCTTTTACTGCCTTATCTTAATTTGGTTATCAACTTATTTTGCTGATATTCCCCATAATAATTACTTTGCTAATTCTATTTTACTTGGGATTCAGTAACCATGGCTGATGAACCACAAAATGATATGAAGGAGGAGGTTGCAGAGGTAAATCTATGTTCCCTTCAACTTCTTTTTTTTTTCCTTTGTAGATTTATGTATGCTAGGATTTACTATATATTTTTCACTTGATTATGTGTGGAGGTCTATTCAAAGTTGCAAACATATTTCAAGCTTTAGACGGTTAAATGCCATGTCTGGTTCTGCTAGGAATCTGGTTTAATTGGTAGTTTGATCTGTGGCAGATTACCCCATTTGATCCTAATAAGAAGAAGAAGAAAAAGAAAACCACAATCATAGATCCTGCAGATGATCTGGACAAGTTGGCTGAGAAGACTGAAAATTTAACAGGTACCTCAATTGGAAAAAGCTGTCAGGTATCTAGTTTATAATTGTGGTTATATATGGCTGATTTCTAGCCTTTCACTTATAGTGGCTGAAGGGGTTGAGAGTACATTTGCTGGTTTGAAAAAGAAGAAGAAGAAGCCTGTAAGTCATACTGACTTTTTGTGTGCTTATATTAATGAACAATTATGGTTGGAAACAATTCTGTAATGTCTTGTTTATAGGTTGAAATCAGCAACTTAAATGAAGAGGTTGGAGATGCAGTTGAAGATTTGGATGGTAAGTAGTTGGTCTGTTCATCTTAGTTCTACATACAAGTCTTAAAGAAAGCTAATTGGATGCTGAATATTTGATATATTCTTTGCCTAGATGTTGCTGAACAAGATGAAGGAGACCCAATTTCCTTGCAGCCTCGTTATCCTTGGGAAGGGAGTGACCGTGATTATCAATATGAGGAGGTATATGATATTTTATATGTTTTCTGCTATACTACAAATATGACTTAACAGCTCAAATAGCTAGAGGTAGATGAAGACCTTGAAAAACCATTAGGCAAAAGCATTAATAAATGGTTAAAACTACGTATCATTCATGATATAATACTATGGTATTGCCTAATTCATGTTGCCTCATCTAATAGTAACGGAACAAGTTATTGGTGGTTGTGGATCCCTTTTCTATATGACATTAGTTTCATAGGCTGTGGTTTGGCTTTGAGGTTTTAAAATGGGTTATTTTTTAGGAATGGTATATTTGCTGCAGATTTTTCAACTCATAAGCATGTTGACCATTTAGTTGCACATGCCTATGCAATGTTCAGGTGTCATAAGTTCTGCATCTAACCCATGTTTGGGATACTAATGAAGGAATGAAATGAAATTTTGTTAATCTTATGTGGAAGTAATTATAAATGAACAAAAGGAAGCATTAATATTGCTTGGAGATTATAGTTTTTACTTTACTCTTTTCCACTCTAATCTTAGTTTCCCTTGAGTTCTTGCACATTCTATTCCCACCTACTTGGATAAGGCTTAGTTATCATTCAAACAAGGGGATTTATTTCCTTTTCTATTTCCCTTGACTCCTGTCATCAAATTATGTTTTAAGGGTGCTTTATCCTTATTGGATCAAGGTGTGCCGTTTTTTGTGTGATCAAATAGTGTCATTGTACTTTTGTCCCTGAAGCCTTTTTTTTTTAAAATGGTTTGCTGCTTCTTGTTTGATGAGTTTTACAAATGTCTTCTAATTTCATATGTCCTATTGTAATCCTTTTGTTATTCGAATATTTTTGTGCAGCTTCTTGGCAGGGTGTTCAACATTCTACGCGAGAATAATCCGGAACTTGCTGGAGACAGGCGGAGAACTGTTATGAGACCTCCACAGGTTCTTCGTGAGGGGACAAAGAAAACTGTGTTCGTGAATTTTATGGACCTATGCAAAACGTATGTTATTTTACTCATCTGTTGGATATCTCTTATGGCCAGTTGGCCAACTATTTCTTTATTCTTTTATTTCTTCATTGCATCAACAACTAATCTTTACACTATCCATTCTCTTCTTCTCTTAATGTTTTGTTGCTCCCCAATCTTGTAGGATGCATCGACAGCCAGACCATGTTATGGCTTTCTTGCTTGCTGAACTGGGTACAAGTGGCTCTTTGGATGGACAGCAAAGACTGGTTGTGAAGGGAAGATTTGCACCAAAGAACTTTGAAGGAATTCTGCGACGATATATCAGTAAGTATTTGTTAGAATATATGATGCTGTATTATATCACTCCTACTTTCTAGTATTATTTCTATAATAAATTCAACTGACTACATTTTGTTTGATGCCTCCTTGCATCTCCAATAGTCCTAATGTATCTTTTGGTTATTGCATTTCTGTGTTTCTGGTTTTGGGGTCAAAGGTTAACCTATTTTTCTGTTTTTTCTAGATGAATATGTCATTTGCCTTGGGTGTAAAAGTCCTGACACAATACTTTCTAAGGAGAATCGTCTGTTCTTCCTTCGATGTGAGAAGGTAAAATTCCCATGTGCAAATCATCAAATGACATTAGTGTTTCTTCTTTCTGATATCTTGTTTTCATTCAATTTGTGGTCAATGATGTTGCCAAAGGTGATCTCTATTGAATTCAATGTATTTTGGTAATTTGCTTGTTCAAAATTCAAATTAGGATCAGTGAACATGTTTTTGGTGTTCATAATGCTTAATCAGTTCTTTTCGTTTTGGTGGGGTTGGGTTTTGACAACTAAATACACAATTTTTTGTTAGATACATAAGAACCTTGCATACAGATTTCCATTGCTATTTAAAAAAATATTCTCCCTTATCTTTATCATCCATGTCTTTGGTTGTTTGTCTTACAAATTAGATAGGTGAACCATATTATCTGCTGAGGAATTAGTTGCAGACTTATATGTACAGAATAGGCATTGCACTGGATATCTTATAATTCTTGTTGTCTTGCAGTGTGGATCCGGAAGATCAGTTGCTCCGATCAAGGCTGGTTTCGTGGCTCGTGTTGGCCGTAGGAATGCGGGCACATGATTTGACCTGATACATATATGTAGACTGGCCGGGAAAATGATACGTTGTCCCAAAATTTTTTGGCTATGTATGATGGATTCGTTACTTCCGTTGAGGTTGCTATACTACATTGTAGGGTTGTTTCTCTTTCCGGGGTTTAAACGTTATATCATGATCTTTAGAGAATGATACATAAACTAGTCTTGTCTCTTGTTTTGAGCTTGGACTACTTATTTTTGCCGATTAAACGAAAATCACATCTGAGCGAGAAGTACGAAGCATTTATGTGGTATGTAGTATATCACAATCGTGTAAATTTAAGTATCGATAACATTGGCACCTATTTACTTGTCACAATTGGAGCCATTGTATAATAATGCTATCCAACTTTTGGTAAAATCGTAAAACGGGTATTTAAGATGTTCAACTTCTATTGACCGGAAAGAGCAATACTAAGGGGCCAGCAACTTTTGTGATTGATAGTCATTAAATAGCCATCAATAATGATCTAATTGTGTGAGATTGGTGTGAGATTTCATCCAATGACTCACATTTTTCTGCTGGTTACATGCTGGCTAAAATTCACCAAAATTGCTGGCCCCCTAGACTTTTTCGACCGGAAAATATGTAGATCACAATGGGGCAGGACGGGCGGGATTTTTAATATTTAGGTCGAGTTTGATAAATAGTTTAATTAAGTTATTTTTAAAAATAAATATAAATTTATATTAAAAGTAAATTATAAATAATTTAATTTTTTAATTTTAAAAGTGTTTATTTTAAAAGAAGAATGATAAAAATTTTATTATAAAAAGTTCTTTTTTTTTAATTCTTTTATAAGTACTTAATAATTTTTTAAAAAATTACAATTTGATTTTGAAAATTATATCAGATATTAATGTTATAACTTTTCTTAAGTTAAAAGTTAAAAAAAATTACTTATGGACCTATCCAAATTGATCTTTTAGTACTCTAAACCTTAATTACTTGCTTTGTTCTATTATTAACATGTATTTTATTTGTCATCTTAAACTCATATTCACAGATATTTTATAGACTCATATCTGTTGTATCGTGCTTCAAATATATTCTGTTTTTCTATATAACATTCGTTTTTTATAAAATGTTACATATATACTATGAAAACAAAATATAAAGTATTAAAAAGATTAGGTAAATTCCAAATATAATTAAAGTCATCAAATTAAAAATTATAAGCAATCTTAAAGAAGTTTAAATTTATTAAATTAAATTTATCAAATTGAATAATCTATCTCAAACTATTATTTGTATATATTTCGAACAGGTATGAAGTAGAGTGACCACTATTCATATCCGCTTCATATTCAAACAATTATAGTTTGATATTATTCATATCTGTTTCAAAACTAGTTAACTTTTGAAAAATCCGTCCCATTCGGGGAGAGGCAAGTCGGTTCAGGTCGGATTTGGCCAACATCTCGATAGTTTAAAGATATCAATCAAAATTGTTCGTCTGATTTTTACAGTTGCAAGCTTGATTTCATTTATTTTTTGTTTAAAATAAAATAAAATTGCTGAAACGATGTAGGATTAGTGATAATGAATTTCATTACAAGGTTTAATAATTTTGAATTCTGCATTTGTGGTTGAGGATTATAGCAAATTTTGCCTTTGCAGTCTTCCTTACAAATTGAAACATCACGATGCAATTAATACGCCTTCAAAAAAAAAAAAGAAATTATATTAAAAAAATTTAATTTTAATTCAGTGTAAACAATTATATATATATATATATATAATTACGTAATATTATATCGATAAAAATAGATATCTTTTATTACGTAAATAGTCATCCAAAAAGTAGATATAATTAGACAGCTATATAAAATAGTTTACACAAATATCAAAATTAAACTCATAAAAAAATTGAAATTAACACAAATATAGTTCTACTACTCAATAGAAAATATATAGGCTACAGAAATTATATACCCTATATACTGGTAATAGGAAAAGGAAAAATAAAAATGAAACTGCTTATTCATTTCTATATTTATAGAATAACATTAATCAAGACTCTTGGCACCCTGCAATATCTATGTGGAAGCTTATTTTATTATTTTTTTACGTAGCTTCTTTGCATTTCATATTCTGCCCCTTTTACTCCACTCTAGATATGGCTTTGAAAAGAGTATCACATATTGAAGGTGGAAATGAAGGCCAATGTTGTTAGTGCTGAAACAAGTGGCATGTATAATCTCCCATACAAACTTGTGGCACCGTTGGGTTTAGTGTAAGATGTATTCAAAGCTGCATAAATATTGAAAACATGAGATGCTATAATCAAAATAATTTCATTCAGTCTTTTGATTGATTGAAAACAATTTTTTCTTAAAAAAAAATAAGCGATATAAGTGATATAACTAGCGATTACAATGAATAGAATATAAGAGTTAAAATTTATGAGATATACATATAGTTTGTACATAAAATACATTTTGATAACTGCTTTAAGATACGGTGAAAACTCATGTGAAGTTTACTTCACGTGAAGTTGATATTTGAGAGCCGTTAGATAAAAATTTAGTCAAATCAGTCAAATTATCTAACGGCTCTCAGGTATCAACTTCGCGTGAAGTCGACTGCACCTGAGTTTCCACCTTAAGATATACAATAAACTTGGTTATGGAAAAAAATGACACACATACAATATTTATCTATCTAACAATTAAAATTTTGTTTACATTCATAAAATTAAGAACAAAATATTATAGAGAATCCAAAGGCATCATAATATCTAACAAGTAACCTGTATGTTGATTGCAAGCAGTTTGAATGGCGTTTTGAACGAAGGAGAGGGAAGCACCGGTCTCAAATTTGAAGCCATGAGGCTTGACGTCACGGACGCAGCTGATGACGTCAAGGGTGTGTTGAGCACATCCACCAATGCAGTAGTCAACGATTTCATTTTGGTTCACAAATACTGTACCGTTGAATGTCAACGTGTTATGTTGAGCGCAAGCTTCTGAATGCTGCACAATTTCATATACATCACCTTCAAAATTCTAAACAACGCTAGTTTTTTTTATATAAATAAAAAGAATATTTAAATAACTATTTTAAAAATCATGCAAAATCTAATTGAAAGTTCGATTTTAGATTTTTTTTTTGTTCATTTTCTTTCCTTTTTTGTTATTATTAGTATAGAAAAAATTACCAACCTTTAAAATTACCAAATTTTAAGCATGAATTTATTTTTTAGACATACTTACATGCAAAAGGCTGCTTTGGAGATTCGGCCTCTACTCTCTAGAGCTTTTTGACAATAAATGAATCATATTTTTTTATTTTTCTCAAAATAATACTAATTTTGAAAATTTTTTTGACTTGTTATTTTTAAAGTTTGGTAGTTTACCCCAAAAATAAATAAATAATTTACAAAATTGTTTTTTCAATCTTTTTCCTTATATTTGTTCTCTTTTTTATAACTAGTAATATTTTCTCTGTTTTTTAAATAATTATTATCTACTTTTAAATATATACATAAATTAATTTTATAGACTTGTCCTTATTAACTAGTTTTTATATCACTCTACTAATATCTCTGCCTTTATTGTTGTTTTACTAATATTAATATCTTTGTCGTTCAATTTTCTTTCAGTCATTTTGTTAATAAATAGCGGTATATTTATGAGGGGGGGGGGGGATTAATTATTGTCACACGAATTTTAAATAAAATTATTTATGAAGTGAAATCTTTAAAGTGGACCAATGCATTGCAATTCATAAAATAAGATGAGAAAAATCATAGCTCATTACATTATTCATAATACAGAAGTATGCGCTCCTCCAACTCTCAAAGGGGCTCAGATTGGCATTTCTCCTTGGTTCAGTTTTGTCTGCAAAGGAAAAATACACATGGAAGGGATAATTAAGTAATTATTGTTTGTTTCAATCTAATAAAGCTCATCAACTAATTAAAATACTAAAAATGACATATGATGATATTTTTCTTTAAGGATGTGTTTGTGAGATAATATTTTGGAGGCAAAGAAGAAAAAGAAAAGAATCAAATAAAATAAAAAATTTTCTCCAACATCTCAACTCAGAAACACACTATATAATCTTGTGATAATTAAGGATTACTAACTCTCAGCATTAGTGGGACTAAGCAAGAACATCAAACATATTGCAAGGGAAAAGGAAAGAAGGAATTTGCTCTTGCCATGTTCCATTATTGCTTAATCAAATTATTATGTGAACAATATAATTTGTTGACTATTTGTTTGGTTTGAGTTTTGGCATTGAAGAAACAAAGCTGTTGGGAAGGTATATTTATATATGTATATGGAACATAGTAGGTTCTTGATGTTCAAAACTAGGTGAAAAGTTGTTCTATTACGCATATGCTAAGAATATGGAATAAAACATTTGATAATTGATATAAACAAGGATACATATTATTGTGCTTTATGAACAAAACAAGATGGAAGCGTTGATCAAGGACAATATGAAAACAATGAGGAAAGAACATTTTGTCCGAAATTAAGACGTGGAATACAATGATTGTGTCGCATTACTTGGACAAAAGGATAATGTCTGAAATATATTAACCACTTTCCTACAAATAAATCTGCTCATTTTTGCAAACATATTCGATATAATTAGTTTGCTTTGAGGCTTTTTTTTTTTGCAACTAAAAGGAACGAACCTAATTTAAATTAAATTTGTCTGAGTGATTTTTTATTAGTATCATTTTCAAAACATAGATATTCTTCTATCGGAAGTAATCACATGCTCGAGCTATATAGAACCACTTGAGCGATCGACAAAGCTCTTTCCTTCATACAATGATACTAATGATGATATCCTACATAAAATTAGATTGTTTCGGCACGATAAAAATTTTAACTAATTTTATTCATACATTTTAATTTAAGCTGAGAGAATATTATTACAATTGTAACGAAATATCCAACTGATCAATTTAATCAGATTAACAGAATCAGTCATTTAGCAAATCTAGTTTAAACAAAAAATCCATTAAAATTTGGTCAAAAACTGAACTAACAGAATCGGTCAACTTGGAAATTTAGTTTAAACAAAAAAAATATGTTAAAAATATTGGTCAAAAACTACTTAACTGTTTGAACATATATTTTTTTTTTAATAAAAAACGATTTAAAAAATAAAGGAATTTAAAAAAATATATAATATATTATTTTATTATATTTAACTCAATTGGAACTGAATTTTTTATTATATTTTATATATAATAAAGGAATTTTGATTAAATCTAATCTTTAAACTTTTAATTTCACCAATAATCTTATGTAAATCTACATGACACATAGTTCATCTTGCTTAATAGAACTAATAGTTTAACGTACCAACATTAACGAATTAATTGTGCTTACCAAATAATAATTTCCATACTACATAGCTTTACTTATATCTAACAAACATCAAATTTTACGTGAAAATATTAACTTTTGTATCCATGCAAGAAAATTCAATTCTTTAGTAAAAAGAAAACCAAAAGTCTCTAACAAAACCCTATCTTTTCCTCTTATAACGGAAATCCATTCCTGCTTTTAACAAAGTTAAGTTTAACATACCATCATTATGACCGTGTTTGTTATTGTTACCACATTCTAAACATAGAAATAATGTTAAAAAAGTAAAAGAAGACCATTCACATTGTTTCTTTTTTTTCTTTTCTTCATATAAAAATCATCATTTTTTCTCCTAATCCTCATACAAACAACACTTGATTCCCCTTCCTCTTTCCCCCAACACCTGAACAAAAAAAAATAAAATCTGTTGGGGGAAGGTTTTTAAAAACTCAACATTCCACCATTTTTTTTTTCTGCGGAAACTTTTATCTTTGAATCTGAATCTTTCGAACGCAGTGCGACGCTAAGATATTAATTATTTATATATATAAAATAAAAAATGACTTTCAAGAAGCTGAAGAAGCGATGTACTCTAACCTCGGAGATGGAACACAATGTGAAGCGAATGCTGCAGCTAATTGAAGATGGTGGAGATTCATTTGCACAAAAGGCTGAGATGTATTACCAGAAAAGGCCAGAGTTGATTGCACTTGTTGAAGAATTCTATCGAGGATACAAATCTTTAGCAGAACGCTACGATCATGATGTTCAATCATGTCATTCAGATAACGGTTCTGAATCACACGCACCAATGAATCCTCGCCGCGGTTCCAGCTATAGAGCCCCAGGGTTTGATTTCTTCCTTGGTTCTTCCAATGCTGTGAATAACAGCAATTGTTTCTACGATGCAATTCACAAAGATGGAGACGGATCTTCGACTCTGACGGATTCCGACGATGAATCTTCGGATAATTCTTCTGTCCAGAGTTTTAATTCTGGATTCTACAGTGGTAGTGGCAGTGATAGCGGTATGAATAGGAGGATCTTGGAAGTGGAAATGGATCTTCCTCGGGATGAACAAGAATTGAGGAATGTGAATGAGAGATTTAGGGTTTATGAGGAAGAAATTTACAAGCTCAAGGTTGAGCTTGAGAAATATAGATCAATGGAATTGATGAATAATTTGCATAATAATAACAATAATGTTAATGAATCATTATCACCGACACTGCAAATTTCTTTGTTGAAGGATCAGATTAGCGTGGCCACGAAGGAATCCGAGTTTTGGAAAGTGAAATTCAACTCCGAGAAAAGAGAGCGCGTGAAGCTGAAAGAAAAGATGGCGGAGAAATCGCAATTGGAATCGGAGTTGAGAAGGGTTTTGGATGAACAGATTCAGTTGGAGGAAGAAATTAAGAAGATGGAATGCGAAATGGAGTTATTGAATGGAGAAATTAAGGGGAGAGAAAGGAACATAGAGGAACTGAATGGTGAAATTTGTGCCCTAAAAGAATTGGTGGTTTCAAAAGATGTTGAAATTAAGAAGATGGTGGAAGAGAATGAAAGGTTGAAAGATGAAATAATTGAAGGGGGTGAAGAGAAAAGAGAAGCAATAAGACAATTATGCTTCTCACTTGAACATTACAGGAATGGTTACAATGATCTTAGGCAAGCTTTCATACGCCACAAGAGGTTCCCAGTTTTGGCTTCATAAATCATGATTAATAATTAATGATGAATAATTATGCATCATTGATTATTGTAAAATACTAGCATAATCTTCTTGTAATTTTTTTCCTTCTAATTCTGTATCTGAGATGTGTGACTTTCTTATACTTAGGGGGTATAATTGTAATAAACATGACCCCAGGATAAGAAGGTGGATATGTGTTTTTCCTGTGCATATGTTTATGCCACGTGTCATCCGATTCAGGTTAGGAGAAGGTTGTGTGTATGGGACCACCCTTTTGTTTAGAGGGGGTTCCAATGATGAATAGAAGAGACTGGGAACTTTGCTTGGTCTGGTCTTTGGGACCTGCTGGCTGCTGTATATTTGGAGCCATTTAAAATGTATCAAAAAATAGGGAATAAAGAAAAAAAATGGAGATGTTTGTGTCTCCATCTTGTGTTTGACGTTAAGGGTTGGTGAAATATTATTATTGCAACGTTTAATTTATGTTGAGTCTCCCTTTTATCTCTATCTTTGTTTTATCTAAATTTATGTATGTTCTCGCTTCTTCTATATATGAAGATTATTATCTTGAATTTGATTCACTTTTAGTAAGTATATATATAACCTTTGATAGCAACAATGTTGAATTGTGAGTAGAGAGTAAAACAAATGGTGAATTTATGAGAGAGTTTGTAGCTAATAAGTTGTAGACTATAGTGCTATTCCAAGAATTTATATTTGAACTATGAATAATTAAATTATTTTCCATCAGAAACTTTTAGTTTTGATATTTTAAATACAAAGAGTAGAATTTCAAAAGAATTAAAACCAGGGTTTATATACACAATTTTATTCCCATATCAAATCATTTTCAATATAATTCATAATAATCAAACTTCATTTATATTTGATACCCATTTCAACCTGTAGAAATAAAATAAAATCTTATATATGTTGTGATTAAAATAACAATATAAGAATTTTTATGTTCTAGCAAGTGACTATAACCTTAGATGAAACTACTACAACTACTAGTCAAGTCTTTGGATCTAATCTATTGTATTCCCATAAGAGCCATCATACCAAAAAAATATCATTGCTGGAATAGCAATACCTTAGATACTGCCACCCTAAAAGAAAAATAAGTAATTTTGAATAGAATAATTTTAACAGTCAACCCAATATTTAGTATTGTCAGGGACCATTTAATTATCAAAAGAACCTTTATTTTATTGATAATACTTTTATTGACACTTATTTTTACTGCCAATAATAACTAAGAGTCAATAAAAATTGTCAAAATAAAACAAAGAAAAAGAGAAAAAAAAATAGAAGACGGATTTCCTTCACTTCGAATTTTATTTGCAATCTCACCTATCAGGCTACAATTGCTCATATTAATATATCATAATATTTCTATATTCTCGTCATTGTAATAGAGATAATCAACAAGATGACCAAATTCTTGAATAACTCTTGAAGTTTAGGCCTTTACCATTTTACAGATATACTCCTCACATATAGAGATGTCATCAAGACAAACGGCAAATAACCTTTCAAATCATCAAATGTGCAAGAAATTCCATAAAAGTAATTCTCGACTTTCTACAAATGCTAAATAAAGTCGACACTGAAAAAAAAAAACTAAAATCTGGGTGGAATACACAAAGGATGTGTGGATATATACATTTGAAGGCGGGTTAGGTACCTCTACAAAGCATCTAGCATTCTAGCAAGCTACCTTGTTTCAAGTGCGTAAACTACAACTTTGTTGTGAAAAACAATGGGTAGAATTGTCCACTTAAAAACGTAGAAACATGTCCATCTCCAACATCATAGAAGCAACAACTCTGCAGATCTACTCAGTCCAAGTATAAGAACCAGAACACCTACAAAATAGACAAGGAAAACCAACAGAATTGGATGGTGAGGGAAGATGGTGTCGCTAGTTGTAAGAAGAACAATTAGACATAACTGTTTAGTCCAAACATTTCAAAAATGGCAAATATTTAAGTTTGATATCCAAACATTTCTCAAAACATCTAGCTTTAGTCCTTGAAAGATTATGATAAATTGGTTTGGGAAAAATACTTATTTGAAAAGACAAACAAAATTATCATAATTTTTAGCAAAACAAACCATGGTACGGATTGATAGAAAAATAATTGAGTCTTAATTAATTATTTATCTTCCTAATTTCTAAATAAAGAAAATTTTGATTTTTTTATTTTTTTATTTTTGATAGTTTCAAAATATAACATATATGTGAATTTTTTACTTATTTAAATATAGGAGGATTAGGACTCCCAATCATTACCCAGATTGATATATCCTATACCAACAAAACAAATTTACAAGGACCAAAACCAACATATGCAATATTTTCTAAAAAACATTAAGCTTGAAAAAAGGAAAATGGAAAGTGATAGGAAGGGAGAATATGTTATGTTAACAACCTTTGAGGATCTGACATTTGCCATGAATCTTCAGGAAGCACCTGGCACTCCACTAATCATCCCAAGCACTATCAGCTGCGCCTACCTTTTTAATGTTTGAGGTAGTAATCATAAATCTATATTTATCTTCGATGTTAATTGAAGCAGGTCCCAATCCAAAGTGTTTGGATAAAGCAATATTTGCCTCTTTTTGTGCAGCTGCTGCTTCTTTCTCCTTCCTTCTAGCAACCTAGAAGTCAAGCGAAAAAAAAGAATAAAATGAAACCTGTTGAATTTCGTGGATAAACACCGGTTGTCTGTATATATAAAAAGTCATAAGTGAGACTCACATGGAATTCATTGAAAAACAAAGACTCACCATAGCTTTGACTCATTGTTGATGGTATATCAAATTATAACATTTTTCAAGCAGAAAAAATATATTTTACCTTTCCAGTTGCAAATGCCACTGTGTTCCCAGATTCAGCATCAGCAATTGCTTTCCTTATATTTGCAACGAGGAACTAAAGTGCAGAACCATATGTTAAAATCAACAAAAAGCATAGTTCAATATATACACATGTTGAAATAAAGTAACATAGCAATCACCATGTCACGATCAGTGTAGAATGAAGTCGATAGGCCTGTTGTTCCTGCACGCCCTGTCCTTCCAATCCGATGTACATAATCTTCCATGGTCTATAATTGAGGCAGCCAGAACTGAAGCTTCAATTATGCATTCCTCAATGAAATAAAATTTGAACAAAAAATACCAGGCTAATGAGATGCCAAAGTAGCTGTAGCAGAATGGCCTATCTCCACTAATTGTGGAAAATCCCCGCACAGTTCCAGATAACCCATTTCCTAGTGTATAACAGATAAAATACGGTGATCAATTAGTTTATGATTGGCCACAAAGTACCTTTGGAAGATCTAGATTGATGACATGCGACACTCCTGTGACATCCAAGCCACGAGATGCAACATCAGTGGCAACCTGTGTGATACAATATCAATGAATAAGATAGCTAGTGGGTGAAAAAAAGTTAACTTTGCAAACAATAAAACAAAATTGAAATTTGAACTAGAACTACAAGAAGGAAAAACAGATGTACAACATACATGAATACAAGATATTTAAGTGTCTAGCCGACATTAGTATCAAGAATGGTATTAACTTACTGAGAATCTTTAGGATATAAATACAATCATTTGGGACCATACAATACTTTTTTTTCCATTTGACATTTAAGGAACAAGGGAATACAACACACCAAGGAATACAATGGCTTCACTGCAATTAGAAAGCCACAGGAAGCTTCACTATATTTCTCAACAATATTTGCGCAGCTACTAACATATGCTCTAGCAATGTACGAGAGATATTACCAAAATGTTGGTGGTGCTACTCCGAAAGTCATGCAGGGCAGCCTCTCTTTCACTTTGACTGCGGCCACCATGAAGAGAAACTGCAGATAATCCTTGAGCTACAAGTGCTTCAGCAATTTCATCACATCTCGTCTACAGTTACCCCAAAAGAATTAATGAGAAAGATGTAAATTCAAATCTTCAGAGAGGTCACTTATATAATTTTATGCTACAATAGAAATACGTTACAATTTCAAAGTACTTAGGGTTTCCAAATTCCAATACTAATAGGTAGTTAGGCACACAAGTCAAATAAATTGTAATCATTCACTTTACAATATTAAAATACTAAGGGGGGAAGATGGGCACAGGGGGTGGGAGGGGTTGGGGTGTAATTAGGTTAGGTTGCAATAAAAATTGAGAAGACTTAGCAAAGAATGTGAAGACATAAAATGTCAAGCATGCAAGATCATTATGTGCATCGAACATTAAACATGCAAGATTTTTTAACTCTTGATTTCTTGTATACAACTAACAAAAATTTAGATGTGATATTAATATATGGCATGAGCACAGAACAAAGCATACCTTTCTTTCAACAAACACTATTGTTAGTGGAAATGGATGACCACATTTTTCAGCCTGTGACGCCTCTTCTACAAGCAAATCTAGAAGTCGATCAATCTACAACATGAGACAAGATTTCAGAACAGAAATCAAACGACAGAAGAACAGAAACTTTAGACGATGCAAGCTTCAAAAAACATACGGTCAAACGGGAACTAATCTAAATAAAAGGGCAACCTGGTGCAAAAGCATCCTGCATTAACATAGGGTCCAAGAAAGGGCCACACCCAAAGGATGTAATGTACGCAACGTAACCTGATAATTATATCAATGTTTGTTTCCACGGCTTGAACCCGTGACCTTGAGGTCATACGGAAACAGCTCAACTGTTGCTCCAAGGCTCTAAAAGGGAACTAATCTAAGTTAAAAAAAATTATATTCCACTTTATTTGTTATTCTCATTTTAGTTCACTCTTATCTATATTACATTTGTTCCCTCTGATAAAAAAAAAGTCCATTCGATCACCACTCCTTAATTATTTTAGAGAAATTATATTTACATCACTCTTTGGTACACCACTAAGTTGTATACACCTTCCCTTTATGGTGTAAAAGACAATTTTTTAATCTTTCCTCACTTCTTATCAATCACTTTAATACCAGAAGTGGAAAGTGTTGCACGTAAGGTGGTGTATAACTGCATATAACATTTCTCGAAAACACTCCTCCAAAACATAGGAATAAAAAATTCAGAAAAATTAATGATAACAAATATTCTTGGGAACAGGAAACTACAGTATATTGCTATTTACTAATCCAGATCTGAACAAAACTATAATTAATTTGTCATCTGCGTAGATGTACCTTCTCATTTTCAGAGACCTTCACAAGTGTTTGTGAAACATTTGTTGTTGGGCTACTGACTTTTCCAACTTTCACTTGTACAGGATTAGCCAAGTATTCCTGAAATTTGAGAGAATAGATTGGTGAACTTCAAAAAAATTCTTTCAATTACTAAGCTTACAACAAAATTTAAAATATTACTAGCGATATCAGTTAATTGTTTTAATTGTAAAGAAGAAAACAGTATGTAAAAAGATAAATAGCTAAATAAGAGCCAAATAACAAAGAATGACACTTGAATCACAAAAGATGTATATAAAATTTAACATGGATGATCAAGCAGTAGTTAGGAAGCTACCAGTAAATATGAGAAGCAAATAGAGAATGAAGTAGATTTTGTTATTTGGCCAAGCATTAGCACAAAAAAATCACTTCAAAATAACAGAATAACATTGTATTTTGGTATGGGACAGTGGAGAAAATAACCAAGCCAAAGAAACTGAGGTATTGAAATCAAAAGGAACCTGACCTTTGATAATGCTTCAATCTCCACAGGCATAGTGGCACTAAACAGCAGTGTTTGATGCTTCTCTGGAAGATTTCTCATTATCTGGAAACAAAATTTGAAGATGTGTAATTCCTTCAGTTTCTACATAATTGGATTCCATCAAAGGTTATTTAATGCTGAATTTATTCTCCAGAGATCATATGTGTGCAATAATCAAGAATAAGATATTCAAGTATTGCACAGTTATATGACAAAACCCAACTCGTATAAGCAGCAGACAAATGAAACTGCTACAAGCTACAAAAGAGAAAAACAGGAGGGAGCATGGAACAATCTAATTTGGAAAACTGTGAAAGAGAGCATAAAAGCTACAGTAAAGATCCTACTAGTTATCTACATTAGGGAAGTGAGTCTCCATGAAATATATAAAAGGATACTTCATATACAGAAGTAAAACACCAATACTACTAACCTCTCGTATCTGTAGTTCAAAACCCATATCAAGCATTCTATCTGCTTCATCTAGAACAACAAAAGAAATTCTAGAAAGGGAAGTATTGCCTTGTTGTAAATGATCAATAAATCTTCCAGGGGTTGCAACAGCAATTTCAACTCCTGCTCTTAGCTCAGACCTCTGTCGTACACAACAGAAACTAAGCAAACTTGCTGGAATCCTGGAACTATAAACTTACAATGAAAAAGCTTTATTGATCCTTGTGTCCCAAAAGATATAGTTTGTTAAAACAATAAGACAATGCTGGGCAACTCTTTCCAAACTAGGCATACATAAAGCATGCATCTTAACATGAACCAACCAATGGGACTATTTATATTAAAATAGAAGTTTTAACTCCTATCCAATACAAATAAAAATGATCATCAAGCAACATGTAATACCAATTTCAGACAAAAGCACTTGTATGATACACCAAAAGAATTTTTAAATGCAAACCAGATAAGTGATAACCAGCATTCCTTGATAATTAAACTTCCCAAAAGGGGCTTCAGACCAGAAATATGTCTTTAGTTACCTGCTTTTCAATGTTAGTTCCACCCACAACTATGGCAGTTTTCAATGACTCGAGAGATCTGCTAAAAGCTTTAACCTGCCCGAGATTCAGAACACCAACAGAGATACTTAATAATATGATAGAAAGATTCTTCTATTCATGGAGACAATTATTTTTGTAAGGATCCTTACTCTAAACAGAAACATGATAACAAAAATTCAATATTAAAAAAAAAAGGCAGATGGCAGCAAATAGCTTTGAAGTACAAAATAAATAGTAGAAATCATTTGAACAAGAATGGACATAAAGGGAAAGTAATAGACCATTCCCTTCAATGGAAAAAGCATTAATAGAGGGAGCTAAGTAAGAGTCTAGAATAGGCCTCATAACTAACTTAAGCATGAACTCTCTCTCTAACACTATCGAGTATAGAATAATTCTTCTCAAAAGGAAATGAAAAAGTAAAAAACTTCATGTGAATCATAACTCAAGAACTATGTGAACTAAGCTGTATAAAAAATTTGGAGACAATCCAAATAATATATATGATCCAACAGAGAATTATCAACTCTAATTGAAGAAATTAAGAAGAAACTCTTCCCATATAAGTCATAACCCAAATAAAATTATGTATAACACCTCTTTCTCTATTTGTTGAGCAAGTTCTCTAGTAGGAGCCAAAACTAATGCCAGAGGACCATCACCACGCCGAATAGGAGATTGAGCCATGCAATGCTGTAAATTTGAAAGGAGAAAAAAAGGATGATTAAAATAGGTTGGTTTTTCAGAACATAATATCTAAGAAAACATTACATGGTTAAGTCAAACATGCAAGCTATAATAATTTCGGACCTGTATCATAGGAATTGTGAAAGCTGCAGTTTTCCCACTACCAGTTTCAGCACAGCCAAGTAGATCCCTTCCACTGAGAGCAATTGGCATGGCCTGTGCCTGGATAGAAGTTGGCCTGGTGTATTCATGATATGCAATATCCTTCATGATACTTGGATGGACACACTGAAATAAAGGGGATCAAAATTTAACACACGTGTAATAGTTGCTCAAAATTAACTAGCCATTTAATATATATATATATATATATATATATATATATATAGAGAGAGAGAGAGAGAGAGAACCATATCACTAAATGATTCAATTGGTGCAGGAGCAGCTGGAGAGTCTGATGCAATAGTGACATCAAGGTTAAGTCGGAGGCGGACCTCTTCAATCTGCATGTAACAAGCACCCTAGAGTTAAGCAACAAAACTAGAGAGTTTGAAAGCCTCTGTAATGAAAAAAGGAAATGAAATAATGATAGCTATATTAAAGATGATGTTTTAAAAACTGGACTGGAGTACCCAGTTCAATCACTCATACAATGAACTGGCCATTATTTTGGTGTAATAGCTTGGTTGAACAATCAATGTAGCCATTTAAACTCATGGAACCATGACCTAGAGAAATTGCACCTTCAGTTTTTAAAAATATTATTAAATGACGCAGAGATCACTTAGAACAACTGAAAATGAAACGAGGGAAATCAGGGATGAGGATATTGGCGTAAACATAAATAAATCTACACAGCCTTGGATAAAACAGAGTTCAAGCCAACTCTCACAACTTGATAAAAACTCAAGTGAAACGGGAAACCTAAGGCCTTGTCTTAATGCTTAAGCCAAAACTCACAATTCCACTCACTTTTACAAAATCTAAAGTCTACAACATCCAGCAAAATAAAAGCCACCCACCATTCCTCTCATGCTCATTGTTGCAAGTCACAATTCACAATTTCACATGCTCACATTCACTATCAGCACATTGCCCAGAACCATATTCCCAATTCCAATAAAGCCACCTGAAAACGAATGACAACTGCCCCTATACCGTAATCTATACCCTCAATACATGACACTTCAAATTCAATTCAAACACCACTCTCCTGCATTGGCATGTTTAGAAAAACAACATTTTGTGGATACAATACTTTCTAGAAAGCTTTTGATTTTAAGTGTTTCGTAGAGTAAGCTGATATTAAGTTCAAAACAGTTCAGAATCAAAATCTTATGTATACGGCAATTATATCCCAAAAATTAAGTTGTTACCAAAGACGCACCAAATCTTATAACAGAAACCCTCCAATTCCGAAAACTCTCATACAAAGAAATGCACCAAATTAACACCACCGAACCGCGACGATAAATAAATAAATTACTCCGAAAACCCTAAGCACAGGAATTGAACAAAACAACACAACAAAATGTATGAAAACGTCGAAATCAAAATATTTCAGCTCAAAGATTAAAACTCAAGAAAGAAGGAAACGGTTAAGATTGTGACAATGAAAATGAAAAAATAAACATAAAAAATGGAGAAAAATGGACCTGGTCGGGGCTCATGCGTGAAACGCGCTCGGATGGCTGCCAGTGAGGGAAAACTGGCTCGGGAGCTGCGAAAATCCGTGACGGCTGCGGAGTGGCGGTGGGGCGGCGAGAACCATGGGACACAGAATTGTGGTTGTTGGCGTTGCCATTGGTTCCATTGGTGCCGTTGGAGTGAGAGTGAGAGTGTGAGTTTGAATAAGAAGGGAATGCGAGCTTAGTTTGATGGTTAACATTGTTGCTGATATTGTCGTTGTTGTTTTCTTGGGTTACGGAGGAGGTTTTCGCCGTCGTGGTGGTGGTGGTAGTGGTTGTTGTTGTGGTGGTTGAGTTTCTGAGGTGTGGAGGCACATACGACATCGTTTCGAGGTTCCTCGCGTTGAGAAAGAAAAGCAGATAGAAGAAGAAAAAGGGAAGCGAGGAAGTGAGTGAAACTGAAAAGTGTGTGTGAGAGTGAGAGGTGGCTGTGTTGATGAGGTGATAGACTTACTCATCAGTCATCATCACTATCCTTTTTTTTTTCCCTTTCTGTTTTGGGCTTTTTTCGTCTCATCAACCACTTTTGGGATTGAGAGCTCTTCTTTAGGCCCAATACATGAAGATCCAAAAATAAAAGAATCAAAGTTCTGACAAAAAAAAAAGTACGTAAACCAAGTGGGACTCAAATTTTTTCTTGTACATACAACAATCTATTAGTCAACGGCAGACCATTAAATGAAACTCATTCACGACAGACTAATTCATAATTTGTCAGGCTGAAAAAGACTGTAGATAACAAAAAAAAAGCAATTCTTGTCCAAAAACAATTATTTTATTTAATATATATTAAAATACTATTTTTATGTGAAGAGATATTCATATGGGTAAAAAACAAAAATTCGGTGACTTCTGTTGTGAAATAAAAGATATATATATAATAGAGATGTATAAATAGAAGACTCTAGTATTAAAATAATTAGCTCAATAATAATTTATATATATATATATAATAATATTATATGTTGTAATGTATATATATATACAAAGATAGAAAGAAGTATTAAAAATAAAGAGAGAAAGAATTGCATATGTTTATTGTTACTATCTCAATATAATAAAGATGATTAATATTGCTATTAATATTATATGTAAAGAGTAATAGAAAAGAGAATTTAGAATACTGATAAAATAAAAGAAGAGAAAGAATTGTAGTAGAAATATAAAGAGAATAGTATTTGATTGCAACATAAAGAGAGAAGTGATTTTATTATTACTTGCTTGTGTTGTATCACGTACTGAGGTTTAGCCTCTATTTATACAAGTAAAGAGGCCACCTTATTCCACTGTTATTAAATACAAAGGCTTTGGTAATAATGAACTTCAGTATGAAAAATGTTAGCCACCCATGGTCATTCATTGTTGTTCTTATCGTAACACTCCCCCTTGAATGACCATTTAGGATATGCCTCGTTAAAACCTTACTAAAGAAAACCCAATGGGAAAAAACTTTAGTGAAGGAAAAAGAGTATAATATCCTTTGTGATGGGGACTGCCTCATTAAAAACCTTGTCAAGAAAAACCCAATGGGAAAAAAA
Source organism: Arachis ipaensis (assembly GCF_059453495.1). Lineage (NCBI taxonomy): Eukaryota > Viridiplantae > Streptophyta > Magnoliopsida > Fabales > Fabaceae > Arachis > Arachis ipaensis. The sequence goes on from NC_142436.1 coordinate 2,585,493, forward strand.
ACCTGACCAAGGAAAAAAGAGTACAGTCTCCCCCTCTTGCCGACATCATTTAATGTCTCGAAATCGGCGCATCCCAATCTCATGTACTAATCTTTCAAAGGAGGATTTTGGGAGTGACTTTGTAAATAAATCTGCCAGATTGTCACTTGAGCGGATCTGTTGGACATCAATTGTCCCTTGATTTTGAAGATCATGAGTGAAGAAGAATTTGGGAGAAATATGCTTTGTTCTATCACCCTTGATGTATCCACCCTTAAGTTGAGCAATGCATGCTGTATTATCTTCAAACAGGACAGTTGGAGCTATCTTATGATCAATTAGTCCACATGATGACAGAATATATTGAATTAGACTTCTCAGCCAAAAACACTCGCGACTAGCTTCATGAATCGCCAGTATTTCAGCATGATTAGAGGAGGTTGCTGCTATCGTTTATTTCGTGGACCTCCATGATATAGCTGTTCCACCATATGTAAACAGATATCCTGTTTGAGATCTCCCTTTATGTGGATCAGACAAGTATCCAGCATCTGCATAGCCAACTAGTTGTGACTTGGATCCATAGGAATAAAACAATCCCATATCAACCGTTCCATGAAGATATCGAAAAATTTGTTTGATTCCACTCCAATGTCTTCTGGTTGGAGAGGAACTATACCTTGCTAGTAAATTCACCGCGAATGATATGTCAGGTCGCGTATTATTAACAAGATACATTAGCGCTCCAATGGCACTAAGATATGGTACTTCAGGACCAAGGATATCTTCATTTTCTTCTTTAGGACGGAATGGATCCTTTTTCACATCCAAAGATCTTACGATGGGATACTTAATGGATGTGACTTATCCATATAAAATCTTTTCAAGATCTTTTCTGTGTATGTTGTTTGATGAATAAATATCCCACCTTTTATATGCTCGATCTGCAGGCCGAGACAAAACTTAGTCTTTCCAAGATCTTTCATCTCAAACTCTTCTTTTAGAGTTTTTATAATTGTTGGAATCTCTTCAAGAGTCCCAATGATATTTAAATCATCAACGTACACAGCAATTATAACGAATCCAGATGCAGATTTCTTTATAAAAATACATGGACAGATATCATCATTCTTGAATCTGTTTTTGGCCAGATACTCAGTAAGACGATTATACCACATTCGTCCAGATTGCTTTAGACCATATAAAGATCTTTGCAATTTGACTGAGTATAACCCTTGCGAATATTCATTGGATGGTTTAGATATCTTTAGTCCTTCAGGGACTTTCATATAGATATCTCGATCTAATGAGCCGTATAAGTAGGCTGTTACCACATCCATTAAATGCATATGCAGTTTATTATATGCAGATAAACTGACCAAATAACGCAATGTTATCGCATCCACTACAGGGGAATACGTTTCTTCATAATCTATACCGGGCCTTTGTGAAAAACCTTGTGCCACAAGTCGGGCTTTATAGCGCACAACTTCATTTTTCTCATTTCGTTTTCTCACAAATACCCACTTATATCCAACAGGTTTTACATCTTCAGGTGTACGGACTACAGGTCCAAAGACTTCACGTTTTGCAAGTGAGTCTAATTCAGCCTTCATGGCTGCTTCCCATTTTGGCCAATCATTTCTTTGTCGACATTCTTCAACTGATCTTGGCTCAATATCCTTACTTTCATGCATGATATTTAATGCCACATTATATGCAAATATTTCATTGACAATTGTCTTATTTCGGTCTCATTTCTCTCCTGTAAAGACATAATTTATTGAGATCTCGTCATTTTCACAATTTTCAGGTACCTGAACGTCTTCTGGCGTTATATCAGAATTTTGGACAACTGCAGGTGTCTTTACTATGTCTTTTTTAACAGGAATATTATTTACCTCTTTTCTCTTTCGAGGATTTTTGTCTTTGGAACCGACAGGCCTGCCACGCTTCTGGCGTGTATTTGCTTCCGTGGCTATTTGCCCTACTGGGACATCAATTCGAATTGGGGCATTTTCCGCCCTGCCACGCTTCTGGCGTGAATTTGCTTCAGTGGCTACTTGTCCTACTGGGACGTCAATTCGAATTGAGGCATTTTCCGCTGGTATGTAAGATTTGGTTATCCTCTTTGTATCGGAAAATGCATCAGGCAATTCATTTGCTATTCTTTGCAAATGTATAATCTTTTGAACTTCCAGTTCACATTGCCCTGATCAAGGATCTAAATGCATCAATGATGATGCATTCCAGTTAAGCTCCTTTTCAAGAAGCTTATCCTCTCCCCCTAATGTTGAAAATTTTGATTCATCAAAATGACAATCCGCAAACCGGGCTTTAAATACATCTCCAGTTTGTATCTCAAGATACCTCACTATAGAGGGAGAATCATATCCAACATATATTCCCAATTTTCTTTGGGGTCCCATTTTGGTGCGATTAGGTGGTGCAATAGGAACATATATCGCACACCCAAATATTCTTAAATGGGAAACATTTGGCTGCTGGCCAAAAGCTAATTGCATAGGAGAGAATTGATGATAACTCGTTGGCCTCAAACGAATAAGTGCTGCGGCATGTAAAATAGCATGCCCCCAAACCGAGGTTGGGAGATTTGTTCTCATAAGTAAGGGTCTAGAAATTAATTGGAGGCGCTTAATAAGTGATTCTGCTAATCCATTTTGCGTGTGAACATAAGCTACTGGATGTTCAACACTTATTCCATTAGCCATACAATAAGCATCAAAAGCTTGGGAAGTAAATTCACCAGCATTATCAAGACGAATTGCTTTGATTGGATTTTCTAGAAATTGTGCTTTTAATCGAATAATTTGAGCCAATAATCTCGCAAACGCCAGGTTGCGAGAAGATAATAAGCACACATGTGACCATCTCGAAGATGCGTCTATTAGGACCATAAAATATCTAAAAGATCCACATGGTGGATGAATAGGTCCACATATATCACCTTGAATTCTTTCCAGGAATTCAGGAGACTCAAATCCAATCTTTACTGGTGATGGCCTTAAAATTAACTTTCCTTGAGAACATGCAGCACAACAAAATTCACTAGTTTTAAGAATCTTCTGGTTCTTTAGTGAATGTCCATGAGAATTTTCAATAATTCTTCTCATCATGGTTGTTCCCGGATGACCCAATCGGTCGTGCCAAGTTATGAATTCAGTTGGGCTAATAAACTTCTGGTTTACAGTGGCATGTGATTCAATTGCACTAATCTTGGTATAATACAACCCAGATGAAAGTGAGGGTAATTTTTCTAATATAACTTTCTTATTTGAATCATGAGTTGTGATACATAAATACTCATGATTTTCCTCATTCATCGTCTCAACATGATATCCATTTCGGCGAATATCTTTGAAACTCAACAAGTTCCTCAGAGACTTGGTAGATAATAGTGCATTATTTATTATAAATTTTGTTCCTCCAGGAAACAAAATTATAGCTCTTCCGGAGCCTTCTATCACATTGCCTGAGCCAATAATAGTGTTAACATATTCCTCTTTTGGCACAAGATGGGTAAAATATATATCACTTTTGAGAATAGTGTGCGAACTTGCACTATCCGCAAGGTATACATCTTCATTACATATCCTTGCCATTCTTCAAAAACAAATAATAATAAAATGAGTAGTATGCACAGTTAAATTGAATACTTGATTAGAATTATTTTTCTAAGAAACACTGTACATAAAATAATGTCATATACTAAAATTTTATTTTAAAATTTGACACATTTAATAATTTCAAAATTCATATTAATATTTCATTATTTATGTACATCACATTTGAAACTTAAATACATAGAAAATAAAACTTAACAATAAGTTCTTTACATTATTTATTTACATATATACTTCACAATCCCACATATTAAACTATTCCATCATTGATCAAATGACCAATATTTCCTTCAGGGTCCTCAAAGAAATCAGATACATCATAATGAGTGGTGGAGTTCTCAGCATCATTTGAAACAAAATTTGTTTCCTTTCCTTTGTCGTTCTTTTTCAAAGATGCCTGGTAAAGATCGACTAGGTGCCTTGGGGTACGACAGATACGTGACCAATGGCCCTTTCCACCACAGCGGAAACACTTCTCCTCGGTTGATTTATTCTGCCCGATATTCCTTTCTTTGTCCTACTTCTGGTGAGATCCTCTCTTTTGAACATAATTCTTTTTCCTTCCATAATTTTTCTTGTTATTAAAAGCTTGCCATTTACCTCTTCTGGGGTAACGATTTGCCGCATTTACTTCAGGAAATGGCGCGGCGCCAGCTGGGCGCGCTTCATGATTTTTCAATAACAACTCATTGTTGCGTTCGGCAACAAGAAGGTAAGAAATTAACTCAGAATATTTCTTAAACCCTTTCTCTCGATACTGCTGCTGCAGGAGCACATTCGAGGCATGGAAGGTTGAGAAAGTTTTCTCCAACATATCATGATCAGTTATTTTTTCTCCACACAATTTCATTCGTGAGGTGATTCGAAACATTGCAGAATTATATTCATTTATAGATTTAAAATCTTGTAAACGCAAATGCGTCCATTCATATCGGGCCTGAGGAAGTATCACCGTTTTCTGATGATTATACCTTTCTTCAAGGTCTTTCCAAAGATCTGCAGGATCTTTTAATGTAAGATATTCATTTTTCAATCCTTCGTCAAGATGACGACGGAGAAAAATCATGGCTTTAGCTTTATCCTTCTGGGATGCATTATTTTCAGCCTTAATGGTATCTCCAAGATCCATTGAATCAAGATAGATTTCAGCATCTAGTATCCATGATAAATAATTATTTCCAGATATATCAAGAGCATTGAATTCAAGATGAGAGAGCTTCGACATAATGAAAATTTGTTACCTGAATCTTCCTAAAAATTTTATCAGAGTCTCGTGCTGATAACGTGTTGTGAAATAAAAGATATATATATATATATATATATATATGTATAAATAGAAGACTCTAGTATTAAAATAATTAGCTCAATAATAATTTATATATATATAATAATATTATATGTTGTAATGTATATATATATATATATATACAAAGATAGAAAGAAGTATTAAAAATAAAGAGAGAGAGAATTGCATATGTTTATTGTTACTATCTCAATATAATAAAGATGATTAGTATTGCTATTAATATTATATGTAAAGAGTAATAGAAAAGAGAATTTAGAATACTGATAAAATAAAAGAAGAGAAAAAATTGTAGTAAAAATATAAAGAGAAGAGTATTTGATTGCAACATAAAGAGAGAAGTGATTTTATTATTACTTGCTTGTGTTGTATCACGTACTGAGGTTTAGCCTCTATTTATACAAGTAAAGAGGCCACCTTATTCCACTGTTATTAAATACAAAGGCTTTGGTAATAATGAACTTCAGTATGGAAAATGTTAGCCACCCATAGTCATTCATTATTGTTCTTATCGTAACAACTTCCAAGTTTTGGGAAAAAAAAAGTTGCTTGTGTATGTGATTATTTCTCCTCTTGTTTGAGTAGTTTTAACTTTTTAAGTTTTAAGCCAATAATCAACAACATTTGTAATACAGTTGGAGTTGACAACGTTTTGCGAGTGAGTTATGTTAGCTTGGCATGTTTCATGCATAATATGATGGTGAATTTTATTATGTAAAAAGAGATTCTTTTTATATGTGTAAAAATTTATTTCACTCTTTTAATAGAACAAATGTCTAGTTTAGAGAGAGTGTAATTAAATCTATAATAAAAAATAAAAGCTAATCTTGATGTAGAGTGTGGATCTCATTGCAGTGAGTGAATTAAAATATTTAATGATGTAGAATTGTTAAACGTATGTTATTAATTATGAATAACAATGATGAGTTGGTTTTTGTTTTTTTTTTTTTTTGGACTTGGTTCTGGGCTAGAGAACTGACCCGACCAAACACCCAGAACCCGAATTCGCCAAGCAACCCAACCCTCTAACACCCCGAACCCGACCTAACGAAGCTCCTCTCTTCTTCGTCGATGGCACTGTCTCACCGCTCCGCCTTTGTCATCGCCACATCCGTCAAAAGCTCGGGAACTTGATGCATGGAGCCGATGACGAGGTCAATCATCCTCAACGAAGACACCCGCCCGAAATTGCCGTATTTCTGCCCCGGTACTGCCGTATTCCCCCGGCGTCGCAGACCTGCCTTAATGGCTTTCCTAGTTGTAACCTTGGTTCCGCCTTGAAATTCCTGGTCTCAGGGCCATGACACAGCCGCTGCTGCTCCTCTGCTGCGCAACCTCCTCCAAAGTAGTAAGTCTGTCAGCCTCCCCTGTGTTGACCCTTCTCACTATGTTGAAGGTGCTGTTGCTGATTCTATTAATCGGCCATTGTGGAATCATGGGTTGAGATCGCTCTTCCCCTTTAGCTGCGTGCCTGTGACAGGTTTCTGTTTCCACCCTCCCAGGTAATCTCTCTTCATTTTGGCCTCCTTGAAAGCTGGTTGAAACTGAAACCTGATTGTCTTGATTTCGATTGTATTGATTATGCTGAAGAATTGAGAATCCTGCTTCTGTTATGATTGTATTCCTAACCTGTACAGGTGGAATAATTGACCATTGCCTCTGTAACTGATTTCCCGCTGTCATCGCTGCCAGTTGGTGAGCTAGATTGTTGCCTTCTCGTGGAGTCCAAGTAGCTCCCACATCCGGAGCCTCTTCCAGCAGTAGGAGAATATCTCTGATGATTGCGTCTGCTTTAGCTAAGGGCGTTCTTGCCTTAATCGCTTGAACCAAAGGTAAGCAATCTGTTTCAATTATGCAATTTCTTATCTGTAGATTTTTAATGAGAATTAGAGCCTCTCTATATGCTTGCGCTTCTGCTGCTAAAGCTGATGTTGTCTTGAATGTTGATGTTGTCCCAATGATGATTTTTTCTTGCCAGTCTCTGACCACCGCTGCGGATGCTGCCATGCTAGTTTCCCTGTGAAAAGATGCGTCTGTGTTCACTTTCGTCCTATTGTGTGGCAGAGGCTTCCAGGTAATTCTCCTTCCATCCTTGCATTTTATCTAGAATCTTCTCTTGTATCCACTCCAGCACCTTGTTCTTGGATCTTTCCCATATCGCTGGTAGCCCTAAGTATCTTCCCAGATCTTCCCATGACGCCATTCCGATGATCTCTTCAATGCTCACCCTCCTCTAGATGGATACCTAACTTCCAAAAATTAGACCGGATTTCTCTGTATTAATTCTTTGTCCTGATGCCTCGGTGTATTTGTTTATGATCTGAATTAGTTGATATATCTCTTCTTCTTGCGCACCTGCAAAAATAATACAATCATCATCGAATAATAGGTGAGTTATAACTGGTGCAGTTGGAGCTAATCTTATTCCTGAAATAAGATTATCTCTCAACGCCTTCTCCATGAGAACAGTAAAACTTTTCGCTGCCAAGATAAAGAGATAGGGCAACAGAGGATCTCCCTGTCTAAGCCCTCTTTGAGGATAGATCTTGGTTAATAGTTTTCCATTAATTTTAAATCTATAAGTAGCACTTTTCACGCAGCTCATCATCAACTTCACCCATTTTTCACTAAAACCGAACTTTTCCATGACCTTTTGTAGAAAATTCCATTCCAATCTATCGTATGTCTTATTCATATCCAATTTGATAGCTATGTCATTGCTTCCATAATTTTCTTTCCTGTTTAATTTATGAAACACTTCCTGTACTACTACTATATTGTCTTGTATGAGTCTTCCTTTTATAAAAGCGCTCTGAACCGAAGATATGATAAGATCTAACACTTTCCTTAACCTTTCAACCAAGACCCTTATTACAATCTTATATATAAAATTACAGCAGCTGATGGGTCTGAGATGATTCAGGCTTTCCGGTTGACTCACTTTAGGAATCAAAACAACGGTTGTCTCTCCTAAGTCCTCCGGTAAGTTGCTGTCTTCAAAAATCTGTTTCACCAAACCACACACTTCTTTACTCAGAATATCCCAATGCTTTTGGAAGAAAATTCTGTTTAAACCATCTGGCCCCAGAGCTTTTAAGCTTCTCATACTAAAGACTGCTTCCTTAATGTCCTCATCATTGATCTTTGCCATAAGCTCTTCATTCATCTCTCTAGTGACTCTCATTGGTATCTCTCTTGTGCATTCTTCCAGGTTCCTATCCCCTTCAGAAGTAAACAGCTTAGTAAAATGTATTTCTACTAACCTCATTATGTCTACTTCTCCTTGTATCCAATGTCTTGCCTCATCTTTCAATTTTTCAATTCTATTCCTCATTCTTCTCTGTATGGTTATTGCATGAAAGAAAGCTGTGTTTTTGTCGCTCCATTTTAACCATTTCAACCTTGATCTTTGTCCCCAATATTTTTCTTCTTGTTTCCAAAGATCTGAAATCTGATTCTTCAGCTCTTTCTCCCTTCTTTGATCTCCATCCGTCATATCGCACTCTTGTATTTGTTGTAGCTCACTTTTCTTTTTTTCTATTTCTTTATCTGCTCTTTTAAATTTTCTTCTGCTCCACTCCATCAACTTCCTTTTGCATCTGCTTCTCTTTCTAATAAACTGATTCCAACAATTTATGTTTCCATCATCCTGCTGCCAACTCCTCCTAATAACCTCTTCACACTCTTCATGCTCTGTCCAAAAGGCCTCAAACCTGAATTCTCTTTTTATCTGATCTCGCGGTTGTGTTTCCAAAATTAAGGCACAATGGGTTGAACTAATTGCCAGAGCCGCTTTAAGAATAACATTTTGATGTATATGCAGCCATTTCCAATTTACTAACACCCTATCTAGTCTTTCCCTAGTGATAAAGTTGTTTCTAAGATTGCTGCACCATGTATATTTACTTCCTTTAAGATCAATATCCATTAAATCATTATCATCTACAAACCTTCTAAAAGTATATAAATAAATTCTTGGTTGTGGATGAATGCCTACCTTTTCGTCTTGACTTAGAATATCATTGAAGTACCCCAAATAAGCTTGAGGTTCTTCCCAGCACCTATTACTTACCGTAAGCTCCTGCCATAGTTTCCTTCGCTTTTGGAAAACTGGGTTACCATACACAAAAACACCCTGCCATTTCAGAACATTATTTATGTTAATACTAGCTTTAATATAGTTGGCACACCACTTATAAACATCGATATTAGTATTAGATTTCCATAACAGACATAGCCCACCGGACAAGCCCCGGAGTTCTACGCAAAATATCTTGTCAAAATTTAGCCTTCTTCTTATTCTATTCATTTTTTCTTGACTGGCCCTAGTTTCCATTAAAAACACTATAAGCGGCTTTACTTTTTTACATAGATTATACAATTCCGAAATTGTCGGGGCAGCCGCTATTCCCCGACAATTCCAACAAATTATACTCATGGCTGAGGTTGGGGCATGTTAAGGCCCGCCTCCTCAGCCATTTGTATTCCCTTAATCTGACTAGAGACATGCTTAGCTAACTGATACTCCCCTGTGTCCAAGGCAGTGATGCTGGTCCTTCCTTTCTTGGGTTCCCTATCATCTTGCTCCTCCTTCCATTCTGTGTATGTTAGCAGTGGGACCTGTTTGTTCTCTCGTTTCCTTTTCAAGTTCAGCTTTAATTCCAGCTTCTTAGCTAGTCGCGTTTCCTAATCTGTCTGAGCTTCCGTTCCTTTATCTTCTTCTTCATCACTTGCTAACTCTACATAGTAGGCGTTCTCACCTTGCTTGACATGCTGACCCACAAATTCGTGTTCTCCATTCTGAGCTTCCTTGGATAACTTTCTTAAAGTATTCTCCTCCTTTCCATCCTTCAATAGTTCTTGATTTTCCCTTTCATTTGTTCTGGCTTCACACGTTTGTTTGTCCATCATTCTTGCTAGCATAAGTCTCTTTAATTCCTGGCCTATGGTTTCTCTTTCTTTTTTTCCCTGGCCCATCTTCCCATCTTTCATTTTATAGCTGTTCACTTCTTCTTCTTTAGTTATATAATTATTCAGCCCACTTCCTTCAATATTTCTTCCTTGTTGATGTAAATCCCCTGTGTTGGGCCCAAAATTCCTTGTTTGTCCGTTTTCACTTGATTTTTGTGCCTCATACCTTCTTTCTCCCTTCTGGGCCTTTTTGTTATTGGCCCATTCATATTTCCTCTCTCTTATCTCTTTAATTAGGTTGCTGAGCTTATAGGCTGCTCCAAGGTCACATTGCGTATCTCTCTCTTCCTGAAAATCAGGAATTTTTGGTACTTCTTCTACTTGCTCTTCGGCATCTGCCATCTCTTCTTCTCTCCTCATTTGGTTTTTCCGGACGCTTTCCTCCCGGATTTTTTGCTGCAGTGCTCGCTCAGCCCTAATCCTACTCTCCTCAGAGCTTTGTTCCTCACCACTCTCTCTATCAGGGTTTTGTTGCTCACGCGCCTGCTCCTCCCCTTTGTCTCTCCATCCTTGTTGTTCTGAGCTGCCTTCTCCCATGGTTGGACCTTGTCGTCCCTGGCTTACTCCCAATCCCAATGAGTATTTCTTCTTTGTTGGATCCCAGCATGCCATGGCCATTGGATTCTTGCATGTTTTCTTCTCATGCCCCAATATACCATAGTTAAAACAATAGCTATCCGGCAGCCTCTCATACTTGAAAAAGACCCACAATGGTGGCAACTTCTTTCTGTCTAACCAGAATCCTGTAGGTAGAGCCTTGGTGATGTTGATGCTAACCCTGATTCTCATATATGGTCTCCTAAGGACTCCATCTACTTTCGGATCTTCAGCCTCTGTCAAGACTCCTAGCATTTTACCAATAAGAATCTCTGTCTCTTTGTCCATGTAGTCATGTGGAATGCCGTGCACTTGAATCCAAAATTCTATGAAGTCATGATCAACTTCAAAAACTGATTCACCCTCCCTCCATAACCTGAGATTGACCATGTTTCCTTTGACATTCTATGGACCGTTCTGCATGATCTGCAGCCCCTTCTTCATGTCTTTGAAACTGAATAACATCTTCTTCCATCTAATGTCTGTAACTACAACACCTTGAGGGTTTTCCCACATTCCCAGCAAAGTATTTTACATGTTTTGAAGTTTATCTCCTTGTCACTTATTAATTTACCCACCACATTTAGGCATTCTTTCTTATATCCCAATTCTCCAGGCTTGTTGAGCTTGATGACTTTACCTTCGATATTGTTCATGTTGTAGGTTGCTGAAGCCGTGTTGTTGTGTATTCTGGTTTCCCAATGGTATTGGAGGTTCGATTTGAGCAAGGGTTAGGTGAGAAAGTGAATATGGATACTGAAGTAAGATTGAAAATAACTCCCTTTTTTTGGAGAAGAACCCGGAGTTCTTAGAAGACTCTCCTGTTGAGAGAAGAAGAGCTCCCTAGAAGAGAATGTAGCTGAATCAGTTAATTTGAGTTTGTTTTTGTTTTATTTCTTTAATGGAAGTAAGTTTTTAGGCCAAGCCAACTTTTTTTTGTCTGAATTTTTAATATATACATAATTTAGCCACTTATATGATATTTTTTTAATTGATGTCTAATTTCGCTTGATTTATTTTTGCTAATAATTTTTAAATTATTATAATTATTTTACTTTTATCCTTTTAAATCTAAAATAAACCATTTAATTTGTTTTTGACAATTTGACCAAAAATTTTAGACACCAAAATAAATACCTACATAATTATATATAGTTAAATACTAAAATATTTATACGTTATTAAATTAATCTTGTATGTATCAAATATAAATTATTGATTAAAACATATTTTCTTTTATTAATTCAAGCGTCGATAATCCTACCTAACGAGAATCACTTTGAGTATTTTTTCGTCAACAACATTCAACATATTACTACCATCATAATTTGTCACGTCCCAACAGCAATCTTCTATCAACGCAAAGATAAAATTTTGACCTAAGCATCACCTGTTAACTGCTTTAAATTTACCTTACACATTAAATTAAATTCCAAATTCAAATAACCATTTTGATCCATGAAACAATAATTTTTACAAATTCAGTTATTCACCATATCTTTATTTTAAAAATAATTTACTAGTAAGTAAAAATTTAAATAATAATTACTTAAATATTTTTGTTCACATCAACCATTGACCTACACATAATTTACGTTATCATTAAATTAACCTACACATAAATGAAATAACAACTAAATTAACATTGTCAAGTATAAAAAATTTGGTCATTAACAATGTATCTATTTTTTAAGTTTTAACCAAAATGTCAATCCTAAACTCTAAACCCCTTATCATTAAATCTTAAAATTCTTAGCAATTCAATTTTAAAATGAAAAATTTAAACCATCTAATTTTAATCTCTAAACAATAAATCACAAATTATAATTCCTTAATCATGAAACATAAACTATTCAATCATAAACTCTAAACCACCCAATCATAAATCCTAAACAATATATTTCTAAACTCTAAATTTTAAAGTTTTTACACTAAAATCTAAATCCTAAAGCATCTTACACTAAACCTTAAATCAAATAACAATAAATTTGAATAACTAAACCATTTTATTCACGAGTTTAAAAATAAATTAAACAACAAAAAGAATTTAAATGACTTTTAATTCAATTTTAATAAGTTAGACTTTATTTAAATATCAGGAATACAAAGTAAATAATTATTTTTTTAGAAATTTTTATAAGACTCATTTTTAAAAGGATCCATTTTTATAACAATACTTATCATTTCATAGTTTTAGAATGAATTAAATATAAAAATTAAAGAAAGAGTTAAAAAAAAAAAACAATAAAATTCACCTAAATGAATCATGAATAAATGATTTCAGATCATATCCGAAAATAGATAATACTCTACTTAATCTCTATATTAACAAATTGAATGTATAAAAGTGGCCATATTTATTTCAAAGGTAAATCACATAAATAAATTGAATGACTTTTAAATTTACATAAATGTCCTACATGCAAACCGATTATATGAATATCTCAATTATATATGATTCGAATTAGTAGGTGTATTAGTTAATCGAATTCATTGGAATCAATTTTTTTATAAAAAAACATTCCAGTGAAAACTATTTCATGTAAATCGAATTTATTGGATTCAATTTATGTAAAACGAAGCTAATAGCTTCGATTCAGTAGGAGCAGCTTCCATGGAGATAAATCGAAACTATAAGAAATCAAACCACACTCAAGGTAAATCAAATTCATGGGTTTCGATTTAATGATTTTGACGAGTGCATTACACATTTTTATAGTGCTCATAACATCTTCTAAGCCATTTACAATAAATTCAAAAAATACTTACAAAAAAATTTTAATCCTTAAAAAATTTGCAATAAATTCATATAACCTCTTTGCATTTTAGACATTCATATAAATTTAGAACTTATTCAGTTTATTTATGTGATTTACCCTCGTCTTAATCCTTTTGGTGACACATACACATATATATACAAGAATCACTCTAAATTAGCATCCATCTAACACATTTTTTTTGTGATTATTTTTTTATCAATAAATTATTTATTATCAAGCATGAATATAACTTGTTAAATAACATGATGCCATTTAGTAAAATACTTATGAAAAAAGCATACATATTTCATTTTTTCGTAAAAATTATAAATTATATTTTGAAATTCTAACAACTATATTAATTAAATATATTCAAAATTTCTACCAATATTCTACGAAAATAATTATAATTAAACACTAAATTCTATCATCGATTTAAAATCGTTACAATACAAAAATTTTATCACATACCAAAAAAATTATTATCAAAATAAACCATAAACAAACCAAAATTAAATTCTAAATGCTAAAGCATTTTATTTTTGTGCACTATTATAATTTTTTTATAACATAAATTATTCATCCTATTACAAAAATTAACCTTAACTAATAATAAAATCATAACTAATGGATGATTATAGTCTAAAACATTATTAAGAATAAAATTATTAAGAGTATTAGAATAAAAATAACATGTAAAAATAAACTAAACTAATATTTTCAAAAATACAAAAACACATTTTTCATAACAAAAAAATGTCCAATTTTCATAAAAAAAAATCAATTAACACCTACATCTATATAAAACAAATCAATTAAGACAAAAAAAAAAGGAGGCCACTCAGATAAAGACGCTTAAAACGTCTTTTTTTAAAGATGTTTCCATGTTGTGTTTTAATTGGTTTCTGTATAATTTATTCGGTGTTCTTCATCACATATTATTAAATTTCTCAAAAGATTTTCTTTCCAAAAATAATAAAAAACATTTAATTTAGAAAACAAAAAAGGTAATAGATTAACTATTAGATTTTTTTTAAAATATTATTTACATAAAAAAATATATCACATTCATCAAATATATATATATATATATATATATATATATATATATATATATATATAACAAGCTCTTAAAATTTTTATAAATAAAAAAATAATTTAATTTTTATATAATATATAAAATAATTACTATATTATTATTATATTATAGATTAAAATTTATTAATTTAAATTTTATTTTTATTTTTAATATAAACATTATAAATAAATAAATTTTTTATAACAAGATGTAATGTAACAAAATATATATAATATTAGTTAGTTTTTAAAAAATTCTGAAAAGATGATTTTTTCTAATAAAGTGTTATTAAAAAATTAACATTATAAAAACTAATTTCAACCAATATGATATAATAGGTTCTTAAATATATTTAATACAAAACACATTGAATATAAATTTTTATTGATTTTAAATTTTAAATAATTTTTAGTTGAATTTCGAATATTTTTATTTTAAAGAGTTAGAATATTTTAACATCATTTTTTTCGTATCTTTTTAATTGAGTCTTTGATTTTTTAAATTATAGACCTTATTTATAATTAAGAGTAATGTTTTAACACCACCAATTAGTCACACATATAAAAATACAAGAACAATTCTATTGTCATAATTATAATCTAACTTTATAAGTAATACAATACAATAAAACTATATATAAATAATATAACTAAATTTTATCTACATCTATAGTCACATTTCATAAATAATATAATTAAATTATATTTATGTTTATAATTAAAATATGAATAAAAATACAAAAAATTATCAGGATAGTTAATTTTTTTGTTCATAATTTTTTTTATTATTTTTGTTGTGAAAAGTTTAATTATTTTAATAATTAATTATTTTTTAAAAAAGATAATTGAATAACACAAAAAAGTCTTATTAAGAGTAATTTATTTATATATGATTAAAAAATAATTGAATAATTATATAAGGTAAAAAAATTAATATTATTAAAAAATAAAAATAAAATTTATTTTAAAATTAAAAATAAAGTTTATTTAAAAATAAAATTAAAAATCATGGTTTTTTTCTTTTTTCCAAAATTTAGCTACGAGTAATTCTATAAATATTTTATGATGAATAAAAATATTAAACTCGTACTAAAATTTAGTCTAATCAAATTTATTTTTATTCTACTAAACGTTAAATAAACTATTGAAAAGAATTTTGTTTCCTCCATTAGAGAAGAATGATAAACTTCCATACTTCTATTATGTTATGGCAATAATTTGGCCTGTTATTTTTTAATAATAATAATAATAATAATAATAATAATAATAATAATAATAATAATAATAATAAAAATAAAACAAGTATATATATCACGATAAAAAAGAAACACGTCACCAAATAATTTATCATCCGAATTATATATGAATCAAATTGATAATATGAGGGCTAACACTACAAAAATCGATAACAAGGTTAGGGACTTACAAAACCTTTCTTAAGATCATAGAAAAAAAACGTTTATATTTGTGTGATATATAAAACAATTATTATTATTATTATTATTATTATTATTATTATTATTATTATTATTATTATTATTATTATTATTATTATTATTATTATATGTATGAGCAAAAAAGTCCAACTGTTTTAAAGTAAATTTTTCTTTTAATATTTGATTAAATGTTCTTGTATTTAGTATTTTTTTTTTTTGCACTTCCTCTTAGTTAAGAATATAATCATTATAATTTTTTAGTTATTATTGCTAGGGGTGTTTACAGATGGGATATGGCTGAAATTTCGATCTAATCCGCACTAAACTCATTAGATCAATTCGATATTCGCACTTTTTATGTTTGGATCAGATATCAAATATAATAATAAAATAAAAAATATAAAAAAATTTTATTTTTATAAAAAAGGTCAATAATTTTTTTTGTTTACTTTTGTTAACATATTTACTTCTATCTGATTAGAGTGTGGATCCGATTCGATCCAATCCGATCATCTTACATATCAGATCATATCCTCAATACTGTGGATTTATATGGATATGATCTAATCTATGAACACCCCTAACTACTACTATAGGTTCATTGTTGCAAAAGAATGCTTCTTTTATTATAAACCATTATTAGATCTTAATTACCATTAAAACAACTTAATTGTCAACAAAGAGATAATACTTATTGGTCTCTGAAATTATGTTCGTATTTGAATCCATAGTTGTAAAAACCAAACTGGATCGGCTGGTTCGACCGAAAAACTAGTGAACCGGACTAGAACCGAATCCTAGTTCGGTTCGGTTTACTCTTTAGACCGTTTAAGGAATAAAACCGGTGTGAACCGGTAAGAACCGGTACAAACCAGTCTAACCGAACTGGTTTGCTTGAAAAAATTTTTAAAATGTCTCCACAAGGTCCGAATCAAGAACCTTAGAGTAAAAGCAACCTCTACTTGCCACTTAGCCATTGCACTTCTAAGTATTATATTTGACAAATACTAATTATATAGTATACATAAATATCTAATTTAATTTAATTTTTGTTTTTTTTTTATTTTTAAAAATAATTATATTTTAATTATATACCATTATTAATATAAATATAAATTTCACTAAAAATTTATTAATTTACTTGATCTATTTTATTACTAGTATTGTGATTAAGGTTATTTGTTTTGATGTTAGTGTTAAAATCTACTGATATTATAGTTAGATAATAGGCTTTGTGAATTAATTATTTTTTTATTGTGTCAAAATAAGATACTATTGTAGTATTAAAATTTTATAATTTTTTTATATTAGTTATTTTTAGAAGTTGAGACTTGATTCTTCATAAAATGTTAGTGAAGATATGTATTTCAAATTTTAATTTTAAGTTTTTAACTATTTTATATTTTATATTTACGTGAGACCAGTTTTATCGGTTCAACCAGTAATTTATCGGTTGAACCAATAAATCAGTGAACCAGTAGTTTGACCGGTTCGATCACTGGTTCGGTTCAAACAACTATGTTTTAATCTAATTTCAAAAATTTCGATTTACTCAATTTAGTCTCCCAACTTAATAGTTATGACTCACATTGGTTCCTAATCTTATTTTTGTCACTGTCTCACAAAATCGTTAATAACATGCTGAGATGGACTAACGACTGTTACATTATACATTCTAGCAACTGTTTGATATGACAATTGAAATTTTTTTACCTTATTTTTTTTTCAACTAAACACTTAAAACCCTAATATGAGTCACGGATACTTAAGTTAAAAAATCAAACTAAGTAAATTGAAACTTTAAAAATCAGATTAAAGTTCGAATATAACTTCAAAACAGAATTTTAACTTATGTAGTGATTAATTTAAATGAGAATCAAATAAATCAAAATTCAACATAATTTTTATCAATGTTTTTAAATTCGAAATTTCTATACCAAAATTAACTAGGATTTTTCTTTAAATTAAAAGTTTAATGAAATAGTGACTTTAATTATCTTAACCAATGTCCTAATTAATTATTTTTATGTCTTAAAAAAATTGTATATGAGAAGAAAATAATTAATTTGTCTACTTTAATAAATAGTTATTTTACTAAAATGAAAGAAACTATTTTTTTAGATTTTTTTAAGAACTAATTAATATTATATATATTTTGTACATTTAGTTATAAAAATTTTATTTATTTCTAATGCGTATATTAAAAATAAAAATAAAATTTAAATTAGTGAATCTTAATATATAATATAATAATAATATAGTAATTATTTTATATATTGTACAAATATAAATTAATTATTTTTTTATTTATAAAAATTTTAAGAACTTGTTATATATATATTATTTTTTTTTGATGAAGTGATATATATTTTTTTATGTAAATAATCTTTAAAAAAAATCTAATAGTTAATTTATTACCTTTTTTGTTTTAGTCCAAATTAAATATTTTTTATTGTTTCTGGAAAGAAAATCTTTTGAGAAATTTAATAATATGTGATGAGGAACACCGAATAAATTATACAGAAACCAATTAAAACACAACATGAAAACATCTTTAAAAAAAGATGTTTTAGGCGTCTTTATCTGAATGGCCTCCAAAAAAAAAATCAAATAACCCCCAAACACACAAGATATTATGTTTATTATTTTCGTTTTTTATAAATAAATTTCAATTAAGACCCAAATCTAGGAAAAAAAAACTTGAAAATTTATCTCCATTGAAGAAAAAAAATAAAAACTAGCCTATCATTATCATTCATAATTAATAATTAATCACATGTTTAACAATTTTACATCATTAAATATTTTAATTCAGCTACTGCAGTGAGATTCACATCCTGCACCAATATCAGCTTTTATCTTTTACTGTAAATTTAATTGCACTCTTTCTCTACATACTTATTCTACTAGAAGAGTGACAATAAATTTTTATACATATAAAAGAAATCTCTCTTCTACATAATAGAATTCAGATAATGTGATACTACAGTAGATCAAAAAAGAAGAATGCAGATTTTGCTACCATATGGAGTTGTGATGCTAATTGGGTCGGGTATGAGTTTTTTGGTCTAAAACATCTTATATTGTTAGGCCTGGCGAAAACAAAGGAACAAGAATTCTGACCAGAAAAAAATGAACAATAATAATATAGATATGCATATGCGGAATTATAATAAGAACAATAAATTGGTAGGGTATTAGATGCTATGCTACTTCACCCAACGATCAATTTTAAAAATAAAAAAATGTCTGCCTATGTTAATTTTCAATTTAATATTAAATATCCTTGCATTATTTTAAATTAAATAAATTATTCTAAAATATATTAATTTGGATAAAATAAAATTAACCATTTATTAGTTTATCATTATAAAATAGTTAAAAATTAACTAAACAATAATGTCTGCATATATTTTAATTAACTAAACACAATTTAATTTATCATATATTTAAATTATAATATCAAATTTTTTAGAGTATTTATTTTCAAGTCATTTAATTTATACTAAATATTTGTCAATTTTAAATTAATATTCACTAATTTAAAATTTATAACCTAATTTAAAAACAAAAAAATTAAATATACATCACCAAATTTTAAACTCTAGCACTAAATTCTAAATTTTAAATCCTTAAATACTAAACTCTAAACACTAAACCCTCAAAAACATATCCTAAACCCAAATTCCAAATCCAAAATACTCCAATCCTAACCTAATCGTAAACTATAAACCCTAAATTACAAATTCTAAATACTTAATTCAAAATAAAAATACTAAATAAATAACTTTTATAGTAGTACATTTGTTTAAGTTGTTTAATTAAAAATACTTATTTTAAAATTTATTCTACAATGTTAATTATCAATAATTTTAAATTTAAAAAATTGTAAATTTTAATTTTTAATCATTTCAAATTTTAAAATTCATTCTACTACTTTTGTTTATTTCAAATTTTATAATTTCACACTAATAATACTATTAAACTTATCTTTTAATTTATATTCTTATATATATATATATATATATATATATATATATATATATATATATATATATATATATATATAATATTATCCAAAAAATTTATATTCTCAAAATTTTTAGTCTACAATCCTAAACACATTTTTTTTTGTCAATCCCTGTATATAAGGACTATCCATCTACAAAAACATAGATTCAATTCTAGCCAACAAATAAAAAAACTTCTTATCTTTCTTTTATATTGATCAATAGGACTACACATAACCAACCGTTACCAAAAACATAACGTCCAACATTACCAAAAAGCCCAACATATTATTCATCTTCATTAACTCATAATCTAACACCTCTAATTAATTCACTCTCCTCTGTTCCTTCTAAGTCTCGCGTGTCAAAACCCAGGCGTCAAGCGCTCCAAGGATCCACGCAATCACGCATCTTCCTCATAAACCATTCTTTTCCCAAACTTACAAAGGTTAGGCTAAAGAAGAGAAGGAATTGGGGGATTAGGGTTTCGGTTTCAAGTTTCAGGGAACGATTAACTAAGAAGAGAAGATGATCGAGGTGGTTCTAAACGATCGATTGGGGAAGAAGGTTCGCGTGAAATGCAACGATGACGACACCATCGGAGACCTGAAGAAGCTGGTTGCAGCTCAGACAGGAACGAGGGCCGACAAGATTCGCATCCAGAAGTGGTACACCATCTACAAGGATCATATCACCCTCAAAGATTACGAGATCCACGACGGCATGGGCCTCGAGCTCTACTACAACTAAAATCCCTCTTCAAAGGTCTCTTCTTTCTTCTCTATATTGTTTATTTTAGGGTTCCTCATGATTTTGCGTTTATTTAACAATTGACTTGTTGGAATTTATCTTTGCTGAACATTGTGGATTCATAATTTTGTTCATCACTAGTAAAGGTTATTTCTTTAAGGAATTGCACAATTTATGCGCTCATGTTATTGTTTTTGTGCATGCTGCTTCCTTAAGACTGATCTTATGCTGTTGTTTGTTTCAGGTGCTATTAATGGCGTAAGATAGTATGTGCTGAGAACTGGATAAATGTGTCCAATGTAATTTTTGACTTGTAAAAGAAAAGACTCCTTTGATTGGAATAATGCCCATACCCAATGATATTGGGTTTAATTTGCTGTTGGAACAATCTGTTGTAATTTAACGTGTTTTTGGTCATGAATATGGAATAATTTTTAGGTATCTTTTAAATATTATTCTTTATTTAGTTTTTAAAAAAATAAAAAAATAATAATGTTTTATTTTTTAAATAATCAGTATATAAAAATAGATATTTAAATTAATTAAATAATAATAAATTTTTAAAAAAATTGATCAATGACTAAATTTAAAAAGATAAGTAGTATTTTTGTTCTAGAACTATCATTGCTTTTAAATTTTGTGCGTTTGGGTTAACGTTTCATTTAACAAAAGTACGTTTTTTTGTATTTTTAAGATTGTCAGATTTGTGGTGTTTAATTTTATTTTTTTGTTGATACCACAAATCCCAAGGTTAGATTTGTGGTTTATAGATTTGTTTATCCGTTAAAAAAAAGTCTTTAGTCCATATAAATTTGAGGCTCAGATTTTTCTATTATCTCAAATCAGATCATAAGTTTTGTTTCAAAACAAAACTGAGCCTCTGATTTATAAATTTTAATTAAAAAAAATTGATCTCTATATCTATAAAAAACACACCATTTTTTCATAATTAAACATAACACATTTTAAATTTTCATAACTAAAAAAATTAGCCCTTTTTGTTTGGCTTTTTCTTTTTTCTTTTTCATCCCCGTTTAGTATCCTCCAATCGGACGGATATTGATATTTTTTACCTTGTTCACTAAAAACACATTTAAACTAATGAATTATTTATATGGAATCCGTTAATATGAATACGTATTGAAATATGTATAATACAATATGACTAATGTAGTTGATTTGTTCAATACGTATAATACAATATGGCCAATGTAGTTGATTTTTAGTGTGCCTTGCAATATTTTTGTTGAAACGAAATGGTATTTTTACAATGTACAAAACGAATTGTGATAATGGTAGAGTTCTTCAATATAATCAACTGGTGTAAAAACAAAAATTATTCTTTAGATCTTTGAAAACTCATTTATCCAGCTAGCTTCATTTATTATTATTATTATTATTATTATTATTATTATTATTATTATTATTATTGTTGTTGTTGTTGTTGTTTGTTTTTTACTTGAGTATACATATTTTTTAATTAAATTTATATAATACAAATTTTTTTATTATTATATTTATATTTAATATTATAATTTTGTTTTACACGTAATAAAATTTATTTAAATTTTAATATTATATACATAATATATATTTTTAATATTATTTTTTTCTAAGATTCTTATATATTCTTTTTTAAAATTCAATAAGGCAACTGTCCCCACATACATACATATTTAATATTATTCTCCAAATATTTATCATTAATTCTTTGATATTACTATGATAGGTTTGAGAATGTTTTTTTATATTTACATTTAAAAATAAAAAATCTTATTAATTATTATTATTATTTTTTTTTTTTGCTTCATGCTGGATATCAATTATACATTATGCTTTCCTTTGAAATAAAACAACGGTGAGAGACTTGTCTAATTCACTCTAATTCCGTTAAGTAGCATAACAAGACAGAATCTCATTACATTATAAATATTTGGGTAAGGCTAACTTAGGATGGACAGGGCGAGGACGAGGGCGGAGCGGGGGATGCCTCCCTGCTCTCTATCCGCATCCCCAGATTTGCTTTCTGTTTTTGTCTTTATTTTCTACCGTAGAAGAATATTGCTATCCATCTCTATTCTCCACAGAGTCCTATCCTCTGCAAGAATCCCATTCTCCATCTATCTGATATTTCTAACTAATTATTAATTTTCATATGAATAGAGCTGCAAGTATCTTATACAAAAACAACAAGATTTTATACAAAAAGTCTAAACGACAAGATAGTGACTTCGTTCGAAATGAGGCAGTGGGGGGACGCAACGATGAGTCAGAGGACAAAGCAATGGACGAGGTGGGAGACGCGTGAATAGAGAGGAGAATGGACACGACGACAGAGTTACGAAAAAGAACACCGCAAATAGAGGGCACGACGCAGTGAAGATGATGACACGGTGAGGTGTGACAATGCGGCGAGAAGAGAGAGTGGCGAGGGGTGGTTGTAGAGAGGTTGGATATGAAGTATGGACAGCATTATGGATCTTTG
The DNA here is from genome assembly GCF_059453495.1 of Arachis ipaensis. NCBI lineage: Eukaryota > Viridiplantae > Streptophyta > Magnoliopsida > Fabales > Fabaceae > Arachis > Arachis ipaensis. Next base: position 2,608,504 of record NC_142436.1, read on the forward strand.
AATTGAAGAAGGGTTATGCAAATGATGATTAGAATAATTCAACTATTAAGGACAATTCAATAAATTTATGAATTTTGGGGATTAATGGGGACGGGATGGGGATCCCCGCTTGGGTCCCCACGCTTGCCTCGGGGGAATTGTGTCCCCCGTCCCCGTCCTCCAATCCCATCCCCGCGAAAAAAATTCTCCACAGTCGAATCCCCATTCGGAGCAGTCTTCGTAGGGATCCCCGCGTCTCGGGAAATTTTGCCATCCCTAGGCTAACTAAACCAGCTTTTCGAAGAGCATGCCATGCATCCTACCATTTATGAGTACTTGTTTCCCGTGTCATCAGGCTTTTAACCATAAAAAATATCTGTATCAACTTGTTTCTTGTAAGTAATTTTTTTTATATTTCTGACTCTTTTGGGTTTTTATATTTTGTCATGGTCTAAACGAACAAGCTGACACAGACCGAGATAGAACGACTATTACGCCAGCGAAGTACTCAGCCGGAACTTGATGGAATTCCTCCATTACTCCATAGTTGCGGATCTAATGTCTTTAAACATCTCCACCCTTTCCTAACTAGCAGCTCATTTTCAATGTGATGGTGCTCCTCCATTATATTGATGCCAACCCAAAGTCTTTAACATCTTCCTTCATCAACCCTTGCCGTCATGTATTCTCTCATTCTGTGTGAAACAACACGGCTCCTTCGATTCATCTCTACCTCGGCCTCTTTTGTTAAAGATGGCATCCCATCTTCAAGACTAAAGGACTATAGTGGCAACATTCTTCAAATAAGTTTGATAAAGCTTCTTTTCATATTGAATTGCTAATTGTGGATGTTGGAAGTGATAAAATTTTAGCAATTGTATGAACATGATTCTTTTGAGTTTGGTATATGAATTTTCAATTCATTTTTTATGCATTATTTATTTCAATTCCAAAATCTAACTGCTTTCTTTTAGATAGACACATTGCTTTTAATATATATATATATATATATATATATATATATATATATATATTATATTTTGGATTTTAATCTAATATCTAAAACTTGAAAAAAAAATTAAAATTTATAAAAAAATAATTAATTTTATTAATAGATTATTTTTTTAAATTTAGACCATTCATATAAAATATAATAAATAAAAAATTAAAATTTAACAAATTAATAAAAAGTGTAACACTCCATAAGAAACGTTATGAGCCTTATTTTTAGTTTAAATCAACAAAAGAAAGTTAGATTGAATCTTCACCTTTTATATTTTTAAATTAAATATGAATGGTTAAAAAAATAGAGTAAAATATTTCATTCAAGTACAAAGGAATATGTGATAAGTTTTCTATACTATTATATATATGAGTTATTTGTATAATGTGTACAATGAGTTATATGAGTTACAAAATGAACCTTACCCATAATATTCAGAATGATTTTGGGCTTCACCAAGAATCGAATTATTGATTTCTCGGATCTAAAGATTTAATACCATGTCATGATACTACTCATCCCAGAAGCTTACTCTAATGGAAAAAAATAGCACTAATTGTTATATCTCTAATACTCTCTAAACTTTCATTATTCATATTATACAAATATTTCATTGACTCTTCATATTTTTTCCGTATAGAAATCCAAATCACACTACTGTTTCTTTAAATAATAAATTTCGTTACCTCCATGTTAGTCACGTGACGTTGAAAAGGGAGAGGGAATTTTTCACATTTTTTAAAAGTTTTGTTGGATTTCTATCAAAAGTGTTTTTTTTTTTATAACTTATTAAAAAGAATGTTTGTTTACATTTTTTTTAATTTCCTAAAATTTAATAATTATTAGCCACCAACCCCCCTTCAGTCCTCACCTACCCCCAAACACATACACACACGCTTAGCCACCCTCACCCTCCATTCTTGATTCCTCTCTCTCAATAACTTCCCCATATTCCCTCACTCACACACCACAATCATAAAAAATTTCGAGTAAAATTCTTTTTGGATTTCTAGTTTTTTATAGTTTAAACAATACACATATTAATGATTGAAAAATAATAATTTATTCGTTATCTTTTCTTTTTATTAGACGTATGAATTTCTGTGTGAGAATTTTTGACAAAAAATAATTATGACAAAAAATACCTGTGACATAATTTGTGATCTGCTTTCATCAGTTTTACATTAATAATGACTATTTATTTGTGACTATTTAACTCTTACATAATTATTAAAAAAAATACTTAAATTAGATGGTTATCATCTCTCTATAATATTATTTTAATGATTATATAGACAATAAATAATTTTAATCAAATAATTATTATCTATGTAAAACAGATAAATGTCAGATAATATAAATTAATATTATATATAAATATTTTTTTTATTTTTTTTTAAATTTCCATAAAAAAACTCATACATCTAACATAAAAAATAAAAAATAAATTATTATTTTTTAATCATTAAAGTATAAATTATCTAAATTAAAAAAAATCAAGGCCCGAAGAAGGGTTTTACTAAAAATTTTATCCATTGCATTAATATTATGTGTCACTTATTAATGTTTTTAAATTCACATCACCAATCCAACCGTAGTTTTTCTCCTTAATAAATTTATCAAAAATATTATTCGTACACTAATTAATATATATAGTTTAATTTATTTTTAATATATATTTATATTTTAACATATATTTTATATTAATTAGACTAATTTTAATAGTTGATTTTAATATACACATATCATAATCATAAATTTATAGTTAATAGTGTATTAATAGACATTAATATATTAAATATCTTTCATTATATATACATTTATAAAAATTAAATTTTATTATTTCTATCATTTAGATTTTAATTTTTTAGTTAAAAGATTATATTATAATTATTATTATTTTAATATTTAATATTTAACGTAATATTTTTCCTTTAGCTCAACTCTGATACCAGTTTTTTCATAAACAGTAATAAAAAATAAGTTAATAAACATGTCACTAGCAAAATATAAAGAGAAAAAATAAATAAAATAAATCACTACTCCAAGTCTCTAACCTCCTATAAATCCCACTCAACCCACCCGCACTCTACTACACCAAACCGAAACATCAAACTCCCATAAAATTACCATTTTGCCACTGACATTCACAATCAACATGGACCTCCTTTTCTTAGAGAAGGTCCTCTTGGCACTCTTCCTCGCCGCCGTCGTCTCCATCGCCGTCTCCAAACTCCGAGGGAGGAAATTCAAGCTCCCGCCGGGACCACTCCCGGTACCGATCTTCGGCAACTGGCTGCAAGTCGGCGACGATCTGAACCACCGGAACCTGACGGAACTGGCGAAGAAATTCGGCGACATCTTCCTCCTCCGCATGGGGCAGCGAAACCTGGTGGTGGTTTCGTCGCCGGAGCTGGCGAAAGAGGTTCTACACACACAAGGCGTTGAATTCGGGTCACGAACCCGAAATGTTGTGTTCGACATCTTCACCGGTAAAGGCCAAGACATGGTCTTCACCGTCTACGGTGAACATTGGCGCAAGATGCGCCGAATCATGACCGTACCATTCTTCACCAATAAGGTTAGATGTTATAACAGATTTACGTTACTGAAATTACTTGAGTTATATGATTTTTACGTTAATCTTCTTTGTTATTAAACAAGAGTAATTAATCCGAAATTAAATGTATATAAGAACATTTTTGTTTTAAAAAAGGTGGAGATTCACCTGCGACTTTCAACATATGCGCTGTTTTGGTTATGAAAAACCGAATAAAATAAGACATTAAAAACAAGTGATAAATTAATACAAATTATAAAAATTTATTTTTTTTTAAATTGAAAAAAATATAATAAAAAAATATATAATTATAAAAAATATTAAAAATAATAAAAAATAAAAATTTTTTTGTTAGTCTTTGTATTATTTTTATTTAAATAAACATAAAATATATTAATTTAATATATTTAAATATAATATTTTTATTTATATTTTATTTATTAAATATAATTTTATATTTTTATATCCCGTCTCATTCTATATCTATAAATAAATGCAGTTATAAAATTATTATTTAACAATTTTTAAATAATAATTACACGTGAATTTTTATTTTTAAAAAAATACTATTATTATATAGGGAGTCCAAAACAATATTTTCAATGTTTTCCCCTCAATTCTCACGTTGTTTCTTTTTTTCTTAAATTCTGTGGGACCAATTAATATAGATCTCACGTGCTTTTTCACAAATTTGTTGCAGAAATCGTGTTATTTATACTATTTTCTTTTTGGCTAGTTGACTCGTTTTTAACTTTTTATCATTAAAAGTTTGCGCATTTAATAGTTAATATATTAATAACTATTAAAAAGGTAATAATTGTTCTTAAAACTATTTAAATAATTTATAATAAAAAATTAAAGTTTTGGTATAAATATTTAACCTTAACAAATGTTCAATTAAAAACTTCTATCAAATAATAATTATATCATCTTTTCATATAAAAAATATCTGAAAACCATAAATAATTTTAAATATAATAAATATATAAATATAAATATAACATATATAACATTATAAATTTAAAATTAAATAAAATAATTTTATGTTATCGTTTTGTCTTTTTTTTATTTGATAAGAAAAATTTAAATATTTTTAGAATACTAATATTTTAGTTTTAATTTTTTATCTCGATTAAAAGTTATATATATATAATATTAATTAAAATCAATAATTAAAATTACTAGCACATGAGTATCGATAACATATGAAAAATTTTCTAGATGATAATACAAAAGTTTCATAGTTGTGGTGTTTTCAAAGAGTTAAATTCTTTCTATGAAGATAATAAAAAATTGGATATTTTAATTATTAAAAAAATTAATTTTTAAATAAAATATTAAAAATCTGTGTATTAATATTTTTTAGAAATTAAAATATTTGTTTTTAAAATTTTTAGAGTAAAATCTTGAATTGGAACTGATTTATATATTAGAATAAAATTTTGAATTAATCTGTCTATTAATTTTTAGAAAAAGTATAGATAAACAATGAAAATATTAAACAATGTAAACAATAGATATATCGGATATTCATTTTATTAGTGTACGGATGGTTATTTTAATATTAAAATTTAGAAGGTTAAATTGAAAATGTAATGTATTTTTATTTGATTGGTAGTTGTTCATATTGTTCGATAAAATCATTGTCCCCTAGCATTTCCCTAATTTTTAATGAGACTTTAAAATCGTTGGAACTAATCTAGGCAATTACTCATAATTTGGACAACACTTTTTATTTTATAACGAACAGGTGGTGCAGCAGTACCGTTATGGATGGGAGGATGAGGCGGCAAAAGTGGTGGAGGATGTTAAGAACAACCCGGAAGCGGCGACAAGCGGGACGGTTCTGCGGCGGAGGCTGCAGCTGATGATGTACAACAATATGTTCAGGATAATGTTCGACAGAAGGTTCGAGAGCGAGAAGGATCCAGTGTTCCAGAAGCTTCGGCTGCTGAACGGAGAAAGGAGTAGGTTGGCTCAGAGCTTTGAGTATAACTACGGTGACTTCATTCCCATTTTGAGGCCATTATTGAGAGGGTACTTGAAAATATGCAAGGAGGTTAAGGACACTAGGTTGAAGCTCTTCAAGGACCATTTCGTTGAGGAGAGAAAGTATGTGTCCTATTTCGTAATTTCCCTTTCTCTTTCATATCCATAATGCACTTTATAAAGTGAAAACTTAAGTGCAGTCAATCTCACGTAAAATTGATTGTTGAGTTAAATAATTTGATTAATTTGACTAAATTTTTATTTAACAGTTGTTAATTATCAATTTTACATAAAGTTGATTCTACATGAACTTTCACCATAAAATATAAACCTAAATCTAAATTAAATAAGACAATTTTGAGTTATTATTTTTTTATTATTAAATATCAACAATAAATAGGTGTTTTTTGCCATAAAATTCAAGATCTTACTTAAAATTATTACTCGGGGATTTTTTTAGTTCACTGTAAAATGTATTAGTGTTAAAAATTTATATAATTATTTTCACACTCTTGTTATCATTTTGGTTGATTTATCATAATTTTTTAATCAATGAAACTTAATTATAGTGATTTCTTAAATAAAATTAAAAGTAAATTAGTCCTTATTATTTCATTTTTTTTATGTTTAGAAGAATGTTAGAAGATGGATCAATATTTCTTCTTTATATTTGACTTATATATATTTGAGTCAATATTAATAAATTTTTCTATTTTTTCAACTAAAAGTGCTAATTCTATAGTATTCTTTCTAAATATTATTTTAGGTAATGAAATTGTTATAATTATTTCTATTATTTTATTTAAGTAGAATTTTACTATTTAGATTATCATAATTATTGTGGAATTTTAATTATGCTTTTCTTTTCCTTTTAATTTACTACATGTGCATGTCAATGATGAGTAATAATGTTTTTAGTACTAGGATTCAAAAAGTGCTGTGGATTATTATTTATTATGATTTTGGAATTAACAACAGGAAACTAGAGAGCACAAAGAGAACCCACAACGAAGGCCTAAAGTGCGCAATGGATCACATTTTGGATGCACAGAAAAAAGGCGAAATCAATGAGGACAACGTTCTTTACATTGTTGAGAATATTAACGTTGCTGGTAATAATAATCAACTTTCCTTTTTCTTTTTTTAATTTTTGCAAATTATTATGTTAAGTGTACACTAAAATCAATTATCAAAATTAATTATTAATATAAAATATATATTAAAATATAAATATACATTAAAAATAAATTAATTTATACATGTATTTATATACAAATATTTTAGTAACAAATTTTAGTATACGAATAATACATATATATATATATATATATATATATATATATATATATATATATATATATATATATATAATTCATACCAATGCCTTTTTCTTACCTACCTAATCACGTTTATATAAAGTTAATCAGAACGGTAGGTAAAATGATCAGAACAATAATTATTAGGAGTGTTTTGTTTTCTGTATCTAAGATTTAAACATGTAATGAACAAGGTTTTTGGGATGCACATGCATGTGACCATGGTAATTTTTTTTGGTCCCACTTGACCATATTAGCACGTTCGGGAATAATTTTATTTTAATATTAAGCTTTGAATTTAATTTTTAATATATTTAATTTAGAAGAAAAATTATTACAAATATCTAATTATAGTATTTTTTAGAGAATGTATTGATAAAAAAAACTTATCTTTCAGGCTAACCTACAATTCATTGAAATTTTTTTTTCTTGTTGTACAATTATTTGAAAAAGCAACTCTGACTTCAAATATTGGTGACCATATATATACTATAAAACTATGAAAGTGATCATTTAGTTGGTCTACCTACCTCCACCATAGTGGAAAAATATTTTCTATTTTTGTTTGTGATTATTATTATTTTTTTTTGTTCATTTAGCATTCTCATCACTACCAACCCCCTAGTGCACATTAAAACAAATGTCCAACATTTTTTAAAAGCAATTAATTATGGTGTATATGTTTCATTTTTTTGGGTGGAGTTAGGGGTGAACGCGGATCGGATATGGCTAAAATTTTGATCCGATTCGCACTAAAATTATTGGATCGGATCGGATTCAATATCCGCAATTTTTTTAGTTTGGATCCAATCCGATTCACACATTTGCAGATCGGATCGGATATCGGATATCGGATATATCCGCAAAATACAAAAATATTTTTAAAAGCTTATTTTTATTAAAAAATATCAATAAAATTTATTTTTTCTATTTTTTTTAAATATGTTTACTCTTAAAATAATATTAAACATACTTTTCTTAAATAATAAATTAAAATAATATAACATATATGATAATTATTAGTTGAAATAAAACATAAAAAGAATATTTACTTATTTATTTCTTTATTTTTGCGGATATGCGGATACCAACACAAAATCCGCAATTCGATCCGATTAGTGTGCGGATCTGATCCGATAGCCTTGCAAATCGGATCCATATTCGCAATATTCGAATCGAATTCGAATAAACACCGTGAATATGCAGATCGGATCCGATCCATAAATACCCCTAAATGGGGTGGTAGCTAGGTTTTGATCTATAATTAGAGTTAATCTTAGGGTTTGATTAGAATACACGTGATGTTTTGGGACTAATGTATAAAACTAAAGAATTTAGGGAGCTAATTTTGAAATTTAAGGATCTAGATGTAGTAGTAGTAGTAGTAATAATGAAAGTTGAGTTGATATTCAAATATATTTATTTTTATATAAAGTTAATAATTAAAAATTATTAAATAATCAACTTTTTATAAAAACAATGCATGAGTTTCCACCGACAATATAATTTGGGATACACAATTGGGCATTTTAGTATTTGTTTGTATGTTATTTGGTGCAATTGTTGGTCATATTTTGCAATGCATTGTTGTGATGTTGATTGTGATCACTTGTATTTATGCCATTTTTATTAATGAAATTCAATTCTTATATATTTCTAACTAAAAACTTTTTTTTTTTTTGGTTTTGAAACAGCAATAGAGACAACACTATGGTCAATTGAGTGGGGAATAGCTGAGCTAGTGAACCACCCAGAAATCCAAAAGAAAGTAAGAGATGAAATTGATAGAGTTTTAGGAGCAGGACACCAAATAACTGAGCCAGACACACACAAACTCCCATACCTTCAAGCAGTGATCAAGGAAACACTAAGGCTAAGAATGGCAATTCCACTCCTTGTTCCACACATGAACCTCCATGATGCAAAGCTTGGTGGCTATGATATCCCTGCTGAGAGCAAGATCTTGGTCAATGCATGGTGGCTTGCTAACAACCCTGCTAAGTGGAACAACCCTCAAGAGTTTAGGCCTGAGAGGTTCTTGGAAGAAGAGTCCAAGGTTGAAGCTAACGGAAATGATTTCAGGTAATTTTTTCTACTACCTATAACCCTAAATTACCATCTTACCATCTCATATCAATACTAGTATATATTTTAGAAAGAGTTTTAAGTGTACCGAGAATACCGGTGTTCTAATTATTTTAACCGTTGATCTAAATTTTAAAAAATATATATAATATAGAAAGAGTTTCAAGTGTATCGAAAACATCAGTGTTTCAGTTGTTTTAACTGTTGATCTGAATTATAAAAAATATATAATATATATTAATTAAAATCAACGGTTAAAACAAATGCAATACCGGTATTCTCGGTATACTTGAAATTTTTCTTATAATATATATTAATTAAAATCAACGATTAAAACAATTGGAACACCGGTATTTCCGGTTCACTTAAAATTTTTTCTATATTTTAATGCTGCATTTATATTTGTTAGGATTTAATTTGTTTCAATGTTTTACTCAATTGTTTATACTCTATTTTTTTATACCACTACAAGTTTTTTTCTTTAAATAATATTTCAAATAAGTTCTTTAAGAAACTTTTAGTCAAATTAGTAATTTAGTTCCAATCCAATAGTTAAGCAAATGAGTAAATATCTTTTTTGATTACTGATTATTTATCTAAAGGACAAAACGCTCGTTTATTATTTAAAAATCTCTAAACGGTCTCCAACAATAAAAAAAATTAGTATAAGTAGATCTTATTACGAGTCTAAATGACTCTTAACACATCAGTAGATTATTATTTACAGAGACTATTTAGATAAATTATTTTAATAATTAGAGACAGAATAAGAATTTTTGAATTACAACAAACAAAATAATTAGAGATAAAAAATAATATTTATTCTAAACAAATTAATCTCTACATCAAATTCTCCGTCACATATAAGATCTAGTTCAAAAATCATAAATTTTTTTAGAAAAAAAGGAGACCTTATTAGTTTATAAGTCAATAATGATTTGACTAAACTTCTGTCGCACTACAAATTTTTGGTTTAATTACTCCATTGGTCTCTATAGTTTCGCAAAATTTTCAATTAGATTCTTATACTTTTTTTTCTTTTAATAGAGTCCTTGCACCAAATTAATTTTTTTAAATTGGGTCCCTACACTTTTTTTTCTTTTATTTAGGTCTTTGTACCAATTTTTATTAGTTGGATCCCTGTAAAATTAAGCCAATTACTACTAAAAAAGACTTAATTAAAAAAAAATTTTTGGTGCAGGACCCAATTAATAAAAAAAAAATATAAAGATCTAATTGAAAATTTCACAAAACTATAGGACCAACATAGTAATTAAAACAAAATGTTTTAATCTTGTGCACGAACTTTCATTTAGGATAAAATAATCATATTTAATTATGTATTGTATTGTATTTAATACTCGTATTTGTGTATATACAAAAATACAGGTACCTACCCTTTGGTGTGGGGAGAAGGAGTTGCCCGGGGATCATTCTTGCATTGCCTATACTTGGCATCACATTGGGACGTTTGGTGCAAAACTTTGAGCTTTTACCTCCACCTGGACAGTCCAAGCTTGACACCACTGAGAAAGGAGGGCAGTTTAGTCTTCACATTCTCAAGCATTCCACCATTGTTGCCAAGCCCAGATCATTTTGATTCCTGTTAGTTTCTTTGTATTCTTTTAATGATCCAACTTATTCATGTATTACACTGATCGGTTTGTTTGAAAAATGGGGATATGTTGTTAATTTGTTATATATAAGGGTGTATTGTTATTCTTTGCACCTCTTATTGTAAATCATGAGCTTCAAATGATGATTTTCCACTTAGGAGTGTTAGAGGGCCATCACTTTTGTTAAATTCTGGCCAGCACTTAATCATAAAAAAAAAATTGAATAATTCTACATCTTTAAATGCAATCTCACACTATTAAAAACATCATTGATGACTAAAAACTACAAAATCTGCTGGCCTCTAGACTTTCTCTTTTCAACTAAAGGTTCTTTTCTACTACAACCCAGCTATAATGGGAATCGAACCTTGGTTCTTGACGTGGCTACTTACAACTACAAGACAAAGCATGTTTGGCACTCATACACTGTTTGAGCCACAATTTCTACCCATTCTAAATATCTTTGACATTTTGCGTACGATTTTTTTTATGAGTAAATGGTAAAATTAGTTTTTGATAAATTATTCGTTCTTCAAATTATTTATTAAATTTTTTTTAATTAAATTTATCTTTTAAAAATTTTAAATTAGTTATAGTAATCTTTTTCTAATTTTTGTTGTTGATAGTGTCAAAATTTATTAATGTGACACATTAAGTGACACCGTAACACATACTTAAGAATTTTAATTGACTATTAACATAATAAATTCATAAAATTAGATCAAATTAAAATTTAAATGAGAAGAGAACTTGAGGCATTAAAATTTCTCAATTCAGGATTAATTTGATCTAATTTTATAAATAAATCATGTTATTGTCAATTAAAACTATTAGGTGTGTATTATAATGTTACTTAACGTACCATATTAACAAATTCTGACGTTGTTAACGATGAAAGTAACTAAAGGACTAACATGACCAATTTAAAATATTTAAAGAACGAATTTAATTAAAAAAAATTTTGAATACCAATTTAGAGAATAAATAATAATTTGACCATTTACTATTCATTTAAAAAAAATGTTAAAAAATATTAATAACTAAAAATATTAAATTTTGATGTCTTCTAGTATATTTTTTTTAAATACAGACCAATTCGTGTGTACTACATTGGTATTGATGTCTCATTTTGCAAGAGGAAATAGTTTTAGAACTGCCCAACTTCCAAGCACAAAAGATACGTTAGACCAGCCCAATTCGTGATTGTCGTTTGAGAAATGAAACCATTTCACGGGCCTAGTGTGTGAAATGGCCCATTTTGTGTGTGATAACTGATCCCTCATGCGAAATGGGTGATGTCCATTTTTAGCCACCTTTCAGCCCATGCATATGTCAAGAATAAATATACTTTTTATTTATTTTTATTAAAAGAAAAACGATCTAGTGTTATAACTCGAATTTTTTATTTTTAATATTGGGCCTAGGTTGGTATAATCTACTGAAATGCCTAAAAATATGTGTTTAACGCCGTTGTGGGGGATCACTGACTGCTACAGAAAACGTCATCGCCGTTTTCTCAACCTTGTCACTTTCATCTTCAACAAAACGTCGGTGACGTTTTGTATGTGCATAATTAACACGTGGATGAAAAGTTCTCCCTCATTCCGGCGTGAAAATTTTTAACTTTAGTAATCCATTCTCTTTTCTATTTTTTCCATCTTCTCTTCTCAGTTCCACTACAAAATAGCTAGCTTTCATCCTTATCAAACTTACCCCACCAAAAATAAAGAAACCTACAAAGTAAAACGGCAACATCCATATCAGTCACCATAACTAAACCAAAGTCATTCAGGTAAATAATTTAGTGATTGTTTTTTTTTTTTTTAACTGAAAGTATGAACAAAAATTTTTAAAAAATAGACTAAGATTTTGTATTTTTTTTGTTATTTTACTATTAATTAATAGTAAGTTAATTAATTGTTAGTAGTAGTAGTATCGGCGTTAGTATAGGACTATAGGTGTTAGTTAGTGTTAGGATTAGTTTTAGTAAATTAATTATCGTTAGTGACTTGATTACTGTTAGCGTTAGGTTAGGTTAGTGTTATTTAAAATTTGAAATAGCTATTTTGAAAAACATAATTATTTATGTATTAATAATTGATTATTATTGATATATGTTTGCTCTTTTTTTTTTCTCTAAGAAATTTTTTTACTTTATAATTGATTTATGACTTTATTAATTTAAAAAACAGAATTAAAAAATAATTAGTTAATAATTTTCAGAAATTTTTTTAACTTACGTAAAAATTAGTTTCAGCAATTATTAATTTATATTTTAGTTTTGCTTGAAATATTTAATTAAAGAACAATGTTAGGGAACCAAAACGGTATTAGCAAAAAATCAGCCAAATACTTTTTGGTGAATTCAAAATCTCTACAAGTTAATATATATGGATGTTTTTTCTGCTAAGTATCAGAATGTTTCTTTTTCATACTAAATTGATGTTCTTTTATATATTTTTAAAATTTTTTTGTATTGCAAATGTGAATGTCTCTATTTTTTTAAGAATTTCATATTTTTTTTTAAATTTTATAGCTATTTAATTATTTTTATTAAAATATAACTGAATATTTCTTTTGTTAAGTATTAGGATATTTTTTTTCATATTAAATAAATGTTTTTTTTATATTTCTGTAATTGTGTAGTTTGCAGTCTCTTTAATCATCAAAACGACACCTAATATTTTTGTGGGTATATTGGGTGTGGCCTTCACGAGGAAGCAGTTGGTTTATTTAGAGAGTTGTTAGAGGTGGGCGTGAAGCCGGATAATTTCACTCTTGTTCGGATTTTGTATTCGTGTTCTCAGTTAGGGGACTTGGCCAGTGGACAGTGAATTGATAAGTATATAACTGAGAGTGGTTTCCATAGGAATGTGTTTGTGTTGACTTCTTTGGTTGACATGTATGCCAAGTGCGGGAGCATGGAGAAGGCGCGGCAGGTTTTTGATGGAATGGTTGAGAGGGATATTGTTTGTTGGAGTGCCATGGCTTTTTCGGCTGTCTCCCGCCCTCGAAATCGCTCCCGCCTTAGGGATCGAGCTCAAGTTCAACTCCAACTGCAACGGCGGCTTCGATAACACATCTGATTCACGAAAGGGAAGCGGTTCTTGTCGACGGTGGCGAATCCGACGAGCCAGATGTCGGTAATAGAAGAGGAGTGGGTCGTGGTGGGGAGGCGGAGAGGGCCTGACGGTGAGAGAGAGAGGTCTGTGTGTGTGATTGTTGGAGGTGGGTAGGTTAACGTGAGAGAGAAGATGAAGATTTTTATAGGTTTTAATTAGGTTTACTTAATCAATTTTAAATTTTTTAAATTTTGAATTTAAAAAATTTAAAATTAATTATTAATATAAATTAATGTGATTTTGTTTAGTTTTTGGCGGGTAACCTCTTGGTTCCATATACTTTTTCTTATTAGAAAATAGAATTAATTATATAGTTACGTTACTTTTATTACTATTAATTTTTAGGATAGATTTAATCTTGGTTTTATTTTGGAATGTGTTTTTAATAAAAGAAAATAGAATTATTAAAGATATATTAATAATAAATTTTCATTCATTTCAAATATTTTAAAAAAAATATTTTAATTATTCAAATATGTTCTTTCTAATACAGAATTTAAAAAAAGGAAGATGGGAAAACGTGACATCATACGTGCTGAAGATCATATTGTAAAATATCTTCGACATCCTGTATATGTAAATAATTTTTATGTTTACTGTAGTAGTTAATAATTAGTAGTTTATTTAGTAATAATCAATTATTAGAATATGTAGTGATTTAGTAAGTGTTGAATATAATAGTAGTCATGAACTGGTTATAGTAATTTACTATTAATGATTAATTTTTGTTTTCAGGGTTCAAAAAATTTGCACATGAGACACTTACACCAAAAAGAACTTCTATTGATTCAGTTAGGAGTGTCCATAGAGGGATTGGATGTCGCCAAAGTCCGGCACGAATTTCTATGTCAGAGAGTGACGAGGCGGAGAATGAGGATGCAGTTGATGAGACTCCTGGAGGTGAGGATATGGTTGATGAGACTCTTGCAGATGAGGATGAGGTTGATCAACCTGGTACAGGTGATGATGTTGTGGGTGACGATTCTGGTTCAGGTAATTTAATTGTTATTGTTGACTAGAATTGTATTTATCATTGATCTATATCAGTATTTGTGTTGGCGTGTATTGAGCATGACTATATTTGTGTTATCCTATAGATGTCCAAGGTAAAAGTAAAGGTTACAACCTTAGGGTTGATCCGGCCCGTAAGAGTCGATCTAGATGGAGCCCGTTATTGATCAAGAAGAGGGTAAAAAAGGGATGCTCTAAGGTGGCCGAAACCGTTAAGAAAAGTATATTTAAATGAGTTAGCTCGGTTGTTTATGGTTTAGGGTCAGAGAATGTAATTTTATGTTATTGTTTTAATTCAGTACCCATTGTGTTATTTTATTTAATTATTTTATTTAATTCTCTAATCAAAGCAAACTTGTAAATTAGCTTAAGCAAAGTAAGTGTCACATGACTCAATACAAACATAAGGTTAGATAAAGTGTTGGATGCACCTCAAATGACAAACTACAATTGAACATAATACAACATATAATGACAGAAATGACTAAGATCACAAACTACAACTGAATATCATACTAAATAAGATGTTGGAAACAACTAAGGTCATAGACTACGAATTTGGAGCTAATCCACTAGCACTGATTTCACCATGGCGCGGGCATCTGCTTCGGCTATGACCCTCACTGCCACAAAGCCTACAACGCCTAGGACCACGTAGGTCACAAATATCCATCTCATTCAAGAAGCAAGTTTTCTTAGGATGACCTTTGGTCACTCGCTTGAGGTGGGGATTGGGTACGAGTCTTGGTCCTTGATGCACAGGCCATATTGTTGGGTTTCCTATTGGCCTGAATCGGGTCTTGTATACCTTTCGGATCTCACCCATCGTATAAACCTCGTGCACATACTGTTTCCAATCTAGGCACTGGTTTGCACAACAGGAAAATACATGGCGACATAGAATTCGATCCACCTGAAACTCACCACAATCACAATGCCGAAGGCGCAAGTTTACTGCAAACTCCAACCCACTTGGCATCTTGCGCACTTCAAAAACCTCGTTCTGCCTATCAAATATGTTAACTTGGATGTTTCCCGCTGAACACTGATTTGACAGAATTTTCTAAGTTGCATATTCAGAGAATAGTTGTCCTACACTTATACGAGCCTCAGGCTCAGCTCTCTTCCTTGTGAACAATGCATTTAGCCTGTAAAAAGTTGCCTTAACAAGGGCTGTAACCGGAAGATTGTGTGCCCCTTTCAATACTCCATTAATGCACTCCACTAGGTTAGTTGTCATATGGCCCCAACGATGTCCACCATCATATGCCAAGGCATACTGCTATCGAGGGATCCGGTCTAACCACTGCTTGTAAGCCTCCTCCCGCTCACATAATCTCTGGAAACCCATATCGAATTCACGCATTATTCTAGAATAGCCAATGTTGACAATTAGCCTCTGCAGGAGTGGTGCCTTAAAGCTCCTCAAAAAGTTGGATGTTATATGTCGGATGCAAAACATGTGAATAGCTCTTGGATATTCCCATGCTCCATTACTACGACCCACAGCTGAGAAGATTGACTCGTGTCGATCAGAGATAAGGGCAACACCATCCCGATTAACTACTTGTGTTCGCAAATGACTAAGAAAAAAGTGCCAGGTATCGGCAGTCTCACCTTCAACTATGGCAAATGCAAGAGGCACGATATTTCCATTGCCATCTTGTGATACTGCAACTAAAAGAGCTCCTTTATACTTTCCATACAAATGTGTGCCGTCAATCTGAACCACTGGCTTGCAACTTCTGAATGCTTTAATGCATGGGTAGAAAGTCCAGAAGACTTGTGTTAGAATCCGGAGATCTTCAACTAACTCATCCCCTCGATAGCCATATGCAGTTTCATACTCAACAGCTACTGATAGTTCTTTTGCAACCATTGCTTCAAACCATGTGGGCAAAGCTTCATATGAAGATTCCCACCCACCAAATATTTTCTCCACTGTCTTTTGCTTGGCCAACCATGCTTTGCGATAACTTATCGTGTAGTTGAACTTCAATTGTACTTCAGCAATGACAGATTTCACCTTTATGGATGGATTAGCTTCAACTAATGGCTCTATTGCTTCTGCAATTGTTTCAGAATCCAGTTTAGCATGATCTTGAGATATGGTACTTCTGGTGCACGTGTGACTACCATTGTACCTCCTTATCACCCAACAATACTGTCTTTTCATAAGACTAACTCTGATAAGCCAATCACAACTTGTTCCGTACTGTATGCATTTAGCATAGAATATTGTTGGTTCCGATTCATATACCCTGTAATCGAGCTCTTCGAATGGTATACTCTTTAACTGATGCAATAACAACCTCTCTAGAGTTATACTCCATTCCAACGGCAAATTCACCGGCAGCTACAACAGCTGGGGCTACACCAATAATAAAACAAAAATAAATCTAAATAATATTCTATTAATAATAATAATGAGAACAATAAATAGTAATAACAATTTAAAAAATAAAAATAATACTAACATAAAAGCAAAACAAATAATAATATTACTAATATTAAAAAAGTAAATAACAACAACAACAACAAAATTACCTGTATTGACGTATTCAGGAAATTCTGGTGCATGCATAGCATCAAGATTCAAAGCATGTATAAAAGATGACTCTCCATATGGATGTTGTCCGGTTAGTGCATTTGCAACATCAGCCACATCTCTTTCAACCATTATCTCATCTTCCTCTACATCTTCAGTTGGACCAACAACTTCATAATTACCTTCAAACTCTTCATCACTTTCAGTATTATAACCCACCCAGTCTATGTTGGGTTCTGGAAAGTCAACATTATCGATTTCTTCGAACTCAACATACAACTCGATAAGTGAGGCCTGTGCTCTAGTTTGATGATAGGTAAAAAATATTCTTTGCATACTAGCTTCATCAATCACATGCATTCTTTAAAATTGGCCGAAACCACCAAATACTAGCACTGGCTGCCTATACAGAATATTTATGACTCTTTTTTGCACTTGATGATCTACACTTTGAGAAAGTATACTCTTAAGTTCTTCATATGTTATTGAAAGAGGAACAACAATAACACATGGATTCTCACATAAAAACACACACCTTCATGTGTATGAGATAAAATTTGACCATTGTAATATATTTTTAAATTAATATAACCCTCCATTTTATACACTAATCACACTCACTCACAAATTTTTTTCACTCTCTCAAACTGAGAACATTTTGTAGAACAAAACTCTTGTTACTTCATTTAAACTTTAGTCTCATACTCAATTTTTATGTTTTAACACAATCCAGAACTTCTTTTATAGTTACTTTTATATTTTTTTATTTCCCCCAGCACAAAACGGCGCTGACGTTTTTACAAAACGTCACTAACGTTTTTACTTTTTTAGCAATACGTCAACGACATTTTGACCAAAAATATTTTAAAAATATATCTTCTAGCAAAACGTCACTGACGTTTTCTTTTATGACAATTAAAAAATAAATCCATATACAATATGTTGCTGACGTTTTGCCTATAATAAAATAAAAAAATTCACACAATACGTCGCTAACGTTTTCTTCATGCAAAATTTCAAAAAAAATTTATTCAATTTGTCGACGCTGTTTTGCTTTGTTTATTAAAAAAAAAGTCACCCTCCCACAAAACGTTAAAAACGTTTTGTTTCTTTCAAAAATTTGAAGCAGGCCCATAGCAGAGTAATACACAATACCAACCAAATATCATTGAATAACGCACGTTAGTTTATAATATATACAAAACTGAGCCTTATAACTCCTGTTATTTTTTATTAGGATTTTTTTTGTATATAAAATAAAATAATTAATTATTTTTCTATAAAAGATTTTTCAACTTTATTTTTAAGGATATGATTTTTTTTTTGGAATAACAGCAAGTTCACCGAACCCCCGGCAAACTTTATAATTTTTAGTGGGCTTGTTCCACCAGCGATAGCTGAGGCGGAGGCCTCAGCGGCGGTTCTATGTCCACTGCTTTGCTTCGCTATCGTCGAGTGGCATCAGGTGGATCGGGTAGTATGTCAGTTTGGTGGCCTGCAGCCCATTTCGACTAGGCCACTAAACATTGACGACATGCACAGACTTGATGGGGGTACGGCAAATTTGCTGTTATTCCAAAAAAAATCGTATCCTTGAAAATAAAACTGAAAAATCTTTTTTGAAAAAATAATTAATTATTTTATTTTATATACGAAAAAAATCCTTTTTTATTGTGTCCAATTATTGATGTAATAAATAAAAATTTTATAATCCAATCATAACCAAGGATTAATCTGTTGTGGATCTGAACTTTATTTAAGGGTTTGTCGTTTGGCAATGGGTTACTGCATGTATAAGGCGGAATTCGAACACGTAACACTTATTTAAATAACGCATGAACTGACCACTCGACTAATCCAAATTGATTTACAAGGGAAGTATCTACCATTCTAATATTTAATCTGCTACAAAGTCGCTGATTAAGTATTGTTGACTAGTAATATTTTAATTCCATGAAAAAGAATAAACTACTAATTTCGCCATCCAATTATCAAAATGCCGTAAAAAGTTACCATTATTTTTTAACAAAAATACCTTGTAAATATTTAAAAACATTACAAAAATGTCCCAACCTAAAAGAAATAGGGTGCTTAATATATGTAGTTGCTACAAACCAAGTTCATAACTTTAATGGTTTATATCCCCGATTTCATAAGTTTAACCGTTTAACTAAGTAGTGATGAATGAAACTGAAAACTGCAGGTGTTATAGAAGTGTGGATTAAAAATTAAAAGAGTAATAATTAAAAAGATAAAAATAAGCCATGCTCATCCATCGATTTAGAATTAAGAAGACCATATATGTTAATATCAATGTTTTTTGGTTACTTTGTATAAAGCATATGATGATATCTTAATATTATGGAAGTGAATTAGTTACAAGGGTAACAATTTTACATTGGTTCTCATAGTTGATTCATCACAATTGTATGTTCTTGGAACTTGTTCTATATTATTTTTCCCATTTTACATATATGCGTTCAAAGTGTTTGATGATTTGTTTGTGTGTGGACAATAAATATGTCTATTTTGGATCTATTTCAACGACTTTAGTTCTCGTGTATATTTCAATCTGGATCTTTTTTGTATTTATTTTCAATATTTTCAAACAAATAGAACTTTTTTAGAATACACATTGACCAAATGTGATGGTAAAAACTAGAAATTAAAGACCAATAAAACTTCACTAGTCTTTTTAAAAGTGAATTCATAATCTTTGCAGTAAAAATACAAAAAGAGAGGACGAAGTGGTATACTTTGCTAAAAGAATTAAAGAGGACAAAGTGGTATACTTTGCTAAAAGAATTAAAATTTGTATTTTTCTAGAAGAGGAAGCTTATAAGCTGAGGTTTTTTGTGGACCAACCTGCCTTTACGGATCTTCATTGGATATACTTCAATTTCTTCTTGTGCTTGTATTGTTAGAAAATTTACCTATGAGTAGTATTAGTGTGCGGTGCTTAAGTTATGGATTTCAAAGGATTATAATGTGTGTTGTAAGATCAAAGCATATTGTGCTTCTACTAAAGTTTTGTTATTGAAATTCTTTTTGCAAGGAATGTTTGTGCCCGTTATCAAAGAATTAGACAGTGATGAACAGCAGCAGAAATGGTTGCCTTTGACTTATAAGATACAAATAATTGGTTGCTATGCACAAACAGAACTTGGTCATGGATCCAATATTCAAGAGCTTGAGACAACTGCAACTTTTGACCAAATATTACTTTTGAATTTTTTTTTTGTTATTTGACATTGTATTTGTACAATGAATCATGACAAACAATAACTAAGAGTTTTATTTGTATAATTTTAGAGAATACACAATTGTATGAATTGAAAATTGAATGGAAAGTAATTTTTTAAAATTTATTTTGGCTTGCTGTTTGTTTTCAGCAATGAGTATTTGGAATATATTTTGTTTGCCTTGCACAAATATGTAAGTGCAGGAATTAAGAACTCAAGCTGTAAATATCATGTATGAAATCAACACAGGAAGTGCATTATTTTGAAAAGCAAAATTCGATTCAAATTTTGCAGAAGTGCACAATTTTGTTGTGCAAAATTACATTGCACAATTAAAATTCAACCATACTTAAGTGCAGAAAATTAACATAGATTATGCAGAATTTAATAGAATTTTGCAGGAATGCACAATTTTAAGTGCACAATTGCACAATACAATTGAAATTCACCCGATGGATAACTTAGTTGCATAATAATAGAAAATCAACAGAGAAAAGAGTTGCAATGTAGCAAGTGCACTTTACTTGTATAGCATAACAAAAAAACAACATATCACTAAGAAGTCTAATAAGTTTATCAACATACCCTTGTCGTGCGGGCTTTTTTGCTTCTCCCTTCCTCGCCAAAGTTGGTTGTGGCCCCTTCTCTGCTCCCTGTCAGTCTTGTCGTCGTTGCCTATCTGCTCCACACTGTGACTCACCGTCGTTGTTTCTCTGTTTCACATTACCGAAGCTCCCAATTTGAATTTCTTTGTCTCTTTGCTCTCTGGCTCTATGCTGTCTTTTCCTCCCTTTCTCTGCCAATTCAGATAACGTAAAATCTCTCCTTTATCCTTTTCAATAATGTTCAATTTGTTGTAATTGTATTATATTATCTTTTTCTTCTTTGTTTTGTTCTGAATATACATATAATATATTATTGATGATTCTGCTGAGTTCTGATATTGATTTTTGCTGAGATTAATATTGAATTAATTATGATGAGATTGAGTTATAAATTCAACCTCTTTTACTTGTTATTTTGGTAAATTGTTATGTGGCGTCGCATCTCATCTCCTTCGTCAAGTTCTTCTGCCGCGCTCCAGCCTTCTTCCTTGAGTTAATTTCTTTGGTTATTCTTATTTTTTTGAGTTAAATTCTTTGATTGTTTATTGTTGTTAATAGGAAGAATTGTTGACTGTTATTTTTGTTGAGTTAATTATTATTGATTTTTGTCAAATTTCAGAGTTAATTTTGTATTATTGATCTAAATTTTTTATTTTGAGTTAATTTTTGCAAGTTTTTTAGATATTATCATCTATTAGGGATTTTGTGAGCCTCTTAATAGTGTTATAATAAACCTTTCTTAATATTCGAGTGATACACAATTATTGAAATTGTTGCTTCTTAACTTTGTTGAACTTGTGATTGACTAAGATTAAATTTTATTTGTGTTCCTTCTTGTTCTGAAGCACAATAAATCTGTATTTTAAGGCTTTAACATTTTGACTTTGTAAACAACTTTCATGAAATATTGTGTTGCAAGTTAGTTTTTGCTCTTTCATATTACTTTGTTATTTATTTTGTTATTTTTAATAGTTTTGAGTTGCTGGAATTTGATTCTGATTTGGAGTAGCTATTTTTTTTATTTTTGTTAATTTTTATTTATTTTGTTGATGATTACTTGATTATTAGAAGTTATTGTTGAAATTTTTTATTTTAAATTTTCATTACTGATGTGATGAGTATTGTTGCTGATTATTTGATTAGAATTTAGAAATTAATGAGCATTTTTTTATTTTGTGAATTTTTAATGATTAAATATGAACAAGATATTATATAAAATGGTAAAATTTTGAATTGTATTAGTTAAAAAAATATTAAATTTGAATATTTGAAACTGTATATTGAATTTTTAATAATTTTATTATATATTTAGTTAAACCGATTCGACTACGGTTGGATTATTAAATCATTGAACCAATCACTTGACTTATTTAATGATTGATCTGATTCTTGCAACCTTGCTATTTTTTACTCCATTTGTAAATTAATTTTTGACATTACACACAATAATAATAATAATAATAATAATAATAATAATAATAATAATAATAATAATAATAATAACTAAAAGTAATAATATAACAGCCGGGTACTAATAATAATAATAATAATAGTCATGATAATAATAATAATAAAAACAGTAATAATAATAACACTGATAATAATATACCCATGAGTGCTGAGGATAAATAAGAATAAGTTCAAAATTTTCACACTCTTTCACACACAAAGAAAGTTCAAAATTTTCACACTCTCACGCGAAGAAGATGATGGAGCAACCGGTATATAAAGGAGAAAAAAGAGAAAAGGAGAAAAAAAAAGAGACACGCATCACACATGCATTGGCTTGAAGAACGGTATACCTGTAAAATGTAAGTTCCGTTTTGGCACAAAACGCAGGTTCTGTTATAGTATATCAAATCAAATTTTACAATTTATCATCTAATAATAAAAAAATATAGAATAAAAGATAAATAGGTCTCTGACTTTTTTAAACGCGGATATTTTTGTCTCTCAGAATCGAAAAATACATTTAAATCCCTCACATTATAAAACGCTTGACAATTATACCCTTCCGTCGAATTGGGGCTCAAAACGGCAATGGAAAATGCTGACTTGGAGGGGTGGAGACTGAGCTGTCTGTTTTGGTTGATGATGTGGATGGGAACAAATTATTAATGGACAAGTTGATCCTTATGCTTCAAAACGGTCCTTTTGTATACTCCGTGGAGGACCATATGGCGGTGCTGCCACCGCTTCCGATGAACCGCCCTCGTCATATCACTGGCAACAGCAACTTGAAAATGACAGCACTGCCTGCTACTTTGGGGATCCATTCTCAACCATGAGAGATCCTTTCCTTCACCAGCTCTACATCCCTCCTACTTCTTCCTCCTCTTACTTCGAAGAACCACCGATATTGCCGCCGCCTACCTTGCCTACTCCATGTTATAACAGTTATGGTGGTGCACCCCTTCAACATGACATGAGATCTTCCTCCTCTTCTTCTTCAATTAGCTGCAACAACATATTCTCGAACATGATTCATATCTCTCCGAGCACTAATAACACTTCTTCTTCTTGTTCCTCTTCGTCTTCTTCAAAATTAGCCATCTCTTCCTCTTCTTCTTCTTCTCCTTCTATGCTCTCAAATGTTAACGTCATGGTCAATGCAACATCAATCCCCTCCAACAAGTAAGATTGTCATCTTCTAGACAACGCTTCCGCACTTCAGATCTCATCTCCGCGCAACCCCGCTCTTAAGCGCAGGTACTCTTCCTTGTAAGGTTGTCAAACTCGCGAGTCTAGGTAAACTCGTGGAGCTGACCTAGGCTCGACTCATAGACTCGACTCGTAGACTCGTACGAGTTTACCTGTTATACATTTTTTATAAAAAATATATATATCATGTATAATATATATATTTACTCAGATATAGACATTCAAACTTAACAATTTCAACATCAAAACACATAATAAATTAACATAATACTACAATTACAAGTTACAACAAGTACTCTGGATCACACATTTAAATCCTTCACAAGTATGTATCTAATTCAACATAAAACACACAGTCACACAATCAAAGCTTTATAAGACAACCAAAACACAAAAGAAAACAACAAAGTAACAATTAAATGTTCTAATAAACTCTAAAACTCAAATCCTCCAATATCTTCATCTTTCATGGCATCAACATCATCATCTTCACCATCTTCATCAGAAACATCATTTCTTTCGGGCTCAGGTTCAACACGGCCAACAAAATCATCATCATCATTCACATGTTCATCTTCTTCCTCTATTAAATTTTGTTGTGGATCCCCAATAAACTCATTCTCACCTCCCTCACCCATGTTGAATTCATTACTATTCATACTTGGAATAGCAAATTCATTACTATTTGGATCATCATTAGTATTGTCATTCGTTGGCAAGTGAGAATGCTCAACACTTTCAGCAATATTTTCATTAACATCCTCAGTTATCCACTCATCATCAGAATGCACTGCATCAAATTCAAGTTCTGGAGTTTTTCTAATTTGCTTGCCCTTTAACTTCAAATTATACATCACATACACTAAATCATTCATTTTCTTTTGATGCAACCGATTTCTTCTCTTTGTATGAACCTACAAACATATAGTGCCAATAGTTAATAAATATACAAAAATTAAAATTAAAATAAATAATGAATAGTTCTAAGGATTAAGGAATCACCATTTCAAATGCACTCCAATTACGCTCACAACCAGATGAACTACAAGTTAAACTTAGAACTCGAATAGCAAACTTCTTTAGTTCTGGACAACTATCTCCATAGAAGTCCCACCACTCAGCAGGTAGCATGGTCTTCCTACTACTCTTTGCAGTTTCATCACCAAAGAGGCCTCTAGCATAATGAAAGTCAGAAGCTGTAGACCAACTTTTTTCCTTTCTTCCTGGTTAGGAACCAGTTTTTTCAAACAACTATATAGACCAATCTTAATGTCAGCACCATCAACCATGAAATTTGGTTCATAGTGATAATGAGGATTAAGATAATACGCAGTTGCATGCAATGGTCTAAGTAGCTGGCTTTCCCACCTTCCATCAATAATTTCCCATATAGGTTCATAACTAAAAATAATAAATGCAAATGAATAAAAATAAGAAAATTAAATAAAAATAACAATCCTATATCACTTCTATTTCCAGCTGCATTTTTCCTCCTAGAAACAGCAGGTGTAGGTCTAGGAATACTAGGAAGCGAATACCCTGTCCCTGAACCAACATTCTCAGATATTTTGTATTTTTATCCCTAAAAATCAACAACCTAGATAACAAATTCAGATTCAGATTCGGATTATCCACTAACAAATTCAGATTCAGATTATCCACTAACTAAATTCATAACTAACACTAACTAAACAAACACAGTAACACTAATATTTCAGACTTCAGAGTTTCAGTCAGATATTTAGACACATTAAAAAAAACCACTAACTAAGTAAGTATTAAGTAAGAGTTTAAAGTTTAAACCAGACAACCAGTAAACCACAGTACCACACATTTTAACTATGAAGCATGAAGCATGAAGCAGCATCAGTTTAATTTTTTTTTTAACATATCAAACGCAGATCAGGGCAGAACCAAAATTGCAGAATTGATACCAAAATTGTTAATATTTGAATTTGTTTAAAATAATTACCTTGAAAATCGGCAGAATTGAAGCAGATGAGATCGGCAGTGAAGAACAACTGAACAAGGGCGACGAATAGGGGAGGGGAGGCAAACGCAGTGAAGCAGAACACGGAGGAGTGCGACGGCCGACGACTGCATAACAGGGGCGGTGAACCTTCACTCTGTGGTTGTCAAGTGGTGGGCTCTGAGACTCTGCGTGGTGGTGGGCTGGTGTCGACGAGGAACCTTCACTGCGTGGTGGTGGGCTCTGCGACTCTGCGTGGCCGCTGCGTGGTGGTGGGGTGGTGTCGACGAGGAACCTTCCCTGCATGGTGGTGGCCTGGTGGGCTCTGCGACTCTGCGTGGGATGAGGGATGAGGGATGAGACGAGGCGACAGGCGAGGGATGAGGGATCCGTCTGGCGTCCGGCCTCTGCGTGGCGGCGCAGACAATGGTGCCAGTAGACGGTGGCGATTCAGCGACGTTAGAGACGAAGAAGAGAGTGAGTTGTGAGCAGTGAGGCCGTGAGGACTTGGTGGAGTCACTGAAGTGTGAGGGTTTCGAATTTGGGTTACTTACCGGGTTTGGGTTAGCTGTAGGTTTTTTTTGGCCCAAAA
The DNA here is from genome assembly GCF_059453495.1 of Arachis ipaensis. NCBI lineage: Eukaryota > Viridiplantae > Streptophyta > Magnoliopsida > Fabales > Fabaceae > Arachis > Arachis ipaensis. Next base: position 2,634,802 of record NC_142436.1, read on the forward strand.
CGACGCCGTTTTTGGCGAAAATAGGCACCGAATTCAAACTCGCTGACTCGCTAGCAAACTCGCGAGTTTGAGCGATTCTGTCCGAGTCAACCCGAGTCTACCCAGAAACGAGCTTGTGTCCGAGTCAACTCGATTCCACTCGAGTTTGACAACCATGCTTCCTTGTTCTTCTTGTTGATGATGGCGCCATGAATTTTGTGAAACCAAAAAGGAAAAAAACCTTATGAATGGCATACAAATTAATTAATTATTATTATTATAAAACAAATTGTTAATGGCGTCATCCCTTGCATTTTTTCAACAGGTTCAATTCAATTTCCCTCTAAATTTCTTGAATTTCTCTGTGTGATTGATTTTTTCCCTTTTGTTTTGCTCTCAATTTTCCATTAGTTTCTTATAAAGATAATTCCTTTATAATGTGTCTTCCAGTTACAGTTTACTAATTGTGTAACTGGTTATTCTTTTCTTTTCTTTTTCCCTCCAAAAAATCCAGTTGAGATTGATGCTTTTACTGAGTTTGCCGTGTTGGTTGAGAAATTGGCACCAATTTTCAGTGATTTGAGTGACAAAATCAGAGTTATAGAAAACAAGCCATCCATCAGAAAATTTTTGGAATCGATCGAAACTTCGCTTAGCCGTGCTAAAGTTTTGAAAAAAAGTTCTAGCTTGAAAGACCTTATCAAACATATTGAGGACACAACACATGATATTGGTCGATCACTAAGCCTATTGCCCCTTGAATTGTCCATAAATTTTAGAGAAAAGGTTGGTACATTGCAAAAACAGTTTATGAATGCAAGATTTGGTGAGAACATGAGCCTACCTTCAAGTCCAGTATCATTAGAGTTTGCAAATGATGTGTATGGTGGAGGGGAAATAGAAGAAGAAATAGTGAATGTTACTATAGAAGATGTTGTATTGCAACTTAAGAATGGTAATGATGAAGAATTTGCAGTTGTTCTTTGGAGAGTTGATCAGGGATGAGAAGCTGGAAAGTTGTTTGGTTAATCTGGAAAGTTGTTTGGTTAATGAGGAAGCTATTGTTGCTGTTCTGTTAAATAGACTGCTGGATTGAAAAATACATTTAAATTCTTCACCTTATTTGTCCATTAACAATTTGAAGCATAAGGACCAATTTTTCCCTTAACAATTTGTTTCCCATCCACATCATCAACCAAAACAGACAGCTCAATCTCCACTCCTCCAAGTCAGTATTCTTGAGTTTAAAACGGTCAGATATAGGAATGGCAACGGGTCTCCATGGGGACGGGGACATGGCCCCCGCCCCCCGCCCTGTGACCCCAAAAGTCTCCCCGTCCCCGCCCCATATCTGTGACGGGTAACGGGGACCCGTATCTGCCAGATATCTGTATCTCCGCGAGTACCCACGGATTTAAAAAAAAACTGAAAAAAAAAACAGATAAAAAATCAAAGATCAAAGACCATAAACATAACCATTCAGAGGCCATGAACATAACCAAAACCAAAATAAAGAGGCCATGAACATAACCAAAGTTCAAAACATAACCAAAACTCTATCCCAAAAATTAATACAAAGAACACATCGTTCATAACAAAAAAAATCAAATGAAAAAACAAATCAGTACAAAGAAAAAATAAACCAGTTCAGGTCCAAAGAAAAAATCAAAGGACGGCGACTCTGAGAATTGCACAAAGGGCGACGGTACAAAGAACACATCACTCGTAACAAAAAAATCTGATGCAAAAAAAAAATCAGTTCAGATCCAAATAAAAAATCAAACGACGGCGGCGCTAAGAACTGCACAGAGGGCGACGGTACTACCAACAAAGGAGGCGTTGCGAACTGCACAGAGGGTGATAATGGCACTGCGAAAATTTGAATCCTAGTTTATATGCCACAAGAATCCTAATTATTCAAAGATAAAGGGATTATATGTCACGTATCTCGTTTAAATACAAACAATTAGAAATTCAGGATAATATGTTTTTAAGCTATTGTTCAAGTAAAGAGTTTTTCCAAGTTTTACAAGAACTCAAATAGAACATGGGTCATACTTCCGTTCCACCCAAATTCATAAAATAAAGAACGAAAACAATTATTGAAATATAAATCAAAACATAAATTAAGAAAAATAATATTATCAATCCATACAATAGACAGAGCTCCTAAAAACTTGGTGCGGTATTTTACAACCACACTTACTAACCGGCAAGTGCACCGGGTCATACCAAGTAATACCTTACGTGAGTAAGGGTCTATCCCACGAGGATTGATGGACTAAGCAACAATAATGTTTGATAGGCTTAGTTAGACAAACAAAAATTGGTGTTGAGATGCAGCACAGCGAACAAAAGAAGTCGATGGTGGCTGCAAAACAGAGAATGAAGGCCAACTAGAGGTGGCCACAATGGAAAACGGAGAAGCGATCTCGCCGATAAGAGTGAGACCGGCGGCTAACAGGTATGAGTGTGGCAGATTGGCAGTGACCAGTGACGATTGGGAGAATAGACAGAAAGTCAGAAATGAAACATGAGGAGAGAGATGAAAGTGAGAGGCAAAGTGACGGACTTATGGAAGAATAGTGATTAGGGAAAGAAGATTAGGGTTTCTTAAATTATATATACATAAGAACGATACTAACGGAAATTGTACGGATACCCTGGTCTTCATCCCCCGCGGGGAAATCCCCACAGTTAGGGTTGGAAGTGAGCCGAGCTGAGCCGAGCTAGACCAAGCTCAAGCTCGGCTCACGAAAATTGAGATTGGCTCACGGCTCGACTCATTAACAATCGAGCTTATTTCTTAAGCTCAAGCTCGACTCACCAAAAGCTCACGAGTTGGCTCGAGCTCACGAGCTGGCTCAAATAAGAGAAACATAGATACATAATCTATAATTTTATATCAATAAATTATAACTTATATATTTTTAAAAATATTTAAAAAGATCAATTTTATATATTTTTTATCTATCAATAAATTATAAATTTTTTATTTATGTCCTATATTAAAATTATATGTAAAAAATAAATATAAATATTAAATAATTAAGATTGTTATATATATATAATCGAACCAGCTCACGAGCTAATGAGCTGAGCTTATCCAAGCTCAAGCTCGGCTCATTTAATTTATGAGCTCAATTTCAGGCTCAAGCTTGGCTCACCAGCTCATGAGCTGGCTTGACTCACTTCCAGCCCTACCCACAGTATCCAATCAGAGACCTATTTATCTTTTATTCAAAAATATATCTTAACATGAAAACACCAGTAAAATTTTTATAACAGTATCTATCTTTATTTTTTTCATTACTAACAAAGCGCGCGCGCAAGTTGCGATTTTCAAACCTGCAAATTCACATTTCTTCTTATCACACCATAATACAATGTGTGAATAATACCATTTTCCCCTCCATTCTTGTATTATTTTCTGGATATAACGATATAAAGTGAAGAAAGAGACCATGTCACCAATAGATATTTTATAAATTAATTTTTCTATATTTTCATACTTTTAATTTTGTTATCTTTTATCTCTGAGCACATGTTCCACGTCCATTAATAATTTTTTACTTAGTTAATAATAAAATGGTCAACAATAAGTTACCTTTAAATAAAAAGAAGTAAAAAATACAATAGTTCTCTTTAAGGCAACTACTCAAATGAAGATGCAAAAAACATCTTTTTATGAAGATTCTTGTGTTAAAAGTGTACTTTGTTTGTTTAGCCACACTTAAAAAAAAATAACACTTTTGTAACACATCAAAATCAAACCATACATTTCATTATCTAATGGTAAAAAAGAAGCATCTTCGTATGAAGACAATAATAAAATCTTCATAGTAGTATCCACCTCTCTTTAATACTCTGGAATTGACAAAAACAGAGCAAATCCCCAGCAACAATACACGTGGTTAGGATAGAACAAAAACTTTTAGGCAAATTCTATTATGTAGATGGTATATTAGTATCTACATGTAAAGATTTGTAGTGTCAGCCTATTATTACAAGTGGCATAGCAGGAGACAAGATGTGAAACTTGGCAGAAGCGTTGCAGAGAAAGTTTGAGTGCAACTCATGAGGAGGCTGCTAATTTAGTTTGATAATGATATGTTATGTTGATTAATTAATTTAGGTTGATTACGGACCCAAATCTTAGTCTTTTTTAATTTTTGGACAAAAAATAGATTTTGAGTTGTAAGCCAAAAATTATAAAAAAAGAATACCATAAGTTTACATTCTTGCTACCTATTAGGCTATTACCCAACAAACCAAAAATGTCAATGCAACTATAATTACCCAAAATAAAAGAAAAAGAGCACCCGTGCAATTACTAAGGCGTTCCAATGTTGGACTTTCATACAATCATCATCGATATGAAGAAAATTGATATTAAAACAATTAGGTATGTAATATTAATAATAATAATAATAATAATAATAATAATAATAACTAGAAATAATTTTAAGCAATATTTAATTGAATCTACATACGTTATATAAAATAGTTTATAGTTAATTTTAGTTATATTAATTGAATGAATCATTTTAAATCAAAATAAAAAATCTATAATAGTAAATGAAATAAAAAAGTTTTTGGTGATTAATCAAATACAAAAATTTTGATTTATGTTATATTTATTTGGATATCTAAAAACACCCAAGTATGCAATACTAAATACTATTAGAACACCTTATTATTATACACACAGTATAAGCGAAAAAAAAAGAAATGGGGATTGCGGTGCATTGGGATAATGGGTAGTTTGATTTAGGCTTTTTTTTAATGTCAAACGCTGCCGTTTTAAACTTTGTTGTCACAAATTTTTTTTCAAAAATCGATCGGTTCAACTAGTTTCTGGTTAACTATCTGTTTAACCAATTCTCTGACCAGTTTATTACAAACTGGTTTATGCGATCAACCGAACCCACTTGATAACCAGTTCTAGGTTTATGTAGGGGTGCTTTCTTTTTTTTTTTGGGTAATTATAGTTGCATTGATATTTTTGGTTTGTTGAGTAATAGATAGCAAGAATATAAACTTATGGTATTGTTTCTTACAGTTTTTGGCCTGCGGAACAAAATCTACTTTTTGTCCAAAAACTAAAAAAGACCAAAATTTGGGGCCATAATCAACCTAAATTAATTAATCAACATAACATATTATTATCAAACCAAATTACCAACTTCCTCACGTGTTGCACTCAGCTTTTTCTGCAACGCTTCTGCCAAGCTTCACATCATGTCTCTGCTATGCCACCTGTTGTAATAATAGGCTGCCACCATAAATCTATACATATAGATTTGTCCCATCATCTATACCAAAGACTTTGCCAAACTTTTAACATAAAACAATCTCAGAAGAAAAATAACACTTCATAAGTGAGAGGGTAGGTTTGTCAGTTTATACTCTTCAAATAGATTCTCCTTGCAGCAGCAGCCACTACTTCAGTTGTTTCTTGATCTCCTTCCAACATTCACAGGAAGCTCCATCTTTGTCTGCGGACATCAAACTTTAGAGTAAACAATGATACATTCCCCTTAATTTCATTATGTTACATGCCTTGAAAATAATCTCCAGTATAAGATCAAGATAATAAGATGATGTCACATATTGAGGAAGCTAAGCAACACCTATAGTCCATACTTCTATGGAGGGTGGAGACCAGAAACACACACATTACACATACCACATGCAATATTGCCACCCTCAACAAATGCCATGTAAAATGTATGCATCTCGGGTCTCTACGCCCAACTTAACAGAAATTGTGGACTATAACCTAGCTTTCTCAATAAGACACATCATCCTATCATCCAAACATATCCTTAGTTATCACAAGGTTACATAATTATATATACGTATAAATCTATTTTAAACCCTGCATCAAAATTAAATGCTTATAAAATATAAGTAGAGCATAACATCTATCAATAATTTCTAACCAGCGGGCCAAAACAAAAAGGCACAGTCCATTCTTGTGTGGAGAGTAGAAACCAGAAACACACATGTTTCACATGTCACATGCCATGATGCTGATAGTGCACTCAGCAAATGACATATCAAACGTGTGAGTCTCGGCCTCTACGCTCAACACACACCGTCCTATCATCCAAAGACTCCAAGCACATCACTGAACAAAAAAGATCTCTCAGTAAAAAAAAAGAGAAAATATTGAACTCAATTCAAGGATTTGAAAACATTAAAAAAATGTAGGTATGAACCAGGCCCTCAAATCAGGAGTAGTTATCATTGAGAGCAGACATGTTGACCCTAAAGAAATCAATTTCCGTACACACAACCATGCTGCCTTCCTTTCTGAAAATCCAGAGCATCGGCTTATTGTGCACGGTTTCGGATATCAAATCAAAAAAACGAAACAAGCTATTAAATTAAAACGAAAGAAAACAGAATAAATATATGCTAATTATAAACCCTAACGGAGAAAAGAGCATAGAAAGATCTAAAAAAGAACATAAATAATGAAAAATTAGTGGGAGGAGTAAGCTGTAGAGAATGGAGACAGATGCATATCAGGTTTCGGATGGAAGCACTATTTATAGGAGGGGACAGTTAGGGTTTTACTTTTGCCCTATTCTTCAGGGGATATAATGGTAAAAGTCAGGCCCATTGTTTTTAGAATCCTTTTTGGGCTGGAGATTTTGTGATGTTAGGGACTGAAAACTTGTTGGGCCCAGACTGTAAGAATAAATGTATACGTTGGGTGAAGCTTGAAAGTCTTTCTCTTTCATTATCATAAACACCAATAACTTGGGCCTCTGACCCTTTTGTATACAAAAAATAAACACTGATAACCTTTTCTTTTTTTTTAATATCATACTTCATTCTTTAAATTGAAATTTTAAAATTTAGAAGTTCGTAGCTACTCTTCTGTATAAAATGTAGGTAGAAAAATATCAAAAAAAAAAAAAAAACGTAAGTAGGGATTTGAATTTCACTTTATACTTTTACAACAATATAAAAAAAAGTATAGATAAATAATTTTTAATTAGTTAACTTTAAACAATTTTAATTATTAATTATTAATTTTATATTTTTAACAAATAAAATTTAGATAATCACTAATTAATGATAAATAATTAATATAAAGTACAATTTAAACATGTTTGTTGTTTGTTATTGGCTAAATTCTCATTGGTTATCTAACAAAATTGATATAAAAATCTATTAATCAATAATAAATTCTTAAATGACACTCTTATTAGAAAATAAATGTTTAAAGTCAGGTTATATTTATAAGTAAATTGGATTGATTAACACTCAAAATATGAATAAAAGTATGATTAAACTACTAAAATGGTATCAGAATGCTTACATCCTAACAACAAGGATTTCAAAAAATATTTAACGATAAATAAGTCTCTAAAAATTTTAAAACACAATAAAAAAACTAAATATTAAAATATATTTTAAAAAACAATTTTAAAAATCAAATTTTAATGCAAATTTTTACAGTCATTATTAGAAAAGCAAGAACTTTTCATTTAAAATTTGATCATTTTATGTAAAGTGATATTTTAAAAAAAAATATATCGTGAATGACTATATTATTTTTTAAAATAAAAAAAATCTAGAGATTAAATTTTGTTCCAATTTTTATTATGCACCTTCTAAATATTTATTTAAATATTGCCATAAAAATTCAGATCAAATGAATAAGCCGTTTAATAAATATAAAATTTTTTTATCACTTACAAAAAATATAATATTTATTATTTATTTTTTTAGTATTTTCAAATTATTTAGAGATTGTTTTTTTGTCAATGGCTATATTTTTAAAATACTAAATTGAAAGTTAACCTAAAAATATTAAAATATGATGTGACTGATTTTTTTAATTTATAAAATATTTGATTATTTTAATAGTTAATTATGCTAGTAGAAAAATCCGTATATAGCACATATCAATATATCAATATTTTATTGATCATAAAATATTTTATATTAATATTTTGTTTATTCTTATATTTTTTATTGTTTAAAAAAAAAGAGAGAGAACAACTATTAGTATTATGGGATATTTTGAGCATTAATTTTTCGTTAAGGTTGCTCAAAAACATTAATTTCTTAATAATAATCAAATTTATTTACGATACAAAACATGAATCCATAGAGAACATTAATGTTACATTACAACACCGTAGATGCTTATAGCACATATTAAAATAAAAAAAATATATTTAGTAACAAAAAAAATTAGTGAAAAACAGTCCTAAGTTATCTTATTTAATATTTATTAATTGTTACAACAATAAATAAATATTAAATAAGACAAATTTTGACTATTTTTTTGCTTTTCTAACATTATTGAACCAAACAAACAAACTCAAGCACTTCAATCATATCTATTCATTATTATTTTTTTCCATGCATTTAGCAGCAAATTTTTACTCATATCCATGTCCCTCTCTATATTTCAAAGCAAAGTCATATATCTTATGAGGGTGAGGGAGTGACTTGGCCACACACTGTTTTTCCATGCACCTTTTGGTCCAACCCACAAGCTTTGGAACAAATGCCTCTATGCTTAGGTTCCCTAGTGTTTCATATGTATAAAACCAGCTTGTGAAGGGAACAAGAGCCACATCAACATAACCAAATTCATCACCTCCAAAATATGGCTTGTCACCAAGCTCTTCCTCCAACATCTTCAAGCATTCTATGAATTGCTTCTTGCTCTCTTCTTTCTCTTCCTCCTTTCCATTCCATACCTTCTTTCCTCTGCTGTATACCTAAATCAAGGCCACCTCAATAAATTAATTAAGAGAAATGTTATGAACTATTAATATTTTTTATTAATATTAATTAATATTTTAAATTAATATTTTATTTTTATATTATTAAAATTTAAATTTTAATATTTAAAATTTAGTATTTAGGGTTTAAAATTTAATGAATACTATAATTTTTTAATATGTATAAAAAAATATTTATTAGCTAAATATTAATTTGAAATAATAAATTTTATTCGTCATGCAATATTGTTTATTGAATAAATATGCACTTATTGTCGTTATATATTTAGAAATTTAGAGACTAAGCTGATGATACACCAAGATAAATTTGGTGTATTGTATTTGTACATTAAGATAATGCTATAAATTTTATATAATCTTACACTAATATTTTGTATTAAATTTATGGACTATGATATTTGTATATTAAAATTAGCCACCAAAGTCAGCTATTAGTATAAAATATATGTTAAAAATATAAATATACATTAAAAATAAATTAAATCACACATGTATTTATACACAAATATATTAGTGACTAATTTTAATGACTAATTTTAGTGGATGAATAATATTTTTGTAAATTTATACTATTAGATTATCTATGTACATTAAACACCAACTTTAATCTATAGGATTTAAGTTAAGTTACAATGCATATTTAGTCTGTAAATACGAAACTATTCTAAAATAAATCACATGACTACAAGAGGGAATAAAACTATTTACATTGTTTTTTTTTTTTTTTTCCCTTCAAACATAGGTAGAGAGAATGGAACCCATTTGATCATAGACTTATACCCATGCAGTGAATTAGACCTTCTTAAAGCTTATACAAAATAATAATAATAATAATAAATAAATAAATAATAATTTCTACATATACAACATTAGTGTAATTTTAGTTGAATAAAATTAGTATAATTGCTAGTGTACAAAAATATTGATACAAATATTTAATCTTATACTGGTATACGTATAATGAAGAAACATAAGATAAAGTACATAGTTATATGACTTACATTTTTATCAATGTAATTGCCCCAAAACCTTGCTTGGGATCTCTTGTAAGGATCAGAGGGAAGTAGAGAAGGTTTATGGTTCCAAACCTCATCGATGTACTCAACTATGTTGAGAGATTCACAAATGGGTTTACCATTATGAATCAAAACTGGGATCATTTTGTGAATTGGGTTCATCTCCAAAAGCAGAGAACTTTTAGCTTCAAAATCTTCTTGCCTACACTCATATGAGACACCCTTTTCTTGCAAAGCAATTTTCACCCTCATCCCATAAGAGCTTGGCCAGAAATCCAACAATACCACATTGTTGTTGTCTTCACCCATTTGCTTATATTTAATTTATATCTAGATTGCTAAGATTAAGTTATATTGTTCTTATGGATTTGGGGTATTTATATATACTTGTGTATTATTACTTGTTTGCACAAAAAATGTGACGCATCAAAAAGGGTTGACCAATGCTGGTGTCATTGCTCATGTTGGATTTTGATATCTATTTTTGTTGTGATCCTCCTTGTTCTCCAAGTACAACTTTTCCTTTTGATTTTGATATGCTTAGTGATAAGAGAAAGTATCTCATGCTTTTGCAATATTTAATATTTCTTTGGTTGAATCATACCCCAGTTAGTGTATATATGGTGCCTCATTAGAACCATCAAAATGTGAAAGGAATAAACTCACATAATTTTGGTATATTTTTATTGGATACCAATTTTGACCCGGCTACGGTGCTCTAAGCTAATTGTACCTTTTTTTTTTTTGTATTATCTAATCTTATCTACTAGAATGATATTGAAGAGATTGACCATGAGACTAAATTCCATAACAAATATAATAATATATATTATATATATAGACTTTATATTCAGAGTTCATGCTGAAGTGTATTTAGATGATCTAAAATTCTTAATAAACTGAAATAGTTAATAATAATAGATGTTAATAGTTTTTTTCTGCTAGCTCTTTATTGCTAAATAAACTCTACCCTTATAAACAAATTATACTCCATTATACAAATTAAATTCTTATTGGATTTCAGGTTAGCAGTCATATTACCAGTTACTTACTGGAAATTGATAAGCAATGTAAATTTTTGCTTTTTTTTTTCAAATGCTTTTATATAATTGCAATGATGTACTTTTTAATATAATTTTAAAAATTAAATTATGAAAAAATGATAAAATATTATCTTACAAATACTTAATTTTTTAACTACAATCACTTTATTAGTGAAAAAATTGATTCTAACTACCATGTAATATATATTTAATAAATACGCTCAAAATTTTTATTATATAGAGATAAAATATTTTTATCTGACGTATAATTATTTTTCAGCACTTCTTAAATAAAAAGCACTTTTGTGAATAGCACATCAAATTTAATCTTAATTAATTTCAGTATGTCTAACAAAAGTTTTAGTAAGTTACATGTTAATATGACTTGTGGTCTTAAAACTATGAGTTTTATATTATATTGTAAATGGAATTCTCTCATTATTTTGGCACTTTTGAGTTAGCAAAAAAAAAAAAAAAAAAAAAAACAATGACAAATTAATAAATATTTTTTTAACAAAAATTAATATTTTAGTAATAAATTTTAAAAACAACGAAAAATATGTAAAAAAAGAAAGAGTTAAGTATGATTTTAGTTCCTAAAGTATAGGTTGAAAATTTTTTTCGTTCTCAACATTTTTTTTGCATACAAAATGATGGCTCAGGATTCGGTGGTCCAGGAACCTTTGGACCACTTAGTGGTCCAAGTAAAAAAACATGTTTTTTAAGATTTTTTAACAACTGTTACATAGTCCTTTAACTAATTTTAATTATAAATTGACCCTATATATTTTATATAATTATAAAAACGATTTTTTATTTTATAAATAATTAATTTATCATAAATTTATCATGTTCATTAACAATCAAATACAAAAACAACAACAATTAGATCATCCATGGATCCTAATTTTCTTAAAATATTACATTCGATCCGAGACGTTCTTGAGGAGTCATGAAATCGTGTTTCGCTGAAATCCAATCGATTGGACTATCAAACCAATCGATTGAAATTTAACCCAATCGATTGGATTTCAGTTTATCACTAAACAATTGATTGTATATTGCTGGTAAGCATGGTTTTGCATAAATCAATCGATTGGTGAAAGTAACCAATCGATTGAACAATGAATTAAATGTGAAATTTATGTAATTCAATCGATTGGTCACGGCTAAACAATCGATTGGTCTCAATATTCAATCGATTGGTTACGGCTAAAAATCGATTGAATTATCATCAATTTCAATTTCAATCGATTGCATATAAAACCAATCGATTGATACTGTAATTATATGTACTCCAATCGATTAAAATAACAAAACAATCGATTGGAACATTGTGTTTAAGTATACTTCAATCGATTGGTGGGGGCTTGATTTCGTTTAATCTATCTACCAATTTTGAAACTTCTTCTTTAAATATGATCCGTCTAAGATTATTATTACTATTAGTTGCCAAATTTTTGAACTTTTGTTAATTTGTTTTTTCCTATTATTATTATTATTATTATTATTATTATTATTATTGTTATTATTATTATTATTTTGAATTTCATTTGAGTATTTAGCTAATTAATGATAATTATCTTCTTATTCATCTATCTTATTATTAAAATTCTATCTTGCTTTTGTAAAGTTTTATTTTGATTTAGATACTCTAATCTTATCTTTTCCTTAATATTAACATTATAAATTGGTGAATAATCCATCACCAATTATTCAATCCCACCATTAAAATCGTGTACTCTTTATAAAAAATCTCATTGTTTTTCTTTCGAACATCCATCCATCTACTAAATATCCAATTTTTTTTATTTTTTATCCGTCTATTTAATATCCACCTTTTGTTCATCGTTAATCGACAATCACCGTTGCACCAATCAATCACCGTTGCACCAATCAGCAAAGATCCAATCAATTTTTTTCATTGTAGTGTTCAGAAAACAATCCATCGTTTTGATTACAAAATCGAGGTAAGTGGATAGAATATCTAATTTTCCTATTATTCGTTTCGATACTTTATTCGTAAAATTGATTGTGTAATGAAAAAATATTTTTTTATCTTTTATTAACTGACAAGACATTGAGAATTACTAAAAAGTAAATAGATGTTATTATTTTTTTATTACTAATTGGCTAGCAATCAGGGACGGACCTAGAGGGGGCGAGTAGTGGCCTGAACCCCCCAAAATTTTAAGAAATTATACTTATATATAAAATTTGTGTTTAAAAAATAAAAACAAATATTAGGTAATTTAATAGTTTTATATGTATTATTTTTCACTATGTAATAGATTTATGTCTTAATTGTTAATTCACTAATATCTTTACCTAACTAATTTAATATCATACCCTCAAGTCTTTGTACCTTTCAAATTAGTTTTTATATAATAATTTCTATAATTTGTAGCTTGATGATCACGATATTCGCATGATAACCGCGGTGCATATACTCCGGAGTCGGATCAACCATAAGAAGCCACAGATTATAGCATCGGTCGAGGAGTTTTGGAATATGCACAGTTCTTATAATTAATCTAGATAGACTATAATACTTTGGTTAGTGCGTATTTATTTGTTAGAGTTAGTGGATGTACTTCCTGCAAATTTCTTTAAATGACTTCTTAAATAGAAATGTATTGTTTTGTTACTTTTCGCAATTTTACTCTATTTCTATGCACCGTATGGAGTTTTAGTTTAATTTATTTTAAAAACACATATTTTTATCATGAAGTAATGTCATTTCCATTGATTATTTCAACAACCAGCTCATACAAACCTTATTTCAACCACTAGCTCATACAAACATTAGATCAACCACCATCCCATACAAATATTATTTCAAACTATAAGTGATAAATCTGTAAATAAATAAAGCAAAATACAACCATGACGATTTTCTCTTACTTATTAATAAAATAATATTATTTTGTTACTTCTTGTTTCTAAAATTACGAAAAGAAATTAAAGTAAAAAAAATGAAAACACATTTTTTTCTACTCAAACGTTAAATTTATCCATCTTAATCGTGTTTATGAAAATAAATTCTTGTAATCGTTATTTATATTTGTAACTGCTTAGTTTTAAAACCTAAATCTTAGTTCGTTACAACCGAATTATTATCCGAATTATTTTCATACTTAGCTACTTCAATTTAATTAACATTAGTGGATTACAATTGAAATGGAAAAACTAAAGAAGCTAGCTACATACTAACAGCTAGGAGTCTAGGATTATTACCTAGTTAGATTGTCATTAATTGTAAGCAACCAATTGCTAATCCCACCAAGAAAGCAAATTCATCTTGTCATATAAGTAGAATGATTAATTCAAGTATATTATTATTGTGAAATATTGTGGAATATGTATGTACAGTATTAAAAATATATCATCAGCCGTTTTTCTACCCTTCCTATTATTCATCCAAGATCAACTTACACATAGTATTATTTATTCGATGGAATTAATGATATAGTATTCTAAAATAATTATTTCTACACATGGCAGTGAAAAAATAATCATTAGTTCCAGATATATAAAAAAGACAAAGAAATAAACATATTATAATAAATTAATAAGTATATGAATGTATTATGAGCAAGGTTTAGAGAACCGAACCGATCATCGAACCGACAGAATCACTGGTTCACTGGTTGAACCGGTCTAACCGTGGTCTAACCAAAAAAACCATTTTAGAATAAAATAATATATAAATTTTAAATATATATCCTAAAATATAATTATAGCTTTTGATAAAGATCTTCCTACCAATCCAGTTCCTTTTGGTATAGCTTTGTGGGATAATTATAACTTTGTGGTATAATTATACCAATTCAAAATTAGACTGCATATACTACATTAAAGGAGAAATCTTATGCGTGTACAACAAATGATATATAATTACGATAATTCTTTGCAGTGAAATCATATTAGTAAAATCTCATTACACATAGAAAGCATAAGCACGACTATTGGAAGAATGTATAAAATCTCATTAATATAGTGAAAAAGAAAAAATACAAATACGGAACTGATTTTCTGCCCAAAAACATTAAAGATTATGGAGGTTGCTAACTATCACTATCTAACTCAGCCGTTGCTTCGGTACACATGTCGCCATCGTCCGAACCGATTGCTTCATTTTCTAAAACGTTGTTGTCAATGTCCTTTTGCCAAGGACATGTTGTCTTCTTATGTCCTTCCATTTGACAAACACTACAACGTTGCCGCTTCTTCCTCTTAGATGGCTGTTCTGAGCCTCCAGTGGTTGGATGCACATACGGATTGATACTTCTAGCAACACCTGAGTGAGGTTGATTATCTCCTTCGTCTGCAGCCTTGTAAGATGAGTACAATCCCATAATTAAATCACGTGTCTCTTCATATCTCTCTGGTACTTTAGCAGCAACAGCAGCCAGTTGTTTAGAAAATTCCACCAAAGCACTTTGACGACTAATAACAACAGCATCCCTGGTGAACCCACTTGGATCATTGAGTGCTGATTTAACCTTTTTTGTCCATCTATCCAATACCAATGACCGGGGAATCTCACGGATGTCTCTGTCAACCAGAACTTTCACAATATGTTCGCAGGGAATACCAAATGACTCCATTCGTAAACAGGTACACATGAAGATCATTTCTTCTTGACGAAAATCAACGGTCCACGTAAAATCGGGCCTCCCATGCTTACACACAATGTATTTTATGCAATCATCGTTATTATCTATGTTCAGAACCCGCATTGATCCAGCTCTGGAGAGAAATGGCCGAAAGAAAAGAAATATCTCATGAGTGTATAACTCAGCAGCATATCTCTCTAGCAGCTCTATACAAGTTTGCATGACGGGCACCCCACGTGTAGATTCATAATCAGCACTAAATTCGTTAAAGCGCATGTGTGCTACACACCTTTGAAAATGCTCTACAAAACTTGTCAAATCATACCCGACCCCACATACCTTCCCACAACTGAGTGTAAACCTTCACATCTTGATGTAGTTCTAAAGCCAGCAAAGAATTTTCCTCTTAGATATGCAGTAGCCCACATATGCTTCTCTTCGTACATGTTGATCACCCACGGCTTATCCTCAATTCCAAATTCTTCAATAAGCTGAACCCACTTACGCTTAAACACGGGAATCTCGTAGTCTCCTGTCATGATTTTTCTAAATTTAGATGTAAACGATGGATTTCCAACATTGCTAGTTGCATTTCGAATAAGGTGCCAAGCGCATAATCTATGTCTGACTTCGGGAAATACATCTCTCACTGCATTCCTAATCGCCATGGCCCCATCAGTTATGATTGAGGTCGGGGTCTTGCCCCTCATTGCAAACATGAGCTGACGCAGGAGCCAAACATATGTATCAGTAGTTTCGTCTGCGATTAACGCAGCAGCAAAAACAGTTGTTTGGTTGTGGTGGTTAACCCCGCTGAATATTACTAACGGAAAACTATACTTGTTCTTCTTGTACGTAGCATCAAAAGCAATAACATCCCCGAAGAGTCGGTAGTCTAGTTGGCTAATCCCATCAGACCAGAACAAATTACGTAACAGACCTCTTGAATCGTGACATGCCTTGAAATATAATTGTGGATCCTTCAACCGCATACCCTCCAACTTCTTCAACACTCGTGCTGCATCACCAGGAATTTGACGCCTCTCCCGAGCAATCTTATTGTACATATCTCGGGGACCATAGCCAACAAATTCGTATCCGCCTGCTTGGCTAGCTAGAAGACTAAATATCTGTGAGGTGCTGATCCCTGACTTTAGCATGTTCATCATTTGCATAATATCTGCCTCTGACATTTTTCTGTGGGCAGGCAACATAGCACTGAATTGTGTATCCAATAGATCATGGTTGTGTTCGTCAGAGAAATAAAAGATATGCCACCTTCCACTTTCTGGTACAAATTTAACATCCATTCGGGCTTCACATCCAGTTCTTGTTTCCAACCTAGGCTCCTTCTTCCTTTTTTCCATCGTGTAATATTTCTCCATCCTGAATCCTTGCCTGTGGCATACAAACAGTTGTCTGTAAATATCGCCACTACTATTCTTGAAGGTCTTGCTCTTCCTTGCACTAAAGCCCTTCGACTTTGAGTACTTCATATAAAAATCAAATGCAAGCTGCAAAGTAGAAAAGTGGTATTTGCCAATTTCCTCCGCAAAATTCTCACTAAATTTCACAGATGTAATGTCTTGCACGGAGTCAACCGCATAAGCGGCTTCAACGATATAATCTGACGTATCAGATTCAGAAAAAAACGCTCCCTCGATTATGATATCTCTGAAATCTTGTTCGAATTCATTCTGTTCATCCATCATATCTTGGTCAGTTACTAGCTCTTCTTGTTGGTTAAAGTCATCGTCCTCCTGATATTGCTCATTCATCTCAGTGTCCGTAAATATACCTGACATCTTAAAATGTCCAATGAAAAAAAAAAAAATCAATACACTCCATCTTATAACATTATATACAATAGATAGATTCGTATATTGCTAGCAGGGACGGATCCAGAGATTTTAATATTGAGGTGTCAATTTTTATATAATTTTTTTTAACCTATAAAAATAATAAACATATAGTTATTGGAGTTAGTTTTTTAATAGATTTATTAAGATACATATAATTATAACTTTTTTCAACAAATTTATTTTTAATATGATAATTACATAAATAAAATATAACTTTAACAATTGTACATTACAAATTTATAAAATACCATATAATTTATAACGGGGTTTGTTAAAAATGATCACATACCTTATTAACTAAAATTCATTCTTTCAAAAGTTTTAAAAAAATTTGAAAATAAATTATAAATTATTAATTAATTGAAAGACACGGTACCATTGTAGAATACAATATATAAGATATCTTTATAAAATTTTCTTTTACCAATGTGAATTTAGAAGAAGAATTAATATTTTTTACAAGAAAATAATATCTACAGTACATAATGTGATTACCAAAACATAACTACTTAAGTTATTATTAATATAAAAAATATGAATGTTAAATATATTAATATAAAAAAACAAATGATTTTAAAAAAAAAATAAATATAGAAATTATTATATAAAAACTAATTTGAAAGGTACAAAGACTTGAGGGTATGATATTAAATTAGTTAGGTAAAGATATTAGTGAATTAACAATTAAGACATAAATCTATTACATAGTGAAAAATAATACATATAAAACTATTAAATTACCTAATATTTGTTTTTATTTTTTAAACACAAATTTTATATATAAGTATAATTTCTTAAAATTTTGGGGGGTTCAGGCCACTACTCGCCCCCCTCTAGGTCCGTCCCTGATTGCTAGCCAATTAGTAATAAAAAATAATAACATCTATTTACTTTTTAGTAATTCTCAATGTCTTGTCAGTTAATAAAAGATAAAAAAATATTTTTTCATTACACAATCAATTTTACGAATAAAGTATCGAAACGAATAATAGGAAAATTAGATATTCTATCCACTTACCTCGATTTTGTAATCAAAACGATGGATTGTTTTCTGAACACTACAATGAAAAAAATTGATTGGATCTTTGCTGATTGGTGCAACGGTGATTGATTGGTGCAACGGTGATTGTCGATTAACGATGAACAAAAGGTGGATATTAAATAGACGGATAAAAAATAAAAAAAATTGGATATTTAGTAGATGGATGGATGTTCGAAAGAAAAACAATGAGATTTTTTATAAAGAGTACACGATTTTAATGGTGGGATTGAATAATTGGTGATGGATTATTCACCAATTTATAATGTTAATATTAAGGAAAAGATAAGATTAGAGTATCTAAATCAAAATAAAACTTTACAAAAGCAAGATAGAATTTTAATAATAAGATAGATGAATAAGAAGATAATTATCATTAATTAGCTAAATACTCAAATGAAATTCAAAATAATAATAATAATAACAATAATAATAATAATAATAATAATAATAATAATAGTAGCAGGAAAAAACAAATTAACAAAAGTTCAAAAATTTGGCAACTAATAGTAATAATAATCTTAGACGGATCATATTTAAAGAAGAAGTTTCAAAATTGGTAGATAGATTAAACGAAATCAAGCCCCCACCAATCGATTGAAGTATACTTAAACACAATGTTCCAATCGATTGTTTTGTTATTTTAATCGATTGGAGTACATATAATTACAGTATCAATCGATTGGTTTTATATGCAATCGATTGAAATTGAAATTGATGATAATTCAATCGATTTTTAGCCGTAACCAATCGATTGAATATTGAGACCAATCGATTGTTTATCCGTGACCAATCGATTGAATTACATAAATTTCACATTTAATTCATTGTTCAATCGATTGGTTACTTTCACCAATCGATTGATTTATGCAAAATCATGCTTACCAGCAATATACAATCGATTGTTTAGTGATAAACTGAAATCCAATCGATTGGGTTAAATTTCAATCGATTGGTTTGATAGTCCAATCGATTGGATTTCAGCGAAACACGATTTCATGACTCCTCAAGAACGTCTCGGATCGAATGTAATATTTTAAGAAAATTGGGATCCATGGATGATCTAATTGTTGTTGTTTTTGTATTTGATTGTTAATGAACATGATAAATTTATGATAAATTAATTATTTATAAAATAAAAAATCGTTTTTATAATTATATAAAATATATAGGGTCAATTTATAATTAAAATTAGTTAAAGGACTATGTAACAGTTGTTAAAAAATCTTAAAAAACATGTTTTTTTACTTGGACCACTAAGTGGTCCAAAGGTTCCTGGACCACCGAATCCTGAGCCCAAAATGATCTCTTAGATTTAACTTGATTTTAAAATCATCCCTAAAGTTTAACTTGATTTTAAATTTTTGGAGACAAAAACGGAGGCAGAAATAAATTGTAGACAACTTTTTCTTTTTTTTCCTTTTTTTTCTTTGTAGAAGTAGAAACACTCTTCTCATTTTTTTTTATTTTATAAATTTTTTTGTTATGGATAAATTTGGTCAAAAATTTTAAAATTTAAGTAAAAATGACAACTTTAAAACTTAATTTTAAACTTTAAGGAGCTATTTGTATAAAAAAATAAAAAAAATATATATTTGAAGAACCAAAATAGTAGTTAACTAAAAAAAACAATCCTGGCAAGGAGGGAGAAGTGGAGGATTGACTGATTGTAAAAGTTTAGAAGTTGACTCTGTTTAGAATTAACCATCGTTAATTTAGTTTTGGAAATTTAAAAAAAAAATGTTAAAGAAATAAGATATTTTTGTAACTAAATTTAATTAAATTTTTTTATGGATTTTTTTTCAACTAAACTTTATGGTTATTAATTTTTAAGTTATTAGATTAAGTTGGTTAAATTTGGTTATTAAGATGCTTGATCATGTAGCATTATTTATTCTTTAAAATATTTAATGAAAATAAATAGAGTTAATTCCACGTGGCAGAAAATAATTGGAACAAAGCAAAATTAATGATTTTCACGTATACGAATTTCTCTTCAGTCTTGCCGCTCCCGCGTTTCTATTTCATACTTGAGCTCCACACTTTCAGTCTTCTCTTCACTTCGTTTCCATTCACCATTTTAGGTTCTTCTTCTTCTTCCTCCTCCTCTCCATTCTTTTCTGTAACCGCAAAATCTATCTGTGGCATTCCGCTTCTTCTCTGAATTTCTCTTGCTGACTATTCCGGCTTCCGTTTTCCCTATCGATTCTTTATTTTCCAATCTGATTTTGAAAACTCAACTATTTCAATTGTTTCGTGTCAGGTTTTAGGTTTTTTCTGATCTCGTCCTTCACGATGTTGCAATGGATGGGAGGATCGAGGAAGAATGTTAATACTGTGAGTCGTTCCATTTTGGATTCAGTTTTCAGTTTTCGCGTAAAGAAAAAAAAAAACGAAGGATCTTATTAGGTGCTTACTGCTTTATAGTTTCAACTTCCAATCCGCATAAGATAGGGTTAAAACCTTCGAATTCTAAATTTAATGGACTTTTGAGTCTCTAAAAGCATCTCTTTTGCATGCTTGATTCTGATTCAGAAGATAACGCTCTGGAAATTTATTTAACTTTTCGTAGTAATGAAGATAACTAGGAATTCCTTCTGATACCAAACCATAGCTAATTGTGTTTCTTAAGTTTATATACATCATACATTAATTCTATTTTTGAATTGCACAATTGAATAATTAATTTTGTAGGGGAGCAGCTAAACCTAATTAATCAATTTAACTGTCACGCAGTCTGTTATATAGTAGTAAGTTTTTCTCTTGAAAAAGAAGTGGAGGAGAAAAACAAAAAAGCTAGAGTTGCCTTCAGCAGCAATGCATAAATATGATTTTTCATGAATTGCTAATAACTCCACTGAGCCTGATATTTCAATATAGAAACTGACTTTTTTGTTTCTTTTGACCCCTGATATTTAAATGTTCTATATGGTGCATGTGATCACTTATGCTGAGATGGGAATTTTCAGTCAAGAATGTCAACGCAGAAGAGGTAAAAAATAGATGTTAGCTATCCTGATGGAGTTTGGTTGGTTGAGTCTTGAGAGAATGTGGTTCTGCTAAAATTTGGTGGTTATTTACTTGAATAGCAATTAACTCTTTATTTTTTACAGACAAAAACAATATTTTGAACAAAAGAAGCGTCAGCAACAAAATCTGCAGATGCTTGGGTTAGATAACTGTACTAACAGCACAGGCATAACTGCACAGAACCGCAAACAACATCGTTCGCTAGACATTCTTAATTTGCTTAACTTGTCAACAAATACACAAAAATGCGACTCTTCCCATCTTAAGGGTAAGCATTTTATAGTTTGTTCTTGGAATTGCAATTTTATTGCTTCTTTTTCTGTACATTATTGAAAGTGATTTTTGTGACCTTTAAAACCTCTACTTTTGGTAGCATATATTTTGGTTAAATAGTTGATAATCTTCTTGTGTTTGAATTATTCGTGAGGCCCGGACCATTAGAAACTAATGCAGGTATAGACTTGTAGTTGACTCCCTTTGTATCGAAGTATTAATAGAACCTATCATTTGTTAATTTGTTAGGGAAAGAGAAGAAAGCTTCGTTGTGAGATTTTCTAGCATATAACTGACGATCCAGTATTTCATAGTTGAATTCTCATTTCTTTCCTTCCCATTTATTGTTTTTTACTTATGGAAATAATTCTACTACATTAAGCTTGTATGATACTTTTGGTGAGTAAATCATTTCACATTAGGCTCAAACTCATTATGATATACTTCCTGGTGAACATGAACATGAATGGGGAAAATATTTACTAGTGTATTCCTTGAAAAATTATTCACCTAATGCTTAGGCTTCTTCTCTTCTCATTTTCTTGCTCATGTCTGATTTACTAAAATTGATGATTCTCCCCACATTTTGTGCACAATAATAAAAGGGAGGGATGATGGAGAAAGCAATATTTCTACCTTGCCCAACAGTATCTCAGCAAATCAACCAACTATTTTTGCAAACATGGATACTAATGTAGATACCTACAGATTTGAAGAAGCAAGTATGTGGTTTAATACATTTACCTCACTGTATATAAACGGTCAAGTTTTAGGTGTATTTGTTTGTATTTTTCGTTTTTTTTTTTTATTTTTAACGTGCAATGTGAAACTGAGATGTGTAATGTATAATGAATTTTATAGAAGCAGGATCGTATTTGTGCCGCCAGATAGAAACATCTCCAAAGAAGTGAGTAAATATTTAATTTTACATGATATTGTAACTGAACCTTTTTCTTTATTAGTTTACTAATTAAGTCATGTTTTTTAAAGCTATTGAATAGATAGAATGGGCATTTGATCAAGCCGGAAGGCTTGGTTATTATTAGGTTAAGCTTCAATACCTAATTTCTTTCACTTAGCGTGGTGTTATTTCTAATTATCACAGAAGGCCTACAGTCTCGAACTTAATGATATTGTTGTCGCTTGACAGGATTTTAACAAGTTTTCCCACTCAAAAAAATCCTACTGTCAATCAACAGGCCAGCCAATCAAAGACAGTAAATGATCAATGTAAGTAGCCTGAGACATATATACAACCCATGCACGTCAGGACAATGGTTATTGCCATGCTATTAATTTACATTTGAGGCCATAACGCTGGTACTAAGTTTTTATTGTTATCTGGTTAGCCAGCAATTTTCTAAACTTTACTCCTCTCAGCTATTGATTTTTCTTTGTTCCAAGACTCGGAATTATCTGTTATCGATTTACTTTGTTGCGATGAGCCCACTGCCACTGTGGAGAAGTGTCCAACCTGTGAAGATCATGTTTCTTTTTCACTTGAAGGTATATATTACTTTTATCTCCTTCCCTTTACAAATTGATGTAATTCCTAGGATACATGTGATTATTGTTTCATGCTCACTGAGAACTTGTATGGAATATGTCCCTTTTTAAAGTTGGTGGAAAGCAGATGCACAGGCTGAATTTGCCTCTTTAATTGCAAAGATAATTTATAACAATGAAATTAAAGGATTGGTTGTCATGGTTAAATTTATAGTTTACCTCTTAGGTCCTAGATATCTTAGTATGCTATGTCTTATGTTGCTCGAATTCATCTGTTGCATGAACCATTCATATATGTATCTTTCCATATATCTCATTATCTATTTTCTTAAAGGTGTTGTTTCTTTGATGATTCCATCAATATCATTGTTTATTTAGTTGTTAATCCAACACTTTGTTCATGTAAAATAAATTGAATGCTTCTAGGTTTGGGTAAAGTGGGGACAGAGACGCCAGTTCATTCCCCAGAACAAGCTAGGTAACTTAATTGATAATTTTTTATAATAGATCAGTTGTTCATTCCTTCCTTGAATTGTCCTGTTATATTTAGGTCTTCCTAGTTTGTGATTAGTGCAACAATTGTCAGTGATTTGACTTTTAGGTTGGATAGTAGCTGATTTTGTTACAAAGTAGAAATTTGCTTCGATTCACACTTTCACTATATCAACTGGTCTTTTCACTCACATACAGCTCATAACAAGCATGCCAGTAGCATTTGTCATAGTATACATAATCTGTAGCTAATTAAAATGCAGATTTTGATTATTTGGGAAGTCTTTTCTTGAACAAATTTTACAAAAATATATTCCTGTTGCCTCCGTCTAGGCATGTTTATTATGCATGGTGATGCTCATGGAAGTATTTTTCTTAAAATTTTACAAAAATATATTTATTTCTATACTTTTATTTGCATGTATAATAAAACTTCTAATATCTGGTTTTAGTGCTTTTTGAGAAAAGGGATAGTTTTCTCGGTGCTTTTTTCAAACTTGTTATGATACCAGTTGCAATTTGCTGCATTTAAGTATTGCATTATTGCTATATATTTTTAGTAGTAGCCTTCTTTTACATTCTTAAATGCTAGAATGATGTTATATCTCTTTGCAACCTACCTTTAGCTAGTGTCTTTTACATGATAGGTTACACTACTCTTGATGCTTGGAACTTTCATTTAGTTTCATGGAGCTAAAAATTATATATACAAAACACTATCTATGTGTTTCAAATATTTTTTCCGGTTGTGTGATTTAGAATTCCGCGCCACCACTCTCCATTGCTGAAGAATGGAAGGAAATCAAAAATGAAAAACCTCGATTATGTGCTGGATGACATTGAGCTTGAAGTGGTAAGGAAAATGTCTAATCATCCTTTTTTGCACTTTTTCTTTTTTTGGACTAATCCTGTCTGAATCTTCTGAAGCTATAGAGTATATGTCAGTCATTAATGACAACTGAAGACTTGCAACTTTTCTTTAATGGACATGTCTTCATCATTGAGTTTGTTATATCTGAAATAATTTATTCTGACTTCTGCTTGATAAAAATTTAACAGTACAATCGATGACTCTTGACAGGAAGGATACTGTAAAATAATTTATCTGATTGTTTTGAAAAGCTGTTTGATCAATTTAATGAAACACGATGAGTCCAAAGTTAGTTCATATTCTTTGGTAGAAATTCATGAATATTTGTGAAGCATGCATGAATTTGCATCAGAAAAGTCAGATTTGTGCCTATAAATGGAAGTTGAGTGATAGTGATTAGTTACCTGGCTATATATGGTGCACTGATCGCAGAATAATCATGATTCTTGAAGCAAAGGATCTTTCAATTTTAAACAGAGATGGTTGATTTTGTTGGATATCCGTATGTAGTGTGTGATTGATTTTGATTATGTACATCATATTTTAGCCTCTGTTGGGATTATGCAATGTGATGCCTTACCTGTAGGATACAATGATGGAAGATATCAAGGTTTCCCCTATAAGCAATTCTCAGAACTTCCCATTTAACAAAGTAAAGCTAGATTCGGCTGTTGCTGGAGACCGCAAGCATTATTATGATTATGCTAACAAAAAGGGCTCTACTGTCAGTGAAGAATTCTTCTACACGACTGAAAATAGTAAAGAAAGCCTATGGAATGGTAATTTCTCCATATTTCATATACACATTGTACAGCGCTTAGCCGCTTACCACCTATGTTTAACACGAAATCCCAAAAAAAAAAAAGCATCGGCTGTTTTACATGTTTATTTTCAATGTATGTTCGGTAACTATTTCTGGGTCATCTAAATATGTCTGTATATATACTCTACTTGATCTGATTAGAGATAAGAACTGACCTTGGCTCATGGTCACATAATTTAGTGCTATAAATAACATGTAAGATCATTGTTTTACCCTCCGGCCTCTGCCTTTTGTGTAATGTAGTTGGTTCTGGCTTCCTTGAAAAGCAATTTGACAACAAAGAAGGCTTTGATGATACCTTATGGAATCGGACTTTTGAAAGTGGTTCTAGGTCCCCTGAAGTAGTGCATGGAAGGTCCTGCAAAGTGGGAAGTTATGCTTTTGATGAGGACCTACCACCAAAGCCATGGTATTTCTTGTGTTTGAGCATACCTTCCCACGTCCTCTATTGATAGTTTGGACTTAGATGATTGTTATTTCTTGCTATGTAGGTCCTCAGCAACAGCAATGAAAGAAATCAACACAAGCGGTAATGCTTGATTCCTTAGACCAGCCGTGAAGAACTTATTTCTTTTTCTCAATTTAGATAGTATCCTTAAAGCACCATGAGACTTAAGATTTAATAACTTTATTTAACCTCCACCTGCTTTAGTTAGTTCCGAGAAGCATTATTTGAAATTCCATGAGTAAACATAGTATATGAATGTGAGTATGGGTTGAGCATTGCTTTAATGAATGCTAAGAAGTACAATATCCAGATTAAACAATTGCTAGATTATCTTATCAGTGGTTCTACTGAATGAACGTTAGTAATTTATCTTCTCATAGGAAGTTATAATTTTATCTACTAGATTGATACTCAATGTGCTTCACTCATCATAGATCTAACATAATGAACATGTAACATGTATGCCATCATTGATTTCTGAGTCCTAATTGCTTTGACATAAGTGATGTTCTATCCATCATTCCATGCTATTGTGTACCTTGTGCTCTTCTTTTTTGTCAGAGCGACCGACTTTGCTTTTCAACGGCCAATTAGAGAATGATTTTGACTTCTACATGCCTCGTGGGGCAAGGTATGAGCTGATGAGCACTAGTACAGTAGTACTCTGATGCTTTGCTGTGGCATTCTGATGTGCTTGTTGTGTGGTTGAAGATGTCCTAGATTAGATGTGGGCTTCAATGCTGAAAATTTAGTTCCAGAAGACATAAGGGATAATTCCAGCTTGCAGAGGTAAATTCAGAATTATCCAGGATTTAAGGACTTTATCTGTTTCTTTATAGTAACTTCGGTTTTTTGACTATTTCTTTTGTACTTTCCTTCAGCGATGAGTCATGCTCATCCACTGCTGGTAATATATCTTATATCTTTCTCTTCTCTCACACAATGAGTGTGACACTTATCAGATTTGTACATGATTAATAGTATTCATAGCAATCTTAATTGGAATGTATGTATTTTATGTCAGTGATGGGTGAGGCCATCAAGCATTCATCATCAAGGTTACGGACAGAAGACAACAGAAGAAACCGTATAGATGCTTTTGCAAGCACTAGAAATAAGTGCAGCACTAAGGAAGAAAAACGTAGCAGCATGTCAAATCCATCAAAGCGAAAATCATCTCATTACTCAACCTCTATTCTCCAGGAAGAGTTGAGTGCACATAACATCTGGCAATTTGAGGAAAGATGTGTATCAGTTGATAGAAGTTCTGGTGCCACTTCATTCTGTCAAGATCTAGAGGAAAATTTTCCCGTCTTTGGCGCCAAGAATAAAACCGAAGACCCTTTCAACATCTTTACAAACCCAGAATTACAGAACAAGGTAAGTGCTTCCTCTGGGGGATTTAAGAGGGCTGCACTGGCAGATTCACCTCCGCGCAGTTTTACCTCCCACAAGTTTGCATTTCCTTGTTCAAAGGCATTCCCAGATGCCGGGTCATGGCCAATGAGCTCAGGTTTATCTCCAGATTTTCAGTTCAAAGAAAAGCCTCAAGATGCTGCTGGTTTTCACCGGGAGACTTCATCAAGTGATACATCAGCACAGGGAAGTGCTAGCAAAGGTGAGAGAAAAGTGAGACTGCAAAAGCACAGATGCAATACATTTGAGCAAGGAGAAGATATTTTCATGGGAGATAATGAATTGTCCTCGGACAAGAAAATGGAAAGAGATGCTTCAAATTCCAATAATCATAAGCAAGAGGGTCAAGGCACAGAGGACACAAATCCAAAGACAACAGAGTCTCTTGAAAAGACAGATGACTCTCCTAACCATGTGGAAGAGATATCATCATCAATGAAGAAAGCTAACAAACATGAAAACAAAGTAGAAAAAAGAGAGTAGGTCTATTCTTTATTCCAATATTCCATTTCTCTTGACACAATGGCTATGACTTAGGCCAATACTCTGGCTTATACTTATGTTATTACATGAGATATTTACTAAGAAAACTGAATTTTCACCAGGAGCAATTGTGATGCTGAAAATCCTCTGAAATATGAAACTACAGAGGAAGGTATGCAGTTCTGGGGATTTATCCGTCCACATTTTCTTTCACTATTTCTCCTTATTTGTGTTGGAAATGCAAGTTAATTCATTCGTCCTTGTGCTGCGGATTGGACATAAACAATATACTTTGCTCCGCTTGCTTATGCAGAAATTAAAAACTGGGGGCACGAAGGAGGAAGAAACACGACGGTGAGTGGAAAACATAGTAATGAACACACTAGCTTGTCAGGTCAGGTAATGATTGAAACCTACGTCTTTCAGCTTCTTTGTGTTCAGAAGGTATGGAAGGAGGCATGCACAAGTACAACACCAGGAAGGAATAATCCCTTCCTTGGACCTGGCAGTGATGCAATTTTTCATCGGATTTAGAATAAATAAATAAAAAATAACAGTAAACATTTGTTTTGTTTTTAAACAAGTGGTTGTTTAAACTTTAAACAGAGACTTTGCTTGGTTAAGTTTTGAAATTTTACTCGTTCACGTCTCAATTTGAAATAGTACAATTTCGGTACAGCATTTCTCCAGGTGCTATTTGGGCACGAGGCATTACGTGTAAATAAATGGAATTTCACCCATATAATTGGTTAAAAAAGTTAAAACTATTTATAGAAAGAGTATATGGAAGACTTATGACATTTACATGTATGTTAGGGATTTCTTAGTATCTTACGTGAATGCAATGAAAGCATTTGACAGCAATTATCAGTTATCTTACTATGTCTATCTATTAACTTAGAAATGTAACTGAAAATTTTCTTTTTATAACTGTAATATCTAAGAAAATCTTATCTAAATTTTACTCACTCTTGTCCTTTCTGTTTCTGATACTCATAAATTTAGGCATAATATGGCAATTATCAGGATTTCGGAGACTAGATAGATAAGAATATGATCCAGCATATACAATGAGATGGAATCCGAAGACCAAATTACTTATGTAGATGCATGATTGGACTTTTGCATAGAGAGTGCTCTAAGGAGAATATTGTCAGAAAGTAAGAGAATGTCACGTTCATATTATTTGTCGACACTCGACAATAAATCTTCCGTTGCCAATGTCAACATAATAGTTGCGGCAACTGTTTAAGTTTGAAGGCTAGCTCGTTTATGTTAATAATGTAAAAAATTCTACGCCTCTAACATTTCCGTAATATTTAATATGTAAGGTGTTTAAAAGAGTGTTTAATTTATTAAAAAATGTTAAAAATTAATATTTAATTTAAAAAATATAAAAATAATTTTTTAAATATTTAAAATTTATTATAGAAAATAAATTAGACAAAAATAGATATTAAATAATAGACATTATAATATTAACCTTAAGTTAATACATACCCTAAATGCTCATACGATGTTCTCCCTTGGCTCTAATGAGTGGTATACGGTAGAGTAAAATGGAATCAAAAGCATTTTAAAGAACTTTCATTACTTAGACCGATAAAATTATGATAGGATAGAATAGTTTATTATAGAATAAATTCTATCTAGTTTTATCAAAACTTTTTTTTTATCTCCCAATTTGAGAGATTTGCGATAAAATGATTAGAAACAATTTTATCTAAATAATATAGTGAAAAAAAATCCTCTACTTCTTTAAACTCTATTACGCTCTCTTAAACCTACAACATAGCTCTCCCTAAACGTTGGTAAATAGGAAATAAGACAATGTGTGGTTAGATAATTTTTTTAAGATATTAACACTATAATTTAAAAACAAAAAAACGTATAAAATGATTTTATATTAATTGTGAACAAAATTTAAAGAAAATACTAACTATCAAAACAAAAAACAAAAATGAGCACTTTGAGCACATCTTGAATAGTTATGCAATTTTGTTCATGTGTTATCATGTACATGGGAAAAAAATGTTGTCATTTTGTAGTAAAATCCCTTAACATGAAATTTTCACTTTTTCCTTATTCTTTTTTAGTTCAAACAGACCAAATAAAGTAGTAAATCAGTTAATATTAAGGGTTAGTGTCACTTTATTTATCCTCTTCCCAAACATTTAATTTCTTCGAGAATTCAGAAAGTGGAACTCCAATTATTATTTCAGGTAATGCTTCATTATTGCCCCCATCTGACACTAGAATTTAAAAAGAAAAGAAAAGGGAAAACGATAAACGATAATTTTGAAGATAAAAATGGATATTGTACTACAACTTTTCAGTCGTAGTTATCTCTTTCATTTTTATCATGCCGTGATATGCGTAGATATAGACATGAAATCTTATATTTACTCACATCTACGGCAGGCTTTGAGGGTTGCGACAGATTTAAATGTTTAATACATAATTGTTTTTAAATTTTTTTCATTATATATATAAATCAACCATATTACATATATCCATCAAAATCAGCTATCAATATAAAATATATATTAAAATATAAAATATATATTAAAAATAAATATTTATATATAAATATATAATGAGTAATTTTAATATATATATATATATATATATATATATATATATATATATATATATATATATATATAGAAAAAGCATCTTTTTGTTATTGTTAAAATTTAAATTTAAGACTTTCTATATGAAGTATAATGTACTAAATATTTGTTTGGGTGAGTTTTTATAAAAAAAAATTTCAAGTAGTTTTTTTAAAAATAATTTAAAAAAAATGTATATTTAAATATTTTATGTAAAAATATCATTTTATCTAATAATTATATTTAAATATAAAATATTTTTATTTATTTATTACATAAAAATATTTTTTTAAATAATTTTTTTTTAAATATAAATTATAATTTTTAAAAATTTTTTTGTATTTTTATTTTTATTACTAAAATTTTATTAAATATACTAAAAAAATATTTTTTATTAAAATTTTTTTAACAACTTAATAACATCCAAACAAATTCTAATTATTCTAGCTAATATCATATCTGACTTATCTGTTACTGTTATTATAAGGGTCCATCTTGTAAACCCCGGTTAAATTAGTAGATAATTAGTTAATAAATTATTTTTTTAATAAGGAGGATTAGAAATGCAAATATTATATCAAAATAGGGTAGAGCTCATCGAAACGAGAATTTTGACACTAATTTTGAAGAAAACGGTCCAAGAATGGACCGAAAGGACCGAACCGGTTGAACCGGACCCGAACCGGGCTATCGGTCCAACCGGACCAGCCCTTTTAAGTGAACCCAAGCCTTTGTCCCCCTCATTTCAACGTGAACGAAGCTGAAAGCTTCAGAGGGAAAAGAAGAACGAGACATTCCCGTAAACCCTCACGTTAACTTCCGTACGCCGTAACTTCTCCGTTCGAGCTCCGATCGCCGCACCGTTTGCGGCCACGCGTTCACCGCGTCGAGCTCTACATTTCTACCGGAACAATTTCATAGGTAACTTGCTATTTCACTCTCAGCTTCATCTTCCCCCAATTTTCGAATTTTAAGTGGGAATATTGAATTTCTTTGATTTCTGATGTTTTAGGATCCAATTAGCTTGAGAGAAACGTTCACTCTTGCTTATGTGAAGCTTGGGTAAGGTGAGGATATGATAATTCTATTTTAATTTCATTAAATTTGAGCTTTGAGTATTAAATTGGGTATATATGTATTATGAATGTGTATTAGGTTGAAAATAAATAATTGGAGCTTGAAATTGTGAATACTGGAACTTGGAGGAAGTGGATTAGTTGAGTTTTGAGGGGCTGTTTTGGTTTTGAATAAATAGCTTTGGTCGTTACGTGGAAATCGGCTAAGGTATGGTTTAGGTTTCTTGCATTTAATATATAATGTTCTGTGAAAACTTAGGCTAGATGACCATTGGATAAGTTGGAATGCAGGTGTATGTTTAATGTTTAGTAATTTATCGATGAATATATTTGGTTGAAGTTTATTGGATAATTAGTTTTTAATTTTGGATGGTGAATGTTGTTATGTTAATTTGGAGAGAATTATGGTTGAATGTTATTGTTGATTAACTAATGATTTGGTGAATTATTGATTTGAGGTATAACTATTGTGGAGGTTGTTGTGATAATGAGGTATTTTGTGTTAAAAGCCTAGGATTTGTGAACTATGATCCTTAGTTGAATTTTGGTTGTTGGATTTGAATATTGTATGAGTTTAATTGTTGATTTGAAGTAGATTTATTGTGGTGATTGTTATGATGATGAGGAAGGGTATGTTGAATTGAAAAGAAAGCAGGTTTGGACCCGAAAAGGGTGGCAAAGTCCGAGTTTTAGAGGAGATGCTGCCGAAATTTTATAAAAAATTAGAGATTTTATTTAGATGATTATTTAAAAGAGATTTAGATTTAAAGGTTATATGGTTTGATTTTGAGTTATTAAGATAGTGAGTATGTTTTAAGTTTGAAGTTTGATTCTTAGAAAAGAATGAATTATGTTTTGAATTGAAACTATTGATGGATGGAATGGGAGGTGATATAATGAAGGATAAGGATTGAATATGTTTAATGTATGATGATGAATGAGATGCAATTGGGAATGATGTGGATGTTGATGAATTATAATTGAATTATTTATATGGCTTATGAATTTGAATAATCTGAGATACGAGATTCCCTAGATTAAGTGCCGTGGCTTGCCACCACGTGTACCAGGTTGAAAACTCGATACTCTGTTGACCCTACGACGTAAGTGTGACCGGGCACTATATAAATTCCCGGGAATGTTACCCCCATTGAGCAATATTGATTATTTGAGAAAAATCTATGCATAGACTCTTGGGGATGCACGTCGGGGGACAGTCTAAGGACAATTCAGACTTGTCGGGTTGGCTGGATAACCGACAGATGAGCCTCATCAGCCATAGGACAGGCATGCATCATATGCATATTACTTGAATTACTTGCTTGTGCTCTAATTGGGTGTGCCTATCTGTATTTGCCATGCTAAATGTGTATTTGTTACCTGCAGTAGTTGTAACTTTCTTGTGTTTGCCTTTATCTGTTTATTTGTCTGTGAAAATGCATGATGGAATTGGAGGTATGGAGGAATGGCAGTATAGGACTTAGATTTAAGGTTAAGTTAAGTTAGGATTAAATATTTCTAGGAAACCACCTTTTATGGCTTCTGTTTAATACTTTAAGCTCTACAATCTGAGTGTCGGCGTTCTAGGATTGCCTCTAGCATTCCCAGGACCTTATATATTATGTGTGTGGCACCTTTACCATACTGAGAACCTCCGGTTCTCATTCCATACTATGTTGTTAATTTTCAGATGCAGGTCGAGAGGCATCTCGTTAGGCGTCTGGACTCTTGAAGCGGAGTGGTTACTGGGATATTTTGTTATGCTATGATGTATATATATGTACTTAGTTTTCTCTCCGCATGACTTATTCTTTTTGATCCTCTTAGAGGTTTATGGAGAGGCAGGATTGTGTATATGTACTTTTGGGTTTTGGATATGTAGGTATATATATGTGTAAATATTCTCCGGCCAGTCTTGACTTCGCAGGCTGAGTTAGGAGCTTGATATTTTGTATCTTTGGCACTCTATTCCTACTTCTGTTATCTTATGTTTGACAGTTACAGTTTTCTTAGCATGCAAGTTAACTCGTTCCTTGAGCGTTGCGCTTTTATCTCGCGATTTTTATTTTCCCTATCCTTCAAGGCTCCTAGCATATTATAACTCTTCTGCTATTATATGTACTTATTTTATTTTAGAGGTCGTAATACCACATTACCTCTGTTTTACGACTTAAGCGTAAAGCTTTGTGTGGTAGGGTGTTACATTATGGTATCAGAGCAGTTCGTTCCTATAGAGCCTGAAAGACGGACTGATTGTACTTCTGTGCATTCTCTGTATATGTGTTTATGTGCTATTAGGATATCTGATTGATATATATGGCATAAACGTTTGTGAGCATGCATTTGAAACTTAAAGCATTAGACCTGTGATATTAAGACTGATCAACTTAATATCACTTGTTTAGTGTGTATAAGGACCAGATGTCGACTCGCAGATGCGGTCGCGGGCGAGGTAGAGGTAGGATAGGCATCGTTACTCCTAGCCCGGTAGGGAATGATCCAGTAGACTTTATGGCTACTCTGGGAAAAATGGTTGTAGCTATGCAGGTAATACCCGAGGCACTGGATAATATGATAAATCAGGGTAATTACGGGAATAATAATGATGAGGATGGTCCTATGACACTTGCTATATTTCTGAAAGTTCACCCTCCGACTTTCAGGAGAACCTCAAATCCCACTGACGCAGATAATTAGATTCAAGCTATGGAACGGTTGTTGCAGGCCCAACAGGTCCCTGAGGAGCAATGGGTTGAATTTGGAACTTATCAACTGCAAGGTGAGGCTCAGTATTGGTGACAGGGGACACGATGTATCCTGCAGGAAGGTGACGCTGTGATACTCGGGAGATTGGTTATCCAAGAATCATGTTTTACTTGATTGTTCTGAAAAGTCAGTACAGTTTATGCCGGAAGGGTCAGAAGCACCAGTTGTGGTGAATAGTTACTATTTGAATTCTATGATAGTAATCTGTTCTGGAACTGAATGTCAGGGTATTATGTTATTAACTGCGGGAGTATCAGGTGATGATCAGAGTTTAGAGCAAATTCCGGTTGTATGTGAATTTCCAGATGTGTTTCCGGATGATATTAATGAATTCCCACCTAACCGAGAGGTTGAATTTGCAATTGAGTTGGTACCTGGATCCGGTCCAATTTCAATTACTCCTTATAGGATGTCGCCTTTAGAAATGGCTGAACTGAAAGCTCAGCTGGAAGATCTGTTGGGTAAGCATTTTATCCGACCAAGTGTTTCTTCGTGGGGAGCGCCAGTGTTACTGGTAAAGAAGAAGGATGGGAGTATGCGGCTGTGTGTCGATTATCGGCAATTGAATAAGATCACTGTGAAGAATAAATATCCGTTGCCTAGAATCGATGATCTAATGGATCAGCTACAGGGTGCCAGTGTGTTTTCTAAGATTGACCTGCGATCCGGATATCATCAGATAAGGGTTAGAGACGAGGATATTCTGAAAACTGCTTTCAGAACCCGTTATGGTCATTATGAGTATACAGTGATGTCTTTCGGGTTAACTAATGCCCCGGCAGTATTTATGGATTATATGAACAGGATTTTTCGACCGTATCTGGACAAGTTTGTTATTGTCTTCATTGATGACATTCTTGTTTATTCTAAGACTGAAAAGGAACATGCTGATCACTTGCGGATTGTGCTTCAAATTCTGAGAGATAGGAAGTTATATGCTAAGTTATCTAAATGTGAGTTCTGGAAGAGTGAAGTGAAGTTTCTCGGCCACGTGGTGAGTAAGCAGGGGATAGTTGTGGATCCTGCTAAGGTGGAAGCAGTGATGAATTGGGAGCGACCAACTTCAGTGACAGAGATCAGGAGTTTCTTAGGTTTGGCAGGGTATTATCGCAGATTCATTAAGGGATTTTCACAGCTCGCCTTACCTTTAACTAAGTTGACTAGGAAGGATACACCTTTTATCTGGACTCCGGAATGTGAAGAGAGTTTCCAGGCATTGAAGCACAGGTTGACTACTGCACCTGTATTGGTATTACCTGAACCAAGTGAATCGTTTGAAGTGTATTGTAATGCATCTCTGAAAGGGTTGGGGTGTGTTTTGATGCAGCACCAGAATGTTGTAGCATACGCCTCACGGCAGTTAAGGCCGCATGAGATGAACTACCCGACACATGATTTAGAACTTGTTGCTGTTGTGTTTGCTTTAAAGATTTGGAGGCACTACCTCTATGGCGTTAAGTTTCATGTTTTCTCAGACCATAAGAGTTTGAAGTATCTTTTTTAGCAGAAAGAGTTGAATATGCGTCAGAGGAGGTGGATGGAGCTTCTGAAAGATTATGATTTTGAATTGAATTATCATCCAGGAAAAGCGAACGTTGTGGCGGACGCTTTGAGTCGGAAGTCTTTATATGCAGCTTGGATGATGCTACGGGAGGAAGAGTTACTGAAGGCATTTCAAGGTTTGAATTTGGGAGTTAGAGAAGAATCTGGAATTTTGTGTTTGAGTCAGTTACAGATTTCAAGTGATTTTAAATCAGAACTTCTGAAGGCTCATCAAGATAGTGAAGCGTTATGTTAGGTATTACCAGCAGTTGAACAGGGAAAATAGTGGAGAGTGTCAGAAGGTCAGGATGGTTTATGGAGGTTCAAGAACCGGATTATTGTGCCTGATGTTGGAGACCTGCGACAAAGTATCTTGAAGGAAGCTCATAAGAGTGGATTCTCAATTCATCCAGGGAGTACTAAAATGTATCAGGATTTGAAAGCGATGTTCTGGTGGCCAGGTATGAAGAATGATGTGGCATTGCATGTATCTAAATGTTTAACATGTCAGAAGGTTAAGATTGAGCATCAGAGACCATCAGGGACCCTTCAGCCTTTAGAGATTCCACAATGGAAATGGGAGAGTATCGCAATGGATTTTGTGATAGGGTTTCCTAGAACCCGATCAGGTTATGACGCTATTTGGGTGGTTGTAGATCGATTGACGAAATCAGCTCACTTTCTTCCTATCCGAATAAGTTGCACAATGGAGGAATTGGCTCGAATGTATATCAAAGAGATTGTCAGGTTACATGGTGTGCCCTCTACTATTATATCTGATAGAGATCCCCGTTTTACATCAAGGTTCTGGGGAGCTTTTCAGCGTGCATTTGGGACTCAGTTAAGCTTGAGTACTGCGTATCACCCTCAGACAGATGGTCAGTCAGAAAGAACTATTCAGACCTTAGAAGATATGCTAAGGGCTTGTGTTTTGGACCAGCCTGCGAGCTGGGATCGGTATATGCCATTAATAGAATTTGCTTATAATAATAGCTATCATGCGAGCATCGGAATGGCTCCATATGAGGCTCTGTATGGCAGAAAATGTCAGTCTCCACTATGTTGGTATGAAACTGGAGAAAGGAGTTTGTTAGGGCCTGAAATGATAGCTGAAACGACTGAGCAGATAAAGAAGATTCGTAGTCGAATGCTTATAGCCCAAAGCCGCCAGAAGAGCTATGCTGATCAGAGGCGAAAGCCTTTGGAATTCGAAGAAGGAGAACATGTCTTTCTGAAAGTTACACCAACCACTGGAGTGGGAAGAGCTATTAAGACCAAGAAACTGAATCCTCGTTATATTGGACCGTTTGAGATTCTGAAGAGAATTGGACCAGTGGCTTATAGAATTGCCTTACCGCCGTACCTTTCGAATTTGCACGATGTGTTCCATGTGTCACAGCTTCGGAAGTATAATCCTGACGCAAGTCATGTTCTAGAACCAGAACCAATCCAAGTGAGAGAAGATCTAACACTCCCAGTAATTCCGGTGAGGATTGATGACACCAGTGTTAAACGATTACGAGGAAGGGAAGTATCATTGGTAAAAGTAGCTTGGAGACGAGCTGGTATCGAGGAACATACCTGGGAACTCGAATCAGATATGCGAAAGGACTATCCACATCTCTTTTCAGGTAACTATATTTGAATTTTGAGGGCAAAATTCTTTATTAGGTGGGTAGAATGTAAACCCCGGTTAAATTAGTAGATAATTAGTTAATAAATTATTTTTTAATAAGGAGGATTAGAAATGCAAATATTATATCAAAATAGGGTAGAGCTCATCGAAACGAGAATTTTGACACTAATTTTGAAGAAAACGGTCCAAGAATGGACCGAAAGGACCGAACCGGTTGAACCGGACCCGAACCGGGCTATCGGTCCAACCGGACCAGCCCTTTTAAGTGAACCCAAGCCTTTGTCCCCCTCATTTCAACGTGAACGAAGCTGAAAGCTTCAGAGGGAAAAGAAGAACGAGACATTCCCGTAAACCCTCACGTTAACTTCCGTACGCCGTAACTTCTCCGTTCGAGCTCCGATCGCCGCACCGTTTGCGGCCACGCGTTCACCGCGTCGAGCTCTACATTTCTACCGGAACAATTTCATAGGTAACTTGCTATTTCACTCTCAGCTTCATCTTCCCCCAATTTTCGAATTTTAAGTGGGAATATTGAATTTCTTTGATTTCTGATGTTTTAGGATCCAATTAGCTTGAGAGAAACGTTCACTCTTGCTTATGTGAAGCTTGGGTAAGGTGAGGATATGATAATTCTATTTTAATTTCATTAAATTTGAGCTTTGAGTATTAAATTGGGTATATATGTATTATGAATGTGTATTAGGTTGAAAATAAATAATTGGAGCTTGAAATTGTGAATACTGGAACTTGGAGGAAGTGGATTAGTTGAGTTTTGAGGGGCTGTTTTGGTTTTGAATAAATAGCTTTGGTCGTTACGTGGAAATCGGCTAAGGTATGGTTTAGGTTTCTTGCATTTAATATATAATGTTCTGTGAAAACTTAGGCTAGATGACCATTGGATAAGTTGGAATGCAGGTGTATGTTTAATGTTTAGTAATTTATCGATGAATATATTTGGTTGAAGTTTATTGGATAATTAGTTTTTAATTTTGGATGGTGAATGTTGTTATGTTAATTTGGAGAGAATTATGGTTGAATGTTATTGTTGATTAACTAATGATTTGGTGAATTATTGATTTGAGGTATAACTATTGTGGAGGTTGTTGTGATAATGAGGTATTTTGTGTTAAAAGCCTAGGATTTGTGAACTATGATCCTTAGTTGAATTTTGGTTGTTGGATTTGAATATTGTATGAGTTTAATTGTTGATTTGAAGTAGATTTATTGTGGTGATTGTTATGATGATGAGGAAGGGTATGTTGAATTGAAAAGAAAGCAGGTTTGGACCCGAAAAGGGTGGCAAAGTCCGAGTTTTAGAGGAGATGCTGCCGAAATTTTATAAAAAATTAGAGATTTTATTTAGATGATTATTTAAAAGAGATTTAGATTTAAAGGTTATATGGTTTGATTTTGAGTTATTAAGATAGTGAGTATGTTTTAAGTTTGAAGTTTGATTCTTAGAAAAGAATGAATTATGTTTTGAATTGAAACTATTGATGGATGGAATGGGAGGTGATATAATGAAGGATAAGGATTGAATATGTTTAATGTATGATGATGAATGAGATGCAATTGGGAATGATGTGGATGTTGATGAATTATAATTGAATTATTTATATGGCTTATGAATTTGAATAATCTGAGATACGAGATTCCCTAGATTAAGTGCCGTGGCTTGCCACCACGTGTACCAGGTTGAAAACTCGATACTCTGTTGACCCTACGACGTAAGTGTGACCGGGCACTATATAAATTCCCGGGAATGTTACCCCCATTGAGCAATATTGATTATTTGAGAAAAATCTATGCATAGACTCTTGGGGATGCACGTCGGGGGACAGTCTAAGGACAATTCAGACTTGTCGGGTTGGCTGGATAACCGACAGATGAGCCTCATCAGCCATAGGACAGGCATGCATCATATGCATATTACTTGAATTACTTGCTTGTGCTCTAATTGGGTGTGCCTATCTGTATTTGCCATGCTAAATGTGTATTTGTTACCTGCAGTAGTTGTAACTTTCTTGTGTTTGCCTTTATCTGTTTATTTGTCTGTGAAAATGCATGATGGAATTGGAGGTATGGAGGAATGGCAGTATAGGACTTAGATTTAAGGTTAAGTTAAGTTAGGATTAAATATTTCTAGGAAACCACCTTTTATGGCTTCTGTTTAATACTTTAAGCTCTACAATCTGAGTGTCGGCGTTCTAGGATTGCCTCTGGCATTCCCAGGACCTTATATATTATGTGTGTGGCACCTTTACCATACTGAGAACCTCCGGTTCTCATTCCATACTATGTTGTTAATTTTCAGATGCAGGTCGAGAGGCATCTCGTTAGGCGTCTGGACTCTTGAAGCGGAGTGGTTACTGGGATATTTTGTTATGCTATGATGTATATATATGTACTTAGTTTTCTCTCCGCATGACTTATTCTTTTTGATCCTCTTAGAGGTTTATGGAGAGGCAGGATTGTGTATATGTACTTTTGGGTTTTGGATATGTAGGTATATATATGTGTAAATATTCTCCGGCCAGTCTTGACTTCGCAGGCTGAGTTAGGAGCTTGATATTTTGTATCTTTGGCACTCTATTCCTACTTCTGTTATCTTATGTTTGACAGTTACAGTTTTCTTAGCATGCAAGTTAACTCGTTCCTTGAGCGTTGCGCTTTTATCTCGCGATTTTTATTTTCCCTATCCTTCAAGGCTCCT
Source organism: Arachis ipaensis (assembly GCF_059453495.1). Classification (NCBI taxonomy): domain Eukaryota; kingdom Viridiplantae; phylum Streptophyta; class Magnoliopsida; order Fabales; family Fabaceae; genus Arachis; species Arachis ipaensis. The sequence goes on from NC_142436.1 coordinate 2,674,824, forward strand.
AGCATATTATAACTCTTCTGCTATTATATGTACTTATTTTATTTTAGAGGTCGTAATACCACATCACCTCTGTTTTACGACTTAAGCGTAAAGCTTTGTGTGGTAGGGTGTTACATTATGGTATCAGAGCAGTTCGTTCCTATAGAGCCTGAAAGACGGACTGATTGTACTTCTGTGCATTCTCTGTATATGTGTTTATGTGCTATTAGGATATCTGATTGATATATATGGCATAAACGTTTGTGAGCATGCATTTGGAACTTAAAGCATTAGACCTGTGATATTAAGACTGATCAACTTAATATCACTTGTTTAGTGTGTATAAGGACCAGATGTCGACTCGCAGATGCGGTCGCGGGCGAGGTAGAGGTAGGATAGGCATCGTTACTCCTAGCCCGGTAGGGAATGATCCAGTAGACTTTATGGCTACTCTGGGAAATATGGTTGTAGCTATGCAGGTAATACCCGAGGCACTGGATAATATGATAAATCAGGGTAATTACGGGAATAATAATGATGAGGATGGTCCTATGACACTTGCTATATTTCTGAAAGTTCACCCTCCGACTTTCAGGAGAACCTCAAATCCCACTGACGCAGATAATTAGATTCAAGCTATGGAACGGTTGTTGCAGGCCCAACAGGTCCCTGAGGAGCAATGGGTTGAATTTGGAACTTATCAACTGCAAGGTGAGGCTCAGTATTGGTGACAGGGGACACGATGTATCCTGCAGGAAGGTGACGCTGTGATACTCGGGAGATTGGTTATCCAAGAATCATGTTTTACTTGATTGTTCTGAAAAGTCAGTACAGTTTATGCCGGAAGGGTCAGAAGCACCAGTTGTGGTGAATAGTTACTATTTGAATTCTATGATAGTAATCTGTTCTGGAACTGAATGTCAGGGTATTATGTTATTAACTGCGGGAGTATCAGGTGATGATCAGAGTTTAGAGCAAATTCCGGTTGTATGTGAATTTCCAGATGTGTTTCCGGATGATATTAATGAATTCCCACCTAACCGAGAGGTTGAATTTGCAATTGAGTTGGTACCTGGATCCGGTCCAATTTCAATTACTCCTTATAGGATGTCGCCTTTAGAAATGGCTGAACTGAAAGCTCAGCTGGAAGATCTGTTGGGTAAGCATTTTATCCGACCAAGTGTTTCTCCGTGGGGAGCGCCAGTGTTACTGGTAAAGAAGAAGGATGGGAGTATGCGGCTGTGTGTCGATTATCGGCAATTGAATAAGATCACTGTGAAGAATAAATATCCGTTGCCTAGAATCGATGATCTAATGGATCAGCTACAGGGTGCCAGTGTGTTTTCTAAGATTGACCTGCGATCCGGATATCATCAGATAAGGGTTAGAGACGAGGATATTCTGAAAACTGCTTTCAGAACCCGTTATGGTCATTATGAGTATACAGTGATGTCTTTCGGGTTAACTAATGCCCCGGCAGTATTTATGGATTATATGAACAGGATTTTTCGACCGTATCTGGACAAGTTTGTTATTGTCTTCATTGATGACATTCTTGTTTATTCTAAGACTGAAGAGGAACATGCTGATCACTTGCGGATTGTGCTTCAAATTCTGAGAGATAGGAAGTTATATGCTAAGTTATCTAAATGTGAGTTCTGGAAGAGTGAAGTGAAGTTTCTCGGCCACGTGGTGAGTAAGCAGGGGATAGTTGTGGATCCTGCTAAGGTGGAAGCAGTGATGAATTGGGAGCGACCAACTTCAGTGACAGAGATCAGGAGTTTCTTAGGTTTGGCAGGGTATTATCGCAGATTCATTAAGGGATTTTCACAGCTCGCCTTACCTTTAACTAAGTTGACTAGGAAGGATACACCTTTTATCTGGACTCCGGAATGTGAAGAGAGTTTCCAGGCATTGAAGCACAGGTTGACTACTGCACCTGTATTGGTATTACCTGAACCAAGTGAATCGTTTGAAGTGTATTGTAATGCATCTCTGAAAGGGTTGGGGTGTGTTTTGATGCAGCACCAGAATGTTGTAGCATACGCCTCACGGCAGTTAAGGCCGCATGAGATGAACTACCCGACACATGATTTAGAACTTGCTGCTGTTGTGTTTGCTTTAAAGATTTGGAGGCACTACCTCTATGGCGTTAAGTTTCATGTTTTCTCAGACCATAAGAGTTTGAAGTATCTTTTTTAGCAGAAAGAGTTGAATATGCGTCAGAGGAGGTGGATGGAGCTTCTGAAAGATTATGATTTTGAATTGAATTATCATCCAGGAAAAGCGAACGTTGTGGCGGACGCTTTGAGTCGGAAGTCTTTATATGCAGCTTGGATGATGCTACGGGAGGAAGAGTTACTGAAGGCATTTCAAGGTTTGAATTTGGGAGTTAGAGAAGAATCTGGAATTTTGTGTTTGAGTCAGTTACAGATTTCAAGTGATTTTAAATCAGAACTTCTGAAGGCTCATCAAGATAGTGAAGCGTTATGTTAGGTATTACCAGCAGTTGAACAGGGAAAATAGTGGAGAGTGTCAGAAGGTCAGGATGGTTTATGGAGGTTCAAGAACCGGATTATTGTGCCTGATGTTGGAGACCTGCGACAAAGTATCTTGAAGGAAGCTCATAAGAGTGGATTCTCAATTCATCCAGGGAGTACTAAAATGTATCAGGATTTGAAAGCGATGTTCTGGTGGCCAGGTATGAAGAATGATGTGGCATTGCATGTATCTAAATGTTTAACATGTCAGAAGGTTAAGATTGAGCATCAGAGACCATCAGGGACCCTTCAGCCTTTAGAGATTCCACAATGGAAATGGGAGAGTATCGCAATGGATTTTGTGATAGGGTTTCCTAGAACCCGATCAGGTTATGACGCTATTTGGGTGGTTGTAGATCGATTGACGAAATCAGCTCACTTTCTTCCTATCCGAATAAGTTGCACAATGGAGGAATTGGCTCGAATGTATATCAAAGAGATTGTCAGGTTACATGGTGTGCCCTCTACTATTATATCTGATAGAGATCCCCGTTTTACATCAAGGTTCTGGGGAGCTTTTCAGCGTGCATTTGGGACTCAGTTAAGCTTGAGTACTGCGTATCACCCTCAGACAGATGGTCAGTCAGAAAGAACTATTCAGACCTTAGAAGATATGCTAAGGGCTTGTGTTTTGGACCAGCCTGCGAGCTGGGATCGGTATATGCCATTAATAGAATTTGCTTATAATAATAGCTATCATGCGAGCATCGGAATGGCTCCATATGAGGCTCTGTATGGCAGAAAATGTCAGTCTCCACTATGTTGGTATGAAACTGGAGAAAGGAGTTTGTTAGGGCCTGAAATGATAGCTGAAACGACTGAGCAGATAAAGAAGATTCGTAGTCGAATGCTTATAGCCCAAAGCCGCCAGAAGAGCTATGCTGATCAGAGGCGAAAGCCTTTGGAATTCGAAGAAGGAGAACATGTCTTTCTGAAAGTTACACCAACCACTGGAGTGGGAAGAGCTATTAAGACCAAGAAACTGAATCCTCGTTATATTGGACCGTTTGAGATTCTGAAGAGAATTGGACCAGTGGCTTATAGAATTGCCTTACCGCCGTACCTTTCGAATTTGCACGATGTGTTCCATGTGTCACAGCTTCGGAAGTATAATCCTGACGCAAGTCATGTTCTAGAACCAGAACCAATCCAAGTGAGAGAAGATCTAACACTCCCAGTAATTCCGGTGAGGATTGATGACACCAGTGTTAAACGATTACGAGGAAGGGAAGTATCATTGGTAAAAGTAGCTTGGAGACGAGCTGGTATCGAGGAACATACCTGGGAACTCGAATCAGATATGCGAAAGGACTATCCACATCTCTTTTCAGGTAACTATATTTGAATTTTGAGGGCAAAATTCTTTATTAGGTGGGTAGAATGTAAACCCCGGTTAAATTAGTAGATAATTAGTTAATAAATTATTTTTTAATAAGGAGGATTAGAAATGCAAATATTATATCAAAATAGGGTAGAGCTCATCGAAACGAGAATTTTGACACTAATTTTGAAGAAAACGGTCCAAGAATGGACCGAAAGGACCGAACCGGTTGAACCGGACCCGAACCGGGCTATCGGTCCAACCGGACCAGCCCTTTTAAGTGAACCCAAGCCTTTGTCCCCCTCATTTCAACGTGAACGAAGCTGAAAGCTTCAGAGGGAAAAGAAGAACGAGACATTCCCGTAAACCCTCACGTTAACTTCCGTACGCCGTAACTTCTCCGTTCGAGCTCCGATCGCCGCACCGTTTGCGGCCACGCGTTCACCGCGTCGAGCTCTACATTTCTACCGGAACAATTTCATAGGTAACTTGCTATTTCACTCTCAGCTTCATCTTCCCCCAATTTTCGAATTTTAAGTGGGAATATTGAATTTCTTTGATTTCTGATGTTTTAGGATCCAATTAGCTTGAGAGAAACGTTCACTCTTGCTTATGTGAAGCTTGGGTAAGGTGAGGATATGATAATTCTATTTTAATTTCATTAAATTTGAGCTTTGAGTATTAAATTGGGTATATATGTATTATGAATGTGTATTAGGTTGAAAATAAATAATTGGAGCTTGAAATTGTGAATACTGGAACTTGGAGGAAGTGGATTAGTTGAGTTTTGAGGGGCTGTTTTGGTTTTGAATAAATAGCTTTGGTCGTTACGTGGAAATCGGCTAAGGTATGGTTTAGGTTTCTTGCATTTAATATATAATGTTCTGTGAAAACTTAGGCTAGATGACCATTGGATAAGTTGGAATGCAGGTGTATGTTTAATGTTTAGTAATTTATCGATGAATATATTTGGTTGAAGTTTATTGGATAATTAGTTTTTAATTTTGGATGGTGAATGTTGTTATGTTAATTTGGAGAGAATTATGGTTGAATGTTATTGTTGATTAACTAATGATTTGGTGAATTATTGATTTGAGGTATAACTATTGTGGAGGTTGTTGTGATAATGAGGTATTTTGTGTTAAAAGCCTAGGATTTGTGAACTATGATCCTTAGTTGAATTTTGGTTGTTGGATTTGAATATTGTATGAGTTTAATTGTTGATTTGAAGTAGATTTATTGTGGTGATTGTTATGATGATGAGGAAGGGTATGTTGAATTGAAAAGAAAGCAGGTTTGGACCCGAAAAGGGTGGCAAAGTCCGAGTTTTAGAGGAGATGCTGCCGAAATTTTATAAAAAATTAGAGATTTTATTTAGATGATTATTTAAAAGAGATTTAGATTTAAAGGTTATATGGTTTGATTTTGAGTTATTAAGATAGTGAGTATGTTTTAAGTTTGAAGTTTGATTCTTAGAAAAGAATGAATTATGTTTTGAATTGAAACTATTGATGGATGGAATGGGAGGTGATATAATGAAGGATAAGGATTGAATATGTTTAATGTATGATGATGAATGAGATGCAATTGGGAATGATGTGGATGTTGATGAATTATAATTGAATTATTTATATGGCTTATGAATTTGAATAATCTGAGATACGAGATTCCCTAGATTAAGTGCCGTGGCTTGCCACCACGTGTACCAGGTTGAAAACTCGATACTCTGTTGACCCTACGACGTAAGTGTGACCGGGCACTATATAAATTCCCGGGAATGTTACCCCCATTGAGCAATATTGATTATTTGAGAAAAATCTATGCATAGACTCTTGGGGATGCACGTCGGGGGACAGTCTAAGGACAATTCAGACTTGTCGGGTTGGCTGGATAACCGACAGATGAGCCTCATCAGCCATAGGACAGGCATGCATCATATGCATATTACTTGAATTACTTGCTTGTGCTCTAATTGGGTGTGCCTATCTGTATTTGCCATGCTAAATGTGTATTTGTTACCTGCAGTAGTTGTAACTTTCTTGTGTTTGCCTTTATCTGTTTATTTGTCTGTGAAAATGCATGATGGAATTGGAGGTATGGAGGAATGGCAGTATAGGACTTAGATTTAAGGTTAAGTTAAGTTAGGATTAAATATTTCTAGGAAACCACCTTTTATGGCTTCTGTTTAATACTTTAAGCTCTACAATCTGAGTGTCGGCGTTCTAGGATTGCCTCTGGCATTCCCAGGACCTTATATATTATGTGTGTGGCACCTTTACCATACTGAGAACCTCCGGTTCTCATTCCATACTATGTTGTTAATTTTCAGATGCAGGTCGAGAGGCATCTCGTTAGGCGTCTGGACTCTTGAAGCGGAGTGGTTACTGGGATATTTTGTTATGCTATGATGTATATATATGTACTTAGTTTTCTCTCCGCATGACTTATTCTTTTTGATCCTCTTAGAGGTTTATGGAGAGGCAGGATTGTGTATATGTACTTTTGGGTTTTGGATATGTAGGTATATATATGTGTAAATATTCTCCGGCCAGTCTTGACTTCGCAGGCTGAGTTAGGAGCTTGATATTTTGTATCTTTGGCACTCTATTCCTACTTCTGTTATCTTATGTTTGACAGTTACAGTTTTCTTAGCATGCAAGTTAACTCGTTCCTTGAGCGTTGCGCTTTTATCTCGCGATTTTTATTTTCCCTATCCTTCAAGGCTCCTAGCATATTATAACTCTTCTGCTATTATATGTACTTATTTTATTTTAGAGGTCGTAATACCACATCACCTCTGTTTTACGACTTAAGCGTAAAGCTTTGTGTGGTAGGGTGTTACATTATGGTATCAGAGCAGTTCGTTCCTATAGAGCCTGAAAGACGGACTGATTGTACTTCTGTGCATTCTCTGTATATGTGTTTATGTGCTATTAGGATATCTGATTGATATATATGGCATAAACGTTTGTGAGCATGCATTTGGAACTTAAAGCATTAGACCTGTGATATTAAGACTGATCAACTTAATATCACTTGTTTAGTGTGTATAAGGACCAGATGTCGACTCGCAGATGCGGTCGCGGGCGAGGTAGAGGTAGGATAGGCATCGTTACTCCTAGCCCGGTAGGGAATGATCCAGTAGACTTTATGGCTACTCTGGGAAATATGGTTGTAGCTATGCAGGTAATACCCGAGGCACTGGATAATATGATAAATCAGGGTAATTACGGGAATAATAATGATGAGGATGGTCCTATGACACTTGCTATATTTCTGAAAGTTCACCCTCCGACTTTCAGGAGAACCTCAAATCCCACTGACGCAGATAATTAGATTCAAGCTATGGAACGGTTGTTGCAGGCCCAACAGGTCCCTGAGGAGCAATGGGTTGAATTTGGAACTTATCAACTGCAAGGTGAGGCTCAGTATTGGTGACAGGGGACACGATGTATCCTGCAGGAAGGTGACGCTGTGATACTCGGGAGATTGGTTATCCAAGAATCATGTTTTACTTGATTGTTCTGAAAAGTCAGTACAGTTTATGCCGGAAGGGTCAGAAGCACCAGTTGTGGTGAATAGTTACTATTTGAATTCTATGATAGTAATCTGTTCTGGAACTGAATGTCAGGGTATTATGTTATTAACTGCGGGAGTATCAGGTGATGATCAGAGTTTAGAGCAAATTCCGGTTGTATGTGAATTTCCAGATGTGTTTCCGGATGATATTAATGAATTCCCACCTAACCGAGAGGTTGAATTTGCAATTGAGTTGGTACCTGGATCCGGTCCAATTTCAATTACTCCTTATAGGATGTCGCCTTTAGAAATGGCTGAACTGAAAGCTCAGCTGGAAGATCTGTTGGGTAAGCATTTTATCCGACCAAGTGTTTCTCCGTGGGGAGCGCCAGTGTTACTGGTAAAGAAGAAGGATGGGAGTATGCGGCTGTGTGTCGATTATCGGCAATTGAATAAGATCACTGTGAAGAATAAATATCCGTTGCCTAGAATCGATGATCTAATGGATCAGCTACAGGGTGCCAGTGTGTTTTCTAAGATTGACCTGCGATCCGGATATCATCAGATAAGGGTTAGAGACGAGGATATTCTGAAAACTGCTTTCAGAACCCGTTATGGTCATTATGAGTATACAGTGATGTCTTTCGGGTTAACTAATGCCCCGGCAGTATTTATGGATTATATGAACAGGATTTTTCGACCGTATCTGGACAAGTTTGTTATTGTCTTCATTGATGACATTCTTGTTTATTCTAAGACTGAAGAGGAACATGCTGATCACTTGCGGATTGTGCTTCAAATTCTGAGAGATAGGAAGTTATATGCTAAGTTATCTAAATGTGAGTTCTGGAAGAGTGAAGTGAAGTTTCTCGGCCACGTGGTGAGTAAGCAGGGGATAGTTGTGGATCCTGCTAAGGTGGAAGCAGTGATGAATTGGGAGCGACCAACTTCAGTGACAGAGATCAGGAGTTTCTTAGGTTTGGCAGGGTATTATCGCAGATTCATTAAGGGATTTTCACAGCTCGCCTTACCTTTAACTAAGTTGACTAGGAAGGATACACCTTTTATTTGGACTCCGGAATGTGAAGAGAGTTTCCAGGCATTGAAGCACAGGTTGACTACTGCACCTGTATTGGTATTACCTGAACCAAGTGAATCGTTTGAAGTGTATTGTAATGCATCTCTGAAAGGGTTGGGGTGTGTTTTGATGCAGCACCAGAATGTTGTAGCATACGCCTCACGGCAGTTAAGGCCGCATGAGATGAACTACCCGACACATGATTTAGAACTTGCTGCTGTTGTGTTTGCTTTAAAGATTTGGAGGCACTACCTCTATGGCGTTAAGTTTCATGTTTTCTCAGACCATAAGAGTTTGAAGTATCTTTTTTAGCAGAAAGAGTTGAATATGCGTCAGAGGAGGTGGATGGAGCTTCTGAAAGATTATGATTTTGAATTGAATTATCATCCAGGAAAAGCGAACGTTGTGGCGGACGCTTTGAGTCGGAAGTCTTTATATGCAGCTTGGATGATGCTACGGGAGGAAGAGTTACTGAAGGCATTTCAAGGTTTGAATTTGGGAGTTAGAGAAGAATCTGGAATTTTGTGTTTGAGTCAGTTACAGATTTCAAGTGATTTTAAATCAGAACTTCTGAAGGCTCATCAAGATAGTGAAGCGTTATGTTAGGTATTACCAGCAGTTGAACAGGGAAAATAGTGGAGAGTGTCAGAAGGTCAGGATGGTTTATGGAGGTTCAAGAACCGGATTATTGTGCCTGATGTTGGAGACCTGCGACAAAGTATCTTGAAGGAAGCTCATAAGAGTGGATTCTCAATTCATCCAGGGAGTACTAAAATGTATCAGGATTTGAAAGCGATGTTCTGGTGGCCAGGTATGAAGAATGATGTGGCATTGCATGTATCTAAATGTTTAACATGTCAGAAGGTTAAGATTGAGCATCAGAGACCATCAGGGACCCTTCAGCCTTTAGAGATTCCACAATGGAAATGGGAGAGTATCGCAATGGATTTTGTGATAGGGTTTCCTAGAACCCGATCAGGTTATGACGCTATTTGGGTGGTTGTAGATCGATTGACGAAATCAGCTCACTTTCTTCCTATCCGAATAAGTTGCACAATGGAGGAATTGGCTCGAATGTATATCAAAGAGATTGTCAGGTTACATGGTGTGCCCTCTACTATTATATCTGATAGAGATCCCCGTTTTACATCAAGGTTCTGGGGAGCTTTTCAGCGTGCATTTGGGACTCAGTTAAGCTTGAGTACTGCGTATCACCCTCAGACAGATGGTCAGTCAGAAAGAACTATTCAGACCTTAGAAGATATGCTAAGGGCTTGTGTTTTGGACCAGCCTGCGAGCTGGGATCGGTATATGCCATTAATAGAATTTGCTTATAATAATAGCTATCATGCGAGCATCGGAATGGCTCCATATGAGGCTCTGTATGGCAGAAAATGTCAGTCTCCACTATGTTGGTATGAAACTGGAGAAAGGAGTTTGTTAGGGCCTGAAATGATAGCTGAAACGACTGAGCAGATAAAGAAGATTCGTAGTCGAATGCTTATAGCCCAAAGCCGCCAGAAGAGCTATGCTGATCAGAGGCGAAAGCCTTTGGAATTCGAAGAAGGAGAACATGTCTTTCTGAAAGTTACACCAACCACTGGAGTGGGAAGAGCTATTAAGACCAAGAAACTGAATCCTCGTTATATTGGACCGTTTGAGATTCTGAAGAGAATTGGACCAGTGGCTTATAGAATTGCCTTACCGCCGTACCTTTCGAATTTGCACGATGTGTTCCATGTGTCACAGCTTCGGAAGTATAATCCTGACGCAAGTCATGTTCTAGAACCAGAACCAATCCAAGTGAGAGAAGATCTAACACTCCCAGTAATTCCGGTGAGGATTGATGACACCAGTGTTAAACGATTACGAGGAAGGGAAGTATCATTGGTAAAAGTAGCTTGGAGACGAGCTGGTATCGAGGAACATACCTGGGAACTCGAATCAGATATGCGAAAGGACTATCCACATCTCTTTTCAGGTAACTATATTTGAATTTTGAGGGCAAAATTCTTTATTAGGTGGGTAGAATGTAAACCCCGGTTAAATTAGTAGATAATTAGTTAATAAATTATTTTTTAATAAGGAGGATTAGAAATGCAAATATTATATCAAAATAGGGTAGAGCTCATCGAAACGAGAATTTTGACACTAATTTTGAAGAAAACGGTCCAAGAATGGACCGAAAGGACCGAACCGGTTGAACCGGACCCGAACCGGGCTATCGGTCCAACCGGACCAGCCCTTTTAAGTGAACCCAAGCCTTTGTCCCCCTCATTTCAACGTGAACGAAGCTGAAAGCTTCAGAGGGAAAAGAAGAACGAGACATTCCCGTAAACCCTCACGTTAACTTCCGTACGCCGTAACTTCTCCGTTCGAGCTCCGATCGCCGCACCGTTTGCGGCCACGCGTTCACCGCGTCGAGCTCTACATTTCTACCGGAACAATTTCATAGGTAACTTGCTATTTCACTCTCAGCTTCATCTTCCCCCAATTTTCGAATTTTAAGTGGGAATATTGAATTTCTTTGATTTCTGATGTTTTAGGATCCAATTAGCTTGAGAGAAACGTTCACTCTTGCTTATGTGAAGCTTGGGTAAGGTGAGGATATGATAATTCTATTTTAATTTCATTAAATTTGAGCTTTGAGTATTAAATTGGGTATATATGTATTATGAATGTGTATTAGGTTGAAAATAAATAATTGGAGCTTGAAATTGTGAATACTGGAACTTGGAGGAAGTGGATTAGTTGAGTTTTGAGGGGCTGTTTTGGTTTTGAATAAATAGCTTTGGTCGTTACGTGGAAATCGGCTAAGGTATGGTTTAGGTTTCTTGCATTTAATATATAATGTTCTGTGAAAACTTAGGCTAGATGACCATTGGATAAGTTGGAATGCAGGTGTATGTTTAATGTTTAGTAATTTATCGATGAATATATTTGGTTGAAGTTTATTGGATAATTAGTTTTTAATTTTGGATGGTGAATGTTGTTATGTTAATTTGGAGAGAATTATGGTTGAATGTTATTGTTGATTAACTAATGATTTGGTGAATTATTGATTTGAGGTATAACTATTGTGGAGGTTGTTGTGATAATGAGGTATTTTGTGTTAAAAGCCTAGGATTTGTGAACTATGATCCTTAGTTGAATTTTGGTTGTTGGATTTGAATATTGTATGAGTTTAATTGTTGATTTGAAGTAGATTTGAAGTAGACTTATAGATCTTCCAAGATTTTCAGTTGATAAAGGTATAGCATATCCCAGATGGGCATTAAATTTAACATTTACATTTGCCAAGTTTCCATGAACAATTCCAATTATTTGATCTATTGGGTCATCAGTAATTCTTTTGTCACAGATTGCTAAGCTTATTGGTGAATTAATTCCTTTCATATATGTAGATTTGATTAAGACTTGTATAGTACTAATATGAATCCATCCAATTTTAGATCTTTTTTGTTGATCCTTAATTTTCTCAATCTGTTTACTTAATTCTTCATCATTTATCAAAGCTATTTCAAGTTCTCCATTGGCGGATTTTATCTTTATAGGGGCTTCAAGTTGAATTTTTCCATAGTATATTATATTTTTTCTATTAAAAACTTCTTTTAAAAGGTTTTGTTTATTAAAATTTTCGTTTGATTTGAGATTTAATTCTGTTTTTAAAACAGCCTGTTTTTCATTATCTAATAAAGCAGTTAATCTATAATAATCAGATTCTTCTGTTAATTCTAAACTTTCTAAATAATTCATAATTGAAAGACTAGAATGAATACATACCTTTCTGGAGAAAAACTTCCTTTATTTAATATATTTTACATAAGGTGTTTTTATCTCCAGAGGGGAGATTGTAAATACTAACTCCAGAGGGGAGTTTAGAACTATTTTTCCCTAATGGGAATTCTTCTTCAGATCATAGAATCGCCTCGGCAGCTTCCTCCTTGCTCTCCTAGCATTTGAGTACTCTTTGCCTCCTGCTTTCTATTTTCTGATGCCTTGTACAATTGCCTAAGCAACCTATTTATAATGGTTGGGTCTGATGGACAATTCCCATCCTTACCCTTCTTATGACGTCATTGCTTACGTCATTGTTTATTATCTTGCACCAGCTACATTGTTGGTGCTCTATAACCTAAGCGCTTACGTCACTATGCAATAATGTTGAGAGATGCTTCAGATGTGCTGTCTTCCTCTTTCATTATGTGTCCTTCATATGCGTTGTCTTCTTCCTTTATCATGTGGGTTGATTCCGTTTTATTATTGCTTTCTTCAAATAACTCTGAGACGCATAGCTGGCACTTGTGGTCTTCTCTCTCTTTTATCAGATAGCAGAGATTCCTCTTTATCCCTTCAGGGAGCTTTTCTAAGAGTCCAGACAAATTGTAGAATGCTGATTCAAATTCCACTAAGAGTCTCATCTCTCTTTCTTCAATTTCATTCCTTTTACTAGACACAAGCAAAGTATTTCTGCTTTTATAATTAATTCTTGTGTGAGATTCCCTTGTTATCTTTTGAGTTCTTTCGAAGACCGTTGCTAGTGTGCTGGCTAGCCTTCCTTCATGACTGTAGATTGTTAAATCTTGAACTTGATCAATTGGTTGAAAATTTCCTGGGAAGACGGACATGAATATTACTTGGTGTGCTGGAACCAAGCATTCTTCTTCTTCATTAAAAATAGGTTGACTGTTCGTAAATTTAGGGATATATCCCTTGGATTTACGTTGTCAATCATATTTTTAAATCTCTTCACTGCATCAACGAATCCTGCAGGAAACTCACTAATAATTTTTAGATCATTAAAAATTAAAATTGTATCAATTAATCCATACTGGAAAAACTGATAGGTGTCCGATGGGGATGCATCTGGAAATATAACCAGCTTTGTTAGCTGTTCTTTGGCAATAGGATAATATCCTAAAATTGCTCTTTTTTCTTCAGTCCAGTTCAGGACTATATTAAGGGTTTCTCTGAGATTTGATCTACAGACCCTTTTCTTTTCTTTGATTTCAGCCCTTGTAGGAATGTTTCTTATTATCCCTGTTCTCTGGGTTTGAATTGGAGCTTTATCTGCTCTTTTTAGGGTTTGCTCTGGATGAAGAGCTTCATATTCCCTGAAAGATTCCTTTGCTTCTTCCAGTGTTAAAAACCCTCCTTTATGAATTATCCTTGATTGATGTGTAAATGGTGCTGCTTTTTCCCAGGCATCATATACTCCTTTCATGGGGCCATTATAAATTACATAATATTTTTTATCTTGGGTAGATTTTTTGATAATTTCAGCAATTGTTTTATTTTTTTTCTTCACCTGATTTATCCACCACGCTTAGCTGGCTGAGCTCTGATGGTTTTGGTTGTTGTGTTGATTTCATTGCTTCGACGGCCTTCTTGAGGAATTGGATCTGTGTCCTTATTTGCTGACAATGCTTGCATTTTTCGAGTTCTTGTTCGTATTTCTGAATTTCTTGATCTAATGCGTTGTAGACGAACTCCATTCTCTTGTTAATGTATCTGCAATAACATTTTTGTCACCCTTAATATATTCAATTTTTATTGGATATTGTAACAAAAATAATTGCCATCTTACCAATCGTCCATGATTATAATCAACTTTTAAATTATATCGTATGAAACCTGTTAGGTAGCTTGAATCTGTCCTTAATGTAAATTCTCTAGGTAGTAAATCAATTTTCCATTTCTTAAGAGATTTAATTGCTGCTAGAGTTTCCTTTTCATGAGTGGTATATCTCTGTTCTGTTGGAGTAAAAGTCCCTGAAATATACCTGCAAAGTAATTCCTTTGGGGAATTTTTAGAATCTAGTGATTCTTTTCCTTGCTCCAAACTTTTTATAGCTTTCTTAGCTTTTAGACATCCTGACCAGGTTATGTCTGAAGCATCTGTTTCTACTATTAAGTAGTCATTTTCTTCTGGAATATAAAGTTCTGGAAGTTTTTCACATAATTCTTTAATCTTTTGAATTTGCATACTATCTTTTTCATCCCATTTCCATTCTTTTTTAGTACTTATTTTTGGAAATAAGCTTTTAGTGTATTCTGTTATATTCTTTAAGAATCCTTGATCAGAAATATAATTTATACACCCTAAAAATCTTTGTAATTGTTTTCTATCTTCTATTTTATTAGGAAATAAATTTACCTTTTCTAGGACATTTGGCTGAAGTTTTAGTTTTCCTTGAGTGGATAGAATTAATCCAAGAAACTCTATTTCTTGTTTTGCTATTCTTGCTTTCTTTTTGCTAAGAACTAATCCTTTTTCTTTACATCTTTCTAAAACTATTAATAATTTTTGAAGATGATCTTCTCTATCCTGTTTTGTAAAAATTAGTATATCATCAATGTATACTAAAACAAATTCATTTAACTCTTTTAGATTTTCTTCCATAAATCTTTGATAAATACCTGGAGCTTGTTTTAATCCGAATGGCAATACATTCCATTCATAGAGCAACACACTTGTTGATTCTTTTGTTGGACAAGTAAAAGCAGTTAATTTCTTTGTTTCTTCGTCTAAACGAAGTTGCCAATATCCTGATTTTGCATCAAGAGATGAAAACTAAGTTGCTCCTTTAATTTTTTCTAAAATTGAATCTTTTCTTGGAAGTTTATGAGCATCACCAATAGTTGCTTCATTCATCTTCTTATAGTTAATAACCATTCTTCGTTTTCCCCTTTTAATTTCATTATTGTTTTCGACATAAAAGGCTGGAGCCGCATGAGGACTTTTACTTAATCTTATAATTCCTTTTTCCAAAAGATCTCTACATTCTAATGAAAACTCTTCTCTATCTCTTGCGGAATAAGGGATTTTATTTGGAACATTTATCTCTTTTGTCGGATCTTTTAATTTAATGCTTACTAATTCGTTATTTGTATTTTTAATATCTAAAGGATTTTCAGCACAAATTTCATTCAAAAGTTCTTCTATCTTTATTTCAAGATTATTTTTTGGGATATTTATTTGAAAGTATAAATTTAAATAACATGTCTCCAATATAGAAAATATTTTAAATTTTAAGATCTTATCTATAGTAGTAGTCGGTATTTTTATACGTTTTGATTTTTGATTTATTGAAGAATCGTGTGGAGCTTTTAAAACTATATATGTTAGTTCTTGAATGAATGGATGATATAGCCTTAAAAAGTTATTTCCTATGATAAAATCCATTCCAGAATCTAACATGTATATAGATGGAACAATGAACCTATAATTTTGAATAAAAATTTCAACCATCTCTGCTTTTTGGTCAATTTTATGTATTGATTTGTCAGCTATTCTAACTCTTAATGGTTTCTTTAATTTTTTCCAATCAAGTTTTGTATTTGAACTAGCAAAGCATTGTGTTGCTCCAGAATCTATGAAAGCATTTATAAATTTTTCTGTTATTTTTATAGTAATAAATGTAGCATTATTACTCAGTCTCTGAGTCTGTTTCCGAGACATATTCAAAAATATAGTCTAAATTATCATCAGATTCTTCTAAAGGTTCCATGAAACAAGACTTAGCGATTTCTATTTGTTTAGTAAGATCCTTTTTATCCTTCTTTTTCGGACATTCATTTGCATAGTGTCCTTCTTCTTGGCAATACCAACACTTACAATTTTCTTTTTTATTTGGGCAATAATCACTTTTTTGTCTCTTATTTTTATTGTTATTTCTTTTTCTAAAATACCTCTTTTTTCTCCAGTTTGGATAGTATTTTCTTTTTCTAAATTGATATTTTCTTTTTCTTTGAAAATTTTTATTAAGACCATATTTTTGAGGTATCTCTTCATTATCCTGACAGCAAATTCTAATTATATTTGCAAATCTTTTTTGAGTTGCTTCTTGCATACATCGTTCTTTTATTTCCTCTCTTATTGCAGAGGTTGCTCCACCAAAATTATTTTCAATTGTTCCTCTATTTATTTCTCTTATAAATCTTCCCATAATAAATTCGTTAGCAGGATATGGAAGTTTTGTTATATACATATTAAGATAATGATTTTTATCTTCTTCTTTTAATTTGTAATAATGTATTCTATATTCACATATATAAGACTCCACATTACATAGATCATATATGTGAATGTTAGCTAAATGGTTTTTTGCTTCTTGATATTCTTTATTATAGACTTCTTGTTTATGATCTATAATATTTTTTCCAAAAAATTCTTTATACAGAATCATCATTATATATAATATCTTATCATAAGCTGTTATTTTTGTTCCTAATTCTTCTATTATTTAGTTTTCTATTGATGTCATATAATCTCTTATAGCTCCTTTAGTATGAAACCCTATGTAATTCCAAATGTCTCTTCCAGATAATTCATTAAGTTTTGGATTAGTAAAGGCTTCTAATAAGAAGGAATTCAACCAGTTTTCGAAAATTTCTTTTTCATTCGTTTTACAGTCTAAATCGAGCATTCTTTCTCCTTCCATTTCCTGGATTTTAGGAACGTATTTTGATGGTATTTTTGTATATTTTGAATCTTTATTTATAAACCCCTTTTTAAAAGCATAATTATCAAAACCTGTTTCCCATTTAAATTGAGATTGATTATCCCTAGATGTTCCAGCTTCATTTTTTACTTGTATTGGAATTGCTGGTTCTTCGTCACTTGAATAATCTAGGATGTGTTCTTCATTTTCTATATTTTCAGAATTTACTATTTCTTCTTCTATCTGAAATCCCTGTTCCATAATATTATTTTCTTGAGCCATTTTTAATTGTTTAAAAAGCATTGTAACTTCTTCTAATTTTTCTTCAATATTCATAATTTTAGTGGTGGTTTTACTTTTAAATCTGTTATGTTGATTATATTTTGAAATTTTTCTTCTTTTGGATTTTCTTTTTCCTTATTTCTTTGAAATTTTATGGATACTAGTATTTCTTCAAGCATATCTACTATAGAATTTAATTGTGGGTTAAAAGTATGATAAAGATGTGGGGAATCATTTCCATGATAACATTTCTTAGAAATTCCATGTGAAAAATAAGTTTTTTCAGGTTTTTGAAGTCCTTCAATAAAGCTTATAGTAAAATAAAGATTTTGAGAAAAATCATTTTGTATTGATTTTAAGAATTCGGTGTCATTACAGTTAACATTAGTTAAAATCATTAATTTTTGATCTATTAATTTTGATAACTTAATTATTTCTTCTCTTAAATCTTCTAATTTACTTTTTTCCATTAGGTGACGCTTTTCTTTGTGAAGAGCTACGGTTTTAAGTGAAAAGTGTGACTTTAAAAAGTGTGGTTTAAGTAAGCAAATCTTTAAATCTGTACAGATTTAGATCTGTACCATATAATTTTCTTTATTATAAATATGTTTTAAAAAGAAATGTTGGAGCATATACATCTGATATAAGTAGATTTAATATTTTATTTCCTACTTTATTTAGTAGTTAGATACAAAATATGAGTTAGTATGGTATCTTTTTCATAAGTCACACCTAATTAATACGTAGATATATACAATATCCTATCAGAAAAATAATTTGGTATTAGGTGGTCCACAATATTTATTTTAATTTGTATTTTTATTCAGATGTAACTTGGAAATATGATTGGACCAGTTAAAAAGGCATCAACTACTGGCGTAGGCATAACAATTACCACCATTACCATTACCAGTTAGAACTTAGAACAAAAGATTAGGGATTTTTGAATAAATTAAAAACATATCTACTTAATTACTAGATTCTCTCAAATCAAATTATAAAAATAAAATTATTTAAAATAAAAAGATAAAATAAAAACACAAACTAAAACCTGACATTTTGATAAAGATTTATATGTCTTATTGATAATAACCTGTAATCATTTAATTTTTTGATGACCAATTTTCATAATATACAAGCGTAAATAAATAGTTAAGCCTTCTTCGAAATAAATAAGAAAGTAAAAACAGTGTTTAATTTTATTAATAGATTATATTATAACTAGCACTAATAACATTAAAATTAAAATAATTTTCGATCTGATTTTCATAGGAATAACACATTATTTTCTCCATTAAGGAATTTATTTAATTATTTTATGTCCCATATATAAGAGGATTTAACCAAAAAAAAAAAATCTACTTGACAGATTATGGTCTTTAATAATTAGATTAATTGGGGGGCTAACAATGGTGGTTGTTATTACTTGAGCACCCAGCGCATGCTTGAAAAGTATAATCTCAACTAAAATAGTAAAATATATTCTTGTTCACAAGTTCACGCCAAAAAGAAATAATGCATTTGATGAGTTTGAGATCTATATAAAAGAATGAAAAAATAATACATATTTTTTTTTCTAAGAGTTTTATTGTCATCAGAATAAAAGGAATTTTATTACAAGAAAAATGGGCATTCTTGTATGCATGCGGGTGATGAAAGCTGTGACAAATTCGAAAAAAAAAAAAAACTAGAAAATAATTTTGTGTCATCTAAATCGTCTTAATAAATTATTTATAAAAAAACGACCCAAATAGATTAAGAGGAATGTTAGGGGCAGCAACTTTTGTGATTTGTAGCCATCAAATAACCATCAATGATGGTTTTAATGGTGTGAGATTGATGTAAAATTTTATCCAATGGCTTATTTTTCTTTGCTGGTTACATGCTAGTCAGAATTTAATAAAATTACTGGTCCCTAAACTTTTTCATAGAATAATGGTGATTTAAGTAGAAGCGAATCTTTCTCCGGTCACCTAAACTTATTGATCATGTTGTTTTTAACTTTAGAATATAAAAATTAGTCTTACCATATTATCATTTAATTAACCTTGATAATAATTTCGTCAAATGAATATTCTTTTTTTTTTTTCAATTATATACTACATAGCCAGCATAAGGGAAAAAAAAAAAAAAGAAAACAAACTAATTAATTATGGTTGTCTTAAAAAATTGCATGTCAGCTACCTTTTTTCTTCCATTTTTATTTAATTTAGCTATTTAGTTTGTTGATAGAAAAATAGCCATGAATTACAACACCTTAATTAGATTCTAGATTTCTCAATGCATTTTCTTTCGTTAACTACTGCATGTTTCATGCAATAGTCAAACAGTTTTGTAATAGAGCTTTGCTTATGTAAACTTATCTGTATGGATACATATATGTCATCTAATAAGTGCTAATTAAATAAACGTAACTATATGTAATTATATATGCTTAGATAAACAGAACCCTACCCCACGAAAGCATAGTTGAAATTCAAAACCACCTCATTTTCATGCAGCCATGAGAATGCATAATTTCATACGTGCGTATGATATGATTTAATTTAACTATATCATAAGCAAAAGTCAACGTTAAATTTCTACTAATCTATTATCAATTGTATTTTGTTATAACTAACTTGAGTCGGTCGAGTGCTTAACTCACTGATCCGCTTAAATAAATGTTGGAGTTTTGAATTTCGCCTTGTGTATAAAGTAATTTATTGACCATTGTCAGATTTTTAAATGGAGTTTAGATTCGCGACGAATTAATTTTTGACTGGTCGAATTGGAAAATACGTGAAAAATTTTAAAAAAATTATTATATTTTGCTACTCTTCAATACTCCCTCTCGTGTTTTATTATGCAAAGAAGAGTGTGGTTACAAGCAAAGGATGATCAGGGGAAATGAATTAAAGAATATGATTATGATTGCTAATTAACTTTTCTTCTTTAATACATGATTATTATTATCATTATTGTTGACATTTATGGGTTTAGGTTAGTCAACGGAAATAATGAGAACCGCATGGATTTTTTTAGTGTTGTATTGTTGTAAGTGAACTTTTGAATTTGTAAGCTATTCTAGATAGAATCTAGAAATGAAAACTGAGGATTTAGAACTTTGATTTTGAGATGATATTTATATATACATACCGCGTTTATTTTTAACTAATTCCATCTTCAATAATAATACTATTCATATAACAAACGTTCTCGACACTTATATTAAAATACAGTTGTTATTAATTAATTATATATATAAATTATTTTTTTAATGAATAGAATAAAGAAAACACTTGTTGATTGTTTAAAAAATACTAATATAAAAGATATATAAATACCAAGACTGTTTTATATTAATTTGTTATATTAAAGATAAAAAAAGAAATAAAAATAAAATAATTTAAATTTTAAAATTTAAATTTAAATTATAAATCTAATAAACTATTGATATAAAATATAATAAATACATAGTTAAAATTTATTTAATTAACAAAAAATATAATATTTTTTAATAAAAATAATAGTTTAAAGATATATTTTGAGAACAAAAATATTTAAGCTCTTTGCCCTATCCTAGATATGAAAATATAGAATTTAGAGCTTTGATTTTGATATCAAAGTATTTAATTTATACGTAATTACGTACCATGCATTAACTAATTTCAAGTCCAATAACACTTTATATATATATATATACTAAACACCCTTATTAATACTGATAAAAATATAATTAATTAATTAATTAAATATTATTTATATTATTTTTTAATTAACAAATAAAAAAACTGTGTAATTGTTAAAAGAATACTAATATTAAAATAATGTCTATCATAAAAAATTGTACGTGTAGTGAAATTGTTTCATATTAGCTAAGAATATAGAAATAACATACACTCGGAAAAACAAAAATATTTAACCACTATCAACCATTATTGAATTTTGTTGCTAGAGACTTTTTTCAATCAATTGGACGGTTGATTCTAACCGAGTTTTTTTTGGCGACTTTAATTTTTAATCTATCTAAACTACCATTATTTAAAATGAGTTTTCCAGATAGATATAGAGATAAGCTTTAATTTTTGTGTCTTGAGATAGAAATTATCCAAATGGGACCTTTAGTGTACACCAATTAGTTGTTCATATATATAGTATTTGTAGCATTTAATTAATAATTTATATGTTCCTTTTCTTTCAACTTTACTATAAGCCAAAAAATTTAACTAGGGAGTTCTTTTTTATTACCATCAGTTAATTTTTTAATATTAAGTTTTAAATTCTAAATTATAATCCAAAATTTTAAATTAGCCAAAAAATAAGAATTTAAAATATATTTTTATAATAAAAAATTAATTAATATTAACTAAATAAAATTAATTTTAAAATTCAGGAACCAAAAATGTTCTCACACATTACAAAGATTAATTGGATTAGGTATAACAACAACAAAATTAAACTTCCCATAAACCAATAAACAGATGAGACAGACTGAGGATTTCAGCATTACCATAACTTTCATGTGGATTTCAAAACCAACCTCCTTCATATCCCATCATTAATAATACCCTTTTTTTTCTTATATTATTATTAAGATTTATCTATTATGTATTGTAAGAACACATGTTAAAATTATAAATTTTTGAGAAAAAATTCTAAACGACTTGACAATTTTTTTGAAAGACAACGAGGTTCTTGACAAAAAAAAAAAAAACTCAATTCGACTCCTAAATTTTATTTTTATGAGACTGATTAGTCCCTTACTAAAAAAGATCAATATTTTTTTTTGGCACAGGACTAATTAGTCCCAAAAAAAAGATCAGAAATCGAATTAGATATTTTTTTTGTCAAAGACCTCATAGTCCTTTTAAAGTAATTTTCAAGAATTGGGTTGGATATTCACTCTAAATTGTTCATTAAAAATATATATTTTTTTTACTAATAATAAAATTATTATTATTGTTGTTGTTATTAAGAATATTTGTTACATTATGACAAAATACTTCTTAAGATTATCTGTAATAGTTTTTTCTAATAAATATATTATAAAAACATTAGAAAGAAAATTCAGTTTTTTGGCATTTTAATAAATCTTTTTTACTAAAGCATCTTAACAAATATCTTAACAAAACTCTATTAGTATTTTCCGCCTATCTTATTTTAATTCAATAATAATAATAACAAGAATTTTTCTGTGTCCTAAAAATATTAGTTAAGTATACCATAAAAAAAATATTTTAATATTATTTATTGTAAAAAATATTTTTTATATTTTCGATACATTAAATATATCAAAAATATTAAAATATTTCGTTTTATGATATGTTTAATCAATATCATTAGGATACAAGATAACAAAACCATATCAATAATAATAATAATAATAATAATAATAATAATAATAATAATGGACAATCAACAATTTCCAAAAAAACCAAAATTTATTTTATTTAATTATTTTAATATTTAAGATGCCACCTCAGCCACGTGTGCAAGCATGGAGACATGTTTTCACACACCTAATCCCAATGCAACCCAACAAACAGAGGGTGATGATGAGACAAAGAGAGTCCAAAATCACAGTCACACACAGACAACCCTCAGAATCACCCGCGGGTGATTATATCATCACATCAAATCCCTCAAAATAATAAAAATAAAAAAAAGAGTAAAAAAAATTAAAAATTAAAAAACGAGTTATGTTATGGTTTTTATTATTATAGCGGTGGTGTGTGTGTGTCTTCAAGTGTCGTGCATGCATTTTATGCATCCCTTGCTTTGCATGCACTCTCTCTCTTCTCTTTCTCTCTCTTCACTTTCTCTCTCTACACACAGACTATCCCTTCTTCTTCAATCCCTTCGTTGCCTTCTCTCTCTACAAAATCACCAGAGGTTAATTGCGATTATTCCTTTTCTGAATCACTCTCTCTAATCTTCTTCTTCTTCTTCAGCTCGCTCTTCATGTACTTCGATGTGTTTGCTTTTCAGAGATTTGAACAGATAGATATCAAGTTGGGTTTTTTATTTTTAAGGTTCATGTGAATGACCCGTTACTGGGTTTTGTTTTGGGGTGTAAAAAAGTTTCAGTTTTTGGGGGGGTTTTTTTATAATTTTTTTTATCCCTTTTTGGGTTTTATCTGTAAATCTCGAAACTTTTTGCATGGAAGCTTATCGGGGTTTTCTGAGCTAATGGGGTCAAAAGGGGGAATCTTTTAGGGTTTTTGGGGATTTTGATTATTGAGCTGATTTTGATTTTGATCTTCTGTGTGTTTTGGTAGTTGAATTTTGGGATTGAATGGGTTCCGACATTTGCGTCAATGGTTCTTGCTGCGTGCACGAATGGAAGAAGGGATGGCCTCTACGATCTGGTGGATTCGCCCAACTATGCATCAAGTGCGGGTAAATTTGATTCCTTTTTGCTTTTGATTATTGATATAGATTTCTTTTTTCGCTATTTTTGGGTTTTGATTTGATGGATATTTTGGGGATTATGGATATATTGGTCACCTACGTGTACACTAATTTTGTTGTGAATCTTACAGATATTTTTGGGTTTTGACTTTGATGGAATCTCATTGAGGTCCCAATTGGATTAGTTATGGTTCAATATTTCTTTTTTTTTTTTAATATTTTTACCCCGTTTCCGTGATTCTCTGGTTTGTGTTTTTTGTGTGTAATTTATGAATTTGGTCACATTGTGGTCAATGTTTATGATAAGTACTAATTGTGCTTGATCATGAATTGTGGAAGCAAGGGTATGAATGAGAAACTGTGAAATTGAGGTTATTTAAGGATAAGGATCAATGTAAGCTGTTTTGAGAAATGTTTCTGAATTGTAAGGATTTGGGAGTGAAAATAATATGCAAGGTTGAATTGATATTTCATTGACTAATTTTTGACTTCTTCATGTGATGCTAGATTTATGGAGGAATGGAAGCGTGAGATAATTGATACATTGTAAGTGTAACAATATCCTAATTTTAGATGCCAATATTGCAAATGTTATTGCTCTCTTTTCACCCTCATGTCAATTGTAATAAATGCTTGGTTGATTCATTTTCAACTTATCATTCTAGTATAATTCTATATGTAAGTGATTATTAATGTATGTGTGTTTAATGTTAGAAGCATTAGATCCTTCGTTTTGATAAAGAATCTTTGAGTTATTGTTATGTATTAACACTGGTTTTCTTCATCCTGTTGACTCTGTATAAATGTTATTTACATGTTGATATTTGCTGGTAGATGGTTTTCTGGCTTCTCTTGTGAAGTGTCTTGTCCTTCCGAAATGATGAATCCAGCTCCTAAACTCTGATGCATTAGAGTAGTAAAGTAAAATTGTTAATTGATAATGAGAAAATCATGGGAGTGAGTCACATTATTCCAAAAATAAATAAATAAATGTTTGTATTTTATCTGAAAAAAAAAATTCCCACATTGAAAAACTCCATACATTTTCATTCTAAGAGAAAGTCCACACAGTGTCATCTAAAGTGCAAGCATCTTGCACTATCAAGGATATTTTTCTTAGAAATTTCTTCACTTACAAATATGGAGCTTGGTTAGTTTTTGTTGTGATGTTTTCTTCTGGTCAAATGGTCATGTAATATTGTCATGCTTATACTCTATCAGTTACACAATATCTGTCAATTTGAAAATTTGGTAAATTCATAAGTTAACTATATCCAAATTTTAGTTATGAATGCACCAAATGTGCAGAAATGACAGATATTGTAGAACATAGTAATTTCGGTGATCTTGCTTTATATTTTGGTTATTAATAATTCATTTATTAAATCTTCGTATTTCTCACTTAGACATTCTTTGTGTCCTTATGTGCTTTAGATCTGCAAATGAGTATTCACTATTCTGTAATAACTTCCACCGTCGCGATACTGGATGGAAGGAGTGTAACTTTTGCAACAAGGTACAATGATGATTTTTGTCTTAACTATTATTATTGTTATTATCATCATCATCATTATTATTATTATTATTATTATTATTATTATTATTATTATTATTATTATTATTATTATTATTAAGAAGTCTGAACCCCATTGAGACCTTTCTGTGTTTAGCGATTAAGTATATTTGACTTGATTTTGCAGCCTATCCATTGTGGATGCATAGTATCTAAATCTTTGTTCGAGTACCTTGACTTTGGCGGTGTAGGATGTGTTAGCTGTGTAAATGCTTCCCAACTACGTTTGGTAAGTTTAATCTGGATATGTTTGTAATTTTGCCATCATATTACTATTAGTACATTGCAACAGGTTTGATTTTGTCATATGTTAGTTGCTTAGTCTTGCTTTCTAGAATCTCACTTTAGTCATGGATATCTGAATTCCAGTCATAATTGTTTAATGCAATGAAGTTTTTCCTTGATATTTTAACTGTAAATTACTATCTCCAAAGAATTTATTAAAGGCTTAAGCCGTGGCATTACTTCAGCAATGTTTAAAAAGTGTAATCGCTGTTGTTGGAGGCCCATATGCCTGTACCAAATATTTGCCATCATGTGTTAAAAATAGAAGTCATCTAGGGGTCTTCACCTAACAGCATAAGTGGTGTAATTGCTTGAGAATCTGGAAAGAAGGCATGCATATGTATAAGATCATTTGGGATATTTAAGTACCAAGATCATTTGAAGAACCTCTGGCTTC
This sequence comes from Arachis ipaensis, assembly GCF_059453495.1. Lineage (NCBI taxonomy): Eukaryota > Viridiplantae > Streptophyta > Magnoliopsida > Fabales > Fabaceae > Arachis > Arachis ipaensis. The sequence continues at coordinate 2,700,635 of NC_142436.1, forward strand.
TACTAGAGTTTTTTTTCAGTGATTATACTCAGGAAATTGTTGCTTGTGTTTTGGTTCTTATTAGAGATTCTATGCCTGGTATTCTGTTAGTGCAGTTATTTGACATTTGTTGTCAAATGTTTGATATATTATGTTATCTGCTTATTGGATATTTTCTTGCAGACGAGGAATACTGAAAATGGGTCTGTTTCGACTACTAAAAATAATGCAAGTGATCGGCATTCTGCTCATATTGACAACAGACAGTTTGTCAGTAGCGTGGATGAAGGAAAACTTATGGAGTTCTGCAGAATTGTTGAAGCTAGCGAATCAAGCCGTTGGAATCATGCTCAGAGAGACAACATAATCTCATGTAATGGGCAAAATGGCAAAGAAGTGACATTCAGGGAAGTGGAAAGTGGATTTTCAAATGTGATAAAGCCATCGGTTCAGTCATTAACGTTTTCTGCTTTAGAAAATAGTAGACCGACATGGGAGATTAAAAATAGACATGAACCAATGACTCAACCATCTTTAAACATGTGTCTGGGAAATCCGTCTGGGAGCAACTTGGTACTGCCTTCAGCAACTGAGATTGCAGAAGGAAGACTTGAGAGCAAAGCCTCCAACTTTCAACAAAGATCTCGGCCCATATTGCCCAAACCATCGAAGACCGGACTTACTATGAATGTGGAAACAGACAAAGGCTCAACTTCTCAGGCACGCATTGCTCGACCACCTGCCGAGGGGAGGGGCAAAAACCAGTTGCTTCCTCGATACTGGCCCAGGATTACTGATCAAGAACTGGAGCGGTTGTCTGGAGAGTATCCTATATATGTTTTTGGAATTTGGTAGCATGTGCCGTCCATACTTTTACACTAGTTTCATTGTGACTACACTAACATCCAATTCAGTGCTGCGACGTAGTTTTACATTTTACGTATTATCTGATTTTATAAATTTCTCTCTTCTTGCAAATCAATGGCAAACAGTAATATAAAGTTGATTTATCAGCAGTTTTCCTTAATGTTATGATAACAGTTTGAAGTCCACTGTAGTGCCGTTGTTTGAGAAGGTGTTGAGTGCTAGTGATGCTGGTCGAATTGGTCGACTTGTTCTCCCAAAAGCATGTGCCGAGGTATGTTGAGCATTATTATTTATTATTACTTGTTATCTGGGCTTGCTTGATTGCAGATATTTATTGCTTTATTGTTCTTTTATAGACATATCTCTTCACCCCGTAACAGTGAGACATCTTACAAGGTAGCATCTGAATTGCAGGCTTATTTTCCTCATATTTCACAATCAGAAGGTCTTCCTTTACGGGTCCAAGACGTGAAGGGGAATGAATGGACATTTCAGTTCAGATTTTGGCCTAATAACAATAGTCGGATGTATGTATTGGAGGGTGTGACACCTTGCATACAGTCCATGCAATTACGTGCTGGTGATACTGGTATAAATCAATCCAGTGAACAAACTCTTGCACAGAAATATTACATTACAGTTTGCACTTTCTTTCCAAAATATCTTAGGCTTCACGATTTTTATTCAAACTTGTATTGTGATATATGTTTTGGTTGATCTGTTTCATATTTTATTACTGGATCAACTGTAGAGTTGAGCTGTGGATATTTTTAGAGATCTACCGTGCAAATCTGACGTTACCGGTTGTTTTATATGATTCTCTTGCTGCAGTTACATTTAGTCGGATAGACCCTGGGGGTAAACTTGTTATGGGTTTCAGGAGGGCGACAAATTCTTCAGACACCCAGGTTGTAAGAAAATATATGCTTTACCATCACTGGCCTCTATTTTGAATGATACTTGTTTAATTATTTTCCCTTAAATTGGTAAATATCATTAATGGGTATTTTGCTTAAACAGGATGCCTCTACATCTGCACAATCGAATGGTATTTCAACTACAGGAACCACCTCTGGTGGAACTGAGAATCTGCCATCAGGAAGTAATTATGCTGATCTTCTCCAGTCGGCGAAAGGGAATGGGGAACCTAATTCTAGTGGACATCCAGACCATCCACGTTCAGGTACTGGAGCTGCCGCTGTGCTTAAAACCGAAAATTGTGAGGAGATGATAAACAATCATTCCCTTAAGCAACCAATTCCAGTTTCAGAGAAGAAGAGGACTCGCAATATTGGGCCTAAAAGTAAGAGGTTGCTTATTGATAATGAAGATTCTATGGAGTTGAGACTTACCTGGGAAGAAGCACAGGACTTGCTTCGTCCGCCACCTAGTGTTAAGCCAAGTATTGTCACCATTGAGGACCAAATATTTGAAGAATATGATGTAAGTGCGGTGTGTGTTTTCACTCAACAATTATATACTTTGTAACTTAGCTGTTACAAGGTGAACATGGAATAATATTGATTGATATATTTACTTTTGAATTTTGTGTCACTGGGCTTATCTATGTCCATGTTTGATTTCATTTAGGAGCCCCCGGTTTTCGGAAAGAGGACTATTTTCAGTGCCTGTTCATCTGGGTAAGCATATACCACTCTTTTCCCTGTTTTGTGATGCATTTGTACAGCGAAATCCTTGTCTGAGTAATACTTGTTTTTGGTATTATGCTCCATGAAAGCTTTTTGACTTTATCATATTGAATATGTTAACTGTTTTATCCAGGGGGAAGGAGCAGTGGGCTCAATGTGATGATTGCTCTAAATGGCGAAAGCTTCCCGTCGATGCTCTTCTTCCTCCCAAGTGGAATTGCTCTGAGAATGTTTGGGATGCAAGCAGGTGTGCCATTTTTTTATCTAGTGATCCTGAATTAGGTCTCGATGAGAAGGGTGATAGATTAGTCATTTTGTTCAAAATTTGTCGGGATCACCTCTTTATATGATGAGATCGGAATAAACTAATCATATGATTCACATTTCTTATTTTCAGGGCTTCATGTTCTGCTCCAGAGGAGATGAGTTCAAGGGAATTAGAAAATCTTCTGAGAACCAACAAAGGTATGATACTACTTTCTGTGTTTAAGATAATTTCTGCATGGATTGTGTTTTGAGTTTAACATTCATGTATCATCTAATATTATGCTTTTCAAGTATCATTCTATGCCTACTTCTCTATGCATCACTTTCCAAAATCTTATTCCTCATGAGGTTCAACAATAAATTTACACCGGCTAGACCGCAATTCTACTTCCAAAATGAGCCCTTGATAGTTAATATAATTGTTCTTGAATCTAATTGGTCGCAATCGATGTTTCCCAGATCTTAAGAAGCGGAGAATTGCTGAGAATAATAAACCAATCCAAGAGCATGAGCCTTCTGGGTTGGATGCTCTTGCCAGTGCCGCGGTTTTAGGAGACAATCTTGTTGATCCTGTGGAGTCATCAGCTGGAGCCACCACCAGACACCCTAGACACCGTCCCGGCTGCTCCTGTATTGTGTGCATTCAACCACCAAGTGGAAAGGGGAGACACAAGCCAACATGTACTTGCAACGTGTGCATGACCGTGAAGCGCCGGTTCAAAACCCTGATGCTTAGAAAGAAGAAGCGCCAATCGGAGCGCGAAGCAGATGCTGCTCAAAAAGGTCATATTCCCCGAAAAGACGAGTCAGATACCAATGGAAGAGCTTCAAGAGATTATCCTAAACCGAGTCACTCGGACAAAGAGGGAGGACTAAACAAAGATCAACAACCAGCCCATGTGGGAGAGTCGAATGCCGGACAAATAGACCTGAACTCGCATCCGAATCGCGACGACATGGCAGCCGATACATCGGCGCCTAGCACCTCGAATCATCTTGAAACAACAAACCGAGAGGTAAGGAACTATATGAATCAAAATGGTGTTAGAAGCTACAATAATGGTGAAGTGCAGGATAATCAGCATCCTTCTTTACTCAATCAATCTAATGGAGGGTGCTTTGGATCATCCATTGTGTGGAAAATGGAAAGAAAAGATGAGGTTTACAATCATGCCAATCAAAGTCAAAGCCATAGTCAAAACAACAATCTTTCTTGATAAATTTATTTATTTATTTATTATTTATACTTCTATATTTCTATTTTCTTGCACTCACAGTATATAACATAATTTGCTCTCTCTTTTGCAAAAAGGGTGCTCAAAGTGGTCAAAGATAGTTTTCTTATAGTCAAAAGGATGTATTACTATTATCAATATTTTGAAATATTTTCCTTCATGGAAGTGGGTTCTGCACTTTTCTCTATTTGACGATGTATTTTTTTGGGTCGTTTATGAGAATGAAAGAAAAAATGGTATACCTTAGTCCTCAGTCTTGGTCCATCCCTTTTTTTTTGGTGATATTAGTGACGGTTAATTCTGTTACTTCTTTTTATTTAAGCCCATCCAAATAATTCCTTTTGTTATCTCGGCATTTCACTTGGCCAAAAAAGAATTGTTACTACTAGAGTTTTAGTATCATAAAAGTTTCAACGTAGTCCAATTCCATCGACTCATTTCATCTAGTTAATTAACATACAAGTAGTTTACAATCAAAGTTCAAACATTGAAAGTTCATGAGTTGGCACTTCACAATTTCAACTCAATTTTTTTTAAGTGAAATTAAGGGACACTTTTCTTGTGTACATTAGTGGGGAATGAATGTGTAGAATCTTTGGTGGGTTTGTAAACCCGAAAGTTTTATAGCTAAATATACTTGTGGGTACATTTTCTATTTTCATATATAAACGTGAATATAATGATTATTCTAAGATTTATTACGTTAATAATAATGCTAAACATGTAAAAAATTAAATCAAATTTTTTGTAATAAATTAAAAGATTTTGTATTATGTGAAAAAATATTCAAAATAAATAAAATTTATTACAATAATAAATTAATATTATTATTATTATTATCATCATCAAATAATTATTACTAATTTGTATATAATTATAATGATTATTGATGGATACTTTAGTAAAATAGATTAAAATGTATGTTATTTTAATCTTGATTCTTGTAGGAATTGGCCTATTTTATAATAGAAGGGTGCAAGTTAATGGGGTGGACAATGAATAGGGTAGGATAGGGTTTAGATTCTATTCGCAGATTGAGAATCTTACCCATAACTCGACCCGCACTCTAAAGTTCTACACTTGATGCTACTCGATACTACCCACGGCAAATCATTTTTTTTCCAATCAAAGGCAATATTTAATCATTTCTATTTTATAAACATGCTAATAGAACAAAAAAATATAAAATTAAATCCATATTAAAAAAATATTAAAATCGTAATGAAATCCATGTTAAAATTAAAAAAAAGAGAACATGTGGGTTCGATATCTATCAATTTCATTATACATGTATAATAATTTTTTAATTACATACTATAATATATTAGGAGTACAAGTAGGTTGGGTAGGGTTAAGTCTAAGCCCACACTCTACCCTACCTGTAGCTCAACTTGCTCTGCTCTCAACTCGATCCGCTAACCCAACTCTATCGGAATGGATTGGATCCGATTGAATATCGGGAATAGAATTAGTATTACTAGCCCTACAGAAGTATTATTTAGACATTTTACAAAAAAAAAAATCGTTATTTTTTCTTAAATGTAATTTCATTAATTTGTATTCTTCTATGGTGTTTAATGCATTTGAATTCGTTTTATATGGAAAAATCATGTTGTCATGACATTAATCTAATCGAAAATATTTGGTAACCAAAGAAAATCAGCCAAAAACAGCCATAACTTGTCTTATTTAACATTCATTAATTGTTGCGACAATTAATTAATGCTAAATAAGATAAGTTCTGGCTGTTTTTTTTGTCTACTTAGCATTACCCTTTTTTTTTTTACTATAGAAAGATTTAAATCCACAACCTCTTACGTAAATATAGAAAAACTATGTCATTTGAGCTATAATTTATTGACAATTATTTCTACCAATTATTTACGTCATTTCTTTTGATATTATTAGTTGCTCTCTCAAAATGATATAAACTTAAAATTCTCTATTCGATAGGTTAATGATTAATTCATTGCGAATCTAAATTTTATTAAAAAGTTTATATTAGTCAATAAATTACAATATTTATAAGACAATATTTAAATGTAACACTTACTTGAATAATGAATAAATTGATTACTTAGCCAATTCAAATTAAGTTATAATATCTTATTCTCATACTTTATTATAAACCTCATTTCAGAAAAATCTAAAAACTATGTTAACTTATTTATTAGAGTAAATATTTAAATTATTTTTGTGATTTTCAGTAGGGGTGAGCACGGGTAGCGGATACCCGATTATCCGTCCGAACTCGAACCGATAAGGAGGACAATTACATATGGCCATCTCTCTTATGATAAGGAGGATTCCAACATCTGACTACATATCCTAGTATGTAACCTAAACAGGCTACAACATTGAAAATGTGTCCAATCCCTAGCAAAGTCACTATTACAAAAGAAGGAATTGAGAATAGACCTAGTTGGCAAATGACCCGAGCCAACACAAAAGGAAAACCCCTATATCTGACAATCCTATTTGTTGGACACAATCCAAAAAAATCAAATCAAAATAGCATCCAGCCAGCATGATTACATTTCGATCTATTTGGAATCACAAGCCTTCCTAAACACTTATAGATATACTATATAAAATACCTACACCTAGACACAGCAGCTCAATTCCACACCTTAAATCAAACTCCATTAACCTTGGCCATCTGCATCAGTAGCCGCCTCCTCAAATTGGGGATTCAAATTCCTCTTGCCCTTGGAGGTGACAACATGATTTTCATGAATAAGCTTCTCTCTATATTAGGAAGGTGCATCAAGAACATGGGACAACACCTCCTATGACAAAGAAATTAACAAAAGCTATGAAACTCACTCAAGAATGCAAAATCCATTTAGAAACAGCACACATAGGAAGGAGAAAAAAATATTATATAATAGTACTTGAGTTTCTTTTTCTGGTGAGCTAAGCAATATATAGTTCAGCAGAAAGATCATCACTAACAGTATCATTGCTGGATATTTTCTCATCTTTTACATCTTCACCATTAATTAAGGCAGCAAACTCAGTTCCTCCGGAAACAGCAGGCTATTTTTTAGCCAGAAAATCTATAAGAACTGGGGATTTAGATAAAATTTCAGAATACTCACCAACAACTTTGTCACTTTTGATAAAAGTCTTTGATGACTCATTCTTAATACCAATATCCCCTTTTCCACAGGGAACAGATTTGTCTAAATCAGGCTCTTATTCATATGCCATAAGAGTTCAAAAATAGATAAGACCATAACAAAAATTCACCACAGCACAATAAAAAAAATAAGAAATGAATCATGAATTTACACAATCTAAAAAGAATTATATGTATATGTAACCTTTTTTGGAGTAGACTCGTCATCAGCATCATAATCGGGAAGTTCAAACATGGCAATAATGTTGGGATCATCACATATTCTCCTAATTCGAAAAGTGCCATAAAATGTATCATGTGTGACACGTTTGGTATCAACCTTCAGCAGTAACTTCTTTCCAGTGAGCCCTTGGAATATGGGAGGATAAGTATCCCCACATATAAACTATTTTTAAAGTAATACATAAAAAATACACAGTATGAATAAAATATATCACATCCCATTAAGTGAACAACACAAAAAAAAAAAAAAAAAACTAAGAACATACACTTGCATCTCTTTAAACCTCAGTAAACAAGTCAGCACATGATTTCTTAAGCAAATAAGATGCCTCACGATCAAAGAGAAGGAAAATACACTCCCCACAATGATCTTCAAGTGTTATTTTAATTTTAAATCTGCGAAGAGAAAACAAAAAGGAACACAATGATTCGGAATAAATAATACCAAGAAACATTATTTTTATAAACAATCCACAAGACAAAATGAAAAGACATTTTGAACAAAATTTCTGACCTTGGAGTCACATTAGTTATGTGCTTCAAACAAAAATAACAGTAATATGCACCATTTTAAGGATAGATATCCTTTCCACACACACACGCAGAATACCACCAACCTCCATCCTCAACAATACCTTGTATTGTACCAAAAATGATATAAGAATCCTCCTATGCAATGGGCATTTCAAAATTTGTTAACAATATGAATGAAAAAATAGATCTGAAAATTGTTCTTTGATTTTCTTTTTCAGTTCATTTGTGTATAAAATAAACATAAACACAACTAACTCAAAAGAAGACAAGCTCATTGTTATCTTGAAGCTCTTCAATAGTGTATTTTCTAGTTAAACGCATGAAATCATCTTCCAAGAAGACAACTTTACCCTCATTTGCAATAAACAGTGGCTGGAAACTATTGACACCTTGCTCAATCATACTAAAAAAATTATGGCAGACACTTGTACTTGTTACTCCAGATTGGTTGTAAATAAAGAATATAATAAAAATCAACAAAATAAACCATGCTAACCTCTGCTTGAATTCAACAACTTCAGGAAGATCAGGATTAAATAACATTTGAGTGGCATACATCACATTTTGAAGATCTACTTGACCTACACATCAATACAGAAAGAGTTTAGCAAAGTTTATTGGAGACAACACCTAGAGTAGCAATGAGATGTACAGAAAACAAACAATGTACCCCTAAAGAACTTGACTTTTGCAAGTTGAATGACAACAACAGGCTGCTCCACATAGCCAGAGGCAAGAAAATGATTTACTTGATTAACAGTTCCCAAACAATGCACATCGCACTGTAAGATTGAAACTCAAAACATGACAAAGAATGAAACAGAAAATAAGAAAAAAATGATTAAAAAATAAAGAGAAACCACGAGAAATGACTCAATTAACATACTCTTTTGAAGTTAATTCCAGTACAATTATTTTCACAATTTTTTCCTCTTTTGCATATTCTTTCTCTTCTCCCACTGAAGTTAAAAGACCAATGACATCTATTCCAAATAAACACAACCTATTAAATATTCAAAGGATTTGTTAAAAAAACTTGAATAACAGAATAGCAAGAAGAGATACACACCAACTAAAAAATCATAATCTTGGGTCATGTTTAGCAGCTCAGAAAAAGAAAACATGTTGAAATAAGTCTTAGGGATAACATCTTCATCAACAGCTACAACAGTGGTTCGGTGAAGAAAAACCAATTTAAATTCATGAGAAGTTGCTCTATAAACTTGACCTTCAACTATATGATCCCTAAACCTATTAAGGAGTGGTTTCTTAATTGTAGCTTGAATTTTTTCACATTGGAAATTCAACAAAAGAACAAAATCAGATTAATGAAACACATAATTTAAAGTTGAAAACTTAAAAAACAACAACTAACACCATATTTAAAAGAGAAGCTAATAGGGGCTATCATGCTCATCAAGGAGAATCATCTCCATTGAGTTAGGAATCTCATGGTTACCAAAAGAGGGTACAACCCAAAGCCTTAGAACCCTAACTTTCAGCCTCCAAGCCTCTCTAGGAGGATGCATCTTAGAAATCATATCAAATGGAGGAGGCATTGCAGAAAAAAAAGGAGATAAACAGAGTTGATGAAATAGATCAAAATGTAAACAAAAAAATTCTGAAATAGACAGAGCTTAGGAAGAAATAGAACATAGCAGAATATTTGTGCATTGAATGTGGTTCACCAACCATCCTTTTATAGAAAAAATCTAGAACACAAGGCTCACCTTTTTGAATTCAAATTGAGGATGATGGAAATGGAGGGAAAACAAAATCTCAGTCCATATGCATCTCCATTCAATGGCATAGAGATAACTAATCATAGGAGAAAAACCTGAACTAACACAAAAACAGGAAAAACAGGTGAAACTTTCAAGAAATCAAGAAATAGGGACCAAAAATTGAGATATCATACCATACCTACTACAGTGCACCTACATGTCATTAGACCATAAGGAAGGCAGTCATCAACTACCCCAAACAATGATTCTACTCATAGCAATGAGAGTTGGTAAATGTATTAGGTAGGGATACATTCTAAACAGCAGATGAATGGAAAAAAAAATATAGACAAACATCAATAAAAATCTGTTAATCACATCAACATTCATGAAATGGATGAGATTGAAACATCATACCTTGATAATAATTTCCAAATTTCCAATGAAGAATATATAGCACAACCTTATTATGTGTCCATAACACATTTTCATGGGAAGACCAGCTGCTGGATAGATTTTTCTTTGGATAAAGAGATATGCTAGTTAGACAAACAATACCATGAAGCCATTTTACTGGCACAAGGCCATCCTTTTCTCAATGAACCTCTTAAGTTCAGGGCGAAGAGTTGTATGTGCATCCAACAGCTGAAATATAAAATAATTTTTTCACAAACAACAAAAAAATGTAATGCAATTCAGTTGAACTTAAAAAATAAATAAATGACCAACATGCTATACATCAATTTTTGTCAATCACATCACCACTGATAGAATAGATTAGGTACAAAACCCATTCCATGATAATGATTCATACAACCCACATGCAACCAGCAATTCACTTTAGGTAAACTTAATGGATTTGTTGAACATACCTAAAAAAAACAAAGATTCATCAATGGGATTATTGAATCAGAACTGAAATCAGAATGCAAAACTTGAACAGGAGCAAATGGAATTGGGAATGCAAAAATTGAATAGGAGTGGCACAAGCATATTCTTTTATCAAAGAAGCAAACAAATTTATGACAATCAGCTCTACTTCTTTGCAAGAGGTGAAATATACAGCAATTTTTGCATAACCAATAAAGGATTGAAATGCAACTGAGTTGACTAACAAAAGATTTCATCAAAATGCAAATAAATCACCAAGAAACTATCAATCAATTCCTATCAATTACATCACCACTCATCAAATAGATTAGATAGAAGAGAATTTCCTAGTAACACAAACAATGGAGTGATGCCATCTTTTTGTGAGAAAGCCACTTCCTTTCTGAATGACATCTTAAATTCAGGACAAAGACCCCATATTTTTTTCAAGAGCTGAAATATAAAATAATTTTTACATAAATAATAAAAAAATGAGAATGCAATTGAGTTGAATAACCAAATCTTTCATTTAATGACCAAGAAGCTATGAATCAATTCCTATCAATCACATCACCACTGACTAAATAGATTAGGTACAAAACCCATTCCATGATAATGATTCACACAACCCACATGCAACCAGCAATTCACTTTAGGTAAACTTAATGGATTTGTTGAACATACCTAAAAAAACAAATATTCATCAATGAGATTATTGAATCAGAACTGAAATCAGAATGCAAGACTTGAACAGGAGCGAATGGAATTGGGAATGTAAAACTTGAATGGGAGTGGCACAAGCATATTCCTTTATCAAAGAAGCAAACAAATTCATGACAATCAGCTCTACTTCTTTGCAAGAGGTGAAATATACATCAATTTTTGCATAACCAATAAAAGATTGAAATGCAACTGAGTTGACTAACAAAAGGTTTCATCAAAATGTAAATAAATCACCAAGAAGCTATCAATCAATTCCTATCAATCACATCACCACTCATCAAATAGATTAGATAGAAGAGAATTCCCTAGTAACACAAACAGTGGAGTGATACCATCTTATTGTGAGAAAGCCACTTTCTTTTTGAATGACATCTTAAATTCAGGACAAAGACCCCATGTCTTTTCAAGAGATGAAATATAAAATAATTTTTACATAAATAATAAAAAAAATGAGAACGCAATTGAGTTGAATAACCAAATCTTTCATTTAATAACCAAGAAACTATGAATCAATTCCTATCAATCACATCACCACTGACCAAATAGATTAGATAGAAAGCCCATACCTTGATAGGGATTCCCACATTTTCAGTGAAGAATGTATGGCAGAACATCATTACCTATGCAGAAGACATCTTTAAGGGAAGATAACCTACTCCACGTATCTCTCTTTGTAGGAGGGAATTTCTAGTTAGACAAAAAGTTCTTTTATATAAACAATAAAAAAATAGAATGCAATTGAGTGCTTCATAAAAAATATATATATATATTATTCCAATACTTGTTAAGTTTAAAAATTTTGAACAAGTATATATGTTTTTAAGAATAATTAATGGATGAAAATAAGAAGAAAAAAATAATACTTTTTACAATACCCTTAACCTCCTGCTTGTGAAATAGGACAAAAGTGATCTATATACTAAAGTACTTTACTCGGAAAATATTTAAAAAATTTGTATCATTAAACATAAATAACAGAACATGATTCTGAATACAGAAAATAGTATAAAAATTCAATGAATTTGTTGAATATATACAAAGTAAAAAATAAAAATAGATTCATCAGTTTTTAAATAATGTAACAGAAACTTCCAAAGAATGTAACTAAGAACATGAACCCAGAAACAAACCAAGTCAGATAAGAGAACATGATTCTGAATGCAGAAAAAATTATAAATTGCTACATTCAGCCCAAACAATTCAAAGGAATTAGTGAATGAGAACGGAAATTGGAATGCAAAATTTGAATAGGAGAGAATGAAATTGGGAATGCAAAACTTGAATAGGAGAAGCTGGGTCTATAAACTGGATTTGCTGAAAAAATTCTGTCAATCACATCACCATAGAGAAAGTAGATTAGGTAGAAACCCCATACCTAGACAATGATTCACAAAACCAAACGCATGATCCATAAATATAAGAAAAGGTAAGTAAGAAGATAATCTTTATAATCATTATAAAATCCCAAAAATTGATAAAATACACAAACCACATACAACAAACAATTCAACAGCTAGCAAAAAGAGAAATGATAATCATACCAACAAAATCTAAATAACGAAATGAAGAAGAGGAAACAGATTCATAGACTATACTCAAAATTAACAGCAACTTCCAAAGAATGTAACCAAGAATATGAACCCAAAAACAAACCAAGTTAGATAGACAATTTGTAAATTAAAAATTTCACAATTTGCACAATTAGAAATTTCACAAACCCTAAACAATAAAATATGGGTTAACCGTGGAACAGATACTAAAATTGATCATAAGGATGTACACAATGAAAGAAAAGAAAAAGGATGAAGAGAAAAATAGGTTTGGATGCACCTGATTGATTGATCAGAGATCTTGAATTTGAGACCCCAATAGGAAATCACTAACCTGGATGAACGGCGACGAACCAAACTCCTAAGAAAACAGAGCTCATACACAGAGTTTCGTAGGCAGATGAAACGAAGCTAGGAGAAGAAACCAAAGCTCCTAGGGTTCCAACTAATCATTACCTGTTGAAACAAAACCATCAAAAGGCAGGTTGCATGAGCGATTCGGTGAAATGGAAGGCAGGTTGCGTGAGCAAGAAAGTGAAAGGGATAGCTGATGGCAGAATGACAGAGGAGCACATGCACCCCTAAAGATGAGAAGCCACGCTGGAGGAGCCATCGTGGAGGAGAGCCTCCACCTGGGACTGGAGCCGGCCTGGAATGCGGAGAGGTCTCCAGCTCAGAGATGAAACCACGGTTATCTATTGTTTAATGATAAAGGGAGTATAGATATATGTAGTTAAGCTTTTATTAATTATTATGCATAATGAAACAAACTTATTAACTTGAGAACTTCAATGACAAGGTATTAATAAAAAAAAAGGACATAATTTTTGTACTAAAATTAGGTTTTATTAATAAACAAGTTTAGAGTTGGTGATTTTATTAAAAATAATTATTCATGGATTACCCACAACATTATTTTTACACTAATCCATTAAATACTAACTAAATACATTAATGTTTTTCTTATATCATATTTCTTATGATATACATAATATTATATTTTAATTAATCCAATACATACATCGTACGAGCTATTACAATGATCGTGAAAAGACGATAAAGGTGAAGGATCAGGATCCATAAAAAAACACTAAAAATTTATCTTCATTGAGTTATACTAGCATTTTATCCGGTACCCACTAAACCTTCCATTGTTTCCATGCATGTTCATTATTTTAATCTCAAAATCAAAAGGCCTTCCATCAATTTTTCATTTTTTTTTGTTTATTTATATTCACATGCAATCTATTTCATTTTTAAAAGAGCGAAGTGTACACAAAAAATATTATAATGTAATAAGCTATGGAAGAATCAATTACTTTCTTTCATCTCTTTCTTATTATTAGGATTTATGTTTGAATTTGATTTTGAATTCAATCTCTTCTACCATTGTAATTAATTGGATATCTATCATGACTTCTTTTTTATTTTATTCAATGGAAAGAAAATTTGAGAGAAAGGAGTCTCTGTTTATAATTTTTTTTTGAAATTATACAATAAACGATAAACTATTATAATAAATTAATTACAGACTTTTTTTTTTTTTTTACTAAAGATCGGATTGAAACTCGAACCCGCAACCTCTAGATAAATATGGAGAGACTATGCCATTTGAGTTATAGCTTGTTGGCAATTACAAACTAATTTTATTATAGTTAAAATATTAACACTAATTAAATTTAAGTAACTCAAGTTACTAATATAATTAATAATCAAATTTTAAAATATCAATTAATAAAAAATTGAGACGTTATAAGAAATAAGTTACATGTTATTTTAGAAAAGATTGGATAAAACTCACTTAAAATTTATTTTAAGTGTCATTGTTATGAATATTTATATTAGTATCGAAATTTAAATTTAAACTCCTTAGTTTAGGATTAATATGTTTTAAATATTTAAGTTATAATTTATAAGTATGTTTGTAATTTCTCTAATATTTAAATAAAAATTTTATTTTTATTATAATAGAGATTAAATATAAATTTTATTACATAAGAAATTGAATTAAGATATACAGTGGTATTATTATTTTTATGTTTTTATTTTGTATATTATCGTTATGAGATAAAATGATTTTTTTTTTTAATTTTAGATTCTGCAGAATTAATAACAACAACTCTTAAAGTTGTGAAATAAAAAAGTCCTTGATTCAACCCCTTTCAAAGCCAAACTATAACCTTCAATATTAAAGGACATTTGGAAAATCTGGTTTATAACACAGATTTCTGATCATAAAACACAAGTATATGTCCACTAAATTAACGTGGTGATGTGGCGCTGGTTATTAATACATTTAATTATTAGTGCGTGGCAAAGGGTAGTACTGTAGTAGCCACCCACTATGTAGAATGCTAGATTCAAACAATTTTAGTAGTATCGACCAAAAGAAAAAAAAAACAATTTTAGTAGTGAAAACAAAAATATATATTAAAATATTTTTTTTAGATATTATTATATTTATAATTTGAATATAATTTAAGAATTTAATTTTGATATACTGTCAGTATAAAATAATTTTACATATGTATTTAATTACGTAATGTCACATTAATAAAAATAACTATTTTTTACGTTGATCCTGTGAATAATCATCTAAAAGAATAAATGTAATTATATGACTGTGTAAAATACTTTATACTGTCAATCCATCAAAATTAAACTCATAATTTAAAACTAGAATTATGTATAAGTATAAAAAAATAATAATTTTATTTATATTTACAATAATTATGTATAAAATTTAAAATAAAGAATATTAATTAGAATTCAATTAGAAAACCAAACTCCAAATCATAAACTCTCAATCATAAATTCTAAATTATAAATCTCACATCTTAAATTCTCTAAAAATTAATGATCTTTTTACAATAAAAAGTTAGTTAATGTTAAGTAACTAAAAGTTAGGTTTTTATATTTTTATTATTTAATAGATAAATAATATTTTTTTTATCTTATCCAATTTTTGAAAAAAAATATTAATAATTTTATTTATATTTAAAAAATTAAACTTTAGTTTAATAATTAACTAATTGTTTAGTTTTAAAAATAACATTATTACTACTTATTATTTTTTATTTTTAATTTTGATACTAAATTATATTTAACAAGATATATATATTTTTGCATATTAAACTTAATAATTTTTTAAACATAATTCTCAAAAAAATCATTTATAATTTATTATTGGGACAAAAACAATATAACAATAGAGACAAATATATTTATTATATATAATTAATAACAACTTTTTAAAAGTGAGGCAAATGCACCCTTTTTATAAGACTGGATTCATCCGAAGGATGAAGTACTACCAATAATACGTGCTGAGCTGTATTAAATATTTAAGGGTTTAATTAATATATGCTATAAGAATATATGATAAATTTATTATTAATAAAAAAATTTAAATATTTTTATTTAATAAATATAAAATAAATATATTAAAAATTTAAATTTTTTATATTTTTAATAAAAAAATTATTTTATAAATTTAATCTACGTCCTTATAATACATATTAGCTAAATCTAATATTTAAATATAACATGTTTGATGCGGTGGCACAAGAAAAACTGCTTTTGAAAATTATAAGATATTTGGACATTCTAGCTATAGACCAACACGTTTAAAAAACGATTTAATATTATTCTTACATCTTACTTCATCCGTTATTAATACCTCCACTTACACTACCTATAAATCTTAGAATCAAATTTTTTTTATAAATTAAATTTAATTAAATTAAATAATAATACTTTAAATAATATTAATTATAACTAATTTTTGTTATGTTAAATTAACTTAGTTAGATTTACTTACAAAAAAATTTAAATGTATAACATTATTCTAAATCAAAATCATATAAATAAAACGTATTAAATCAAAAGTATATATTTTTTCCTTTAACAAACCTTTTGGTATAAGCTTAAATAATATTAAGGGCGGTTACTATAAAATTAGGCAAATATCTCCAACAGCTTTGTAATAATAGATCAATAACTTAATAATTGTAATATAATATATTCGAATTCACACCCTTTACATTAAAAAAGATAAAATCAGCACACACAAAAAGTACATTATTTATTTTAAATACACATTATATTTATCTCACATTTTTTTATTTTAAATGTCAAAGTATTTTTATAGGTGTCTACCACCACCAATTTTCTAAAAACCAATGTATACCTATTCCATTTCAAGTAAAGGAGAACGCAACTCTTGAACACGACGAGTTATATCTATTGCCAAATTTATTACACAGAAACATTTGGTGTCCACTGCGTGGGGCTTTTAAATCTAACCCCACTATTATTTTTCTGTTCAATTTTTATCCTCTTTTGTAGATTATAATAAATAGTGGAAGAGCAAAATATCCACCTCCTCCACTTCTTCCTACTGAGATTAAACTATTGGCTATCAATAAATCGCTAAGAGCAAAAGTGCAACAGGTGATTGAGTTATTAAACCAGAAACAGAATGGTCGAAGCGTTGAGAAGGAACAGAAAAATTTTGATAATCGTGATAACGATGACGATGATCATAATGATCCATGAGCATCTTAAGTACTTGGACAATTTTTATAGAAAATTGATGACTTTTTCTTGGTAATTATATGATTTTTAAGGCTATTCTATTAGTACTTTGATTTTCTTGGTTTCATGATTTTTGTAGAAAAATGTTAGGAAAAGAGAAGCAAAAGCACAAGGAGGAACCAATAATTGAAGACAAGTGTAAAGAAAATTCATGGAAACTGTCAACCCTGACCTCTTCACACTCCAATGAGCATAGCTAGCATGAGTTATAGAGGTCCAAATGACGCAGTTTCAGCGGCATTAAAAAGCCAACTTTTAGAACATTCCAACGATATATAATAGTTTAGATGCTCTCTAGTTTTACGGTATTGAACGTCGTGACATTGGCACCAATGCCAAACCGCTTCCCACTTTCATTATCTTGTGGGAGAAGTGGCATCTAACGCCAGATGCACCAAGTTAGATGCTAGAATCACCAAGTTAGTCCAAAAGCACCATTCCTTGTTGGAGGGCTAACGTCCAGCATCATCCCTACTGTGGCGTCCAACACCAGTGCAGCGGCGTCCGGCGCCATAACCTCCTACGGCATCCAACGCCAAGTCCTCCGCACTCAATGCCAAGCCTCCAGCAACACTCCAGGCTTCCTGTACTCGACACCGTTTCTTCGGTATGAAACGCCAAGAAATTAGCTCTAAATAATATTTTTTTGAGTCGATTTAAAAAAAAATCAATCTTATTTAAATTTGAGAATTGATCAATCATTCTGACGAACATCTAATATAAAATTTTTATATTGACTGTTAAGTATTAAAAATTGAATAAAAAAATTATGTATGTATAATTTAATAATTTAATAAAAATAAATAAATATTATTTTTATATACTATTTAAAAAAAATTAAATTGTAATAAAAACACTTGTTCTAATAATACTAGCTTAAAACGGTCCTGCAGCTAAAACTATAATTGATCACCTTTTATTTGACGATAATTCAATACTTTTTTTTAATATAAATAAAAATTAATAATTAGTTACAATTAAAATTATTTTTTTAATTTAAAGAGTTTTCTCTTTTTTTTTTTCTATTTCTCTTATTCTTTTACTCATTCTATCTCTCTTTTATATCGTTTATTAATAATTAATTATAAATTTAACAATCAAAATTTAAATTATTAAAATTAAAATTAAACTAAAATATTATAATTAAAATTAAACTAAAATTAAAATATTAAAATTAAAATTAAACTAATATTAAAATTAAATATTAAAATATTATGTATATTTTTTTAGTTTTTCATTTAGTTTTAAATTTTTATCGTTTATTTAATTTTAATATTTTCACTTGTCTTCCTTCAAATAGTCATTACATATAATTTGAAGGGAATACTAATATTGTGATTAATAATTAGAATCAAGATTCAATTGTTTTAAAAAAAATTGATGTTAAGTTAATTTTATAACTATTAATATAAAATTTTATATATAGAGAGAGAGAGATCATTTTTAAATAACAAGCATGAAAATTAATTATTTTTATTTATGTAACAGACTTAACACCTAATCAAATATAAAAATATACATATTAAATTTTTTCAAATTTTAGATAATGAATACTAAAATTAATTATTATTAAAAAACTAAACTCTTTTATATGAAAATAATAACTAAAAAGCTTATTATTTGATTTTTTTAATTTATGGAGACCTGATCTTTTTAACTGACGGAGACTTTTATCTCCTATGAACTTTTTGTAAAAGTAGTTTAATTCTATGAATTTTGTTCTATAATCTATAATATTAGGACAAAACCGACATAATTTTAAAAAATTTATATTCTCGTAATGTTATCACGGGTAAAGACACTAGTTATATACAAAATTTAAATTTAATAATAAAACAATAATGTTATATCACATTTTGCGGTTTGAATTAGATTGTATCAAATTAATTTTCAGTTTTGAGAACGTATGAAAAAATCGATCAAATTCATGCATTTCATCAAAAATAGAATCTAATCTAATCTAAATTTATACCATTTTAGCCTATTTTCAATTTGAATTTATTGAATGAATAATTTTTTTTTAAGATTGATTTGTATTGAAATTAAACACCTGTATATGATAGTGATAGATAGGGATGGCAGCACCACCCGCGGGTATCCACCCCACTTCTACTCGCTCAGGACGAGTAATTACCTGCCCCATATTGTGGTGGATTTTTAGTAGGGCGGGTTCTTGGACAGGGCAGATTAGACGGATTTAGGTAATATCCGCCTACCCATATTGGTATATATATAATATATATAATTTTAATATATAATATGTGTAATATATTGGTAAAGAAAATTATGCTAATTTGGATTTTTAACAAAATTAACTTCCGTTGCAAATATAGTCCAAATCGGCAATGATTTTAAATTCAAAAGATAAGTCACAATTCAAAACAAATATAAACCGAAAGTATTTAAACTCTCGGATCGTCTTCCCTAAAAGTTGCAATGAAATGCTCTATTATTGGTTTTGAGGGATTTGGGGGTTTTGGGATAGTAACAAACAAGAAATGTAAATAGCAAGACAATAAACAAGCATGCAAGGAATTAAATGAAAGCAAATAAAAGCAATGAAAATAGAAATTAAATGGTAAAAAGAGCTCCCGGCAAGAATTGGGGAATTAAGGATTCCTATCCTAGTTATGGACCACAAACATGGTAATTGTGTAAAACTAATCCCAATTAGTCAATCCTAACATCGAGAATTAGTCAAAATGACATAATTGATCTCAATTCACAAGTCCTAGCCAACTCTATTAATGAAAGGCTTAGAGTTAGTGGAAACTAAATCAACTAACAATCCTAATACAATGTGAAATGAACATCCACAACTCAAATTCACCTAATTACCCAATTTTTCAACCAAGAGTGTGAAAAATTATACAAAAGCTAAAAAAGATATTTTATCAAACACGTAGCATGCATAAAAGAAAAAATATCATAAATTGCAATAAAAATAAATTCTATAACTATCAATTGTAATAAATGATAATAATAACAACTCAAATAAGTATTAAAGAAACATAAAACATCAAAATTGCATTAAATGAAATTAAAAGTAACAAGAGTGTTCATAAATATAAAAGTGGCAAAATTGAGAAATTAGCAAAAGAAATGAAGATGATCAAGACAAGAGAGTAAGAAACATAAATGAAACTATATTAAAACAAGAATTAAATGTTGAAATTAAAGAGAAAGTAAACTAAGAACCCTAATTCTAGAGAGAAGGGGGAGTTTCTCTCTCTAGAAAAACTAAATAAAAACATGTAAAAACCTAAACCTAAGTGCTCCCCCTTTCACATAGAATGATGACCCTTTGATATAGCACTCAATCAGCTTTAGAAAGTCCTAAAACTAGGCTCTGGAGGCCCAGAAATCGTCCTCAGCGATTTGCATTAATGAGGTCACGTGCTAGGACTTGTGCGTACGCACACTTGCTGATCTTTCACTTGTGCGTGCGCACAGATTGTCGTGCGTGGGCACACATGCTGTTGTGCTTCTTGTGCGTACACACACTCCAATGTGTACTTCTTCTTTGTTTTCTTTATATTTTTTCCCTATTATTGCATGCTTCTCCTCCACTCTTATAAAGTCATTCCTATCTCTTACACCTGAAATCACTCATCAAAAGCATCAAGGTATTGAATGGAATGAAAGTGGAATAAAATTGGTTAAATTAAACACAAAATAGCATATTTTCACAATTAAGTTCAATTTAAGGAGAGAACACAAAAGTATGCCATTTGGATGAATAAATGTGAGTTTATATAATGAAATCCACTCAAATCAATTTAAAATTTATCGTCAAATATGGATTCATCATATATGTAAAACAATTAGTAAAATGATTAATAATATTGTATCATATTTAAAATTTTATTTTAATTTATACTATGTATATGATGATGGTTATATAAATTTTAAAATTTTATTTTATTTATTGGATTTTAATAATTATAGGGACGGATAGGGTAGAGACAGAATGGATACTTACAAGCTGGGTTAGGGTTCAATTTTTTACTACCCGTATGTAGAAACGAAACAAATTCTATGCGAGTGTAGGATGGAGCAGGATCAGATAAAGCAAAAATCTACTCCTATCTGCTCCGTTACCATCCCTAGTGATAGAAACTTTTACGAAAAAATTATGCTTTGTTGAAAAAATGAAAAATGAGAGTGATGATGAAAAATAATTTGGCATAATAATATTTGGGGTTAACATTCTTTATTAATTATTTGATGAAAATATTGTTTTTCAAGTTTTTCGCTAAATGTTTGGGGAAGAAAAATGACATTATCCTAAAATAATAGAAATTATGAATCCAACAAAACATGTGACAAGAATAATATGACAAGTCATCACCGTTAATTTTATTTCTAAATCAAAGTCGAAATCCCAAATTGAATTCCTACATAAAAAAGTAAAAATTTACGTGTAATTATTTTTACGTAAAATTGATTTTTAATAATCATTAAATAATTTAATAAATTTAATTAAATTATTATTTAATAATTTTTAACTATCAACTTTATATAAAAATAATTATATATGTGACTCTTGTAATATAAAAAATGTTACATAATCAATATTTTTTCAGCATTTATCTTACATTCAAGACAGCATTACTTATTTTTCCATTTTTTTACTAAACTTATCATTCTCCTAGCATTTTCCTTTCTATATATATAATAGCAAATATGCACCCAACCAATATCATACCATACTACTCCACCTTTAGTAGAGTGTCTTAATCCAAATACTTCTAACTTCCCAAAGACATGGAATCTTCTTTTACCTCCATGATGCTCTCTCACCCAATTTTTTACTTCTTTTTCATGCTGTTTGGCATCATACTCCTCTTCATCAAACTCCTCAAACCCAACGATTCAAACAAGAAAGCAGAGAAGCATAGGCTTCCACCAGGTCCCAAACCATGGCCTATAGTTGGTAACATCCCTCAAATGCTTGCAAACAAACCCACTCTTAGATGGTAAAATACTTTTAAAATTTTTTTGTTAAAATATATTAATTTTTAGACGAATTTATTCTTAACGAGTTCTAATAGTATCCGTGACTCTAAATCTAATTTATTCGTAGACTCGTAGTAAATAGAATATGTGCACAACTACAGCTTAAAAAATATTTAAGAAAACAATTCAAAAAAAAAATTATGCTAAATCCAATTTGGTTAATAGATGCGGATCTCTTGTATTTTTTGAAAAGTTTAAACGAATAGAAAGAGGTAATACAAATAGTTATATCTTTAATTGATTATATTATGTGTATATTAAAATCAGTCATTAAAGTTAGTCACTAGTATAAAATATATGTTAGAATATAAATATACATTAAAAATAAAAATCACACATATATTTATACACAAATACATTAATAACTGATTTTATTGAGTGATTTTGTATATGAATAGCACTTTTGATCTTTAATGCACTCCTTAAGTAAAACACCTTAAACTTTTAAATCTTAAACCTTAAATTTGAATAATTAATATAAAATACAATAAAAAATTAAGATTTCTTTAATTGATAAAGAATATAACATCACTCTTAACCTAATAAGGAGCATTTAAAGATGAACTATCTAATGATAAAAAGTTTGGTTAATATATAAGAAATACTAAGTTCAAACTTCAGTTCTAGTCTATATATAATAAACAAGAAAAAATTTCTATTAATTAATTTATTTCATAAATTCTTGTGAACATTATTAATATAAAAAAATAATTTATAAAGTGACTAATTATTTTATTTTCATTAATAATAATAATAATAATAATTATGAATATGAATATTTATATTTGTAGGAGATTATGATGGCAACAATAGATAATCCATACAACAACATTGAATGGGTGCTGGCTGAAATGTTAAATCAACCAAAGCTACTTCAGAAGGCTACCGAGGAATTAGACAATGTTGTGGGAAAAGAAAGGCTAGTGCAAGAATCAAATATTCCAAAACTCAATTATATAAAGGCATGTATAAGAGAAGGTTTTCGACTTCACCCAATCGTTGACTTCAACATTCCTCATGTCTCCATGGAAGACACCATAGTTTCTAATTACTTCATTCCAAAGGGAAGTCATATCCTCATTAGGAGACAGGGTATTGGCCAAAATCCAAAAGTTTGGAAAGACCCATTAAAATTCAAACCTGAAAGACATTTGAAGAATGATGGATCTAACTTAACTTTAATTGACCCTAATTTAGAGACTTTCACATTTAGCACCGGAAAACGTAGTTGTCCTGCGCTTACACTTGGTTCTACAATGACTATTATGTTATTTGCAAGGTTGGTGCATGGATTCACTTGGACTGCACCACCCAATGAACATATCATTGATCTTTGTGAATGTGTAGGTGATACTTCAAAAGCTAAGCCACTTGTAGCATTGGGAAAACCAAGGTTATCTGCAGAGGTTTATCACAAATTGGATCAAAAGAAAAATATCTGATTAGGATGTCATCTCTACTAGCTACTTAAAGTGATGTTAATCTAGAAAAAGAGAAGTCAATTAATAAAACTAGTAAGAGTAGTTAATGTTAGAGTAGTTGATAGGTCTAGTGACATAAATAGTAGAATTATATATGTAGTCTCTAATTCGTAACTACTATGAATAATCAAATTCCAGTGTTCAGTTTTTATTTCTTTGTTCTCCCTGTTTGCTAAAGGTCTTTAGGAAATACAATAAGCTCAATTGATATGAACAACACAATACATTATTAAATAATAAAAGTTATGAAACAAGTACATAAATTAATCGAGATATCTCTCTACTCATTCATTATTATTCATATACATAATAATGCATGCGACTCGATTAAACATATTATTAGAACGATATAAAAATATGACATCAATTTATATTACTCGATCTCTTATTGTATATTTGTAAATTAATTTGACGAATAATAGGGTTTTTGCTTTTATCATATTGTGATGGTATGGTATCAAAGCTCAGAAAGAGAAAGAGAGATCTAATAGACTGATTTTATAGAAATGTGAATGAGAAAAATGATTTTGTTAGCTTATTATTACATTAATTTTTAGTCTTATATAATTAATAACTCTTAATAAATCTGAGATTAATACTAACAATTATTATCTAATCTCATAATTAACTAACCAACTCTGCAAGCTCTATTTATTCCTGAGATCAGGCACGGACCTACACACGTGAGTAATGGGCACTCTCTCTCTCTTTCTATATATATATATAAAAGCTCTATTTATTCCTGACATCAGGCACGGAATAAGGGGCACTCTATATATATATATATACCTTTATTTTAGTTTTTTAAATGACTCTACTATAAATAAACTAAACTTAATTGCTTAAAGCTTTAAATTTATTTTTTTAACCTCGTTAAATTTAGTCTTTTATTCTTAAATTTCAGCCATCACTTTATTTTTATTCTCTTAAACACTCTTCTTAGTTTTATATTTTCAATTTTATTTTTCTATTATTTGTTTAATTGTCATATTCTCTTTATCAAAAGGTAAATTTTAAATTTTTTATATTTTTTTATATAGCTCTCTATGACTTTATGTATCTTCCAATTTCATTGTTTCTCTTTTTGATATTTTCAATTACAAATTTTAATCAAGCAATTATAGTTTAATTAAGTATTAATATAATTTTTTATTCTTTTCATGACTTTGTACATTTTATTTTATTCTCAATTTATTGATCCTTATTATTTGTTTTTATCTTTTGTTCTATTCTATGTAACTATGTTGCATATAAATTTTTAAAGTGAATTGATCAATTTATTAATTTAGAATATATATTTTTTTATTTTTAGAAATAGTAATGGAGAAATATTTTTAAAAAAAGTTGCCACTAGAATCTAAAGTCACTTCATTAGTCTCTTCTAATAAAAAGAAGTTCTTAGAATTCAATGTCGAAAGCCTGGTAGCTGATCCTAAACAATGACCTAAAATTTTAAATTATAATCTAAATGTCAGAGATGAAGTTAGACGAACTTATTTATAAAAAGGTCCTTGTCAACCAAAAGAATGTTAGTGTTGCAAGTATGAAGAGTGTTGAAGTTAGTCCCACATTAAAGAAAGCAAGGAAGAGTGAGGAGTTTATAAGATAAGAGACCCATTAACTTGACACCTTAAGATTTATTGTTAGGATTTGGTTGAATTAGTCCCACATTGCTTAGGATAGCAAATGGAGTGGGTGGCCTAGGCTATAAATATGGACTCCATTTGCTATCCTAAGCAATGTGGGACTAATTCAACCAAATCATAACAATAAATCTTAAGGTTTTGAGTTGGATGTGGTGTCGTCCCATTTTATGTTATCTCACTTGATTCCTCCCCGAAATCTCCACGGTGGCCCCAACAAGTGGTATCAAAACCGATGGTTTAATCGGTCTGGTTTAAGGGGTATTCAAGGTGAAGCATCGGAAGTCTTCCCGGCAAAGGTGGTTCGGGCGGCGTGTCCCGCGGTGTTTTGCGACGATGTGATGGACGAATACTCATGTAGTGGAGGAGCTAGAAAGAGGGGGAGTTGATGCTTGATATGGAGGCTCACACTTGAGGGGGAGATTGTTAGTGTTGCAAGTGTGAGGAGTGTTGAAGTTAGTCCCACATTAAAGAAAGCAAGGAAGAGTGAGGAGTTTATAAGATAAGAGACCCATTAACTTGACACTTTAAAATTTATTGTTAGGATTTGGTTGAATTAGTCCCACATTGTTTAGGATAGCAAATGGAGTGGGTGGCTTAGGCTATAAATATGAGGCTAAGTTCTCCATATTTTTTGCACCAGTCGAAAACACTTAAAGCTTGTATCTGACTTTTCTTTTTCTCTATACTCTTTGATTAGAGAGTGTTGTGAGGTGTGCTTTGAGAGTGTGGGTGTACTGGGGTGCCGGTGTTAGAGAGAAAGAAGTCTGTGTTGTAATAATTTTCACATAGTGATATTCTTTGGTTGTCATTTGACAACGACCGTGGTTTTTTTTCTCCAGTAATTGGGGTTTTCCAAGTTAAATTCTTGTGTTGTGATTTTGTCTATTTTATTTCTTTGTGAAAGGTATTTTCTCAAGGAAAAATGGTGTATTATTCCCAACATGTGGTATCAGAGCTTCGGTTCGATGAGATTTATTCTTAATATGCTCTGTGGTTGCAGCCTAGTCTGACCTTTCACATCAGAAAAGAATTTTGTCCTGTGACTTTATGTTGATCTTTGGTTATTGTTGTTGTTGTTGGAAGGCAGTGTGATACTGTGAGAGTGCAGTTTGGAAAGGTTCTGGCTAAGGAAAGACTTGGTATTTAAGTGTGTCCATTGTGACCCACCTCTCTTTCCTAGGGACCCTTCCTAGTGCACGGTCTACAGTTGAGTTATACTATTCCAGTATACGGTTGCAATAATGTCAGGATATTCAAGTGCTGTGAAGCTTGAAATAGAGAAATTTGATGGAAGAATCAATTTTGGCTTGTGGCAAATACAAGTCAAGGATGTGTTGATACAATCAGGTTTGCACAAGGCGTAGAAGATAAGAAGTATCCTCATGGTATTGCCGCACTGCCATGGATAAGGATAAGTTGTGGCAATCGGGTCCACAATTGCACACGGGCATTGGTTGGCGTTGAGATGCAAGGTGTGTGGCGGAGTTATGTCGATGGCTGAAGAACTTCCAGGAAAAGCCAATTTGGAAGTTGCACCATGAATTTTCAGCAAGGTTTCGATCTGTACCAAGACGAAATGCTTGGAGTGGTCTAATTCCAAGTGAGTATACTTTCATGGTGGAGTATGATAGTTCTCTGAACTATGATTGTCGGTATAGACAATGGCAGCAAAAAATTGTCGGTGTTGACTACGGAAGCTGAAGATGTGTGACTATTTCAATCAAGGTGGAGATTGTTAGGATTTGGTTGAATTAGTCCCACATTGCTTAGGATAGCAAATGGAGTGGGTGGCCTAGGCTATAAATATGAGGCTAAGTTCTCCATATTTTTTGCACTAGTCGGAAACACTTAAAGCTTGTATTTGACTTTTCTTTTCCTCTATACTCTTTGATTAGAGAGTGTTGTGAGGTGTAGTTAAATATTTGCTTTGAGAGTGTGGGTGTACTGGGGTGTCGGTGTTAGAGAGAAAGAAGTCTATGTGTTGTAATAATTTTCACATAGTGATATTCTTTGGTTGTCATTTGACAACGGCCGTGGTTTTTTTTCTCCAGTAATTGGGGTTTTCCACGTTAAACTCTTGTGTTGTGATTGTGTCTATTTTATTTCTCTGTGAAAAATATTTTCTCAAGGGGGAATGGTGTATTATTTCCAACAAAGAACATGATTTTCTACAAATATATTTTGGGACTTCTCTCCATAGATTTAATGCTAATTGGTTTGATGAATTTGGCAATTGGTTGGAATATAGTATTTTAAAAGATGATGTCTTTTGTCTTTGTTACAATATTATGAAACCTGATAATACGAGTGGTGATACTTTTATAAAAGAGGACTTTTCAAATTGAAAAAAGAAGGAGAGATTACAAATATATGTTGAAAATCATAATAGTGCTCATAATCAAGTTGAGAATGAAACAATTATTCAACATTTTTAAAATATAAAAACAAAAAAAGAAGTATCTTTAAGATTTGAAGACAAAGTTAGTGACTAATGTAAATTTTATTTTATTTTTTTGTTATTCGAATAATTAATGTATATTTTTATTTTTTTTATATTTTAAATTAATATATCTTTTAATAGTGACGTGTATTATTTTTATCCCCTTATCATAAATTTGTTGAGTCTGTCTGCCTGACCCATGTTATTGAGTGACTCACACTTCATCATAATTAGTTTGTATAGTTCTACCTAAATTAAAGATGACACACCAATAATTAAATGATGCAAAGTACTAAAATCATTCAAAGATATTTCTTTTAATTGATTTGATGATAAACTTCCAGTGGTAGTCTTGGTTTTCCCAGTGCAACTAGTGGCTTAACTTTTGTGGTATCCTTTTCAAGTTCAGAAAGATTAATGCTTGG
Source organism: Arachis ipaensis (assembly GCF_059453495.1). Taxonomy (NCBI): domain Eukaryota; kingdom Viridiplantae; phylum Streptophyta; class Magnoliopsida; order Fabales; family Fabaceae; genus Arachis; species Arachis ipaensis. The sequence goes on from NC_142436.1 coordinate 2,729,004, forward strand.
TTCATTGGGAGGTGCAATCCAAGTGAATCCATGAACCAACCTTGCAAAGAGCATAACAATCACTGTAGTCCCAAGTGTGATTGCAGGACAACTTCGTCTTCCAGTGCCGAATATGAACAACTCTAGATTTGACTCAGTCAAAGTCAAATCATATCCATCTTTCTTCAAATGTCTTTCAGGTTTGAACTTCAATGGTTCATTCCAAACTCTTGGATTTTGGCCAATACCTTGCCTCCTAATAAGAATATGGCTACCCTTTGGGATGAAGTAATTGGCAACAATTGTGTCTTTCATTGAAACATGAGGAATATTAAAGTCATTAATTGGGTGAAGACGAAAACCTTCTCTCAAACATGCCTTCACATAGTTGAGCTTTGGAATATCTGATTCTTGTACTAACCTCTTCTTTCCTACCACTTTATCTAATTCTTCAATAGCCTTTTGAAGTATCTCTGGTTGATTAATTATTTCAGAAAGTACCCATTCAACATTATTATATGGATTGTCCATTGTTCCAACTGCAATTTCCTGCAAAAGACACATATATTCTTCATATTCATCTTATCAAGCAAATATATATATTTTAATCATGTAAGCTACATAAGAAAAAAAATAAAGAAATTAATTAATAGTCAAGTATTTTTTTTCTAGTTTTTTTTAGAGTGGAGCAAGATTAAGAATAAAATTACTAACCATATAAATAAATTAAAATATAATCAAACAATTCATTCTTTCATTCTCTAATCACTCTGGTATAGTCGATAAAATGGGCTAAACCCATGACCAACCCATTTATTTGTTTACACGGCGAATTTTGTTTTTAAAATTAAATCTATTTAAATTTTGAGTTAAGTATTATTAACTTGAAAAAATGACGGATTAATAAATAGGTTAAATAGACAGTACGTTTAAATTTTATTTTACATTTTCAAAAAAAAATTAGTACTTTTATCTAATATCTTTTTTTTATTCGACCCGAAAATCTGATTCATTAGTTGGAAAAACATTATTTGTTTCAGCCTTTCGGCATAAATGTAATTTTTTTAAAAATATTTTTAAAAAAATAAAATAAAAAGATAAACGAACCAACTCATTTAACCCATCGAACTAATCATAAATAATCCACGTTAAAAAATTATGCCCATAAATAAAGTGGGTTTAAATGAGTCTGTCCCATTTAACCCACAAACTTAAAGTGATCTAGACTTAAATAAACCGAACTAACCTATTTGACAGTCCTACACTTTGGCCATTCTTAACATTTTTTCCTCTCCATTCTATCTCTCTTTAACATATATGCTTGAGAGTGAGTTAAATCGGTTTACAAAACAAGTTCGAGTTCGATAAGTTAATTTGATAAACTTGTAAATCAAAATTAAATAAGTTTTTAAGCTCGTATATTAAATAAATCGAATTTAAATTTGTGTAATAATAATCTTACTTTTTATTTATCATATCTTAGTTGTAATATTTTATTTATTTTATTGTATTTGAATGGATAACACATCTACTTACATTATTTATTATTTATGATAGAAGAGAGCAACATATATGTTTTGCTATAAAATTTTGTAGTTATCTTTTATATATGATATTGATAGATAGACAATATATAAAATTGATAATTTTTTTATGTATAAGTTATAATTTATTTATATAAAATTATATATATTATATTTATGCTATTTGAGCCAATTCGTAGATTTTTGGTGAACCGAATCTAAATTTTATAAGTAGACATGATTATTAATGAGATGAATCATGAGTTAAAATTAGTTTTATTGAGTCGAATATGAGTTTAGCCTACCTCAACTCATCTCCGTTCACTTCTAATCCTATAATATAGTGTTGTAGGCTTTTATTATTTTTCGAAAAAAATCTACCTGATTTTAATGTATTGTTAAATTTCACTAATTAACTATTTTAACAGAAGAATCTTTAAACATAACTTCTCTAAGAAATAATAAAAGCATAGTGTTGATAATAATAATAATAATATGAAAAAGTGAATTAGTAAAAATGTTACCATGATTTGACTTTTGATTTCCTGGAGAGTCAAAAATGGATTGTTGTTAGCATCTTTCAATGAGATAAGAACATCAAGCCAATCCTCTTGATGTGTCCTGGTCCCATTCCTCCATTGACAAATCCTTTCTTCAATGATGGGATCATGGTACTTCCTTAGGGTATTAGTAGCTTTCTTCAATATTTTCTTATGACCTTCAAAATCAAACCCCCACAAGAACGGAAGATAATCAGAAACAGAAAATGCATAAATATGCCTTACCACCATGAACTGTGCTTCAACATACTCCAATTCCTCAGCACCAGGACCCCCATCTTCTCTACCATTACCAAAGTACCTCTTATTGAAGAGCAACCTTCTAATCAAGTTTCCACCATAGTGTTGCCCTACATGCCTCAAATCCACTAGGCCACTACCATTCTTGATTTGGTTATACACATAGAGAACAAGGTTATCGGCTTCTTGCACCCTTTTGTCATGCAGCCATTGATGCCTTTGTGGCGAAATCAATTCCTCAACTATGACTCTCTTCATTTTCTTCCATTGTTCTCCAAAGGGTGTTAGAGTTGTGGCTAGGTATCCCGATGAGACAAATTTACTTGACCAACTCAATGGTCTTGATGCGAAGATTGCATCTTGTTTCATTAAAATTTGGCGTGCAATGGAAGGACTTGTCACTGGGATAACATGGACATTGCCTAGACGGATGCATGCGATTTCGGTGTTGAGATCATTCATGATGTTTTGTATCCATCTAAGAGTGGGTTTGTTTGCAAGCATTTGAGGGATGTTACCAACTATAGGCCATGGTTTGGGACCTGGTGGGAGCCTAGGCTTCTTTGATTTCTTTGTTGAGTCATTGAGTTTAAGGAGTTTGTTGAAGAGAGGTATAATAATGCAAAATAGCATGAGCAACAAGGTAGGACCAAATTCCATGCCTGGGCTAAACACTCAAAGTACTATATACGTGGGTGCATTTCAAGTATAATTTGGCTGGGTTGAGGTAGGTGCTTATATATATACTACACAGTTAGGTGTATATGAAGTACGGACATTTTGTTAAGTTGTAGTATCTCCGTGTTAAATATATTTCGGATATGATATTCATTCGACACGTATGTTTATTAGGTCCAATTATATCTTAATGAAAAATAAAAAATTATTTTTTGGATATGTTTGAACACACTTAATTAAATACCATCATATATATATCAGTGTATCCAACATTATTCTTAACATGTATTTTTAAAATAAATTTAAAAATAATATATATTATTATTTATTAAAATAAAAAATATTTTAAATATTTTATATAATTAAAATAAAATATTTAAAATAATTATAAAACTAATTTATATTTTAATATCAATAAAATATCAAAATATTATTACAATTTATTTAAAAATACTTTATATTATATATATATATATATATATATCTCCGTATCTTATAAAATTTTAAAATTTATATATCAGCATGTTCCATATTGTGTCGTATTCCGTATTTATATCAGTATCTGTGCATCATAAATTAGATCAAATAAGTCGTTGTAATTTGTTGTGAAGTTACTTTTTTTTTTAAGTTTAAATTAATAAAAAGATATATATGAATAATATCTTTATAATACATTTCTTCATGCAAGAATCTACTTTAGATCCATGTGAATATTTTGTAGAGGCTTAATTTTATTTTTTTATTTATCTTATGTTATTATTATTGTTTTTTTAAAGGATAATATCGACCGAATCGATGATAAAAGTTTTGATACCTATTATGAAATAATTTTTTTCAAAACTTAAATGGATAAGAAGATACAAATAAATAATTATATATCTAATATAATTAAATTAAAAGTGTTAGTGTGTTACTATTGAATTACTTTATATTTGTGTAATGTTAAAAAAATCAACTATTAAATGTTTAGAAAATTTTTATTAGTTCAAAATCATTTGTTATATCTTATTATATACTTAGAAATCAATAAAAACAAGGATTTCTTTTTATCAATTAGATGGTTATTGATATTTGATTTGATAAAATTCGATATAGATGATGTTCAAATTCGTTATATTGTTGTATTTAGCATTGGCTTATCAAATTTCTTTGTTACCAAATATATGGATGTATTTATGTTATTCAACATTAATTAGTATAGTGATTTGGTAAAATTCAGTATACAAAATGGAAATAAATAAAACTTCAAGTCAATATTATATAAGAATATTTGAAAAAGAAAAATATTATAAGATTATCAGAATTTATTATTTTTTATTATTAATTAATTATTAATATTTAAAAATATAAATTAAAATATATTATTAAATTAATAACTAAAAATAATAACTAAAAATAATAAATTTTAATTATGTTCTGACATTTCTCTTTGAAAAAACTAATTTCTATCTATACAGGAACTTTTTAATGTGAAAAACATGTGTCCCCTAAAGCTAAAAGCCATTAATATGGTGTGGCGCTAGTTATTAGTGTGTGGGAAATGTATACTCAAATGCATCTAATTTGATAAAATTAGGTAGGCACTCCCTACGTCAAAATGACAGATATGAATTGAACTTCTAATTAATATTAAAATGTATACTCAAATGCAATTAATTTTAATTTATCATAACCTGTTAAGCAAGAAAAAGTGCCATTGAAAATTGTAAATATATTTGGACATTATTCTATGAAACCAGAAAAATTTCTAGAAACAGGAATGCTATTGGAAAAATGTTCCTTTATTGGAAACACAGTATACCGTACCATTGTATAAAGAGTAGGGATCATCTCATAACGAAGATGGTATGAAAAGTGAATTTCTTTTTCATAATGAAGAAAAAATTAAAAAGATAAGGACTTTATGTGTAATATATACTTCTTTCAAAAATTTAATTACAATTTTTATTTTTATTCAATCAGATAAATTTAATAGTACCTAAACAAACCGAGTAATCAATTAGAGTAGTATATATTAATTAATATTTTCTTATTTTATAATAGTAGAAGAATAATCTTTTTATAAACTACTAAAATAATATTCAAAATTGTATAACATAGACAAAAATAATTTTAAAAAATAAAATAATAAATAAATTTTTAAAAGATTCAAAAATTTGATAAAATTAAACAAAAATATATTTTTTTATGTGCTAAACAATTTTCGTATCTAGCAAATAAATTCTGTAGTTGATATATATTTTATAATATTTAAATAATAATTTAGAAAGTACATACAAAATAATATCGAAATAAAATTCGATTTCTAATTGTATTTATTTGGGAAGCAACAACATAGTTTTTTGGAAGTGTGGGAAACAAAATAAAGTGAGCAAGTTATTAAACTAATGATAAATAATTGAGAATTAGTAGTTAGTAGATGAATATTTATGAAATTAGTTGGTAATATCTCTATGTATATAATTTAGCTCTTGTAGCAAACAACGATAAAATATATAATATCAATTCCTCTATCTATTCTCTTTTCTTAGATTTAACATGATATCAGAGTTATAATATCTTTCTTAAAGAGGATAGAATATTATTTTTTCTGTGAGAAACCACCGTGTGAATGCTTTCTCATTAAACTTATATTTATTCCATCAAAGCAGTAGTTGCTCCCCTCTCTCACAAAAATCACCTTCATCATTGAGCTTCACCAAGCAACTAACCTCCGCCGTAGGATGACCCCTCCTTTCTTTTTTTCTTCTTCCTCTGACCGAACAAAAACCACGAAGTCATATCTCTCTCCTACTTCTCTGTTCACCACCGACAATTCCATCGCCGTTGTGGCTACATTCTCTCCATTTTTTCTTCTCCTCATAATCTCTCTCTAACTCGTCTCCATCTGCCACCAGACGTGCCTCCACGCGCCGGTCAAAGTTCAGCTACATCCACCATCTCCATCACCTTTCCAGATTCAATTTTCAGTAGTTCGTTCAGCCTCCTCGAGTTTCCCGTGTTGTCACCGCGCCATACGCGTCCTTCTCTACGTCATCGCGCCACACGCGTCTTCCTCTGCGTCATTGCGCTGTATGCGTCTTTTTCTGCGTTACCGCGCCACACGCGTCTTCTTCTTCCTCTGCATTTTGAGTCACCGCACCACACGCGTCCTTTTCTGCATTTTGAAATGCCATCTCTTTTTCAGTTTGCCACTCTTCTAGTAGTTACATATGCATTTTTCTTCCTTCAATTCTATCTGCGCCTCAATAGTTTCATCTTTCCTATTTCCATCAATTTCTTTCAGTTTCTATTCTCTTATTATGTTATTTTTCAATAAGTTTCAAACTCAAATTAACACTTAAGTTTGAGGGGCATATTAAAGTAATGATAAGTAGTTTAGCATTAATAATTAGTAGATAAATATTTATAAAATTAGTTGGTACTCTCTCTAATATAAAGACTAAGCACTGGGCTCTAGTAGAAGCTCAAACTGATCTGATATCGATTCACAGTTTCTCATGAGTTAAAAATACCATAAACACTCTCTCCAATAATATATTCGAACAACCAAAGTACTTGTGTTGGTAGCAAATTCAATCTTATATAATAGATGCAAGTAATTGGAATTTTATATTATTTTTTAGGGACAAAGTAAATAGTTAGAAGGAGCTCCTTGTTGTTAATATTTCAATCATAGATCAAATTGCTGATATATTTATAAAACTCTCATCACTACATTTATTCCATAAATTTTGAAACAAACTTAAAGTGTGTCTTAATTTACATCTAAGTTTGAGGGGAGACGTTGTTGTAGCAGTATATTATGTAAGGTGATTTGTCACGGTTAAAACCGTGGCTAAAATTTTATTAAAATCATGAATAACATATATTAGTCATGAAAGAAGAATTGTGGACATTAAGGGTGTCACATTTTTATCTTGGTATGGTTTTGGAGTTATTAGTTACAGATTTATAAACCGTGAAAACCTTTAAATAACTATGGTTTATACATTATTGTTCATGTTTGTGACTATAGCTAAATGATATTAAGCAAACCAAAAATAATTATTTTGCCACAATTTACTGTGGCTAATTTGGGATAGTCGAATTTTTTTTCATGATTAATATTGGTGGATTTTTTAATCATATTATTTTTATGACTAATTCAGATTATTTTATCACATTTTTTGTATGTCTAATTTAAAATGACTATAGTAAAAAAGTGACTAATTATAAAAAATAAAATAAAATGTCATAATAAAGATACTTCTTGACACAAAATTACATCATACAAGATTTAAAAAAATAGTCCTGCTCTTATTAGTATCCATAGTGATAAAAATATGAAATTAAGTAATACATAGTGTCAACAGCAAATATTCTAAACTAAATGACTTTAAGGTTAAAAACAAGTTAAATGAAATTATTACAAAATCAAGTGTCAGGATGCATCATTATTAAATCTTAGATATTCACATTGGAGTACCTGCAATATTATTTAAATAAGACCCTATTATCTCTTAATTTAAGAAAAAAAATGTTTCAAATTATATTTAAAAATAATAATATTTAATGTTGTTAAAAAATGCAAAAATACATATCCAATATTTTTAGTAATATCTGAAATAATAATTGCTAAAAGTTGAACGATATCACCAACCTATAAAATGCATGCATAATAACTATGGAAAAGCTTCTCACCACACAAAATGCACCAATATCCAGTGCCATATTTTCAGCAGCTCTATGTATAGCTTCATCTGCAAGTGCCATGATTCTCTGCATAAAAGAAAAAACAGAGAAGAACATGTAACAAAATAAATTTGTGTAAAACTTGCATATATTACAAAATCCAATTGAGCAATTGTTTGCAAAATTTTCAACCAGGAAACAGAAACACAAACTAAAATATGATGAAAAAAGCATCTCATAAATCATAGATCTTCTAATGAATTTACTTGTCATCTCTAGTATTTCATGAGGGAGAGTGGCAGAAATCAAGACACAATTAGAACTAATTAAATGTTTCAACGATTGCTAACCAACTTGGGTTGGTCGAGTGGTCAGCTCACTCGTCCGCTTAAGTAAGTGTCGGGAGTTTGAACCCCGTCTTGTGCATACAGCAACTCATTGGCCAATGACAAACTCTTATAATAATTTGATGTGCAAAAAATGATATTAGACAACCCTGTCATATTTTTCTCCTCATTCACAAACTTTATAAGGTGCATGGAGACACCAACTTAATAAATTCAATCTCCAAACAGATGCATACGCAAACAAGCACAAAATAGAGGGTTATATTGTTGATGAAGCTTCAAGCTGTTTTACACTTGAAAATACTGGGTAAATAAAATGCATTTACTAAGTTCAGGAAATTAGGAAAAAAACGAAAAATATAAAATATTATAACAGATTTTGTTTTGGTTGCAAAATAACCAAACTCAACTTTTGACTGACTATTGTATTATATTAATATCTTCGGAACTTAATCACAAGGAATAGCAAATTTTAGTCTTATGTACTTACTCTTCATCATTATTATAAAATAGAATTTTTTTAATGATTCTTATAAATTAAAAAAAGTTATACTTTGATTAATTAATTAGTTAGGTTATCATAATTTAAATTAAATTAAAAATTAATATTAACCATGATAAATCAATATATTTCATCTAATGATGATTAAACATATTATAAAAGATAACTTATTTTTTATTTTAGAAATGGTTAGTTGGATAGAATTTAAATAAGGTTTAATTACTCTACTGGTCCTATAGTTTCGCAAAATTTTCAATTAGGTCCCTATATTTTTTTTTCTTTTAATTGAGTTTTTGCACCAAATTTTTTTTTAATTGGGTCCCTACACTTTTTTTTCCTTTTATTTAGGTCCTTGTACCAATTCTTTTTTTTTTAGTTGGGTCCCTATAAAATTAAGTCAATTACTACTAAGAGGGACTTAATTGAAAAAAAAAATTGGTGCAGGGACCCATTAAAAAGAAAAAAAGTATAGAGACCTAATTGAAAATTTCACGAAACTATAGGACCAACAGAATAATTAAACCTTTAAATAATAATAATAATATGAAAATTTAAATTGATAATTTGACTTTTGATTTCCTGGAGAGTAAAAAATGGATTGTTGTTAGCATATTTCAAAGAGATAAGAACATGAAGCCAATCCTCTTGATGTGTCCTTATCCCATTCCTCCATTGATGAATCCTTTCTTCAATATTTCCTTATGACCATCAAAATCGAGCTACCACAACCATGGAAGATAATCAGAAATAGAAAAGGCAAAAAACACAATGAAGAGTGATTCAACATACTCCAATTCCTTAGTTGAGTTTTCAATATTTCCTTATATATGCAGCTTTGGTTTGGAGATAAGATACTACTATTAGTGTTGAGTTTTCATGTTTTTTTGAATATTTTCATTCATAACATCAATTAGAAAATGTATAAAGAATTAACTTTTAAATTAGTTAATATATATTAGTCAATATTTTTATTGTCATCACAATTATCTTTTTAATCCTCACTCTATTTTAAAAATTTAAGATTTCGGATTAAAGTTTAGAAGGATAGGTTGGTGGTAGTTGGAGTGAAGTTGAGTTGGTGTTAAGAATAGTTGTTGGAGAAAAAAAAAGAAAAAATAAAAAAATATATAAAAAAATATATTTTTAAAAATAATTGACTGAATTTGACTACCAAAAATTGATTGGTTAATTTGCTTTATTGTGTTAGGAAATTATTTTAACTTTTTAATTTGTTTGTGAGCAATACATATATTAATTGTAATTACAAATTATGCTATTTTAAATTAAATGATTTATATAATGGTGATCTCATTTATTGTTTTAAATGTTAAATTGAATAAATCATTATTACTTTTGATTTGGAATTAAATGAGAATAAAACTGGATATTATTTTTTGTTCTTTAGATAATTATCTTTTAGATTTTAGATATATTATCTTTTGGATTTTAGATACTATTTTATTTAGGTTTTAGAGTTTAATGGGTGACATGCTCAAATATAAATAGTGCCTTCAGGTTTCAGTCCCCAACATACCAAAGCCGCCTTTGTGCTCTTTCTCCATCAGAAGAGTTGCAATTCAGCCGTTTAGAAATACAGAAGGCTTTGGTTGAGGAAGATCGAAAGAACTACAAGATCCAAATTCTTCCATCAATTTTTTACTTTTATGAATAAAAATACGCTTGCGCATTATAATATATTTTTGGTGATTCAATATGGATCATCTGGACTAATAAAAAATTATTTATTCCAACATATTGATTATTACAATTATTACTGATTATAATCTAAATCAAATTCTGACATGAATTGAATAACAAAGTTGATGCCTGGCCTTGAAGGATAAGAGAATTTGTCGGAATACATATAATTAATGAATTTTAAATAAAATAAGTTCTAATCGTTTCTTTTGTTTTTTTAATATTATCGATTAATAAATATTAAATAAAATAAAATATGACTATTTTTTATTTTTTTAATATTACCGATTTATAAATACCATATAAATTAAGTACCTACTTAATCTAAACTTTAATTTAATTTGCTGTTTTGTTCATCAATCAATTCTTATAAATTCGCTAATTGACCCTAAATGATCAACTTAGCTCTTATACCATTAATAGTTTAACATAGAATTATTTAAGCAACACAACAAACAAATTAATTTGAGAATCCATTCTCAACTTGCGATACCATGCAATCACTAATAATCATAAATTTATAATACCAATAACATATCATAATAAAAAACAAATCAACAATTAGCATTTCTGTGATCTAAGAAATATGATTAATAACAGATATATTATTTCTCAAAATGATTTACAAAAAAAAGTGACCTATGAAAATTTGCTTTCTTAAACAATACATTACAATAATGAAAAGATAAAGCTGAATGCACATTAGATTCAATAAATACAAATGATATAAGATGCTAGTTACTAAGTATAACATACTAAACCTTAACACAAGAAACTCATGAAACGTCCTAGAGTCACTACAAGAAAAGAGAGTTATTTTAACATTGTCTTTTTTAATATTTATAATTAAGTGTAAAAATTAATATATATTTTTGACAAATATCACAAATATCAAATTTTTTATGTTTTCTTGATGAATAATTTGACCGTAGAAAATTACTCCTCAATTTTGACACTCATTTATTTTCAATTTACTCCACTGTTCCTCTTCTTCTTTGGACTCTGTCAATTTTGGCATCACATTGCTCTTAGTTTGGGATCATATTACTCATTCTTTATCTTCAAAATCTCAGTTTATTCTTCGATTTCAAGATCTCATCTCATTCTTTGTTGAAAATTTTTTATGGTCAATAAGTGTCAAAATAAATAGTATTTTTGACAGTTAATAAGTATTATAAAAAATATATTCTCAAATTTTTTTAACAAATTATTTTTGACCGCCAATATTTATCAAAATAAGATTTAAACTTTTTTCACAATTACTTATATATTAAGAATACTATTTTTGACAAAACTTTTATTAACTATTTTTATAGTTAAACTAGTATCAAAATTTATTTTTTTGACAAATTTTAATTTTTTTGTACACATATAACCCTCAAAAATAATTTATATTGTTGTAATGAGTCTTAGAATTTACATAATATTTAACAAACATAATCGAAGCAGAAAAAATCGAAGAAATATCTGAAGAAGATGAACTAGAGAATTGGGTAAAACTTTTCAAAAATGCTTAATTTCATCTCATTTGACTTAAAAACAAAAATTATACGGTGATTAGTGATTAGCGAAGTAGGCATATGTGTGCAGAGTATTATTAAGGTTCACTCTTCTCCCAATTTCGATTAAAAATTACTTATTTATTTATTTATTTTAAGATTTATGATTATCTTTGAATAGAATCAATAATCTTTTAGCTGAATTGTTACTTTAGACATTAGAGTTATGCAAATATGATACACAATTACATATGCAATTCAAAATTTAAAGTGTTAGAGAGGCATATCACTCAACACTTGACCTGCATGAATTTAAACAAGAAAAATTAGAACAGTTCAATCAAATTAAATGTACGTAATTTTTCAATTTTAAGTATAACAGACCAAAAAAATTATTATCCAAATACCAATTTCAAGAATTAGAATAATATATTCAAAATTTATTAACTAAAGCTAATTCTAATTTAAAAGTTCTAATTTCAAACTAAGTTAAATCTAAAAATTTATATTCAATTAAATTCAAATTAAATCCGAACAACAAAATTAAAACTAAGGGAAGAATTTTTTAGTATTAAACTGTAAACACATATTTTCTGTGTGCTTAGGTGAACCTAACCTTTTGAATTTGTCTCATATAAACAACTATGAAATACATCTAAATACTGTAAGAGAAGTATTATAGGAGAAGATATGACATGTTTCAAAGGATGATATTAATTGAAGTTGTCCTTCTGATCTAATAATTTTCACCACTTTATACATTGATAATTTATTTGATGGATTTATTTGGATACACTATAAACCTACCAATAAAATCTTTATTATTATATCTTTTTCTTCTTCTCCAGAAGTCAAACTCCTTAAATGAATATTACCTTCCTCAAAATTCTTATAAATTCAATTCAGAAAAGTATAATTCATTACTATGAGATTCTCCAAAATCATAATTATTTTTTTCTTCAATCATTTCAAGAATTAGCATTCCATAACTATACATATCTGACTTGTGAAAAACTCTACCATACATTCGACTAAACATTGGTGTAATATAAACCGGAATCTCTCTTATGCCAAATATAGACACAATACTTTCATCCTTTTTGTATATTTTAGCTAATTCAAAATCTGTAATTTTTTTATAAAAATTTTTATCAAAAAACATATTTTAGGGTTTGATATCAAGATGTAAAATTCTTGTATTGCATCCCGATGTAAGTAGTCTATTCTTTAAGCAACACTAATTACAATCTGATATAGTATATATTCCAATCTAAATTAGATATGAGATAGGAAGATTGCTCTTTATATTTATATCTATCCAAAAATCCATTAAACATGAATTCATAAATAAGAACCCGTTCATTCATTTTATAGCAAAATTTCAAAAATAAAACAATGTTCACATGAGATATTCTACTGATAATAACAATCTCGTTTACAATTTCTTTTACACTTTCTTTTGACTCCTTAAATACCTTCACTTTCACTTGACGACCATCGTTTAAACTTGCTTTGTATATAATATTATATCCTTCTTGTCCTAATTTTTTATGAATTTGTCATTTGTTTTACTTTTACGTAAGTGTATTTCACTGGTACCATAATTTCTTATTAGCTCCTCAACTTGTTGATCAAGAGATGTTTTTTTACTCAATATTATTCTTTGTACTAAACTAAAATGCGCCTCTTGTGATAATAAACAATTGCAACAAAGATTAACGCCAACACCAACCATTGATATACCTGCATGTATACATTAAAGTGAGGAATAATTACAAAATAAAAATTTAGATTGAAAAAAAAAGTCATAACTCAAAACTAACTCTCTCTCTTTTTCATATATTAGTAATAAAATATAGTTAAAGGTAATCTCTAGATGCATTATTATTAGTTTTTTAGCTTTTTACCATAATGTCACGTCAATTTAAATGGCTAATTCATATAACTTGACTTCAATCTTCTGTCTTTGTATTATGTAATAGGATTCTTATTACATTTTTATCTTTTTGTAATAACCTATCTTTATATAATGTTATATAATTCTTTTTTAACCTTAATTTTTTATATTCTTTTATCCTTTATTTCTACGTAGGTTATACTATTGCTTTTAATATTAATGTTAATTCTTTTTAATAGGTATAAATTTAATTAAAATCTAATTCATTCTCTTTTTCTTTCATACTCATTACTCATTCTTATATTTATTATATAAATCAATATTCACTTCATACATTTTCTTTATCTCTTCTCACATAATCTCATACCTCTTTCTCTTTCTCCTTCTCCCTCTCCATTCTTGCTAATTTTTTGTATAACTGGAATTTGGTTGATGACTATAATTTTTTTTTTTTAATTTACTAAACGTATGTATTAGGTGATTGTATGATTGTATTCATTAATTTTTCTATTTCTTTGTGTAATTAATTATATTCATGAGTAGTTATATAGTATATTTGTCATCTATATATCACTTCTTTTTTCTTTTAACAATTTATATTTTTTTAATATCATTTAGTTGTAATAATATTATTGAAAATACATGTTGTCATGATTTATGAAAAATAAAATTAGAAAATTGAATATCATTTTTAATTATCAAAATATTAATGATATTTACTATATAAATCAACATTTACTTTACACATTTTCTTTATTTCCTCTAACATAATTCCATACCTCTTTTTCTTTCTCTCTCTCCATTCTTACTAATTTTTGCACAACTAGAATTTGGTTGATGACCATAGTTTTCTTTTTTTAACTTGCTAAACATATGTATTAGGTGATTGTGTAATTGTATTCATTAATTTTTCTATTTTTTTCGTATAATTATATTCATAAGTTATATAGTGTCTTTGTCACTTATATATCACTTCTTTTTTCAATAATTTAATTTTTTTTAATATTATTTAGTTGTAATAATATTGTTGAAAATACATGTTGTCATGATTCATGAAAAATAAAATTAAAAAATTGAATGTCATTTTTAATTATCAAAACATTATTAATATTCATACTTGTATTTTATCTAATAGTTTCATTATCGTACCATAGTATTTAAATATAAACTAAAAAAAAGATATTAAAAAACAAAAATAACTATTTAAAAAATAAAAAAAAATAATTATATGAAATCAGGTGAATAAATTTTAATTGAATATTTTTATTACTTATAGTCTAATTATGTATAATTTTATTTTTTATAATTATTAAATTTTGGAATTAATTTTTTTATTTTAAATTTTTATTTATCATCAACTGTTATAAAATTTAAATTAATTTTAATATGCTGCTAAACAAAATTTTAAACTTCTTAATCAATTAAATTTAATTTATATTATTATTCAATAGAATTATAAAGTCACGATTGATTATTATCTATATTAAAACAGTATATTTTTCTGTATTTTTTTTTGAATAATAATATTATTAAATCATATATAAATTACCAAATTAAATAAATGTATTGTACAATATTTTTTACATAACCTCTAAGTTTAATATTAATTTACATATTATCTAATATATCTCGAAACAATATATATATATATATATACTTTAAATTTATACTATATAATACAATTAGTTTAGCTCTCCAAACGATATGCATTCTAACATAGTCTTAATTTTATTTTATTTTTTGTTTCTCGTAAGTTTAACATTGCTTAATATAAAGATAATAATGAACGTACCTAAAATGGAAGTAGAAGAGAGATGAGATTTTGGGTGAGTGAGACTACCGAATAGAAGCAATGCCTGTGGTGTGGTAATGACAACGGTTTCAATTGAGAATGGTGGGAGATTTTTTGATAGGTTAGTATTGGACACATCCAGAATTTGAGTTGTCGTAGACTTGTCAATCTATTTGGTATGGAACAATTCAATTTCTTTCCACCAAGATACAATTCATACAGATCCGTTAAAAAAGATATTGTCCCTATCAAATTCATATTTGTCAAATTTACGGTTCTAATGTTGCCTTTATCATCACAGGTGATGAAATTCCAAGTTTGTTAGTGATTGTTTCCTCGCCATGATTGCGCCAACGGAAATGAATAATGAAATGTCTGAGCAACTTGAAGCAAAGTGGTGACTCTGTGATCACAAGGTCTAGGATTGTCTGAACAGAATGCATTAGTAGTGAGATTTCCTTTGAAGTCTGAGTCTTATTAAACGAAGGAAGAGGATCCTGCAACCAATAAGGTGGAACTACACCTATTAATCGATTGTTTACAAGCAATAGATATTGCAAGGGTGTGCAATTGGATAAGTCTGGGATAGAACCCTCGAAAGAGTTCCTCTCAAGATTCACTTCATACAATAGTAGCATGTTGAAATCGTACCCGACAACTTATTATTATCCTTCACGTCGCTGAGATCCAATCTACTTAGCTTGGGTAGTTTTGAAAAAGACTCGAACAACACCCTAATAAAATTGTTTTCAGAGAGATAAAGAAGCATCAATATGGGGAAGGAATCAAATGTGTCCGGCAAGGAGACCATGAAGTTTGAGCCGAGAGTCCGAGAATTGCAAGGCAAAAGTAGCTATTCAAGTTGGGAAGAATGTCCAGGGTGGAAAGTTGATGTTGTAGCGCAAGTCAAGGAGCTCCAAACTTTCTAAATCCTGGAAGCAATCGTAAGGGATACAAGTATAGAATTTGGAGAAGGGAGAGGCCCGAAATGGATCGAGGTAGAGGAGTGTGACGAGGGATTTGTTTGAGACCTAATGGTGTGCTCCATTGAGCCCCCTTGACCCGAGTTCGATCTTTTCTACATAATGGAGATTAGCTGCTGGAGTAGGATTTTGGGATGAGCTATTGCGACCTGTGCTTCTTGTTTCATACAAAAAATTAGTTGGTGTATATTTGTTTGTTTTGTTTTTTATTTCCCGTAAGTTTAACATTGCTTAATGTAAAAATAATAATGAGCGTACCTAGAATGGAAGTAGAAGAGGGCGAGGTTTTGGATGAGTGAGATTGATGGATAAAGGTAGTGCATGTGGTAATGACAATGGTTTTAGTTGAGATTGGTAGAAGGTTTTTTGATAGGTTGTTATTGGACACATCCAGAATCTTGAGTTGTCTAGACTTGCACCAAGATACAATCCATACAGATCCGCTTAACTGTCAAATGAAGGTGATATTATCCCCATCAAATTCATGTTTGTCAAATTCACGGTTCTGATGTTGCCCTTGTCATCACAGGTGATGAAATTTTCAATATTGATGGAGACGATTTTCTCGCCACGATTGCCCTAACAAAAATGGATAATGAAATGCCTGAGCAATTTGAAGCAAAGTGGTCTAAACAGAATACATTAGCAGTGAGATTTACCTTTGGAATCCGAGTCTTATTAAATGAAGGAAGAGGACCCTTAAGGTAGAACTACACCTGTTAACTGATTATTTGTAAGTAATAGATATTGCCAATGTGTGCAATTGGATAAGTCTAAGATAGAACCTTCGAAGGAGTTCCCCTCAAGATTCACTTCATACAATCGTGGTATAGATCAAAGAACTTGAATCGTATCCGACAACTTATTATTATCCTTCTGGTCGCTGAAATCCAATCTACTTAGTCTGGATAGTTTTGAAAAAGACTCAGACAACACCCTAGTGAGGTTGTTTTCAGAGAGATAAAGAAGGATCAATACGGGGAAGGAATCAAATGTGTCCAGCAAGGAGCCCATGAAGTTTGTAGCCGAGAGTCCGAGGATTGCAAGGCGTGAGTAGCTATTCAAGTCTGTGGGGAATGTCCAGGGTGGAAAATTGGTGTTGTAGCGTAAGTCAAGGAGCCTCAAACTTTCTAAACCCTGGAAGCAAACTGAGGGATATAAGTACAAACTATGGAGGAGGGAGAAACCCGAAAAGGATCGAGGCAGACGAACGTGACAAGGGATTTATTAAGACCTAAAAGGAATTTTCCATTGAGCCCCCTTGACCCGAGTTCGATCTTTTCTACATAATGGAAATTAGCTGCTGGAGTCAGCTTCTTCATCACTAATCCCATTATCATTATTATTGGACAAGACACATACACACATGATGATGATGATGAAGAATGTTGCAATACCGAGTAGGATTTTAGGATGAGTCATTGCGATCTGTGCTTCTTGTTGCATACCAAAAATTAGTCGGTGTATATTTCTATAAATTTTGAAGTTAAATATAGATTTAATTTTGTTTTGTTTTTTATTTCCCATTAGTTTAACATTTCTCAATGTAGAGATAATAATAAATGTACCTAGAATGGAAGTAGAAAAGAGCGAGATTTTGGGTGAGTGAGACTGCTGAGAAAAGCATTGCCTACGCTGATGACAATGGTTTTAGTTGAGAATGGTGGAAGGTTTTTCGATAGATTGTTATTGGACACATCTAGAATCTTGAGTTGTCGTAGACTTGTCACCGTCTCTGGTATGGAACCGTTCAATTTATTTCCACCAAGATACAATCCATACAAACCCGTTAAACTCTTAAATAAAGGAGATATTGTCCCCGTCAAATTCATGTTTGTCAAATTCATGGTTCTGATATTGGCTGATGGGAGCTAAATGTCAGTTTCGAATTTTCATAAAAGAATTGCATCGTAAGTATAGTCCAAACCGGCAACCAACTCAAAATCAAAGTTTAGAAAATGTCACAAAAGTTAAATCAATAACTGAGAGTAGAATCCCGGTCGTTCTCCCTAAAAATTGTAATCGAGTGCTCAATTATTGGGTATGAGAGATTGGGAGTTTTGATTACAATAAACAAAAAATGTAAATAATAAGAAATTAAAAAAACAAACAATAACTAAATATAAAAAAGAATTGAACTAAGACAATTAAGAAAATTAACTAAGAAAGATCTTGGTAAAGATTGATGGTTAAGAATCACTATCATTGTTATTAACCACAACATGATAATTACAAGGAGCAATTCTACTTCGTCATTCCCAAAATCGGAGGAAAGTCAAATGGATTTAATTGATCCTAATCTATAAGTCCTAATCAACTTACTCACTGAATTAGTGAAAGATTAGCGTTAATGGAAACAATATTAATTAAAACCTTCAAATTATTAATCAACTTGGATATTAGTAACTCGAGACTACCCAAGTTACCAACCCAAAGCAGAAATGTAAAATTTTACTCCATAACTAAAAGAAACACTTCACCAAACACCTAGAGTGCAATAAAGACAAATATCATAAAATATAAGAATTAATAAAAACTATAACTAATCAAGACAAAATATCAATAGTAACAACTCAAAAAATCATAAATAAAATATAAAACATCAAATTCATTAAAAGAAATGAAAAGTTCACAAGTCTCATAAACTAACAAAAGAAAGTAAAGTAAATACCACTAAATTCTAAGAGAATTATAATACAGGAACAAAAAAAAAGATAAAAACTACTACAATTAAACAAGACTAAAACCTAAAACCAACAAGAAAATTAAGAAAAACCTAAGGAATTTTAGAGAGAGAAGCTGTCCCACTAAACCTAAGAAGAAAGTGTAAAATTGTGAATATGGTAGTGTCGGTTGATCCCCCTCCATCCTCCACTTCAATAGCATCAGAAATAGGTTGGATTGAACTCCAAATGCTCTAGAAATCTCCCCTCACGTGTTTCTTTAATGAGGCACGATCTTCGTATCTCGTGTACGCGACAGGTGCATGCGTACGTGAGACTGTCAAAATTCAGGGGATGCCGCGTATGCGAGATTGTCAAGACTTCCAAACTCAAATTGTTCATGATTCCTCGCTTTTGCATGCTTTCTTCTTTTCACTTTTTTAAGCCATCCTTACCTTCTAAGTCTAAAATCACTCAACAAATACATCAAAGCATCGAATAGAATAAAAGCGAAATAAATTTAGCAATTTAAGGGCCTAAAAAGTATGTTTTTAACCATTAAACACAATTAAGAGAAATTCACAAAACTATGTTATTTCAATGAATAAATATAAGATAAGTTGATAAAATCCACTCATTTCAATTCAAAATTTACTATAAAATAGTGATTTATTAACCTCTCCACAATTAAACAATAGCATGTCCTCATGCTAAACATCAAGAAAGACAAGATCAAAAGATATTTTTATTGAAAAAAAACTATCTATATGTATTCTATCTATTTCTATCTATCTACCAAATCTATATATATCTACTCGGTCAAAATAAATCAATTTCCAAGAGAATATATAAACAAGGAGGGCCAAAAGCATTAATAACCAAGTCAAATTCACAATCGAATTAAGTCATAGAAAAGAATTTATAAACTTGCAAGATAAGAGATAATCACAGCTGGAAACATAGAGTTGAGCAATCGAACCCCTCACCGAATGTGTATACGCTCTATTCGCTCAAGTGTATAGGGTTGATTCACTCAATACTCTTCTAATCTTGCTTTCCAAAATTTGTTTTTCATCTAACAATCAACAAATATTCAATGTATGCATACAAGTATCATGAGGACTTTTCCAAAGGTTGTAATGGAACTAGGATAAAGGTAAAGATGCATATGGCTAAGTGAGCTAAAATTTAAATCTTTGATTAACTTAAGTTTTCACCTAACATATGAGAGCCTATACAATTCTAATACAACCTAACTGCCCATCATTTCACTTTTCACACACTCATGCATTTTTTTCAATTCACATCCCATATGCATTATTATTATTGCTTTTTTTGGGGCCTTTGTCCCCTTTTTATTCTCTTTTTTTTTCTTTTTTTTTTCATTTACATATACATATAAAAATATCAATGCATATGGTTTAAACATTTAATGCATAAATATGTACTTAATTTCTAAAATTTTCAACAAGAATTAAAAACACACTTCTATCAACCAATGTTCCCAATTTTCTATTTTCTCATATTTAGATGATACATACTCTCACTAGCTTAAGTTAATCAAAGATCCAAATTAAGGATATTTATTGTTTTTCACATAGGGTTAATGATGTGCTAAGATTAAGAACAAAAGGGATTTAATAGGCTCAAAATTGGTTAACAATGGTAGATGAAAAGGTAAGGCTATTTAGATAAGTGAACTAACTTGAACAAAAGCCTCAATCATATAAATGCATTCATACACAGAATAATGGATATAAAGAATCAAACAAAATAAAGATCACAATCATAGAAAGAGAATAAGACATAAGGAAAAAAAATAGTGGTTAATATGATACAACCACTCATTAAAGCTCAAAAACTCACAAGGTAGTGTGTTCTAGCTCTAAACTATGTTCCATAATTATTGTTCAAGCAAGTTTAATGAAAAATTTTCAACTCAAATCAATTGGGATGCCCTATAAATAAATTTTTTTAAAAATTTCATTATTTTGACTAAGCTTATTATATATATGTATATACGAAAAAAAATGTAATAAACTAAAAAAAATACAATTAAAACTCTAAAATATATACAAACAGGAAAAAAAATGCAACTTAAAATTCTAAAAGATATAGTAATAATAGAAAAAATGAAATGTGAAAGTTTTTGGAATTAGAATTTTTCACCTAAAAAATGCCGTCGAATAACCTCCCCACGTTTAAAAACTTGCACGGTCCTCCGGTACACTTACTACGATAAGGGGGGTTGCGGAGATTTAACGGATTGCCACCTTCAGCTAGTGGAACTTCATGCTGCTGTGACTGAGGAAGAGGCTTTTTCCTTCACTGTTCGTAGTAGCGTTTTCCTTCTTTGACTTCCTTATTATTGGACAAGACACATGCACACATGATTATGAAGAAGAAGAATGTTGCAATATCGAGTAGGATTTTGAGACGAGTCATTACAATCTGTACTTCTTGTTGCATACCAAAAATTAGCCGGTATATATTTGTATAAATTTTAAGTTTAACTTAGTCTTAATTTTGTTTTGTTTTTTGTTTTCCATAAGTTTAATATTGCTCAATATAGAAATAATAATGAACGTACTTAGAATGAAAGGCGAAGAGAGCAAGGTTTTAAGTGAGTGAGATTGCTAGAGAAAAACATTAGTTGTAGTAATGACAATGATTCTAAATTTCTAATTGAGAATGGTGGAAGATTTTTCGATAGATTGTTATTGGACATATCCAGAATCTTGAGTTATCATAGACTTGTCAAGCTCTCTGGTATAGAACCATTCAATTTATTCCCACCAAGATACAATCTATACAGATCTGTTAAACTCTTGAATGAAGGAGATATTGTCTCCGTCAAATTCATGTTCGTCAAATTCACGGTTCTGATGTTGCCTTTGTCATTATAGGTGATAAAATTCCAAGTTTGATAGAGATTGTTTTCTCTCCATGATTGCGCCAACAGAATGGATAATGAAATACTTGAGCCTTTAAGCAAAGTGGTGACTCTGTGATCACAAGCCGTGATAATATATATCCTAGGCCTTATGATCACAGAGTCATCACTTTGCTTCAAGTTGCTCCAAGTGTTTTATTATCCATTTCTGTTGGCACAATCATGACAAGGAAACAATCTCTGTCAAAAGCTTGGAATTTCATCACATGTAAAGACAAGAACAACATCAGAACCGTAAATTTGACCAACATGAATTTGACGGAGACAATATCTCCTTCATTCAAAAATTTAACGGATCTGTATGGATTATATCTTGGTGGGAATAAATTGAACGGTTTCATACCAGAGAGCTTCACAAGTCTACGATAACTCAAGATTCTGGATGTGTCCAATAACAACTTATCAGAAAACCATTCTCAACTAAAATCATTGTCATTACTACAGGCAATGTTTTTCTCTAGCAGTCTCACTCATCTAAAATCTCGTTCTCTTCGACTTTCATTCTAGGTACGCTCATTATTATCTCTATATTGAGCAATGTTAAATTTACAAAAAACAAAAAACAAAACAAAATTAAAACTATGTTAAACTTAAAAAATTATACAAATATATACCGACTAATTTTTTGTATGCATCAAAAAGTCCGGATTATAATGACTCATCCTAAAATTCTATTTGATATTGCAACATTCTTTTTCTTCATCATGTGTACGTGTGTCTTATCCACTAATAATGATGATGGGATCAGTGATAAAAAAATTATTTATCTCTTAAAACTTAGAGAAGCCTTGCACAATCTTCCTTTCAACTAGTGTAGAAACTAGTCACCAAAGTGGTCGGTCCACTACTAAGTGTGTGTTTGGATTGTGGTTGGTCAAACTAGAATTTGAATAAAAGTAATTTTATAGAATTGATTTTGGATAGAAGTAAGTTTGTGTCAACATGATTTATGTTTGGCAACTCTTTACCAAAATTGATTTTGATAAAATAAATATTGTTTGGATAATATTAGTTAAAATCACTTTTAGATAGATAATTACTTAAAAAGACATGATATTAAATTATAATATTATTTTTTTATACATGTTTAATTTTTTTTATACTTTTTTCTTATATGTTTTTTATATAGTATATTTTTAATACTCTTAGTACTCTTTTTTAATAGATTATAATTTTTAACTATTATTATTATTATTATTATTTATGATTAATTTTTTTATTTAATTTATTTTACCTAATAGAATCAATAAATCCTATTATAAAAAGATAATAAATATAATATACAAAAATTATAACTATAAAAATATATAATATCAAATAAAAAAAATTAATAAAAAATATAAATAATAAATAATAAAAAAAGAGTTCATATAGAAAGGAATAATAAGAATTTTATAAATAATGCAATAATATGTATAAAGGATAAAGTTGGTAAAAGAAAAATAAATATTGAAGGTATTGGCTAAAAGCACGTTAGTGCAACGGAGAAGCTAGAAATTATTGCTTCTTGTAAACGTGATTTTATGAACAAAATCACTTCTGCGTTTGTAGAGAAAAATATTAGCCAAACAAAAAAGTGAAGCTTTTAAGAAGCTCTAACGTGCTTTTTTCCTTCAAACGTGGTTACCAAACACACCCTAAGTGGTTGTTCATAACATTTTTACCAATTAACTAAGTGTTTCTATACTGAAAAATAAAATAGTTTACAAAAGATTTATTCAGTAATTTTACTTGAAATATTAAAAAGAACATAGTCAACAAGGTTAATGAATAGTTGACCCAATAATTGGAAAAAAAACTTGCTCGTAAATTAAATTGAAACCAGCATTATTTAGAAATGGAAAGAAAGAGACTTACAAGAATATTCTCTCCCCTCCTGAATGGGTCCTTGAAGATGGCTTGTGGGCTTGTTCAACACAAAAAACAAACCCCACTCAACACAATAAGTTGTTGGCAAGTATTTAAATTCATACATTGTCTCCTCTCTCCATATGTAATGAAAGCTTGGTCTGTGAAGGTGTATCTTTTAGCTTTTAGTGAAGTCATTTTTCATGTTCAGCCGAGCTGAAAATTTGTTAACCCTTGTTAGCTATATTTTTTTTTCAAATAATTGAAGAAAATAATTTTCAGCAATCAATGAATAAAAAAGAGAAATATTAAGAGATTATCAAAATTTATTATTTTTGTTAATTATTTAGCTATCAATTTAATTTCTTTAGTCTAATAATATAACAATATATTTTATTCTATACTTTTAAATATTAATGATTATCTAATAATAAAAAATAATAAATTTTGATAATCTTCTAATATTTTTAAATAAAAAATCATGCTAATTGAAGAGAAAGACCACGGTCAAATGAACTTGCAATAGAGTAATTTTTTATAAACATATAAAAAATATACTATATTTCAAAAAACAAAATATAAGAATTGAATTATATAAAATACAGTTAAATTAATTTTTTTTAGGAAAGGAAAAATTGGGTGAGCCCATCGTTCGATGAATATAAAATTTGTATTAATTTGTTTACTATTTATTATGTATGTATTATTTTGAGTGGTAAAATTGAAATATTTTTAATTATAAATAAAATGAATAATTAAAATAATATTGAGTTATTAGATAGAATATCATCGATGATATATATATATATGCTGTTATTAATATTAATGAGAAATATATCCTTTGTAACTTAAAGATACCATTGTCCCTTAGTTAATGAATTATTAAATTGACATATTCATATGAAACTACATTTGATTGAGGTGGTTTTGAAAATCGTATAAATAAAATTTGAAGAAATGGACAATTGGGCGGAAGAATTTTTTTTTAAAACCAAACATATGAACAATTTATATTGAAAATTTATATTTAAAATGAATATAAAAATTAATTTTGTAAGTCTAATTCAATGATTTTAATTTAGGCTATCAAATTTTATTTTTTTGACAATTATATTTTAAAATTTATATATGAATTGTTACTATTGTTATTGGTTTGTCTTGTGCTTCATCCTAGCTTTTGTATTCTTGTTGGTCCATCTAATAGAATTTTTTTCATCTTTAAACTCTTTGTATTTATACAACTAAAGGGATATATACCTAAAATTTACAAATAGCCAACATATATTTATGTTTATATCTTTAATAATGAGGGTGATTTCTTAGTCTTGACATATAAATAATGTGCCAGCTATGCAACATATATAGAGATTTATGTAGAAGATAACAAAGAAAAATGAATTTAGAATACAACTTTAGAATCTTCACTCAAAATGAAGTAAAGAAGCAAGAAATTTAAACAAAGAGCATATAGCTTTATAATCCTTACTAAAAATTCATTCACCAATAAACTTAATAATTTGTGATAAAAGAATCATAGATCCATTGATCAACCAATAAACTTAATAATTTATATTTATAACCAATGGAGTAATACTACGAAGACAATACGTAAAGTTATATCATTTTCTTAATATTTATAATTTATATATATAATATCTATAATTATATTTTTATTATATCTAAAATTATTCATTTATTTTAGTAATAATTAAAAATATAAAATAAAATATATTTAAAAAATATGACTCTTTCTTTTCAAACTATTACTCCCAAATATTTTCAATTATTAAATATGTTCTAAGTCAAGTCAATCTCCTTTTAAAGTTTTATTTATTAAAATCTAAATAATTATAGTGACTAACAACTTGACTAACTTTTGGTACCATGAATATCATATTCCACTTTTTCAAGTGACACGTGATAATTTTCCTATAAGGATACAAGTATTGATTGACACATGTCCACACAGGACAAATATGATTATCGTATTATCACAAGTCTTTTCCGTAGCTTGATGACAAGTACAATTTTATGTTGAATTCTTTAAAGTATAGGAACATTTCAAGTACACCGAAAGTATCGGTGCTTCAGTTATTTTAACTGTTGATCTGAATTATAAAAAATATATATAATATATATTAATTGAAATCAACGATTAAAACAACTGATGCACCGGTACTTTTTGATGCAGAGATGTACTTGAAATGTTTCCTAAAGTAGATATATATATTTTTTAGTTTTTATTCTTCCAAAATTCTGACTTGCAAACACATCACAAGCTAACAAACAAAGATAATCTAAAATCTAAAATTAAATAAATTTAAATTTAAAAAAAAAAAGAAGGGTAATGGATCATACTATAGGATGACTTCAATATCCTGTGCTCGAACCATCATAGTTCCATTTTGGAAGTTTTGAAGGATTACTCACTGGACCAGATCCACCAATCCTGTTTTCCACCACATCAAAAGCATTAAATATTTATATTAAATAAGAAAATAACTATACTAGTTGTACAATAAAATTAACTTCTGAAGTATAAAATTTATATTAAAATATAAAATACACATAAAAAATAAACTAAATAAAATATATATGTAATTAATTTTGGTATCAAATAGAGCATTTTTTATAAAAGAAATAGTGTTAGAAAGGATGAGCACTGGAATGTAATAGTATAGAGGTGCTCTCTGCCACTGCTTGTTTCCAAGATTAGACAAAAGGGAAAAACTACTTTTCACAGAGATAGTTAGTTCCTTGCTCCATTATTTCATTTTCCAAGCATCAATATCCAAATACAGTATTAGTTCATGAAGTACACCTGCATGCTCCAGCTTAGATCAGATCTTCTTCAATTCTCTTCATCACCTTCTCTTTCTTTCTTTCTTTCTTTCTTCCCCTTATCACACATCATCATCAAACTCAAGCTAGCTACCCATTTTTTTTCATTATTAGTTTTAGTTATCTCTGCCTTTAATTTGAAGCCCTATTAAAAAGGTAATCTCTTTAATTTCTTGTTACATTATCTTTTTTCTTCTTAAAATAATTTATTGTTTCTCTCTCTCTCTAGCAGGTTTTGGACTGAAAAGGACAAGACAAAGGGCATAAAAGAGAAACTAAAGCATCATCATCATCATCAGCATCACCATGGAAAGGAAGAACTATTATATGAAGAACAAGAACACTAGTAGTACTACTCATAATAACAATAGCTTTGAGGAGCATTATTCATGGGAAACTTCTTCATCAACACGGCCAACAAGAAGCTATGCTTGTATGATGTCCAAACCAGATCCACCAATCCTGTTTTCCACCACATCAAAAGCATTAAATATTTATACCAAGAACAGAGCAAAAATAACCAAAAGGGAAAGTTTACAAAAATATCTCTGCTTTTTATGTGTAAGAAGAAGACATTTCAAAAGAATAAGAAAAGATATGAATTCATCCCAAAAAGGAGGTTCTGATTTTTATTTTTATCTTTTTGGGTAGAAACTTTTGGTCAAAGATTTCATAAAACCAGAGTCCCCTGTTTTCAAGAGGAAAAAACAGAGCCCCCTGTTTCAAACAATAAATTAAAATATGAGAGTAAGATGTATGAAAAAGCGAACCATATGTATTCAGCAATGATCTTCTGGGTACCGGATTCGGAGAGGTTGAGGTTGATGAGATGTGAGAGCAAAGACATGGAGTATTCAGTAATATTATTTGGATCTCACTCACAGACACCATCTTTTCTTAGCTGTGTTTTTTTTATAGCAAAGCTTCCCTATGTTCTTTGGGATAGCAAAGCTTATTAGCTATGTGTTTGGTATTTTGGTGGAGTTAGGCACGGAGAGGGGGATATTTATATTTTATATGCATCAGATTAGGGGCATATGTGGAATTAAATGGAGGAATTATTGGAACATATATATAAAAAAATTCTAAGAATTCACTAATTCATTAATTTTTGTATATTCATTAATATTTGGTTGCTAAGAGTGTGAAAGAAGCAAGAGTCAAAGACTAAGAAGATGAAGAGAGTAAACTCTGTGGTAGAGTGCAGTAAACCCTCCCTTCTTATAAAAATTTGGAGTCAACAGTCAACTAAACAAACGGAGAGAGACGTGGGTTAATGTGTTTCAGACTTTTTTTTTTTTTTTTGGTTTGTTTTGTAACTCTTTTTTTAAATACCAAATCAAGCCTAAGACTTGAGTTATATATCAAGTCATTTTTTTTATTTAACACATCTTTCTATAATTCCTTAATATAGGTATTTTAGGTCAAGTTACTAACAAAATTTTACAAGTAAGGAAAAAAAACAATTAACTCATATTTATTAAATTTAAAATCATCACTCATTCTTTTCTACCAATTATTTATGAATACTAAAGTATTTTATTTTAAAGAGACGTATAAAAAAATTGAGAAAAAAATGATAAATAATCCTCAATATTTACCTAACATTTTAATTTTACACTCACAAGTTTAAGGTTTCAATTCCATTCCAAGAGTATGGAAATGGATTATCATTTTTGAAAAGGTTGAATTAAATATATAAATTATTTTTCACTTATAAAAAGTGTCAAAAATAAATTTTTAAAAGATCATAATATTTTTTTTTTATTTCATTTTATCAAGAAACTAAATTTATTCGCAAGTTTAATGCAAAGATAACTATAATCCATCGCTCTTCTGGATTATTAGTCCAACTTGTATAGTGAATAGTGATGACTGATGGGAAATGAGGTTCCATATCACGTGGCTGCAGACTCTAGAATCATCGATGAAAGCAGCATGTATATATTGTCTGCTATATGGGTCCAATTTGAAAATTGATGACGAAAAAAAAGTAACATGTAATCAAGTAATCAGCTATAATGATTAAATTAGCAAAATCTAATTGTAGGCTACGTCGGTCGGCAATAGTAAAGATTCCCACTTGAATAAAATAATGCAAAGAAGGATATTTTCCATTAAAAGGATCTTAAATTTAAAAAATTGGCCAGAAAGGAACAGAGGCACAGAGGCACATTTTTAGACAAAGTTCTATTGTATTTATTGTACATGACTACATGTTATATCAACCCTTATCTCATGAATGATTGCCCCGTGACATTCCCATACATCTTGAGAAATGTTCTTTTATTGTTGTACAATAATTCAATTTATTTAGGTTTCACATCTCTTTCAATCCCAAAAAATAAATAATAAGAGAAAACTTTGTATAACAATTTTTTTTTCTTCTTCCTCTAAAAGGACAGAGTAGGAAGCCAATAATTTGGGTATTTTTGCCAAGTGGACCCCATAGAGGCGTAGACACAAGATATGGTTAAGGAGACTTTAAATATGAAAATTTTAAGGTGCAAAGCAAGAAAGAAACATGTCATCAATATTATTCAAACGATTGCATGCATTGTATTAATATTATTGTTATTATTATTATTATTATTTGAAAGGAAAAACTCATGCAATTGTTGATGTAAAATTGATATTTGAGGATCGTTAATTAAATAATTTAATAAATTTAACTAAATTATCATTTAACAATTTTTAACAATTAACTTAACATAAATAAAACTACTTGCGAATCGATATAGATATTTTAGAATTTATTTGGAAAAAAACAATATTATTCAAGTACGAAGCACTCGAACTCCTTATAAAAAAATAGTTTAATATACTTTAAAAAAAATTTTAAATATATCGATATACTGATGTTTCAGTAATTTTTAATCATTGATCTTAATTATAAAAATATATATAATTAAAAATATATATAATTAAAATCAACAATAAAAATTACTGAAACACTAATTTATTGATATACTTTATGTGATGTAGCTACAAAGCAAGTGGTAATTATTAGAAACCAATAACACCCTCTGCTCCTATTTTTCAAGAAACAAATTAAACTAAAACTAAGTGTAGAGGTGGAAAAGGACTCTTCTCCAGCCTTGTACCGATGGGATTCAGAATTCGATTCACTAAAGATTTGCTTTCCCATATAATTGTTTCTTTGCCTATGTTTGCTGAGGCACATGCCATCATAAACCTGCCTTCTATATCTCAATTAGGGAAACACCGACACATCATAAACCTGCCTTCTATAATTTTTCGCATTTTTTTTTACAACTTTTCAGACCCATCACTCCATGGAAGCAGATTCCCATTTGTCTTTCATGATTACTAATTAATTAATTAATAAAAAAAAACTTCTTACTTTCATTCATTAATATTTAATATTATGTATTAAAATACCCGTTTACTTTTAATTAATTAAGAGAAGATAGCGTAATGGGTGCTTACATAACTTGACGTTGGTTCCAAAAGAAAGAGTAAGAATGAAAGTCTTTAGTAGGGTCAAACCAAAGGTTTAGCCTTTGTTCTCTATTTCCCACTCCATTCACATACACATTTGTTTTAACAGAGTAAGGTTCCCCTGTGGTGTTCCCCAGGAACTCAAAATCAAACTCGTTGTGATTTGGACCCTCCGATGACATCTACATCATCCATCACACAAAAATACATAAATTAGATGCCACAATAATTGAAACAGAACAAGGTCAATTCAACATGATTCCCATTGCATTATTAGGTTTGATTCGAGGCGATAAAAAACAAGGGAGGGCCCCTCCTATTAAATTTAATTCAAGATATATTATGGTTCTTTAACTTGATTGAAAGTTTAGTGACAAAGTTGATAAATGCATACACCAAAGTAATTGATGGGATAAATGGAGTAGTAGGTAACTGCCACTAATGAGTGTGGTACTACTCTTTTTCTTCGTGTGTTTCAATAAATCTGAAGCGAGAAATTATCTTGTGCAATAAAGAGAGGGAGATGCTAGGGGGACAATGATTTTGGAAACAATATGAACAACGGACCTTAATAGTTAATCCAATTAGATTAATAACATAGGTATACTGATAAACACTCCATTTCTTAAATTCTAATTTTAATTATCTTAACTAATACCGTTGTAATCATCACATCCACTCCCCCTTTCTTTGACTAAACAGTCAAAACCTTTCCCCTTTCCTAACTTTCGAACACCCTTCAGGAAAGGAAACGTTAGCCTTCCCGCTATTTCGAACGACATTAACGAAGGAGGACCTTCTCCGTTAGCCGCTCCTTTTTTGCTGCTACCCGTAGTTCATCCTGCCAATCGCCGTACCGAGCATCCGCCAGCGCCTCCATTGCGAAGACCACAAGCAGCAAAGGAGAATCCCTGGCCCCCTCGAGTAGAAGTCACCCAGAAACCCCAGCGTTGGCCTTTAAATGCAGTCTCCCTGGGTTGTAGCCTTTGCATGTTCGCCTTTGTTGGAGTCATTACCGGATGCAACAAGAGAAGCCGTGGAGTGTGTTTCTCTTCCAAGATTGAAGGTCAGAGAACCGATAACCGTATATTGAATGTTTAGATGTTTACCGTAACTTTTATGTTCTGGCTGCTTAGAAGGGTTTTGTTGCTTTTGGAGATTCCTGGGTCTGTTAGACTTATCCTTTTGTTTGTGAATGTAATGCAGTGGGAAGAAATAATGATACGTACATGTTTATGAGCATCCGGGTTTTCACGTCTTGTATTTTAACGAGTTACTGTATTTGTCTTTGTTTTGCCTCCGGTTATTAGTAAGTTAGCAATTCGTCTGAGGCACGTGCTATGAATATGTTGCTTTGTGAGTTGTTTAATGAATCTAGATAGGATGGTCAATTTATTCATTAACATATGGTTGAAATTTTTTCCCAGGTGTTTGTAACTTGGTTGATGATGTTTAACATTTTTTTTTATCATTCCAAAACCTCACCTAAGAGGCTGTCAAAATTTAGAAATTGTTAAATACTCTGATTATGAATATTTGATAAAGAAGAGATTGGCTTGAATTTGAATCCTGTTGGTTTATTTAACATAAAAATTGTAAGTATAATTTGGGATAAATTTACTTTTTTCTAGTATTAGCTAAAAGTGTATTTTAATTCATCCTCAAATGTCCACTTGCATTTTGATCCATTTGATTGGAATGGATATAAGTAAAAGTACTTTTAGCGTTGAATCTAACTGTACAAATACTATATTTATATGTTGATCAGCATTTTTGATAACCATCCCAATCAATATTAGGACTTGTTTTGGTGACTTACCTAATTAGAACTTCAATTTTTAATTGCTATGCTTACAAGGATCTTGTTTAACATTTAATTTTTTTTAACTGGTTATGTACTCTTACTCAATTGACTGCCGGGTGTTATGTTGTTGATTTTGAAATGTTTGTTTTTTTTTAAATTATAGCATGAATAATAATATCAAATGGTTCATGTTTCCTTGGATTAAGGCAAAGATGTTTGAAATTTGTTGGAGTTTGGCTTGAAATTTTAGTGTTGTTTTCTTTGTCTGTTTCTGGTTCATACAATGGACCGTTAATTTCTATAAATAACAGGTGTTCAATTTTGTAAGAAATGATGGATTGAAAAAATGTTGCGAAATCTAATTATATTAGGACTTGTTTTGGTGATTTAGATACTTAGAATTTCAATTTTTTAAAGCAGCTACGCTTGCAAGGACCTTTTGTAACTTGAATTTTTTTAAAACTGCCTATATACTCTTACTGCACACGACTGTGGGTGTTATTCCTTTGTACTCTTACTGCCTATGTACTCTCACTACATTGAAATTCTCATTTTATTCATTAACCCATGTTTAAAATTTTTTCTCAGGTGTTTGCAAGTTGGTTGATCGGTTGCTTTGTCATCCTGTCAAAATTTGTGGCCCTTATCTTACTTATGAAACTAACTTTTTTTGCATAGGTCGCATAAAAATTCTGGGCCAACTTCAAATGCTCAAACCGCATCCCAACTGTTGGTATTTCATCGTCAGCAAGGCAACTATGGTCTGGTAACTGCAAATCAGTTCAAAATAGACATCATTTCAGCCACACGACGATAAATGGTCTATTCAAACATGCGGTTAACGAAAAAACAACAATAAAATAGAATCCGAACCTCATCAACAAGTTCCGTGTCATTACATTCCAACTCAGTAATTTCCGTACATTCTATGACCTACAATCAAACATACACAACGTAAGTAGATGCTATAATAAAATATCAACTAAATAGAATTTATTAATACTATGTCCAAAAATATGATATTAAAATTTATTAATATGCATGAATTAATTTAAAGTGGCACCTAATGAGTTAGTATTGTGTTAACTATTCCCTATTTATATACAGAATGCATAAATCCACCACATATCAAGTATCACTACACAAACTAAAATAGAGTCTTCTACTACCATGTAAACAGTCTCGTTATTAGCTCCTATAATTTTTTTTCATATTTATCCAAACTTGTTAGTGCATGCATGGTTTGATAGCATACAGATGGGGATTGTAACAATTTTAGTCGTAACCATGTGCAAAATCTTCATATTTAACACTATACATATATTCAAAACATGTCAGGATGACCTATTAAAGAGGTATTGTAACACTTCATCATATCCAGTAAATAAATTTCTAACTTCATCTTCTTTAGAACTTTTCACACGGTTCATTGAAACTAGTTATAAAAACTTAGCAAGAACCCAATCTGTAACTAGTAAGTAGTAACAACTAACTAATACATTGAATTATAACATTCCACCATTCTAAAAATGTAATTGTTTTCTCTTTTTAGGTAGAAAAAATTCAAACTAATCTTTTCACCGGATCATCCACTTATATATTACACTTTAACTAATAACCACATGAATGAACAAGAACACCATCCAAATTGTTCCGTTTATAACAAAATATCATAATTGATTAAGAATGTTGAGCTTTTAATAACTATCTAATTTATATGAAAATAAACATACGTCTAAAAGAAATAAGATATATTGTTTATCTTGTCCAACTGTTCACTTTCTCCTTCGAACGAATCACCAGTAAAAGAAACTGGCATGAGACAACTTGGTTCAACGGAATTATGCTCCATTAAAATGGTTGTGATAGGTGGAGACCTTGGGCTGCAGGGGCTACACAGGGCGTGATCACGGTGACCTACGCCGGGCTGCACGGTGCACGGGTTGACGGGTGTAGTGAAAAAAAATTTTCTCCACTTGAAGGGCTGCCGGACGTTGGAATAGGGAGGGAGGGCTGCGTGGGTGGGCTGGGAACCAAGAGATAGGGGATATGGTGAGGATAAAAAACGTGTGCTAGTTCCCAAGTTGGTATAATTAATTAGTTATTAGTATAATTAAATCCATTTTGACTTATCCTTTTAAATTTTGAAAAATAGTTATTAGTATAATTAAATTAATTATATCATTAATTAAATTTATAAGTAATTTACATTTGTAACCCCATTGTTCATATTGTTCACTAAAATTATTGTTCTCCTATATTTTTCCATAAAGAAAATGTCTGATGCATTGAACTGAACCGCACATACATTTAAATGCTATCTATGTACATAATTAGATTCACTAAAGATTTGCTTTCCCATATAATTGTTTCTTTGACTATGTTTGCTGAGGCACATGCCATCATAAACCTGGAATTATACCTAAACTCATCCATTATAAAAATAGACACAACAATATAATGGAATTGGATTAAAATATTTTATTAGTACATCCGAAAAGTTTATTTTGACTAATAATTGGTTTACTTACTTTATTAAATGACTCATATCTTATAATCATTAATTGGAATAATTCTACTTAAAGTGAAGATAACACCCCCATTAATGATGATACATATGTGAGCCAACTTAACATATACGAAGCACAAACAAATCATTCAAACATATTTAATTTCTTTCAATTCATTATCTGATGATAAACTTTCACGGGTAATCTTGGCTTTCCCAGTGCAACTAGTGGCTTAGCTTTTGTGGTGTCCCTTTCATATTCAGAGAGATCAATGGTTGGTTCATTGAGAGGTGCAATCCAAGTGAATCCATGAACCAACCTTGCAAAGAGCATAATAGTCATTGTAGACCCAAGTGTGATTGCAGGGCAGCTTCGTCTTCCAATGCCGAATGTGAACAACTCCAAATTTGGTTCAGCCAAAGTCACACGACATGCATCGTTCTTCAAATGTCTTTCAGGTTTAAATTTCAATGGTTCTTCCCAAACTCTTGGATTTTGGCCAATACCTTGCCTCCTAATAAGAATATGACTACCCTTTGGGATAAAGTAATTAGCAACAATTGTATCTTCCATTGAGACATGAGGAACATTGAAGTCTGCAATTGGGTGAAGGCGAAAACCTTCTCTTAAACATGCCTTCACATAGTTGAGTTTTGGAATATCTGATTCTTGCACTAACCTCTCTTTTCCTACCACACTGTCCAATTCTTGAGTAGCCTTTTGAAGCATCTCTGGTTGATTTATCATTTCAGAAAGTACCCATTCAACATTATTATATGGATTATCTATTGCTCCAACTGCAATTTCCTGCCAAGAGACACAAATGTTCATATTCATCTTTATCAACCAAAAAAATAAATCTTATAACAATATTTTAGTCAACAATATTCATAACTTTTAATTGGTTTCGGACTTCTACTTTATTTTGTATTGAAATTGTTTAATAAATGTATATTTAAAAAAAAACTTTTTAATTATTTTTATAATTTGCAAAAAAATTATCTCATGATTAATTGATTAGATTAACAAGGTTAAATTAGATTAAAAGTTAAAGTTAATATATATAACCATGAGATAACTTAATTTATTTTATTTTATTTAATAATAAAAAATATGTCACAAAAGATAATTTATTCTTTAATTTAAAAATGATTGAGTAGAATTTACTTATTTTATATTGTAATTTTTGAATATTATTAATTCTGATTAATGTTTCATGTATCAAAAGCAAGATCTATCTTATTTGTTTTTTGTTTTTTGTTTTTTGTTTTTTTTACCAAAGATAGGAGACTCGAACCCGCAACCTCTTTATTGAGTATGAGAAGATTATGCCATTTAAGTTATAACTTATTGGCATCTTATTTGTTTAGTTATGTTATGATAATATTACATATTTATATAAATTTATGTTAGCAGAATAGGATAAATGCAGTTTTAAAATTATATGTTTCAAAAAGAATGATTGTTCCGACAAATTAGATGATTAATAGATTTGTTAAGGAATTTTTTCCGGATAATGGACTATTTGTACAATGTGTATAATGGGACACAATGGGCTATTGAACTGATTTTGGGGTTCACCAAGGCTCGAACTCTTGACCTTTTAGATCTAGCACTCTAATATCATGCATGATACCACTCATCCCAAAAGCTTCAGCTGATGGAAAAAGATAACACTAATAATTATATCTCTAATACTCTCTAAACTTCCATTGTACACATTGTATAAATATTCCATTGGCTCCTCGTACTTTCCCACTTTTTCCTCATGCGTTGGTCACTATATATCCAAATTCAACTATATTAAAATTAGAATAAATTATTTAAATAAATTAATTACATCAAAATATTATTTGTATTATTTAAAATTAAAATTGATATGTGTATCACTTAAAATTTATTTTTATGTAAAGGTAATTTGAATTATAACTTTTAATAATAGTTTAAATTAAGATGATTAGATTTATTAGGCGATGTTGAAATGAGCATATAAATCGAATTAAGCATGCATTAAATAACTCGAATTAAGAACAAGGATTTGATGCATGCATAAGTCTAATCATGTACAAATTGAATTTATCTAATTTATTCTCAATAATACATAATAAATTTAATCATTCTAATTTAAATTATTATTGAAATTTGTAATTTGAATTATCCTAATTCAATTTACGTAGAGATAGACTTTGAGTGATACCATATAAGTTTTAGTTTTAGACGATACATGTAATATTTTGATACAATTGGTTTATGTAAATAGTTTACGCTTAAAATTAATCATCAAAATCGGTTATTAATATAAAATATCAGATAAAATATAAATATGTATTAAAAATAAATTAAATTATATATATATATATTATATTAGCGACTTATTTTAGTAAATAATTTTAGTATTACAATAGTATTTTTATTCGAATAATAATAATAATAATATTAATATGAAAAAATGAATGAGTAAAAATGTTACCATGATTTGACTTTTGATTTCCTGGAGAGTCAAAAATGGATTGCTGTTAGCATCTTTCAAAGATATAAGAACATCAAGCCAATCCTCTTGATGTGCCCTTGTCCCATTCCTCCACTGATGAATCCTTTCTTCAATGATGGGATCATGGTACTTCCTTATGGTATTAGTTGCTTCCTTCAATATTTTTTTATGACCTTCAAAATCAAGCCACCACAACCATGGAAGATAATCGGAAACAGAAAATGCATAAATGTGCCTTATAGCAATGAAGAGTGATTCAACATACTCCACTTCCTCAGCACCTGCTCCTCCATCTTCTCTACCATTACCAAAGTACCTCTTATTGAAGAGTAGCCTCCTCATCAAGTTTCCACCATATTGTTTCGTTACAATCCTCAAATCCACTAGGCCACCACCATTCTTGGTTTGGTTTGGTTATACACATGGCGGACGAGGTTGTCGGCTTCTTCCACCCTTTTGTCATGCAGCCATTGATGCCTTTTTGGTGAAATCAATTCTTCCACCATGACTCTCTTCATTTTCTTCCATTGTTCTCCAAAGGGTGTTATTGTTGTGGTTAAGTATCCCGATGAGACATATTTACTCGACCAATTCAACGGCCGTGATGCGAAAATCGCATCTTGTTTCATGAAAAATTCACGTGCAATGGAAGGACTAGTCACTAGGATGACATGAATGT
This sequence comes from Arachis ipaensis, assembly GCF_059453495.1. NCBI lineage: Eukaryota > Viridiplantae > Streptophyta > Magnoliopsida > Fabales > Fabaceae > Arachis > Arachis ipaensis. Next base: position 2,766,627 of record NC_142436.1, read on the forward strand.
TGCCTAGTCGAATGCATGCGATTTCAGTTTCGAGATCATTCATGATGTTTTGTATCCATCTGAACGTGGGTTTGTTTGCAAGCATTTCAGGGATGTTACCAACTATAGGCCATGGTTTGGGACCTGGTGGGAGCCTAGGCTTCTTTGATTTCTTGGTTGAATCGTTGTGTTTGAGGAGATTGATGAAGAGAGGTATAATGAAAAAGAGTAAGAGCAAGAAGGTAGGAGCAGAATATTCCATGGCTGAGATAATTAAAGACAGTCTAAGTAAGTAGTTGAATTTGAATGATGTGTATTCTCTAATGCACTTTGGTCTTTTTGGTTGATGAGTTGGTTGCGTGCATGTAACTATTATATAGAGCTGTTCTATGTGGGTTTGGAGATAAGATACTATGAGTGCTGACTTGTCATATTCTTTGAATATTTTCATTCATAATATCAATTATGAAATGTAGAAAGAATTAACTTTTAAATTAGTTAACATTACTTAACATTAATCAAAATTTTTATTTTCATTATAATTAGGGATAAGTATTGTTTTGATCGGGTTAGAATCGAAACCGTCTCTAACGTAATTTTTTATTTAAAATCATTCTTAACGTTTTTTCCGTATTAAAATCTTTTTTTTAATAAATTTTTTTATTTTATTACTAAATTACTCTTATTAATTTAAAATTATAAAATAAAAAAAAACACACGAGGAGACAGGGGAGAAGGGAAAAGGGAAAGGGCGCGAGGGAGTAGGGGAAGAAAAATGGGAAGGGGAGAGGGGGGACGGCGCCGGCAAAGGGGAAGCTTTTTGCTTCTGCTTGAGCTTCAGCTTCTGTTTTTGTGACTGCTGCGTCGCTGAGAAGCGGAGTCCGACGCGAGGAGGGCGGCGCGAGAAGGAGAGAGAGAGATCTGAGGCTAAGCTGGGTTTCTACCACCGCCGATCTACCTAGGGGTGTGCATGGTTCAGTTTTTCCATAAACTGAACTGAAACTGCACTAAACCATTTTAAATGGTTTAGAAACTGAACCAAACTGCTTTGTCATATAAGAAACTGGTTTTAAACCAGTTTATAATACAGTGCACCAGTTTAAACCAGTTCATAAAAATAAAACTGGTTTTAATTAAAAAAACCAGTTTAAACTGGTTTATGCCTAAAACTAGTTTTCACACCCTCTCTCTTCCTCTCTTCCTTTCCTCTCTCTTTCTCTCTCTCTCTCTCCTTTCTCTCTCTCTCTCTCTCTCTCCCCTTTTCTCTCCCTTCCCCTCTCTCTCTCTCTCTCCTACCCTTCTCTCTCTCTCTCTCCCCTCTCTCTCTCCCCCTCTTTCTCCCCCTTCCTCTCTCTCTCTCTCTCTCCCCCCTTTCCCACACTCTCTCCCTCTCTTCCCTTCCTCTCTCTCTCCTTTTCTCTCCCTTCCCCTCTCTCTCTCCTACCCTCCCCTCTCTCTCTCCCCCTTCCTCTCTCTCTCTCTCCTTTCACTTTCTCTCTCCCCTTCCTCTCTCTCTCCACTTTCTCCCCCCTCTTTCCCTTCTCTCTCCTCTTTCTCCCCCCTCTCTCCCTTCTCTCTCTCTTTCCCCTTCCTCTCTATCTCTCTCCTCTTTGTCTCCCTCCTCTCTCTCCTCTCTCTCTCTCTCTCCATCCTCTCTCTCTCATCTCTCTCTCTCTCTCTCCCTCTCTCTCTCCTCTTTTTCCTCTCCTCTCTCTCTCTTCTCTCCCTCCTCTCTATCTCTCTCCTCATTGTCTCCCTCCTCTCTCTCCTCTCTCTCTCTCTCCATCCTCTCTCTCCTCTCTCCTCTCTCCTCTTTTTTCCTCTCCTCTCTCTCTCCTCTCCCTCTTCTCTCTCTCTCCCTCCCATCTCTCTCTCTCTCTCTCCTTTGCCTCTCTCTCTCCCTTTCCCTTCCCGTCTCGCTTCCTCTCTCTCCTCTTTTTCCCCCTCTCTCCCTTCTCTCTCTCTTTCCCCCTCTCTCTCCATCCTCTCTCTCTTCTCTCTCCTCTCTCTCTCTCTTCCTATCTCTCTCTCTCTCTTCTCTCTCTCCTTTCCCTCTCTCACTCTCCCTCTCCCTTCCCGTCTCTCTTCCTCTCTCTCTCCTCCTCTTTCTCCCTCTCATCTCTCTCCCTCTCTATTCCCCTTTCTTTCTCTCTCTCTCCTCTCCCTCCCCTCTCTCTCCCTCCCATCTTTCTTCGTCTCTCTCTCTCTCTCTCTCTCTCTCCTCTCCCACTCTTTCCCAATTCCTTCCTCTCTCTCTCTCTCTTGTCCCTTCTCTCTTCTTCTTCTTCTTCTTCTTCTTCTTCTCTCTCTCTCTCTCTCTCTCCCTCCTTTTCCTCGCTCTCCCCTTTTTTCTCTCTCTCTCTCTCCTCTCCCTCCTCTCTCTCTCCCCCTCTTTCTTCCTCTTTCTTACCCTCCTCTCTCTCTCTTTTTTCTCTCGCTCTCTCTCCATGTCTTTCCTTTTTCTCCCCTCTCCCTTGCTCTCCCTCCCTTCCCCCTTCTCTCTCTCTCTCTCTCCCATTTTGTTTCTCTCTCTTCCTCTTTTCTCTCTCTCTCTCTCTTCCTCTTTCTCTCTCTCTCTCTCTCTCTCCTTTTTTTCTTTTCTCTCTTTCTCTCTCCTATTTCTCTCTCCCCCTTCCCTTATTTCTCCCTCTCTTTCTCCTCTTTCTTTCCTTCCCTTCCTTTCTCTCTTTTCTCTTTCTCTCTCAACCTTCTCTCACTCTATATCCCTCTTCTCTCTCTCCCCCTCTTTTCTCCAAAATAAGAGAGAGAGAAGGTTGAGAGAGAAAGAGAAGAGGGGGAGAATAGAGAGAGAGAAGGGAGAAAGAGAGAGAGAAGAGAGAAAGAGAGAGAGAGAGGGATATAGAGTGAGAGAAGGTTGAGAGAGAAAGAGAAAAGAGAGAAAGGAAGGGAAGGAAAGAAAGAGGAGAAAGAAAGAGAGGAGGGCGAAGAAAGAGAGAGAAGAGGAGAGAGAAATAAGGGAAGGGGGAGAGAGAAATATGAGAGAGAAAGAGAGAAAAGGAAAAAAAGGAGAGAGAGAGAGAGAGAAAGAGGAAGAGAGAAGGGAGGGAGAGAGAGAAAGGAGGGAGAGGAGAGAGAAAGAAAGAAAATGGGAGAGAGAGAGAAAAGAGGAAGAGAGAGAGAGAAACAAAATGGGAGAGAGAGAGAGAGAGAGAGAGAGAGAGAAGGGGGAAGGGAGGGAGAGCAAGGGAGAGGGGAGAAAAAGGAAAGACATGGAGAAAGAGCGAGAGGAAAAAGAGAGAGAGAGGAGGGTAAGAAAGAGGAGAAGGAGAGAGAGAGAGGAAGAAAGAGGGGGAGAGAGAGAGGAGGGAGAGGAGAGAGAGAGAGAGAGAAAAAAAAAGGGGAGAGCGAGAAAAATGAGGGAGGAAGGGAGAGAGAGAGAGAGAGAGAGAGAGAGAGAGAGAGAAGAAGAGAGAAGGGACGAGAGAGAGAGAGAGGAAGGAATTGGGAAAGAGTGGGAGAGGAGGGAAAGGATAGAGAGAGAGAGAGAGAGAGAGAGAGAGAGACGAAGAGAGATGGAAGGGGAGAGAGGGGAGGGAGAGGAGAGAGAGAAAGAAAGGGGAAGAGAGGGGGAGAGAGAGGAGAGGGAGAAAGAGGAAGAGAGAGAGAGGAAGAGAGACGGGAAGGGAGAGGGAGAGAGAGGAGAGGGAGAAAGAGGAAGAGAGAGAGAGAGGAAGAGAGACGGGAAGGGAGAGGGAGAGAGAGATGGAAAGGAGAGAAAAGGGAGAGAGAGAGAGAGAGATAGGAAGAGAGACGGAGAGAGAGAGAGAGATAGAGAGAGAATGGAGAGAGAGGAGGGAGACAAAGAGGAGAGAGAGAGGAAGAGAGACGGGAAGGGAGAGGGAGAGAGAGAGGTAAAGGAGAGAGAGAGAGAGAGAGAGAGAGAGAGAGAGAGAGAGAGAAAGAGAGATGGGAAGGAGAGGAGAGAGAGAGAGGAAAGAAAAAAAGAGGAGAGAGAGAGAGAGAGGAGAGAGGAGAGAGAGAGGATGGAGAGAGAGAGGAGAGAGAGAGGAGGGAGACAAAGAGGAGAGAGATAGAGAGGAGGGAGAGGAGAGAGAGTAGAGGAAAAAAGAGGAAAGAGAGAGAGAGAGAGAGGAGAGAGAGAGGATGGAGAGAGAGAGGAGAGAGAGGAGGGAGACAAAGAGGAGAGAGATAGAGAGGAAGGGGAAAGAGAGAGAGAAGGGAGAGAGGGGGGAGAAAGAGGAGAGAGAAGGGAAAGAGGGGGGAGAAAGTGGAGAGAGAGAGGAAGGGGAGAGAGAAAGTGAAAGGAGAGAGTGAAAGAGTATGTAAAAACTAATTTTAGAGTTTAAATAAGACCAGTTTTAATTTGGTTTAAAACTAAACTGAACCATAAAAACTGGTTTTTAATAAACTGGTTTTCATAAAAACTATGGTTTCAGTTCAGTTTTTTATTTAAAAAAACTGGTTTATTTAGAACAGTTTCAGTTCAGTTTCAATTCAGTTCAGTGAAATCAGTTTTTTTGCACACCCCTAGATCTACCTAACCGCCGTCGGTGGTTTTGCTTCGGCTTAAAAGGGACTTTTGGTAAGACCTATAGTTGGACATTAGGGTCAGATCCGAATACGTGCCTTCACCTCATCGAAGGTTTAGAAGCTATCATGGTTGGAGCGGAACATAGATAGCAAAGGTATGGGTAGAGGTCAAATGCACACATCTACCAGTATAATGCCCAAATTCATCTATCAATTCCTTATCCCAGAAGTCTATTTTAGTTTTTCCTGTAAGTTTTGGTACTAGGAAAGAATCCTAGCTCCTATAAGAATCATAGCCCTATGATTAGGAGGGATAATCCGCCCGCCAAGCGGGCGGAGCGCTCGTTATCCTTACTGTTTTCTATGCCGGGCCCCTCCCATTGCTCCACTAACCCAACATGAGGTGGAGTCTTAACCCGACACAAGATGGGACCTATTAGGATAGGATAGTGGGCTTAGAACAAGACCCATCGGTGGGGCCTTAGGCCCTACTTAGTTGACTTACAATGACAAAGGCTTGCGAAAGGATACTCCTAATGGTACCTTAGTTCTCCATAGGCTTATGAAGCTCGGGTGGGGAATATTGACTCTTCCTAATGCGCTATGGGTTAAGGTGTTACGTAGTAAATACATGAGAGAGGAGGTTGGTGTTCCTCAACTGGGTTCCAATTAAAGCGTGGGAGGCACTCCCCTTTGAATTGACCCATTTTCGCACTTTGATGAATTATCATCATCCTTGTGGATTGTTTGCAGTCCGCATGAAATATTCCTGCTAAAGGTTTTCCACCTTAGCGGGTGGAGCGCTTTGCGCGTCCGATCTAGTTGAAGAAAGAGTGGAAGAGTCAGTAATGGAAGTGCGGAACCGCATATTGGATTACTCCAGTGCGGCACGAAGCCGCTGACGCCGAGTCGGCTCCTACTCTAAAGAGGAATAGAATAGACACTCCTTAGATTTCTATGTATCCTAAATCCCCATTTTTTTTAGAGAGAGCAGATCGCTTACTCTTTGCTTCCTGCTCTTGCCCTAACTATTTGACCCGCTTCCCATTACTAAATAGGGCAATTCCCATAGCTCAACGAAGAAGTAGCTCCTTGGGTCAGGAATGGGCGGGCACGAATTGATTTTGGGAAAGCTGGTGTCCGAGCCAATTTGTAAGACGGCAATAGTTGCCGTGTACGAATTGGGTGAAACAGCTTTTCATGTAAATGAGAAGGGCTATGTTTCGCTTCTGCATCTGCTTCTTCTTCTGCATCCGCTTCTTCTTCTTTTTTCGGCTTTTGCTCCTTGGTTTGGCCTCTACTTTCTGCTTCTGCTTGAGTTTCTACTTCTGCTTCTTGTGCTTCTGTGACTGCTTCCGTTTTTATTTTTAATTTTAATTTTGATTTGTTGTTTTTTATTTTATTATTGTTGTGTGTTAATTTGGTTGTTGAATTTGTTAAATTTGTGTTGATTTGTTGAATTTATGATTCCTTGATTTGTTGAATTTGTGTTGATTTTATTGATGGTGTTATTCTTGGTGATGGAGGTGCTGATGCTGGTGGTGGTGGAGGTAAAGGTGTTGGTGGTGGTAGAGGGTATTTTTGTCCGAAAAAAGTTAAAAGGACAATTTTAATACGAAAAAAAAATGTTAAGGATGATTCTAAATAAAAAATTATGTTGGAGATGGTTTCGATTCTGACCCTCAACATTAGGGATCAAAATAATACTTATCTCTTATAATTATTTTTTTGTTCTCATTCTGTTTTAAAAATTTAAGATTTTGAATTTAAGATTTGGAGTAGCAAACTGATTATTTAAAAATATAAAGGGTAATGTTAGGTAGACCAAAAAAATAGCCAAAATTTACCTTATTAAAATGATTAACAATAAAAATAGTTGACCATTAATATAATTATTTATTAAAAATTTATTTTTTAAAATAAATTAAGGAGATATAAATATAAATACTAATACTCCCATATTCAAATACACCAGTATGTTTAATATTAGAAAGCTATCTATTATAAAATAATAATATAAGAGAAAAGGACAAATAGGTCTCTAACTTTTTGTCCTGCGGACATTTTCGTCCCTGACCATTGAAAAATACTTTTAAGTTCCCGACCTTCACAAAACTTGGACGGATCAGTCTCTCTGTCCAAATGCCTCCATCAGGGACTGATCCGTCCAAATGTCTCCGTCAGAGATTGATCCGTCCAAATTTTGTGAAGGTCAGGAACTTAAAAATATTTTTTATTAATCAGGAACGAAAATATACACGAAACAAAAGATCAGGGACCTATTTATCCTTTTCTCGTAATATAATGATTGTGAAGGTTGTCTAATTACTGTATGTTCATCTTTCTGGTCGGCTGGTGTGGCTCTTGCCGTACGAGACAGCGACTGTGCCTTTTAATTAAGAGAAATGTTATGAATTTAAAAAGTCATTAAAATTTATTATTTTTAAATATTATATTAATATTTAAAAATATAAAATAAAATATATTATTAAATTATTAAATTAAAATAATTAAATTAATAACTAAATAATAATTAAATACAATAAATTCTAACAACTTCTAACATTTATTTTCAATTAATCGTCCTAGGCGACATTAGCATTTAACAACATTATCATTCTCTACCTATCAACACAAATTCAATCGAAACACCTCAATAAACTCATTATGGAGCGATTTTATAGTCTATAACAATTAAAAAGTGATTTGTGAGTTTTATTTGGATCCCTTCCTTCTATTATGTGTATATTGAGGCAAGGGTTTAGAGTTTTCATTATAAAACTCATAAATCACTTTTTAATTGCTACAGAGTATAAAATAAGTCATCAATTCTAAAATCTATTAATATATAATATATATTAAAACATATATATATCAATTATCCATTAACATTTTTTAATTTTCAGTTCAAAACAAAAATACTTCAAAGTATTGTATTAATTTTTCTTTTATTTATATTTTTAACTCTAATTTAAAAATTTTTAGGATTTAGGAATTCCAAATAAACCCCTAAATTACTGTTTAATTATGGAAGAGTATGTAATAAGTCATCAACTGTAAAGTCTATTAATATATAAGACATATTAATATATATGTTGTGATAAGATAGCCTGAGGTGGATGCCCATTTTCCACAAGGCTCATGTTTTCAAAGAGAATCTTATTTAATGTAGTTTGAAAAACTACTATCATATATGCCTATAAATAGAGGCTTATGTATCTGATGATAACACATCAATAAAAAGTATTTCTTTTCTCTCTCTACGAAGCTTTTCTTTCTCTTCATATTACAAATATAGTATTAATATATAAATCATAGTTATTATGGTAGGATGATATTAATATTAGTGAATATTAATATTAGAGTCTTTCATTTATATTTTTTTATTTTATCTTTCTTATTTAGTTATTTTATAACATGTTATCAGCACGAGACTCTGATCAAATTTTTAGGAAGACTCAGGTAACAAATTTTCATTATGTCGAAGCTCTCTCATCTTGAATTTAATATTCTTGATATATCTGGAAACAATTATTTATCATGAATATTAGATGCTGAAATCCATCTTGATTCAATGGATCTTGAAGATACCATTAAGGCTGAAAATAATGCATCCCAGAAGGATAAAGCCAAAGCCATGATTTTTCTTCGTCGTCATGTTGACGTATGATTGAAAAATGAATATCCCACATTAAAAGATCCTGTAGCTCTGTGGAAAGGCCTTGAAGAAAGATACAATCATCAAAAGACGGTGATACTTCCTCAAGCCCGATATGTTAGAGAAAATTTTTTCGACCTTCCATACCTCGATTGTGCTCCTGCAGTAGCAATCGAGAAAAAGGATTTAAAAAGTATTTTAAATTAATTTCTTGCCTTCTTGTTGTTGAATGCAACAATGAATTACTTTTAAGAAATCATGAAGCGCGCCCAGCTGGCGCCGCCCCATTTCCTGAAGTAAATGCGGCAAATTACCCCAGAAGAGGTAAATGGCAAGCTTTTAATAACAAGAAAAATTATGGAAGGAAAAGAAATTATGTTCACAAGAAAGGATCTCACCAGAAGTGGGATAAAGAAATAAATAATGGGTAAAGTAAATCAATTGAGGATAAATGCTTCCGTTGTGGTGGAATGGGCCATTGGTCACGTACCTGTCGTAGCGCAAGGCACCTAGTTGATCTTTATCAAGCATCCTTGAAAAGGGATGACAAAGGAAAGGAAACAATTTTTGTTTCAAATAATGAAAATTTCACCACTTATTATGATGTATCTAATTTCTTTAAGGATTCTAAAGGAAATATTGGCTATTTGATCAATGATGGAATAGTTTAATATGTGTGTTTGCTAACTATTCATGTGAATAATTTTACTTTGCATGTACTTCTACTCATTTTATTATTATTATCATTTGTGTTTAAAGAAAAATGGCAAGGATATATTCTGAAGATATTTGCCTTGCGAATAGTGCAAGTTCGCACACTATTCTTAAAAGTGATATATATTTTACCCATCTTGTGCCAAAAGAAGAGTATGCTAATACTATTATTGGCTCAGGCAATGTGATAGAAGGCTCCGGAAGAGTTATAATTTTGTTTCCTGGAGGAACAAAATTTATAATAAATAATGCACTATTATCTACCAAGTCTCTGAGGAACTTGTTGAGTTTCAAAGATATTCGCCGAAATGGATATCATGTTGAGACGATGAATGAGGGAAATCATGAGTATTTATGTATCACAACTCATGATTCAAATAAGAAAGTTATATTAGAAAAATTACCCTCACTTTCATCTGGGTTGTATTATACCAAGATTAGTGCAATTGAATCACATGCCACTATAAACCAGAAGTTTATTAGCCCAAATGAATTCATAACTTGGCACGACCGATTGGGTCATCCGGGAACAACCATGATGAGAAGAATTATTGAAAACTCTCATGGACATTCACTAAAGAACCAGAAGATTCTTAAAACTAGTGAATTTTGTTGTGTTGCATGTTCTCAAGGAAAGTTAATTTTAAGGCCATCACCAGTAAAGATTGGATTTGAGTCTCCTGAATTCCTGGAAAGAATTCAAGGTGATATATGTGGACCTATTCATCCACCATGTGGATCTTTTAGATATTTTATGGTCCTAATAGACGCATCTTCGAGATGGTCACATGTGTGCTTATTATCTTCTCGCAACCTGGCGTTTGCGAGATTACTGGCTCAAATTATTCTATTAAAAGCACAATTTCTAAAAAAACCAATTAAAGCAATTTGTCTTGATAATGCTGGTGAATTTACTTCCCAAGCTTTTGATGCTTATTGTATGGCTAATGGAATAAGTGTTGAACATCCAGTAGCTTATGTTCACACACAAAATGGGTTAGCAGAATCACTTATTAAACGCCTCTAATTAATTGCTAGACCCCTACTTATGAGAAGAAATCTCCCAACCTTGATTTGGGGCATGCTATTTTACATGCCGCAGCACTTATTCGTTTGAGGCCAACGAGTTATCATCAATTCTCTCCTATGCAATTAGCTTTTGGCCAGCAGCCAAATGTTTCCCATTTAAGAATATTTGGGTGTGCGATATATGTTCCTATTGCACCACCTAATCGCACCAAAATGGGACCCCAAAGAAAATTGGGAATATATGTTGGATATGATTCTCCCTCTATAGTGAGGTATCTTGAGATACAAACTGGCGATGTGTTTAAAGCCCGGTTTGCGGATTGTCATTTTGATGAATCAAAATTTCTAACATTAGGGGGAGAGAATAAGCTTCCTGAAAAGGAACTTAATTGGAATGCATCATCGTTGATGCATTTAGATCCTCGATCAGGGCAATGTGAACTGGAAGTTCAAAAGATTATACATTTGCAAAGAATAGCAAATGAATTGCCTGATGCATTTTCCGATACAAAGAGGATAACCAAATCTTACATACCAGCGGAAAATGCCTCAATTCGAATTGACGTCCCAATAGGACAAGTAGCCACTGAAGCAAATTCACGCAAGAAGCGTGGCAGGGCAGAAAATGCCCCAATTCGAATTGATGTCCCAATAGGACAAATAGCCACGGAAGCAAATACACGCCAAAAGCGTGGCAGGCCTGTCGGTTCCAAAGATAAAAATCCTCGAAAGAGAAAAGAGGTAAGTACGATTCCTGTTGAAAAAGACATAGTAAAGACACCGGCAGTTGTCCAAAATTCTGATATAACGCCAGAAGACGTTCAGGTACCTGAAAATTGTGAAAATGACGAGATCTCGATAAATTATGTCTTTACAGGAGAGAAATGGGACCGAAATAAGACAATTGTCAATGAAATATTTGCATATAATGTGGCATTGAATATCATGCATGAAAATAAGGATCTTGAGCCAAGATCAGTCGAAAAATGTCGACAAAGGAATGATTGGCCAAAATGGGAAGAAGCCATGAAGGCTGAATTAGACTCACTTGCAAAGCGTGAAGTTTTTGGACCTGTAGTCCGTACACCCGAAGATGTAAAACTTGTTGGATATAAGTGGGTATTTGTGAGAAAACGAAATGAGAAAAATGAAGTTGTGCGCTATAAAGCCTGACTTGAGGCACAAGGTTTTTCACAGAGGCTCGGTATAGATTATGAAGAAACGTATTCCCCTGTAGTGGATGCGATAACGTTGCGTTATTTGGTCAGTTTATCTGCATATCATAAACTGCATATGCATTTAATGGATGTGGTAACAGCCTATTTATACGGCTCATTAGATCGGGATATCTATATGAAAGTCCCTGAAGGACTAAAGATATCTAAACCATCCAATGAATATTCGCAAGGGTTATACTTAGTCAAATTGCAAAGATCTTTATATGGTCTAAAGCAATCTGGACGAATGTGGTATAATCGTCTTACTGAGTATCTGGCCAAAAACGGTTTCAAGAATGATGATATATGCCCGTGTGTTTTCATAAAGAAAACTGCTTCTGGATTCATTATAATTGCTGTGTACGTTGATGATTTAAATATCATTGGGACTCCTGAAGAGATTCCAACAATTATAAAAACTCTAAAAGAAGAGTTTGAGATGAAAGATCTTGGAAGAACTAAATTTTGTCTCGACCTGCAGATCGAGCATATAAAAAGTGGGATCTTTATTCATCAAACAACATACACAGAAAAGATCTTGAAAAGATTTTATATGGATAAGTCACATCTATTAAGTACCCCAATGATCGTAAGATCTTTGGATGTGGAAAAGGATCAATTCCGTCCTAAAAAAGAGAATGAAGATATCCTTGGTCCTGAAGTACCATATCTTAGTGCCATTGGAGCGCTAATGTATCTTGCTAATAATACGCGACCTGACATATCATTCGCGGTGAATTTACTAGCAAGATATAGTTCCTCTCCAACCAGAAGACATTGGAGTGGAATCAAACAAATTTTTCGATATCTTCATGGAACGGTTGATACGGGATTGTTTTATCCCTATGGATCCAAGTCAAACCTAGTTGGCTATGCAGATGCCGGACACTTGTCTGATCCACATAAAGGGAGATCCCAAACAGGATACCTATTTACATATGGTGGTACAGCTATATCATGGAGGTCCACGAAACAGACGATAGCAGCAACCTCCTCTAATCATGCTGAAATACTGGCGATTCATGAAGCTAGTCGCGAGTATTTTTGGCTGAGGAGTCTGATTCAATATATTCTGTCATCATGTGGACTGATTGATCATAAGATAGCTCCAACTGTCCTGTTTGAAGATAATACAGCATGCATTGCTCAGCTTAAAAGCGGATACATCAAAGGTGATAGAATAAAGCATATCTCTCCCAAAATTCATCTTCACTCATGATCTTCAAAATCAAGGGATAATTGATATCCAACAGATCCGCTCAAGTGACTCCCAAAATCCTCCTTTGAAAGATTGGTACATGAGATTGGGATGCGCTGATTTCGAGACATCAACTGATGTTGACAAGAGGGGGAGACTGTACTCTTTTTTCCTTGGTCAGGTTTTTTCCCATTGGATTTTTCTTGACAAGGTTTTTAATGAGGCAGTCCCTATCACTAAAGGATGTTGTACTCTTTTTCCTTCACTAAGGTTTTTTCCCACTGGGTTTTTCTTTAGTAAGGTTTTAACGAGGCAATAATCCTAAATGGTCATCCAAGGGGGAGTGTTGTGATAAGATAGCCTGAGGTGGATGTCCATTTTCCACAAGGCTCATGTTTCCAAAGAGAATCTTATTTAATGTAGTTTGAAAAACTACTATCATATATGCCTATAAATAGAGGCTTATGTATCTGATGATAACACATCAATAAAAAGCATTTCTTTTCTCTCTCTACGAAGCTTTTCTTTCTCTTCATATTACAAATATAGTATTAATATATAAATCATAGTTATTATGGTAGGATGATATTAATATTAGTGAATATTAATATTAGAGTCTTTCATTTATATTTTTTTATTTTATCTTTCTTATTTAGTTATTTTATAACAATATACACCAATTATCCATTAATATTTTGAATTTTTTAATTTTTCAATTCAATACAAAATATTTTAAAGTTTTGTATTAAATTTTTATTTATATTATTTTAAAATATTGCATTAAATTCTCTTTTATTCATATTCTTAACTCTAAGAATATTACATAGTATGATTTTTTTTTTTTTTTTTTTTGTAATCATACGCATTTTGTTGTTTTTAAGTTGTCAAAAGCATCTTGTGTTATCTTTCTAGTCTGATCCATAATAAAACTCCCATCCTCCTTTCATATATGATCCATTTCGTTTTTTAGTACGTTAAGTCATGTAATGCCAAAAACTAGACACACCTAAACAGTAACAAAAACACAACGGTCCAACCATGGCCCATCATCATCAGCACTAATCTCGCTTGACTTCATTATCTTAATTACCATGTCTTATATTTTTTAAAAACTATCATGTGAGGCATAGAGACATAGTAAGCTAGGGACCATCTCTTTCAAGAGACACTTGTTAAGTTCTTATTCTGCCACCACAATTCTACAATTCTACACATGTAGAAGGTGACCCCTCTTCTACACTAGAGAATTGGTCATATTTTAAGTCTAAATTTGTATTTTTTTTTTTTTGTCAACAGTCTCTCAATTTGATAGATTAATGATTAATTTGTTATAAATCTGAATTTTATTTAAAAATTTATTGTTAATTAATAAAATATTATATAATAAAATAAAATTTAAACTTCTAATATTTATTTAAACAGACAAATAAATTGACTATTAGACTAACTTAAATTGGTTAAGTCACTCTTCTTTTTATTCCGTATACGTAGCATGGCAAGAAAAAAATCAAAACTACAAAAACGGTGTCAATATCTGGAGCCCTACTGATAACAAAAATGGAGAATAATAAAAAAAGTATAAGGCACGTTTCCTAAATCAAACTTTCTCCCGCGGTCTCACCTTATTGTCAATACTCAATAGCCCAATACTACATTACTACGTCTTTTCTCATTTTCTGTACACCGTTTATACTTTTGGAAGCGGTTCTGGTATGCCGGTGTATGGAAACAGATCGTGATGTTCTATTAATATCAACCATAAAAATAGAATATAAATAATGTGAATGGTCAAGATTTTGATAGAATATTTTGAGAGTATAAAATCGAATTTAATAGTTAAGAAGTATATACACACTGATAATGTTTTCTGTGTCTATATACAATGAAAAGTAGCTATTTCAAGTAGGCGTGTTTATACGTCGGCTGAAATCGGATTTGATGTGACCTAAATTCGGTGCGAAATATATATTGAATTTATTTGTTAGATCTAAATTCGACTCTAAATTCAATGAAATTTATGTACTTTCAGGTCATGATTTTAATAGATAAAAATCGGGTGAAAATCGAACTGTTAATATTATCTTTTTATAAGCTAACATGTGAAAATATCTAAATTTTCAAGATTTCAACCATTATTTGACATGATAAAATTCACTTAGAAAAATATAACAAGAACTAACCATTCTCTAAAATTAAAGCATAACCACAATCAATACTAATATTATCTAATAACACCAAATATTTAAATCAATACAAATAACACAATATTATGCATTAGTATAAAGTCTTATGAATTTTAAACATAAAACATTAACTTATAGTCTTATAATGACTAATAACATAAAATATTAAGGTTTACAATACTTAAATTCCACATAAGAATAGTCATCATCCATCACTAATAACAAAATATTAATTGTGTACAATGACTGAACCACCGAGTCGAATTCGGGTGACCCGAATTATGGCCCGAATTCGACCTAAAATAATGATTGGATCTATTTTTGAAAGCCTTACCTGGTCCTACACCCAATAAAATTACACTAAATTAATCCCTAAAAAATTCGGAGCCGAGTCAGGTCTTGGGGTCGGATTGGACAGTGAACACCCCTAGTTTCAAGGTGTAACCCTTAAGTGAAGCTATTTTATTGGGGTAGCCATTTTTTTATATATATATAACGAAATTTTGTTTTTGTTAATAATGAAATAAATAAAAATTTATAGTAATTGGATGGAAATACCATTTATCAGCGTTCATATGAGGTTGTAATTGATAAATTTTGTCATAAGATAAATAAAATAAAATAAAATATTTTTAAAAATAAAATATGGCAATTTTATTTATAAAAACAATTGTTTTTTTATAGGAAAAAAAATCAGGTGGGGTCAATCCAAATTTAATTTTAGTTTGGGTTGGACTTTACCCATACAATTTTGTTTTATTTTTGTTGTTTCTAAAATATATATATATATATATATATATATATATATATATATATTACTAGTAGTAATTTTTTATAATGTTACTTGATATATGAATTTTTTTTCTATTGTATATTTGCATAATTTGTAAAAAATAAGAGTGATATTATTAAAATATAAGTGATAATATACTTTTTTTTATTTAAGTTAATAATTTAACAAGTAAAAAATTATTAAAAATAATTTAACAATTACCCATTAAAACAAAATATCATCAATCATAATTAATTAAAAATCGTTGTCCATGTCATATGTATCAATTTTTCTCTATTCTCCTGGCTTCTATCTTTTTTAATTATTATTTTAGTTTTAATATTTAGGCCAAATTTTAATTTATCTTCTAATATTTTTAAATATCTTATTTTAATTTTAAAAAAATTAAACGAATTTAATATTATTAAATTTTTAAATTTGACACAAATTAAATAATAAATAAAGTGAGTGACATAGATATTAACAATATTATTAGTTATAGGGTAAAGTATATTTTTTGTCACTGAAGTTTGGCAAAAGTTTTAAAAATATTCCGAAGTTTTATTTTGTCCTAAAAGTTTTCGATTTGCATCAAATATACCCTCAACGACTAAATTTTCAAAAAATTTAAGACCAATCTAACAATAATAATGCATGAAAATTATGCTTGATTTGCTTGTGTTGAGGATTGTTCCTATGAAATTATTGTTGAATTGGTCTTAAATTTTTTGAAAAATTAGCCGTCAAGAGTATATTTGATGCAAATCAAAAACTTTTGGAATAAAATTAAAACAAAATAAAACTTAAGATATTTTTAAAACTTTTGTCAAATTTTAAAGATAAAGGACTTTATCCTTAGTTATATCATATATTTTTATTTTTGCGTATTAGATCAGAAAAGCACACCCAAAACATTTTTATAACACTTTCTCTTCTCTTTCTTCTTCTCGTACAAAATCTCAAACCCTGGCATTCATTTTTTTTTTTTTTATCAAAGATAGGAAACTCGAACTTGCAACCTCTTAATTGAGTATGGGGAGATTATGCCATTTAAGCTATAACTCATTGGTAAATCCTAGCATTCATTAACACTCCAAAATCAAGTAAATTTATGAATTCAAAACTTGTCACATATAAAAGTACACTTAAAAAAGAATTTTTTTATTTATTTGTATAATTATTATATTATAAAAAAAATAGATAAGTGTGTTTTTTCTTCAATATTTTTATTTAGTCATAAAAATTTGAAAAGATAAGAGACTCGAACCCGCAACCTTTTAATTGAGTATAGGGAGTCTATGCTATTTGAGCTATTATTCGTTAGCTAGTCATAAATTATTCTAATATTATTTTTATTTCAAATGTATTTAACGGTTTAATTACGTTTTAAACTTTCGGTTACATCTTTAAAATTTGAGATTATTAATAATGGAGAGATTAACTGTTAATTTAGTGTTACCAAATACTATTAAAATTAAACCAAATATGACACAAACATCAAGGATAAAAATATACTTATTATCAAGTATATTTTTTTATTAAATTGTTAGTGATATTCAAAAGAAACATGTGTAATGTAAAATGCAAAAGTTGTGTTTTTCTATTGAAATTGGCTAATAAATAAAAAATTAGTAATAGAAATTGTTAAATTGTGTTTATGAATGGCCTGGGTTTAGGTTTTTCTACCCATATACTTAAGTATTGTCGGTTTTCGGAGAAGAAATATAAGATTAATAATTAGATGTGAATTTTTAAAAATATATGTGAAAAAATATATTTAAATAAATTTGTGCGAATAATTCTTTGGCGCAAGAGTCAAATTATTGTTTACTTCAGCTGGCTTCACTTTTAACCTAAGATCCAATGAAGTTGGTAACTTCAGTAGGTTAATTACGTCAATACACTCGTACAATGACGGATATTTTTGCCATTTCATGACTCACCACAGGATAAAAGTATTCTTGGCAACCTAATAGTATTATGGAACATTATATTCCACTTTTTTTTGTTAGGGAACACCTAATAATTTTCTATACTTTTTAATAAAGAGGTAAATACCAAATTGCTACCTAAAAGATTCTGACATTGACAAAATGATACCTGACTTTTGTTATTGATAAAATGATTTCTCAAATATTTTAAAATCTGACAAGCGTCATGCCCCTGAACTCGCCGAAACACATCTCCAGCGAGCACGATGCTAACGTGGCCACCGTATTTTGGTGACCTGACAAACCCCTATCCTAATTCCTCCTTCCCTAACGCACTCCCCTTCCCTCTCCAACGCACTCCCCCCTTCCTAACGGCCAACCCAGCCCCCCTCCCCCGCTTCCGCTTCTTCTTTCTGCCATTCACATCATTCTTTAGCTCAACCTTCTCATTCCCACAACTCACCATACCTAACCCGTTTGATTCTTCCATCTTTACTTTCCGAGGCCTCCCACGCTTCCGTTTCTTCTTCATCCCAACCCCCTTATTCGCACAACCATTAGGAACAAAATCATCATTATCTTCACTCTCCTTGACCGCTACCCTCCTAAAACCACCATGTCCCCCGCCTCTCCCTGAAATAACTACACCACCACTACTCCCTCCACTGTAAGGTTTTTCATTTTTTGGCCTCTTCGTCCTAAAATGCAACACTTGACCACCTATAGTTACAAACGCTTTCAACTCTTATCTCTCATACTCTACCATCCTTTCAACACCACCATCTTCACATCCCCGTTGCCCCCTCTATTGATTCAACATTCTCTTTCCCACTAGTACTAGCACCCAAATCAACATCACATTCTTCCTTCACATCTCTTTCAATAACATTATCCTCCTTCTCCACAACCACTGACCCTAACACCTCCCCAACATGTGAACCTTCACCGCCAGCTCCCCCCTTCTCTCTCTCTCTCTCTCTCTCTCTCTCTCTCTCTCTGAGCTAATTCCAAAACAAGTTAATGCAACAAATCACCAACAAAACAAGAACTGAAACAACAATCTAATAATTAAAAGAACCACTAATTAAAACAATAAGTAAAAATCAACAAAGGGAGAGAGAGCTGGAGTTTTATAACGGAGATGGTTGAATATCGGTGGAATGGTGTCTGAATAGAGGCTGAGCCACACAACAGAATCGAGGCTTAACAGAGGCTAGAAGGCGAGGGCTGGAGCGCGGCAGAACAGAGGGTGAATGACGGCAGAAGCACGGCGTAACGACGACAGAAGCATGGAGTACGACAGCGGAAGCAAGACGAAACATAAAGGAATCTTGCCAAAACAGGTAGAACCGCAGTGAACAACGGCGGAACAGATGTGTCGCGACGATGTTGGAGCAGTGCAGATGGAGTAGGCGGTGGCTGGATAGGTTGAAGAATGAAGAGTCAAAGATGAGGCTAGAGAGCTGAGGGAAATAGGAAGTGGAAGCTGCATTGGGGAGAGGTGGGCTGCGTTGGGGAGGGAGAGGTGGGCTGCGTTGGGGAGGGGGGAGTGCGTTGGAGAGGGAGGGGGAGTGCGTTGGGGAGGAAGGGATTAGGGTTTGGGGGTTTTTGTCAGGTCACCAAAACTAAGGGTGTTCAGTTTGCGGTTTGGTTCAGTTTTTTGGCAAAAACTCATCCGATCCAATGTTATCTTAATTATGCCTTTCAGTTTGGTTCAACTTTTTATCAAGACCATCCGAATCAAACCAAACCAATTAATATCGGTTTGGTTTAGTTCGATTTTTTTTATTTTCTAATTAATTTCAGAAAAAAGGAGTCTAAAAGTGGTAGAAAGTGTTAGAGCCAAGACTGAAGTATAAAAAAATAGTAAAGTGTAAGCAACTAACAGACATTAGTCTTTATACTTTCGTTCAAACATTCCTAATTTCATGTACTGACTGGAATTAGAATTCAGTTCCCAAAGAAAATAGTAACACAAAAATATAATATTTTCAAATGTATGATTTATCAGTAGTTACTATTCATGTATCTTATAGTCTTCCAACTTTCAAGTTTTAGAAGGAGGGAAAAGATAAGAGCAACCATTCCTCTAAAAAGTTTATAAAAAAGAATAGTATAATAGTACAAAATCAAAATATATAACATTTTGATAATACCAAAAGTAAAAATGTTAATCCATTAATGCCAGCATAAAAATAATAACTAACAACCAAGGATATACTTTATGATGAGAACCAAGTATATTCATTCTGTAATATGAGAACCAAGTATATTGGTATGTGCCTAATCAATAACCAGCAGAAGCAGAAGCAAAAATATCAATAGGTTGAACAGAAAAAATCAAGGAATGAGATGAGGGATCTATCAATCTAAAATAAACAAACTAGGTTCAGTCAATTATATAACTATTTCTATGCAAAGGAATTAAGCATTAACAACATGATAAATATTGAAAACATAATGAAATAGAAGATCACAAAATCTGTTGTTTGGTAAGTTTTTCACAGCATTAGGCCCAAATCCTTGATCTAAGCCAATAAATCTATCCCTTGCCACAATCTCTGCATTAATGAAACAAACTTTTGGCAATCTGCAAGATACTGGTGTGTTAAATCTTATAGAATCCTTCTCATTCAAATAAACTACTTTTTCTTTTATTCATTTCACATTGCTGATCAGTTATCTTTTTTAGTTCTCATAGTACTACATACTAAATTTACCAACAGACTTAAAAAAATCGAAAACCTTAAGGCTTGAATAATTAAAAATAACATAAAAAAACTAGATTCATAACAACAAATTTATGATAAATAAATAGAATTAGAAAAATAAGAAACCCTAAGGCTTGAAAATTTAAAACAGAATCTAAACTTCAGAATAAATAAGGAATCACAACAAAAAATGAACAAATCATACTTGAGGTTAAGGCTCCGTTGGAAGATACAATGACAAAGGCGGAGAAACTGAGAACGACGGAGGCAGAGAGACTAAGAATGACGGAGACGATGGCTATTGTGCGTGGAGACGACGACAACTCCTGCCTCCTGGTACCTTGAGAGACACGGTGTGGAGGAGACGGCGAGGAAAGCGTAGCGAGGAAAGGAAAGCACGACGATCGATGAGGAAGGGAGGGAGAGAAGACCGCACCGAGAAGAGGAAAGCGTGACGAGGAAGAGCCGCCACGAGGGTGCTGTGGAAGTGTGGAGTGTGGAAGGTGGGAAGAAGAAGGAATTCGCGCTAAGAGGAAGACTTAAGCTATGTTTGGTTGGAAGGAAAGAAATAGAAAGGAAAGAAAAGAAAGGAAAGAAATTGAGTGGATTTTTATTTTCCTTAGATGTATTTAAATGAAAGGAAAATAAGAAGGAAAGAAATGTTATAAAAAGACAATTTTATCCTTGTATTATAAAATATATTGAAAAAAGTGAAGGGGTAATATTGGAAGTGGTGAGAAAAAAAAAAGTTTTTCCTCTCTTTTCTTTCCAACATTGGAGAGAAAAAAAATTGGTAGGTCCCACCAGTTTTTTTCCATCCCTTTTCTTTCCTCTCCAATTTCTCTTCACAACCAAACAATAGAAAATAATCATTTTCCTTCCTCTTTTCTTTCCTCAATTTTCTCTTCAAACAAACATAGTATTAGAGGGAGAGTGAGCGGCGCTAAGTTATTTGTGCCCTGGGGGTTGGTTTTATTAGGAGTTTTTTATGTGAATCGGTTCGGTTAGGGTTTTCAATGTCAAAACCGAAAACCAAACTGAACCGTAAAAAAGCAAAATATACTTTTTTCGGTTTGTCGGTTATCGGTTTATTCGGTTTTCGATTTTTTTGATTCGGTTGGTCGGTTTTGTTCGGTCTGGATCGGTTTTGAACATCCCTAACCAAAACATGGTGACCATATCAGTATCGTGCTTGTTGGAGATGTGCTCCGGCGAATTCGAGGCACGTTTGTCAAATTTTAAAATCTTTTAAGGATCATTTTATCAATAACAAAAATCAAATACTATTTTATCAGTACCAAAATCTTTTGAGTACTAATTTGATATTTATTTCGTTAATAAAAAACATACGCGAGGTATAAAGTAGTAGATAATCTGAAGAATCTCAACCATCACTAACAAAAAAAGAAAGCCAAACATCCAAAATATCACAATACCATGCACGTTGCAATATATTTAACATATTATAGGATAAGATAAGAAAAAATATTAGTTGAACAAATTATTTTTATAATTAAATTTAATTATGTTTTTTATATATTTTATTTTTTAATTAGCTTTTATTATGTTAATAAATTATTAAACTAATTTACCTGAATCGATTATTAAAATAATTTAGTGATGTAATATTATGATAATGATTTCGTTACACATTTAAAAATTTTTAAGGATCAAATCCAATAAAATTAATCAAAGATCGATAAAAATTACTCACATACATAGTTGTCAGAACCGAATCGGTGATTGAACTGATCAGGCTATTGGATTACTGAATTATTAGTTTAATTGGTGGGTCACTGGTTCAACCGGTTGACTAAGTCCCACATAAGTAAAACATATAAAATAGCTAAAAACTTAAAAATTAAAATTTAAAAAACATATCTCTAATAACATTTTAATAAACATTAAGTCTCAAGAGTAAAAATAAGTAATACGAAAATAAACACAAAATTTGTTAGTACTATTAAATTAGTATCTGATCTCAATTTAACACAATGAAAATAACAATCCATTGATTATATCCATGGAGTAATTTCAAAGTCTGTATATCTTTCTTTATTTGACAAATCTGGAGCTACATCATAATTGGTTTCATTCTAATTTGTATTTTTCACAGAATTATTATTAGCTTCATCATCATCTCGATCATCTTCCAGATTCAATTGATCTAGCATTTCAATCATGTTTCACAAATCATAATCAATAATAAGGCAAAATATTTGGTTAAAGCATTACAAAATCATCCCTAACAAAAACATAGCCAAATCATCTAAAGCTGATTGAAGAGACATATTTGCATGATCATTTCGTAAAGCATCAACTTCTTCAAGAGTTAAAAATGGTGGTAAATCTTCCATTATCCATTTCGAATGATCCTCAAATGTATCAAGACAAATTGTATCATAACTTTACTTTCTCATTCGATTCCTATATTATCAATTAACTTGATTATTCTTATTATGACTAAAAATTTAAAATAATTCCTTTAAGAAAGAATAATAAAAAGTACCATTGTTGTAGCTTTAAGTTGTAATGAACATAAACAAGATCATTAAACTTTTAATGCTCTAACCGATTCTTTTTCTTTGAGTGCATGTGTTCAAAAATGCTCCAGTTATGCTCACAATCTGAAGAACTACAAGTTTGACTCAAAACATGAATCGCTAACTTTTGCAAGTTTAGTGGTCCACATCCATAAGATTCCCACCATTGATCGTAACATAAAAAGATAATAATATATCACAATCATAAAAATCAAATCATAAACAAATTACAATCATAAAAGACTAATTTTAATAAAAAATTTACTAGGTATCATTGTGGTTCGCTCATGTATTGCAAACTATCTTCCAAAGTCTTGTTCAGCATTCTTAAAGATTCTCATCTCACTTGTCAATTTAGAATTCAAATCTGCATCACCATAAGCATATCTCTCAATGACATCTAGTAGGTCAGAAGTTGTTTGCTTGTGCTTTTCAAATTCTTCAGCATTAAATCGAAAAGCTAGATTTAACCAATAACCAGCAACATGAAGGTTTTTTCGAAGTTGTGAATCCCAACGTGTATCTAAAATTTTCAAATAAGAATCAACAACCCTCTTTCTTTTTTGAAACCTCTTCACCATCTCTTCCCTAACCTTATAAATAGCTTGATAAAGGAAACCCATTGCAACTATCTTCACTATCCACAATACACAATACACGAACAAGTGGCTCAATAAGCTTAACAATATTAGTGCATTGATTCCAAAATTTAGAATCTAAGACTTGATTCACAAACTTTTTAGCTTTGGCTTCTTTAGAGTAAGCCGAGCTTGTCTATTCTCTAGATGTCACCATAGCTCTCAATGCATTCTTTTGAGCTAAAATACTTTGTAAAGCAATGTAATTAGTGGCAAACTGAGTTGGAGCTGGACGAAGTATTTCTCGTCCGCCTGTGAACTTTCTCATCAAGTACAAAGGATGGCAATGATTATAGATATACTTCGTAATCATTGAAGCTTGTGACACAGTTTCACTCACTTCCTCTAACTTTCCAATATCCTGAAACATCAAATTAACACAATGTACTGCACAAGGAGACCAATACAATCTAGAAAACTCCGATTCCAACAACCTTCTAGCAACAACATAATTTGCAGTATTATCCGTCACTACATGTACAACATTCTCATGACCAACAAATAATACAACATCCCTAAGCAACTTAAACAAAGCATCAACAGTTTTTGAGACATGAGAAGCATCAACTAACTTCAGAAAAATAGTTTCTTTAGGGCAATAGACCAAGAAATTAATTAAAGTACGCCTACAACGATCAGTCCATCCATCGGCCATGATAGTACATCCAGTTTGTTTCCTTTTCTTGGTTCGAAGCTCTTCAATGTTTTGATTGAATTAGTGTCTCACTACCGCTGGCACCTTTCGACATGCCTCAATATCTCCGCCTTTTCCAGCCAAATGATGCTTAACCCGGTTAATTCCTCCACCCCTAATAAGCTTCTCGCAATAAATACATAACAGAACTGTTTTTCTTTTATCCACAACTTGTTTACAATGGCCTCATGCAGGATCAGTTTTTTTTCTATTACTATTTTTTTGGATTCTAATTGTTGCATCAGGAGTTGATCCTTGTTCCTAGAAAGTTGGTGTTTCTGATGGTGTATTTGATGAAGTCATCCTAAATTCCTAATCAACCAAAACTAAATGACTAATCTATAGGAATAATATACAACAACAATCTACTAAGAATGATATACAACATCAACCAACATATGTAACAGATAATCAACAATCAACAATCTAACAACAATAGATAATCAACAAACTGAACCAATGTTATCAATTTCTGTTTGAACTGAGCAGAAATCAAACATAAATCAACAATCAACAGAAATCAAACAGAAATCAACATAGATTATCAACATATATAACAACAATATAGTACAAAAAATTGAACAATCAACAATCTAACAGAAATCAAACAGAGATCAACATAGATAATTAACATAGATTATCAACATCATTAATCAATTAATTCTAACTAAAGTACTAAATTATTGAAAATTTGAAAGACTGAATAGCTTAAAAAAAATAAAAATACATATCTGGTTGATGCACTGCCGACAGAGAAGAGGGAGACTGGAGAAGAAGCACGGCACCGACGACGACGACTGGACACACAATGACACAGGACAGAAGGCGATGAGCAGTAGCAGTAGCAGGAGGCGATGGACGCACAGGAGCCAACGACGTTCGAATGTTTGATAGAGTTGGCGTTGGCTGTGGTGGGTGGTGCGGTTGTGAGACTGCGAGCATGCTGAGGTGGCGTTGGCTGAACGGGTCTTTCTCACTCTCTCACACTCTCAGTCTCAGACTCTCAGCTCTCAGGTGGTCTCTCTCATGGCCAAAAGGGAATGGGTTTGGGAAACAGGGAAAGGGAATGAAGGCTTCGAGCTAGGGTTTCTTTCAGCTCAGTTTTGTTTTTTTGTTTTTTTTTTAATTGAAACGACGTCATTTTACGTGAAGAAAAAAAAATAAAAATTCAAACCGATCCAAGTTAAATTAAACATGCTGGTTTATCGGTTTTAGTCAAATCCGACCAATTCAAACCGAGTCTTGTCGGTTCTCCTCTTTGTCCGGTCAACAAACTCACCCGGATTGACTTGGTCACCAATTCACCAGGTTTTCGATCCAGCCGGACAGGTCGATCTGGTTCTGATAACACTGCTCCCACAACATGTGTGTGAATCTTCTTTGTTCATGCATTTGTTAGACTCTTTGACCCAATACGTAGCCAACATCAATTTATACAGTAGATGCTATAGTGTTGATATCAATCGGATTCTTAAGATTCAAAAATCTTAGTTTGAATTAAAAGGTGAATGTGTATTGATGCAGCCAACATCGAATTATACAGTAGATGTTATGACAAAATACGTAACCAGGACTAAGATCCAATATCGAGAATGGTTAGACTCTTGATAAAAAAAAAAAGGTTACAAAATTAAATAAGTGCATAAATTTAATACAAATGTACCTAAATTCATCTATTATAAAAAGGGATA
This sequence comes from Arachis ipaensis, assembly GCF_059453495.1. Classification (NCBI taxonomy): domain Eukaryota; kingdom Viridiplantae; phylum Streptophyta; class Magnoliopsida; order Fabales; family Fabaceae; genus Arachis; species Arachis ipaensis. Next base: position 2,792,097 of record NC_142436.1, read on the forward strand.
AGTATTGTTTTGGTTACTAACGTTGAGAGTTAAAAAGGACAATTTTAATACAAAAAAAATCGTTGAGGATGATTCTAAATCAAAAATTACATTCGGGATGGTTTCGATTCTAACTTTCAACGTTAGGAAGCAAAACAATACTTATCCCTTATAAAAATATACATAACAATATAATGAAACTGGATTAAAATATTTTATTAGTACATCCGAAAGTTTATTTGACTAATAATTGGTTTACTCACTTTATTAAATGACTCATATCTTATAATCATTATTAATTGGAATAATTCTACTTAAAGTGAAGATAACACCCCCATTAATGATGATGCATATGTGAGCCAACTTAACTTATACGAAGCAAAAACAAATCATTCAAACATGTTAATTTCTTTTAATTCATATCTGATGATAATTTTCTACGGGTAATCTTGGCTTTCCCAGTGCAACTAGTGGCTTAGCTTTTGTGGTGTCCCTTTCATATTCAGAGAGATCAATGGTTGATTCATTGGGAGGTGCAATCCAAGTGAATCCATGAACCAACCTTACAAAGAGCATAATAGTCATTGTAGACCCAAGTGTGATTGCAGGGCAGCTTCGTCTTCCACTGCCGAATGTGAACAACTCCAAATTTGGTTCAGCTAATCTAATATGTAATTTACACGTTAGATTCTTAATCCAATTTGTCGCACTAGAGAAAATGGCTTCCTTTAAAGATAAAATCCCTAAGTGTATAATATTAAATTCTAAAGTAAGAATTTTCTATTTGTATATACATATTGAACTGATGATTATTTAATTTTAATATATAGTTTGTGTTATCTCATGTAAGTTATAATTATAAAATTTCTTTATTACACTCTCATGTTTTTCAGATATAAATATATTAATCTGAATTCTAATTTATCAACTCGTCAGTAAATATAAATTATTTGATGAACTCGTATCTTTTAAAGGATTATATATTTTGTATTGTAACATAAATTCTCCGTGTGTTAAAAACATAACGTAAATTGACCGAACAATGCTCTTATTCAAAAAAAAAGAACTACCAAATAATTTTCTTTTTAATGCATTATAACATCAAGCATCTAGTATCATAATTTTATCTAACAGTAACAAAGATGTACCCCCCCCCCCCTTTCTAATAACTATCAATCTTGAAACTGAGAGTTGGTGGGTGCAGTCCCCTATTCCATAATTTAATTTATGCCAAATTAAATGGCATAGTATATATGTGATTCAATGCATGCATTTGCATTTTATGATTTTATCTCTATCTTAGTCAGCGCCCTAATAATACATCTATTGTCATATCACACACAAATTCATTCAACCCCGCCAACGCAAGGATAAAACCAACTAAGAAAAGTGTAATAAATTAATAATACCCGCCGGATTAAACTATAAGAAGAATTTCAGTGGGATATTATTATTTTAATAATTTTAATCGTTAATTTTAATTACAAAATATATATAATATATATTAATTAAAATTAATAATTAAAATAATTAAAATATTAATATTTTAAAAACATTTAAATATATGTGGAGTGACAGGTGATGGTATCAATGACCCCTTTGCATTAAAGAGAGCAAAAATTGTTGTTGCTGATGCTACAGATGCTGCTAGAAGTGCTTCTAATATTATCCTCACTGAACCTGGTCTTAGTGTCATTATTAGTGCAGTGCTCACTAGCAAGGCAATTTTTCAAAGGATAAAGAACTATATTGTTAGTTTCCTTGCATACAGAATTTAATCGTTTCACTCTTACTTTTCTTTTTTGATATTTTAGTATTCTAACATTGCAAAATAGCAAAACTTGCTAAAGGACTGGTTGCGCAGGTTCATATGTTGCAAATTTAGCATAACCTATTAAGTTCAATGTGCTGTTGACTACATACGAAGTAGTTGGTTAGTTTTTTTTTTAGCTTGTGTATGAAACCGCCGCAATTTTATTTTAAATCCAATACTGAAATAGCGGCGGTTCTGCAACCGCCGCAAAAACGTTAACCTGATTTGCGACGGTTGTACCAGCGGTTCATTAGAACTGCCACAAAATCATATTACAACCCCTTAATAGGCGACGTTTCTGGAATCGCTGGAATTTTGTTTCGCGGCAGTTTAAAACCGCCGCAAATTCCTAAATAAACCGCCACAGTTTTCCTTTTCTCTTTTAGTGCTTGAATCAGTCAATTTTACCTCATATTAACTGTTATACTTTTTATACCTTTCATTTTTTGGAATAGAACGAGGAGATATTTAAAAAAAATATTAAAGAGTTATTAAAATTTATTATTTTTTGTTATCAGTTAATCATCTATGTTTAAAAATATGAGATAAAGTATATTATTAAATTATTAGACTAAATAAATTAAATTAATAAATAAATAATAGCTAAAGATAATAAATTCTGAGAGTCTTTTAACCGTTCTCATTTTAAAAAAGTATTGCTAATTTTGATTGAGGAATAAATAAAACCATTTAAAAACAGTGGAAGGTAAAATTGATACTTTAAGAAAAACTCTGGGATATTTAGTTTTTTTTTTCTATTTTAAAAACGTGTATGATTTAATAAATTATATGTTATAGATCAGAAAAGCAAAACTAAATTTTGTTTGTCCATTTTAAAATACAATTCTCAAATTCAAATTTGAAAATAAACTCTGTGTATGTGAATATGGAGCAAACTTTTTTAAAATGATAATAAAGAATAAAATGATAAAATTTAAACCGTTAGATTTATATTTGATTAAACCATTTAACGATTCACAGTACAATTTTTATATGTAAAAGAGTTCGATTCACACTAAATATATAAATACGAGTCACAAATCTATATAAGAATTGAGAGATTCTATTTTTTTTTCTTTTGGTTATTTTAGTTCCCTCTTATCTCTTTTATTATTTTAATTTTATTATTTTTATTTAAATACTTATCAATTTTTATATATTTTAACATAAATTTTTTCATCTTTTGCGCTTATTCTTTTTACATTTTGCTTTCTATATTTATTATTTAGGTACAATTTATAAATCTTAAAAATAACTCATAAAGAAAAGATATATCTGATTTTCGAATTGAGATTTTTAGTACAGACATGATCAATAATAGTTTATTTGTTTGAGTTGAGCAAAATCCAAGCACAACAATCTTATTTTTGAATAATTTCTTGATAAACCTCCACGGATAACCTTGGCTTTCCTAGTAGCACCAGTGGCTTAGCTTTTGTGGTATCACTTTCAAGTTCAGAGAGATCAATGATTGGTTCATTGGGAGGTGCAATCCAAGTGAATCCATGAACCAACCTTGCAAAAAGCATAATAGTCATTGTTGAGCCAAGTGTAATTCCAGGGCAACTTCGTCTTCCAGTGCTGAATGTTATCAACTCCAAATTTGGTTCAGTCAAAGTCAAATTAGACCCATCTTTCTTCAAATGTCTTTCGGGTTTGAACTTCAAAGGTTCTTCCCAAACTCTTGGATTTTGGCCAATACCTTGTCTCCTAATAAGAACATGACTACCCTTTGGGATGAAGTAATTGGCAACAATTGTGTCTTTCATTGAGACATGAGGAATATTAAAGTCAACAATTGGGTGAAGGCGAAAACCTTCTCTTATACATGCCTTCACATAGTTGAGTTTTGGAATATCTGATTCTTGTACTAACCTTTCTTTTCCTATTACACTGTCCAATTCTTCAATGGCAATTTGGAGTAGCTTAGGTTGATTTAGCATTTCAGAAAGTACCCACTCAACATTATTATATGGATTATCAATAGTTGCAATCATAATCTCCTGCAACAAAAATAAATATCTTACTATTAAGAGTATATCACAATTCACTAGAGACATAAATATGAAATAAGTTAAAGTTAATAATCAAATTAGTCTCTGAAAAAATAGAATATTTTTTAAATTCGTTCCTAAAAAAATTTCTTAATCAAATTGGTCTTATAAAAATTATAATTAAACATATTTGTCTTTCGATTACTCCATTAATAATTTTCTTCATCAATAATGAATGATGTGAAATATTAATTGACAATATATATAATATCTGACATATCAAATTGAATACTAACTAGATATGTCTATTACTTTAGTCCATTTTTTCAATTACATAAACCATATTTTTAAACAACAACATTTTTGAATAATGTGTGAACAATGTAAATTAATAGAGTTAAAAAAGTAAATTAATCTTAAATTTAATTAGTAGCATTAAATTAGGATGTAGTGTATTTTTATTTGATTAGTATATTTTTATTTGATTGGTGATTGTTTATATTGTTCAAGATGGTCATTGTTTACCTAACATTCCTCTATTTTTAATATGACCTAGTGAAATAAATTTTCATAAATATATTTGGTCAGTATCTAATTGAACATGTTAAGTGTTATGTATGCTATAAGTTAACATTTTATATTAGCAATCGTTGACGAAAATGTTAATGGAATGACTAAAAAATAAATATGATTAATTTGTAATATTTAAAAGATCAATTTAATTGATAAAATTTGTCAAGAATAAAGTTAAAAAATATTATGTCGAATCTTTTAAGAACTGATTGACTGTTAACCTAAGTTATTGTAAGATGCAACAAAATCATGTATATAACCATGATGACAGTCGGAATAAAGCAAACTAAAATAAGTAGATAGATAGCTATTAATGAGAGTATGAGGAAAAATATTGATACCAAAAGTTGACTTTTGATTTCGTCCACAGTCAAGAATGGATTGTTGTTAGCATCTTTGAGAGAGATAAGAACATCAAGCCAATCCTCTTGATGTGTCCTTATCCCATTCTTCCATTGATGAATCCTTTCTTCAATGATGGGATCATGGTACTTCCTTAGGGTATTAATAGCCTTCTTCATTGCTTCCTTTTGACCATCCAAGTCAAACTCCCTCAACAATGGAACATAATCAGAAATAGAAAATGCAAAAAGGTAATTTAACACACTCAACAATGCTTCAACATGTTCCACTTCCTCAGCACCTGGTCCTCCATCTTCTCTACCATTACCAAAAAAGTACCTTTTATTGAAGAACAACCTCCTAATCAAGTTTCCACCATAGTGTTTCCCTGCAAACCTTAAATCAACTAGGGCATTGCCATTCTTGCATTGATTGTACACATACCGAACAAGGTTGTCGGCTTCTTCCGCCCTTTTGTCATGTAACCATTGAAGTCGTAGCGGAGACACCAATTCACTGGTGATTACTCTCTTCATCTTCCTCCATTGTTCTCCGAACGGTGTTATAGCCGTGGTTAGGTACCCCAGTGAAACATGCTCACTAGACCAATTCAATGGCCTTGATGCGAAGATCGTATCTTGCTTCATTAAAATCTCACGTGCAATGGAAGGACTAGTCACCGGGATGACATGGATGTTACCTAGACGAATGCATGCGATTTCGGTGTCGAGATCATTCATGATTTTCTGTATCCATCTGAATGTGGGTTTGTTTGCAAGCATTTGAGGGATGTTACCAACTATAGGCCATGGTTTGGGACCTGGTGGAAGCCTATGCTTCTTTGGTTTCTTGGTTGAATCGTTGGGTTTGATGAGGAGTTTGATGTAGAGGAGTATGATGCCAAACAGCATGAAAAAGAAGTAAAAAATTGAGTGAGAGAGCATCATGGGGGTAAAAGAAGATTTCATGTGTCTTGGGAAGTTAGAACTATTTGGATTAAGAATTTAGGACACTCTACTAAAGGTGGAGTATGTTATAATATTTTGGTTGGTGCATATTTGCTATATATTATATAGAAAGGGAAATGCTAGCAGGATGATAAGTTTAGCAAAAAATGGAAAATTGATTAATGCTTTTTTGAATGTAAGATAAATGCTGAAAAACATTGATTATGTAATATTTTTTATACGATCACGACTCATGTGCAGTTATTTTTATATAAAATTAATAGTTAAAAATTGTTAGATGATGATTTAAAAATTCATGGCCATGACTTGTCACATGTTTTGTTGGATTCATAATTTCTATTATTTTAGGATAATGTCGTTTTTCTTCCCCAAACATTTAACAAAAAATTTGAAAAATAATCTTTTCATTAAATAATTAATAAAATTGTTAATCCCAAATATTATTATGCCAAATTATTTTTCACCATTACTCTCATTTTTTCAATCTTCCAACAACAAAGCATAATACCCCGTAAAAGCCTCTATAACATGCAAGTGTTTAATTTAAATTCAAATGGATCTAAATAAAACTACTCATTTAATAAATTTATTCTATTATATAAAAATTAGATTTCTATATTTAATGATGGAGCTGACGTGGCATGCTTCTGAGAGTGTTTCCCAATTTATTTTTTTTTAACGCATTAAATACAAGTTATTACGATAAACTAATTATATCAACTAATTGATTTGATTAGATATTTAAATATCATATAATTTATATCAATTTATATCAATTTGATTTGGTAGTATTTTTTAATTTATTTATTTTAATATTCTATTAGTATTTTTAATTTATTTCTTTTAATTTATTAAACTAAATTTATTGTGTATACTAATTAATTAATTTGATTAATTTATTAGTCATTCAAATAATAAATTTATGAATAAAATAGGCAACTGAGATATTTTCAACTAATAATTAAATCAAATCAAATCAAATCATATATATTGAGCTAAATTCAAATCATGTGAATTAAGGACTAAATTAAAATAAAATAATTTCTTACTTATTCAAGTTGAGTGCAATAAATACAAATTAATTTTGTTAGATAATCATAGTTGTCTGGTCTACTATATATAGATGGCTACACAAAATTATAAGAATCGTAATTTTTATCGCTCTTACTATTTCAACTCTTCTTTTCTTCTTTTTTTTTTCTTTAAGTATAATTTATTTTATATATAAATGTATCCAAAATGAGAAAGTATGGATGAGTGTTTTATTGATTGTTTATTTGATGAATATATCTCAATTTAACCATTTTACTACTGTGGATAGAAGTTGACCTGTAGCAATTCAAAGTGGCCAATGTATTTTTTTATAGTGTTAGATAGAAGAATATTTATTAAAATGAATATACCCATTGTAATGAATTTTTTGTCAATTGTTAGTAAAAATTATGTGATTATAATTAATGATCATAATTAAAAGTCTTTATTTTATTTCAATTTATTCAGGACATGTTTATCTTAAATTTTATTTCTTTATTAATTAGTATTTTTTTGTACATTTAATTGTCATTAATTTATATAAATTAAAATGTATAACTTAAAAAAATAGATACGTGTCTAAAAAATAAAAAAAATATATATTTTTTTGGTTAGTAAAAAATTTATCTCGCTTTAACTTTTCTTTTTTTGGCCTCATATCTTACATTTTTATTATAATTAAAAGTTAGAAGTAAATTATTAAATATAAATCAGTAAAAAAAATATAATACTTAATAAATTATCATAATTACATTTAAAGATATTTAAGTTATTTTCATATAATAAAAATGATATGCTTCAAAAAATATTTATATATAATTTACTAATAAATATATGAGATATTTATCATAATTTTTATTTTTAATAAAAATATCATTGTATTAAAGTGATGCATTTTAAAAATGTATAAATAAGATTTTTATTAAAAAAAATTACAAGATAGCAAATGCAACTTTATTTTAATTTTATCCTTAATATTTAATTTTAATTTTACCTCTAGAGTTTGAATATATATGTTTCAATTATACTATTAGGGTGAACAACATTAATTATAACTAATCAATTATATTATATGATTTGACTAAAATTAAATAAATATTAAATTATTTAAAAATAATAAATAAAAAATAAAATAAATAAATTTAATTTAAATCATTCTCTTATTATTTTCTATATCTATGAATCAGAATGTACTTATTTTGATTAATAGTTCTTAAAGGAGTTATTATTTTATTTACTAACATTTTAAATTTTGTATAATATTTTCATAAAACTTGATTAATTAATAGGTTCTTCTTCACAATGTTTTTCTTGAATTTTTTAACAAAAATATATCTTAATTTTTGTCTTTCATATATTCATTGATTATACTAATTTTTTTATAGTGTATTTTTATCAACTACATGTTTTATTTTTCTGTCTTTTTTTACTTTTTTTAATTATTTTATTATCTTATTTTTAATTATTTATTTTGCTTTCACTCCTCATATATTTATTGTATTTCACTTCATCTTAGTTTTAATTTCATAGTTAACTTTTAATTATATAAAATTCAATAGTTTCTTTCAAAACATGCTTAAATATATTATCTATTATATACAATTATTAGGATAAACAAACAAATATAAATTGAATATATAATTTAATTTTAATTTAAACTAATAAATAAATAATTTGTCAGAAAAATAGCAACCAATTTTGTTTTTAATTTCTCTATAATTTATTTAAAGGTAAAAATCTCTTTATAACCACTAATATCGCCGATAACAAAATTATATGTCTTTATTAAATAAAAAAATATATAAAATAAATAACATATATATAATTTTAAAGTTATTAATCATAGAATATGGACAATTTTTTTTTAAAAAAAAATCTTATGGGTCAATATGTAATTTTTTGATATTTTTTTTTTAAAATTTTTCAGACTTATCAACATTTAAGTTGTCTATACATCACTTCTCAAAATATTATGATTTTACAAGTTATAATATGTGGGGTAAATCACCTTTATAAACCATTTACAAACCAATTTTACGTATATCCCCCAAAATAAAAAAGGCTACGTGCATGTCTCAATTTACATATCTATGTAAATCAAATTTATGGAGTTCGAAATATGTGTTTTCGTAGTAACGTACAGTGCTGAGTTATATCTTCGGATTGTAACAGTCATATCACTACTAAATCGAATGAAGGTGATTCAATTTACAATGAGCTGGATTGCTACTAAGTGAGTATAAATTGAACCTTATTGCTTCGATTTAGCATGGACCATATAAATCGAAATTTATAGATTCGATTTAGTAGGAGATGACATAATTCGAATTCTTTGAATTCAATTTACTTTCGAATCACAATGTCAAGTAATTCAAATCCTATAAATTCGATTTACTACTTATTACGCTAATTCGAATTCATTAAATTCGATTTATATAGAAATGTAAATGGAAACAACCAGGTAATATTTTTGAGTTTGGGAGATTCAAATAATTTTGGGGTGGCTTTGGTTTATCAACATAAATTAACCTAATATATAATATTATTTATTGTTATATATATGAAAAATGTGACTTATTTATGCATTGTTTGGATTAGAAGAATTTGTAGGGAAATAAATGCTGGAGAATAAAATGGCCGAAAAAATCAATTTTTCATTGTTTGGATCAACAAAGAAATTGAATGGAAAACATAAAAGTGTATGTGGAGTTTATATAAAATTTTTCTCTTCAAAATTGCAAAAAAAACTGATGCAGAAGTACAAACATGGGTAAAAATATAAAGTTATCATTTGAATTATAATTTATATATAATATATAAAAATATTAATATAATTTTACTCTATTATAATTTTTTCTCTTCTTACTTTTCCTTCCATCTAAGCAAAAGAAATTTTTTTCTCTATTTTCTTTTCATTCATTTTTTCTTCATCTAAACAACACATACAAAAATATACTTTTCTTTTCATTTTCTTTCCTCTCATTTTCTTTCTTTCTATTGTCTTTCCTCTTATTTTTCATCTTATATCCAAACAACATCTTAGTGTTTATCCATTTATCTTCTATTAATATTGTTATAACAAAGATATATGTGACTTTATAAAAATGATATAACCTTAACTTTGATTATCTGAGAATTTATTGAGTAGTTAGAATAGCTCCACGTCACGAACCAATGAATGCTTGCAATAGGGATAATCACAAAAACATCAGAAACGGGTATTTGCAGGGATTACTCGCATTTGGGGACTAGATGGGGACTCGTGAAATCCTCACGACTTGCCAAAACCCGTCGGGTTGGCCCGCATAACCCCCCAAAAGGCGGGTTGGATTGGAAATTTAAAACTGTCAATCTTAAAAAGCCTACCTACCCCGCACCGCCTAATCCATGGGATGTGGCGGGCTTCGGCGGGGTGGGGCAGGCTTCTCCGCTGGGCCAAGCTTTTATTTTGTCAGGACAATTTTTTTTACAAATTTTTATGATGTTATTAATCTACAAGAGGATGAAGATAATAATTAAAGATGTTCTAAGTTATATTTTGGATTACGTTTTATATTTGATTGATTATAAACATAAAGATGTTTAATTATATATTTTGGACAATATTTATTTTGCTTTGGATAATGTTGATTTTATTATTTCGTTTCAATAAATTTGGTTTATAATTATATTTATTACATATTTATAATTATAAAGACTTTAATGTGTGTGAATTTAAAAATTAGAATTTTTTTATGTTTCTAGAAATTATAAATTTATTAAAATTGTTGTAAAATTATTTATATTATTTCATATTAATGGTTTATAAGTAAAAGGAGAACCCGCCAGCGGACCATTAGGCAGGACGGCAGAGAAATTCAGGACCGCTTATTAGGCGAGGTAGGGCAGGCCAACCCACCAGATGGCGAGCTTTTGGCAAGACAGGGCGGACTTTTCTGTTTGTCACCCTAACGGGGATATGAACATAAGTACATGCCCCATAGAATTTATTAAATATACGCGAATATAAAATTATTAATTTATCCTAATTTATATATACATAAATCCATTTCTTGAATTTAGTATCCCTAATTTCTGCCTCTAATTCAAATTCTTCCTTTTTCTTCCAGACTCATTCTCTGCCTCGATCCTCTCTCTCTTTAACTCACTTTCTCTACCTCTCAAGTCCGTCACTACGTTGCTCAGTATCGTCCCAAAAGTTTTCAAAGAATACTCGTAAATACCCGAGGAGATCTGTGTTCCTTAAAGGGTAATAAACAGGAACTTGCAATGACAGAGAAGGAACGGGACATTTTTTTTAAATAGGAGTGAGGGATGGAAAGGAAGCTTCTCACGCTCCCCTGAGTACTCATTACCATATCTAACTAGTAACAGGATCCAATCTGAACCGATTTAAGAGGGGACGCGTGGACTTCATTTGCATTGGGCATTTAAGGTAGTGAACCTAAGTCGGATTTGGGACCCTAACAATGAGTTTTAGTTGATCTTGCTTGCATTGAGGTCTTATTAGGCCTAAATATATCTTGGATTAATATTTTAAGTCATTGTTATAGCAAATACTATACTATTTAATGTTATAACACTTAGTATATATAAAAGTTGGATATATTTATAAGATATTTTTAATTCAAATTAAAAAAATTAATTATCTCTTTTTTAGTTTTAAATATTATTTTCTAATATAACGAAAAAGTGAAAATAACAATAATTAGTCACATAATTAAAATAGATAATCTTAATATATACATGACACTATATATATTAAGGATTATTATATATGATATATAATTTTTTTCTTTTCTGTAATGACTATTTATATAATTTATTGAACAATTTTTTCATCTTAATATTTAATAAATTTAACATATAAAATATTATTTAATATATAAAATAAGTAATTTAAGTCATTATCTAGGACAATAAGTATAATAGTGCAAATACTTATTTATTTATTAGTAGTGAAAAATATGTAAATAATATAAATTGATATTTTTTTAGTATAAAAGCAATAATAAAGGTTATGAATTAAGTTAATTACATAATTAAAAATTTATGAATAATTTCTTAAATAATAATAAAAAATAAGTTCACTATTTTCACATATTACAAAGTTTATGAAAAAATTTTGGATAATAAATCAATTCTCAATAGATTATACATTAATTATATCAAAAAAATAAATAATTAATACATTAAATATTATTATTTACATACTAATATATATATATATATATATATATTATTGATTATTAAGTTTATAATTAATTTTTTATCCAATTTTTGGTAATTAAAATTTAAATAATTGAAATTATTAAATGCTCAATATTTTGTATTGAACCATATTTTTTTTATTGAAATTAAAAAAATGAGTTGTTAATCAATTCTAAATTTAAATTTAAATTTGAATAAGAAAATAAAAAAAATATTTTTAATTTTATCTCACTAACCATAATTAATTTTAAGATAAGAAATTACTTTGTACCTCATATATATTATAAAATAGTATGGTCATTTGCTATTTTTTAATGGTAAATATTGTCAAATAAAATAGTGTAAGAAATTAGAAAAAAATGTATTTACAAGTTTAGAAAATATTAATTTATTTTTCAATAGAATAAATTATATATTGAATAACAAAAGTTGTTATTGGTTTCTCTTCACACTAACTAATACTCAACAATGGTGTTTCGGTACACTATATTGCCAAGAAATATTAATTGATCGATCTAATAACTTTTGTAATGACATAAGTTTATGAATTTGAAAATTTAGAAATCATTTCATAAAATGTGAAGTTTTAACAAGTAATAATGCTGATCATATTATTTTGACTTCAAGAATGAATATAATACCAACAAATAAAATTATCCCAAGTAAATTTCAACAAAACAAAAGTCCATAAGTATTGCTATTAATGGAAAATTAATCTATTTTAAAGACAAATACAATTTTTTTCTACGGATTTCCTAACTCGGCAAGTTGATAACTAATCCACCACATATTGATGTTCTATTTATTAAGGGTCTGTTGCTAACTAATGGATTGTTATACACACAAAACGAGATTCGAACTCTAAATACTTGCTCAAACGAACAAATGAAATGACCATTCACCCAATCCAAATTGATTAAAACAAATATTAGTTATTTTAATATTTTTAAGTTGTAAAATATTTATAATAATAATAATTACTATAGATATTTTTCATTTCAAATTTTAATGAAAATTTTTTATATAATTTTATGTATTATCCCGTGTAGGACACGGGAACATATACTAGTTCAAATAAAAAACCAACTAAAACGATATAAATTTAAATTAGATTAGATTCTATTTTTTGATAAAACGCATAAATTTGATTAATTTTTTAATACACTTTACAAAACTACTGAAAATCAATTTGATCTAATCTGTCATGACCCGAACTAAGTCATGACTAGTATTCAAAGGACGACACGTCCCTCAACAAGCTAATCAACTAAATTTACAGAATCTCCTTTATTTTTAGATCCTTGTCAAAATAAATATTATATATCTTTATGTATCAATAATAAACATCAATCTCTAATAACAATAACAATACATCCCAATTATATTCACAAACCGAACATATCAAAAATCACATTATACATATTAATTTAATAACTAAAGTATATAATTAAATCCATAGTTTTACATAATCGAATCATAATTACTATCTAAAGAGTTTGACATCTAAAATAACATAACCCACACGAGGACATATATAGAGTATTGGTATAATTTAGATTTTAGTATAGTACAAAATTTTCATCATATATATACATAGTCTTTGAATAGAAGAAAAGCTCATCTCGAAATGGCTAAGATCTACTGTCCAGCGGATAGAATAGAACCTAAATTGACTTGTCATATTTTCTAGTCTACGTTTCTTCGAAAGTTTAACATTGTAGAATGAAAGTAATGTGATTAAGTGTAATTTACTTAGATGTGATTAAAAAATAATTGAATACTATGTACAGTAAAAATTGATATTATTGAAAGATAAAACTAAAATTTATTTCTATGTATTGTTTTTGTCCCCAACGTTTTCGTCCTATTTAAGTCCTTAACGTTTCAAAATCGTCTCAATTTTGTCTCGCCATCAATTATGTTAACGGATTCCTAACGGTAGGACAACATTGAGTCAATTCTAAAACGTTATGAACTTAAATAGAACGATTGAAATGTTAGAGACAATTTTGAGATTTATCCCAAACGTTGGAGACAAAAACGATACTTTACTCATTTTCATATTTATCTTAAAGTAAACATGATACTAAGATATAACTCAATTCAATATATTTTATACTAAATATAATATAAAAACTTAATTTAATGTCTGTCCCTCAATTTCTTTTTCCGGTCTCACTTTTTTTTTTCACACACAACCTTATATATTTTGGCTGTAAATTCTGGAGAGAGGGGAGGTGATAACAAATATTACAATAAAAATTGAGAGAATTTGTCAATACAAAATTATAGCAATAAGTCTTGTGAATTTAATATTTAAGTTATTTATTTTTATTTTTAATTTATTTTATAGTCTCTATATTTTGGTCACAATTTTTCTATTTTGTAGTATAATGTGTTAAGATTTAAAATAAATTTTTAACTTAATTTTTTTTTTTTTTGCATTTTTTAACTCACAATCATTTTTTTATTTAAAAAATGTGTCATTTAACATTATATATATTTGTTTTAAAAGATAGAATTTAATTTTGATGTAATAATTATGTAAAATATTTTATATAATTGTCAAATTATATCTATTTATTTAGATGATTATTTATACGATTAATTAAAAAAAATTTTGCTAATATATTATTACAAAATTAAATATACATGTAAAATTTTTTTACACTAACAATATTTTTATAAATTAATAACAAAATTTTAATAAAAATTTTTTGACGCTATTAGTTAATGCTGAAAATAATATAATTTGCCTCTTAACTACCTGTATTTATAGCTAAATGCCATGAGCAACATGTGCTCACCCTGTTACAGCCTGCAAAAGTAGGTGGTTTCCGTGGACACGTCTTACAATTGAAAGTGATTAACCTTAGTTTTTGTAGCCTTGTCGGCGAGGGAGAAGAATGAAGCAAAAATTTCCCATGTTTTTTTCATTCAAAATATTTATTGTGGTGTCTGCTAGAAACTAAACATGTAGCAAAAATTTCTTATGTTTTTTTCATTCAAAATATTTATTGTGGTGTCTGCTAGGAACTAAACATGACTTAGGATGTCAATGGGGCAGGACAAGGACGGGAGATGTCTCCCTGCTCTTCATCTTCGCCCTCAGATTTGTTTTCCATCTCCGTCTCCATTCTCCGCCATGGGAAATATTGTTCCCCATTCCTATTTTCTACGGGGCCCCGTTCTCTGCGGGAACCCCATTTCCCATCTACATAATAATTCTAACTAATTATTAATTTCCATATGAATAGAGTTGCAAGTATTTATCTTATACAAAAACTACAAGATTTTATACAAAAAGTCTAAATGACACGATGATGACTTCTTTCGAAATAACGCAATGGGGGGACGCAACGACGAGCCAAAGGACAAAGTAGTGGACGAGGTGGGAGACGCGGCAACAAAGAGGAGAATGCACACGACGACAGAGTTACGAAAAGGAACGCCGCAAATAGAAATTACGACGCGGTAAGAGTGATGGCACGGTGAGGTGTGACGATGCGGTGAGAAGGGTGACGAGGAGGTGGCTGCAGAGAGGTTGGATGGAGTATGGACAACCTTAGGGATCTCTGAATTGAAGAAGGGTTAAGCAAATAAAGATTAGGAGTTTTGGGTTTCTATATATATGTGTGTGTGAGAAATGACTAAAAAACATATATGAGAAATAAACTATTAAGGATAATTCAAGGAATTCATAAGTTTCAGGGAATAGCAGGGACGTGGTGGGAATCCCCGCTCGGGTCCCCGCGCCTGCTTCGGGGGAATTTTGTCCCCCATCCTATTTCCATAGAAAAAATTCTCCATAATCGGATTCCCATTCGAGGCAGTCCCCGCAGAAATCCCGCGTCTCGAAAAATTTTGCCATCCCTAAAACATGTAGTGTCAGGAATATTTATTATTAATAATAACAATAACTAACCGCCACTCTTTGAAACAAAAAATACTTAGAAATGTTATTTTGATAAATCCAATTCTAAAATTCTTCTTCAACCTCTTCACATTTTTCCATCAAAATGTGGATATATAGTTAAATTTATATCCATAAGAAAATGGTCGTAATAAAAAAAATTATACCCAAAGTAATGGAAATTAAAAATCATAAAAGAACTACTAACTCAACAAAAAATTCACTACTAGAAAACTAGTTATTACAGACGGATATTTCCGACGGATTTTATCCCACTAAAATACAGAGAAAATTTCAGAGGAATTTTTTGTCGAAAAACAAAAAAAATGGATTAGCATAAATTACAGACGAAAAAGAGAATCCGTCGATAATTTCGTCAAAAAAATTAATTTTTTCCGTGAAAAATGGTTACAGACGGAAAATCCGTCTGTAATTAAATAGACAAAACACTGCATTTTATTAAATTATTACAGACGAAAAATCCATCTGTAATTTAAATTTTTCGTCGGAAATATTGAAAACCCTAATTTTATCACCACCCATTTCACACTCCATTCGAACACCATTCACACTCCATTCACACTCCTCTTCGCCCTCATCCCTCGAACTCTTCGCCCTGCAGCCCGCCGCCTGCAGCCACCGCAGTCTCTGCCGCCACTGCAGCCACACAGCCCCGCATCAGCCCTCGCAGCTCCCCGCAACCCCACAGCCTCACAGCCCCGCAGCGGCGCAGCCACCGCAACCCCTACACAGACACAGCCTCCACCGCCAACGTAGAAGATTCGTCGCCGTCGTAGGAAGCTGTGTCGCCGTGATTGGAAGCTCCCTCCCCGTTGTTTGGAAGCTCATTGGCCTTCTCCTCTGTTCGAGCACTCTCCTTCTCTCTCTGTGTCGCCGTTGTGTTTCTGTCACTGCCCTTCCTCCTCGCTTTCATTCACGAGTCATGACCGTTCCTTCACTCCTCCATTGGAAGTAGATCTGAAGAGCCACGAACCGAGGTGTGGCATGTTCCTCCATCATTGAGTTGGTGTTGCGGTTGCCATAACTTTGCGTCCCTTGCTGTCGTCGACAATCACATTGTGCCCCTCCTCCCACACCTCCTCCATACGCCATTTTCCCTTTATTTCTGAGGTAAGATTTGAGATTTTTTTCCTATTTCTTAGTTTTTATTTTTTGTTTTTGTTCTTGGTGTTTCTTCTGATGAGTTTTCTTATTGTGTTGTTATTGTTATGTTCAACATTTTTTTTGAGGGATTTTGCTCAATGTTAAGGTTCGTTTAGTGTTGTAACATTTATGATTAGTGGAAAAATAGATAAAAATAAAACTGAATAAAGTGTTGGTGAGACACCTCCAGACAAGAAATTAAAAGAATTAAAGCTTACTGAAGATCAATCATATGTTTAACTGTTAGTTGTTTATGAAACTACCATAAGCTATTGAGTTTTTTGGGCCAATTGAGATGCTATGAAGTGTATAGGCTTCTGGTTCAACCCTTGTCACATTCTGTCTCCATCTCCTATTGATTACTCACTTCTGTAGACAAACTGATCTTACTTTGTAAAATGTATGTTAATGATGGTACTAATAAGTGATTCCACCATTAGAAATTATGAATCATGATCATTAATTTTCTGCATATAATATCTTTTATCATACATGTGTTATAAATAAAATGGAATTATTGTTCTATTTTCTCTCATCAACTTGGCAGCATACTTTAATTTTCTTCTTCATTATATTTCCAAAGTGGTTTCTGAATGAAATATATATGAGCATGATGTGCTGAGTGGCTAGCTGATAATTTAGGATAGGAACTATAAAGTTTGGTTCTATTTATATCAAGTAATTAGGGGAAAAATGGTACTTTTAAGACATGGATCCATGAGTTAAGGTTAGTGCAATTCTTCTGATTCAGTTCACGCAATTCTGTGAAAAATGGCATGCTTTGGATTTTAGAGATTCTTTTTTCTTCGATTGATTTATATTTCTTTCCTTTACTGATTCTTTTTGTTTCTCAATTGGATTGAGGAGTTATGTAACAAAAAAATAATCTAAGGTGGTTGTTGATGATGTTGAAATTTAGTAGTCCTATATATATTTTTCAGCTTTTGATTTTTGTAATTTGCAATGCAGGGGACCAATGTGGTTCTGATTTAATGTAAATGTGAGTCTATGTTTTTGTTCTTTTATTTCTCAAATCACAGTCAATGATTTTGATAAACTAATTCTGTGCAATCTCTGGTATGTAAGTAGAAAACTGATGCATTGATACTTAAATATACTTTTCATTTTTCATTAATACAAGTTTAAATTATATATAGCATTATGTAGTTTGTGAAAATATACTTGTTCAAAATAGAAAAACTCAAGTTTTTTAGAGATAAATTGGTCAGATGTGTTTGATTTTCCTAATATTTTTTTCAGTTTTTGATTTTGATGATAGGAAAAATATTTCCCTGCTTATTTTTCGGTGTTCAGTTGTGTAATTAGAGCACTAAATGTGATTGTTTATAGGCTAAAAGAATACTAAGTAATTAAGTGAAAAATTTGATGAAACCCATATTGTCGTGTCTATAATTAAATGCTGAAGAGCACTGTGACCATGCATTTGATTCTATGAGAAGGGAATCTGTCATCATGACACAGTGAGTCAAGTAGTTTGTCTTTATTTTGTTCATGACTATTTTTTAGTTTCTTAATTAATTTTTTTAATACTATTCCATGGTAATATCTTAGGCAAAGATCCAATTGACAGTGATTCCCAATTTTTAGTTTCTTAATTAATTTTTTTAATACTACTCCACAGGATCGACGGCTTAGAATTCAGCTGTCTCTCTGCTCCAAGTGACAGTTAATGAGGTTAGCAAGCACACCCTGATTCTCAAAAAATTCTGTGTGATTTGTTTATCTATAGTTGTTGGATTAGGTCTTTTCTTGAGTCTTCTGATTGTGATTTTGCCATAGTAAATTACCAAATTGCCCTCTCTCATGATTTTATAAAAATAATACTCTTGTCTCTTCTAGTTTAATCTAACTTGATAAGCAGCAGATTGGTAGATTGCTGATCAATTATGAAGTGGGTTTGGACCACCTGGTACATCTCTTAGAGAGACTCCATAAATAGGGTGGACCTTCTCTTTGCTTGGTTCTTGTTGTATCCTTGTATAGGAATGCCATGTGAATTGCTGAAAATTGATTCTCTTTTTTGTTTGCTTGATTTCTGTACCCATCCATCTGCTCTACACCCTCTCTATGCTTAATATTTTTACTTATATTCTGCAGATAGTTTGTTCTTTGCATAGAAGAGAATATAGGTGAGCCGGTGCATCTGCATCTTGTATCACTGGTATGAGTTTGTTTTCCTCTCAGAACAGAATCAGATGAAAGTTTATCTTGCTGTCAATTGTATTCTATCAACCTTTTGAGTTTTGTGCATAATATTGTCTTTTAATATATATTGTCTTTTGGTGTTTCTTATGCATGCCTAATTATTTTTCCTTTTGATTGTATGGTGCAGGAAAATGTCATGATTCCTGATGACACAGGTTTGCTTCTCAATCTTCTTCATTGTTGATGTTTAGACAAATTCTTAATATGCAATGTTTTTACAACCATGTAGTTCCCTATATATTCAAACAGTAGCTATTGATACTAGACATTGGTTCCATCATTTCAGCTTTGAAATTGCAAACTAATCATTAATATGTATTGGTTGGTGAAAACAGGAGTGATATTGTAACCATTGCCAAAAGGGTGATAATGTCAAACGAGCTGCCAAGCAACTCAAGTCTTGCCTTTCTTGGAAAGACTCCATAGGCACCAGTACATATTATTCTCTTCTTTCTGCAAATTGCAAAGCTTCTTAACCGTTATCATTAACAAATTAAGATCATACTTTTTTTATCTTCTTGAGGCAGCTCTATTGAAAAATTATAAAGATTAACTCTCGTGTTAATAAACCGAGGCAATGTTTATCTTTCTATTCTTAGCCATTTCTCTGTACTATGGCTACCCTTTTCACAAACAAGTTTTACTTTTAAAATGAAAAGTTCTTATTGGTGCCAATTTTTTTCACTTTTTTAAGGATAATAAACTAGATGCTTAGAAAAGAGAACAAAAAACTAAACTTTTTCATGATAGCTCCTTTCTTGCTTACAGTATTTGTATGGTTTATTGCAGTGGATGATTAATGTTACTGTTGATTCTGATTTTACACCATTTCATGTGTAATGAGGGTGGTCAGCAGCAGCACACACTTCATCAAATAAGATTATTTTGCTTTATTTGTGAAGACTATTCTAATTAGCAAGATAAAGGTTTACTTTTCTTATTCCATCGAATTTTATTTTACCTATTTATAATATTTATGAAAATATATTTTTAATTTATCTCATGATATGGACAAAAGATGTTGTTGTTGTTGTTGTTACTTTCGCGTAAAGCGCGAGTCTAAACCTTGATTTTATTTATTGACAAGGTTTTATGTTTTTCAGCATTCTTTTGCATTGGTTGCGCTCATGGAATTCTATTATCAATTGGGTGGGGCGTGCGGTTATGCAAAAACTGAATGTTAGTACCTAGGTATGTGTTTTTGCTCTCATCTTCCCAAAACTCATGCTAATTCTTTGCATCACCATTTTCATTCCCTTGTTAATACACCAATGCAATGTTTATTATCTTTTCACTGCTAGAAGTTTTTTTTATAAAAATAATACTCTAACTCTCTCTCTCTCTCTCTCTCTCTCTCTCTCTCTCTCTCTCTCTCTCTCTCTCTCTCTCTTTCTTCTTTTCCATCCCCAATCACAATCTCTTATTCTTTCTTTCCATCTGTAGGAGTTCAATCAAGCTTTCTCAACTTTTACCGACACTGAAACACAATTTCCTCAGTCTATTTCTTCAGGTATCACATCGTCATATTAATTCTTTCTTTGCTGTTACAACTTACAATTATGCCTCTCACTCTTACTCTTTCGCAATTCTGAACCTTTTAGCTCATCACTTTGTTGCATTAAAACATAGAGGTATGCTTATAATTTCCTGCTCTAGTTATTATGCCTCTCACTCTCACTCTCACTCTTTCGCAATTCTGAACCTTTATGAGTGAAGCAAAATTTGTCATGTGTACATTTAATATAGAGAAGTGAAGTTGGCAGTGATAATGGGGCATTAAAGTATACAACCACTATTTGATAATGGTTCAATTGAGAGTTTTTGTTTAGCTCTTCGTATATTTTGGTATTAAAGTATATGATTGTACTTTGTTATGGCAGGTATACTTTATTTTGGATAATGCTACTACTTAGCAAGCTTGCGTTCAGCTACTATGTGGAGGTATTATGTCTTCAAATTTTACTACAGTTCCTCTTTTACCCTCCTTTAAGAAGCTCATGGTTCTTGCTTTCTAGGAAGAGATGTAATTCTCTATTTACTGATTCTTTTATGGAAACTTGTTCATGCAAAAAGAGACTACTTCTGGAGTGCAAAATGCTTTAAATAATATGCTTTATTTTTATTCAAGCATTCCAATTCACTCCAATTCCAATTCGGGTTTTGATTCTATTTCAGTCAGGAGATGTCAAGATTAACTTTCAATGTGAAGCTTGATGCTGCCGATGCAATTTAGTTATCTATTAATATTTTAGATTATTCTATCTTTAAGTGATAAGTGTAATTTGTGACATTCATGTAACATTAGGATGGTCATCTTATTTTTTTGGGTATCTTTTTATTAAGACAGTGAGATATTGGCCAATGATGTTGAAAAATAACATCCAATTTTATAGGTATCATGTAATGAATATTATGTTTATTTATGTGATTTTTGGCTTTCTTTTTTCAATTTACAGTGTTTGATGGAGTAAATTTAGAAAACAAACCTAAAGTATTTATTTTGCAATGGAAAAATAAAAAAAAAATTCTATTTTACCTTACCGACGGATTTACAGACGGATTTTCTGTCTGTAATTAGAGTGTAAGATAATTTTCCAAAGTTTAAATTACAGACAGAAAATCCGTCTGAAAGTTCGTCGCCTTTGGGAAATGGATAGAAAATTTACAGAGGAAAAATCCGTCGGTAACTGGTAAAAATCCGTCTGTAATTTTTCGACGGAAAAAAATCCGTCGGTAAATAATTTCCGACGGGGCTTTTACGGAGGGACAAAATCCGTCGGTAATTTTTTTAGTAACCAAAAATCCATCTGTAATAAAGACTAAATCCGTCTATAAATCTGTTTGTATTAATCCATTTTCTAGTTGTGAATTATAAAACTTTCTTAGGATTCGAATAAAAATTCATAGGATTTATTATTAAACTTATTTCTTATTTTCTACCTACCATATCAAACAAATTATTTATACCTATAATTACTAAATAAATATATTTATAGAGGTTGAATATATATTAGTATATAATAATATAAGGGCAATTTACCAAAATAAATAAAATGGCATCTAATATTATCAGAATACACATTTTACAAAACAGATACTAAAATGTATTTTTTCCATAAACTATGTAAATTGTGACAGGAACCACAGTTTACAAATGAACGTACTCGCGGTTTACGTTGGAAGCCAAAATGCACATAATCCGCAATAAGGGCACTATAACAAATAAGAGTTTTCGCAACGGTCGAAAACTGTTGCCATAGATCAGAAAACCGTTCCTAAAACTTTAGGCAACGCTTTGACAATGGTTTTTTACCTAAAGCAACGGCAACCAAAAAACCGTTGCGATAGTTACTGGCATAGACAACGGTTTTGACAACAATTTTTCAAGAACGGTTTAGAACCGTTACTAGATAGGCAACGGTTTAAAACCGTTCTCTTTCATGACGTAATGGTTTAAAACCATAACTGACTAGACAACGGTTTTAAATTGTTGTAGTTTTGCTGTTCATAAAAACAACGATTTAAAAGCGTTGCCTTCGGTTGTGTTTTTTGGCAACGGTTTTAATATTATTGTCATTTTGTAGCTGCCTTTGACAACGGTTTTAATACCATTGCCTTTTGTGACTTTTGACAACGGTTTTTTATAATTATTCATGATTTACAATAATTTTCTCATTTTGTATTGAAATTAGTTCCAACTATTTTTTTAATTTAATGTCAATAAATAAACTTAACTATTTGAATCAAATTACTAAAGAAAACTAATAATTGAACATTTACCATCAAATTTAATTTATAAAGTATTATGTAAGATCCATAATCACATTATATCATCATTACAAAATATCATAATACTAGTCTAAGTCATAACTATTTCAAATTATATCACATTTTTCAAAATATAATAGCAAGGCATAATCTTAAGTGAAAATACTAATTCATTTTGGACATGATAATGCTAGAACTTAAAAATTATTACAGACAAAATTTTGTGTCACTGAAGTTTGACTAAAAAAAATATACATAATAAAGAAAAGTAGTACTCATTGCTTTGCATAATTTTGACAACTTAAAATGCACCAAACTAAATTCAAATCCAAATAAAAAACAATTAATTCATTGTTTGCACACTCAAAAAACTTCAAAGTTTAAAATCTATACACGTTGACACTAGCCAAGCCATTACCGACTAAGAAACATGCAACACAAAGCATACCACAACTTTGATCTTAGCAACATTGTTTGCTCTCTTTTTATCTGTTAAGGAACTCCTAAGGACTTGGCTCTCAAACAAGCCGTGGAATTTGTTTCCAAGTCTGCTACCACCGAGAATGTCCTCAGCCGAATCATTAAACAAATTTTGTCCCTGAATATTACCATAATTTAAACACTTATTTTGTGAAACATTAAGACATCCATTGAGAGAATCAACTCAGAATTTCCAGCCACTTTACATGCTAACAAAATAAACCAACCAGTAATTAAGAGACAACCATTAACATTAGCATTATGCTCCATAAAACAACTTAGCTTAATTTCAAACCAAATTGATTTAAACAAAACTTCTATGCTTAACTTTTTACATAGAGAAACATGTTCAGCAAAATAATTCTTTGATTTATAACAGAAAATAAGCTTAATCCAAACACACACCGTAACTGAACCTCAACGGACGAGGTGGGGGACGGCCTAGTGGACGCAAGCGGAGAGGAGAGCACAGAACAGCAGCAGATGACAGAGTAGGAACTGATGGCGAAGCAGAACTATTTTCTCCTAACATTGCTCAAAACAAAATCTTAATAAAGAAAAAAATTCAATCAACAAAGTAACTAATGGCAGAACAAGCCAACATCATCATAGTAACAATCAACAATCAACAAAATTCATAATAAGCGAAACCAATTCATAAACCAAACAAAATGAAATCATGTGGTTCTTCCCAAAAGATTTTACCATAATAGAAGAATAGTCTTTATAGTTTATACCTCAAAGCAAACAGGACAATTGTGATGCATTGCTCTTTTCAAACAGCGATGATCATCTTCCAATCATTTAGAGTAGTAGCACCCTAAAACATATAATAATTAATTTACAAGGATCAAGAAAAAAAAAAGATATAACTATATAGAGAAAACAGGAAAAAAAATAAGGAACAATGAATGAAACCACATTTCTCACCTCAATCCACCATTCACAGCAACATCATTAATCAATTACTCACCTGATGTTTATTGATGCACCGAGCAGCGATGGACGAATTTATAAAAAAATAAAGTCTTAGAGTTTTATAAAAATTTTGACAGCATCACCTCAAAAATTTGGACTTAAACCACCCTTACGGGTTCCCTCCTTCTCAATAGTTTACCAGCCTTTCATCAGCAATTATCAAACAAAAAGGTTCTTAATAATCAACATATTTTATCACCATTTGGTTCCACTCTTTGTAAAATTATTTATAAACCATAAAAATTACTATTTTTAGTTAAGAAATCAATTTTAGGTACTTAGTTTAGAAATCTAAACTCAATCTATTTATCATTCATCAAGCCTCAATCTCATAAATTACTCATTATAATTTGATTCAACCACCAATCACAACATTATTAAGTAAAAAAAAAAAAAAAAAACAGAACTTCCGACAAGCATTCATCCCCAAACAACCTTGCAAGATGCACACAAGAGTTAAACAAATTTCAATTTACACGCACGTGATCGTCATCATACCAGTCACATTCACAGCCATAACCTAAACTCAATAAACTAATTGAAACACTAGAACATCATCTCAATACCAAACTAATCCAAATTTTACATCCTCAAACTAAGCTTATTTCTACCAATTAATCACACAAGACATTTATAAATTATTTGCAGATACTCACTAAACTTCAATGATATTCATAAATTAAAACGGTTAATTCTAAAAGAAATCCCCTACCTCTGAGTGTCAAAATTAGAAGAAATTTGAGACGGGTTGTGGCGGCAATGGCTGAGCTAGCGTAAACAGCAGCAGAAATAGGGGCCGAGCAAGGACAGTGGCTCCAATAGTGGCATTTCCTGGCATCAATGGCGGCGTCCCTGGCGACCAGCGGTGCGGTGGCAAAACCTCCCTCTCCTCTGCGAGTTTCTCCTCCCTCTTCATGTTCTGTTCATCCCATCAACAGTAGGAACTTCTAATCATTGGCGATGAGACAGCCTCGTTCTCCTCCTTCTCTGTCAGAGCATCTTCGCGCGTCACTCCCCTGGTTCTCTCTCTCTTGGACGCGTCTTCTTCAGCAGCGGCGACAATCCCGAGCAGAAACAGCGACGGCTTCGCAGCTTCCTTCTCCCTCTTTTGTTCGCGCATCCTTCCTCCTTCTCTGCTACAGCGTCGACGGCGACTGCGACGGCTAGGGTTCGTCACAGTGACGGCGGTGGCGTCTTCGACGGCGAGCTCGATAGTGACCAGGTGCGACAGAGCTGGCGGCGTCCTCTCCACCATCGCGTTTCCCGCAGCGGCAGCTCTCTCCCTCGCACGGTTCAGATTGACGATGACATGACGGTGGTGACGCGTGTGATGGGCTCCACGGCGGTGAGGCGCGACGCCGGCGCGCTCTTCTCCCTCTCCTTCCCTTTTTCTTCCTCGCGAGGTTTAGCTTTCTCTCTTCTCTCTGCGTTTCTCGTTTCTCAGGAGGGGTGGAGTTTTAAGGTTAGGTTTCTCAATTTGAAAACTAGAATTTTTTATTTAATTTGAAAATGTAGCATTAGAGTTAAATTTTTATCAAACAATATAGATAAAATAGATATTTTAATAAAATTATTGAATAGAATAATAATTTTAAAATTAAATATATTTTATTTATAATTATTTAAAAATATTATTCATTAATATATTATTTAATAAAAATAATTATTTTTAATTTAAATTATAAATAAACATATTAATTATAATTTATTAATTACCGTTTAAATTTAAAATGTCAATTTTTTAAATTAAATAATATAATTTTTTATTTTTTATTATAAAAATTATAATTTTAAATTATATAAAATAATTAATTATAATAAAATTACACAAAAATATTAATTAAATTAAGTTCAAAGTATTTATAAAAATTAATTTAATCATTCTTAATAGATTTTTTTAAAAATAAAAAACTCGAATTAAACTATAAATTATTCATAATTTAAGTTATTTAAATTAAATTATATAGTTCTTTTTTATTTTTCAATCACCAAGATTATAATTTTAAATATACTAAATATCCAATTATAGTAAATATTATATAAAAATCTTAATTAATTTAAATTTTAATTCTTATGAAAATTACATATCACTCCTAATTACTTTAGATTCAATATATATTTAATTATTTTTAGTAAAGGAAGTTTCTCCAAGTTTGGTTATGTTAGGGGTTAGAGGGAGTTTAAACAAAAAAAATATAATATTTATTATAAATTTAGTTTAATTTTATTTTTTTCAAAAATAATATTTGTTATATATTTATAACAAAAATATATAATATTCATTATAAATTTATTTTAATTTTGTTTTTTTCAAAAATAATATTTGTAAATATATTTATAACAATAGTTTTTGAGTATTCTATAAATTATAGTATTATAGAAAAAATTATTTAAATTTATATGATTATTTATAATTATTTTTATATGTATCTTTTAATTTGGATAATTATTTAAATAATATTAAAAAATTATTGTAATAGTTATAAAATCGTTCTTTAAAATAGTCAAAGAGAACAGTTTTATTTTATTGCTATAACGTAATGAAAAATTGAACTTCAACAGCAACACTGTAAAAACCGTTGTCTAAGACCATCTAATAGAACGGTTTTAAAGTGTAGCATTTTGGCAACGGTTTTTATGCGTTTCTTTTGTACAATTATTTAAACAACAATAAAAAACTGTTGCATAAAAAAAATCTTGGTAACGGTTATAAAACCGTTCTTTAAAATAGTCAAAGAGAACAGTTTTAGTTTATTGCTATAAAATAATGAAAAATTGAATTCATTGGTAACACTAAAAAAATTGTTGTCTAAAATTATCTAAAAGAACGGTTTTAAAGCGTTGCAAAATTTGGTGTTGCTAAAGCCCGTATTTGTTGTAGTGGGGTGTCGCAGTTTGTGTGTGAGTTGAGAATGTGCATAAACCGCAACCCTTTTCGCTTTTACATCTCCATCTTCTTGCTCTGTATCACTATGCATCACTATACCCTGGCATTAGCTGCATTGCTTTATTCTCCCATCATGCTCCACAATTCTCACATATTCCGCTTTCTCTTTTTATATATATATATATTTTTTGTTGATTTTTTCAGCGACTTTTTTGATTATTTTGTTTCAATTTTATCAAAAGATCAATTTTTTGGGACCTGAGATGTTGTGTTTATTTATTTATTTTTTCATTTTTTTTAGACTATGCCTTCTCTAACTATTGGCTCATTTCATTGGTTAAGTTCTCTGCCACTTGATCAAGAAAATCTCAATGATGATGCTCCTGATTCTTCCTTCAAGTTTAAGAACAATTTATTTTTATATAATATTAAATATGAAATAAATGACAATCTTAAAATAATTAATTGCATTTATACAGATCAACCATAAAAAAACAAGACTAGTAAATTAATTTATTATTCACCATAACTCTTTTAATTCAAGTAGTACGTACTCAGTACTAAATAAAAAAATTTAACAAATATACTTAATCCTAAATTTTAGAACTATAAATTTTAGAACTAAATTGACTCTAAATTGAACAAATGTATTTCATGTTTGATATTATATAAAATAAATTGTTAACTTAATAAAAAATTAAATATTCTAATGTTTAATATGATCATTCCTTATCCATCCTAATATTCTACAATAGCAGAAAAATGGCGGCTGCTCTATTTTGTAGGCATCTCATTTCGCAGGTGTCAATGGGCAAATATAAAAAATGATTTCAATCTCCACTGATGAGTTGTTAGACATGGATGAAGCACTGAAGCTGGTGAAAACTATGCTAAAGTAGAAGGTCCAGGTTGAAAAAGTATTCAACTGAGAGCAAAAAACACATACACAAAAACCGCGAGACTCCTGTCGGCTGTCGCAGTTTCTAGCCATTTTGCATATCAACATAAACCGCTGTAGGAGTGTAACGGTTTATGTTCATTTGTAAATCGTGGATCCCCTGTCACGGTTTACATAATTTATGAAAAAAATGCATTTTAATATCTATTTTACAAAATGTGTATTCTGATAATATTAAAAGTCATTTTATTTATTTTAGTAAATTGCCCATAATATAATGACTTATATAGTATTTTATTCACAATGATTAACTTGATGCATATTCTCAAGTTGTATATTTAAAAAAAAATTGGCTTGTTTTACTTTATTTATATGAAAGCATAAATTTGATGACCTACTAAAAAAATATTTTTCTAGTATAATCAATTGTTTTACTAAAACCTAGTTAGCATAATCAATTCATCACATTACTTCAACTCAATTAGTTTGACACATTAGTTTTACAATGTGATTACACTAGTTTGTGGTTTAGTGTTTGGTTGTAGGAGAAAGCTCAATTTCTGGATATGCTCTTGTTACTATAAAACGGTGTTCTGATCATAGATTTTGTGCCAGGCTTGTGATTTGGGGTTGTGGATTGATCTCTCTCTTTCTCTGCTTAAGTCAGGTCCATTCTCTCTTTCC
The DNA here is from genome assembly GCF_059453495.1 of Arachis ipaensis. Taxonomy (NCBI): domain Eukaryota; kingdom Viridiplantae; phylum Streptophyta; class Magnoliopsida; order Fabales; family Fabaceae; genus Arachis; species Arachis ipaensis. The sequence goes on from NC_142436.1 coordinate 2,821,007, forward strand.
CTCTCTCTTTCTCTCTTCCAATGATTGTTACTTAAGTATCCGTCACTTTCTCCTGGTCCATTTGCTTGGTTTCAATTTGATTTGGTTCATGAAGTTTTGATGTTTTCAACTAATTAATGTGTGCAAAGGCTCATAGTAAGTGTTGACCGTTTGGAAATTGGTTCAGGATTTGAACTTGAGAGATTTTGACAATGGCAGCCAATGCTTCTAATGGAACAGCAAAGCAACCTCCTCAGCCATCTCCCTTGCGCTTCTCCAAGTTCTTTCAGGTCATCTCTCACATGGCATTCTGTTATATCAGATTATTCTAAGGTTGTTTTTATTCATGCAAGCTTCAAAATTTGATAATTCTAATTCCTTTTCTTTAACTAATGATCTTATTTCATTTTCCACATGGTTGCTATTCTTCCAATTTTAACTTTTAAATTGTTTTAGGAATTATAGTTGGCAGTGTTTGTTTCTGATAAAGTTCCAGACATTGTTATGGGAGATCCTGGGAGATTCAGACAAATAATAAAAAATCTTGTTGGCAACTCGGTTAAAGGAAGTGTATTTGTGGATGTGGACTTTGTTCTAGGTGTTGGAGGATATGATCTTGAGAGGTAATAAATATCATGTTGATTTGTATCTTTCAAATATTGGTACTTAAATGTTTAATTGAATAGGAAATGGAAACAGTTTTTTGTTGTTTTCGGTGATGATTTTGTGATTTCATTTGAATTTGATATGTGACAGTGGTTCAACGGTTGTGGCTTGTGGGAAGTTATTGGGTGAGTTGAGAAAGCATGGGAAATGGAAATAGGCAGGGGAGGAGGAAGAAGAGGAGTTTGAAGAACAAGATGCAGTGCCTGTGCTCAGGGGAGCAGTTGAGACGAGAAGGAAGCACGGATGAGATGGCAGTTTCTTCGTCATCAGATTCTCTAGAGCACTTGGCTTGTTAAGAATCCTAATTTACAAGGTACAGACATTGATTAGTTATTGGGATTTTTCATATTGAGCTGAGAAATTGGGATAGGCTGAAAAATGTTTCTCATAGTGCAGGTATATGTGGATGGAACAACTACCATGTCTACTCATGAAAGGAAAGCTACTCGTGAAAGGTACTCACTCTTTCTTGGTTGCTACTGCATCATGATTCTTTGTACTTCTCCATCAATATATTTTTGCAGTTGAATGTTATTTGGCAGTGTTTAGGGTGCTTTCATGCTTAGTTGTTGATTAGCACTAGAATATTGTTATGAGAAAGAAGGCAATAAAGGGCAATATTGACTGCAATATTCGTGCTTAAGTTGTTTGCAATATGTTCTTACATGATTCATCAAAAACATTGTCTATAAAGTATGTAGTGCTTTGATATGATATGATACATCAATATTTTCTCTGCACTACTAATGGTATGATATGATATGATACATCAAATAGTATGTAGTGCTTTGATTATCAATCTTTCATTCCTCACTAATAAACTTAATTAGCTTAACCTCCACATTAGGCACAACATCAGCTCTAGCTAGCTTATAATTTTTTACATTCAATGAAGTTTATTAGCACATCATTATTATGATGATACATGAGATTGAAAAAGACCAAACATGCAAGGCATACAAATTAAGCTAATTAATTAAGCAACATGATGCAGAACTAGTACTACTTAATTTTGAGTCAGATACTAATAATTAAAAATCTATTAGAAGGTGCAAATGGTGCATTTGACAAGACTATTCTCGTTGCACTCTGAACACCTAACAAATAAGAAGTGATCATCCTCATGAGCGTGAATAGTGCTGAGTTTGCGGCTTCCACTGCACAAATAGCAATAGAGAACCTGAAATTGTTGCAACCAAGACAAGGGCAGTGATCATGATCGGTAGTGATAGTGGGAGCGCCTTCTAGAAGGTTCCTAAGGCAGCCGAGCTCATGCAAGGCAAGAACCTCGTCAGTGCTGCCAAGGCAAGAACTTTTGACTAATTTAATTTAGCTTTTCGAATTATCTCTAAAAATATAATATCAAATTATAAAGTCATCACAGATTTAAAGTCATGACAGCTAAATGTTTTGTTCTGTTTTGAATATTTTGTATTATTAGTGGATTGCAATTTAAACGAATATAGGTCTAAGTTTAATTATTTATTTTGTCTTGAATTTTTATATTAGGGGATTATTTATGATTTTGATAAGTTTATAAATTTATTATCTAATATTTAAAAGTTTATTTGTATTAATTGTTTACTATTTTATTTCTATATTTAAAAGTTTATTTGCATTAATTATTTATTATTTTTTAAATAAAAAAAAATAATAAAAACATATAACTATTAAAATTGACAGTAGAGTTGTCACTTTGTAAGTTTAAAATAGACAAAAAAAAATAAAATATAGACACAGAATTTGTTGGTATCTAAATAATTAAATCGACGGCGATTGTGTCGATTTTATTAAATCAAATATCGAAGGCAACGTCGTCGATTTTATTAAGCATATTATAGATAAAAATGTTGTCGATTTTATTGAATCAAATATCGACGAAAATGGCGTCGATTTTATATAATAATATCGACGGCAACGTTGTCGATTTTAATAAGAAGTTAAAATTCCCAAACTCATATTATAGACAAAAACGCTGTCGATTTTATTAAATTATTATCGACGGCTAAGTAAGCCGTCGATTTTATTAGAATTTTGAAAAATCAACAAGCTTAATAGCGACCACATTCGCCGTCCATTTTGCCGTCAAATTTTAATATTATCGACGACTTAGCCGTCGATTTAGCCGTCGATTTTAACGATGTTTCTTGTAGTGGTAGACTTTTTAAACAAGTTTTAAATTAGACTAAACTAGATATTTTAAATAAGTGAAATTAAACAAAAACAAAACCCTTGACATACAGAAAATAAATCAAATTTAACTCAATAATTATATTATTACAGACTTTACCTGTTTAGATACTTATTTTCCTGCTAACTCCAACCAATTGTCATCCCTATTTTCTACACTACCATAAATTCCCCATGTGTTAACAACATCTACGTAAATTGATCGAACAATACTATTAGAAATTTAGAATTATCAAAGAATGATCTTTTAAAAAATGCTAGTGAAATAATGATTAATAATAATATATTTATTATTATATTTAAAATTATTTATTTACTTTTGATAATAATTAATAAATATAAAATAAAAATTTAGACTATTTTAAGTTGATTTTTATTGTAATATAAAATTATTTTTTTAAGGTTTAAGTTAATAAGAGAAAATATATAATAGTTATATCTTTAATATGTCATTTCAAATAAGTCTTTTTTAATTTGTTTAAATTTTTGTATAAAATTTTTTTTATTTGTCTTATGTTGATTTTTATTTTTTTAATTCATCATCTATGATCAAATTCTAAATCTTTTTGACATAAAAATTTTAATATTATATTATAAAATTATTTTTAAAAAAAATTTAAACTAATAAAAAAAGAGACCTTAATATTTACATCTTTATGCAAAATCAAATGAACAACATAATTTTAGTATTTTATATTAATTTAATTAATCATATTAAATTAAATAAGAATTTTATAATAATAAATCAAACAATAAAATTTCATTTTTATTTTATTTTATTTGGATCTAAAAAACCTAAATACATAAAATCTGTAACAAATTAATTATTCTCTTATAGAATTACAAATCTTTGACATTATAAAATATTATTCGAATACTATTATACACATAATATAAGCAAAAGAAAAATATATAAGTGTAAATAAATACTGAAATAAATAAATAAATAAATAAATATATATATATATATAGAAAATATCACAAAAATTCTATTCGGACAAAAAAACAAAAATTTATAATTTTAAAATTAATGAATAGTAAAATAATATATGCTTAAATAATACTAAAAAAATTATTAATTTACACCGTATAAGTCATAATATTTGAAATCATTATATCAAACACGGATAAAAAAAATAAAAAATAAAAAATTCAACATTACATCTTATCAACCTAAAAAACAACCATAAAAAAAAAAAATAGACCACCCCAATATTAAAACTTACTTAGATTTCGGTCTCTATTTATAGCTCACTTATTATAAAAAATAATTTTACATCAGTTTTTACATCATAAACAGTAAATAGAAACTCAAAGTATCTCTTTTTTCTCCATTAGAAGAAACTAACTTTAGTCCCTATTATGATCGCACTTAATTAATTAATTAAAATTAATATAGTTACTATTTTTTATAATAATATTATTAAAATTTATAAATTTAAAAATAATTTATTATTAAAAATATTAATATTAAAAAAATTAATAACTTCATATATAACAATAATGCACAATATATAATTCGAAATTAAATTAATTTGTAAAATACGCAATATAAAAAAATATAGTGGAATTTTATAGTTAATGCCAAGTATCGTAAAATTGTCATATGAATTTGGTTAAGTCTTCTTTCAATGGTCGATGTTGCCGCATATTCTGAAATTGGACATTTTTTTAGAGAAATTGATGGTATAGTACAAAATTTTTCTCTCCTAACTGAGGTAATTAATATAAATTATTAATAAATTAAATACAATTTAATTACTTAATGTAATTATCGAATTAATTATTATCTAATATAATTAATTATTATAATTATTAATAAATTAATTATGATTTAATTATTTAATATAATTATTTATTAATTATAAATTTATATAATTATTTATTTTTATAATAACTTGTCAGGTGATAAATTATTATCAGATGATGAAAGTTCCTGGTTGAAGGGACTTTCTTCTCTTAAAAATCACGCTAGAACTCACTTTTTTTTCTTGTTCAATAATTGACCTCTACTTTTACTCACTTTTTTTTTCTTGTTCAATAATTGACCTCTACTTTTATCAGAGACAGAGACTCATATTTTGGCCATTGAAATTACTCTTAAGTGTTATATATGTATATATTCATTATCCATAAGCTTGATTGTCTATATAATGAATGATACAGACTTGTCGTCAATGAATTATAGCTCAAATAGCATAGTTTTCTCATACTCAATTAAGAGGTTACGGGTTCGAGTCTCTTATTTTTGGTATAAAAAAAAAAGGAAAGAATGATACAGACTTGTCACACATAGGGCTGGCAATTTATACCCTACCCGCAGGTACCAAACCCGGTTCAATCCGTTCGGGTAGGGTAGGCTACCCTACCCGCTGCGGGTAGGGTAGGGTACGGCCCGGGTATGTCTGCGGGTAGGGTAGGGTACGGGTTTAGGGTGTATCCTACCCTATCCTACCCGCACCACATATATAGCACATATTTTATAAAAATCTCTCTATATAGTGAAGGAAGTAAGAGTTTGACCCACAACCCCTCTTATGTAATGACTTATAATAAGTGAACAACCACTAAACTAGGTAGTTAATTTAGTAACTTAGAGCATTAGTTTTTTATTTTTTATGTTATTAATACGTATAAAATTCGAAATAATTGAATTTTATATTTACTTTAAAAAAAATTGATATTTCTGCGTGTAGGGTAGAATAGGATAGGATTTAAAATTTTAGAGTGCGGATAGGGTTAGGACGCAAATAGGGTAGGATAGAATTTTAATAAAATTTTTAACCCGCAGGTAAGGTCTTTACCCTACCCTATCCATTGCCAGCCCTAGTCAGAGAGAAAGATAACATCAATTAGGACTCACTAAGTCGATTCAAAATATTATTAACGAATACTATTCTACCACATAGATAAACTCAAATAGAAGTTATAAATAGATAAAGTACCATAAACTAACGCTAACTACTTCGCCATATGTTCTTGATTTTCAATACCTATTCACCTGCAACCTCTGCCAAATTTTCTTTCTATTGGCTTTTAAATATTTGTTTAGTAATTATTCATCCTAAGCAACTTCTTGAAAGTTATGATTATGACGTAAAACCATGTTATTTCAGAATAGTTTCAATTATACTTAATTAGCCCAAAGTATCAAATATAAATGGTATGATAGACAATCATTTTTTTTTAGTAATTTTACCATATAAAAGCAAATTGTTTCATACAATATAATAAAAACTGATTTTCTTAAAACGAATTTTGACTTGTACTATCCGAAAATGTAACTTAATTTTCATGAAATTGATTATTAAAAATTCTTTAAAAAAAGAATATACAAATAAGTATTACTATTTCCTACATGTTAATATTCCAAATATGTGAATATTCTTTATCCTAATGTCCAAGACATTTTAAATTAAAATAAAAAAATCCATAACGAACAATAAATCGATTTTCTTTTATAATTATTTGGCTCTCAAAAAAGAGAAATTCAAATATATAAAACTTATATAAGAATTGATTCTTTTCTTATATGACTACAAATCTCCCATCTCTAATTTGTGCCCGTGATGTCTTCACTGTCGGAAACACACTTTTATGTTCTGGTTTTCTGTCTGAAAATTATGCAAGTCTAGAATCAATCATCAGTAACAAGTGTGATTACTAGAGATCCAACTATGAAACTATAGAAATGGTGGTGTCAGTTAATAGAAGCGGTGAGAGGAAGAGGAGATTTAAAAGTAAAAATCAGTCAAGTGATGAGTTACCTTCTATGTAGATTTGGTTGTCCAGAAACTCTCATTTTTTAAAATTGTAGAGTTTAGATAGGAGAAATTCTGTCCCAAGCTCCGACATTCGCAGAAGAATTTGGGCGACTTGGGAGGCATAGCAACCGAAACTGAAGAGGAAAGAATAGCTTGACCTTTTGTTTTGAATCCTTAATGTTTTAGTTTGGTATTGTTTTTTCTGGAAGTTTCCCAATTTTTTATATTATTGCATATGCTTATCCCTGATTATGTGGGTATTGTAATTGAGTCATTTGATTGCAATAAAAATATTAACTTTGAAAAAAAAAAAGAAAATTCACAAAAAATTAAACTCTTACTTAAAGAGACGTGTAAAAGATATGACTATTCATATTATCTCCTCCTATGAACTTAAATTTTTGGAAGAAATAGTTTTATAACAAAACTATCCAATGTTTTCTTAATAAATTAGTTCAATTTTTTCTCAAATATTTTTTAATTGGAATAAATACACAAATTGATGTTTAAAATATTTTAGATTGGATATTTTGGTTCTCAATAAATTTTTATTTTCTATAAATTCTTAAAACTTTATTCCATCGAACAATTTTTTGTAGAATCAATCTTCAAAGTGAATTAGTATTATCATGGAAAAGAACAACTTTACATAGGTAATAGTACATGTATAGATATTAAAAAAATTGGTTCTTTTACTCTAACTCACATCCTGACATATAAAACATTTAAATTCATGATTTACTACACATTCCATCTTTATTATCCATAACTTTATCAGTGTTCCAAGATTTTCTAAAAATAATAATGTGTATTTTTTATTTTAGCCTGACTTTATTGGTTGAATTACAAACTATTAAAAATATTTTTTGTCGAGACGACAGTGCGAAAAATGACATGTATAAATTTTAAAAAGTTAAAATTTCTAAAATTGATGTATCTATTTTGTCACCTTCTCTTTTGGTTTCCAAATATGTATCCTTAGATGTCTATCATACAAAATTTGGACATCTAGCATCAATTGTAAACAATATTCTTGCTAAATGCTCATTACTAGTAAATAAATCAAATATTACTAATTCTTTGTATCAATCTTGTTGTTTAGTAAAATCTATTATTGAGTTTAAACAACTAATAACAGTTAATTGATAATGAACAAATATTATTATTGAGTTAAAAATCTAATTATGTGTATAATTAAATTTGTTTATTGTGCAGAATTATAAATAATCAAAATAGACTCAATAACAAGTTTTTTGGCCTATTTAATGAATTAAATCCATTTACTCATTCATGGCCCATAAGAAGGTTGCTAACTAAGAAAGGAAGTGATTCACGTGGGTAGAGAGAAGAAAGAGACGAAAAGACAAGAGACGAAAAGACAAGAACTTGTCTTTTCGTCTCTTTCTTCTCTCTACCCACGTGAATCACTTCCAAAAAGTAAAGCAAGAAAAAGAGATTTTGCTTAGAGTTCAAAACAAAGATGAAAAAGTGGATTACTAAAATCAAGTAAGAAGAAGAAAATCAAATAAATTAGGGCTCTAAGTAAAGATCACATTCGAAGGCTACAGTCAGAAAATGTTTTTATTTTTGTGCTTCATTGAAAATTGTTGAAGAAACTTTCTTTCTGCATGCACCGAACTGAAAAAATGAAGATTATGGAGCTCCGCTACAAATCAACGGATAGGAAAGAAACTAGGAGCCAAAACACAAATGAATGACTCAGATTTTTGAAGAAATTTGAAAAATGATGAAAGAGAATATGGAAGGTATGGATGCATATAAAGTTCAATCACCGCTACTACTCTATCTCTCTTCTGCACCGCTGCTGCTGTTGAATTTGGAAAAGAAGTCAAATAAATTCAAGCCAAGTTTCAAATTTTGGAAGTTTTACTCCTCTGTTAAAGGGGTAAACGGTCAGAGATTGATTCAAGGAGTGAGAGTACAAAGTTTGGATTTTCATAGCTTACAAAGCTATATCTTCTTCTCTTTCATGGTTCTCTATTGAATATTCAACTTTATCAGTTTTATCTTTCTTTGTTTCAATGGAAAAAGGCATTAATGTATGGAATTAAGAAAAAATTATTGAGTAGAGAAAGATAAAGAGAGTTAGACTTGGAAAAAAGCCAAATGTTTATTTCAAATATCCTTTATATGTTTTTCTGTTTTATTTTCATGATCTTAAGGGGATTCCCTTACTAAATTGGGTGAGCACTTAGTGGTTGAAAATCTAGAAAGTGAACCTGTCAAATCTAACTTGGATAGAAGATGTGTTTGTTCTAAATAGGATTGGTATGTGTAATCTTTGAAAGATAGTAAAAATTTTACCACTATTATAGAAAGAGACTGGATGTAAATCATATTGCACATGGTGGTAAATCAGTATATATAGCTGTGTGAATTTCTCTTTTCTACTCTTCTTCTGTTTTCTTTTATGAAAAGACAAAATAAAAATATCTCATATTTTATCATTATCTCAGAAGTCACAGTTATTCTAATTAAAAGTGAAAGTTATTCTGTTCCTGAAAGTTTTGTGAAGAGACAAAATAAAATTGTCTCATGCATTTTTATTTGACAGACACTTTAGCAACTATGTTCTCTTTCAGTCAAAGCTAAAAAGGCAAAAGAAATACAACAAAAAGAGCTTAAATTCAACCCCTTTTTCTAGATCATTCTAAAACCTTCATCTGTCTTATCAATTTCATATTCATCCTCCACTACTACATGCAATTCACCTCTTAATTTGGTTGTTTCTAATGTTTGGGAACCACCAGCTCCAATCCTTTCTTCCAATGGCTCTAGTAGGCATAGTTATCAGAATCAAACCGATAATTAATTCGGTCAGATTACTGGGTCACCAGATCACTGATTCAACCGTTAGATTACATGTTGAATCGATTAACCTGGTCATAATTAAATAATTATATAAAATTTTAATTTTTTATAATATATTTTTTATATTAAATCAACTTATTTTAAGATTTCAATAATTTATTAATTAATTATATTAATAAAATATATGTTAAAAAAATTAATATTAATAAATATTATATAATTATTAATAATAAAAATATGATATGATTAATAAAAATATTTTTGTTTATCTTTTTAATTTAAAGATATTTAACAACATTTAATGTTTTCTTTTAATAATTATGTAAAATTTAAAAAATAATTAATTTAAGCGAGTAAATGTAAAATAAAAAATTCAATTAAATTAAATATAAAAACTACTCATTAAAATAAAAAAAATAAAAAATTCAATTAAATTAAATATAAAAACTACTCATTAAAATAAAAAAAAAAGAATAAAGAGATTTTAAATTTTGCATGACTAAAAAGAATTAATAAGATTAAATTATTAATTAGGATATGTCTAATAAGTTATAATATATTTATAAAAATGCATATATATTATTGAAGAACATTTCAGTCTGGTGGTTGCAAGAATTTTTTTATCCTGGTAGTCCTAGTTTGAACCCTAATAGCGCCAATTTTTTGAAATTGGTACGAGCTAATCGGTCCGGTTTAATTTACAGTTCAGATCGATTTTGACTGAATTTTCTAAGTTTGACCGGTTTAATTCCGAACCGATTAAAAGTTCGATCTACTGGATTTTCAATTAAACCGACTGATCTAATCCGAATTTGATAACTATGCTAGTAGGTATTATATCTCCTCTGATAATGTATATTCTAAACACACAAGCATTTATTTGTTACACAATAAATCACAAGTATTTAATGTCTTTAAGCAATATAAATCTTTTAACAATATATAAAGTTAATATTTATTTATAACAATATATAAAATCAATACAAAGAATAGTCATTATTTTAGTGTTCAATTCTTTTAAATTATATTTATCTTCAATAACCTCTCACAAAAATAAAAATAGATTTGTTATCTATAACAATATTTAAAGAAAATATAAGAGTTTAGTATCCAATTTTTTTTCATCTTAACTCTCTTAACTTTATCAATAAACAGTAATTGACATAACTGCTATTTAATCACCTTTAAAATAATAATAAAAGAATAAAATGATAAAATTTAAACGGATGGATTTATTTTTGATTAAACTATCTAATGATTTACAATGCAATTTTCATGCATGTGACATCATTATTGAAATATTCACCAAGTTTTAATAAGTTAAAAGATCTCAATTCACGTATTTACATACTTTAAAAATTTTCAATCACACTAACCATGTAAACACCAGTCACAAATCTATGTAAGAATTGAGAGATTCTATTTTTATTTCTTGTTATTTCAATTCTCTCTTTTCTCTTTTATTATTTTAATTTTATTATTTTCATTCAAATACTTGTCGATTTCTATATATTTTAACATAATTTTATATTTTATATTTTTTGTATTTTTTTATTTTTACTTTTTACATTTATTATTTAGGTACAATTTATAAATCTTAAAAGTAACACATAAAGAAAAAATATATATTCTTTTATTTGGAATTGAAATTTTTAGTACAAACATGATGAGCAGTTTATTTGTTTGAGTTGAGCAGATTAATCTTATTTTTGAATAATTTCTTGATAAACCTCCATGGGTAACCTTGGCTTTCCTAGTAGCACCAGTGGCTTAGCTTTTGTAGTGTCACTTTCAAGTTCAGAAAGATCAATGATTGGTTCATTGGAAGGTGCAATCCAAGTGAATCCATGAACCAACCTTGCAAAGAGCATAATAGTCATTGTAGACCCAAGTGTAATTCCAGGGCAACTTCGTCTTCCAGTGCTGAATGTTATCAACTCCAAATTCGGCTCAATCAAAGTCAAATTAGACCCATCTTTCTTCAAATGTCTTTCGGGTTTGAACTTCAAAGGTTCATTCCAAACTCTTGGATTTTGGCCAATACCTTGTCTCCTAATAAGAACATGACTACCCTTTGGGATGAAGTAATTGGCAACAATTGTGTCTTTCATTGAGACATGAGGAATATTAAAGTCAACAATTGGGTGAAGGCGAAAACCTTCTCTTAAACATGCCTTCACATAGTTGAGTTTTGGAATATCTGATTCTTGTACTAACCTTTCTTTTCCTATTACACTGTCCAATTCTTCAATGGCAATTTGGAGTAGCTTAGGTTGATTTAGCATTTCAGAAAGTACCCACTCAACATTATTGTATGGATTATCAATTGTTGCCATCATAACCTCCTGTAATAGAAATAAATATTTTCTTATTGTTAAGTAAAAGTTTATTTTTAGAGGCATAAATATAAAAAGATAAAAATCGTTGTACGGATGAATTCTTTGGAGAAATATTGTAGAAGATAGATAGATATTAAAATCGGAGTTGATGTTATTTTATTTGAAGCGTACATTTTTTTTTTTTTAATTTGATTATGCAGCTTTATTAATTAGAGATATACTCTATGAGGCACATACACTAACATGGATACGGGATACGACACGACACGGGACACATCGACACGCGAATTTTAAAATCTTATAAGACACGGGACACGCATACAAATAAAATATAAAGTATTTTTTAGATAAATCATAACGATATTTTAATATTTTATTGATATTAAAATATAAATTAATTTTTGTAATTATTTTAATGTCTTATTTTAATTATATCAAATATTTAAAATATTTTTTATTTTAATAAATAATAATTTATACTATATCTAAATTTATTTCAAGAATATATGTTAAGAATAAGATTGGACACGCGGATACATGATGGTATTTAAGTGTGTCCAAGCGTGTTCGGTGAAAAAAATTTTATTTTTTATTAAGACACGGTTTGGACACAGCAGACACGCATGTCAAACAAATGTCGATAAGTGTCGTATCCAAAATGTGTCCGACACGCGGACACGGTAACTCAGCGAAGTGTCCATGCTTCATAGGATATTTATTAATATTAATATAAATATTTTAGTTTGTTTTATAGTTATATTTTCATGAGTTTTCACCCTTAATTTAGATTTTTAGAGAAAAATTAATAAGATTTTAATATTAAAAATAACTCCAAAAACAGAAAAAATATACCTAAAATATTAAAAGAAATTAATATATATTAATTTAAAAAATTAATAGCACCAAAGAGGACGGTTTATAACCGACAAAAATAGACTCGAAAAATCATACAGTTTTTTTTAATAACAGCAGTTTGTAATCGTACGGTTTTTTGAATAGCAGCACCTAATAACGACAGTTTGTGTCCATCGCAAAACTGATGCCATGCAATTCGACGCTAAATATTTTAATAGCAGCAATTTTTGAAAACTGCCGCAATAATTAACTCCTGCGCCCTAAAGGATGACAGTTGGGGAACCGCCGCTAGTATCCACAAGTATTGTAGTGAATTATTAAGAGTAAATGAGTAAAAAATAACGTTACCATAAGTTGACTTTTGATTTCGTCCACAGTCAAGAATGGATTGTTGTTAGCATCTTTCAAGGAGACAAGGACATCAAGCCAATCCTCTTGATGTGTCCTTATCCCATTCTTCCATTGATGAATCCTTTCTTCAATGATGGGATCATGGTACTTCCTTAGGGTATTAATAGCCTTCTTCATTGCTTCCTTTTGACCATCCAAATCAAACTCCCTCAACAATGGAACATAATCAGAAATAGAAAATGCAAAAAGGTAATTTAACACACTCAACAATGCTTCAACATGTTCCACTTCCTCAGCACCTGGTCCTCCATCTTCTCTACCATTACCAAAGTACCTCTTATTGAAGAACAACCTCCTAATCAAGTTTCCACCATAGTGTTTCCCTGCAAACCTTATATCAACTAGGGCATTGCCATTCTTGCATTGATTGTACACATACCGAACAAGGTTGTCGGCTTCTTCCGCCCTTTTGTCATGTAACCATTCAAGTCGTAGCGGAGACACCAATTCATTGGTGATTACTCTCTTCATCTTCTTCCATTGCTCTCCGAACGGTGTTATGGCCGTTGTTAGGTAGCCCAGCGAGGCATACTCACTGGACCAATTCAATGGCCGCGATGCGAAAATCGCATCCTGCTTCGTTAAAATCTCACGTGCAATAGAAGGACTGGTTACTGGGATAACATGAATGTTACCTAGACGGATGCATGCGATTTCGGTGTCAAGATCGTTCATGATGTTTTGTATCCATCTGAATATGGGTTTGTTAGCAAGCATTTCAGGGAGGTTACCAACGATAGGCCATGGTTTGGGACCTGGTGGGAGCTTAGGCTTCTTTGATTTCTTGGTTGAATCATTGTGTTTGAGGAGTTTGATGAAGAGAGGTATAACGCAAAATAGCATAAACATGAAGCTGGTAGCAGATTTCATGGCTGGGTTAAAGAACTCTAAAGGATTTGGATATATATATATATATATATATATATATATATATATATATATATATATATATCGTGCGCATATATGTAATATATTACTATTTAATTATTCAACTATATTAAGTGTAACTATAAAATAAGTTTTTAAAATTCGCTACTAATATAAAATATCAGTATAATTAAATATTTTTTATTCAATTTTTAAGAGAGAAAAAAATAAAAAACAAGTATTTTTTTTAATTTTTTAAAGAACTAGTACATAAAAATAAATATTTAAATTAATTAATTAAATAAAAATAATTTTTTAAAAAATTGATTAAAAATAAAAAATTAAAGGACAATTAATATTTTTAATAAAATATATATTAAAATATAAATACATACCAAAAATAAATTAAACCACACATATATTTATATATAAATATATTAATAAATAATTTTAATAATTAATTTTAATATAAAAAATAGTATTTTTCTAAATTTACTCTATGATCCATTTCAATTCTCTAACTTTGATAATGTAACTTAACAATTGGATCCCTTAATTGCTCACGCTATGGCAACACAAGTACATCAATGAATCGCAGAACTGAATTGGTGAGAGAACAGCTCGACAAAAAGATTATTAATAGTAATTTGTTGGGATGTATATTTTGAGGCAAGTTATGTAGAGGTCCGAGAACAAAATGTACACTTAATGTTAAATAATTTATAGCTAATTTAAGTTGGTAAAATAGTTAATTTATTCGTTCGCTTAAATAAGTACTTAAATAAGTATTGAGAGTTTGAATTTTAATATGCTGTATGTATAGCAATAATCTATTGGCTAGTGACAAATTTTTAAATAGAATTCAAACTACGAGATATTGTGAAAAAGAAATATTTATACTCTTAAAAAAAGTACTATTATTTTTATTAAGATTTATTTAATGTAGTAACATTTTTATTGAAAACAAATATGAGATTCGTAAAAGTTTTTTAGCCCGTTGGCTCATAAAATAAAAGAAAGTGAAGACTCACGTATAGTTGTATTTATATGAATGAAGTTGATAGTCAAGAATAGTTATATGATAATGATTTGACAGATTTGACTAGATTATTATTTAATAATTTTTTATTATCAACTTCACATGTAAACAATTACATGTGATTTTCCACAAGAAAAAATAATAATTCTTGTCCAGAGTGACAATAACAAATGAGGTTGTTTATTGATCTTAGAGAGTTTAGATAGTACAACCATTACTATAAAACGTGGACTTGATCAGATTTTATTAAATACTCACAACCACAAACATTTTCTACAATATAATGGTTGTTACCAATTAAATAATGAACAAATTGAAGTTTTTTGTTTATATTTTCATGTGCAGATATCAGCACAACCACCCTTTATTTTTAAGAAATTCAAATTGAATGCGTATTAATAAGGATGGTAAACGGAAGTAAATCTTGGTCATTATTTTAACATTTCGTCAAACTCTTGACCAATTATTAAGGTGAATATATACATTTTTCGTTACATTAACAATTATTAAAGTAAACTTCACAAGATTTTAAAGGTCAGTACATGATTATAACTTATAAGTGTCGAATTTTCGCAATGATGATCAGTGTCCCTTATTTATTGTTTAAGACAATATGACTCTTTTACTTTTAGGTTAACTAGGTAAGGTTTAGAACCAGCAACTATCATAGGCATAGCTTGTCAACCAGTGTATATAATTTTGAAAGCATTCATGATCTGAAGCATGAATTGATGATTATGAGAGATAGAATGAGCTAGAGTAGTACAGAGAAGAAAACCAGAATTGAAGAACAGAGAGGGAAAAGTAAGAAAATGTGTATTGCAAGTAATGGATGAATTGATTACAAAGAAAAGTGATTCCCAGCTTATATAGGACACTCAAGATATATACTGTATCTTATACACTTTCACACATAGTGTGTTTAGATTAAAGTTTATAGAAAAGAGATTAAACTGCCTATGTATGAAGGAATTATTTAAAAAGGATGGCAACCAATTGAAACCAACTTAGATTATTATTATACACATACAATTTTGCTGATTTTACTCTTCTCTATTATATATTGAGTGTGTTCCAATTTCTCTATTGTCTTTATATTGAAAAATACAAAAGGCAAAGAGAGTTATATCAAACAAAAGTTGTTTTTATTTTTGTTTGATTTTTGTTTCGAAAATGTATGTACTGAAATTAGAATACACTTAATTTTCTTTATCTAAGTTGGGTTAGTACTTAGAGATTATTAAACTTGGATTAACTTAGGTGAATAATAAAAATGTGAATCTCTTAGAATTGATGACTGTAATCATTATTGATTATAGTAAAAATTTTACTATAATTCGTGGTAGAAACTAGATACAGGTCTCATTACATTTGGAGACTGAGTCAGAGTATATCGTTGTACCATTTTTCTCTTTATTTGTTACTGCATTTTTGAAAGAAGACAAAAACTAAAATAATCTTATGATTTATCAGTTTCGTTATATAAACTGTAAAAGTAATTACTAGGGTTAAGTACTGAAATCGTCCCTAAGGTCTGGAGTGAAAATCAAAATCATCCCCGACCTTTTTTTGTTATTAAAATCATCCTCAACGTTATAAAATCGTCATTTTCCACTTCAATTTTATTTTTTTACCATATTACCCTTCATTATTAATAAAAATAATTAAAAATAATATTAAAAAATTAAAATAAACCTCCCCCCTCCCCCCTCCGTCCTGTAACTCCCTCACCCCCCACCCCTCATCCCTCACCCCTCACCCCCTCACGCATACAATTTCAACTATATACTATTTCTACCTTCACCCCATTTCACAACGCCATGCCCTCCTCCGACTCCGGCGAAAGCCGTCGATCAGCCAAGCCTCACAACACTTCCCTAGCCCCACCGCCGGCCGAGCAAGAGCACCTGCTATGCCCTCCCTGCGACTCTACTAATACCAAGTTCTGCAACTACAACAACTACAAGTTCTCCCAGCCTCGCCACTTCTGCAAGTCCTGCCGCCGCTACTGGACCCACGGCGGCACTCTCCGTGACATCCCCGTCGGTGGTGGAAGCCGTAAAAACGCCAAGTGCTCTCGCATCGTTCCTTCAGCCTCCACCGCCACAACCTCCTCCTCCGTGGGTGCGGCCGTCACCTCGGTTTCTTCTGTGACCCCGCTCACCATGGTTCCCGTGGCCGGGAACAACCACCCCGGAGCACCCGTGCAGTTCGGTGGGAGCTTCACTTCGTTGCTGAGCAACACACAGCAGGGTCCTGGTAGGTTTCTGGCTCTGGGTGGGTTCGGGCTTGGTCTTGGGCCTGGCCTCGAAGATGTTGGATTTGGGATGGGGATGGGGAGAGGCCGTTGGGCTTTCCCGGGCGTGGTGGCGGACGGAGGCAGCATTGGCGGCGGTGTTGCGGGCTCCGGTGTTGGGCACACGTGGGGTGAGGGGGAGTGGGGTTACAGGAGTGGGGTGACGGGAGTGGGGTGAGGGGGTGAGGGATGGGGGGTGAGGGGTGAGGGAGTTACCGGAGGGGGGAGGGGTGAGGGTTGAGAGGGGTGGGGGGAGTTTGTTTTAATTTTTTTAATATTATTTTTAATTATTTTTATTAATAATGAAGGGTAATATGGTAAAAAAAAATAAAATTGAAGTAGAAAATGATGATTTTATAACGTTTTGTAACGTTGAGGATGATTTTAATAACAAAAAAAGGTCGGGAACGATTTTGATTTTCACCCCAGACCTTAGGGACGATTTCAGTACTTAACCCTAATTACTACTTATGTTTCCTTAATTCAATTCCCTTCTCAAATCACTAAAAAATCTTCATATATATTTATATGTTTTTTCTTATCAGCTTAAATTTTTAATAAAAATAATTTTATGATATAATATCAAAATTTCTATGACCTAAAGGTCTACAATTCAATGGTTGTCAACCATTTCAGTATACAATTGATAAAAAAAGACTATGCAAAAAAATTATACAAATCCAAAAAAATTCTTACACAAAAAACGTGTATATATATATATATATATATATATATATATTCTTATGTTTAAATTTATAATTAAATTTTTATAATTTAAAGTTTATTATTAAATTTTTACACTATTTTAAATTTTATAATTAACTAAATTTTTGTCAAATTAAAAATATTAGAATTAATAAAATATTTTAAAAATAAAAAATATTTAAATTTAAAGATTTATCTTTTAGATATGAATATCTTCAATTTAAAAAAGTCTGTTAATTCTAATATTTATTGTACAGTAAAAATTTAATTATAAATTAAAATTAAAATAGTATAAAAATTTAATTAAAAGTTTTTAAATTATAAAAAAATTATTACAAATTTAATAAAATGATATGAGTTGATAGAGTAATTTAATTATTTTCTAATGTATATGTAATTATGTAAAAATAAATAAAAAATAAAAAATAATAAACTGAAAATCTGTTGTTATGATGACACATAATACGAGCTTAGTGAAAATAAAGGGGGAACACATAGATTTTTATCACACAATCATTATTGTCATACTCATACCTTGCCAACCAATGTAGTTTAGTATTTAGTAGGTACGTAAGCGGCAAAAATTAAAGGAGGGTAGTTATATAGATATTTTCTCGTAACATTTTCCAGCATGTAATGGTTTGTTAAGTGTGAAAAGACAAGGTATATATAGATTGAGATGTAAGCATCTTGCATACTTTAAAACAGTTTATTCATTCTCAAAACATTATTTGAAATGCATCTCTATTTCTTTGGTTTGTAGATTATTTAATATTTTCTTACGATAATAATATAGATTTTAAAACTCAATTATTTGTATCAAGATACATATGGGAAAATAGAGAATAATGACTAATGTGCTCTGAAAAATGTAAGGCGTATAACGCGTTTTAAAAATTAATTTGCTATTAAAAAAAAAGAGAAACAAAAATTAAAATAATATAAATTTTAAACTTTTAATTCTAAACATTAAATCATAAATCTAAACTATTGATGCAAAATATGATAAATGAAAAATTGATATTTATTTAATTAACAAAAAACATACAATACTTTTCACTTAGTAAAAACTAGTAAAAAGTATTTAAAGATGATTTGAGAATAATATATTAATATTTATAATTAAAGTTTATAAATAATGTAACATACTTAAAATTCACACATATATAATTAAAATTTCATAAATAATATAATCAAACTATATTATTATTATTATTATTATTATTATTATTATTATTATTATTATTATTATATGAATAAACTTATAAAAATATAGTGCATGGTGACGTGATTAATTTTGTGTTCATGAAAAAATTAATTTATTAGAAGATTTTTTTTGGTTGATTATCTACTATAAATAGGGTCCTGACTTCTCAACATGTCACAACATTTTAGATTGAGAACACAAAATCTTCTTCCAAGCTATGGGTTATATTACCATAACCACTAGCCTTAATTACTTGTACCATTCTGAAGGCTTTTGGCCTTCTTTGATTGCAATTATTTCTAGCTTCATAGTTATCAAAACCCTAAATTCCCCAAAGAGGCAACAATGGTTTCTAAACAAAAGGAATCAAGAAGCTGACAATCTTATGTTTTATGTGTACAATAAATGCAAGAATAATAATAATAGTTTTGTGAATGTGAGAGTTGCCACACAACATTATTGTGGTAATGTTATTAGGAAAATGATTTTTAATAAAAGGTAGTACTTTGGAGATGGTAGAAATATTATTGATGGTGGGCCAGGTTTAGAGGAAGTTGAATATGTGGATGCAATTTTCACTTTGGTTTTTCATCTCTTTAACTTTTGTGTTTCTGATTATTTGCCATGGTTGAGGGGACTTGACTTGGAAGCTATGAAGATTGTTAAAAAGTATCATGATCCAGTCATTGAATAGAGAATCAAGCAATGGAATGATGGATTGAAGAATGAACAAGAGGATTTTCTTGATGTTTTGATCTCACTTAAAGATTCCAACAATATGCCATTGTTGACACATGAGGAAATCAAGGCCCAAATTATAGTAACACTTCTCTATTCTTTCTCTTTTATTGCTTTTTTTTTTGTCTTTGCTGCGGTTCAAAACCGCCGCTAAAAGGTTTGAGCGGTGATTTTTGTGAATTGCTGGAATAACGATAACTTAATTTTGTAATAGTTTGTAACCACCACTGCATTTGTATTTTAAACAGCTAAAGTCCAACTTGATTTAAATATTCATTCATATTGTTGCCGTTTTAAACAGCCATTATATTGTAATACGGTTTTAGTGGTCTTTTTGTGGCAGTACAATTAACCATTACGAATTTTTTTATTCTATTTTTTCAGTTGACTTTTTTTTTATTGATTCAATAGAAAATTCCTTTTTTAATTTCATAACAAGTAATTTTAAATTTTTATTTTGCACCATTTTTATTATTTTAATTCTTTTTTTTGTCGAGAAACTCATTAAAACATTAAACTAAATAACATTTAATCATTGAAAAAGACTAAAATGCTAATTGAATAAATGTATATGAAAAATTAATATATATTTATAATAAAAAATTATTAATAAGTGTATCATTTCACTATGAATAAAAAATAGCATTTTGAGGTAAATAAATAATTAGTACTAATAATGATACGAGTTTTGAGATGGTGATAAATGACTATTCAAATATTGTTGTTGATTTGATAACACATAATTTAATATTTTTTGTAAAAAAAAAATCACCAAGGCAGTATTAAATTACAAAAATATTATTTATGCATTAAAATCAGCCACTAAAATTAGTCATCAATATATTTATGTATAAATACATATGTAATTTAATTTATTTTCAATATGTATTTGTAGTTATAAGTGATTAATTTTAGTGGATGATTTTGATATGCACGTAACATAGTTGAAAGAAATTAAATATCTATTTGAATTTAAAGTTCATTAATTTATAGTATATGAACTTTATTAAAACACTAAAAAAGAAAAGCAAACTTGTTGTAGGAATTGATGGTTGCGGCAGTAGATAATCTATCAAATGCAGTTGAATGGGCACTTGGTGAAATGACTTGAAAGAGCCACTGAAGAATTGGACAATGTTGTTGGAAGAGAGAGAATGGTAGAAGAATCAGATGTTCCTAAACTCAACTATGTAAAAGCTTGTATAAGAGAAGCTTTTCGCCTTCATCCAATAATTGTAACATTTAATGCTCCCCATGTATATATCAATGGAAGACACAACAATTATTGGTGGCAAATACCTAATTCCAAAGGGTAGCCATGTACTAATAGAAAGACATGCACTTGGGAGAAACCCTAAAGTTTGGAATGAACCACACAAGTTCAATCCACAACACCACCTAACAAATAGTAGTGAAGGGTGCGATGTCGTTTTGAGCGAACCGGATTTGAGGTTCATATCATTTGGCACCGGAAGGAGTGGTTGTGATGCTATTTGCAAGGTTGGTTCATGGCTTCACTTGGAGTCCACCTCACAGTGGATCAAAAATTGATCTTACTTTCTCCAGAAATGGTATATATGCTTCTTGCTCAGCCACTTGTTGCAATAGCTAAGCCAAGATTGGAAGCAGGGCTGTATCAATTCATGAATTAGGAATGAATAAATGATTGACTCCAGTAAGATAATGAAGTCCCTTAGTCACTGATTCAATAATAATGTTTTGTACAAATGATTTGGTTTCGCTTCTTCAGCGTTCAAAGTTAATAGTTAAAAAATAAGAATTTAATTTTGATACTATCAAGTAATTTTACACGTGTTTTTAATTACGTAATATCACATTATTAAGAGTAATTATTATTTTAATTGACCACATGAATGTTTATTTAAAAAAATTGATGTAATTATACAATTACGTAAAATATTTTATACTGTTAAGATATCAAAATTAAACTAAAAAATAATTAAAAAATTTGAGAGCGTACTTAAACAAAAAGAACTCAAGAATTGATAGTTCAAATTTTATTTTGGATATAAAATTATTTTTTAATCAAGTGTAGATAATTCAAATTTTATTTTGGGTTAGCTATTCCATCCATTGAAATACCTCTAAGCCAAAGAGAAATTAGTTTTTATATTGTGTTCAACATCAAATGGGAAAAAATTGAGAATAATTAACAAAAAGATAACCGTTAATTAATGATTTAATGTATATTTAGGTCTTCAGCTCAATTTGATCTCCGTTTTTCTTTGCCACTTGTGTTATATTAAACACATGCATATACAACGCCTATAAAAAATTTTATACTTAATTGTTGCGTCAGTGTCCAACAATGTCTTCCATCCAACTTGAAATAATTTTAATAATTTTAGCTGGCTAGGGTAATATTATTGCAATTATTATTGTAATTATGTAATGTAAGAAGTGTCTTACTCTAGTTAAATATAAAATTATTTATACACCTTTACATATATGGTAATTTGAGCTTTAAGAAAAGATATACTGACGTTCAAGAAGAGAAACAGGTGTCTGGCGGTCCAAATTAAATTGCAGAAAGTCAAAGGCATGAGAGACATCGATGGTGGAGTTGGGTGAAGGATCTGGAGAAGGGAAAGAAAATGAACATGAAGACCTTGTGGTAGAAGAGACTTGCACCGAGGTAGCTATGCATGAAGGTTTAACGATGTACAGAGACAATCAAAATCGACGGTGGGAGGAGAAAATGGCAGAGAACAAGGAGACTTAGAAATTGGCGATAGAATCAGGAACAGTATTATGCAGTGATGTAGTATCAATATCAAGTAATTTTATACGTGCATTTAATCATGTAATATTATATTATTAAAAATAATTATTATTTTAATTGACCGCATGGATGGTCATTTAAAAAAAATAATATAATTATATGATTGTGTAAAATATTTTACATTGTTAGTATATTAAAATTAAACTAAAAAAAATTAAAAATTTGAGAGCGTACTTAAATAGAAAGAACTCAAGAATTCATAGTTCAAATTTTATTTTTGGTATAATTTTTTTTTTCAAGTGTAGATAATTCGAATTTTATTTTGGATTAACTATTCCATCCGTTCCATTGAAATACCTCTAACCCAAGAGAAATGTGAAAAAATTGAGAATAATTAATAAAAAGATAACCGTTAATTAATGATTTAATGTATAGGTCTTCAGCTCAATTTGATCTCCGTTTTTCTTTGCTACCTGTGTTATATTAAACACATATACAACGGCTATAAAAAAATTTGTATTTAATTGTTGCGTCAGTGTCCAATAATGTCTTTCATCCAACTTGAAATAATTTTAATAATTTTAGCTGGCTAGGGTAATATTATTGCAATTATTATTGTAATTATGTATAATGTAAGAAGTGTCTTACTCTAGTTAAATATATAATTATTTATACACCTTTACATATTGATATGAATTCGTATCAATTATAACTAGAGATAATCAGAAAGAATAGAAGAGAAATTCTTAGAATTAGGATCAAAGAAGGAAAATAGAGTTTTCAATTACATTATGTATGTCTATATTATTACATTATATTCTATTTATAGTATAATTTTTTAATTGGGCTAGCCCAATACTAATTCTATTATTATCCTACCCTTCAAAACAACCTTGTCCTCAAAGTTGCAGAAAATATAAATCATTAAATCCTAATAAAAATTGTAAAAGCTAATTACAAGTAATAAAAAAATATCAGCATTCCTAAAACAATATTTTTCTATGCTACTGCTAAAAAAAATTTTAACCACGAGGATTCCATTGAAAAATATTTAGTCCAATCCAAAACAAAAATAATATATCTAAAACAATAAGCTGAAATTGGTTCAAATGGACTGCAATTTTTTACATTGGGCCTAAAACCAAAAGAGTATCCATCTTCTTTCCATAGTGGGCTTCAGAAAACCCAACTTCTTTGCCCCACATACACCCCTTCTCCTTCCCAGCACCTCCTTCCTTCTCTGTCCTGGGTTCCACTGCTGCCTGGAGACCCACCTGCGCCGCCATTGCATCCATCCCGCGGCCACCCCTCCACAGCGCACGTTGGTCGCCACTTCCGGCCATCCCAATGTCGGAACCCGCCACCTCCACCTTCTTCTTCGACCACTTTAACCACCGTGCAAGCGTCAAACCAAACCACCACTGTCTTGTCCTCTCTCTGCTCCGACTTCTTCTGCGCAGCGCCATAGAGCACGCCGTTGGCCGTCGTAGAACTATCGCCGGCTGTTCGCGTTGCATCTTCGCGACCCCAAGGGAAGACCGCCGCAAGGAGTGGAGCTGGTCTTGCCAAAGATCGGAGACACACGCCGGAACTCTCCGCCAGAGTGTAGAGAATTCCCAATGAGGTAACCTGTGTAAAGAAATAAAATAGAGCAACTAACTAATTAAAGCCAAAAATTTTCGAAAATTATAAATAAACTTAAGCTAGAATTTCGAAATTTATAAAGAAAAATTAAACAGGAAAATTAAAATAAAATTAACTAGGCAACACCAAACTTAATTTCAGAAATTAAGGAAAAATAGTAGCACAAATTTTTGAAAATTATAGAGCAAAATTAAATAAAATTAAAACTAAAACGCCTAATCTAAGAAATCAAACAACTAATAGTTGTCAATCACAGTCAATCCCCAACAATGGCACAAAAAACTTAGTGCGGAATTTATAACCCACAAACTAACCGGCAAGTGCACTGGGTCGTACCAAGTAGTACCTCAAGTGAATGAGGGTCGATCCCACGAGGATTGATGGATTAAGCAACAATGATTGAGTGATTTACTTAGTTAGACAAGTAGAAAATAGTGGTTGGGTCTCAATTGCATTAATCAGTAAATTCAGAAATTCAGAAAGCAAGCTGTAAATGGGTTATGAAATATATGAGTAAAACAGTTAAGGTTTCAGAGATATTTATTTTTCGGATTAACTTTTTTTACCAACTACTTTAATCATGCAAGATTGAATTCATGACAAACTATATGTGACTAAACCCTAATTCCTTGGACCTTTTTAGTCTCCTCTAACCTTCATCAATCGCCAATCCCTTGGTCACTTGATTCCAATTAGAGGGTTAAGTTCAATTCTAGTTTATATGCTACAAAAATCCTAATCATCCAAATATAAGAGGATTATATGTCACATATCCCGTTAAGTCCAGATAAATAGAAATTTAGGAGAAATTATTTTCAAGCTGTTGTTCAGGTAAAGAGCTTTTCCAAGTTTTACAAGAACTCAAATAGAATAAGGGTCATACTTCTGTTCCACCCAGATTCACAAGATAAAGAACGAAAATAATTCTTGAAATTGAAATCAATACATGAATTAAAATAGAAAAGTAATAGTATTAATCTATAGAATAAACAGAGCTCCTAACCTTAACAGTGGATGTTTAGTTGCTCATGGCTCAGAGAGAAAACTAGGATTCAGAAAAACTGTAAAGTGCGGAATGAAGTTCCAGAGAAGAGAAGATAGCCCGAAAGGCTGATTCTTTTCCCTTTTATATCTAATCCTAATTAATTAATGTAAAATATATTTTCCAAAACTAAATAATATATTTTCCTATTTATAAATAAAATAAAAGTTTAATCAAAATCAATTAACATCTTCGAAGGATTCCATGATGGACGTGGGACCACTTGTAAATCATTAAACTGGCGCCTAACTTGGAAAATCTCAAGTTAGGCGCCACCCTTGCAGCATGGTTTGGACAGTTTGATTATGTCTTGGCGCCTAAGTTAGACTTCACCTTGGCCGAACGCAATTGGAGTCTTGATTCTTCTTCCGGCGCTTAACTTGGGAAAAGCCAAGTTAGGCGCCAATATGACCGAACATGCTGGAGAAGAAGTGTAAGTTAGCTTTCCAATGTCACTAGAATCACGTCAATTGGATCTCTGTAGCTCAAGTTTTTCTTGTTGGAGTGCAAGGAGGTCAGAGTTGACAGCATCATTCACTTTCTTCTCTTTTTCTACAGAAACTCCATCAAATCCATCCGAATGTTACCTGAAATAAACAGAATTGCATACAACTCAAAGTAGCATTCATAGTGGCTAAAAGATATTTAAATCTTGATTAAACTTAACAATTCAAATGCAAATTCACTAGGAAAAGATAGAAAAGATGCTCACGCATCACCGGAACCCTCTGCCACACCTTCGAGGATCTCTGGTGCTGGTCGCTGCTGCCACTCCGTCAACCCAGGGCGTCTCGAGCATCTGCTTCCCCTTCATGGAGGCGCCGTCCTTGGCGCCGCTACCTATTGTCAGATCTGCCACTTCTTCGTCCTCGACCGGATTTGTTCCCCACCACGGATGACCACCGGCATCTAGAGGTTGCGTTCCGGCATACAGGTAAGCTAATCCCTGAATCAGAAAATCTGATTGCAGAATTGAAATTCTGGTTGCTTGTGTGTTCAAATCGGTTGAACTTATTTTTGGAAGAAGATATCTCTAATGCGGTGTTGTTTGTATTATGTATTGTGGATAGTGAAGATAGAGTTGCAATGGATTTCCTTTATCAAGCTATTTATAAGGTTAGGGAAGAGATGGTGAAGAGGTTTCAAAAAAGAAAGAGGGTTGTTGATTCCTATTTGAAGATTTTAGATATACGTTAGGATTCACAACTTCGAAAAAACCTTCATATTGCTGGTTATTGGTTAAATCTAGCTTTTCGATTTAATGCTGAAGAATTTGAAAAGCACAAGCAAACAACTTCTGACTTACTAGATGTCATTGAGATATATGCTTATGGTGATGCAGATTTGAATTCTAAATTGACAAGTGAGATGAGAATCTTTAAGATTAGAATGCTGAACAAGACTTTGAAAGATAGTTTGCAATACGTGAGCGAACCACAATGATGCCTGGTAAATTTTTTTATTAAAATTAGTCTTTTATAATTGTAATATGTTTATGATTTGATTTTTATGATTGTGATATATTATTTTTTTTTTATGTTACGATCAATGGTGAGAATCTTACGGATGTGGAGCACTAAACTTGCAAAAGTTAGCGATTCATGTTTTGAGTCAAATTTGTAGTTCTTCATATTGTGAGCATAACTGGAGCATTTTTGAACACATACACTCAAAGAAAAGGAATCGGTTAGAGCATTAAAAGCTTAATGATCTTGTTTATGTTCATTACAACTTAAAGCTACAACAATGGTACTTTTACTATTCTTTCTTAAGGGCATTATTTTAAATTTTTAGTCATAATAAGAATAATCAAGTTAATTGATAATATAGGAACCGAATGAGAAAGTAAAGTTATGATACAATTTGTCTTGATGCATTTGAGGATCATTCAAAATGGATAATGGAAGATTTACCACCATTTTTAACTCCTAAAGAAGTTGATGCTTTACGAAATGATCTTGCAAATATGTCTCTTTATTAATCAGCTTTAGATGATTTGGCTATGTTTTCGTTAGGGGTGATTTTGTAATGCTTTAACCAAATATTTTGCCTTATTATTGATTATGATTTGTGAAACATTATTGAAATGCTAGATCAATTGAATATGGAAGATGATCAAGATAATGATGAAGCTAATAATAATTATGTGAAAAATACAAATCATAATGAAACCAATCAGGATGTAGTTTCAAATTTGTCAGATAAAGAAAGATATACAGACTTTGAAATTACTCCATGGATATAATCTATAGATTGTTATTTTCATTGTGTTAAATTTAGATCAGATACTAATTTAATAGTATTAACAAATTTTGTGTTTATTTTCGTATTACTTATTTTTACTCTTGAGACTTAATGTTTATTAAGATGTTATTAGAGAGGGGAGAGAGAAGGGAAGATCTGCGATTGGCCAAGAGAGAGGGGGGGGAGTCGAAGGACTCGTTGGTGGGTGTTCTCCTCGCCGCCGCCGTGGGAGCTCGCCACCACTGTGAAGATGAACTGAGGCAATCATTCTTGCTCTTGGTTTTCGTTCTGTTTTGCTTTTGGTTTTTGTTCTGTTCTTGCTTCTAGTTTTTGTTCTGATTATTAGGGTTTGTGATTCCGTCCCCTTTGAAGCTGCTGCCATTGTCGATTGCCACTAGAGAATGTGTCGCCGACCTTCTACTGCCGAGAGCCAATGTTAGAGCTACCGTGATGAGTCTGAGACTGCTACTTTGATTCTGGACTGTGATTCAGTGTTATTGATTGGATGCTCCTCCATTGCTTATGGTTAGGATTAAGCCTGATGGGAAGTCACTTTACTTGAACCCTTATATGCTTGGAACAAATATATGAACAAAATTGAAAAATTTTGCATCACCAACTGTGTTATTTTTTTCTTGTTCTTTACATGCTTTTGAGTTATATATTATCTATATGATTATATATTATATAAAGGTTAAGTTAGTGGGATTAGCAAATTAATTGATATATCAATTATTTAATTAAATATTTTAAAATAAATTTTCTATTTTGTAACTAAAAGAATAAAAAATGTTACAAAAGCAAGTAGTATTTTGTAACAAAATATTATGACACAAAAATCTAAATTGTTACGAAAAGTATTTTAAAAGTAAAAAAGTGTTACCATTTTTGTAACAAATTTCGTTTTTTGTATCAAAAAAATTTGTTACAAAATATTACTTTGAATTGTAACAGATCCATTTTTTGTTACAAAAACTTTTTGTAACGCGACATATTGCAACGGCCCCCTTTTTTGTTACAAATTCCTTATGTTTTAAAATTTCGATTTTTTATAACAATTTTTTGTTGCAAATATTACTTTTTCTTGTAGTACTTGTAGTGGAGGGAGTAGTGGTGGTGTAGTTATTTCAGGGAGAGGCAGGGGACATGGTAGTTTTAGGAGGATAACGGTTAAGAAGGAGAGTGAAGATGATGATGATTTTGTTCCTAATGGTTGTGCGAATAAAGGGGTTGGGATGAAGAAGAAATGGAAGCGTGGGAGGCCTCGGAAAGTAAAGATGGAAGAATCGATCAAACGAGTTAGATATGGTGAGTTTGGGAATGAGAAGGTTGAGCTAAAGAATGATGTGAATGGCAGAAAGAAGAAGCGGAAGCATTGGAGGGGGGCTGGGTTGGCCGTTGGGAAAGGGGGAGTGCGTTGGAGAGGGAGGGGGGAGTGCATTGGGAAAGGAGGGATTAGGATGGGGTTTGTCAGGTCACTGAAATACGGTGGCCACGTCAGCATCTTGTTCGTCGGAGATGTGTTTCGGCGAATTCAGGGACATGCTTGTCAAATTTTAAAATATTTCAGGAATCATTTTATCAATAACAAAAGTAAGATATCATTTTGTCAGTGTCAGAATCTTTCAAATAACGATTTGGTATTTACCTCTTTATTAAAAAGTATAAAAAATTATTAGGTGTTTCCTGACAAAAAAAAGTAGAATATAATGTTCCATGATACTATTAGATTGCCAAGAATGCTTTTTGTCCTGTAGTGAATCATGAAATGGCAAAAATGTCCGTCGTTATACGAGTGTATTGACGTAATTAACCTATTGAAGTTACCAATTTTATTGGATCTTGGCTTAAAAGTGAAGCCGCTGAAGTAAACAATAATTTGACTCTTGCGCCAAAAAATTATTCGCACAAATTTATTTAAATATATTTTTTCACATATATTTTTGAAAATTCACATCTAATTATTAATCTTATATTTCTTCTCCAAAAACCGACCATACTTAAGTATATGGGTAGAAAAACCTAAACCCAGGCCATTCATAAACACAATTTAACAATTTCTATTACTAATTTTTTATTTATTAGCCAATTTCGATAGAAAAACACAACTTTTGCATTTTACATTACACATGTTTCTTTTGAATATCACTAACACAATTTAATAAAAAAATATACTTGATAATAAGTATATTTTTATCCTTGATATTTGTGTCATATTTGGTTTAATTTTAATAGTATTTTTAATGTTTTTAAATATATTTTTAATAGTATTTGGTAACACTAAATTAACAGTTAATCTCTCCATTATTAATAATCTCAAATTTTAAAGATGTAACCGAAAGTTTAGGTTTAATTACTCTACTGGTCTCTATAGTTTCGCAAAATTTTCAATTAGGTCCCTATACTTTTTTTTTTCTTTTAATTGAGTCCTTGCACCAAAATTTTTTTTTAATTGGGTCCCTACACTTTTTTTTTCTTTTTATTTAGGTCCATGTACCAATTTTTTTTTTAGCTGGGTCCCTATAAAATTAAGCTAATTACTATTAAGAGGGACTTAATTGAAAAAAAATTTGGTGTAGGGACCCAATTAAAAAGAAAAAAAGTACAGGGACCTAATTAAAAATTTTACGAAACTATAAGAACCAACAGAGTATTAAACCGAAAGTTTAAAACGTAATTAAACCGTTAAATACATTTGAAACAAAAATAATATTAGAATAATTTATGACTAAATAAAAATATTGAAGAAAAAACACACATATATTTTTTTATAATATAATAATTATACAAATAAACAAAAAATTCTTTTTTAAGTGTACTTTTATATGTGACAAGTTTTGAATTCATAAATTTACTTGATTTTGGAGTGTTAATGAATGCTAGGGTTTGAGATTTTGTAAGAGAAGAAGAAAGAGAAAGTGTACTTTACTCTATAATTTATCTTCTAATATTTTTAATTATCTTATTTTAAATTTGTTTAATTTTT
Source organism: Arachis ipaensis (assembly GCF_059453495.1). Lineage (NCBI taxonomy): Eukaryota > Viridiplantae > Streptophyta > Magnoliopsida > Fabales > Fabaceae > Arachis > Arachis ipaensis. Next base: position 2,851,554 of record NC_142436.1, read on the forward strand.
TTTAAAATTAAAATAAGATATTTAAAAATATTAGAAGATAAATTAAAATTTGACCTAAATATTAAAACTAAAATAATAATAAAAAAAGATAGAAGCCAGGAAGAATAGAGAAAAAATGATTCATATGACATGCACAACGATTTTTAATTAATTATGATTGATGATATTTTGTTTTAATGGGTAATTGTTAAATTATTTTTAATAATTTTTTACTTGTTAAATTATTAACTTAAATAAAAAAAGTATATTATCACTTATATTTTATAATATCACTCTTATTTTTTACAAATTATGCAAATATACAATAGAAAAAAAATTCATATATCAAGTAACATTATAAAAAATTACTACTAATTAATATATATATATATATATATATATATATATATATATATTATTTAAATATATATTTTAGAAACAACAAAAATAAAACAAAATTGTATGGGTAAAGTCCAACCCAAACTAAAATTAAATTTGGATGGTTCCCACCTGATTTTTTTTCCTATAAAAAAATAATTGTTTTTATAAATAAAATTACCATATTTTATTTTTAAAAATATTTTATTTTATTTTATTTATCTTATGACAAAATTTGTCAATTACAACCTCATATGAACGCTGATAAATGGTATTTCTATCCAATTAATATAAATTTTTATTTATTTCATTATTAACAAAAACAAAATTTCGTTCTATATATATAAAAAAATGGCTAACCCAATAAAATAGCTTCGCTTAAAGGTTACACCTTGAAATTAGGGGTGTTCACTGTCCGACTCGACCAAAGACCCAACTTGACTCCAAATTTTTTAAGGGCTAATTTAGTGTAATTTTATTGGGTGTAGGGTCGTAAGGGTCTCAAAAATAAACTCGATTATTATTTTAGGTTGGGTCCGGACCATAACTCGGGTCACCCGAATTCGACGTAGTCTGGTCATTATACACAATTAATATTTTGTGTTATTAGTGATGGATGATGGCTATTCTTATGTGAAATTTAAATATTGTAAACCTTAGTATTTTATGTTATTAGTCATTATAAGACTATAAGTTAATATTTTATGTTTAAAATTCATAAGACTTTAAACTAATGCATAATATTGTGTTATTTGTATTGATTTAAATATTTGACGTTATTAGACAATATTAGTATTAATTATGGTTATGCTTTAATTTTAGGGAATTGTTAGTTTTTGTTATATTTTTCTAAGTAAATTTTATCATGTCAAATAATGGTTAAAATTTTAAAAATTTAGATATTTTCACATGTTAACTTATAAAAAAATAATATTAATAGTTCGATTTTCACCCGATTTTTATCTATTATAATCATGGTCCGAAAATACATAAATTTCATTGAATTTAGGATCAAATTTAGATCTAACAAATAGATCCAATATATATTTCATGCCAGATTTAAGTCACATCAAAACCGATTTCACATCAAAACCCGACATATAAACACGCCTACTTGAAATAGCTACTTTTCATTGTATATAGACACAGAAAACATTATCAGTGTGTATATACTTCTTAACTATTAAATTCGATTTTATACTCTCAAAATATTCTATCAAAATCTTGACCGTTCACATTATTTATATTATATTTTTATGGTTGATATTAATAGAACCTCACGTTCTGTTTCCATACACCGGCATACCAGAACCACCGCTTCCAAAAGTATAAACGGTGTACAGAAAATGAGAAAAGACGTAGTAATGTAGTATTGGGCTATTGACAATAAGGTGAGACCGCGGGAGAAAGTTTGATTTAGGAAACGTGCCTTATACTTTTTTTATTATTCTCCATTTTTGTTATCAGTAGGGCTCCAGATATTGACACCGTTTTTGTAGTTTTGATTTCTTTCTTGCCATGCTACGTATACGGAATAAAAAGAAGAGTGACTTAACCAATTTAAATTAGTCTAATAGTCAATTTATTTGTCTGTTTAAATAAATATTAAAAATTTAAATTTTATTTTATTATATAATATTTTATTAGTTAACAATAAATTTTTAAAAAAAATTCAAATTTATAATAGATTAATCATTAATCTATCGAATTGAGAGACTGTTGGCAAAAAAAAAATACAAATTTAGACTTAAAATATGACCAATTCTCTAGTGTAGAAGAGGGGTCACCTTCTACATGTGTAGAATTGTAGAATTGTGGTGGCAGAATAAGAACTTAACAAGTGTCTCTTGAAAGAGACGGTGCCTAGCTTACTATGTCTCTATGCCTCACATGATAGTTTTTAAAATATACAAGACATGGTAATTAAGATAATGAAGTGAAGTGAGATTAGTGCTGATGATGGGCCATGGTTGGACCGTTGTGTTTTTGTTACTGTTTAGGTGAGTCTAGTTTTTGGCATTACATGACTTAACGTACTAAAAAACGAAATGGATCATATATGAAAGGAGGATGGGAGTTTTATTATGGATCAGACTAGAAAGATAACACAAGATGCTTTTGACAACTTAAAAACAACAAAATGCTTATGATTACAAAAAAAAAAAAAAATCATACTATGTAATATTCTTAGAGTTAAGAATATGAATAAAAGAGAATTTAATGCAATATTTTAAAATAATATAAATAAAAATTTAATACAAAACTTTAAAATATTTTGTATTGAATTGAAAAATTAAAAAATTCAAAATGTTAATGGATAATTGGTGTATATATTAATATGTCTTATATATTAATAGACTTTACAGTTGATGACTTATTACATACTCTCCCATAATTAAACAGTGATTTATGGGGTTTATTTAGAAATCCTAAATCTAAAATTTTTAAATTAGAGTTAAAAATATAAATAAAAGAAAATTTAATACAATACTTTGAAGTATTTTTTGTTTTGAACTGAAAATTAAAAAATGTTAATGGATAATTGGTATATATATGTTTTAATATATATTATATATTAATAGATTTTAGAATTGATGACTTATTTTATACTCTGTAGCAATTAAAAAGTGATTTATGAGTTTCATAATGAAAACTCTAAACCCTTGCCTCAATACACACATACTAGAAGGAAGGGTTCCAAATAAAACTCACAAATCACTTTTTAATTGTTATAGACTATAAAATCGTTCCATAATGAGTTTATTGAGGTGTTTCAATTGAATTTGTGTTGATAGGTAGAGAATGATAATGTTGTTAAATGCTAATGTCGCCTAGGACGATTAATTGAAAATAAATGTTAGAAGTTGTTAAAATTTATTGTATTTGATTATTATTTAGTTATTAATTTAATTATTTTAGTTTAATAATTTAATAATATATTTTATTCTATATTTTTAAATATTGATAACTAATCAATATAATGGTCAAAAATAATAAATTCTAATGACTTTCTAAATTCCTAGCATTTTTCCTAATTAGACAACCTTTACAATCATTATATTATTATTTTATAATAAGTAGCATTCTGATATTAAACATACTGATGTGGTGTATTTGAATATGGGAGTATTAGTATTTATATTTATATCTCCTTAATTTATTTTAAAAAATAAATATTTAATAAATAATTATATTAATGGTCAATTATTTTTATTGTTAATTATTTTAATTATACTAATATCAATCATTTTAATTATTAATAATTATAATATAATTATTAATCATACATAATTAACATTTCTATGATATTTACATTTTTAAATTATCAGTTTGTTACTCCAAATCTTAAATTTTTAAAACAGAATGAGAACAAAAAGATAATTATAAGAAATAAGTATTATTTTGGTCTCTAACTTTGAGGGTCAGAATCGAAACCATCCTCAACATAATTTTTTATTTAGAATCATTCTTAACATTTTTTTTTGTATTAAAATTGTCCTTTTAATTTTTTTCGGACAAAAATACCCTCTACCACCACTAGCACCTTTACCTCCTCCACCACCAAGAATAACAACATCAATGAAATCAACACAAATTCAACAAATTCAACAACCAAATTAACACATAACAACAATAAAAACGGAAAACAACAAATCAAAATCAAAATTAAAAGTAAAAATAGAAGCAATCACAGAAGCACAGGAAGCAGAAGCAGAAGCTCAAATAGAAGTAGAAAGCAGAGGTCAAAGTAAGGAGCAGAAGCCGAAGCAAGAAGAAGAAGCGGATGCAGAAGCCGAAGCAGAACTACTGGCAACTCGTGGGCGACGGAACGACGGCGGTGGTAGAAACCCAACTCAGCCTCAGATCCCTTTCTCTCCTTCGCGCGCCGCCCTCCTCGCGTCGGACTCCCCTTCCCGGCGACGCAGCAGTCACAGAAGCAGAAGCTGAAGCTCAAGCAGAAGCAGAAAGCTCCCTCTTCGCCGGCGTCGTCTCCCCTTCCCCTTCCCTCTTTCCCTTTTCCTTCCCCTACTTCCTCGCGCCCTTCCTCTTTTTCCTTTTCCCCTGTCTCCTTGCGTGTTTTTTTTTTATTTTATAATTTTTTATTAATAGGGGTAATTTAGTAATAAAATAAAAAAACTTATTAAAAAAATATTACGATTTTAATAAAAAAAAATGTTAAGGATGATTCTAAATAAAAAATTACGTTAGGGATGGTTTCTAAAACAATACTTATCCCTAATTATAATTACAATAAAAATTTTGACTAATGTTAAGTAATGTTAACTAATTTAAAAGTTAATTCTTTCTACATTTCATAATTGATATTATGAATGAAAATATTCAAAGAATATGACAAGTCAGCACTCATAGTATCTTATCTCTCCAAACCCACATAAAACAGCTCTATATAATAGTTACATGCACGCAACCAACTCATCAACCAAAAAGACCAAAGTGCATTAGAGAATACACATCATTCAAATTCAACTACTTACTTAGACTGTCTTTAATTATCTCAGCCATGGAATATTCTGCTCCTACCTTCTTGCTCTTACTCTTTTTCATTATACCTCTCTTCATCAATCTCCTCAAACACAACGATTCAACCAAGAAATCAAAGAAGCCTAGGCTCCCACCAGGTCCCAAACCATGGCCTATAGTTGGTAACATCCCTGAAATGCTTGCAAACAAACCCACGTTCAGATGGATACAAAACATCATGAATGATCTCGAAACTGAAATCGCATGCATTCGACTAGGCAACATTCATGTCATTCTAGTGACTAGTCCTTCCATTGCACGTGAATTTTTCATGAAACAAGATGCGATTTTCGCATCACGGCCGTTGAATTGGTCGAGTAAATATGTCTCATCGGGATACTTAACCACAACAATAACACCCTTTGGAGAACAATGGAAGAAAATGAAGAGAGTCATGGTGGAAGAATTGATTTCACCAAAAAGGCATCAATGGCTGCATGACAAAAGGGTGGAAGAAGCCGACAACCTCGTCCGCCATGTGTATAACCAAACCAACAAGAATGGTGGTGGCCTAGTGGATTTGAGGATTGTAACGAAACAATATGGTGGAAACTTGATGAGGAGGCTACTCTTCAATAAGAGGTACTTTGGTAATGGTAGAGAAGATGGAGGAGCAGGTGCTGAGGAAGTGGAGTATGTTGAATCACTCTTCATTGCTATAAGGCACATTTATGCATTTTCTGTTTCCGATTATCTTCCATGGTTGTGGTGGCTTGATTTTGAAGGTCATAAAAAAGTATTGAAGGAAGTTACTAATACCATAAGGAAGTACCATGATCCCATCATTGAAGAAAGGATTCATCAGTGGAGGAATGGGACAAGGGCACATCAAGAGGATTGGCTTGATGTTCTTATATCTTTGAAAGATGCTAACAGCAATCCATTCTTGACTCTCCAGGAAATCAAAAGTCAAATCATGGTAACATTTTTACTCATTCATTTTTTCATATTATTATTATTATTATTAGGTGAATTCTACCCAACCCCCTCTAAAATAACATGTAAGTTACCCTTCATGATGTGTCACATTTTAATTGGTCATTACTTAACTATAGTTGGGTTATTTTGTAATTTATTATTTAAGATGGGTAATTGTATAATTTTTTAAAATATTAAAATTCTACCCCATTAATTGAAGCACGTTCTCACACAATCTCTTTCTACAGTGCATCATTTATTAACGGGTCATTGAATTTCCATGACTCGTAACTTCCTTGTTCTTCCCAGTATAGCCAACGCGGACTTCATTGCTATCTCTTGTCCTCTCACTCAATCCCCCCCCTTTTTTTTTTTTTTTTTTTTTTGCCATGAATCACTCTTTACCAACATCAACATCATTAATGGTTAGTTCGGTTATTAAATTTTTTCATTAAAAAAATATATATTTATTTAATTACAAGATGGAATATATATTCATATTTAAAATATAATATAATAAAATAAATCTATTTAAAATACTTAAAAGTATAATTAAAATCATGAATATATAAATATAATAATAAAATTTATACTATAAACAAGTAAACATATTTTTTATCATACATAAATTATTTAAAAAATAAATATATTATTAAAATTAATAATACAAATTTAAAATAATAAAATCCAATTTTTTACTGTATTTGTTATAATATTTTTATTCTTTTAATTTACAATTTATTAGAACTTTATTATTTAATTAATGATTAAACAAATTATTTTTATAAAAAATTATGTTTTGTATTATCTTACAGAAGAGACCAATATATTAGTTTAAAAAATAAAGTAAAAATGAAATTTTAAATAAAAAATATTTAATATTAAAATTTTTAAATATAAAAATAATTTGTATAAATATTTAAAAGATAAATATAAAATATATGCATAAAATAAATAAAATAGATAAAATAGAAGTACTCATGAGAAATAAATAATTATTTTTGTCTCCTTTATTTATTTTAAACATGTATTTTATATTTATATCCTGAATATCTATATAATTTGCTTTTGTATTTAAAAATTTTAATATTAACTATTTTTTATTTAAAATATCATTTTTACATTAATTTTTAAATTGGTATATTGGTCTCTTCTTTAAGATTATACAAAAAATATTTCTCATAAAAATAATTTGTTTAATCATTAATTAAATAATAAAATATTAATAAATTAAAAATTAAAAGAATAAAAATACTATAAAAATTACTTGTAAGAAAGTTGAATTTTATCATTTTAAATTTGTGTTATTAATTTTAACAATTTATATTTTTTTTAAATAATTTATGTATGATAAAAGATATATTTACTTGTTTAGAGTACAAATTTTATTATTATATTTGTATATTCCTGATTTTAATTATACTTTTAAGTACTCTTAATAGATTTATTTTATTATATTATATTATATTTTACATATGAATATATATTCCATATATTATTTTTAATGAAAAAAATTTAATAACCAAACTAACCATTAATTATATTGGTAAGAAATGATCCATGGTAAAAAAAAAAAAAGAGATTGAGTGAGAGGACATGAGATAGCAATGAAGTCGGTGCTGACTATACTGGAAGTCGGTGCTGACTATACTGGGAAGAATGAAGAAGTTACAAGCCATGGAAATTCAACGACTAGTTAAGGAATGATGCACTGTAAAAAGAGATTGCGTGAGAACGTGCTTCAATTAATGGGGTAGAATTTTAATATTTTAAGAAATTATACAATTACCCATCTCAAATAATAAATTACAAAATAATCCAACTATAGTTAAGTAATGACCAATTAAAATGTAACACATCATGAAGGGTAACTTACATGTTATTTTAGAGGGGGTTGGGTAGAATTCACCTTAAATTTATGCACTTATTTAATTTTGTAACTTTTTTTTTTATCAAAAGTGTAAACATTCTAGATATTATATTAGGGGTGAGAAGAATAGCTGCAGACGCCCGACCTGCCTCTATCCCAGTCGGGACGGTTTAAATCCGATCCAAAGTGGAACGGATATCAAACGGGGCGGGGTGTTGAGCAGGGCGGGATCGGGTCATGGTGTGCCCTTCCCTATCTGCATATATATATCTTTTAAAAATAACGGTTTTCTTTCTAATTCTTATCCATTCTAGATATCGTCCCGCAGTCAACCCTCCCCTCAACCAAATCCAAGTCTCCAACGAAGTGAATGAACCCAGCCAAGCTCCACTCGCTGTCCCTCATTGCCACCGTTGCTCAGTCGCTCACCTCGCCATTCAACTCACGAAGCACACCGCCGCCGTCGCTCACCAACCCTCCTCACCTCGCTCAGTCGCTCATCTCGCCGATGTCCCTCACCGAGCTCGCATCGCTCCCACTTCTCTCGTTGCCGTCAGTCTCCTCGCCGCCTCACCTCTCCGGTCTGCAGTCTCTGGTCGCTGTTCACCTTGTCGTCCCTCCTTCCTCCCTCATCGTCTCACTGCAGCAGTAAGCACTCTTCTCTCACTCACTACTTATTGAATTAATTTTTATGATTTTATTTCTTTTTTTATGTTAAAACAGTTAAACTTATTGCCTTTCTGACTCATTAATATTATTTATGATTGTTGTTGTCTTGTGATGATTGATAATCTGATTTTGTGTTGTTGATTGTTGATTTTGTGTTGTGTATTGTTGATGGTTGAATGTTATACTGTGTTCTTACTTAGCTGTTGCTAAATAAAATTGATAATCTGACTTTGTGGTGGAACATTATGAATTTGAATGTGGATTAGGCATTTATGCTATGATTTATCATTTTTGTGGTGGAACAAGCAAGGTTTAAATGCATTCTGAATTTTATGGTTGTATCAATTATTGAATTTTCATATGAACTTTGTGTTTACTAATCATAATGGTTAACTTAAATAGTTTATATGCTTAAATTATTGAATTTTGGTATCAATTTTGGAATATAAAAATTTATTAATTTATTATCTTATAATGTTTTAGGTGCTTTGTCTTCTCTCTAATTAGAAGCAGATCATGGAGACTTTTCAAATTTTCAAATTTTTGAATCTGCCTCCTTTATATGTTCTTATTTATTCAGTGTGTATAAATATAACAAGTGTAATTTTAGGGGTGGACTTTTTCAAATTGGGAGTGGAGGCTAGATGGACATTATACATTGGGGATGTAGCAATATCTAAGGAGGAGATTTGGATTGGGAATTACCATTTTGATTGGATAGAGGGCAAATAGGCATTTTTATGAGATAAGGGTGTTAAATATTTCTAATTCAAAACACATAGGGAGTTGATTTAGATAGGTGGTGTTAAGACTAGAAAATTTTGTTTGTAGGGATAAGCTTTTTTTTTTTTTGGAATGTTTGGTGCATTAATTCTTCTGATGCAAAGCCTATCATCTTTGGAGTGGAGGCCAGGTGAGCTTCAGCTTCCTTCAGTTCTGTTATTTCTTTTTTAATTTCGTTGCTGTAAATCATCACTACACCTTGAATTTGCTATTGAAAGTTGAATTTGTTGTTGAAATAATAATTTAGCTAATTTTTTCTTTTGCTGTAAATCATATTTGGAAAATTGAGGATAAAGTTTTTGTTGTTAGAAAATTATCATAGTTGAATTTGTTTGTTGAAAATTTTCAATGAACTGAATTTGTTGCTGTAAGTTGAATTTGTTGCTGGAAAACATCACCAAGTTGAATTTGTTACTTGTTATCATGAGAACCTTGAATTTGTTGCTGTAAATAATCACTTGGCTGGATTGAAACTATTTTGCATTGTATGATAGATAGTGTCTAGCATTTTGAGTTTTGGACGACAACACCTCATTAACTAATCTTTCATTGCAAATTGGTTTTAGGCTGGGATCAAGGATCGTAGCCAAATTCTCTTTCTTGTTAACATTTGGAGTATATGGTTGAATTGGAATAACCATATTTTCAAAGTTTATACTTTATAATGGTTGAATCGCAATAACCATATTTTAATTGGTTTAGATGTTTACAATAGAGTTTTTCTTTGCTACAGTGTTCTTGAATAAATTATTGTTTGTTTGCTGGTGAGGTCTGAAAGTGTTTGAAAGCAAATTTTGTAAAAGTTAATTATGATAAAAGTGTCTTTAAGCTTGATGGAAAACCCAATTTTAATTTTATATTTTTATATATTTTTCTAATTATAACCGGATTAACCGAGTGAATCAATGACCCACTGACATAATCATATGACCAAGTTGATTACTGGTTCGGTTTTGATAACTATGCCTTAGAGTTTCCCCATGATTATTAGTCCACAATACACATTCCCTTTTCTATTCTTTTAACCAAAACATCATTCACCCTCCATATATAGTTTATGATAGATATCTTCCTTCAGAGAAAGAACTTCTGTAATTTAGGTACTACATTATTGAAGGAAGTGCCAAAGAAGAAGAAGCATAGCAAGAAAATTTTGAAGATGGAAAAGAGTGTTAATTACTTTCTAATACTACTTGTGCTACTTCAGTTCCTCTTTTCTGGTAATTTTCCTTTACTCTTTTTTTTTTTTCCCCCACAAATACTCTTAAACTAGATTTTGCATTTTCTATGAATTCTTTGGCTTCACAATTAATTTATTCCATTATAGTTTTTTTTTTTCCGTTTTGTAGCCTCTATGTTATAGTTTTAGAAAATGAGCACTTTATTAAGTCCATTAATTTTTATTTTCCTAATTTTAAGCAAATTTTTAAAATTTGTCTTTTTCCATAGTTCTGTTTAATATTTTTATTTTGGGCTGTTTGGCCAAATTTTCAACCATCTCTTACAATTTCTTTGCATAAAGAAAAATGTGAGGAAGTCATTTTCTAATTTCTAATTTAATATTTTTCTGAAGTTTCACATGATAGATGATAGAGAGCATAGTTGCATCCAATCTTTCTCCAGATCCCACCATTTCTTGAAAAGAACAAAAGGGTAAAGTGGTCGACGTCTTTTGACTTAATGATAATATGAGGGTCCTATCTTGCTGCACTACTATAAACTTTTGGCTTTTGAAAAAAAAAATGAAAAGTGAGATAAATTCTGTTTGAATGTCCTCATACAAAGGTTAATTATTTTGTTGGTCTTATAATTATATTAAATTTTTTATAATTTAAAAGTTTATAACTAAAATTTATTAGTAACTGTTTTTTAGAAAAAAAAAAAACATTTTTAGAATATTCTGCAGTTTATTTCACTTCAAGTAAAAACATATATATATATTTTAAGAATTTTTCATATTTTTTATTTAGTGTAAAATTTAAATACTAATTTTTAAATGTTAAGAAGGTAAACAAAAGTTAGATGAAATTATAAGAATTAATATAAATAATTTTCTCCTGTATAATTTTTATATGGTAGTGTGTGGTAGTAAGGGATGAAATGTGCACTTTTTATTTTTATTATTGAGATTTTGGTGGTATTTTTTAATAATGTGGAGAGTTAATGTATTTTTTTTGTGTGTGTGAGTATACTACAAATCCAAAGGTCAGATTTTAAAAATATAAATGAGGGACAAGTTTGAATGTGAGATTTGCATTTTAATGTTGAAAAAAATTTTAAACAAATCTTCTGGTTGTTTGAAAGAGAAAAAAATTCATTTCATTATAGAAATTTGACTTTTCGATTTTTTAAATCTCAGGGTTCAATTTGTTATTTAAAATAAAATAAAAAATTTTAAATTTATATTAAAGAGAAACACATTAATTAACCAATGAAAAGTGATTATTTTTGCTGACATAATAATATGTAATTGAATAATGTATAACTGATATTCTATCAAAATTCAATTTATATATCAATTATTATATGTTTTTAACTTATGTGACAATCCTCTTAATGCAAAATAGGATAAATTACTGTTGACGTGTGTACTAAATTCAAATTTTATTTTTAACGTTTTGAAACATTTTAACTTTGGATTTAAATGTTTTTTTTTCTTATTTTGTATTATGGTAAAAAGTAAAACTTTGTTTTGATTAAAAAATTAAATAATATAAAATAAAATATTTTGGAATAAAAATATGATTTAAACATTTGGGATAAAATATTAACTTATAAAATAAGTAGTTTATTTGATACATAATGTCAAATGCTTATATTGCGGTGATATTACAATTTTGTTATACATGTTTAAAAGTGTATTAATTCAAATATTAAAAAAATAATTAAAAAATAAATTAAAATTTCTAATCTTTACCCTATCCTATACTAGGCAATCAGAGTACCTTTGATAGAAAATGGGCCACATAAAATGACATATCCCTTTATTTGGGAAATTATTAGGTCCCTTTAATTTCTGCATAGATAATATAAAAATAAATAGTAATAAATACTAAATAAAAGGACAAACTTTTCCTGCATCTTTGAATAGATTGTAACTACAAAGTTGCCACCTGAGTGTTGATCTCTTTGGTTCTTAGTATTTTTCTATTAGTTCCTCCCTCGAAAAATAAGTATCATTTATTTTATATATATATATAATACAAATCAATGTCTAAGAATTTTTCATCAAACAATTTAATCGTTAATAAATTTCAATAATCAAATGAGTCTCTAATTTTTTTTACATAAATAAATTCTTATGTCAAATTTTGTCTAAAAAATTGAACAAATCAGTCTTTATCATTATTTATTAAAGATTTAATTACTTTGATAGTGTCTATAATTTCATCAAATATTTCTATTTTTTTTAATTGAATTTTTATACTGTTTTTAATTTTATAATTAGGTATTTTTTAATTTTTATATTAAAAATGTTAAAATTAACATAATATTTTTCAAAAAAAATATGTGATTAAAGATCTAATTAAGTTTTTAATTATGGATATCTTTAATTTGTAGAAAAATATGCATTTAACTCTGATATTTTTATACTAGAAAGTATCTAATTACTAAATTAAAAGTAGTGTAAAGATCTAATTAAAAAGGAAAAAATTATAGCGACTTAATTGTAAATAAAGAAGAAAAATTGAAGTGGGCTTATGAGACCATTTATTTTTTAGAAATGGGATATTTTGATGGCTCATAACTCGTTATGTTAAAGGAAAGTGTTCTTTTTATATGGCTAAGTTGATCAAACCAAAAAAAGAAATTAAATTTATAAAATTAAAATTGAAACTGAAAAAAAAAAACACAGTGATATATATCAACGAAAAAAGATTAAACACAATCTTTTTACTTAGTTTTTGTTATATATCAAAACTAATTTTTCGTTTTTTTGAAGGTTTAGGGATATTATGAATTTGTTTGAATGTAGTAAATTATTTTTGTTATATAATTCAGTTTTGATACATAACAAGAATAGAATTAATGTGCTTAATTTAGTTTTTATATATAACAAGAACTAAATAAAAAAGGATTGTTTTTAGTTTAGTTTTTAATGTAATTAATTTATTGACATATCTTATTGTGAGGTTTATAAATTGTATGTAAACTTTTTCGGTTTAACTTATTTTTCATTTTATAAATTAATGGAAGTAAAAGTTAAATTAAAGGGGATAGGTTGTTAATTTTTGGCTCAATTTTATGGAAATGGATAGCATATGTGTGCTATTCTTTGATATGGATTCAAGGAGGTTTAGACATATATGTGGGACAGATTTTTGGCAGCGTGAGGTAGAAGAACTCGGACCATCTGAGTTCTTTGTTACTAAACTTTTCTCCATCAAATCGCATGGTCTGATTTGGGAGGTGAAAGGAATTAAATTTCGGTAGGTATAAATCGGACCCTCTGTGTTGTTTGAGCTGGGGCTTTTACTTTAAGCAATGGAACATCAACTCGCATGGTCTGAGTTGCATGTTGAGAATGTGAATTCAGGAAGACTGAACTCGGACCCTCCGTTTTGGCTAAGGGTGGCAATTTTTTTTATGAATTGGAACATGAAAATGCATGGTCTGATTTGGTTTTTTAATATTTTTTTGAATCAGGTTAACCTAGTCGAAGGGTCCGAGTTGAATATAGAAGGCTATATAAAAAGTGTGTAGTGAGTTGGTGGTAAGTTACTCGCGTCTTCTTCCCCTTCTTCAACGGCTGCTTCCTCTGTTTCTTCTTTTTGGGTTTCTTTCTAACTTGTTTTGAACCCGAGAATTTAGTAGCAAAGGTTATGCTCTTTTTTGGGTGATTGAGAGAAATGAGTGATAATGTTACTAAAAGTGTATTATTTTGGTCAGATTTTGTTACAAACGTTTGAAGGAGTAAAGTTTATTTGTGAAAATTCACTAGATGTTATTCCTTTTATCATCTCATTTGAAGAGCTCAAAGGTGTGATCTGTGAAAAGATTGATTCTGAGAGGGTAAGAAAAATATCATGTATTCTATATAGATATCCTATACCGGTGTTTGGTGGGTTCGTCCAATTTCAAACCAGATATGTGACGGACGAAGCGAGCATGTAAGAGATGTTTTCAATGTATATTGAAAACCGGGCTTAGATCTCGTTCATCGAGTTGTATGTTGAGTTTGAACAATCTGAGGCCGACCAGAATATTCTATAGGAAGATTATAATAGTGACAGTGAAGAAGAGTTCGAAAGCAACTACGAATGTGTTGGTTCAGATGGAGATGAAAATCAAGGTGACGAAACTATGGATCCAGATGTGACAGAGGTGACAAATGCACTCACAAATGATATGCCGTTTGGGGAGTCATCATTCATGCGAGTTTTGGACTTGGAAGCCATGCATGTTTCGGAGTTTTCGGAATACATGACTGTAGGTGCGTAATTCGTCGTATTAGTTTTTTTTAGTTAGTTATTGAATTATTTATGAATAAATTAGTATTTATTAACCATTATTTAATCATGCGTTGATGTCATATATGTGTTAGACGTTGAACCGGTTGACCCGATCCTATGTAAATAAAAAATAAAAAATACTAAGAAGTGTAAAAAAATAAAATTCAAAATGTGTTTACTAATATTTTAAAAATATCAAGTTATTTTAAACCAATATGGAACATGAACAGTAAATATTTTATTATTTTTACTGTTATACACTACAAGTATTTGTTAGAAAATAATAATAAAATTCTCTACATATGAAAAGATACGCGAGTTTGTAAATATCATTTAGAGAACCCGATCGGTTAGTATTCGGTTCATCGGGGGTGACGGTTGAACCGGTCGGTCTGGTCCGATTTTTACATATGATGTTCATGTTCTTATTTTGTTTTGAGTGACAAAATAACATGATGTAAGGTTTGGATTTATATCATACTTGATGCAGTGAATATTAATTTACCTTTATTCTCGGTTTTGAAATATGTGTGTATTAATTTAAATTTTTCCCGTGGTGGTTGTCCCGACAGAAATTCCTATTGTCGCAGATGGTGAATTTGCTGTTGGGATGGAGTTCAGTTCCAGGGAAGCTGTTATTAAGGTGATAAAAGAGTATACCATACGACAAAGCGTAGACTACCGGGTGTATGAGTCTGAGCCGTTGACATTTTATGTCAAGTGTACACAGTATGGGTCAGGGTGTGATTGGCTTATCAGGGTTAGTCTGATCAGCAGGAAGTACTGTTGGGTTATAAGGAGGTATAATGGTAGTCATACCTGTACCAGAGCCACCATTTCACAGGATCATTCGAAACTGGATTCCATCACAATTGCATAAGCAATAAAGCCATTGGTTGAGGCTGACCCCTCCTTAAAGGTAAAATCGGTTATAGCAGAAGTGCAATCGAAGTTCAACTACACCGTTAGTTATCGGAAAGCATGGTTGGCTAAGCAAAAGGCAGTAGAAAAAATATTTGGAGGTTGGGAAGCATCGTACGAAGCGTTGCCTATATGGTTTGAGGCCATGTGTCATAAGGAGCCATCAGCTGTTGTCTATTTTGAGACTATGCCTGCATATCAAGACGATGACTTGGTCGGTGATATTCGGATAATGCATAGAGTATTTTAGAGTTATTACCCCTACATCAGAGCATTCAGACATTGTAAGCCAGTTGTCCAGGTGGATGAGACTCACTTGTACGGAAAGTATAAGGGTTGTCTACCAGTTGCAGTTTCACAGGATGACAACAGCAATATCATCCCAATTGCGTTGGCTATTGTCGAGAGAGAGACTTCTGATGCATGACACTTTTTCCTTAGTAACCTGCGTCAACATGTTGTCACTCGGAATGGTGTAGGACTAATATCCGACCGACACGAATCTATCAATGCAGCTGTGGAACGCAGTAACGGAGCTTGGTCACCTCCTAGAGCTTTTCATATGTTTTGCATCAGGCATATAGAGCCGAATTTTTTGAGAAAGTTCAAGGCACCGTACCTGAAAAATTGGTCGTCAACATTGGTAACCTTTTAGTAAATTTCAGTAAGTTTTTAACAGAGTTACATTCAAAAGTTGTTTTGACCTATGTTTTTTTTCTTTTTATATGTTGTTATCGTCCAGGATATTCGAGGACGGTGCGGGAGTACGAAGTGCGTTACCAGCGTTTACGGGAACGGGGCGAGGCGTATACAAACTTGTTAAACTGAATTCCTCGCGAACAGTATGCATTGGCATTTGATGGTAGCTACCGATGGGGTCACATGACGACGAATCTAGTGGAATGCATCAATTCAGTATTGAAAGGTGCACGCAATCTCCCCATTACTGCTCTTGTGAAGGCAATATTCTACAGGCTTAATGAGTTGTTCACCCGAAAAAGAGCGGAGGCGGAAGCCCGGATTAATGCTGGCCATGTGTTTTCTGATGTCGTGACGTCGAAGTTGCATGCAAATCAACTTGCATCAGGAAACATTCAGGTTAGTTGTTTTGACCGACAAAATGAGGTCTTCGAGGTGCGTGAGATGCCAAGTTGATTGGACTTTGCAGTCAACCTACGTGGCATTCGATGTGACTGTGGTGAGTTCCAGGTGGACCGGATCCCCTGTAGACATGTGTTCGCATGTTGTGCCAACCAACGACTGGATTGGCAAGTGTATGTGCATGATGTGTACAAGATGGACCAAATCCGGCGGGTGTACCGAGCAAAGTTTAGGCCACTAGGTAATTCTACTACATGGCCTGCTTACAACGGATCTCAGTTCGTACCAAATCCGTACTGAGACGCGTCACGAAAGGTCGTCCCAGGATGACGCGCTTCTTGAATGAGATGGACACGCGAATGTTACGTCATCCTAGGCGATGTATGCTATGTGGGGCTGAGGGACACAGTCGTAGCAGATGCCGTCAGTTAGTGGGTGCAAATGCCGACAGAGATGCTCAGTAGATTGACATTCTAAGATGATATTATATATGTAGCATTATATAGTATGCAAAGAGTTGTCCGTTTGACTTAACAACGTATGATATATGTAACATTGTATAATATGACATGAATTCTCATATTGAGTTAACATGACCTGATATATGTAGCATTATAAATTATGACGATCTAGCATTATAAGATATCTGTAGCATTATATAATATGACATCAATTGTCCACCTCATTTATAAGGATATGATATCAATAGCAATATATGAACTTTATTAATACATAAATACTCTCAACATAGAAAGTAACCTGACCATAGTCCAGCTAATTAATACATAAAGACCAACACATACAAAGATCTTTAAACATAGTCCAGTTCATTAATACGTAAATAAGTTCATTACACCACAACTATTTTCTCATTGACCACTTTACATCCTTCACAAAGTTCTTGCATTTCTTGGCGGCCTTTTTGAACACAGATGGAGTGTAGCGATTAGCGCTACGACGTGGAGGATCAATCCTCAGATTGTAACCTTTGGCTTTGTCATCTGGAGTGTGTGCCTGATCTGGATACAATTTGATAAAAACAATTAAATATAGTCTACTAGGTACTCAAAGCAACATAGATACCACATATCATTAAGGAAAAACCAAACAGAAATACCATTTATGACCACAAAATAAATAACTAATCTATCATGTAGAGCAAAATACACAACATAATACCATCACTACGGGATTCTTTGTCCTCATCGAACTCCTCTATTTCATCCTCCTCATCATCGTCCTCGTCATCCAGGTTGTCTACTAGATATGCATCGATCTCTTGCTTGAGTGTGTTAGCATTTTCTTCAATGAGTCCCATGGAAACACGGTTAGGATTTTGACTATTAAGAACTCCACGTCCACCGTCACTCCTACTAGAGTCAACAGATACGAACCTTCCAGAAGCCACCGATGAGGTATGGCACGGATACCTCGCATCCAACGAATACCTATCTGGCATGAGCTCAGTTTGATGGCCATATTGTGACTGTCCTGCATCTCCAGCCATGAACCCAAGTAACTGGCTAAAAGAACCTCCTTCGCCTGGTTCAAACTGTGACATACCCCAATATTGTTGATGCTGTGGAAATGATGGGTTGAATTGTGTCTGAGGTACATACTGGCCTGAGAACTGAGGTTGTTATTGTGGAAGCGGATTTGGAGGTGATATCTGCGGCGAATGTGGTTCCTGTTCTTCATTGTCATCATCCATATCCTGACTACCCTCATCGATATCCTGATTACCCTCATCCATATCCTGATTACCCTCATCATTCTCTTCACCCACAAGATTCGACAAATTCAAGCGGTCCCCAAATTTTGATCGGTACCAATGCATGTAAGTATCCAATGGATGCTGTGAAGGCATGGGAAGCTCAGAAAGAACGTGGTTATACCTGTTTGTCCAATGCATCACCTAACCGAATTGGACAAACAGGTATAACCACGTTCTTTCTGAGCTTCCCATGCCTTCACAGCATCCATTGGATACTTACATCCATTGGTACCGATCAAAATTTGGAGACCGCTTGAACTTGTCGAATCTTGTGGGTGAAGAGAATGATGAGGGTAATCAGGATATGGATGAGGGTAATAAGGATATCGATGAGGGTAGTCAGGATATGGATGATGACAATGAAGAACAGGAGCCACATTGCTGCAGATATCACCTCCAAATCCGCTTCCACAAGAACAACCTCAGTTCTCAGGCCAGTATGTACCTCAGACACAATTCAACCCATCATTTCCACAGCATCAACAATATTGGGGTATGTCACAGTTTGAACCAGGCGAAGGAGGTTCTTTTAGCCAGTTGCTTGAGTTCATGGCTGGAGATGCAGGACAGTCACAATATGGCCATCAAACTGAGCTCATGCCAGATATGTATTCGTTGGATGCGAGGTATCCGTGCCATACCTCATTGGTGGCTTCTGGAAGGTTTGTATCTGTTGACTCTAGTAGGAGTGACGGTGGACGTGGAGTTCTTAATAGTCAAAATCCTAACCGTATTTCCATGGGACTCATTGAAGAAAATGCTAACACACTCGAGCAAGAGATCGATGCGTATCTAGTAGACAACCCGGATGACGAGAACGATGATGAGGAGGATGAAATAGAGGAGTTCGATGAGGACGAAGAATCCCGTAGTGATGGTATTATGTTGTGTATTTTGCTCTACATGATAGATTAGTTATTTATTTTGTGGTCATAAATGGTATTTCTGTTTGGTTTTTCCTAAATGATATGTGGTTTCTATGTTGCTTTGAGTACCTAGTGGACTATATTTATTATTTTTATCAAATTGTATCCAGATCAGGCACACACTCCGGATGACAAAGCCAAAGGTTACAATCTGAGGATTGATCCTCCACGTCGTAGCGCTAATCGCTACACTCCATCTGTTTTCAAAAAGGCCGCCAAGAAATACAAGAACTTTGTGAAGGATGTAAAGTGGTCAATGAGAAAATAGTTGTGGTGTAATGAACTTATTTACGTATTAATGAACTGGACTATGTTTAAATATCCTTGTATGTGTTGGTCTTTATGTATTAATTAGCTGGACTATGGTCAGGTTACTTTGTATGTTGAGAGTATTTATGTATTAATGAAGTTCATATATTGCTATTGATATCATATCCTTATAAATGAGGTGGACAATTGATGTCATATTATATAATGCTACAGATATCTTATAATGCTAGATCGTCATAATTTATAATGCTACATATATCAGGTCATGTTAACTCAATATGAGAATTCATGTCATATTATACAATGTTACATATATCATACGTTGTTAAGTCAAACGGACAACTCTTTGCATACTATATAATGCTACATATATAATATCATCTTAAAATGTCAATCTACTGAGCATCTCTGTCGGCATTTGCACCCGCTAACTGACGGCATCTGCTACGACTGTGTCCCTCAGCCCCACATAGCATACATCGCCTAGGATGACGTAACATTCGCGTGTCCATCTCATTCAAGAAGCGTGTCATCCTGGGGCAACCTTTCGTGACGCGTCTCAGTACGGATTTGGTATGAACTGAGGTCCGTTGTAAGCAGGCCATGTAGTAGGATTACCTAGTGGCCTAAACTTTGCTCGGTACACCTGTCGGATTTGGTCCATCTTGTACACATCATGCACATACACTTGCCAATCCAGTCGCTGGTTGGCACAACATGCGAACACATGTCTACAGGCGATCCGGTCCACCTGGAACTCACCACAGTCACATCGAATGCCACGTAGGTCGACTGCAAAGTCCAATCCACTTGGCATCTCACGCACCTCGAAGACTTCATTTTGTCGGTCAAAGCAACTAACCTGAATGTTTCTTGATGCAAGTTGGTTTGCATGCAACTTCGACGTCACGACATCAGAAAACACATGGCCAGCATTAATCCGGGCTTCCGCCTCCGCTCTTTTTCGGGTGAACAACTCATTAAGCCTGTAGAATATTGCCTTCACAAGAGCAGTAATGGGGAGATTGCGTGCACCTTTCAATACTGAATTGATGCATTCCACTAGATTCGTCGTCATGTGACCCTATCGGTAGCCACCATCAAATGCCAATGCGTACTGTTCGCGAGGAATTCAGTTTAACCAGTTTGTATACCCCTCGCCCCGTTCCCGTAAACGCTGGTAACGCACTTCGTACTCCCGCACCGTCCTCGAATATCCTGGACGATAACAACATATAAAAAGAAAAAAAACATAGGTCAAAACAACTTTTGAAGGTAACTCTGTTAATAACTTACTGAAATTTACTAAAAGGTTACCAATGTTGACGACCAATTTTTCAGGTACGGTGCCTTGAACTTTCTCAAAAAATTCGACTCTATATGCGTGATGCAAAACATATGAAAAGTTCTAGGAGGTGACCAAGCTCCGTTACTGCGTTCCACAGCTGCATTGATAGATTCGTGTCGGTCGGATATTAGTCCCACACCATTCTGAGTGACAACATGTTGACGCAGGTTACTAAGGAAAAAGTGCCATGCATCAGAAGTTTCTCCCTCGACAATAGCCAACGCAATTGGGACGATATTGTTGTTGTCATCCTGTGAAACTGCGACTAGTAGACAACCCTTATACTTTCCGTACAAGTGAGTCTCATCCACCTGGACAACTGGCTTACAATGTCTGAATGCTCTGATGCAGGGGTAATAACTCCAAAATACTCTATGCAGTACTCGAATATCACCGACCAAGTCATCGCCTTGATATGCAGGCATAGTCTCAAAAATGGACAACAGCTGATGGCTCCTTATGACACATGACCTCAAACCATATAGGCAACGCTTCGGACGATGCTTCCCAACCTCCAAATATTTTTACAACTGCCTTTTGCTTAGCCAACCATGCTTTCCGATAACTAACGGTGTAGTTGAACTTCGATTACACTTCTGCTATAACCGATTTTACCTTTAAGGAGGGGTCAGCCTCAACCAATGGCTTTATTGCTTATGCAATTGTGATGGAATCCAGCTTCGAATGATCCTGTGAAATGGTGGCTCTGGTACAGGTATGACTACCATTATACCTCCTTATAACCCAACAGTACTTCCTGCTGATCAGACTAACTCTGATAAGCCAATCACACTCTGACCCATACTGTGTACACTTGGCATAAAATGTCAACGGCTCAGACTCATACACCCGATAGTCTACGCTTCGTCGTATGGTATACTTTTTTATCACCTTAATAACAGCTTCCCTGAAATTGAACTCCATCCCAACAGCAAATTCACCATCTGCGACAATAGGAATTTCTGCCGGGACAACCACCATGGGAAAAATTTAAATTAATACACACATATTTCAAAACCGAGAATAAAGGTAAATTAATATTCACTGCATCAAGTATGATATGAATCCAAACCTTACATCATGTTATTGTGTCACTCAAAACAAAATAAGGACATGAACATCAAATGTAAAAATCGGACCAGACTGGCCGGTTCGATCGTCACCCCCGATGAACCGAATACTAACGATCCGGTTCTTTAAATGATATTTACAAACTCGCGTATCTTTTCGTAATCATATTGTAGAGAATTTTATTATTATTTTCTAACAAATACTTGTAGTGTATAACAGTAAAAATAATAAAATATTTACTGTTCATGTTCCATATTAATTTAAAATAACTTGATATTTTTAAAATATTAGTAAACACATATTTTGAATTTTATTTTTTAAACTTCTTAGTATTTTTTATTTTTTATTTACATAGGATCGAGTCAACCGGTTCAACCTCTAACACATATATGACATCAACGCATGATTAAATAATGGTTAATAAATACTAATTTATTCATAAATAATTCAATAACTAACTAAAAAAAACTAATACGACGAATTACGTACCTGCAGTCATGTATTCTAGAAACTCCGAAACATGCATGGCTTCCAAGTCCAAAACTCGCACGAATGATGACTCCCCAAACGTCATATCGTTTGCGAGTGCATTTGCCACCTCTGTCACATCTGGATCCATAGTTCCGTCACCTTGATCTTCATCTCCATCTAGACCAACACATTTGTAGTTGCTTTCGAACTCTTCTTCACTGTCACTATTATAATCTTCCTGTAGAATATTCCGGTCAGCCTCAGATTGTTCAAACTCAACATACAACTCGATGAACGAGATCTGAGCCCGGTTTTCAATATACACTGAAAACATCTCTTGCATGCTCGCTTCGTCCGTCACATATCTGGTTTGAAATTGGACGAACCCACCAAACACTGGTATGGGATATCTGTATAGAATACATGGTATTTTTCTTGCCCTCTCAGAATCAATCTTTTCACAGATCACACCTTTGAGCTCTTCAAATGAGATGATAAAAGGAATAACAACATCTAGTGGATTTTCACAAATAAACTTTACTCCTTCAGACGTTTGTAACAAAATCTGACCAAAATAATACACTCTTAGTAACACTCTGTCACTCATTTCTCTCAATCACCAAAAAAAGAGCATAACCTTAGCTACTAAATTCTCTGGTTCAAAACAAGTTAGAAAGAAACGCAAAAAGAAGAAACAGAGGAAGCAGCCGTTGAAGAAGGGGAAGAAGACGCGAGTAACCTACCACCAACTCACTACACACTTTATATAGCCCTCTATATTCAACTCGGACCCTTCGACTAGGTTAACCTGATTCAAAAAAATATTAAAAAACCAAATCGGACCATGCGTTTTCATGTTCTGGTTCATAAAAAAATTGCCACCTTTAGCCAAAATGGAGGATCCGAGTTCAGTCTTCCTAAATTCACATTCAACATTCAACTCGGACCATGCGAGTTGACGTTCCATTGCTTAAAGTAAAAACCCCAGCTCAAGCAACACGGAGGGTTCGATTTATACCTACCGAAATTTAATTCCTCTCACCTCCCAAATCGGACCATGCGATTTGATGGAGAAAAGTTTAGTAACAAAGAACTTGAACGGTCCGAGTTCTTCTACCTCATGCTGCCAAAAATCTATCCCACATATATATCTAGTCTCCCTTAAATCCATATCAAAAAATAGCACACATATGCCGTCCATTTCCATAAAATTGAGCCTTATTTTTTATCTCCGGAATGCTAGCAAAATTATACTGCATCTCATATAGAAAACCATTTAGTCAAAAAGTCTTGATTAGTTATTTTTGGACCCCAACAAATTAAAGAAGACTTTTTCATGTCGATATAAAATAAAATAAAGATGCCTATCTAGATCCATTCTCCATTTCGTTATTTTTGGACCGTCACTCCGTATCATTCAATGCTTAGCATCTAGATACGCCTGCATGCATTAAGATATGGGGCCTATTATAGTTGAAATTCAAAGTTGGCATCTATCGTGCATGCCAGCATGCCAATAATGTGTCGGTGTTTCACTAACTGAGATATAGAAGGCAGGTTTATAATAATATTGACCGGCTAATAATAAGCTGTAGGGACAACAACCCAATAATAGAAGAAATATGGACATGTTTCTTCTTGCTTTGCAGGTTAAATTTTTTATATTTAAAGACCCGTACAAATGTACAATAATGTTCATATTTAATTGTTCCATATATATTTTTTAAAGCAACCCGGGTCTTACTTACCACGCTCTTCTATTATTTATTTTTATTTTGTCGCTCTCGTCAAAGTAATTTTGTCAATTTATTTTATACGTCTCTTTAAAATAAAATACCTTAGTTTTCATAAATAATTGGTAGAAAAAAATGAGTGATGATATTAAATTTAATAAATGAGTTAGTTGTTTTTTTCCTTGTAAAATTTTGTTAGTAACTTGACCTAAAATACCTATATTAAGGAATTATAGAAAGATCTATTAAATAAAAAAAAGGGTGAATTTTATGGTGTAAAATTGCCAGTCTTCCTACATCTGTAGAAATGTAGTATATGATCTCACTAGATGACAAATGTTTTACCGGGGGACAAAATCTATGATTGTTGCAGGTTTTCACGTAATGTGGATGATAATTGATAAATGGATACGTTAATGTGGAGCATTTGCAATAATTGTTTCTAATTTTGACCTTTTTTGGTTTTTGAATAAATCAGTGAGTAGTTTATCATATAAGCCGTTTAATGTTTTTAAATAAAATAAACTATTTTGTATAAAAAATATAATATAATTGCTTAATGGTAAAGTCCGTTTATTGATGAGTAATTAGAGGAACAAAAAAAAAAAGGAAAAATTAGCATAAAGGATCATTATCACATATTTATTATTGAAAACGACCAATTAAACTAAAATTATTATAAAGAATCATTATCACATATTTATTATTGAAAAGGACCAATTAAACTAAAATTATTATAAAGGGCCTAATAAAATTTATTTGAGAATAAGGACAAAAAAATTTATAATAAGATGGTCCATCCTATTTCTTAATGTTATTATTCTTTTCTGTTGTAATTGAGCTTTCTTTCTACTTTTATGCTCAATGACCCTGACCTAATTTTGCAAAATCTATCTTTAAGATAGTAGTCCCGACCTAATTTATTATTATAATCCTTATTACTAATTTTAACATATTTGGTCTCTTTTTTTAATTAATCTTTACTAATAGTCCTTACTATTAATTCACCAAAAAAAAATTGTTCTTGTTTTATTATTTTTTTTAATTAGAAGTGAGATTTGAATCCAAAATTTTTAAGTAAAAAAAAGAGAGTATATTATTTGAATTATAGACTTATAACTATTTCAACCCTTAATCTTTATATTATTGTGTGAATAATTAATATGAGCCGAAATATTTTTTTTTTTTTTGGTTTTCCCGTAATAATGATTATTTAAATTTTAAACTCATAATTTAACTGGTTTATGCTGTCATATTTTTTTATAGCACTAATAGTTATGAAAAAAGAATGGATAGCAAATGAAGTCACGAGGAGGAATAGCATCTCACCTGCATTCACTTTATAAAGCTTCAAATATGGATAAGAAATCATATACTCTTGCACGCACATGTCACATAGCATAATATAAGAAGCATTCACATGCATGTACTATGGTATTTGTGTTTCTTTATTTTTAATTATAAATGTATTATAATTAAATTCAACAATTATTAAAATTAATTTTATGATTGAAATTAATAATTAAAAATACTGAAATATTTTATATTATGATACATGTCATATGTTTTTATAATATATTATTTTTATATGTATCAATTTTATTAACGTGAGACAATGACATTTAATAATAATAATATGACCGTAATATTTTTTCTTTTCAAAAAGTTATAAAAGAAGTTGAATGAATTTCAACTATTGATTGAGTATATATAAGAAAGGTGTCTCGTTAATTAATATGTCAATGAAATATACTTATACCCTCATTAAAATATAATGATATCAAATTTTCAATATACCAATTTGACAATTATGACATGTAATTTGAATGGAATATATCAAACAATTTTATTATATAAATATAATTAATTGTATAAACAATATTTTTTCACATGAAAATACATAAAAGTAATTAAAATTTTTTAAAGTATTGCTTCTAAAGTTACAATTCGATTTCAACTACAAAATTTAAGATTTAAGGTTGAAGATTTATAGTTTAAAGCTTATGTTATTCATAATTTAAGTTTAAGGTTTAAGATTTATGGATTAGAATTTAGAATGTATGATTTAAGATTTAGAGTATATGGTGTAAGATTTAGCATTGAACATTTACAAATGAGTATTTAGTATTCACAGTTTAGGTTATATGCGTTTAAAGTACTAATTTAAATAATTCTTTTGAAATAATTGTTGAAATTTATTAGAAATACGCTTAGAATAATAATTACTTAATAATAAAAATTTTAATTAGTAATATATACTTTGAAAAATATATTAATTTATTTATATATGTTAATGTATATACATAATTTAATTTAGTTACATATAAATAATTAAATATATATTTATATATGGATATATAATTACCGCTTTTTAATTTGAATATAGAAGTAAAAGTGGTGTTGAACTTAAACATGGGAAATACATGTGCTTCACAACTATGTAGTGTCAACTTGGAGGTCCGTTTTTTAGCTTCCGAAATTCGTATTTGCCCAACCACAAGTCGGACCATACGGTTTCTTAAGCAAAATTTTAAAATCAAATAACTCGTATGGTCCGATTTATGTACTCTGAGTTTTTTCAATTTTTTAACACAAATTGGACCCTCCGATTTGTGTATTCTGAATTTTTTTTATTTTTTTAAACACAAATTGGAGGGTCTAATTTGTGTACTCTCATAATTTTAAAAAATACTAAAAATTACTATGTTAAAGTATATCACTTATTTTACTTTCATATCAAAATTTTTTAGTCTATAATTACATATACATGTTAAAATAAGTAGTTATATATTAATAAATGTTTGAGAGTTAAATTTAGTGGTGTACGTAGTGAGAGGCCGATGGAGGTAGCTTCATGATCATAATTATATGGATGGACCCACGCGAAAATTCAGTGCACATGCATTTGCTCTCTAAGCCACTCACATGGTAATTTCTTGGTTGACGTAGACCAAGTCTTCATCGTTGCATATAGTCTACACGTTAATACAAGATATCATTATTATTGTTTGCATTTCGTGAATATGTGTAGCTTTTAAATATAAGGTTAAATAAAGCAAGAATAATTTTGATTTGTGAAAATAATCTGTTAAAATTATATGGAGCAATTTT
The DNA here is from genome assembly GCF_059453495.1 of Arachis ipaensis. Classification (NCBI taxonomy): domain Eukaryota; kingdom Viridiplantae; phylum Streptophyta; class Magnoliopsida; order Fabales; family Fabaceae; genus Arachis; species Arachis ipaensis. The sequence continues at coordinate 2,878,872 of NC_142436.1, forward strand.
ATAATTATTTGAGTATATTTTTTCATCCTTCTATTTTCATGCTATTTTGAAGGGTAATAGTAATTGTAAATGCTAAAGAGGGTTGGTTAAGTTATAAACAAATAGAAGCATGGTGTTGTGTTAAGTTTAAAGGTTCATTAATCACGGGACGTTCGAATTCATTTCCTGGCAGTTTTTTATTTAGTGGGTCCTAATTTTCAAAGACACAAAACAAGCACAATAAATATAATTATTTCTGAGCATCCGGACAATTATATATTGAAAGCAAGTATATGAAAATGGATTTTTTAATTGTTAAAAAAAAATTGAGAGTATAAAATATTATTTTTAATTTTTTATTATTTTTTTTCATATTTATTTTTTATTTTACTTATAAAATTAATGATAAAAAATCACACTTTATTCGCTCAATTATTAAAAAAAATTAAAAAAATTCATTCTCGTAAAATATGTACTATATACTTAATTAACTATGAAAACTTGAAGAGTCACCTTCCACTTGTATGTAAATACATCACACGTGAATGCCTTAATTATTGTACATATGTGTAAAATTATTTTTTTTATGGAGGTCACTCAGATAAACACGCCTAAAACGTCTTTTTTTAAAGATGTTTTCATATTGTGTTTTAATTGGTTTCTGTATAATTTATTCGGTGTTCCTCATCACATATTATTAAATTCCTCAAAAGATTTTCTTTCCAAAAACACTAAAAAATATTTAATTTGGACTAAAACAAAAAAGGTAATAGATTAACTATTAGATTTTTTTAAAAAATTATTTACATAAAAAATATATCACATTCATAAATATATATATATATATATATATATATATATATATATATATATATAAAACAAGCTCAAGCGTTTAAAAATTTTTATAAATAAAAAAATAATTAATTTATATTCGTCCAATATATAAAATAATTACTATATTATTATTATATTATAGATTAAGATTCACTAATTTAAAATTTTTTTTTATTTTTAATATAAGTATTAGAAATAAATAAAATTTTTATAATTAAATGTAGTGTAACAAAATATATATAATATTAATTAGTTCTTAAAAATTTTTAAAAAATAGTTTCTTATTTTAGTAAAATAACTATTTATTAAAGTAGACAAATTAATTATTTTCTTCTTATATACGGTTTTTTTAAGACATAAAAGTAATTAATTAAGACATTGGTTAAGATAATTAAAGTCACTATTTCATTAAATTTTTAATTTAAAGAAAAATCCTAGTTAATTTTGGTATAGAAATTTCGAATTTAAAAACATTGATAAAAATGATGTTGAATTTTGATTTATTTGATTTTCATTTAAATTAATCACTACATAAGTTAAAGTTCTGTTTTGAAGTTATATTCGAGCTTTAATCTGATTTTTAAAGTTTCAATTTACTTAGTTTGATTTTTTAACTTAGGTATCCGTGACTCATATTAGGGTTTTAAGTGTTTAGTTGAAAATAAAAAATAAGATAAAAAAATTTCAATTGTCACATCAAATAGTCGCTAGAATGTATAATGTAGCAGTCGTTAGTCCATTTCAGCATGTCGTTAACGATTTTGTGAGACAGTGACAAAAATAAGATTAGGAACCAATGTGAGTCATAACTATTAAGTTGGGAGACATAATTGTTAGAACTGATTAGGAACCAATTGGGAGACATAATTTGTTGTTGCTTGATTAGGAACCAATTGTGAGTCATAACTATTAAATTGAGTAAATCAAAATTTTTGAAATTAGATTGAAATATAATTGTTAGAACTGAACCAGTGATCGAACCGATCAAGCTACTGGTTCACTGGTTTATTGGTTCAACTGATAAATCACTGGTTGAACCGATAAAACTGGTCTCACGTAAATATAAAATATAAAATAGTTAAAAACTTAAAATTAAAATTTGAAATGCATATCTTCACTAACATTTTATGAAGAATCAAGTCTCAACTTCTAAAAATAACTAATATAAAAAAAACCATAAAATTTTAATACTACAATAGTATCTTATTTTGACACAATAAAAAAATAATTAATTCACAAAGCCTATCATCTAACTATAATATCAGTAGATTTTAACACTAACATCAAAACAAATAACCTTAATCACAATACTAGCAATAAAATAGATCAAGTAAATTAATAAATTTTTAGTGAAATTTATATTTATATTAATAATGGTATATAATTAATTTTAAAAATAGAAAAAACAAAAATTAAATTAAATTAGATATTTATGTATACTATATAATTAGTATTTGTCAAATATAATGCTTAGAAGTGCAATGGCTAAGTGGCAAGTAGAGGTTACTTTCTTGCTACTTTTGCTCCAAGGTTCTTGGTTCGAGACCTTGTGGAGACATTTTAAAATTTTTTTTTGCTCCAAGGTTCTTGGTTCGAGACCTTGTGGAGACATTTTAAAATTTTTTTTCAAGCAGACCAATTTGGTTAGACCAATTTGCACCGATTCTTACCAGTTCACACCGATTTTATTCCTTAAACGGTCCAAAGAGTAAACCGAACCGATCCAGTTTGGTTTTTACAACTATGGATATAATAATGGTAATTAAGTTGACCATTCAGTTGTTTTAATGGTAATTAAAATCTAATAATAGTTTATAATAAAAGAAACATTCTTTTGCAACAATGAACCTATAGTAATAGTTAGGGGTGTTCATAGATTAGATCATATCCATATAAATTCACAGTATTTATCCGTATCTGATCTGTAATTTGAGAATATGATCTGATCTGTAAGATGATCGGATTGGATCGAATCGGATCCACACTCTAATCAGATAGAAGTAAATATGTTTAAAAAAGTAAACAAAAAAAATTATTGACTTTTTTTTATAAAAATAAATTTTTTTTATATTTTTTATTTTATGGATATATTTTATATCTGATCCAAACATAAAAAGTGCGAATATCGAATTTGATCTAATGAGTTTAGTGCGGATTGGATCGAAATTTCAACCATATCCCATCTGTAAACACCCCTAGCAATAATAACTAAAAAATTATAATGATTATATTTTTAACTAAGAGGAAGTGCAAAAAAAAGTACTAAATACAAGAACATTTAATCAAATATTAAAAAAAATTTTACTTTAAAACATACAGTTGGACTTTTTTTGCTCATATATAATAATAATAATAATAATAATAATAATAATAATAATAATAATAATAATAATAATAATAATAATAATAATAATAATAATAATAATAATAATATGATAATTGCTTTGTATATCACACAAATATAAACGTTTTTTTTCTATGATCTTAAGAAAGGTTTTGTAAGTCTCTAACTTTGTTGTCGATTTTTGTAGTGTTAGCTCTCATATTATCAATTTGATTCATATATAATTCGGATGATAAATTATTTGGTGACGTGCTTTCTTTTTTACTGTGATATACTTGTTTTTGTTTTTTTTTTATTATTATTATTATTATTATTATGTACATTAAAAAATAACAGGTCAAATTATTGCCATAACATAATAGAAGTATGGAAGTTTATCATTCTTCTCTAATGGAGGAAACAAAATTCTTTTCAATAATTTATTTAACGTTTAATAGAATAAAAATAAATTTTATTAGAATAAATTTTAGTATGAGTTTAATATTTTTATTCATCATAAAATATTTATAGAATCACTCGTAGATAAATTTTGGAAAAAAGAAAAAAAACCATGATTTTTAATTTTATTTTTAAATAAACTTTATTTTTAATTTTAAAATAAATTTTATTTTTATTTTTTAATAATATTAATTTTTTACCGTATATAATTATTCAATTATTTTTTAATCATATATAATAAATTACTCTTAATAAGACTTTTTTGTGTTATTCAATTATCTTTTTTTAAAAAATAATTAATTATTAAAATAATTAAATTTTTCACAACAAAAATAATAAAAAATTATGAATGAAAAAAATTAACCATCCTGATACTTTTTTGTATTTTTATTCATATTTTAATTATAAACATAAATATAATTTAATTATATTATTTATGAAATGTGACTATAGATGTAGATAAAATTTAGTTATATTACTTATATATAGTTTCATTGTATTGTATTGCTTATAAAGTTAGATTATAATTATGACAATAGAATTGTTCTTGTATTTTTATATGTGTGACTAATTGGTGGTGTTAAAACATTACTCTTAATTATAAATAAGGTTTATAATTTAAAAAATCAAAGATTCAATTAAAAAGATACGAAAAAAATGATGTTAAAATATTCTAACTCTTTAAAATAAAAATATTCGAAATTTAATTAAAAATTATTTAAAATTTAAACTCAATAAAAATTTATATTCAATGTATTTTGTATTAAATATATTTAATAACCTATTATATCATATTATATCATATTGGTTGAAATTAGTTTTTATAATGTTAATTTTTTAATAACACTTTATTAGAAAAAACCATCTTTTCAGAATTTTTTAAAAACTAATTAATATTATATATATTTTATTACAATATATCTTGTTATAAAAAAATTATTTATTTTTAATGCTTATATTAAAAATAAAAACAAAATTTAAATTAGTAAATTTTAATCTATAATATAATAATAATATAGTAATTATTTTATATATTATACGAATAAAAATTAATTATTTTTTTATTTATAAAATTTTTAAGAGCTTTTATATATATATATATATATTTTTTTTGATGAATGTGATATATTTTTTTTATGTAAATAATCTTTTAAAAAAAATCTAATAGTTAATCTATTATCTTTTTTGTTTTAGTCAAAATTAAATGTTTTTTATTGTTTTTGGAAAGAAAATCTTTTGAGGAATTTAATAATATGTGATGAGGAACACCGAATAAATTATACTAAAATCAATTAAAACACAACATAAAGACATCTTTAAAAAAAGACGTTTTAGGCGTGTTTATCTGAGTGACCTCCTATATATATATATATAAAATCAGTTTTTAAAATCAGCTACTAATATAAAATATCAATGTAATTTAATATTTTTTAAATATTATTTTTTATTCAATCTTTAAGAGAAAAAAAATAAAAAACAAGTAATTTTTTTAATTTTTTAAAAAACTGGTACATAAAAATAAATATTTAAATTAATTAATTAAATAATAATAAATTTTTAAAAAAATTTATTAAAGATTAAAAATTAAAGGACAATTAATATTTTTAATAAAATATATATTAAAATATAAATACATATCAAAAATAAATTAAACCACACGTATATTTATATATAAATATATTAATAATTAATTTTAATATAAAAAATAGTATTTTTCTAAATGTACTCTATGATCCATTTCAATTCTCTAACTTTGATAATGTAACTTAACAATTGGATCCCTTAATTGCTCACGCTATGGCAACACAAGTACATCAATGAATCGCAGAACTGGATTGGGGAGAGAACAGCTCGACAAAAAGATTATTAATAGTAATTTGTTGGGATGTATATTTTGAGGCAAGTTATGTAGAGGTCCGAGAACAAAATGTACACTTAATATTAAATAAATTTTAACTAATTTAAATTGGTTAAATGATTAGTTTATTCGTTCGTTTAAATAAGTGTTGAGAGTTTGAATTTCTGTCAACTGCATGTATAATAATAATCTATGGGCTAATGACAAATTTTTAAATAAAATTCAAACTACAAGAAATTGTGAAAAAAAAATATTTATACTCTTAAAAAGTACTATTATTTTTATTAAGATTTATTTAATGTAGTAACATTTTTATTGAAAACAAATATGAGATTCGTAAAAGCTTTTTAGCCCGTTGGCTCATAAAATAAACTAAAAAAAAGCGAAGACTTACGTTTATTATACAAATCCAAAAAAAAATCTTGCACAAAAAGCATATATATATATAGATATATATTCTTATGTTTAAATTTATAATTAAATTTTTATAATTTAAAGTTTATTATTAAATTTTTACACTATTTTAAATTTTATAATTAACTAAATTTTTGTCAAATTAAAAATATTAAAATTAATAAAATATTTTAAAAATAAAAATATTTAAATTTAAAGATTTATTTTTAGATATGAATATCTTCAATTTAAAAAAGTCTGTTAATTCTAATATTTATTGTACAGTAAAAATTTAATTATAAATAAAATTTAAAATAGTATAAAAATTTAATTAAAAGTTTTTAAATTATAAAAAAAAATTATTCCAAATTTAATAAAATGATATGAGTTGATAGAGTAATTTAATTATTTTCTAATGTATATGTAATTATGTAAAAATAAATAAAAAATAAAAAATAATAAACTGAAAATCTGTTGTTATGATGACACATAATACGAGCTTAGTGAAAATAAAGGGGGAACACATAGATTTTTATCACACAATCATTATTGTCATACTCATACCTTGCCAACCAATGTAGTTTAGTATTTAGTAGGTACGTAAGCGGCAAAAATTAAAGGAGGGTAGTTATATAGATATTTTCTCGTAACATTTTCCAGCATGTAATGGTTTGTTAAGTGTGAAAAGACAAGGTATATATAGATTGAGATGTAAGCATCTTGCATACTTTAAAACAGTTTATTCATTCTCAAAACATTATTTGAAATGCATCTCTATTTCTTTGGTTTGTAGATTATTTAATATTTTCTTACGATAATAATATAGATTTTAAAACTCAATTATTTGTATCAAGATACATATGGGAAAATAGAGAATAATGACTAATGTGCTCTGAAAAATGTAAGGCGTATAACGCGTTTTAAAAATTAATTTGCTATTAAAAAAAAAGAGAAACAAAAATTAAAATAATATAAATTTTAAACTTTTAATTCTAAACATTAAATCATAAATCTAAACTATTGATGCAAAATATGATAAATGAAAAATTGATATTTATTTAATTAACAAAAAACATACAATACTTTTCACTTAGTAAAAACTAGTAAAAAGTATTTAAAGATGATTTGAGAATAATATATTAATATTTATAATTAAAGTTTATAAATAATGTAACATACTTAAAATTCACACATATATAATTAAAATTTCATAAATAATATAATCAAACTATATTATTATTATTATTATTATTATTACATGAATAAACTTATAAAAATATAGTGCATGGTGACGTGATTAATTTTGTGTTCATGAAAAAATTAATTTATTAGAAGATTTTTTTTTGGTTGATTATCTACTATAAATAGGGTCCTGACTTCTCAACATGTCACAACATTTTAGATTGAGAACACAAAATCTTCTTCCAAGCTATGGGTTATATTACCATAACCACTAGCCTTAATTACTTGTACCATTCTGAAGGCTTTTGGCCTTCTTTGATTGCAATTATTTCTAGCTTCATAGTTATCAAAACCCTAAATTCCCCAAAGAGGCAACAATGGTTTCTAAACAAAAGGAATCAAGAAGCTGACAATCTTATGTTTTATGTGTACAATAAATGCAAGAATAATAATAATAGTTTTGTGAATGTGAGAGTTGCCACACAACATTATTGTGGTAATGTTATTAGGAAAATGATTTTTAATAAAAGGTACTTTGCACGAGATATCGAAACATAAAATTAATTTTATTTTTCTATATGATCTTTTAAATAAAGATATCTAAAAAAAAAGATCTTTTTGTAGAAGCTCACCGAAACAAACTTTAAGTGTATTGTACGTCAAATATGTTATTTAAAATAATTTATTCATTAATTATTGGTTATGAAAATAATCATCTTATAATATTTTTTATGCCAAAATTTTTTGCAACATGTCTAGATGAAGAGAATAATTTTTGGACTTAATTTTTCGTCTACTAAGTTTTGTCTTCTATTTTATACACAGTTCAGACTATTTTTATTTGGCACCTTTGACTTACAAACATAAAGTACGTAATCAATTATGTGCATAAGTTGTATTATTTGATTGATCTTGGATTTATTCATATTGTAATTATAAATGTTAATCCTATATTATTAAAGTTGTAAGACTTAATTAAAATAGTTTGACTCATTTTTTGTAATTTTGATGTGTTCGTTGAGTAGTAAATAGTATTTATTCTATTGATATTTGTAATTTATTTCGGAATAAATTTTTGATGAGTTACAATATTTTAAAGATAGTTTTTTATTATATATATTATTAAAAAATTTATTATTATAGAAGTTACTTTATATTTTTAATCTCTTATTATATTCTCTTTAAGCAGTACTAGCTACCGTATAGTTAACATTCCATAAAAATAGTTAACATGTAGTTATTAGAGTTGGTTTCAAAAAATATATATATATATATATATATTTCACAATAATTTATATCGTGTTTCTTCTAAAAATTATCACATATGTTATTATTCAAAAATTAATTCTTTCATAATGAATGAAAAATATTTGAAAATAAATTATAAATTAATAATTATTTAAAAGACACAGTACTCTTATGAATACAAAATATCTCAATATTATTGTTTCTTTCACCCATGTAAATCTAGAATAAAATTGATTATTTGATACAAGCAAAATAATATGTAAAGTACATTACGTGAACTAAGTCATTTCGAATATAATAATATAAACGTTAAATATCGTACTCTACAAAAATATGTGATGATTTTATAAATAAATATAGATTATTATATTAAAACTAATTTCGAAGTATAAAGACTTGAAGTTATGATTATAAATTATTTAAGTAATTATGTGTGAATAAAATTATTAAGCTAGTAAAATTACATTAAAAATTATTAAACTATATAATATTTTTTTACTGTTAAATAAAAAATAGCTAATAATTATTTGAAAGACACCGTACTCTTATAGACAGGGACGGATCCCACTATTTTTTTTAAATACATACATATATAATATATTTTCATTTTAAATTTTAATTGACCCCATTAATAATAAATTTAGCCCAATTAGTTAAAATTTTAAATCCACTCTATCTTTCTATCATTTTAACTATTAATAAACCTAATCAAATTTAGTCTTTTTTTTGTTCTCAAATCCCACCATCATCACTCTTTTATTTTCTTAAATCCCCTTCTTAGATTCAACCTTTTTTTTTTACTTCCTTTTCTAGTAGTCATTTTTTTAATGTAACCATGTATGACTCTATGTATCTTTCAATCTTGTTTTTTTTTTTTTTTTTCAATAACAAACTATATATCAATCAATTATAGTTTAGGTATTAGTCTAACTTTTTATTCTCTTTATAATATTATATATTGTATTTTATAATCAATTTAGTAATCTTTATTATCTAATTATTTGTTTATTTTCCGTTCTTTTTTATTATAAGTACTGTTATGATGCTTTTCTAATTTCTAAAATCAATTGATCAATTTACTAAATAAGAATATATATTTCTTATTTTTAGAAATAATAATAGAAAAATATGTTAAAAAATGTCTTTCCTTATATTATATTATATATAATTTTTTATTTTTTTATTCGAACAATTAATGTGCATTTCTATTTTTTTAAAATTTAAATTAATATAACTTTTTATAGTAATGTATATTATTTTTGCCCCCGACATAAATTTTCTGGGTCCGTCACTGCTTATACATACAAGATACAAGATATATTTATATTATTTTTTCTTTAACCAACGCAAACTGAGAGTGAAATTGATTATTTGATACAAGATAAATTTTTCATTAACATACCTATAATAAAACATGAAAATAAACTTTGAATACAATTAAGAGTAAAGATATTTTGAATTCCCTATTATAAAAAGGCTTATAGGAGGAGTGCGTTACGTACAAATAATTTTCGTAAGGTACTCCATGAATGAACTTATATGAATGACTATTATATATAAAAATTCTTCTTGTTATTTTTTGCCAAACAGTAATTGGCATAAATGTTATCGTCATATTATAGCTGTATTTATGTTGTGTATCTTTTGCATTATATTAGTTTTATATTCTACCTTTACTGCACATTTTAGTATAAATTTTAATGTTCGTAGTTGCACACATATTCTATTTTATATGTTATGTTTTTTAGAACGGTATATGCCATATCATGCGGAATGAATATAGTACGATACTTAACATTATTTTAGCTTTGAAAAAGTTGTTTCACATTAATTATTAAACCATATAATTGATGTACAATAGATATGGACAAAACATGGATTCTTAAGCCACGAGATAGCATAGAATATAGACGAGGACTTAATATGTTCCTAGACTTTGCATTTGCGAATGCATCGTCGGATAACATGATTAAGTGTCCATGTCCTCAATGTGGGTTTCAATTTATGCAAACAAGAGAGGATGCGTACGACCACCTGTTGATAAAGCCCTTTCCCGCTGGCTATACTTTGTGGTTGCGTCATGGTGAGAAACCAGCTGGGGAGAGCTCTACTTGCACACCAATAGTTGAGAAACCTACACCCGAAGTGAATCCATATATTCAAATGGTGCACGAGGCATTTAACGTCACAATGCCTCCTGAAATTGAGGAGACCACAACATCAGATCATGTAGAAGACGATGATGTAGAGTTGCCATACTTGTACGATGGTCCAAGTCGCGAGGCACAGGATTTTGTCGATCTTCTTGCGGATGGTGCGGAGGAATTATATCCTGGCTGCTCGAAATACTCAAAATTGTCTTTCCTAGTGAAGCTTTATCACATTAAGTGTATGTGTGGTGTGAGTGACAAGGCTATGTCGATGATTTTGGACTTATTGCGGGATGCATTTGAGCAAGCCAAATTCCCGTCCACTTTGTATGAAGCCAAGAAAACTATCCGAAAGTTGGGGATTGAGTACAAAAGGGTAGATGCATGCCCTAACGATTGCATGTTGTATCGGGGTGAGGATGAGGGCGCGACGAAATGCAAGCAGTGTGGGACTTCACGATGGAAGCAGAAGACGCGAAAGGGTTCCATTACGAAACTCAAAATACCTGTCAGGAAAAACGGAAAGCCTCTCCCAGCGAAGACTCTCCGTTACTTTCCTCTAATACCACGACTGCAACGGTTATTCATGTGTAGCAAAACTTCATCTGACATGTTATGGCATAAGGAGGCAGATAATAATGATGGGTACTTGAGGCATCCAAGGGACGCTGAAGCATGGAAAGACTTTGATGCAAAGTATCCTTCTTTTTCTAACGATGCTCGCAGTGTTCGCTTGGCTTTAGCAAGTGACGGTTTTAATCCTTTCAGAAATATGAGTACCACGTATTCCATTTGGCCTGTGATTCTAATTCCGTACAATCTTCCTCCCTGGCTATGCATGAAACAGTCATCTTTTATACTGTCTATGATAATTCCCGGTCCTAAAATGCCGGGTAACGACATCGATGTTTATTTGGAGCCCCTAGTGGATGAGTTGAAGCAACTCTGGGATGGCGTTGAAACTTATGATGCTAATAAGGGGATCACTTTCAAGATGCGTGCGGCACTAATGTGGACTATTAGCGATTTTCCAGGGTTGGGAAATTTATCTGGGTGGAACACGTATAGTGGGTTAGCTTGTCCCACGTGTAACGTGGATGCTAAGGCTCAGCGACTAACATTCAGTCGAAAATGGTGTTACACGGGCCATCGCCGCTTCTTGAATCAGGGCCATAAATATAGAGTAGACCGGATTAGATTTGATGGACAAGTTGAAAGCAGAGATCCACCAAAGAAGTATTCTGGAGCAGATGTCTTAAGGCAGCAGTGTAACATGCAAGTATCGTTTGGGAAGAGCTCAACTCTGACAGCCAAAAGAAGACGCATTGGTGAAGATGCAGATCAAGATGACTCGTATTGGAAAAAGAGGAGTGTGTTCTTTGAACTCCCGTATTGGAAGGATCACATGCTGCGTCATAACCTTGACGTGATGCATATAGAGAAGAACATTTGTGATAATTTGGTCTTCACTATCTTAAACGATAGCGTCAAATCAAAGGACAATCTTAAGGCTCGCAAAGATTTACAAAGCATGGACATAAGGTCTGAATTGTGGCCGGATGAAGGTGGTAAATATCCGTCAGCAATCTTCACAATGTCAAATCCACAAAAGGATGTATTCCTGAAGACTCTACAGAACGTGGTCTTTCCAGATGGTTACTCGAGCAATATTGCTCGTTGTGTTGACATCCGGCAGCGCAAGTTGTATGGGTTGAAGAGTCACGACTGCCACATTCTAATGGAACAATTACTTCCAATTTTGGTGAAGAATGCACTGCCACCTCCAGTATCGAATGTGATTGCGAATCTGTCCTCCTTTTTTCGAGAACTCTGTGGAAAAGCTGTAAATCCTATGAATCTTGGTGACCTTCAGAATCATGTTGTGCAAACTCTGTGTCAGATGGAAATGATATTTCCTCCGTCCTTCTTCACTGTCATGGTTCACCTTACGGTGCACCTCGTTGATGAACTAAAACTTGGTGGCCCGGTACATTATCGGTGGATGTATCCAATAGAAAGGTTAGCATGCTACTAAACGCATTTAATGCATCTTTTTCCATTTTCGTTAAGTATATCCTAAGCGTTATGATGTATTTATGTAAAAGGTACTTGGGACGATTAAAGCAATACGTGCGTAACAGGGCACAAGCTGAAGGTTCAATTGCGGAGGGATATTTATCCGAGGAGATTTTGACATTCTGCTCCAGATATTTGGATAATACTGAGACTAGACTCAACCGACCAGCGCGAGTTGACGATCGACCTGTTGATACTACAAACAATACAGGATGTACTATGTTCCCTGAAATTGGAAAAGGTTCAGGGGCTGTATCACATTTTGTACTGACCCCAATGGAAAGAGATCAGGCACATCGTCATGTGCTGGTCAATTGCGAGGCCGTCGCTCCATTTATTGAGTAAGTATGAACATGTAATCATTAAGCACGATTATAACCAATTTCAAACACTCAGTCGTTGGACTAAAGTCTTGTTATGTCGTAAAGTAAATTTAGGTCAGAAACCAAGCGAAAATTACGGGATCAAACAAGGTCGCAATCTAAGATAGACCGTGTTGTGCATGCAGAATTTCCTCGCCGGTTCAAGCGTGAGGTTCGTAGAAATTTAACCTGACCAACTTATTTGTGCCCTAGAATTATATATTGTAAATTCCAATTTTTTTATACGAACAAACTCTAATTTATGGTGCTAGGTTCCAATGGACAGTACTATACATTCTCAAGAAATGAAGTTGCTGGCATGTGGTCCCATGCTTCAGGCAAGACGGTTTGGGGCATACAACGTCAATGGGTACAAATTTAGAACCATCACAAAGGAAGACGGGCTAAAAACACAAAATAGTGGAGTTTATGTCTCATCAAATACAAGAAGTTATGCCAGCATGCGTGACAACAGAGTGGCTGTTGGTAGTGTTCCATATTATGAAAAAATTGTGGACATAATCGAACTGAACTACAGCTGCCATTTCACAGTGGTTTTGTTCAAATGTATTTGGGCTGATACAACTACGAGCAGAGGAATCAAAGAAGACCATCTGGGCCTTATCAGCGTTAATTTCGCTCGTCCAATTCACACCGGTGATCGAGAAGAGGATGAACCGTACATATTGGCATCAGAAGCTCAGCTCGTGTACTATGTACGTGATGAAGTAGATCAAGAATGGAGTGTAGTGGTTCATGTAAAACCACGAGACTTGTATGACATGGGAGGAGAGAATGAGGATGTTGAAGCTGCTTTTTCTCCTCAGCCCGGGTTGAACATGTCAGCAGTAGGTGACATCAGTGATTTACAGTTGACAAGAGATGATGATATAGAAGACCCAGTAGCAGATGATTCCGATAACATAGATTATGTGCCATAGTGAAAATATGGCAAAACATGTGCAGCATTTTCAGAGTATCTATGTGTGTTTGATAAGTTTAACAGTGTTTATGATGTGCACAGTTTGCTGGTTACATTACTATCTGTGTTTTCGTATTTGAATTAAGTTTTCATTTCAAGTTGATTTTCATGAATGCCACAAATTCCTTTTTTCTTCCAACGATTTTTGCTTCTAAAAGTTAGTTGTCAAGGCTTTGTTGTTCTCATCATCATTGTTATTGTTCTTAACCTCCAATAAAGGAAATTATGACATCGAGTAAATTATCTTGAATAACAATGTTGTTATCATTGACAAATTATTTTAATATAAAATGGTGTTGTAACAGGAGAAATGAAAACGGAGGATTTTTCATCATGCTGTGCAAGCACAACATTCGCTAATAAAATGGCTTTGGCCTCTCCATTCTCTTCATTGGAACATGCAATTACGGTTGCCAGAGACATATGGTCCCGTAAGTTGAATGTTAGGTCTTGGTTGGAGGCTTTATCAGGTCGTTCTTGTTCTAATGAATACTTGAAAACGGCGAACGAAGCTACTATGCAGGTATGTTCATTAGCCGTATCCTTAAACACTTGAGTTAAACATTATTTGAAAAATAAGTATTTTAAGTCGCTATATGCTTATGACATTTAACCAGAAGTAGTTGTTCCGTTCATGCTAAAATCTGTAGGAACTTCATGAATAGGGATCAAGGTACGAGGAGAAATTTGGCTATGTTTTTGTGACATTTGTAGCTGGTAGGACATCTGCAGACATACTTGCTGAATTAAAGGTTGGAAATAAATTTCTAGCACAGAAAGTGAATTACAGAGACACAATATGCTTTTCAAAATAGACCATCAACTATACATTATATCATGGTGCAGATGCGCTGTAATAACTCGCATGGTGTTGAGTTGGAGATTGCTTCCAAAGAGGAATTGAAGTATATAGAACGTGCTATTACAGAGCTTCTTTCTAAGAAATCTGTCCAAACTACTGACGAAGGAGACGGTAATAGTTATTTTTGTATTTGTTAATTTTGAAAGTCCTCTTTCCATAATTCCAAAATTTTTTTCCTTAATAACTAGAATGACTTGGAAGTTATCATTATCTTTTAAGTAGATTAACATGTTGTTGGTTGCATGTTCATATATTCAGTGTCAGTTGAATATTCGGGGGAAATAGTTGTTGACACTCTAGATGGAGCAGACACTGATTCAGAAGACGATTTAGATGCTATCTCCTCCGGTGGATATGACATCTCCAGGGATGTTGAGCTTAATAGGGTTCCAGAAGAAGACAATGAAACTGTAAACACCCAACACAGAGAAGATGTCATACATGCTGCAAAAAGGGGTTTCGATCTGAACAAGATGACGTGGTTTGGAGATGACTTATCAGATCCGTTATCACGTCACTGCAGCGCTTTTTTGACAGAGTATTTCTGGCCAGGTCAATATGATGTTGATGAGAAATTTTGACTCAAAACTTGTTTGTCTACTTTAGTAATTCTGATTTTTATGCTACATTGAACTTTGTTTTGAGTATATGAAATCGGACGTTCACTTGATTTTTGTGTTACCAGTAATGGTTAAATACAAACTCAAAATGGCTGATACTACAAGAGAAAACCTGATTCGTAAATTCGGTTTTAGTTATTCATGTATAAGTTTATTTTAAGAGTAAATAGCCATTTTCGACCATAAAAGATTTAAGTGCCGACAAAATTGACCATGACTAATTTAAACAAGATTTGTAACAATGAAAGATTAACTCCACTTGACAAATCTAACCAATCGTTAAATTTAAAATTAATTCCATTAAAAAATTTATAAAATTTCCAAAATACCCTTTTCTTTCATCTTCTCCATCCCAATATTTTACCAAAATCAAATTCATCAAGCCCTCCCTTCACCATTCTCAATCTCCTTCCCTCCCCACTCTCAGAAAAGCATGTAACACAAAATTTCAATGAATCCTACACACTAATTTTAATCATTGTTCAATCTAAGATTCATATTCGCCAGCGCCATCATTGGATCATGGGGAGACCCTTTTCAGCTATTGCAAGTACTACCACTTCATACAAGCATGTCCTCATTCACTGCTTCAACACAAAAACCTTGCAGGAGGCACGTGGCTTCTTCGACCAAATCCCTTCCCCTCACATGACCCTTGCCACCATCATGATTTTTGCCTATGCCTGTCGCCACATGCTTCCTGTAGCGCTCGACCTCTTTCGCAAGATATCCTCTAAGGATGTGGTTTCCTGGAACTCCATCAGAAAGGGTTATATATATTACAGCAATTTTGCCACTGTACGGAAACTGTTCGATGAAATGCCACATCGAAATGTCGTGACTTAGACCACTCTTATCATCGCGTCGTGGCTATTGATTCCCCATTTGTCTGCTGGCATAGACAAAGTGGCGACGAGATGCGATGGAGGTGAGAAGAAGCAGTCGACGACAAGGCTGGTGGCTAGAAGTTGTCGGTGGCGCAGAGTAGGAAGAGCCCAATAGTCACGACGACGACGCTGCCGAGGAGTAGATCTAACGAGGAAAAATCTGGCAACGACGATCTGAGAGTGGAAAGAGAAGGAGATTGAGAGTAGTGAAGGGAGGGCCTGATGAATTTGGTTTTGGTAAAATATTGGGATCTGGGAGTGGAGAGGGAAGGAGATTGAAAGTGGTGAAGGGAGGGCCTGATGAATTTGGTTTTGGTAAAATATTGGACGGAGAAGATGAAAGAAAAGGGCATTTTAGAAATTTTATAGAATTTTTAATAGAATTAATTTTAAATTTAACTATTGGTTAGATTTGTCATGTGAAATTAATCTTTCATGGTTATAAGTCTTATTTAAATTAGCCATGGTCAATTTTGTCGGCGTCTAAATCTTTTATGGTCGGAAATGGCTATTTACTCTATATTTTAATTAATGAATTATTTTTTATGTAACACAAAATCGAAAATTTATTTAATGCATTAATTAAGTTGCAGTATTTGAACCTTATTTTTTCATTTAAAAAAATAGCGAGGATTAGAACAATTATAAGAAGGCAGTAATGTTTATACAAAAAAAATTCAAGTACCAAAGAATATTGCAGCGGTTGGAAAAAAACCGCTGCAAAACGAGTAACAATGTAGCCAACAACTGGACATTTAACAGGGGTTACAGAAAAACCGCTGAAAAATGACAGTATTTAGCAGCATTCCCGCAAACCGCTACAACAACCGCTACAAAACAGGTACATTTTGCAGCGGTTATCGAAAAACCGCTGCAAAATATGATCATTTGGTGGCGTCTCGTAAAATCGCTACAAAAACTGCTGGCATATTGTATTTAGCAGCAGTTGAATAAAACCGCTACTAAATAACCGCTGCTATCTGCCGGTTTTCTTGTAGTGATGCAAGGTTGCCCATTCATACTTCTAACGTAATATAATATGTGACCAAGCTGTTGTAATTTTATAAATAAAGACGCTCTTTAATCTTTATTCTTTTCTAAGTTTTGTTTACATTTTACAGATCGAGGTTCCTAATTTTTTATAAGTTAAATCCTAACGTCGTCTTTAATTAACATTCAGAACACGTTCTATTGTTATTCCAAAATTTTATTTCGTATTATTTTTTCTTTTAGTCAAAGTTTGAACTTTTTTTTTTCAAATATTATCTATTATTATTTTCTTTTTTTTTTATGCAAATTTCATTCTAATTAAAATCGTTAAAACTACTACTATGACCGCCACAATTATAATTATTGTCTTACTTAAAAGAAGATAATAAAAAAAATTAATATTTTTAAAAAATTAAAAATTAATTTTGACTAAAGAATTAGAATAGATAAAATAAGACATGTGGACTAAAAACATGACATTTCAAGCGTCAGAAATAAATTAGACTCTAGCCTAAATATTAAGAAATTATACAGTATTTTACCCCAAAAAAAATTGGTAATTACTAATCAATTTTTTTGACAATATATAAAATCCGATTAATGGATAGTTGAATGAGTTGGCGAATGGCGAGATGTAGTGTGTTACCGGGAATCCGAATAAAATAGAGATAAAAATCTTGACCAAAAATTAAAATTCTATCTCATAGTCTGTCATCAATAAAAAATGACCTTCAACTCCACACTAAAATAATAAAATAAATAAACAAATAGAATTATTTTAAAAAATTTAATTTTAATATATTATCAATATAAAATAATTATTTTACACATATATTTAATTATATAATATTACATAAAAAAATAATTATCTTTTATATTAATTACGTAAATAAACGTCTAAAACAATAAAAATAATTATACGACTGTATAAAATATTTTTTCTAAATGTGTCGGTACATTAAAATAAACTCTATCTTAAATTCAATTTTTTTAAGAAAATAGTTTATAACTTCATGCTTGACTTTAAGGTAGTATTTGGTAGAGAAACAGAGACTGAAAGACTGATATTGAGAGACAGAGACTTAGAGACAGAAACTAAAATAAATCTCATTATTCTGTTTGGTGCAAAGTTGGAGACAAAAATTAAAATAAGAATAAAACTCTAATTTAATTTGTACAAAGGATAAAATTGGAATTAATTAATTGAAATGAGGGTATTTTAGGTATAAAATATTGTTAAAGTTTCAGTCTCTGTCTTTAAAAATTTCAGTCTCCTGTGTCTCCACTTTTTAGAGGTACTGAAATGCTGAAATTTTGGGGATTGTGACAGAAATTTTAGTATCAGTCTCTGAATCAACAAACATGATACTACATCTCAGTCTCCCAATCTCTATCCCAGTACCTCAAAACAAACGCTAAGTGAGGCCTAACTTGCTCTCTTCCTTCTCCTTCTTCTATAAATTGCAATAAGCACAAAACACAAAAGCACAAATTCTTGAAAAGCCAATAAAACAAAGTGATCATTGATCAAATGGCTACTCCTTCAACTCAGATTATCGGTGGCTGGCATGTAATCAAGGATCTTAGCAGCCCCACTCTGACGGAGGTTGCGATTTTCGCAATAGAGAAAGGAACTACCGATTCGAAGCTGGAGAAGGTCCTCCACGGCCAAAACCAAGTCATCGACGGCTTCCAGTACCTCCTCGTGCTGTCGGCTACAAATGGCAAGGAATCGAAAAAGTACTTGGCCATCGTGCTTCAGGAGGTAGGTAAGGAGAGTGAGCTCATTTTCTTTGCACCTTATCTTACTTAATTTTATAAATAAATTTTTTATTAATAAAAAATACAAAAACATCTTTTATTTTTAAAAATACGAGATATTTAAATTTTTTTAGGAGATTAATTTTTTTAATATATTTTGGACAAAAAAATTTTAATGTCTCGTATTTTAAAAAATTAGGAGCATTTTTGTATTTTTAATTAATAAAAAATTTATATATTTTAAATTAAAAAATTAATGACCTATCTATCTTTCTTTTTTTTTTTTTAATTAAATAAAAAAGGTGCATGCATGTTTGTGTGTTGTTCGCACCACAGTGTAATAATTTGTTAAGACTTGAGAGCTATGTAATAATTTGTTATTCTATTTCAATGAAGTTGGCGCTTTTGGTTGTAATAATAATAGTTGCTTTTTTTAATTTTTATGATGAATTTGTGTGTGGAATTATACTTGAAGTCTTATATATCTATGTAATGATGAAGTTGTTGACACTTTATCATATTAATGTAAATTTTTAATATTGACTAACAAATTGAGCATGGTTTAATTTCTACAAGGATTTAGTTAATTTAATTAAAAACTCCTAGTTTCATAGGAAATTGACAACGTAGCAAAATATGTTTTTTATCCAAATTTTAAAAAATTTAGTAATTTATTAAACCAAACGCATAAAATAGTTATAACTAACATAGAAATGTTGGATAAAAACATAGAAAACTTTTTTTATAAATAATAGAATATAAAAAAGAAAAGAAAAAGAAACGCTGAGAGAAGAAAAAAAAGAGAAAAAAATAAAAATATTAAATTTAATAAAATTTTACTATTTCGAACCGCAACAAAATCAGATCTATACTAAAAAAAATCTAGTCTAGATAAAGCATAAAACTAAAAGCATAAGTTATTCTAATAAACAATAAGAAAGTTATCAGGTATACCAAGAATATCGGTGTTCTAATTATTTTAACAGTTAATTTTAATTAATATATATTATATATATTTTTTATAAGAGAAAATTTAGGGAGTCAGTACTTTTGTTGAAATCTGGTCAATACTTAACCATCAAAAGGAAAATGATTAATCTTATACCATTAGATGTCATCTCACACCATTGAAAATATTGATGATGACTAATTGATAGTTAAACATCACAAATTCTGTTGGCCCTAGCACTTCTCTTTTTATAATTCATATCAACGGTTAAAACAATTGGAATACTGATATTCCCGGTATACCTGAAACTTTTCCTAAACAATAATAATTTATTGTGAATAAAATCAAAGTGAATCACACCACTAAATCAATTGGTACAACTCAAGAGCTAATCTGGGTTTAGCCATGGCAACAAGTGGGTTAGCAAGAAGCAAATTATCATTACACTCAGCAAGGTTGATGCTTGACACATTGGGAGGTGCACTCCAATGGAAGCCATGAAGCAATCTTGCAAATAACATCACAGTCATTGTGGTTCCAAGCATCACTCCAGGGCAACCACGTCTTCCGGTACTAAACGACATGAACCTCAAATTGGGCTCAGCCAAAACGACATCATCACCATCACTCTTGATGTGTCGTTCAGGTTTGAACTTATGTGGTTCTTTCCAAACCTTAGGGTTTCTCCCAAGACCTTGTCTACTTAGTAGGATATGGCTACCCTTTGGGATTAGGTAATTGCCAATAATTGTGTTCTTTATTGAGACATGAGGAACATTGAAAGGTGCAATTGGATGAAGGCGAAAAGCTTCTCTTGCACAAGCTTTTATATAGTTTAGTTTAGGGATATCTGATTCTTCTACCATTCTGTCTCTTCCAATAACTCTGTCTAATTCTTCAATTGCTTTTTGAAGCAATTCAGGTTGGTTTATCATTTCTGCAAGTGCCCATTCAACTGCATTTGATGGATTATCAATGGCTGCCATCATCAATTCCTATAACAGGTTTGATACATAAAAATACATTAGCATAAAAAAAAATATAAATATATAAAAATAGAAGTTTATAAAATAGTTTTTTTTAATTTATGTATTTAATATATTAAAAATATAAAAAAATTCAATAATTTATTTAGTAAACTATTTTTTATAGTGCTCTTAAAATATATATAGTGTTAGGACACATGTTAGTATTTGAAATTACCTACAAGTTTAATATTATCTATATCATGTTCTTTTATATATATATATATATCTCAAGTTTAATTAATTATAATGTAAAGAAAATAGATTATACTAAATAAAAATGATATAAATTATTATAGTTTATTAAATGTAACTTAAATCTCGTGTAGAAAATTGTACAGTTTTAAACTGCCATAATTCTTTTAAAAAAAACTCATGTAAAAATTAATTTAAAACTGTTGCAATTTTAATTTTTAAACTACCACTAATCCATTTTGTGACGGTTTTAAACCGATATTGAGCCATACCGTCACAATCTTCCATTTTTCTGGTGGAGAATTGACGTTTCATCTTATTTTGACCGCAATTATTTTATAATAATAATAATAATAATAATTACTAACTGGGGTTTTGAAATAAATAATGGAAAAGTATATGGAACCAAAATGTGACCAGCCAAAAAGTAAACAAAACCATTTAATTAAAATAACTTTTTGAATAATATATTTGAAAACCGCTCTTGAGATCACGGAGCACAAATCAAAACCCGATTTTTTATAGAACCCAAACATATTTTAGCTAATTTTTGGCTGATATGCTTTTGGTTCCTAGTTGTTCTCATAAATAATTTTATCATCATTTAAATTTAAAAATATTTCGTTGTGTTTGCTAAGAGAGAGAGAAGAGAAAAACTATTATTAGAAAAAAGCTAAGGTAATAAAAGGAGAAGTTAGTAGAAGCATAAAATAAAGAATTTACTATAATTTGTGACTTGATCTCCATGGGTGTCAACAATGGTGCATTATTGGAATCTTTCAAATTGATCAAAACGTCAAGAAAGTCCTCTTGTTCATTCCGCAACCCATCATTCCATTGCTTGATTCTCTCTTCAATGATTGGATCATGATACTTGTTCATAATCCTCATAGCCTCCTTAATCTCACTCTCATGCCCATCAAAATCATATAATCCCTTCAAGCATGGCATGTAATCGGTGACACAAAATGCATAAACGTACTTAAGCAATTTAAAAGTGCCACTAATAAGATGCTCCTCATCCTCAAAAGATGGCCCACCATCAATGCCACCCTCACCAAAGTGCCTTATGTTGAAGATTAGCCTCTTTGCGACATTGGAACAATAGTGTCTTGCAACACTTCTAACATTAACAAGACCAAAACAATTGTCCTTGTTAATATTATTATTATTGTTGTTGTTGTTGTTTATGCACTTATTGTAGACATGAAAGACAAGGTTGTTAGATTCTTGGTCCCTTTTGTCTTGAAGCCATTGATGTTTTTGTGGGGACAACAAATCATTGGCCACTATTTTCTTCATTTTCCTCCATTGCTCTCCAAAGGGTGTAAGTGCTGTTGTCAAGTAACCATTTGTGGCGGTTTCAGTCGCCATGCTTAATGGCCTTGTAGCAAAATCAGCATCATGTTTTCTTAGGAATTCACAAGCAAGTTTAGGACATGTTACAGGGATAACATGGACATTTCCTATGCGAAAACATGCAATTTCGGTGTTCATTTCTTCCATGACTTTGTGAATCCACCGGAAAACCGGTTTGTTTGTTAGTATTTCAGGAAGAAGACCTACTATAGGCCATGGTTTGGGACCTGGGGGTAATTTGGGTATTTTATGTGATTTTTTATTCTTATTAAAGAAAGGGCTTAGGAATTTGAGAATTGTAAAGCTAGAAATCATAATAATTAAGGATGCCAAAGAGGCTAAGACATGGGATAAGGAGTGGGTAAGAGTGTAAGCCATAGCTTAATTATTATGGTTTGTTGGATGAGAAGAGAAGAGTTGTTGATTGTTTTTTGATGAGTAAGATTTGGGAACCTTGTAATCTATTTATAAACGCCAAAAAAATAATTGATGATAATTGGAAAAAGTGATATTTTATAATAAATTCAAAAAATATTGGCACGTTGATTAAAAAAAACCCCTCAAAAAGGGTAAAAAATTATAGTTTTTGAATGTGAACTTTTTTTTTATCATAAGAGTATAATCATTGTCATTATTATACATATAGTTTGGGACTTAAGGAAGGTCAAAGGTGTGTGTTTTTTTGCATTTTGGATTGTAAGTGAGAGATTAATAGGGTTTTGAATACAACAATAATATAATTAATAAGGTAGGTGAAAAATTGTACAAAAAAACACCAAAAAATGCAAGAAAGCTAGGGGACAATCCCATAAATCCTCTGTGATTGTGTGAAAGGGACATAGAACAGAGCTAAGGTGTATGTGTGTATTATTAACTTGATGAATATGTATTATTTGGAAAAGTATAGGTAACCAACAATATTTTTAAATAATGTGTGAATAATGTGAATTAATAGGGTTAAAAGAGTAAATTAATCTTAAATTTAATTAATAGCATTAAATTAGGATGTAGTGTATTTTTATTTGATTGGTGATTGTTTATGTTATTCAAGATAGTCATTGTTTACCTAGCACTTCCCTTATTATTTATAGAAAAAAAAAAAGGCCAGGTTCGTCCCAAAGAGACAATATGTATTTTTTTTAAGGGAAAAAAATAGTGAACACAAAAATGTAATGGATATAAAGTAACGCACGTAGAGTATGCTTTGATTTCTTTTTCTTTTTCTTTTTTTCCCTTTTGTTATTACATATTAAATACTGTATTTGAAGTTCATCTTCAATCATTTAGCTTAAATTAGATTGGTTCGGTTTGATATATGTATAAAGCCTCAAATAACCTAAATCTTTATTTGAGAAGAAGAAACATACACTTGAATCAGATAATATAATACTTTACAATTGAAATTCAAGCATGAATAATAAGTAGAGATAATTATTCACACACACACACAATGTCATTGAGTTAAAAATAACTATTTAAAATAAAGAATCTATTAGAGAGATATATACAAGTATTTATGTATCTCTCTATTAGGTTAAACTTTTAAGATAAGTAATTTCATAATATGTTATCAAGAAAGTCTTGGGAGCTAGCACTTTTATTAAAATTTGACGAGTAAAAGAAAAGTGAGTAATTCCACACCATTAGATGTAATTTCACATCATTAAAAATATTAATGATAGCTAATTGATGATTACAAATCATAAAACCTACTGATCTCCTAGCATTTCTCTATGTTGTCAGAGCTTTTATGACCGAAATGTGTAGAATTTGATCCCTATTATTCTTAAAAGAGAAAAAAATTGATATAAGATAAATAAAAAAAAATTTATGCAAAAATTCAAGCAAACCTAAAAAAGTTCTTACTTAAAAGAGCGTGTTAGAGATATAAATATAATCATGCATATAACTTTTTCTATCAAACTTAAACGTTTAAAAAATTAATTTCATGACAAAAACAGTAAGTTTGGCCACATTGACTTATAGCAAAAGGTAAATTGTAATAATTTTATTCAAAATATTTAAATTATTCATTATTTATATATGGGTGGTGTGAAATTTATAACCACAAATTAATCGGCAAGTGCATTGGGTCGTACCAAGTAGTACCTCAGGTGAATGAGGGTCGATCCCATGAGAATTGATGGACTAAGCAACAATAGTTAAGTGATTGGCTTAGTTAGGCAAATAAAAAATGGTGTTTGAAGGTTCAAAAGCATTAACAGTAATTCAGAATATCAGAAAGCAAGCAGTAAACAAATTATGAATAATATATGGAGAAACAGTTAAGGCTTTAGAGTTATCTATTTTTCGAATTGACTTTTCTTACTAATTATTTTAATCACGCAAGATTTAATTCATGGAAACTATAAGTGACTAAACCCTAATTCCTTAGACCTTTTTAGTCTCCTCTAACCTTCACCAACTGCCAATTTCTTGGTCACTTAATTCCAATTAGAGGATGAAGTTCAATTCTAGTTATATGCCTCAGAAATTCTAATTACCCAAATATAAGAGGATTATATGTCACGTATCCCGTTAAGTCCAGATAATCAGAAATTTAGGAGAAATTATTTTCAAGCTGTTGTTCAAGTAAAGAGCTTTTCTAGGTTATATAAGAACTCAATTAGAATAAGGGTCATACTTCCGTTCCACCCAAATTCATAAGATAAAGAACGAAAAAAAATTCTTGAATTATAAATCAGTACATGAATTAAAATAGAAAAATAATAGTATCAATCTATACAATAGACAGAGCTCCTAACCTTAACAGTGGAGGTTTAGTTGCTCATGGTTCAGAGAGAAAATTAGGATTCTAAAAAAATTATCAATTGCGGAATGAGGTAGAAGAGAAGAGAAGAGAGGTGAGCCCGAAGGGCTGATTCTTTTCTCTTTTATATCTAATCCTAATAAATGTAAAATATATTTTCTAAAACTAAATAATATCTTTTCCTATTTTTAAATAAAATAAAGTTTAAATCAGAATTAATAGAAGATTGCGTGCTAGCTTCTTAGAGAATTGGAAACCACTTGATTCATAGGTGTTGGCGCCTAACTTGGAGTGGGTAGCAAGGGGTGGCGCTTGGTGCGTGTGTTGCTGCGCTTAACTTGAGAATGAGTGCGCCTAACTTGGAGTGGGCAACACCAATTTGCGTGTTGATGTTATGTCTGGCGCCTAACTTAAAATTCTCAAGTTAGGCGCCACCTTGGCTGCCTTGAATTAATGGCTTTAGTTGATCTTGGCGCCTAATTTGAGAAACCTCAAGTTAGGCGCCACCCTTACAGAATTGATAGAAAAGAAGTATGAACTATTATACATCGTTGAAAAGGTCTGAAAGTTAGCTTTTTAACGCCACTGGAATCACGTCAATTGGACCTCTGTATCTCGAGTTATTCAGGTTTGAGTGTAGAGAGGTTATGGTTGACAGCATCATTCGCTTTCTTCTCTTTTTTTACAGAAATTCCATCAAATCCATCCGAATGCTACCTGAAATAAACAGAATTGTACACGACTCAAAATAGCATCCATAGTGACTAAAAGATAATTAATTTTTGATTAAACTTAACAATTTAAATGTAAATTTACTAAAAAAAATAAGAAAAATATTCACGCATCACTGGGCCCAATTAATTTAGATACAGTATTATTTTATATAGTCTCAATAAGATATAAGAATAATTCTTTCTAAAAACGGAGATGGTAAATATCTGTCTCTAACTCTTTATCAATGCATCTTTTTTCTTTTGGATAATATCATCAAGAAAATTTTTTATTTTTTCATGGCCAGAACTTCTTTGGGTTTATTCAATTTTATATAAGTGTTATTTTTTTATTTATCTTATATTAAAAAATATTTCTTTTAAAGTTAATAAAAATTAAAAAATTTTAGATTTTTTAATCATATAAATTCTAATACTATATTATAAAATTTATTATTTAAATATTTAAATTCATATGCAAAAGTACACAAATAATTATATTTTTACACAAAAGTCACTTTTTTGAATTTATGTAAATTTTATATAGATTTTTTTTCTTATATTCAAATTATTTCTTTTAAAAATAACAAATGCCAAACTCTAAATTTTTAGTTAAAAATATAAAACTATGTCATAACAAATCATATAATTACATATCACTGAAATAAGTTAAGTACGCCAACGAATTATAACTCAAATAGTATAATCTTTCCATCTTTACCTATAAATTTCGAATTAAAGTCTAACTTCTAACTTTGGAAAAAAAGAAAAATAAGCTAATTAAGTACGCCATTTTTTTAAGATTTTTCTTTCAAATAATTAGGAAACTAGTTATTTCCTAAATTAGTGTGGGCCGGGGGATATGGATACAAATGTATGGTTCAAGTCATTAAAATAATTGCTCCATATGCTGTTGTCAAGGAAAATTCAAATTAATGGCGTTCAATGTTAATTGGACCACCAATCCACCATACATGTGTTTGGTTTGTTTTATTTTTCATTTCTGTTTTTACTAATTTTATTTTAAAATTAAAAAAAAATAGGATATGAGAAATTAAAAAAATTATTTTTTTTAATATTTTTTTTATCTAAGTTCATTCAAGTAGGCTCAACACCAACAAAAATCACTCATTAAAAGAGTGTGATTACACTAAGGTTGCGAGAACCGGACCGGTCAATAAACCGGTAAAGTCACTGGTTTAATAGTTTACTGGTTCGATCGGAGTTCAACCGGAGTTCAACCGGTTTAATTAAATATTAAATAAAAGGCAGTGAAGGAGGCTCGGCGTTCTCTAGTAAGCTGCAAAACATATACTCAATAGTGAAAAAAAACCAGTTATGTGGCCACTTCTTAGAAAAATTATGTGTGTCATTATTCATTATCATCTCAAAATGACAATATCTTGTATCAGCTTCTTACCTTTTGTTCTAGAACCACCAAATCCTTCTTTAATTTTGAGATCGTCGAATTCTTCCTACGCATGATGTCTTCTAGTTCAGTAGCCCTCTGTTTTAAACAGTATCATAAGTGATTAGTAAACCAGACAAAAGGAGAATTTGAATGCAATGTGAATGAGTATTATCACCTTGTAATCAGCAGTCTCAGAGGATTTCATGAAGCAGCAAACAAATTCATGAAACCAGCAAACAAATTCATGAACAAATAACCTCAGAATCATGAAGCCAGCAAACAAACAAATAATGAAGCCAGTAAACAAAATCATGAACAGATAACAAATAAATCAAGCATAGAAAATCAAAATCAGAAGGCAGCAAATAAAAAAACAAAATCAAGCACAGAAAATCAAAATCAGAAGGCAGCAACAAAATCAAGCACAGAAAATCAAAATCAGAAGGCAGCAACTAAATCAAAATCACAGACAAATAAATCATAAAATCAAGCACAGAAAATTAGAAGGAGGCGAGCTAATAAATCAAAATCAGAAGGCAGCAAAAAATCAAGAACAGAGTATTACCAGCGGCGAGTAACGGCGAGGACGCGGTGTCGGCGACGACCAACGAGTAGGCGAGCTCGGCGACGACCAAGGAGGAGGCGAGCTCGGCGACGACCAAAGAGGAGGCGAGCTCGGCAACGACGGTGGTGGTTGCGATGGTCAACGTCGTCGCTTCTGTGGCTGCTTGATTGGTGGTGGTGGGCTTCCCTCTATGCGACTGCGAAGAGGGCTGATGGCTGTGGGTGACTAGGTGGTGAACTGTGCTTGGGTGATTTCTGGAGCTTGGCTGCTTGGGTGGTTTCTGGAAACTGATTAGGGGATTTAGGGCTTCGTTTCGTTTAGGCAATTAGGCGTTTTCTTTTTTTTTTTTTCTTTTTTTTAAAGAGCCAAAACAACGCCGTTTAACATTTCAACTTTCAAACCAAAAACCGCAAAAAAAACGGACGGTTCTTTCAGTTCACCGGTTAACCACCGGTTCGATCAGTTTTTTTCCCGATTTTTTGCCAGGCAGTTTCTGACCTTACCCGGACCGACTAGGTGACCGGTTTCTGTTTTTTCTGGTTGAACCGGCCGGTCCGGTTTGGTTTTCAGAACCATAGATTACACGCACATCTTCTTCTTCTTCTCACGCTCATTTACACATGGAGCTTCTCACGCTCGTTTTCGCACGGAACGTCTTCTTCTTCTTCGCCTTCCTCCTCCTCCTCCTTCTCCTTTTTTTCGCGTTCCTTTTTCTTCACGTGTTTTCTCTTTATCATCATTCTTTTGTTGTTGTTGCTGCTATATTTTTTTTCCTTTTTCTCCTTCTCTCCCTGCTGAAGAAGAAGTAGAAGGTGAGAAGGAAGAGTTTTGAATTGTACAAAACAGAAATGAACCAAAATTATATTTAGAATGAACCGAAATTATATTCAAAATGAACCAAAAATTAAATTCAGAATGTAAACTCGTTTCAAAACAAGCACAGACTAAATGCACCTTATTTAAATCCAGAATGAATCGAAATTACTTAATGATTGCAACACACAATAATTCAAAAACAAACACACAAACAAAATTGAATCATGAACAAAAACACATCCAAATCTATCAAGTGATTTTGCAGCATTATGTGTTTCTTCTTCTTTATTTGATTAGATGAACAAGACAAGAAAAGAATAATATGATGATAAATTTTGAGGAATTTTTTTTCTTATTTCTTCTTTTTTGTTTGATTTTTCTTCTTCTTCTTCTTCTTCTTCGTTATTGTAATCACCAACAACACCAATATTTTGCTAACAAAAACCAACATTTTGAATATGAATTTGAATTTATATAATGGACAATATTCGGTTCATTTAGTATTATACAGTTGTTTCGCTTTGATAATATTTTTGGTTCATTCTAGACCCAGGTGTTTCTGAATTCGAATTTATATAATAGACAAATGTTCGGTTCATTTGGTATTATACAATGGTTTTGCTTTAATAATATTTTTGGTTCATTTGTAGTCCAGGTGTGTTGTCGATGAATAATTTGTCCCAATGGTTGGAATGGCTTTCAAGACCAATTGAATAGAATGGAATGAAATCTAATATAATTGAATAAAGTGATAATAAATAATTTCATTCTTTTTTGCTAAAAAAAACTCAATCATTAACAAAAACACATCGAAATTACTTAAGGAATAAAAAATTTGGTCAATACTTATCAGCAGCATCAAGTGAACCTCAATTAACACATAAATGAACCGAAATAAATTAAGAAATAAACCGAAATTATTTATGATGGCAACAGAAAAAATCAGAACTAATAAAGATGTTCGCAAAATGTTGGTAGTATTGGTGATGACGATAACGAAAAAGAAAAAGAAGAAGACGTAACATTGAAGAAGAAGAAGAAGAATCTGCGTGTACGAATTTAGAAGAAAAGGAAGAAGAAGAAGGAAAGAAGAAGAACCTGCGCAAATTTGGAAGAAGAAGAAGGAGAAGGAGAAGAAGAAGGAGAAAGAACGTGTGATTTAAAAAGTTGTTATAACAACTTGGTTAAACTTAATTATTTTGTTTGGATGTAGAGCTTTATTCTTTTTTAAATTCTAAAAGTAAAACCCTAGAAATAATGAAAAAAAAAAAAATCCTTAAGCCAAACGGATCTTTATTTAACTCTATCTCCAATGCAACAAGATTTGGTACTTACGGCTCAGAGTTTAGGGTATTACATAATATTATATATTTTGTATTGGATTAGAGCGGTTCTAAAAATTAGATTCGGGATATGATCTAATCCAAATCTAAGTTGTTAGGTGTTATTTGATTTTTACTTGGATTAGATTAAATTAAAACTGACAAATTTAAACATCTCTATTATCAACGTAGAAATATAAAATTTATCATAAAATTATTTTTTTCAAAATTTTTAGTTGATAAAAAAGATACATACATAAATAATTATATTTTTAACATATTAATTTAAATAAGAGTTTTTTTTTATTTGTTTATATTTTTTCATAATTTTTTTATTTATTTTATGTTAATTTTTTTAAAAATCTAACAAAAATTGAACTTCAAAATTTTTTTTAATAAAAATTTTGATACCATCTTATAAATTATTTTTTTTTAAATTTAAATTTACTAAAAAGAAAACATAAATAATTATACATCTCTAATAGAATTTTCATAGTACAGTACATAGAGACAGATGGATAAAGGGTCATTGAAGTTTCAGTGACATATCCATTATTAATAAGCGTTGTCCCCACCATTGCATAAGCCAAAGTTTGCATTTTAAATACTTCATATTAAGACACGTCTTGAAACATTTTAAACATGTTTTTGCATTGGCTTTCATATATCCAGCATGGCAATGAAACTGTTCTGGGAGCACATAAGTCACATGATTTGGATCACATTCATATTTTCCCTTTTCTTCAATAAATGCTCACCATTCAAAATGAATGGATCAGATACTAAATTAGGGAAAATACGGGGAGGGGAATCAATTATAGGGAGAAAAAAAAACTTACAAATATACACAAGAATTCATTAGATGATTAAAGAAGAGAAAGCTACTCATAAAATGTACAAACACAATATAGACACTAAAATATTTTTATTTTACGGTCACGTTTTAAAATCGTTAACATAATTTTATAGTCACGGTTATCACTTTATAAATTAAATACTTTAGGGTTACGGTCTAAAATCGTAATTACAAAAATTATGACC